>NC_059169.1:43831101-46656451 GCF_019923935.1 Bubalus bubalis
TGAAACACCTTAATGGCCATTGACCTCATTCATAGTCTAGTGTTTATCTAGATTTTCCTCACTTCCAGAAATAGTCATTGCAAGCTCATATATATTTATGTCATTACTCTTACAATGTTTGAAGTTATGAAAGTATAAAGGAATAATTTTGCATTATCCAGAATTCTATCAAGAGGAAAAAAAACACAAATATATGAAGGAAGGCAGTGAAACATGGAAAGCAAGCATACAGATTTGGGAGTAAAATGACATGCATTTACATCCAACCTCCATCACTTCCAGATCTTTGTTTGTGTAACTGTGGCCAAGTGTTCAACCTAAATAGATCTTAATTTGCTAACCTAAAAATGGTGATTATCATATTTAGCTCAAAGGGTTATCTTAGGATAAAATGAGGTACTCATGCTATAAATACCTACTATATTTATATACTATACTTATATAGTATATATATATATACTATATGTATTTATAAACTATATAAATAGTATGTTTATATAATGTATGTATATACTATATGTACATACTATATAAATACATATAAATTATATAAATATATATTTATACATACTATAAATGCTCATATAAAATACTTCTTATATTCTTTAGTATATGGCACATTCTTGAACATGATATTGCTAACTATCTTGATGGCTTGAAAACAGAGGGAAGAAATTATTTTTCAGAAAACTTTGAAACTACAATTCTAATGTATTTCTAACATACAATTTCTACCAGCTTTATGTGATCTAAATTAACATACTTTCTCTATTTTCTTTGTTGTTTATTTTTTATCTTCCCTTCTTATTTTGTCAAACAACTCTCTACCTACTATCTATATATTTTATATATATATATATATATATATACACAGACACACACACACACACACATATCTGTGCATCTATCTGTCCATCTTTCATAAGTATACATATATGGGTTTATATCCATTTCTTTTTCACTTTGAAGAGATGGTCCATCCTATTTTCGCCAACTGTTCTTTCTTTTTGTAAAATGGGACTATATGTTATATTCATTGGTGGAGATGTCCAAAAAATACAGATAAATGGGTCCATGCTAGACTTAAGTCAGAATTCTCAGGTGTGGGATATAGGAATGATTATTTAAAATTTTAAAGAGAGAATTTCTCAGGTTATATTGATATATAAGAAGTACTGAGGTAGAATATTTGGTGTTTCTATTATGCAGTTCTGCCAATATATGAAGCCCAGCAAATAAGAACAAAGAATAAAAATACGGCAATTCATCGAAATAGTTCTATTTCTGTATTTATTTATTAATGTGCCACCTTGTTCCTAACAATGAATTGACCCAATATTAAAAAGATAAGAGCTTTGAAATGCTAAAAATATTTAAATTAAGTGGAGATAAAAAGGGAGTATCAAAAAGGGAAGGGAGGGAACTAAAAAGAATTGGGGATGAGGGCTGATTTAAAATATTCAATGTAGAAAGACTTATGCATTTGTTGACAGACCACAAATTTTACTTTAAGCTTTGTCCAGCCAAAGCCAAGAAAGAAAAATGAGTGATTTCAATGTTTATACAGTCTATAACATAAAAGTAAACCAATAGATAAGGAAGCCTAATTACTCCTTATAGAGCAGAACATAACCTCTCCAGTCAGTGTACAGATGATACTGGGTCCAATTAATTGGGCAGATTTAACATATATTTTTTTTGGATCAGGAAAATACAAAACTTCCAGAAAAACAGGAAAATTTCTATCTTAATAAAAAGTGCAAAAATCTGATGAATCAAGTCTCTTGGCTCACAAATCAGTCTGAAAGTTAACTTCTGCTGTAGCATCATACATAAAAAGCATACTATTCTAAGGGGCAAATTTCTGAATGTAGTTCTCTAAATTGTACAACTAATCTTAACTATCTTAAAATTTCAAGATATATATTTTTCTAGAAGAGTATTTTCATCTTGGAATGAATTGCTACCTTTCATCTAATCATACCAGAGGTAATAACATGGTTGCTAAAAGAGCTTCTTCTACTAAAGCTAGTACAAGTGATGAGGCCATTATAGTTTAGGGTGTGTTCCATCCTTTTGTAAGAGATAATTCCACCTGAGATGACTGTAATAGATACAGTGTGCTGTGATGCAGTGTACCATAATAGAGTATAATGTGGCGCTGTATGACTGTAGGCCTTAGAATGACAGTCCTGGGCCAAACAACTTAGGACGATCAATTTGATTTACACTTAAGGCTGATGCAAACCAAGGCACATGAACTTCATGAAATCCATTTAGTCCTACATGCAGTGATGGAGACCTAGAAAATAGTCATTTTCTTTCCATCTTTTCTGGCTGTTCAATTTTTGTTGAGTGCCATATAATGTACTGAAATAAACTGTCAACATACACTGCTGTTGCTCATTGGCAAAAAGCTCTACTGCTCTTTGGATGGTTGACAAACTGTCCATGGCATCAGCATAGAATCTTTATAAGTTTAAAATTAGATATACATCATGCTATAGTGAAATTCTGCTTTAGTGACAAGACTACACACACACACACACACACACACACACACACACATATATATATATATATGTGCAATATATAGGTGCATATATATATATATATATACATGTTTGCACCTATGATTTCTTTTAAATTCAGCTCAACATGTATTTATTGGGTGGTTTATGTACAAGCGCTGCTATGCTGAGTGCTGGAGATGAAAGAATGAATAATACATGCACCAAACACTTGAGAAAATCATAATACAGGGGATAATATAGGTGTAAAAACAAATAAATTATAATAAAATATGATAAATACTTTTAAAATGAAAAGGAAATGTGTTGTGGGACCTGCTTAGACAAATTGTTTTGTTTTCTTTTTCCTATGAAACTTACTGGAAAGGTGACATTTGACCTGGGTTTTATGAGACAAAGTTCTCTCCATTCTAAGCACATGCAAGAACATTTTTATAAGTCCTGGAACATTAAAATTACGGAATATTATAATATGCTGCAAAGTTCTGTAAACTGGAAGCATAGGAGCTTAGTATATGAGAAAAGTATGGACAACTTTGTGCCCAGTCTGAATGACTTTGCATGCCAAACTCAGGAACTGAGCTTTTATTTTGCAACCAATGGACACTAAAGGGAGGTCTTAATATAAAGTAACAAAATCATTTTTTTTAAAGACAATCATCATGTTGAAGGGATAGATTGCTGAAGTAATTTGAAAGAATGATGAAGACACACTTGAAATAAGACCATGACAGTGCAGACAGCAAGACAAGCCAGACTTGAGAGATATCTCTAAAAAATTTTAAAAAGTTGTGCTGAGTAATTAAATTTAAGTCAGTGAGAGAGTGGGCAAGATCCAAGGGATAATCAAAGCTTCCATCTTGGAAGAATATAGAAATGAAAGCTGACTCTCTTGGCTAAGAGAGGACACTAGGAAGAGTTTGGTTTGAAAATAGTAAACCAAATTCAGTTTTGCATATGTTCAATTTAAGGCACTTGTGAGATATGAAGGAGTGTTGATAAAGAATTTGGAAGTATAGACAGGTTCTCAGGAGGAAAAGTGTGACTGGGGTTAGAGATGTGTGATACTTTGGCATATGGGATGCACTTTATGCATGTTATATGTTATAAAATTATATAAAATATAATTTTATATTATTATATAGAAGTATATCTTGGATGCCTCCTCATATATTCTATTATCTATCTCTTTGACCCTCAGCTATTCACTATTAATGCCATGCAAGCCACCACTGCATGGATCATGCTGCATGGGCTCTGACCACCTTTGTGTGCTGATGCATCTCATGCTCACACCTTGTGTCTTTTCCCTCTTGCCTTGAGATACTGTTTTTGCTCGTATGGTGTGAGACATGGGAAGTATCCTCTTGCATCTTTGCAAGCACAGACTAAAAGTAGAGGGAATTTAACGTGCTGTGGAGTGAAACTGTGATCAATGGAAGTCAAGAGCCAGCAGGTAAATTATTTCCCCTTCATTCTCAAAATGGACTTCCATTAGTTCATACAGACTCTCAGAACATGGCCTAAGGTAATCATCAATCAGTTATGTTTGTTAATCATGGGTGCCTCCATCTTAGTTACAACACTTCATTCTCTTTCTCCTTTCTTATCCCATTTTTCTTTTAACTCATTCTCACTTCCCTAGGATTCTATGTAGTAATAGAATACTATTATTCTATTATACTAACTATAATACTAATGTTAGTATTCTAGAATACTATCTTTAAGACTTTATGTAAGGCAGTGCTCTCTGGAGAAATTAGACTATATCACATTGGGGAAACTGTATCATTTCTGGGGCCAAACAAGAGACAGAAAACACTCAGTAGTGTGGCCAGGTAAAGTTTAATATGAAGAATTATTAATTATTACAGGATTAAAGAATTGATGTAATAAATTGCAGTAATAAAGAACTGATGAGGGAAAAGTAAAAACAACAACAACTCTAAAAAATATAGAAGTCACAGATGTAAAGACAAGGAAGCCACTCCCTGTGGAGTTGAGATAGAAAACCCAAGCAAGTTCTCCCAGGCCAAGATCAAGGGCTTGTTTGAGAGGGCACATCCTTGGCTCAATGAATGGCAGAGAAGTTGCTGTGGTGCCACATTGGAAGAACTTCCCAGAAGTTTGCCTTCTAGGATGCTAGGGAAAGCTCTTCACAAGGCGATATCTCATCAGAGGTACCTCAATACAGAAACACCCAAAGGAGTTATCTGGGAAAGTTCCTGGCTGACAAATCCTTCTGGCCACCATGCAGCACAGGACACTGCAGAAGATATTGCTGCTGCAGAAACTTGATGCTGAAGAATCTGTGAGTGCAGTGGGAGTTTGTTGTTACACAAAAAGCACCTACCACAGGCACCAGGCCCTTGGAAAGTTGAGTGTTCTGTAGAAGCTGAACCCTGGAGAAGACATCGTGGTGCAAGAGCCTGGCTAGGAAGAACTGAGGCCGGGGAAAATCCCTTTCCTTCAGCAATGCTACTCCAGCACCCTCTACTGACAAAGCTTAATGTTAGGGCAATTGGAAAAAGAGAAATATTTAAAGGCTCAAACCCATTTCACTGAGGAGAAAAAAAGGGTTAAAACAAAAACAAAAAAAACAACCTAATAAATCCATCTCTGGCATGTAGACTAAGACAAGTACTTTGGAAGAGTGTCACAAGTAGTACAGAAGACAACAAGTAATACAGACTGATGGATCTGCTGCTGCTGCTGCTAAGTCATTTTAGCCATGTCCAACTCTGTGCCACCTCATAGACTGCAGCCCACCAGGCTCCCCAGTCCCTGGGATTCCCCAGGCAAGAACACTGGAGTGGGTTGCCATTTCCTTCTCCAGTGCATGAAAGTGAAAAGTGAAAGTGAAAGTGAAGTCGTGTCCGATTTGTAGCAACCCCATGGACTGCAGCCCACCAGGCTCCTCCATCCATTGAATTTTCCAGGCAAGAGTACTGGCGTGGGTTGCCATTGCCTTCTCCAACAGATTGATGGGTCAGGACATTTTAAAAGATGCTAGAGAATGTTGAGCCTGTGTGAAAAAATGATGGAAAGATCGGAGAACCAAGGAGAGAGGGATGCTAGAAAAAGACAAGGTGATCATAGTTTTGAGAAAAAAAGGTGGTTAAGAGTTTAGTCACTTTGGAGAGATGAAGAAGGATGAAGAGTGAACAAAAGCCTTTGAATTTGTAAATGTGTAGATTGTCCATGATATCAGTTAGGGATGTATCCATAAATGATTTAAGCGTGAAGGCAGAATAAGATAGAATGAAAAGTAATTGGATATTGAGGAAGCAGAGATACTCAAGGGATTTGCAGACAAGTGAAAAATGTAGAAATATAAATGACAAATGGTATAAAGTATTTTTGTTTTATTATTTTTGTGTCATTTTTTAATGAAAAAAAAAAAAAACTTTGACATGTGTGTAGATGGAGAAAGACATGGAGAAATCGGAGTTGGAGTGGTGGGAATTTCATGTAAAGTCAAAGGGAAAGCTTGGGAAAGAAAAAGGGTTCCCCTTTCACTCTGAAAAGATATGAAAGGGTTAATAACAGAAGACATGCCCCATGGATAAATCTCAGGCCTACAATTAGAAGACCTGAGACGTGACTTCTTTTTTCTTTCTGGTGATGGATTGTTGACCTTATGCACATTCTTACTGTGTCTCAATTTTCTACATGTTAAACTTGTGATACGAGCTCAGTAACATCTCAAATCCTCTTGAGAGTTAATATTCAGAGCAATGTTAGGCTCTCCGTTTTATAGTTGGAAAATAAGAAGTAGAAAGGATAATTATTTGCCAAAGTTATCCAGAAAGTCAGTGCTAATTTTGAGAGATGAACACAGCATTCGAGCACTGAGATCCAGGCAAAGTGCACAAAACGTTTTTTACAAAGTCAGTTTTACCTGAACAACCTTAATAAGGCAACTCATGAAATGTTTGAATAGTGCATCAAATAAGTCTATGTTGTTGTTGTTCAGTCGCTAAGTTGTGTCCTACTCTTTGTAACCCCATGGACTGCAGCACTCCAGGCTTCCCTGTTCTTCACTATCTCCAAGAGTTTGTTCAGACTCACGTCGATTGAGTCAGTGTTGCTATCTAACCATCTCATCCTCTGCCACTCTCTTTTCCTTTTGCCTTTGATCTTTCCCAGAATCAGGGTCTTTTCCAATGAGTCAACTCTTTGCATCAGGTGGTCAAAGTATTGGAGCTTCAGCATCAGTCCTTTCAATGAATATTCAGGGTTTATTTCTTTTAGGATTGACTTGTTTAATCTCCACAGAAACACATCTAGAATTCAGAAATATAATATTAGTATAATATTAATATACAGTCCAGCATGAGAGCCTACTCTCTAAGTCTGATGGTTTAGTCATTAAATAATGTCTGATTCCTTGTGACCCCATGGACTGTAGCCTGCCAGGCACCTCTGTCCATGGGATTTTCCAAGAAAGAAAACTGGAGTGGTTTGTCATTTCCTTCTCCAGGGTGTCTTCCCCACTCAGGGAATGAACCTGCATCTCCTGCATTACAGGCGAATTCTTTACCAACTGAGCTACCAGGGAAGCCCAAGTCTGATGGACATGTGGAATACAAATCGGATCTTGAATAAAAGCATATTGTAGGATTTATATCAAGTGTAATAAAAAAGAGAAACAAAGGAAACTCATAAGTATCTGAGGTAACTGTAACAATTTATAGAATAATATTATCAGTAAATTTAGAATTAATAATAGTGCAGATGGACTCCAGTGAATTTCCCCTCTCAGCCCCTGTGTGTGATACACAAAGATCCTCAAATTCTTCTCAAATATTTTTGGGCAATCAAGTCATCTCTAGATCTGGTTAAAATGTAGATTTCGATTTAGTGGCCTGAGAATTTGGGCAAGGCCTGAAATTCTGCAGTGCTAACAATTCCTTGGTGATACAGACTAACATTGAATGGCAAGGGAAGGGTCTAAGGAACGGTAATTGGCTGAACTGAACCCCAGTATGGGACACATGCAAAAATAACTACAAGATAAATAATAGTGAAAAAAAGTTTCTAAAGGCATAGAACATTTCAAGGCTAGAATGTTACTTTTTTATTCATGCCTTATGTTTCAGTTTTAGTTTCCACATTTTTCATATAGTCCCCTTTAAAATTTTTAACAACTAATGTTTGCAGCAGATTTATGAATATAAGTGACAATCTAGATGAGTGCTTCTCATAATTTTCTTTGCAAACAAACTATCACATAAACCTAAGTGATTAATTAAAAGCAGATCCTGAGGGGCTGTTGCAGACTGGAAAAGACTAAGGAGAAATGATGCAATGCAGGAACCTGTAACAGAAGGATACTAATAAAAAAAGTTAGTGTAACTTAAAGTCTGTAAATTGATTAATAATTTTGTACCAATGGTAATTTTCTACTACTAAAAATTATACTGTTTATGCAAAATGTTCATCCTAGAAGAGTTGGAATGAGGGAAATAATGAGACTCTATACAATTTTACTAGTTTTGTGTGTGTTAAAGTAGTTCAAATTTAAAAGTTTGTTTTTAATAAAACCACATCCCTGTGCTCTATTCTAGAGTTA
The DNA here is from genome assembly GCF_019923935.1 of Bubalus bubalis. Classification (NCBI taxonomy): domain Eukaryota; kingdom Metazoa; phylum Chordata; class Mammalia; order Artiodactyla; family Bovidae; genus Bubalus; species Bubalus bubalis. Next base: position 43,839,208 of record NC_059169.1, read on the forward strand.
TAGAATCAGAATCTCTAGAGGGAAGAACAGAAACATGAATTTTCAACACATTTCTTGGACAATCATTTTGCACACTAAGGTTGAAGAACAACCTAGAACAAAGCTTTTCCTGGATGGATCTTACTTTAACCCTACCTCCAGTGTAGAGAGGGAGAGTGGGCAGTTACAGAACAAACGTCTACTCCAGCATCATAGTTTGGTTTTGTTCACTGCAGATTATGTAGAGAGTTAGGTTCTGCACTGCAGAACCAACAAACCATGGTATAATCCTGCCATTTCAGTTTGTTTGTCTACTTATCATCTTACCTTTACTGGTGCTAAATTCTAGAGCAATCTCATGTGTTTTGGGACTAAAGATTTTACCTTGTCAGAACTGTGTTAACTTACCATTAAGGCCTGTGCACAATTTTATACGAAGGAGTAATCTGCTTTAGAGTATGATATTGAGGCTCTAAGACATCTTTCTGTTAGATTCTACATTATAGAAAGCCCGCACGTGGAAAAGAAATGTTGAATTTTTCGAAGCTGGATCCAAATCAATAACAAGTCTAATGCTTAACACTGCTGATATGTCAGTCATTTGCCAGAATGGTGTGCCATTCATACTGTTAAATGAACATTTTCATTTCCCAGAGGAGTGATCTGCTGTCCATCCTTATAATGTGGAGCATGGTTCCCAGGCTATTTACATCAGCATTGCTCCCTTACAATGGGCCTGTTTCACTGGTTTACATAAATTGAAGGACACTTTTAAATAAACTAGAAAAGAATAAATCGACAACTGCTTGTGATTAATCAGAGAGATTGTGTGACAAGGAAAAGATGCATCAGAAAATAAGAGGAATATTATGGACACCAACTTTAATAATGTATAAAATACATTTAAACAGCCTTATTTGGGAAAGATCCATATTGACTAAATGCAACAAAAGGGTGATTTACAGGAGATTTTCTTGTGCGTTATTATTATAATGTGACTAGAAACAGGAAACAGTATTTGTAGTTCCAATCATCTAATGAGGTCAGTACCAAAATGTAGATTTTTTTTTTAGTGTGTTCTGTGGAGATATGTTCATATGAATTTTTATGAACTTGAATGGGCAGATTGAGAAGCTAGCTTATTCTTCTTTTCAAATCAAGGATATTGAGTAAATTTGAAATTTGAAAGCTAAATTCTAACAGTAAATATTCCATAAGTTATTTCTCTTTATTATGCAACAAGTATCTCAAAGACAAATCTGTGGTGGATTCATTTTGATATTTGGCAAAACTAATACAATTATGTAAAGTTTAAAAATAAAATAAAATTTAAAAAAAAAGACAAATCTGTAAATAGAAAGGAATGGATCTTCCTTATTCTTTCTGAATTCATTCATTGCTGTGGAATATAAACCCAATTCATAACAAGTGAAAATTACTCTGAGAAATATTCTGAAATCAAATTTTCCCAAAGAAAAGGAGAAACATACTTTCATGGATTCAAACATTCCCATTTGTGTATTAAATATGGAGATATGAAGAAACGTATTACTTATGTATTCTTTTTAATTCAACAAATATCAGTTTACTAAATGAAACAAACACGAGCAAGAGTTTGTGTGCATATAACGGACACACCCAATGTGAATACTCATGAGTGTCCTGGAGTGAAAGCTTTAACAAATCCTCATTATTCAGGTAGTTAAAGAGCAGGCTAAATAGCAGTCCTGGCATGCTGTAAATCCTCAAGGCTGACAGAGAAGTGGTTATGACAGCTTTCACATTATCTTATTGCAGAATCGAGGCGGTAGTCACAGCTGGCTCATATGTCAAAATGTGTCAGGACTTAAATGGTAAAACAGGAGTGCAACAGCAATTGGCTTTTCAATCAATAACACAATCAATATATTTCACAGATATTTTCCCATATCTAAATTACTCTGCAGAGATGAGGGAGCCCGACTGAGTGTTTATAAATCAATAAAACACACAGCTAAAGGACATCTGCTCCTGTTCTTTTAGTTCAAGGTGCTGTTTGCCTTTTCTTTCCAACCCTCTTCTTATTTAAGAATGCACTTTTGAGGACAAACAGCCCTCTTGTGCACACAAATCAGCTTACTGCTGCATTTTGTGCCCACGATGTTTTTTAATATTTCTGTACTTGAGCATTCAACTAAATGGAAGGACAGCTTTTCTTAGCTTAGAATGCTCTGACTGTTAGAATTAATAAAGTAGCTTTCAAATTTCAAGTAATATATGCTACATAAACTTCAAATAAATAATATCAAGCTACAGCATCCAGACTTGCAAGTTAAAATAATAACCCAGGGCATTATTTTTTTCTCACATAGAATAATATTTGTCCTGAAAATTATATATTGTATTTGTGCAGCTATGTCACAAATGAGAAAAATGCTGTCCTCTACAAATCTATCTCCTTTGCAGGAGCAAGGAGGGGCAAGAAAGAGAAAAACTACAATTTAATGCAAAACTCTAGTACTGACATATAATTTTATTTCCATCCTGTATATCAAAATGAGGTGAAGTATGAAGCATAGTTTAACAAAAACTGCAGTATTTTGAGTTAAAGCTGCCATATTCTATCAGTGGCCTCTATAACACAGGGTGATATTATGTTTCATTCTGTCAGTGCATCTTTAAAAACAGAAGACCATATTGTGTTACAAGTGGAATGCAAATGAAATACATCAATCCCTACACTTTTCCTAAGCTTGTGTTGCTGGGGAAACACTTTCCAAGCAGCTTACACTGAAACATAGGCAATTGAAGGGTCATGGTAAGGATATCACTTTCCTTGAATTTGGGACATGATTCAAAAATGGGGCACCAAGATGAAAGACTCTTCTTATTCAAAGCTCATTTTTTGCCACCGTTTTTTTTCCTATAAATTTGTAACTAAGAATACTTCTTACTCAATAGCTAGAATGATTGTTTTGCCTATCAAATTCACAATGCCTTATGAATATAGATGGAATCTCATTCCTATGGCCAACGTTACCTTATGACAAGTAATAATCTTTCCACTAATAAGTGGTTAATTAGAATGCAATTTCCTTCATCAGGTCCCACCCTATTTTTCCAGACTTATCTCCCACTAACTCTGTCTTTATACCTTACAGCTCAAGTTATGTCATTCCATAAAAGTGTCTAGAACTATCAGAGTTTCATACACTTTTTCAACATTCTAAAATTTTTTCAGCTTGTAAACTTATTGAATTTGTCATTGTTGTAAGTCCCATTTGAAATCCAACCATCGTGGGAAGTCTAAGTCAGCCTCTAACTGGAATTAGAGGCTTGTTCTAAACTTTTAGATCATTTTTCTTATGGTTCTGAGATACTTAAATGCTGCCTTTGTTTGCAATTATTTATTAATGACTCCTTCCCTGATATACCTTATAAAACTCTCTGATATGTGGGAATTGCCTTGGCCAATTTTGATTCTCTACTTTCAAATAAATATTGAATCATTTCATTTATTTTTATTGAAGAAAAAAGGGCTTAAGGTTATAAAATCATTTAGAGAAAAGAATATAGATTAACTTTTAGTTTCTCAGAAAATTTGGCTATTTGGGGTTTTTTGTGTTTCCTTAAAAATTTTTTAAACTTTTTGTTCGAGTTCTCTGAAAAAAGCCATTGGTGTTTTCACTGGAATTTCATTGAATCTGAAGATTGCTTGAGTTGCATAGTAATTTTATATTAATTCTTCTAATCCATGAACATACTACATCTTTTCATATATATATACATAATAGAATACTACCATTTGTGACAATCTGGATTTACCTAGAGGGTATTATGCTAATTGAAATAAACCAAACTGAAAAAGACAAGTGCTATGTGTTATCACTTATACGTGGAATCTAAAAAATAAAGCAAATGACTATAACAAAACAAACACAGATATACAGAACAAACTAGTTGTTACCAGTCGGAAGAGGGAAGGTGGGAGGGCAAGATAGGGATAGTGGATTAACAGGTACAGACTATTCTGCATAAAATGAGTCAACTGCAAGGATATTATTATGCAGTACAGGGAATATATTCAATATTTTATAATAAATTCAAGTGGAGTATAATCTGTAGAGTTGTGAATCACTATGTTGTACACCTAAAACCAGCACATGATAAATCAGCTATATTTCAATAAAATATTTAGGAATAAGAAAATTAAGTTTTATCCATGTGATATTAAAACAGACATTAATGTGTTGTTTCAATAACAGAGAAAATAAAGTTAGATAAAAATAAAATTTAAATAACATGTAGAACATAATGTGACTTTTATTATTTATATATATATATATGAAAACACCTAAGAATTTTTTCAAAATATAGGGTTATACACAGAAACCAAATATACATCCTCTATCCCTCTACCGTTTGGGAGTAATATAGTTACAACATAAGAACACTTCAGGGCTGTCCCATTTCAGTTGCAAATTGATTTCTCAACTAATTTTTTCCTTCCTTTGTCTGGCCTTAGAAAATATGGCTGATTTTCTGTTTCTGAGAGGCATCCTCATTATATTGAATTTTTCTTCCTAGAGGGCTGGCTACAAAACTTCCTCAACAATCCCATCTTTACGGCCATAAAATCATATATACATTTTCTATTTTATTTTATTTTTTTATTTTTTTCTTTTCCCATTAAGTTTATTATAGAATATTGAGCAGAGTTCCTTGTGCTTTACATTGGGTCTTTGTTGATTACCTATTTTAAATATAGTAGTGTGTTTATGTCGGTCCCAAACTTTCAATCTATTCCCCCCATCCTTCCTCCCTGGTAAACATAAGTTTCATTCTCTAAGTCTGTGAGTGGATTCTGTTTTGTAGGTAAGTTCATTTGTATCATTTTTAAAATTAAATTCTCCATATGAGTGATATACCGTATTTCTTTCTCTGCCTGACTTACTTCACTTGCTTTTATTCCAATTGTAAAAGAGGTACTCCATATATTTAAAAAGGAAGGGTTATAAAGGCTTAAAAGATAATAGAAATTGCTTATAGTCATTTTTACCCCCATTGGATGCATTAAAAAGGAACTTCTTAGCTTTTATTCCTGATGGTTAGCCTTAACTGGTCTTCTTCCCCTTTGAGACCATATTTAAGGACAATATTTATTCTCTTTTTATTTAAAAAGCCATCAAATTAGGCCAAAGAAATATTCTTTTTTTCACAATAGCAGGGTTCATCTTTATGAAGATCTAGGATGCTAACTTAAAGCTTAGTTTAGCAGAGAAACATTAAAAGAAAATTCTGAATATTATTATTTTTATTTTTTGAATATTTCATTATTGGCAGTAAATAAGTTTTTGAATATTCATCTCCAAAATAAAATTTGCAATAAGAAATTTATATATAAATTGACTTAATTAAAATTGAATCTTACTTCTTATAGGTAAGTCAGTGGCCTTGTATTGTTCTCAGCTTTGAATAACTAATAGCAACAACAACCATAATTATAAATAATCTTAATTGAGTATGAACTATGTCCCAGACACTTTCTATATTCAGTCTGAAATCAAATATAATCTCAGTTTAGATGCTTTTCTCTCCAGATGGAATCTATTTGTATGTTTGACGTTCTGTTAAATATACATTTGCAAAACTGGAGCCAGAAAACAGCATTGGGAATTTGTGTTCAGGAATTAGGGCTTTAAAAATGCTATAATGTCTTCAGCCAAAATATAAGATGGAAACATAATGAGGCAGATGTAAACTTAACAAAAGAAGAAATAATGGGAAAATTTTTCTCCATAATGCACTTGGAATTGCATGCAGACATGTTTATAAAGTTGTCTACAATCTTTTCTTTCCATGAAATCCACCCCCCCCATAAATATTCAAATGATCAGCCTCCAAATAGCATACCACTCCTCACTGTTTGCTTACTTGTTGTGGTAACAAATTCCTTTAAAGCTGATGAGGTAAATCTGAGGACGGGTATTAAATTAGTCTAGGATGAAAGCACAGACCCTCAGATCATCTGTAGAGCAATTTAGGTATGGACAAGCTTTGAACTAATTTTGAAGAAATCAGGCAGAGTAAGTAAGTGTTGGACTCCTCTTGAAGACATAGACAAATGAGAACTATAACAAGCTTTTAAAATATACTGAGGACTCAATTTGGTATCTCATCAGAAAACTCAATACAAAGTGAAATAGTTCAGAAGGTTTAAAGTATTAATTGATAATGAAAAAGAAGAAAGATGGTTGACAAAGGGTAGATTCAATTTGATTCAAAGGCTAAGAAAACATGAAAGTTTTAAGTAGCAACAAAGGAGAACTGTTTTGTTGACAGTCATGCAAATAAGCATTGACCCATATGCTCAGTGCCTAAAATAAATTTAGTGTACTTTGTTCACATTTCCTGTCAGCTTGGGTTTTATAACAAGTTGCATTTTGTTGGAACTCTGAGAATACTTGTTGCAGGAAGGATCTTGTCTTCTTTTAACCTGCTGATTACTAGAACACTAAAAGAGTATGGTTGAATGGAAGGCTGAAGCAATGGCATTTGTAATTTAATTTGGGTCAATGAACATTTGAGAAACCAAATATAACTTTCATGGTCTAATAATTCTTGAAAACTCTTTGAAAAGCTGGCTTAGCATTCTTCTTGCATTCTCTTGAAAAGTAAATCTTTTTAAAATATTTTAATTATGTAATATGTCAAATAGATATATATTTGCCATATATATATATAAAGGTACTGAGCCACCTATTTATCTGCCATATAGATTGATATATTGTCATCTTTCAGAATTTAGGTTTTTAAGAAGTAAATATTAGAGATGTCTTTGAAGTGATCTTTTCTATTTTATTTGCATCACCTACACCTAAGAGAAAACAAATATCCTGAATTAGATGTACATTCTTCCTTTTAATATGCTAAATTATTACTGTAAAATTATATTAACTATATAACATATATCATTTTTTTACATTTTTATTTTTATAGTTATATTAAGCTATTATCACTTGTGACTTGATTTTATCACCCCCAAAATGTATTAGAGATTCATCACATTGATTTTTATAGAATTGGCATATTCTATTTTCTGCTTAACATTCCAGTGATCATACAATTTATTCATCCATTCTATCATTGTGTGACATTTAAAGTTGTTTAATTAACTTGCTAAAAAAATGCCACAATCAACTCTTTTGTACAAGTGTCTTTGTACATGTATGAGAATTCTCTCATATATATAACTAACAATGAAACAACAAAATATCTGTGCATTTTCAATTTTACTAGATATTATTAAAATATCTTGTTATGAAATCTTACATATGCTGTTTGCAAAATCGGTTTTCCTGAATTTCCTAAAAAGTTTTTTTGTCTATATTTTAAAACACTTTTTATGTGCTTTATTTCTTTACTGTATCAGTGTTATATTTGTATATTATTTCTTATAGTAGTATTATTTAACATATTGTTTTCCTATAAATGATGTGTCAAGTGCAATTTATTGAATCATATCATTTCATTAGAGAGTAGGAATCCTACTTGGGCGTATAACCATACAGGCATATGTGTATATAAAAGCATATTAACATATACACATAAAACACATATATACATATATAATTACATATGTGGTTACTGGTATATATGTGGATATGAATATCAAAGAGTTTCTATCATTTTATTCATTTTCTCTGTATCAACACAGCTAGAAGATAGAATCTCATCTTCTTTCTTTCCTCCTTTTTCTCCTGTTTCACTTTTCTTTTCTCTTCCTTCTTTCTTTTCTTTATTTCCTCCTCCCTTTTTTCTCTCCTCCTCTTCTTTTCCATCACCTCTCTTTCTGCCATTCTTTGCTACTACCTCTTCCTTTTTTCCTCTGTTCTGAAAATTATCATGACCATTATTTCACATATGAATTTTGGAATCAACTTCAACTTATTTGACTTCCCTGGTGGCTCAGACGGTAAAGCGTCTGCCTACAATGCAGGAGACCTGGGTTCGATCCATGGATCGGGAAGATCCTCTGGAGAAGGAAATGGCAACCCATGCCAGCACTCTTGCCTGGAAAATCCTATAGAAGGAAGAACCTAGTAGGTTCCAATCCATGGGGTCGCAAAGAGTCGGACACGACAGAGCGACTTCACTTTCACTTTTTCAGCTTATCAGATTTTTGGGGATTTTTATTGGAAGATTGGAAAGAATTTCATTATTTAAGTAAATCTTTCTATATAAAATGTCTCTGCTCTTATATAAGTGTATTTTCATGTTTTGTAAAAGTCATACTTTTTATTTCATAATCTTTCATATCTCTTATTAGATTTATCCCCAAAAGTGTTATATTATCATTGCCATTATTATTAATATTTTGGCTATTGAAATTCAGATACCCTTTATTACATACCCACATTTTTTTTGTAGAAACATAGGGATGTTACTGGGCTTTGCTAGTGGCTCACATGGTAAAGAATCTGCCTACAATGCAAGAGACCCAGGTTCAATCCCTTGGTCAGGAAGATCCCCTAGAGAAGGGAATGGCTATGTGCCGCAGTATTCTTGCCTGGAAAATTCCATGCACAGAGGATCCTGGAGGGTTACAGTCCACATGGTCACAAAGAGTCAGACATGACTGAGAGACTAACCCTTTTCCCTTCAGGAATATTATTATTATTTTTTAAATTTAAATTTATTTATTTTAATGAGGCTAATTACTTTATTATTTTTATATGTTGAGATTTTTCAGAATAATTTTGAATTTTTACTAGTCCCAGTTGATTATCTAAAGATCCTTTGCACAGTTTCTCTGGATATAATATGTATAGGAAATTGTGAAAATTTGTCACCTTCTTTATAGTTCTTAAATGTCATAACTTTCTTGATTTATTGCATTGCCTAAGACTTCAAATAAAATGTTGACTAAACATGGTGGTAGTAGACATGCATCCTGATTTTAAAGCTAATAAGCATAAATTTTTAACAATTAATAATGCTATTTGCTGTACAGTTTGGTAGTGCTGGGAAAGAGCAAATTAGCCAAGATGGCATGGTCAGGCTCTCTCACCCTATAGCCTCTTACTCTTGCCCCGCATTTTGTAAATAATGATTATGTAACAGCTGAGATCTGAGATGTAGCACTGCCTACGTGTATCACAAGGTCTCACTTGGTCATGAGTTCCTTTGTGCTTTCGGGATATATAAGCTTCACCTAAAAATTGGTGGCATTACTGCTGCATCATGGCTGTGTCTGTTGGGTCAGCCAGGAGAGGAGAAAATGTAGCATGTCTACTGCATTGGCTGCTGCATCAACCAAGAGAGAATAAATGTATCTGCAGTTCCTTTGGCTCCTTGAGTCTCCCCTCAGCCTCTTGGCTCACACCTTGCCTATCCAGGGTTCAGCGAACAGTGTGAGCAGCAAGACAATTGGCACTGTGAACAGGATGAACAGCAAAACAATTGGCATAGTCGGCAGGATACCCAGCATGTAGGGAGCCCCAGTGGCTTAATAACAGCTCACTTTTTCCTGATCTAGCTATCTATTATCTGTGATTACATTCCACTACATCATCATGATTATTCTCTTTGTTTTTAACCAAATAAAATGGATGGAGGGTAAATGATTCTCAACAGCCTTAAAGATAGATACGCTCTAGCATATATATGGGAGAAGGCAATGGCACCCCACTCCAGTACTCTTGCCTGGCAAATAGAGTCAGACACGACTGAGCGACTTCACTTTCACTCTTATAAATTTTCCTCAAGTTGTTTATTTTGTGACTGATTTTGTAGAAGATTTTCTATTTTTTTCCAGAGAGCTAGATTTTGGTTTGATGGTCCTTATCATTATTTCTTATTGGTGAATTACTATTTTTTCCACACCCTCTGGGAATGCTCTGTGGTATATTTTCTAACCTCTTGAGTCAATTACTTTTCATTTTGTCTCTGTTCTTTTCCAAAACATGAGTTCCACACTATAAACATTCCTCTAAACCCCATAGGATCTACTTCTCTAGATATAGTCTCAATATCATTCTGTTCTAAATATTTGATGATTTCCATTCTCATTTCTTAAACTGTGATTTATGTAGAGTACCTAAATTTTCCAATAAAAGGAAATTTTAAAAATAACCCGTGGCAGACCACTCCAGTACTCTCGCCTGGAAAATCCCATGGACGGAGGAGCCTGGTGGGCTGCAGTCCATGGGGTCGCTAGGAGTCGGACACGACTGAGCGATTTCACTTTCACTTTTCACTTTCATGCATTGGAGAAGGAAATGGCAACCCACTCCAGTGTTCTTGCCTGGAGAATCCCAGGGACGGGGAAGCCTGGTGGGCTGCCGTCTATGGGGTCACACAGAGTCGGACATGACTGAAGCGACTTAGCAGCAGCAGTGGCAGATGCATGTTGATGTATGGCAAAACCAATACAATATTGTAAAGTAAAAAAATAAAAAATTATATAAAAAATAAGTCTTTTTAATGATTTATAACTCAGTGGAAAAGGTCAGTTTTCATTCCAGTTCCAAAGAAAAGTGAAAGTTGCTCAGTTGTGTCTGACTGTTTAAGAGTATAGTCCATGGAATTCTGCAGGCCAGAAAGCTGGAGTGGGTAGCCTTTCCCTTGTCCAGTGGATCTTCCCAGCCCAGGAATCGAATATAGGTCTCCCACATTTCAGGCAGATTCTTTACCAGCTGAGCCACAAGGGAAGCTCAAGAATACTGGAATGGTTAGCCTATCCCTTCTCCAGTGGATATTCCTGACCCAGAAATTGAACCAGGATCTCCTGCACTGCAGGCAGATTCTTTACCAACTGAGCTATCAGGGAAGCCCAGTTCCAAAGAAGAATAAAGGCAAAGAATGTTCAAACTACTGTACAATAGGTTTCAACAGTATGTAAACTGAAAAATTCCAGTTGTACACGCTGGGGTTTGAAGAGGCAGAGGAACCAGAGATCAAAGTAACAGCATTCGTTCACTTCAGTTCAGTCGCTCAGTCATGTTGGACCCTTTGCGACCTCATGAACTGCAGCACACCAGGCCTTCCTGTCCATCACGAACTCCCGGAGTTTACTCAACTCTTGTCCATTGAGTTGGTGATGCCATCCAACCATCTCATCCTCTGTCATCCCCTTCTCCTCCCGCCTTCAATCTTTTGCAGCATCAGGGCCTTTTCAAATGAGTCAGCCCTTCATAATGGGTGGCTAAAGTATTGGAGCTTCAGCTTCAGCATCTGTCCTTCCAATGAACACTCAGGAATGATCTCCTTTAGGATGGACTGGTTGGATTTCCTTGCAATCCAAGGGACTCTCAAGAGTCTTCTCCAACACCACAGTTCAAAAGCATCAATTCTTCAGTGCTCAGCTTTCTTTATAGTCCAACTCTCACATCCATAGATGACTACTGGAAAATCCATAGCCTTGACTAGATGGATCTTTGTTGGCAAAGTAATGTCTCTGCTTTTCATTATGCTGTCTAGGTTAGTCTTAATTTTCCTTCCAAGGAGTAAGCATCTTTTAATTTCATGGCTGCAGTCACCATCTGCAGTGATTTTGGAGCCCCCAAAAATAAAGTCTGACACTGTTTCCACTGTTTCCCCATCTATTTGCCATAAAGTGATGGGACCAGATCCCATGATCTTTGTTTTCTGTATGTTGAACTTTAAGCCAACTTTTTCACTCTCCTCTTTTTCTTTCATCAAGAGTCTATTTAGTTCTTCACTTTCTGCCATAAGGATGGTGTCATTTACTTATCTGAGGTTATTGGTATTTCTCCTAGTAATCTTGATTCCAGCTTGGGCTTATTTCAGCGCAGTGTTTCTCATGATATATTCTGCATAGAAGTTAAATAAGCACAGTGACAATATAGAGCCTTAATGTACTCCTTTTCCTATTTGGAACCAGTCTGTTGTTCCATGTGCAGCTCTACCTGTTGCTTCCTGACCTGCATCCAAATTTCTTAAGAGGCAGGTCAGGTGGTCTGGTATTCCCATCTCTTTCAGAATTTTCCATAGTTTATTGTGATCCACACAGTCAAAGGCTTTGGCATCGTCAATAAAGTAGAAGTAGATGTGTTTCTGGAACTCTCTTGCTTTTTTGATGATCCAACGGATGTTGGCAATATGATCTCTGGTTCCTCTGCCTCTTCTAAAACCAGTTTGAACATCTGGGAGTTCACGTTTCACATACTGTTGAAGCCTGGCTTAGAGAACTTTGAGCATTACTTTACTAGTGTGTGCTGCTGCTAAGTCACTTCAGTCGTGTCTGACTCTGTGCGACCCCATAGACAGCAGCCCACCAGGCTCCCCCACCTCTGGGATTCTCCAGGCAAGAACACTGGAGTGGGTTGCCATTTCCTTCTCCAATGCATGAAAGTGAAAAGTGAAAAGTGAAAGTGAAGTCACTCAAGTCGTGTCCGACCCTCAGTGACCCCATGGACTACAGCCTACCAGGCTCCTCCATCCATGGGATTTTCCAGGCAGGAGTACTGGAGTGGGGTGCCATTGCCTTCTCTGACTAGTGTGTGAGATGAGTGCAATTGTATAGGAGTTTGAGCATTCTTTGGCATTGCCTTTCTTTGGGATTGGAATGAAAACTGACATTTTCCAGTCCTATGGCCACTGCTGAATTTTCCAAATTTGCTGGCATATTGAGTGTAGCACTTTCACAGCATCTTTTAGGGTTTGAAATAGCTCAACAGGAATTCCATCACCTCCACTAGCTTTGTTTGTAGTGATGCTTCCTAAGGCCCACTTGACTTCACATTCCAGGATGTATGGCTCTAAGTGAATGATCACACCATCGTGATTATCTGGGTCATGAAGATCTTTTTTTGTACAGTTCTGTGTAAACTGGCCACCTCTTCTTAATATATTTTGCTTCTGTTAGGTCAATACCATTTCTGTCCTTTATTGAGCAGCATTCGTTGGATCATAGCAAAAGCAAGGGAATTCCAGAAAAAAACAAAAACAAAACAAAACACCTACTTCTGCTTCATTGACTACAATAAAGAATTTGACTGTATGGACCTCAACAAACTGGAAAATTCTTCAAGACATGGGAGTATCAGAACTCCCTATCCATTTCCTCAAAACTTGCATGCAAGTATCAACAGTTAGAACCAAAAATGGAATGACAGAGTGTTTCAACATTGGGAAGGGAGTAGATCAAGTGTAGATATTGTCATCCTGCTTATTTAACTTCTATGCAGAGTACTTCATGCAAAATGCAGGCTGGATGAATCACAAGTTGGAATCAAGATTTCTGGGAAAATAACAACCTCAGATATGCAGATGATACAACTCTAATGGCAGTAAGTGAAGAGGAACTAAAGAGATTCTTGATGAAGGTGAAAGGGGAGAGTGAGAAAGCTAGCTTAAAATTCAACATTCAAAAAACTAAGATCATGACGTTTGGTATGATCACTTCCTGGCAAATGAAGGGTAAAAAGTGGAAGCAGTGACAGCTTTTTTTCTTGGGCTCCAAAATCACTGTGGATGGTGACTGCAGCCATGAAATTAGAAGATACTTGCTTCTTGAAAGGAAAGCTTTGACAAACCTGGTTCAGTTCAGTTCAGTCGCTCAGTCATGTCTGACTCTTTGTGACCCATGAACCACAGCATGCCAGGCCTCCCTGTCCATTACCAACTCCCGGAGTCCACACAAACCCTGACACAAGTCAGTGATGCCATCCAACCATCTCATCCTCTGTCGTCCCCTTCTCCTCTTTCCCTCAATCTTTCCCAGCATCAGGGTCTTTTCAAATGGTCAGTTCTTCACAACAGGTGGCCAAAGTATTGGAGTTTCAGCTTCAAAATCAGTTCTACCAATGAACCCCCAGGACTGGTCTCCTTTAGGATGGACTGGTTGGATCTCCTTGCAATCCAAGGGACTCTCAAAAGTCTTCCCCAACACCACAGTTCAAAAGCATCAATTCTTCAGTGCTCAGCTTTCTTTATAGTCCAATTCTCACATCCATACATGACCACTGGAAAAGCCGTAGCCTTGACTAGACAGACCTTTCTTGGCAAAGTAATGTCTGTGCTTTTTAATATGCTGTCTAGGTTGGTCATAACTTTCACCATCTGCACCGATTTTGGAATCCAAAATAATAAAGTTAGCCACTGTTTCCACTGTTTCCCCATCTGTTTGCCATAAAGTGATGGGACCAGATGCCATGATCTTAGTTTTCTGAATGTTGAGCTTTAAGCCAACTTTTTTACTCTTCTCTTTCACTTTCATCAAGAGGCTCTTTAGTTCTTCACTTTCTGCCATAAGGGTAGTGTCATCTGCATATCTGAGGTTATTGATGTTTCTCCTGGCAGTCTTGATTCCAGCTTGTTCTTCCTCCAGCCCAGCGTTTCTCATGATGTAGTCTGCACGTAAGTTAAATAAGTAGGGTGACAAAATACAGCCTTGACCTACTCCTTTTCCTATTTGGAACCAGTCTTTTGTTTCATGTCCACTTCTAACTGTTGCTTTCTGACCTGCACACAGGTTTCTCAAGAGGCAGGTCAGGTGGTCTGGTATTCCCATCTCTCAGATTTTTCACAGTTTATTGTGATCCACACAGTCAAAGGCTTTGGCATAGAAGCCTATTAAAAAGCAGAAACATCAGTTTGAAGACAAATGTCCATAAGCTCAAAGCTATGGTTTTACCAGTAGTCATGTATGGATGTGAGATTTGGACCAGCAAAGGCTGGTCACCAAAGTAAAGGCTGAGCACCAAAGAGTTGATGTTTTCAAATTGTGGTGTTGGAGAAGAATCTTAAGAGTCCCTTGAACTGGAAGGAGATAGAACCAGTCAATCCTTAATGAAATCAACTCGGATTCGTGGAAGGACTGTTGCTGAAGCTGAAAAGCTCCAATACTTTGGCTGTGTAATGCAAAGGGCCAACGAATTAGAAAAGACCCAGATGCTGGGGAAGATTGAAGGCAATAGGAGAATGGTGTGGCAGAGGAAGAGATGGTAGATAGCTTCTCTGACTCAATAGACATGAATTTGAGCAAATTCAAGGAGATGGTGAAGAATAGGGGAGCCTGGTGTGCTGCAGTCCACGAGGTCACAAAGAGTCAGACATGACTTGGTGACTGAACAACAACAACAATAACAATGCAGCCAGGTTGTTTACTATCTGAGCTGCCAGGGAAGTCCCTCAGATGTAATATGTTCTAATATGTCAATCTTGTTAACTGCTATATTCAAATCTGTTAATAATATTTTTCCTGAATAATCTATCCAGTGCTGTAAAAGATGCATGAAAAAATTCTAATTATAGAGTTTTAACTTCTCTTAACATTTTGCTTTACATATTTTAATTTTATATTATTGCTGCTGCTGCTGCTGCTAAGTTGCTTCAGTCGTGTCCAACTCTGTGAGACCCCATAGACGGCAGCCCACCAGGCTCCCCCGTCCCTGGGATTCTCCAGGCAAGAACACTGGGGTGGGTTGCCATTTCCTTCTCCAATGCATGAAGGTGAAAAGTGAAAGGGAAGTCGCGCAGTCGTGTCCGACTCAGCGACCCCATGGACTGCAGTCTACCAGGCTCCTCCATCCATGGGATTTTCCAGGCAAGAGTACTGGAGTGGAGTGCCATTGACTTCTCCATTTATATTATTAGTTTCATGTAAATTATAATTACTTTCCTTCCTCATGTGTTAGAAACTGTTATGCACTTGTACAATGACCTATTTTATTGCCACAGTAATATATGTGTCTTAAGTCTATTGTGTCTCAAGTTAAGTTAGCTAACGTATCTGTCTATTGAAAAATATTTTTCCAGTACTATTTCCCGAGATTTTATTTTCAACCTTTTGTGTTCTTGTTTGGCCTTGTCTTTAAATAGTTTGCTGCTGAATATAATTTTGGAGATCTGATAATATCTAAGTTTAATTTTGAGCTTTCGTATTTTGTACTTATGATTACTAATATACTCTATTTATTTCTAGTGTCCTATTTTTGTTCTCTACATGCCCTACTTTTCCTTGTTTCTATTTTTTTCTTTTTCTTCCCTTTTCCAGTTTTGAACTGTTTAGATTTTTTATTTTTCTCCTCCACTGACTTATAAGTTATATTTCTATTCTTTTAGTGCTTCTCTTTAAATTTTAAACATGCTTTACTTAAATTCTAAAGTTAATAAAATCTCTTTTCTTTCTGTGGAACTTGAAGTATTTATAAAGGGATTAGTATGAAAGAGAGAAATTTATAGAGAAGGATAGTTTCTTCCTGTACAATGAAAAATTTGAGCATACCTTTCAAACTAGAAAAAAGTTTTCCTGAATTTGAGGGATTGTAGAGAGATGATCCCTGTGGTTTCTTTATCTTCAGGGATCCCGTGCCTGTTATAGAATCACTGGAAATGAAGTGACCACTTCCCTTCCCTACTCCGCCCTGCACCACCCACCCCCCGCCACCCCTTACTGGAATGGGCATATGATCTCCTAGGCAGACAGAATCACACACAGCCTCATAAGTGATTCACATCCCCACATGGACATGGAATCAGAAAAGACGCACCAGGACTGAAGTAGAGGAGAATATGGAGATAAAAGGTGTTTCAGTGGTAATTTAATTGGAGCTACAGGTGACATCTCCCTCTGACAAATTGGTTGGCATTACATAAGGCCTCAAAAAGGGGGAACAGAATGAGTCCTGAAAGTGAAAGTTCCTTTAAAGTAGGAGAAATGGGGATTTGGGATTGAAAAATGAAAATACAACCTGCAATTTTTACACATCTGAATTTATGCATTAAGATTATTATTCATAAAAATGAAAAGATAAGAAATTATAATATGAAGAGCAAAACAGTGACTTACTTTGTACATAATTACATATTTGTTTAATTATATGTAAATACATTTAATATAATGTTTTTCCTCTGAAAGTAAAGGGAACAACTTAGAGTTCATGGAGTTTAGTATTCTCGTTTGCTAGTCTGTTACTAATCCTCAAGGTACTGGGTTACTGGCTCATGTCTGACTAGTAGGCAGAGGATGAGATTGGACTAAATGTTTTTTGACTCTGAGTTTAGTGCTCTTCCTACTGTCCTCTTCTTGCTATATCTGATGCATGGGTAGGAAGGGACATTGAAGTAATCACATCAAAATTCTAACAATTCCTTGTAGTGGAAAGGCACAAAGGTCCGAGTTTCAGAATATCCTTGCAATTACTTATTTGTAAATCCAACAACATGACTAGTAAGAACTGTAAGTAATCAGTAATACTTCAAAAATACAGTGTTGGATGATCTAACAGTGTGTAACTATACTTTTTCTATTATTTTCTAAATACCATAGGCATTTGAAGAAAAACTCCATAATCATCATTTATAATAAGCAGATGTCCTAGAAGTGAAAGTGAAGGTCACACAGTCGTGTCCAACTCTTTGTGACCCCATGGACTATACAGTCCATGGAATTCTCCAGGCCAGAATACTGGAGTATTCTGGGTAGCCTTTCCCTTCTCCAGGGCATCTTCCCTACCCAGGGATTCAACCCAGGTCTTCTGCATTGCAGGCGGATTCTTTACCAAGCTGAGCCACAAGGGAAGCCCAAGTGACCTAGAAAACTACATCAAAGGTTTCTCTTCATTTCTAAAACTGTTCACTGTGTTCCATGTGAATAGTAGGCTATTTTACTATTTAAATGGAAAAAAAAAAAAAAAACACAACAGCTTTATTTCTATGTATAGGAGACTGAATGAAAGTATTATTTTCCTCTGAGTAATTTGTGACTATTTCAAAATTCTCAACAAATTCAAGCTTCATTTGACACAACAGAAATTTAAAAAATATATTATAGAAGTTAGAAAATTCTACAAGAGTCATGAGCAATGCTTTTTTAAAAAAAGCCATTCCTATTAAAAAATACTAGAAAAATGGGGGAGTAAATTAAAAGTTCAGGTAGCAGATTTGTGCTAATGTAGACATCTCAATTGTTTCAATCATACCATGAAAATATTTAAATGAAGAAAGAAAAATTGTTTCAAAAGAAATATACATGTATGTATATGATGTTCATAAAATATCCATGAAAGGAAAGATTACTAAATTTAGTCCAGAATTGAACCATGAGCCTTAAAATATTAAACCTTCATTAAAAACATTGCTGGTGATATTATCAGAACTAAACATTTCATGAGCCCAAAATGTATACTAAAATGTGTATATTTTTAAATTTATGGAGCTATAGATTGAAAAAACATATTTGACATGGCGACCTCAAGACCCTATATGATGCTTAAAAATACTTTTTAATATACTCTGCTTTCTTGGGAATGAAATTGACCCAATATACTGTACAATGATTTTTTAATACAATGATGAAAACATAAATGATGCTTGGATTAATTATAACATTTTGTGAATTAGTGTACCCATTTTAGTGTAAGATAAACTTATTTTTGTTATATGCTAGGTATGTCTCAGAAAATTTTGCCCTAATGATTAAGACTCTTATTATTACCCAGAAAAGGTGATACCTGAGAGGTGATTGATATAATTAGTGAAATGTGCTAGGAAATGATTAATTTGTTTAATAAGGCTTATGTTCTTTTCCCTCTGTTTTTGCAAGTATATTGATTACCTTATATTTTCAAGACAGTTCTATGATCAAAAATTTTTCAAATTATATGAGTTCTAATTTTGACCCTACCATTGATTTGATTTGTTATTGATCTTCCAAGGATAAATCATTAACCCCATCTAGTAAAACAAAAATTGCTCAGTATTTCATATGCTGAGTGAATGCACTAAGTTTTAAAAGGAATTCCCTGGGCAAAACTCAATACAATTGCCCTTTTGCTTATCCAGTGTTTGGTTGACTGTTTTCTCATAAAAAGAAACAGTGGGGACTTTATATAGTTCCTCCCTTTGTCATCCAGCTTTTCTCTAAGAGCAAAAAGTAGATATTTTGGCTTTAGACTGTCTGATTATTCAATGGAAAACAAAATTATTATCTCTTATCTAGATTATTTTTAAACTACAGAGAAACTGCTGACCTTAGTAGGACTATGTGAAATATATATATATAATGTGTTTTTTAGTGTGTTTGTTTGCTTTAATGAGACTTTAATTAGTTAGGCTGGATTCATAACTTCTCAATTTGTTTCAAAGATGTCCAATACAATTTCAAGGAAATATCCCAGGAGGAACTATTTCATTCACATTAATATAGGTTCTTTCCACTTCCCCAACTATTTCTCTTTTTAAAATTTAAAGCAGAATAAAGGATATTGATTGAAAAACAATTAAAATATGTATTAATTCATCATTATTACTCATTTGCTTTCTATAATTTGAGGTGATACATTTAATTTAGAAAATGCTGAAGACAACTGTGCATAATAGAATCACTTGCTGAAGAGTAAAGCATAGTATTAATATTGTAACAGTAAAAGCAATTTGCTATTTTATTTTTCTCAAACTCATTTTCAACAATATAGACTATTCTGAGATTCATAGGGTTAGATATCCTTGTGATAAAAAGGGTGCTAAAATTTTGACTTTGACTATGAAATTTGTTCCACTCTTCTAAAGAAACATTATGAACCTGTAAAGGGATTTTAACAACATGTCTTTCAAAGTCAAACAATGCAATTCTTATACAGAGAAGGATACATTGACTGGTAATGAGGTGTGAGGAGTTTCAAATAGCTTGGTGTGGGACCAAAGTTAATATAATTATGGACCACAAACCCAAGAATCATTCTCTCTCTTATATCTGAGCTACCAGCCTGTAATAAAAGGTGGTCTTTCAGTTTTCATTGCACCGATTTAAAATGATCTATTGATCTGGACCAAAGAAAGACGAATATACTGAGGAACTGAGGCTGCCTCCAAGTGATAATGAGCAGAACAGGAAGAATGTAGCCGTGGGATCCGGAATCTTCTTTCTACAAAAGGCGATGGCAAAAGCTGGGACTTTAAAGAACAATGACAAAGATTCAGAGAGGAATGTTATTCTTGTGGCCCTTGAGAAAATGCATTAAAAGAATGTCAAGGAACTATAGAGGAGAATCACACAAGTGAATAAAAGATGGGTTCTTTGCAGTTGCGGACTGAAGCAGACACCAAAGAAACACAACCATGGTAACTGTGGAAGTTTTACTTATTTCTAAAGGCTTTTGCTTATTGTTTTTTGTTTGTTTGCTTTTTCATTTTGTTATACCCAGAGCAAATGAAAATGTGGCAAGAAAAAAGGCCCAATCAAATATTTCAAATGTGGACATTTTCATGTATGTTCAGATCAAAAGCAATAGTATTAAGTGTTTCTCTGCTCCATATTTACCTTCTAATTTTTGATGACTCATGGACACAGACATGAACACTCATGTTTGGCAGATCATTTCTTTTCAATAATTATGTATTGAGAGAATAGCATTGAAATATGTATATTATCATACGTGAAACAGATCACCAGTCCAGGTTCGATGCATGAGACAAGGTGCTCAGGGCTGGTGCACTGGGATGACCTAGAGGGATGGGATGGGGAGGGAGGTGGGAGGGGGTTCAGGATGGGGAACACATGTACCCCCATGGCTGATTCATGTCAGTGTATGGCAAAACTCACTACAATATTGTAAAGTAATTAACCTCCAATTAAAATAAATTAAAAAATAGAAAATAGCTTTGATAACATGCTTTGGTATTATAAACAGTTGCCTTTAAAAAAAAGATGTGTAAGTTTCAAAAGCCCTTTGTGTTTGAGGAAGAAAATGTATTTGGTAATATAACTTTAAATGATTCATTCTGTTTTATACATTCTGCTATTTCAGGTACAGATACCTTTGGTTTTAATTCATTTTGTCTCTGTCACACTCTTCTGTGAGAATGTCCTTAAATTATAGGGGAGAAATTATTTTAACACCTTCTCTTCCCTCCAGCATAAATAAAAACAAAAAATACACAATATTTTTTCTACTTAAACATCAGTGTAGATATTGTGTAAACACTTAGGTCAGGATTAAACACATTTATGTGTGTAGACACTTTAGTATTTAAGAATTAAAAGCGATATAAATGAAATATTTCATTTTCTCCTTCTCACACCTCATCCAGATGTACTTTCCCACTTCACAAAATTTCTTAAGCCACTGACACATGTTTTTCTCACTCCTGCCATTAACTTTTTCTGGATTTTGCAAGGATCCAAACTGAGTTGTATATGACTCAGGTTGTGTCCCTGAGAAAATATGCAGCAAATCTGCTCTCAACTTGACCCTCAAGGCTGTAATTAGAAATGAAGAAAGAAATACTCACAGTTTTGAAAAAGCATATGTAATATGGTAGAAAGTACATGGCCCTAGACTCAGGAAACTTGAGGGTAGATCTTGGCTTTTTCAAATAATTAGCTAAGGGTTCATATTTCTCCAAGCCTCTTCTATGCTAGATGAGCATGAATTGATCAACCTGAAGGTATTTTGTGGTCTTTAATTGTCTGTATTTTACTGTCTATATATTCAGTTTTATATTTATTAAATAAATATGTATATATGTATATTTGCTGTTCTTTAGTCCCTAAGTCGTGTTCAACTCTTTGCATACCATAGGCTGTAATATGCCAGGGTCCTCTGTCCATGGGATTTCCTGGCAAGGATACTAGAGTGGGTTGCCTATTCCTTCTCCAAGGAATCTTTCTGACCCAGGGATTGAACCTGTGTCTTCTGCATTGCAGCAGATTCTTTACCTCTGAGCAATGGGGAAGCACCATATATGCATATATCATATAATGTAATTTTAATAAATATATGTGTATATATACCTATATATATATATATATATATATATACATTCATACATATATATACACCCACACCCACACCTACACACAGATCGAGCAAAAATAGCAATTGAACTTTCCCCATATCCCTACCTCTAGTTCCCTGAGTAAATCACTTTTAACATATCCTCTTGTTTCTTCAGTTGTTATGCTGTGTAATTTAAAACAATTTCATCAACAAATTTGACAAACAGCTCATGTGATTCAATATCAAGAAAAACAAACAAACAAGCAAACGATGGTCAGAAGACCTAAATAGATATTTCTCCAAAGCCACACAGATGGTCAAGAGACACAGAAAAATGAGTTCAGTTCAGTTCAGTTCAGTCGCTCAGTCTTGCCTGACTCTTTGTGACCTCATGGACTGCAGCACGCCAGGCCTCCCTGTCCATCACAAAGTCCCAGAGTTTATTCAAACTCATGTCGGTTGAGTCGGTGATGTTATCCAATGGATGAGATCCAACCTCTGTCCTCTGTCCTCCCCTTCTCCTCCCTCCTTCAATCTTACCCAGCATCAGGGTCTTTTCAAATGAGTCAGCTCTTCGTGTGAGGTGGCCAAAGTATTGGAGTTTCAACTGCAGCATCAGTCCTTCCAATGAATATTCAGGACTGGTTTCCTTTAGGATGGACTGGTTGGAACTCCTTGCAGTCCAAGGGACTCTCAAGAGTCTTCTCCAACACCACAGTCCAAAAGCATCAATTCTTCGGTGCTCAGCTTTCTTTGGAGTCCAACTCTCACATCCATACTTGACCACTGGAAAAACCATAACCTTGACTAGATGGATATTTGTTGGCCAAGCATTGTCTCTGCTTATTAATATGCTATATAAGGTGGTCATAACTTTCCTTCCAAGGAGTAAGTGTCTTTTAATTTCATCCCTACAGTCACCATCTGCAGTGATTTTGGAGCCTCCCAAAATAAAGTTACTCAGTGTTTCCACTGTTTCCCCATCTATTTGCCATGAAGTGATGGGACTAGATGCCATGATCTTAGTTTTCTGAATGTTGAGCTTTAAGCCAACTTTTTCACTCTCCTCTTTCACTTTCATCAAGAGGCTCTTTAGTTCTGCTTCACTTTCTGCCATAAAGGTAGTGTCATCTGCATATCTGAGGTTATTGATATTTCTCATGGCAATCTTGATTCCAGCTTGTTCTTTCTCCAGCCCAGCATTTCTCATGATGTACTCTGCATATAAGTTAAATAAGTAGGGTGACAATATACAGCCTTGACATACTCCTTTTCATATTTGGAACCAGTCTGTTGTTTCATGTCCAGTTCTAACTGTTGCTTCCTGACCTGCATACAGATTTCTCAAGAGGCAGGTCAGGTGGTCTGGTATTCCCATCTCTTTCAGAATTTTCCACAGTTTGTTGTGATCCACACAGTCAAGGGCTTTGACATAGTCAATAATGCAGAAGTAGATGTTTTTCTGGGACTCTCTTACTTTTTCAATGATCCAGCAGATGTTGGCAATTTGATCTCTAGTTTCTCTATCTATTCTACATCCAGCTTGGCCATTTGAAAGTTCACGGTTCACATACTTTTAAAGCCTGGCTTGGAGAATTTTAAGCATTCGTTTCTAGCGTGTGAGATGAGTGCAATTGTGTGATAGTTTGAGCATTCTTTGGCATTGCCTTTCTTTGAGATTGGATTGAAACCTGACCTTTTCCAGTCCTGTGGCCTCTGCTGAGTTTTCCAAATTTGCTGGCATATTGAGTGCAGCACTTTCACAGCATCATCTTCTGGGTTTGAAACAGCTCAACTGGAGTTCCATCACCTCCACTAACTTTGTTCACAGTGATGCCTCCTAGGCCCGCTCGACTTCACATTCCAGGATGTTTGGCTCTAGGAGCATGATCATGCCATCGTGATTATCTGGATCATGAGGTTCTTCATGACATTGTACAGGAGGCTGATATCAACCATCCCCAAGAAAAATAAATGCAAAAAGGCAAAATGGTTGTCTGAGGAGGCCTTACAAGTAGCTGTGAAAAAAAGAGAAGTGAAAGGCAAAGAAGAAAAGGAAAGATATATTCATTTGAATGCAGAGTTCCAAAAAATAGCACGGAGAGTTAAGAAATCCTTTCTCAGTGATCAGTGCAAAGAAACAGAGGAAAACAATAGAATGGGAAAGACTAGAAATCTCTTCAAGAAAATTAGAGATACCAAGGGAACATTTCATGCAAACATGGGCACAATAAAGGACAGAAATAGTATGGACCTAACAGAAGCAGAAGATATTAAGAAGAGGTGGCAAGAATACACAGAATGATACAAAAAAGAACTTCATGACCCAGATAAACATGAAGGTTTGATCACTCACCTAAAGATGCTCAACAGCACTATTAGAGAAATGCAAATAATAAGTGCAAAGAGATATCACCACACACCAGTAAGAATGGCTATTATCAAAAATGTACAAATATGGGAGTTCCCTGGAGGTCCACTTGTTAGGGCTCCATGTTTTCATTCCCGAGGGCTTTGGTTCAATCCCTGGTTGGGGAACTAAGATTCCACAAGGTGCAGGGTGCTGCCAAAAACAAAAAACAGATAATTAATACCGGGCAGGGTGAAAAGGGACTACTATCAGCAATTATATGCCAAAAAAATGGACAACTTGGAAGAAATGGACAAATTCTTGGAAAAGTACAACTTTCTAAAACTGAACCAGGAAGAAATAGAAAATCTTAACAGACCCATCACAAACACGGAAATTGAAACTGTAATCAGAAATCTTCTTGCAAACAAAAGCCCAGGTCCAGACGGCTTCACAGCTGAATTCTACCAAAAATTTAGAGAACAGCTAAACCTATCCTACTCAAACTCTTCCAGAAAATTGCAGAGGAAGGTAAACTTCCAAACTCATTCTATGAGGCCACCATCACCCTAATACCAAAACCTGACAAAGATGCCACAAAAAAGACAACTACAGGCCAATATCACTGATGAACATAGATGCAAGAATCCTTAACAAAATTCTAGCAATCAGAATCCAATGACACTTTAAAAAGATCATACATCATGACCAAGTGGACTTTATCCCAGGGATGCAAGGATTCTTCAATATCCACAAATCAATCAATATAATATACCACATTAACAAATTGAAAAATAAAAGCCATATGATTATCTCAATAGATGCAGAGAAAGCCTTTGACAACATTGAATATCCATTTATGATAAAAACTCTCCAGAAAGCAGGAATAGAAGGAACATACATCAACATAATAAAAGCTATATATGACAAACCCACAGCAAACAGTATCCTCAATGGTGAAAAAGTGAAAACATTTCCCCTAAAGTCAGGAACAAGACAAGGGTGCCCACTCCCACCACTACTATTCAACATAGTTTTGGAAGTTTTGGCCACAGCAATCAGAGCAGAAAAAGAAATAAAAGGAATCCACATTGGAAAATAAGAAGTAAAACTCTCACTGTTTGCAGATGACATGATCCTCTGCATAGAAAACCCTAAAGAATCCACCAGAAACTTACTAGAGCTAATCAATGAATACAGTAAAGTTGCAGGATATAAAATCAACACACAGAAATCCCTTGCATTCCTATACGCTAATAATGAGAAAACAGAAAGAGAAATTAAGGAAACAGTTCCAGTCACCATTGCAATGAAAAGAATAAAATATTTAGGAATGCCACTGCTGCTGCTGAGTCACTTCAGTCATGTCCAACTCTGTGTGACCCCATAGACGGCAGCCCACCAGGCTCCCCTCTCCCTAGGATTCTCCAGGCAAGAACACTGGAGTGGGTTGCCATTTCCTTCTCCAATACTTAGGAATATATCTACCTAAAGAAACAAAAGACCTATATATAGAAATCTATAAAACACTGGTGAAAGAAATCAAAGAGGACATTAATAGATGGAGAAATATACCATGTTCATGGATCAGAGGAATCAATATAGTGAAAATGAGTATACTACCCAAAGCAATCTATAGATTCAATGCAATCCCTATCAAGCTACCAATGGTATTTTTCAAAGAGCTAGAACAAATAATTTCACAATTTTTATGGAAATACAAAAAACCTCGAATAGCCAAAGCAGTCTTGAGAAAGAAGAATGGAACTGGAGGCATCAACCTGCCTGGCTTCAGGCTCTACTACAAAGCCACAGTCATCAAAACAGAGTGGTAGTGGCACAAAGACAGAAATATAGATCAATGGAACAAAATAGAAAGCCCACAGACAATTCCATGCACCTATGGACACCTTATCTTTGAC
The DNA here is from genome assembly GCF_019923935.1 of Bubalus bubalis. Classification (NCBI taxonomy): domain Eukaryota; kingdom Metazoa; phylum Chordata; class Mammalia; order Artiodactyla; family Bovidae; genus Bubalus; species Bubalus bubalis. The sequence continues at coordinate 43,865,184 of NC_059169.1, forward strand.
AAAGAAGGCAAGAATATACAATCAATACAAGAAATACAATCAATACAAGAAAAGACAATCTCTTTAACAAGTGGTGCTGGGAAAACTGGTCAACCACTTGTAAAAGAATGAAAACTAGAACACTTTCTAACATCATACACAAAAATAAACTCAAATGGATTAAATATCTAAATGTAAGACCAGAAACTATAAAACTCCTAGAGGAGAACATAGGTAAAACACTCTCTGACATAAATCACAGCAGGATCCTCTATGACCCACCTCCCAGAGTAAAGGAAATAAAAGCAAAAAAACAAATGGGACCTAATTAAAATCTTCTGCACAACAAAGGAAACTATAAGCAAGGTGAAAAGACAGCCTTCAGAATGGGAGAAAATAATAGCAAATGAAGCAATTGACAAAGAATTAATCTCAAAAATATACAAGCAACTCCTGCAGCTCAATTCCAGAAAATTAAATGGCCCAATAAAAAAATGGGCCAAAGATCTAAACAGACATTTCTCCAAAGAAGACATACAGATGGCTAACAAACACATGAAAAGATGTCCAGCATCACTCATTATCAGATAAATGCAAATTGAAACCACAATGAGGTACCATTTCACACCAGTCAGAATGGCTGCTAATCTAAAAGCCTACAAGCAATAAATGCTGGAAAACTGGAAATAGAACTGTCATATGACCCAGCAATCCCACTGCTGGGCATACACACCAAGGAAACCAGAATTGAAAGAGACACATGTACCCCAATGTTCATTGCAGCACTGTTTATAATAGCCAGGACATGGAAGCAACCTAGATGTCCATCTGCAGACGAATGGATAAGAAAGCTGTGGTACATATACACAATGGAATATTACTCAGCCATTAAAAAGAATACATTTGAATTAGTTCTAATGAGGTGGATGAAACTGGAGCCTATTATACAGTGAAGTAAGCCAGAAAGAAAAACACCAATACAGTATACTAATGCATGTATATGGAATTTAGAAAGATGGTAATGATAACCCTGTATGTGAGACAGCAAAAGAGACACAGATGTATAAAACAGTCCTTTGGACTCTGTGGGAGAGAGCGAGGGTGGGATGATTTGGGAGAATGGCACTGAAACTTGTATAATATCATATGTGAAACAAATCACCAGTCCAGGTCGATGCATGATACAGGATGCTTGTGGCTGGTGCACTGGGATGACCCAGAGGGATGGTATTGGGAGGGAGGTGGGAGGGGAACTCAGGATGGGGAACAAGTGTACATTTGTGGCAGACTCATGTTGATGTATGGCAAAACCAATACAATATTGTAATTAGCCTCCAAATAAAATAAATAAATCTATATTAAAACAAAGTAAAAAAAAAAAGGGAACCCTCCTACATTGTCATTGGAAATATTAATTGTACAGCCACTATGGAGAACAGTATGCAGATTCTTTAAAACAACTAAAAGTAGAGTTATCATGCTGCTGCTGCTGCTAAGTCACTTCAGTCGTGTTCAACTTTGTACGACCCCATAGATGGCAACCCACCATAAGTCCAGCAATTCCTGGGGACATTCCAGAGAAAAACATGTTTCAAAATAAATAAATAAATAAACAAAAGGTTACATGCACCCCAATGTTCATTGGATCACTGTTTACAATAGCCAAGCTGTGGAAGCAATTTAAATGTCCATCGATGGATGAATGGATAAAAAAGATGTGGTACACTTTTATTATGGAACATTACTCAGCCATAAAAAGAATGAAACAATACCATTTGCAACATAGATGGACATAGACATTATCATAGTAAGTGAAGCTAGTCAGACAGAGAAAAATAAATATCATATGATATTACTTATATCAAAATCTAAATGGAAATGATACAAATGAACTTATTGACAAAATGGAAACAGACTCACCAACTTAGAGAACAAGCCTGTGGTTACTAGGGAGAAAGGATGGGGGTGGAGGGATAGATCAGGAGTTTGGGACTGACCTGTAGCTACTACTATATTTAAAATAGGTAACCAACAAGGACATACTGTATAGCATAGGGAACACTACTCAATATTTTGTAACTTAAATGGGAAAAGAATTTGAATAATTACATGTATATGTATAACTGAATCACTTTGATGTACACCAGAAACTAACAGAACATTGTTAGTCAATTATGTGCCAAAGTAAAACTGTAAATTAGAGTATATTAATTACCTTTCATAACCAAGTTTTTTTGTTTTCTGAAATAAGCAAGTGTCTCCTCATTTTACAATTTGACAGCAGTCTAATACATTAATTATTCATACCTATGCTTCACTTACTCCTTGGAAGGAAAGTTATGACCAACCTAGATAGCACATTCAAAATCAGAGACATTACCTTGCCAACAAAGGTCTGTCTAGTCAAGGCTATGGTTTTTCCAGTGGTCATGCATGGATGTTAGAGTTGGACTGTGAAGAAAGCTGAGCGCTGAAGAATTGATGCTTTTGAACTGTGGTGTTGGAGAAGACTCTTGAGAGTCCCTTGGACTGCAAGGAGACCCAACCAGTCCATTCTAAAGGAGATCAGTCCTGGGTGTTCTTTGGAAGGAATGATGCTAAAGCTGAAACTCCAGTACTTTGGCCACCTCATGTGAAGAGTTGACTCATTGGAAAAGACTCTGCTGCTGGGAGGGATTGGGGGCAGGAGAAGAAAGGGACGACAGAGGATGAAATGGCTGGATGGCATCACCAACTCAATGGACGTGAGTCTGAGTGAACTCCAGGAGTTGGTGATGGACAAGGAAGCCTGGTGTGCTGCAATTCATGGGGTCACAAAGAGTCGGGCACAACTGAGCAACTGAACTGAACTGAACTGAACCGATGCTTCCCAGGTGGCACTAGTGGTAAAGAACCTACTTGCCAATGCAGGAGACATAAGAGACTAGGTTCAGTCCCTAGGTCAGGAAAATCCCCTGGAGGAGGGCATGACAACCCACTCCAGTATTCTTGCCTGGAGAATCCAATGAACAGAGGAGCCTGACAGGCTACAGTCCATAGAGTCCCAAAGAGTCGGACATGACTGAAGAGACTTAGCACCCCCCCACGCATGTGACAAAAAACTATAAAACTTTAACTAATGTGGCAAAATTCATAAAATGTTTACTTGTCATTTCCTTGTGTGTCTGTATATGTTTTTCTTTGAATCTGATATTCTATCAGAATGCTGATAAGAGCTTGTCTATCTTATGTCTCACTAGGAAATACTTATCCTTCTCTCTTGATTGGATGTTTGTTTTGCTTCTTTTTCTCTTTTTGCCTCATATTATAGGGAAGCACATCTTCAAGAAGCTTCTTGAGAAAGTATACTGGAATTTTAAATTCTTGTTTTTAGATCCTTCTTGTTTTATTTTGGACTCATATTTAAATATAATTATTCTATTATTTTAAAGGCCTTTTTCTTTAGCGGCCAGTGTCAACATTACTGAGGTTAATGTGGTTTGATTACTGAGAATTTATATATTTTTTATTTTAACCCTCAAAACCAACTGCTAAATCATAGAAGCTTTTTAATTATTCTTTTTTATTTTTTGGTTGACATTGTTCCAATATTTCTCAATGTTCTACTTTAATATGGACTTTTCCCCATTAATTTGTCTAACTCTCCAGTGGGTCAATCTAGAAAATTGTGCTTTAGCAAAAAAAATTTGTTTCTGTGACTATTCTTCCATCTAGTTTTCCAGCTGTTTTAGGTAATCCTTTCACTTGGGTCTTGGAAATGATGCATTTATCTTTTTCTTTTCCTATTTTTTCTTACTCATTGACTTTACTATTCTTATCATTTTAAAGAAAGTCACAAATTGTCCTTTAAAAATTTTATTGATTTATTCAAAGTATTACCATGATCATATTCTGTAATCACCAAGAGTCTCTCCTTGGACACATACATCTTCTGTTATTCAGTCTCTAAGTCACGTCCAGCTCTTTGTAACCCCATGGACTGTAGCACACCAGGTTTCTCTGTCCTTCACTATCTCCCTGAGTTTGCTCAAACTCACATCTAGTGAGTTGGTGATACCATCCAACCATTTCTTCCTCTGTCACTCCCTTTTCCTTCGGTCCCCAGGATTTCCCAGCATCAGAGTCTTTTCCTTGAATCAGCTCTTCATATCAGGTGGCCAAAGTATTGGAGCTTGAGCATCAGCTTCAGTCCTTTCAATCAATATTCAGGGTTGATCTCCTTTAGGATTGACCGGTTGGATCTCCTTGCTGTCCAAGGAACTCTCAAGAGTCTTCTCCAGCACCACAGTTTGAAAGTATCAGTTCTTTGGTGCTTAGCTTTCTTTATGGTCCAGCTCTTACATCAGTACATTACTACTGGAAAAACCGTAGCTTTGATTAGATGGACTTTGTTTGCAAAGTGATGTCTCTACTTTTTTAATACACTGTCTAGGTTTGTCATAGCTTTTCAGTTCTTTTTTGAAAAACAAAACAAAACAAAATTTTGTTTCTGTCTTTTTTGTTAGAGATTTTCTTCAAATGCCTCCTGAGGTTTGGCTGCCAACTTGTAATGAAGAACTAAACAGATGATTGATAGATCACCCATGTTTGGGACTTTCTGAATGATAGGCTTCATCACAGGAGGAAAAAGTTGGAACATTTCATTGGGAAATTCTTCATGGCATAGCTGTTTGTCTTTTCTCCTAGAATCTGGAAACTTTCCCTAGTGGAATCCTTAGACTTCTGCCTACATTATACACTAAGCCCAGTTTTCAATATCCAGTCTCTGGGGATTGAATGGGAAAAAAAGAAGTGGGGGGGGGGGGTCTCACTATTTGATGCATTCAATTTCCCTCAGTAGCTTTCTGTTCAATATCACAATTTACTTTTATATTCATCTGTGGCCTGAGTTTCTATGATTTAATTTCCCCAAGATTAGTTTTTCCTTGTAGTCATCTTGCTATGCTAGGTAAGGAAGGACACCTGATGAAGGCTTGTTTACAGATATGTCAACTACTCTCCTGTGTTTGACTCAATCCCTAACCTCTACCTTCACAGTCATGTGCTGTCTATGACACCAGGACCTCTCAGGATACTGCAGTGTAAACCATAATGCATCTTGTTGCTTATGTGCCAGGTTTCTTATCTTTGTTGGATTCAGTTGCCATCGATCCATCCATTCTTCTATACTGAGTTTTCCAGAATGTGAAATCTATTAACTTTTTGTGTCTCCTCTTCCATTCTTTCATGTGTTTATGCATCAATAGTTTTTAGTTGATTATTTCACTGCCATTTTAGTGAGATTTTATGTGGGAATGAAGATAATTGTTCAATTTGGAATAATTAACCTCAAGAATGCCAATAATCTATACTTCATTTTTTCTTTAAAAATAGGACAATTTGTTTAAATTTGAGAATATGTGTTGTCAAAATAAATGAAGAATAGAACTTTTCTTGTTGAAGTAGTAACAAGGGAGATAAAATCTAATTGGATTTCATGTTTCTGTCCAGCCCTCAAGAAAATGTCAACAAACAGATTCTATATAAATATGATCATACAACATTGGTTAGGGCTCAGTACCAGACTACAGAAAATACTTTACCTAATTCAGGCACAAACGAATTTATTACCAGGAATTTTGATAGGCTAGAAGAATGGGTTCCATGTGCAATTTTGATCTGATTATTTGCAATCTCACTACTTCTGCTGTGATTGGAAAAGCACTTAGCTCTGTTTAGAAAACCATCAAATTAGAAAGCCTCTGCAATAACTTGTGCCATCAAAATAGCTATTTCCACCAAATCCTCTTTTTCTTTCTAACTGTGATTCAACTTGATGTTTTGAGCAAATTCATTTATTTGGTGGAACTTCAGACACATCTCAAATCCAATGGCAGGAAATTCTGAGAAGTACTTTTTCAATTTCTATGGTGTTGTCCGGCAAAAGGAAAGGGTACATGTTGAGAAACTTATTTTATTATGTAGCCATCCACCTCTCTATCTACCTACATCTGCAGTACCTTGCTTTAATCACACAACAGTATAACTTGGATATTTTAGCTCTGCTTTAAAAAAAGTGCATATAATTCCAAATGAGTTCTTCAAGCATGCTCATCTCTACCCAGGATTAAGAGTGGAAAAGTCAGATGCTGGAATTGATTCACTGTTTGGGTTTTATACATTGAGTATAAAATTAGGGTAAGAATGCAGACAATGATAGACTACAGTCTTTGAAGAGAAAGAATATTTAGAATACACTAATACTATCTGTACAGTATTAACCAATTTATTAGATAAAATTCTTACCTGCAATGAATAAAACCCATTTTAGTTAGTGTAAGACGGAAATAATGCAATAAAGTTTATTAGAAAATTCACAGAACTTACTCCGAAAAAGAAACATAATACTTCAAAGCTACTCTATCAGAACAACCCAAATTGCATTGAAGAGTAGCTTTGACTGAAACAATACTATGTGGACTTAGTCAGAGACTCTGCAGACAGCATTGCTAATGCTGGGCAGTTTGCATTACCCTTTAAGCTTCTGTCATTTTGCTGTAGAAATCTGGCTTCCTCAACAAATATACTCATAGAATAAATTCCTAGCAACACCAGTTTGTTCACAGGCCTTCTGAATTAACAGAATATCAATCGTGGGTCTTAGGTGCAAAAGAGTGCTTGCTTGATGAATAATAAGTTAAGAAAAATCCAAATGTCTTCTCTGATAGGACTGAAGAGAGATTATAGGAAATTGAAAGAACTAATGAAAATGAATGTTGACATCATTGGTTGTGTTTTGGGAATTTAATATTTAACTGATATAGCCAATGAAGAAAAAACAAGTATTTTGAATACTTAGTCACTAAATAAAAGTTTGCAAAATAATTAAAGACAAGTAATACCTTTTAAATACAGTAAATATATATAATAAAAATCTAAAAATGTGCATAAATGAAAAGCAACTAACAAATTTTCCTATATTTAAACTAAGGTTTAGAAGAGTTTTGTATAAGCAACACATAGCAATTTTAATAGCAATGGAAAATAAATGGCAAAATGAACTTATTAATAGCTTGTTACTGGAATTTTAGTACCTCCAGAAAAATGACAAAGTGTTTAAAAAACTATCTGAATAAGCTCCAAATTTTCCACATGTTTGATTTCCTTTGCATGCTAGAGAATTTTAGGTTATATCATACATATATAAGTGATACAGAGTGATATACATAGAAAATAGGCCTTTTAGAGCATACTTTTTAGCAATTAATATATCAGATTATTATAGCTTTCATTTATAAAGTTGTAATGCATAACTTTAACTTAATATGCCCTTCAAATTATTAATGCATTTTGGCAAGAACAGCAGTTCAATGCAAAACTGGAGTCTCTCACTGATTTACTTATTATAGTAGCAGAGATACTATAAGATACATTTCGTCATACAAATGTCTCTTTCTAAGTAAACAGAACCAACAGTTTCTAAAAGGATTTACTTTAAGCAACACACAATATAACTATCACTTTAGATCTACTGTTTTTAGAACATCTTTTATGTTATTTCAATAGAAATTGTTTACCTTAATGGATTGTCATATATGCTTGCTGCTAATATCATATTTATTTTATGATAATAGTTACAAATTTTCCTAAAATTATTTTTATTTACTTTGAGATTTTTTGACTGAATCATTTTTTACTTCCTAGTAACAAAGGACAAGAATTAGTAAAAAAAAAAAAAAAAAGACATATTATCTCCTGTATCATAAAGTTTAAAGAGAGAGTTGAAGGTAAATAGAGATGAAATGGAGTTCGAAATAGAGAATAATAAAGATGAAAGGGAGCTTGAGTGAAAAAAAATTAAGAGTACTGAAATAAGAAAGAGGGGGAAAAAGTTTGATATAAAAAACGGGATGTAGGCAAGAAGTAATAAAACAGAAGAGAAAATAAATTGACATTGTTATAAAGTACCCATGAAAGAAATCACACAGTTTGTTGATAGAGAAGAAAAGTAATAGTTTTTCTTAAATGTTTGTAAAATAAAAGAAGTCTAATCATGTCTTTAGATGAATAAGGTTACATGGATCTTATAGGATGAATATGAGAATATAACTGTCACACTGAGTCACGTCAACACCAGAGATCCAACATAGTTTCTTTGATGTTTTTCAGAAAAACATGCTAGTTGCCCTCCACACCCGAACCTCAGGGAGTCTGTGATCCCTAGCTTCCTTTTGGTAACCCATTATAAACTCCATTCATGAATATATCTAAGCCTTTCCTGATCCTATTTATATTTTGAGACTATATAACCTTCCTGGATAATGACTTGCATATGTTTACTACCAACTGTGAAAAGTACAAAGCATAAATCCCTTTTATCTTTTACCCTACATTGGGCATCCTCTAGTCCTGGTACACTTTAATCTGGTAAAAGGAATCCATCTTTACCTTTCAAGATTTGGCAGACTTTGAATCTATGCATTCTCATCTGTAGTTTTATAAAACTGAATATTCTAACTTTTTACAATATTCTGACACGGTAGCAAAGTTTTGCCACAGCTTTGCTTTTAGTTCCTTACATGATCCGAGAGAAATTATCTCATATTTCTAGGCCTCCAAGCTATGTATAAACCAAAGTGCTTGATCATCTTTAAAATTTCTTCCATCTTCCTCATACATTAACACTCAGCTCACTCTGCCCCTAGGAGGGAAAGAGAAAGATGTGGAAGAGAGGACACAAACTACATGGTAGATGACTATGTGATCTTTAGAGTTAAACCACCAGGATTAAAATTCCATTTTCTCCACTTATCTCTATGCCCTTATGCAACTTGCTTACTTCTCCAACTTTCATTTCCTCATCAGTAAATTGGGAATAATAGTTGCAACTTCTTAAGGTTGTATTTTGTTACCAAATCTGTCAATGTGTATGTCTGTGTGTTTATCTCAAATCAGCATCTACCATATAATAAGCACTACATGAAAGTTAGCACACGTACACATACACACACAGAGACAAGAGACAGAGAGAGCAACACACCTCCCTGCACTGGAAATGGTCTTGTGCCTTTGTGTGGTAATCCTACATTGATTCTGTTCATGGTCTCGTGACTTGCTCTGGCCAATGAAGAATCATTGAGAAACAAATTTGTTTTGAGAGAAGTCTTTCTCCATGGGGCTTTTGGAATGCTTTGGAGACCATGATGTAAAGAAATACAGTCCAGCCTACCTGGAAGATACATGGAGCAAAATCTGGCCATCCCAACTTGAGCCTAGATTCCAGTCGACTGACTAACTGACTTCAACCACATGCATTTTCCCAGATGAGACCAGCCTAAGGACCACCCAGCCAATTCATAGAATCATGACAAATAAAGTGGTTGCTCTTTAAACCAATACATTTAGGGTGATTTCTTTTATATTTACACAGATATGTACAACTGGTAACTTGATCTGATTCTACTCTATGTGGTAGTTTTGAGAGTTTATGACAGCAGCTAAAAATTCACATAAAGCTAAATTTATAATCCCAAATCCCATTCTATTTTGCAAGATGTTCACACTGTGTGTACAAATGTGACAAAGATATGAAATTGCATTAAATTGAACAGATCAGTGATGTCTACTCTAGTGCTCCAGGGGAAACAAACTAGAAGATAGAGATGCCAGTGAAGGAAGCTTATTTGGGAATGTTTTTAAGACTGCCTTCAGGAACAGATTTCTGGGTGAGAGAGGCAATATTCTTCTTCTTTTATCCCTTTATTTACAAGCACACTTTAAGTTGAGATATAATGATATATAACATTATATGCTTCAGATGTACAACTTAATGATTAGATATTTGTATATATTATTTGATGATCACCACAATATGTCTAGTTAGCATATGTCATCTCCAATAGTTACATTTTTTTCACTATGGTGAGAATTTTTAATACAAGCTCTATTAACTTTCATATATATGGTGGTATTATTGACTATAGTCACCATGCTATATATTACATGTCCAAGATTTATTTAATCAAGTTTTTTTTTCATAAAATATGGGTTTTATTAGTCAACTACAGTCATAAAATGGTTGTTATAGATCTTTATTTGTCCCACCACACACAAAGCAGAGATGTTTGCCAGTCTAATTTTCTTCATGTGGGTCACAACTTTGGTTTGCTAATAAACGTCCCCTTTTCAGCTTCACAGTTGAGAGTGACAGAAATTGACTCCTCTTTCTCAGATGTAGAAATCATAAGCTTCAGAATGGTACATATGGGATGGTCCAATCACAGGGAAGAAGAATGTGTCAAATTTAAGCAGGGTCCAATGCTGATGCTCTGCTTGTGGCCATTGTTCTTGTAAGCGACATTTTCCAGTGATGTACATGTGTTTCTCTACCACCACAGCTAAATGTGTGGCACAGTGTGTGAGTCAGATTCCAAAACTTCATGTTGCCTACACCAGTACAAGGGAGGTCATTATGGAACTTCACGTGGTGAGCCTCTGTGATGAAAAGGTTTATCCCTGCTTCCATTATCACATGATTTTCTTAGGGAATTTTTATTTTTTAATGATCTTTTCCTGAGACCAGGTCAGGATGTTTGCTCCAACACATGTGACTTTAATCATTTAGAGGCTGGCTGCTTCACTCTTCTCAACCAAAGACAGACACTGGTTTCCCAAGATTTCTGATGGTGGGTGGAATGGCCTTGGCCATGGTGAGGGGGTGTTTATGGTCATCTCTAAAATGATCCAGGTCCTAGCTTCAGAATTTAGGACTTGCAGACAGTTTTGATTTCCTTACTGACCAGTACTTCTAAACACTCAGATGCCACATCTATGGGATACACATCTGAAAAACGCTTCTTTGAATTTTGTCTTCTAGTGATAAAGATCTTCCCTTTCTTAACATCACAACTGGGATAATTATAAGCAGCTACGGAATTGATGCTTTTGAACTGTGGTGTTGGAGAAGACTCTTGAGAGTCCCTTGGACTGCAAGGAGATCCAACCAGTCCATTCTGAAGGAGATCAGCCCTGGGCTTTCTTTGGAAGGAATGATGCTAAAGCGGAAACTCCAGTACTTTGGCCACCTCATGTGAAGAGTTGACTCACTGGAAAAGACTCTGATGCTGGGAGGGATTGGGGGCAAGAGGAGAAGGGGACAACAGAGGATGAGATGGCTGGATGGCATCACTGACTCGATGGACGTGAGCCTGAGTGAACTCCAGGAGTTGGTGATGGACAGGGAGGCCTGGTGTGCTGCGATTCATGGGGTTGCAAAGAGTTGGACATGACTGAGCAACTGATATGATCTGATCTGATGGTCATGGAGGACAAAGATATACACCACATTGCTTTCTTGGGTTTCTCTCTAACACTGACAGCAGCTTTATGATGTTCCCATTGGACTAAATTCTGAAAAATGAGGTCCTGATAAATTCATTTAGTTGTCTCCAAAAGCCACCAAAGCATAGACTAGAAGTCAGCAAGGCATCCATTTAAAATATAAAAGATAGATACAAAATTTATTTGAACATGAATGCTAAGCAACTATATTTGTAATTAGGTAAACTAAATATCTTTAGAAATGATCAAAACAGTCTTTGAATTAAGTCCATTGCACTGAAAACAGTAGGTAGATATTAAGAGTGAATATAATCTCTTCCTCCCCTCTATGTTTCAATCTTGGGGGAAAAAAAATTCCAAAAAAATTTATCCTCACACCCATTCTTCCCTTCATGCATGTAAGAGGATATGCTTTTTGATTTAAAGAGGTCATATTAAACATACTCTAAATAATGATGACAACATAAGAGAAGCTGATTTCTTTCAAATAAATTAAGTCTGATATAAGCAGTCCAGTGTTGGTATGGCATCCCCTGATGTCCTCTAGATTTTTGCTTGGTGATCCTTATTATGGCCCTCATTGATTTAACATAGCTGCTGGAGCATCAGCCATCCCATCTGTATCACAGTTATTAGAATGAAGCAAGGGTCCAAGGTTTTTGAAGAAATTTTCTTAGGCACTCAACCCTTTAATTTATAATTTATTATCTGGAAACTAGTCACATGACCAGAGCTAACTACAAGGAACTCATCCAGTTATATGTCTAGGTCAATGGGCAGGGTCTCTGGATGATTGCTGATTGTCTATCAGACTCAGTAGTTCTTTATTATTCAGTAACTTACTAAACTAGATGAAAACTGATCTACCTCATACACACACAGAAGAGAAGGAGCAGAGAGAATGACATAAAAATTCCATTTAGAATAAGTGTAGAGTAGAAAACATTGGCATCATTAGCCCATCAAAATGATGAAATCTTGAAGGGCGGGAATAGTGTAGCTCCTTAAACTAGTTGTAGAACAGAGTCCTTGGTTACATTATCTGCCTGTTCTGCTCTCTGGAGAAACTCTCCTGGCATTGACCCCTCTGGTTTCTTGTTTTGTCTTCTTAGTGGGGAAAGTGGAGGTAAGGCATAGTAGTTCTTCATGTTCCATGAATCTCCACAGCTATTTCTAATGTAAGAAATGAAAAGTGCCAATTTTGGAGTTCGCAAAGATTCTAAAACTCATTTTGTTCCAGCACAGGTTCAAGTATTATTAAAGTTTTAATAAAAATAAAAAGTTGCAATCCAAGTTTGTACTTTTTTTTTGGTTTTCAGATCTGGTGGTTTCTAAGCCTGATTCCATCTTGAGATCACTTAGAGAAATCAGTTTGTCTGGGAACACAATGTACTTCATCTAATCTTTGCTGCTAGCTTGCCTTCCATTGTCTGACAGAGAACTATTAATGGAAGGCCTTTTTAAAAGCACTGGGGCCAGTGATTTATCTCTTGCTAAGTCTGCTATTTCAGAGTAGACTACTAAGTGCTTCAGTTTGAGCACAGAGTAGTTGTCTTTATTTTTTCAATCTTGAAAAACCCCAAACTTGATGCATTTAAATTGTTGTCCACCGAGAAGGAACACATCCTTAACATCTCTGCCTGTTGATAAACTGGATCTAGTCTGAGTTCATTAATCCTGAAACTGTGTTGAAATCAGCAGAAAGCAGCAGTGTAGACATAGTTCTATTTTTTTTCCCCCACATTTTCCTTTAAGGTCATTTAGTTTGTTTTCCAAGAAAGGCCAAGCAGAAATTTGAACAAATGTTTTGGTCAATTGAATGATAAATGGTGCCAGTTTCCCAGCCTATGATATGGAAGGTGTTAATATAATCAGATTAAGCCTGAGATGAAGTCATTCATGCTAAGCCTCATGTCAGCAAAGCAACAGTTCCAGAAAACAAAGGTCTACATCAACCAATCAGTGCTTGACTACTGAGCACAAGTCACATGACCAGGCTCTAAGACTTCTCTTGGCTCATTGTAAGGGAATTAACCATCTTTAACCAGTCAGCAAATGCCAAGTCTAACCTCCTTGCTGATACTCACTCTTGTCTATAAAAGTATCTCATCATGTACACCTCTTCTGAGCTCCTTTCTGTCTGCTAGATTAGATGTGGCCCAATTTATGAATTGCTGAATAAAGCCAACAATATTTTCCAAGTTTACTCACATGAATTTTGTTCTTTAACAGGGACATATTTAAGGTTCTATTATTTCAATGTTTCATCTCCATGTAAAAATTCTATATATATTAGGATTGTGCCAGGCTGAAAATAATAGACACCCAGAAAATAGTTACTTTTAAAAAAAGACAAGAATTTATCCTCTTTGCTATTAAAGTAGTCTAGGGCTGGGGGCTAAGACCCCAATGCCATTAGGAGCCCTGATGTCTATCTTTATTGTATATCATTCCAGTGAAAATCACTTATGGCTAAGGTCAACTGAAGGCTTAAGGGGGATGCTCCAATTCTGATCGTTTTGCTTATATGACAAACCCAAAGCAGAAAATTATTAAAAGGAATTGACAACTTGGGATGCTCTCCCCTTTTTTGTTCCTCTTACTTGAATCATATTGCTTAATAATCTTCCTAGTTGTTCCACCTAACACTTATATACCATTGTTCAAACACAGTCATTTGGCTGACAAAGCTCCATGAGAACAGTTGTCTTTTATTATAGGTGACAAAGTGTCCATCTGAAAATTGGGTTTCTGCCACCAGGCAAGAAGAGAATGGTGGTTGGCACCTCACAGAGGAAAATGAGAGAGGAAAGGAGATGAGCAGAAGGGGAGAGATTTATTTTGAAACATTCAGCACAGTATAAAGATGTTCTTTTCTTCTCTGGCTAAATGACTTGGAAATTGTTGTTGGTCTTTTTCTAGGAAATTAGTATTACTATAATGCAGATGACACCACCCTTATGGCAGAAAGTGAAGAGGAGCTAAGTCTCTTGATGAAAGTGAAAGTGGAGAGTGAAAAAGTTGGCTTAAAGCTCAACATTCAGAAAACGAAGATCATGGCATCTGGTCCCATCACTTCATGGGAAATAGAAGGGGAAACAGTGGAAACAGTGTCAGACTTTATTTTTCTGGGCTCCAGAATCACTGCAGATGATGACTGCAGCCATGAAATTAAAAGACGCTTACTCCTTGGAAGGAAAGTTATGACCAACCTAGATAGCATATTCAAAAGCAGAGACATTACTTTGCCAACAAAGGTTCATCTAGTCAAGGCTATGGTTTTTCCTGTGGTCATGTATGGATGTGAGAGTTGGACTGTGAAGAAGGCTGAGCACCGAAGAATTGATGCTTTTGAACTGTGATGTTGGAGAAGACTCTTGAGAGTCCCTTGGACTGCAAGGAGATCCAACCAGTCCATTCTGAAGGAGATCAGCCCTGGGATTTCTTTGGAGGGAATGATGCTAAAGCTGAAACTCCAGTACTTTGGCCACCTCATGCGAAGAGTTGACTCATTGGAAAAGACTCTGACTCTGGGAGGGATTGAGGGCAGGAGGAGAAGGGGATGACAGAGGATGAGATGGCTGGATGGCATCACTGACTCAGTGGACATGAGTCTCAGTGAACTCCGGGAGTTGGTGATGGACAGGGAGGTCTGGCGTGCTGCAATTCATGGGGTTGCAAAGAGTCAGACATGACTGATCTGATAGTATGATATCCATAACACACTATAGTAGGGGAAGCCCTTTATTTGATCCAAATCAGGATACTGTAGGATTGAGGAAATACACTATTCATATGTTGGAATAACGTGTACAAACTGCAGTCCTTTAGGTCCTCTAGGGTCAATCAAAGTACATGGGTATGGTTACATCACCGTCTCCTGCCATTTACCCTCTCAGTTGTCTACTGCTAGGACTAATGCTACTCTGACAAAAGAATAGTAATTACTGATATTAGCGGAGAAGGCAATGGCACCCCACTCCAGTACTCTTGCCTGGAAAATCCCATGGATGGAGGAGCCTGGTAGGCTGCAGTCCATGGGGTCGCTGAGGGTCGGACATGACTGAGTGACTTCACTTTCACTTTTCACTTTCATGCGTAGGAGAAGGAAATGGCAACCCACTCCAGTGTTCTTGCCTGGAGAATCCCAGGGACGGGGGAGCCTGGTGGGCTGCCGTCTATGGGGTCACACAGAGTCGGACACGACTGAAGTGACTTAGCAGCAGCAGCAGCAGCAGCAGATCAAAGTATACAAAAATATATGTTTCTTGCTGTTTTCAACAAACTGTTGAAAAAATTTTAAAGCAAATTTAATAATTTTTAAAATAAGTTTAAGCCAAGTGTTAAAATAATTATTCAAGCTCACACTAGTAGGGATAAAGTCAAAATTTGAACCTTAGTATGTCTGATGCCAAGTTTTCCTCTTGCATCACAAGGCAACACTGTTAAGAGCATCATTTCTTTGGATATAAAAATGTCTCTGTGAGTCAATAGAAGACATAGATTAGAATATGTCCATTCAGTGTTAGAGTGGCATAGAATATATCGTGGACTTGTTCTGGGGACCACAGTTTACTGAGACATGTAACATTTTCTTGGGCTTGTCCAGAGTTGGGAATTTTGTGGACTATTTGCTGTTATACTTTTCTCCCATAGCTGTACTAGACATAACTAATCAATCTTGACATTTTCTCCCACTTGACTTACTCTTGTAATCCTTTTCAACACAGCATTTCAAAGAGCCCCTTCAAGAATGGACACTAAGGAAGTGACAGCAAATGGTGGAAGGCAATGCCTAGCTCGCATACTCCCAAAGAAATAATGAAAAACAAACAGAAACTGTCAGAACCAAATTTGTCAGAACTCTGGAAAACAGTCAAAAGATTACAGCAGCCAGGTAAATGATGGGTCAATGAAAAGTTAAATCTAAAATCAGAGGAAAATTTTGTGGTACTTTTACTTGCCCTTGCTCAACCTTTCATCAAGCTGGTGGGTAGTGGAGATCTTGGTTTTAAAGTGCCAGCAGCTTGTATTTTCAGGGGAACCCACTGATTCCAGAGGAGACAAAGCAGATCTACATGCTAATTATTGTTTATCTGTTCTAACCTGTCTGGGAGCTACCAGAAGGCTGGCGCAAGGCACTTATTAAAAGTCAAGGGGTAGGCTTTGCTCAAAAATATTGCAAGCTGCACTAATAATCCCTTATGCCTGTGACAAAATATTATAGACAAAACAAACAATAGACCACCTAATACTGAGCAGCAAAAGCAAGGAGAATTTCCTTGGGAAATTAGATCACTCAAGAGAAGAATCAATATTGGGAAATTTAAAAATTTATGCATAGTCGCAGGCCATGATACATGTTTAGAGAATGGTTGAGAAAAAAAAAACTAAGTTTTCACTTTAGGCTGATCCATAGACTTGTGCAAGTCTAGCTAAGTGAGGAAGAAATTCCCTAGCACAGAACCAATATGCAAAGACTAACTCCTTTTTTTTATGGCTTCTAACATTCAAGGATATCTCTGTCAAATATTAGCTGAACACAATTTGGGGAGCAGAGATTTTGGCAGCTCTCTATGACAAGAATGCTATTTTTAAGGGAATAGTTGGGATCACTGGACAGGTAAATTATTATAGCATTCAAGAACTGAAAAGTTAGCAGACCTGGGAAAGGAGAGAAAGATTTCCAGAATTACTATATTTTGAGATTTAAGTACTCAGTTTTCAACAACAGAAAAAAAAAAAAATTGCAAGTTTTACAAAAAACAAAGACTGGGAAGTAAGACTCATTAAAAGGAACAAAGCAATTTTACAGAAACTCATTCCCACAGAACCTATCTCTAAAAAAACTATTTAAAATAAATGTTTTAATATTCAAATGACTAAATAAAAACATGGGTAAATAACTAAAAGAAATCAAGAAAATGACATATGAAATTCTAAATTTCAGAAATTCTCAAGCTGAAATGTACAATAACTGATAAAAAAAATGCTGGAGGGATTAACATCAAATATGAGCAGGTAGAAGAAAGAAGTAGTGAACTTGTAGATAAGACAATTGAAATGACTAAGTCAGGAGTAGGAAGAAAAAGGGATAAAGAAAAATGAACAGAACCTGAGAGACATGTGGGAGAACATCAAGAGGACCAACATGCTATTGTGGGAATTAACACCAGAAGGAGAAGAAGATGAGACAAATAAAGGGGCAGACACTGCATTTGAAGAAATAATGGCTGAACAGGCCTACAGATTGATGAAAGACAAGAATCTACACATCCAAGAATCTCAATGAACTCTGAACAGGATAAACTCAGGGACTCACATGGTAATACATTGTAATCAGACTTTTGAAAACCAAAGACAAATAGAGAATTTTGAAAGTAGCAAGAGATGTGACTGACTAGACTTAAGGAATCCTCAATAAGGTATTTATTTTAATCACAGTGCGATAAATCTCAATTAATAACAAAATAAAAATTGGAAAATTCACAAATATGTGCAAACTAATAATATAGACTTAAATTACAATGGATCCAAGAATAAATTACAAAGGAAATGAGAAACTAGAAACAAACAACAACAACAAAACATATAAAACAATAGGATGCAGCAAATGTACACTTAGTTGAAAATTTATAACTAGGAATGCCTGTATTAAAATAAAAAATTTTAAATAAAAAACCTAGTTTTATGATCTTAAGGAAGAATAAAATGAAAAGCAAATTATATCCAAAGTTAGCAGACAGGAGGAATAAAAATTTAGAGTAGAGATAAATAAAATAGACATTGGAAAAATAATAGATTCAATAAAACCAGAAGTTGCTTCCTTGAAAAGGTCAACAAAATTAAAAACTCTTCAGCTAGACTGAATATAAAATAGAGAGAGAAGCCACAGATAAATAAAATGAGAAATGAAAGTGGAAATGTTACTACTGACCTTACAGAAATGAAAAAGACTATTAAGACATCACTAAGAACAATTATATGTCAAGAACCAAATAGCTAGATAAAATATACAGATTTTTAGAAACACACAAACTACCTAAATGACTCAAGGTGAAAAGGAACAAGCTAGATGTTTAAAAATAGACCCAAATGGAACTGTTAAATTGATTTTCAAATAAATTGTCAAACTAATTCAAAGGTGAAAGGATACTACTTTAATTATGTGGTGGTGTAAAAGGTATATATTCACTTAAAAATTAAGTCCTTAATTCACAACACACACACATTCAAAATTGATTATAGAACTAAATATAAAAATTAAAACTAAAAATCTTTTAGAAAAAAATATAGGAGTAAATATAGAGTCTGACAGTGAAAGTGAAAGTCGCTCAATCGTGTCTGACTCTTTGTGACCCCATGGACTATACAGTCTATGGAATTCTCCAGGCCAGATTACTGGAGTGGGTAGCTGTTCCCTTCTCCAGGGGATCTTCCCAACCCAGGGATTGAACCCCGGTCTCCCACATTGCAGGTGGATTGTTTACCAGCTGAGCTACCAGGGAAACCCAAGAATACTGTTGTAGGTAACCTATCCCTTCTCCAGGGGATATTCCTGACCCAGGGATCGAACTGGGTCTCCTGCATTGCAGGTGGATTTTTTACCATCTGAGTAACAGGGAACATTAAGTTTGTTTTTGAAACCTAATATTTAATATTTTTACCCATTGGAGCTAAAGTATAAACTTGTCAGTATTAAGCTGGATTTAGAGCTGAAGAAAAAGGGAAAACTGGAGTAAAAAAAAAATTGAATCAGTAATTTCAGAAAGTGATACATATTAAGTTATATATGGAATAAATATAATATGAGATATATCTAGGTTAACTATTCATCCAAATGTAAGATGAATTCAGAAATGACAGAACATAAAATATTTATTATGAGTGTGAGAAAATAAAGCAAAACCATATGCTTACTTCAAACTCAAAACTTAATTTCTTGCAAACCTCCTGGTGAGAGAATTCTTGGTCAACAAAATGAAACTTTCAAAGAACGGGAAAAGGCAAATTTGTCATGAAGTTAATGAAGGTGAAGCTCCAGGGCTCCACACGGGCAAAGATACTTAGTAAGGTTTTGCAAACAGTCCTAGCATTTGTTTATGTCAGGGGTCCCCAACATGGACCAGATCCTGGTCTATTAGGAACACGGTTGCACAGCAGGAGGTGAGTGGTGGGCTACTGAATGAAACTTCATCTGCATGTATAGCCATTTCCCATAAGTCACATTACCACCTGAGCTCTGCTTCAGATCAGCTGCAACATTCGATTCTCATAGAAGCGTGAATCCTATTGTGAATTGCATACGTGAGGGGTCTAGTTTGCATGCCCCTTATAAGAATCATCCCCAAACCACCCCACCCCCCCACCTCATCCATGAGAAAATTGTCTTCCAGGAAACAGGTTGCTGCTGCCAAAAAGGTTGGGGACTGCTGGTTTAGGTGGCCACCTGATTAAGAGGAATCCTAACATGATTTACAATTTAGGCCTACAGTTCTCAGAAATAGGCATAAGGAGCCTTAGAAAACAAATGAGCATATAAGGGAGTTGCAAGTACTTTAAGTTTCTTTTGCTTTTGGAAAACATTTCACAGTGTCCCTCCTCTGCAGTCTCAACAAAATGTTTGTAAATTGGTTTTGCTTTGTTTCAGAGTGTGTGAGTTCTAAAGTCATTCTTTTCATTTTCCCTTGTCTAGTCCTGAAACCAAACATTCAATGCCTTCTTGATTTTATGGCCTGGTTTTGTTGACTCTTGTCTCTGGGGTCCCACTGTGATCCTGAAAATGCCGAGTGACTTGGATTCTCGGGATGGAAAAAGCTTTGTTTAAGCTTTATTTAACCTACTCAGCTCACCAGAGTTGGATAGGCATTTCTCAAATACTCTTCTCAATAAACTCAATAAAAAGGGTTATATAGCCCCTGAGCAATTAATGGTAACTTTACGCCAGCCTGCATAAGAATCCAATAGAGAATTGTAATATGGCTCTGTCAGGACCTTTTTACACACGCCTCAACCTGCTGCAGTCTGAACAAATATAGGAGAATAATTCTGAGGCTTCAATTTATTTTGGTTTAGCTTCCTTTTTGTTTTATGAGCCTTAGTTGCAAAAATCACTATTCCATCCAATGTAATTCTGTTGTATGTTCCTTAATTTAATACTTTTCCCCATGTTGTTTCTAATAAATTTAGTTTACAATTTTTGTGCAATATGGAAATAATTTGAGATGTTCCTTGCCCTTCATAAAAACACACTTTGTCTCTTTTATTTTTTGTCATTCAAGAATCTGAATTCATGCATTACATACGACATTCACTGGCAAAGTTTGATCTTAATAAGCATAGACTTAGCAATTGGATGGTATTAAATTTCAGTTAGAACATTTGAGATGTGCTGTAAAGAATGGCAGCACAGTATTCCCTGGAAGTGCCTCAGTGAGGGATCACATAATAACCAGAAATTTCAAAGCCTCGTTCCTTCACATGGGTAAGTTTTAAGAGATCTTGCTACCCAAAGGTTTCTGGCCTATGTACTGAAACAAGATCTTTAAAATGTATATCAGAAAATGTTCAGATTTGGGGTGTGGGAGTAATGGAGAGATTTTGAAAATGTGAGATTTCATCTACAGTGAGAAGAAAAACATGTTATTTTAAGTGATATTTACAGAACTTTTGATGAGTGGATAATCCTCTCCTTATGAACATATTCAAATAGATGTGTTCGATTATGAATGTGAACTTTAATGAACTAAAGCTGGGAAAAGTTTACACTTCTGCAGAAAAATTAAAAGGAGCTTCTTTTATAAGGACAGCAGGGAATAGAGGAAAATGAAGGAAAAATAAAGGAACTGATGGGAAAATATGGGTGAAATATCAGTGAGAAATTTCTAGAAGGGGAAAGACTAAAAGACTTTTCAAAAGTATTCCTGATGCAGATAATTTGCTTCATTATTTCATGGTAATGCAATTTATCATCTAAAATATTCAGTAAAGATTGTGTGAGTGATATTTCAAGTAATTAAGGACAACAGGCCATTTTTATAACTGAGTCAACATGGTAATGAAGAAAAGAATGTATTTTCTAAAGGTAAAATGGAAACCAGCTCAAATCCAGCAAACTAAAAAAAACAAAGCAAGAGATAAAATAGAAAGTCACCAACAACTTGGAAGAAAGGTGGTACCAGAAAAAGGGACAGACAGAGAATAACCAATTTTATTTAAATATCAAAAAAGAAAATAATCAGATCAGATCAGATCAGTCACTCAGTCCTGTCCGACTCTTTGCGACCCCATGAATCGCAGCACGCCAGGCCTCCCTGTCCATCACCAATTCCCGGAGTTCATTCAAACTCATGTCCATCGAGTCAGTGATGCCATCCAACCATCTTATCCTCTGTCGTCCCCTTCTCCTCCTGCCCCCAATCCCTCCCAGCATCAGAGTCTTTTCCAATGAGTCAACTCTTCGCATGAGGTGGCCAAAGTACTGGAGTTTCAGCTTTAGCATCATTCCTTCCAAAGAAATCCCAGGGCTGATCTCCTTCAGAATGGACTGGTTGGATCTCCTTGCAGTCCAAGGGACTCTCAAGAGTCTACTCCAACACCACAGTTCAAAAGCATCAATTTTTCGGCGCTCAGCCTTCTTCACAGTCCAACTCTTACATCCATACACGACCACAGGAAAAACCATAGCCTTGACTAGATGGACCTTTGTTGGCAAAGTAATGTCTCTGCTTTTGAATATGCTATCTAGGTTGGTCATAACTTTCCTTCCAAGGAATAAGTGTCTTTTAATTTCATGGCTGCAGTCACCATCTGCAGTGATTTTGGAGCCCCAAAAAATGAAGTCTGACAGTGTTTCCACTGTTTCCCCATCTATTTCCCATGAAGTGATGGGACCGGATGCCATGATCTTCGTTTTCTGAATGTTGAGCTTTAAGCCAACTTTTTCACTCTCCACCTTCACTTTCATCAAGAGGCTTTTGAGTTCCTCTTCACTTTCTGCCATAAGGGTGGTGTCATCTGCATATCTGAGGTTGTTGATATTTCTCCCGGCATTCTTGATTCCAGTTTGTGTTTCTTCCAGTCCAGTGTTTCTCATGATGTGCTCTGCATAGAAGTTAAATAAACAGGGTGACAATATACAGCCTTGACGAACTCCTTTTCCTAAATGGAACCAGTCTGTTGTTTCATGTCCAGTTCTAACTGTTGCTTCCTGACCTGCATACAAATTTCTCAAGAGGCAGATCAGGTGGTCTGGAATTCCCATCTCTTAAAGAATTTTCCACAGTTTATTGTGATCCACACAGGCAAAGGCTTTGGAATAGTCAATAAAGCAGAAATAGATGTTTTTCTGGAACTCTCTTGCTTTTTCTATGATCCAGCAGATGTTGGCAATTTGATCTCTGGTTCCTCTGCCTTTTCTAAAACCAGCTTGAACATCAGGAAGTTCACGTTTCACATATTGCTGAAGCCTGGCTTGGAGAATTTTGAGCATTACTTTACTAGTGTGTGAGATGAGTGCAAAAGAAAATAATACAATTAATCAAAACCTTTGTGTACCATTTGTTAGTCAAGATAATGTAGGTTAGTTGTTTTAACAAATGACTGCACTTTTAGTTAGTTGATACCATTAAAAGTCTGTTTTTTATTTTTTTAAATTTTATTTTGTTTTTAAACTTTACACTATTGTATTGATTTTGCCAAATATCTAAATGAATCCGCCACAGGTATACATGTGTTCCCCATCCTGAACCCTCCTCCCTCCTCCCTCCTCCCTCCCCATACCATCCCTCTGGGTCGTCCCAGTGCACCAGCCCCAAGCATCCACTATCGTGCATCGAACCTGGACTGTCGACTTATTCCATATATGATATTATACGTATTTCAATGCCATTCTCCCACACCATCCCACCCTCTCCCTCTCCCACAGAGTCCAAAAGACAAAAGTCTGTGTTTTTTTTTTTGTTTTTTTTTTTTACTTTCACCACAATTCATTGTGGATTGGGAGGCTCTTTCAGGTGTCTGTTCTCCAATCAGTGACTCGAAGATCCTTACATGAGGTGTTTCAGCCGTCTCAGCATCTTGGACTTTTAGCCATATGAGTGGAACATGGAGAGGCTTGAGTATTACATGGGACATACTATGAATAAGTCTAGAAGGGAGCACATCAATACTACTTACATTCCATTGGCCAGAGCCCCATCATCTGATGCTAACCTAACTGCAAGTGAGGCTGGGAAAACTTATCTTTTCCAGGGTGGCCTTAGTGTGCTTCTGATCAGTCTCTGCTACAGCTACTTTCACTTCTATTTCTATATTCAGCTGAAGTTTAAAAAAAGTTGTGAGGATGTTGAGCTTGGGAATAAACAAATTAAAAAATCACCTTGTTAATAATTTCAATATCATACCCTATGTTTTCTCTTTCTAAACTCCAGATTGGAATCAATAGAGCCTAAGGCTGAAGTTTTAGTTGATTACTTGAAAAACGCATTTTGGCATCTAAATACAAATATCAATTCACTTTTAAAAATATATATTTTAAAATCCATTTATAAAAACTTGAATGGATGGCATTTTGCATACTTTTATTAAGAGGACAGGTTTAGGATTTGCAGACCTAATGCCTGTGCTTCAACTATGCAACTTTGCCATTTTGCCCCCCAAAGCATCTAGAGTTCAAAACAAATAGGGTCAGTAAAATTTTATTTACAAAAACAGGCATCTAGTCCAAGGATCATAGTTCATCAACCTCTGTTGTAAATAATTTCTGACCTAAAGGGAAAAGTACAGAAATATTTTTGTGTATATATATATATATATATGTATATATATATATAGATAGTAAGTTTCATACAAATCAAATTCCTATAAATACATGCTTTTAAAAGACTGTTGAAAGTTGTGTGACCTCTTTTCTAAGTGATAATTCCTTTGTTTAGTAAATAATTTACCCTTTGACTTCTGGCTTATATGTATCTTATATGACATATATTTGCTATTACTTGAGCTATTCTTTAATGGTACTTATGCTTGAATTATTTGTTAAAGGTATACATTTTAAAAAATAAATCTGATGTATACTCTGCTTTCTCAGTATATAGATTCATTTATATTACAGTCAGGTACACCCATATATGTGCTTCTCAGGTGTCAATAGTGGTAAAGAATCCGCCTACCAATGTAAGAGATGCAAGAGTCACAGTTTTGATATCTGGGTCGGGAAGATCCCCTGGAGTAGGAAATGGCAACTCACTCCAGTATTCTTGCCTGGAAAATTCCATGGAGAGGGGAGCCTGGCAGGCTACAGTTCACGGGCCTGCAAAGAGTTGGACATGACTGAGAGACTAAGCACACACAGACACACCTATATAACAAATTCAGGTGTTTTTTTTCTTCACTGAAAACAATATATATTTTGAAGAACCACTAGAAGGCAGGCATGAATGTTTCTCTAGTATGGGCAAACATTTTTAAAGCAGCACTACTCTGAATACCATTGGAGCCACTTGTAAGACAA
Organism: Bubalus bubalis; assembly: GCF_019923935.1. Lineage (NCBI taxonomy): Eukaryota > Metazoa > Chordata > Mammalia > Artiodactyla > Bovidae > Bubalus > Bubalus bubalis. The sequence continues at coordinate 43,889,995 of NC_059169.1, forward strand.
AAAAATAGATGGGGACACTATTGCCATGGTGAAGCTGGCCCAAATTTCAATCATTTAAATAGGCTTCAGTAGAAGTTAAGGCAAGACATGGGAAGTTCCATGATCAGGGCCCCATATTTTCCTTCTTTGTTCACTTCCTTTCATACCAGCTGACTTTAGATTAGGCTTATCTCTTCTGCAGTACCTCAAAGGAAAGTGCAAGAAATAGACAACACATTCTGGTATTCTGAATTGTCCTACTATTTCTCATAGCACTAAATGGTCACAGGTGACTTACTATCCTGTGTCTGTGCATGCTAAGTCGCTTCAGTCATGTCAGGCTCGTTGTGACCCTGTGGACTGTAATCCACCAGGTTCCTCTGTACATAGAGTTCTCCAGACAAGAATATTGCAGTGGGTTGCCATGCTCTACTCCAGGGGATCTTTCCAACCCAGGGATTGAACTCACACCTCTTATGTCTATCTGCATTGACAGGTAGGTTCTTTACTACTAATGTCACTTGGGAAGCCCATGACTTATTATCCCAAGGCATGTCAACAAGGCTATTTAACCAAGGCTCCTTAACTGCTTCATAAGGATCACCAGCCTTCCAGCCTGGAATACTTAAGTTCTTAATTCTATATCTTCTATTCCTCTAATTCCTTGTTTTAGAATATTTTAATTGTCTTAACTTACATTCCACTTACAAATTATTCTTCACTTAGTATGCTTTTGATTTCAAGTAACAGAAAACTTATCTCAAATGGCTTAAAGGATGGACAGTCATCTCTCACATAACAAGCATTCCAGAGAGAGGTGATATCAAGGTAGTTACAGGTCTGAGTTAGCTTCTCTATAAATAACTTCTTTTTCTTCTTAAGGTACTTGAACGTCATTTTTATTAGAAGGAAAATCCTCTTGAGAAGCTATTCAGGTTATTTCCTGTGAAATTTCACTGGCAACTATTGAGTCATTCCCCCATCCTTAGATGAAAAGTGGGAGGCAAGGGCAATGGGTACTTGGCACTTTCAATTTCTAAATGAAAAGGTAAAATCTAGCAGCGAAGAAGAAAAGTTGAGCTGTGAATTGTTATGGATCAAATAGATAACAATGTCTGTCACAACTCTAAAGTGAATAGCCATAAAGTGGTATTTTGGTTTCTGGTAGGAATCTATGAGCAGGTAAAATTTAAGCCAACAACTGCCTCAAATCTTTTATGCTGCCTGTGGTTAAGTGCCAATAGAAAATCCTTAGCATGTGTTATCTAAGGAACAGAACACCATTTTTGAGGTGTTCCCCCCAGTTGAGTGGGAGAAGGCAATGGCACCTCACTCTAGTACTCTTGCCTGGAAAATCCCATGGACAGAGGAGCCTGGTACGCTGCAGTCCATGGGGTTGCTAATAGTCGGACACGACTGAGCGACTTCACTTTCACTTTTCACTTTCATGCATTGGAGAAGGAAATGGCAACCCACTCCAGTGTTCTTGCCTGGAGAATCCCAGGGACGAGGGAGCCTGGTGGGCTGCTGTCTATGGGGTCGCACAGAGTAGGACACGACTGAAGCGACTTAGCAGCAGCAGCCCCAGTGGAGTGCCTATCTCCCTGTCCATGGTGCTGGCAAAATACACTCCTGCACAACAGGATTTATAGCATTGGCTCTTTTGGGTTTGTTGATTTATTATCACGATTTTAGGAAAATAATTAAGAATATTTGCCCAGAAGAAACCTGCTTAAATTGGATGGTAAGAAACCATGATTTGGGTCAACATAAAAATTTGTCACTCTTGGATTCTTTTGCTAGTAAATCCACCCCACCTCTAGGCAATCCCCAATTGTGTGTAGACCTGGTAGAAGACAGTGGCCGCCCTCGATCTGAAATCTCAAAGAGTTGTATCTTCCCTTTCTCTATCTTGGTCCATCACGGATCAGTTAGGTGATTTAGGCTCAGTCTATTAAACTTTATTTCACATGAATTTGAATCTTTAGTGAGTGACACAGGAATATGGGGATGGTGAGATATCATACTTCTACAACATCTTCTGTGAAAACAGTGAGATTTAACTGCATTTGCTGTGGTTCCTGTTTCCAGTCATTTTTTCCTACTCATTTTTTCAACCTTATTGTCCAGTCTTTTGTTAATTTTGTGAGTGTTAAATTATATTTTCAATAATTAAGCTCCATTATAATTTTGCTTAAGTTACAGGAGGAAGATTTCTATGCCCCCTGAACTGGGGAGTATGTTGGTACCCAGCACCAGCCCCTGTGCTTCAGCTTTATGATGTTTTTAATATTTTGTAATATGCATGCCTGAAGCTTCAGTAATGTCTGTGGCTTAGACTTGTGTATGTTTTTTTTTTTTTTTTTTCTGGCTAAGTTTATTCCCCCCACTTCTAGGTAAAGATGAGTAAGAAAAATGAAGCAAAAGAAACTGAATAGGGGTTTGAATAAAAGGTTTTTTTTGAGGGGGTATATCATGTGAATTTTTGCTGTCTTTAACTTAATGGGCTGGTAGCTCTCCAAATATTCCTTCTAATAATTTCTAATAAAGCTTTAGTGATTGAGCTGCCCAAACTCATCAGAGACTGAACATTAACCACCCTTTAAAATCTAACTACTGACTACCATGCTCTCCTAGAGTAGGAGTTCTCAGAGTCTGGTTGAACACATGCATGGGGACAACATGTTTCAAGAGCTTTAAAGGGCCTTTGAGGTCACACTATATGGAGCCTCCCTCCTTAACTTCTAGCCTAAAGGACAAATTTCCTGCCTCATTCTCTGACTATACTGGCATCTTATAAATAATGTGGCCCAGAGTATCAGTTTAATTTATCTCTAAGTACCCTCACCAGAGAGGGATAATCACGACTAGGCTCTTCTTTGTTTTCCATATTTAACAAGTAATTCAAAATGCATTAAATAACTATGATTAATATTTTCTTGACATTTTTTTTTTTTGCTGAGGCCTGGTTTCTTTTATTTTTTTTTAAACTTTACACAGCACATAAAAAAAAGAACAGAAACTAAAATAACCTGTTTTACAATTAGTCACAAGTACAGTCCTCTAGTTTTTTGCCCATACACATGCTGCTGCTGCTAAGTTGCTTCAGTCGTGTCTGACTCTGTGCAACCCCAGAGATGGCAGCCCACCAGGCTCCCCCATCCCTGGGATTCTCCAGGCAAGAACACTGGAGTGGGGTGCCATAGCCTTCTCCAATGCATGAAAGTGAAAAGGGAAAGTGAAGTCGCTCAGTCATGTCTGACTCCTAGCGACCCCATGGACTGCAGCGTACCAGGCTCCTCTGTCCATGGGATTTTCCAGGCAAGAGTACTGGAGTGGGGTGCCATTTCCTTCTCCATTGACATTTTTTAATATACAAAGTTCAGAACATTACTATATATGATTCTTGTAGGAGTTTGGAAGGTAGTGGATGAGTTAGTATATTATTTCCTTTTTAGAAAAGATAATATTTCAGAGCACTTAAGTGATTTCCCAAGATTGCTGAAACAATAAGTAGATCTTCAAGAACCCCATGAAGAGTATGAAAAGGCAAAAAAGATATGACACTAGAAGATGAATCCTCCAGGTCAGTAGATGTCTAATATGCCCTTGGGAAAGAACAGAGAAATAGCTCCAGAAAGAATGAAGAGGCTGGACCAAAGTGGAAATGGTGCTCAGTAGTGGATGTATCTGGGGGTGAAAGTAAGTCCAATACTATAAAGAGCAATATTTCATAGGAACCTTGAATGTTAGGTCCATGAATCAAGGTAAATTGAATGTGGTCAGGCAGGAGATGGCAAGAGTGAACACTGACATTTTAGGAATCAGTGAACTAAAATGGATGGGAATGGGTGAATTTAATTCAAATGACCATTATATCTACTATTGTTGGCAAGAATCCCTTAGAAGACATGGAGTAGTCCTCATAGTCAACAGGAGTTCAAAGTGCAGTGCCTGAGTGGAACCTCAAAAATGACAGAATGATCTCTCTTCATTTCCAAGGCAAACCATTCAATATCAGAGTAATCCAAGTTTATGCTCCAACCACTAATGTTGAAGAAGCTGAAGGTGCATGATTCTATGAAGATGTTTTAGAACTAACACCAAAAGAAGTCTTTTGCATCATAAGAGATTGGAATGCAAAAGTAGGAAGTCAAGAAACACCTGGAATAACAAGCAAGTTTGGCCTTGGAGTACAAAATGAAGCAGGGCAAAGGCTAACAGAGTTTTGTCAAGAGAACAGACTGGTCATAGCAAACACCCTCTTCCAACAGCACAAGAGATGACTCTACACATGGACATCATCAGATGGCTAATACTAAAATCAGACTGATTATGCTCTTTGCAGTCAAAGATGGAGACACTACACAGGCAACATAAACAAGATTGGGAGTTGACTGTAGCTCAGATCATGAACTCCTTTCTGCAAAATTCAGACTTAAATTGAAGAAAGTAGGGAAAACCACTAGGCCATTCAGGTATGACCTAAATCAAATCCCTGATGATTATACAGTGGAGGTGATGAACAGATTGAAGGGATTAGACTGGATATATAACATGCCTGAATAACTATGGACAGAAGTTCATAACATTGTACTGGAGGCAGTGGCCAAAATCACTCCAAACAAAAAGAGAAACCAGAAAGCAAATCAGTCGTCTGAGGAGGCCTTAAAAATAGCTGAGTAAAGAAGAGAAGCAAAAGGCAAAAGAGAAGTGAAAGATACATCCAACTGAATGTAGAGTTCCAGAGAACTGCAAGGAGAGATAAGAAAGCATTCTAAAGTGAACAATGAAAAAAAAAAAATAAAAGAGGAAAACAATAGAATGGGAAACTAGAGAACTCTTCAAGAAAACTGGAGATATCGAGGAAACTTTTCCTGTAAAAAATGGACATAATAAAGCACAGAAATGGCAAGGACCTAACAGAAGCAGATGAGATTAGGAAGAGGTGGCAAGAATACATAAAAGAGCTATATAAAAAAAGGTCTTAATGACCCAGATAGCCACGATAGTGAGCTAGTCAATTCCTAGGCAGGTTGATAAGAAATTCGAGGGTCCCCAGGGATAGAGGGGTCTGAGGTTCCGAGGAGGAGATAGTTTAAACTCTGTACTAAGATTATATAACAACAATGTATCCTGTTTGAGGACAGTTTCTCCTTCCTGAAAACCTTCTGGCTAATCCTGTTATTTTAAGATGTAAATTACGGGAATGGGTCTAGTAAGATCTTTACAACCTCCAGACATTATTTTGATTCATTGTAATAACTAATTAAAAAGTATATAGATCAGATCAAATCAGTTGCTCAGTCGTGTCCGACTCTTTGCGACCCCATGAATTGCAGCACACCAGGCCTCCCTGTCCATCACCAACTCCTGGAGTTCACTCAGACTCACGTCCATCGAGTCAATGATGCCATCCAGCCATCTCATCCTCTGTCGTCCCCTTCTCCTCTTGCCCCCAATTCCTCCCAGCATCAGAGTCTTTTCCAATGAGTCAACTCTTCACATGAGGTGGCCAAAGTACTGGAGTTTCAGCTTTAGCCTCATTCCTTCCAAAGAAATCCCAGGGCTGATCTCCTTCAGAATGGACTGGCTGGATCTCCTTGCAGTCCAAGGGACTCTCAAGAGTCTTCTCCAACACCACAGTTCAAAAGCATCAATTCTTCAGCGCTTAGCCTTCTTCACAGTCCAACTCTCACATCCATACATGACCACAGGAAAAACCATAGCCTTGACTAGACGCACCTTTGTTGGCAAAGTAATGTCTCTGCTTTTCAATATGCTATCTAGGTTGGTCATAACTTTCCTTCCAAGGAGTAGGCGTCTTTTAATTTCATGGCTGCAGTCACCATCTGTAGTGATTTTGGAGCCCAGAAAAATAAAGTCTGACACTGTTTCCACTGTTTCCCCATCTATTTCCCATGAAGTGATGGGACCAGATGCCATGATCTTCGTTTTCTGAATGTTGAGCTTTAAGCCAACTTTTTCACTCTCCACTTTCACTTTCATCAAGAGGCTTTTTAGTTCCTCTTCACTTTCTGCCATAAGGGTGGTGTCATCTGCATATCTGAGGTTATTGATAGTTCTCCATTGCCAACACTAACCAACTGGGCAATCTTTCTGCCCCTTCTGAAGTCTGTCAGAAGCTTTTCTATCGTTTTTATACTCTAATAAAACTTTATTACACAAAAGCTCTGAGTGATCAAGCTTCATCTCTGGCCCCGGATTGAATTCTTCTCCTCTGAAGGCCAAGCATCTCAGCATCTTTCTCAGTTTAGCAACAACCTTTCAACAGTATGGTCATTCACCTAGAGCCAGACATCCTGGAATGTGAAATCAAGTGGGCCTTAGGGAGTATACTACAAACAAAGCTAGTGGAAGTGATGGAATTCCAGCTAAGCTATTTCAAATCCTAAAAGATGATACTGTGAAAGTGCAGCACTCGATATGCCAGAAAATTTGGATAACTCAGCAGTGGCCACAGGACTGGAAAATGTCAACTTTCATTCCAATTCCAAAGAAAGGCAATACCAAAGAATGTTCAAACTACTGTACAACTTTGCTCATTTTACATGCTAGCAAGGCAATGCTCAAATTCTTCAAGCCAAGCTTAAATAGTATGTGAACTGAGAACTTCCAGATGTGCACACTGAATTTAGAAAAGGCAGAGGAACCAAAAATAAAATTTCCAACATCTGTTGAATCATAGGAAAAGCAAGAGAATTTCAGAAAAACATCTGCTTCTGCTTTATTGTCTACACTAAAACCTTTGACTGTGGATTGCAAAAAACTGTTGGAATTTCTTAAAGAGATGGGAATACCAGACCACCTTACCTGCCTCCTGAGAAACTTGTATGCAGGTCAAGAAGCTACAGAGTCAGAAATGAAACAGCATACTGGTTGAAAATTGGGAAAGGAGTACATCAGGCTGTGTATTGTCACCCTGTTTATTTAACATGATGCAGTGTACTGCTACTGCTACTGCTAAGTCACTTCAGTCGTGTCCAACTCTGTGTGACCCCATAGACGGCAGCCCACCAGGCTCCCCCATCCCTGGGATTCTCCAGGCAAGAACACTGGAGTGGGTTGCCATTTCCTTCTCCAATGCATGAAAGTGAAAAGTGAAGTGAAGTCGCTCAGTCGTGTCCAACTCTTAGAGACCCCATGGACTGCAGCCTACCAGGCTCCTCCATCCATGGGATTTTCCAGGCAAGAGTACTGGAGTGGGGTACCATTTTCTTCTCCAATGATGCAGTGTACATCATGCTAAATGCCATACTGGATGAATCACAAGCTGGAATCAAGATTGCTGGGGCAATATCAGCAACCTCAGATATGCATAAGGATACCAGTCTAAGGGCAGAAAGCAAAGATGAACTAAAAAGCCTCTTGATGAGGGTGAAAGAGGAGAGTGGAAAAGCTAGCTTAAAACTCAACATTCAGAAAACTAAGATCATGGTATCTGGTCTCATCACATCATGACAAACAGATGGGGGAAAAGGAGAAACAGTGGTAGATTTTATTTTCTTCAGCTCCAAAATCACTGTAGACAGTGACTGCAGCCACAAAATTAAAAATGCTTGCTCCTTGGAAGGAAGCTATGAGAAAGCTACACAGTGTATTACAAAACAGAGACAACATTTTCCCAACAAAGGTCCATTTAGTTAAAGCTATGGTTTTTCCAGTAGTCATGTGCTGATATGAGAGTTGGACCATAAAGAAGGCAGAGGAATGAAGAGTTGATGCCTTTGAACTGTGTCATTGGAAAAGACTTTTGAGAGTCCCTTGGACTGCAAGGAGATCCAACCAGTCCATCCTAATGGAAATCACCCTGAATATTCTTTGGAAGAACTCATGCTGAAGCTGAAGTTCCAATACTTTGGCCACCTGATGCAAAGAGCTGATTTATTGGAAAAGACCCTGATGCTGGGAATGATTGAAGACAGCAGGAGAAGGGGCAACAGAAGATGAGATGGTTGCATGGTATCACTGATTCAATGGACACGAGTTTGAGAAAACTCCAGGAGACAGTAAAGACTTGGGAAGCCTGATGTGCTGCAGTCCATGGGGTCGCAAAGAGTCAGAAAAGCCTTAGCAACTGAACAGAAGAATTCAAATCCAGGTCTGGGTTCAAATACAAACTTCTAAGAAAACAATTGTTTGTGGAAGATGAAGAGATAACTTTTTACAACTGGATCAGAAATATCATAGGTTCTGGTCCCTTTCAGTCCAAAGTTTACCCTCAATATTAATTATGCTCTGAGACCTGGTCACTTAACCCTGGAAGAAATTACAAAGAAGGGCCTCTGGAAAATAATATTGTTGGGGAGACACGATAGCTAGTGCATAGGTATCAAAAAGATAGATGTATCTTAGAAATTCATATTCTTATTATAAAATTTAAAATTTATTCCCAAACCAGAAATGCTTATTAGAGAAAGGGACCTAATGGCATACAGTCTAACTTCCATATGTTACAAGGAAAAACAATTTTAGGCATTGTGTAAGAAATTTCTTACATGTTAGTTTATTTAAATTTAGTGTTATTTAAGATGCTCTATGTGAAAGATTTTTTAAAAAACAATTTAAAATTTACAAAGTATAAAATTGAGACAGGTTTAATAATATGTTCAATACTATTAGATGTATTAAGAAGTAGATAGTAAATTAAAGTTCTTATCTATGAATTCTGGACTATGCTTTCCCTGGAATCTATATAAATGATCAACTCACTGTATTTAGTTTTCAAAAAGATTGAAAGGATAGTTTAATTTTCTTACAAAAAGGCATATTTCTTGGCAAGATTAATGGATCAAATAGTTTATTAGATTAATTTAAGAATCACAATTCAAAGAAAACTAAAAGCACAAATATTTTTTCTTAAAATTGAACTCTTAAGAACAAAATATTGAATCTAGAGCAATTTTGTTCATAAATAGTTCTCATTTCTTTAATGCTTAAGATTAATTTTGGGTAATAAAGTACAATAAATAGTATGCAATTAATAGAATTAGTACAGCTGGGACATGGGTACAAAATGTTACAGCAGATGGAAGATATGTACACTTCAAACAGAGCACAATTGGCAAGCAGAATAGTTAGTAAAAGCAACAGGAAAATATATAAACAGTGGACCATTAGTCATATTAAGATAGAAAGTAAACCAAACAAGCTTATTGATGTGGTAATGAACACTGCCTTGGAACAAAGATAAAATGTTTATTCAGAGAAAAGGATACAGGAAAGGCTTGATAGTTATTGTTTTTCAAACAGAGACTTTAAAAAGAAAAAAAATGAATATTCGTAGGGGATACTGACCAAACAATCTAAAATGATAATAAGGTAGTAGATAAAATATATGAAGTAATACAAGTATAATATACATCTATATATCTTATACTCGATGTTTCAGGTTAGATTTTAAAATTTTTATTTAAACCTTTTTAAAAATATAAATGTGAATTTTGCTAAAAGTTAACTCAAGGACAGTTAAGTTTACACACGTAAAATAAATCTGTATAAAGTACAATGTAGTTCTTAAAGCACAGGTTTTTGGTTCATCCTTTTTTGGCACAGATTATGTACCAAATCCTGAGAAGGCAATGGCACCCCACTCCAGTACTCTTGCCTGGAAAATCCCATGGACGGAGGAGCCTGGTAGGCTGCAGTCCATGGGGTCTCTAAGAGTCGGACACGACTGAGCGACTTCACTTTCACTTTTCACTTTCATGCATTGGAGAAGGAAATGGCAACCCACTCCAGAGTTCTTGTCTGGAGAATTCCAAGGACTGAGGAGCCTGGTGGACTGCCGTCTATGGGGTCGCACAGAGTCGGACACGACTGAAGCGACTTAGCAGCAGCAGCAGCAGCAGCATGTACCAAATCTATTAACAACACTACAAGGCAGGCAGTACATTGTTACCTTGTTTTAAAGGTGAAAAAAAATAAGGGACAAAGAAGTTAAGCAATATGCCCGTGGTTACAATGTTATTGAGTTTGAGGGTAGGAAGCCAATACATTTTTCTAAGACTTACAAATCTTATAATCTTTTATGTTGCCTGAGTAGAGGTAAACCAGGGATTTCAACAGGGATTGAAAGAAATGCATAAACAGTTATATAATTCTTTTTTCCCCCCCTCCATCTCTTTTTAAAATTGAAGTATAGTTGATTTTCAATGTTGCGTTAATTTCTTCTGTACATACAGCAAAGTGATTCAGTTACACACATACATATATACATTCTTTTTCATATTATTTTCCATTATTATTTCTTACAGTATATTGAGTTTATTTCTTTGTGCTATACAATAGGGCCTTCTTTTTTGCCCATTTTATATATTTGTATCTGCTAATCCCAAACTCCCTATCTATCTCCCACCTCTTTGCCCCTTGACAACAACAAATCTGTTCTCTATGTCTGTGGTTTGTTTTTGTTTTGTAGATAAGTTGATGTTGATTTTTGTCATATTTTAGATTTCACAGTGGTTATATAGACTTCCCAGGTGGCTCAAGTGGTACAGAATCCACCGGCCAACCCAGGAGATGCAAGTTAAATACCTGAGTCTAATAGATTCCCTGGGGAAGGAAATGGCAACCCACTTGAGTATTTTTGCCTGGGAAATCCCATGAACAAAAGAGCCTTATGGGCCTGCAACCTGTCCATGGTTGCAAAGAGACAGAACCTAGAGACTGACATGCATGAAAATATCACTTATACATTCAATTTACCAGGATTTCTTATAATATGAGTACAATGAATGAAATGTCTCCAGATTTTAAGACGTTCTTATTAGAGACATTAAATAGCATTAAGATACCATCTTGGAAAAAGAAAAGAAACTAATAGTCAACTAATTTAGATAGCATTTATTAGTTTATTGATGAATATACAAAATGATAGCATTTTACTAGATTTAAGAGATCAAAATTTTTAAGTGCAAGTCAGTAAATACAAGCTATGAAATACATGACTTACTGTGAAAAAAAGAATATATATATATATATATATTCAATTTGATTCAGGGGAGATTTAAAAAATTAAGCAAATTCATTACTAAGAAGAAATGAATATGTTTGACAGTTACACTGGAATTAAACATATTGTATATTAAACTTATATAAACTTTAAAAAGCAGAACCTTGTACAGACAGACAATTTTATGGACACAGGATTGAGGAAGGAAGGACTCTCTCTTTTAGACGATATTTGTAAATAAGTTCTAAACAATATAAACATGAAGAAATGAGATTGATACCCAGAACAGAAATGTAGTAGTTCAAGCCTAGAAAATCTAACATAGAAGTCAGCACATCAATATGAAAAGAAATAAAATAATAATTTCTATAAATGTTGATAAGATACTTGATAAAGTTTAAAATCAATATACGATTATTCAGTAAACTTAAAAGTAAACTTGGTGGTTTCCCTTGTAATATGACACACAGTGCATGAACCGAGAACTCTCAGATGTTCAAGCTGGATTTAGAAAGAACAGAGGAACCAGAGATCAAATTGCGAACATCTGTTAGATCACAGAAAAAGCAAGAGAATTCCAGAAAAGTATCTACTTCTACTTCATTGACTACACTAAACCCTTTGACTGTATGGATCACAACAACTTGTGGAAAATTCTTCAAGAGATGGAGATACCAGCTCACCTTACCTGCCTCCTTGTGGCTTCACTAGTAAAGAGTCCACCTGCAATGCCAGAGACCTGGGTTCAATCCCTGGGTTGGGAAGATCCCCTGGAGAAGGGAAAGGTGATGCATTCCAGTATTCTGGCCTGGAGAACTCCCAGGACTGTATAGTCCATGGTGTTGCCAAGAGTCAGACATGACTGAGCGACTTTCACTTCACTTACCTGCCTCCTGAGAAATCTGTATGCAGGTCAAGAAGTGACAGAACCAGACATGGAACAATAGACTGGCTCCAAATTGGGAAAGGAGTACATCAAGATTGCATATTGTCACCCTGCTTATTTAACTTATATGCAGTGTACACCATTCAAAATATTGGGATGGATAAAGCACAAGCAAGAATCAAGATTGTGGGAGAAATATCAATAACCTCAGATATACAGATGACACCATTCTGATGGTAGAAAGTGAAGAGGAACTAAAGAGTCTCTTGATGAAAGTGAAAGAGGAGAGTGAAAAAGCTGGCTTAAAGCTCAACATTCAGAAAACCAATACCATGGCATATGGTCCCATTACTTAATGGCAAATAGAAGGGGAAATGATGGAAATAGTGAGAGACTTTACTTTTTAGGGCTCCAAAATCACTGCAATGGTGACTGCAGCCATGAAATTTAGACATGGCTCCTTGGAAGAAAAGCTATGACCAACCTAGACAACATATTAAAGAGAAGAGACATTACTTTTCAGACAGAGGTCTGTCTAGTGGAAGCTATGATTTTTCCAGCAGTCATGTATGGATGTTCGAGTTGGACCATAAAGAAAGCAGAGCATGGAAGAATTTATTCTTTTGAAGTGTGGTGTTGGAGAAGACTGTTGAGAGTCCCTTAAACTGTAAGGAGATCAATCATGAAGGAAATGAGTCCTGAATATTCACTGGAAGAACTGATGCTGAAAATGAAGCTCCAATACTTTGGCCTCCTGATGCAAAGAACTGACTCATTGGAAAAGACCCTGATGCTGGAAAAGATTGAAGGCGAGAGGAGAAGATGATGACAGAGGATAAGATGGTTGGATGGCACCACCGACTCAATGGACATGAGTTCAAGAAAGCTCTCGAAGTTGGTGATGGACAGGGAAACCTGGCGTGCTGCAGTCCATGGGGTTGCAAAGAGTCGGACAGGACTGAGTGACTGAATTAACTGAAATGACAAAAAGTGTCTTACAGCAAGAGTCAAGTTGAAATCTTCCATTTGAAGTCAAGATCAAGAAAAAGGGGGTACTATCATCACTATTATTTAAAATTGCTCTGGAAGTATGAATTAATGCAATTAGTTCACAAAGAGTATCAAGTAATATAAATATTTTAAAGGAGAAAGCAATATTCTTTTGATGATATTTTATACTCCTAAGTAAAGTTAATCATCTGAAAACATAGAAAACAAAAAGAAATATGTGCATTTGATGGTTAATACAGTGATATAGAAACCAAAATTCAGCTAAAAAGTATAAGTGAAGAGTTTCTACTCACAGGAAAAATGTCATATGTATAACGTCTCAGAAAACAAAACAAAACAAGAAAGGTGGTATGTGTTATTAAAAGAAAAATTACAAAAAAAAAAAACACTACCAAGGGACTTTAATCCAGATTTTGTAAAATAGAAGACATATCCTATGAATGGAAATAAACATTCAGTTTTGTGATGTAATCAATATCTTTTATTGATACAATATTAAGTACAAATCCAATAGCAAGTCTTGAAAAATAGACAATCAATTCAAAATGTGTGAAAATAACTATTAGAAAAGAATCTTGAGAATTTTGACATGTGCCCAATCTTCCATCTATTAAAATATGTGCTAAAGCTATATCAACTAAAATAATTTATTATTTACATTAATCGACAGTTTCTTGCCTCTTTTATTTATAAACTGCATAGACATCACATATGTTTTTTCCTTCAAACTATGGCATCTATTAGCTGGTATCTTTTGTAAATGCACCAATAAGTCTATTCCCTGGATGCACTAGAGAAAGGCTAACATTGGGTTCCATTTTACAGGTATCATACAGATTGTTGGCCTTCTGTGATCATCTTCATCAGGGAGTATAATTTAACTTATCTGAGTTATTTTTTTAAGCTAAAAACCCCTTTTCAATTATTATTCTCAGGGGTTACTTTCTCATGACTATGATTACATTTCAGTTATTTCAGAAACTCTTTAATCAGCAACAGCATATATCTGAACATGTAATCTATGAATCACTGAACTCACCTACTACATTGCTCGGTAACCATAATAAATGAGGTTTCATATAAGGTTACAAGGAGGAGTAAAGAAGACAGGCATCTCAGCCAAGCATAATGTTGCTTAGAACTTTCTTATGTTAAGAATTTGTTGGCAACTCAGGTGACTGAACTACGAAAGTAGCAGTGGTTCCTTCAAAGCTGCTACCCTTTGATTCCGTCTCTAGTCCTCCATCATTGTAGGACTCAGCTACTTTCTCTTCTTTCACTCCTTTCCATGTGTCTCCATTTCTGTTCCTTTTATAGCAGATGGTTAAGTTTTGTCTAAAGTGTAACTTCATGTGAGAGATAATGGTCCCATTAATCTCCACAATTCCTATTGGATAGAGCTTTTAAAAAAATTAATTATTTTTTATTTAAGGAAAATTGCTTTACAGAATTTTGCTGCTTTCTGTCAAGCCTCAACATGAATCAGCTATAGGTATACATATATTCCCTCCCTTTTGAAACTCCCTCCCATCTCCTTCCCCATCCCACCCCTCTAGGTTGATACAGAACACCTGTTTGAGTTTCCTGAGCCATACAGCAAATTCCCGTTGGCGATCTACTTTACATATGGTAATGTAAGTTTCCATGTTACGCTTCCCATACGTCTCACCCTCTCCTCTCCTCTCCCCATGTCCATTAGTCTATTCTCTATGTCTGGTTCTCCATTGTTGCCCTGTAAATAAATTCTTCAGTACCATTTTTCTAGATTCTGTGTATATGTGTTAGAATACGCTATTTAACTTTCTCTTTCTGACTCACTTCACTCTGTATAATAGGTTGTAGGTTCATTCACCTCATTAGAACTGACTCAAACATGTTCCTTTTTATGGCTGAGGAATATTCCATTGTGTATATATACCATAGCTTCTTTATCCATTCATCTGTCTATGGACATCTAGGTTGCTTCCATGTCCTAGTTATTGTAAACAGTGCTGCAACAAACAATAGGACAAGTGTGTTTCTTTGGTTTCCTCAGGGTTTATGCCTAGGAGTGGGATTGCTGGATCATATGTTGGTTTTATTCCTAGTATTTAAAGGAATCTCCATATCGTCTTCCATAGTGGCTGTATCAATTTACATTCCCACCAACAGTGCAAGAGTGTTCCCTTTTCTCCACACTCTTTCCAGTGTTTATTGTTTAAGACTTTTTGATAAAGGCCATTCTGACTGGTGTGAGATGATATCTCATTGTAGTTTTGATTTGCATTTCTCTAATAGTGATGTTGAGCATCTTTTCATGTGTTAGCATCTGTAATCTTCTTTGGAGAAATGTCTGTTTAGGTCTTTTTCCCACTTTTTGATTGGGTTGTTTGTTTTCCTGGTATTGAGTTGTTTGTTTTTCTGGTATTGAGTTGTATGAGCTGCTTGTATATTTTGGAAATTAATTCTTTGTCAGTTGTTTCATTTGCTATTCTTTTCCCCCATTCTGAGGGTTGTCTTTTTACCTTGCTTATAGTTTCCTTTGCTGTGCAAAGTCTTTTAAGTTTAATCAGGTCTCATTTGTTTACTTTTGCTTTTATTTCCTTCACTGTAGAAGGTGGGTCATAGAGGATCTTGCTTTGCTTTATGTCATTGAGTGTTCTCCCTATGTTTTCCTCTAAGAGTTTTATAGTTTCTGGACTTACATGCTTCTGGATAGGAATAATCAATATTGTGAAAATGACTATACTACCAAATGCAATCTACAGATTCAATGCAATTCGTATCAAATTACCAATGGCATTTTTTCACAGAACTAGAAAAAAAAAATCACAATTCATGTGGAAACACAAAAGACCCCAAATAGCCAAAGCAGTTTTAAGAAAAAGGAATGGAGCTGGATGAATCAAGCTTCCTGACTTCAGATTATACTACAAAGCTACAGTCATCAAGACAGTATGGTACTGACACAAAAACAGAAATGTAGACCAATGGGACAAGATAGAAAGCCCAGAAATGAATCCATACACCTATGAGTACCTTATTCTTGACAAAGGAGGCAACAATATGCAATGGGGGCAAAGACAGCCTTTTCAATAAATGGTGCTGGGAAAACTGGAGAGCTACATGCAAAAGGACAGAACTCTTTTATAAAACAGTTCTATCTCTAGGTTTACTCCTTGAGGCAAGTTCTGTATAAGTGAAAAGTATCTGTGAGAAAGACTGTGGGATCTGGCAGGCTTACTCTATTCAGGAAAACATGAAACTGCTGTGTCAGGGAAGAATGTTGAGGATAACATTTATTGGAATGTCAGTCAAGGAAATCAACATCTTGCAATAATTTCTACCAGTTAAGTAACACCCTTTTATTCTTCCTAAGTTTACTGCTTAAGAATATCATATTTTGCTTTAGGAATCCTCATTATCAACCTCATATACTACACGAAGGATTGGAAATTATATGACTCAAACTTTCTTTTTTGGCATCTTTGAATGAGGTTAATTTCTGTTTCCATAGACTAAGTAACTTTTGTGTCTATAAATGAGTTAATTCTAAAAGGGTAAGCAGTATTTTAATTTTTATCAC
Organism: Bubalus bubalis; assembly: GCF_019923935.1. Lineage (NCBI taxonomy): Eukaryota > Metazoa > Chordata > Mammalia > Artiodactyla > Bovidae > Bubalus > Bubalus bubalis. The sequence goes on from NC_059169.1 coordinate 43,906,411, forward strand.
TCATTAATCTGATAATTTTCTGTAGTCAGAAGGTATAATTCAATTTTATCTTCTTTGGCATTATGTCCTCCAGGTTCATTCATGTTGTTGCAAATGGCAATATCGCATTCTCTTTTTATGGCCAAATAATATTCCACCATACACGCGCACGTGCGCGCACACACACACACACAAACATAATGCACTTCTCTTTTATCCATATCCTTGCCACTATTTGCCTCCATTTTAATAACAACCCTCTTAATACATTTGATGTGACATCTTGCTTGGTTTTGATTTACATTTTCCTGATTAGTGATTCTGAGTACCTTTCCATGTATCTGTCAGACATCTGCATGTCTTCTTTGCAAAATGTCTACTCTGTTCCCTTGCCAATTGGGTTGCTTTTTTTTTTTTTTCCTATTTATTTGTATGAGTTAATTATATGTTTTGGATACTGACCTTAGGAAAAGAATGGGAGGCTAGAGTGTATGCATTTAATTCTTAGTATCATGTTTTAGAGAAAGAGAACTCGTGTGTGGCTGTGTTCCCCAAATTACTTGACTTCCCACTTTGCAGGACAAAGAACTTTGGAAAAATATAGTCATGATACAGCTGCCTAGATGAGATACAACTTTTCTTTTCTTCATAACATCTCATTGTTGTTTTGTGTGCAATGTAACCAGCCAGATTTCCCCACTTTCCTTAAAAACAGTACTGACTCTTTGGGATAATTCTGGAAAAAAATGTGTCCCTTTCTTGCATACTTCCCTTTTTCTTGTTGTTTAAAATACTGCCTTGATGCCTGAAATGTTGAACAATCATATTTTTACAGTAGATTCAGCTAAATTTTGAGGAAACAAATATAAGCATAAATATTATAAGCTAAGAGGAGTGAAGCAGAGGCATGGAATTATGGATGTGGCTGACTCCATTACATTAATTAGGCATTATTGGACACCAACCTCTGGACTTTTTGATATATGAGAAAGAGCTAATACTATTTGTTGGTCCAACATAGTCTGGTGTTTCTTTTCATGCAGCCGACTGAGGTCATGCTTGGGACAACTATCTACTTTTCATTGCCAGTCTCCTCTTCCCACTCAGAATAATTATGTCATAGAATATGCTCACTGGGGAATACACAGTTATTTTATTCATGCTAAATTGGTATTCCAATGTATTGGTGTTGCACTTTTATATGAAGTGGCTCATTATTATTTTCTTACTATATTTAACTGGATAATTAATATATCCAAGTTTGAAAGAATAATTTTGTACACAAGGAAGGATTTGAGTTTATCTAGAAAATATGATTACTCTAACAGACTTAACATTCCTCTACACTTTTGTGAGTAGTAGATAAAGAGGTGGGTTTAGAGTTAGCAAGTAATTGTTTCATGTAAAGCTAATAATTGAGGCAAACTGGTACATATCTTTCTCTGGGTAAAAACAGACAAAAAAATAAAGCAAAAAAGAAAACATTATAATAACAAAAACAAAGTCACGTCCTAATTGAATTTTAAACTTGAAATTTAAAAGTTAGATAAAAATCAATATTGAAATGAAATACAAAGAGCTAGTATCTCAAACAATTTTCACCATGCACAATGACTCTTTAAATTGCTAATTTACACCAGGTATACCCATTTTAATAATTTACTCTTTCATAAAATATAGGCTTTACTTTTTAGTCTGGGAAAGATGTTGAATAAACTGCTTATATTTTCTGTTATTAATTTTGGATGTCTCCCACCTTTTACTTAGTGATACTAATTTTCTTCCATCCTTCCATCTGTTGGAGAACTAAATAAAATATGAGCTGTTGTCCATTATGCTTTGTAGAAATGGCAAATGCAAATACTTGGTCTACTCTTTTCAGTGTTAAATACTGTGTTTTTTTTTTTTTTTTACTTTATGCTTTTATTTTTAGCAAATGTTAACATTTAAATTAAGCATTGGATTTTAAGATTTAAAATGTGCTGTCATTAATTATGAAATAACTGAAAAATATTTAATTTTAAATATTCTCCATCATTGCTTTGGATTTGATATTAGAGTAAGCTGGGAAATTATTAATTCCATGGAAGAAAAACCTTAAAAAATACTGAGTCATTCAGGCTTCAATATTTTTAAAGTAGTGAAAGATTTGTATAAATATGTGCTTGAGAAAGTCCAAATACTATTTAGAGAAAATAATCTGCAGGTAAATACATTCAAAATAATTGAGATGTGATAGATTGTATGAAGACAATTAAGTAAAATCATGTGTTAGAAAGTATTTTGGGAAGCGCTACTTTTGAGTGTGCCAAGGGAATGTCTGAATTGTAACTGAGCTAAGGTCTTATGTTAGTTAGGATAAATAAATGACAACCCACTCCAGTATTCTTGCCTGGGGAATCCCATGGGCAGGGGAGTCTGGCAGGCTATAGTCCATGGGGTGGCAAAAGATACAGATGTGACTTAGTGAATGAACAATAGTAACAACAAATAGCCACTATAACAAACTCACAATTAAGTGATAGTAGTTTCAATAGTTTTTTCTCTGCCATGTAGCAGTCCTTGAATTATCAGTCCATGATGCTGAGAATTGTTTTCATTTTTGTGTCAATAAGCACTCAGTACCAGATCAAAAGGATTTAAATTTCAGGCAGAGAGAAAAAGAAAAGGAAGAAGAAACACACACCATGTAGTTGCAAAGACATCTCCTAGAAGTCATGCAAATCATGTCTACTTATACTCATTGGCCAGCACAGTTATTTAGCCATATCTGGTGCAAATGAAACAAGAAAGGATAACTTCACTTCAGCCAGATAACAATACTTGAATTCCATCACTAAGGAAAAACTGGACTTTGGGCAACAGACTGAAATGAAGATAAGGATAAAACTCCTTTAAGATTTTGAGAGTCAGTTTTTAGATTATTATTTCTTCAAATTATTTTTCATTCTGCACCAACTTTTATCTACTCTTTTTAGAGTGCTAATGAAATGATTATCAGACCTTCTAGTTAAGACCCATATGTGCTTGAGCTTTGCTAATTTTTGTTCATTTTTTTTCTTTTATTAACACTGGAAAATTTCTACTGATCTAACTTTAAGTTCACCATATCTTTCCTATTTAATTTCTGTGTCTGCTACTCAGCCCATACAGTGAATCTTTTATGACATATATTGTGATTTTCATTTATAACATTTCTAATTGGTACCTTATTGTACAATACGGTTTCTATTTCTCTGCTAAAATTTTCCATACTTTTATTAACTTTGAGAGTGATCAACTTTAGCTCACAGGACACAGTGATAAACTGCTTTAAGTATTTTCCTGATAATTTCAAAGTCCGAGTCATCTTGGAATTGGCATTTTAATAATTTTTTCACTGGTGTTGGCCAGATTTTCACAGTTCTTTTGATGGCAAGTGATTTTGGAATATATCCTGTACAGTTAGTTCAGTGCCTCAGTCTTGCCCAACTCTGTGACCCCATGGACTGTAGCATACCAGGCTTCCCTGTCCATCACTAACTCCCGGAACTTGCTCAAACTCATGTCCATTGAGTCAGTGATGCCATCCAACCATCTCATCCTCTGTTGTCCCCTTCTCCTTCTGTTTTCCATCTTTCCCAGCATCAAGGTCTTTTCCAATGAGTCAGTTCTTCGCATCAGGTGGCCAAAGTATTGGAGCTTCAGCATGAGTGCTTCCAATAAATATTCAGGACTGATCTTTAGGATTGACTGGTTTGATCTCCTTGCTGTCCAAGAGACTCTCAAGAATCTTGTCCAACACCACAGTTCAAAAGTATCAATTCTTCAGTGCTCAGCTTTTTTTATGGTCCTACTCTCACATCCATACACGACTACTGGAAAAACCATTGCTTTGACTAGATGGACTTTTGTCGGTAAAGTAATGTCTCTGCTCTTTAATACGCAGTCTAGGTTTGTCATAGCTTTTCTTGAGTATTACATGGTAAAAATCCAAGCCCTGTTAAAATTCTTTAATGGTTAAGCATACTTTTCTTTTTATTTTTTTTAGCAGACAGTTGACATGGCTAAGTCCAGGTCAAAAGTTTTGATTTGCCTTTTGTAGGCAGTGCTTTTATTTTATTATTTTTTTTTTAATTTTATTTTATTTTTAAACTTTACATAACTGTATTAGATTTGCCAAATATCAAAATGAATCCGCCACAGTAGGCAGTGCTTTTAAAGTCATTATGAGTATCCAAGTCTACTCTCTGCTGCTTGAGTTTTCTTTTGATTGTTTATTCAGGGATTAACCTAGGACTTACATCTTGGTGTGAACAATAATTCAGTTCTCAAAGCTTTGATCATGTTTACTGGTATCTGTCATATTGTGCACCAAATGAGCTGGGCCTGGTTCTTGTCAGTTCAGGTATAGTATTTAAACATCCCCTTTTCCTTCTTATATGTCCTCAGTTTCCTAGCCACTCTGCTGGTTCTCTGGGATCCCCTTTTCCCATTCACCAAAATTTCTCTCATGATGTAGCCATTTGGGCTACTGAACAATGTTGCAACACTGTGCCCTTGTCAGGTAAAGTTGAGAGAGAAATAAGAGACAAAATAATGGTGATCTCCCACACACTCTTTGGGCCATTGGTGTTACTTTCTCACTGTCTCTGAATAGAAGGATGTTTTTACCCTGAGATTTAGCTATCCCACCATGGAAGCAGGTCAGCTTGATGACTGGAGCTTCCTCAGGGAAAGGATACAATAGAAAATCAATAAAAGGAGATCTTCCTTCCAATCCACTCTCTGTCCTTTTGCTTTGAAGACAGAATTTTCCTCCAAAGTTTTATTGTTCATCTCTACTTGTACTTTCAGGTAAAAGCCAGGAGATAAAGAGGGGAGGGTAAAAATGAGGAAAGTCTTATCTTTCTTCTTCAAGTTTAACTTTCCTCCCATTTCATCTGTGTTATTTACTTTCCAGAGTAAACCTAGTCATTCTTTGAATTCTGCCCAAAGATTTTTGTTGCAGTCATGGGGAAAGATAGGCTGTAGTGAGCTTATTTCATCTCTGTCATGGTTGAAACTCTTGCACTAGCCCTTTTTTTTTTCTTCCAGTGTTATTGACACGTGATCAACATACAGCACTGTATAAGTTTAAGTTATACAGCATAATGACCTTCTCAGCTGGGGCTAATGGTAAAGAACCTGTCTCCCAATGCAGGAGACATAAGAGATGCTGGTTTGATCCCTGGGTTGGGAAAAATCCCCTGGAGGAGGGCATGGCAACCCACTCCAGAATTCTTGCCTGGAGAATCTGTTGACAGAGGAGCCTGGTGGGATACATTCCATAGGATTGCACAATCAGAAATGACTGAAGTAATTTAGCATGCATGCATACAGCATAATGGTTTAACTTACATATATCATGAAGTGATTACCACAATAAATTTAGATCATTAAAGAGAAATAGAAAAAAAATCTTTTATTCTTTTGATAATAACTCTTAGGATTTACTCTCTTAACTTTCATATGTAATATACAGCAGTGTTAATGTTGTACATGATATCTTTAATAATTATTTATCTTATAACTGGAAGTTTGTTAGTTTTGAAGTAGAACTGACTTACAACACTATGTTAGTTTCTGTTACAAAACATAGTGATTCAATATTTACTAATTTCAAGCTAATCACCACAATAAGTCTAATTACAAATGTCACCATACAAAGATATTACATAATTATTGACTGTATTTCACACAATTTATATGCCATACCCATTACTCATTTACTTTGCAACTGAAAGAATGTATTTTTTAATCTCCCTCATTTATTTTTCCTGTCTCCCTATCTCCCTCCCCTCTGGAAAATCCCTGTCTATTCTATTTACCTATAACTCTGATTGTGTTTCATTATGTTTGTTCATTGATTTTGCTTTTTCAGATTCCACTTGCAAGTGAATTCATATAGTAATTGTTGTTTTCTGTCTGACTTATTTCACTTAGCATAATACCCTCTATGTCCATGTTGCCACAAATAGCAATAATTCATTCCTTTTTATGACTTGAGTAATATTCCGCATCTTACTTATCCATTCTCAATTGATGGCCTCTTGGTGAATGGGGCTGCATTCTGGGAAGGCTGGCTGAGGGGTAGCATCTTGGAACTGGCAATCACCAGTGAAATCAGGTCCCAGGACCGCTGGCTGAGGGGCTCAAGATGTCTTAGAGCTGGAGTTGTCCTACTGGAGACTGGAGACATGGCTTAGAGGATTCCAGGACTGGTGCACAGCCAGTGGTGGATAAAGAAAGGTACTGGGACTAGTAGTAGCCCACTGTCAGGCAGAGTTGAGTCTTGAGCGTTTGCAAATATGGTGTTGGTCCACTGGCTGGTGGGTCCAGACCCCAGGGTAACTGGCTAAGGGAAGGTGTCTTAAAGTTGATGTTGGCTTGCTAGTGGGGAAGGCCAGGGCTCAGGGGTTTCTGGGCTCGTGCTGGCCTGCTTGTCACTGAGCTTGACCTGCCAGGGTAGACTGTGTGTGGTAGACTATTCCTGGGAATGGTGCTCACCCTCTGATGGGTGGGGACAAAGCACTGGGGGTCTTAGGACTGATGCCAGCCCTCTGTTGTATAAGACTGGACCAAAGGCTAGTACAACCCACTGGTGTCTCTGACTGCAGGACCCAAGGGTCCCACTGTTGATGTGTTGGCCCTCAGGTAGGGGTGGGGCTAGGGCCCAGAGGGTCCTGGATTTGTGCTGGCCCAGTGGTTTGTGGGCCTGGTCCTTGGCCTTCTGGTGGATAGGGTCATGTTCTGGGATGGCTTTTGGCTCAGGGGTTCTTAAGGCAGTCTGCCTGCTGGTGAGTGCAGTGGTGTCCTCACTGGGCTAGTTACTTGGCTTAAGACCTCTCAGTACTGATGCTGACACTGGTGGATGTGGGTGTGCTGAGTCCTGGTGCTAATGAGCTACAGGAAGGATTCCAAAACGGTGCTTGTCAGCATCAGCGTCCACATGGTAGGAAAAGTTCCCCAAATGACTACCGCCGGCATCTATGTCCCTAGGGTCAGCTCCAGTTGCTCCCTGCCTCTCTGAGAGGCTTTTCAAGATATGCAGGTAGGTCTTACCCAGTCTCCTTTCAAATTACTATTTCTTCCCTGAATCCCAGAGGTTTTGTGTACATCATTTAAGAGTGAGTTTCTATTTTCTGCAGCCCTCTGGCTCTACTGAAAATAAGCACTGGAAAAAAGTTAAGAAACATTTGTCTCTCAGGCATGTCTAATTCTTTGCATCCCCATGGACTGTAGCCCACTAGGCTCCTTCATCCATGGAATTCTCCAGATGAGAATACTGGAGTGGGTAGCCATTCCCTTCTCCAAGGGATCTTCCTGTTTTAGGGATCGAACCTCAGTCTCCTGCAGATCAAATCCCAGTCTCTTCAGGAAAATTCTTTCCTATCTGTGCCACCAGGGAAGCCCCTTGAAAATGTTAGTTGCTGAATCATGTCTGACTCTCTGTGACTACATGGACTGTAGCCTGTGAGGCTTTTCTGTCCATGAAATTCTCCAGGCAATAAGCACTCCGGGCCTTCAAAGCCAAACATTCTAAGGCCTTATCTTCCTAGTGCAAGACCACTGGACTGGGAATCCTGATGTGTGTATTGGATCCCCCAGTCCTTGTGGAGAACCTCTCTATTTAATTATAATTCCTCTTATTTCTGGAATATAGGTCTTGACTATACCACATCTCTACCCCTCTTACCCATCTCAGTGTGGTTCCTTCTTTATATCTTTAGCCATAGATTTTTTTCTGAGTGATTTCAGTCTTTATGTATAAGTGAAGTAAGTGAAGTCGCTCAGTCATGTCTGACTCTTTGCAACCCCATTGACTGTGGCCTACCAGGCTCCTCCATCCATGGGATTTTCCAGGGAAGAGTACTGGGGTGGGTTGCCATTGCCTTCTCCACAGGATCTTCCCGACCCAGGGATCGAACCCAAGTCCCCTGCATTGTAGGCAGACGCTTTACTATCTGAGCCACCAGGGAAGCAGTTGCCCTATAAATAGTTGCAATTTTGGTGTACCTATGGGAGGAGGTGAGCTCAGGGTCTTCCTACTCTGCCAATTCCTCACATGCTAACACTTCACCATTAATGATGTATTCATCATGCCACTTTTTGGTTTACATTTTTGGCATGCAGTTTGTCAAGTACACTTTCTTGGCTTCAGTGAGGAAAGGGGAATTTGAAATATTTGGAGAGTAAGGTAGGAAAGTATGGATAAATTTAACATAAATTTCACTTATTTTAGACCTAATACACATTTAAATTATTTATACCCATGTTTCAGAGACAATGTATGAAATACACATTTACTAGGGTTTCACTAATTTGTGACATCAGTTTGTGGTAGCATTGTGCCTATTTCTTATATTTCTCATTAATCTCAATTCAACACTGAGATGATATATATAATATTCAGTTTTGACTTATCAAAGCTTATTTTGTAGAATTAAAAATAACTTTATAGAAGAAATATAGCAGTAATAAAAACACATTAAATGGTTCTGCCACTTAATAAAATATTTACCCTACCTGACCATTTTTGCACTGATTTTACACTCATGTAACCTCCTGGGTGTTCTTTGGAAGGAATGATGCTAAAGCGGAAACTCCAGTACTTTGGCCATCTCATGTGAAGAGTTGACTCATTGGAAAAGACTCTGATGCTGGGAGGGATTGGGGGCAGGAGGAAAAGGAGACGACAGAGGATGAGATGGCTGGATGGCATCACCGACTTAATGGACGTGAGTTTGAGTGAATTCCGTGAGTTGGTGATGGACAGGCCTGGTGTGCTGCGATTCACGGGGTCGCAAAGAGTCGGACACGACTGAGCGACTGAACTGAACTGAACCTCCTAAATTTCTTTGGAATATCATGTGTTTTATAGTGCAAAAATACATAGCACCATATAAAATAGACAATAGAAAAGTGGAATAATGCAATGTATACTGCATACATTTTTAATAGCAAATTAAAGTCATATTGCAGAATTTTTCTTGGGCATTTTAGTGTTTGAAGGATGCTTTCAAAGCTAACCTTTCTTTAGTCTATCTCCTCTTGGTAATTATGTGTGAAATATTTTGATACAATGAGGAGGAACATTGTCTAAACAATTACTTTTTCCTGTTAGTAAACTTTGTATGACTCCATTACTCATAATCTAAATTTGGACAAAGCAATGGATATAGCAGACATTCAATACTATTATGGATGGATATAACCCAATCTATATAGCAGTATATTTCCTGGAATTGTTTTCCAGAAAAATCATGCACTTTTCCATGAACAGCAGTTCTCATGTACAATGTTGACCTCAGAACCTGCAGGTCAAGCATTCCTATCATCTCATGTCATTAATACTGGTTAAAAATTGGAGATTGAATTAACTTCAGTAAAATTCTGTTGGAAAAAAACACAAAGAAAACAGATCTGTTTAAGAAATCATCTAAATCTATAACGTTAACTCTTATAATAGTTAATAAGCAATGGAATTTAATTTAATGTGCTTTATTAAATGCCGACTCTGTAAGGACCTGCACGGAGATTACAAAGAGGTATATAGAAATATCAAAATTAGAATGTTTGTGCTAAAGAAAGTTATATTTTATAAGGACATATTAAGTAATTAGGAGATTAACTTTTATCACTAGTAGCTGTATAAGAAAATTAATATTTATTGAGGACTTACTATATGCCTGGTCATGATTTCAGGACTTTAAAGTTCTTTTGCTATTTTATATGAAGGAAATTTATATTGTCTGCAATCAAAGAAAAGTACAGACTCAAAAGGAGTTTAATAATTTTCTAAAATATATTTGGTATCAAATGCCTGTTGGAAGCCTGTGAAACACTATGGAGCCGCACACAGTATTTTGAGGACACTTGCCATTACAGTTGATGCCACAAGCATTGACTGAAAGGAAAGAAATCTGCTTGTTTGATCTCCGGCAGTTCATGGAAGTGGTGGTACTTGATATTGATAGGGTTTCCTTTTATAAAAAAATTATTTTATATGGGAGTATAATTAATGTACAATGTTGCATTGGTGTCAAGTGAGCAAAATGATTTAGTTGTAAATACACATATATCTATTCTTTTTTATTCTTTTTCAGATTCTTTTCCTCCTTAGGTTATTACAGAAAATTTAATACAGTTCCCTGTGCTATATAGTAAGTCCTTGTTGGTTATCTCTTTAATATGTTAATACCAACTTCCTAATTTATAGCACCCCCCCCCAACATTCCCCTTTGCAAATGAGGTCACTCATTATAGTTAGAAAGTGAAAACTAAAGACTAAATTAGAATCTGGATGTTGAAAAGCTCAAGATCTGTTAAAAAAAAAAGACTACAAATGCTGGAGCAGTGTATAGAAGAAGCAGAATAAAATAAATTTAGGTTGAGAGGTTTGCTTGTCATTTATTAGGTAGATAAAGTCTACCGTGGTTCATTGAGAGGAAGAACAGAATTCTTGTTTATCAAAGTAAATCATAATTCCTTAGTAGGAAATAACATAAAAAAGAAAGACACTGGGGAGAACCCATCTGGATGGAGTAGGTACTATTGTAAGAGTTTAGGCAAGAGGATAATAAGCAGACAAATGTAAGCAGTAGTAGGGGAGACAGTAGATTAAAATCGGCTAAGTATATTTTATAGATCAGAAACATGGAGGTTTAATTAAATAATAAAAGTTGAATCATTAGAATTGAGAGAGCAGAGGTGCCCTTGAGAGAAAAAGAGAGAACAATATAAATGATTTTGAGAAGATGATGATTTTAGTATTGGGTACATTCAGTTTGAGGGAAGGATGAAGTGCCTATGTACATTTATCTATAAAGACATTGGAGATCCTTTTGGCTTTAGGCTGAAGATCTAGGCACGGCCAAGATACATCGATGTGTGTATCTTGATGTGTGTATCGAGTATCTATTTATCATTTATCGAGGCAGGCTATTTATCATTGAAACTTTCCAATTGGATGGAGTAACCCAAGAATCAAGTGTTTAGGAAACAGAAAATATTTTAAAACCATTATAAATTTAGGATTTCAAAACCAAAAAATTCAATTGAAAAAAAATTAAAAGCTGTGTTTCATACATAATACATATAACTAGAGGATTTTGTTTTTGTTTTTAAGCAGGAGGATAATTGTAGCTCTCTCTCTTTATGCTTAAGTGCAGCCACATATCACCTCATTTAATCTCAACAGCATTCCTCTGAAGCAGGGCTATCATTATCCCTTCATAGAGGGGAAACTTGAAACTGATGGGTTAAGAAGCTGCCCCTTGGTCACAAAGTAATGAATGGCTGAACCAAGATTCACACCAAGCAGCCTACCTCTCAACTTTGCATTTTTATGTTATACTGTGTCTTGGTTATAGAAAATAGCTTGCTTTAATAATACTCTATTATTTTCCAAACATGAATAATTGGAGATTTATAGTCACTTTTGTTTAGAAGTCCTTATTTTATTCTTGCTATCTTGGTAAGTAAAACTGACCAAGAGACAAAGAATGGTTAAAATTAGAGATTTCCAGATGGGGTGTAATCTCTACGGGATGATACATCAGTGAAATTATAGATATGCTGCTGATACTTCATTTTCCAAGACTGACCACTTATAGAACAGATATAGGGCTTCCCTGGCAGCTCAGCTGGCAATGAATCTGCCTGCAATGCAGGAGACGTCGTTTTGATTCCTGGGTCAGGAAGATCCGCTGGAGAAGGGAACGGTTGCCCACTCCAGTATTCTGGCCAGGAGAATTCCAAGGACTATACCCATGAGGTTGCAAAGAGTAGGACATGACTGAGTCACTTTCAAAACAGATGTAAATTAAATTTAAAGTCATCAAACTCCTAATCAGTACATGGAATAATTTCTTAGCTTTCCTGTCAAACACACAGAAATATGGGTCCTCCTAAAAAAGGTAATTGTTTTTCTTATTGCAAAGAACCTTCATCCATAGTATGACAACTTTTGTCATGTTTGAAGACATTTTTTAACGAATAAATTGGGGTCTCTACATTTTGAGATAGATGTTGAGAAAACCATAATGCTCTTTGCATTACAAAGACAGACAGAATCAACTAAAATAAATAAACAATTAAAAAAAGAGAGATTTGATAAGAGAATACCAGGAGTTTCTGAGGAAGGTGAAAGGCTGCAGAACAAAAAAATAATCAAGAGACCTCAGAACTAACAATCTCAGAAGAAATATTTGGTGATTTCTCTCTAAAAAAAAATGCTGTGTACATTCAGTAGCTTCAGTTGAATGCAACAAATTCTGGCAAATTCTCTTTTCATTTTTAGTCTGCTAGAAATATTTTCTAATTTTCCTTATTATGGCTTCTTTGATACACCCATCATTTAAAAGTGGACATTTAGTTTCCAAATACATAGGGTTTTTAAAGTATCTTTGATATTAATTTCTCATTTTGATATTAATTTCTCATTTAAATGCTTTTTTCTCTGCAATCACCCTCTGTGTTGTTTTAGTCATCTAACTTTATTGAGGCTTTCAACGGCTAAGTTAAAGATCTCTCTTGATAATTGTGACATCGCATTGAAAATATGTGGACTATTTTCAGATATATTTTGATACTGATTTATAACATAATTCCACAGTGATAAGGGAACAAATTGTATGATTTCAATACCATCATACTATGGCTTTTTTTTTTTAACTTTACAATATTGTATTGGTTTTGCCATATATCAACATGAATTGGCCACAGGTATACACATGTTCCCCATCCTGAACCCTCCTCCCTCCTCCCTCCCCGTACCATCCTTCTGAGTCGTCCCAGTGCTTTACACCTTGTTTTATGTCTTTGGGTATGTTCCACTGTCTCCTGGTTTATAGTCTATGGGAACTTGAATAGAATTTGTGTCCTATTGTTGTGTGAAAATTGTATAGTGTGTCAGTTGCTCGGTCATGTCTGACTCTTTGTGACCCCATGGACTGGAACCCCCCAGGTTCCTCTGTCCATGGGATTTTCCAGGCAGGAGTATTGAAGTGGGTTGCCATTTCCTTCTCCAGAAAATTGTATTCATCTTATTTATGTTAAATTGGTTCATGGTGCTTTTGAGTTCTACTATATCTATATTGTTCTACTTTTCTCTATATGTGTGTGCTGTGTTTAGTCACTCAGTGGTGTCTGACTCCTTTGCGACCCCATGGACTGTAGTTTGCCAAGCTCCTCTGTCCATGCAGATTCTCCAGGCAAGAATACTGGAGTGGGTTGCCATCTGAGCCACCAGGGAAGCCTTTTTTTAGAGTTTGATACTGAAACTACAACTAAAAGTCTTAATTTACCTCAGTTAAAAAAAAATTATAATACATAATGCTTCCCTGGTGGCTCAGACAGTAAAGAATCTTCCTGCAATGCAGGAAACCTGAGTTCGATCCCTGGGTTGGGAAGATCCCTTGGAGGAGGGCATGGCAACCCACTCCAGTATTCTTGCTTGGAGAGTCCCCATGGACAGAGGAGCCTGGGGGGCTACAATCTGTGGGGTAGCAAAGAGTTGGACACACCTGAGCTACTAAGCCATAGCACATAGAGTGGAACTACATGTAACTTTGTTCTGTATTTTCCAAGTCTCCTGTAAATGTGTTATCATACTTTCATAATTTAAAAATTAAAAAAGAAAGAGAGAAGAAAAGAAATGTTGTGTACTCTGCATCATAAACCCCTTGTTCCATTGCACTTACAGAGGATTCAACAAATTTTAAATACTCACTATTCTCTGGTGATAGTGAAGTTTGCCTTCATTCAAGCCTAAATAAAAGGACTATGGGATGCTCAAGTATAAGTAGCATACCTAAGGAAGCAAGCATCTGCTGCCTTAAGAAAAGGCAGAATAGCATGGAAGCTGAGTGTGGGCTCTGGAGCCAGACAGCTTACATTTCAATAATGACTTGGCTCTTTATCCTAGCTATGTTATGGTTGATAAATTTTATGTGATCCATAGTTGTGTGTTATTTGTAAAGATTAAATTAGATTATCCATACATTGGTGCTTAGAAGGGTGCCTAGTGTGTGAGAAATATTCAATAATTTTCCCTTTTCTTAATAAAAATTTTGAATGAATATTTAAAGCATGTTTGCTTAAATCAATGCCCAATTATTCTGCTGTGGCAAGTCATTGGATTAATTGTTTATTCTTGATGAATCTTGTTTCAACTAGTTATATTTGGTAATTTTAAAAAATATTTCAATATCTTCATCATAAAAATGTATTATCTTATAGTTTTAATCTCTTCTGTTATAAATATTTTAATTTTAATGCTATCTTTTTCTTGTTATAGTTCTCTTATACAAATTTGCAAAATTTTGCCTATTATATCAGTCTTTTTCAAAGAATCTACTTTTGGTGATATTCATAAAACCATTTTCCTTATTATTTTCTACTCCATTATTTTTTATATTTATCTCTACTTTTAATTGCTTTTACTTCTTGATACTGAAGAATAGGTGGATTCCTTTATTTTCAGTTCCTCTTAATTTGAAATTAATATACACGTTTTATTTATTTTTTCTTTTTTAATCTATTTTAATTGGAGGCTAATTACTTTACAATATTGTGATGGTTTTTGCCATACATTCACACGAATCAGCTATGGGTGTATATATGTTCCCCATCCTGACCCTCCCTTCCACCTCCCTCGTCATCCCATCCCTCAGGGTCATCCCAGTGCACCAGCCCTGAGCACCCTGTCTCATGCATCGAACCTGAACTGGTGATTCATTTCACATATGATAATATACATGTTTCAATGCTATTCTCTCAAATTATCCTACCCTTGCCTTCTCCCACAGAGTCCAAAAGTCTGTTCTTTATATCTGTGTCTCTTTTGCTGTCTCGCATATAGGGTCATCATTACTGTCTTTCTAAATTCCATATATATACGTTAATATACTGTATTAGTGTTTTTCTTTCTGACTTACTTCACTGTGTAAAATAGGCTCCAGTTTCATTCACCTCATTAGAACTGATTCAAATGCATCCGTTTTAATAGCTGAGTAATATTCCATTGTGTATATGTACCACTGCTTTCTTATCCATTCATCTGCTGATGGCCATCTAGGTTGCTTCCATGTCCTGGCTATTATAAACAGTGCTGCAATGGACATTGGGGTACATGTGTCTCTTTCAATTCTGGTTTCCTCGGTGTGTATGCACAACAGTGGGATTTCTGGGTCATATGGCAGTTCTATTTCCAGTTTTTTTAAGGAATCTCCACACTGTTCTCCATAGTGGTTGTACTAGTTTGCATTCCCAGCAACAGTGTAAGAGGGTTCCCTTCTCTCCACACCCTCTCCAGCATTTATTGCTTGTAGACTTTTGGATCGCAGCCATTCTGACTGGCGTGAAATGGTACCTCATAGTGGTTTTGATTTGCATTTCTCTGATAATGAGTGAAGTCGAGCATATTTTCATGTGTTTGTTAGCCATCTGTACATACATATTTTAACATTAAAAATAATACTTTGTATACATAATATAGCCTTTTTTTTAAAATGAGAAACACCATTAGTTGTTATCTGAGGTATAGTTTATAAAATATATTTTTTTATTTTACTTTATTGAGGTTTTCATTTGGATTATAAGGTAAATTTTTGTAAACAAATTCATGTGTTTTGAATGAATGCATTGGGCATATAAGTCAACACAATTTTGTTATTTATATCTTAATATTTCCTACCTTTCCTTAGTTTGGGGATTTTGATATGTCAATTCCAGAGGGAAATATGTTGTGTCTTTCAGTATACTTATTATGTATTTGTCATTTGGCTCTTTCTCACTTTCTTTTCTCCTTAATATTTCAAAATATACATTGGATAACAATAAATTTTAGCAAAATAAAATCTGTAGTCTAATTTTTGTCCTGAATTCTATTCACCTGACCTGAATTCCAGTTCTAGTGCTAAAATTTCTTTCTATTAGTGAAATTTTCTTGATAGGCTTATTTTTCAAATTGATTATATTCATTTGTCAAGAAATTGTATATAATTTTGCTTTTTAAAACTTTTCATATATAGATTTTTATATTTCTATATTATGGATTTACCTTTAATAATGTTGGATAACTTGTATTTTTAATGAAAATATGAACTCAATCTTATTTGTTAGGATCACTCATAAATATGGGTTTATTAAAATGCTATACTATCATTTTGTTATTTTTTTTTAAGATTTAGCATTTTCACCACCTTCCTTCTTCCCTTTATTTATTTATTTTTCTAGTGGTTTAGGTGATGCATCTCCTATTTTTACTTTCCTTGTCACTATTTTCAAAAATGTAGCAGACAAAAATTTTTGATCAATATATAAATAGCGATTATCTATATCTTTCTTCTGAATAAGACAAGAACTTTGCTATTAACTTTTCCCCTAAACCTTCCACCCATATCCTGCCTTGACACTACCCATGATCATTTGGAGAGTTAGTGACAGAATTATAATAATGTTTAAACCGAGTATTGTATGAAGTACTAAACTTGAGTATTTTCTTTGTCTAAAATATCTTAATTTTGTTACTTTTGTTATTTTCACATACAGATGAAAGTTTAGGTAGTTAATGAAACAGGTTTAAAATTATGATTTCTAACAGGTTTAAAATTATGATTTCTTACAAATTGGTTAAATCCTTTTTTAGAATCCTGAAAACCTTTTTTCTTTTCACTCTATGAGCGTTTAGGATCTTCTCTTTATCCACACAATGCTGAAATGTCATGATTTATCTAATTATATGCTTTTTCAATGAGGGCTTCTCATATGGTACAGTGATAAAGAATCCACCTGCCCATACAGGAGATGCAAGAGATTCTAGTTTGATCCCTGGGTCAGGAAGATCCCCTGGAGTAGGAAATGTCAAGCCACTCCAGCATTGTTGCCTGGAAAATTCCATGGATAGAGGAGCATGGTGGGCTACAGTCCATGGGGTTGCAAAAGAGTGAGATATGACTGAGCACATACATACACACACATGCCTTTTTCATTAATCTTGTACTGTATTTTTTGCACCCTATAATCTGAAGACTTATGATTTAGTTATTAACTGTTATCTACTATTATTTTCTTGATTATTTCTACTCTTTTATTTTGGGGAATTTTAACTTTTTAATTTATTAAAAAAAATTTAAGTTTATAGAAAAATTGAACAGAAGATATAGAAATTTCCATATAGGACTTACCCCTCACACATGTATAGGCTCCCCTTTTATCAACATCCCCCACCAGAGTAGTACATTTGCTACAATCAACAAAGCTGTATTGACACATTATAATCACTCTAAGTCCATATTTTCTCTTCTTTTCACAGCTATTTGTAAAGCATCCCCAGACAGTCATTTTGCTTTTTTGCATTTCTTTTCCATGGAAATTGTCTTGATCCCTGTCTCCAGTATAATGTCACGAACCTCCGTCCATAGTTCATCAGGCACTCTGTCTATCAGATCTAGTCCCTTAAATCTATTTCTCACTTCCACTGTATAATCATAACTGAAAAGCAAAGGAGAAAAGGAAAGATATAAACATCTGAATGCAGAGGTCCAAAGAATAGCAAGGAGAGATAAGAAAGTCTTCCTCAGAGATCAATGCAAAGAAATAGAGGAAAACAACAGAATGGGAAAGACTAGAGATCTCTCCAAGAAAATTAGAGATACCAAGGGAACATTTCATGCAAAGATGGGCTCGATAAAGGACAGAAATGGTATGGACCTAACAGAAGCAGAAGATATTAAGAAGACGTGGCAAGAATACACAGAAAAACTATCCAAATAAGATCTTCACAACCCAGATAATTACCATAGTGTGATCACTCACTTAGAGCCAGACATCCTGGAATGTGAAGTCAAGTGGGCCTTAGAAAGCATTACTATGTATTCTTTTTAATGGCTGAGTAAAGCCATTAAAAAGAATACATTTGAATCAGTTCTAATGAGGTGGATGAAACTGGAGCCTATTATACAGAGTGAAGTAAGCCAGAAAGAAAAACACCAATACAGTATACTAACGCATATATATGGAATTTAGAAAGATGGTAACAATAACCCTGTATACGAGACAGCAAAAGAGACACTGATGTACAGAACAGTCTTTTGGACTCTGTGGGAGAGGGAGAGGGTGGGATGATTTGGGAAAATGTAATTGAAATATGTATAATATCATATATGAAATGAGTCACCAGTCCAGGTTTGATGCACGATACTGGATGCTCGGGGCTGGTGCACTGGGACGATCCAGAGGGATGGTATGGGGAGGGAGGAGGGAGGAGGGTTCAGGATGGGGAACACATGTATACCTGTGGCAGATTCATTTTGATATATGGCAAAACCAATACAATATTGTAAAGTTAAATAAAATAAAATTAAAAAAATAAAATAAAAAAACTTTTAAATGCAATGCAGCTACAATACTAGATTTAAACACCTAATGAGTGCTGGGTGCACTGAGCACTGCACCTGAAATAGTAAATTAATAAAATATTTTGACATTGAAAATAAAAAAAAAAAAAAAGAAAGCATTACTATGAACAAAGCTAGTGGAGGTGATGGAATTCCAGTTGAGCTCTTTCAAATCCTGAAAGATGATGCTGTGAAAGTGCTCCACTCAATATGCCAGGAAATTTGGAAAATTCAGCAGTGGCCACAGGACTGGAAAAGGTCAGTTTTCATTCCAATCCCAAAGAAAGGCAATGCCAAAGAATGCTCAAACTACTGCAAAAATGCACTCGTCTCACACGCAAGTAAAGTAATGCTCAAAATTCTCCAAGCCAAACTTTAGAAATATGTGAACCGTGAACTTCCTGATGATCAAGGTGGTTTTAGAAAAGCCAGAGGAACCAGAGATCAAATTGCCAACATCCGCTGGATCATGGAAAAAGCAAGAGAGTTTCAGAAAAACATCTATTTCTGCTTTATTGACTATGCCAAAGCCTTTGACTGTGTGGATCACAATAAACGGTGGAAAATTCTGAAAGAGATGGGAATACCAGACCACCTGACCTGTCTCTTGAGAAATCTGTATGCAGGTCAGGAAGCAACAGTTAGAACTGGACATGGAACAACAGACTGGTTCCAAATAGGAAAAGGCGTACATCAAGGCTGTATATCGTCACCCTGCTTATTTAACTTATATGCAGAGTACATCATGAGAAATGCTGGGCTGGAAGAAGCACAAGCTGGAATCAAGATTGCCAGGAGAAATATCAATAACCTCAGATATGCAGATGACATCACTCTTATGGCAGAAAGTGAAGAGGAACTAAAGAGCTTCTTGATGAAAATGAAAGTGGAGAGTGAAAAAGTTGGCTTAAAGCTCAACATTCAGAAAACTAAGATCATGGCATCTGGTCCCATCACTTCATGGAAATAGATGTAAACAGTGTCAGACTTAATTTTTCTGGGCTCCAAAATCACTGCAGATGGTGATTGCAGCCATAAAATTAAAAGACGCTTACTCCTTGGAAGGAAAGTTATGACCAACCTAGATAGCATATTGAAAAGCAGACACATTACTTTGCCAACAAAGGTCCATCTAGTCAAGGCTGTGGTTTTTCCAGTGATCATGTATGGATGTGAGAGCTGGACTGTGAGGAAAGCTGAGCACCGAAGAATTGATGCTTTTGAACTGTGGTGTTGGAGAAGACTCTTGAGAGTCCCTTGGACTGCAAGGAGATCCAACCAGTCCCTCCTAAAGGAGATCAGTCCTGGGTGTTCATTGGAAGGACAGATGTTGAAGCTGAAACTCCAATACTTTGGTCACCTCATGTGAAGAGTTGACTCATTGGAAAAGACCCTGATGCCTGGAGGGATTTGGCACAGGAGGAAAAGGGGACAACACAGGATGAGATGGCTGGATGGCATCACCGACCAGATGGATGTGAGTTTGAGTGAACCCTGGGAATTGGTGATGGACAGGGAGGCCTGGTAGCAAAGAGTTGGACACGACTGATTGACTGAACTGAACTGAAGTCCATATTTTATCTTAGAGTTCTCTGTTGGTTGTATGTTCTATGCATTTGCACAAACATCTAAATAACATATATCCATACTTATAGTGTTATATGAAGAATTTTTACTGCCTTCAATATTCTCTGTGCTTCACCTATCCATCCTTCCGTTGGTCACAACAGCTCCTGTCAACAAGTAATCTTTTTTCTATTAATATCTCTATCATTTTGCTTTTTCCAGAACATCATATTCTTAGAATCATACAGCCTGAAATGTTTTCAGACTAACTTTTTTCACTTAGTACCATGCATTAAAGACTCCTCCATGTCTTTTTATGGCTCGATAGCTCATTTTTTTTAGTATTGAATATTATTTCACTATATGGACGTACTATAGTTTAGTCATTCATTCATCTACTGAAGGAACTCTTGGTTGCTCCCAAGTTTAAGTGGTGATGAAGAAAGCTGCTATAAAGAACTGCATGCAAGTCTTTGTGTGTACATAAGTTTTCAAATACTTTGGTTAAATGTTCACAGTGTAATTACTGGATCGTATATGGTAAGTATTCTTCTGGAACTTTTATGAGGTAAAGGTTCGAGTAAATGGCCTATCATGTTCTTCATCCCTTCTCTTTCAGAGCCATCTTGAGATGATCCAGAATTCTGATACACCATCGAATATGGCTGCTAAGAGGTCTGACACTCTGGGGTCAGGTTGGGGTCAAATGCCAGTTAGTTCTCCTACTTTTTACCTGTATGACCTGAGGATTATTATTTCATCTTTCAAGCAGAAAATTTTTCACTTGTGTTAAAAGAAAGTGAAACTACTGATATTTGTTATAATTATTGTAGATACTAAATCAGATAATGCATATAAAGTACATAGCACAGTGCCTATCACATACATTTTTGGTATCTGTTAACTATCATTGTTGTTGGATAATTTTTGTCAAAATTTGGAGATCCTTAATATGGGCTAATGACCTCTAGTGTGGGTGTGTGAATTATCTTTTTTGGGAATTATGGTTACCTAACCACGTTGACACCTATTTTTCCACATGCGGTTGATCCACTGCTACAGTTTGTCTATAAATATCACTATCACTAATGCTTGGGACTATTACTAATGCTCAGGGAAAGAAGGAGAATCTGGACCACCCAGCTGCAGCAAATGCATCTCTCTAATTTATCACCCCCAAGCCAATGACACTGCTTATTGATCAAGACCTGGTCTTCCTCCAATGTTCCTACTTTTTCATATTTCAGCTTGCATGTGTTTAGGGCTTTTTTCCTCCAGTTTTGTTCCCCAATATAGTGATAGTCATATATTTTCTAACTTTAAGAATTCTTCATTATTTATGAACAAGTAAAAATGTACTTATCAGATTCAGCATGAATTTAGTCTTCTTTAAAATAGTTTCTATTGTATCATGGGATTTGTGGTAGAAGGAAGTCGTTAAACCAATCTCAATAGTTTGTTGAGAGTGTCTTGAATTAAGTTTTTCAGTCTATGTTTGATGTTCTGTCCATCCTCCATGCCTGGCTCCTATGATCTATTATAAGTGAGAGGCTCTTATGGAAGTATACCCTTGGATATGTGGACTTTTATCATGATTCCCAGCCAGTCACAGGCACCAGAATTTCAGCAGTGTTCCAAGGTGAGTTGTCCTGCTTGAAGACCATTATAAACCTGCTTACTTTCTGGTTTCAAGGATTCAAATATTTTTCCAAACTACTCTCCTATCTTTCAACTCTTGCTGTTCCTCCTCATAAATGGTAATGCTATTGCTTGAACTATATTAATATTAGTTACAGCTTGAAAAAACATTAGGCCATATTTTTTTTTATAAATCTACATTATAACATAGTATTCTTTTTTAAGCTAACCTTGAGAAAAAATACAGTATCCATTCATTGCTGTAAAAATATAAGCTATTTTATAAATAATCCACTACCATTTAATCTTACTTAAAAAATTCTGATTCCATTTAGCCATTAATTGTGAAAAGTAAAATAAAGGGGCCAACAAATATATTTAGAGGTCTTACTTGCCAAGCACTTGAAAATATTGTATTTGTTAATCTTCAAAATAATCCTATGAAGTAAATGTACTCTCATATTACCAAAGAAATAGTTGAGGTTCAAAAATATAAGTAACTTGTCAAGACACCAGGGAAGGCTACAAGATGGATCAGAGATATAAAGTCTGCTGGACAACAAAGTCAATTTCACATAATTTCACAGTTATACATAAGCAATTGGTAAGTGAGAACTTAAAGAAATAGAAGTCACTTGCTTCTTGTCAAGATTTTCATGAGTATCATATATTGCAATGGAAAAATATGTATGACTATGAAAAACACTCAAAGATAAATAATTAGAGAGTATGACATTTCTACATCAGGGGAGGAGCTAAATGAAAATATATACATAAATCTTTAACCTGAGACTAAAAAAAAAAGATGTTAGACATTATTCCATTATCTGGTTATATTTAATGATGAAATCCTAATATATTTAATTCATTTTTCTTTTTAAATTGAAGCATAGAAAAGGATTAATAGTTTAAATAGAAAACTCTTAAATTCTTCCACTTGCTCCTCTATAAAAATAAACTGGAATATAGGGGTTAAAAGTACAATGCCTGTAAAATTAATTTGTATTATTAGACAAGTTATGTTTTAGCTAAAGCACTGAGTGATGTTAATACGTGCAGAATAGTATCATAATATTTATAGCAAACAGAGTTGAGCTTTGGTACAAAGAGGGAAATGAGATTCCCAGATCAATTTCAAACTGTTGTATTGTTTGAGTCATTTCAAATGCCTCCTCTGGGACTGTCTAGATTGTGGGGTTCAGGGTAACTGTGCCTTCAATACACATGAACTTTTTTAGGATATAATAATTAGTCAACATGGCTTATGTGATTTCTCATTTGTTAAGGAAAAAAATAATAACTGGAAAATTAAACAATAAAAAAACCATGTTTCTCTATAACTTAATAACATCAGTTCAAATTAGATAATTTGGTGGCAATTACATATGTGGGTTAACACTGAAGAATGTCAGTCCAGGCTATTATTTTTAAAATTGCATAACTTGAAGGGATTCAAACTATATTTGCTGAATCAATTTAGTTTCTGAATCAGTTACAGTATATTTCTTGAAAAATTATTTATTTTGTTTTAAAAAATTTAAAAAATACAGAATGCAGAAGCAGAGATGAATATGATATCTTCCAATCCTGCAGTATTTGGTTTTTAATTTAGATGACTGAAATAAAGATGATTTATAGTAATCCAAACAAACAAACAAAAAAGCATTTTATCCAAGAATGTTTGTCCTATAGGGCAGAAAGTGGGAATGTTTATTTAAAAATTTCATTGAGAGTACCATTGTGCTGTGATGTGAGTAATTTGCACTTCAGGCTAAAGGTAGGGTCTCTTTATCACATCTTCAACCAATTAATTACTTAATTTTCAAAAATCTTGAAATAAGTTTGGAAATATGAATGCATTATTAACCAAAAAGATTTTTTTTTCTTTTCTATAACATAATTTAAACTTGTTAAGCTTATTTAACTTACATAAAAGCTTTGTTCATGATATGCGTTCTGAAGTATGGAGGGGATTCTAGTTCAAACCAACCACTAGCTTTACCTAAACTGAAGAAAGTGAAAGCATTCTTAAAAATAATATTGCCAGAGACTAAACTGTTAACTTCCACTTCAGCTGGCAGATCCTGTATTTTATTGTTCTCAGTGTACTAAGGCACAATTGTGTAACTGCGTTCCCTCTGGAACCTCTATAAAAATAGATGCCTATCTTAAAAAGCTGTCTAAGGAAGTAGAATTTTAAGTAAACAATATGATAACTTGTCTTAAGGCTAATCAGAGTTTTCAAATATCTGAAAAGAGGTGGTTGAATTGAATTTTTAGTTACTGTTTCTTTAAGTGAAACAAATATTAAATCTTTTGAAATGTAAAATAATATAGCTTATTTGAAATTTATAATTACAAAGGACTAAAATTATGTATGTATATCTCAATTTTCCTTTTAAGTATCTCTAGCACACACTATAAGCTAATGGACAATTCATTTATGAATGTGTGGAATCACAAATAAGTTAGGAAACACAGAAAGCATTTTGAGAAGCACTCAAATATAATAGATATGTAGATAATGACACATTTCAATTGCGAGTTTGCAATAGTTATCTTCCAAGCAAAGTGGAAAGCTTGATTGAACAAAAGATAAAGTTAATACTATCTAATAAGAACAGACCATTATAGATCAGTGAAACTGCAAAACAGAGTTATAAGACAAGGGGCAAGCCACATTATCTAAATTAACATTTTTCCAGCTTGAACAAGAAGGGCCACTGTAGGCAAGCAAGAACTAAATAGTATGGCCTGCATTTAGTCAACCTGAAGTAATTATTAATTTATGGTTGTCTGTGATTTTAATGAAAATGAAAGCTATGAGGAAAGAATTGAGAGAGATAATGTGCCGTGAAATTGAGTTTCATTTACTTAGGGGCCACCTTTTCCTTTTTTTGTTGTAAAGGAAAGAAAGTTAATGCAAGATGTCCACATTAAAATTTCACTAGGATTATGTAACCACCTAGTTAACTGGTAATCATTATATTCAAGGCAGAGTTAATGCAAAAGAAATTGAAGACTGGATTTAGAGCCTATTGGCAAGGGCAGAGTAAAAAACCACCAATGGGCTGCAATTAATGTCAAATTTATAATTATCGTCTTTATAAATATGAAGAATCCAATAGCTATTTCATCAGGCATTTTATTCTTATTGTCATCATGAAATGCCCCTTTTGGTGATGCCATTGCTGAGAAGAATATATGTCAAAAGTAAGGAGGAAGCCACAGGAGGCAAAACAATTCATCAAAATGCAACCTCTTTCTTTGACCTCAAACAAAGTGTTTCTAAATGGTCATAAGAATGACAAGCCTTCCAGAGAGTAACAGGCATGTCTAGTGTAATAGTGTGGAAAGAACAACAGTTCATGAATTGAATTTTGTAGCGTCCCACTATAAAAATAGCAACTCTGTTTCAAGAAACATCTGCAATGAGAAGTCAAATGATAGGTGTAAATCCCTCTTACGAATTGTAATAGGAAAAATAAAAACTCAATGGCTTTTCAACCTTTTTTCCTTTCATGAAAGAAAAGCTTATTTTCTGATAGTTTATTTTTCAGTGTTAAGAAATAAGTCTAAAATTGAGATAATGTCAATATTTATTTCCATCTTAGACTTGAAAGGTTATCTTTGCTCTAGAAAATCTTAGGTGAAGTTCATGGAATGGAATGTATTTGATGACATTTGATTATGAAACGATTATTATAAATATATTTTACCACATATATGTTATGTCTTTTAATTAGGCATTTATTCAGTGTTTGACATTGTGCTGAAGTGTTGAATGCAAAATTAAATAAGCATTACCTCTATTATTAAGGAGCCTGTACTGCACTAAGTCACTTCAGTCGTGTCTAACTCTGACCTTACGGACTATAGGACAAGGCTCCTCTGTCCATAGGATTTCCCAGGCAAGAATACTGGAGTGAGTTGCCATGTCCTCCTCCAGGGGATCTTCCCCACCCAGGGGCTGAACCTCGGTTTTCTGCATTGCAGGCAGAATCTTAACCACTGAGACACCAGGGCAGCCCATTATGAAGCCTACATGTATACAGATTATTCAGTGCTGCATATGGTGCTCTCTCTCACTGCAGGCAGATTCTTTACTATCTGATCCACCAGGGAAGCCCAAAGGACTAAATGAAACTTAATAAATGCAGCATATTTTTTTCTGAGGTGAAAGGAAAGGATTTATGTAAGTATGAGCATTTGAAGAGCACACTGTTGGATCTCTAGGAGGATAGAGCAATTGAGGATGTATAAAGTAGACAGTAGAGAATGAATGTTTATTTCTAAATGAAAGAAGTGGAATTCAGATTAGTATCCTGCAGGAATTAACAAGTGAAAGTGAAAGTGTTAGTCACTCAGTCTTGTCTGACTGTTTGTGACCCCATGAACCGTAGCCTGCCAGGCTCTTCTGTCCATGGAATTTTCCAGGCAAGAATATTGGAATGGGTTGCCGTTCCCTTTTCCATGGGATCTTCCTGACCCATGGATCAAACTCAGGCCTCCTGCATTGCAGGCAGAATTGCCAAAGACCTATGATATTTTGAGTAATACTTACTAAAGTACTAATAAAGCTACAGTAGCAAATGAATTCTGGAATTTGAGAAATAGCTATAAAGCAGCCAGATTTAAGTGGAGGTTGGTAGAGATGGGGTATAAATTTCCTTTTGCGTGGAAGGAAAGGAAATATTAGCCATTTCTTGTTTGTTTTATGTAAATTATCTACTGGGATTAAAGTTCAGGGAGAGCAATGTGAAGGCAAAAACCAACAAATACCTTTACTCTGTGAAGCCTAGACAACTCTGTTTCCTCAAATAGCCTGTGTGCTCGGTTGCTCAGCTGTGTCTGACTCTTTTCTGACCCCATGGACAGTAGCCCGCCAGGTTCCTATTCAGAAATCCTAAGGGGATTTCCCAGGCAAGAATACTGGAGTGGGTTGCCATTTCCTCCTCAGTGGGCCTTCTCTACCCAGGGGTCAAACCCACTTCTCCTTCGGCCCCTCCATTTGCAGGCGGATTCTATACCACTGATCCACCTGGGAATCCTTCAAACAGCCTAGTCAGACTAAAATAGCAGATTCTGGATTGTTTTGAACTCAAAGATCCAAAGCATCTAGATTACTATATAATGCTCCAATTCAAAAAGGATAGTTCGATTTAACATGTTCTTATTACAAATTCCACATGTATTTTGTTTTTACATTTGAAGAACTCTATAAGATTGATATTTAAAATCCTATATTGATTTGGAATATTTGACCAATTGCCTAATGTTATGCTAACTACTACAGTATTCCAAAATTCCAAGCATTAGACGCTCCTGAAGTAATAGCTATTAAACCCAAAAGAGAGTTGTCATATTTGATACAATCTATGGAGTATATTTGGAGAAGGCAATGGCACCCCACTCCAGTACTCTTGCCTGGAAAATCCCATGGATGGAGGAGCCTGGTAGGCTGCAGTCCATGGGGTCGCTAAGAGTTGGACACAACTGAGCAACTTCACTTTCACTTTTCACTTTCATGCATTGGAGAAGGAAATGGCAACCCACTCTAATATTCTTGCCTGGAGACTCCCAGGGACGGAGGAGCCTGGTGGGCTGCCATCTATGGGGTCGCACAGAGTTGGACACGACTGAAGTGACTTAGCATGGAGTATATTATATTCCATTTGACCAGAAAACATTCCTTTGACTATAAAACCAGGACAAATAGAACATTTTCCTTAAAATGAAAAATAAAATGATTTTGTAATACCACCTGAGTTGATGTTACCTATAATATGATTTGACTAAGATACAAGATCAAACAAACAAACAAAATCAGAAACTTGGCAGCAGTAACATAGAAAAATTCACAACCTCTTTCCAAACTTCTTTCATTTTTTCCTTATGCCTTATCATCACCTGGTAACATCTCTTGCTGCTAGAAAAAGCAGCTCCTGATTTCCTGAACAAACAATGCAATTTGAACCTTCTTTCTCAGTTTCCTGCTCATTTTGGACATGTCCCTGTTGAAAACTTCCTTAGGATTCCCTCTCATAGTAGGAACTCTCTCTCTCTGGGCTTTCTTTCTGAAAATATAACCATATCAATTTTGTTCATTAGTGGTACATAAGGTCTTTCCAAGTTCCAGCCATGTTTTATTCATTTTAAGATATGGACCCATTTTTATCATTTAAAATAAGTGTGCAATACATGCAGGCTGAGTGCTGAAAATAAAGAAACCATACTATAAAATAAACTTTAAAGCTCAGTAGAAAATGCCTAGGCAATGCTATAGATTTGGAACACTCATGACTCACCTGAAAATCAAAACAAAGAGCTGTCATAATTCTTTAAAGACTAAGTACATCTGTCCATCTATGAGAACATCATTGACTGGGAAGGGCAAACATTTCTAATAGAAAGACATTCTCCAAAATATTACTACATCTGCTATTATTTTCATCATTCCACAAAGTTTTATCAATAAAACAATGGGAAATAAATATAAAGCCTTTTCAATGAGAAAAATTACTAAAAAAGCAGTCCACTGTGGAGATTCCTTAAAAAAATGGAAATAGACCTGCCTTATGATCCAGCAATCCCACTGCTGGGCATACACACTGAGGAAACCAGAAGGGAAAGAGACACGAGTACCCCAGTGTTCATCGCAGCACTGTTTATAATAGCCAGGACATGGAAGCAACCTAGGTGTCCATCAGTAGATGAATGGATAAGAAAGCTGTGGTACATATACACAATGGAGTATTATTCAGCCATTAAAAAGAATACATTTGAATCAGTTCTAATGAAGTGGATGAAACTGGAGCCTATTATACAGAGTGAAGTAAGCCAGAAAGAAAAACACCAATACAGTATACTAACGCATATATATGGAATTTAGAAAGATGGTAACAATAACCCTGTGTACGAGACAGCAAAAGAGACACTGATGTATAGAACAGTCTTATGGACTCTGTGGGAGAGGGAGAGGGTGGGAAGATTTGGGAGAATGGCATTGAAACATGTAAAATATCATGTATGAAATGAGTTGCCAGTCCAGGTTCGATGCACGATACTGGATGCTTGGGGCTGGTGCACTGGGACGACCCAGAAGGATGGAATGGGGAGGGAGGAGGGAGGCGGGTTCAGGATGGGGAACACATGTATACCTGTGGTGGATTCATTTTGATATTTGGCAAAACTAATACAGTTATGTAAAGTTTAAAAATAAAATAAAATTTAAAAAAAAACCAGTAATTTTGAAGACAGATTATATAATTTGTCAGGAAACGATTGAACTGATTTGAATTAGTACTGTGCATTTTCTTTAGAATACTTCCCTATTGAGGAGAAAGAAATAATGTCTGTGTTGTTTTAATCGTCAATAGGTCATATTCTAACATGAATTGAATGTTTATTTTCACACAATGATAAATGGAAAGGAATTCTTACACTGTTATGTATTTCAGTCCAAGAGAAGATCTATTTCACGTTCCTGAGTCAAAGTGCAGAAATCTGATGTATCTGCAAATACCAGGAAATAAAAAAAAGTGGTCCACAGCAATAATTTTGTTTTTCATTCTTATATTCCATTATGAATACTTCCAAAAGGATTTCCCCTCTGGATTTGCCTACCTGCTAGAGTTCAAACACCTCTTAAACAAAGTGGTAATAAAAAGCTTTAATAAGTGCAAGACTTGCTGAGTGAGGAATCATTAGTGTAGAGGTGCAGAAAAACACACTTTTCTTATTTGTAGAAAAGTGTTAGGAAAGCAGAGTGTAGAAATAAGAGTCATCAAAATGCAAATATAATAAGCCATTTAAATAAGCAAACGTCACACTAATATTGTG
Organism: Bubalus bubalis; assembly: GCF_019923935.1. Taxonomy (NCBI): domain Eukaryota; kingdom Metazoa; phylum Chordata; class Mammalia; order Artiodactyla; family Bovidae; genus Bubalus; species Bubalus bubalis. The sequence goes on from NC_059169.1 coordinate 43,935,858, forward strand.
CACTAAATCTTCTTTTCCCTAGCCTCCCTCGAAGTAGAGATTTCATTTCTTCTTCTATCTTAATAGACATTCTTATTTACTTTAGAATCTGTTAAAATGCTTCTGCCTTAGCAAGGTCCCTATGTGAATAAATTGCAGAGTTTGATCTTCTAACTCTGATAATTTCTTATTTATTTTACAGATATCTCTTAAAGGGGGCAGGGATTGTATTCTTGCTATTGGCCTTCTTAACAGACACCTATCTTACAGAGTCTTGAGGAAAAGAAAAGCATGACACTTGAAATTAAACAGTTTAAGAAAAGTGATTTTTACTAGTTCCACCGGGTCAGAGGTTAAGAAATATAATTAACATGATAGCTCTAAATCTTTCTGGATATAATAAAATAAAATGAAACAAAATTTTTAAATCAAATAAATAACAGTATTTTCCACCTTCATAATCTCAGTTAACTTTTCATTTCATTTAAATGGTTGGTGCACAGAAAATGATGCTTAAATAATAACCCACATAGTTCAGTTCAGTTCAGTCGCTTAGTTGTGTCCAACTCTTTGCGACCCCATGAATTGTAGCATGCCAGGCCTCCCTGTCCATCACCAACTCCCGGAGTCCACCCAAACCCATGTCCATCGAGTCGGTGATGCCATCCAACCATCTTATCCTCTGTTGTCCCCTCCTCCTGCCCTCAATCTTTCCCAGCATCAGGGTCTTTTCAAATGAGTCAGTTCTTCGCATCAGGTGGCCAAAGATATATAACCCACATAGCTGACTATCAAAATAAAGAGAGATCACTGCTCCTATTGGAGAAGGAAATGGCAACCCACTCCAGTATTCTTGCCTGGAGAATCCCATGGACAGAGGAACCTGGTGGGCTACAGTCCATGGGGTCACAAGAGTCAGACATGAGTTAGCAGCTAAACCACCACCATTGCTCCTATTAGAGCAAGGGATAGTGAGATTTGAGAGTAAACAGTGAAGTTAAAAAAAGCTTGAAAGATGTTTTAAAAGATACTTGCCACTGAGATACAGATCTGGTTGTGCGTATTAGGAGTTACTTTATAAAAAGTCCTGAGGTAGAAACACATATCTGAGAAGAAATTATTTTTTATAGATATAATTCATGGAAATACATAATTTTTTCTTAGGCCTGAATGGTAACTTCTTACTGGAAATTTCCAACAAGGTACAGAAAGGTTTCACTCTTCCTTTTTGTAGGTAAAATGATAGAGAGAGATGGACTAGAAAGGTAGATTGATGTTTGAAAGTGACACACTTCTCAATTGCTATTATTTTAAGATAATATTTATGTCCCCTCTCATTTGATTAGGATATAAAATTATGAATGCCAAAGTTATGAATCGGATTCCTATGTAATTTTTATTTATTTACTTTTCTTAGTCATTGATTATTATGCAAAGCATTTTTTAATTCTCAGAATAATTCTCTGATATAGGTATTACAATTATTTTTTCCAATTTATGGAAGGAAAATACTCAGATTAGTAACATTTTGAAATTTGAATTATGTTTTAAAATTACTCAATGAAAGAGCTAGAATATGAAACTATGCTGTTCAGTATGAACCTATGTCAGAGAAGGCGATGGCAACCCACTCCAATATACTTGCCTGGCAGATCCCATGGACGGAGGAGCCTGATAGGCTGCAGTCCATGGGGTTGCTCAGAGTCAGACACGACTGAACAACTTCATTTTCACTTCTCACTTTCAAGCATTGGAGAAGGAAATAGCAACCCACTCCAGTGTTCTTTCCTGGAGAATCCCAGGGATGGGGGAGCCTGGTAGGCTGCCATCTATGGGGTCACACAGAGTCGGGCATGACTGAAACGACTTAGCAGCAGCAGCAGCATAAACCTATGTTGTCCAATGTGATATCCAACCTCTTGACTAGAACTATACAGCTACTGCTACCAAAAACAAATCTAAAAAACAAGAAAATTTTAATAGTGCTATAAAATTTAGAACTAGGGTAAATTAAACTATAAAGTATTAAAAATTAACAAAACATGTTGGTGGCTATATTTTCCAGCAATTCAACTGACAATAAAAGAGATGAAAAACATTGGTTTAAAAAAGATAGTGGCTTAAAGAAGACAGCAATTTTTATTTATTTTTCTCTGGTACAATAAGTGTAAGTGTAGACAGTCCAGCACTAATAAGAAGGCTCTCCTGGCTGACCTCATAAATGTTCTGAATGCCTTCAGTCTTTTGTCTCTCTATCATGCCTGATGCCTGGATTTTATATTCAATCTGTGGTTTCAATATGGAAGCTCAAACAATTACATCTATGTTCCAAGTAAGAAGGATTAAAACCAAAAAGGAAATAGATGGACTAAAGCTACCTGTCAGTTAAGCCATATATCTTTAAAAGGAGTTATCTTGGAAGTCCCTATTAAAACCTTAACCAGTATCACACAAATAAGAAGTTGGTCACATGGCCTCCTCTGTGTATAATGATAGGAGTCAAATGAAATTTTTCAGGGGGGCATGTTTTTTATTCACTAGTACCAAAAAAGTGTGTTGGTGAAGAAGACTGAATGCCTGTCTTGTAAATAATCAACAGAATCTTTCTAACTTTAAAAATTATTTGTAAATATGTATACATATTTAAAAACTATATGTAAATATATGTGTGTGTATATATATATATATAAAACTGTGTATTTGTATGTTTCAAGTCATTTTTTTCCTCCTTAGGTAAGACTGAACAAATTATGTATTTCCTTGTATTTTAAATATAGTGTAAAGAATGAATTATAAGGAAATCTAAATTCTTATAAAAGAAAAATTCTGTAAAGACTATCCTACATTCAGAAAAAGGCAACTTTCCTCAGGATTCACCAATTCTTGATTTCTCCAGCAGGATCCTGTTCTGAAACTGTCTGGGAAATCAGGAGGACATAGCTGAGTGATGGCCAATTCAATGTGGGATCACAGAGAAAAGGACACATTAGCTTTTTAATTTTATTATTATTGTTATCATATTTTAAAAACTCACTCAGGGAGCACTAAATTTGAATATAATAAATACACTCAATTTATAGTAGTCAACACATATACATTCTGTCTTTGACTTAATAAATTGTCACTGTAATTATTTTGATGCACAAATGTTAACCACCTCATGCCTCTTCTGGTTCTTTTGTTTGGGAAGAAGTTAACTTTGGATAGCTTAAGTAAACAGAATAACTTATGAGAAAATTATGAGCATAAATGAAGGCAAAGATGAGTGGAAAAGTTTGAGAAGTACTGAAATCAGGACAAGTTCACAGAACTGAGGAACATGACTTTAAGACGATATCAGCCCCCAAATCTCCAGTTTTTGTTATTATTATTGGAAGATAGTTGAATTGTATGTGTGTGGGCACGTGTGCGTGTGCCCTGGGTCACTCAGTCATGTCTGATTATTTTGAGACTTCCTATACTAAAGCCCACCATGCTTTTCTGTCCATGGCATTTCCCAGGCAAGAATACTGGAATGAGTTGCTATTTCCTCTTCCAGGGGATCTTCCTGACCCAGAGATTGAACCCACATCTCCTGTGTCTCCTGTAGAGGCAGGCAGATTATTTACAACTGATCCACCTAGGAAGACCCTATAGTTGACATACAATGTATTAGTTTTATGTGTTCAGCAAGTGGTTCATAAGTTTGGGTAACCGGGAGTTGGTGATGGACAGGGAGGCCTGGCATCCTGTGATTCATGGGGTTGCAGAGTCGGACACGCCTGAGTGACTGAACTGAACTGAAGGTGGTTCAACTACACATATATATCTCTCTATATATCTATATATGTATATGTGTATATATTAGTTTCCCTGGTGGCTCAGTGGTAAAAAATATCTGCCTACTAATGCAGGAGACACAGATTTGACCCTTGGGTCAGACAAATCCCCTGGAGAAAGAAATGGCAACCTACTCTGTTACCCTTGCCTGGGAAATCCCATGAATGGAGGAGCTTGGCAGGTTACAGAAGATGGGTTCGCAAAAGAGTCAGACATGAATTGGTGACTAAACAGCAACTATATGTATATATAGTATACATTCTGTATATATATATATATAGTATATATATAAACATTTTGTGTATATATATATATCTATATATGTATGTATATACATATGTATGTGTGTATATATATATATATACATTCTGTTTTATTTTACATTCTCTTCCATTATAGGCTATTAAAAAATATTGAGTATAAGTCCCTGTGCTATCCAGTAGTTTCTTATTGGTTATCTATTTTATATATAGTAGTGTGCATATTTTAACTCCAAACTCCTAATTTATCCTCCAAATTTGGTAACCATAAGTTTGTTTTCTATGTCTGTGAGACTCTTTCTGTTTTGTAAGTAAGTTCATTTGTACCTTTTTTTTTTTTAAGATTCCACATGCAAGTGCTATTATATGATGTTTGTCTTTCTCTGGCTTACTTCACTTCATATGATAATCTCTAGAAAATTTCAGTTCCAGGAAGACAGAAGCCAATTAGCTTATTGAGCATCACTCCTTGATATGGATAATCACTTGGACTGGCAAAAAGACCAGACCATGACCCATGGAAGACAGATGGTTTTCCAATACAAATTCACTCGCTTTTATCCAAAGTGGCAAAAATGACTCATGTGGAGTGTAGCTTTTTAAGATTTTTGTCTTTCTCTTAAGTAGCATAGTGAGTTTTCAGTGACTCAAAAGTGTGAATATTGGGAATTTTTGGAAACACAAAATAATAATTAGGTGCATTGTAAAAGAATAGGTTGTCCTTACAACTTCCTTTAATGTTTAAATGCCAGGTGCTGTGGAAACTTTTTATTTGTTTTATTATATCAAGACGAAGGTCACATTTTAATGACCACTGATGTCACCCTGTTTTTCTCTTCACTGCTTGTATATTTTCATGCACGTTGGCCAAAAATGAAAAGCACTTCCCTTCTATTTCCTACAGGATCCCATACAACACAACAGTGGCAAAGGACTCAAGCGACTTTTTCCTACTGTGAATCTGGCAACCGAAACTTTCATCTCAAGCAATTGCAATCCAAATTGTTTTTTGATCCACAGATACATTTGTTTTCCTATTTTATTCTTGCTATTGCTTTTGTTTCTCCTCAAACACACAAATATAATACAGGTTTTTAAATTCACCTCTGAAAAGAAAGCACATATGCCTATTGCATACACTGGGTGAAAATTCATATTTACAAGTTAGCATTTTTATTTGTAGGAATGATAGGCAGAAACCAACATTAACCTTTTCATTTCTTCATGTTTGTCTTATTTTATTTCTGTACACCTAAACTGATGCATTCAAGTGCATTTCTGATGTTTTCAACCATTTCAGACAAGTATTTCATAGATGAAGTTCTGATAACTTCAATCATCCACTATTACAAATTTTATGAAAATCACAAGGAAAATCTGAAAGTTAACGTTCAGTGATTTAACTCTGTTGATAGAAAGCTCTAGTGGTTGACCTTGGACCTGGAACATGTTTAAAAAAGTGACTATTAAGAAATTAAATTAAGGAGATGTATGAAATGTATTCATGTGTAAAGACACAGATGATCAGGGCCTGAAATATATTTATCAACATATTTGATAATTTATATCTTTGCTATCATCTTATATCTTTTTTTGTCAGAAAGTTAATTCCACTAATTTGAGTGCTGTAGGTCCTTTTAGGATGATAATCAAGAGGTCCTCTGGATGTATATATCCCAATCACTTATAATCCAAATTATAAAGTTACCAGATAAATGAGATGGCTTGAAATATCTGCTAAATATTTTTGCTAAAATCCTTTCTGGATTGTCTTTCCCAAAAAACTTTTAATTAATTATCAATATAATATCTTTTTTGGATATCAAAAATACAAACAGTAATTATTTCATGGTCTACAGATAGATGATTGGGCAAAACAAGATTAAACCTAAACAAACATGGTTAGCTGGCTCACAATTTGACTGAGGTCATGAGCCCAAACCATTTTCTAAGACATTATTATCAATAGTACTTTAAAAATAAAGACAAAATTTTTCACAAAATGTCATAATTTACATGCACGGTAACACAATAATACTGAATATAGGTGCCATACTTCCTTAGTGGTAGAAAGCAAGATTTGCTCATAAATTCATTTATTGAACTCATGGGTTTTGAGAAGCTGCAAAGAAGTGCTAGTGTGCAGACTATGGCCCAAGGGATTTTTGTAGAAACTACTCTAAGCAGAGGGCAGTGATGGGGTAATGACATAAATATTTGCAAGTGGTAATGTAAATGATGTGTCCTATTCAGGCTAGTTGCTAACTACATTATTGTTACACATTTAGTCTGGAGGAACAAGTTGTGAAGAAGTAAAATCATACCTACTCCCTGAGCTGGACTTGCTTCTGAAGAACTACTCTTGTCCTTTATCCTCTTACCCAATTTGCCTAAGATTCAGTATTAACTGTTGACTGTTTCCATAATATGCCATTGAAAGCTGTGTGTGTGTGTGTGTGTGTGTGTGTGTGTGTGTGTATGTGTTTGGGGTGTGCTTATGAGTGTTTACATTTAAAGCCTGTGTAAAGACTCCCTAATCCAGAGTCAGCAGAAGCACATTTTACTTTTGTCAGAAGTGGTTCAGGACCTTGATGAGCATGTTGAAAACTGTGTGGATAGAGAAGCTCCCTGTGTAGATTAATTCAGTGCACAGCTGGGGCTGGGATGGCAAGCCCATTCTAGGGAATGAAGAATGGCCGATCAGGGGTGGAGCTGTCCGCCTCCCTCTCCACAATATACTAATCCTCAATTTGGCACTGCTTTAAAAGAAAAGAAATCTAAATTGAGGCCAGCTGATTTCTTACTGAATCAGCCAGCTGGATGTGGAGCCAATTTCCGCAGCTTCCACGCTGTGGTAGCCAGGAAATATTTTAATTGAAAGAACTCTATGTTGACAAATACCGAACACAGCCTATTTATAACTTTTAACCAATATTTATGGAATTCCCTGATTTAATAACATTTCCCTTTAAACTCAATTGAAAAATATAAAAAATGTGAGGGCAGAACCAGAGCTAAATAATGTGGAAGGATAATAAGTAAAATCAGAGAAGAGGCAAAGGAAAGAATAGCTAGTAAATGTTGTACACAAATCAATAGGCATATGTAACTGAGGCCAATGATATACATAGGTATGTAAATATGTATTCATATACACTCAGTAAAAATAGTGTCAAGTTGTAATTAAAATATAACTTATAAAACAATGTAAAATAAGTGATGCTATGATTTTTAACACATACAGTCATATGAGGTATGTCTTTATTACATATATATATTAGGAAGGGGATTTTATTTTTCTATACAATCAAAAAAACTTGGCTTTCTCATTTCCTTTTGAAGAGGAACCAACTTGAACTTAAATAATTTCAAAACAAATACAAAATGCAATATAAAATTTCTCTATTTTTTTTAACAGTGATTGGAAAGTGCCAACCTTGATTATAAGGATGATATCATATTATAATTTAAAAAATGTTTCCTCCATTATTAAAAATTGTGTAGGAGTTTATTTGCCCTGTTCCATGGTTAAAGCTACTTAGTTCTGGCAGTTGTTTTTTCATCAATATTTCTTAATGTTTAAAAGCAATGTTTTGCTTTTAGCTGCTACTTCATCTTTATGTAAATCTATTTTATTTTAAAAAAACTTTTTATAATTCTCAAAGTGATGCACATGATAATCTTATTTTTTCTTATAATTGGAAATACTATCATATACTTTTACTTAGTCAAAGAGGAGTGAGCATTTGGACAATAAATATGGTTTGGAACAGTGTTCTTTCCGTATTGAAATGGCAGCAAACCCCAAAGTTGATGATTTCTGTTGTTCCAGATACCTGTAAATCGAAATCAACACAATGATATGGAATGTTGGGAAGATGGTATTACTAATTCACCTGGTTGGGAAAGCTACTGTTATTATTATTATTATTTCTCCATTACTGTTACTGATGGAGTATTATCAAGTGTGGCTGTGCTGGTAGCTGTGGTATGTTGTAAGGCAGCTCTCCCTAGTGGACACTTTGCTATAACCATGCTCAGTCTATGCCTCAAGAGTAAAGAACATCCCCATGAAATTTTGAGTATAGATCTATCTATCTATGTATCTATAAAGATAGATTTCAAACATGTTAGGTATAGTGTATATACATTTAAGAATATTATCTCAAGTGATAAATTAATTTGAGGATGGAGATATTAAAATCCAATGTCATTAATCTCTCAAAGTAGGCAAAATATTTTGAGCACTGTCACCCTTCAAAATAGTTATTATTTATGAAAGTAAATAGTAAGTGGTGATAAGAGAAATATTTGAGTTCATTCATGGGAGAGATAAGAGAAATATTTGAGTTCATAGAATCTGGAATAAAAGCATTCACAAATAAAACCCAAGTGTAAATTTTTTAAAAAAGAACTTGGCAGAAAACTATTCAGAATTATTTAATCATAGAGGAATGTGCCTGCCATAGAATTTCATAAGTAATCATAGTGGGGAGATAGATGCACCTCATTACTCACTTTCCATTTTTATGAAAGGTTCATCCACATGTGCAATGATGCATTTAAAGGTTTACACCCTCTCTTGAAAAAAAAAAAAGGCATTTTGCATTTAAATTGCCCTTCCTATTCCTAAAGCAGCTCTAAGGAGAAAAGTATGAACCTTAAAATAATATGTAATAAAAATAGTACAATGTTGAACATAGTTTGAAACAGTATAATATATTTTGATTTCACATAATTCATTTTGTTATGCTGTTTACTTTTCATTCTATGAGGTCATGAGGTAATAATTATAAGGGAAACAATCTCTTCTATAGAACTCAAGGCAAAGTGATGGTTACTGGTGTGGTCTGTGGGTTCCAGTCTGCCAGTGAAAGTGTGAAAGTGTTAGTTACTCAGATGGATCCAACTCCTTGCAACCTCATGGACTATATAGCCCACTGGTCTCCTCTGTCCATGGGATTCTCCAGACAAGAATACTGGAGTGGGTAGCCATTCTCTTCTCCAGGATCTTCCCAACCTAGAGATAGAACCTGGGTCTCCCACACTGTGGGCAGATTCTTTACCATGTGAGCCACCAGGGAAGCCCACAGTCTTCTAGAGAGAAACCTAGTTACACACATAGTCTATGCTTACTGCTTCATCCTCACCTATTCTCATTTAGAAGATAAGGAGAAATTAAAAAAAAACATAAAAAATATCACTCTATGTGTTATCCTTGATAATTCCATTCCTGGAATACCTTAATCATTTTTTCTGAGGAGGCATAGTTACAGCAGTTATAGGCTTTGTTCCCATCTCGTCATCAAGGGAAGTAGTAGAGTTAATATTATTTTGGGGGAGTAGCAGTCTACATGAGCTCCAGGGATGATCAAATAATACTTGAATAGTAGTCCGTATGTGCTTCTTGCCGAGGTGACAGTCTAAATATATGACTATATTAATACTACCTAGGGAAAGAAAATATTCCATTTCCAAATCTGCCTCTGCATTTATGTAGATTTTTTTTTAGATCTCTGCTTCAATTAAAGAACAGATTAGAAGAATAGGGGTCACCATTAAAGCTGTAGCCTCTCATTCAAAGTAATACAGGAGCCTCAAATTAGCTAATCATTAAAAAACACCAGGAAACATAAAATTGATACTGTAATAAATGCTCATTTTTGTACTTAAAGTCCTGGGCTAGCTAATTTTTACTAAGAGAGAAAATGAGGAGTCCAAGCATAGTGCACAGATAGGTTGGGAGGGAAGAGAGAAAGTTTTGAAAGAGGGATATGCTGAACTCAGTTGTGGCTGTGTCTTAGCTAAAACTGAAACCCTCCAAGACGTTTGAGGTTGTAATTCTGATATGCAGAAGCCGAAAGAAAAACAGAAGATTCATATTATTGACCTAGAAGGACTAAGTGACTGATGTGATAACATTCTCTGGAAAGGTTTGTTTTCTTCCTATATCTACATGGGTAATAAGAGCAAACTTTGCATAACAGCTGAGGGAAAACAGCACGTGTTACAGGCAGGAGCAGGAAAAGACAGATGCACGAGAGACACCTAGATAAATAGTTGTCACCATCCTTGTAAAGAAGACTTACATCCCCATTGTGTTTCTATATTGAACTTTTAGCGATCAAATCAACATTAAAAAGGAAAAAAAGGAAAATATCATGAGATGGGCTTGGATGCCTCACTTGCGCTTATTTAGGATGATGTTTCAGTTCAGTTCAGTCACTCAGTCGTGTCCAACTCTTTGCAACCCCGTGAATCACAGCACGCCAGGCCTCCCTGTCCATCACCAACTCCCAGAGTTCACTCAGACTCATGTCCATCGAGTCAGTGATGCCATCCAGCCATCTCATCCTCTGTTGTCCTCTTCTCCTCCTGCCCCCAATCCCTCCCAGCATCAGGATCTTCTCCAATGAGTCAACTCTTTGCATGAGGTGCCCAAAGTATTGGAGTTTCAGCTTCAGCATCAGTCCTTCCAAAGAAATCCCAGGACTGATCTCCTTCAGAATTGACTGGTTGGATCTCCTTGCAGTCCAAGGGACTCTCAAGAGTCTTCTCCAACACCACAGTTCAAAAGCATCAATTCTTTGGCACTCAGCTTTCTTCACAGTCCAATTCTCACATCCATACATGACCCCTGGAAAAACCATAGCCTTGACTAGACGGACCTTTGTTGGCAAAGTAATGTCTCTGCTTTTTAATATGCTATCTAGGTTGGTCATAACTTTCCTTCCAAGGAGTAAGCGTCTTTTAATTTCATGGCTGCAATCACCATCTGCAGTGATTTTGGGTTCCCCCCAAAATTAAATCTGACACTGTTTCCACTGTTTCCCCATCTATTTACCATGAAGTGATGGGACCAGATGCCATGATCTTCATTTTCTGAATGTTGAGCTTTAAGCCAACTTTTTCACTCTCCTCTTTCACTTTCATCAAGAGGCTTTTTAGTTCCTCCTCACTTTCTGCCATAAGGGTGGTGTCATCTGCATATCTGAGGTTATTGATATTTCTCCCGGCAATTTTGATTCCAGCTTGTGCTTCTTCCAGTCCAGAGTTTCTCATGATGTACTCTGCATATATGTTAAATAAGCAGGATGACAATGTGCAGCCTTGACGTACTCCTTTTCATATTTGGAACCAGTCTGTTATTCCATGTCCAGTTCTAACTGTTGCTTCCTGACCTGCATATAGGTTTCTCAAGAGGCAGGTCAGGTGGTCTGGTATTCCCATCTCTTTCAGAATTTTCCACAGTTTATTGTGATCCACATAGTCAAAGGCTTTCGCATAGTCATAAAGCAGAAACAGATGTTTTTCTGGAGCTCTCTTGCTTTTTCGATGATCCAGCGGATGTTGGCAATTTGATCTCTGGTTCCTCTGCCTTTTCTAAAACCAGCTTGAACATCGGGAAGTTCATGGTTCACGTATTGCTGAAGCCTGGCTTGGAGAATGTTGAGCATCACTTTACTAGCATTTGAGAAGAGTGCAATTCTCAGTAGTTTGAGCATTCTTTGGCATTGCCTTTCTTTGGGATTGGAATGAAAACTGACCTTTTCCAGTCCTGTGGCCACTGCTGAATTTTCCAAATTTGCAGGCATATTGAGTGCAGCACTTTCACAGCATCATCTTTCAGGATTTGAAATAGTTCAACTGGAATTCCATCACCTCTGCTAGCTTTGTTCATAGTAATGCTTTCTAAGGCCCACTTCACTTCACATTCCAGGATGTCTGGCTCTACGTGAGTGATCACACCATCGTGATTAACTTGCTCCCATTATATTTAATTTCTTTTATCAATGCATTTTTCCTGATTGATTTTTTAATTGTTTTAAATATAATAAGCAAAGCAACAACTGAACTTCATTGTATATTCATTATATGTGCAGATTTGTTGTCTTTATTGGTATTGTCATAAAATTTAGGATTATCGAACAGTTTCTAGATATTACATTTTCTAGCTAAATTCATACATTTGTCCCACTGTATATAAAGTTATATGATTTTAAATCTAAGAATATAGCCTATATTCAAATTGGCTACCTCTCTGACTATGGCTATACTCATCACATTTCATATATGTTTTATAACTTGTTGTCTAAATGTCATTTAAGTTTATCATTTCATTAAATTATGTGTTACAACTACTTCCTTTCCAAGTGCTAGATTTAGTAGCAATTTCTGCATATCCAGGTTAGTGTGATTCAGAGAAATTATACCATTTTTCTGTTTTCAGAAATTTATATTGTATTATATTTATATAATACTATTTACATCAGTAGGCACATGATAATTTTCAGTAATACTGACATTATGTGGGTCCAGTTATCTGTTCTAAATATGGCAGGTGTAGAACTAAAGCTTCATTCACCCACAAAGGAATAACTCTTGTTCTCATAAACTGTCTTCACCATAAACCATGTTGTTACTTTTGACTCCCATGAAAAACCCCTTGGTGTTTCCTGAATCAATTGTATCCTTTTTCAAACAATGGGAAGCAAAGTGTTATTATATAAGGCAGTGTATCCAAATGATGGCAAATGCTTATAAGTATTACTAAATATAGGAACTTCTGAATGATAATAAAAAAATACATCTTACCAATTTTGTAAGTAAGCATTATTTTTAGATATGAATATAAGTTTTCATCTGACAGTATTCCAAGATAATATAGTGCTTCTATTTCACGTATTTGTTAAAAATGTTGAAATCTTTCAGTACTATTGCAAGAAAATTGAGAGAAAATCTAAATTGCTCTCTGCGGAATTAATAATTCTATAGAATTATTGAATGAATAATTTTGTTTTGGCTATTAGTGACACTGGCGCTTTAAAGGCCAATAACACATAATCAGCCATTCCCTGACCATTCAAACAGAAATCTAAGGATGTTTTCAGTTCAATAGTTGCATCGCAATGTGAAATGGGGTGTATCAACAGAAATAACCCTTTTCATTTTATCTAATCCCAGGAAATAAAAGCTTTAGCTAATAATAACCCATCCTTACATTAGAAATGTAATTTTAGTAATGGAAAAATCTGAAATAGTTGACCACATACCATTCATTGTGGAAGTTCAAGAATAGACTTGAAGTGTCAGACTAGTAGATATGAAGATTTATATGCAGGTACTCTTCCTGTGAAAAGAAAACAACAATGGAAAGCTTCCAGTATACCTCCTTTAAAATCTTAGCATTGGTGTTAGAGTCAGAAATATCAAGCGTACAAAATCAAACTTGATTTCTTCTATTTAATATCTTTAAACACTTTATGTGAAATTTATATTCAAAACTAGGCAAACCAAACTGTATTAAAACAAACTTCAGTATAAGAACATAACTACTATGTAAACTGAGAAAACAAATTTGCTGAGAAAGCAAAAATATCTTCCATCTCATTCACAAAAGGCTCATAGGTTAGTCCACTGAATAGTAAAAATATTTATATTAAGATTTATATATAAGTATCATCTTAATAGTTTATATGATTATATACATTTTAGCAATTGATGTATGTCACTGGAAAATATATATCTACGTATGTGGTCCATATTAAATAATGTTATATACAGTTGGAAACTAGATGAGTATAGTTTTAACCTGTAGTTTTATATATATATGTATATATATATATATATATATATAAAGTTGTTTAATATGGACCACATATATACTATATATATATATATATACATATATATATAAAATCACAGGTTAATATACTCATCTAGTTTCCAAAAAGCAGACAGTCAATACAAGTATGTAGAGTAGTAGAAGTGTTTTATCAAGGATTTTCACTTTAAAATGAATGTCATAGTTTAAAATTTTATAACACTAATCCAAGTTAATATCAAAAAGGTGAATAATTAAGAAACCATGTACAGTTTAGTCGCTTTTCCACAGTCTGTTTTTTTCTTTTTTTCAAAGAATTCCTTCTTGCCAAGGCATTGGCCTTTACATTAAAAATTTTGTTTTCTTCCAAAAAATGCTTTTAGCATTTATGAAAATATCCTCAAATAATATGGTTTAGTTTTATCTGTTCTCAGAACTTGTAAAAGTGGGATCACATTGTAATTATCTTTTGTGTCTTGATTGTCCTTTTCAAAATTTCATTTGTAAGAGTCATCAATGTTGTTGGTGTAGTTCTAGCTGATCCATTTACATTGCTATTGTAGCACAATTTACTTAACCATTCTGCAACTGATGGCCATGTAACTTATTTCCAGTTTCGAAGACAATTAGAAACAATTCTTCTTTGAATATTCTTTTACCTATATCTCAGGATATGTAAGATGTATTTATTATGATTCTATATTTGGAAGCACAATGATTTGATCAATCATAGCATGCACATTTTTTCAATATTATGAAATATTTCACACAGAATTTAAAGTGTTTATTATAATTTGACTTCTCACTAGCAGTGAATTCCTTTTTTTTTTAATTTTATTTTATTTTTAAACTTTACATAATTGTATTAGTTTTGCCAAATATCAAAATGAATCCGCCACAGGTATACATGTGTTCCCCATCCTGAACTGAATTCCTAATGTTAACAAAAAGTTTAACAAATGTATAACCTGTGTAGGTTGAACCTCTTCTGTGTATAAACTCTTGTTATTACCCCACGAAGTTCCCTCCTGCCTCTTTCCAACAAATATTTACCTATATTCCCATACAGGCATATATTGCTGTGATTTTTTTTTGCCAAAAATTAGTTATATCTGCTCTAGAAATTCATATATGTGGAATTCTGTGGTATATATTGTTTTATGTAAAGATTCTTTTTCCTTTACTTGGCATATCATTTGGAGATTCACCTAAACCATTGTGTGTATTTGATTTTTTTTATTACTAGGTGATAGTCCATCATGTGAATATAAAAATATTTATATTTGGTTATTCATTCTCTTCCCAATGGGTATCAGGGCTCTTTTCAATTTTGAGGCATTTGAATATAGTTGCTATGAACATTCTTTGTCAAGATTATTATTATTATTATTTTTGGCTCGTTTGCTTTTATATGTGTAGCATTAAATTTTCTTAGAAACCTAGGAGTGGAATTTTGGGGCTATAATGAGTATATATTTATTTTTTACAAAAGAACTACAGATCATTTTGCATAGTGCTAGTTCCTCTTTATTCTTATTAGCAATGTATGAAAATTTGCACTACTCCATGTTCTTTTCAGAATTTGGTGTTGTCAATCTTAATTTTATCTATTCTTATTGGCATGTTGTGGTAACTCATAGTTTAAATTTGCAATTCCCTGATGACTAATTATTTGACTATTTCTTCATGCAATTTTTGGATATTGTACATTTCATTTTCTGAAGAGTTTATTCAAGTGTTTTATCCATTTTTTTTTGAAAATGATTTCAAAGTTAGCAATGAAAGGCTATATGTCTAAAATGGTAAATGATAAGACAGGCAAAATTATTCCATTCTCTTAGAAGTTATAAGAGAGGAGGTGAAATAAATCTAGCTCAAAGGTGACATCATGAGCATTAGTAATGTTCTTTTTTTTGATATGGTTGCTTACTTCATGAGCATATAAAAGTTTGTGATAGTTCAAAAATTGTGCAATTATATTTTCACTTTCCATAAGTAGAATATACACATGTATATCTATATTCTAAATTAGAAAAGTTGCATGTATTAGAAGAAACAAAAGAGAAATGTGGATTACAATTAGGAAGTTCTTGTAGTAATCAAGAAATAAATGATTTCATGTAGACCCAAGATGATAGGAAATGTGATGAGAAGAAATGAATGACTTGTACTATTCTTTGAAAGTAAAATTTATAGGGCTTGATGGCAGAATTGGGAAAAAGAGTATTGTCTCAATTGTAATGCAGGTTTTGTATGACATGTTACATGACAGTTTTTGAGACTATTATGTAAAGAACACACTTTTGGACTCAGTGCGAGAAAGTGAGGGTGGGATGATTTGAGAGAATAGCACTGAAGCATGTACATTTAGTGTTTAAAATAAATAACTAGTGCAAATTAAATGTATGAAGCAGGGCACCCAAAGCTGATGCTATGGGACAACCCAGAAGGATAGGGTAAGGAGGGAGGTGGGAGGGGTTCAGGATGGAGGGAACACATGTATAACCATGGCTGATTCATGTTATGTATGGAAATAACCATACATGAATCAAGGTAAATTGGAAGTGGTCAAACAGGAGATGGCAAGAGTGAACACTGACATTTTAGGAATCAGTGAACTAAAACAGATTGGAATGGGCAAATTTAATTCAGATGATCATTAATCTACTACTGTGGGCAAGAATGCCTAAGGAGAAATGGAGTAGTTCTCTTCATCAACAAAGAGTCCAAAATGCAGTAATTGGGTGCAGTCTCAAAATGACAGAATGATCTCTGTTTCCAAGGCAAACCATTCAATATCATGGTAATCCAAGTCTATGCCCCAACCACTAATGCCAAAATAGCTAAAATTGAACAGTTCTATGAAAACCTACAAGACCTTTTAGATCTAACACACACACACACAAAAAGTCTTTTTCATCATGGGGAATGGAATGCAAAAGTAGGAAGTCAAGGGATACCTGGAGTAACAGGAAGTTTGGCCGTGAAGTACAAAATGAAACAGGGCAAAGACTAACAGAGTTTTGCCAAGAGGACGCACTGGTCATAGCAAACACCCTCTTCCAACAACACAAGAGATGACTCTGCACATGGACATCACCAGATGGTCAATACCAAAATCAGATTGATTGATGAAATTCTTTGCAGCCAAAGATGGAGAAGCTTGGTACAGTCAGCAAAAACAAGACAGGGAGCTGACTGTGGCTCAGATCATGAACTCCTTATTGCCAAATTCAGACTTAAGTTGAAGAAAGTAGGGAAAATCACTAGAGCATTCAGGTATGACCTAAATCAAATCCCTTACAACTATACAGCGGAAGAGAAAAATAAATTCAAGGCATTAGATCTGATAGATAGAGTGCCTGAAGAACTATGGATGGAGGTATGTAACATTGTACAGGAGGCAGTGATCAAAACCATCCTCAAGAAGAGGAAATGCAAAAAGGCAAAATGGTTGTCTCAGAAGACCTTAAAAATAGCTTAGAAAAGAAGAGAAGCAAAAGGCAAAGGAGAAAAGGTGAGATGTATCCATCTGAATGCAGAGTTCCAAAGAATAGCAAGGAGAGATAAGAATGCCTTCCTCAGTGATGAATGCAAAAAAATAGAGGAAAACAATAGAATGAGAAAGACTAGAGAAGTCTGCAAGAAAATTAAAGATACCAAGGGAACATTTCATGTAAAGATGGGCACAAAAAGGACCGAAATGGTATGGACCTAAAAAGAGCAGAAGGTATTAAGAAGAGGTGCAAGAATACACAGAAGAACTATACAGAAAAGATCTTTATCACCCAGATAACCACAATGGTGTTATCACTCACCTACAGCCAGACATCCTGGAATGCGAAGTCAAGTGGGCCTTAGGAAACATCACTATGAACAAAGCTAGTGGAGGTGATGGAATTCCAGTTGAGTGATTTCAAATCCTAAAAGATGATGCTGTGAAAGTGCTGCACTCAATATGCTAGCAAATTTGGAAAACTCAGCAGTGGCCACAGGACTGGAAAAAGTCTGTTTTCATTCCAATCCCAAGAAAGGCAATACCAAAAAAATGTTCAAATTACCTCACATTTTCACTCATCTTACACGCTAGCTCAAAGTAATATTCAAAATTCTCCAAGCTAGGCTTTAACATTATGTGAACTGAAAACTTTCAGATGGTCAAGCTAAATTTAGAAAAGGCAGAGAAACCAGAGATCAAATTGCCAAAGCCCACTGGATCATAGAAAAAACAAGAGAATTCAAGAAAAGCATCTACTTCTGTTTCATTGACTACACTGAAGCCTTTGACTGTATGGATCACGACAAACTGTGGAAAATTCTAAAAGATATGGGAATACCAGACCACTTTTCCTTCCTCCTGAGAAATCTGTATGCAGGTTACAAAAAAACAGAACTGGAAATGGAACAACCAACTGGTTCCAAATTGGAAAGGAGTTCGTCAAGGCTGTGTACTGTCACCTTGCTTATTTAACTTATATGCAGAGTACATCATGTGAAATGCTAGAGTGGATGAAGCAAAGGCTGGAATCATGATTGCTGACAAGTATCAATAACCTCATCTACACAGTAGACACCAATTGAAGAATTGGTGAGAGTCTTGATGAAAGTGAAAGAGGAGAGTGAAAAAGTTGGCTTAAAGCTCAACATTCAGAAAATGAAGATCATGGCATCTGGTCCCATCACTTCATGGTAAATAGATGGGGAGACAGTGGAAACAGTGTCAGACTTTATTTTTCTGGGCTCCAAAATCACTGCAGATGGTGACTGCAGCCATGAAATTAAAAGACGCTTACTCCTTGGAAGAAAAGTTATGACCAACCTAGATAGCATATTTAAAAGCAGAGACATTACTTTGCCAACAAAGGTCCGTCTAGTCAAGGCTATCGTTTTTCCAGGGGTCATGTATGGATGTGAGAGTTGGACTGTGAAGAAGGCTGAGCACCGAAGAATTGATGCTTTTGAACTGTGGTGTTGGAGAAGACTCTTGAGAGTCCCTTGGACTGCAAGGAGATCCAACCAGTCCATTCTGAAGGAGATCAGCCCTGGGATTTCTTTGGAGGGAATGATGCTAAAGCTGAAACTCCAGTACTCTGGCCACCTCATGTGAAGAGTTGACTCATTGGAAAAGACTCTGATGCTGGGAGGGATTGGAGGCAGGAGGAGAAGGGGACGACAGAGGATGATGGCTGGATGGCATCACTGACTCGATGGACATGAGTCTGAGTGAACTCCGGGAGTTGGTGAGGGACAGGGAGGCCTGGCGTGCTGGGATTCATGGGGTCACAAAGAGTCGGACACGACTGTGTGACTGAACTGAACTGATGATCATATTTAACTATATGCAGAGTACATCATGAGAAATGCTGGACTGGAAGAAGCACAAGCTGGAATCAAGATTGCTAGGAGAAATACCAATAAACTTAGATATGCAGATGACACCAGCCTTATGGCAGAAAGTGAAGATGAACTAAAAAGCTTCTTGATGAAAGTGAAAGAGGAGAGTGAAAAAGTTGGCTTAAAGCTCAACATTCAGAAAACGAAGATCATGGCATCCGGTCCCGTCACTTCATGGGAAATAGATGGGGAAACAGTGGAAACAGTGTCAGACTTTATTTTTTGGGGGCTCCAAAATCACTGCAGATGGTGACTGCAGCCATGAAATTAAAAGACGTTTACTCCTTGGAAGGAAAGTGATGACCAACCTAGATAGCATATTGAAAAGCAGAGATATTACTTTGCGAACAAAGGTTCGTCTAGTCAAGGCTATGGTTTTTCCAGTGGTCTTGTATGGATGTGAGAGTTGGACTGTGAAGAAAGCTGAGTGCCGAAGAATTGATGCTTTTGAACTGTGGTGTTGGAGAAGACTCTTGAGAGTCCCTTGGACTGCAAGGAGATCCAACCAGTCAATTCTGAAGGAGATCAGTCCTGGGATTTCTTTGGAAGGACTGATGCTGAAGCTGAAACTCCAATACTTTGGGCACCTCATGCAAAGAGTTGACTCATTGGAAAAGACTCTGATGCTGGGAGGGATTGGGGGCAGGAGGAGAAGGGGACGACAGAGGATGAGATGGCTGGATGGCATCACCGACTCAATAGACATGAGTTTGAGTGAACTCCGGGAGTTGGTGATAGACAGGGAAGCCTGATGTGCTATGATTCACGGGGTTGCAAGGAGTCGGACACGACTGAGTGACTGAACTGAAATGAACTGATGATCAATTGATCTATGATTTGTATCTATGATCAATTGAGAGGTGTGATGAAGAGATATCAAATAATCAGCTTTATGTATTAATACAAAGTTCAAAACGGGTGTTTAGTCTAGAAGTAAAATATTTTGAGTTATTCATGTGCAGATAATATACCAACATGGGAACTAATGAGGGTACTATGTAGTTCATGAAACTAAGAAGAAATAGAGTCATAAAATGAAATCTGAGTAATTTTAAGACAATAGGTAGAAGAAAATGAGCAATGGGGGAGAGTGGCAAAGGTATGGCAAGTGGTGAATGTAAGAAATAGCAGCTGAGGAAACTTCCTGATGGTCCAGTCCTTAGGACTTCACAATCTAACCAAGACATGAATTTATTGGGAATGAAGGGGAGATGAAGAAGAGAAAGTGTATATAGTGTAAAATTTGTTAGCTTTTGTAATAGAGGTAAAACAGTCATAAGAGCTTAATGTGTGATGCTTAAAAATAACATTTAAATGCTGGCAGGAAGGATTTTTCATAAGTTAAAATTATAGAAGAGTGAAAGGATAAAAATGAATATAATATTTGAAGAGACAGGATTCTGGCATTCAGAACAAATACAAAGGGTTGCCTTTGTTAGGAAAAGGTAAATTTCTTACATTTTTTTTTAAAAAAGGACAGAAAATTTGTTTAGTTGCAAGTGGCTTTGAATATTTTTGGAGGGTGAAAAGTTTCCATCTGATAGCTCTCAAATTAGAGAACGATGGAATGGGGGTAATGATGGATAGGGATGTGGTTTAAGAGAGTGCATACTGTATTGATTAGTCATAGTGGGAATAAATCCTTGGGAATAAATAGATGGAAGGAAAGCTAAGTCCCTTGAGATGATGAAGGCAAGGAGCTGAGAGATTAGTCAAATGGGAGAGCACTGAATCCTAACCACTGGGCCACCAGGGACAGTTCAGGGAAATGGATATTTATTTACCGTGGCCCTGGAAAATCTTCATAATAATACCAAGATTTGGGGAGAAAGATCACAGTCATCTTCAGTGAATTGGATGTGGATAACATAGTCCATAGATGATAACAGTGAAGAGGGGGAATTGTAAACAAGCCTAATAAGCTAAAATTCAAAAGAGGAGGAACTTTATTTTTTGTTTTTGTTCTTTAATTGAAGTGTAGTTAATTTACAATGTTGTGTTGGTATCTGGTGTAAGCAAAATGATTCATTTACACTTATTCTTTCTCGTATTTTTTTTTCATTGTAGGTTATTACAAGATCTTGAATATAAATCCCTGTGCTCTAGAGTAGAACCTTGTTGTTTATCTATTTTATATATAGAAGTTTGTATCTGCTAATCCCAGACTCCTTAAAGTATCCTTCCCTACCTCTTCCCTTTAGTAGCCATAAATTGGTTATCTATGTCTGTGAGTGTCTTTCTGTTTTGTAAATAAGTTCATTTGTATCCTTTTATAGATTTCATATATATGATATCATATAATATTTGTCTTTGCCTGACTTACTTCACTTAGTATGATAATCTCTAGGTTCATCCAAGCTGCTGCCAGGGTATGAAAGTGAAAGTCACTCAGTCCTGTTCAACTCTTTGTGACTCAAAGGACTATGCACTCCATGGAATTCTCCAGGCCAGAATACTGGAGTGGATAAGCCTTTCCCTTCTCCAGAGGATCTTCTCAGCCCAGGTCACCCCACACACACACATATACTGCATCTTCTTCATTCATCTGTTGATGGACATTTCATGTTCTGGCCATTGTAAATATTGGAGTACATGTATGATTTCAAACTAGAGTTTCTTTGGACATATGCTAGGATGGGATTTCAGAATCATATAGTAGTTCTATTTTTAGCTTTTGGGGGAACTTCCATACTGTTCTCCAATAGTGGCTGCATGAATTTACATTCCCACCAGCAGTGTAGGAGGGATACCTTTTCTCCACACCAAAAAAGTAGGAATATTCACATGGCTGAGGACATTTTATGACCTGGGACAATAAACAGAAAAAATGACACAATACCAAAGGTAAAGAAAAAAGTGCCTTTGAAGAAGCCTATAAGGAAGCAGTATTATTTCCACAAAGATGTGGTAGTGTTCAAAGAATTTCAAAGTGAGGAGGTGTAGGAAAAACACAGACCAGAGTTCAGGGAATGCAGTAACAGGGTGTGCTGTGCTATGTACTTAGTCGATGCTTTGTGACCCCAAGTATCCAACTTTTTGTGACCCCACAGACCCCTCCAGGTTCCTCTGTCCATGGGATTCTCCAGGCAAGAATACTGGAGCGGGTTGCCAAGCCCTCTTCCAGAGGATCTTCCCAACCCAGAAATCAAACCCAAGTCTCTTTCATTGCAGGCAGATTCTATACCATCTGAGCCACCAGGGAGGCCCAAGAATACTGGAGTGGGTAACCCAGGATATTTGAATCCTTTCTCCAGGGGATCTTCCCTACCCAGGAATTGACCTCAGGTCTACTGCATTGCAGGTAGATTCTTTATCTGCTGAGCTGATAAATAGGGTGTGCTGCTGCTGCTGCTAAGTCACTTCAGTCGTGTCCGACTCTGTGAGACCCCATAGATGGCAGCCCACTAGGCTCCCCCGTCCCTGGGATTCTCCAGGCAAGAACACTGAGAGGGAGGCAAAAGTGGAAAGCTTGGGTCAAAAGAACAGATGTGTGAAGTATTACAGGGTGAAGGATAATGAGTTGATTATGATAAGGATGGTTTTATTTGGGCAATGAGAAACATAAATACACACATGAGGCCTGATGCATTCAGTGGAGATTATGTCTTAGAACAAGGGCTTTCCTTTCTATATGTTTGTTTCAAACATAGGAATTTGTCTGGTGTTGCTTATTTCTTTTTGTTTGTATGTAGTCAGGAGTTCTTCACTAATAGCATATATAAGAAAGAAAGAGGAAGGAGTGACTGAGATTAATAAATATTGATCATGATCATAAAGAATTTAGGTATCAACTATTAGTTTAACAGACTCAAACTTCATCCTATAGGTCGGTTTTTAACCTGACAATTGGGTCTGGATGGTGCTTGATGATCTGTCTCTCTATACAGGAGGATATAGTTTTAGGTTGAAAGAATGTTGGGGATTGTTGAGAGACAATGTTGATACTAACTTATGGGGAAATTTTTTCTTCCCAAAGGATAAAATTTTGTGCTCTAATAAGATAAAGATAGAACTTTAAACTCTGCCTCATTCCCCAGAGAGCTTTGCAAAATCATTTTTAACTGTTCTCCAATATTTTAATTTATTTTCAATGAAAACGAAAATACATGAGTACAGACTCTCTTTAAGATATAAAAAGAAAGGAGTAAGATTTAGAATTATTTTCTAAGACAGAGATAGGAGTAAGAGGGGGTAATCTACAATTTAAAGCCCAAACATCACCAAGAATCTGACTTTTTCCCCACCACTGGTTCACTGGTATACATCAGTCTGACAGTAAAAGTACACTTTAATTCCTGTGTAATACCCTGGGGAGTGACATGTGTGCGGAATGTCAAGTTCTCAGGACTTACTGTTAATTACTATGCTTTTCAAGATATTTGTAATTTAATATGAAATAGTAGATTTGTGTCAGTATCTCCTTTCTTTACATGATACAATATCATTTCCAACTTATCCCATGCTTTACCTCCCATCAAATTTCGAAGTGACCTTTTGTTGCACTGGCAGATCTAAGATTATATCAATTATGAATTGCAATGTATTATCAATCAAATGTTGCTCATTAGGCTGCTTTTCTGCTCACATCAAATACATTCTCAGAAGTTATAATTTTATATTTGAAAATATGATATGAAGAATTTTATTCTCCTATCAATGAATGCACATAAATTTTTATTCCCACTAATATTAATGGGTAAGTTATAAGTATGTGTCAAGTATAGAATAAATCTTAAAAAAAGAATATTAGATAAAGATTTATCATTAAATTTTTTAAAGAGGATTAAAAGGTGAAATACCCTAGCCTAGTTTTAATACAAAAGATAATCATACTTAAAGATGTTTATGGTTTTGATAAATGCATTTTTAATATTATAACTATCCTAGTTGAAGTTATTATAATGCTTGCTATTATCTAGTATCTCAAAATTGAACTAAAACACTACATATATGATCATTTACTTAGAGACTGAAAACTTGGTTTCCAAACAAAATTGATCACTCTGACAAGATGAATGGTCACACAAATGCTGTGTTGAAAGTGTACCTTGTTATACACAAAAGTAAATAGAGGTAAGTGTATTTATTTTTTTATTTGTGTAGCATTTTCTTTCTAATTCAATGTTTCTCAAAGTTTGATCTGTAGCAGAATATTCTGTAGGATTTGTAAAAAGAGGAAAGGCAATGTCTCCTATCTCACTTTCATGTGTGTCATCTAGGGATTCATAACAAATTGTAAAAACCAATGCTCTAAAAGACTTCTGTTTGGTATAACTTCTGTATTTCTTTAACTCAAATAAATATTTTTTTTTTCTATTTTCTTCCTCTGTTCCAACTATTTTCAAAGATATCAGGCATTCTATAATCAGGGGTGCATTCAAATTTAAATGTGGGGAACACCCAAGGAAACAGCACCAATACTCTCCCATTGCCTTTATAAGCAACATACTGCACAACCATTTTGGCTACTGAAAATAACAAAATGGGTGAATCTGGTAAAAATGTAATTTCTCCTTCAATTATGTAAATAGATGTTTAAGGACTGGTCTGATGGCTGTTACAGTAAAGAATCCACCTGCAATTCGGGAGACCTGGGTTCAATCCCTGGGTTGGGAAGATCTGCTGGAGGAGGGAATGGCAACTCACTCTAGTATTCTTGCCTGGAGAGTCCCCATGGAAAGAGGAGCCTGGTAAGCTATAATACATGGGGTCACAAAGAGTTGGACAATACTGAGTAACTAAGACACAGCATTTAAGGCCTAATTTAATTCTCAAGTTAAAATTCCCTTACCTGATTTCTCATTTTCTAATCGTTTGCTAGTATCTCAACAAAAAGAAAATAGTTTCCCTATTGTCTTTCTTAACAGAATGATCAGTTAAGACCTCCATGGATGTTAAAGTTTGAGGTAGGGTAAAACTCTTCCTGGACTTCCCAGTTGGTGCTGGTAGTAAAGAACATACCTGCCAACTCAGGAGATGTAAGAAATGTGGATTTGATCCCTGGGTCAGGAAGATCCCCTGGAGGAGGAAATGGCAACCCTCTCCAGTTAGCTTGCCTGGAGAATCTCATGGACAGAGAAGCCTGGTGGGCTATAGTCCATAGGGTCACAAAGAGTCAGATATGACTGAAGTGAATTGGCACGCATGCACGCATGCCAAACTCTTCCCAGTGTCTGCAAGTTCTTAGAAAAATGCTAAGTATGAGGTGCAGTTTTAGAAGTTCTAGATGTATTCTCTGGTATTCATGTCCATGGTATTCCCACTTGGACTACTCTCAGAAATAAAACTCCTGTGTAGGAGATGTCTATCCTCAACCCTCCAAGCAAACCCAGACTTTGAAGATCAGCTCTGGTATGTTGTCCATGAGCCACAGTCAGCCTTTCCCCATAGCTCTGTGGTTTGCTTAGTCACTGCTGCAGCCAACCCACACTGTACTTTTTTGTACTCTACTCATCAGTTTCGCATGACACTGTATTACTGCCTATCTGGAATCCTTTGGTCCCCTGGTTGCAATCTCAAAACCACAGCAAGTAAGCCACTAAGAATTCCATTAAAATATAGAGTGAACATAATCATATTGTTCCTAGATGTAAAAATCTATGTAATACCTACTGTATAGCATAGGTAACTATATTCAATATCCTGTGACAAGCCATAATGGAAAAGAATATGAATATATATATATATATATATATACACATTTTTTCAAGGCACTTGCTGTGCATAAAAATTGAATACAATGTTATAAATCAATTATGCTTCAAAAATTTTTTAAAAGAGAAAATTACAGTATCAGTTGTCATGACAGAACAGTACTAAGTGCATATTAATAGAGTATAACTGAATCCTTCCCCAGGTTGCCACCCCCAATTTACAGGTTAGCACACTGAGGCTCAGAGACATTAAGTACTTGTTGAAAGCTGTCCAGATAAGCAAGTGGCCAAGCTTTGATTTGAGTCCAAATTTCTGCAATCCCAGAGCCGATCTCTTAAGGCCCAGAGTACACTCCAGTGTGTAAAGATGCATGTAAGTAATGGTCATGGGGGAAAAACTGGGGGAGAAGCCAGGTGGGAGACAGCAGCCACTGTCCAGTGAGAGTGGAGATGTCTGAGGGAGCTGTGGCAGAAGCATTGGAGGGGATGGGACTGCTGATAGCAGCTCTTTGGAGAAAGAATGATAAGCAAGAAAAAATAATGCAAAAAGACGAAATAAAAGAAAAAGGAAAGGAAATTGAAAAGGGATAAAGAAGGAAAGGGCTCTCCTGGTGGATCAAATGGTAACCAATCTGCCTGGATTGCAGGAGACCTGGACTCGACCTCTGGGTTGGGAAGATCCCCTGGAGAGGGAAATGGCAACCCACTCCAGTATTTTGACCTGGAGAATTCCATGGACAGAAGAGCCAGGCAGGTTACAGCCTGGGGTTGCAAAGAGTTGGACATGACTGAGCAACTTTCATTTCAAAGAAGGAAAACCAAAGAGAGAATGCATGGTGAGGATCTGGCACCTGTATACAGGTCGAGGTGTGCCATTTCCTCTACACATGTATCTCTAATAACCCACTCAGAACTACCCACCCAGAACTTAATCTCCAGTTAGGAATATGACACTGCTTACTTCTCTGCAGTAAGTGTTAACTAAATAATGCCATGGATTTATTTCTCTAGCAGTTTCCTTCTCTAATGCTGCCACCACTGGTGTCAAATGAAATATGGAAATCCTTTTATCACTGGCAAAGCAGGGGATGATAAAATAGTGTTTCCATTTCCTCTTGGATATGCTAGCATGACAGGTGCTCAATAGCTCTGTAAAAATGGGGAATGTCCTTTGAGGAGCAGTAAAGCTAAGGTGAAGAATCAGAAGACTAGGAGAATTTGAGTTTGAAACAGTCATAACAATATCATGCATTGAACCTAAAGAACAGAACAAGAATAGAAATAGATGAGCAAGTATATACAACAGGCAAGAGCAAAATGAAAACAGATTTGAGGAATACATCCAAAAATTGGTGCAACCCATACTGTGAGTCAAGTGAATCCCTGAGCACCTTTTTACTTCCTGTCCTGTGGGAGTATATAAGACCTTGCAGTCAGAGAAACCATGCTAAGCTAAACATTGAATTTTCTCCCTTCTTAGACAATTTTGTCATTATTGGTGACTTCAGTTTCTCCTTAGTAGAAACTTCAGTTTCTACTAAGCCCTTCTTCTTGCAGATATTTTAGGTGATCCTCAAAGTGACTAGCTCATTGTTTTTAGTTATACATTTTTTTTCTTTGTCAAACTCTGATTGGATCCATTCAAAATATTAGTGATGAAAATCAATGTCTTCCCTTTGTGGCTTTCAGTCAATTTCAAACACACATCTCAACGTTGAAAACACTCTTGTATCCTGTATCCCTTATTTCCCCCCTTCTTTCCCCCGCTAGTAGTGTCTCTGATCAAATGTTTGCTTTTTTCCCCTTCTCATCTTTACTCTTTTTCCTCTTGAGTAAATCATTTTTTTCTGCACATCTGTCAAATCCTCTGTCATTTCTCCTTTAATTCTTTACTGCCACAGAGCTTAGTCTTACACATCTAAAGACCAATGTTGAATCAGCTGAGATGAATGAAGAATCAAAGAAATGAGACTCTACACCTCCACAGACTTGTCTTTTCCACCCATTATTTTTACTGCTTTTTATTCTTTTAATCATGAGTATGCAAATATCTTCATTGCTACTCTTCACACAACAGGAGACAGCATCTCCCATTTAATTTCATTTTTTGGCTACTGGCTTTTATATTAAAATTTTATTATTTCTATATGTTCTTTTCTGAGGAAACACACACATGCACACACACACACAAATACACACACACACACACACACACACACACATTTTAAAGTGCCACACAAAAGAAAACTGCTAAGCCAAACACAAGTAATAGAGAATAAGTTTAGTGTTTGAGTATAATGTAGTAACAGGCTAGATTTAGAGGTATTTTTAATAAGATTATTCTATCAAAACCTTTGTTAAAAAAAGTATAAAAGTAAGCTAAGATAATATAAATGGTATGCCTAAGGTGAATGGTAGGAGACTTTGTTTCTTTTGATTTTAACTCACTGTTTCAGAAAACAACAGAAATTGAGCACAAAATATATTTAAGTAATAAGTTATAATATAAAAAAGTAATTTTTGAGTATAAAAATTCATGAGCAAATTTCAATGTGGGAAGTAAAGATAAGTTGTTGGTATTATAAGCAGAGTCACGTTTGTGTTTTAAAAACAATTTGGGTCAATATTAACTGAAAATTAATTTCACTGACCTTAGGCAAGAATATAGTCACAAGACCCAACATTGACTAAAAAATAATGATGAATGGCTATTTATTGAGCTGAGATGCTAGATATCTAGTTGAGTGAAGTGAGAATCAATGTAAGATAGGTTTTATTTAATATCTTCATTATGCTTGAAAATTGTAAGGACAAAAATGACAATCTTCAAGGATTGATTCATGAGAGAAAGATTAAAATTACATAGTATTTATAGCTTTGCCAAAAAATGACTTGCAAGTAATGGTAAATATTTACAGTGACTGAGATTAATTATTTAATGGGAGAAAATTAGATAAAAATAAGCTAATTTGTTCTCCAATTATTTTTAGTGAGCTAAAACATAATCTATCTACTCCAACTCCCAACTGTAGAGAACACCATTGCTTTAAAAATGAAGATTATAATAAAAATTAGTGTTTATTGTGTTATTGCTATGTGCTAGGTATTGTTCTCAAGTGTCTTTTATTGACTCCATTAGCCCTCACGATAACCCTCAGGTGGGCTCTATCATTGTCTGTAATTACAGAGTATACCAAGGAAAAGAATATTAATATGACTTTTCAAAGGTGTCACACCTTGAATGAGGTGGTCAGGACTTATAATTAGTGTTTAGTAGTGTTAGTAGCTCAGTCGTGACCGACTCTTTGTGACCCCAAAGACTGTAGCCTGCCAGGGTCCTCTGTCCATAGGATTCACCAGGCCAGATTACTGGAGTGGGTTGCCATTCCCTTCTCCAGGGGACCTTCCTGATCCAGGGATTAGACCCGGGTCTCCTGCATTGCAGGCAGATTCTTTACCATTTGAGCTATAGGGAAGTCCTTAAAAGGAAGACTTAAAATTGTTGGGACAATTAACCTCTACTCTCTACTGTCTCAGATTAGATTTCAAAATAACTATAAAGTCATTTCAGGAATTATGTGGTGCCAGATATGGGAGATTTAATGCATTCTATTCAGAAAATATTTATTGAACACACACTATACTCTAGGAATTGATAGGCACCACAGAGACCCTGAGAGAAAAATGAAATTTCAACTATTTCCTTTTCTTTCATTTTCTTTTCTCTCTAGCCTAATACATTTGATTATTGACTGCTTATTGAATTCATGATGTTCTAAACTTCCCTCTAGCAAAACCCACCCCCAATTAATTGCCGTGTTATATCTGATATATGAAGTCACACCAAGGGGAAATAACAAATTAAAAAAATCACATTTTTATTTTAATAACCTGTAGCTACTTTTCTTGAGGACATTACACCTGAACCCAATATCATTAACTGTGGAGAGAGATTTTTGTGTTAGGGTCTTTCTAGGCTTCCGTATGCTTATAACTTTAATAGTAAAAAGAATATGATTTTCAATAAATTAGTTCTCCGCACTTGGAAAATTCTGGGATGGCTTGAACAACTCTAGCATAGTCCCAACTGGGTTCCTTTCTAAGCAACTTGGTAATTTGATTTGATACATTTTGCACCTCACATCCTAAGGAGAAGGGAGTTATGAAATTCGTAGAGAATATTATTTTTAATTGAATGCTCCCTCTTAAAAGAGCATTTTAACTGAGATTTAATAACTCCATAAAAGATAAATCTAGTTGCCATGTAATAAACAGTAATTAATTAGTTAATATCAATTAGATACTAAAAATATTAATTTACATTTAACATCTAACTACTATAATTTGCTACAGCATCTTATTAAATGCTAATTAAATTCCTAAATATTCTTACAAATTTAATGCATTAATAACAAGAACGTAAGTACATATTTACTGTATCTGCACTTCTGAGTTCATTACATGGCAATGAGATTTATCTCTTTTACAGTAATTAAATATACTAAGCAAACCTCAGTAACTTTTCCTAACACATACCATAACTGTTTTATTAATTTCAAATTAAATGCTCATTTAAGGTTTTTAAACTACAGCTGCCCCAAACAGTTTTCTACAGGCTGAGAAAAGGTTATTATATGTGTAGTTAAACTTTAGTTTTTAAATTTTGGGCTGAAGCTTTCTAAATATGACCTTTGGTTTCTCAGGGCATTCAATATTAACTTTTGATAATAATATGTATTCACATTTTCTATATCTACCATGTTTTTCCTGTCTCCTATCTTTATACATTTGTTCTCCATTTACTAAGTCTGTAACTACTTTTTTCCTCTGTTTAATACAGGCCAGCAAAATGTTTTTTTTTTTTCTTCTTTTTCTATCATTAAAGAGCAGAGTTTTTACTAGCATCCTGTTCAAGTATCTTTTATTTCCATTAATTACCACTTCATTGTTAGAGAAACATCCTCATCAGGAATATTAAAAAAAAAAAGAAACAAAGAAAGAAAAGAAAGAAGGCAAGTGTTTTGTGATATTTGTAAGCAAAAGTGAGTCTGATTGGAAAGGCTGAAAGAGAAAGTTCTGCCAAGGTTCCAGCCTCAGGAAGGTTTTTGAAAGACTAAGAGAAAATACAGTCCTTGCATGTATCAAATGATTTAGAATCTTCAATCCTTCCAGATATGATGGGGATGTCATAAAGACAGGAGGCGGCTGAACAGCAAGGAAAGCACATTAGCTATTAACCTTCCCCCAGCCGATCAACTTTATTTTGCAATCTTCCCTCAGAACCATTAGAATACCCTGAAGAAATAACTTTCCAATTAAAAAGGATCTCAGAGAACAAAGCCATTTTATCTCTGACTCCTGGTGTTCTTTATTCCAATAATTTAAATTGGAATTGATTTTTCAATTTAGCCGTTGACTTGCTATGGACACACAGCTGAAAAGGCCGAATGGAATTGCATGGCTGAAATATTTGTCTTCGTGATGCACTTCTCATAAATTCACAGGAGCCCTTTTTTTTTTTTTTTTTTAATGCATTTTCTTCTGCTGCCTTTGCCTTAGACAACAGCTTTTTAGCACAGCATGGGCAAAGCTGAGAAAACACGTCCACCATGACCTCCAGGGCCTCATCCTCCATTCCTCATAGATCTATCTCATTGTTACACCTCTTAGAAAATATATAAACCCAATGTATCAAAATGATCAGGCTTCTTGAATCCTGAATGTTTGTTTTCTAATTTACATAGAAGATTTAATTTTTTTGAAAAAGGATAAAACCTTTCTTAGGATCTTTTACCTCAAAATACAAGTAGTGAGTATTGAACTTGCCTTTATTGCTTTAATTATTAGTAGCTAAAAATAATGAATTTTCCAATTAACACTTGATAATTTTGAATTAAATACCACAAATATTACATTGTTTTTATTACCCTCTTATATTTTATAATAAAAGCACTCGTAATAGCCAGTTATTAAGGCTCTTGATTAGCAGTCACAACTTTCCTGTCTATTCACATTTCTGACCCTTTGCTTTCTGTGACCTCAGATGAAATGCCACAGTCTTTGTCACCAGGTCCTTCCTGTTTCCTCACCCTGTCACTCCAGCAGGTGTCTCTACTTTCCTTTGTCTTAGAGACTCAAGTCTTGTTCTGCAATCAGTACTGATGTGAATAGCAGGTATGGAAGGAAATCCTGAGCTCAAAACATTGTTTAATTTTTACTAAACACCATATTGCTTATTACTCACACCCCTTGTGGTTTTGCTATGCATTGTCTTTCTCAGAAGTGTCCGAATGCATGATCTCAGACCTGGCCTTGAATGCTGGCAAAGCAGTCTCTTTTATAATATCGAGAGCAAAAGAGATCACGGAAACCTTAGAATGTAAAGGCCATGAGAACACAATGTTTATAGGTATTTCTTATTCACTGTTCTAGTCCCTACACCAAAACACTGCTTGGCACCTACTTGGTACTCAAAAATCTGCTGAATTAATGAATTATACTCTGGCTTCTGGCTGAATCTTCTCCCTGCAACCACTTATGAATTAGCGCAGGAAGACATAATATTTATAGTAAATATATATACTTTTGTGCCTACTGTTATAAGAGAGTAGCTATTAGTTACTAACATTAAAAGAGATGTTCCATAGTATTTTGATAAGGCATTGGTACTGGTTCTTTATCTCTGGCTATTGTATGGTTCCCGACACTTTTAAAGTCATCATGAGTAAAATAACAACATGGTACCATCGGTCACAGTCTTAAGAGAAGCAAGAGTTTCTCACCAACTAACATCAGAAAAAATGTTTTTACAGCATTCATTCATTTAACAAATTGATTATGTCCTGTTATGTGCTTGGCACTGTTCTGAGCACTATCGGTACACCTACAAATATACTGGACTGAAATGCCTATCCTTGTGGAGCTTAGTTTAATGAGAAAAGTGAAAGTCACTCAGTTGTGTCCAATTCTTTGTGAGCCCATGGACTGTCCTTGGAATTCTCCATGTCAGAATACTGGAGTGGGTAGCCTTTCCCTTCTCCAGGGGATATTCCCAACCCAGGGATTGAACCCAAGTCTCCTGTATTGCAGGTGGATTCTTTAACAGCTGAGCCACAAGGGAAGCCCACAGACACTGGAGTGGGTAGCCTTTCCCTTCTTCAGGGGATCTTCCTGACCCAGGAATCCAACAGGGGTCTTCCGCAATGCAGGCGGATTCTTTACCAACTGAGCTATCAGGCAAGGAAACACATAAAGAACAAGCATAATTTTAAAAATGATATAGTTGGCTAAATCATTATGAGATGAGAGATGTAGTAGTAGGTTAAAATGTGAAGAGATCAGTGTAAGGGGGCTCTCCAAGGGGAAGGGGCAGAGCAGCAATTTAAAGGATAGTCAGAAAAGGCTTTTTGAAAAGGGACTTGAATTCTGGTTTTCTCAGGATATATGCCCATCAGTGGGGTTGCTGGGTCATAGGATAGTTCTATTTTTACTTTTTTAAGGAACCTCCATATTGTTTTCCATAGTAACTGAATTAATTTACATTCTTACCAAGACTGCAAGAGGGTTCCCCTTTCTCTACAAGCTCTCCAGCATTTATTGTTTGTGGATTTTTTAATGATGGCCATTTTGACTGGTTTGAGGTGGATGGACCTAGGGGCTGTTACACAAAGTGAAGTAAGTCAGAAAGAGAAAAACAAACATGGTATATGAACACATATATATGCAATCTAGAAAAATGGTACAGATGGACCTATTTGTAGCAGGAATAGAGACACGGAAGTAGAGCATAGATGTGTGGACACAGGGAAGGAGAGGACAGGATGAATTGGGAGAGTGGGATTGACATATACAAACTACCATGAGTAAAACAGATAGCTAGTGGGACCCTGCTGTATAGCACAGGGAGCTCAACTAAGTGTCTGTGATGACCTAGAAGGGTGGGATGGGGGCATGGGAGGAGGCTCTACAGGAAGGGGATATATGTGTATGTATAGCTGATTCACTTTGTTGTACAGCAGAAACTAATATAACATTGTAAAGCAATTATACTCTGGAGAAAAGAAAGAAAAAGAATTAGAGCAAAGACTTGGGGGAAATGAAGCAGGGAGCCATGTACAGTCTTGGTCAAGCACCTTTCAGGAAGGAAAAGCAGATTCCTAGGGATCTAACCAAGAAGTGTTCTTGGAAGGCTTGGCAGTTAGAAGCCAGGCTGGCTGGAGCAGAGTGAATGTGGTGGGAGAGTTTAGTTAGAGGAACTGACACCAAATCCTATAAAGTGGCTGCAGGGACTTTGGAGCTTATCCTGTGAAAGAATCAAAGAGCCACTGCCAGCTGCTCCCATTCTGACTCTACTTGAATAAATGGAGCATTCTCTGCAGTGACAACTGATTATACACTGCCTTGCTTTTGGAGGTGGGGGTGGATTGAGACATTTCTCAGAAAAAGACTTGTATCTTCATTTTGATCTTAAGTTTTACAGAGATCACATCTCTCATTTCCAGTTTCCTCTTGACTTTAAACATTTACTGTGTCCAACTACATCTGTCACCTAAGATTATGAGAATTTGTTTCCAGGCTTTCCCCACTGAAATGTCGGTAACTTGAGGACAGCCTTGCTTCTTTGTATTGATCTGTTTTTGGGGTCTGTCACAGGATAAAGACTCTACAAAAGTTTGATGAAACATTGAGCTTAACAGAGCTAACAGAAAAAGAAGCCAATTTATAGAATTAAAGTATTACTGGTTTCTTTTTACATTAACTTGGATTCCTTCTGCTTAAATTCCTGTAGGAGATTTTTGTCATGAAAGCAGTATAGTAAGAAAATTGGAGTCTTCCTAATGTAGACAGGGTTATAGTTCAAAAATTATTCATCATTCTCTCAGAAAATCTACTAATTTAAGATTTCCTTAATTTTGACAGTTTGGGGAAATTTGTCTGATATATGTATGCATTCAAATGTACCCCCGCATATACAAAGTCTCTATCTGCTTGTCTCTGAGAGAATTCTCCATTCAGTCTACAGAAGTGAAAATGAAAATTTCCGTATTCTTCTAAAGACTCGGTGAAATCTTCAATCTTTAGAATATCTCTCCAACGTAGAGGACAGATGGGGAAAACAAAAGCAGTAGTCTTTTGCCTTATGCGTATTAATATCTGAAGTAACCTAAATGCACATGTGTGCTCACTCATACACACTTTGAAAAAATTCAGCCTCTAACTTGCTTATACTGAAAGTTGTTTCCCTGTCCTACATTCAATCATGTGGACCATCAGCGGGTGAGAGGCTATTTGCTGGACATTACCACAGCATGGAATAGCGTGTCACTATAGTGATTTTCAGAGAAGGCAATCGCACCCCACTCCAGTACTCTTGCCTGGAAAATCCCATGGGCGGAGGAGCCTGGTAGGCTGCAGTCCATGGTGTCCCGAAGAGTTGGACACGACTGAGTGACTTCACTTTCACTTTTCACTTTCATGCATTGGAGAAGGAAATGGCAACCCACTCCATTGTTCTTGCCTGGAGAATCCCAAGGACGGGGGAGTCTGATGGGCTGCTGTCTATGGGGTCGCACAGGGTCGGACACAACTGAAGTGACTTAGCAGCAACAGCAGCAGCATAATGATTTTTGTGTTACAACATTTCATCGTATTTCATGAGATATGCTTAACTCCATCCAAAATAGAGTTTTTAGAGAGCCATTTACAAATTGAGTCTTATGAATTTAAAAGAGGATCAGGCAGGAGAAACTGCACTTACCACACCACTGATAATCTATTTTCATTGTATTAATCTTATCATTGGAATTTCAAGTAGAAATAATGTTAAAAAGTGGGTTTTAAGATATATATATCCACTCTACTACAAAGGAGTAATCCTAAACCATGATGTGGAATTGAAGATTTATCTAAGTCTTATAATGAACTCTTGTCTGGATCATTCATAATGCAGACTCTGCTATTCTTCATCCTGTGCTTCATAGAAGTTCCTCATATGATTGTGTCCATGATATAGCAAATCCCCTCTTCTCTTGACTTCTTCAGAGGTGCTCCTCCAATATCTTTCCATCTTTGTGCTGAATCATAATAATTTTCCCCTCTTAACTGGATCATCTTCACTATAATTCAAAGATACAATTGATGAAATTTCAACACTAAACCAAAATATCTTATAACTCCATATTATCCTCTAGCTATTCTCCTACCCTCTGCTTATTTTTATAGCAAAGTTCCTTAAAAAAGTTGTTTATAATTTCCATAATCAATCTGTTTTGTCCTATTCCATATTCCAATCAAGCTTTGTTCCAACTACTTTACTGAAAATGCTCTTGTCATGGTAATCAATGGTCCAATTTATCTTACTGACCATCAATCAAATTGTGTTTGAACCAGCTGACCACTCTTTCTTCATTAATACATTTTTTTTTTTTATCACTGTGGTTTCTCAGATACCAGGTATTCCTGGTTCCTCCTTTTTTGTAACCACACCTCCATGACCGAGAAAGCTGGGTGTAACTGGAAGCTTTTCTTTCCTTTATTGGATGCATTGTGTCGATGATCTCATTATTTCTCATGGTTTTAAGTGTGCTGCATACACAGATGCTCCCAGTTTAGACAACTCCCCTGGACTCTAGAATAATGTTTAATTGCCTACTTGCCATTACTACACGGTTTGCTAGAAGACATCTCCATATTAGCATGACTAAAATTTAACACCTTATCTGTCTTTCTAGATTAGGAGTGAGAGATCTCTTCCATAATCTCCCACATCTAAGGAAATGGTAGCTCCATTCTTTTTGTTGCTAATAACAGTAAATCTGAGTCATCCTTAAGTTTTCTCTCTTTATTTCACATATAATCTTTCAGAAAATTATGCTCTCTCTACTTTCAAAATTTACACAGAATCCAACCATTTACAACATTAATTGTTGCTACCTTAATGTAAGTTACCAACATCTCCTCTGTCTGACTAGGGGGCTTCCCCAGTGGCTCAGCCATAAGGAAACTGCTTGCAATGCAGGGGACACAGAAGACATCTGTTAGATCCCTGCCTCGGGAAGATGCCCTGGAGAAGGGAATGGCAACCCACTCCAGTATTCTCAGTTCAGTTCAGTTCAGTCGCTCAGTCGTGTCCGACTCTTGGCAACCCCATGAATCGCAGCACGCCAGGCCTCCCTGTCCATCACCAACTCCCGGAGTTCACTCAGACTCACCTCCGTCGAGTTAGTTATGTCACCTGGAGAATCCCATGGACAGAGGATTCTCTGGTGGGCTAGAGTTCACAGGGGTGCAAACAGTCAGACATGACTAGAGCGATTTAGCATGATCGCACGTTCTGTTTAACTACTGCAATGATCTTCTAATTGAGATCCCTGTTCAAAGCTGTCAAATCTTTTAAATATGTAAAAGGCATACCAGATTTCTTCTCTGCTCAAAACTATCAAGGGTTTTCCATCTCATTTAGAGTGGAAATCCAATTCTTACAATGCCTTTAGATTATTTGGTTACACTATGTGTAGCTTACATTAATGTGATAAGAAATATGCAGAAATAGTGAGGGAAAAACCCAAGTTGCCACAGTGTTCATTTAGCTACCCAGAACCTGTTTTTCTTTAAACAGGTCTGGATGTGTCAACGGCCATCCACTGGCTGTTCTCTCTTCCTTGCATGCAATTCCTTCACCTGCCTTGACTCATTCCCTCATTTTCTAAGGACTTTTTTTCAAGCGTCTCTTCTTAAGTAATATCTTCTCTGATCACCTGATTTAAAGTGCACCCCATTTCCATCCACTTTCTTGCATCATATTTTCTTCGTAACATTTATCACCATCCGACACACTGTGTATTTACCTTATTTATTTCATAATTACTTATCTGTGTCACTAAGTATAAAGTACAGGAGGACAGAGGCACTTGTGTTCTTTTTCTTTGGGGTAAATATTTGTTAAAAGAGTAAATGATCAAATATTAGTTTCTGGCTTAAAGGTATTTATTACTATTTGTATATTATTCATATTTACATCTAAAGTAATTTCAAAGTTTATTTTAAATAAGAATGTTTTAAAAATCTCTTTAGATTCTTCCAAAAATCTCTTGTTTCTTCTCATGTGTTCAATAAATACCTGCTCAAATGTATATGTTAATCTAAATTATTTCTCTCTAATACTTTTACTTGAACACACATTTGCATTGCTCTAAGCTCATTTTGATATGGAGAATCAAGTTACATCAATATTTGGGGTTGAAACAAGATATAAACTTTTCTATTAGGCAGAAAACTACATTTTGGTAGCTCAGATTTTTCTTTGATAAGCCATTTCCCACCAAATTCATGTTGACTCTATAAAAGTTATATCCTGCTAATATTAATTAGCTCTTACATTTGCAACAGAGCTTTATGTTTTTTTTGTTTTGAAGGCCTTTCTATACAACTATTTATTAATTGCTTGGGGGTTATTTCAGTCATCTAATGGTAAATGTTTGGCTAAAAAATAACAAATACATCTAAAACCCTTGCAAGTCAAATTCCTTTAAGTTTAAAGTAATAATGAAATGGTTCACTTAAAGAAGGACAATATCATTCATCTTAAAATCACACACAAAAATACTGTCCCATATTTCCTAACTTTGAGCTATTAATAGTGGGAGCTATTGCTTAAATGAAGAAAAACTTCACTGAAAAAGATGCTCAAGTATTGATTGTAACTATTTACTTTGAAAATGGAACTGATATACTCTTCAAAAATAAGATTATCATATGTTCATTGACATTTTAGACACACTGTAATAAACAAAGCTTGATACTTAATGACTGACAAAAAGTGAGGTGAAAATATCAGTCTTGATAATGTAGACATAAACGGCTGGTGGGCAGAATTTGGGAATAGAAGAAAGAAAAGGTAGAGTGAGGAGTAGAAGCATAAATATCCTCAAAATATTTAATTTGAGAGAGATAAGAAATTATATTTATTTTTGAGGAAACAAGAAAAATTTTTTTAAATCTTGAAAAATTAAAATTTCAGAAAAATAGAATATATTAGTAGATCTATTAGAAGTCGAAAAAGATGATGAGGACAGTTTAAGTGATCTAAGTCATCTCTTTTTTGGACCATAAATGTGATCTAAACTTGATAAATTAATTAATACATATAAAAGAATGCTGTCTAGTGTTAAAAAGAAAATTTAAAATATATATATATATATATATATATATATATATATATATATATATCCAGGAGTCATTTAAACAATGGGTTTTGGGACTAAAATGGCAGAGTGGAATGAAATAGTTTGATTTTACTTTTCATTGTCATTCTCAACACTGAGATTTCTGTTTTCTATGGGCATACTATTATTTGGGAATACCAGACCTCCTGACCTGCCTCTTGAGAAATCTGTATGCAAGTCAGGAAGCAACAGTTAGAACTGGACATGGAACAACAGACTGGTTCCAAATAGGAAAAGGAGTATGTCAAGGCTGTATATGGTCATCCTGCTTATTTAACTTATATGCAGAGTACATCATGAGAAACGCTGGACTGGAAGAAGCACAAGCTGGAATCAAGATTGGTGGGAGAAATATCAATAACCTCAGATATGCAGATGACACCACCCTTATGGCAGAAAGTGAGGAGGAACTAAAAAGCCTCTTGATGAAAGTGAAAGAGGAGAGTGAAAAAGTTGGCTTAAAGCTCAACATTCAGAAAACGAAGATCATGGCATCTGGTCCCATCACTTCATGGGAAATAGATGGGGAAACAGTGGAAACAGTGTCAGACTTTATTTTTCTGGGCTCCAGAATCACTGCAGATGGTGACTGCAGCCATGAAATTAAAAGACGCTTACTCCTTGGAAGGAAGGTTATGACCAATCTAGATAGCATATTCAAAAGCAGAGACATTACTTTGCAAACAAAGGTCCGTCTAGTCAAGGCTATGGTTTTTCCAGGGGTCATGTATGGATGTGAGAGTTGGACTGTGAAGAAGGCTGAGTGCTGAAGAATTGATGCTTTTGAACTGTGGTGTTGGAGAAGACTCTTGAGAGTCCCCTGGACTGCAAGGAGATCCAACCAGTCCATTCTGAAGGAGATCAGTCCTGGATTTCTTTGGAAGGAATGATGCTAAAGCTGAAACTCCAGTACTCTGGCCACCTCATGTGAAGAGTTGACTCATTGGAAAAGACTCTGATTCTGGGAGGGATTGGGGGCAGGAGGAGAAGGGGAGGACAGAGGATGAGATGGCTGGATGGCATCACTGACTCGATGGACATGAGTCTGAGTGAACTCCGGGAGTTGGTGATGGACAGGGAGGCCTGGCGTGCTGCGATTCATGGGGTCGCAAAGAGTAGGACATGAGCGGCTGAACTGACTGAACTGACTATTTTTGACAAATACTTAAAAAATAACGAAAAAAAGCTGTGGAAGTAGTACCATTACCTAAATGACAAAATATATCCAAAATAAAAGTGTGTTGAGAAGGAGAAATCTAAGTGCAAATATACATGAAGAGCATACTGTTAACAATGTCATTCTCCTTTTGTACAATGTTTGCGAATATATGTTAATGTGAGAATTTCCATCAATCTTTAAATTTGTTTTAATCATGAGTTGTGTCTTTTTCACCAAACTCTAAATGTAGAGAGAGAGAAAAAAATCACTGCTTATAATTATGTTCACTGACTGCCAAGAAAAATATTGGATTTGGATCAGATATCTAGCAACAGAAAGCATTAGAGTTGCTCCAAGAAAATGATTTGGCAGTATATTTTTAGAAGAAAAGTAGGGAATGACTTGGAAAATAAACATTAAAATAGCAAAAATTGAAAACAACAGCTGGATTGTTTGATCCTCAATGAACCTCTCCATTGAAGTTTCAGTGAATGATAGAAAGGAGAAGAAGAAAGCTGAGCTGAGATATAAAATTAGTAGAGAAAGGAAGCTTTTATTTGCATGTTTCATCGGAGTGAACTTGAAGACTATTATGACATTTTCTTACAGATACTTAAAAGTAAAGTTAAGTTTAGAAAGAAAAAAGAAAATTCAATGAATAAAGCTCTTTACATAGGCTTAAAATTATTCAAATCCTTAGAAGAAACTTGTACTTTTCCTTTATTTCAAAAAATGAAAAATTTGAAATATCTGATGTTCTTTCCAAATAATTTTAGCACATAAAAAAAATCATCAAATAAGCAAGAAATGTCTGCTGCTCTTATTCCACAGAGACCTACTTGTCTACTTTAAAATGTCTGCTTTTGTAAACGTTTATTATGCTCACAATCTACTGTTGCACTGAACCTGTCAGTAGTGTTAAGTGACTAGCAGGGGAGCAGAGGGATATTTTAAGACACTGAAGAATGTAAGGGGAAAGAGATTATAAGCATGTGTAGGACTGTAAACACAGATGAGTTAATGCAGCTAAAGATTACCTCCCAGATACGAACCCAGAATACACTAGGAAACAGGGTTAGAGTACGTGATTCATCTTCCAGTGAAAATGATGTGGCTACTTCCTATTTACTGGGGTACCTTCAATTCAAGTGCTTTTTCTATCTGTAGGTATCAAAATTTTGGTTAGATTTCTAATTGCCGCTCTTGATGTCCCCTGGGCCTCTAAAAATAAATCTTAAGTTGTCACTTTCCCTATCCCACCTCATATCTGCAACCCTTCAATTTCTGTTATAGATTATATTATTTTCCATCACTTCTCTTCTTCTTTCTAAGTACTTTATATATTCACACCTTTGTCATGGAATTTTGTATTGTTTTACCTCTAGGCGGAGAAAGCTTGTCTATTCCACTGCTGTTCAGCTTGGTCATCTGACTTGCCTTTGCTAAGGGAATGTGAGTATACATGAAGCTAAACCAAGACAGCAGAGTTCAGGTGAATAGTCAAGTCCAGCCAAGTCCAGTCAAGCCTAATGGAATCCAGCCAAATCCAACAGCGGCCAGCCAATCTCCTAAAAACACAGGTCAAATACAACATAAGCAAAAAACAACTGCTTGCTGCTATAAACCATGAAAATCTTGGGGCTGTTTGTTAGTGTAGCAAATGCTAACTATTTCATGCTGCTGTTTCTGTAAATGTTGACAGTTGATGAACACAGGGAAGCAAGGTTATAAAAATTTGCTAAGAATAAGTTTAGGATAGAGATTGATAGAGAGGCATTGTCTCACTATATCTCATTGTTCACTAAACCCAGGATAGGCAAGGCATGAGAGGTGACACTGGGAGAAAATGCGAGGAGTCTTAGGCATTGCAGACATTCACATTTAATCACTGTGGCAAGGCAGACACGCTTTACTCTAATGGCTGACACAGCAGCAACAATGATTACACGACTGGACTCGCCTTGACTGGACTTGACTTCACTTGACTTCAAGAAATTTTCAGGTGGTGCTTATATAGGACCACAGCATGATCATAGCTATAGGATGTGAGTAGAGTGAGGTGAGAGAGCCTGACCAATGCCATCTTGGCCAATTTTCTCTTTGCCTACAGGGATAATGATTTTTAAAGCTGTCAGAAGCTGTTGCTCTTAATTTTTATTCAAATATGAATATCAAAGATTTTGCTCCTAATTCCTTTTTAAAGAATTTGACCCAGCAATCCCACTGCTGGGCATACACACTGAAGAAACCAAAGTTGAAAGAGACACGTGTACCCCAATGCTCATCGCAGCACTGTTTATAACAGCCAGGACATGGAAGCAACCTAGATGTCCATCAGCAGACGAATGGATAAGAAAGCTGTGGTACATATACACAATGGAGTATTACTTAGCCATTAAAAATAATACATTTGAATCAGTTCTAATGAGGTGGATGAAACTGGAGCCTATTATACAGGGTGAAGTAAGCCAGAAAGGAAAACACCAATAGAGTATACTAATGCATATATATGGAATTTAGAAAGATGGTAACAATAACCGTGTATACGAGACAGCAAAAGAGACACTAATGTATAGAACAGTCTTTTGGACTCTGTGGGAGAGGGAGAGGGTGGGATGATTTGGGAAAATGACATTGAAACATGTATAATATCATATATGAAATGAGTCGCCAGTCCAAGTTCGATGCACGATACTGGATGCTTGGGGCTGGTGCACTGGGACGACCCAGAGGGATGGTATGGGGAGGGAGGAGGGAGGAGGGTTCAGGATGGGCAACACGTGTACACCTGTGGCAGATTCCTTTTTTATTTTGCTTTGCTAAAGCTACCTTGAGGTGATGAGAAGAGTTTTAAGCTGTATTCTTGTCTTATGGAATGAGAGAAAATGTTTATAAATGACTGTCACTAAATTCTTTGTATAAGGATGAAAGTGAAAGTTGCTCAGCCATGTGCACCTCTTTGCATCCCCATGACCTAACAGTCCATAGAATTCTCCAGGCCAGAATACCAGAGTGGGTAGCCATTCCCTTCTCCAGGGGATCTTCCCAACTCAGGGATCGAACCCAGGTCTCCCACATTGCAACTGGATTCTCTACCAGCTGAGCCACTAGGGAAGCCCTAAAAGATTATAAGTGTTTGGAAATAAAAAATGAGATTCTGAGAGATTAGAATAAGTGAGAGATTTGATATCTATCAAGAAAGAGGAGAGAAGAATGTAGAAAGGAAGTGAAAAAAAAGTGAAATGTGCAATGAGGTAATGGAAGCAGCTTAATCTCTAGAGACTTTATGCTCTAAGATACAATTCTTCCCTCTGACCCTCAGATATTTAATAAAGTCATTAAAA
This sequence comes from Bubalus bubalis, assembly GCF_019923935.1. Classification (NCBI taxonomy): domain Eukaryota; kingdom Metazoa; phylum Chordata; class Mammalia; order Artiodactyla; family Bovidae; genus Bubalus; species Bubalus bubalis. The sequence goes on from NC_059169.1 coordinate 43,979,293, forward strand.
TCATGAGATGACAAAAATATATAGACTGTGTACAGAATGCATACTGTATATATGGATTGTTTGTATGGGAACTTTTGAAGGAAGTCCCCATTATCTTCATTGTTTCCAGCAGTTTGGTCCCAAGTAAATAACAGGGACAGAACACAGGCTCACCCATCAACAGAAAATTGGATTAAAGACTTACCCTGGGACCACCCATCAGAACAAGACCCAGTTTCCCAGTCAGACAGTTTCTCCCATCAGGAAGCTTCCATAAGCCTCTTAAACTTCTCCATCAGAAGGCAGACAGACTGAAAACCACAATCACAGAAAACTAGACAATTTGATCACATGGACCAGCCTTGTCTAATTCAATGAAACTAAGAGCCATGCCGTGTAGGGCCACCCAAGATGGACGGGTCATGGTGGAGAGTTCTGACAAAACGTGGGTCACTGGAGAAGGGAATGGCAACCCACTTCAGTATTCTTGTCTTGAGAACCCCATGAACAGTATGAAAATGTAAAAAAAGTAGGACACTAAAAGATGAATGCCCCCTGATCTCCCCAATATGCTACTGGAGATCAGTGGAGAAATAACTCCAGGAAGAATGAAGAGATAGAGCCAAAGCAAAAACAACACCCAGTTGTGGATGTGACTTGTGATGGAAGTAAAGTCTGATGCTATAAAGAGCAATATTGCATAGGAACCTGGAATGTTAGATCCATGAATCAAGGCAAATTGGAAGTGGTCAAGCAGGAGATGGCAAGATCGAACATCAACATTTTAGGAATCTGTGAACTAAAATCGACTGGAATGGGTGAATTTAACTCAGATGACCATTATATCTACTACGTGGGCAGGAATCCCTTAGTAGAAATGGAGTAGCCATCATAGTCAACAAAAGAGTCCAAAATGCAGTACTTGGATGCAGTCTCAAAAATGACAGAATGATCTCTGTTCGTTTCTAAGGCAAACCATCCAATATCACAGTAATCCAAGTCTATGCCTTGACAAGTAATGCTGAAGAAGCTGAAGTGGAATAGTTCTAAGAAGACCTACAAGACCTTCTAGAATTAACAGCCAAAAAAGATATCCTCTTCATTATAGGGGACTGGAATGCAAAAGTAGGAAGTCAAGAATTACCTGGAGTAACAGGCAAATTTGGCCATGGAGTACAGAATGAAGCAGGGCAAAGGCTAATGGAGTTTTGCTGAGAGATGCACTGGTCATAGCAAACACCCTCTTCCAACAACACAAGGGAAGACTCTACATGTAGACATCGCCAGATGGTCAATACTGAAATCAGGTTGATTATATTCTTTGCAGCCAAAGATGGAGAAGTTCTATACAGTCAGCAAAAACAAGACCAGAAGCTGACTGTGGCTCAGATCATGAACTCCTTATTGCCAAATTCACGCTAAAATTGAAGAAAGTAGGGGGAAACCACTAGATCATTCAGATATGACCCAAATCAAATCCCTTACAATTATACAGTGGAAGTGAGAAATAGATTCAAGGTAGTAGATCTGATAGACAGAGTACCTGAAAAACTATATATGGAGGTTCGTGGCATTGTACAGGAGGCAGTGTTCAAGACCATTCACAGAAAAAGAAATGGAAAAAGGCAAAATGGTTGTCTGAAGAGGCCTTACAAATAGCTCTGAAAAGAAGAGAAGTGAAAGGCAAAAGGGAAAAGGAAAGATATACCCATCTGAATGCAGAATTCCAAAGAAGAGCAAGGAGAGATAAGAAAGCCTTCCTCAGTGATCAATGCAAAGAAATAGAGGAAAACAACAGAATGGGAAAGACTAGAGACCCCTTTAAGAAAATTAGACATACTAAGGGAACATTTCATGCAAAGATGGTCACAATAAAGGACAGAAATGGCATGGACCTAACAGAAGCAGAAGATATTAAGAAGAGGTGGCAAGAATACACAGAACTATACAAAAAAGACCTTCTTGACACAGATAATCATGATGGTATGATGACTCAACTAGAGCCAGAAATCCTGGAATGTAAAGTTAAGTGGGACTCAAGCATCACTACGAACAAAGCTAGTGGAGGTGATGGAATTCCAGTTGAGTAACTTTAAATCTTAAAAGATGATGCTGTTAAAGTGCTGCACTCAATATGCCAGCAAATTTGGAAAACTCAGCAGTGGCCACAGGACTGGAAAAGGTCAGTTTCCAATCCCAAAGAAAGGCAATGCCAAAGAATGTTCAAACTACCACACAATTGCATTCATCTCACATGCTAGTAAAGTAATGCTCAAAATTCTCCAAGCTATGCTTCAATAATACGTGAGCCATGAACTTCCAGATGTTCAAGCTGGATTTAGAAAAAGTAGAGGAGCCAGAGATCAAATTGCCAACATCCGTTGGATCATTGAAAAAGCAAGAGAATTTCAGAAAAACATCTACTTCTGCTTTGTTGACTGTGCCAAAGCCTTTGAATGTGTGGACCACGCAAACTCTGGAAAATTCTGATATAGATGGGAATACCAGACCACCTGACCTGCCTCTTGAGAAATCTATATGTGTGTCAGGAAGCAACAGTTAGAGCTGGACATGGAACAGCAGACTGGTTCCAAATGGGAAAGGAGTACCTCAAGTCTGTATATTGTCACCATGCTTATTTAACTTATATGCAGAGTACATCATGTGAAATGCCACATCAGATGAAGCACAAGGTGGAATCAAGATTGCTGGGAGAAATATCAATAACCTCAGATATGCAGATGACACCACCCTTATGGCAGAAAGTGAAGACGAATTAAGAGCCTCTTGATGAAAGTGAAAGTGGAGAGTGAAAAATTTGGCTTAAAACTCAACATTCAGAAAATGAAGATCATGGCATCTGGTCCCATCGCTTCATGTCTAATAGATGTGGAAACAGTGGAAACAGTGACAGACTTTATTTTTTGGGGATCCAAAATCACTGCAGATAGTGACTGCCACCATGAAATTAAAAGATATTTGCTCCTTGGAAGAAAAGTTATGACCAACCTAGTCAGCATATTTAGATCCAAAGGCAATGTTTTGCCAACAAAGTCCATCTAGTCAAAGTTATGGCTTTTCCAGTAGTCATGCATTGATAGGAGAGTTGGACTCTAAAGAAAACTGAGAGCAGAAGAATTAATGCTTTTGAATTGTGGTGTTGGATAAGACTCTTGAGAGTCCCTTGGACTGTAAGGAGATCCAACCAGTCCACCCTAAAGGAAATCAGTCCTGAATATTCATTGGAAGGACTGATGCTGAAACTGAAACTCCAATACTTTGGCCACTTGATGTGAAGAATTGACTCATTTAAAAAACCCTGATCCTCAGAAGGATTGAAGGTGGGAGCAGAAGGGGACAATAGAGGATGAATTGGTTGGATGGCCTCACTGACACAATGGACATGAGTTGAGTAAACTCCAGGAGTTGGTGATGGCCAGGGAGGCCTGACATACTGCCTTCCATGGTGTCACAAAGAGTTGGACACGAGTGAGTGACTGAATTGAATGGAACAAGGAAAAAGGGTCTGAGTTTTGTATCTAGTTTAAGGAAAGCTGAGGTGCCATATGTGGACAACATGGGGGTCCTTGGAGTTGCAAAGAGCACAGAGAAAGTATAAACTGCATATAGTTTTCAGAATGGTGTAGCAGACTCTGCATTCTCCTGACTTGTAAGTTTGAGAGATTGTAAAAGCCAACCTAAATACCTGAGGAGTAAGAAAGTCATAACTGTTATCTAGGATAAGAGCTTCTTATATCAATATACCTATAGACTGATCAGGGAAATAATTTGAATATTTTTAATTCCAAGAATGCAAGTATTTTAACTCATTTCCTAGAACCCTATATAGTGGAAATACCCCACAAATTTGGTCGAATGACAAAGGAATCCTCTTTGTGAATTGCATGTTGTTTCTGTCACACTAAGTCTGGTGTCATCCACTCTACTATAATGGTGTGTTTAATTTCTCAGCTTAACACACCATTTATTTGCTCATGATCATGGGGGTCAGTAATTTAGTTGGATTCTATCACAGTCACTTGTATACTTGGAGCTTGACTAGGATGGAAAAAGGACTAGTGTCCTTTCTCTCCATATCCACTCTCATCCTTGACATACTAGCCTGGGATTTATTTTTAAAAAAAATTCATAACAGAAGTGTTCCCCTGCAGCAAGAGAATGCAAGGCCAAGTATGCAAGTACTTTTCAAGTCTCTAATTGGATCCCAATTGTAATATCTTATTGGTTAAATTACGCCATATGCTCAAGCCCAGAATCAATGTGGGTGAAGTCTACTTACCATACACTGGAAGTCATCAGTGTAACAATCTGCCATAGAAACCTTAATAATACTGATTCCGAAAAGTTTTGAGTCTATCCTACAAGCTTAGTGTCTTTAATGAAGACTGTGGATCAGTATGTGTGCACAAATTCTCTCCTGTTATTAGAAAGAGAAATAAAGTTAAACTCTCTTGTAAAAGGTTTGTAAAAGGCTCAACTTTGGTCTAGATTAAGAAATGGAATTTGCCCCTGTGAAGTTTATGTATTTTACAGAAATAATTACAGGGATATTCTCTTTTCCCATATTATTCTAGAACCTCACTACTGTCCCAATAAGAAGACTAGTCTCCCCTTGTAGCTGGACACAACTTTGTGGCTGCCTCATTGTGGTGTTGGAGAAGACTCTTGAGAGTCCCTTGGACTGCAAGGAGATCAAACCAGTCCATCCTAAAGGAGAGCAGTCCTGGGTGTTGATTGGAAGGACTGATGTTTAAGCTGAAGCTACAGTACTTTGGCCACCTGATGCGAAGAACTGACTCATCTGAAAAGACCCTGATGCTGGGAAAGATTGAGGGCAGGAGGAGAAGGGGACGACAGAGGATGAGATGGTTGGATGGCATCACTGACTTAATGGACATGAGTTTGGGGGGACTCTGGGAGTTGGTGATGGACAGGGAGACCTGGCGTGCTGCAGTTCATGGGGTCTCAAAGAGTCGGACATGACTGAGCGACTGAACTGAACTGAACTGAACATTGGATAGAATGCATCAAAGTGGTGTTATGTAACTTTTGATACTGGATCATAGAAGATGATCAGATCAGATCAGATCAGTCGCTCAGTTGTGTCTGACTCTTTACGACCCTATGAATCGCAGCACGCCAGGCCTCCCAGTCCATCACCATCTCCCGGAGTTCACTCAGACTCACGTCCATCCAGTCGGTGATGCCATCCAGCCATCTCATCCTCTGTCGACCCCTTCTCCTCCTACCCCCAATCCCTCCCAGCATCAGAGTCTTTTCCAATGAGTCAACTCTTTACCTGAGGTGGCCAAAGTACTGGAGTTTCAGCTTTAGCATCATTCCTGCCAAAGAAATCCCAGGGCTGATCTCCTTCAGAATGGACTAGTTGGATCTCCTTGCAGTCCAAGGGACTCTCAAGAGTCTTCTTCAACACCACAGTTTAAAAGCATCAATTCTTCGGTGCTCAGCCTTCTTCACAGTCCAACTCTCACATCCATACATGACCACAGGAAAAACCATAGCCTTGACTAGACGGACCTTTGTTGGCAAAGTAATGTCTCTGCTTTTGAATATGCTATCTAGGTTGGTCATAACTTTCCTTCCAAGGAGAAAGTACCTTTTAATTTCATGGCTGCAGTCACCATCTGCAGTGATTTTGGAGCCCAAAAAAATAAAGTCTGACACTGTTTCCACTTTTTCCCCATCTATTTCCCATGAAGTGGTGGGACCGGATGCCATGATCTTCGTTTTCTGAATGTTGAGCTTTAAGCCAACTTTTTCACTCTCCACTTTCACTTTCATCAAGAGGTTTTTGAGTTCCTCTTCACTCTCTGCCATAAGGGTGGTGTCATCTGCATATCTGAGGTTATTGATATTTCTCCCGGCAATCTTGATTCCAGCTTGTGTTTCTTCCAGTCCTGCATTTCTCATGATGTACTCTGCATATAAGTTAAATAAACAGGGTGACAATATACAGCCTTGAGGTACTCCTTTCCCATTTGGAACCAGTCTGTTGTTCCATGTCCAGTTCTAACTATTGCTGCCTGACCTGCATACAAATTTCTCAAGAGGCAGATCAGGTGGTCTGGTATTCCCAACTCTTTCAGAATTTTCCACCGTTTATTGTGATCCACACAGTCAAAGGCTTTGGAATAGTCAATAAAGCAGAAATAGATGTTTTTCTGGAACTCTCTTGGTTTTTCTATCATCCAGCAGATGTTGGCAATTTGATCTCTGGTTCCTCTGCCTTTTCTAAAACCAGCTTGAACATCAGGAAGTTCACAGTTCACATATTGCTGAAGCCTGGCTTGGAGAATTTTGAGCATTACTTCATTAGCGTGTGAGATGAGTGCAATTGTGCAGTAGTTTGAGCATTCTTTGGCATTGCCTTTCTTTGGGATTAGAATGAAAACTGACCTTCCAGTTCTGTGGCCACTGCTGAGTTTTCCAAATTTGCTGGCATATTGAGTGCAGCACTTTCATTGCATCATCTTTCAGGATTTGGAATAGCTCAACTGGAATTCCATTACTTCCATTAGGTTTGTTCATAGTGATGCTTCCTAAGGCCCACTTGACTTCACATTCCAGGATGTCTGGCTCTAGATCAGTGATCACACCATCGTGATTATCTGGGTAGTAAAGATCAGTGTCTCATTTTCTCCACTTTCACTTATAGAACCTCAAACCTAGGCATCATTCTGCAAGGAAGCCTCAGCTATGTGTGGAGGTCATGTGTAAAGGTTCTAACCAGTTGTACAGCTAAGGTTCTAGCCAACATCCAGCCAATCAACATCTAGTACCAACTAACAAAAATGTAAATCAATTAACCTTCAGATAATTTTAGAACTGAGCTTTTGAGCCATCTCTTGCTTGTGCATGCATGCTCAGTCATGTCAGTCTCTTGGTGACCCCATGGACTGTAGCTCAAAAGGCTCCTCTGCCCATGGGATTTCCCAGGCAAAAATACTGGCGTCCGTGTCCGTCCGTGTCAGTCATCCTCGTCCAGAGTCCCCCGTCCGTCTGCCCTCGCCTTCACGCCTGGCACTGTCCGTTCTGTAGGTTCGTATCGAACCTGCCCGGAGCCCGGCGGCATCTTCCCGGATCAGGGATCGATCGAAAACACCCTGTCCCCTGCCTCATCGGCAGGTGGATTCTGGGCTGGTGCACTGGGACGACCCAGAGGGATGGAATGGGGAGGGAGGAGGGAGGAGGGTTCAGGATGGGGAACACATGTATACCTGTGGCGGATTCATTTTGATATTTGGCAAATCTAATACAGTTATGTTAAGTTTAAAAATAAAATAAAATTTAAAAAAAAAAAAAAATACTGGAGTGGATTGCCATTTCCTTCTCCAGGGAATCTTCCCAATCCAGGGATCAAAGCCAAGTCTCTTGAACTGGCAAGATTCTTTACCTCTGAGCTACCTGAGGAAAAAATAGCAATGCACAAATTCAGGCCATATATAAAATAATATAAAAATGCTGTTAGACAGAGTTAAGGGAAGGTAAGACTTCGTGTAATTAATGCATATTTTTTCAATTCAATTGAAAAACTCCATTGTTTTTCACAATTTTCAAATTTACAAGTACAAATCAGTGTCATATATCAAGCCATTGTCAAAATGAAATATATCTCTTTCAGTGTTTGTAATATCTAGAAAGGTAGTGCACAGATTCAGAAGCAATTTCAGAGATAATCTAAGTTAAAGATAGGAAGTCCATGTATAATGAATAAAGTAGCAGTGCAAAGAATTACATTCACACCTTTGCTTGACATATACAGTTTATACTATGACTCTTACATTTTTATTTATTTTCTGATTTATTAAAAAGCATAGTATTTATTTTTAGTTATTGGAAGATCTTAGATTGAACATTTTTTAAAAATATGGAGCCTAAAATACATTTGCAATTTAGTATAATTTTAAGGATTAAGTAATTAATTTATCTATTTTTTTTTTTGTATAATCTCTAGGAATGGTAGAAAAATTGTGTCAATACAATTGGATATTTTAAACCTCTTTGAGAAATGAACCAAGTCATTCATTTTCTTTAATGAGGTCTAACCTAATTTTCTAATCTATGCAGTACTTTAAGAAAGCTCAGCCTTCTTACCCTAATTGGACCTATCTATATCAGTGAAGCATTTAGCTAGGGTGTAAATTAAGCAAGTTATATGGCATGATGTCATTGGCCTTACTAAGAGATGTTTGCTGACGTAGAAATAAGTGTTGGTTAAACAGTGCTTCTTAAACTTTGATGTGTACCCAAATAAGTTACTGGGTTTGTTAATTTGTTAACCAGATTCAGTTGACCTGGGGTGGAACCTAGAGGTTCTGACTTTCTAACAGTCTGCCAGGCAAGGGCATGTTACTGGTCACTGGGCCACACTGTGAATGGTAAAGGTTTAGAGGTGTGAGTTCAGACTGAAGCATTGCCACAGTGAAGAATCAGTCCAGTAGAGAAAATAAGGGATACTTTTGCAAGTAATGCTCAGAAGAGTTGTAAAAGTACTTTGCTCTTCTAACCAGGAGTGATAGAAAAAATTAGAAGCATTTTATCAAAATCTGGACTAGCCAACCTTATCAGAAGCAAATTCAGCAGATGGTTCAGTAGATTCTGATCACCTTATCTGAGAAACTCACTCCTCATCTATCTGGGATGTCTCTGCATTCACTTCTGTGAATATGTAATACCATGTTTTCAGTATATTTATTTCTCTCTTTGTAGAAACACAGATGCCCTTGACTTTCTGCAGTCTAGTTCCTGAGGATATTCCTTTTTTTTTGCCTCCACTATTTCTCCTCTTTCTTTCCTACCTTGTGCTTCCCAGGTGCCTCAGAAGTAAAGATTCTGCCTGCAGTGCTGGAGATGCAGGAGACACAAGTTGAATCCCTGGGTTGGGAAGATGCCCTGATTAAGGGCATGGCTTCTTGCCTGAAGAATTCTATGGACAGAGGAGCCTGGTGGGCTACAGTCCCCTGAGGTGCAGAGAGTTGGACACAACTGAAGCAACTGAGCACACACGCATGCTTCCCTCCTCCATATCCTTATTATATAATCATTGCAGCTGATTGTCTAATAAAAATGAAACATCCTGGATTATATACTTTCATTTAATTTGCTTCTCACAAAGCCAGAATAAGATAGGTCTTATTCTCAAGATGAGGACAGAGGAAATTGAGGCCTAGAGAGTTTGATTTCATGTTTAGAGTCTCATGTTATCAAGAACAGAGGAATATCTGAGTTCCAGTACTGATATCCACACTTGTTCACTCCAATCCACTTCCTTAATCTTCATTGCCCATATATAATTAGTCCTGCTAACAAATGTCTGTCATAATTACTCTTTACCAAATATCTCGATGGTCATTTACTTTGTTTGAAACTTTAGTATCTCTCTATTTTTTTTAAGTAAATAAAACATGAAAAACCCACTTAACACATTCTTCTTTATCTAGTCAGTCCTTCATTCACAGTTCTGCCAGAATGATCTTCTTAAACATAAGTCTGATTGTGTCTTTCCCCTTCTAAATGTATCTAATCATCATAGTCCTTCTAGAAATAAGTCACTAACCTTTCTTATTATATAGGTACTTTGTCATCTGAACTCAGCCTACAGTTGCAGACTCCATCAATTATTTTTTTCCTCTAGAAACACACATAGTAACAACACAGGAATGTTTTTCTCCATATTTCTCGTGCACTGGTACCATTGTTCTCTCTGCCAAAAATTCTTTACTCAATTCTACTTGTCCACTACTCACTATAAGTGTAAATGCTGGTATTATCATACTCACACTGCCCTTCTGCTTATTTAGAGGATTCTTTATATGCCTGTGTGACATGATCCACACTTGTTTATACTCATCTCATTGTTTTGTGATTATTTGTGCACATGTCTGTTCCCCTGATTTCTTACTGAAGTTGTAAAGTACATTGATTGTTGTATCAGTCAGAGTTCCACAAAAGGAACAGAACCAGTAAGAAATATATATTGAGATTTATGATAAGGGATTAGCTTACACATTTGGGGAGATTGGCAATATTAGTTTCAAGTCCATAGGGTTAGCTATAAAAAGGGAAGGCTGGAAATCTTAGGCCCTGGATGAAGTTGCTGTTCAGAAATAAAATTTCTACTACAACTTGGAAGCCTGAACTCTGTTTTTTTTTCCATAATTAATTTTTATTGGAGTATAGTTGCTTTATAATGTTGTATTAGTTTCTACTGTACAGCAAAACGAATCAGCTATATGTATACATTTATCTCTTCTCTTTTGGATTTCCTTCCCATTTAGGTCACCACTGAGGACTGATTAGGCCCTGTAGCTCAAATGATAAAGAATCTGTCTGCAATGAAGGAGACCAGGGTTAAATCCCTGTGTCAGGAGATCCTCTGGAGAAGGGAAAAGCAATCCACTCCAGTATTCTTGCCTAGAGAATCCCATGGACAGAGGAGCCTGGTGGGCTACTGTTCATGGGGTCACAAAGAGTTAGATATGACTGAGTGACTAACATACGCACAGAGCACTGATTAGAGTTCTCTGTGCTATATAGTAGGTTCTCATTTATCATCTATTTAATACACAGTAAAGTATGAATGTCAGTGCCAATCTCCCAATTCATTCCACTCCCTCGCCTTCTCCCTTGGTATCCATTCATTTGTTCTCTATGTGTGTGTCTCTATTTTTGCTTTGCAAAGAAGATCATCTATACTAGCATTCAAGATTCTACATATATGCATTAATATATGATATTTTTCTCTTTCTGACTACTGCACTCTGTATGAGAATTTCTAGGTCCATCCATGTCTCTACAAATGACCCATATGCAATGGAATAGTACTAAGCTGTGTTCTTAAGGCTTTTCAATTGTTTGACTAAGGTCCAATGAGAATACCTAGGATGATTTAATTTACAATTATGATTATAATTACTGATAATCAACTTATTATGATTACTTTAATCACATTAACAAAATATCTTCATAGTGACACTGAGATCATAGTTTAATTGTGAACTACAGCCTAGCCAAGTGGAACATCAAAAGACCATTAAAACTGCTAATATAACTCTATTACAGCCAGTAACATCTTAGGATGAGAGAACTGAAAAAAGGAAGACGGGCTAACTTTTGTACATAGAGATGATTATGCCTTAATCTTAAAAGAGAGAAACAATTATGCTATTGATTGTTTTGATATTTTTAAACTATTCAATTTAAAACATCACTAAGTCATTTTTGTTAGTTCAGTTCAGTTCAGTTCAGTCGCTCAGTTGTGTCCGACTCTTTGTGACCCCATGAATTGCAGCACGCCAGGCCTCCCTGTCCATCACCAACTCTTGGAGTTCACTCAGACTCACATCCATCGAGACAGTGATGCCATCCAGCCATCTCATCCTCTGTCATCCCCTTCTCCTCTTGCCCCCAATCCCTCCCAGCATCAGAGTCTTTTCCAATGAGTCAGCTCTTTGCATGAGGTGGCCAAAGTACTGGAGTTTCAGCTTTAGCATCATTCCTGCCAAAGAAATCCCAGGGCTGATCTCCTTCAGAATGGACTGGTTGGATCTCCTTGCAGTCCAAGAGACTCTCAAGAGTCTTCTCCAACAACACAGTTCAAAGGCAATTCTTTGGCGCTCAGCTTTCTTCACAGTCCAACTGTCACATCCATACATCACCACTGGAAAAACCATAGCCTTGACTAGATGGACCTTTGTTGGCAAAGTAATGTCTCTGCTTTTCAATATGCTATCTAGGTTGGTCATTACTTTTCTTCTAAGGAGTAAACTTCTTTTAATTTCATGGCTGCAGTCACCATCTGCAGTGATTTTGGAGCCCCAAAAAATGAAGTCTGACACTGTTTCCACTGTTTCCCCATCTATTTCCCATGAAGTGGTGGGACCAGATGCCATGATCTTGGTTTTCTGAATGTTGAACTTTAAGCCAACTTTTTCACTCTCCACTTTCACTTTCATCAAGAGGCTTTTTAGTTCCTCTTCACTTTCTGTCATAAGGACAGAACATTCAATTCAATTAAATTTAGAACCCCATTAAGTCATTTTTGTTAAGGCTACAGTAAATAAGACTGGAAAAGATCGGTTTTCATTCCAATCCAAAAGAAAGGCAATGCCAAATAATGCTCAAACTACTGTACAATTGCACTCATCTCACACGCTAGTAAAGTAATGCTCAAAATTCCCCAAGCTAGGCTTCAATAGAATGCAAACCTTGAACTTCCTGATGTACAAGCTAGTTTTAGAAAAGGGAGAGGAAACAGAGATCAAATTGCTAACTTTCATTGGATCATCGAAAAAGCAAAAGCATTCCATAGAAATATCTACTTCTGCTTTATTGACTATGCCAAAGCTTTTGACTGTGTGGACCACAATAAACTCTGGAAAATTGTGAAAGAGTTGGGAATACCAGACCACCTGACCTGCTTCTTGAGAAATCTGTATGCTGGTCAAGAAGCAATAGTTAGAACTGGACATGGAACAACAGACTGGTCCCAAATAGGGAAAAGAGTACGTCAAGTCTGTATATTGTCACCCTGCTTATTTAACTTATATGCAGAGTACATCATGAGAAACGCTTGGCTGGATGAAGCACAAACTGGAATGAAGATTGCTGGGAGAAATATTGATAACCTCGATTTTGCAGATGACACCACCCTTATGGCAGAACGTGAAAAAGAACTAAAGAGCTTCTTGATGAAAGTGAAATAAGAGAGTGAAAATGTTGGCTTAAAACTCAACATTCAGAAAACAAAGATCATGGCATCTGGTCCTATCACTTCATGGCAAATAGATGGGGAAACAGTGACAAACTTTACCTTTTGGGGCTCCAAAATCACTGCAGATGGTGACTTCCACCATGGAATTAAAAGACACTTGCTCCTTGGAGGAAAAGTTATGACCAACCTAAACAGCATATTTAAAAGCAGAGACAATACTTAGCCAACAAAGGTCCATCTAGTCAAAGCTATGGTTTTTCCAGTAGTCATGGATGGATGTGAAAGTTGGAATATAAAAAAAGCTGAGCACCACAGAATTGCTGCTTTTGAACTGTGGTGTTGGAGAAGACTCTTGGGAGTCCCTTGGTCTGCAAGGAGATCCAACCAGTCCACCCTAAAGGAAATCAGTCCTGAATATTCATTGGAAGAACTGATGCTGAAGCTGAAACTCCAATATTTTGGCCACCTGATAAGAAGAACTGACTCATTTGAAAAGATCCTGATGCTGGGAAGGATTGAAGGTGGGAGGAGAAGGGGACAACAGAGGATGAGATGGTTGGATGGCATCACTGACACACTGAACATGAGTTTGAGTAAACTCTGAGAACTGGTGATGGACAGGGAGGCCTGGCGTGCTGCAGTCCAAGCGGTTGCAAAGAGTCAGACACAACTGAACTGAACTGACTGAACTGAAATGATGTTTTACAAACAGTGAGTTCATTAGAGTTGTTTAAAATAGTGGAATGTATGGAAGTACATATGTAAGAAAGTATGAAATATTGTCTGGTTTGATATGGCAGAGAATTAAGTGTAGAAATTAAATGTAGGATATGGGCAATACATATTTGGAATGTTAATTTTTGAAGCACTTTTCTTTGATAAAAGCTTTTCACTAAAGATATATTGATTATGTGAAGTAATTGTAAAATACAATAGTTCCACACCTTGTTTGTGGTTTTGCTTTCTGCCTTTTCAGTTACATAATCAACTGGGGTCTGGAATATTAAATGGAAAATTCCAGAAATAAACAATTCATAAATTTTAAATTGCACATCCTTCTAAGAGGATGACAAAATCTGCTGTCATTCCCTTCCATCCTGCCCTGGACCTGAATCATTCTTTTGTCCACAGTATTCCACCCATTAGCCTCTTAGTAGCCTTCTAGATTATCAGCTTAACTGTTGTGGTATGGTAGTGCTCAAGTGATCCTTATTTTATTTAATAGTGTCCTCAAAGTACAAGGGTAGTGATGCTGGATATTCAGATACGCCAAAGAGGAGCAATAAAGTGCTTCCTTTAAGTAAAATGTGAAAGTTCTTGAGTTAGGAAAGAAATTGTATGCTTAGGTTGCTAAGATCTATGATAAGAATGAATCTTCTATCCATGTAATTGTGAAGAAGGAAAAAGAAATTCATGCTAATTTTGCTGCTGCACCTCAAACTGCAATAGCTATGGCTACAGTGCATGATAAGCACTTAGTTAAGATGGAATAGATATCAAAATTGTACAATAAGATATTTTGAAAGAGAGAGGCCACAGTCACACTAATTTATAAGTTAAACTTTTATCAGAAATGTGTACCTATAGGAAAAAACAGAATATATGGGATTTGATATCCACAGTTTCAGGCATCCCCTGGGGGTCTTGGAACATATCGTTCATGAATAAGATGAGACTACTGTATTGCCAAGATAATGACTGAATTTAATTTCTAAATAAGCTTCTATTATATTAATATACAAAAGTTCCTTTAGTAGTCATGTATAAAATAATATTTTTAGAAATATACATTTATATTTTTCTTTAAAATAATGTACATCTCTATGTACATTATTGTACAATTTGTATATGATGTACAACCTATTTCACAGTGTGAACTTGGTTTTGCACAACTAAGAATGAGTCCTGGATTGTAACTTTAGGCATCAAGAATAATTAAGTAGAAACATATCAGGTCTATTTAATTTGCAAATTCAAATGATTAATGCTTTTAATTGATATTCTATGTATTATTTTTCAAATGATTAACATCTTAGAAATAAAAATATTGGCTTGTATTTCATCGCTTACAAAATCTACAACTGTATACTGCATTAACATATTACTATAGTACTTGAATGCACAGAATATAATAATAGTCAAGGTCTTCCCTGGTTGCTCAGATGGTAAAGCATCCACCTACAATGCGTAAAACACTGGTTCGATCCCTGTGTTGGGACAATTAAACATATAATTATACACCTAGTAATAAATATATTCCTGCAATAATTGATGTCATACATGATGTGTTGACCTAATACTAAACGTGTTTGAAAATGATTTGAAAAAGAACCCTAAAGAAAAATAAGCTTGCAACCTGTGTGTTTAAAAGTTAATGTACATTTACAGGGCATTCACACGTAGAAGAGGCAACAGATACCGTCCCCTAGTCTAGCACATCCGTCCTCATAACATCTATTTGCTTTGCTTTGTCAAAACATATGAAAAATCATTAAAGTGTTTTAATAAATGTCTGGTTTTCCTGCTCATTCATCTTATAAATATTAATTAGCCATGGATCAGGCAATTAAAGTTTAATCAATTTGCACTAATTAGCACCACATACTTGCATAAAAAGATAAAACCGACTCCTGCATCTGGCTGTTATTTGCAGTTTTTGTCAAGTGCTGATGAGTTTAATCTTGAAGGGAAGATTAAGAAGAAAAGAAAAAAAAATAAATCAAGAAAGTAGTGTTAATTTTATTAAGTTTTCACTCAGAGAGCCAGTCATGAGAACCATGCAGCTAATGGCAGCAACATTAACTAGTTTTACTGAAACCTGATTCACCCATTCCCTCCTCATGAGCCCCATCTGAAAGGAAGGGGCTCCATCTCGTCTGCTTGTGACACTGCCTTATGCATTTGATTTAATGTCACCATGATTTCAAGTCTGACTGATCTCTATTCTTTGAGACTTACAGCTTAAAATGAATGGTTCCTATAGCCATAGGTATTAAAGATATACTTTCTTCCTTCAGAATGAATGTGAATGGCCTGTGTTGAAGGAGAAATTAAAAAGTTGCAGCCTTACCAATGAAACTGAAATGTTCATAGAATACAAATTATGTGCAACTGTTATGCTGAGAGAGATCTCTGAAAGACTTCAAATTTGCATTCTGAGCTTTTGTGGGCCTTCCATAACAGAACACATTTCTGTTCTGCATAGACTTTGAAACTTACTTGTGCTTCTCTGTCTTTGACTTCTGTATTTGATTAAATAAATTACACTGCCAATCTAGTAAGGAGACATTGTACAGTGCATTTGCATTACTATTTTGTGTTTTAATAACCGGAGAAAATAAAGTGTTCCATTACTGCCTATTCATATAATTGACAAGGATTATAGGGAATGGAACTAGTCTTTAATCACTGATGGAAATTTATCTTAGGCTTGGCAGGTAAAACTACACGTTTTAAGATGATTTAGCATTGTACTAAAAAATAGAGTGTGATTCATAAAAAAAAGCCATGCACCATTTACATTGGGATTTTTATTCAGTTTATGCAAGAATAGACCAGTGAATGGTTATTGATATTTTTCAAATAAAGTATGTATGATTCATTAAACCCCCTATTCCCCTGTGAACAAGCCACTGCTCTGTTAAGTACTCTTTGCCTACATATCCCATACAGAAAGCAAAGGCAGAAAAGGGGGATGTCATGGTTCAATGCCTTCTTTTTAAAAAAAAAAAAAGTGCCTAAAAGTAACAGATAATTCTCTCAATCACCATCTGGATCTCAATACATATGATTATTCACACTGTTGTTGAAAAAATGTGAATATATCTTTGTTAATACAGACGGTACAGACATGCTGGAATAGAGATACATACCTGTATTTACTTTACAAAATAAGACTATGAATCAAATCCCTGTGTTCTAGAATCTTGATCCTATGAATGAAATAGTGTACGAAAAAATGGGTTTTAAATCTAAATTACTATAAAAATAACATAGTTTCATGGGGCAAAGAAAGAGGATATCATGGTTATGCTCCAGTAGATTCCTCAGGAACACATTTCCTTTCTTTTGACATGAATAATATTTGAAGACCAGCCTTATGTGGAGGGAAGCCAGCAGAACATAGTTGCAAGATCTGAGTGTACATCTATGTTCTGCTCTCTTCAAGGTTCAAATTTTTAGGTAATACATTTAATCTTTCTAACTCCTTATCTTCCCCCATACAAAATACTTCATTCTCTGTTTCAACACATATTTAAAGACTGCATGTATTTTTATAAGTGGTTGCTGCTGCTGCTGCTGCTGTTAAGTCGCTTCAATCGTGTCCGACTCTGTGCGACCACAGAGACGGCAGCCCACCAGGCTCCCCCGTCCCTGGGATTCTCCAGGCAAGAACTCTGGAGTGGGTTGCCATTTCCTTCTCCAATGCATGAAAGTGAAAAGTGAAAGTGAAGTCGTTCAGTCGTGTCCGACTCCTAGCGACCCCATGGACTGCAGCCTACCAGGCTCCTCCGTCCATGGGATTTTCCAGGCAAGAGTACTGGAGTGGGGTGCCATCGCCTTTATAAGTGGTATTGGTAACCCAAACACGTGTCACTTCACAAATGATAAAAATAATTAAGTGTATTATACCTAGAGACCAATGGGGGCTTCCCTTATCGCTTATGTGGTAAAGCATCCACCTGCAATGCGGGAGACCTGGGTTCGATCCCTGGGTTAGGAAGACCCTAGAGGAGGGAGTGGCAACCCACTCCAGTATTCTTGCCTGGAGAATTCCATAGATGTAGGAACCTGCTGGGCTACAGTCCATGGGGTCACAAAGAGTTGGAGGCAACTAAGCACAGCATAGCACAGAGACAAACAGGCATCATAATTGTATTTAATATTTAAATACATACAATATAGAGGAGGACTTAAAGCTTATTTTGTTTGAATCCAGAAGAAATTTATAGAAGTCACAGGAAGAAAGCATTTGCTTCACATAGAAAATACCTTTAAGTCTAAATGTACCCCTTTTAGATGGTTTGTCATAAGGAGAAATGAGTGCAGTTCATCCTTCTTGAAGATAGTTTTGTGAGGAATGTTACTACTGAATAGAGGTGGAGATCAATTATAAGATTATAGGAAAAAATTTTAAAATGACAAATATGTAAAGACTAATGTGTTTTGACAATTTCCTCTTTTTATAAAACATATTTATAAATTACTGAAGATTTTACATACAAAAATGCAAATCTAATTTCCCTATTTCTCTATCCATTTAAGATTAACACAAATCCCCATAGTCACTATTAACCGAGATCTCCAAAATAATGCACTCTGTTTTAAAAGCTGGAAGCCAGCTATTGGCAAGTTCTCTTTTCCTTGAACTATCTTCCTGCAGCCAGGATAAGTTAATGCAAAAAAAAAAAGAAGAAAAAAAATCACAACTTTCTAATCTTCTAAGGCTTAAAGGTATTCTCAGATTCCACCTTTTTCTGAGAGAAGAAAGTTCATGTAAATATTATGTTGATTTTAATTTTTATTCTCAGCCCTTCTCATCACATTGTTCATTTTTGAGAGACTCTATTTGAAAAATAATTGGTTCTTCATCACTTATTCTAGTCTACCTGATAGAATTTCCTGTCTGTTTATACACTATTCATTAGAGAAATGAAGACTATACAGTCTGGAATGCATCTCTTCTCCAGACAATTAAGAATATCAATTTTAATTATCTAGAAACAAAGTCATCATTCTCAAATTATACAATTGTATCTACATATATATGGAAAACAGGAATATTCAATTTTTAAAAATGGTACATATATCCTTGACTGTATTTATATTTTCTCATAGTCTTCAATAATATAATTTAAAGGTATTGTATAACATTATTCATTAATGATGGTATAAAACAATGTATGAAATGGTGATGGATGAAAATAATGTAAATAAATAGCTGCTTGTTGTATTGAAAGCTTTATATAAACTTGACTATTACAATAATTATCTTTTATCTGAATCAAATTTAGGTTTACACAAAAAATAAAGTTGTGTTAACCAATTTATTTATTTATTAAAGCACTGATAACAATCTGAAGTTCCACTGTTTTAGTTATCTAAGATAAACTAAATATTACCTATAAGATGTAAGGAGCAATAATAATTCCAGTAACAAAAAACAGAATTTTAAAGGAAAAATGTTAAATACAGCACACATATTCTGCATCTTGTAAAACAGAGATTAAGACAAACTATGTTATAATGGACTAAAGTAGAGGTGGTTTTTGAGAAATGAAATGCAAGGTATCAACAGAAATGTGAATGCCTTCTTCCACAGGTGGTAGGTCACTTCACTTAATTGCATGTTAATAAGAATAGTGATTTTATTTTAAAAATTATATAGTAATTTATTTATTTTTAATGAAGAGAAATTTTGACATTTTTTTACCTATGATACTGAAATTAAATCAGTCATTTCAAGAAATGGGACAACTTTGGCTGGAAGAAAGTGTGTTTTCAGAAAAAAAAAAAAAAGAAAGAAAGAAAACAATCTCCATCAACTACTATTACATTGCAAACCATTTATCCAGACTGGAAAATATTTATCTGAAATTTCACTGATGGATCAAAAAGCTGTTGACTTTCTGGAACTGACAGATTTCATGAAATTTTCTCTAGAATTCCCCTTATGATTATTAGAAAACCAATTACTAAGAAATTCCTTTGTTTCCTTGTAACCTTTTCTCAAATTTATATATTGTTCCCTTCATATGCACCTTTTGTGTACTCTATATCTTGCAAGACTTTATCATTTTTTCCCGTAAGAAAACATGCCTAATTAAAACACTTGTACAGTGCAAAGAACTCTATGAAACCTCATGTGCTAGAAATGAATGTGATGACTTTCCATTGCTATTGCATGAGAAACAATTAATGCTTAGGAACAATTGTAATGTGAAAAATAATATACAATCAGGTTGTGATGATTAATTGGACTACTGGAACCAGATATGATAATAGATCTTAAACCAACCTTGTTAGAGTTTTTATTTTTTTTTCCTGAATGTGGTGATTATAAAGGGTCATATTAAAATAAGATAAATGTTTTACTAAGCAAAAATCTAGAATATCAGAATAAAAATACATTTGGTTGAATAAAAATGACTGCAATTTACTTTACTCCCCTTCAAGAAGTAGATATAGTCTTTCTTGGTTACTATCCTGAAACTAAAAGTTTACAGATTATGTACTTAAAATTTAAAATCTTATAGGAAAAAACAGAATATGCTTATGGATAAATTCTGATGTTGACAAAGTTCTATTTAGTGGCATCTCCAATTTCCTTTTAGATACATGTCCTCTTATAAACCGGGCTTCCCAAGTAGCGATAGTGGTAAAAAACCCATGCCAGCCAATGCAGGAGACTTAAGAGATGAGGGTTATGGTGATTAATTGGATTACTGGAACCAGATACGATAATAAATCTTCAACCAGGAAAATACCTTACAGGAGGGTATGGCAACCCACTCCAGTATTCTTTCCTGGAGAATCCCATGGACAGAGGAGCCTGGTGGACTGCAGCACATATGGTCACACAGAGCCAAACAGGACTGAAGCAACTTAGCAGGTACACATGTTGCTTATAAACTCCTCTCACTTGTTTAACCAAATCATTTAATTTTGTCCAGAATTCAAAAAGGGCATATGGGAATCGCTTGTCTCAGTTCCATGATGCTTTGAGACTAACCTGAGGTGTCTCCAAGAGTGGAAACAGTCAATTGGGAATTGATTTTAGCTGCCTAGGCTGGACAGTGTAGGAAGGTTTCACTCATGTGCCTGATTTCTTGGTGTTTGCCTTGCAAGCTCTCTGTTACTATAACTAGGCTGGTCTTCTGAGTATAGGGGTCTCAAGCTAGTTCAACATGGTAGCTGTCTTCCAAGTGGAAGAAGTAGATGTCACCAATCTTTTTATAGGCATAATCCAGAAATGGACTCATCATTTTTCCATCATGTACTATGGGCTTAAACATAAACAAGCCCACACCATATTCTGTCTCTGAAAGGGAAGGATGGCAAAGAATTTGCAGCTACCCCTGGCCACAAATTATTTATATTCCTCCTATTTTCTGAATGCACTCACTCTCTCTCATGATACCCCAAAGTCTCATTCCATTATGCCATCAAATTCTAGCTTGGGAAATTATCAACCTAAATTGGTCCAAATGAGGAGCGAACTCTTTTCATGCAGTTCCTTGGGTTTAATTCCTTCGATATGATTCTTCATGACCTGAAAATTTCATAAAATAAAGCTTTCTCCCTTCCACATACAACATGCAATTATAAGGATTGGCTACAAAACATTAATAGCACTTCCAATTAAAAAAAAAAAAAAGGGAGGGGAACAAAGGTGACCATACAGCTATTACTGTGGTGATGTTTAGTCACTCAATTGTGTCCGACTCTTTGCGACCCCATGGGCTGTAGCCTGTCAGGATCCTCTATCCAAAGGATTTTCCAGGCAAGAATATTGGAGTGTGCTGCCATTTCCTTCTCCAGGGGAACTTCCCAACCCAGGGATCAAATTCAGGTCTCCTGCATAGTAGGCAGATTCTTTACTGACTGAGCCAATTACTAGTCCATAACACTTGTCAAATCTTGCCATGTCCATGTCACCGGTTTCTTGATTAAGGTATAGCCTTAGTTAACTTCCAACTTACTTAACATACCTGGCTTCCCATGTAGCTCAGTTGGTAAAGCATCTACCTTCAAAGTGGGAGATCTAGGTTCAGTTCCTGGGTCAGGAAGTTCCCCTGGAGAAGGAAATAACAACCCACTCCAATATTCTTGCCTGGAAAATCCCATGGACAGAGGAGCCTGGGAGGCTACAGTTCATGGGATTGTAAGAGTTGGACATGACTTACTGCTATTTTTTAGTTAACTTAGGTAACTAGTTTCATAGTTTCTGAAAATGGTTCTCTGTGGATTTTTAGGTGAATCCACTGTGCTCTCATCTCCATTCTCTAAGTCATTCTTTCTTCCCTATAAAATAGTAGCCATGGTTGCTGTTGAGTAGTTTTCTTATCCTATTTTCTGGTTGTAGAATTTCTAGGCCTAAACTGCCTATATTCATTTTGAACTGACTCTGTCACAGACTAAGCTGGTATAATTCCTTTAGACATTTCTTGGGTCTCTTGTGTATTACATTTTAGTCCACTCAGACAGAAGCAACAGCCAGATACCTTTTCTTGAGGGTAGACCTCTCTCTACCTTAAACTGAGAATTAGAGAACTTCGAACAATGTCCTTAGGATTCTTCTAAATCTTTTTCTCTATTTTTGAAGATCTGTTAGGCACTTCCATACAAATTTTTGAGGGTTAAACAAAGTGTCTTGTAGGCTAAGATCATTTCTTAAGTTGAGGTACTTTTTCTAGGAGGGACTACGGATGAGAAAGATTTAATTTTGAAATCACCAACTTTTAACTCAGAAATGTTTCTTCTAGGTATGACTAGAAATTGCCCCCTTTTTAGTTCATCTCTCTGTAGCTATCCTTTATGACATGCAGCTAAAAGCAATCCATTGGCCCTTTCAACAGACTAAGTGGAAATTTCCTTGAGCAAATATACTAGTTCATTACGTATATTTCTATTTTACAGAATTTTCCAAATTTTCTGTCATATGTCTTAATTTTTGCAGATTCCAGTAATGGTTTCCTTATTGTTCTTCAATCTTTAATACTCTTCCTATAGACCTTTAGGGTTAAGCTCTTGACGAGGCCCCAAAGTTAATGCTTCATATTCTAGGGTTTGTGATGGAAATATTCCTCTTCCTGGTAAAAAATTCTGTGAAAGTTTTCAGATCTCTTTTCTTCCTGAGACAAGGAAGCAAAACTGTGTTTTAAAAAAATCATTATTAACATTCATAGTTCTAAGGCTTGACAGCATAGCTAGTTCATTAGTGTCTCTAAAACAGTTCAATTAGATGGTGGCTAAGGTTGGAGTCATCTGAATGTTCAACTGTGTTCATAGTCCAGATTCTTTATACTTCACTCACATGATGACTTTCTCCTAACACATGCCTCTTTTGAATAAGGAACACGCAGAGGGAAGAAAAGGAACCTCCAGATTCTCCTCTTTGGTAGCAGCCAAGCCCTCACCTTTTCTCTTTTCTCCTTGTCTTTTGCTGTCTCCTTTGTCTTTCTTTTCAGAAAACATGAACTTCTGAGTCACCCAGGGAAGGTGTTTGTGGAAAAACCATTGAGGTCTAGAGTTAGTTTAGTTTTGGAGGTTTTCTGTGTGTGTGTGTGTGTGTGTTGTGTATTTAAGCAAAAAGATAATTAATTCATTTCTTCAATGGATTTAGGGATATTCAGATAATCTGTTTAATCTTTGCTGGTTTTGGTAAGCTTTACTTCTCAAGGAATTTGTACTTTTCTAAGTTTTAAAATTTGTTAGCCTAAATTTATTCACACTATTCTATTATCATCATTTTCACATTTTGTAGAATCTGTAGTAGTAAGCCCTCTCTCAAAATGCATATTTCTAGCTTATGTTCTTTTTTCCTTGATCATTCTAGTTAGTCTGTCATTTAAAAAATCTTTTTCGATATCTAGTTTTTGGTGTTAACTTTGTATTTATCTCATATTCTGCTAAATTCTGCTTGTAAATATTTAGTTTCATCTACTTGTTTTGACTCTAGTTGTTTTGTTTAGCTTCCTAAGGGAGTGTTAGATTATTGAGCTCAAATCTTTCTTCTTTTTGAATATTATCTTTTCAAGCTATACATTTCCCTGTTGGTACCTGCTGTCCACAAATTTTAATATATTTTATATTTATTATAATCGTCTTTATTATTTTCATTGTGGTTTCTTTTTTAACATGTATTATTTACAAATGTATTGTTAAATATTCAAAAGAATTTGAGGAGGTTCTGCATATCTTGATTGATACTGGTTTCTAAATTAATTTTATTGCAGTCAGAAAATAGCCCCTGTATGATGCCAATAATTTTAAATTTACAGCAATTATTTTAATGTTTGGCATACAACTTCTTGGTGAATAAAACAAGTGTACACATTTACTTGAAAATAATTTATATTTTGCAGTTGCTGGTTATTGAATAGAGTTCCATAAATGTCAATTAGTACAAGCCATTTAATAGTGTGGTTTAGATAATTTGTATATTTGCTAATTCTTTATATAGTTGTTCTCTCAGTTGCCGAGATATATGTGTCAAAATATGCTATTATAATTGGGAAACTGTCTATTCTAGGGATTTTTGGTTCATGTATTTCCAGGCTCTGTTATTATGTATTGCTGCTGCTGCTGCTGCTGCTAAGTCGCTTCCGTCATGTCCGACTCTGTGCGACCCCATAGATGGCAGCCCACCAGGCTCCCCCATTTCTGGGATTCTCCAGGCAAGAACACTGGAGAGGGTTGCCATTTCCTTCTCCAGTGCATGAAAGTGAAAAAATAAACTGAAGTTGCTCAGTCGTGTCCGACTCCTAGCGACCCCATGGACTGCAGCCCACCAGGCCCCTCTGTCCATGGGATTTTCCAGGCAAAAGTACTGGAGTGGGGTGCCATAGCCTTCTCTGTATTATGTAATACATATTCATAATTATTGCTTCATCTTTATGAACTCACCATTTGCCTTTATAAAATGTTTCTTATCTGTAATAATAATTTTATATTGAAATACCTTTTCTGATATTAATATAGCCACTGCTGCTGCTGCTAAGTCACGTCAGTCGTGTCCGACTCTGTAGGACCCCATAGACTGCAGCCCACCAGGCTCCCGTCCCTGGGATTCTCCAGGCAAGAATACTGGAGTGGGTTGCCATTTCCTTCTCCAGTGCATGAAAATGAAAAGTGAAAGTGAAGTCGCTCAGTCGGGTCCGACTCCTCGCGACCCCATGGCCTGCAGCCTACCAGGCTCCTCAGTCCATGGGATTTTCCAGGCAAGAGTACTGGAGTGGGTTGCCATTGCCTTCTCCAATATAGCCTCTAAAGTCTTGCTAACTTTAGTGTTTGTAAACTGTATGTTTATCCTACCTACTTATTTTCAACTTATGTGAAACTTTTTAATTAAAGTGGTCCTTGCACATAGCATATAGTTGTGTCTTACTTTTTAATCTTTTCAGTAATTTTTGCCTTTTAATTGGAATGCTTATATAATAACATTAAATGCAGATTCTTTCAGAGCTAGATTTAGGTCTACAATTATATTCTGTTTTCTCTGTCTCCTCAGATATTTTTCCTCTGTTTCCAATTTTATGACTTCAGTTAAATTATTTGAATGATTTCAGAATTCCACTGTATTTGTTTACTTTCGTGACATATTTTTTGGCATGATCTTTTATTTACAATACTGTATCATAAGAACTTCAAAGAGGCGTTTTAATTTGAGGAGGAAGAACATAATTTTTATATAGCTTCAGCATGCATGGTCAGATGAAGTTTCATAAGTTTAGAAAATAACTATTTAAAGATGGTTCCCAAAGAAGGAGAAATTATTTTTTTGGCTTGATGCTGCTGCTGCTAAGTCGCTTCAGTAGTGTCCGACTCTGTGCAACCCCATAGACGGCAGCCCACCAGGATCCCCCATCCCTGGGATTAGTAACCACTTATTGGACAATTCAGGAGGATTAATAAGGATAGGAAGAACCAAGGCCATGCATAGAACAGACTGAACGATTTTGTTAGTATGTCAGAGTCTTTTACTTTACCCCACTTGATCACTTAATCTACTTCACCTTTCTTCATAGTACTATCTCTACTTCAAATATTTTACCAGCTTATTCATTTCCTTCAGATTGCTTGTCTCTGCCTTTGAAATATAATCTGCATAAGAGCAGAGCTGCTGTCTGCCCTGATGTCCTTGGTGTTTCCAATGCTTACAACATTGTCTGGCACATCATGGACACTCCAGACATACTGCTTGAATGAAAATTGGGGGTGGGGTGGTAAAATATAATTCTTATATTGGAAAACAGATATATAGTTTTGAATGGATTTTAGTCAAATTGTGCTGTTAAGAAATTTTTTTTAAACAAAGTTTAAAAAGCAGGTAGCAATAAAAGAAAGCAGTTCTGATATAGGGCCAGTAGTACAAAATAGTAGTGTGTGAATACTGGATAAGAGACACATTTGGCAATGGTGCAACTTAAGTACATACTGATGACTGTTCATAGTCTACCAAGAGTTATAACTCCACACTTCAAGAACAACATGCTGAGAGTTCCTAAAAAACAACAACAAAAACAAAACAAAAACAAAAAACTACTTTAAAAAGGCATAACCCAGATGTTTCCTCATTTGACCAATTCCATCTAGGTTTGATTTGCAGACGTCTTTAGCCACGCCCAAAGTCATATGAAATGTTTTACCTGATCAGCTTTCTAAAATAAAGTTTCAGGACAATGACAGTAAGATAAGGGAAGCAAACATAGAGGAATGATGTCATAATTACTATATACACATATTTTTTGACAATAAGGGAGAGACTTTTACAGATACATTTCAAACGAAAAAAAAGGAAAATAATTTTGTACAAGAACTTTCACACATTCTCTACTGTGTCTTTATTTTGCTGTCTTCATTCTTATAAACTCACCATAGTTAACTTGATCATCATCATCAATAGCTGCTTCACTGACCAGACTGAATGACTGAATACTCGTTTAACACCACTTTTATATTCCCCATCATGTCACAGAGACTAGAGTTTAGATAGATGCCTTCTCTTATAACCTCTCAGTTCCCTGGAGATGAAACCTAAATTCCATCATCTCTCTAATCAGGCAATAATGGTTTACCAAGTAAGTAAGTAAGTGAAGTTGCTCAGTCGTGTCCGACTCCTTGCAACCCCGTGGACTGTAGCCTACCAGGCTTCTCTGTCCATGGGATTCTCCAGGCAAGAATACTGGAGTGGGTTACCATTTCCTTCTCCAGGGAATCTTCCTGATCCAAGGATCGAACCTGGGTCTCCCACATTGGAGGCAGATGCTTTAACCTCTAAGCCACCAGGGAAGATATGGTTTACCAAGGAGATAGCAAACAAGTGAGGAGAAAGAGAGAAATGAACATAACCTTTCGATTGCTCCCCCTCCAAAACAGACCTGGTTCATTTCCAAGAAAGGTAGAGATTTATTTAAAGAGATCTAGAGGAATGAGAGAAGAAAGTAAATGAAGGAAAGAAATAACTTCCTCTTTCCCTTTTACACATGACATTTTATCTTCAGGCTAAGCTTAAAATACTTCTTCATATGTTAAAGTAAAAATAAAAGAATCTATTTTCATTTCAAATTATCCATTAATATAAACTCACATTTGCATTTTAACCAAGATAATTACTATTTTCCAGTCTCAATCTTGATGAGTTCTCTTAAACTTGCAATCAGAGGGAATTAATACTGTTTTTCATAGTAGCCCTGCCCTGTTCCCTCCCCCGGCTCCTGCTGGGCTTTCCCTGATGGCTCAGGGATAAAGCATCAGTCTACAATGAAGAAGACGCAGTTTCAGTTCCTGGATTGGGAAGATCTGGAGAAGGAGACAGCAAATCAGCCCAGTGTTCTTACCTGGGAAATCCCATGGACAGAGGATGCTTGCGGGCTACAATCCATGGGGTTGCAAGAGTTGGACGTGACTAAACAGCTAAATTACCACCACCACAACCCCCTAACCCCCATGTCAGGAAATTTATCCTATTTCAAAGCACATTTTGAACTTTTCATAATTTTTCTGCATATATTCTTACCTTTCCCTGCCCGTATTTAGACTATGTAATTTCATGCTATAACTCAGCCCTTAGGTAATTTCCTCCTACTTTGCTTAGTCATATTCAATGTCTAATATAACTAAGTTTAATTTAACAAAAAACAAAAGTATGTTAAAATTGAGATATCTAATTCTAAATATGTAACTAATGTCCTATTTTAGCAATTGTTAAAGACTAAATAGATTGCAAAAAAAATTGTGTAGTTTCATTAACATTGATGTTCTAGATAAGAGGCTCTGTAAATAAGTTCCCAATTATTCTACTTTAGTTCAGCAAATGTCTTTACATTGTAATATTTTCTAGGTTTGGTTAATCAGGTCTAAAGATTTTTGAATAATTAAAAACTTTCTCTAACACATTTTTCTTCAAGTTGTATTTCTGTTTGTTTAAAGGCTTGATCTCAGTTTGTGACTCGCCGGCAATGTTTTCCATTACTGTGCACTGTTTGAAAATGCTTGGATGGTGATAATCATCGGGCTCCTGGGGTGTGATCAGTGTGGCGAGCATCTCTGACTTGCCTTTTAAATTTTCTCCATTTCCTCACAATTAAACATATTTTAGTCTTGTTTACAATAGCCTCTCACTTTTAATTTTTTTGTCAGCTGGGTAATGTCATTTATTTTCAGTATAATATTGTAATATATGATTTTCAATTTCTTTAAACTTGTAGCCTATAATTATTTTTAACACACAATTGAACACTGAAATTAGTTGATGTAAAAATTTAGGGATAAATTCTATGTATTTCACTCATGCAACTTTTCTGGTGTACATATGTGTGTGTGTGTGTGTGTGTAGCCAAAAATAGTAATAAGTATGCCCTAAAGAAAAGATTTTATCTATATTATTTTTCTTATAGTCCTATTTTAAAATTCTTTTAAGCAATACCTATAAGATTCTGAGATGGTGAATGATAGGAAAGCCTGGCATGCTATAGTCCACTGGGTGGGAAAGAGTCAGACACAACTTAGCGAATGAACAATACGATTCTGGGTTAGGGATGTATTAAACTTTTACTAAAGGAGGCTAGCATATGAAATTTATAAAGTAGACTCAATCATGCTGCACCCTCCACTACTTGTTTCTGTAACATCTTCAAGCTAATCTTTCTTAAATCATCTAATTAAATGCCACTGTTCCAAGATTTCTTCCAAAGCATTGACATCCTCCTTTATAGGATAACTGCATCCAAAATAAGCCAGTAGTCTTCCAAATTATAAAATTGAAAAGTATAATTTCAATGTTTTCCTTTGTTTCATGTTGAATTGCCTACATGCTAAAGTGTTGCAATTTTATTAGTTAACTTTACCACTAGAAATAATATTCTAAAGTCATATTCAAATTAACTTAAAAAATTACCTTATCATTTAGCTGATTAAAATCTGAAAGAACTCATTTAAGTGCTTCTCTCTCTCACACACAATTACACACCCCCACACACAAACACACACTCTGTAATCCACCGCTTAGCAATGTTATATAGGTCATTGACCCAAATTGTTATGCTTAACCAGATAGATTATTTTAAATAAAACATTGTTTTTACCAGTCCATTTTTGTGAAGTCAAGGAACTATTCCAGCTCTACTGTGGCAAAAAAAAAAAAAAATAGTTGAATGTTGTATTATTTGGCATATCCTAATCGTTTTATAAAATTTAAGGTAGTTTGCTGACTATTTAAGATGCCAAAATAGGTCAATGGGGTACGATCTTTCTCCCAAGTCTTTCTTCACCCCCCAATATGGGTCATTTAATTGGCAATTAGCCCATGCTTGTATGCATAGCAGCTGTCAACAACTGCCCCAAGGAATCTTATAATTTTAGAGAATGTATTGTCCTGTTTGTGGATCCCAAAGGCCTGTTTGTCATAAGAATCCTTTTGAGCCATCTGTACCCAGTGATTCTGTAAGATCCCTGGAATTTTATTATTTAGGTAAGGACAAACTGTTAGGTTGGCAAGACAGCCAAAAACCAAGATTCACAGCAGGTATATCTCAAAAAAATCTAAGCATTAACAATGAATTAAGTGAAGTGAAGTCGCTCAGTAGTGTCCGACTCTTTGCGACCCTATGGACTATAGCCCACCAGGCTCCTCCGTCCATGGTCCATGGGATTCGGTGAGAATACTGGAGTGGGATGCCATTTCCTTCTCCAGGGAATCTTCCCAATCCAGGGATCGAACCCGGGTCTCCCACATTGTAGGCAGAAGCTTTACTGTCTGAGCAACCAGGAAGTCTCTAACAATAGAAGTCTCTAACAATAGAAGTCTCTAACAGGGAAGCATTAACAATAGTGTTCCCAATTAACTGTCTCCCTGCCTTCCAGCACCAGTAATTCATATGAATTTATGCTTGATTCACACTTTTTACAACAATTTTCTTTATAGTACAGACATATTTAAATAATTAGACAAATCCTAGATTTATTTTTTAAGAGTGAAGGAAAAAATTTGGTTCACATTCCAATGCTTTGTAACAATAAAAACAATGTTATGGGGTTACTTGCAAATGATAACAAAATTCAGCACACATAAGCTTTGATAAAGAAGTGAGAGACTATAAAGTGGGAATTACGTATTTGCTAGTCAATTTCCAGGAGTCACTTCACTGATTCCTCAGGAAACCAATACAGATTAAGTGTCCCACTTTATAGATGAGGAAAATTCAGATTATTCTCATCAATCAGACCCTGTAGAGATGGAGGCCTCGGGGTGCCACCAATCCCCCCTGCCAGCCTGAAGAATGTCTACACATTGATGATATATTCTGAGCAGGACCCAAGCTTCCAAACAGGAAACTGAACACTGGAAACTGGGAAGGGCCAGAATCACTATGGAGCCATAGGGTCAGAGCCAAGATGTCACACCAGGTCTACCTTGCTTCAGAGGCAATCATTCTAACACACTAGCTTCTGATCAACTAAGAGTCAAATTATTAATTCATTTAATAACTTGTTAGACTTCTAATAAATTTTAAAGTAGTTATTGATTATATGCTATAAACTGACAGCCCTGATTGATTATATATATATAGCATGCAAATTATATATGTAATATACAAATGATGTATATAGAATATTGGCTTGGTGAAAAAGTTCACTCGGGTTTAATAAAAAATTATATACACACATTATTTTTTCTTCTCTGAAATGGAAAGGAATCTTCAGTGAAGTGTTTTGTGTATAAATAAATAAATATGCACACATATGCATATATATATGAGATTTTTGAGGGTTTTTTGTTTGTGTGTGTATATGCATATATGGACAAATAAAAAATGTCAGAAAAAGGAAACAACTTCCAAATATTTCTTCAGTTAAAGCTGGAAGCAGGAGCGAGAGTGACCAAGAGATTATAGACAATCTCCCTTCCCCCATATACCACTTTTAAGAGTTTGAATGAATATTAGGATAGCTGTAGACTTACTACAATAGTTGGAGTTAAACTATTATTTAATAAAATTCAATATTCTAAAAACTAAGATCATGGCATCTTATCCCATCACTTCATGAAAAATGAATGGGGAAAATTGGAAAGTGACAGATTTTATTTTGAGGGGCTCCAAAATCGCCATGGACTGGGGCTACTGCCACAAATTTAAAGATGCTTGTTCCATGGAAGGAAAGCTATGACAAACCTAGACAGCATATTAAAAAGCAGAAACATCACTTTGTCAACAAAGGTCCATCTAGTCAAAGCTTTGGTTTTTCCAGTAGTCATGTATGGATGTGAGAGTTGTTCCATAGAGAAGGCTGAACACCAAAGAATTTATGCTTTCAAACTGTGGTGCTGGAGAAGACTCTTGAGTGTCCCTCAGACAACAAGGAGATCAAACCAGTTGATCTTAAAGGAAATCGACCCTGAATATTCTTTGGAAAGACTGATGCTAAAGCTGAATCTCCAGTATGTTGGACACCTGATGCGAAGAGCTGACTCATCAGAAAAGCCCCTGATGCTTGGAAAGATTGAGGGCAGGAGGAGAAGGAAATAATAGAGGATGAGATGGTTGGATGGCATCACAGACTCAAGGGAAATGAGTTTGAGCAAACTCTAGGAGATAGTAAAGAACAGGAAAGCTTGGCATGCTACAGTGCATGGGTACAAAGAGTTGGACACGACTTAGCAACTGAACAATGAAAACAAGACCTTGAAGGATAAGGTGTCTAAACTAACATCTTAAATATAAGTATCTTAGAAACACGCCCATTTTAAGACAATATTTGATGCCATTTGTTGGTATAGACTGAATGTTTGTGTCACACAAAATTTGTATGTTGCAATCTAATTTTCAAATTGGTATTTGGAGGTGGGGCCTTTGTAAGGTGATTAAGTCAGAAGAATGAAGCTTTCATATATGGGATTAAGGCTCTTATAAAAGGCTCCAGAAAGCTCCCTCACATCTTCTGCCTTTTGAGTACAAAGTGAAAAAAAGACTGTCTATAAACCAGAAGTAGGCCCTCATCATGCACCAAATTTGCCAGCATCTTGACCGTGGTGGTCTCCAAGCCTCCAGAGCTGTGAAAAATAAATTTATGTTGTTATAGGTACCCACTGAAATGTTCTAGCAGCTCAAATGGTCTAAGACACTTGTCCATCATCTATTAATCTGCCATTTAATTTAGATTTATTAATGGGTTATTATGACATTTTCTGTTGCAATAAGCAAAAAAATCCCATTGGCTTTGCCTTGCTGCTGCTGTGCTTAGTCGTTGAGTTGTGTCATACTCTTTGGGACCCCATGAACTGTAGCCCGCCAGACACCTCTGTCCATGGAGATTCTCCAGGCAAGAATACTGGAGTGGGTTGCCATGCCCTCCTTCAGGGGATTTTCCCAAACCTGGGATCAAACCCAGGTCTCTGACATTGCAGGAGGATTTTTTTACTATCTGAGCCACAAGGGAAGCTCAATGAATATAATTCTATCCCAAGGTAAAAAGTTCTGTGGGAGTATCTGAAAGGAATTCTACAGGCAATATAAATTTTCATAATATTATACTTTAAGTCTATAAATAGTTTGAAAAATAACAAGAGAAGATTTTATTTTTTAAGTGGCAGAATAAAGCATTCAATCTGACTCTCTTAGCAAATTAATATCCACTCTATGCCAACTGAGCAGCATGTAGGATAAAGCAGAGAAGTGACTCCCCACCCCAGTACAAAGATGGTCATGTCCTAATCCCCAGAACCTGGGACTATATTAGGCTTCATGGCAAGAAAGAATTAAATTAGCTGATGAAATTATGATGGCTAATCACCAAACATTCACATAGGGAGATTATCCTGGGTTATTCACGTGAACCCAATGTAATCACAGGGCCCTTAAGGTGGAAAAGGAGGCAGAAGCATGTTCCAGTGATACAGTGTGAGAAAGACTCAAGGTGCTATTGCTAAATTTCAGAATGAAAGTAAGCCACAAGTCAAAGAATGAGGGCGATTGTTAACACCTGGAAAGGAAAATAGATTATCTTGCAGAATCTTTAGAAAGGAACACAACCCTACCAACAACTTGATTTTTGCCCAGTGAGACTCATTTCAGATTTAAGTCTCCTAGGACTTAAGATCAATAAATTTGCATTGATTTGAGCCACTAAGTTTGTGGCAACTTTTTACAACAGCAATAGAAAGCTATACACTGAGTGATGTTTATCTATTGCATGATATTTCTGTTGAGTATGTATTCTTTGGCTAAAGACAGAGCAATTTAGTGTGAAGTCGAAATCTTATAGAAATATCAATTTATACTTTTTGCTTTATATTTCTAGTATCTAAATTTTGGTGATGGACTTTTTGCCACATGGATAGGCATGAAGCAGGACCCATTTTTATATAAATTGCTGTCTGTATATGTGTATGTGTATATATATATATATACTTTTAAGAAGTCTCAATGATATTGGATTATAGATTTTCATAATTCTCAATGGAGAAGAATCTGAGCAAACTTTGGGGGATAGTGAAGAACAAGGAGAACAAGCAGGCTGTAGTCCATGGGATCACAAAGCACAGGACATTAGCAACTGAACATAAACAACAGCAACATTTTGAAATTCTTATTCCATCAAATTCAACCAAATATACAATCATCTTTTAGGATGGATCATTTTGTTTTCTTTTGTTTTTTAACAGGGTACCTAATGACATTTTAAAACTACCACACAGACAAAACTTTACAGGAAGTTGTCCGTATTTAAATCTTGTCTAGCTCACCACCCCGCAGCCCGCCCTCAGCACTTTCTGAGTTCAGCAAAGATGACCCTTTAGCATGCAACATTGAACTTGGCAATACATAATCAAACTTAGTATCTCTTCTTAGAAGTTCTATTCAATGCTATAACTTTGGTGACTAGTATAGAGCACCATAGAATTGATACTTTTGAACTGTGGTGTTGGAGAAGACTCTCCAGAGTCCCTTGGACTGCAAGGAGATCCAAACAGTCCATTCTAAAGGAGATCAGCCCTGGGATTTCTTTGGAAGGAATGATGCCAAAGCTGAAACTCCAGTACTTTGGCCACCTCATGTGAAGAGTTGACTCATTGGAAAAGACTCTGATGTTGGGAGGGATTTGTGGCAGGAGGAGAAGGGGACGACAGAGGATGAGATGGCTGGATGGCATCACTGACTCGATGGACCTGAGTCTGAGTGAACTCCGGGAGTTGGTGATGGACAGGGAGGCCTGGTGTGCTGCAATTCATGGGGTCACAAAGAGTCGGACAGGACTGAGCGACTGAACTGAACTGAACTGAACTGATAGTGCCTACCATAGGATGTTGTCTCTAAACTTTTTATGGACTAAATAAGTGGAGATACCCAGTACTGAAAGCACTGAAGTACTGTGTTGAGGCATGTTTTAAAGGTACCACCAGAATGCTAATGCCTATCTATCTGTTCCTTGGTTGTCTACACTCATTTCAGAAGCACTCAAGCCTATGCAAATTTTTTTTTTTTTTTTTTCCTGGTATAAGCACTGCTAAGTTCTCAGTGTCTCAAAAGAGTCTGTGAAATAGCTCTTTCAGTTTTCAAAGATAAGTTCTCAGTGTCTCAAAAGAGTCTGTGAAATAGCTCTTTCAGTTTTCACTCATCCTTTTCTGGGCATCCTCACCTAAAACACATCCATGAATCTGTTCAATATCTGGGATGATATTGTGCTATAGTCACAACCACTTCCTCTCTAATTTAATTTTATTTTTTTCTATAAGACAATTCTTTCAGTTCCTCATCTTAGTGGATTTCTTTTGGGCTTACTCCATTAGTTCTATAAAATAAAACCTTGCAGAGAAAAATCAAATTATAAACAGCTTGTGTGCATGCTAAGTCACTTCAGTCGTTTCCCTTTTCTACCCTACGGACTAGACTGTAGCCCGCCAGACTCCTTTGTCCGTGGAATTTCTCCAGGCAAGGATACTGGAGTGGGTTGCTGTCCCCTCCTCCAGGGTATCTCCCAGACTTAGGTATCAAATCTGGGTCTCTTGCTTTGGCAGGTAGATTCTATACCCTAGCACCACCTGGTGCAAACTAATATCTCCATTTCTTTACTTTCGAACGTACTCATTATTTCCATAAGTAACCTTTAAAAATGTGTGTTGTAAAAAGCCTTTAGCACAGAAACTGATACAAAGTAGATACTTAATAAATCTTAGCATCTCTTCCCCTTTCTATGAAAAACTATGAAATATTTTCCTACAGGAAAAAGCTGTTTAAGGTGAAAATGTAATATTTTTACTATTTAAAGCCATATGCCTAATAAAACAGCTATTTAACATGATTTTTATAACAGATATGTAGTTAATATATAATGAAAAGTGTTGGAGAGCAGTGGAAGAATATCAGCAAATAATATTCTGAGCTTTTTTAGTCCAATTTGGGAGATTATCTTTAATGCTAGTTCTCTACTAAAGTTGGTGCAATTAAAAGCTAGATTTAGCTCTAAATTACAATCACATATTTTCATCAATTAAATTACTCAAAATTTCTCTAATCCATATTTAAACTATTTCTTCAAGAAAAAGATAATACAATTTAATTGAGGATTTGATCTTGTTTGAACCACTTTTTATTGAAGTATAGCTAATTTACAATGTTGTATTTGTTTTAGGTATACAGGAGAGTGATTAATATATTATCTATTTATCTATCTATGTATCATCTTCTTCTTCAGATGTTTTGCCATTATAGATTATTACAAGATTTTGAATGTATTTCCCTGTGCTATGCAGTAGATCCTTAATCTTTATCTATTTTATACTTATCTATTATACTTTATTTATTTTATACCTTATCTTTATCTATTTTATTTTTTGTATATGTTAATCCCCAAACCCTAATTTCTCTCCCCTTCCACCTCCCTAGCCTCTTTGATAATTGTAAGTTTGTTTTCTATGTCTAAGAGTCTATTTCTGTTTGTCTATATCAAAATCTACTATCAGTTCATAGGTATCAGTTTTTAGATTCCCCATATAAATGATATCATATGTTCAGTAACAGCATTATTTCATTCTCTTTTGTGGCTGAGTAGTAATTTACTATATGTACCACATCTTCTTTATCCATTCATCTGTTGATGGACATTTAGTTTGCTTCCATGGCTTGGCTAATGTACATAGTGCTGCTATGAACACTGAAGTGCATATATCTTTCCAAATTAGAGTTTTCTCCAGATATATGACCAGAAGTGGTTATGAAGGATCATATGGTAATTCTATTTTTAGTTTTTTAAGGAACCTAAATACAGTTCTCCATAGTGGCTGCACCAATTTGCATTTCTCCCAGCAGTGTACCAGAGTTCCTTTTTCTCCACACTCTCTCTAGCATTTATTATTCATAAACATTTTAATAATGCCACTCTGACTGGTGCGAGGTGATACCTCATTGTAGTTTTGATTTGCATTTCTCTATGGTTTTTCCAGTGGTTATGTATAGATGTGAGAGTTGGACTGTGAAGAAAGCTGAGCGCCGAAGAATTGATGCTTTTGAACTGTGGTGTTGGAGAACACTCTTGAGAGTCCCTTGGACTGCAAGGAGATCCAACCAGTCCATTCTAAAGGAGATCAGCCCTGGGATTTCTTTGGAAGGAATGATGCTAAAGCTGAAACTCCAGTACTTTGGCCACCTCATGTGAAGAGTTGACTCATTAGAAAAGACTCTGATGCTGGGAGGGATTGGGGGCAGGAGGAGAAGGGGACGACAGAGGATGAGATGGCTGGATAGCATCACCCACTCAATGGACATGAGTTTGGGTGAACTCTGGGAGTTGGTGATGGACAGGGAGGCCTGGCATGCTACAATTCATGGGGTGGCAAATAGTCGGACATGACTGAATGAGTGAACTGAAGTGAATAATGATCAGCGATAGTGAGCATCTTCATACAAGCTTTTGGCCATGAAATGCCTATTTGGATTATCTGTGCATTAAAAAAATTTTTTTTTAATATTAAGCTGTATAAGCTACTTGTATAGTCTTGAAATAAATCCCTATGGGTATTTTATTTCCAGACATCTTTCTCCCAGTCCAAAGGGTGTCTTTTCATTTCGTTTGTGGTCTACTTGCTTGCTGTGCTTAGTCGCTCAATTGAGTCTGACTCTTGGTGACCCCGTGGACTGTAGCCCACCAGGCTCCTCTGTCCATGGGGATTATCCAGGCAAGAATACTGGAGTGGGTTGCCATGCCCTCCTCCAGGGGATCTTCCCAGCCCAGGGATCGAACCCAGGTGTCCCTCATTGCAGGCAGATTCTTTACCATCTGTGCTACCAGGTAGTTGCCACATTTCTATAGTGTTATTTTTATTTCTAGGATACAGATCTGAAAGTTTTTTTTTTTTTTTTTTTCTGTGATCTATGTCAAAGAGTGTTCTATGTTTTCTGAAGTCAAAGAGCTTGATTACTTGAGCTCCATTCTTCATCAATATTATTTTGGCTATTTAGGGTCTTTTAGGTTTCTATGGTGGAGAAGGCGATGGCACCGCACTCCAGTACTCTTGCCTGGAAAATCCCATGGGCGGAGGAGCCTGTGGCTGCAGTGCACGGGGTCATGAAGAGTCTGACGGGACTGAGCGACTTCACTTTCACTTTCCACTTTCATGCATTGGAGAAGGAAATAGCAACCCGCTCCAGTGTTCTTGCCTGGAGAATCCTAGGGATGAGGGAGCCTGGTGGGCTGCCATCTATGGAGTCACACAGAATAAGACATGACTGAAGCAACTTAGCAGCAGCAGCAGCAACAGCAGGTTTCCATATAAATAAAAAAGTATACATTGTTCTAATTCTATGAAAAATGCCTTTAGCGATTTGATAAGGGTCATATTGAATCTGTCGGAGAAGGCAGTGGCACCCGACTCCGGTACACTTGCCTGGAAAATCCCATGGCCGGAGGAGCCTGGAAGGCTGCAGTCTGTGGGGTCGCTGAGGGTTGGACACGACTGTGCGACTTCACTTTTTTCACTTTCATGCATTGGAGAAGGCAATGGCGACCCACTCCCGTGTTCTTGCCTGGAGAATCCCAGGGACAGGGGAGCCTGGTGGGCTGCCGTCTGTGGGGTCACACAGTGTCGGACACGACTGAAGCGACGCAGCAGCAGCAGCATATTGAATCTGTAGATTGCCCTGAGTAATATGGTCATTTTAACAATACTGATTCTTCCAAGATAAGAGCACAATACAGTTTCCATTGTTTTTTTTGTTGTCCTCAATTCCTTTCATTAGTGTGTTAAATTTTCAAGTACAATTTTTTAGATTGTTAGATTTATTTCTAGGTGTTTTATTCTTTTTGATGTCATTGTAAATAAGGCTGATTTCTAATTTCTCTTTCTTATGGTTGCTGTTAGTATATGGAAATGCATCTGAAGCTTAATGAATTCATTGATGATTTCTAATTGTTTTTGTTTCTGTTTTTTTTCGTTTTGGTCACATCTTTAGGATTTTCTATGTATAGTATAATGTCATCTGCAAACAGTGAGAGTTATACTTCCTTTCTAATTTGAACACATTTAATTTCTTTTTAATTTAAATCAAAAGTATTATGATTTTGAAGAAGTAAACCCAAAATATAAAAATATATAAAGGAAACTTTAATTTCAAGCTATTACTTCTGTAGTTTGTTATTTGACTTTAAGGAAACCCTTGCAATTAAAAAGATGTTGCCCTATATAGCACTTGATCTTTTTATACTTTAGTGTGATTAAGCATATTTTTTGTAAAAACAAAAAATTGATAACCTATACATTATAAACATCAAAATTTAGTGTGTGGAAAGTAAGATTGTAATTTTTCCAGTATTTTAATGACATTTAAATCTGTTTCAAAAGATTCCTAATATTAATCATGACAGAACAAATAGTAACTTCTGTGAAGAAAGGGACATCACCTTCAATAAGTAACCACATTTAGTATCATCACTAACAGGAAAATCAACACTATGTGCATCTGGATGTGATACACTGAGAAATACCCCAAATTCATAACCTGAACCTTGTTTTTCAGTCAGAAAGTCATGTCCAACTCGTTGTGGCCCCATGAACTGCAGCAGGCCAGGTTCTCTGCCTCTTATTATCTTTTGGAGTTTGCTCAAGCTCTTGTCCATTGGGTTAGTGATGCCATGCAACCACCTCTTTCTCTGTTGCCCTCTTCTCCTCCTCTCCTTAATATTTCCAAGCATCGGGGTATTTTTCAGTGAGTTGGCTCTTTGTATCAGGTGGCCAAGTACTGGAGCTTCAGCTTCAGCATAAGTCCTTCCAATGAACATCCAGGGTTGATTTCCTTTATGATGGACTGATTTAATCTCTTTGCTGTTCAAGGGACTCTCAAGGGTCTTCTCTAGCATTCTCTAGCACCACAGTTCAAAAGCATTAATTCTCCAGCACTCAGCCTTCCTTATGATCCAACTCACAACCATACATGACTACTTGAGAAACCGTAGCTTGTACTAGACGGAACTTTGTCATTGAAGTGATGTCTCTGCTTTTTAATATGCTGTTTAGATATAGCTTTGTCTAAAGCTATGACATAGTTTGTCATAGCTTTTCTTCCAAGGAGCAAGCATCTTTTAATTTCATGGCTACAGTCACCATCTGCAGTAATTTTGGAGCCCAAGAAAATAAAATCTGTCACTGCTTCCACTTTTTCTACATTTATTTGCCATGAAGTGACGGGACCAGATGCCATGACCTTAGTTTTTGAATGTTGAATTTTAAGCCAACTTTTGCACTTCTCCTTCCTTCACTCTCATCAAGAGGCACTTTAGTTCCTCTTCACTTTTTGTCATTAAATCTTGCACATCTGAGGTTGTTATTTTTCCTAGAAATCAGATGCTGGCTTGTGATCATCCAGCCTCACGTTTTGCATGATGTATTCTTCATATAAGTCAAATAAGCAGGGTGACAACATACAGCCTTTACATACTCCTTTATCATTTTTGAACCAGTCCTTTGGTCCGTGTCTGGTTCTAACTGCTGTTTCTTGTCCTGAATACAGGCTTCTCAGGAGGCAGGTAATTTGGTCTGATTCCCATCTCTAAGAATTTTCCAAAGTTTATTGTGATCCATACATTCAAAGGCTTTAGCATATTCAGTGAAGTAGAAGTAGATTTTTTTTTTTTTTTTTTGAATTCCCTTGTTTTTCCTATGATCCAATGAGTGTTAGCACTTTTATCTCTGGTTTCTCTGCCTTTTCTAAATCCAGCTTGTATTTTGGAATTTCTCGTTTCACATTCTGCTGAAGCCTAACTTGAAGGATTTTGAGCATAATCTTGCTAGCATGTAAAATGAGGGCATTAGTATGGTAATTTGTACATTCTTTCACATTACCTTCTTTGAAATTGGAATGAAAACTGGTCATTTCCAGTCCTGAGGCCGCTGCTGAGTTTTCCAAATTTGCTGACATATTGAGTGCAGGATCATTTTTTTTAGAATTTGAAATAGCTTAGCTGGAATTCCATCACCTCCACTCGCTTTGCTCCTTGTTAAGTTTCCTAAGGCCCACTTGACTTCACACTCTAGGATTTCTGGCTCTAGGTGAGTGACCACATCATCTTAGTTACTTGGGTCATTAAAACCTTTTTGTATTGTTCCTCTATGTATTCTTGCCATCTCTTTTTAATCTCTTCTGCTTGGATTAGGTCCTTGTTGTTTCTGTCTTTTATTCTCCCCATCTTTGCATGAAATATTCCCTTTGTATCTCCAATTTTCTTGAAAAGATCTCTAGTCCTTCCCATTCTATTGTTTTCCAAGTCTTTCTTATCTCTCCTTGCTGTTCTCTGGAACTCTGCATTCAGTTGGGAACACTTTCCCTTTCTCCTTTGAGGAAATATTATATACCTAAATTGAGAGTAATTCTATGAAAAACTTGCTGCATTCTTCAAAAATGTAAAGGTCAGGACTGTTGAAGCACAACTGAGCAACTTTTCCAGAGTAAAAGAACCCAGAGACATGTCAACTAAATGCACTCTGAGGTGTGGAAAATCTAATCTTACACTAGGAAAGAAAAATATCTCTCAATTGTATTATTTTTGACAAGCTAATGATATTAATTTTTTTACTTTAATTTTTTTTAATTATGAAAGTTTGATGACACATCTACAGGAGACTTTGAAAATACCAAACAAGATGCTACCATTATATTTTAAATAGATAAATTAAATTTTTTAATTGGAATTTCAATATCAAACTTTCAAAAATTAATAAATTGAATATATAGAGAAGTAGAAGGACATAGTAGGCCTGAAAAGCACTGTAAACCAATTCAATGTAATTAAGATTTATACAATTTTCACACAACAGTAGGATACAAATTCTATTCAAGTTTCCAATAGATTGTAAACTAGGAGACATTGGAACATATCCAGGGACATAAAGCAAGGTGCAAAAATTTCATGGCCTAAAGGTATTGAAATCATAAAGAGTCTGTTCTGTTCTCTTATCATTGTAGAATTATGCTAGAAATCAATATCAAAAGATATTTGAAAATAACCCATATATTTTCAAGTGCAGTGTGACATTTACCAAGAGAGATCTTCAACTTAGCCATCAAAAGCCTCAATCAAGTTAGATTGGGAGAGAGAAAAAAAAAAACAACACAGAGGGTGACTTTAGAGAAGAAAGCATTTAAATAAAAAATTAGTATCAAAATAATTAGAGATACCTTAGCCAAATTCCCATATATTTGAAAATTAAGCATCCACTTCTAGATGATGGCTGTATTGTGAGAAGCCTTAGTAAAGAAAATTAGAAAATATTTGTAACAAAATAAAAATGAAAAGCTAATTTACCAGAATTTGCTGCATGCAGTTGAAGCTGCTCAGTGCAATAAATACAATGTAGAGTCTTGAAAAAGGTACAAAAACAAATAATAGACACTAGCATAAATTTTTGTGAAATTTAAACCAAATTTGTACTTTAGTTAATAACAGTGTATCACTTTTTGATTTCCTGTTTTTGTTTTTTCTTTCTAACAATACAGTATTTGTTAATATTCTCAGAATTGGATTAGAAGTTTCAAGTCTCATTTAAATTTTTTTAAATTACTAAGATAATAAATTTTCTAGAATTTTAGCAGTAATACTAGATGCCAAAATACATGGAATAATACAAGAGTTTTGAGTGAACATAAATTAGAAATCTAGCATTCTATGCCTATTAAGTCAAACAAGTGAAATCAAAATGTCATACTTTTTTTAGATAGGCAAAAGTTTGTGAGTTTTCTAAAATATATATTATACATACTATATATATATGTATAATATATATATACACATAGGTATGCAAAACTTTTCTCTTGTGCTTGATAAAGACGAGAAAGAATAACCACAAAAAAGAGAAAAATTGGAAAACACAAAAATAAATGAAATAGAAACACTGAATATGAAATAGAAAAATTAACTAGGCAAAAATGAAAGATCATCATATAATCCAATTGTTTTTAGACATGGCTTCTCATCAGAAACACATCTGGAGCTTTGGATAAGAAAAGCAATACCTGGCCATTTGTAATTTTCAAAAACTTCCAAGATATTTCAGTTATGCTTATAGATTTTAAAAAGTGATTATAAATTTTCTATTAAAAGGTA
Organism: Bubalus bubalis; assembly: GCF_019923935.1. Lineage (NCBI taxonomy): Eukaryota > Metazoa > Chordata > Mammalia > Artiodactyla > Bovidae > Bubalus > Bubalus bubalis. The sequence continues at coordinate 44,021,837 of NC_059169.1, forward strand.
GTTTTAGTGATATAGAATTCTGTTATTTTCTGTTGACCAATCAAGATACAATGGTATTAATTGAACAATAGTTACATAATAACTATAATAAAAGGTGTTTATCAGTTTTCACAATCAAAAGCCAGACAAAAAATTAAAAACGATTACAATTGCCACCATAGTCGAAATATGATTAGCCCAGCAATACAAAATAATTGCATACAGCTTGAGCTAGGGCAAGCAGAGTGATGTGATAAGTGGAAATGCATACAAGTGCATGCTTTCATCCGCCCAGCCAGTCTACGTCTTTTGGTTGGTGCATTTAATCTACTTACAGTTAAGGGCTTCTGAGATGGTGCTAGTGGTAAAGAACCCATCTGCCAATACAGGAGAGGTAGTTCAGTTCAGTTCAGTCACTCAGTTGTGTCTGACTCTTTGCAAACCCATGGACTGCAATATCCCAGGCCTCCCTGTCCATCACCAACTCCTGGAGTTTACTCAAACTCATGTCCATTGAGTTGGTGATGCTATCCAACCATCACATCCTCTGTCATCCCCTTCTTCTGCCACCTTCAATCTTTCCCAGCATCAGGGTCTTTTCAAATGAGTCAGTTCTACACATCAGGTGGCCAAAGTATTGGAGTTTCAGCGTCAGCATCAGTCCTTCCAATGAATATTCAGGACTGATTTTCTTAAGGATGGACTGGTTGAATCTCCTTGCAGTCCAAGGGACTCGAATCTTCTCCAACACAGTTCAAAACCATCGATTCTTTGCTGCTCAGCTTTCTTTATAGTTCAACTCTCACATCCATGCATGACTACTGGAAAAACCATAGCCTTGACCAGACGGACTTTTGTCGGCAAAGTAATATCTCTGCTTTTTAATATGTGGTCTAGGTTGGTCATAACTTTTCTTCCAAGGAGCAAGCATCTTTTAATTTCATAGCTGCCATCAACATCTGCAGTGATTTTGGAGCCCCCCAAAATAAATTCTGTCACTATTTCCACTGTTTCCCCATCTATTTGCCATGAAGTGATGGGACCAGATGCCATGATCTTAGTTTTCTGAATGTTGAATTTTAAAACAACTTTTTCATTCTCCTCTTTCATTTTCATCAAGAGACTCTTTAGCTCTTCTTCACTTTCTGCCATAACTGTGGTGTGATCTGCATATCTGAGGTTGTTGATATTTCTCCTGGCAGTCAAGAGACATGGATTTGATTCCTGGGTCAAGAAGATCCCTCGTGTTTTCCATCTCTTGTGTTTCCTACCTAGAGAAGTTCCTTTAGTATTTATTGTAAACCTAATTTAGAGATGCTGAATTCTCTTAACTTTTGCTTGTTTTGGAAGTTTTTGATTTCTTTCCCAAATCTGAATGAGAGTCTTGCAGGGAAGACTATTCTTAGTTGTAGGTTCTTCTTTTTCATCATTTTAAATATATTGCCATTCCCTTCTAGCTTGTGGAGTTTCTGTTGATAAATTTGCTGGTAACTTTATGGGATTTCCTTGTACGATATTTGTTGTGTTATGTTTTCCCTTGTCACTTTTAACATTTCATCTTTGTCTATAACTTTCATCATCTTGATTACCATGTGTCTCAGTGTGTTCTTCCTTTGGTGTGTCCTGCTGGAGACTCTGAACTTCCTGGACTTGGTTGACTATTTCCTTTCCCGTGATAGGGAAGTTTTCCACCATTATTTCTTCAAATATTTTATCAGGTCCTTTATTTTTCTCTTCTCCTTATGGGACCCTTTAATGTGAATATTGGTGTGTTTAATGTTGTCCCAGATGTCTCTTAGTCTGTTTTCATCTATTTCTCAATCTTTTTGTTTTCTAGATTTTGTTCTGCAGCAGTGATTTCCACCATTCTGTCCTCCAGGTAACATCTGTTTTTCTACATCAGTTATTCTGCTATTGATTCCTTCTAGCGTATTGTTCATCTCTGTTTCTTTGCTCTTTATTTCTTCTAAGTCTTTGTTAAGCATGTCTTACATCGTCTCAGTCTTTGGCTCCATTCTTTTTCTGAGATCCTGCATCATCTTCACCATCATTATTCTGAAGTCGTTTTTCTGGAAGGTTGCCTATCTCCATTTCATTTAGTTAGTTGTTTTTCTGGGGTTTTATCTTGTCCCTTCATCTGGGGCAAAACCCTCTGCTTTTACATCCTGGTTAACTTTCTGTGATGTGGTTTTAGTTCTAGCCCTGTGGGACTGTGATTCTTTTTGCTTCTTCTGTCTTTCCTTCGGTGGATGAAGGCTAAAGTCTTGTGTAAGCTACTTGATGTGAGGGACTGGTGATAAGGAAAACTGGGTCTTGCTCTGGTGGGCAGAGCTGTCCTCAGTAAAGTTTTAATCCAATTATCCCTGATAGTTGTTTGGACTGCTGTGACCCGGCCTGGGGTCTATGGGCTATATGGTGGGGTTAATGGAGACTTCCAAGAAGATCTTATGCCAAGGGGTCCCTTCCAAAACTTCTGCTGCCAGTGCCCCTATCCCCACAGAGAGCCACTGCTGACCCACACCTCATGAGATATCCTCCAACACCAGCTGGTAGGCCTCGCTCAGTCTCCTGTGGGGTCACTGCTCCTTTCCCCTGGGTCTTGGCCTGCACAAAATTTTTTTGTACTTTCTAAGAGTGAAGTTTCTGTTCATCTGAGTCCTATGGAAGCCCTGTAATCATATCTCACTGACCTTCAAAGTCAGATTCTTTGGGGATTCCTAGTTCTTTTGCTGGTTCCACAGACTGGGAAGCCTGAGATGAGGCTCAGAACCTCACAACAATGAGAGAGTTTCTCTAATATTATTGTTTTCCAGATTGTGGGTTGTTCTCCAGGTAGGTATAGGATTTGATTTTATCATATTTTCATCCCTCCTACAATCTCGTGGCTTCTTCTTTGTCTTTGGACATTGGGCATCTCTTTTTGTTGGGTTCCAGTGTCCTCCCATCAATGGTCATTCAATAGCTAGTTGCAGTTTTGGAGCTCTCACAGGAGAAGATGAGCACAGGTTTTTCTATTCTGTCATCTTGAATCAGAAACATCTAAATTTGAATATGGAGTAAAATTTAGGTATAGCATAGTATCAATGTTATACCTCTTAATTTTGAAAATTTTAATAATCATGAAAAATTTATCCTTGGTCTTAGAAAATAAACGAGAGAATTTAGGGATATAGGTCACCATATTGCCAACTTAATCAAACAGTATTGAATGAAATCCATGTCAAAAACATACAGGCAAATAGTAATAAAGCAACTGCAGTAGAATGTAAGCAATTTGGTGAATTTGGGTATAATTGCTATAAACAAAAGTGCCTGGAAAATGTACATTATTTATCCTTATATATAAGTATATATATATTTCAAATCTAGAGAGTATTTTAAATATTTGACACACCAACCTCATTTGTTAGAAAATATATAGTCTGGATAATATGTTCCAGGACTAACTTAAGAGCATGCATTATTATTTTATATGTAGATGATATTACAGCAGATGATCATTTTGGTAAAATCATTATTGTTTGTGATCTTTTGGTTCTTTCCTCATTTCAATGATTAAGCAAATAGGTCTCTTAGAACAGTTCTGAGTCAAGCTGAATTCAAACCAGATGTTTTGAGTGTGTAATTTCACTCCAAAATTTTTGAGATGTACTGTAGAGAATGTCTAAGATATAATGATCAGGAAAAATTTCCCGTATAAAATTGGACATTCCTAGATCAGCCTCCAAGTTAAATGTTTATTTTTCAAACTGTTCCATAGTGGAAGTTTGGTTAAAAGATTTGGCACAGTGCTCCTCAGTTTAATTTTAAGCCTGACAGAAATGCTGGCCCTCAGTGTGTGTATGTGTGTAATTTAGTTGCTTTGCTACTGGAAGTCTATGGAAGATTAATGAATGGTGAGGCTCAGTGGCAGTTGTGAGGGGATGCAGGATAGAGAAAACCAGTCACCATCTGTTCAAAATGTCTTTTGTAGTGCTTTTAAGGAAAACAGTTATCAGCAGGAGACAAAGGCAAACAATGGCTTTAAATATTAATGTTTCTGTTGTTGAAAATAAATATTGCAATTGTAGTTCTATTATCTCAACAAATAAATATGTTTATATCATGTTGTGACCAACTGTATATCAAATCAATTCTCCAGAAAACAAGAAAATTACTAAGAATGTTGTATCTTTAGCAATATTTACTCTCAATTAAGATCTTTGGAGATTATATATATATATATATATATATATATATATAAAGCTCAAAGACAAGCTCTGTAAAATCACCTTTTACCTTAAAGTTAACCTTTTCCTTTAGAATCAGATTCATTATTCCAGTCTTGCTTCAAATCTATTCAAAACTGGCCATTTTTAACTGAAATGCTATCAGTTATTTATGCTCACTCAGAAAACTCTAGGCTTATGACTTTTCAAACTTGAATTGAAGACAAAGCACCTAGGTGGTCTTTTTAAAATGCAGATATTGATTCAGTAAGTCAGGACTTGAACCTAACTCCCAGATGATGGCAGTGGTGTTGGTCTGCTCTGATTACAAGGATAGAAATATATCTTTATGATTTTTTTGTCATTAAGAATGGCGGAAGAGTCATTTATAAAATGTTAAAAATTCACCACCTTAATATTGGTGTCTACTTGGCTAAGGTTTTGCAAATGTTCCCACTTATCCAGCCACCAAATAATAAAACAAAAACAGTATAGAAGTAGTAGTTAAAGAAAAATAAGCCTTTTAATAGAGTATTGGATGTCATTAGAACTAGTATTGAAACAGCATTGGGTCTTTCATCAACAGATTTGGTAACATCAGAAAATCATAAAAGATGTACAAAACAACTTAAGCATTTTCTTTTAATTAAAAAGACATAAATGTTAATCCTTTTGCCCCTCTTTGACCTAAGACCAAACTATTTTATTTTTGTATAATTTTGCCAATTTGATTTCCTTGTCATCTTTCAGGTATAAAAGGTACCCATGATTCATTACCTTGGATTTTCAGTTTCCATTTCTTTCATGTGAATCAATAACTTAAGTAAAGCTACAGGGCAGTATAATTAGAATATTTATAGTAACTTCCAGTTTTTCACAATTAGCTTGTTTACACCTAGCTCAAGTAGTTCAGAGGGTAAAAAATCTGCCTGCAATGCAGGAGACCTGGGTTTGATGCCTGGTTAGGGAAGATCCCCTGGTGAAGGAAATTATTGTTATTAATCCAATTTAATTGGGTTAATTAAGCTAATTAATCCAACAGTCAGTATAATTTCCATAAAAATAATAAAAATGCTTATTCTCTTACATACTGTTTTTATTTACATAATGTTTAGTTATGTTATAGCTTCAAGGACAAATACAACCCAAATATTGAACTCATTACCAACATTGGTAGTAAGGTCATGTGTGTAAACTAGGGAGGGATGAACTAGACAGAAGGGTCCATTGAGCTATTAGTATCCATGAGTTTGATTCACAAAGAATATTGAGAATGATAATAGATCTGGGAAATGGAGCATGATTAAGAAAGCTTTTAATCTTAAAGAAAATTCAATGCACCTGCAACATTTAAAAATTAAGGTATTTGACATAACCTCCAGTAAATATTTCTCATAATGTCTTCTGATACTTTCCAGTTCTTTTGTATCAATTTATTTGGCTGATCTTTCCTCCCCACATTGAGTCATATTTCTTCTCTATCATTCTCTCACCATTTCTAGTTTTTTTTTTTTGTTTTTGTATCTATAACCCTAGATATATCCTCCCTTTTTCTTCCTCAATTTTACCTCTAATTTTTCTACTTTTTTTCCCATTTTTTTTTCTATTTTTTGGCCATGCTGTGTGGCATGCAGGATTTTAGTTGCCTGACCAAGGCTTGAACCCATGTCCCCTGCAGTGGAGACATGGTGTCCTAAGCCCTGAAACTGAATGCCAGGAAGTTCCCAATTCTCCTACTTCTGAATCACAAAATATCTGAGGAGAAAATGGCAAAAATGAATTGGTGCAGTCTAAAATTATTTCCTTGATAATAAGTTGACTTTATGTCTTGCAAATATTTGTTAAAATTGTTATTTTCCTGATTAGTCAATTGTGAACCAAGATAGTAGCACAATAATCTTTTGAGACACTTGAGTTGCAACAGAACTTTGTTATTTACTACTAGAGAATAGGATATATGATAAGGATCATTTAAATGATACCTGGGACCGAAATTCCTTCAAAGGACATTTTTATCTTAGTAGCAGCAATATAATAACTTCAGTGCTACCAGTTGATGAATCATGAAATATGAGAAAAATATAACTAAGTTTTCCACTCTTTCTTCTTGACAAAACTTGTGATTCACAATTCTTAACAATTTCCATCAGGAAAAGTAAACAGAGCAAATTTTTAAAAAACTTAAAATACACTATAATCAAAATTTCAATGAAATCATTCTAGCCAAAAATTGTCAAAAAGTTGATTATTTAGAAAGAAAATACATTGTCTAATTTAGCTTAATTACTAGTCATACAAAAGGCTTGGTTATAGTTTCTGTACTCAGTATTTGCTTCACAATTTTGTAATTTATTTGAAAAAATATAGGGTTGGAATTCTAAAACTACTCATATCAATTCAGTTGTTTATTAACCATCTGACATCAAGTAAATCACTTCATCTCTTTGAAATTTATATTTTACTCTATTTTTCAGTGATTCTAATACGAAGGCAATGGCACCCCACTCCAGTACTCTTGCCTGGAAAATCCCATGGACGGAGGAGCCTGGTGGGCTGCAGTCCATGGGGTCGCTAAGAGTCAGACACGACTGAGAGACTTCACTTTCACTTTTCACTTTCATGCATTGGAGGAGGACATGGCAACCCACTCCAGTGTTCTTGCCTGGAGAATCCCAGGGACGGGGGAGCCTGGTGGGCTGCTGTCTATGGGGTCACACAGAGTCGGACACAACTGAAGCGACTTAGCAGCAACAGCAGCAGAATATGACTTTGAATTTATTATTTTTGGAGCAAAACTTCACAAAATATTAAAAAATAAAATATACAAAGTATATATCAACACATTAAAAATTAATGAGTGGCTTATGTATTATTATATTTAAGCATAAATTAAGATATAAATTAGGATGTGGAAAGCAAATTGTTCTAATCTTATCTTTTCCTGGTGAATAACAAGTTACTTTTACAATATTAAATGTTTTATTCAGTATCTCTTGGTTAATGACTTGAAGAAATTATGAAAAAGCCTCTTCCAGTCCAGAAATTTAGACACTTGTAGTATTTGTCAGCATATAAATTTTTATAAATGTTGCTATTTAGACAAACACGTGCACACAGATGTCATATGGAAACACTCACAGACAGAGCCACCAACTTACCAACTTATAAACCTATAAACAGTAATATTGTACCTTATTCATCGTTGGTTTGATATCTTGAAAGAAATGATGCATTATTTACAGGGCACCTGTGTTAACAAAACTGAATCAATGTGATATTCATACTAATTACTTTATTATTCTGGGGTTTTTGGCCTGATTTCTATTTCAGGAGGCAAAAATACAGTGAAAATTGGGATTAGTGAAAATGTTCTTGCCTATAAATAAGTTTCAAATGTAAATATATAAAGTGAATTATAAAAAAAATCTCTATCTACCCTGAGAGTTATTGTCCTCAAATATAGATACAACAGTAAGTTAAAGAAACTAGCCAAAACTTCTTCCAAGATTTAATATAATTTCTTTAAGAATTTTGTATATCAAGTTTGTTATGTAAACAGCACTAATTGAGATACAGAACTTCAACTGAAATCTAAGTATGGAAGATAAGAAAGAGCAGTTGTAGTCTTTCTTACCTTACCTTTCCACTACAAAGTTTATTGCAAAACAATTGGCCAAAATGAATAAAAAATTTCTAAAAATATAAGCCAGTAGTTAGTGTCAACAAACAGCTTAGCTAGCTCATGCTGTTTAAGCTCATACTACAAAAGTATTGGCATAAGCAAAACTGATCTCTGGCACTCTCCCGTCCCTTACAAAGATCAAGTCATCTTGGTGCACCCCTAAGAAGGCTATGAAGACTATTTACTTGACCAAAGTCACTCTGCAAGTGGTACTTGCTTAACGATTTAAAACTGCTTATATTCTTGCTAGGGCTTCCCAGGTGTCGCTAGTTGTAAAGAACCTACTTGCCAATGCAGGAGACAGAAGAGGGCAGGTTACATCCCTGGGCTGGGAAGATTCTCTGGAGAAGGACATAGCAACCCATTCCAGTATTCTTGCCTGGAGAATCCCATGCACAGAGGAGCCTGGCAGGACACAGTCCATGGGGTTGACAGGGTCAGACATGACTGAAACGATATAGCACGCACACAGGTATATTCTTGCTAATTTGCCGCATAATGTTGTTTAGAGCAAAGAGATGCATTTACTGAGCAGAACTCCCCATCCCCAACTTCCAGGCACACATACACACACCCTTACCTTCAAAGATCTTCTGTCCTAATGGCTAGACCTAGTGAAAGTGTGTGTGTGTGTGTTTGTGTGTGTGTGCCTTCCGGGCTCAGTAACGCCCAACTCTTTTGAGACCCCACAGACCGTAGCCCATCAGGTTCCTCTGTCCATGGGATTCTCCAGCTAAGAATACTGGAGTGGGTTGCCATTTCCTCCTCCAGGAGATCTTCCTAACCCAGGGACTGTACTCGTGTCTCCTGCATCTCCTACCTCGCAGGCATATTATTCACTGCTGAGATATCTGGGAAGCCCAGAATTGGTGAGTGTGTTTCCTTATGTGGCAAAATGTGACTGAGGTTAGGGACCGGTGATAAAATTAAGCTGAATTACCCAGGTCAACCCAAATTAATCACATGAACCCTTAAAAATAGACAACCTTTACTAGCTGTGGTGGGAGAGAGAGATGGCAGCAGAAAGATTTGACTTCAACCACATGGGGCTTCCCTCGTGGCTCAGACGGTAAAGAATCTGCCTGCAATATGGGAGACTGAGTTCGATCCCTGGGTTGGGAGGTTCCTCTGGAGAAGGGAATGGCAACCCACTCCAGTATTCTTGCCTGGAGAATCCCATGGACATAGGAGCTTGGCAGGCTACAGTCATGGAATTGCAAAGAGTTGGACATCACTGAGAGACTAACACTTTCACTTTCACACACAGATGCTGATTCTGAGATGGAGGGGGCTGTGTGTAAAAAACCAGATTCTTTCAACAACTGAATGAGCAAGGGACTGGATCCTCCTCTAGAATCTTCAGAAGAGGCAAAAGTATTGCTAACCCCTCAACTTTGACTTGGGTGAATCTATGTTGGAATTCTGATAATACATTTAAAGTGTTCTAAGCCACCATGTTTGTGGTCATTTGTGTGACAGCAAATTAAACATAATAAAATTCAAAACAACATGCTCCATTTAACTGCCATATCTCTTTAGTTGAATTTATTTTGTAAGATACTCAGTCTTCTACTGACTTTCATGACCTTAGACATTTCTGAAGATTGCAGGCAGGTTAGAATGCCGTTTCATGTGGGTTTGTCTTAAATGTATACCTGATTAGATTTAGGTTCGTGAATCTGGCAGAATACCATAGAAGCGGTATTGAACATTAGAAAATGTGCTTTATAAGAACTTCAAATTAGTTTTGAATAAAGTAAAATATTTATTTCTCATTAAGTAGAACTGAATTTACTTTCATTGGCCCAGGAGAGTAAATAATCTGTTATTCAAGAGGGGGAACTGAGGAGAGTTCAGTGTTTGCTATCTAACTAGATATTGTAAATTTCAGAAATGCAACTAAATAAGAAATTGGACATACTAATGGATAAAAAAGGTATATCACTATGTCATACAATTTACAAAAAGCGACACTAGAATAATCTTACACATATTTATAGACATCATTTGGCCTATGGAGTCTTTTTAAAAGAAACTGGCAATAACTTTTTTTAAAAAAAGCTTGTAATTTGATTTGAAAAACTGATCCAAACAACAGGTGCAAGAGGCAAAAATCCATGAGTGCATAACACTACAGGATGGCATGTAGTTTTTTAGGGATAGTGAGCTAAATAATTAGAATAGCCTATCCCACGCTACCTCTTCATCTTCCTACTAAAACTAGAATGCTAAATATTTTGTTGTTGCTGAGTTACTGAGCCCTGTCCTACTCTTTTGTGATCCTGTGGACTGTTACCTGGCAGGCTCCTCTCTCCATGGGATTTCCCTGACCCAGGGATCGAATCTGCATCTCCTGCATTGGTAGGCAGGGTCTTTACTGCTGAACCACCAGGGAAGCCTGTTACTTATCTTACAGATGACCTAAGCTATACGCTGGGGTGGAAGTTGTTTGTATGTTAATAACCAGGAAATTACCAACCTTCCTGAAAGGCTAGTACTGAAACTTTCAGTGTTAGCTTTATCTTGGCTTGAATCATTATTGCATAGGATATATTATTGAAAGCATAATAGTGCTTTTAAGATGTTAGGCACTGAACTTTAAAAGAATTTAGTTTTGAATTCCTTTCAAGGCTGAAAATGTTAACAGTGGAGAAAATGAGAGTATGAGGTTTCTGGTGCTCTTTTTACCTGCAATTTTTAGTTTCCTCTGAAAAAATATTTCAAATTATTAAAAACGAAAAACCTGTTAATATTGCTTTCTGGCTTAATACCCTACTATGACTCTTCATTGAACAGAGTAAGACCCAAATCCTCAAAATATGGTCATCTGGATTTCATGTACTCTTGTATTTCCATGTAGCCATTTCTCACACACACTCTCAAAGCCAAACTGCTTACTTCTTTCTCTGTGCATTTTATATAATGTTCTTTCCACTGTAAATGACCCATTTCTTTATCTGGTGAGCAAGGCCCCACAGGGGAAAAAAAAAACCTCCATTCAAATGCCAGCACCTTTGCGAACCCGGTGGCTAAGGCAGAGTTAGATGATCTCTTCTTTGTGACTCCTGCTTCTCTAAAGACATTGCTGTGGTTATGATTATGTGATCATCCCTTTCATTCATCTATCAGTTCCTTAGAAGGCGAGATCATGTCTTGTAACTCCATGATTCTCTAGCATCAGATATAGCAGGTGTTTTATAAATCATTGATGAAGAATGAATGAGTGAACAAGGAAAAGAAATATTACTGCTACATTTAATGTAGATAACCAACAAGAATCTACTGTATAGCACAAGGAACTCTGCTCGATATTCTACAATAACTTACATGGGAAAAGAATCTGAAAAAGAATAGACACATGTATATGTATTACTAACTGAATCACTTTGTGGTATACCTGAAGCTAACATAACATTGTTATTCAACTATATTCCAATATAAAATAAAAATTAAAAAAGAAACATTACTCAGAGTTCAAACAGAATAAAAATTCATTTACTTGTGTTTTTTAGGGACAGCTAATCTAAATGTTGTTACATAACCACCTTCCCCATGCCAGGTATGAAGAGTAGAATTTAAAAATGCCATTAAGTTCAGTATGGGATCCCTGATGGCTCAGTCAGTACAGAATCTGCCTGCAATGCAAGAAACCCAGGTTCTATCCCTGGGTCAGGAAGTTCCCTTAGAGAAGAAAATGGGTACCCACTCCAGTATTCTTGCTGGAAAATCTCATGGACAGAGGAGTCTGGTGGGCTACAGTCCCTGGGGTCGCAAGGAATCGAACTCTACTGAGCAGCTAAACTACCAAACATAAGGGCTTTACCCTCTATTCTAAACTCTGTCACACCTCTATATCCGCGGTTAGGTCCACCCTTTAACAATTGAAGGATGCTTGAGTGATTTTCTTTTCTTATGTATTCTTAAGATCTACCATTTGTAATTTATTCTTTTCTTTCTTGCACATGTATAATGTTATCTATAATGTTTTTCATCAACTTTTGTATCTAGCACTTAAATGATGTTAAAATTAAAGTAAATAAGTAATATAATTTTGCACAAACCCTAAAGACTTTGAATTCATGTATGCACAATTTGTTAACTTCTGCAGAGTTTGACAGAAATATTTTATTTTCATGTTAACACAGTAGACAGGTACTTGAACAAAAATGACCTTTTCATATCCTGAGGTCTTCAAATCCTCTACTGTGATTCAGTTCTGCATACTATGCCTGCTGAGTTTCTAATGCAAACTATCACGGTGTGTGGTCCCTGCTACTGTAAACATGAATTCTTTCTCATTGTGATTTCATATCTTCAGCACTGATTATAATGATTCTTTGTCATCTCAAACCTGTCAACTTTGTTCTCCAAGGACTGCAATCTTAGCTTAAAAAAAAATACAGATAGCGATTCACACAGAGTTAAAGGTGGGCTAATGCTCTCAAATAAAAAAGACAAAAGGGAAACATATCTCTTTTTTCTCTCAATGACAAATATATATATATATATTTTCCTATCATGTAATAAATAAATTCAGTATTTTTAATAAAGTAACTGGCATCACTTTTTTTTTTCCATTTTACTGCAGCAATATTCTAGATATAAGCCACTGATAGTTATTCCTCTGTTTAATCCTCCTTAACACATTTCCCTTTTCATAAAAAGTGATAAACTACACAAACACTCAACTGCCTGATTACCCAAATACCTCTGCTAATTTGCCAAGGTTAGCAGAAATGGGGCGTACAGTATATTGTTGGCTATGCATGGCTGAAGGGTGCAGAAACAGCACAAGGCTATATATTTCACACTCCATAAACAAAATGGTGAAACACACACTAGAAAGGTGCAATACTTATCTAATCTAAATTCAGGCAACATCAGTAGCTTTGATCTCTATTAGGTTAAATCACTGTCTCTTCAAGGAATGACCAAATCATTAACCCAACAAACCAGTTGATGAAAACACTCATATATATGAATACTGAATAAGCAACATTTCTGATGCAGTGAAAAATAGCCCCACATAATTGTGCAGAACATGGACAGAAGTCTCTTTAAAGCTTTAACCCCTCTTTCAACTATTTGTCCGTGCATACAAAAAATGTATTTAATATCTATGAACAAGTGCTAAGCAATGAACAATGAGGCCTTGGAAAAACCAAAATAAAGAACAATTTCTGATCTTGCCAGCTACATAAACAAATTAATAAAATAGAACATAGAGAGTGATCTGTGGTGGCTTCAGCCTGCAGCGGCTTGAAGCAGAATTTTGGTGCCCAGCCAGAGATGTAAAGTCAAGCCATTGCAGTGAGAGTGCTGAATCCTAGCCTCTAGACCACCAGGAAGCAGTGGCCAGTGACATGACCTTGGTATGTCAGTTATGTAGAAATGAATTTTCGCAAAGAGAGGGAAAGTAGTGAAACAGGTAAAGTGTTTATTAGAAACGAAAAGGGTACGTATGGCTAGACACATGGACGGGCTCAGAGAGAGGGTCGTGCCCTTGTTCGAATCACTTTTGTGGGGGCATTTTTTCCAGGTTTCCCTTGGCCAGTCACTATGATTTGCCTGCTTCTGAGTTTGTATTTGATAACTCTCAGGACCCTCCCACGTGTGTGTGCACATGTCTTACTGAAGATGAATTCTAGTGAAGAGGCCTAAGGGTAGGTTGATATCACCTACTATGAGATGAGGCCCCTCCCTTGTGACCTTCAAGGAACCTTTCTACACATGTGTAGTTGGGAATATCTCCTTGACTTTGAGAATAAGTAATACGTGGTCTTTTATCTCTCATCTGGGCAGGGCCCAGCATCCACTCTTGCTCCTATTGTTATGGAGTTTTTTGTGCATAAGGAACAAACTAGCTGTTCACCTGGGGCCCATCTATCTTCTGCCTCTATAGGACTTGTTTCTAAATCATAAAAAATAGGCCCAAGTTGTAGTGGTTTATAGCAACTAAGGTTGTCATCATAATTTGGCTGTGGTTCCCCTACATGTCATTTCCAATATGGAACTCAGGGTAAAGGAACGCCTCTTTGTGGAATATTTTTAATTTTAAATTTCCTTCCTGGAAGGGGCATATGCCAATTCCCCTTATTTTTCACTGGACAGACTAAATTACATGGCCAAGACTGACATCAAGCCAATGACAAAATACAATATCCCTTTGGTAAGGTTCAAGAAAAAAAAATGAGAAGAACTATGCACCTTTTATAGTACTGTAAAAGAAGGATAGACCACATGTTTTTGGAAGATAGGGTGCAAATCAGTGCCAGTTATGGAGGAATCTATTCTAGGGAGGGCTTCATAGAGGAGGTGACAATTGAAGCAAATCTGGAACAGTAATATACTCAGTCAAATATACCCTGATCTTATATCATTAAATAGGGAAAAAGTAATTCTCTACAGAGATTAGAGGAAGTCTTAGAGGCATAAATTGAGAATAGAGTGCTTGGGCAATAACAAGTGGTTCAGGACTGGAAGTACATTATTTCCCAGAAGGAAAAAGATAGTAACAGGAGGCCAGATAATAAACATTCTTGAAGACTAGGCTATGGGGATTGAAAGAAATTACAGTTGGCCTGGAGGAGTCAAAGGACAGAGTTAAACAAAAAATGGACATGGACTTTTCCAGACTCCTCTGGTCTCAGGGATATGTGATGCAGTTAAAAAGTAGCCTCAGGGAGAAGATGCAAGCTTGAAATAGAAGAGACAGAGTAAGAGTGAGAAAGGGTGAACTATTCCTTCTTGGGAAGTTTTAATGGTTCAAACACTTTAGTTAACATCTGGGACCTTAGCTAAGCAGTCATTGAAAGTGAAGTTAAAAAAAAAATACATTAAATACAGGAAACAAAATGTATTTATTGAGTGAGTCCAAATAATTTTGAATGTTATGATACTGAAATACTACCATTTTTAAATTATAAATTATTTTTTATTTGTGAAAAATCTAGATTACATGAAATTTACCATTATGACTATTTTTCAGCATACATTTCAGTGGTGTTAAGTATATTCACATTGTTGTGCAACCGTTGCCACCACTCGTCCATGGACTTTCTGTCTTGTGAACTGAAGCTCTGTACCCATTTTACAATTCTCTAGGAGCTTCTCTCCTCAGTCCCTGGCAACCCTCATCCTAGTTTCTATATCTATGAATTTGGCTACTCTAAGTATGTCATACTAATGATTTAATGGTTTTGAAACAAAAATTATTTATTTATAGTTCTGTGAAGTAGATATGTATATTGGAGAAGGAAGTAGCAACCCATTCCAGTATTCTTGCCAGGAAAATCCAATGGGCAAAGGATGCTGGAGAGTGACAGTCCGTGGGGTTGCAAAGAATCAGATGCAACTGAGCAACTGAGCACACACACACATATATTTATGTATTGTATCACCATCACCAGATGGTCAACACCGAAATCAGATTGATTATATTCTTTGCAGCCAAAGATAGAGAAGCTCTATACAGTCAACAAAAACAAGACCAGAAGCTGACTATGGCTCAAATCATGAACTCCTTATTACCAAATTCAGACTTAAATTGAAGAAAGTAGGGAAAACCACTAGATCATTCAGGTATGACCTAAATCAAATTCCTTATGATTATAGAGTGGAAGTGAGAAATAGATTTAAGGGCCTAGATCTGATAGACAGAGTGCCTGATGAGCTATGGAATGAGGTTCATGATATTGTACAAGAGATGGATCAAGACCATTCCCATGGAAGAGAAATGCAAAAAATCAAAATGGCTGTCTGGGGAGGCCTTACAAATAGCTGTGAAAAGAAGAGAAGCCAAAAGCAAAGGAGAAAAGGAAAGATATAAGACTCTGAATGCAGAGTTCCAAAGAATAGCAAGAAGAGATAAGAAAGCCTTCCTCAGAGATCAATGCAAAGAAATAGAGGAAAACAACAGAATGGGAAAGACTAGAGATCTCTTCAAGAAAATTAGAGATAGCAAGGGAACATTTCATGCAAAGATGGGCTCGATAAAGGAAAGAAATGGTATGGAACTAACAGAAGCAAAAGATATTAAGAAGAGGTGGCAAGAATACACAGAAGAACTGTACAAAAAACATCTTCACGACCCAGGTAATCATGATGGTATGATTACTCACCTAGAGCCAGACATCCTGGAATGTGAAGTCAAGTGGGCCTTAGAAAGCATCACTACAAACAAAGCTAGTGGAGGTGATGGAATTCCAGTTGAGCTATTTCAAATCCTGAAAGATGATGCTGTGAAAGTGCTGCATTCAATATGCCAGCAAATTTGGAAAACTCATCAGTGGCCACAGGACTGGAAAAGGTCAGTTTTCATTCCAATCCCAAAGAAAGGCAATGCCAAAGAATGCTCAAACTACCGCACAATTGCACACATCTCACATGCTAGTAAAGTAATGCTCAAAATTCTCCAAGCCAGGCTTCAGCAATATGTGAACCGTGAACTTCCTGATGTTCAAGCTGGTTTTAGAAAAGGCAGAGGAACCAGATATCAAATTGCCAACATCTGCTGGATCATCAAAAAAGCAAGAGAGTTCCAGAAAAACATCTATTTCTGCTTTATTGACTATGCCAAAGCCTTTGACTGTGTGGATCACAATAAACTGTGGAAAATTCTGAAAGAGATGGGAATACCAGAACACCTGACCTACATCTTGAGAAATCTGTATGCAGGTCAGGAAGCAACAGTTAGAAATGGACAAGGACAACAGACTGGTTCCAAATAGGAAAAGGAGTACGTCAAGGCTGTATATTGTCACTCTGCTAATTTAACTTATATGCAGAGTACATCATGAGAAACGCTGGACTGGAAGAAGCACAAGCTGGAATCAAGATTGCCGGGAGAAATATCAATAACCTCAGATATGCAGATGACACCACCCTTATGGCAGAAAGTGAAGAGGAACAAAAAGCCTCTTGATGAAAGTGAAAGTGGAGAGTGAAAAAGTTGGCTTAAAGCTCAACATTCAGAAAACGAAGATCATGGCATCCGGTCCCATCACTTCATGGGAAATAGATGGGGAAACAGTGGAAACAGTGTCAGACTTAATTTTTCTGGGCTCCAAAATCACTGCATATGATGACTGCAGCCACGAAATTAAAGACGCTTACTCCTTGGAAGGAAAGTTATGACCAACCTAGATAGCATATTCAAAAGCAGAGACATTACTTTGCCCACAATGGTTCGTCTAGTCAAGGCTATGGTTTTTCCTGTGGTCATGTATGGATGTGAGAGTTGGACTGTGAAGAAAGCTGAGTGCCGAAGAATTGATGCTTTTGAACTGTGGTGTTGGAGAAGACTCTTGAGAGTCCCTTGGACTGCAAGGAGATCCAACCAGTCCATCCTGAAGGAGATCAGCCCTGGGATTTCTTTGGAAGGAATGATGCTAAAGCTGAAACTCCAGTACTTTGGCCACCTCATGTGAAAAGTTGACTCATTGGAAAAGACTCTGATGCTGGGAGGATTTGGGGGCAGGAGGAGAAGGGGACGACAGAGGATGAGATGGCTGGATGGCATCACCGACTCGATGGATGTGAGTTTGAGCGAACTCTGGGAGTTGGTGATGGACAGGGAGTCCTGGCGTGCTGCGATTCATGGGGTCGTGAAGAGTCGGACACGACTGAGCAACTGAACTGAACTGAATTATAATAAATGATTATAAATTAAATTATGAAATTTACTTTCTCAGTGGTCCCATGATCACACTAGCTTGTAAGGACTTCTAGGACTCAACAATAACACTAAAGGTAGCAATAATACTCATGACATATTTATCATAGAACACATATAGTAAAGGAACATCTAGGTAAAGGTACATCCAGGTAAAGAACATCCAGGAAAGAGAGAAGTTGTCAAACACAGACTTTCTTGCCTTTCTACCCAAAAAGTATCTTTTTTTCCACCATCAAATTGCAGCAGCTGTCCGATCTGTCCTTGCCCAAGAAATCTCTTTGTTTTTGATTTCTTTTGAAACCTCCTCTCAGCTTCTCTATTGCCTTATTTTGTTGCTAAATATTTGTATTGTTCTATTTATTATTTTAACATATAATTTTGACTTAATTTTAGTGGTTGCTTTAGAAATTACAGTATGCATCTTATATCACAGGTTATTTCAGAATAATATTACTCCTGGTAAAATACAGAACCTTGGCTCCAGTGTAGCTCCATTCCCTCCCCGTTCCTTTGTGTTATGATTGAAATCCCAGGTCCCTATTTTTGAGGTTTAATGTTTTTAGGAACCCCTAAAATATTGTGAAGAAGAAAGAGGTTCTGATATGGATACCTAGCCTGTATTACCCATAGACATAGGAAATTATAATTATGAAAACCTTGTCTGCCCAGAAGAGCAGAAATTTGTGAATGGAGGGAAATGGTTTTACCCCAGTTCTGATACTGCTTTAAAACATGTAGTGTTGTATAGTTAGTTCCTCCTATGATAAGGAGCTTGTGACTCTGGTGTTTTCTAGTTCAGTGATGCTATGAATCAGTTTTACTACATTTCAAGCTAAGGTAGAATGTCTCCATCCTTCTTTTCCTTATGAAGCTAGAACTCATTTCACAATGTGCCCTTCAGTGCTAACATCTCTGCACTGAAAAGTCTGTGACTGGTTCTTGCCCCTGAACTGTTTTCTTTTGCCAACTTTTCTACACAGTGTAGAAATTGACTGAACTAAATGCTGCTCTTGCAACAAAATGTATTTAAGCCTTAAAGGTAATCCATCTTTAAGACAAATGTCCTTTTCCAGAAAAAAAAAACATTATTTCTCATATATATATATTAGTAATAAAGCTTCAAAAAAGGCACAATTTGTTGAATGGCAATGCACTGCCACAAAAATGTTAATTGCATTCACAATTGCACATATAACTCTGAAAGTTCTTCTTTTTTAAAAAATTTTCTACAAAACCAGACTACAAATGGCAGGTGCCTGCATTGCTCTTTTCATAAAATAACTTGGCAGAAACTGAGTCACAGTCTCCCTTCCCATGAAGAGGAACTATGTGTCAGACCCAAGGACCACCAGGATATTGAAACAGAGGATGAATTAGGATGAGATTGCTTATGTGATAAGCTGTGTTTAGAATGATGACAATTGATATACAATTCAAAAACAAGTGTGATAGCACAAAAGGTTTATCAGAAATAGCAGACAAAAGACAGAAAAAGAAGGGGAATAAACTCAGGATTCAGACTATTTTCATTAAATGTAATTTTCTTCCTCTTGGATTTCCTAGTCTTTAATGTATTGTTTGGACATATCTTCCTTTAGGGAGAACTCAGTGTCCTGAAATGCTGCATAATTTAATACATTTATTTCGATTTATAAAATTGAGTAAATTTAGACTGACTCATCCAAGCTTCATATTTAAGGAATTTAAGGAATGTATCTAACTAAAGGTAGAATGTCTCTTACCTCTGCAATTTTGTTACTTACAGAAGGAAACTGTGGTTATGAATCAAAGTGAATCATTGAAGTGTTTTAGAACTCTGTATTACCATATTTAAGTTATTATTATAGACAATAAATAGATTTTTAGAGAATAAATTTTAAAAGAAAGAAAGCTAAAGAGTTTAACACCGTGATATTAGGGTGATGAGTAGGACTGAAAGAAAAGAAAGAAAAAAAACTAACAGCGTACACACTGTGATGCAGATTATTCTAATTGTTTCAATAGCAAGAAAATTAAAAAGATGCTAATTCCGATCTTCGTTCTTATACTTACCTCCTCCAAGTTGGAATATACACTAAGAAGATATTTGAAATCTAACCAGTAAGGAAGGCGAACAAAGTAGGAAACAATATTCAAACATTTGGTTATCTTCGAGGATTTGGAGTGTCTGTTATTTGTATGAATTCTTCCTAAGTCAAAGGACTTCAAATATTTCCTGTGCATACTGTGATTTCCTAGATATGTCGATAGGAGGCTCATCACTTTATAGGCACAATGGATAAAGACATAGGGTAGTTAAAGTTTTTAATTTGAAAAATAAATTAACATTATATCACATAATTTATGGGAAATGTGTAATATATTTTATTGACTGCATGTAGAACTTAGAAATATGATTTATATGAATTTGCTATTTCAGCATGATGAATTGATTGTCACATTGAGGATTATGGAATTAGCTGGAAGAACAGATGATTAACCACCACAGCCTTTTGGCTGGTGAAGTTTTACCTTCTGATTTTCGAACATTAATAAATCATACTTCAGCATATGGGACTATTTTGGCAATAGAGCCACTATCAATTTAATCATCTCAAACCAGAAACGAATGTGTAAGTTGCAAATGTCACAGACACGCAAACCAGTTACTAAGAACAATTGAGTATATTATTCTTCTAGTCACATTAATTACAGCTGAAACAAACCTTGAAGAGCTAAGAAAACAGCACGACTTATCTACTATTTACTAGGGGGAAAAAAAAGAATCAATATAGCCATTAATTGCATAAATAGCAATAAATACTTTGGCTGCTGTCCAGGAAGTGTACCAACTGAGAGAGTTTTTCGTACTGCTGGTTTCATTACACAGATCATAGTCACAGTAAAGCGGGCAGTGGAGTGCTGTTCAATAAACTAAATTTAATGTTACTCAATTATGATCATCACGCTCAGATATAATACTAATAGGAATGTCAACAGCGATTACATTTTCAGATTTATGTAAAATAATTCAAATGCTATTTGCTATCCCTCAGATACAAGGTTCATCCGGTTGTTTATGCAGTTGGTCGATATTGATCGCGCACAGCAAGTAGCATAGCAGAGGCCCAATGGCAAGGATATAGAGCATCCCTGGTGCCAGCCACCAGGGTGCTATGCCAAGCACTGGGGGCAGCATGCCAAGTCATCAAGCAGACAGCGCACCTCTGCAAAGCTGCCTTGTTGTTTTTTTACAATATTTTTTTTTGAATTGCTCACATGTGCCATGAATAATTCTTGCCAACATTACCCAGCATGAAACAGAAATGAAGGCTTGGAAATGTCTTTCTTAGAGAATTCTTTTCAGAGCTAAATGAATCTAGTGAAGATATCAGTCTAGCATCATTATATGTTGTTATGTATGGCTGGGGCTGTGCCATTTAGCAAAGTGTCACTCAGTGGGCTGAGCAGCTGGTGTATATGATTTTGTATACCACCTGCAAAAAAGATGCCAAACCATACAATCAACCACCTGGCCAAGAGAGGAGGGTCGCTAAACACTACTTTGTTGTTGCACCCACATTTTCAGAAAGTTCGAGAACGTAAACAGGCTTAGGCAGAATGAACATTGTACAAAATAAGGTTTGTTAAAGCTTTTTCTGTTCAATAAAGCATATAGTGCCTGCTGTTCAGAGTACTGTTGAACAGATTTGCTTTATTTCTAATGAAGGTGTTTGGGCATTTTCCTGGCACAAATGGAGTAGAATTATGTACTTAAAATGATATTTTAGAACAACAACAAAACATACCGCCACTTCAATTGCACTGCAACAGATTGGAAAAAATGAAAATAGATATAAACTGAAACTCAATAATGAATTAGTGTCGTTAACTATGGGTGAATCATTCGTTTAGGAGAATCTTGTCTAGCCTTGAACAACCTGTATGTCTAGCAAATTCCACTGAATGCCTTTCTGCCTAAAGCATGTGTTTATTATAATAGTCTCTGTTCCATTACTTGTGGGGGAAATACCTTACAGGCGGCCTCTTTATTTATTTGGTTATAAGTTAATATGAGAGTAATTTGATTGTAAACTAATCTTTCTATCACCAGGTTTTCAGAGTCAGAAATGTCAATCTCATTATCTCATCTTTTCACTGGCTCAGCACCGGCTCGCTTTCTGTGGCCACACACCTTTTAAAACTCCAGTCTCTGATTATTTCACAGATTACTGGAGAAAGAACTAATAACAATATAAGGGTATTCAATATGAAACAAAGGCACTTGCGGCTTAGAGACTAAGGTCTTTGGCTCTCATTATTTCTGTTCAGTTCAGTTCAGTTTAGTCACTCAGTCGTATCCAACTCTTTGCGACCCCATGGACTGCAGCACACCAGGCGTCCCTGTCCATCACAAACTCCTGGAGTTTATTCACACATGTCCATCGAGTCGGTGATGCTATCCAACCATCTCATCCTCTGTCATCCCCTTCTCCTCCCGCCTTCAATCTTTCTCAAGAATAGGGTCTTTTCTAATGAGTCAGCTCTTCCCATCAGGTGGTTAAAGTACTGGAGTTTCAGCTTCAGCATCAGTCCTTGCAATGAATATTCAGGACTGATTTCCTTTAGGATGGACTGGTTGTATCTCCGTGCTGTCTAAGGGATGCTCAAGAGTCTTCTCCAACACCACAGTTCAAAAGCATCAATTCTTCAGCTATTAGCTTTCTTTATAGTCCAACTCTCACATCCATACATGACTACTGGAAAAACCATAGCTTTGACTAGATGGACCTTTGTTGGCAAAGTAATATCTCTGCTTTTTAATAAGCTGTCTAGGTTGGTCATAACTTTCTTTCCAAGGAATAAGCATCTTTTAATTTCATGGCTGCAGTCACCATCTGCAGTGACTTTGGAACCCCACCCCAAAGTAAAGTCTGTCACTGTTTCCACTGTTTCTCCATCTATTTGCCATGAAGTGATAGGACCAGATGCCATGATCTCCATTTTCTGAATGTTGAGCTTTAAGCCAAATTTTTCACTCTCCTCTTTCACTTTCATCAAGAGGCTCTTTAGTTCTTCACTTTCCGCCATAATTGTGGTGTCATCTGCATATCTGAGGTTATTGATATTTCTCCTGGCAATCTTGATCCCAGCTTGTGCTTCATCCAGCCCAGGGTTTCTCATGATGTACTCTGCATATAAGTTAAATAAGCAGGGTGACAATATACAGCATTGACATACCCCATTTCCTATTTGGAATCAGTCTGTTGTTCCATGTCCAGTTCTAACTGTTGCTTCCTGACCTGCATACAGATTTCTCAAGAGGCAGGTCAGGTGGTCTGCTAGTCCCATTTCTTGAAGAATTTTCCAGTTTGTGGTGATCCACACAATGATAGGCTTTGGCATAGTCAATAAACCTGCAAAAGATGTTTTTCTAAAACCCCCTTGATTTTTTGATGATCCAATGGATGTTGCCAATTGGATCTCTGGTTCCTTACCTTTCTAAAACCAGCTTGAACATCTGGAAGTTCAAAGCTCATGTACTGTTTGAGCCTGGCTTGGAGAATTTTGAGCATTATTTTGGTAGCATGTGAGATGACTGCAACTGTGTGGTAGTTTAAGCATTCTTTAACATTACCTTTCTTTGTGATTGAAATGAAAACTGACCTCTTCCAGTCCTGTGGCCACTGCTGAGTTTTCCAAATTTGCTGGCATATTGAGTGCAGCACTTTCATAGCATCATTTAGGATTTGAAATCATTCAACTGGAATGCCATCACCTCCACTAGCTTTGTGTGCAGTGATACCTCCTAAGGCCCACTTGACTTCACATTCCAGGATGTCTGGCTTTAGGTGAGTGATCACACCATCGTTATTATCTGGGTCATGAAGATGTTTTTTGTATAGTTCTTTTGTGTATTCTTGCCACCTCTTCTTAATATCTTCTGCTTCTGTTAGGTCCATACCATTTCTGTCCTTTATTGTGCCCATCTTTGCATGAAATATTCCCTTGGTTTCTCTAATTTTCTTGCAGAGATCTCTAGTCTTTCCCATTCTATTATCTCTGTGGCTATGAGTTTAAACTCATTAGGTTCTCCCTTTGCCTCTTTGTAATATACAAGGATTGATTTGGGACATTTAGAGTTAATGCCAACTCTCCAAATAAGAAATGCTAGAATTTTGAAGACTTATAGAAGTTGTTGCGTGTAATATTAGTTTTTGACTGAGCCATCTCTTCATTTTGATATAGCTTGATTATCCTCTACCTCATTTTTACCCCTTCACTTGAGGAGAAGAGTTCACATGACAACTCTTAAAATTATCACTGCAAATTTAAAAATAGGAATTTATTTTATTAATTTTAAAACTTTATTTTAAAATAAAAATAAAATTGTAAGAATATATGGAGGCATTTTGCCAAGCACTACAAATCTACTTTTTTTTTTTCTTCTTTTTCCTTTAGGGAAAAGAAAACAAAGGGGAAGAAAAAAAAATAGAGCTTTTAAAAGCTATTAAAATGTACTGTGATTTATTGTACTATTCATTACAACTCATGATCTTCTTAGAATGAAAGGAATGCTTTCTATATACTCAATGATCGAAGAAAAAAGGGCAGTGTGATTTATGTTTTTCAATATCATACTGCTCATGAACAAGCTAAATTTAAAGCTTTGAGAAAAGGAAGAGCTTATTTGTATCTTAGGTAGGCTGGTACAGATATTTATATTGAAATTAAAACTTTTCATTGTACAAATAAATAATTATGTTATATGGGTATAAAATGATTTATTTAACCTGTATAGACATCATTTCAATTACATGCTTTTGCTTCAAAGTCAAACAACTGTTACAATAATGATAAACCAGTTTTGTTAAAATTGATGTAAATACTCATGAAAAATAATGTTTTTGTATTTGATTTTGTTATTTGAAAATTTTAAGTATATTTGGAAAATCTTGGGGGATATTATTCTGCATTCTTAATTGCAATTTTTACTGTATTAAATAAATCATGTAATTCTGATGAAAACTGACCATCTGAATTGAGATACACTGTAAATGGAAAATCATGCTGAATTTTGAAGAGGTAGTAAAAACAAAGTAAAATACATGTGTAATATTTTATATTGATTCGTTTTGGAAATGATAGTATTTTGTATATATTTGATAAATAAAACATAATGCTAGAATTCATTGTTTTTTACTTTTTATGCGGCTACTAGAAAATTAAAGTGACATATATAGAGTTCACTTTATATTGCTGTTGAACAGCATGAAGATCTGGTATATATTCACATCAATAAATACAACCAATCCAAATCTATGTACTTGTGGTTTTTTTTTTGTTTGTTTATTTGTTTTGTCTTCCATTTTATAAATTACTTTCATAGAATGTTTTGAAAAATTTTGCCAATTTGTATTAGCATAATACAAATTTGTAATAGAAATATTTGTAATTTGTATTACATTTCTATGATGTGTAAGTGTTTAGTCCCCTTGGACATGCCATGCTGAAATCTGACTCTGGTGAAGGGTCTCCAGACAGCAAACAGGTAGTAGACATGATCTAATTCCCCTCCAGCATCTGTGAGCAAGGCCTGATTCTGCTTCAAGTGAAGCTTAGTGGGAATGGGAGATTGAGTGTAAATTGAATCAAATAAATCCTTTAAAATATCAATACGCTCAATATCAGTCCCCAGTTCTTTTCTGATATGTGCTGTAATTAGTATATAAGATACTGGAAGGCTCTCTGAATATGCTATTATTTCTTTCTTTTCTTTTTTTTTCTTAACTCAGAGTATTTGATTGTCTTTTAGGGCAGTCATAGAAAATTTCTTCTTTCTTTAAGAGCTTGAGACTTAAAATCTATCTGAATAGCAGCTTTAAACTTTCCAGTGTTTAAAACAGTCATTCACTCTCATGGTCTTACTATCTTCCTCACTCTTAGTGCCTTGGTATGTCAGTATGCATCTGGTCTGCCAAGGAGGATAAAGAAGGATAATTTAGGCAACGTACTTGCAATTTTTTATGTACCAATTACTGGCATCCTATTTGGAAATAAATTAATATACTGCCATCAAGACCAACCAGGCATCAAGCCCGGATTCCACTCACTAGACTGGTCTTACCAGTTACTTTGTAAGTTTCAGTGACAGAATCTACTCTAGATAGTTTTAAAAGAAATTTAACAGAGGGAATTAGGCACTTTAAGCTGTTAGATGATGTAATATATAATCCAGGAATGACTATCAGAACAAAGTCTCTGAATTGATTTGCAAAGGAGCTATAAGCTCTATCATTTCCGAAATTTGGGGAATAAAGAAACTATCATTGCAACTTCAGACTTCTGAATTATATAGTCACTCTTGTGACCTAAGTTAGAAAAGAAATATCTGCCTGAGGTTTTGTAAGCCATCTGCAGTGTTTGTTTTATACCACTTTCCAACAACAGGAAACTTAGAAAACCGGACGAGTCAATTTGTGAGCATTTGCTACAGAAATTCGGGCATAGTATTATCAAGAACAAGAAGAAACAACAAGGCTAATAAAAATAGCATTATTATAAAGGAAGTCATGAAATAGCAAAATCTTTTATTTCAACAGGAAGATATTACAACTCACAAGGAAAAATAGACATACATACCATCAGAATGCATAATTTTACTCTCTCCCTCAGTAGTTGGTAGGTCAAGCAGACAAAAACATCTAGAAGAACAACATAATCAACAAGCTTAATTGGATGTATATAATCCTGAAAAGTAATAAAACATAAGATATTTTAAGTTAATATAAGATGTATTTGAGAGATATCTCTAACTTTCAACACTGTTTGCTATACAAAAATCCTTTAAAAAATCATTCTGGACAAAGAGAAGTAAGCACCTTGCTTTTGTGATGTGAAGAAATCCAAAAGATGCATAGAGAATTGTCTCCCAACAATGACCCCTCCAAACGAAGGCAGTTTCAGATTGTTTTAAAGTAAAAGCATCAATTGTAATGTATGTTGCCTCTAAGATCCTAAAAGGTTTATCAGAAGAATTTTGACTTCTTCTTTGTCCTTGCCAGTATGGTCAATTGCATCAACACTTTGAGACCCCATGAACGGTAGCCTACAGGCTCCCCTGTCCATGGATTCTCCAGGCAAGAGTACCAGAGTGGATTGCCATGCCCTCTTCCAGGGGATCTTCCCAACCCAGGGACTGAACACACATCTCTTGAGTCTTCTGCATTGGCAGGCAGTTTTTTACCACTAGTGCTACTGGGGAAGCCCTTTTTTGTTCTTAGGAGTATACAAGGGCACCAACTTGTCTTTCACCTCTGAGGAGACAGTGAAGCTACAGTAATGTTTAGCATTCTTTCTTTACCTTTCCCCTTGCCAAAATTCACAGCAGGAGCAGTATAATTGCCAGGTTCTCTGACTTTGGGTTTGGCTACATAACTTGTTTTGTCCAGCAGAAGGTAAGTGTCATGGTCTATGTGTGGGTTGGAAAAGAATACCCAGTATAAAGTTTATTGGAGTGGGGTTCACTGGCAGAGAATGGGCCTGCATCCTGATAGTCAGGTAACACTTGTTGCCAAAATCTCAGCTTTCTGCCCACCAGTGCCAAATATAAATATGGAGACAGAGTTTGGAGGGAATAGAAAAGAACGACTTTATTATTTTGGCCAGGCAAAATGGAAACACAGTTAGTGCCTCAAGAACTGTGCCCCTCATTCTCAGGAATAGGGAGAGGTTTTTTATCCTCTTGAAGGTCTTGCTTTTTTTTTTTTTTTTTCTTTTTCTCTTGCAAAGTTTCAAAATGGCCACAGATGGCATCAGACAACTCAGCAACCAGGTCTCGTGTCCCTGAAGTTATCGTCCCATGACCTTCTTTCTGAAATGCAGAATGTTACAATAGAGTATAGGGGAACAAGTATGCCAGGTGCAGAGTATAATCTGTATGGTTTCAGAGCGTAATTAGCTTCACGAAGGATAAGTCTGGCTACAAGTGTTTGTTGGTAGTAAAAGCTAAAGAATAGTCATTTATTTAACTCTTGTAGGCCTGTTTGGCTGTTTCTTTGCCAAAGGCTGTTTACTCATTTCTGTTGCAGCTTATTTTTGCTGCAACAAGCTGACCCTAACATGGGTCATTTGCCTGTTTTTATAGCTGGGGATCAAAAGAATGGGATAGAAATATTGCGAGTCATTTGCTGATTGGGTGAGGTATGTACACTGTCTAACTTACAGGGCGAAGGACAACAGGACAAAAAGCTTTCCTTATATGAGATGAGAAATGGACAGGCCAGCTACCCAGGAGGGCTCCAAAAATTTTATAACAGTTGCAGCATGCAGCAAGGGTGATCAAGTTCTGGTGCTTTCTGTTTTGTGTTCTAGGGCCCTTTGAGCTTATCTTGTTCTTCTGTCCTGAAGACACCACAGTAAGCTCACAAGCTATCCTGCTCTGCACCATGAAAAGTAAAACCATCCTAAGTGGTAATTGTTTCTTCGATCCTGAAATGAAAGATACACAGAACTTATCTGAGCTTGATCTGCAACCTGAAACAGAGTGGGTGCAAGAAAGAAATGTGTGTCTGATAGATCACTGAGATTTTAGAGCTGTTCTTAGGAAGAATATTTTGAACCCAGACCCACTGGACATCCAAAATATTTACCTATGTGCAGATTCCTGAGTTTTCACAAGAATTAGCTCCTGTGTTGCTTCATAGGAATTTTCCAGAAGTGTTTCTTAAAAACTGGGTGTGACTTTCAGTGCTCAAATCTAGGTCTTTACTTGAAATACTGTGTGACATTTCACTTCACTTCAGTCATATGCATATTATATGAGAAATAAAACCTGTGTCTGAATTGTAGCTCCCTAAACAGGGAAACTAAAGACCAACCTCGAGACCTCTTAATTAAAAGAGGAAATTTACTAACAATATCTATTAAAATGATGCTCTTTAAATTGCTAATCTAGTTCCTGGGTGGTTGCTTTATGTTCTACAATGAAAATCTTCTGATCTTCCAGTTTATAGTAGAAATATTTTGTTTCTAAATGGTCTTCATAACCTCTTTATTTTTTAAGTTTTATCACAAGAATATTATAAAATAATCAGGAAAAGTATATCATTTATCTCCATTTTACATTTAAAGAACAATGAAGGATCAAATTTTAAACTGATAAGGAAAGCATCACTACTTGGGAAATAGATGGGGAAACAGTGGAAACAGTGTCAGACTTTATTTTTGGGGGGGGGGTTCCAAAATCACTGCAGATGATGACTGTAGCCATGAAATTGAAAGATGCTTACTCCTTGGAAGAAAAGTTATGACCAACCTAGATAGCATATTGAAAAGCAGAGGCATTACTTTGCCAATAAAGGTCCGTCTAGTCAAGGCTATGGTTTTTCCAGTGGTCATGTATGGATGCGAGAGTTGGACTGTGAAGAAAGCTGAGCACCAAAGAATTGACGCTTTTGAACTGTGGTGTTGGAGAAGACTCTTGAGAGTCCCTTGGACTGCAAGGAGATCCAACAGTCCATTCTAAAGGAGATCAGTCTTGGGTGTTCTTTGGAAGGAATGATGCTAAAGCTAAAATTCCAGTACTTTGGCCACCTCACATGAAGAGTTGACTTATTGGAAAAGACTCTGATTCTGGGAGGGATTGGGGGCAGGAGGAGAAAGGGACGGCAGAGGATGAGATGGCAGGATGGCATCACCGACTCTATGGACGTGAGTCTGAGTGAACTCCTGGAGATGGTGATGGACATAGAGGCCGGGCATGCTGCGATTCATGGGGTCACAGAGTTGGACACGACTGAGCGACTAAACTGAACTGAACAACTGAAGGAAAGCAATATGTTTTTTCTAATGTTGAGTATGGGACACGTTGCTTAATGAGAAAATTTGTGTTTTTTTTTTTTTTTTTCCAGAAAACCACTCTGTCCATAGATAGAACTCTAATTTTCAAATAACAGTTTAAGAAAAATGTCTCTGAACAAAGTTATTTGTGATTACATAAAGGATTTCAATTTTGTGAAATAATTTTATTGTAAAATATCTTTTGTGATAGGCTGGAATCTATGAATATTTATTTATTTATTTATTTATTTTTGTGTGTGTGTGTTATTCTTTTTTTTTAATTTTATTTTATTTTTAAACTTTACATAACTGTATTAGTTTTGCCAAATATCAAAATGAATCCGCCACAGGTATACATGTTCCCCATCCTGAATATTTATATATATTAAGATATATATGTAGGTACATATATACATATATCTTGAGAATTTGCAATAGGTTAATATATATTCATTGTCTATGACCTAAAGAGCTCAGATAAAGTAAGGATAAGAGACTTGTAAATAACTAATGTCAGTAAGGTCCCACCTGCTATTACTTAATTATGCTGTATTCTACAACAAAACAGCCATGTAAGGGTCATTACTGTGAGGGATGTCAAATTGGCCGATTTAATGTTACTTAGGGCTTACTTTATCTATATAACTGTCTTAGATAAGAATTGCAACCTAATAATGATTACATTAGTGTCAGAAGTGTAGGGGACACCTATGGTTTATTTAGTAGGAAAAGATAGTATTAATGTTCTAAATTGAATTGTACTATCTACTTTCAGATAGTTAAAATAGTGTATGTAAAATATCCAACCACTCATTAATGGTTGATACCTGAGAAATACCAAAGTGCTTGAAATATTTAAATGTCTGCTGCTACCTCAGGCCAAACAGCTTTTCAAAAGGTATGGTGGCTTAAATATATTATTGATACATCTAAATAAAGTTACTGTGCTTTATGAAGTAAAATTTAATGTGTCATTTTTAGTTACCTATGACTTATATTTTGTGTGTTTAACATGTTTATTCCTTTTGGTATTATGGTTCATTCTCCAAATCCATCTAAGTGAAAAAAAAAAAAAAAAACTTTTAAAAGTTTTTCTGAGCTTCCTTGGTGGCTCAGATGGTCAAGAATCTGCCTCCAATGTGGGAGATCTGGTTTTGATCCCAGGGTTGGGAAGATCTCCTAGAGGAGGGCATGGCAACCCACTCCAGTATTCTTGCCTGGAGATTCCCCATGGTCAGAGGAGCCTGGTGAGCTACATCCATGGGGTCGAAAAGAGCTGGACACAACTGAGCAACTAAGCACAGCACAGCGCACAAGTGGGGAAAAAAATCTTTACAAAAGGACATTTGTAATAGTAAAGTTGAAATAATGTATTTTATGTAAATTTATAATTTTCAGATAATAGGCATGCACACACACACACAATCTGTATTTGATACTGAGTCATCAGAATCAATTATGAAACAGTAAAAAATTACAGGAAACAGTACAAACTCAAAGCTATTTAAAAAAATGGAGCATTGTCATCTATATATTTTTAAGTTTCTAATTTTTCGAAGGCAGTTGAGTCTCCAGTATATGCATTACTCTAATGTACTAAGAAGTAAGCCTCTTAAAAATATCTTCCATCTTCACAACAGTAATTTTTTTGTTTTAAAAAATTTATTTAAAATATATGTGACAGTTGTATTTTCATTCACAGGAGAAATCTTGAATAAATACAGAACAGCAGCAAATATAAGCACACCTATTTGAGCATGCTCATATGAGCATGTGATCAATTGATTGCTAGTATGAATCTATACTAACTAATCTAGTATAATAATGGGTAGGAATTGTAGAACATATTTGGAGAAAATTTCTCTCCTCTGTATGGGATGAAAAATTTTGGATTTAATGAAAAAGGGAAAATTTTCTCACATTGCTACATTAGCCATTATGTCAATAGTTAGAAAGACTAAATGCAAAGATGTCTGTCTTTGGTTGGAAGCTCAACTTTTCAAATTTATTAGAATAATTGACAACAAGCTTTCTGTCTGGAACATGCCTATACAGAAACCACCAAGTAACAGAATAGCACATGGACATTGTGCTTTATAATTCACAAGACATTTTACCATACATAATCTCATTTCTTCCTCACAACAAAACAGATACATTGGTAGGTGAAATATTATATTCTACAAGTTCAACGGCAGAAGCAGAATGACAGAATTTTAGTGATTCTCACATGAATGCAGAGTTTGTGGTAATAGATTCAAGATGTAGATAAAAGTTTTAAGTATTAATTACAGACTTCTTTCTTTTACATGTGCTCTTAAGAAAAGACTGAGAACATGTATTTCATCAAAATTTAATGTATATCATAATTTTGTTAAACGTCAAACATGTGAAAATTATTCTAGATAAATTCAAATTGACGATGAGCTTATTTTACATTTAGATCAATCAGCATCCTCAAATATCTATTCTTCAGGGCACAGTGAGGTCAAACAAATGTACAATGGGCTTCCTACTTGAATGGTAATTTTGTTAGTGGTTGATAAACCGTATACAGGGAGTAAGAGAATGTGCAGCCTTTTAACAAATATTCTCTTTTAACATATGTTAGAAATAGTATTAACAGCAGAAAAAAAATGAACAGAGTGAATGAGATAAAAACCTAGGTGTTTCTCTGTGAATGTGTGCTTGTGTATATATACTTACATGATGCCTGATATGCCAAGTTCCAGCTGAATCCTCAATATGCAGAAAAACTGTTAGCATTACAAGAAGCTCTTCTTTTCCATTCAAGAATCTTAGTCTAGTAAGGAACACCAATATTAATCAAATAGTCATTTTCCATCTATGTATTCATTCATTCAGCTAATATTTAAAGAACACTATGGATGAGAAACTATTCTCAGTGAGTGCTACAGACATAGTTGTGTAAATACAGGTGCCATTGCACAGATACAAAGTCATAGAGCTGGGACACCATATATCCTGCAACTGGAACACACAACTCTATCTGGCTGAAAGCAAAGGTCTTGTGAACAATCAATCATTCCAACTCTTCTTCATCTATCTATAAAATGCTAACTAAAGGTGGAAAACAATTTGAAGTGTCTTTGGTTTGAAAATGCATATGATTTTGCATTATTTGATAATATATAATATATTTTATACCATATATTGGGCTTCCCACATGGCTCAAACAGTAAAGAATCCGCTGGCAATGCAGGAAACCTGGGTTCGATTCCTGGGCTGGAAAGATCCCCTGGAGGAGGAAATGGCAACCTGCTCTAGTATTCTTGCCAGGAGAATCCCCACGGACAGAGGAGCCTGGCAGGCTACTGTCACTGGGGTCCCAAAGAGTAAGACACAGCTGAGCAACTAAGCACAGCACAGCACATGTAATATATGTAATTTTGCATTATCTGATAATATATAATGTATTTTATACCATATAGTGACAATTAATTATTAATATATGGTACTATGATGAAGACATTAGTTTTTATTTACCTACTTCTAATTTTCAAGTGAAATTGATTATTGGAGTTCTACTGAGACTTAAGGAGTGATAAGCAATTATTTCATCTGCAGCATAATTTTCAAATATGTTTTTAAAATTGCAGTAACTAAAACTAGAGATATAGAATAAGAAACTGTTCTGGAGACCCATGAATACAAAAGCAAAGTAATGTTTTATTTAGAGAGGACTTATTGCATAATTTTTCACATTACTAGAAATATTGCTATCTACCTTGCAGGAAAGTAATGAGGCCATCTAGGTAAAGACACCTTTCACAGTATAGAACATATGATTAGAAATCAATAAATACTAAATATTAAGAGTTATATTCTTGACTACTTTTGCAATAGTTCAGTTTAGAAATAATGCAGATCATGCTGCTCCTCCTGCTGCTGCTAAATTGCTTCAGTCATGTCTGACTCTGTGAGACCCCATAGACGGCAGCCCACCAGGCTCCCCCGTCCTTGGGATTCTCCAGGCAAGAATACTAGAGTGGGTTGCCATTTCCTTCTCCAATGCATGAAAGTGAAAAGTGAAAGTGAAGTCGCTCAGTTGAGTCCAATTCCTTGCGACCCCATGGACTGCAGGCTCCTCCGTCCATGGGATTTTCCCGGCAAGAATACTGGAGTAGGGTGCCATTACCTTCTCCTAATGCAGATCATACCACATGCTTATTTTATTTCTTCAATATAATATTTTACTCTCAACAGACAACCTTATCTGTCTCCTGAGAAACCTGTATGCAGGACAAGAAGCAAAAGTTAGAACCGGATATGGAAAAACAGACTGGTTCCAAATCCGGAAAGGAGTATGTCAAGGCTGTATATTGTCACCCAGCTTATTTAAATTATATGCAGAGTACCTCAAGCAAAATGCTGGGTTGGATGACTCACAAACTGAAGTTAAGATTGCCAGGAGAAATATCAACAACCTCAAATTTGTAGATGATATCACTCTAATGGCAGAAAATTAAGAGGAACAAAAAAGCCTCTGCTGCTGCTGCTGCTGCTAAGTTGCTTCAGTCGTGTCCGACTCTGTGCGACCCCATAGACGGCAGCCCACCAGGCTCCCCCGTCCCTGGGATTCTCCAGGCAAGAACAATGGAGTGGGTTGCCATTTCCTTCTCCAATGCATGAAAGTGAAAAGTGAAAGGGAAGTCACTCAGTCATGTCTGACTCTTAGCGACCCCATGGACTGCAGCCCACCAGGCTCCTCCATCCATGGGATTTTCCAGGCAAGAGTACTGGAGTGGGGTGCCATTGCCTTCTCCAAAAAGCCTCTAGATAAGGGCAAAAGAGGAGAGTGAGAAAATTGGCTTAAAACTCACTCAATATTCAAAAAGCTAACATCATGGTATTCACATAACTTCATAGCAAATAGATGGGAAATAAGTGGAAATAGTGACAGATTTTATCTTCTAGGTCTCCCAAATCACTGTGGATGGTGACTGCAGCCATGAAATTAAAAGACACTTGCTCCTTGGAAGAAAAGCTATGAATAACCTAGACAGGGTATTAAAATGCAGAGACATCATTTTACCAACAAGGTCCATAAGTTTAAAGCTATGGTTTTTCCAGTAGTAATATACGGATGTGAGAGTTGGACTGTAAAGAAACCTGAGTGCCAGAGAATTGATGCTTTCAAATTGTGGTGCTGGAGAAGACTCTTGAGAGTCCTTTGGACTGCAAGGAGATCCAACCAGTCAATTCTAAAGGAAATAAACCCTGAATATTCATCGGAAGGAGTGATGTTGAAGCTTAAGCTTTAATAGTTTGGCCACCTGATGTGAAGAGCTGACTCATTGGAAAAGACCCTGATGCTGGGAAAGATTGAAGGCAAGAGAAGAAGGGAGCAATAGAGGATGAGATCGTTGAATGGCATCACTGACTCAGTGGACATGAATTTGAGCAAGCTCCAGGAGATGATGAAGGACAGAGAAACCTGACATGCTGCAGTTCGTGAGGTTGCAAAGAGTTGGACCTGTCTTAGTGACTGAACAAGAACACCACCAACAAATGCAACAAACAAAACAAACAGAAAACATCATTTCATCACAATCTGCTGCTTTATCAAGCAATATTTTGAGAACATATTCCTTCAGTCATTATATACTTTCTAAAACACAAAAGAAATTAAATCTGGAAGAAAGCTTACTATATCAGATACTGTGGTCAGAACTCTGTATGCTGGTGGTTATACTTTGATACATCACAGATCATCCACCTCATTTCCTCTGTCTTGCCTATAGTAACCTCTACTTCCTGCACTGCCACCTAAGCCATCAGGAATACCGTATCTCCACTATAAATCATTCCACAGTCCCATTCTCCCAACAGATCATTTATCTCCCATTTTATCCATTCCATCTCTTCCATAGCACCCCATTTCAGATCCTCACATTCCAAAGGCACTTCCAGGGCTATAATTCAAGAAAAGTTCAGTATATTAATGCTGTGTGTTATTCTTATCTTTAGACATGGCTAGCTACTGCTACTTCATGTGTCATTAAGTTTACATTTGCTTTTCCTGTTGTTTTGCCATCCACTCCAATATCAGTATGAACTATTATTGGACTTAGTGCTGAGAAGAAATTAACAATACCGTTTTCAGTTGAATGAACATGTATCCTCTCATGTGTACAATATGACCACCATGAAAATCTGAACGTACACAAGCAGCTCTACCATAGCCATGAACTCCCGTACTTCTTCCATCTCTCATTGAAGCATCAAAGCCCTCATTTCCTTAGTCAGAATTATTAGAGCTACCATAGTCATCACAACCTCTATAACCTTATTGGGGAAGAAAAAGCCAGGACAGATGCCAGAAATGTAACAAGTATCTTCTTTTCATCATCCGTCCTCCACCTCTGATGCACTGTGATAGTTTTGATGAATATTTGATCTGGAATAAATGACCCCTTTCATCTCACTGGTAATTTTACATAGCCTGCAAAATCTGCTGAAATTTCAAGATAGGAAGTTTGAGAATGTGCCAGATAGTAAGTAGGATAGTGTTAATGACATACACAGTCCTACAAACTATGATACAAATATAAAATGGTATTTGATGATTATTTAAAAAGTGAAATTTCAATTCTTTACCAAGCAAGGATAGAGTTGGACTTCTGAAGTCAGTGCAGCAAATTGGTTGCACAGAATTTGAACTCCTGTGCATCACATAACTCAGTGTTGTAGAAAACTGGATTGAGCCTTGTCTTTTAAATTTATGTAACATTCATATTATATACTGCTGAGATCACCTGACTCATATTTAGGCTCAAGTACCTTTATTTCTTTAATATTTATCCATCTTTCATATATAAATATAAAAATACACATAAACATTTTACTGGTTTCCCATCTAACATTTTTAAAACATTAGTATTTTGCTCTCTTCATTTGATGTTCTCTTATTATGTGGCTCCACATTTTATCCTCAGTGCCAGATTATCCTTTTAGACAAGAGAGCTAAGAATCTGAAGGATGTTCCTTTTTGAGGATTTAGATTTCCAAATGATCAATAATTTATAATGACTCAAGTACTGAAAGTTATCAGAATCCATTAACTTCTCAAATAAAGTTTCCTTTATATGAAAAAGCATTTCCTCTTATCTCTAAAAAATTGTTAGCCTCAATATTTTGGAGACCAGTATAGAGCTGAAGGGTAAAGAGCATTTTTCTAAGATTGAGTTTCTGTGCTTTGTGTGTGTGTGTGTGTGTGCATGCGCATGCATGAGTGTGCATGGTGAGTGAGTGGTGTGTTGTGCATGCATACTCTAATGTACTCATCTGTGCCTCTTTGTGGTGGTAAAATATTTTCTTTCCCCTTTACAAATAAAAATGTCTTATTCTAAAGAAGATACATAAACTATCAAATGCAATGTGATGTTTTTGTTAAATAATAAGCAACAGAAGCATACAGAAATAAATATTTCTCATGGAGATAAAATATATACAACTATAAAATCATAAATATACTGGAGAATTATAATATGAATTTGTAAATTGTATGCAAATAGCTTGAAACCAGATCTATAAAGACATAAATAAAGCAACAAGACTGAAAGGTTTATATGTTGGCTTGTTTATAGAGTAGCACAAACATTTTTCTTTTTTAATTGGCAATTAATTTTCGGCAGCCATCTAGGTACTTTCATGTCAAATTACTTTTCCTACACTAAACAAGATTAGGCATCCAAGCAGCAAAGCACTTACATGAAAAGTGAGAAACTGACTGTCAAGTGGATATTTTCCACCTATAACCAATTAAAATGTTTCTTTTTTTTGATGAATGGGTGTTGTAATTTCTCATTTTGTATTTTTACCTAAGTACATACCTGTGTAACATCTCAGTTCACAGGAGCTAAAAAAGATGGGTGTTGATATTTCTGTTATTTCTTTCATGCAATCTACCTTTAGAATGAAATGAAGGCACATTTTAGTAAAACAGAGTTTTATTATGCTACTGCACACAAAAATACATCAACAGTATATTTACAAGTGTGTATATATATATATACATATATATATGTCTGTGTAAATGTATATACACATATGTGTTTTTAAGCAAAAATTAAACTTCAAAAATATTTCTATTAAAAGATTTTAGCCTTTCAGTCCCCTGTAGATTATAATTTTACATTGAAACGTAAAGATACCTGTATTTAAAAATTAGAACCTTGACACATAAGGTAAAAAAGTAATGTATTATTGATAATCTTCAAATGAATGACATAAAAAGGAAAATATTGATTTTTTGGAAGATGTCTCATTTTTCTTACTTCACAGAAGACTGAGGCAGGTTCATGAGCCTATCAATATCATTTGAATTAATGCATATTCCTTACTATTGATTGCTTTAACAATGATTGTCATAACTGATTTATGGGCACTTACGCCTGTTAAATATTTTAAGAGGTAAATATCAGATTTGTATGTATAAGTAGATTGACTTGAATAAACAACAAGGTTGGATGTTAACATTATGCCTTTTGATGTAAGCCATATTATAATACATTATGCAAGATGTATTTTTGAGAGAGCAGCAAAAATTCAACTAAAAGTTAATATTAGATTACATTGCTAACTAGAATTAAATGCAGAATACTCTCTAAGAAGTAAAAAAAGCACCTTAAATTGAAGGTAGCAGTTCTCAAGTTACTTGGAAATATACCTAACATCTATGAGAAAAATAAATTAGAATACAAAATTTGAGTATCATTTTAATGCTTAAAATGGATTTGTTCCTATTGCTTACAATAGGTCAGAACATAGGACTACAATTCTTAATTTCAGTTTCCTATTGTGACTGATACACAATATTCCCCAAATAATTGAGAGAAGATGCTATTAAATGGGAGACAAAGTAGGGGCATATATGTCTATGTGACTCTTTATTTAGCATGATTATCTTTGACTTGAGAAATTATATGTGATAGCTACAGTTATTTACCAAGGAACCTACTAAAAAAGTTTATTGAATTATCACATATGTACCATAAATTCACTTGCTTTAAGAGTACAAATCAATTATTTTTATTATTCTTTGTTGTTTGTTTGTGAAAACATTTCTGTGCTATAACTTTCGTGTATTCTATTATCCCAAACGGAGAAGGCAATGGCAACCCACTCCAGTACTCTTGCCTGGAAAATCCCATGGATGGAGGAGCCTGGTAGGCTGCAGTCCATGGGGTCGCTACCGTCGGACATGACTGAGCGACTTCACTTTCACTTTTCACTTTCATGCATTGGAGGAGGAAATGGCAGCCCACTCCAGTGTTCTTGCCTGGAGACTCCCAGGGATGGGGGAGCCTGGTGGGCTGTCGCAGCAGCAGTATCCCAAAAACATGCTTCTTAGCCACTGCTGTCACTTCCTATTTCCAACTCGAGTCTCAGAAAATTGCTAATATACTTACTATCTCTAAAGATTTGTTTTTTTTTCTGGATATTTCACATAAATATGCTCATGCATGCCTGCTCAGTGCTATTGGACTCTTTGAGACCCTGTGACCATTAGCCTGCCAGGCTCCTCTATCCATGTGATTTTCGCAACAAGAATACTGGAATGGGTTGCCATTTACTCTGTCAAGGGATCTTCTTGACCCAGGGACTGAACCAGTGTCTCCTGTATTACAAGCGGATTCTTTATTGCTGAGTCATGAGGAAAACCCTTTTACGTAAATAAAATCATACACAGCGTGGTCTTTTGCATCTGGTTTCTTTCCTTCAGCATATTACTTTAAAAGTTCATCCATGTTGCAGCATGTATCAGCATTTCACTCATTCATTATTGGCAAATACTATTTAATTGTAGGTATAACCACATTTTTTTTTAATACATTCACCAGCAGATGGATATATGCATTGTTTTGGGCTATTACAAATGTCATTTCTATGATCTTTCATGTAAAAAACTGTTACACGGTCATATGTTTTCTTTTTTCTTGTGTAGTTTCAATTCATTCAGTTCAGTTGCTCAGTCATGTCCAACTCTTTGTGAACGCATGGATTGCAACACTCCAGGCTTCCCTTTCCATCACCAACTCCCAGAGCTTGTTCAAACTCATGTTGATTGAATCCTTGATGCCATCAAACCATCTCATCCTTTGTTGTCCCCTTCTCTTCCTGCCTCCAATTCTGCCCAGCATCAGGGTGTTTTGCAATGAGGCAGCTCTTCACATTAGGTGGCCAAAGTATCAGAGTTTCAGCTTCAGCGTCAGTGCTTCCAATGAATATTCAGGACTGATTTCCTTTAAGATGGACTGGTTGGTTCTCCTTGCAGTCCAAGGCACTCTCAAGAGTCTTCTTCAACACTACAGTTCAAAAGGATCAATTTTAGGCACTCAGCTTTCTTTATAGTCCAACTCTCACATCCATACATGACTACTGGAAAAAACATAGCTTTGACTAGATGGACATTTGTTGGCAAAGTAATGTCTCTGCTTTTTTAATATGCTGTCTAGATTTCTCATAGCTTTTCTTCCAAGGATCAAGTGTCTTTTAATTTCATGGCTGCAATCACCATCTGCAGTGATTTTGGAGCCCCCCCCAAATAAAGTCTCTCATTGTTTCCATTGATTCCTCATCTATTTGCCATGAAATGATGGGATGAGATGCCATGATCTTAGTTCTCTGAATGTTGAGTTTTAAGTCAACTTTTTCACTCTCCTCTTTCACTTTCAACTAGAGGCTCTTTAGTTCCTCGCTTTCTGCCGTAAGGATGGTGTCATCTGCCTATCTGAGGTTATTGATATTTCTCCTGGCAATCTTGAGGGAGGACCTTAGGAAACATCACTATGCACAAAGCTAGTGGAGGTGATGAAATTCCAGTTGAGCGATTTCAAATCCTAAAAGTTGATGCTGTGAAAGTGGTCTTTCACAAATTCCAGCTTGTACTTCATCCAGTCCAGCATTTCACATAATGTACTCTGCATATAAGTTAAATAAGCAGGGTTGACAGTATACAGCCTTGACATACTCCTTTCCTGATTTGGAACCAGTCTGTTGTTCCATGTTCATTTCTAACTATTGCTTCTTCACCTGCATACAGATTTATCAGGAGGCAGGTAAGGTGGTCTGGTATTCCCACCTCTTTTATTTTTTTTTTTTTTTTTTTTTTTTTTTTTTTTTTTTAAATTTTATTTTATTTTTAAACTTTACATAACTGTATTAGATTTGCCAAATATCAAAATGAATCCGCCACAGGTTTACATGTGTTCCCCATCCTGAACCCTCCTCCCTCCTCCCTCCCCATTCCATCCCTCTGGGTCGTCCCAGTGCACCAGCCCCAAGCATCCAGTATCGTGCATCGAACCTGGACTGGCAACTCATTTCATACATGATATTTTACATGTTTCAATGCCATTCTCCCAAATCTTCCCACCCTCTCCCTCTCCCACAGAGTCCATAAGACTGTTCTATACATCAGTGTCTCTTTTGCTGTCTCGTACACAGGGTTATTGTTACCATCTTTCTAAATTCCATATATATGCGTTAATATACTGTATTGGTGTTTTTCTTTCTGGCTTACTTCACTCTGTATAATAGGCTCCAGTTTCATCCACCTCATTAGAACGGATTCAAATGTATTCTTTTTAATGGCTGAATAATACTCCATTGTGTATATGTACCACAGCTTGCTTATCCATTCATCTGCTGATGGACATCTAGGTTGCTTCCATGTCCTGGCTATTATAAACAG
Source organism: Bubalus bubalis (assembly GCF_019923935.1). Taxonomy (NCBI): domain Eukaryota; kingdom Metazoa; phylum Chordata; class Mammalia; order Artiodactyla; family Bovidae; genus Bubalus; species Bubalus bubalis. Next base: position 44,062,921 of record NC_059169.1, read on the forward strand.
TGCTGCGATGATTTTTCCACAGTTTGCTGTGATGCACACAGTCAAAGATTTTGGCATAGTCAATAAAGCAAAAGCAGATGTTTTTCTGGAACTCTCTTGCTTTTTTGATAATCCAACAGATGTTGGCAATTTGATCTCTGGTTCCTCTGCTTTTTTTAAATCCAGCTTGAACATCTGAAAGTTCTAAGTTCACGTACTGTTGAAGCCAGGCTTGGAGAATTTTGAGCATTACTTTACTAATGTGTGAGAAGAGTGCAGTTGTGCGGTGGTTTGAGCATGCTTTGGCATCGCCTTTCCTTGGGATTGGAATGAAACCTGTACTTTTTCAGTCCTGTGGCCACTGCTGAATTTTCCAAATTTGCTGGTGAATTGAGTGCAGCACTTTCACAGCATCAACTTTTAGGATTTGAAATCGCTCAACTGGAATTTCATCACCTCCACTAGCTTTGTTCATAGTGATGTTTCCTAAGGTCTTCTTGACTTTCCTCTCCAGGATGTCTGGCTGTAGTTGAGTGATTACACTATCATGGTTATCTGGGTCATGAAGATCTTTTTTGTGTAGTTCTTCTGTGTATTCTTGCCACCTCTTCTTAATATCTTCTGCTTCTGTTAGGTCCATGCCATTTCTGTCTTTTTTTTGTGCCCATCTTTGCATGAAATGTTCCCTTGTTATCTCTAATTTTCTTTAAGAGATCTCTAGTCTTTCCCATTCTATTCTTTTCCTCTATTTCTTTGCACTGATCACCGAGGAAGGCTTTCTGATCTCTCCTTGCTATTCTTTGGAACTCTGCATTCAAATGGGTATGTCTTTCCTTTCCTCCTTTGCCTTTCACTTCTCTTCTTTTCACAGCTATTTGCAAGGCCTCCTCAGACAGCCATTTTGCCTTTTTGCATTACTTTTTCTTGGGGATGGTCTTAATCACTCCTTCTTGTACAATGTCACGAACCTCCATCCATAGTTCTTCAGGCACTCTTTCTATCAGATCTAATCCCTTGAATCTATTCCTCACTTCCACTGTATAATTGTAAGGGATTTGATTTAGGTCATACCTGAATGATCTAGTGGTTTTCCCTACTTTCTTCAATTTAAGTCTGAATTTGGCAACAAGGAGTTCATGTTCTGAGCCATATTCAGCTTCCGGTATTGTTTTTGCTGACAGCATAGAGCCTCTCCATCTTTCGCTGCAAAGAATATATACCAAATCAATCTGATTTTGGTATAGACCGTCTGGTTTTGTTCATGTATAGGGAGGCCTGATGTGCTGTGGTTCATGGGGTCGCAAAGAGTCGGACATGACTGAGCGACTGGACTAAACTGAAGAGTCTTCTCTTGTGTTGTTGGAAGAGGGTGTTTCCTATGCCCAGTGTGTTCTCTTGGCAAAACTGTATTAGCGTTTGCCCTGCTTCATTCTGTCCTCCATGGCCAAATTTGCCTGTTACTCCAGGTATGTCTTGACTTCCTACTTTTGCATTCTAGTCCCCTATAATGAGGAGGACATCTTTCTTGGGTGTTAATTTTAGAAGGTCTTATAGGTCTTCATAGAACCATTCCACTTCATTTTCTTCAGTATTACTGATTGAGGTATAGACTTGGATTACTGTGATTTGAATGGTTTGCCTTGGAAACGAACAGAGACCATACTGCCATTTTTGAGATTGCATCGAAGTACTGCATTTTGGACCTTTTTTTGGACTATGATGGCCACTCCATTTCTTCTAAGGGATTCTTGCCCACAGTAGTAGATATAATGGTCATCTGAGTTAAATTCACCCATTCCAGTCCATTTTAGTTCATTGATTCCTAAAATGTTGATGTTCACTCTTGCCATCTCCTGTTTGACCACTTCTAATTTGCCTTGATTCATGGACCTAACATTCCAGGTTCCTATGCAACAAAGGTCCGTCTAGTCAAGGCTATGGTTTTTCCACTGGTCATGTATGGATGTAAGAGTTGGACTGTGAAGAAAGCTGAGCGCTGAAGAATTGATGCTTTTGAACTGTGGTGTTGGAGAAGACTCTTGAAGAGTCCCTTGGACTGCAAGGAGATACAACCAGTCCATTCTAAAGGAGATCAGTCCTGGGTGTTCTTTGGAAGGAATGATGCTAAAGCTGAAACTCCAGTACTCTGGCCACCTCATGAGAAGAGTTGACTCATTGGAAAAGACTCTGATACTGGGAGGGATTGGGGGCAGGAGGAGAAGGGGACAACAGGGGATGAGATGGCTGGATGGCATCACTGACTCGATGGATGTGAGTTTGAGTGAACTCTGGGAGATGGTGATGGACAGGGAGGCCTGGCATGCTGCGATTCATGGGATCGCAAAGAGTTGGACATGACTGAGTGACTGAACTGAACTGATGCAATACTGCTCTTTACAGCATCAAACTTTACTTCCATCACAAGTCACATCCCCAACTGGGTGTTGTTTTTGCTTTGGCTCTATCTCTTCATTCTTCCTGGAGTTATTGCTCCACTCATCTCCAGTAGTATTTTGTGCACCTACCAACATGGGGAGTTCATCCTTCAGTGTCATACCTTTTTGCCTTTTCATACTGTTCATGGAGTTCTCAAGGCAAGAATGCTGAAGTTGTTTGCCATTTCCTTCTCCAGTGGACCACATTTTGTCAGAACATTCCATCATGACCTGTCCATCTTGGGTGGCCCTACATGATATGGCTCATAGCTTCATTGAGTTAGACAAGGCTATGGTCCATGTGATCAGATTGGTTAGTTTTCTTGACTTTGGTTTTCAGTCTGTTTGGTCTCTGACAGAAAAGGAGAAGAGGCTTATGAAAGCCTCCTGATGGAAGAGACTGAGGGGGAAACTGGATCTTGTTCTGATGGACCATGCATAGTAAATTTTTAATCCAACTTTCTGTTGATGATCTGTGCTGTTATTTGACCTGAGGCCAAACTATTGTGGATGTAATAAAGATCATGGTGACCTCCTTCAAAAGGTCCCATGCATACATTGTTATACTCAGGGACCCCAACCCTGCAGCAGGCCACTGTCGACCCACTTCTCCGCCAGAGACTCCTGGTTCCTTACAGGCAAGTCTGGGTCATCTCTTGTGGGGTTACTGTTCCTTTCTTCTGGGTCCTGCTGCACACAAGGTTTTGTCTGTGTCCTCCAAGAGTCTGTTTCCCCAGTCCTATGTAGGTTCTGGTGGCTCTAGGGTGGGGTTAATGGTGACCTCCTCCAAGAGGGCTCATGCCGTACCCAGGTCTACTGCACCCAGAGCCCTTGCCCCTTCAGCAGTCCACTGGTGACCCATACCTCCTCAGTCCAGTTCAGTTCAGTTCACTTGCTCAGTCATGTCTGACTCTTTGTGAGCCCATGGACCACAGCACACCAGGCCTCCCTGTCCATCACCAACTCCCAGAGTCTACCCAAACTCATGTCCATTGAATCAGTGATGCCATCCAACCATCTTATCCTCCATCGTCCCCTCTCCTTCTGCCTTCAATCTTTCCCAGCATCGGGGTCTTTTCAAATGAGTCAGCTCTTAGCATCAAGTGGCCAAAGTATTGGAGTTTCAGCTTCAAAATCCATACCTCCTCAGAAGACACTCAAACACAGTTCTGTCTCAGTCTCTGTGGGGTCTCTGGGTCCTGGTGCATAGAAGGTATCTTTGGACCCTCTGAGTGTCTCTGGAGGATATGGGGTTTGATTCTAAACATGATTTTTACCCTCCTACCATCTTGTTGGGGCTTTTCCTTTGCCCTTGGAAGTGGGGTATCTCCTCAAAATCAGCAATGTAGAGTTGGAGAAAATGAGAAAAAACAGTAGACTGGCCATCTTGCAGTGATATACAAGAAGAGGGAACCCTGTAAGATTAGGTTTTTGTGTGAGGGAAGACAATGTGTTGTGGATCAAATGCCACACACTCATTACTAAGATTTAGTACATTTTGTTGAATGAATATCTTTTTCCATTTGCTGTATACCCTTAGGATAATTTACAATGACTTAAATTGTTTTTTGAAATAAAATTCTCTGTATATAAATGGTTGATGAGTAAAGCATCTATTGTGCTCCTTCTTCTGTCATTTCAGAAGTCAGTCTCTTAAGGAACTTACTTTTAAAGGTAATGATTTTGTTTTTATTATCAAAAAACAAAATTTTTCATTTGAGACATAAACACTTTAGGGACTCAAGTATATTACAAGCTTTTGTAAATATTACTATATTGAAATGTTTCTTTTAAAATTAATATCTTCATAATTAAAATTGCCAAATGACAATCCTTTTTCAACCATTATAATACATATAATGCCATTATAGCATTTTTTTCTTCTAAAGAGTCTTCATTTAATTGTTCTTGATAAAATATCATTTGCTGTCATAACACCAAAATCATTCTGAGTGTAAATTTTAATTGATAATCTATAGTCTAATTGCTAATCCCATTCCACACTAATTTATAATTCTACTTATGTCATAAATATGAATGTGTAGTTTCCAATAATATACTATCATGCATTTGTTCAAGGACTGCCTTTAATTACTTCCATTATTTCTGGTCTTCTGGTGTAGGTGGGAGAAATTTGGGTAACCCTTTGGATGTTACCACTGTTTTATGTGTCAAAATTGGATTAGATACTATGCATAATGCAAATAACCATGTAATTATTTTGAATTTACAATGTATTTACTATGTAATTGCATAGTAAGTACCATATAATTACAGGATGATTACATGATTATTTCTGCCTTTTACACAGCTTTAAAAGCAAAAGATTTTGTTGCAATTATTATTGGCATTTATTGGTAAGTGTTACATGGTAGGGAACAAAATATTTATCATATAATCAACCAACTAAGCAACTGCTATTGACTCTTTTCACTTGCAAAAATTATATTTAAAAGTTATTTTAGTGAACCTAAAATTGCTTTAAAATGAATTTTATTAATTAAAGAATTTAATGCACTTGAAGTTGAACATGAATACAGGCACAATTTGATATCTCTCAAACAGTTGATCATTGTGTACACCATTCTGTTTAACTATTGTTATTGTGCATTTTTATTTGAGATTTTGAGTTTCAGGTTAATTTCTTTGAATATTCCAAGAACATCTTAAATGACCAATATGAGGAGAAACTCAAGAGATAAACGTGCTTTTTCACTTTTTGACTTTTTACCTAAAAATGTCCATACTTATGATAATAAAATGTATTATGCTTCTAAAAATTCTTGACTCATACATTTTGCAATTATAAAACAAATATTTTATATTAAAGGATTATTCAGTTCAGTTCAGTTCAGTCACTCAGTCGTGTTTGACTCTGCGACCCCGTGAATTGCAGCATGCCAGGCCTCCCTGTCCATCACCATTTCCCGGAGTTCACTCAAACTCACGTCCATCGAGTCGGTGATGCCATCCAGCCATCTCATCCTCTGTCGTCCCCTTCTCCTCCTGCCCCCAATCCCTCCCAGCATCAGAGTCTTTTCCAATGAGTCAACTCTTCATATGAAGTGACCAAAGTATTGGAGTTTCAGCTTCAGCATCAGTCTTTCCAATGAACACCCAACACTGATCTCCTTTTAGTCTTACATGAAAACTAGAGAAATAGTACATGTTTTCTGCACCCTGTACATTCTCTGCTTCCACTATTATTAACATCTTGTGTTATTTTGCTGCAATTGTTATAATAAATGAATTAGTACTGATACATTATTGTTAACTAAAGTCCATCATTTATTCTGATTTCCCTGGAAGTGAAAAGTGAAAGTGAAGTCGTTCAGTTGTGTCTGATTTCCTTAGTTTGTAACAAATGTTCTTTTTCTGTTCTAGGATTATATTCATGACACCACATTGCATTCAATAGTGATGTCTATTTAGTATCTTCTTGGATGTGCCAGTTTCTCAGATTTTCCTTGTTTTTGATGACCTTGAGAGTTTGAAAGAATGTTGGTTAGGTATTTGTAGAATATCCCCCATATGGGATTTGCTTCATGTTTTTCTCATGCTTAGGTGATAGCTACGTGTTTGGGGAAGGAAGATCACTGGCGCAAAGTGCTAATATAATCACATCATATCAAGAGTACATAATATAAACATGATTTATCACAGTTGGTGTTAACCTTAATCTCCTGGCTGAGGCTGTGTTTGTCAGAGTTCTCAACTATAAATCGACTTTTTAAAAAAAAAATCCCTTTTCCATGCTATAATCTTGGAAGAAGTTCACTATGCACAGCCCACAATTAAACATAGAAAAGTTACACTCTAACTCTTTGAGGGCAAAATAGCTACATAAATTATTAGATATTCTTCTACATGGCAGATACATCTCTTCTCTTCCACTTAGTTATTTATTCAACCATTTATTTATATCTGTATGAACTCATGCATATTTATTTTAGATTTTGGTTTATAATCTAATACTGCTTTAGTTTGTTGCTCAAATGTTTCCAGCATTTGCTCCAGGATGCTCTCTTGATTGGCTCTTGTGTTCCTTAGACATATTGAATATTGTAAAAATTTTGAGCAATTATATACAAAGGTGTTATATTTTGTATGAAAATTTTTATGTGAAATTAGCTATCATATCTCTTGAGTAAATATCTAGAACTGTGATTGTTGAAGTGTATGGTAAGGCTATACCTACTTTTTTCAGAAACTGCCAAGCTGTCTTCTAAAGCTGCTGTATATTTTATATTGACACTAATAATGAAGGAGAGTTGCTCTTGCACCACATTGTTGTCAGTCATTGGAGTCACAGTTTCTTGGATTTTAATTGCTGAAATGGGCTTCCCTCATGGCTCAGCTAGTAAAGAACCTGCCTGCAATGCTGGAGACCTAGGTTCCATCCCTGGTTTGGGAAGATCCCCTGGAGAAGGGAAAGGCTACCCACTCCAGTATTCTGGCCTGGAGAATTCCACGGAATGTATAGTCCATGAGGTTGCAAAGAGTTGGAGACAACCAAGGGACTTTCACTTCAATCACTGAAATAGATATACAGTTATTTTAATTGGCAATTATTATAAATGATATCACACATTTTTCATAAATATATTTGCCATCTATGTATCTTCTTTGGTAAGGTATTTGTTAGATCATTTGCTCATTTTAAAAATACTTTCTTCTTGCTGTGTTTTAAGAGTTCTTTACATAATTTGCATACATTCCTTTATGAAATGTATTTTTAAAATATTTGCTCACAGTCTGTTGTTGTATTTTGTTTTTCTTAATGGGCATTTGCTGAAAAGAAGTTTTTAATTTAAATAAATATAAGTGATCCACTTTTTCTTTTACAGATGATGCTTTTGGTGCTACATCTGTATTATGCTGCTAGGCCTGCCTAACAATTTACTACAGCCTGTGTGGCTTTAACAATAGATTCATTGTCTCACAGCTCTAGAGCCTAGAAATCAAGATCAATGTGTCAGTAGGGCCACAGTCCCTCAGAAACTGGTGGGGAGCAATCTGCTCCAGACCCTTCTCCTAGCTTCTGGTGGCTTAACTCTTGTCTTCACTTGGCATTCTCCCTGTGTCCAAATTTTCTTTCTGGGCTTCCTTGGTGGCTCAAATGATAAAGAATCTGCCTTTCAATGTGGGAGACTTGGGTGTGATCCCTGGGTTGGGAAGATCCCCTGGAAGAGGGCTTGGCAACCCACTCCAGTATCCTTGCTTGGAGAATCCCCATGGACAGAGGGGCCTGGCAAGCTAAGTTAGCCCAAGGGGTTGCAAAGAGTCAGATATGACTAAGCACATAAAGACACCAATCATATTGAATCACCCAGTGGCTCAGAGGCACACAGGTAATGCAGGAGACACAGGTTTGACCCCTGCATCAGGAAGATTCCCTGGAGGAGGAAATGGTAAACCATTCCAGTATTCTTGCTTGGGAAAAATTCCATGGACAGGCTTCCAGAGAGTCCTGGTGGGTGATGGGATCAAAAAGATTCAGACATGACTTAGCATCTGAACAACAAATTAAATCAGGGACCTACCTTACTCCAGAAAGGCTTCACATTTACTTAACAATTATGTTTTCCACAACCTTATTTCCAAGTAAGATCATATTCTGAGGTACTGGGTATTAGGACTTTAACATATGAATTTTAAGGGACCCAATTTTACCCATGAAAGTGAAAGTGTTACTTGCTCAGTCATGTTCAACTCTTTGCAACATGATGGACTGTAGCCCACCAGGATCCTCTGTCCATAAGATTTCCCAGGCAAGAATACTGGAGTGGGTAGCCATTCCCTTCTCCAGTGGATCTTCTCAACCCATGGACAGAACCCAGATCTCCTACATTGCAGGCAAATTATTTATTTCTGTGCTACCAGGAAAGCCTATTATTATTATTATTTTTTACCCATTAGTTCAGTTCAGTTTAGTAGCTCAGTCATGTCCAACTATTTGTGACCCCATGAATCGCAGCACGCCAGGCCTCCCTGTCCATCACCAAATCCCGGAGTTTACCCAAACTCATGTCCATCGAGTTGGTGATGCCATCCAGCCGTCTCATCCTGTGTTATCCCCTTCTCTTCCTGCCCTCAATCCCTCCCAGTATCAGGGTCTTTTCCAATGAGTCAACTCTTTGCATGAGGTGGCCAAAGTACTGGAGTTTCAGCTTTAGCATCATTCCTTCCAAAGAAAACCCAAGACTGATCTCCTTTAGGATGGACTGGTTGGATCTCCTTGCAGTCCAAGGGACTCTCAAGAGTCTTCTCCAACACCACAGTTCAAAAGCATCAATTCTTCGATGCTCAGCTATTGTCACAGTCCAACTCTCACATCCATACATGGCCACTGGAAAAACCATAGCCTTGACTAGACGGACCTTTGTTGGCAAAGCAATGTCTGTGCTTTTGAATATGCTATCTAGGTTGGTCATAACTTTCCTTCCAAGGAGTAAGCGTCTTTTAATTTCATGGCTGCAATCACCATCTGCAGTGATTTTGGAGCCCCCAAAATAAAGTCTGACACTGTTTCCACTGTTTCCCCTTCTCTTTCCCATGAAGTGATAGGACCAGATGCCATGATCTTTGTTTTCTGAATGTTGAGCTTTAAGCCAAAATTTTCACTCTCCTCTTTCACTTTCATCAAGAGGGTTTTGGTTCCTCTTCACTTTCTGCCATAAGGGTGCTGTCATCTGCATATCTAAGGTTATTGATATTTCTCCCGGCAATCTTGATTCCAGCTTGTGCTTCTTCCAGCCCAGAGTTTCTCATGATGTACTCTGCATATAAGTTAAATAAGCAGGGTGACAATATACAGCCTTGACGTACCCCTTTTCCTATTTGGAACCAGTCTGTTGCTCCATGTCCAGTTCTAACTGTTGCTTCCTGACCTGTATATAGGTTTCTCAAGAGACAGGTCAGGTGGTCTGGTATTCCCATTTCTTTCAGAATTTTCCACAGTTCATTGTGACCCACACAGTCAAAGGCTTTGGCATAGTCAATAAAGCAAAAATAGATGTTTTTCTGGAACTGTCTTGCTTTTTCCATGATCCAGCAGATGTTGGCAATTTGATCTCTGGTTCCTCTGCCTTTTCTAAAACCACCTTGAACATCTGGAAGTTCACGGTTCACATATTTTTTACCCATAACAGGCTCTAAAACTCATTACTAGTCTCATGGCCACCTAGAAGTTTTCCTATGTTTTCTTCCAGAAGTTTGGTGATATTTCATTTAAAAGTTAAGCCCATGATTCATTTTGAATAACTTTTTTGAAAGTTGTAAAATTAATTTTTGTATGTGAGCTTCCAATGATTGAAAGCAACCACCACTTGTTGGAAAGACAAAGCATTCTTCATTTAACTGTCTTTTCTCCTTTGTCAAAGTTTAGTTGACTATACTTGTGTGACTGTTGTGGATATTTTTCTGGACCTCTGTTCTGTTTCATTGATCTTTATCCTTTCACTGCTGCCATGTTGTTCTTATTGAAATATGTTTAAAGTCAGTCTTGAAATTAGCTTATGAGAGTTCTCCAGTCTTTGTTTTATTGTTTTAGTCTTGTATTGGCTGCTGCTGCTGCTGCTAAGTTGTTTCAGTCATGTCCAACTCTGCGCGACCCCATAGAGGGCAGCCTACCAGGCTTCCCCGTCCCTTGGATTCTCTAGGCAAGAACACTGGAGTGGGTTGCCATTTCCTTCCCCAATAGATGAAAGTGAAAAGTGAAAGTGAAGTCGCTCAGTCGTGTCCGACCGACCCTCAGCGACCCCATGGACTGCAGCCCACCAAGCTCCTCCGTCCATGAGATTTTCCAGGCAAGAGTACTGGAGTGGGGTGCCATTGCCTTCTCCCTGTATTGGCTAGACTTGTTCTTTTGTTTTCAAGATAAACTATAGAATCAAGTAAATTTTCTCAAGTACATGATAGAATTTGCTGAAAATTTCAGCAATAAGAACTAAAAGGATAAATTGTTTATCTTGCTGTCTATCTGTGGCTAATATATAATTCCTTGTCTGAGTGATTCAACCATAAAACATGAAACTTATGCCTTCTAAAGGAATGAGGCAACCTCTCCCACAGTTAATCTCTGAGTTATGAAAAAAAAAAAAGAAAGGACCATGGTGCCAGCCTTTTTAATGAAGAGCCCTTGCTTCTGCTGACAGAGGCTGCATTATTCACTGAAGTACTATCTTTTTCTGTAGCTGTTGAGGCATACTTGATCACATCTGGAGAAGACCGAAAACCTAGGCAGTACCTTTCAATATTAATCTACATACAAATCACCAAAGGATGTTGTTGAAAAGTGTATTCTAATTCAATACGTCTGGAGTGGCGCATACTTCTGCCTCTCCAGCAAGCTCTCAAGTAATGCTGTTGCAATTCTATGAACCACACTTTGAGTAGCAGAGAGATAGAGAAAGTTTCCCCAAACTTGAGCAAATACAAAATGACGTTATTGATCATATAAAGATTGTTGGTCTTCATCCCCAGACTTTCTGATTCACTAGGCCTGAGAGCAGTCCTTTGAATTTGAATTTTTTGGCAAATTCCTAGGTTGGATTGAGGCTGGAGATTGAGAAACCACAATTTGGAAAACACTGACCCAGAATTCTAGCATGCAATCACTCCAAAATATAAAAGAACCAGAATTCTAGCTTATTTGACAGGTTGGAGGAAAAACATAAAATTAAAAAAACAAATAAAATCTTCCTACAGTTCACCACTTATTGACTCATCTGTTGGTCAGATGATCCAAATTATGATTACAAAACATAAAGAAATCAAGATGGAAAATAAAATAGATTCCATCTGGGAGGGGGAGGGGAATGGCTAAATTCTTCCCCAACTACCAATTGGCTATCCATACTTTCCAGTTGCTGTATCTTAATGCTTGAGTACTTCTCTTTGTCTTTCACATTTTATATGCAATTATTCAGCAAATCCACTTGGCATTGCCTTCCAAATATATAGAGTTTAACCACTCACTACTGCATCTACTGCTAATATCTTGAACTAGGCAACACATTCTTTAATCTGATATTAACATATCTGCTAATATGCGTCTTTGCTTTCCCTTATGTTCTCTCCACAATCTACTGTTCTCAACATCACCTAAGAGTGATCCATTTTAAACATCAAGCAGATCACATCACAGCTGTCTTCAAAATGTTCAGTGGCTTTTACCACACTCAGTAAATTCAATTCTTAGTGAGTCCTACAAGACCCCTCACCACCTGGTCCCTGTTACTTATCTAACCATCACCCTTCTACCCTCCCCTCTTGCTTATTCTGATTCTCAAGATACTCTGATTGAGGCTTTAGGCTGCTCCTGCCTTTAGGTCTTTGGTGTTTGCTTTTACTTGTGTGTGGTCTGTGTGTGATCAGTTGTGTTTGACTCTTTTTGACCCCATGGAATACAGCCCACCAAGCTCCTCTGTCCATGGAATTTTCCTAGTAAGAATATTGGAGTGAGTTGTCATTTCCTACACAGGTCTTTGATCTAATATCACCTTTACAATCAGGCCTTTGTTGACTGCCCTGTAGTAGCAACTGGCTCTCTCTCCATACTTCTTTCCCTCTTTTAATTTATATGTCTGCTTCCCTGGTGGCTCAGACAATAAAGAATCTGCCTGCAAGGCAAGAGACCTGGGTTCGATCCCTGGGTCGAGAAGATCCCCTGGAGGAGGGCCTAGCAACCCCCTCCAGTATTCTTGCCTGGAGAATCCCCACAGATAGAGGAGCCCGAGGGACTATAGTCCATGGGGTCACAAACAGTCAGACATGACTAAGCATAGCACATAGCACTTAATATTATCTGTCATGAAATGTATTTTTCTCATTTGTTGTTTTTAGTATCATAATGTAATATAAGTTGTAAGAAAGAATCTTTATGGTGGGATGGAACTTTTTTGTTCAATGCTGCTGTATGCCTAAAAGCTTGGGGAACACAGAGGTCCCTAGGAATGATGCACCTCTGACCCCAATGAAAAAACAATGAAAAACCTTCAAAACATAAAAAAAAATAATAACAACAATAATAAAACCTAGGGGAGTACTTGACCAGTCAAAACAAAAATCCAAAGGATTACTTAATATCATTGAGAGTAATATATACATATATATATATATGAAAGAAAAATCCAGAGTCTTACGATTGAATAATAAAAATTCAATGGGAAAGACTAGAGAACAAAATAATTAATAAACAGTATAAAAATACTTTACAATAAATAAATGTATGAACTAGCAATAAAAATAAAATTCTAGAAGCTTATTATCAGACAAAATAGATTACCTATCAAGAATGAGAACCACATAGCCATTTCTTTTAAACTGACATTTAAAATACATGGACCTATGTTTATGGATTTATAAAGAGCTATATTTCTAGAAGACTGCATGTTTTCATAAGGAAAACAAAAAACAACTGAGGGGATCTCCTCACTTGTGGTGGAGACTTCTGGCTTGTCCCATGGCATGGAGTTTCTGTGTGGGTCCAGGACTGCTCAGTGATAGCATACTTCCCCACCACTCGGTTAGCTGAAGCCTATGACTAGGCTCTTGACGGTGAGATAGGAACAGATGTGAAATGTACAAGGTCTGTGATCTTAGATGTTTATGTGTGCTTTGTTCATCACATGCTCTTCCTTAAACTTCTATCACCTGGAAAATTCAATGCACAGGTATATTGAAAAGGAAACTAAGTCCCTGATCAACTTTGGGGAGCAGAGGTGACATAAATTTGGAGATTTCACATCAACACAATAAAGAAGAACGTTGCCCCCAAAGAAGGGTTTCTTGTTTCTTAGCTTAAATGTGCAGATATAGTTCCAGGCAAGATTAAGGAAAAAAAAAAAAAAATAAAACATGAACATATATCTAATTATATTTCTGAAACCTGAGGAGAGAGAAAGAAAACTTTTAGTATTTAAGTCTCTGTATTTTGAGAGTCTTTGTCATTATAAAGTACAATCTTTATCCAAAATAATGCATTACCCATTTGCCTTTCCCTATAAAGTTTACCTAATCAAGTATTCCATGGGAAGAAAGAGTAAGTTTTACTTCTTAATATAGCTTACTAAGGTTGTAATGATGAGTTATTTTTTATTATATTTTTTCTTTTCAATCATCATATTGATGTAATAAGAAACTGAAAAATCCATAATGCGGTGTGGAATGTTGAATCAAATAATTCAGTTGAATTGGTTTTTAAAAAAAGAGAAAATAACCAAAAAAACCCAATAATTTTTAGAATGCTTTTTTTTTTTTTTTTGTCTTAGAATGCTTTACATAGACTGTTCATTCCCTCAATCTGTCAGCCTGAAATGACTTTTCCTTCTTTTTCCTTTTGTTCTACAGATATTTTTCTCACCCTTCAAGATTCAGTTTAAATATCACCTTGTCCCATAAAATTCTGCCCATACTTCATTATAACCTATGTAACACATGACTTTATCATAATCTGTCTAAATGTTACCTTCTCCCTCTAGGCTGTGAAAACCTTGAAGACAAGAAATGTATCCTGTGCTATTATTTAAAGAAGAAACACTATTTATAATTATAATGACATGAAAGGGATGAACTTGACCATGTGCTTTAAAAACAAGCCAAAATTAATAATATCAAGAGTAGATAGAAATGTAAATTCTTATGGTTGTGTTCAAAACAACAATTTCCCAAGGATAGGAAGAGAAAGACCAACTTAAATACAGTTCATATAAAATGGCTTATGAGATTTTGTTAACTACTCAGCATGTGAGTCAACCACATAACATGGCTGCCAAAACAAGCAATAAGCCCAATGAAAATGTTTCACTTTGCCAGACTCAATAAACATTATTTTTCTGTTCTGATGGTCTCTAATTAGGATAATTAAGAGCTGAAGTGTCAACATTGGCCCATCTACTAATTTCCTGATTGTTCATAGACTTTAGCAACTCCACATTTTGTTGCTCTGCATTCTAACACTCTGGTCTTTTTACTCTGCATAATAAAGATATATGACTCACTCTTAGCTGCTTTGATATATGTATTAGACAGTTTCTATCCATACAGATGATGTGATAAGATATGCAGTCTTAAGAACTATCAAGAGGTATTGAATATTTTGCCTTAATAGTAGTTCTACTTTCAGCCAGAGGGTGGCTTTAATGATTTCTGATCAGCATTATATTTGATATAATAAGCAAAATAAAGTATAGACAGGTTACAACATTGTTTAAATAGAGTTTCATGGAAAATTAGATAATGAAAAGTCTTAGGGAATTTTCTATTTAAAAATATTTCATTATACTATTAGCATAATCTCTTATCATGGAAATAAAGAATAACCTTTCCAACTTTATTTTCCTCAAATTTCAGGTAAATGTCATCTCAACTCATGGTGTATAGTGCCTCGTCTCCTGACTGAGGCTCTGTGTGTGCAAGCTTTATTCACCTGAGCCCATATATGATTTGATGTTCCTCTTATCATTAATGGAGAAGGAAATGGCAACCCATTCCAGTACTCTTGCCTGGAAAATCCCATGGACAGAGAAGCACAAATCCTTTATTTCACCTGATCTGCTGCCTTCATCTCAAATGTAAATGTCTTAGATCAAGCTCCTAAGAAGCAAAACCTGAGCCAGCAGTCTGAGTGCACATAATCCACTGAGGGAGAACTTTTCAAGAAAATTTTCAGAAAGTGGATAGACTAGATTAAGGAAGGGAAAGTGCCATGTAAGAATGTGGATTTGGATCAAGTCTAATCTTTGTCTCACCTATTTGGTGGAAGGGAGATGTTCAGAAAACAAACAGCTCTGCTGCACTCTCCACATTTAACGATAGAGGTTCAGCATTTAAGACACCAAATCAGGAAGTCACTGGCTGTGTGGGTTTCCCCTGAGTCTGGCCAGGTGTGTATAACTTCTGCTCTAAGGTAACTCCAATCAGGCAGGACAATTTTCCATAGAAGGAATGGTGTCTACTATTTTGTAGCAGAAAACAAAGCAGCTAAAAACGAATCATGTACACAAAATTAGAAAGGGGAATCGGCTGGGACATTGTTCAGGCACAGCTTTCCTAAAATTTTCTTGTCAAAATTCTTGAGACAATTGACAATAGTAAAGTTACTGGGAAAATTATGGCCTCTGGCATGGATACTGCAGTTAGTACCAGGACTGTAACTAACACCTTCGCTTCATTTTTTTCCCCCCCTACCCCTTCCAGATTCCCCTCACTCTTGGATAAAACCTCTGCTGGACTAGAGACTGGCAAAATAGGTTGACTCAGACTCCAATTTTGTAGACTTTTGGTATCTGGGCCTCAGGTTATCATGTACGATCAGATGCTGATGCTGCAGTTGCTAATTTACAGGTAAAATTGGTCATGTGAGTACCACCAGCTGCCTCACTTGTCATATGAATATCAAATGCATTTCTTACTCCCTTATTTGCAAAAGCAACAGTCCTACCTTTCAATAAGAATCAGGGTCAATTATCTCTGACAGACTGTATACTGGCATATGAAGCCAAAAGAGATCCTCTATCAGTCCCAGATTCAGTTTTACTATATCCCTTGTTGGAAGGATCATTCTTCAGAGAATGAAGACCTCTGGACTCACAGATTCTAGAGTTTCAAGGAAGAGATTCATGAATTCATCAAGTGAATGGTATAGGTAAGTGGGGTCTTATGGGCTGAAGACCCATATGTGTTACTCAAGCAGTGTTAAGACCCAGTGATTCATAAGGTGGCTGTTTTCAGGATAAGGACTTTAATAAGGCAATTTTGATGCTATGGGGGGGGGGAGTGGGGGGGTGCTAATCTAATCTAACTATCAGTTTTATAAAAGAGGAAATTTGGACCCAAAAAGAGATACTGAGGATGTGCATGCCCTAAGAAAAACCTATTTGAGGACCTGGCAAGAAGTTGGCCACCTACAAGCCAAGGACAGAGACCTTATAAGAAATCAATCTTACTAGCACTTTTATTTTTGGGTTTCTAGCATCAAGAACTGTGAAATAACTGTCCATTATTCAAGTCACCCAAATTGAGGTATTTGTTATGGCAGCCCTATCGTGGCGCCACATTTGCTTTTACAATTTGTGTTCCACATGCATATTCTATCTATGGGGGCTACAGTGACATGTAATGCTTATATTTTAAGGATTATACCTCATTCTGAAGATTAGCCCTCTTTCTTGGCACTGTTTTATTTCTTCATCTATTTTAGGTTAGTCTACTGTTCTTTAGAAAGTATCTGAAAGATAATCTGGGTAGCGAGACCAGTGGATCTCATGGTTGGAAGTACACTACCATTTTAACTTCATTGTGAAGTAAGTTCCTTGGTGCAAGGTGACATGCTGTGATAAACCCTGTAAATGAGAAATAGCACTTATAGAATGGGAGAAGATCTGGAAAATATTTCCCCATAAAGCTATTAAACAGAACAAATTCTTCAATAACCATCAGTTCTCCAAAGTAAAAAAATACAACAAATTGTGAAACATTTAATTATTAAGAAAAGCATAGCATGTAAGAATAGTGGTGATCTATGGGGTTTTGGCATAAAACAGATCCTAACCCTGCTTCTAAACTATCAGAAATAGCTTTCTTGGAATTGAGAAAGCCATAGAAACTATCAATTTTATTGCCAGGCAGCACCAACTTGATTAGTAGCAGAGCACATAAAAACTCCATAACCACGATCATTGCTGAAAGCCTTATTGATCTTGCTACTCATCAATCCCTACCTGAATTTGGGATACTGGTTAGACCAAGCAACAGGTAAGATAACCCTAGGAGTTTATCCAGGAGATTCGGGAGAATGAGACTGTCATAGTGGGCTTGATACGCTACCACATATCGTAGGTGGTCTCAAAGGCATTGCATATGTATTCACAAGGATTCACAGAAACAGGAGAAACTGGAGAGGGCCTTATTATGTTTCTGGATGAACACGAGACCATGTGCCAGTGCATAAAAGACCTGACAAGACCCAGCAAAAGGTAAAAGCTGGACATACTTGTAAACTGCCTGAAATATGAATGTACAACTTAATCTTTACACAAAAGAGTCATAGAGTGGAAATTATACTGAATCAAGGTGTTTAAGCACTATCTCTAAATAAACAAATAGATACACTAAAAAGGGAGATCATTGACTACACACTTTAGAACAGGCAAACTCTATAGAATTAGTTCAGGTAAGTGGATACAAATATAAACAAATAACAAGAAACTACAGATTCAGTAGGGAGGAGCACCAGAATCCAGAGTTGCTGCAACATATTACTTAAAATGTTGAGCCTTCAACAACAGATTGTGAGGCATGTGAAGAAACAGGGATATGTGACACATACATATGAAAAAAATCAATATTAACTATGATTTATACAAGTCCAGATATTAGACTTCACAAAGATGTTAGGGAAGCTACTATAATATATTCAAGGAACTAAAGGAAAGCATTTAAAGAATTAAAGGGAATATAACAATGACTCATCAAAGAGTGAATATCAATAAAAAGAAATTTTAGAAAAGAAGCCAGTGGGAATTCTGGTATTAAAAGTATAAATATTGAAAAAAAACACCTGAAATATCTAAAATGAAGACACAAAATATGAAAATCAAGATTGAAAGAAGGGTCATCACTATTAACTCTAAAGACATGAAAATAATTATAGGGAAATGATAATAAAAAGTTTTTGTCAATAAATTAGACAATTAAGATGAAACATAAAAATTACTAGAAAGAACCAACTTCCAAAACTGACTCAAGAAGAAATTGAAAATCTGAATACATTTGTAACAAGTAAATAAATTAAGTTAGTAGTTACAAATCTCACATGATAGAATTAGTTATTTTATAAAAGCAGCAGCAGAGAGCTTCCTTGCTCCTTCTGTCATTTGAATATACAACAAGAGGATAGTTATTTATTAGCCAGGAAGTGGACTCTCACCAGACACAAGATCTGCTTGTTCCTTTGTCTTAGACTTCCCAGCCTCCAGAAGTATGAGAAATAAACTTATGTTGTTTATAAGACACCCAATCTATGGTATTCTGTGCTGAGGAGTTGAGTACGGCCAGGCAACCATTTGTTAAGAATATTAATGTGGGTGTGAATCACAGTCCCAAACAGCCACTTCAACAGAAGCCAGGTTCCGTTCTTACAGATAAGGGAAGAATGACCCAAAAGTGACTGGGACTACCACTTCAGTTTTAAAATGGGAGGATGATTGCCTTGTTTTCAACAGGTTAGATGTGTTCTGCCCTAAGCCATAGGGGTGAGGCAGCTCAGGGTCTTGGTTGGCAATCCTTGCTCGAAAACTGAAGGAGAAAGATCCCTAACCCACTAGGTCCAGAAGGGGAGAAAATCTCCTCCAATCTCCTCCAAGTGTGTCCCACAAGCAGGATCTTGACCTAGGTGGTAGGGCAGAGCATCAAGCCAAAGAGGATTATTTAGGTGCCTTAAGATCTCATGTGGAGTTTGCCTTGTAGCTTGAACTTACGTGGGACCTGGTCCCCTTATTTCTTTCTTATATCCTCTTTTGGAATGAGAATGTCTATCTTATGTCTGTCTGACTATTGTGTACTTTCAAAGCACACAACTTGTTTGATTTCATAGGTTCATAGCTGGAGAGCAATTTACCTCAGGATGACCCCTACCTCGAGTCTCACACATTTGTGATTTGGATGATATTTCAGTGAGACTTTGGATTTTAGGCTTTAGAGTTCTTTGCAGGCTATTGGCATGCACTGAATGTGTCTTGCATGTGAGAATAACATAAATTTGGTGGGGTCTACTGAATGTTATGTTTCTCTGAAATTCATGTGTTGAAATCCTCAGTTCAGTTCAGTTCAGTTGCTCAGTTGTGTCCAACTCTTTGTGACACCCTGAATCGCAGCACGCCAGGACTCCCTGTCCATCACCAACTCCAGGAGTTCACTCAAACTCATGTCCATCGAGTTGGTGATGCCATCCAGCCATCTCATCCTCTGTCGTCCCCTTTTCCTCTTGCCCCCAATCCCTCCCAGCATCAGAGTCTTTTCCAATGAGTCAACTCTTCACATGAGGTGGCCAGAGTACTGGAGCTTCAGCTTTAGCATCATTCCCTCCAAGGAACACCCAAGGCTGATCTCCTTCAGAATGGACTGGTTGGATCTCCTTATAGACCAAGGGACTCTCATGAGTCTTCTCCAACACCACAGTTCAAAAGCATCAATTCTTCGGCACTCAGCTTTCTTCACAGTCCAATTCTCACATCCATACATGACCACTGGAAAAACCATAGCCTTGACTAGACAGACCTTTGTTGGCAAAGTAATGTCTCTGCTTTTGAATATGCTATCTAGGTTGATCATAACTTTTCTTCCAAGGAGTAAGCATCTTTTAATTTCATGGCTGCAATCACCATCTGCAGTGATTTTGGAGCCCAAAAAAATAAAGTCTGACACTGTTTCCACTGTTTCCCCATCTATTTCCCATGAAGTGATGAGACCATTTGAAATCCTACTCTCAGTCTAATTGTATTAGGAAGTAGGGCTTTCAAGAGGTGATTAGATCATGAGAATGAAGCCCCATCCATGGATCCCCCATGGATGGAGTGCCAATGTAAAAGAGATCTCAGAGAGCTTCCTTACTTCTTCCATGTAAGGCTATAATGAGAAGAGAACCATCAAGAAACCAGGAAGAAGGTCCTCACCAGACACTCAATCTGCTGGCACCTTAGTATTGGACTTCCCAGCCTCAGAACTGTGAGAGATGAATTTCTGCTCTTCATGAGATGCCCAGTGTGTGGTTTTCTGTTATAGTCACCTGAAAGGACTAAGATACAACTTAATATTTCATTGTTTAGCATCTGGAAGCATTTTTTCCCCCAATCCTGAAAAATTGCAAAAATCTGATCTCTATTATTCCTTTATTATTTTGTTTCCAAAAGAAACAAATCTCATACAAGCTTTTCTTTTCCTTCTTATAACTACTGGCTAACCAAACCAATGTTATCTGTTCATAATTTTATTTCTGTATCACAAGGTACCAATGTTCATTACTTAATGAAGGTAGTGCTAGCTACCCTAGCATATGAATTCCTAAATTTGTGGCTTAATGCAATAAAAGTTTCATATTTGCTCACAATAAGTCCACTGTATGCAGTCCATTCATTCATAGGAACACAGACTAGAAGAGACTGCAGCTTCATTATATTTGGGAAACAACTAGGCTGTTTCTGCCAGTTTTCTCTCTGAAATGCAAAATTTTCCTCATTGAAATCCTTCTTATGAATCCCTTCTTACCTTGAGAATAAAATCCAGGCACCTTCACATAGGAGTACAGAGCTTCTTAAATGAACCTGCCTTTTAAATCTCTTTTTCCTTGTCATATAATGCTTCCTCTTTTTGGAGTTCTCTTCTCCTCCATTACTACTAGGCACGGTGATATTCATTGTACAGAATCCATATCAAATGCCATCTCCTCTAGAATGTTTCTCCAAAATCTACATCTAACATATTCTAATCAATTCTTCTTTGTGTAATATCTTGAAGTTGCTTATGATTTTACATTTAAAATGATGCATTTTATAAATTTTTGTTTTTATTCATATACATATGTTTTTATTCTTATAAGTTTTCCTCAGTATCTAGCAAGGGTGTAAAGTGAAAGAGGTCAAAAATATGTTTACTGAAATACATGATATGCTTAGCACTTTCCAATGAGACACATTGTAGCAATTATTACTCACTCTGCACTGAAAGTTTTCAAATTTCCAAGACCTATATATTAAAATGAGTATGACTCAGACTACTTTTATAAATAAAAGTAAATAATGATTTGTCTTTCATCTGACCCCATGGGAATCTTTCTTAGAATTCAATGCCCTTTTATCAGTTTGTTTTTCTAAATAAAAAAGCTTCTTTGTTTTCTTGCTGCAATTTTCTTTCCTTTTCTGTTAAATTGTAAAATTTAAACCTATTCATGGTATAATAGATATTTGCATTTTAACATGATTTTCAAGCACATTTCCTTTTCTGTGTGGTACAGACAAATGACCTCAAGCTCAGAATAGGACTGGGTCACTGAGATTTGGCTGTGTTTAAATTTAATTTGATTTTAGAAAATCATTTATCTGGCTTCTTTTATGTGTAAAGAAATATGTTACACTTTTAGAGGGATGGAATTGAATAAGGTATATCATCTTCTGGAGGCATTGGGGGCAGGAGGAGAAGGGGACGACAGAGGATGAGATGGCTGGATGGAATCACTGACTCGTGAATCTGAGTGAACTCTGGGGGTTGGTGATGGACAGGGAGGCCTGGCGTGCTGCGATTCATGGGGTCACCAAGAGTCGGACACGACTGAGCAACTGAACTGAACTGAACTGATATCGTCTTTTGCCTTCACACAGCTGCGGTGGAGACCAGGTTGAATTAGAGGCTTATCAAGCACGATTGGCCTTGATTGCTGGTATTTCCAGAGATGAATTTCTGAGGTTCATGCTTTTAATTTTCCACTTCCAAAATGTTAATTACTTGAATTTACATTACTTAGTTCGGTGCTATGCAGCAAAGATACTTCTTTAAAGCCATCGTTCTGAGATTGAGTTTCTTGGTTTTTGTCCTCAAATTAGTGTCAGTAAAACCAAGACAAATACTGAATGGACAATACTGTGGTCCTAGTCTCTGAAGTGCCCATGACTGAGAGTTGGTGGTAGAAGAAAGGTGTATTTTGCATTCAAGGGTCCTGACTTTTCTTAGCCAACTATGTGGTGTCTGAGGGACTCAACCTCTGAACCTGTATTATATATATCTTGAATATCAAATGAACAGTGATACTCAATATTTCTTTTAGATTTTTTAAAATATGACATTAAACTCATATAGTAAAAATGGGTGAGTATTAAATCAATTAATCAAAAATCAATTATTTAATGGATATTCTTTGTTCAGGAAAACAAAGCTTATTTTTTCTGTTACACAAAATTCACAATGAATTGATGTTAATAGCACTTAATACATATGTTCTTCTTTGCATTTTCCAATGTATTTCAACCTTCATTTTATGCTAATTAGTCATTGCAGCAGTGTTTTCTCCTTATGAGTGAGTAAACACATATTTAAGGATTTTTTTTTAATCATAGAGACAGCAAATTGTAGTATAAGGAATCAAACTCAAATCTTCTGATTCCAAGGCTTCAATATTTAAACAAAACAAAACAAACAAAAGACATCAAAAGCTAACACCAGGAAGAGACTGGTACTCTCATTCCCTGAGGCTTCGAGGATGAAGCCGAAGTCCTGCCAATTCTAACTGTCTCATTTATTCAAAGAGATAGAATAGAAAGCTCAGAAATCTTTGGGGACCCACTCCAAAGGCACCAGATTTGGCACTAGAAGCATCCCTAAAGCACAGATTGGAGCAGGAGCAAGGAAAAGGAAGCATTTTCACTGTACCACTTGTATTTTAAGGCCTTTTTCATTATGATTTTATTAAAGTGTTTTCAGTAACTTCTAGGATCAGGACAAACTCAAGCACAGAGGCCTGTGGGATAGGGGTTATGGCAAGTTGAAGTTTGGCCTATGGACACCAAAGCATCTTCCTGGGTTGTAAAAATAATAAAAACAAGTCAGATGAGGCATTTGAGGATAGTAAATCTAAAGTCTGTAACTCTGCCAAAAAAAGGCACTAGAAACAGCTACATCTCTCCCAACTCTGCTGTTTGCCTTGTTGTTGCCAAATTCACCAGTGTAACGTCCATTCAAATAACATCTTTGGGAAAATAGCACAGTGAAAGTGTTGTCTGTGAGAGCAAGGAAAACAAAAAGCAGAGAATGACTGTGTGACAGTCTCTAACTGAGTAACTATGGGAAATTGAAACTTCTAAGAGAAAAATAAATCCATTCGTAGAAGAGGAGTAAAAGAAAGAATAACTATCTCAAATCAAAACAAGTTTAATCCTTGAACTTAACCACAGTTCAAAGACAAACAATAAAATGGATCCCCATTTCTTTGATGTATGATTCAGTTAATTTCTTCATTCTTCAAAACAATAATACAGAAACTCTTGTGCATTAATGTGTGATGAGAATTCTCACTAACGACCTGATAGGCTCTCAATTGGACAGCCTCTGATTTTCCAAAATTTGGTCACATAATTATTATATGCTGCTGAAGTCCTGTCTTACTTCTTTAGCTAATTATTTCCTGGAAAAGCAAGAAAAGGAAGTTTAGGTTAGCAACTCATAATAGCACTAGCGACAATTTACTCTTCTTTTTTTTTTTTCTTCACAACTTTTTATTTTGTGTTGGGTATAGCCAATTAACAATGTTGTTATTAGTTCAGTTCAGTTCAGTTCAGTCGCTCAGTCATGTCCGAATCTTTGTGACCCCATAAACCGCAGCACGCCAGGCCTCCCTGTCCATCACCAACTCCCGGAGTTCACCCAAACTCATGTCCATTGAGTCGGTGATGCCATTTAGCCATCTCATCCTCTGTTTCAGAGAATGCAAAGGGACTCAGCCATACATATACACGTATCCAATTTCCTCCAGAACTCTGTTCCCATCCAGGCTACCACATAACATTGAACAGAGTGTTACTTTTGCTTTTTAAATTGAAATATAGTTGATTTACAATTTTTTTTCTTTCTTAGTTAATTAACTAATTTAATTGGAGGATAATTACTTCACAATATTGTGATGATTTTTGCCATAATTTACTCTTTGATCTGCTCTCACATTCCTCAGAGCCACCAATCTTTCTTATTCCCCAGTGTCTGAAGTTTTCCTGAATTTTTACCTTTCAAAGTAACCCTGCTGTGACATCCTTGATGTGTGTCTCTGACCCTCGATTGTCCTTTGCAAAATACACCTTGCATTTGAACAGTTTAAGTTTTTGCAAACAGTTTCTACCTAAATTCCATTTTTCATACTACATTCAAATTATCCACTATTGTTCATACTAATAACTGCCCTCCTGTGACTAGATATTGACATATTCCAGAGATCTGGTTTTTTACTCAGCCTTAACCTTCCACAGGGTGACTCTTCTAGATAAGCCTTACTTCTGATCCCCTATTATTCAGGTGATGGATGTATTTTCCTTGCTAGGTAAAATAGTACATGTGATGGTTAATTTAATGTGTCAACTTGACACAACTACAAGATACCTAGATATTTGGTCAAAATTTATCCTGGGCATTTCTGGGTGTTTTGGATGAGATTAACATTTAAATTGGTGAGTTTTAGTAAAGAAGCCTGTACTTAAAATGTGGGTGGGTCTCAATCAATTGATTGAAGGCCTGAATAGAATAGAGATACAATCTCCCCTAAGAAAGAATTCTCCAGCTGACTGTCTTTGAAGTTACTTCATCTGCAGCATCAATTCTTCCTGGACGGCCTACAGGCTTATGTTAGAACATCAACAGGGCTGGGTCTCCAGCTTGCTTAAGGTTTTGGAATTGGCAGTCTCCATAATCATCTAAGCAATTTCCTTAATAAATATTTTTCCATATATACAGACATCCAAAATTTCCTGGGATTTCTTTTTGGACAACTTTGTCTGATACAATACCCTTTACTTAGTAATTTACTCATATTCATTAAAGAATAATTCTATAATGTTATAGAGAAGTCTTATAAATTAAAACTACCTACACCCTTTTATTTTAATGTTCATTCTCCTATGGGATTTTAATCCTGGTGCATAGTAATATATTTTTATGACATTGTCACATTTCTTGACAATCTATATTTTATATAGTTATAGATGCCTTATAAGTACTCCAGTTAACATTATACCATAAATAACTTTCACATTAGTTTTATAATAATTAAGGTTTCTTATATCCATTAAAAGTAATTTATTATAATTTTCAAAAAAGTTAATTTTAACTTTTTAAATTTAAAAAACTGACAATACACCTGAATATAAATATAATTTATTATATACTAATAATAAACATATAACATTCTATAATACTAATAAACATCAGTCCAGTTCAGTTCAGTCACTCAGTAGTGTCCGACTCTTTGCGACCAAATGAATTGCAGCAGGCCAGGCCTCCCTGGCATCACCAACTCCCAAAGTTCACCAAACTCATGTCCATCGAGTCGGTGATGCCATCCAGCCATCTCATCCTCTGTCGTCCCCTTCTCCTCCTGTCCTCAAACCCTCCCAGCATCAGAGTCTTTTCCAATGAGTCAACTCTTCACATGAGGTGACCAAAGTACTGGAGTTTCAGCTTTAGCATCGGTCCTTCCAAAGAACACCCAGGACTGATATCCTTTAGGATGGACTGGTTGGATCTCCTTGCAGTCCAAGGGACCCTCAGGAGTCTTCTCCAACACCACAATTCAAAAGCATCAATTCTTCAGCATTCAGCCTTCTTCACAGTCCAGCTCTCACATCCATACATGACCACTGGAAAAACCATTGCCTTGACTAGATGGACCTTTGTTGGCAAAGTAATGTCTCTGCTTTTGAATATGCTATCTAGGTTGGTCAAAACTTTCCTTCCAAGGAGTAAGTGACTTTTAATTTCATGGCTGCAATCACCATCAATGGTGATTTTGGAGCCCCAAAAAATAAAGTCTGACACTATTTCCACTGTTTCCCCATCTATTTCCTATGAAGTGATGGGACCAGATGCCATAATCAGAGTTTTCTGAATGTTGAGCTTTAAGCCAACTTTTTCACTCTCCTCTTTCACTTTCATCAAGAGGTTTTTTAGTTCCTCTTCACTTTCTGCCATAAGGGTGGTGTCATCTGCATATCTGAGGTTATTGATATTTCTCCTGGCAATCTTGATTCCAGCTTGTGCTTCTTCCAGCCCAGCGTTTCTAATGATGTACTCTGCATAGAAGTTAAATAAGCAGGGTGAAAATATATAGCCTTGACGTACTCCTTTTCCTATTTGGAACCAGTCTGTTGTTTCATGTCCAGTTCTAACTGTTGCTTCCTGACCTGCATGTAGGTCTCTCAAGAGGCAGGTCAGGTGGTCTGGTATTCCCATCTCTTGAAGAATTTTCCACAGTTTACTGTGATCCACACAGTCAAAGGCTTTGGCATAGTCAATAAAGCATAAATAGATGTTTTTCTGGAACTCTCTTGCTTTTTCGATGATCCAGTGGATGATGGCAATTTGATCTCTGCTTCCTCTGCCTTGTCTAAAACCAGCTTGAACATCTGGAAGTTCACGGTTCACGTATTGCTGAGGCCTGGCTTGAGAATTTTGAGCATTACTTTACTAGCATGTAAGATGAGTGCAATTGTGCAGTAGTTTGAGCATTCTTTGGCATTGCCTTTCTTTGGGATTGGAATGAAAACTGACCTTTTCCAGTCCTGTGGCCACTGCTAAGTTTTCAAATTTTCTGGCATGTTGAGTGCAGCACTTTCACAGCATCATCTTCCAGGATTTGAAATAGCTCAACTGGAATTCCATCATCTCCACTAGCTTTGTTCATAGTGATGCTTTCTAAGGCCCACTTGACTTCACATTCCAGGATGTCTGGTTCTAGGTGACTGATCACATCATTGTGATTATCTTGGTCGTGAAGATGTTTTTTGTACTGTTCATCTGTGTATTCTTGCCATCTCTTCTTAATATCTTCTGCTTCTGTTAGGTCCATACCATTTCTGTCCTTTATCGAGCCCATCTTTGCATGAAATGTTCCCTTGGTATCTCTAACTTTCTTGAAGAGATATCTAGTCTTTCCCATTCTGTTGTTTTCTTCTATTTCTTTGCTTAGATCGCTGAGGAAGGCTTTCTTCTCTCCTTGCTTTTCTTTGGAACTCTGCATTCAGATGTTTATATCTTTCCTTTTTTCCTTTGCTTTTCACGTATCTTCTTTTCACAGCTATTTGTAAGGCCTCCCCAGACAGCCATTTTGCTTTTTCGCATTTCTTTTCCACGGGATGGTCTTGATCCCTGTCTCCTGAAAAATGTCATGAAACCTTCATCCGTAGTTCATTAGGCAGTCTATCAGTAAGTCCCTTAAATCTATTTTTCACTTCCACTGTATAATCATAAGGGGTTTGATTTAGGTCATACCTGAATGGTCTAGTAGTTTTCCCTACTTTCTTCAATTTACTTCTGAATTTGGCAATAAGGAGTTCCTATCTGAGCCACAGTCAGCTCCCTGTCTTGTTTTTGCTGACTGTATACAGCTTCTCCATCTTTGGATGCAAAGAATATAATCAATCTGATTTTAGTGTTGACCATCTGGGGATGTACATGTGTAGAGTCTTCTCTTGTGTTGTTGGAAGAGGGTGTTTGCTATGACCAGTGCGTTCTCTTGGCAAAACTCTGTTAGCCTTTGCCCTGCTTCTCTCCGTACTCCAAGGCCAAATTTGCCTGTTACCCCAGATGTTTCTTGACTTCCTACTTTTGCATTCCAGTCACCTATAATGAAAAGGACATCTTTTGGGGGTGTTAGTTCTAAAAGGTCCTGTAGGTCTTCATAGAACCATTCAACTTCAGCTTCTTCAGCGTTACTGGTTGGGGCATAGACTTGGATTAATGTGATATTGAATGGTTTGCCTTGGAAACGAACAGAGATCATTCTGTCATTTTTGAGATTGCATCCAAGTACTGCATTTCAGACTCTTTTGTTGACCATGATGGCTACTCCATTTCTTCTAAGGGATTCCTGCCCACAGTAGTAGATATAATGGTCATCTGAGTCAAATTCACCCATTCCAGTCCATTTTAGTTCACTGATTCCTAGAATGTAGACATTCACTCTTGCCATCTCCTGTTTGACTACTTCCAATTTGCCTTGCTTCATGGACCTAACATTCCAGGGTCCTATGCAATATTGCTCTTTACAGCATCGGACCTTGCTTCTATAACCAGTCACATCCACAATTAGGTATTGATTTTGCTTTGGCTCCATCCCTTCATTCTTTCTGGAGTTATTTCTCCATTGATCTCCAGTACCATATTGGGCACCTACTGACCTGGGGAGTTCTTCTTTCAGTATCCTATAATTTTGCCTTTCATACTGTTCATGGGGTTCTCAAGGCAAGAATACTGAAGTCATTTGCCATTCCTTTCTCCAGTGGGCCACATTCTGTCAGACCTCTCCACAATGACCTGCCCATCTTGGGTGGCCCCACTCAGCATAGCTTAGTTTCATTGAGTTAAACAAGGGTATGGTCCGTGTGATTAGACTGATTAGTTTTCTGTGATTATGGTTTGTGTGTCTGCCCTCTGATGCCTCTCACAACACCTACTGTCTTATTTGTGTTTCTCTTACCTTGGACATGCTCCTTACTTTGGACAATGGGTATCTCCTCACAGCCGCCCTCCTGACCTTGAACGTTGAGTAGCTCCTTTTGGCTCTCCTGCACCCTCGCAGCCACAGGTCTTTGGACATGGGGATGCTCCTCTCGGCCGCTGCCCCATTGCTACTACCGATTGGATGGTTTAGTGTTGCCCTCAGATAATCCAATAAGTAGAATTAATGGGTGAAAAGTTGTGAGCATTATTAATTACTTTCTAAAAACTGTTTTATTGTATGCTTGTGATTAGAGATGGCCCAATTGATAACGGTTTAATTTAGAATTTCACTTTTCAATGGTGTGAAGGTATTAGATGGGTTTGTCAGGTGTCTCAGTGGGTATAGAGTCTGCCTGTAATGCAGGAGATGCAGTAGTTGAGTGCTGAATCCCCAGATTGGGGAGATTCCCTGAAGGAGGGCATGCCAACCACTCCAGTATTCATGCCTGGAGAATCTCTTAAACAGAGAAGCCTGGTGGGCTACAGTTGTTGGGTCACAAAGAGTCAGACACAACTGAAGCAATTGAGCACGTGTGCATGTGTGAAGGTAATAGGCATCCAGTGGAAACCATATTTCAAATTCTGAATTTTGATATTTTCTTAGGGTAATGATGTGCAGTACTGTGTATACTCTTTTGTGATGTTGAGCAGCTGCTCTGAGCCCTAGCTCTTCAAGTCATGCAAGTGATCCTGAGGGTAAACAAGCAATGCATTTATTAACACAAGCATTCTTGACTCACACAGCCATAGTTTTTCATTTTCAATATAACATTCCTCAAATTACATGAGATGTTCAACACTTTGCCATAAAATAGGCTTTATGTTAGATTATCTTGCTTGATTGTAGGCTAACATAAATGTTCTGAGCACCTTTAACGTAGTCTAGGCTAAGCTATGACTACATTAAAAGTGCTCAGAACATTTATGCTGGACTACAATTAGGCAAGCTAAGCTATCGGAGAAGGCAATGGCACCCCACTCCAGTACTCTTGCCTGGAAAATCCCATGGATGGAGGAGCCTGGTAGGCTGTAGTCCATGGGGTCGCAAAGAGCCGGACATGACTGAGTGACTTCATTTTCATTTTTCACTTTCAAGCATTGGAGGAGGAAATGGCAACCCACTCCAGTGTTCTTGCCTGGAGAATCCCAGGGACAGGGGAGCCTGGTGGGCTGCCATCTATGGGGTTACACAGAGTCGGACACGACTGAAGCGAACTAGCAGCAGCAGCAGCAGCAGCAGGCTAAGCTATGATGTTCAGTGGGTTAGGTGTATTAAATGCAATTTTATTTAAATTATGATGTTTTCAACTTATTGGGTTGATATAATGTAACTATATTGAGGAAGATTGCATATACAACACTTGCTGTTGTTGTTCACTAGCTAAGCTGTGTCCTCCTCTTTGCAACCCCATGAACTGAAGCATTCCAGGCTTTCCTGTCCTTCACTATCTCTTGGGGTTTTCTCACACTCATGTCTATTGGGTTGGTGATGCCATCCAACCATCTCATCCTCTGTTGCCCACTTCTCCTCCTGCTTTCAATCTTTCCCAGCATCAGAGTCTTTTCCAATGAATTGGCTCTTTGCATCAGGTGGCCAAAGTATTGGAGCTTCAGCTTTAGCATCATTTCCTCTAAAGAATATTCAGGGTTGATCTCTTTAGGACTGACAGGTTTGGTCTCCTTGCAGTACAAAGGACTCTCAAGAGTTCTCCCCAGCACCACAAGCTTTCTTTATAGTTCAACTCTCACACCAATACAGGACTACTGGAAAAACACTATACAACACTAGCAATAAGATAAAAATATTTGTGTCACAGACAACACTAATATGTATATTATACTGTTATTTAAAATTTTATTATAAATTAAAATTTTTCCATTATATTATCGAACATCGAATTTTGTCCCAAATAAGATACAGCAAATTCATTATTATTGATATATCCTATTACTCTCTACTTTTTCCAGAGAGAAAAGCTCTCACTCACTCATTTCATTGATTTTCTCTTCTACAAATAAGAATTGCATATATTTTATAGTCTACATATGTTGATATAGTATATATTGTGAAATGATTACTACAATCAATTTAATAACAAATTCATTATCTCAGTTGTAACTCCCCCTTTCTTCTTGTGGTAGGAGAAATTGAGATTCTACTGTTGGCAATTTTCAAACATATAACATATTATTATTAACTGCAGTTATCATGCTGTACTTTAGGTCTTCAGAAATCATTAATCATATAACTGAAATTTGTGCCTAATGACCAACATCACTGCTCTACCCCCAATCCCCAGCTCCTAGTAACTATCATTCTACCTTCTGTTAACGAGTTCAATTTCTTCATGTTTTGATTCTACCTGTAAATGAGAGTATACAGTATTGGTTTTTCTATGTCTGGCTTATTTCATTATATACACACCACATTTTCTTAATTGATTTACCTGTTGGTGGGCAGATAATGTGAATAATGCTGTGATGAACAATGGAGAACAAATATCGCTTCCAGATAATGATTTTATTTCCTTTGGATACACACCCAGAAGGAAGATTGCTGAATCATATGGTTTTTATTTTTAAATTTTTGAGGAACCCCCAGACTTTTTTCTGTAAGGACTATACATTTATATTCCCATCAACAGTGCACAAGGGTTCTGTTTGCTCCAAACATTGGCAGCATTCATGATCTTTTGACTTTTTGGTAATAGTCATTCTGAGAGGCGTGAGGTGATATCTCATTAGCTTTCGATTTGCATTTCCCTGAAATTTGGTAGTGTTGATCATCCCTTCAGATTCCCGTGGGCCATTTGTATGTCTTCTTTGGAAAAAAATGTATGTTCAAGTCATTTACACATTTTTTATTTGGGTATTTAATTTTTGCAACTATGTCATATGAGCTTCTTATACATTTTAGATATGAATCCCTTATCAGATATATAATTTGCAAATATTTTCTCTCGTTTTATAGATTGCTTTTTTAGCTTATTGTTTCTTTTGCTGAGCAGAAGGTGTTTAATTTGATTTAATCCCATTTCTTTATTTTCGCTTCTATGTTTTTGATGCTAAATTCAAAAAGAAAAAATTGTCAGGATCAGTGTCAAGGAATTTTATGGTTTCAGAGTATCAAAATTTTTTTTTTTCTATTCTGTAAAAAATGCCATTGGAATTTAAATAAGGATTACACTGAATATATAGAGTTTGGAAGGTATGGACATTTTCAATTCAGTTTAGTCATGTCCAACTCTTTGCGACCCCATGAATTGCAGCACGCCAGGCCTCCCTGTCCATCACCAAATCCTGGAGTTCACTCAAACTTACGTCCATCAAGTCAGTGATGCCATCCAGCCATCTCATCCTCTGTTGTCCCCTTCTCCTCCTGCCCCCAATGCCTCCTAGCATCAGAGTCTTTTCCAATGAGTCAACTCTTTGCATGAGGTGGCCAAAGTACTGGAGTTTCAGCTTTAGCATCATTCCTTCCAAAGAACACCCAGGGCTGATCTCCTTCTGAATGGACTGGTTGGATTTCCTTGCAGTCCAAGGGACTCTCAGGAGTCTTCTCCAACACCACAGTTCAGAAGCATCAATTCTTTGGTGCTCAGCTTTCTTCACAATCCAACTCTCACATCCATACATGACCACTGGAAAAACCATAGCCTTGACTAGGTGGACCTTTGTTGGCAAAGTAATGTCTCTGCTTTTCAATATGCTATCTAGGTTGGTCATAACTTTCCTTCCAAGAAGTAAGCGTCTTTTAATTTCATGGCGGCAGTCATCATCTGCAATGACTTTGGAGCCCCAGAAAATAAAGTCTGACACTGTTTCCACTGTTTCCCCATCTATTTCCCATGAAGTGATGGGACCAGATGCCATAATCAGAGTTTTCTGAATGTTGAGCTTTAAGCCAAATTTTTCACTCTCCTCTTTCACTTTCATCAAGAGGCTTTTTAGTTCCTCTTCACTTTCTGCCATAAGGGTGGTGTCATCTGCATATCTGAGGTTATTGATATTTCTCCCGGCAATCTTGATTCCAGCTTGTGCTTCTTCCAGCCCAGCGTTTCTCATGATGTACTCTGCATATAAGTTAAATAAGCAGGGTGACAGTATACAGCCGTGATGTACTCCTTTTCCTATTTGGAACCAGTCTGTTGTTCCATGTCCAGTTCTAACTGTTGCCTCCTGACCTGCATATAGGTTTCTCAAGAGGCAGGTCAGGTGGTCTGCTAGTCCCATTTCTTGAAGAATTTTCCATAGTTTACTGTGATCCACACAGTTAGCAGCATCTATTTTTCCAACCCATGAGATGTCTTCCATTTATTTTTATATTTTAATTTCTTTAATCAGTGTAAGATAGTTTTAGAGTACCATTGTGATATGTGATATTTTCTACATCCTTGATTAAATTTATTCCTAAATAAATAAATACTTTATTTTTAGTATATAGTTTGTTGTTGTAATAATTTTTCTTAGTGTATAGAAATGCAACATATTTTTGTGTTTGGTTTTGTATTCTGACATTTTACTGAATCTGTTTATTAGCATTAACAGTATTTTAGTAGAGTCTTTAGGATTTTCTGTTATGAGATCAAGTCATCTTCAGACAATTAAGATTTTTGATTTAAGATGGACTTATGCTTTTTCTTTGCCTAGCTGCTCTGGTTAGGGATTCAAGTACTATGTTAAATAGAACTGATAAGAGTAAACACTGTCTTCTTCCTAATCTTAAAAGAAAAACTATACTTTTCACCATAGAGTATTATATTAGTTGTAATCTTGTCATAAATAATCTTTCAAATGTGGAGGTGCATTCTTTCTATACTTAGTTTGTTGAGAATATTTTTCATTAAAAAATGCTGAATTTTGTCAATTTTTTTCTGTATCTCCTGTGATGATCATATAATTTTTACTATTGGTTTGAATATGTTATATCTTCTTTGCATCCTAGGGATAAGTAAAACTTGATCATGATATAGGATGATTTTAGTGTGGTGCTGAAATCAGTTTGCTATTTTGCTGAGGATTGTTGCATCTATCTTAGGGAAAGATTTTGACTTATACTTTTCTTATCATGATAATCGGCTGATATTCTTATGGGGGTTCCCTTGTATATGATCGGTTTCTTTTCTCTGGCTGCTTTGTAATTTCTCTCTTTGTCTTTGATTTTTGACAATTTTATTATAATGTATCTTGACAAAGTTCTCTTTGGGCTGAATTTATTTGGGGACTTGTGAGTTTCTTATAACTGAATGCCCATATCTCTGCTCAGATTTAGGAGGTTTCTGGTCATTATTCCTTTTTTCTTTTTTTTAATTAATTAATTTAATTGGAGGCTAATTACTGTACAATATTATAATGGTTTTTACTATACACTGATATGAATCAGCCATGGGTGTACATGTGTCCCTGATCCTGAACCCTCTTCCCACCTCCCTTCCCATACCATCCCTCAAGATTGTCCCAGGGCACTGGACCTGAGTGCCCTGTCTCATGCATTGAACCTGGACTGGCGATCTATTTCACATATGGTAATATACACGTTTCAATGCTGTTCTCTCAAATCATCCCACCCTTGCCTTCTCCCACAGAGTCCAAAAGTCTGTTCTTTACATCTGTTTCTCTTTTGCTGTCTCGCATGTAGGGTCATCGTTACCATCTTTCTAAATTCCATATATTTGCATTAATATACTGTATTGGTGTTTTTCCTTCTGACTTACTTCACTCTGTATGATAGACTCCAGTTTCACCCACTTAATTAGAACTGATTCAAATGCATTCTTTTTAACAGCTGAGTAATAATTCATTGTGTATATGGACCACAGCTTATCCATTCATCTGCCAATGGACATCTAGGTTGCTTCCATGTCTGAGCTATTGTAAACAGTGCTGCGATGAACATTGGGGTACATGTGTGTCTTTAAATTCTGGTTTCCTTGGTGTGTATGCCCAATAGTGGGATTGCTGAGTCATAAGGCAGTTCTATTTCCAGGTTTTTAAGGAATCTCCACACTGTTCTCCATAGTGGCTGTACTAGTTTGCATTCCCACCAACAGTGTAAGAGGGTTCCCTTTTCTCTGCACCCTCTCCAGCATTTGTTGTTTGTGAATTTTTTGATAGCAGTCATTCTGACTGGCATGAAATGATACCTCATTGTGGTTTTTATTTGCATTTCTCGGACAATGAATGATGTTGCACATATTTTCGTGTGTTTGTTAGCCATCTGTATGCTTCTTTGGAGAAATGTCTGTTTAGTTCTTTGGCCCATCTTTTGATTGGGTCGTTTATTTTTCTGATATTGAGCTGCCTGAGCTGCTTGTATATTTTTGAGATTAATTCTTTTACAGTTGTTTCATTTGCTATTATTTTCTCCCATTCTGAAGGCTGTCTTTTCACCTTGCTTATAGTTTCCTTCCTTGTGCAAAAGCTTTTCAGTTTAATTAGGACCCATTTGGTTTTTTTTGCTTTTATTTCCTTTACTCTGGGACGTGGGTCATAGAGGATCCTGCTGTGATTTATGCCAGAGTGTTTTGCCTATGTTTTCCTCTAGGAGTTTTATAGTTTCTGGTCTTACATTTAGATCTTTAATCCATTTCGAGTTTATTTTTGTGTATGGTATTATAAAGTGTTCTAGTTTCATCATTTCTTTTAAAAGGTTTCCTTTTTCTCTCTTCTAGGACTCCCATAATGCATATATTTCTCACTTGAATGTATCTAATTCCTTTTTTTGTTGTTGTTGATTTTTATTTTTTTCCTCTAAAAATAATTTCAAATGAACTGTTTTTGAGTTCGCAGAATTGTTCTACAAGTTGATCAACTCTGATTTTGTTGAGGTCCTCAGAGGTAAAGGCTGCAAGAGTCCTCTACACAGTAGGCCACTGGAAACCATGGTGGCACCTTCCGCCTGGCTGATCCTGGCAGCCCCTGCCCTTTTTCTTTATTTTAATCTGTCTCCAGACATTTCAACCATACCAGTCACCCAACAATCCTTTGTATGAGGTTGTTATTTATTTTTGACTTCGCTGTGTTGCTGCAGAGGCTAAATGGACTCTTGATTTCTCCCAAGGCTATGTTTGTGGATTACTATCTAATTCACTTTTATAAAGAGAGAAAAACTGGTATTGCCTACTCCCTTATCTCAACTACAAAATTCTTTTTATAGATTTATAAAAACAAAATGCATTAAAAACATTATCAAAAATATTTCCCAAATATCATAATACCCAGAAGTCTTTGTTTTTATATTTAAATATTATCTTATCTATAACTTAAAATCGGCCTTTGAAGTTAGATACAACTCTAAGCTTTTATGATCCTAGACAGTTTTGCTAAATGTTTTTTTAACTCCTGATAAATTATTATAATTTTTCATCTGAGCAATATTTTGCTTGTATTTTATAAATGTTAATGTAGTCATATGATTATTTGATAAATATCTCTTTCTCCAGGGTTCATTTTTCTTATTTAGAAGTATTCTTAATTTTTTTGTTCATTTCTAAGTAACAAGATTTTTATTTGCTTCTAATATTTATTATTTTTTCTAATTTTATTGTGTCAATTTATTATCTAAATTGATATTTGATCAATTTTTAACTGTTCAATGAATGCTTTATACTCTTAATACTAACATCAGTATCAAAATAAAACTAAAACTAAAAGTGAAATTAAAATAAAAAAAGAAGACAAGACTGATTTAATTATATTTGTATGAATAACATAAACACATGTGTACTTGCTAAATCACTTCAGTCATGATTCTGCAATCCCATCAACTGTAGCCTGCTAGGCTCCTCTATCCATGGGATTCTCCAAGCAAGAATACTGGAGTGGGTTGCCATTTCCTTCTCCAGGGGATCTTCCCAACCCAGGGATCAAGCCTGTGTCCTTTATGTCTCTTGCATTGGCAGGTGGGTTCTTTACCAGTAGCGCCACCTGGCAAGCCCAACATAAACAGAGAAACATCAAATGTAAAAGATGCAACAATATTTGGACAGAAAGAAGGAAATGGCAACCCACTCCAGTGTTCTTGCCTGGAGAATCCCAGGGACGGGGGAGCCTGGTGGGCTGCCGTCTATGGGGTCGCACAGAGTCGGACACGACTGAAGTGACTTAGCAGCAGCAGAGTACTAATAATAGGCATTAATAATCTTACTTCACAATAAAAGCCCATGAAACAATAAGGGAATAAAAAATAAATAACGGTGAGGAGGGTCTAAATGATATAACCATGCAACCAGTAGTGATAACTCATCACGAGTTTCCACTTTTTGTAAAATAATTTCTTAGCTATTTGTTATTTAATAATTGTAGACATATATAACACTGTAAATACAATGCCATGCAGGCTTATAATTGATGCTTCCCAAGTGGCTCAGTAGTAAAGAATCCACCCATCAATGCAGGAGATGCAAGACATGTGCATTCGTTCCCTGGAAGACACCTTGGAGAAGGAAATGGCAACCCACTCCAGTATTATGGCCTGGGGAATCCCATAGACAGAGGAGCCTGGCAGGCTACAATCCCTGGGGTTACAAAATGACTTGGTGACTAAATAACACCCATAACAACTTTTAAAAATTAATGTAGAGTTTATCTTTGTCAAGCAAAGATAAATGGTATGCTGATGTACTGCTTCAGGGATGTACTGCTTCAGCAAAAATTCAAACAAAGACCATTTCTGGGAGAATTAGGACACCAGATAGTAAATAGTTACATAATATAGATTTAGAACATGATGATATAATGTAGACTTAGAGGATGATTGTGCAGAAATGATATATACTTAGAGCTTTCCACAGTGGTAGGTACATAGTGCACCATTCCTATCTTGTATATATCACCATATGACAGTTTATTAGTAGAAAGTTTAATAATATAGTCACAAGGAAGGACACAAGGTAAACCATGAATTGTCTTTTTCAGTATTATAATTAGGGTATGAAGCTTGAAATAAGAGCTATCATTCAAAGAAAACTGTTTTCCAAATACAAGGCTGTACATAAAAATGATCAAAGCCTTTTATTTTGGGTAATTATATTCAAAATTTAGTGATGGAGTGATGAAAAATAATAAATCTGAAATTTGAAACCAATATTAAAAGAGTATGTATTTTTCGTAATTAAAATGGGTTATTTTTATACTCTATTTTAATTATATTTTATTTATTTTTATCTATTAAATCTTCATTAATAAATTTTAACCAATTTATAAGATAATTTTTTGTTCCTAGAAATTGCCTCAAAGCTTTTAAATTACAGCATATTTTGTAGTTTCTAGACTTCTGGATCTTCCCTTCTATCTCACTCTGTTTAAATTTTTGTTTACTGTTATTTCAATTTATCATTTCCTGACAATTATTTAAAAATTATGATTATTTCAGACAACTTAATGAATTTTTTAATGAATGGATTTTAGAGGAATATTCCAAATTCCAAGCTTTTTCCTGAAATGGATTTTGATTTCCATTTTGTTTTCCACAGGATATTTTTCTGTGATTGAAACAAGAGTAAATTTAAAGGTCAGTATTTTAGGTATTAACACAGGTAAAGCGGATATATTTTAAGCATTTTGATGCTTTTCAAAATGTGCACAAATACCCTGCTATACGATGGACAGCCGGGATGGACAAAGCAGTTTGTCTTTGCTGTGGTAGCAATTGTCTATACTGGTGACAACAAACACAAAATGGCACATCAAACCTTTGTTGTAATACTGAATTATGAAGATTGTGATTTTGTGAACACTCGGAAATAGTCAAATAAAAATTTCACACAACAGGATCTCTTGTAAAATGATTTTTCTTTAATTAGATTTTTAGAAAATGTATTTTTAGTTTTTTGATGAAATATGTGACAAATAAAATTCAAACACTAAAATATAAAGCTTGTCAACTTACTCTTTTAGTTGAAATTTCCAAATATATATATGTGTATATATATATATCAGTTCAGTTCAGTCACTCAGTTGTGTCTGACTCTTATATATAAAGACACATATAGACACATATTCCACATTATCTGTCAGAGGTTTTATGTGTTTTCAGGTATAATAGCCCAATGCTATTTGTTGCGTTTTATAGGAAACTGTTTATTAATAGCTATAATTGTATAGATCACTTGAAACTATTATATTTGCACAATAAAATTTGCATTGTGTGACAAACAAAAAGACTGAAAACAAAATGGTATATAAATATATAAATTAAAAAATATTTTACTGAATTTTAAAAATATATTTTTGTTTGCTAATATTCTCTGGGAATTAGATCTCCATGTTTAATTCTGCAACTTAGAAAGCTAGAATTTCTTCCCATTAGAGATACAGTAATAACTTTGTAATTAGTGAAATCATTGTCACACTGCATAATCAGCTCATTGAACACATACATTATAGTAAGAAAAAATAATAAAAAATCCTTGATAGTAACATAACTGTCCCATTAAAGTCTTGATTAACTTTATAACAATAATGTAGTATCATTTTACTTTTATAAATTAGCAGACAAATTGGAAATATATCAAACAATGCTCCTGTATCTCTACAGAAGGGAGGGATGCTTAATTAAAATAATATAACGCTGGCAACATTAATTTCTTATTGTGGGGGTTTAGCAACTCATTTCAGGATGTGAGGCCAAAATTATATTTCAGCAGTTTTATGTTAAATGTTTCAAGGAAAGCCATACGGCCCCTGGGCACTGCATGACATACAGTAGTATCAGAAACAATTGATGTGTGTAATGACAATTGTGAGCATCCTTTCCAGATGAGCTGACACGCCCTGATTCCACCCTGCTGCTCCTGTTTGGTCAGCAGGTACCTTTCACCATCTGTTTCTCTCATAGCAGCTGAATTGTTTCTCTTATTGTGCACCTAGATGGTGAAGCATGTTGAGTATGAAATATAACTTGTAGGTCATGGGATATTCTAAGTATTTCTGTTTAATTTGATAAGACTAATTTTAGTCTTTGATTGCATTTTGCTTTTTTAGTAGGCAAAGAGATTCTATCCTGAGTATAATTAGACCAAGGCATGTAAATTTTTAATAGGGACTGTACACATACTTATAGAGATTGCTGCATTTTGCTGTTTGTATTATTAACATCTTTATGATGATTTAATAATCATTTCTTCTAACTAAGTACTTGGCATGATTACTAAACTGGCCATGAAAGCTAAAGAGCCTTGAAGAAATCATGTAGAGTCCATTCTTTGAATCCATGCATTTTGTTTTTTCTTATTCAAACACTGATGGGGAATATTTTGGGAAAAAAATCATGTCATGTACAACTCAGTTATGTCCAACTCTTTGCAAACCCATGGACTGCAGCACTCCAGGCTACCCTGTCCTTCACCAACTCCCAGAACTTGCACAAACTCTTGTCTATTGAGTCGGTGATGCCATCCAACCATCTCATCCTCTGTTGTCCCCTTCTCCTCCTGCCTTCAGTCTTTCCTACCACCAGGGTCTTTTCCAGTGAGTTAGTTCTTCACATCAGGTGGCCAAAGTATTGGAGTTTCAGCTTCAGCATCAGTCCTTCCAATGAATATTCAGGACTGATTTCCTTTAAGACTGACTGGTTTGATCTCCTTGCAGTCCAAGGGACTCTCAAGAGATTTCTCCAACACCAAAGTTCAAAAGCATCAATTCTTCAGCACTCAGCTTGCTTTATAGTCCAACTCTCATATCCATCCATAACTACTGAAAAAACCATCGCTTTGACTAGATAGACCTTTGTCGGCAAAGTCTCTGCTTTTTAATGTGATGTCTAGGTTGGTCATAGTTTTTCTTCCAAGAAGCAATTGTCTTTTAATTTCATGGTGGCAGTCACCATTTGCAGTAAATTTGGAACCCCCCCCAAAATAAAGTCTGTCACTGTTTCCATTGTTTCCCCATCTATTTGTCATGAAGTAATGGGACCAGCCATGACTTTAGCTTTCTGAATGTTGAGTTTTAAGCCAACTTTTTCACTCTCTTCTTTCATTTTCCTCAAGAGCCTCTTTAGTTCTTCTTTCTGCCATAAGGGTATATTAATTATTACATAAGGGTTATTACATTATTAGTTATTATATATGGATGTGCTAGTTTTTATAGTATAAGTAATCTAGATGCAACAAACTATACAGGATAATGTGTGTATGGTACATGCAAATACTACACCATTTTAAATAATGGATTTAGTATTCTTGGATTCTGTATTTATAGGAAGAATGGAATCAAGAAGATTCAATGCTCTGCTGAATAAAAATCTAGACATAACTTTTGCATTGTTTCTTGTCTTTCTTCTCCAAAGATCACAACTTACATTAAGGTTTGCTTTTTTAATCTTGTGTTTCAATTTATTAGTATTTTTATAGTTAAACAAAGCCCACAGTATTAATATTCTATACAGGACATTTATTTATGTTTCTTTGAAGCAATTCCATTTCTCTTGAATTTAGGGAATGAGTGTTAAGAAATTAAGTCATGCCAGGAAGAGACCCAAACTGAGATTGTTTTAGGAAAAGACTGGTAGGGGTCCAAGGCAAGAGATGGGTAAAAAAATGACTTTATTCTTGAAAGGAGAAAGAAAATACCTGAGATATGAGCCTCATCATAATTAGCAACATTTCCAAAACCTTTCAAGAATCTGACAAACAAACCTTTCTAAAACGTTGTTTTCATCATGTTATGTTTATTTGTTATTTAAATGTAAAGATAACTCAGAGAAAACCGAATGTGCTAGTTTTGTTATTCCATTAACTAATTCCCAGATGGTGCTAGTAGTAAAGAAACTGCCAGACAATGCAGGAGACACAGGAGATGTGGGTTCAGTCCCTGGATCAGGAAGATCCCCTGGAGTAGGAAATGGCAACCCATTCCAGTATTCTTGCCTGAAAAATTCCATTGATAGAGGAGCCTGGCAGGCTACAGACCATAGGGTCGCACAAAGTCAGACATGACTGAAGCCACTTAGCACACACACATACACACATTAACTAATTATAGGACCTTGGATAAATAATTCAAAAGTTAACATTTTATAGTGGTCTCTCAGGTACCTAATCTGGGCCCTCAGTAATTCTGTAAACATTCATTTTATTCTTGTCCATTTCATTTACTCAGCTCCAGTCACACTAGCGTCCTTACTGTTTCCTGAACATGCCAAATATACTCCAGCTTCAGCTTTTGCAAAGGTCTGTATAGGCAAAACTTCAGTTTTTCCAATGGTCATGTATGGATGTGAGAGTTGGACTGTAAAGAAGGCTAAGCACTGAGAACTGATGCTTTCAAATTGTGTTGCTGGAGAAGACTCTTGAGACTCCCTTGGACATTAAGGAGATCAAACCAGTCAATCCTAAATGAAATCAAGCCCAAATATTCACTGTTAGGACTGATCTGAAGCTGAAGCTCCAATAATTTGGCCACCTGATGCAAAAAGCGGACTCATTTGAAATGACCTTGATGTTGGGAAAGATTGAGGGCAAGAGAAGAAGGGGGCAGCAGAGGATGAGATAGTTGGATAGCATCACCAACTCAATGGACATGAGTCTGATCATACTCTGGAGAATAGTGAAATACAGGGAAGTTGCAGTCCATAGGGTTGTATAGAATCGGACCTAACAGATACAACTTAGTGACTGAATAACAACAGCTTTTGCAATTTCTTCTTCCTTGACCATTCGTACTTCAGGTATTTTTACTTCCTTCAATTGTTTTAATATAATGAGCTTTATTATTGAGGATTCCCTTGCCCACTTAATGAAAAATGGAGTCCATCTGCAACAACTTTCTCTCTCACTCTGCTTTAATTTTCCCCCAAGCTCTTTCCAAGCATCTTGATTGAACTTCTTTTATTTTCTTATCCTTTTTACTAAAATATAAACTCAGTGAGACACAGGCTTTGTCTACTTTGCTTATAGTACTAATATGATCCCCAGCTCCTAGAACAGTGCCTGGCACATAGTAGATGCTCAATAAACATTTGCATGAAGCAATTAATTCAGATAGCTAGAGTGGGCTTTTTGTACAACCAGTATACTAATGATGGACTAGAAATATATTGCTGAGTAAGACAGCTTTGGCACTTGTGGAGATATATTCTTAGATTATAAAATATTTGTAATGTGCCAATCTGTGTATTATCTAACCTCTCTTTACTTGTGCACTAATGAAGGGTTAAATTCAATAATCTCTACAGTTTCTTTCATTTCAAAAGTTCTATAATATGGTCAAGTTGGATTCCAGATCCTTCCTAATCTACCTTCATTTCACCGTTTTAACATTCTCTCAAGCCTATTTTATAAGCAACAAACTCTACTCCTGATATATGCCCTCAAAATACCAACTCTGAAATGTGTAAAAATTTCTTTTCATACACTAACTTGTCTTTCTCATCTCTATCTATCTGCATCCTATCTACTCTCAAAGGTGGTGTAAATCCTTCTTATCTGTAAAGAATCTGTGGTTTCACTAAGGCAGCTCACAATGATTACAATGAGAACTTGCCAATTAGTTTAATTAACATCATTCACAACGAAAATGCAAATAAACTGAGTCCTATAGACATTGCTTCTTACACAAAGGCTCTAAGTAGTTGATGACAAATTTGCTTGTGTACCTAAGCCCCCAGTTTAGAGATCTGCCTGGACCTGGAGATCATATATTCTTTTGTACTGTTGTCTTAGACTCTTCAGTTCAGTTCAGTTCAGTCGCTCAGTCGTGTCTGACTCTTTGCGACCCCATGAATCGCAGCACGCCAGGCTTCCCTGTCCATCACCAACTCCCGGAGTTCACTCAGACTCACGTCCATCAAGTCAGTGATGCCATCCAGCCATCTCATCCTCTGTCGTCCCCTTCTCCTCCTGCCCCCAATCCCTCCTAGCATCAGAGTCTTTTCCAATGAGTCAACTCTTCGCATAAGGTGGCCAAAGTACTGGAGTCTCAGCTTTAGCATCATTCCTTCCAAAGAAATCCCAGGGCTGATCTCCTTCAGGATGGACTGGTTGGATCTCCTTTCAGTCCAAGGGACTCTCAAGAGTCTTCTCCAACACCACAGTTCAAAAGCATCAATTCTTTGGCACTCAGCCTTCTTCACAGTCCAACTCTCACATCCATACATGACCACTGGAAAAACCATAGCCTTGACTAGACAGACCTTTGTTGGCAAAGTAATGTCTCTGCTTTTGAATGTGCTATCTAGGTTGGTCATAACTTTCCTT
Organism: Bubalus bubalis; assembly: GCF_019923935.1. Lineage (NCBI taxonomy): Eukaryota > Metazoa > Chordata > Mammalia > Artiodactyla > Bovidae > Bubalus > Bubalus bubalis. The sequence goes on from NC_059169.1 coordinate 44,106,779, forward strand.
CCAAGGAGTAAGCGTCTTTTAATTTCATGGCTGCAGTCACCATCTGCCGTGATTTTGGAGCCCCAAAAAATAAAGTCTGACACTGTTTTAACTGTTTCCCCATCTATTTCCCATGATGTGATGGGACCGGATGCCATGATCTTCATTTTCTGAATGTTGAGCTTTAAGCCAACTTTTTCACTCTCCACTTTCACTTTCATCAAGAGACTTTTTAGTTCCTCTTCACTTTCTGCCATAAGGGTGGTGTCATCTGCATATCTGAGGTTATTGATATTTCTCCAGGCAATCTTGATTCCATCTTGTGTTTCTTCCGGTCCAGCGTTTCTCATGATGTACTCTGCATAGAAGTTAAATAAGCAGGGTGACAATATACAGCCTTGACATACTCCTTTTCCTATTTGGAACCAGTCTGTTGTTCCATGTCCAGTTCTAACTGTTGCTTCCTGACCTGAATACAAATTTCTCAATAGGCAGGTCAGGTGGTCTGGTATTCCCATCTCTTTCAAAGTTTTCCACAGTGTATTGTGATCCACACAGTCAAAGGCTTTGGCATAGTCAATAAAGCAGAAATAGATGTTTTTCTGGAACCCTCTTCTAGCTGCTATAACAAAGCACCATAAATGGCTTATAAACAATAAAAATGTATTTCTTACTATTCTAGAGAATGAGAAGTAAATTTCAAGTTGTTGACCGATGTGGTGTCCAGTGAGGCCTTGCTTACTGGTTCATAGATAGACTTCTTCATGCACAAAGAGTAAAATATTACTCTGTAGACTCTTTTGTAAGGGTGATAACCTCATTCATGGGTGTTCTGGGCTCATGATGTAATCAGTTCCCAAAGGCTCCTTCTCTTAATACCATCACACTGGGGATTAGGTTTTAACATATGAATTTCAGAGGTATATAAACATTCAGTCTAGACCAATTGCTAGCTATCTTTTTATTTACAATGCCAAATAAACACAAATTAGTTGACACATAACTTGATGTTGAAAGAACCAGGACTTTTTGATATATGATGACTCAAAGTTTTCAGAATTCCTTTTTTTCAAGATCTGATCGTTTTGCAATATTCTTTCTGGGAAAAATGTATAATTTAACGGAGTCTGTATTTACATCACAGATCATAGTATTGTGATTTCTTCTAGGAAAGCAAATTTATGTACCCTAACACAAATATTATGAATAGGTGTGTGTTTCATCTGTGTTTTTTCTAAACACAAAATTGAGCACAACAGAGATACTTCTTAAGTCCTTGAAATATTTACTTAATACTTTTGCAGATATTTTCCATATCAGCACTTGTTCTTTCTAATTTTTGCAGTGTATTCCATTGTATAAAATGTATAAAATGTGAGGACTTAATTATGCATCTATGTATCTCTTGATGGATTCTTTGGGTATTTTCATTGTTTTGCTACTCCTAGTAAGAGTGCAATAAATAGAATATGCATATATATATTTTATATATTTATAAATTTCATACACATACCCACCATATCAATAAAAATAGTTCTCATAAATTTATTATTTTTTGTGAAATACATACTCCTTTCCTTGGTTGATTTTGTGTTGATTCCATCATCTTTTCATTTTAAACTTGTATGGGCTCTTTGAAAATTGAAGGTGGTAGTTCTGTGTCAAATTCTTTAAATATGGTTTTCCAGTTGTCACTGGTATTCACTTTGAGATTTAAGGCAACCCATGAAATGACTATGAAAGCTATTCAAAATTAAGTGGATAATTGAGGCAATTATTCAGCAGTGTCTATCAAAGAAGAAAAATACTCACTTCTGTTAATATTTAGAAAGGAAAGGTTAATTTGGCCAATTTTTTAGGAAACAAAATTATTGGCATAGCAAAATAATATTTTATCTGGAGTTGAATGGCATCAGTTCAGTTCAATTCAGTGCAGTCGCTCAGTCGTGTTCAACTCTTTGCAACCCCATGAACTGCAGCACGCCCGGCCTCCCTGTCCATCACCAATTGAATGGCATAAATAATATTTAATAGTTTTTGCCATATAATTCATATATAATTTAAACATTTTGCAGGTGTCACAAGAAACTTTTCCTCTTCTTAGTTCTTGGTCATGTGTTCAAAGTAGTTGCTCTGGTCATTTGAACATGTTTGTATTTCCATAACACCACCATGCCATTAATGCTTAACTATATATGCTTAACTTAACATATAAATATACACCGAATGGAGATAGAATTCTTGCTTCTCCTTCACATTAAAAAGTCTGCTTAATGTTCATCATTTCTCTGTCTTTTGATTATTTCTACCACCTATTTTAAAAACTCAGTTTTTACTAAGGGATATTCAGTTTTATGGTCCCCTTTTCTAATCATTATGTGAAAATTTTTTTGTGTATAATTGTTTTACTTCTAACAGATATTTACTTCATTGTTATTTCCATTTCCACACTCTCTGTCTTGGATTCTCTCTGGTAGGAATGTCATCTTGCAGTTAGCAAACAGGGTCAAGTGTTGATGTGAGCTTACCTGACACTTTTCTTCTTTTAAATCATGTTTATTAGTGGCAGAGTGCTTTCTGTTTTCATTTCTCTCTACTTTTAGTTTAACATAATTTTTCTTCTTATTTATTTGCTGCATATGGAGATGCCATTTAAAATGCTCTCTGGAAAACATTATTTACAAATAGATGTTGCTCCCAACACATATATAAAATCTTTTATCTGGAATGCAGTAGCATAAATGACATTCAGTAGCTTCTACAAAAAAACAGGTATATAAATATTTACCAAATAGTAGTGAAATTCTTTCTCCTTTTTATTCCCCTTTTTATCTATCTGTTTATCAATCAAGTCTATTTACCTATTATCTCTGTATCTACTTACCTATATTTATATATATATCAGAAAACAAAATAATGGATATACTTGAAATGTATAGGTATGTACGTGTTTACACATATGCCTGTATACATACATATAGGTGTATATGTACACATATACATATACGTATGTGTACATAGGGGGAAGAAGAAAGACTTTTTTTGGGTGCATTTTCCACCATCTGACAATGTTCAAAATACTCTGCTAGAGAAACTGTGATGTTTTAAAATATAAAGTATGTGGAACAAATCCCACAGATTTTCTGCAGTGAATTAGTGAAGCAAAAACACAAATAAAACAACTCTGCATTACCTACAGTGAGTAGTTTAAGTGCTTCTCCTGGGGAGCTCAAAAGGAGAGAGAAGTCAAACAGTATGGGTGTTAAGAGAGTGGGCTGTGGATGTCTCGTGACTGGGTTCACTAGCTGTGTATCCTTGGCATTGACACAACTATTCTGCATATCTTTCTGCTTATTTATAAAATAATAATCCCCATCCTATAGGGTGCTGTAAGGATGGATAAGTTAATACATGTAAAGTTCACTGAAGAATGTTTGGCAGGCAGCAAATGCTCAGTGACTATCTGGCTGTATTATTACTGTTATTATCCCATCTTAAGCCTGTCCAAAAGAGGCTTCTTCCACACCTTCCTCATATGCAGCAAACCTTCTGCTTTATCTGAGGTTTGGGAGAGAGCTGGCTTTTAGAGAAATGCAATCTGAGAGAGTGAATAGGGGCATGCCAATTAGTATGACGGCAGCTGAAAAGCTTCGGTATGATTGTTCTCATGAGACTAAAGCTGAGGGCACAGGGGAGGGTTGGCAGTAAGGTGAGAAAGGTAGGCTGGCATCAAACTGTGACCAGTGTAATTGTCATATTGAAAACATTTGAAAGTCACTGAACTCCAGCTCTGGGGCCAATTTCTATAATGTTGTCTGTGATAATGGCCATCTTTCTTCCTGAAGGGTCTCCTGATCAAATTTTACAGATCTTAAAAAAATTTTCCCCAAATTTCAAGTGAAGAAAGAATGCAATAGATATGATATAACGTCGTGAAACTTAAATAAAATTAAATATGAGAACTTAGTATAGTGCCTGGTTTATAAATTACAGTTATTATTGTTATCAATATCATTATCACTATTATTATATACAATTCACTAGAGGAAAGATTAAAAGTCAAATTACATATATTTATATAGAGAGAAAGCCAAAGAACAAGACAAATGAGAATATTTTTAAAAACTACAATAAAAGAAGTATTATATTTGTGCCATCATCTGGCTGGTACACCTTAGGCAGATAATAGTTTCAGCAAATAAGTAGTGAGAGTCCCAGAAAGTTTTATTCATAGAAGATTATAAGTGTGAAAAATAGCCATGTGGGATAACATAAGAAAGTTAAAAGGCACAGCATCCAAGTAAATAAGGTATCACATCAGCATCCTAACCATTTTACAGCCTGAAGACAACTACAGTGTAGCCAACGCGAGAGCAAGAGGAGGCTGCCAAGGACCCAGATGCTATTGCTGGAAAGAAAATTTTCTCAGCTCAGCATCTGGGTCTTCTAAATGCAATCCAGAAAGAATGAGGGCAAGCAGAGCTTTGTAGGGGGAAAATAGTCTTCTTTTCTATATGCTGTATATAGTATACAAATGAATATTTGCAATTAAAAAAATTAATTGACAAACACAAACAGACTATACTTTGAATGCAATAGTAATCATTGTCAGTGATGACATCCATAAAGACATTTACCCATTATAAGGATTATAATAATATATATTATATTTGCATTTTTGGAGGTGGTAATGGTTATATATGATCATGTGTTCAGTATAACTTCCAGCGGATAAAGAGCTCATAACTGGAAACCTCTGGTCTTTGGATGTCTGTATTTGTAGAAAGAGGTAGGAATTACAGGCTTTCAAATTCTAGTATTTCCTTCTAATGTAAAATAGTTACCATAGATAATAACATTTATCCATTGGAAAACATTGAATAAATCAGAGATTAAATGGACAAGATAAGAGTTAATATTGACACCAGACAAGAATAATGCACTTGTTTATTTGAAATGATCTTATAATCTTTATTCTTCAGAAGAGTATTTCTGTTTGGAAAAGGATGACGTGTATATAAAAATAAATAAATATTTGTAATACATATCCCTGTATATCAACTAATTATATATTTCTGTGCAGAAGTTACATCATAATATACTATAGGAATATTTGTATATAAATCTAGAAATCTGAGATTGATTATTATAACATTGTGTCTTTCAGTGAATAACCCTGTATTTTTAAAATAAAGCACAGTACTTGGTAATGAAAGCTTAGGATCAAATTTCCTAATAAGCTGTACCTGGCATTTCAGTATTTTAATTTCAAGAAGTTGTATATTAAAAGATACAGTTTAATCTAATAATCCTAGTTGGTGACCTATTATGTTTATAGCTTTAAGAAGTTGCCTAGTTAATTTAAAACTTAAAATGTGCTTTTTCTGTCCAGAAGTTTGCTATATTTTGATATAACCACAAATATATACCACTTATATTTTTCTACCATTTTATGAAGAACAACAGCCCAGTACTAACATGCTTCCAAATACAACTATGGATAAAAGAAAAATCATGCTTCCAAATACAACTATGGATTTGCTTCATTCTATATCTGCTTTTGTTTGTTTGTTTACTTATATATTTATATCGAACAGAATGATTTTCTTTCAATATGCAAACATCCTGATAATTAAAAATACTAATACCAGTTTCTAATGGTAAATTTATAATTTCAAAGTAAAGCAAACAAAATTATTTGTGGTGAATATCATATTTTTTCTTATCAAATCAAATATGTGCTGGCTGAGCTTTATATTTTTCTTATATTTTACTTGGTTTTTAATTTATGTGTTTCGATAAATAATATCAGTGAGACCAGGTCCAAGGTCTGTCCCCATTTAAACTATTTAATTTCTTGGTCAGTAGATATGTTGCTAAATCTAGAAGGCAATTTTGGAAACATGTGACACTGGTGATAAGATACACTTGAAAATCTAGTGTGAGTACAAAATAACTGCAAACGGTGATTGCAGCCATGCAATTAAAAGAGGCTGTCTCCTTGGAAGAAAAGTTATGACAAACCTAGATGGCATATTAAAAAGCAGAGACATCACTTTGCCAACACAGGTCCATAGAGTCAAAGCTATGTTTTTTCCAGTAGTCATGTACAGATGTGAGAGCTGTCCATAAAAAAGGCTGAGCACTGAAGAAATGATGCTTTTGAACTGTGTTGCTGGAGAAGACTCTTGAGAATCTCTTGGTCAGCAAATCAGTCAATCCTAAAGGAAATCAACTCTGAATACTCACTGAAAGTTTGATGCTGAAGATGAAGTTCCAATACTTTGGCCACCTCATGTGAAGAGACGACTGTTTGGAAAAGACCCTGATGCTGGGAAAGATTGAGGGCAGGAGGAGAAGTGGGCAACAGAGAATGACATGGTTGTTTGGCATCGCCAACTCAATGGACATGAGTTTGAGCAAACTCTGGGAGTTAGAGAAGGACAGGGGAAGCCTGGTGTGCTGCAGTCCCTGGTCACAGTCAGGCATGACTGAGTGACTGAACGACAAACACTAAATTGTACAACTGAAATGAATCTTTCTCCCCCACCCCTCAAATAAATAAATGTCTGTGGTGTTTTCACTTCAAGATTATATCAATAGATTATATGTGTATGCTTATACAGAAGATGAAAATGAGGCAGAACTTAAATACCTCTGAAAAAGAAATAAAACATTATTTAGCATGTTAAACATTCCTGAATAGCTTACTTTCTGTTAAATCGGCAGTTTTACTTGCAAACTCTCTGTGGTTTTTGAAGTCACTGAAGAGAGCCCAAATTAGATTACTTGAATCCACAGTCTTGTAGCTACTCATATACTGAACTCCATGCTTTTCACTGAGTAGGAATTGCTCTAAATTTTCCAACTGCATTATCTCTGTACTTTGCATACAAACCAAATCTGTTAGATGCATGATAAAGATAGGGCTTATAATTGTGTTTTTCTCCTGATTGTGTTAAAACAAGATTGAAGTAATCCTGTAACTTCCCCAGCATCAAGAGTTGTGTATACTGACATTTACAAAAAAGGTTTGTTGAATGGAGAAATAAAAGAACAAATGAAAAAAAAAAAAGGAATAAGTCATGAGGGATTTAAGTTATGGTTAATGTGATTTCCCTGGTTGTCCAGTGGTTAAGAATCCACCTGCCAATGCAGGGTACATGGGTTCAATTTCTGGTTCAGGAAGATTCCACATGTCACAGGGCAACTAAGCCTGTGTGCCACGACTACTGACCCTGCATGTCCTAGAGCCTGTGTTCTGCAACAAGAAAAGAAGCCACAGTGAGAAGCCTGCATACCACAGCTAGAGAATAACCTCTGCTCACCACAAGTAGAGAAAGCCCATGCACAGTGCAGCTATAAATAAGTAAATTTAAAAAAAATTAATTATTTAAAAAATAAATTAAAAATTATAATCTGTTAGTAACAGATTAACAGTTATTTTACCTTAATTTTTTTTTACTCTATAGAGGTGAAGAGATACATGAGAAAAGAGGTAGAAAAACATATTCACAATGAATAACTTTACTTATTGACAAAAATATCTTAGCACTGTCAAGAGAATCAGCCATGTGCTAACAGTGAAGCATGGGTTTCTAATTGTAGTGTTACAGTTGATGTTTGGTGAATTACAGACTTCTCTAGGTGGTGACTGCAGCCATGAAATTAAGAGACACTTGCTCCTTGGAAGAAAAACTATGACCAACCTAGACAGAATATTAAAAAGCAGAGATATTACTTTGCCAACAAAGGTCCATCCAGTCAAAGCTATGGTTTTTCCAGTAGTCATGGATGGATGAAAAAGTTGGATTATAAAGAAAGCTGAACCCTGAGGAACTGATGCTTTTGAACTGTGGTGTTGGAGCAGACTCTTGAGAGTGCCTTGGACTGCAAGGAGATCCAACCAGCCTATCCTAAAGGAAATTAGTCCTGAATATTCATTGGAAGGACTGATGCTGAAGTTCAAACTCCAATACTTTGGCCACCTGATGCAAAGAATTAACTCATTGGAAAAGACACTGATGCTGGGAAAACTTGAAGACAGGAGGAGAAGGGGATGACAGAGGATGAGATGGTTGGATGGCATCACCGACTCAATGGACATGAGTTTGAGTGAACTCCAGGAATTGGTGATGGACAGGGAGGCCTGGCGTGCTGCAGTCCACAGGGTCGCAAAGACTTGTACAGACTAAGCGACTTCTCTTTCACTTTTCACTTTCATGCATTGGAGAAGGAAATGGGAACCCACTCCAGTGTTCTTGCCTGGAGAATCCCAGGGATGGGGGAGCCTGGTGGGCTGCCATCAATGGGGTCGCACAGAGTCGGACACGGCTGAAGCGACTTCGCAGCAGCAGCAGCTCCTCATTAGTTCTGGTAGGAGTATAGTGACTGTAAGGGCCAGGAGATGAGTGATTCTGAGCTCAGCACTTTGTGGAACAAACAGGCAAATTGTGGATGTTTGGTTAGCAATGCCTATCATGGGCTTGTGGGAATAATGATATCCATGAACTAGAAATTTTCTGAGGGTTTTCCGTGTTTTTTCTCACTTCTTTAGCTGTTGTTTCTTTGGGCTGAATATGCTTCTCTTACTTCTTTAACCTCTTGCCATCACCCACTACTTATTAGCTTTACTTAAACGTCTTCAGGACAGAGGTTCCAAACTCATCTCTGGTTAAATGATTAAGTTTCATATTTGGCAGGCCTTTTCCTTATTGTTTGGTTATCATAGATGAGAAGTTGCTAATTTTAAGAACTAATATAAACAACTTCATATAAAGCAACTAAAATTTTTAGTACTATAAAAGTTAATTCTTCTCTATTTAATAAGATACAAAATTATTCGAGATCATATAATGCTTCTGCAGTTCCATAAAACTAATCAGTTATTTGATAACATTAGCAATGGGTAAATCTAATATAATGTAGAGTTTTCATACAGGACTAAACAGTTATATTCAGATTTTATAATAACTGATTCCTATGAGTTTTAAACTATCATCTATTTATTTCAAAGCACTGGTAATCCACAGATCGTGAAATGAGACTGTTATAAACTTTAAACAGTTCAGTTCAAACTCTTACACGTGTAGTTAGATTGCACATGTAGATGCTTAAAAAGCTGCTAATACAAGCAGTTTAGTCAATTTTGTTACATTCTTTTCTGGATAACAGACATAACAATGTACTGGGACTAATGCATTTTAATTTATCAGTTTAATCAACTTTGGATAACATGTTGCCAATGTTTTGCCTTTAAACAAGAAGATATGGCAATTGATCAGAAAGAATATGCTTTCGGTGTGACTTTGAAACTCCGCCATTCCTGCTGCAGTTGTGTTGCTGCGATGGATGACTTTCACAACAGGAAATCAGGCCAATTTAAAGTCCAGGCACCGAGCAATTTGAGAACCACCAGCTTTATGCAGTAATATAATTATTCCCTCTGAGGCTCTTAATTGTATTCATCACACCATGATTTCTGCACAAATTAAGCATGCATTTACTGCTATATATAACTTCCTTTGCAGTTAACATTCTGGAAACAAATTTCAAGGAGATAGAATTTTGGACTTATTCATCCCCTGAAATCACAAGTTCCAAATGTTCCGTATACTGTAAGGTCACATTTTCTATCTTCTGGCCACTAAATAAATGTGATAGCAAACTGTTTAAGGGAGAAGAAATATCTGAAACTGGATCTTTTTATTTTTATGTTTCACTACCCTGAAAATGTGTAGGGCTTTAAATCCTAAATAGTTCTTGCATGATTAATATATTGTTTTTTAGAAGAAATTCTTAGCAAAATGGAAGTTATGTACAAACTCAGAATCAGAAACTGAATATGTTCAATATGAGGTTTTAATAATCTGTGAAATAGATTGCATATTTAGGACAAAAATAAAATAATCAAAAATGGCCCAAGAAGTATACATAGATAACTTAAAAATACATAGGGTATTTTAAAATAAATTTATTTTCATATGTGTTTCTAAAAAATTTAAGCCAGAAAAATTAAGCTTCCTTTTCATTATTTCCTTTAGAAAATTGGAGTTAAAAAGCATTGGTTTCTATAGTAGTTGCTGCTTATGGCTTTTATTACTCTACTTTCCCTAACCCTGCTTTTTGATTATATTATAAACATTTAAAAAACTAAGATCATGGCATCCAGTCTAATCACTTTAATCAAATAGAAGGGGAATAAGTGGAAGCAGTGACAGATTTTCTTTTATTGGGCTCCAAAATCACTGAGGACTGTGACTGTAGCCATGAAATTTAAAGACACTTGCTCTTTGGAAGGAAAACTATGACAAACCTAGACAGCACGTTTAAAAGCAAAGATATCACTTTTTTGGCAAAGGTTTGTATGGTCAAAGCTATGTTTTTTCTAATAGTCATGTGCGGATGTGATAGTGGGACCATAAAGAAGGCAGAGCACTGAAGACTCTTGAGAGTCCCTTGGATAGCAAGGAGATCAAACCAGTCAATCCTAAAGGAAATCAACCCTGAATATTCATTGGAAGGACTGATACTAAAACTGAAGCTCCAAAACTTGGTCACCTGATGAGAAGTGCTGACTCTGATGATGTGAAAGATTGAAGGCAAAAGGAGAATGCGGCATAGGAAGAGATGGTTAGATAGCATCACTAACTCAATGGACATGAATTTGAGCAAATTCCTACAAATAGTGAAAGACAGGGAAGCCCCACATGCTGCAGTCCATAGAGTTGCAAAAAGTTGGACACAACTTAGCAACTGAACAACAACAATATTATAAACATCACTTTCTAATATTTTATATAGTTTAGTTATTTTCTCTATTTTTTTCCAGATTGTAAGCTCCTGCTGCTGCTGCTGCTGCTGCTGCTAAGTCGCATCAGTTGTGTGCAACTCTGTGCGACCCCATAGACGGCAGCCCACCAGGCTCCGCCGTCCCTGGGATTCTCCAGGTAAGAACACTGGAGTGGGTTGCCATTTCCTCCTCCAATGCATGAAAGTGAAAAGTGAAAGTGAAGTCGCTCAGTCGTGTCCAACTCTCAGCGACCCCATGGACTGCAGCCTACCAGGCTCCTCCGTCCATGGGATTTTCCAGGCAAGAGTACTGGAGTGGGGTGCCATTGTAAGCTCCACAAGGGCAGAAATTTCTCTCCTTCTCTCTCTCATCTACGAATCTAATCTCACTACTGTTGTTTTTGCAAAATGAAATGCTAAGTATCCAGTTTCTGTGTCATTCCTCACTTATTAGATAGGTTTTAAACTCCTTGAAGAGAGAAGCTTCAGGGAGGCCACGGAGTGATTTGTCTTCTCTCAATCATACATTCAAAACCCTTTGTTGAGCAGCAACCCTGGGCCAGACAACAGGCTAGAAGACATCTCTGGCTTTTGTATGCACAAACTGCAAGTGGTTCAAAGCATGGGTCGTGCCCTGTTTTAGTTGAATAGCGTAAAATTATATAGAATCTTCAATATTCAGTATTTCATTTGTGAAAGCAGATTAATTACAACTCTTTTTAAATTGTTGGAAATCACATCCCTTGCACACTGTGGGGGGGGGGAATATAAAATGGTACCAACACTATGGAAAACACTATGGAGATTCTTCAGAAAATCTAAAATGGAATTACCATATTATCCACTAATTCCACCTCTGTGTGTGGATTCAAGAGATCCAAAATCAGAATCTCAAAAAAATATTAACACTCCCATTTTCTACAGCACTCTTCACAGTAGTTAAGAAATGGAATAATATAAATGTTCACTGACAGATGGCTAAAGAAAATGTACTATGTGCATGTAAGAGAATACTGTTCAGCCTTAATAAAAATGAAATTCTGCAATATGTCAATAATATGGGTGGGCATTGAGGGTACTCTACTGATATAAACCAAAGGCAGACACTACATAATTTCACTTATATGAGATATCTAAAATGGCCAAATTCATAAAATAGAGGATTAAAATGGAGTTTACCAGAGGCTGGAGAGTTATTAATCAATAGACATAAGGTTTTGGCTAAAGTCAAGAAATCTGAGGTACAGCATTGTATCTATAGTCAACAAAAATGTACTCTTAAAATTTTTAAGAGTATTTAACATAGGTTAAATGTTTTACCACAATAAAGGTAAATAAAATTCCAATGTTTACTTTTACATTTTTCTGAATTGATAAATATTTTTAGAAGCAAAAAATCTTAAGATATAATACAATACTGAATGTATACTACTGTAAGAATAGGTCTGTCAGAAGGTAAGTACTTAAAAATTGGCAACTATTACCTCAGAAGGATTTTTGTCTCCTATATTTTTGACCTAACACCTTAAATAAACTAGGGAGATAATATTTTTGAATGATTAATTCATTTCTTTTCAGCCACTATCATTTATTCAGTTATTCTTAAAAGTAAGATGTCTCTACTTTAATTACAGCTCTGAGGGCAGCTATGAAAAATGGTGTTTGTCAGCGGGGTGGCCTGAGCCGTTGAGACAGGAGAAGACCCTGGAAAGCAGGGGAATGGACAATGTGATGAGCCGAGATTTCTTCTAAGTGCATCTAATTACAAACCAGTGAAAGATGTTTAAGAATTTTGCAAGATAGAAAATATCTCTAGGTATTTTCTAGGAGTCAAAGAACTAGATTATAGGAAATTTGATGATAAATAAAACAAATTTTCTCATTAATACAGGTGTGAAGTCGTGGTAAATTATATGGGATTATTTGGAAAGTGACTGTAGAAAAATAGGCAAGAGAAAGACTCAAAAGTACTGGGTAATTGGGTGGAAAGGCTTGCACCTAGGGTGCAGATGAAGTAGAAAAAGTAACCAATTATAAAATACAAACATGTGGTCTTCCCTGGTGGTCCAGAGATTAAGAATCTACTTTGCAGTGCAGCGGATACCAGTTCAATCTCCGGTCCGAAAGTTCCCACATGCTGCAGGGCAATTAAGCCCACACGCCACAGTTACTGAAGCCCTGGCTCCTAGAGCCTGTGCTCCAAGAGAGAAACCACAATAAGCCCACACACCACAACTAGAGAGTAACCCCGCTGTCTGCAACTAGAGAAAGCCTGTGTGTAGCAACACTCAGTGCAGCCAAAAATAAAAATAAATTGAAAAAATAAAAATTAAATAAAGCAAATATCTGTCATTCACTAAGGAAGGGAATATAAAATGAGGAATAAATATTCTCTGGACACATATTTTAGGCAAAAAAATAATGGTACATAATTATTGGACAGTATATTAATTCCTTCCTATTTCCTTGTTTAAATTTATTATGTTTTCTTCCACTTGTAAATTTGATCTGCTCAGTAATCCGTAGATTTAAAACTTAGAGCTAAAAAGTATTAGATATTTTCTCTATTGTTTTCTTATAAAAATGAATTTTTAAATTTAATTAATATTTATATTAATTTATAGAGAATACCTATGCTGGGTTGGAAGAGTCAGGAAGTCCTTGTGAAATGTGAAAGTAACTTCCAAACAACAAACGGTGGAAATTAAATCTTCTCATTTATAAAATGCCATTTCTACATAAATGCTTGGAAACTGATGATTAGAATAATTGATTCCTTGTATATGCACTTAATTGCAGTATCTGCTCTTATATTATGGAGCAAACATCAGATTGGCATTTTGCAAAATCTTTCATTTGCAAATTGTAAGCTTTTAAATTCTGTGCTCCCATCTGTCAACTTCAAGTCCATCCAGTCTATATCCTTTTTAAGTGGTGTTAACACAACTTCATTACACAGTGATATATATTATACAAATGTTAATTATGTATTTGACCTTGTTAATAACATGGCAATGTTACAATTTTGTTTTGCTTTTAAAAACTATAGATAAGACAAATCATGCAAAAGATATAGAAAAGAATCATTAATGCAATTAGATCTAATGCATAAGCATAAAATGTCCCTAACATGTTATTAATTTATTCAACTTATTTTTTAGGAGAAAGCAATAACATTCATGATACATTGTTATTTTTTAACTTCATGTATTATCATTCTTATGTGCTAATTAAGGAATAAATATAATAACATGACATTATTGCAAGGTACACCAAGAATAATTTTGTGTTTTACTAAGATTCAAACTCACATGTATTCCATTTATGTGAGAAATGATAGCAAGCATAATTCTCTGAAATTGATTATTATCAGAGTTCTGTCTTTTAACATTTTAAGTTTAACAGCCAATAAATTCTGCATACCTCTAGATTTATGCTGTTCACATGTCACTATAATAATTGACATATGATAAAGCAGAAAGAATCAAAGAGAGAGAGGGAGGGAGGGAGAGAAAGAGAAGAAGAAAAGACAACTAGGAAATGGTAGGTAGCAATAATCCCAGTTACAAAAAAGTATTAACTATAATAGATTCATTGGTATTTCAGTATCATCTTTTTCCAGTAATATCATATTTTCAGGAAATCGAATCTTCATAGAATGGTGAAATTCAGGGCTACTAAAATCACTAAGCTCCAGTCTTCTTGAGACCGAAAAGATAAAGAGCAAACAAACAAAAGGATATAAAGGAATAAGTTGTCTGCAACAGGAGAAACAGAATCAATGCAAAACAAAACAGTATTCTATGAGAATATCAAAAGAGAAGAAATTACTGGCAGAGTATAAACTGCATACAAGAAGCATTTATTGTCATGAATATTCATGCTACTGTATGCAAGGCAAGTTGAGTGAATTTCTTGAAGCTAGTGATATAGTAACAGAATGGGTCCTGAGAAGAAAACCTTAAGTAAATCTAAATTTGCACTGAGGAAAGAGAATGATTAGGGAAGCAAGGATACATTTTTGCCTGGTGACACATATGTATGTGCTGTGGTTAGTCGCTCAGTCATGTCCTACTCTTTGTGGCCCCATGGACTGCAGCCCGCCAGGCTCCTCTGTCCAAGGGCATTCTCCAGAATACTGGAGTGGGTAGCCATGCCCTCCTCCAACGGATCTTCCCGACCCAGTGATCGACCCCAGGTCTCTTGCAATGCAGACAGATTATTTACCATCTGACTATGTGGTGCCTTCTAATAATGGGACAGTTCTTGTGTTTTGGCATATTCCTGGTTCAATGGAGAAGAAGCTCATTTTGTGAGTAACAAGTGAAACCCCAAGTAAGTTGGTATCTCCTGTGTTACTCTTACAATCAGTGCCAAAAATTAGGCTGGAAACTATTCGTAGCAAATTTTTAAACAAGTAATTCACAACATCTTCTTTCTGCTTGAATGCTGCTATATATTTCAGTAGGCAGGCAGTAAAATTTTAAATAAAGAAATCCAAATAAAAGGATTCTAAACAATAACTATATAAACAATTGCTATTTGAATCCAAATTTTTATATTGTGACAATTTATTGGAAATTTGATTTACTGCTTTTATGTATTATGTAGGAAAAAACACCAGCTTCTTTTATTTTTTATGATTTTTAGATTTTTTTGTGATCTGAAGAGATGCTTTTGTACTTTAAAATAAGAGTTGCCTTTATTTCTAATTCATATTAATTTCTAAAATTACTGAATGACCTGTGGCTATTTATGAAAATGATAAAAGTTAAATGTTGTGGCTTTGAGAATAGCTGTAAAAATGCATAAACTATAACTGTTTTCACTTTTCATCATATACCTTTAAAAATAATGTCAATATATCTCAGGAGTTTTCTAATTTACAGAGATAAGTTTTAATTAATTATAGAATAAAGGCATGAATCATGAACTTAAAGATTATTCATTCAAGAAAGAGAAAGCTTTCATTTGAGCACTATATTAGGAGCTTAGAATAGAGTCATAAATAAAGTGCTGACTGCCTTTGGGGATATCAAATCACCTTAATAGCTAAACACAACTCAATGTACTTCTGCCTTCACTAACTTGAGTGAAACACATGTCTTAAAAGGTTGGCAAAAACTCTCATTCACAGCAGAGGGAAAGATTCTGTGTGTATATAGGTAGAAATTTAAACCATTTAAAAGAATATAGTAAACCCATAAAGATGATGCATTACAAACACCGTTTGATGTCAGATATAGGAATCACAGTAGAGGCAAAACAGTGCAGATGTGAGAGTTGAAGTACAAAAGTACTATTAATTAAAATGTGTGTGTGTGTGTGTGTGTGTATGTATGTGTGTGTAGTACAGCATTATATGTATATTCTCTGAATTTTAGATTTTGTATGTTAAAGGTGTGTAATTTTACTTTTTTCTCTTCAACTTTTACAGGATACTTGAATCTGTACATTGAATGCCTAAGAGTTGGATGTTACTTAATGCTGACAAAGGGCAGTTACTCTGGAAACTTTATCTTAAAGGGGCTTCCCACGGGGCACAGTGGTAAAGAATCCACCTGCCAATGCAGGAGACACAGGAGATGCAGGAGATGCAGGTTCGATTCCTGGCTTGGGAAGATACCCTTGAGTAGGAAATGGCCACCCACGCCAGTATTGTTGCCTGGAAAATTCCACATACAGAGGAGCTTGCGGGGCTACAGTTCATCGGGATGCGAAGAGTCAGTCACACTTTTTTTCCTATTTGATACTCAATTTTATTGACTGGGTCAAGAACTGGAGACTATTCTTCAGATTAAATAGGGTTGCTCTTAGACTCTTCTAACACAATTATTTGCCTTGTCCCCAAAATGTAAACAAACAAACAACAGCAACAAAAAAAAGTGATTAGTATTGGATTTGGGAAAAGGAGGAAAGAAAAGAACTAAACAGTGAAGAGAAAACAAAGGGGTAGGTGAGAGAACATTACCAAAAAAAAAGAGGGGAGATTGAGTTAAAACTCTCATGGCAATTTGGTTTTGAGTAAGTTTCAATAAGATCATGATTTAGTACAATGATTAGGAAGTATGAACTTTAAAAGAAAAAGAGATTAATGTTGTACACAGAAGTTGTTGTAGGCACATGTTTCACTGCAACATAAACTTGCAACAAATAAAAAAATAAAAAGTGTGTGTGTAGATATATATATATGTGTGTGTGTGTGTATCCATAAATATATATATATAAAATGAAGGTATTTCTGATTGTGATAATTATTTTTGTTATCCAAATAATTGTAAAATAATGGCAAAAGCATGAATCTCAGAATCTGAAGATTTGGGATCTGGAGCTAAGTCTGCTCTGTGATCAGAAATATAACACTAATGAGTTTACCTAATCTCTCCAGGTCCTTTTTCTCAACAAGACTATTGTTTTCACTGAAATTTTCCCTGAAATTTCTTCACAAACTGGGAGTCAGGATGTTCCCAGACTTGTGTATGTATACAGTGGTCTGTAAGCTCTAAAATACAATGGCGTGGTATGATGATGATAGTATATTTCAGAACATGATTGGTATCAGCCTAAATGTGACCTGTTCATAATTAACAATAACTTTTATTTTTTGTGCATCAAAACTAACAAGCATCAGGAGCATCATGCACTATACATTTTCTTTCCTTTTTAATTTTTTTTTCCTTAACAGCTGTCTGCACGTGAAAGAACAATATAAAGGGGAAAAGTTAGCCCTTTGTGAGCTCCTGTGTTGTGTCTTCTGAAATGGATTATTTGAAAAAGGATTTACAAAATGAATAGAAAAGAGAGAAATCTTTTCAGTTATTCTTCATCATATAATTACTCATAGAAGTGTGGTTCAATTATAGCCATATATTTTGGGGGGCTCCAAAATCACTGCACATGGTGACTGCAGCCATGAAATTAAAAGATGCTTGCTCTTTGGGAGAAAATTTATGACCAACCTAGATCTGCATATTATACAGGTCATATTATACTTCCTAATGCATATTATACAACCTGCATATTATATAGCAGAGACATTATTTTGCCAAAAGTCTGTCTAGTCAAAGCTATGGTTTTTCCAATAGTCATGTGTGAAACTTGGGCTATAAAGAAAGCTGAGCGCCAAAGAGTTGATGCTTTTGAACTGTGGTGTGGAGATGACTCTTGAGAGTCCCTTGGACTGCAAGGAGATCCAATCAGTCCATCCTAAAGGAGATCAGTCTTGGGTGTTCATTGGAAGGACTGATGCTGAAGCTGAAACTCCAATACTTTGGCCACCTGATGCGAAGAACTAACTCATTTGAAAAGACCCTGATACTGGGAAAGATTGAAGGCGGGAGGAGAAGGGGACGACAGAGGATGAGATGGTTGAATGGCATCACTGATTCAATGGACATGAGTTTGAGTGTACTCCGGGAGTTGGTGATGGACAGGGAGGCCTGGTGTGCTGCAGTCCATGGGGTGACAGAGTTGGACACGACTGAGTGACTAAACTGAACTGAACTGAAAATACCTTACTTTATTCAATGATCTTAGGAAAAAAATATTTTTGAAGGTCTAATTCGTTCATGTCACTAATGATGGCAATGATTGTGTCAATGGTGGTTCAGGGGTAAAGAATCGGGCTGCCAATGCAGACGTGGGTTTGATCCCTAGATCAGAAAGTCCCCCTCAAAGAGGAAATGACAACCCACCCCAATATTTTTGCCTGGGAAATCCCACGGGCAGAGGAGCCTGGTGGGCTACAGTCCTTGAGGTTGCAAAGAGTTGGACAGGACTGAGGGCGTGCGCGCGCACGCGCACGCACACACACACACACACACACACACACACACACGATAAATATCATGAATTAGATCACAGTCTTTTGTTACAACTAAAAGTGAAAAAGAACTCGGAGGGAGAAGTTTCTTACAAAAAAGGTCAAATTTCATTAAAAGCATAACATGAAAAGATTTTAACAGAAATTTAAAGATTTTTCAAAATGTCATTGAGATTAATCAAAATGACAATACGAAGGAGAAGCTTCCTTGTTTTGTTATTTCCATTTAAAATAAATTAATTAGATAGATTTACTACCCTTAGAGATTTGGTAACTTTTCAGTGAGCAAGAAATTTCAAGGATAGAAACATTTCCTGAGAGACTGAATTGATTTAACCAAAAATTTTAGGAGTACTGAAGAAATAATTTTTTATCAATAATTCTAAAGAAATTCAAATTCTTAAGTTTTATTTTAAAAATGATTTAGGATTACACAGGGCAGTAAGCAACTACATGTAATAAGATTATATTTCTAATAGGGAAATTTGGCTATGACGCATAGGTCAGTTACCATCTTTTATTCAAATAAATTTTAATGATAGGGAAAAATGTTTTTAAATCTGTATGATCAATAGAGGCAAAATATAAACTATTTGTAGTATAACAATATTTCAATCTTTCACATAGTGTGAAAGATATAGACCAATATAATAACAAGGTTGTGTGTGAATGATAGTACTGTGTGCAATGAATAATTTAATTTTTTAAATTTATACTCTTCCAAATTTTTAAGAGTTCCTGTATTTTATAGATCCAATATTACAAACTGAATGCTCATTAAATGCCTAGCTTGTGCCAGTAACTTCAGTTATAAAGGTGAAAAGGGGCTAATTATTGAGAAAATATACTATTAATAAATATTATAATAACAATTTTCTTACAATGTAACTAAAATCTAGTTTATATTTCAGAAGTGTATGTATGTGTCAAAATTATGTTTTGTGTTTTTTTTTTGCAATAATTTATCTGCATCCACTTAACTATGACATATTCTAGTGCTTTTTATAAGGAATGATTAGTAGGGAGTAGAAAGACTATGTTCCCACTTGCAGAAGTTTTCAAATGCAGAAGCTGCATTTTTATTGTTGTGAAGTAACTGAGAATAATCCTCAAAATATATATAAATTTGGTATTACAAAAAGCAGAGGTGAAATAAATGTTTTAAGAGTTTTTTTGCTTTGTTTTGTTGTTATTTTCTTACTTCTAAGAACCTACAATAAGTCTTTAGGAAAAGCTGAGAGTGAGCAATTTTAATACTCCATTTTCATTACTTTGATAAGTTCAATTTTATTATTTTATTCTAATAAAGGAGTGTCCCTTTAAATAAGCCTGCTTTTGAGAGACACAATTTAATTGTGCACAATAATCTGAACCCAACAAAGCACATTATGCTTTTACCATACTTGCCTCATTAGATTCAGCACTCAAAAGACATCAATGACTTGGCTGAACTAACAAAATATGCATTTTTCCTTTTGCTGATGTGCTGCCTAAGACAGATAGGAAATATTGCTTTCGTTTTTTTTTTTTTTTTTCATTCCTTTAAAGCATTTCAACTTTCATTTCTGTAAGTGTTATCACATTCGACGACTTCAACACACTCTCCATTTCACTAGCAATCTGTTAGTGATCTGCTCCTTTCATCTCTCCACAGATTTGTCCTAATGAAATCATTATGACTGAACTGTTGTTTTTCATCTGCTTTTATTCCATTTCTCTATGATAATAATTATCTCATTTTATTTTCAGAAACACTGACACACAGCCACAGTTTTGAGTCATTATTTTTATGTTTCTTAAAAGAAAAGTAATTGATTCTCTAAATATTTTTGTTTTGTATATTTATTTAAGGTGAATACAAGACAGTAACTGCATTTAATCTGAAAGGTAGTAGAATAGTGTGGTTAGTAGATGCCTCTGCATTCATAACAAACTGGGTTCAAATCTCTCTGCAATTTAGAACTATGTTGTCTTAAACATGCAGCTTAATTCATTAATTTTCAGCTAATTCATAGGTTTCCTGTGTGTATCAAATGAGACAATGTACAGGGAATAATTAGTTCAATCCCCAAAACATAGATGTCAATCTAAATGCTTTATAAGAATAGACCTGCTCTTATGACTCAAGGCCATTATCATAAATGCATTCATTTAAGTCATGCTCTAATACTGAGGTACACTTATGCATTTTTACACATCTTTACCTGTCAATATCAACTTATATCTTTTATCTCTTCTGCCACAAGTTCTTTTAATCCAATACCGTTGATCTTTAGCAAACTTAAAAACAATGACATTTACATAAAGTACACTTTAAATAAATGTTAATCCTATGTTGAATATGAGCTTGAGGATCTGGTTTAAGGATGGTGACCCAGGGAATTCATAAATTCTGCCATGTAAATCTGATTTTTTTTAAATTTTCATAACTATTCCAATTTTCTTTTGCCTTTTTTTAACTTCCCCCACCTTTGCTTTTTGTTTCACTCCCATCCATCCCTACCTTATCCCATTCCCATTTCCCACACATTCACTGGTAGGCTTTCTGTCAAAATGGATTATTTTGCATTTATATAATTTTATATAAATGGAATTATACAGTATGCACCATTTATTTGTCTCATTTCTTTTATGTAGTTATTTTGAGATTCATTCATGTATGAGGATTTATCAATAGTTCATTTAATGGCTAAATAGTATTCTTTTGTGAGATATAACCAAATTTGTTTATCCATTTAAGATTTGGGTTGTTTCCAGTTTTTGCCCATTGCAAAGTTGCTATAAACATCTGTGACCAGTCTGTGTTTAAACAAATTGCTTTCTTTTCTTTTGAGTAAAGAGAAATGGCTAGGAATGGAAAGGCTGAATTGTATGTCAATTTTTAAGAAGCTATCCAACTGTTTCACAGTGGTTATATAATTTTACATTCCTTCTAGTCATGTATGGGAGTAGTTTTTGTAGAATTGATAGTATATTTTTTCTTAAATGCTTAGTAGAATTTACTGGTGTAAATTTCTGTTCTTAAATATTTCCTTAACATTCATGTGGGAAGGATTTTAACTACATATCAAATTCTTTAATAGTTAAAGGACCATTTAGGCAACATATTTCTTCTTGAAGGAGCTTTGGCAGTGAGTGTTTTTCAAAGATTTGTCCTTTTCATTTAAGTTCGTAGAGTTGTAGATGATAATTTCTTATTACCCTTTTAATATGTGGATCAGCTCTCTCATTTCTTATATTGGTAATCTGTGGCTTTTCTCTTCTTTTGAAGGTCAATCTGCCTGAAGACTTATCAATTTAATCGATCTTCTAAAATAACCAGAATTGATTTCATTACTTTTTCTGTTTTAAATTTTTGTTCTAAGCTTTATTTTTGTCAGCTTATTTTAGATATATTTTGCTTATTTTAAATTATTGATTCTTCTAGTGGAATCAGATTACTGATATGAGATATTTTCTTTCCTAATACAAGCAGTTAGTACTCTAAAATTGCCCATAGGTACTATTTTAGCAATATCATCTCACCGCATTAATTTTGATATTTTTTTTTAAATTTCATTCAGTTGTATGAAAATGCATTCATTTTGAAAATACTGTTGATTTATTTTTGATTTCTTTTTAAAATGTCTTCATATAAGTGTTTTGGTTGTTTTTAATGCTCACATACTTAGAGATTTTCCAATATTTCTCTCCACTGTCTCCCTCCTTCCTCTGTTCTATTTTCATGTACTTTGGTTACAATGAGATATCTGCTGTCATCCTTATCTTTGTTCCTCTTTATGTAACATGTTACTTGTTCTCTGGTTGCCTTTAATTTTTTTTTCCCACTGGTTTAAAGAAATTTTATTATGTTGTATATTTATTTTCTTTAATGTTTCTTGTATTTGAGGTTTGTTGAGCTTCTTATATCTGTATATGTATTTATTTTATTTACTGATTATTTGCAAGCTGGAAGATTTAGACATTATTGTTTCAAATATTTCTCTGTTCTTTTTCTCCCTTCTTTTTGGTATTGAAATTATTTTTACAGTATATTGCTTAAAGTGATTCCACATTCAATTCAGTTCAGTTCAGCTCAGTCGCTCAGTCACGTCCAACTCTTTGCGACCCCATGAACCTCCCTGTCCATCATCAACTCCTGGTGATGGACAAACCCACGTTCACTGAGTCGGTGATGCCATCCAACCATCTTATCCTCTGTCGTCCCTTTCTTCTCCTGCCCTCAATCTTTCCTAACATCAGGGTCTTTTTAAATGAGTTAGCTCTTCATATCAGGTTACTCCACATTCACTGATATTCTTTTCTTTATTAGTTTTAATTTTTTCTGTGTTTTACTTTGGATAATTTCTATTGCTCTGTGCTCAAGTTCACTACCATTTATCCTGTCATGTCTAATCTGTCATTAGTGTTATCAATTGTACTTTTCAATTCAGACATCACAGTTTTTTCCTCTCTAGAAGTTTGATTTGTATCTTTTAAAATTTTTCATTTTAATTTTTGAACATATGGAGTTCATAATGATTGTTTTAATGCCCTTGTCTGTTAAGTTTATCATCTGTGTCAGTTCTGAGTTGATTATGATGGATTGATTTGTTTCCTCAATAGAGTTTGTAGTTTCCTACTTCCTTTGTTCATGGTAATATTTGATTAGAAACCACATGTTGTAAATTTCAACTTCTAATGTGATGGATCTTTTTATATGCTGAGTGTTTTGTGTTCCTACCTACAATGCTAATATACATTGTCCTGGGTCACAGTTAAGTTACATGGATATTTTGAGTCTTGCTTTTAAGATTCTGTTGCTTAGTCTAAGGCTAAGAGTGTCTCACTACTGAAACAAAATTATTAGGAATACCGTCAATGCTTTGTGAATCAAATTTCCCTATAAGATGGTGGGAAAGACTATTCCTAGCCTTGTGTGACTGCTGTGAACTGTTCCTCTAATCTTTTCAGATAATTGATTCCTTGGCTTTAGGCACTTCAGTTACACACATACACTAATACTCAGCTGAAGACACAAGAGGAACCCTCTGTCATCACATTTCTATCTCTCTTCAGTGCTTTTTTATCTGATTCTCTGTCCAACAAACACTAACCACCTTGTTCTCCTTAAGTCTTAACTCCATTTTCTCAGTTCCTTCTGGGTTCCTCTATCCTACTCCTTAACATGGATATCTTTACTTTTCAAGACTTTAGGCTGGAACAATCTAAGGGCTCAATTTTTGTTTTTTCTCTCTCTCAGGGGTCATTTTCTGTTAGTGTGTTCATAACAATTGTGGTATTTAATTCCTCCCCCCCCCCTTTTTTTTAGTCATTTCAGGTGGAAATTAAATCTAGTATCAACTACTCCATTTTCTAAACCTGGTTTTGAAACTATTTATTTGTGCATTCATTTGTTTCATTTGAAACCAGAAAATGTACAGTTGTATTATACTTGTGGGTATATGCTATAGATATTAGTATTTTCTAGAAGCATTGCAAGCATTAGATTGTTTTCTGTTTTTAAGTATGGGTAGTATTCACATTTTAATTTTCTAGTGGCCATTTTTATAAATAGATGAATAAATGTGAAGTTAGACATGGATCTTATTCAGTTCAGTTCAGTTCAGTTGCTCAGTCATGTCTGACTCTTTGTGACCACATGAATTACAGCATGCCAGGCCTCCCTGTCCATCATCAACTCCCGAAGTTCACTCAGACTCACATCCATCGAGTCGGTGATGCCATCCAGCCATCTCATCCTCTGTCATCCCCTTCTCCTCCTGACCCCAATCCCTCCCAACATCAGAGTCTTTTCCAATGAGTCAACTCTTCGCATGAGGTGGCCAAAGTACTGGAGTTTCAGCTTTAGCATCAGTCCTTCCAAAGAACACCCAGGGCCGATCTCCTTTAGAATGGACTGGTTGGATCTCCTTGCAGTCCAAGGGACTCTCAAGAGTCTTCTCCAACACCACAGTTCAAAAGCATCAATTCTTCGGTGCTCAGCTTTCTTCACAGTCCAACACTCACATCCGTACATGACTACTGGAAAAACCATAGCCTTGACTAGATGGACCTTTGTTGGCAAAGTAATGTCTCTGCTTTTGAATATGCTATCTAGGTTGGTCATAACTTTCCTTCCAAGGAGTAAGCGTCTTTTAATTTCATGGCTGCAGTCACCATCTGCAGTGATTTTGGATCCCCCAAAATAAAGTCTGACACTGTTTCCACTGTTTCCCCATCTATTTCCCATGAAGTGATGGGACCAGATGCCATGATCTTAGTTTTCTGAATGTTGAGCTTTAAGCCAACTTTTTCACTCTCCTCTTTCACTTTCATCAAGAGGCTTTTTAGTTCCTCTTCACTTTCTGCCATAAGGGTGTTGTCATCTGCATATCTGAGGTTATTGATATTGGCAATCTTGATTCCAGCTTGTGTTTCTTCCAGTCCAGCGTTTCTCATGATGTACTCTGCATAGAAGTTAAATAAGCAGGGTGACAATATACAGACTTGACATACTCCTTTTCCTATTTGGAACCAGTCTATTGTTCCATGTCCAGTTCTTTTTTTTTTTTTTTAATTTTATTTTATTTAACTTTACAATATTGTATTGGTTTTGCCATATATCAGAATGAATCTGCCACAGATTGTGGCATCTGCCACAGATGGTATACATGTGTTCACCATCCTGAACCCTCCTCCAGTTCTAACGGTTGCTTCCTGACCTGCATATAGGTTTCTCAAGAGGCAGGTCAGGTCATCTGGTATTCCCATCTCTTTCAGAATTTTCCACAGTTTATTGTGATCCACACAGTCAAAGAATTTGGTATAGTCAATAAATCAGAAATAGATGTTTTTCTAGAACTCTCTTGCTTTTTCAGGTTCAAATTTGCTTATGATGCATTTGAAAAAATTAATTTTTAAAAATTCCAGCACTATTTATATTCTGTGGATCATTTAATGCTTCCTAATGAGATCCACAATTTTAGTGGATAACTATTAATATTAACCATTCTTATTCTTTCATACAAGAACAAAAATTAGACAATCTCTGAAACTTAAGTTGAGAGTCTGTAGTGGGGAATCTGTAAATAATGACACAATCTAAGAGTGCAAAACAGTCCTTACACCCAATAAGAATTTTTTTTCATTAAACACAGATAATTTCTGTAATTGTAATATTTTAAAATAAAGAAAACATTAGTGAATGTATATGACAATATCTTCAGAAACTAATGGCCTTTGCGCCACCCCCCCCCAAAATTGTTTTAGCCACTTCATTTATTCTCACTCTATTTGGTCATTCTCAAAAAGAAGTATTCATGTGTATTTCTTTAACAATATTATTTTAGAAGAACACAGGTGATGTTTGACAGTCTAAATTTTTCAAGCCAAGAAGTAGTCCACGTAAAACTGGCTTCAGTTTTCTTTTTTGCTGTATATTTTTGCTACATTTTCATGGTATGTTCTACTTAAAATACAAACACACAGATGGCGAGATACAGATAGCAGGCATAAGGTTGAAATATGTTTGTGTGTGTTGGTTGAAAAATACAAAATGAAGTACTTGTACACACTAAATAAAATCCATTCCCTCTAGATATTTTATAATGTAGCTACATATGGAACACTTAAATGATCACAATATATGCTTCTAAAATTAAGCTTGTTTACTTCAGTGAAAAATTATACAGTCATTGGAGACCAAGTCCAAGTTGCCTTCAATTATTCAGTAAGATGAAAGAAAAGATTTTGCTTACAAGTATAACGTAAGGAAATGAAATGAAAAAGGGAAAAGGTTTAGAATTGAAGCTACTTGACATAATCTGGCATATATTTAAACTATTTGATATTGTTCATGTCTTTATTTTATGTAAATGTAGTGACTCTCATGCGGAGAAGGCAATGGCACCCCACTCCAGTTACTCTTGCCTGGAAAATCCCATGGATGGAGGAGCCTGGTAGGCTGCAGTCTATGGGGTCGCTAAGAGTCGGACACGACTGAGTGACTTCACTTTGACTTTTCACTTTCATGCATTGGAGAAGGAAATGGCAACCCGATCCAGTGTCCTTGCCTGGAGAATCCCAGGGATGGTGGAGCCTGATGGGCTGCAGTCATGGGGTCGCACAGAGTTGGACACGACTGAAGCGACTTAGCAGTAGCAGTGACTCTCATGACTGAGCAACTTTGCTTTCACGTTTCACTTTCATGCATTGGAGAGGGAAATGGCAACCCACTCCAGTGTTCTTGCCTGGAGAATCCCAGGGACAGGGGAGCCTGGTGAGCTGCCATCTATGGGATCACACAGAGTCGGACACGACTGAAGCGACTTAGCAGCAGCAGTGACTCTCAGGCAATTATGCTTTTAAAGTAATCCATTTTCTTTAGTGTGATAACAATGAAATATTTTTAAAAGTTGCTGACTTATTATGACTCATTATCACTGATTTATTATGACTTATTACCTTTCCAATCCAATATTAATTATTGCCATACAAACAGAGGAAATTGTCATGGAGAAGCTATTTTTGTTCCAAAAACAGAAAATTAATTTACTTAAGCATTATGGTTGCAAGTATATGGATTGTTTCAAAATGATTTACCTTGAAGGAAGAGGAGAGACTACTATGCAATATAAAGACATGGTTAACTTCCATGAAATCATCAGTAGAAAATTTGGTCTCCAGATTTAAGGTATTGATAAAGGGGATATACAAGGTTTCCCATGTGGTGCTAGTGTTAAATAATCTGCCTGCCTAAGCAGGAAATGCATGAGATGAAGGTTTGATCCCTGGGTTGGGAAGACCCCTGAAGGAGGCAGTAGCAATCTGCTCCAGTATTCTTGCCTGGAAAATTCCATAGACAGAGGAGCCTGGCAAACTACAGTTCATGGGGTTGCAAAGAGGTGGACACAACTGAGCACACACACACACAAAGGCGATATGTGGAGATAACTGGTTCAAAGGGTGAGACGGAAACTAAACAGAAATGCAGTAAAAAACATCAGATTCATTCATTATTGGTGTAACATTGAAACATGAAGAAAAAATCAGAGTGATCCATCATATTTGCTAAAATTATTGTTATTATCAGTTTGCATTTAAACCTCCTACAATTTGTTGTGATACCCATAAAATTTTAATAGTAATTTTTTTTAATTTATTTTTTTATTATTTTATTTTATTTTTAAACTTTATATAATTGTATTAGTTTTGCCAAATATCAAAATGAATCCGCCACAGGTATACATGTGTTCCCCATCCTGAACCCTCCTCCCTCCTCCCTCCCCATACCATCCCTCTGGGTTGTCCCAGTGCACTAGCCCCAAGCATCCAGTATCGTGCATCGAACCTGGACTGGCAACTCGTTTCTTACATGATATTTTACATGTTTCAATGCCATTCTCCCAAATCTTCCCACCCTTTCCCTCTCCCACAGAGTCCATAATACTGTTCTATACATCAGTGTCTCTTTTGCTGTCTCGTACACAGGGTTATTGTTCCCAACTTTCTAAATTCCATATATATGCGTTAGTATACTGTATTGGTATTTTTCCTTCTGGCTTACTTCACTCTGTATAATAGGCTCCAGTTTCATCCACCTCATTAGAACTGATTCAAATGTATTCTTTTTAATGGCTGAGTAATACTCCATTGTGTATATGTACCACTGCTTTCTTATCCATTCATCTGCTGATGGACATCTAGGTTGCTTCCATGTCCTGGCTATTATAAACAGTGCTGTGATGAACATTGGGGTACACGTGTCTCTTTCCCTTCTGGTTTCCTCAGTGTGTATGCCCAGCAGTGGGATTGCTGGATCATAAGGTAGTTCTATTTCGTTTTTTAAGGAATCTCCACACTGTTCTCCATAGTGGCTGTACTAGTTTGCATTCCCACCAACAGTGTAAGAGGGTTCCCTTTTCTCCACACCCTCTCCAGCATTTATTACTTGTAGACTTTTGGATCGCAGCCATTCTGACTGGTGTGAAATGGTACCTCATAGTGGTTTTGATTTGCATTTCTCTGATAATGAGTGATGTTGAGCATCTTTTCATGTGTTTGTTAGCCATCTGTATGTCTTCTTCGGAGAAATGTCTATTTGGTTCTTTGGCCCATTTTTTGATTGGGTCATTTATTTTTCTGGAGTTGAGCTGTAGGAGTTGCTTGTATATTTTTGAGATTAGTTGTTTGTCAGTTGCTTCATTTGCTATTATCTTCTCCCATTCTGAAGGCTGTCTTTTCACCATGCTAATAGTTTCCTTTGATGTGCAGAAGCTTTTAAGGTTAATTAGGTCCCATTTGTTTATTTTTGCTTTTATTTCCAATATTCTGGGAGGTGGGTCATAGAGGATCCTGCTGTGATGTATGTCAGAGAGTGTTTTGCCTATGTTCTCCTCTAGGAGTTTTATAGTTTCTGGTCTTACGTTGAGATCTTTAATCCATTTTGAGTTTATTTTTGTGTATGGTGTTAGAAAGTGTTCTAGTTTCATTCTTTTACACGTGGTTGACCAGATTTCCCAGCACCACTTGTTAAAGAGATTTTCTTTAATCCATTGTATATTCTTGCCTCCTTTGTCAAAGATAAGGGGTCCATATGTGCGTGGATTTATCTCTGGGCTTTCTATTTTGTTCCATTGATCTATATTTCTGTCTTTGTGCCAGTACCATACTGTCTTGATGACTGTGGCTTTGTAGTAGAGCCTAAAGTCAGGTAGGTTGATTCCTCCAGTTCCATTCTTCTTTCTCAAGATCGCTTTGGTTATTTGAGGTTTTTTGTATTTCCATACAAATTGTGAAATTATTTGTTCTAGCTCTGTGAAGAATACCATTGGTAGCTTGATAGGGATTGCATTGAATCTATAAATTGCTGTGGGTAGTATACTCATTTTCACTATATTGATTCTTCCAATCCATGAACATGGTATATTTCTCCATCTGTTAGTGTCCTCTTTGATTTCTTTCACCAGTGTTTTATAGTTTTCTATATATAGGTCTTTAGTGTCTTTAGGTAGATATATTCCTAAGTATTTTATTCTTTCCGTTGCAATGGTGAATGGAATTGTTTCCTTAATTTCTCTTTCTGTTTTCTCATTATTAGTGTATAGGAATGCAAGGGATTTCTGTGTGTTGATTTTATATCCTGCAACTTTACTATAGTCATTGATTATTTCTAGTAATTTTCTGGTAGAGTCTTTAGGGTTTTCTATGTAGAGGATCATGTCATCTGCAAACAGTGAGAGTTTTACTTCTTCTTTTCCAATTTGGATTCCTTTTATTTCTTTTTCTGCTCTGATTGCTGTGGCCAAAACTTCCAAAACTATGTTGAATAGTAATGGTGAAAGTGGGCACCCTTGTCTTGTTCCTGACTTTAGAGGAAATGCTTTCAATTTTTCACCATTGAGGATAATGGTTGCTGTGGGTTTGTCATATATAGCTTTTATTATGTTCAGGTATGTTCCTTCTATTCCTGCTTTCTGGGGAGTTTTAATCATAAATGGATGTTGAATTTTGTCAAAGGCTTTCTCTGCATCTATTGAGATAATCATATGATTTTTATTTTTCAACTTGTTAATGTGGTGTATTACATTGATTGATTTGAGGATATTGAAGAATCCTTGCATCCCTGGGATAAAGCCCACTTGGTCATGGTGTATGATCTTTTTAATGTGTTGTTGGATTCTGATTGCTAGAATTTTGTTAAGGATTTTTGCATCTATGTTCATCAGTGATATTGGCCTGTAGTTTTCTTTTTTTGTGGCATCTTTGTCGGGTTTTGGTATTAGGGTGATGGTGGCCTCATAGAATGAGTTTGGAAGTTTACCTTCCTCTGCAATTTTCTGGAAGAGTTTGAGCAGGACAGATGTTAGCTCCTCTCTAAATTTTTGGTAGAATTCAGCTGTGAAGCCGTCTGGACCTGGGCTTTTGTCTGCTGGAAGATTTCTGATTACAGTTTCAATTTCCGTGCTTGTAATGGGTCTGTTAAGATTTTCTATTTCTTCCTGGTCGAGTTTTGGAAAGTTGTACTTTTCTAAGAATTTGTCCATTTCTTCCACGTTGTCCATCTTATTGGCATATAATTGTTGATAGTAGTCTCTTATGATCCTTTGTATTTCTGTGTTGTCTGTTGTGATCTCTCCATTTTCATTTCTAATTTTATTGATTTGATTTTTCTCTCTTTGTTTCTTGATGAGTCTGGCTAATGGTTTGTCAATTTTATTTATCCTTTCAAAGAACCAGCTTTTGGTTTTGTTGATTTTTGCTATGGTCTCTTTTGTTTCTTTTGCATTTATTTCTGCTCTAATTTTTAAGATTTCTTTCCTTCTACTAACTCTGGGGTTCTTCATTTCTTCCTTTTCTAGTTGCTTTAAGTGTAGAGCTAGGTTATTTATTTGACTTTTTTCTTGTTTCTTGAGGTGTGCCTGTGTTGCTATGAACTTTCCCCTTAGGACTGCTTTTACCGTGTCCCACAGGTTTTGGGTTGTTGTGTTTTCATTTTCATTCGTTTCTATGCAAATTTTGATTTCTTTTTTGATTTCTTCTGTGATTTGTTGGTTATTCAGCAGCGTGTTGTTCAGCCTCCATATGTTGGAATTTTTAATAGTTTTTCTCCTGTAATTGAGATCTAATCTTACTGCATTGTGGTCAGAAAAGATGCTTGGAATGAATTCAATTTTTTTGAATTTACCAAGGCTAGCTTTATGGCCCAGGATGTGATCTATCCTGGAGAAGGTTCCATGTGCACTTGAGAAGAAGGTGAAATTCATTGTTTTGGGATGAAATGTCCTATAGATATCAATTAGGTCTAACTGGTCTATTGTATCATTTAAAGTTTGTGTTTCCTTGTTAATTTTCTTTTTAGTTGATCTATCCATAGGTGTGAGTGGGGTATTAAAGTCTCCCACTATTATTGTGTTATTGTTAATTTCTCCTTTAATACTTGTTAGCATTTGTCTTACATACTGCCGTGCTCCCGTGTTGGGTGCATATATGTTTATAATTGTTATATCTTCTTCTTGGATTGATCCTTTGATCATTATGTAGTGACCTTCTTTGTCTCTTTTCACAGCCTTTGTTATGAATCATTGATATTTTAACTATGATTTCAATTTATTTGGTTTTTTCAATTATGCCTCTATATTTAGCTGTCAAGTTTCATCTCAGAAATAGGAAATTACTTACTTCTTTATAATTAAATCTTTCCTTGTTTATTTACTTTATCTCAGATTTTATAGCTGCATACAATAATTTGCATCTTAGCTTGTTTCCAGTAACAAAATATACTTAATATATAAATAACTAGATATATTTTAAAACAAAAATAAATAAACACTGTTATTTTGATGGAGTTATTGGATAATTGCTTAATTGTGTCTGGAGATAATCATTTATGCAGGTGCATGTTATTCCTTTCACTTAAGTTATATTTTATGGACTACATTAATCTTTAGAACTTGGAAAATGTATATATTAAACCTACTTACTGCTGATTTCACCTACAGACATTTCTTTCTTAAACTCAATAAATGACTCTGTGGAAATTACCTTGTAGTTTGAATGATATATTTCTATTGAATTACAGTACAGTGATATATATTAATTGGTAATCAAAATCAAAATCAAAAGTCATCAATCTGCTTATGCTTCAGTTCAGTTCAGTAAGTCAGTCGTGTCCGACTGTTTGTGACCCCATGAATCGCAGCACTCCAGGCCTCCCTGTCCATCACCAACTCCCAGAGTTCACTCAAACTCACGTCCATTGAGTCGGTGATGCCATCCAGCCATCTCATCCTCTGTTGTCCCCTTTCCCTCCTGGCCCCAATCCCTCCCAGTATCAGAGTCTTTTCCAATGAGTCAACTCTTCGCATGAGGTGGCCAAAGTTTTGGAGTTTCAGCTTTAGAATTATTCCTTCCAAAGAACAGCCAGGACTGATCTCCTTTAGGATGGACTGGTTGGATCTCCTTGCAGTCCAAGGGACTCTCAAGAGTCTTCTCCAACACCACAGTTCAAAAACATCGAGTCTTCGGCGCTCAGCTTTCCTCACAGTCCAGCTCTCACATCCATACATGACCACTGGAAAAACTGCTTAGTTTGGTATATCTTGACCTATCAGAATCCAACAAGTTCAGGTCAATTCAGTTCAGTGGCTCAGTTGTGTCTGACTGTTTGTGACCCCATGGACTGCAGCATGCCAGACTTCTCTGTCCTTCACCAACTCCCTGAGCTCACTCAAACACATGTCCTTCAGGTCCATGATGCCATTCAACCTTCTCATCCTCTGTTGTCCCCTTCTCTTCCTGCCTTCAGTCTTTCCCAGCATCAGGGTAATTTTAAATGAGTAAGTTCTACACATCAGGTGGCCAAAGTATTGGAGTTTCAGCTTCAGCATCAATCCCTTCCAATGAATATTCAGAACTGATTTCCTTTAGGATGGACTGGTTGAATCTCCTTGAAGTCCAAGGGACTCTCAAGAGTTTTCTCCAACACCACAGTTCAAAAGCATCAATTCTTCAATGCGCATCTTTCTTTATAGTCCAACTCTCACTGGGAAAACCATAGCTTTGACTAGACAAACCTTTGTTGGCAAAATAATGTCTCTGCTTTTTAATATATTGTCTAGGTTGGTCATAGCTTTCCTTCCAAAAAGCAAGTGTCTTTTAATTTCATGGCTACAATCACCATCTGCAGTGATTTTGGAGCCCTCCCCCCACAAAAAAAATAAAGTCTCCTACTGTTTCCATTGTTTCCCCATCTATTTGCCATTAGTGATGGGACCAAATGCCATGATCTTAGTTTTCTGAATGTCGAGTTTTAAGCCAACTTTTTCATTCTCCTCTTTCACTTTAATCAAGAGGCTCTTTAGTTCTTCATTTTCTGCCACAAGGGTGGTGTCATCTGCATATCTGAGGTTATTGATATTTATCCTGACAATCTTGATTCCAGCTTGTGCTTCATCTAGCAGGGCATTTCTCATGATATGCTCTGCATATAAGTTAAATAAGCAGGGTAACAATATATAGCCTTGACATACGCCTTTCCCAATTTGGAACCAGTCTGATGTTCCATGTCCAGTTCTAAGTGTTGTTTCTTTTCCTGCATATAGATTTCTTAGCAGGCAGGCCAGATGGTTTGGTATTCCAATCTCTTTAAGAATTTTCCAGTTTGTTATGATCCACACACTCAAAGGCTTTGGCATAGTGAATAAAGCAGAAGTAGATGTTTTTCTGGAACTCTCTTGCTTTTTAAATGATCCAGCAGATCATCTTTCTAATTCATTTTTTTCACTTTTTCTTGTATTACTTCTCAGACTCAAGCAACACAATCAAAACTCTGGAAATACAGTTAAAAGGCTCAAAATGTATTAGTAAGTTACCAAGTAAGTGAAATCAGCTTCCCTGATAACTCAATTTATAAAGAATCTGCCTGTAATGCCGGACACCCTGGTTGGAGTCCTAGGTCTGGAAGATACCCTGTAGAAGGGATAGGCTACCCACTCCAGTATTCTTGGGCTCTCCTTGTGGCTCAGCTGGTAAAGAATCCACCTACAATGTGGGAGACCTGAGTTGGGAAGATCCCCTGGTGAAGGAAAGGCTACCCACTCCAGTGTTCTGGCCTAGAGAATTCCATGGATGAGTCCATGGGTCACAAAGAGTCAGACACAACTGAGTGACTTTCACTGTCACTTTCAAATAAGTGAAATAGAAAGGCTTGAATATGAAATGACGTGAAGGACACTAAGGAATTTCCTGGAGCTCCTTAGGCATTCATTGCTTTAGGTAAATCGTTGCTTCTCCTCACCTCCCCTCACCAGACTTGCCCAGGACTCCACTCAAAGGGACTGATTTTACCTTAGAAAGAATTAATTTATCATATCATTTTCTTTGAGATAAAGGAAACCAAGAGAGCATAGTAAATTCAGATTCATAAGATGGAGAAAAAAGAAGGTGCTGAGAGCTTGAAAGAATTGACCAAATATACTTTCTCATAATTTTGTGAAACTAGCTTCTTAATATGATTTCAGTTTGGATTAGAATCATTTCTCACCTTGATGCTGTAAAATTGAGATTAATTTATAGACATGATGGCCATAAAGACAGGCAGATATCTTCTGTAAGAATGGAGGGCATCTCTTTCTCTAGATAGCAAATAGCTAGTGACTAGTCTTCATTTCTTTGTACCTTCTATAATCCTAACCCAAAAGGGAAAAAAAGGCTGCAAAAATTAATATATTTATTTAGCCTGCAGCATGTAAAATTACCTCAAATTCAATACCTTTCCTCATTAATACATGAATTTTCTCTTTTAAATAAATCTATGCACCATTATTTCTATCAGCATGATCATCCTCATTATTATTAAGGAATTTTGCATCCATTTTTGAGACTGCACTCAGTGACATATCAGCCTCTGTACTGATCCACGGAGGCAGGTGGCCTCTCTGACAATGACCGTAACCCTCATAATACCCCCAGTCAATTGTGCAGGAAGTCATTCCCTCCCAATTTCTGCAATGAGCAACTTATTCCCTAAAGTGTGAGATTTGATTACCTTTTCTCAGCATGCATTCAGACAAATGTTATTATTGGTCATAAAATTATCCAGCCCAGTGACCTATGGTGACAGTGAATTTCACAAGGTGATTGCCTGCTGAGTGAAGCATCTCCTTTTATTTGTTCTAAATATTTTATATTATGGACCTTGAAAATAAAAGGACAAACTTCAGATGTTTAAAAATATTGACACTAATACTGTAAGATGGCAATATTTTAATATTTACATTTCTGATTTGCCTTCATTAAGTTGTCAAATTTAACAAAAAAAATAAAAAATTTCCACTTAAATTTGAATTTATGATGAAAGATGATTTTAATATAAGTATGTTCCATGCAATATTGGGGATATATTTATACAAAAATATGAGATGTGAAATATGAAAATATGAGATACTTATGCAAAAATATGAAATTCAAACTTAACAAGATATTCTGAATTTTATTGAGGATTTCATTTTCACCTTTGTTTTACCAAAACTATTTATATTCACTATAAGTGAAGTCGTTCAGTCATGTCCCCATGGACTGTAGCCCATCAGGCTCCTCCATCCATGGGATTTTCCAGTGAAGAATACTGGAATGGGTTGCCATTTCCTTCTCCAGGATATAGTCACTACAGGTTGTCCTAATACAAATCACTGGTTCAGTTAACCTTTTATAGTGCTATATACAAAGAAATGTTATAATTTTCAATTTCTCTTTGAATCACTCAGAAACTAGGCAAGGTGAAATGCTTGCTGCTGCTGCTGCTAAGTCGCTTCAGTTGTGTCCGACTCTGTGCGACCCCATAGACAGCAGCCCACCAGGCCCCCCCGTCCCTGGGATTCTCCAGGCAAGAACATTGGAGTGGGTTGCCATTTCCTTCCCCAATGCATGAAAGTGAAAAGTGAAAGTGAAGTCGCTGAGTCTTGTCTGACTCTTAGCGACCTCATGGACTGCGGCCCACCAGGCTCCTCCGTCCATGGGATTTTCCAGGCAAGAGTACTGGAGTGGGGTGCCATTGCCTTCTCCGAAATGCTTGCTAGAAATAGTTTAAGTTCAAAATCCAAAGCTATGTGTTAAAAAGGAGAGAATGAAAAAGAGCAAGTCAAGATTTTTTTTCAATAGATTCTTATAGGCAGTTACTGAAACACTAGCTCTGAATAAAAATGTCCACCTCCTTTATCTTCTTTCTTGGAACTACTCTCATGCATGGATTTGTATGTAAAATTCATAAATGATTGCATCGCTGAATCTAGACTTAACTGTTGCCTGAATGAAATTGTCACCACAGAGACATGTATGTAGCACTGAGAGGTCATGAGCGAACCTGCCCAGATGTTAGCTTATTGTGATACTTTGTGCTGCAACTTTGGTTAGTAGAGCTTTTCTGTGGAGTACAATACTAATATTTACTCTAAGAAGTTACTGAACAAGACAGCTCACTTGGTGGGTACTCTGCTAGCCGTGAATAAACCAGTGAGCACACATTTTTGTATTGAAACAGAAAAAGATCTGAGTTTTACTTACTTGAGCAAAATTCTGTAAGTAGGGCACTTGGAGTAATAGAATTATATGCATACTTATCTGAGAGAAAAATATTTCAATGACTGACCATAAGCCTTTTGAAACATGGCTAGAGATCTTTCTACAGTGAGGCTAGGCTGTAGTAATTGTTTATAACATTGTCAGTAAGGAAGACAGTCACTATACAGCCTCTTTGGAACATGGAAAAGCAGGTTTTCTTAAAATTCTCTAGAGAAATCCAGACGCCTCAGTGTAATTTTTGTCCAGTTTGTTCCACAAACAACTTTAGCTATAACAAAAGGAAACAATAATGACTCTGAGCACAGGATGTCAAGTACTTCATAAACATATAATATTGTAATTCCTAGTTCTGACTCAAAGTTAGATCCAAGGGAAGATACAATTGGGTCGCTGATAATACCTTTTGTAATGAGACTCAAGGATCCTATTGAATCTATATAATTCTATTTTAGAACAAACAGTTATAAAAATTAACAATGTATCACCCATAGTCATGGGTGTTATAGCAAAGAGGTAAAGAGCAGAGCCATACCACGCTGTCAGTGTAGCTGGTATTGTGAAGAGGTTTATGTGCATATGATGCTGTATAAAACTATGTGCAAAGATTATGTGCATATGATGCTGTATAAAATTGTGTGCAAAAGATTGGGGAGGGAGGAGGGAGGAGGGTTCAGGATGGGGAACACATGTATACCTGTGGCGGATTCATTTTGATATTTGGCAAAACTAATACAATTATGTAAAGTTTAAAAATAAAATAAAATTTAAAAAAAAAAAGAAAAAAGGAAAAAAAAAAGAGATTTTAAATAATTGTACTTCCATAGGAGATCACAATCTAAAACCAGAGAGTGGAGAATTGGACACTCAAAAGAAAGCCTTTAAACAGATAACTAAATACCTCAAAAGTTTCAGCACAAATGACAAAGGCAAAAAAAAATCATTTCTGTGTATTTCCTCCTTTTTTTAAGAAAGATAATCGATGATGTTTACTCTGTACTAAGAGCATACCACAGGCTTTGTGTACATTATCTTTTTTATCCCTGTCATTGTTAGAGATAATCCAGGCAGAGATGAAGAGGTGGATTGCTATTTCTAGTTTAAACCTGAGTATCTTGTTTGAGTGCACACATGAAGTTATAGGATCAAGAACAAAGGTAAGACTGTAGTATTAAAAAAAAAAAAAAGGGAATAAATCTAAGTAAAAACTGCATCCTTTCTTCTGTACCTTCTAACCAGTGGGTCTGTACTGGAGACAATTTTGCCCTGAAAGCAAATTTGGCAATGTCTGGAGATATTTTTGGTTGCCACAACTATGAGAGAGGGGAGAGAAAGAATGTTAGTCATCTAGTGGGTGGGGACCAGGATGCTGCTAAACATCCTACAATGTGCAGGAAAGTCCTCTCAACAAAAAATATCTGGCCAGATGCCAAGGCTGAGCAACACTGGTTTAAAAGAGGACTGCTATTAAACTGCTTTGATACCTGTGTTACTCTTATCTTTTAAAAAAGAAAATTCTCTGCTATACTCCATAATTACTTAAGTAATGGACCACAGAGACCAAGGACTCAAATATTTCTGCTATTCTGTCTTCTAGATGTGTGGATTTGGGTAAATCTTCCCAAAGTACAGGTTTGGTCCTATTATGATTCAATCAATTTGATGGCTCAGGTGTTTTGCCAAGGAACTGGGTGAATTATAACATAAAATTGTTGTGGTTTTAATAGCCATCACAATCAGGTCACACATACACACACACAATTCTAGGACATAGCTCTTTCTTTGAGGACAATTCTAATAGCCATCATAATCAAGTCACACACACACACACACACACACACACACACACACCCCTCCCTCATCATTTTCCCAAACTTATAGGCTCCAGTACTGTTCTAGTCACCTTGGCTCAAAATCAGATATCTATTCATCTTGTTCCTCAGACATGAATCTTATTGTAACTGGACTTGTTTTAGAGATCTATTATATATCTTTGTGTGTGTGTGTTTAAAAGCATCTCTTTTAATCCAGTCTTGTCTATGCACACAAAACCATGACTGTCATTCCTTGGTTTAAAACAACAATAACAAAAAGAAACAGATGAAAATCAATTTGTCTCTGGATTCCTTTTAGCTGCAAGTGACACAAAACCCAACACAACATTGGCTAAAGCAGTTCAGAGCTCTGTTTCATAAAGTTAGCTATCCAGACTACTTCCAATTCATATTTTGTTCTATGGTATACCCTTGTTCTCATGGTCCAAGATGGATAGTCCAGATCCAGGTTATTGATCCCAGTACAGGCAACAAGGAGGAAGAAACAACAAAGGACATAGCTCTTTCTTTGAGGACACTTAAAATTTGCACGCAAAACTTCTGCTTTTCTATCATTGAAAGTAATACATTTGTTTGTATGATG
Organism: Bubalus bubalis; assembly: GCF_019923935.1. Lineage (NCBI taxonomy): Eukaryota > Metazoa > Chordata > Mammalia > Artiodactyla > Bovidae > Bubalus > Bubalus bubalis. Next base: position 44,145,846 of record NC_059169.1, read on the forward strand.
TCATCCAGCTACAACGTGGCTAGGAAATGTAGTTTTCATTTTAGGTAACCACACAACAGGGTCTTGGTTGCTAAAGGAAGAGGAACATGGAGAAGGAAAGACAGCCATTAGTTTCTTCCACACAAAAAAAGTAATTCCCCATTGACAAGACAGTAAGGGTAAAATTATTCAACATGACTTTTGAGGCTCTAAAATAAGCTTCTCATTAGTTTTTCAGCCTCATTTTTCACAGTTTATAGGCCTTGCCACTGCCAGATCTTTAAATCCACCACTATAACTTAAATTCCTTCTTTTCAGCCTTTCAATTTTGCTACTTCCTGCTTCCCAAATACAAAGATATCCATACTTGAGGCTAACTTTAGATTTTTTACCATTACACTTTATGCCTTTCTGTTAGACCATCATGGAAGGAGTCTCTCCTTTTCTGTGTTCCTCTAGCTCTTGTTCCTCCCCTAGTTTTTCTGTCATTTAGCAAGGTATTTTCTATTATTTCATCCCTTCTACTCATCTGTAAGTTTTATGTTTCTATGCTCCAGTGCTCCTTTCTGAAAGCCCTATTTACACTAAATATGAACTAAACTCCAAGACCTGGTTAAAAAAAATAAAATCTTAACTAAGTTTTGGTTATGGTGAAAAGAAATTGAATACTCTGGAATGAAAGAGTCCAAATCTTACCTGTCATTAACTTAATATCTCTTTCTCCTTTGTTTTCCTTCAGTTTGATCACATATCTGAGAAACCTTTCCATGTCATCTTCACAGTTTTACTTTTGCTCTCCTTCAACAACGTTGTAAAAAATATTATATTTTAAAAATTCATACTTAATCAGTAAAGGCAAGCATTTTCTTCAAATTTGAATTTTAAACTCAATTTCTGACTTTGAAGAATGGTTAGTGTAACAAATGTGGTGAGAGTCATACATAGATTAGGAACTTAGTTCAGAATGCTGTAACAAAATGTAATAGACTGGGTGGATATAGCAACAAGAATTTATTTCTCACAGTATTGAAGGCTGAGAAGTCCAAGATCAAGATGGCAGCAATTCAATTGCCTGCTAAGGGCTGTCTTCTGGATTTGCAGATGTCTGCCTTCTGGCAATATTCTTCAATGACCTAGAGACAGTTCTCAGGTCTCTTCCCCTTTTTACAAGAGCCTTAATTTTATCAAAATGGTCCCGTCCTCTTGATCTAATATAAATTTGATTGCCTTCCAAAGGCCCCAAGACCAAATATCATCACACTGGGGATTAGGACTTCATTTTATGAACTGGGCAGGTGAGAGGGAAAAAAAACATTCAGTTCATAGCAGAAACATGTGAGTGAGAAATGAAAGCTACCTCATGTGTCATAACTAACTGGAATTTGAAAGTCAGGAGTTCAAAGAAAGAAGTTTCTGTGTAGAAATAAAAATATATCAAAATACATAATATCTTGACTCATGGGGTATGAGAAGAGAATGAATCCAAAGACATTTGTTATTAGATCATGCCTAAATTTTTTAAATAGACATAGATTATACTAGGCTTCCCAGTGATAAAGATTCTGATTGCAAAGTAGGAGACTGGGTTAGATCCCTGGGTCAGGAAGGTACCTTACTGAAGAAAATGCCAACCTACTCCAGTATTCTTGCCTGGTAAATCCCATGGACAGAGGAGACTTGTGGGCTCCAGTTCACAGAGTCTCAAAAGAGTCAGACACAACTAAGTAACTAAACAGCTGCAACAGCATATTTTATTAATATATGATAGAATGTTTGCTGCTACTGCTAAGTCACTTCAGTTGTGTCCGACTCTCTGTGACCCCATAGATGGCAGCCCACCAGGCTCCCCCGTCCCTGGGATTCTCCAGGCAAGAACACCGGAGTGGGTTGCCATTTCCTTCTCCAATGCATGAAAGTGAAATGTGAAAGTGAAGTCCTTCAGTCGTGTCCAACTCCTAGCGACCCCATGGACTGCAGCCCACCAGGCTCCTCCATCCATGGGATTTTCCAGGCAAGAGTACTGGAGTGGGGTGCCATTGCCTTCTCTGGATAGAATGTTTAGATGAGTATAATGTGCAATGGGTATGTGGGTTGTTAATTTAAATTTGAAATTTAAAATTGCTGTTCAGTCACTAAGTCATGTCCAACTCTTGGTGACCTCATGAACTGAAGCATGCCAGGCTTCCCTGTCCTTCACTGTCTCCCAGAGTTTGTGCATATACTTATGTCCATTGAGTTGACAATGCCATCCCACCATCTCATCCTCTGTCACCTCTTTCTCCTTCAGCATCAGTCCTTCAAATGTATAATCAGGATTTATTTCCTTTAGGATTGACTGGTTTGATCTCCATGCTGTCCAAGGGACTCTCAAGAGTCTTCTTCAGTACTACAATTTGAAAGCATCAGTCCTTTGGTCCTCAGCCTTCTTTATAGGTAGATTTTTTCAAACTTGTTTTCTTTGTTGTACTCTAAATTTTAACTATTTTTTTCATAATCATTCTTACTCTCATAAAATTTCAATACCACAGATATATTGGATATCTTTTTGGGTACTGTAGCTCCTCAGAGGGCCACAGATTATTCTCCTCTCAAGAACCACTTTCCACCAAAAACACTTAGGTATACATCTAACATAATATGTACAAAATCTACAAGAAGAAATCTAGCAACTAGCCTGATGGAAGAAAGCAAAGAACTAAATAATTGAAGAGGTATTTCCTGATCATAGATAGGAAGGATCAATAATGTCAATATGTCAGTTCTTTCTAACTTTATCTATAGATACAATGTAATCTCAATCAAAATCCTAGCAAATTCTTTTGAGATACTGAGAAATAGATCAATGGGACATAAAAAAGAATCCAGAAACAGACCCACATAAACTTAGTCAAGGAGCAGAGACAATACAAGAAAACAAACAAATTATCTTCAACAAATGTTTCTGGAGCAACTGGACATTCATATGCAATCAAATAAGTCTATATACATGCCTTATACCTTTAAAAAACCTAACTCAAAATGGATGCAACCTAAATGTAAAATGCAAAACTACAAAACTTCTAGAAGATAACATGAGAGAAAATCTAGATGACCTGGGATTTAATGATGACTTTTTTAGATACAACACCAAAGATTTAATCCATGAAAGAAAGAATTGATAAGCTATATTTCATTAAAATTAAATATATATATATATATATATATATGCACTGTGAAAGACACTGGCAAGAGAATAAAAATATACCACATTTTTTGAGAAAATTTGTACAAAAGACACAGCTGATAAATAGTTCATATACAAACTATACATAAGAGTTCTTAAAACTCAACAATAAAAAAATAGACAATTAAAAATGACTAAAGATCAAATAGACATCTCATCAAACAATGTATACAAATAGACATATGAAATACTGCTTCTCATCAGTTGTCATCAGGGAATAAAAATTAAAAACAAAAAATATCTATTAATATGCCAAAATTTGGAAACTTGGTGACTGCTTAATAATGATGAGAACATAGAGTAACAGAAATTCTTATTCACCGATGGCAGTAACTCAAAATGGTATAGCCACTTAGGAAGACAGTTTGGCAGCTCTTTTCATATTATATAGTAAGAGTATATTTAGTATTAATATACTAAATATACTTTTAATAAATGACACAGCAATTATGCTTCTTGGTATTTTCCCAAGAGTTTAAAACTTATGTTCAGATAAAATCTGCACATGGAAGATTATAGCAACTTTATTAATAATTGCAAAAACTTGGAAGCAACGAAAATGTTTTTCAGAGTATATACAGCTTTCTGGAGAATCTTGCCCTAGTTCTGCAAGTTATTACCACCTAGCTGTCACTCTAACTGAATCTCCAAAAGGCCATTCTGCCATTCTATCAAGCCAGTTGCCTCAGCATGTTGGGGAACATGATAAAGTCACAAGCAAAACTCATTAAAAATTCCCAGGAAGTAAAAACAGTTCTGGTAATAAAATACAGTATAACCTTTTTCATTTGTGCTCAGTCTCATAGGTACCATATGCAGAAGCCTTGCAACAGGCACTTCAGACCTGAGGAAAGTTCTTATCCAAAGTAACTGTTTGTTCCAGTGAAAACAAATTTTTTGCTGAACCAAACTTGTGTTCATTTGCTCACGTGCCATAACGGCAATCTACTGACATCAAGTTGTGGTGAAGGAAAGTGCAGCTTGCATTGTAAGGTGCCAGAAAAAGAGTTTGGCCAGCTAATGCTCAAAAAAGGTAAACTTCTTGATGGGTTTCAAGGAAAAAGCTTGTTTTGGCAAAATTGGGTATGCATGAGAGCTACAGGGTGTGTAATCCTTCTCTGATTGGTTGGTGAGGAGGTAACAGGATTGTGCCCCAGGAATCGCAATCATCAGCCTCCTGGTTCCAATCAGCCTGGAGTGCATGTGCTTGGGTGCAGTCTGAAGATACCATCCTCCACCTGGTTGAGGAACTTAGTTCCTCTTAAAGAACTCAGAGATAAGTATCAAATTGCTGTTTACATACAAAGACCAGGTTTCATTGCCGAACTCATTTATTTCTGCATTCCCTCAATCCTCTGATTACTACCTGAATCTGCTGTTTGAAACTCAGAAAAGGTCTAGGAGGCTAAAACTTTTTCCCTACAAACAAGAAATGGATTATGACTGATCCTTGTTGTTGTACAGCAGAAACCAACACAACTTTGTAAAGCAATTATCCTCCAATTAAAAATAAAACTAAAAAAAAAATAGGGAACATAGAAGGGCCTTTTTATTTGGGAGGTTCCCAAAAGGCCCCTATAGGATTTCAAAATTACTGACCTCTCCATGATGGGGGAGGAGGAAGTCCAATGTAATCAACTTTACCAAGTAACTGACTAATCACCCAGGTGAATGGTGCCATATCAGAGATTCAGGGCTGAGCTCTAATGCCGGCATATTGGGTACTCAGTGGTGGCTGTTGTCAAGTCAGCCTTGGTAAGTGGAAGTTATGTTACTGAATCCACACATAACCCCCATCATCACCATTATGGCTACTTTGTTCATAGGCCCATCAGTATGATGGCAAAGGTCACTGGGGAAGGATGTTGACTAGTATCTACACAATGGGTCATCATTTTCACTTGATTATTAAACTTTTTCATGTCTTCTCTTCCTCTGTCCGCAGATTGTAGGGAACTCCCAATGAAGCCAAGAAACAGGCTAGGAGAGAGAAGGTAGTTTAGCAGAAGAGAGGATCACGGACATTTGGGCCACTATATGTAATTTACTTGTGCCTTTGAGGACTGCTTGGGCCTGATCTCATTTATACCTCTTTATCTGATGATTGAATGCTGCTGTGTACACCTAACTTTATGGCTTGGTCAGTCATATAACACCCAGTTCACGGTAGGTGGTTCACTCCACACAGTAATTCACTGGCTTCTGGTTAAGTATTCTACTAAGGCCCGGTGTCAAGCTAAAAGCTGTTTCTCAAAAGGGAAGTAGTTATCTGCAGAAAAAAGTGATGGGACTCTTTTTCAAAATTTTAAGAACCTGAAGGGTCCTGCCAAAGCTTCCAGACAGCATCCCTATCTGCCACTTATACTCCATACACCATTGTATCTGCTGGATCCTATGGCTTAAGTGTCAGGGAAGATTTTACAATAGCCTAGAACTATTTCAGATCCTTCCTTCTGAAATCATGCAGCTAAAATTGGGACTTGAACCCACATCACTTGGGATAATATACCTGGTCTCAGGACTTAAAGAAGCTCAGCTTCTTGATGTCTCATCACACAAAGAATTTAGTAAGAGATGAAGTGATAGGTAAGAAGTGGATTTATTTAGAGAGAAACACTCCATAGACAGAGTGTGGCCCAGCTCAGAAGGCAGGAGTGCTTCAAAATATGGTGCAGTTAGTTTTCATGGGCTGGGTAATTTCATAGGCTAATGAGTGGGAGGATTATTCCAGCTGTTTAGAGATGGGGCAGGGATTTCCAGGAATAGGGCCAATGCTCGCTTTCTGATCTTTGATTGTTGGAACTGTCAAGGCACTTGTGGGTGTGTCACTTAGCTTGCTAATATGTTACAATGAGCATATACTGAGGCTCAGGCTCTGGTGAAAGTTGACTTGTCTACCATCTTGGACCCATTTGGTTCTAATTAGTTTATATCAACTCCTTGACTTGTTATTCTTTTAAAGTTTGTGCTCTGCCCCTTTGCTTGCCTATATCCCCCAAATAAATTGAGTTCCTTTGCAGGATGCCTCACACAGTGGCTCCGTGGGAAAGAATCTGCCTGCAATGCAGGAGATCTGGGTTCGATCCCTGGGTTGGGAAGATCCCCTGCAGAAGGGATTGGCTGCCCACTTCAGTACTTTTGCCTGGAGAATTCCTTGGACAGAGGAGCCTGGGGACTACAGTCCATGAGACTACAGACTCAGGCTTGACTGAGCAACTAACACTTTAACTTTCCCTTTGCACATAATGCATATTCAGTAGTACACGATGGGGGTTGTGTGGGTCTGTGAATGCATATGTGTGTTTATGTGGGAAATAAAATGCAAGAGATAAACAGAAGTGGGGCAAGAAAAGGAGGGAAGAAAATAAGGAAAAAGAAAGGAGGCAAGAAGAAAGGGAGAGAGGAAGAGAAAAATCAAGTTTGAACTTTGTTTGCCCCTTTCATTTTTGAAAGTTTGCTAGTGTTAGCAAATATTTGCATAGAGATCAACCCACATAAAAATGCAGAATTTCAAAGCCATTTTTGGTAATGTTTCTTCAGGTAGATTGATGGAAAGTCTAGCTTACCTGCTGTGCAAAGAAGGGCGAATTCTCAGAGAGCTCTCACTCTTGACCTTGAGGAGCAACATTCACTAAGGATAGCTCATGCAGATGGAGTTCCTATCGTTCCCACACCCTCGGGGAAGCTCACAATTGTGCATCAGATTCGTATGTCTGACAGAGGTGGTACTTTTACAATTGACTTTCTTGTTTTTAAACAATAATTAGTAAAGAACTGGCCCTTCCACTGGTGCAATTAAAGACTGGGGAACAAAAGATATGACAGGACAGAACTTTCTCTTCAGTCATATCCTGACAGTTCAGTAACTGTAGCTGGGGATAGAGCCAACTCCTATTGTCAACCAGGGTACTTGAGCTTGCAGTTGTTGTTTGAATTTTGGGTAATAGATTTAAAAGTATTTTTCACTATTTCTATGCAATAGTTTTTGGGACAAGTTGGCAGCGCTTTTCTTTTTTTCATATGTATTGACTCTCACTTGGTTGTCTGTTTTCTCAAGTGTCTCATGGTTTTGGATTTTCCACTCATGTTCAGTGCTACCTGCATAGAAGGATGTCATTTCAGAGCAGTTTTACGTTATCTGTGAAAACAACACATCACAAATAAATCATTTGTTTAGTGGTAACCTATTTTTTTTTTTAATTCAGATCTTAGATTGAAACAAATAAGCATCTGGTTGTGTCCTTATTGTGCAAGGAAGATACTTATCTCATTTGTTCTTTATTATTTCTTGAACTTATAGCTCTTTGGGGGCCAAGATCTTCACCCCCACTATTTTTGCTCATTCAAAAAAAAAAAAAAAAACTCTAGAATTTTTCAACACAGCGGCTTTCCTCTCTGGCCAATAGTTTAAACGTCAATGTTTAACAGCTTCTTTTCTTTCTTTGTGTACTTTTATGATTATTAAGTATTGAAGTCTTATAAAAAGTATAGAAAACAAAGCAATCCAGACCCCAAATACCACAGAAAAAGATTAAAAAAAAACTTCTGTCAGTAGAATTAGAGTTTTCTGTGAAAACTTTCCCAATTCGATTCCCCTTCAATGCTCCTCAGACATTGTCTTGATTCTGAAATTACCATTTATAAATTTTATGGAACATTTTATACTTTTATGACACATCTATGAGCCCCAAAATATACACATTTTTCTAAGGTAGTAACATGCACAGTATATCTTTCTGCATCTTTAATTTGCCAAAAAAAAGCTGTGAGATTAAATCATGTTGATACATGTAGTGTTAGGCATTCATTTGCATTTTCCATGTTTCATTTCATTGTATAAATATATCACAATTTCTCAACCCCTTTACATTATGTTTATAGACATTTAGGGTGTTACCGCACTTTGAAATTAAATGCAATGCTCCAAAGAACATTCTTAAATAAGTTTCTTTGTATACAAGAGTTTCTCCAGTATTTATTGCTGAGTCCTAGAGTACACAAATTTTAAATTTTGTTATCTATTTTTAAATTGCTTTTCAAAGTTTTTTATTCTTATTTTTAAATATTTATTTGTATGTGCCAGGTCTTATTTATGGCACTTGGGGTTTTTGATCTTTGCTGGGCATGCAGATCCAGCATCTTTAGCTGTGGCATGCAAACTCTTAGTTGAGAGGCATGAGACATCTAGTTCCCTGAGTAGAGACTGAATCCAAAGCCCCTGTGTGGATCACCACAAACTGTGGAAAATTCTTAAAGAGATGGAAATACCAGATCACCTGACCTGCCTGTTGAGAAATCTGTGTGCAGGTCTGGAAGCAACAGAACTGGACATGGAGCAACAGACTGGTCCAAAATAGGAAAAGGAGTATGTCTAGGCTGTATAGCGTCACTCTGCTTATTTAACTTATACGCAGAGTATATCATGAGAAATCCTGGACTGGATGAAGCACACGCTGGAATCAAGATTTCTGGGAGAAATATCAATAACCTCAGATATGCAGATGACACCACCCTTATGGCAGAAAGCTAAGAAGAACTAAAGAGCCTCTTGATGAAAGTGAAAGAGGAAAGTGAAAGAGTTGGCTTAAAGATCAACATTCAGAAAATGAAGATCATGGCATCTGGTCCCATCACCTCAGGGGAAATAGATGAGGAAACAGTGGAAACAGTGGCTGACTTTATTTTTTTTTGGGGGGGGGCTCCAAAATCACTGCAGTTGGTGATTGCAGCCATGAAATTAAAAGATGCTTACTCCTTGGAAGGAAAGTTATGACCAACCTAGACAACATATTAAAAAGCAGAGACATTACTTTGCCAACAAAGGTCCTTCTAGTCAAGGCTATGGTTTTCCCAGTAGTCATGTATAGATATGAGTGTTGGACTATAAAGAAAGCTGAGCACCAAAGAATTGATGCTTTTGAACTGTGGTGTTGGAGAAGACTCTTGAGAGTCCCTTGGACTGCAAGGAGATCCAACCAGTCCATTCTGAAGGAGATCAGCCCTGGGATTTCTTTGGAAGGAATGATGCTAAAGCTGAAACTCGATTACTTTGGCCACCTGATCCAAGGAACTGATTCATTTGAAAAGACCCTGATACTGGGAAAGATTGAATGTGGGAGGAGACGGGAACAACAGAGGATGAGATAGTTGGATGACATCACCGACTCAATGGACATGAGTTTGAGTAAACTCTGGAAGTTGATGATGGACCCGGAGGCCTGGAGTGCTGCAGTCCATGTGATTGCAAAACGTTGGATACGACTGAGTGACTGAACTGAACTGAACTGAGGTATGTTTAATTTGTTTGGCACTTTAAACAGATTTTTGTTCAAACTTAACTTGTAAACTATACTTTGGTATTTCAGAAACTATTAGATAAAAGATAATTTTACAGATCTTCCAAATGTTGAAACATCATATAATATAATGTAGAGAAATACTATTTATTAAAAACAGCAATAGTCTTATCACTGTTCTAAATCTGTCAAGCTCTAGTAACAGGTTTGTGCTCTGCCACTAAATTGTGTCTAACTTTTGAAACCCCATGGACTGTAGACCACCAGGATCCTATGTCCATGGTATTCTCCAGGCAAGGATACTGGAATAGGTTGCCATTTCCTTCTCCAGGGGACCTTCCTCACCGAGGGATCAAATTTGCATTTTGGCATTGGCAGATGAGTTCTTCTTTACTCTGTCACCTTGGGAAGCCCCTAAGTTAGCAAAATTACATTAATTTTAGGGCTTCCCTGGTAGCTCCATGGTAAAGAATCTGCCTGCAATGCCACAGACCCAGGTTTGATCCCTGGATTGGGAAGATTCCTTGGAAAAGGGAATGGCTATTCACTCCAGTATTCTTACCTGGAGAATTCCATGGACAGAGGAGCCTGGCGAGCTATAGTATATGGGGTCCCAAAGAGTTGGATACACCTAAGGGACTAATACTTTTACTTTTCATTATATTAATGAATTGATCCTATGTTGGAACCATACAATAATTTATATATTGCACTGAAATGCTGTCAAAGGAATATACCTTTGGTTTACAGGTTCTTTGACTATTGTCCTGGGCTGTATTCAGTTGGTTTCCTAGGGTTGATGGGCTCCACACATTGTTACCAAAATAATTAATTATGAATACGTGAATGTAAAGAGATTTTACAGAAATCAACATTTTCTTAATGATTGAAAACACTTCCTGTTATCATTGTTATAAGTATTTAGTGAAACTTTCTTAATCAAAATCAATATTAATCTTTTATTTTTATGAAGTTGCTTTTCCTTATACTTGGATTTAAATTCTATTTAATAAATATTAAACTCTCCAAAGATATCCTCTATAGCCATGTTTTCTTTTTCTTTACTTAATATTTTTATTTTCAATTACTATCTGCAAGCAATTTTATTCATCAGTCTGTTTCAAAGTTTTCTATAGTTCCATAAAAACTTTACATTGTTATGCCTGGAACTAACTTCTTAACAGATCCTATCAATTTTTCTTTCCATACATTGCATTTTCCCTAGAGCAGTAATGCCCTTTTGTGGAGTGGTAGCTAGTACTGTACTATGCAGAATGAGAAGAACTGATTAATTGCTTTTAGAATAGTAAATGAAGCCTTTTAATTTAATGAATATTTCAACAGAATCAATTCACTTTATCTCTCTAAAGGCAAAATCCCATCGGGAGAATTTCTTTGGGGTGACCTAGAGATCAAATTGGAACCTCTGTGAGGTTGGCATACAACCACATATTTTCACAAGCACTAAGATTATCTGTATATTTCTAATAGATTATCCCATAACCTAAAATGCATTCAATTTCAAGAGTTTAGATTTACAAATTATCCTTGGGTATTGTGAGTTGTAAGGCCAGGGCATGAGCTCTCTCTATCTGAGATCTGTCTGTTCTAAGTGTATTGCTGAAGTTGGATTGCTTAAAAGGCATGAGAATGTAATGGATAGGGTGGTAGGCTAAGAGCACATCTATATGTGGTAAAGGAAATGAACTGCAGTTTAAACCCTGTAAGAATGACACAATACAGCTCATTTATACAACAGCCATTTGAATCTTTGAACTAGCTTGATCTTATAATCGTAGTCTTGAATTTTAAACCAAATATCAAGGCTTTTTTTTTTCTACTTGCTTATGGATTTACTTATCCTTTAACTTAGTCTGTCATGCTTCACTTTCTATTCATTTGAAAATGTAGCAATTGCATTGATTATCAAATTGCTTTCTGTGAAAATCCTTTTTATCTGGTGGAAAATTGCATAATGACAATTGATAATTATTTTATTGAATTTGAATAAAATATAATCATCTTTTCATGAATATATGTACATAAATATATATTCAGGAAAGTTTTAAAGTATTACCTTCAAAGGTAAGGTCAATATTAAAAGCAGATGCAAAATTGGAATTTCTGATGCTCTTGACAATTTAGTTTTGCTGGTTTTTACAGAAACTTTAGACACAAGTTTCATAATTTCTTAATACAAATGTAATGAGAATAAAGTAGAACAATGTAAAAATTGTAAGACAAGAGATGCTAGAATTCTACTACTCAAAAATAAGTCTTTTTTATCCACAGCAAGTTAAAAAAGATTGCAATTTCTTCATTTGCATATATTTATTTTAATATTTCTTATGTTTGCATCTGCCCTTTGGTTGACTTGAAATCAACTGATACTTCCATTCTTCATTGCAATAAAGTGTTCTAAACATATTCATTAAATTAAAACCAATGGGGATTTAAAAATGTAGTGAAATACTTGAAATAAGAGGACTAGCAACAGGGCATAAAGATGAATAATAATATACAATAGAAAAAGAAATTACAAAACCACCTTCAGAAATCCTGTTTACACAAAACAAACTGCAAAAATGTGAAAACTAGAAAGGAAGAAATTATAACCGTTAATAAGCTATTTGATTCTCTGGACATTGGTATCTAAAAAATTAGAAGATAATAAGATCTTATTTCTGATATTTAAATATTATGAAATAGTTTTTTGAGGATAAGTAGCAATAGTTCAGGAACTCAAAAGCCTCTTGATGAAAGAGAAAGTGGAGAGTGAAAAAGTTGGCTTACAGCTCAACATTCAGAAAACAAAGATCATGGCATCCGGTCCCACCACTTCATGGGAAATAGATGGGGAAACAGTGGAAACAGTGTCATACTTAATTTTTCTGGGCTCCAAAATCACTGCAGATGGTGACTGCAGCCATGAAATTAAAAGACGCTTACTCCTTGGAAGGAAAGTTATGACCGACCTAGATAGCATATTCAAAAGCAGAGACATTACTTTGCCAACAAAGGTCCATCTAGTCAAGGCTATGGTTTTTCCTGTGGTCATGTATGGTTGTGAGAGTTGGACTGTGAAGAAGGCTGAGAGCCGAAGAATTGATGCTTTTGAACTGTGGTGTTAGAGAAGACTCTTGAGAGTCCCTTGGACCGCAAGGAGATCCAACCAGTCCATTCTGAAGGAGATCAGCCCTGGGATTTCTTTGGAAGGAATGATGCTAACGCTGAAACTCCAGTACTTTGGCCACCTCATGTGAAGAGTTGACTCATTGGAAAAGACTCTGATGCTGGGAGGGATTGGGGGCAGGAGGAGAAGGGGGCGACAGAGGATGAGATGGCTGGATGGCATCACTGACTCGATAGACATGAGTCTGAGTGAACTCCGGGAGTTGGTGATGGACAGGGAGACCTGGCATGCTGTGATTCATGGGGTCGCAAAAGTTGGACACGACTGAGTGACTGATCTGATCTGAGCAATAGTTCTCAATGTTTTAGACCCAGAACCTATATTTAGAAGTTATTTTATAACAAATTTAGGTATAATATAAGAAAAAATAACTTTTCCATATCTGGAGCTTTAATGACATTTTCAAGCCTACATATTTAGGTTCCCTTTATCTTCAGTCTGTGGTGGTTTAGTTGCTAAGTCATGGCCAACTCTTGTCGCCCCATGGACTGCAGCCTGCCAGGCTCTTCTGTCCACATGATTCTCTAGGCAAGAAAACTGAAGTGGGTTGCCATTTCCTTCTCCAGGGGATCATCCAAACATAGGAATCGAACTCAGGTCTCCTGCACTGTGGGCAGATCCTTTACTCACTGAACTAAGAGAGAAGCCCCTTATCTTCACTCTATCTCCCAAATAATCTGTGGGAGATTTCCCAGGCTGTCAGTTCAGAACTCTCAGAAAATTTGCTAAACAAAGGTAGGAAAAATGTAAAGATTCAGTTAACAATTTTTCTAAGTCAAATTTACTTTCAATGTAGCAAAGTGATGATGTTAGGAAATGTTCTCCACTGAGTTGTTTTACATTTGACTCCATCTCAAAATCTCTCTATACTTTTTCACTACATTTTCAAATCCCAGTTTATAGAAGTCATCATTATCCATGAACTGTTCTAAGTTGGACAACTCATATTTCCTCTTTGGAAGGTAATTTGAGCAGCTTGGAACAGAAGATTTATGGAGGACATGAATATACTAAGATGCTGAAGAAGACTAATGCACCACATTTATGTAGTCTGAAGTTTATAGCTGTCCTCATTAAACAGCTGGCCAGAACTAAGCTGAAAGAGTTTTTGTGACTGCTGAGAAAATGTGTTTGACTCTTTAGAGTTAATCACCAAAATGATTGGAAAGCATCATCTATGTTACTGTTTCTTATATTTAATAATGCACATAACTCATTTTAAAATGATTAGCTTCTGCAGTGTGGACTCTCTTAGTTTGCTTTGGCTGCTATAATAAAATACCACAAGTTGGGTAGTTTGCAAATAGCAAAACCTTCTTTTTCTCATTTTTTGGTCTGTGTAGCCAACAGTGCATTAATTTTTTTTTGTTATTTTCAAATAAATGGCTTTAGGTTTTATTGCTTTTCTTTATTCCTTATCTCTTTTCTATTTAATTGATTTCCATTGTGTATTATTTTTCCTTTTTCATACTTATTTAGTCTTATATGTACCAGAGCTTCTTTATCCATTCATCTGTCAATAGACATCTAGCTTGCTTCCATGTTCCAGCTATTGTAAATAGTGCTGCAATGAACATTGAAGTACATGTATCTTTTTCAATTTTGGTTTCCTCAGGGTATATGCCTACTAGTGGGATTTCTGGGTCATATGGTGGTTTTATTCCTAGTTTTTTTTTTTAAGGAATCTTCATACTGTCTTCCATGGTGACTGTATCAATTTACATTCCTACCAACAGTGAAAGAGGGTTCCCTTTTCTCCACACCCTCTCCAGCATTTATTGTTTGTAGACTTTTTGATAATGGTTATTCTAACTAGTGTGAGGTGATATCTCATTGTAATTTTGATTTGCATGTGATTTGAATTTGCAATAAATTTTATTTGCATTTCTCTAATAATGAGCGATGCTGAGCATTTTTTCATGTGTTTGTTAGCCATCTGTATATCTTCTTTGGAGAAATGTCTATTTAGGTCTTTTTCCCACTTTTTGATTGGATTGTTTGTCTGGTATTGAGTTGTATGAGCTACTTATACATTTTGGAAATTAATACTTTGTCAGTTGTTTCATTTGCTATTTTTTTTTCCCATTCTGAGAGCTTATTTAGTCTTAAATTGCTCTTCTTTTTCCAGACTCTTGAGGTATAAGTGTAGAGTTTTGGTTTCAGGCTTTTTCTTTCTAATAAAACATTTAAAAGTGTAAGTTACTCCCCAAGAATTTCTTCAGGCTCATACCACAATTTGTATATGTTCTGGATTTCTATATTATTCAAGATTTTATCTAATATCCCTTAGCATTTTTTGCTTGACCCATGAGTTCTTTCAGAGAAGGCAATGGCACCCCACTCCAGTACTCTTGCCTGGAAAATTCCATGGATGGAGGAGCCTGGTGGGCTGCAGTCCATGGGGTCTCTAAGAGTCGGACACGGCTGAGTGACTTCACTTTCAGTTTTCACTTTCACGCATTGGAGAAGGAAATGGCAACCCACTCCAGTGTTTTTGCCTGGAGAATCCCAGGGATGGGGGATCCTGGTGGGCTGCCGTCAATGGGGTCGCACAGAGTTGGACAGACTGAAGAGACTTAGCAGCAGCAGCAGCATGAGATGTTTAGAAGGCCTAAATTAATTTCTAAGTATTTACACATTTTTCAAATTTTTGCTAGTCTCAAAATTAATTCTGCTTTGCTCAAGTATACATTCCATATTATTATCTTTTAAATTCATTAAAATTTAAATATGGACTAAAATATGATCTATATTGGCTAATATTTCATGTGCATTTAAAAATAATGCATATCATGCAATTTACATTGCAATTTTATATATTTTAAAACTTAGATATAAGGTATATTCATGATATATTTATCATTATTATATCTTTGGAATAGCTAGAAATTGCATTGTGATTAATTGTTCCATCTCTAATAATATTCCTTATATTTAAGTTTTATTTTGCTTGTATTTATTTAATCACTCCATATTTTTTAATGCTTTTTTGTTTGTTGGATATTTCCCCCTGCTTGCATTCAGCTTAAGTATGTAGATACTTAAGAAGTATATATCCTGTGGGCAGTATATTATGTCCTCTCTTTTTTTAAACCTCATCTCAGTCTTTTGAATGGTATGTCTAGTTTATTTACATTTAATGCAATCATTGGTATATTGTATTTATTTAAGTCTAATATTTTGATATTTGTTTTCCATTTTGCCTTCATTTTTTTAATTTACCCTGTTTCTTCTTTCTTAATTTATTTTTTGTTAAACAAAAATGCAATATATTTTTAAAATTTGCTATTGGCATTATAGCAGAATATATTTACATTGATATTTTTGTAATCTTTGGAAAGATTGAAATGTGCTTTGTTGCAATTTCCTTGCATTTAATATTGAATTACTTCTACTAAAATGTTGGAAATGTGCTTGCAATGATATATTTCCATTTATACCTTATTCCATTGCTAGCATTTTCATAAACATTATAGGCACAATAATATACTGATGTAATTTTTACTTTAAATGATAACATGGTTTTAGGGAAAAGACAAAAGTATGTGGGTGTATGTTTACTCACATACCATTTCCAAAATTTAAGTCCTTTTTATTCACATTCATCTTGCCATCTGGAGTCACTTTCTTCAGCTTGAAGAACTTTAGCAATTCCTGCGGTGCAGACCTGCTAATAATTTGTTCTTTCCACTTTTGGTTTATATAAACATGTCTATATTATTTTAATTAAAAAATAAATATGTTAGATGAAGAGAGTTTGTTTGCTCAATTATAAATATTTTTATTTCAATGTATGGAATGTCATGTTATAATTGTTCTTGATGAAAGTGAAAGAGGAGAGTGAAAAATCTGGCTTAAAACTCAACATTCAAAAATCTAAGATCATGGCATCCAGTCCAATCATGTCATGGCAAATAGACAGGAAAACAATAGAAACAGTGACAGAATTTATTATCTTGGGCTCCAAAAACACTGAAGATGGTGACTGCAGCCATGAAATTAAAAGATGCTTGCTCCTTGGAAGAAAAAGCTATTACAAACCTAGACAGGATATTAAAAAGCATAGACATTACTTTGTGACAAAGGTCCGTTTAAGTCAAAACTATGATTTTTCCAGTACTCATACATGCATGTGACAGTTGGACTATAAAGAAGGCTGAGCGTTGAAGAATTGATGCTTTAGAACTGTGGTGTTGGAGAAGACTCTTGAGAGTCCCTTAGACTGCAAGGAGATCCAACGAGTCCACCCTAAAGGAAATCAGTCCTGAATATTCATTGGAAGGACTGATGGTGAAGCTGAAGCTTCAATACTATGACCACCTGATGCAAAGAACTGACTCATTGGAAATGACCCTGATGCTGGGAATGACTGAAGTCGGAGAAGGGGACAACAGAGGATGAGATGATTGGATGGCATCACCGACTTTGTGGACATGAGCTTGAGCAAACTACAGAAGTTGCTGATGGACAGCGAAGCTTGGCGTGCTGCATTTCCCAGGGTAACAAAGAGTTGGACACAACTAAGCGACCGAACTGAATTGATGAGAATCAGCCATTAATCAAATTGGCTTTCTCCCGTACATAAAGTGTTTACCTTTGTATATGAAATGCTTTCAGGATATTCCTGTCATTGGTTTTCAGCTAAACTGAAGAGTAGTTTTCTTTGTTTCTATTCAGCTTAGGGCTTAATTATTTATGAAAATTTTCAGTCATTATTTTTTCAAGTTTTTTTTTTCCTCTCTTTTCACTCTGCCTTCTTTCATTCTGAGATTCAAATTTAACTTTTTTTCTTATCATTTACTATTTTCACATGGGTCTCTGAGACTCATTTTAGTTTCCTTAAATCTTTTCTCTATGTTCTCTAGGTTTAAAAAAAAAAGTTCTCTTATCTATCTTAAAATACTAATTCCCTCTATCATTTCCAATCTCTGTTGAAACAATCTGCTATTTCATTTTTCATTGTTTCTATTCCTCTGTTTGGGGCTTTCCCGGTAGCTCAGCAGTAAAAAATATGCCTGCAATTTGCAGAGGCAAGAGACGTGGGTTCGACTCCTGGATCAGGAAGATCCCCTTGAGGAGGGCATGGGAACCCACTCCAATATTCTTGCCTGGAGAATCCCATGAAGAGGAGCCTGGCCTGTTACAGTCCATAGGATCGCAAAGAGTTGAACACTCCTGAAACAGCTTAGTATGCAAGCACACCTCTCTTTATAGCCTTTTCCCCCTCTCTTTATGTTGTTTGAATATTTCTGTAAAAGCTGTTTTTAAGTCTTGAATTCCTATGTCAAATATCTGTGACGACTGACTTGGAATCAGTTTTGGTAGATTGCTTTTTACCCTGAGTATAAGTCAGCTTCCATATCTTTGGATCACTATAAAATATTGGAAAATTGGACAATAAAGATAAGATGTAGTACTGACTCATATTCTGTTATCCTCTTCAACGGATACTCAGTTTTTTGTTCTGACAGTCTTTGACATCCTAGCTTCAAGCTACAAACTATTTTTTTCCCACTGTGTGTAGTAGTTGATATCTGGTCAGTTCTTATCTGAACTTGCTCTAGCCTCTTGCGGTTTCACTCTGGACTTCTAGAATTCTCTTCTGTAGCTGCAGAGTTTGGTATTCAACTAAGTATTTGGGTATAGTCAAAGCACAGCCTTTGGGGCTTATCCTTTCTTTGGTCTTTTTTTTTCTTTTTTTTTTTTTTAATTTTATTTTATTTTTAAACTTTACATAACTGTATTAGTTTTGCCAAATATCAAAATGAATCTGCCACAGGTATACATGTGTTCCCCATCCTGAACCCTCCTCCCTCCTCCCTCCCCATTCCATCCCTCTGGGTCCTCCCAGTGCACCAGCCCCAAGCATCCAGTATCGTGCATCGAACCTGGACTGGCAACTCGTTTCTTACATGATATTTTACATGTTTCAATGCCATTCTCCCAAATCTTCCCACCCTCTCCCTCTCTCACAGAGTCCATAAGACTGTTCTATAATCAGTGTCTCTTTTGCTGTCTCGTACACAGGGTTATTGTTACCATCTTTCTAAATTCCATATATATGCGTTAGTATACTGTATTGGTGTTTTTCTTTCTGGCTCACTTCACTCTGTATAATAGGTTCCAGTTTCATCCACCTCATTAGAACTGATTCAAATGTATTCTTTTTAATGGCTGAGTAATACTCCATTGTGTATATGTACCACAGCTTTCTTATCCATTCATCTACTGATGGAAATCTAGGTTGCTTCCATGTCCTGGCTATTATAAACAGTGCTGCAATGAACATTGGGGTACACGTGTCTCTTTCCCTTCTGGTTTCCTCAGTGTGTATGCCCAGCAGTGGGGTTGCTGGATCATAAGGCAGGTCTATTTCCAGTTTTTTAAGGAATCTCCACACTGTTCTCCATAGTGGCTGTACTAGTTTGCATTCCCACCAACAGTGTAAGAGGGTTCCCTTTTCTCCACACCCTCTCCAGCATTTATTACTTGTAGACTTTTGGATCGCAGCCATTCTGATTGGTGTGAAATGGTACCTCATAGTGGTTTTGATTTGCATTTCTCTGATAATGAGTGATGTTGAGCATCTTTTCATGTGTTTGTTAGCCATCTGTATGTCTTCTTTGGAGAAATGTCTATTTAGTTCTTTGGCCCATTTTTTGATTGGGTCATTTATTTTTCTGGAGTTGAGCTGTAGGAGTTGCTTGTATATTCTCGAGATTAGTTGTTTGTCAGTTGCTTCATTTGCTATTATCTTCTCCCATTCTGAAGGCTGTCTTTTCACCTTGCTAATAGTTTCCTTTGATGTGCAGAAGCTTTTAAGGTTAATTAGGTCCCATTTGTTTATTTTTGCTTTTATTTCCAATATTCTGGGAGGTGGGTCATGGTCTTTTTATTTCTATGCAATGCCTTATAAAGTCTTAGCTACTGTCTTCTTGGTATGTTGTCTCATACCTCAAAGACTAAAAGACTAGCTTTCTGCTGCTGAAGATCTGCAGAGACTGGAAATATAGTCGCTTAAAAAACAAACAAATTACAAAAACTCAAAGATCTCAAAGAGAAGCTTTGTCTTGCAGGTATACATTCTTCTCTGGTTCCTGAATATGGAAGCAGGTCTTCGTAGTTGGTATTGAAAATATTTCAAGCCTATAGTTACATAATAGGCTGATCTCTCTATGAAATATAAAGTTAGCTAAATAACATTTTCAGACATTGGATTTCTTAAGAAGTGTCCTTCATATGCACCATACCTTAGAAAGCTACTGGAGGAAAAGCCCTCTGCAAATGAGGAAGAAAAATCAGGAAAAACATAAAAACAGGATCTATTTCAAGAAAGTAGCAGGATAACTGCCATCCCATTCAGATTATAATGAAGGGAGAATCTACACTTTGTGCATCAAAAACAGCCAAGAAGGTATATCTTTAAAATAGAAAAAATCATGGACTGCTTGAGGCATGTGAAGGAATTGAGATTTAGGCTAATAAGGAAAGTTCGGCTGTAAACTAAGTTTAAAATCTACACAAAGTTACAAAGAAAAAATTAAGAAAAAACAAAATAGTGTGCCAGAGAGTTTACAATACTCTTTGCAAATATGTGTCATTTGCAAATACAGGGTTCAAGTTGTATCCTCAATAAATGATAATCTCATTAAATTTTTATATACTGATAATTGAAAAGATTTTGGAGGGACAGGGCTACTAAATAAAATACAGTATACACAGTTAAATTTGAATTTCTAGTAAACAATTTTGTTTAATGTTTAAGTAACACAATGGGGTTGCAGATTTAGAGATGACTTACTGACTGAACAAAATCAACAATGAAAAAAATTAAGATTTTTTAGACATAGAATTCTCACACAAATACTATCAATTAGGTTTCACTTTGCTCCTTTAAAAGATTGAAAAACAAAGTCAAAGGATTTAAGTATCTCTAAGTTAACTAACAGAATTAGAAGATGTTAATAAGAGGTGGCAAGAATACACAGGAGAACTGTACAAAAAGAGCTTCATGACCCAGATAATCACGATGGTGTGATCACTCCCCTAGAGCCAGACATCCTGGAATGTGAAGTCAAGTGGGCCTTAGAAGGCATCACTATGAACAAAGCTAATGGAGGTGATGGAATTCCAGTTGAGCTATTTCAAATCCTGAAAGATGATGCTATGAAAGTGATGCACTCAATATGCCAGCAAATTTGGAAAACTCAGCAGTGGCCACAGGACTGGAAAAGGTCAGTTTTCATTCAAATTTCAAAGAAAGGCAATGCCAAAGAATGCTCAAACTACCACACAATTGCACTTATCTCACATGCTAGTAAAATAATGCTCAAAATTCTCCAAGCCAGGCTTCAGTAATACGTGAACCATGAACTTCCAGATGTTCAAGCTGATTTTCAGAAAAGGCAGAGGAACTAGAGATCAAATTGAAAAAGCAAGAGAGTTCCAGAAAAAAATCTATTTCTGCTGTATTGACTATGCCAAAGCCTTTGACTGTGTGGATCACAATAAACTGGGAAAATTCTGAAAGAGATGGGAATACCAGACCACCTGACCTGCCTCTTGAGAAACCTGTATGCAGGTCAGGAAGCAACAGTTAGAGCTGGACTTGAAACAACAGACTGGTTCCAAATAGGAAAAGGAATACATCAAGGCTGAATATTTTCACCCTGCTTATTTAACTTCTATGCAGAGTACATCATGAGAAATTCTGGACTGGCAGAAACACAAGCTGGAATCAAGATTGCCAGGAGAAATATCAATAACCTCAGATATTCAGATAACACCACCCTTATGGCAGAAAGTGAAGAGGAACTAAAAAGTCTCTTGATGAAAGTGAAAGAGGAGAGTGAAAAAGTTTGCTTCTAGATCAACATTCAGAAAATGAAGATCATAGCATCCAGTCCCATCACTTCATGGGAAATAGATGGGGAAACAGTGGAAACAGTGGATGACTTTATTTTTGGGGGCTCCAAAATCACTGCAGATGGTGATTGCAGCCATGAAATTAAAAGACACTTACTCCTTGGAAGGAAAGTTATGACCAACCTAGATAGCATATTCAAAAGCAGAGACATTACTTTGCCAACAAAAGTTCGTCTAGTCAAGGCTATGTTTTTTTCAGTGGTCATGTATGGATGTGAGAGTTGGGCTGTGAAGAAAGCTAAGCACCGAAGAATTGATGCTTTTGAACTGTGGTGTTGGAGAAGACTCTTGAGAGTCCTTTGGACTACAAGGAGGTCCAACCAGTCCATCCTAAAGGAGATCAGTCCTGGGTGTTCTTTGGAAGGACTGATGCTGAAGCTGAAACTCCAATACTTTGGCCACCTCATGCTAAGAATTGACTCATTGGAAAAGACCCGCATGCTGAGAGGGATTGGGGGCAGGAGGAGAAGGGGACGACAGAGGATGAGATGGCTTGATGGCATCACGGACTCTATGAACATGAGTTTGAGTAACCTCCGGGAATTGGTGATGGACAGGGAAGCCCGGCGTGCTGCGATTCATGGGGTTGAAAGTGTCGGACACGACTGAGCGACTGAACTGAACTGAAGTTAACTAATCTATAAGAATCAAACATCTAGTCAGTCAGTTTCAAAAGTGTCTTTCTTCAACAACCTAACAAAGCTAGGTTGTTCCATCCATTCTATTAAGGTTGGTTGCTTTCGATTCAATTGCACGACTCTTATGATACTGGGAAAGACTGAAGGCAGGAGAAGGGGACAACAGAGGGTGAGATGGTGGATGGCCTCATCAACTCGATGGACATGAGTTTGAGCAAGCTCCGGGAGTTGGTGATGGACAAGGAAGCCTGGAATGCTGTAGTCCATGGGGTCTCAAAGAGTCAGACACGAATGAGAAACTGAACTAAATTGAATGATTTTTGAATAAAGGTTTGTTACTGTATATCTTTTATTCAGTGTCAATGTGTTAATTTCAATGCATTCAGTAATTGAAGCTTTACTCTATGAGATTTTAAATGAAAGCAAAAGAATATTTTAATGGAAATATATACAGAAATGTGTATTTAATGTTCAATGTTTGATAGGATGATTACTATCAGTTTAAGGGTCCTAAGGGGGTATGGAGTTTTGGGCCAAAACTCTGTCAATTATGCTTTTTCTGAATTTAGCATGATTCTAAAAGTTGTTTCTTAAAGATGATTTCTTTCTTACCTCCATTGTAATTTCCAAAGCTTTTAGCTTGCATAGGAGAGAATGTAGGAAGGTTAACGGCATACACATTTATCATTTTTAAAACAAAATCAGGTTCTATAAAAGACACATGGTGAAGTATCCACTCCTACATACCATAAGATTATCCACTTCCATGATGATAACCAAAAATGAATCAGTGTTGTATGTTTGGTTTATATCTGCCTTTTAAGATTTAGGGAATACTTCTCTCAACCACTCCTATTTACTTCATCTTTTCAAATGGGAAAACACTTTTCTCTGAATTGATGACTACTTATTTTTCAGCTAAAGTAAATACAGGTCTATATCTCTTTTCATTTGTGTGAGAAGCTGACACATTCTGTCACAACATCGCTTGAGTAAATGGGAAAGTGACAGCTTCCTGGCAAAATTTTAAAGAGATAAACATCTATTTTTGTTTAAACAGCCACTAAAAAAATCAGATAGAAGCTTTCCATGTTGAAAGGATGAAGAATGCACAAGTGGTGCAAATTGGTAAATGAATGCATGCGGGATAACTTCTGATGTTTGCCTCTATGGTTTTAACCACAGGTCAGTATTTTCTGGAATTAAAGTATAAGTCTTCAAAGAATAAATCCTATCAAGATAATAGGATAGAATTATCAACAAACTAGACCATCAAATATTTTCTCTTTCCTGTATTTGTGAGGCGTATTCCAGTTTTAGTCAAGCACTCTATTTCTAAAATCATATTATTTGGTTTAAATTTAATTTCCTAAAATTATTGTTACTTAGATTTGTATACCACCTTTAAAATAACACATTTATAAAATGTTTTTTTCTTTATAGCTATTTTATAATTATATAAATGTTAGTACTTTCACCTGGTATTTCTCGGAAAATGTATTCACATATGTCAAATTATTGCTCAAATTACAAAATTAGTTATAAAATTTGTATTTTTCTCTTGTTTGCCATTAAGCCTTTAAAAATAGAATCACATAATTCACTTTTAATGTATTTAAAATAAGGCATGCATGTTAAATGTGGTCTAAAGTATTTAGTAAACAAGAAAGCTATGTTAATTATTGAGACATAAGACCACATGAATGTCAGACATAGGTATTTATGTGTCATTTTTTATTTTATGACTCTCATATTTATAATTCCTACTGATATTACATTAAGTAATTATAAATATGAGAGTGGCTCATATGGTAAAGAATCCACCTGCAATACAGGAGACCTGGGTTCGATCCCTGAGTTGGGAAGATCCCTGGAGGAAGGCATGGCAACCCACTCATTCTTACCTGGAGAATCCCCATGGACAATTAGACTGTGGTCCTGCAGTCCACAGGGTCGCAAAGGGTCAGACACAACTGAATGACTAAACATGCACTGATTTTAACCTTTATACCACTGTATGGTCTTCTTCAGAATTTCCTTGCAAGGAATATGTTCAATCTTGTGCATTTCATGTTGTTCAGGTAACACTCTGAGCCTAGCATTGAAACAACCATAATGCAATTCTGTACTTCTTTTTCATCTTTCCATACCTCCTCAGCCAAACCACTTCATGGTTCTTGGAAGGTGAGACTAACAAGGGATTTTAATTTGTTTTTTCAGTTACAAATTAGAGGCCAAACATACTAAATGGTACTTGAAGAGACTAGTACCAATTAAGTAGAATTGTATACTGATAAGTTATATGATCAATACAGTGATTGGAAAATAGGCAAATAAAAAAAGGGTTCAAACTATTCCAACAGTTCAGATGAAAATGGATTTTTTTGTAGGAGAAATTAAAAAAAGAGTCACAGATTATGAAACACTGTTGCTTTACTTATTTTATTGAACTGTCAGGTAATCTTGAAATGCCTTATGCCTGTGTTCAAAAAAAAGAAAAAGAAAACTTCTATAACATTCACAAACTTCCTTTGAATCTTACTGTTAAGAACCACTATGAGGTACCATTTCACGCCAGTCAGAATGGCTGCGATCCAGAAGTCTACAAGCAATAAATGCTGGAGAGGGTGTGGAGAAAAGGGAACCCTCTTACACTGTTGGTGGGAATGCAAACTAGTACAGCCACTATGGAGAACAGTGTGGAGATTCCTTAAAAAACTGGAAATAGACCTGCCTTATGATCCAGCAATCCCACTGCTGGGCATACACACTGAGGAAACCAGAAGGGAAAGAGACACGTGTACCCCAATGTTCATCGCAGCACAGTTTATAATAGCCAGGACATGGAAGCAACCTATATGCCCATTAGCAGACGAATGGATAAGAAAGCAGTGGTACATATACACAATGGAGTATTACTCACCCATTAAAAAGAATACATTTGAATCAGTTCTAATGAGGTGGATGAAACTGGAACCTATTATACAGAGTGAAGTAAGTCAGAAAGAAAAACACCAATACAGTATACTAACGCATATATATGGAATTTAGAAAGATGGTAACAATAACCCTGTGTACGAGACAGCAAAAGAGACACTGGACTCTGCGGGAGAGGGAGAGGGTGGGGAGATTTGGGAGAATGGCATTGAAACATGTATAATATCATGTATGAAACGAGTTGCCAGTCCAGGTTCGATGCATGATACTAGATGCTTGGGGCTGGTGCACTGGGACAACCCAGAGGGAGAGTATGGGGAGGGAGGAGGGAGGAGGGTTCAGGATGGGGAGCACGGGTATAACTGTGGCGGATTCATTTTGATGTTTGACAAAACTAATACAATATTGTAAAGTTTAAAAATAAAATTAAAAAAAAAAAGAATCTTTGGGAACATATGTTGTCATGGTTTGTGTTTGAGAAAAACATTTTTATTCGTTTATATGTATATAAGCATCTAAACTTGAACTTCATTTCAGACTTTGTCACTTGCCTCTGCTCTGACAGTCATTATGATTTACATACACAGAGAGAACTTGAGCGTGCAGTCAAGACGTTCAGGAAAAAGCAGAAGTAGAGGAGCTAAAAATACTGCTGTCTTTCTATAGTGACCAGAATCTCCAACACTCCGACCTTAGTTTTGAGCTATTCTGAAGCAAGAAGTGAGAAAGGTGGGCTGGGATTTAAATAAACAGCGTATTCATTTTACATTGATGTCTCTTGATTAACAGTAGAAGACATCACTCCTGAAAGCATCTGCAGTGTCAGTAATTCCATTAACAAAGAAGCCACTTTATTATCAACATACTGTAGATTCATTTTAATGTGTCATTTGCACTTCAAAGTCGCATAACTTTTATTATGGTAAATCAATTAAAACTATTTCTCATGATAATTTATCTTCTGTGGAGTTTATCATCTCAGAGAATGCAATATTTCCCAATTTAACTTCCAAGACAAAAGTGATGTAATTTAAATGTCTTTTACTGAGCTTATTAAGCATAAAGATCACAGAAATTTCAAACCCTGAAAGATAACTGTTTCATCTATGTGATAAAATGGAAGCCACATTTTTTTGTAGTGTATTATAGGTAGTGGAGACAGTATGCTAATTAGTAATATAACCTCATTTACTGATTTTCTATGTCTCCCATTTTAAAATATAATCGTGTAAAAGCAGATAGTTTCTCTGATTAGTTTTAAAGAGAATGTAAAGATTTCTATAAAAAAGCATGTTATTGAAGATTTGCAAGATGCAGTTATCTATTTTTTTTTTTAGTTTAAATGACTTTGTAAGCACATGCTTCAAAGATTTACATACATTTCTTATCCTCAGAAACTGCCAGTATTTTTTGACCTTTTGCTGAATATTTCTAAAACAAGCAGTTTTGATATCTGTTTGAAACCCTAAAATGTTTGCATGGAAATGTGAAATTTTATGCTTTTCTAAATTGAGTATTTAAACTTAGAGGGTATTTTCAAACATTTTCTTTACTGTCCCATTGAGTTTAACTCAAAACTTCTGTCAAAAGAGATAGAAGAGAAGAGGAAATACATGTAATTATGAATGGTAATCAAAATATATAAGTTCTATATAAAGAACAGGGTAGTTTACTTAATAATGCAATATTAAGCTTTGATTTATTTTATGATAAAATTAAGACGCTTTAATGATTTTTTTTCTGTCATATTTATTGGAAAACCTCATTAAAAATGCACACAATATTCATTTTCTTATCAATATCTTTAGGTTCTCAGTTTCTAAGTATGAAGAAATTTATGCCAGCAAACATTTTGTATCTATTAATTTCATTTTTGCAATAAAACTGTTTCTACAGTACACAGAAGGAGTAGGACTTAGAAAAATAAAGTTACTATACACTATCAGAAACTGTACCCTTGATTTCAGCTTTAGTAATGCGGAAGTTATGGTCTAATATCAAAGAATTATGCTTGTAAAAAAGACCAGAGAGTAAAGTCAAATTAATTATAATAAACTTACTTTCTCCCATCATCATAGCAGTGCCTAAAGGATTCCCTGAGGATGTTTGGATTTAGGCGGAATAGTTAAAGCACTGGCTGGTGCTGTTAGAAATCATGAAGATTGAAGTTAAAGAGACCTAGAGCCTAAAATCCTATGTATGCAATGTATGTGTATTACTTTAGAAATTTTACATATCCCATACCTATTTCGTTGGTGGTGATAGTGGTCATGGTGATGACAGTGAGATGACATCCATATTAATTATTGCACGGATAGTATATGTAAAGCATTGGAATCTGGTAGCATGCAAATCAAATACTTTCAACTGTGGTTCTGATCCCTTTAATCAGCCTACACCACTAACCCAGAGGCTGTTAGCACCCCTGAACCTCATGGCTATGTATTCCAAATTGCAATTAGGTTTCCTCACTTAAGTGATCTTTAGTTTGATCAGCTCACCATTGCTTTCTTACTGTTATATAGTGTGACTGTAAATATAGATCTTTATGGTTCAGAGAAAAATGAACTAAATTTCAAGACGATGCAGTCACCGTTTTTGATAGTTTCAATGATTTCATAATTAACTACTTCTAAAACTTATACCCATCTCTTCTAGTACCCCACCCTATTTTGAATATCTCAAAATATTTTGAATATTTCTGAAATTAGCAGTTTTATACCCATTTGCAGCCTTAAAATATTTGTATGGAAATGAGAAACTCTATACTTTTCTACACTGAATCTAAATATTCTAAATAAGTATGTGCACTTTTAGATTACACACCTCACATATATTCTGTGAGCGTTTGTTGCATAAAGTACATATGTGAACATCTATAGTAACATGACATTTCTATACAAGCACTCTCATGTGTTATGAATTGATGTCTTACTAATAATAATGGCTTATATTATCTATGACTAATATTTCAAGGGAAAATATACACTTTGAGCAAGACTACCAATGCCTGTGAATATAGATCTACTTTCTAGTTGGTATTCCAGATAATTTTTAATTATTTTGAACAATTTGTTAGGTATAGTTATGTCACAAATGATTTTTTTCTCGGAATGAGACAGATGAAGAGAGCATTGGGCAGTAAACTGTCAGCTCTCCTGTGACCCCATTGCCTTCTTGTGCTTAAATAATTGAGACTATCATCAATCTTTATCAGGTAGAAACCTTGTTTAACCCATTTGTCCATTGTCCTTGGGTTAGTTCAGTTAAAACTGGATGATTAAGTAGCAAATCCACTTCATTATGGAAATATCTATGAAATATGTAGCAGTACACCAAACCCATAAGGATAGTTTCTTTAGCTCTTCTGCCTTGCAGAAATCCTGCTCATTTCTCAAACCTTTCATTATCAATGCAGCAACTGTTATGAAATAAGGCCTAAGAAAGGTTGTCATATCAATTAGTACTAAAAAGTTAACACATTTTTTAAATAAAATTTGAAAACTAAAATTTTTAATATGTTCTTTATACATTTATGTATGTAGTTGGTTGTGTACAGATCCTGGGGTGTTTTACTTCTGATTTGGAATTGAAGCATCAGATGCTGCTATTAAACTGCTATGATTCAGTTATCTTCTTCCAGATATCAGAACATATTACAGGAATTCTTCCCTCTGAGAGAATGATCTTACTCCCCCAATATGAAACTTGCTCAAGTCTTAAGATTTCAGCTTTCTATGTTCAGCTCTATCCATACCCACTGTAACTGTCTTTCAGAGAGTTTCTCAACCAGAAGATGCCTAAATTAGAATGAGTTACCATTTGGAATCTTAAAAGGATCCCTTTGTCCCTTTGAGATTCACATGCAATGCTTTGTACAGTTTTGTTTTAAAATAGAGGAAAAGCAAAGAGTCTTTTACCTTCAGTTCCACATCCATCTAACTGAGTGATGATTAAAATTTAATCATCCAGTTTTAACTGAACTAACCCAAGCACAATGGACTCTTTAAACCACCAAAATCATGAAAATCATGCTTCCAGTGGGTTCTCCACCTCCTTCCTTTATAAACTCAATGTTTGCTTTCTGTTGTTGTTATTGTTTTAAGGAACATCTTGCAAATCATTTTGAGATGTCAAATCTATTATATCTGAAGGTGAGGTGAAGAATCAATGGTCATTCTAAGGCTTCTTTGTATGTCCTCCCTGAGGGAAGGACTTCCCTAGTGGCTCAGATGGTAAAGCATCTGCCTACAGTGAGGGAGACCTGGGTTCAATCCCTGGGTCAGGAAGATCTCCTGGAGAAGAAAATGGCAACCCACTCCAGTATTCTTGCCTGGGAAATTCCATGGACAGAGTAGTGCCTTCCGTGACCACAAAGTCATATTTAGCATATCCTTAATAATCAAAGGCAAATGCAGTTTCTAAGGAGAATAATATTCCAAACCAAAATAAACAACAAAATATCTTTCAACACTTCTAATCATTTTGCTTCTGTTTCTTCCCCGCTATTGTGAAAATAGAAAATAGTTGAAAAATTCTTGAAAATATTATGTCCTTTCTTGTTGACATATTTGTAAATTCTTGTTATCATCCTACAAAAATGATTCTTTAGAATGTTACCATTGATTTCTCTTTCTTGTGAAATGATACAAACAACACACCTTAAAAACATGAAGGATCAAGAGAGTGTCTTCATTATATGATTTTAATATTCAATTGACTTCTTTAATTATTGGTATGATTTTTATATGACTATTACAGGAAGCACAATTATAAGTTACTGTTTATTTTAGAAATTTTATGAAAATTTATTTATCTAACACTAGAACTAGTTCTCATCAAGGATCCTTACCAGAGTAATAGATTGTTCAAAGGAGTTCAGTGTTCCAAGAGTTCTTCAAGACATTCATCAAAACCCCCTTACTTCATTCTGTGTGCAATTTTACCATTATCTAAAAAAGATTTCCCAGTCTTGATCAAACTCCTAGTTAAAATATCTACTTTATGCTAAACCCTAAATACTTTCCCCTTATCTTCCCACTCTCAGAAAGGCACTGAAACTAAGTTAGCAGTTTCTTCTGCTCTAGGAAGCAATGACCTCAGCTTTGCTTTATTGACAGATTATTTGATTAGCTTTGTTTTTCAGGTTGTGTATATTTTAATTGGTCATATACTATATATTTATTTAATTTGTCATTATGTTCATAAACAAGAGTATATATAATGTGGCTGTACATTCTAAGAACATAATTAATAATTAAATGTGCTTGTGTTTCCTGATTTTTTATAGTAGGATGTGGCAGCCCAATGTTCCTGCTTAAAACAATTAGAAAAATTACTATGAATTACAAGGATTGTAAAAGCATCACAGAGAAATGAGGTTAGAGAACTAGATGGACTAGCATTCCACAGAGGGGAGATCCATTCCAAAGTAAACACACAGTTGTCTCTCCCGGTTTGAAATAAAAATTAAGCCTGACTTGGTCCAGGTGGAATCTTTAAGGGGAAAGCAAAACCAACAATTTTTTAGTGGTCATGTGGGACTAGAGTGACAAACTACAGAACTGAGTGTCCTAAAATGTCTGGTCCTTTCTTCCACAAGATGTACTCTATTCTGAGGCATTGCAGTGGATTAAAATGCTAGACTGAAAGTAAACTTCTGAAAATTAGAGCAAAATCTTATAAAGTTCACTGTCATTTAAAAAACAAAGATCCAGGTTGAGGGATAAGGTCTAGGTGAGTGGAGACCTTCATAAAAACAGAGATAAAAGTCCTAGGAGAGTTGAATGGATTCTGAGTGTCTTCATAATAGAATTAAAAACATTTTTTTTTTAAGCCAAACTTTTTTTTTCTCTAGTTAAATGCAGTGGAGTTTTCCCTACCCATTTCCTCCTTTTACACAGTAGGTAAAGCTCACTGGCCTTGGAATAGCCTCTATCTGCAACTTTGGGCAGTGAAGAGGATTCAGAGAAAATAATACAATTACCAGTCATAAAGAGGAGGGATGACAACGCAAAGTATTGGGTTGGCCAAAAATTTCTTCAGAATTGTCTATAAGAAATTACTGGAAAAATCTGAACTAACTTTTTGGCCAACCCAATAATTGAGCTGTGGCCTCAGTCATTTCCCTAGGTGGAACTTCCTGATTCTGGGTGTAGATGGAGACTAAGTATCTAGGCTTGGGCTCTAATCAAAGACTGATGTTGAAGAACAAAGAAAATCAGCAGGCATTTTGCATTCTTTGTATTTACTTTCTGCTTAAATGTTTTCTTTAGAATTTCCTTATTTCTTTTTTTCCCTTGATGATAATATCTTCACTTAACCCTCATTCTTAATATATTTCTGGGTATAAAATTCCAAGTTGATAATTAACTTCTTTATAAACATGGATTTTCTTTCTTCTCTTGTTGATAAGATTTCAGCAATTGTGTATAATCACTATTCATTTCAGGTGGTTTACTTTTTATTCTCTATATTTTGTAACAATCCTATTTTTCTTCAGTGTCTTCACTATATTTCATCTAGAAATGGACTTCTTTTTACATTTCCTTCTTTGGACTAGCTAGAGTTTCTAGGATTGATACCTTTTAACAATAATGGAAAGTTATCATCCATTGTCTCTGGATACTGCTACTTTTATTCTTCTCTGTGTTAAATGCCTTGGAATTTTTTATGGACATTTTGATGTCCTGGTAAATGTTTAACAATTGGCTTTTCAATGAAAAAACCCTGATTGTAGCTTTTGAAAATTTCCATGTATGAATATCCTCATTATGGGCACTTTCAAAATACCACAGTGAGGTTCCTGAATCCAGAGTTGGAAAAATATATGCACGATCAGCTTTTGTAGGCTAGTCAGAGCTAGTTCTGTTGTGTGAACTTAATTCTTCTTTTTTATCTGTCTTCCATGTAACATATTTTCCATTTATTCTTCCAGGTTTCTAACATTCTCCTTAGGTATGGTTAATTTGCTTGCTAATGCAAACATAGAGCTTTACATTTAAATTTTTTAAAAATATTCATTTTGGGGTTGTGTTGAATGATTTTTAATGTGCTAGTTTTCTGTTCTTATTTTCAAGCCTTTATTATATTTTGACAAATACATATATATGCTACATGCAACTGATATATAAATTTGTAACATTTTGTGTTTTGTCTAATAATTTCAGTGATAATGGAAATCTGTTTATACTTGTTTTGACTCTAAAGCCTTACCTTCTCTCAAGTTTTGTAAATTTTTTTACTGTGAATTGATCATTTTCCATGAAACATTATTTTTAAGAAACTTGAATTTCCCCAAAAGGGCATTTATTTACTTATACCAGTCACATTTCTAAATTCTCTTTCAAGGTTTTAGACACATATCGCCATTATAATTTCTTAAAACAAATATGTATAAAAGCCAGCTTGTCACTACAAATTTTCCAGAGATTTGTTCTTTTCCATTTTGTTCCAGAACTGAAAAAGGTGCATTTTCTTGCTGTTGTTTTTAGCAAAAAGAGTTTTTATCTTTCATTAATCATTATTTAGGGGAT
Source organism: Bubalus bubalis (assembly GCF_019923935.1). Lineage (NCBI taxonomy): Eukaryota > Metazoa > Chordata > Mammalia > Artiodactyla > Bovidae > Bubalus > Bubalus bubalis. The sequence continues at coordinate 44,178,572 of NC_059169.1, forward strand.
ATGGTCTTTTGATGTTCTAGTTTTACATAGAGGTCTCCTGTTAAGAGTTTTTATGCTATGTGGGCCTAGAATTTTTTCCCTGTCCCTTATAGTCTTTAAAATAGTCTTCAAAACACAAGCTCAAGATCTCCAGCAATCAGCAAATACAGTAAAGGTGAATCTTCAAGATAAAAAGTAGATTTGGTTCTTTTTTTATTTTCAGGGTTCCAGATTCCATTTTGGGGGATTCAGAATAGATCTCACTTTTTTGTGAAAATGTGTGGAAAATTAGCAATGAATTGTATTTATATTTCATTTTATATTTATTTCTTATTACTTTTTCAGCATTTCATTTGTTTTAGTATGAAAAGTGACACACATGTCTAATCTTTTAATTTAGATTTCAAAACCTAAAGCCAGGATTTGTATCTAATGAAAACCTAAAGAACAAAATATAGCAGACTGCATCAACACAGTGAGAAAAAAAAAAAAAGTCCTTTTAATCTCAATCAATGCCTTTTTAATTTTACCCCCTAATTACTTTTTAAAGGAGTATTCACCATTTCTCCAAAATAATTCAAATTTAGCAAAATATCAGATTGTTAAATTAGACTCAACTTGCCTTATTAAATTGCTTCACTTCACTTGTCTAACACACAAAGGTTTTTCCAAGTATGTAGTGTAACAAACCAGTCAAATTACTGTTAGCTATAGACAACTGCATTTAACATGTATCAATCATATCAAAATAAATTCCAAAACTGAATTCTACTTTTTAGTTAAAGCATTTGAATAGCATCTGTTTGTGGTTTCTTTCTCTGGTGTCTAAATTTTATTTCTGTTCTCTATGGTTTGTGGCAAACCTGGATACATATCTACTTAATAAAAATAATTGTCCTCATTCATAAACAGATTTGGATTTTAAGACATTTAAATTGGTCATATTTTAAATATTTTACTACTTGTGTGCTTCCAATATTATCGACCAACAAACTGGTAATCTTCTTCTCTAGATATACGTTATAAGAGTCAGAAAAGAACTGCTAATCATACTGTGAGTATCAGAGATACTCACCAGACATCAACTCTCGGCCCTCAGAGTACACAGCTGGGATTGCATTTCCTTGTCTCCTTCCATGGGTGGAGAATTTTGGATAGTTTTGATGAGTAAATTTTGAGCAGACACATGCCACTTCTAGGACAGCGTTTTCATTTCCTGGTGTGAAAAACTCTCACAGCTCCCAAGGACTTTTTTATTCTCCCAGTGGCAGCAAGCAAATAATAACTGCTTTGTCCAAATAATAACTGCTTTGTCAGACTGAGTCACAGAATGATACAGAATCAGAATGAAATAAGCCTTGATTTTTGGTGTTTCTTTGGGATGGCTGCATGTTCTGACTGAAAGAGTGGCCATCACAGACTTAGACATCAAATTGCAAATCAAACAAATGATTCTACCATTTTTGTTTGTGGTAAGCAGAACAATGACCCTCTCTCCCCACCAAAAAAAGTCACATCCAATTCCCTGCAACCTCTAAACCTGGAGAATAAACCATTTTTGAACACAGCAAAGAGGAACTAAGGTAGCAGATATGAATGATTTTGCTGATCAGCTGACCTTATGAAAATAGAGTAATCTGGATCACCAATGTGGGAGCAGTGTAATCAAAAGCATTCTTAAAAGTGGAAAAGAAGGCAAAGAAGAGAATCACAGAGAGTTGTGACCACAGCAGAGTGTTTAGAGAGATGCAATGTTGGCTTTGAAGATGGAGGAAACGTACTAACCTCCAAGGAATGGCTGCTAGAAGCTGGAAAGGCAGGAAATGGAATATCCCCTAGTACCCCCAGAAAGGAAAGCAGCTCTGTGGACAGTTTCAGTGTAAGCCCTTGATACCCAAGATAGACTTCTGACTTCCAGAAAGGTAAGATAACACATTTAACTTGATGTTTTAGACCATTTACTTGGTGGTGATTTGCTATTCTGTGCTTTGTCGTTCAGTTGTGTCTGACTCTTTGTGACCCCATAGACTGTAGCCAACCAGGCTCCTTTGTCCATGAGATTCTCCCAGCAAGAATACTGAAGTGGATTGAAATTTCCTCCTCCAAGGAATCCTCTTGATCCAGGGATTGAAACTGCAACTCGTGTCTCCTGCATTGGCAGGCAGGTTCTTTACCACCGGTGCCACCTGGGAAACCCAGGTGATTTATGTGTGTCTTTCTTCTTTTTTCAACTTCCAGCTTTACTGATGCATAATGGACAAATAGCATTGTATACATTTATTACACATGATAATTTGATACATCTATATATTACAAGATGCTTAAAGCTCATGGTAATTTGTTACAGAGAACATTAATGCAGTGGTATTTGTCAGTGTATTATGTAAAATGTATACTTTCAATAACTGATGTATTTTATTAGTATTATCTGGAAATGTATTAATAAACATTGAAGAACTAGCTGATACTAGATCCAAAACACTTCGCTAGACATTCCAGGTGCAACAGTAAGACAGAAATACTGATGTTCACTGAATACATAATAACATAGAATTTCCAGCATATTAACTTTATTATTAACCATAAGAGCAAGTTCATCAGATATAATATTTTGTATAAAGAAATGAAAGTGAAGTCCTCAAACTGTCATTTACTTTTAAAACTTTTGTTGATATAGAGGAAGATTTAGTGGAGCAAATCTGAGGATATTGGGCAGAAAAAGCTTTCAGTCACATTGTTTCAATTGCAAAATTAATCTATTTGCATATCTTTCCCTTCACAAAGATTTATTCTACGTTCAAGCCAGGTTCTCCAGATGCTCCTGCATGCCTCTGGGTCTTTACATGTACTGTTCCTTTTGTGTGATGCGTCCTTCCCTGTGCTTTTAACTTGGCAAGTTCTTCTTTTTCATTTCCCCTCAGACTTTACTGCATCAAAGAAATTTCCCTTACCCTTTTATTAGCATAGTTTATCTAGTTGTGCTTGTGCTCCCACCATTTCCGGTACTCATTATTATCACATTTTAAAAATATTAAAATGAAAAATTTCATGAAATTATAATAGAAAACAGATGAAAAAATAAGTGTGAGACATAAACATATTTAGAACATAAAAGGAAGTATCTGAGAAGTAGTTCATAACTAAGTCAGATATAAATGAATCTTTTTAAAAGTATGTGCTGTGCTTAGTCGCTCAGTTTTGTTTGGCTCTTTACAACCCCAGGGACTCTAGCCTCCCAGCCTCCTCTTATGGGGGTGTTCCAGGCAAGAATACTGGAGTGGGTTGCTACTCTTCCCTCCAGGTTTAAAAGTATAACATAGTATAAAACATATTTGTGTGACTAAAATGGGAGAATTAACTACCAGATTCGCTTGAATGAATGGTTGCCATTCTCTGATTCTCAGAGCATCCCTCATTCCCAGGGAGAAGGATGGAAGTTATTATCTCCCTACCTCAAAAATTCTGAGAAGTTTTGTGCCTATGCTGTGACTGATTCAGTGAATAGATGTTAAGTTTGGCCAGAGTACATTTCTATCAAACGATGAGGGAAGGGATGTGAATATTTCCCAAGGGTCAGGAGAGCTGCTCAGAAGCCTTTGCAGGTTCTTCCCATAGTAACAAAATATCTATTGTCTTTTATCTTTGTATCACTCTCTTTTGAATAAAGGATCCTATGGATATTGTATATTTATACTTCTCACATATGGCTAGCACATTGTGAACATATAGTAAATTTGATATTGAATTATGAATGTATACTTTTCACTTTCATGCATTGGAGAAGGACATGGCAACCCACTCCAGTGTTCTTGCCTGGAGAATCCCAGGGACTTGGGAACCTGGAGGGCTGCCATCTATGGGGTCGTACAGAGTCGGACATGACTGAAGCGACTTAGCGATATGAGAAATTGAGAAATAGATATAGATTCCAAAAACTAACTACCTAAAATAATCTAGTGCAAAAATGACAGTTTTTTTAAAGTCAAGGTTATTTGCAGAGCAGTAATAGATAATACATTTTCCTCTAATTTTCTTAATATTAACCTTATATAGATAAGATATATTTTTAGGTCTATCTTTCAGATGAATCAGCTTAGCAAGAAAGAATTAAATACATATCCAGTGAGAATAAGATTTGCTTTTCTAATTCTTTGCCTTTTCCTCTCATTTGTTGTTGTTGAGTCACTCAGTTGTATCTGTCTCCTTGTGACTCCATGGACTGCAACACATCAGGCTTCCATTTCTTTCACTATTTCTCAGGGTTTCCTCCAACTGCTTGGAAAATCCCATGGACGGAGAAGCCTGGTAGGCGACAGTCCACAAGGTCGCAAAGAGTCAGACATGATTGAGCGACTTCACTTCACGTGTCCATTGAGTCGGTGATGCCATCCAACCATCTCATCCTCTGTCATCCCCTTCTCCTCCTGCCCTCAATCTTTCCCAGCATCAGGGTCTTTTCAGATGAGTCAGTTCTTCACATCAGGTGGCCAGAGTATTGGAGTTTCAGCTTCAGCATCAGTCCTTCCAATGAATATTCAGGACTGATTTCATTTAGGATAGACTGATTTGATTTCCTTGCAGTCCAAGCGAATCTCAAGAGTTTTCTCCAAGATCACAGTTCAAAAGCATAGATTCTTCAGCACTCCGCCTTCTTAATGGTCCAACTCTCACATCCATGCATGATTACTAGAAAAACCATAACTTTGACTATAGAAACCTTTGTTGGCAAAGTGACGTCTTTGCTTTTCAATACGCTGTCTAGATTGGTCATTGCTTTTCTTCAAGAAGCAAGTGTCTTTTAATTTCATGGCTGCAGGCACTGTCTGCAGTGATTTGGGGGCCGAAATAAATGAAGCCTGTCAGCGTTTGCATTGTTTCCCTATCTATATGCCATGAAGTGATGGGACTGAATGCCATGATGTTAATTTTTTGAATGTTGAGTTTTGAGCCAGCTTTTTCATTTTCATCAAGAGGCTCTTTAGTTCCTCTTTGTTTTCTGCCATAAAGGTGTTGTCATCTGCATATCTGAGGTTATTGATATTTTTCCTGGAAATCTTGATTCCAGGCAGTGATTCATCCAGCCCTGCATTTTGCATGATGTACTGTGCATGTAAGTTAAATAAGCAGAGTGACAGTACAGCCTTGACACACTCATTTCCCAATTTTGAACCAGTCCATTTTCCATGTCTATTTCTAACTGCTGCTTCTTGACCTCCATATGGGTTTCCTTCTTTAATTATTACTATAATCAACTAATATATTTTAGGGATTCCCAGGTGGTGCAGTGGTAAAGAATCTGCCAGCCAAGGCAGGAGACTCAGCATATGCGGGTTCAATCCCTGAATCGGGAAAATCCCCTGGAGGAGGAAATGGCAACCCACTCTAGTATTCTTGTCTGGGAAATCCCATTGTCAGAGGATCCTAGTGGGCTACAGTCCATGGGGTTGCAAAGAGTCGGTTACAACTGAAGACTGAACACACCCTAACAAAATCCAATATGTTATAATTTATTGGTTGAATGTTGAAACCTGTGAGTAAAAAACTGAGAACTGAATCAGTCATCACAAAAATACACTAGTGATAAAATATCCTACTTCATGTATTGTTTCACATTTTTTCATTAGCAACAATACTAATTTAATAACCACACCTTGACCATGCAGCTCTTTTATAGAATCCACTTTCATTACTAGTCACAGTTTTGCCAAGTAAGCTTCAGGGGGAAGTAATTAAATTTAATAGAAGCCACCTTCATTTTGAATCTGCCGTCAATTTAAAGCCATGGGGAAAGGTAATTACATTTAATAGACACCATAGTTTCTAGACGAAGATGTACGGTATGTGACGTTAATCATTAGTCCAGCGGTCTGAAAAGTAAAATCTTACTCAGAACAAACTCCTTACAAGTAAACTAGACCCTCCATTTCCCTTTCAACTTAATAGAAGTAAAAAATGATGCTTTTTTGTCCCTTAAATATGTCATTGAAATTTTACTCTGATGATTCAGTTCATTGATTTCAAGCAATGAAATGAAGGTAGATGGCATTTATGAATCCCACTGCAGTATTATTAACTCTTAAGGAAATATATATTGATAATATTCTTTATTAAATATTCCTTAGGCTCAATAACATCTCTCTCTTTTTGTAATTGCTAAGGCTGGTGCAATAAACTACTGCTTTTCAAATTTATTCTTATATTACATTTTTTTATGCTGTGGTTTATGTAAATTAAAAATGTTTACTGAGTCTCGGTATATAAGAGTTTTAAATCAGTGAATGATAATAATAAATATGAAAGCAGAGCATTCCTTTTTGGTAAACACATCTACAAGCCTGACTGCATTTCACTAAGCATTTTATAGGTTCATTACGTTATTTGGCTCACATTGAAGTCACCTTAGATTTAATTTTTATTTTTTTCTTCATGGTGTATGAATAATTTTGGGCTTCTCTTTAGACATTTGATTTTATAAATAGTTTTTGAATCAGATTTAGATAATAAGTTCATATGCAGTTCCCATAAACTCAAAGGGAATTTCCCAAGGGTTCATGAAATTAAAGGTGAATATAGAATTGGTAAAATTTACAACACTATTTTAGGAATCTAGAATTATTACCCTTCAATGATAATTCTGTTCAAAATTTTTTTTACTTGTACTTATTCTGTCAAGCATAGTCATATGCAGAAAGAGGCAAGGAAGAGAGAGGCAAAGAAAGAAGGAGAGTATGGATAAGAATGTTTTTTAGGATTGGAGAGAACAAAAATTTCTCAATAAAAAAGGAAATTGATCCAAATAGTGTTTGACACTTTTCCAAAGAATAGTAATAATGATAAATCTGTATCAGTGACTCAATTAAGACACACAACATTCTTTTGTGAAACTAAAACAATACTGAAAGCATTTTGTAAGAAAATTTTAAGAAATTATGCATTTAACATTTGTGATAAGAAATGAAAGCACAGTGGTCTTTTTCTTTATTTACAGTATTACTTTCCAGGGATACCAGCAATCTCTTAAGAAATACCAATGTTGAGTTTGTTCATTTTTCAAGCACATTTTTGGGCTCTATTGGCTCATTTTTCTTAGTAATCGCATTTGTAATTATCAAGGCATACTTTTGTCTTTCTTCTCAAAGGCTATAAGAAGTACTTATTTACTGGGGTCAGGTTTCTTTGTTTGTTTGTTTGGTTTTTTTTGAAGAGTCACCATCATGTTTAGTGAAGTAAAAAGTTAGAATAGTAAAAATTCATCACACCGGGAACATTGGTTGGGTGCCTATTAACATCACTCACATTTTTTAAGACAATTTGGTTAATATTTTCAAAAATTTTAAATTTTCAGTAATTATATTTTATCTGAAAAAAAGACAGAAAAAATTGAAAACAAACTCTATGGTTTTCTTTCTTTTTTTTTTATTTAAACATTGCTTGCCTTATACGTTTACAACAGCCCATAGAATAGTTAGAAATTCATACATTTTTAATATTAGTAAAATTTTCTGTTCAGCAACATTTCTAAAAGCCATCATATAGCCTATTTATGTAAGTTTAAAGAATTTTACATGACTAGCTATAATTTATATAGTTTTTACAGTTAGTCAGTATTGGGGGAAAAATGTTTTGAATAAATCAAGAATTTTGAAGGGTATTGAAAAGTATATTTGCATAATTTTATCAAATAAATAGTCAAAGCTATGTTTTTGTTTTTGTTTTTTTTCTGATAGTCATGTATGTATGTGAGAGTTAAACCATAAAGAGGCTGAGTGCCAAAGAATTGACACTTTCAACTTGTGGTGGAGAAGACTTGAGAGTCTCTTGGACTGTAAGGAGATCAAACCAGTTGATCCTAAAGGAAGTTAACCCTGAATATTCATTTGAAGGACTGAGGCTAAGTCTAAGCTCCATTATGTTGGCCAACTGATGCGAAGAACTAACTCATTGGAAAAGGCCCAAATGCTGGGGAAGATTGAGGGCAAAAGAAGGGGATAGCAGAGGATAAGATGGTTAGATAGCATCACCAACTCAATGGACATGAGTTTGAGCAAACTCCAGGAGATAATGAAGGATAAGGAAGCCTAGTATGCTGCAGCTCATAGAGTCACAAAGGGTCAGACACAACTTAGTGACAACAACAACAGCATTCTTCTTAATCTTAGGTTTTGATCTAAGTAATTCCCGAAAACATCTATTTCTGCTTTATTGACTATGCCAAAGCCTTTGACGGTGTGGATCACAATAGACTGTGGAAAACTCTTCAAGAGATGGGAATACCAGACCACCTGACCTGCCTCTTGAGAAATCTGTATGCAGGTCAGGAAGCAACAGTTAGAACTGGACATGGAACAACAGACTGGTTCCAAATAGGAAAAGGAGTATGTCAAGGATGTATATTGTCACCTTGCTTATTTAACTTCTATGCAGAGTACATCATGAGAAACGCTGGACTGGAAGAAACACAAGCTGGAATCAAGATTGCTAGGAGAAATATCAATATCCTCAGATATGCAGATGACACCACCCTTATGGCAGAAAGTGAAGAGGAACTAAAAAACCTCTTGATGAAAGTGAAAGTGGAGAGTGAAAAAGTTGGCTTAAAGCTCAACATTCAGAAAACGAAGATCATGGCATCCGGTCCCATCACTTCATGGGAAATAGATGGGGAAACAGTGTCAGACTTTATTTTTTTTTGGCTCCAAAATCACTGCAGATGGTGACTGCAGCCATGAAATTAAAAGACACTTACTCCTTGGAAGGAAAGTTATGACCAACCTAGATAGCACATTCAAAAGCAGAGACATTACTTTGCCAACAAAGGTTCGTCTAGTCAAGGCTATGGTTTTTCCTGTGGTCATGGATGTGAGAGTTGGACTGTGAAGAAGGCTGAGAGCCGAAGAATTGATGCTTTTGAACTGTGGTGTTGGAGAAGACTTTTGAGAGTCCTTTGGACTGCAGGGAGATCCAACCAGTCCATTCTGAAGGAGATCAGCCCTGGGATTTTTTTGGATGGAATGATGCTAAAGCTGAAACTCCAATACTTTGGCCACCTCATGCGACGAGTTGACTCATTGAAAAGACCCTGATGCTGGGAGGGATTGGGAGCAGGAAGAGAAGGGGGCAAAAGAGGATGAGATGGCTGGATGGCATCACTGACTCAATGGACGTGAGTCTGGGTGAACTCTGGGAGTTGGTGATGGACAGGGAGGCTTGGCATGCTGCGATTCATGGGGTCGCAAAGAGTTGGACACGACTGAGTGACTGAACTGAACTGAATTTACAATCTAGTGAAAATGGAGCATGCAAACAGATTAGTAGCACATGACAATGTGATGAATGCTATTAAAATATAGGAAAGGGGCTTCTTTAGCAGTCTGCAAAGTCATGGGTGACTTGAGTAGAAGTTATAAGAGGAATAAAGAGTTAACATTAGAGAAATCCAGTTAAGTTCTTTGCCACAGTATTGCAAGTTTCCAATCCCATGTTTCCTCTAGTTTCTAACAGGATGTTCCTAATTTCCATTTCAGGTTGCCATCCACATTTCTACCAACATTCCATTCATGAATACTTAGGTGTTTTCTCTACAATTCCCCATTTTTCTTTCTGAGCCCTTATTAGAAATTATCCTCAGTGGTCCATTCAAGGCAATGTAGCCTTTTAAAACACACATCTCAAAATTTTCCAGCCTCTACCCATCACCCAGTTCCAAAGCAGCCCCCATATGTTTAGGTGTTTATTATAGCAACACTCCTACTTCTCAGAATCAATTCCTGTCTTATTCCATTCAAGCTGTAATTACAGAGTAGCAATGGCACCCACTCCAGTACTGTTGCCCGGAAAACCCCATGGATGGAGGAACCTGGTAGGCTGCAGTCCATGGGGTCACTAAGAGTTGGACACGACTGAGAGACTTCACTTACACTTTCCACTTTCATCCATTGAAGAAGGACATGGCAACCCACTCCAGTGTTCTTGCCTGGAGGATCCCATGGACGGAGAAGCCTGGTAGGCTGCAGTCCATGAGGTCGCACAGAGTCAGACACAACTGAAGCGACTTAGCAGCAGCAGCAGCATAGACTGGGTGTCTTGCTGCTACAGTATCCTTGCCTGGGGCTACAGTTAATGGAGTCTCAAAAGAGTTGGACACAACTTAGCAACTAAACAACAATAAAAATAGTAATAAAAAAATAAACAGTAGTTTTTACTACTAATTCTGAAGCACAGAATATACAGATTAAAGCTCAACTATTTTCAGGCACACAAATCTCTTATGTAATCATTGATTCAAAAAGCAAAACATTTATGAAGGGCCATGAGGACAGTATATATAAAAACATGCATACATATATTCAATAAACATTTGAAAAAATATAAATTACATAATTTTTTACATAATTATAAATGTACATAAATTGCATCATTACAAAGCAAAAACAACACCCAGTTGTGGATATTACTGGTGATAGAAGCAAGGTCTGATGCTATAAAGAGCAATATTGCATAGGAACCTGGACTGTTAGGTCCATGAATCAAGGCAAATTGGAAGTGGTCAAACAGGAGATGGCAAGAGTGAACATCGACATTCCAGGAATCAGTGAGCTAAGATGGACTGGAGTGGGTGAATTTAACTCAGATGACCATTATATCTACTACTGTGGGCAGGAATCCCTTAGAAGAAATGGAGTAGTCATCATAGTCAACAAAAGAGTATGAAATGCAGTACTTGAATGCAATCTCAAAAATGGCAGAATGATCTCTGTTCATTTCCAAGCCAAACTATTCAATATCACAGTAATCCAAGTCTCTGCCCTGACCAGTAACACTGAAGAAGTTGAAGTTGAATGGTTCTATGAAGATCTACAAGACCTTTTAGAACTAACACCCAAAAAACATATCCTTTTCATTATAAGGGACTGAAATGCAAAAGTAGGAAGTCAAGAAACACCTGGAGTAATAGGCAAATTTGGCCTTGGAGTGGAGAATGAAGCAGGGGCACAGGCTAATAGAGTTTTGCCAAGAGAATGCACTGGTCATAGCAAACACCCTCTTCCACAACACAAGAGAAGACTCTACACATGGACATCACCAGATGGTCAACACTGAAATCAGATTGATTATATTCTTTGCAGCCAAAGATGGAGAAACTCTATACAGTCAGCAAAAACAAGACCAGGAGCTGACTGTGGCTTAGATCATGAACTCCTTATTGCTAAATTCAGACTTAAATTGAAGAAAGTGGGAAAAACCACTGGACCATTCAGGTATGACCTAAATCAAACCCCTTCTGGTTACACAGTGGAAGTGAGAAATAGATTGAAGGGACTAGATCCGAAAGACAGAGTACCTGATGAACTATGGATGTAGGTTCGTGACATCGTACAGGAGACACGAATCAAGATCATCCCCAAGAAAAAGAAAGGCAAAAAAGCAAAATGGCTGTCTGAGGAGGCCTTACGAGTAGCTGTGAAAAGAAGAGAAGTGAAAAGCAAGGAGAAAAGGAAAGGTATACCCATTTGAATGCAGAGTTCCAAAGAATAGCAAGGAGAGATAAAAAGCCTTCCTCAGGGATCAATGCAAAGAAATAGAGGAAAACAATAGAATGGGAAAGACGAGAGATCTCTTCAAGAAAATCAGAGATACCAAGGGAACATTTCATGAAAAGATGGGCTCAATAAAGGACAGAAATGGTATGGACCTACCAGAAGCAGAAGATATAAAGAAGAGATGGCAAGAATACACAGAAGGACTGTAAAAAAAGATCTTCACAACCCAGATATCACGATGGTGTGATAACTCACCAAGAGCCAGACATCCTGGAATGGGAAGTCAAGTTGGCCCTAGGAAGCATCACTACGAACAAGGCTAGTGAAGGTGATGTAACTCCAGTTGAGCTATTTCAAATCCCAAATGATGATACTTTTCATGTACTGAACTCAATGTGTCAGCAAATTTGGAAAAGTCAGCAGTGTCCACAGGACTGAAAAAGGTTAGTTTTCATTCCAATAACATAGAAGGGCAATGCCAAAGAATGCTCAAATTACTGTACAATTGCACTCATCTCACATGTTAGTAAAGTAATGCTCAAAATTCTCCAAGCCAGGCTTCAGCAATACGTGAACTGTGAACTTCAAGATGTTCAAGCCAGAGTTAGAAAAGGCAGAGGAACCAGAGATCAAATTGCCAACATCTGCTGGATCATTGAAAAAGCAAGAGAGTTCCAGAAAAACATCTATTTCTGCTTTATTGACTATGCCAAAGCCTTTGACTGTGTGGATCACAATAAACTGTGTAAAATTCTGAAAGAGGAATACCAGGCCACCTGACTTGCCTCTTGAGAAATCTGTATGCAGGTCAGGAAGCAACAGTTAGAACTGGACATGGAACAACAGACTGGTTCCAAATAGGAAAAGGAGTACGTCAAGGCTGTATATTGTCACTCTGTTTATTTAACTTATATGCACAGTACATAATGAGAAATCCTGGACTGGATGAAGCACAAGCTGGATCAAGATTGTTTGGAGAAATATCAATAACCTCAGATATGCAGATGATACCACCTTTATGACAGAAAGTGAAGAGGAACTAAAGAGTCTCTTGATGAAAGTGAAAGAGGAGAGTGAAAAAGTTGGCTTAAAGCTCAACATTCAGAAAACGAAGATCATGGCATCTGGTCCCATCACTTCATGGCAAATAGATGGGGAAACAGTAGAAACAGTGGCTGACTTTATTTTGGGGGGCTCTAAAATCACTGCAGATGGTTATTGCAGCCATGATATTAAAAGACGTTTACTCCTTGGAAGGAAGGTTATGACCAACCTAGACAGCATATTAAACAGCCGAGATATTACTTCGCCAACAAAGGTCTGTCTAGTCAAGGCTGTGGTTTTCCCAGTAGTCATGTATGGATGTGAGAGTTGGACTATAAAGAAAGCTGGGCACCAAAAAATTGATGCTTTTGAGCTGTGGTGTTAGAGAAGACTATTGAGAATCCCTTGGACTGCAAGGCGTTCCAACCAGTCCATCCTAAAGGACATCAGTCCTAGAGTTCATTGAAAGGACTGATGTTGAAGCTGAAGCTCCAATACTTTGGCCACCTGATGCGAAGAGCTGACTCATTAGAAAAGATCCTGACCCTGGGAAAGATGAGGGCAGGAAGAGAACGGGACAACAGAGAATGAGATGGTTGGATGGCATCACTGACTCGATGGACATGAATTTGGGTAAACTCCAAGAGTTGATGATGGACAGGGAGGCTTGGCGTGCTGCAGTTCATGGGTTCGCAAAGAGTAGGACACGACTGAGTGACTGAACTGAACTGAACTGAACTGAAATTACATAAATGCAAATAAATGAAACAAATATATGTACATTTATATATGCATTCTTATCTATGTTTTTTGTGTCTGTTTCTATATAGTTGTTACATAACATGTTCTTTACATGTGACCGTACATAACAGTGAAGAGAGTAAGACAAAGGTGAAAACACTACCTTTGGAAATAAACTTATAATATTAAAAATACATGTAACTTTTGAAATGGCATGGGAAAGAAATTCAAGTAAAGAGTACAATGTAAGAATGAAAAGTTATCTGATACAGAATCATAGATAGATATGGACTAAAAATTGTCTAGATACCTAGACAAAAGAGTCTAGACAAACATTACTGAAACTTAGTTTTTTATCTGTGTAATGGGGATAATAACATTTTCTGTGTCTCATGCAAGGTATGTGTTTTTGATACATTCTTTTTATGTATTTAAAATGTCTGTAATAAATCTCTCTAGAAACCAAGTAGAATGTTAGAAGATAAAGAGAGATGATAAAGCAATAAACAGTTGGAAAATGAATTTTGAAATCTGGTGTTTAGAAATCAGATCCATCTCAATTTTCCCTCTTGGTTTTTCATTTACTAGTTATGCACCACTGGACTATTGGCTTAATTGGTTTAAAGCTGTGTCTGTATATGTACAATGGAGCTTTTAATGATACCTGCAACATAGTGACATAGGGAGAATTAAAAAACATTAGGCAACCCACTCCAGTGTTCTTGCCTGGAGAATCCCAGGGATGGGGGAGCCTGGTGGGCTGCCGTCTATGGGGTCGCACAGAGTAGGACACGACTGAAGCGACTTAGCAGCAGCAGCAGCAGCAGCAGTGTTAGTTTGCCTCTGGATAGTCATATAAAGTACCATCTCCCTTTTCTTAGGTGAGAATAGTCTCAGAAAACAAAGGAAGATTGCCACATTCTTAAAAAGGACAACTAGTAACCATTGAGGTTCTCTCAGTAAAAGGATTTACAAAATTTATTTTCTATACCATTTTGTCTCACAGAAAATCCAGGCACACGATTTTTAACAAAGTATTTGCAAAATATTGCAAATGTGTTGCTTCACTGAAGATATTCTTGACACTTACTTTTAAAGTAATTGGGAGATCTAGAAAGAGACTAAGGGCTTCCTTGGTGGTTCAGCTGATAAAGAATCTGCCTGCAACACGGGAGACCTGGGTTCGATCCCTAGGTTGGGAAGATCCCCTGGATAAAGGAAAGGCTACCCACTCCAATATCTTGGGCTGGAGAATTGCATGGACTATTCCATGGGGTTGCAAAGAGTTGGACATGACTGATCAAACTTCACTCACTCATTCACTCACTCAGAAAGAGACTAAAGTTGTTAAGGTCAGATAGTAAATGGCATAAAGTAGTTCAGTCAAAACAGGGAGCTGTGACAACTGACAAGATATTAATTTTGTGACTGATAGAGATTTTCAAAGTTTAGAGGAAAAAATGATATTTCCAATATATGTATCATTTTATTAAAGACAAAATGAACAAAGTATTTCAAAATGCAATACTTTTCAAGTGACTTATTGTCTTTCTCCTCTCAAATTAGCTTTTTTAGTTTTTGTATCATCTTTTATTTCTTTTTCAATTCTATATGTATAATTTCCTCAATAACCTTGAGTCTAGGTTTTAAACATTATTGAATCTGTATTTTCTCAATGGAAACTTATGCATAATATACTGACAAAATGATTCTGTTTAAGCTGAAACTCATATGTTTTCTTCTTGAAAAACGAAACATTTTATTTTTATTCATTTTCTCGACAAAATATCCTGAATCAATATGATATATCCATGCATGAATTGTATTAAACATTTTTTTTTTAGTGCTTATCAGAGAAATGCATTTTATTCTTGCAGAACTGAAGGGTGTGTTAACTTCTGAACGAGATTCCTGACATTAGCAGGAATGTACTGAACAGGTCCTGTCCCTTTCCACATTTTATTCTGTCAGAATATAATTAAGCAATTAGACATGATAGTGTGTATTGTAATGTAGAAATAACACAGATCCTCAGATGTGTTATGCAGTACAAGACTGAATTCCATTAGGAATCTCCCCCAAAACAACTCATTTACACAAATAAAGTGTGTCCTTAACTGAGAACTTCAACAAAACAAGTCCACTGTGGGACACATTTGGTCTAAGATGGTGAAGTTGCAAAACAAAGGCTGTAAGATGGATTTTCTGTTATTGCTTTTATTTTTTTAAAAAACATGAAATATATTTATTTGCCTCCAGCTATTTTAATTTATTCCATACTAAAGTCTGCATTTTCTAAAGTTTCATAGATATCCAAGTTTACTTTTTAAGTATAATAATGTAAATTTGAGTTCTTAGATCTTAAATCATTGAACACTTTCCTTTGAATGCTTAATTCTTGTCCCAACATAAAAATTTTAAAACATATATCATTGAATATATTTGTTCCAGATAGGAATCATAAATAAAATAAAAATGTTTCTGGATTTCCTCATTATACAGACATGTTGAAAATTTAAATTTATTAAAATGAATATGTACATTCTATAACTGTGGTAAAAGTATATATATATATATATACACATATATATTTAAATATATGAATGTATACATATCCAAATTTTACCATACCCTGAATTATAACAATGTGAAGGCTATATAATATTAAATGGTCAGGAAGAAAGATGACAGAAGCTTAAATATTTAAATATTTAAAACTTTAAATTTGATCATTATATTATTTAGTTGCAATAGAAACATGCTGCACAAAGTATGCTGCTGTTGCTGCTGCTAAGTCGCTTCAGTTGTGTCTGACTCTGTGTGACCCCATAGACGGCAGCCCACCAGGCTCCCCCGTCCCTGAGATTCTCCAGGCAAGAACACTGGAGTGGGTTGCCATTTCCTTCTCCAATGCATGAAATTGAAAAGTGAAAGTGAAGTCGCTCAGTTGTGTCCAACTCTTATCGACCCCATGGACTGCAGCCTACCAGGCTCCTCCATCCATGGGATTTTCCAGGCAAGAGTTCTAAGTATAGATAGAACCTAAAAATGAAAAGACTTCTTTGAAAGCAAATATACTCTTCTAAATGTCTAACTTTTATTCTCAATCAATATATTTATAAGAGTGAAATTTACAAATAAGTTGTGAAGGCATCCAACAAATTCATTACAGGATAATTTCCAGTGTGTATGTGTATAAATGTTTGTATATAAAAACACATATGGGCTTCCCTGGTGGCTCAGTGATAAAGAATCTGCCTGACAATTCAGGGGACACAGGTTTAATTCCTGGGTCAGGAAAGTCCTCTGGAGAAGGAAATGGCAACCCAGTCCAGTATTTTTGCTTAGAAAATCCCATGGACAGAGGAGCTTGGTGGGCTACAACCCATGGAGTCACAAAAGAGTCAGATATGACTAAACAACAACATCATATAAACATATGTATACTTACTTGTGTATTTATAGATTTATATATATATATTCAAATTTATGTGCAAATTTGCTTATACTTAAAGAGGAGGCATCTGGTCCCATCACTTAATGGGAAATAGATGAGGAAACAGTGGAAACAGTGTCAGACTTTATTTTGGGGGGCTCCAAAATCACTGCAGATGGTGATTGCAGCCATGAAATTAAAAGACACTTACTCCTTGGAAGGAAAGTTATGACCAATCTAGATAGCATATTCAAAAGCAGAGACATTACTTTGCCAACAAAGGTCCGTCTAGTCAAGGATATGGTTTTTCCTGTGGTCATGTGTGGATGTGAAAGTTGGCCTGTGAAGACAGCTGAGCGCCGAAGAATTGATGCTTTTGAACTGTGGTGTTGAAGACTCTTGAGAGTCCCTTGGACTGCAAGGAGATCCAACCAGTCCATTCTAAAGGAGATTAGTCCTGGGTGTTCTTTGGAAGGACTAATGCTGAAGCTGAAACTCCAATACTTTGGCCGCCTCACGTGAAGAGCTGACTCATTGGAAAAGACTCTGATGCTGGGAGGGATTGGGGGCAGGAAGAAAAGGGGACGACAGAGGATGAGATGGCTGGATGACATCACCAACTCAATAGACATGAGTTTGGGTGAACTCTGGGAGTCAGTGATGGACAGGGAGGCCTCACGTGCTGCAATTCATGGGGTCACAAAGAGTCGGACACAACTGAGCAACTGAACTGAACTGAACTGAAAGAGGAGATAGTGGGCATGTGCAATATACTACAAATAGAAAAATTTGTTAAAGGTATTTAGGCTAAATCTAATGTAATAATTCATGTATATAGACATTGCTCATACTTAAGATGAAAATAATCCTCTGAGAATATTAGTAACTAGTCTGAGACCTCTGGCATATTATTTTTATTTTTTTCCAGATGTTCAAGCTGGTTTTATTTTTATTTATTTATTTTTAATCTCTGAAGTGTTTATTTTCTCTAATTTATTATTTTTATTATTTTTTTACTTTACAATATTGTATTGGTTTTGCCATACATCAACATGCATCCGCCACAGGTGTACATGTGTTCCCATCCTGAACCCCCCTCCCACCTTTCTCCCCATACCATCCCTCTGGTTCATTCCAGTGCACCAGCCCCAAGCTTCCTGTATCCTGCATCGAACTTGGACTGGCGATTCATTTCTTATATGATATTATACATGTTTTAATGCCATTCTCCCAAATCACCCCCCCCCCCACAGAGTCCACGGGCCTATTATTAAATCTCACTGTGTCATAATATTTTCCTTTGGTACTGTTGGAATGACAGTATCTATGTACTCACTGAGCATAAGAACCAAGGCAACTTCATGGGCGTGCAATCAGGACAGTTGAGTAAAAGGACTTCACACCTAGGGTTTAATGTTCTGGATTTACATCTTGAAATGTTCAGCAATTTTATCTTAGAAATGGTGTTTTTTAAGTTAAGTGAGACAACGGCACATGGGGAAAGGTGGTGGTTGGATCCAGGGGTGGGGAGCATCTCTTTTGCCTTCCAAACCTCTTGAATCTGGCTTGTATCAGTCTCTTTTGCTCAGCTTGAGACACCTCTGGGAATAAGCCAAGACATAAAAATTGGGACAGTTCAATAATTCCATGTATGAGTGAAATGTTCTGACATTTCCACTTAAAACTGCCATTGGCCAATATGAAGATGAAAGGTAAAATTCATGCTAATAGCTAAAATTTTTAATTTTCCCTTTCTTAGAACAATATTAAATAGCAAAAAATACCATGACAACTTGAGGAGGAAAGGAGAGAGAAAGGGAGAGAGGCAGAAACAGAGACTGTGGAAAAGTGTGGTACTTTTCCCCCGTTTTTTGAACAAAGGCTTGGGCATATGCATTTTTGCACAGTGGCCCATAAATTGTGTACCTGTCTCTGATACAAACCCTAAAATGTTGTGTTTATATGATCATAAAAGATTCTTCTCCTTCTTTAAGGTAGCTGCTACTGCTGCTAAGTCACTTCAGTCATGTCCGACTCTGTGTAATCCCATAGATGGCAGCCCACCAGGCTCTGCCGTCCCTGGGATTCTCCAGGCAAGAACACTGGAGTGGGTTGCCATTTCCTTCTCCAAAGCATGAAAGTGAAAAGTGAAAGTGAAGTCGCTCAGTCGTGTCGGACTCTTAACGATCCCATGGACTGCAGCCCACCAGGCTCCTCCATCCATGGGATTTTCCAGGCAAGAGTACTGGAGTGGGGTGCCATTGCCTTCTCCTCTTTAAGGTAGATTATGTGGTAAATTTGTACAATTATTATTACAATATTAACAGTAAAATCAAATACATATTTTTCCTTTTTTGATTAATTTTTCAAATTAAGAAAGCTTCCTTAGCTTTGCTTATAAAATTTCATTAATAAATGCATTATTGTATACCCAAATGTGTGGTTGAAGTAATAGGATTTTCATTAATATTTCTGATGAATGTTGGAAGTTGGTAATGAGAAAGTAGAAGATAAATATGGAATAAAGCCATAAGTATGCTATGCAAATTATGAATAGCAAATTGGACACATTGATTAGATTCTTAGAAGGTGTAATAGATTGAAAAAAGAAGTCTGTCAACTAAATTTTTGACAGGTGTCAAATACACAGAACTATTTTTTAAAATGAGATTAAGTAATTGACAGAGGGTGCTATGTGCACTTTTTATAAGTATGATTCAGTTTATTTTTACTAACATGAAGAATACTTTAGCAATTGATAGTTTTTGAAAACTAAGTGACCTTAGGAACTCAACTACCTGTTGTGGTGCAAATTTAGAACTAGATTCAAAGTTCTTTGTAATGTAATCGATAGTTTGCAAGATCATAATAGCATTTCATTCTTTATATGACTATCATGTTCCTTGTAGGCTGAGAATACAATATCATAAATCAATATCTCAGTGTGGCCATCCAAAGGAATCAACTGTTCTGTTGTTTAGAACTTTGTTACCATAGTAGAAAGATTTCTAGATATGGACTCAAAAAAGAGTTATGAGTTCCAGTCATGATCTAGCATTTCACTGCCTGAATGACTGTGGGCAGGAGACTAACATTACTGAAACTTAGTTTTGTTATCTGTGTAATGGGGATAATAACATTTTCTGTGTCTCATGCATAGGATGTGGGAATCGAAGCAGCATTAAGTACAAAAGTATTCTGTAAATCGTGGTGGACTACATAAGTGAGAGTTTCACTAACATAAATGGGCTTCCACTATGGGCTGAATTTACTGTTAGCCAGAGAATAACATTAGTAACCCACTATACTCATATAACAATTTAGTGGATGCTAATCATTTTACTTTTATTAGTTATTCTTTTTGCCAATGGTATGAGAATTGCAAAACTGAATTAGATCTATGAGCAAACTGAGACAAAGACTTTAAATAATTGCCTGAGATCATAGAATCATCAAGTTTGGTAACTGAAAAAAATGTTAATGATTATTTGCTCTATTTTTTTCATTCTCCATATTAGAAAATTGAGGTTCAGATAAAATTGGTGAATTTCCTATGGCATGTATAAAAGAACAATTATATTACTTCATATATTTTACTTTATAGTTCCTTTTTCATTCTTATTAAATCTTTGCTATTCCTACAATGGCAATAATTTAATTTCTTCTTTAGTTGAAACAAATTTTATCATTCAATATACACAAAATTATAATATACTGTGATAGAGCATGATATTAACATTCATAATTTTAAATATTGCATTCTTTCACTTATTTATTCAGAAATACAAATGAAGTTATCTAGTGTACCAGGTATTATCAGTTACTCACAAGAAAATTCTCTCCTATTCTTTTCTTTAAGTCTAGGGCTTAAAGAGTAAGATAGACTCACTCATGGAGAAGGCGATGGCACCCCACTCCAGTACTCTTGCCTGGAAAATCCCATGGACGGAGGAGCCTGGTAGGCTACAGTCCATGGGGTCGTGAAGAGTCGGACACAACTGAGCGACTTCCCCTTCACTTTTCACTTTCATGCACTGGAGAAGGAAATGGCAACCCACTCCAGTGTTCTTGCCTGGAGAATCCCAGGGACGGGGGAGCCTGGTGGGCTGCCGTCTATGGAGTCACACAGAGTCGGACACGACTAAAGTGACTCAGCAGCAGCAGCAGACTCACTCATTTCAAAGCAAATGAAAACATATAAGATGAATGGTTAGTTATAAATAGTACCATAAATAAAGCAAACCTATTGTAGAGACATAGAATGAATAGAAGAAAACTGAGCTGTGAATTAAAAATGAGTGGTCAGATAATGCTGCTTTGATGAGGGGACACTTGGATTGAGTTAACCATGGCTAGTGAACATAAGTCAGGGACACAGCAAATAAAAAGCTAAGGGACTTTAATTGTATGTGAAATGCAGTAGAAAATAGGAAAATACTATGGTGCACTGTAACTTTTAGAGTATCACTGTAGCTTCAGTATAGACGGTGATTGGAGGAACTAATAATGGAAGCAAATGAAATCAGAATTGCAGTAGTACTGGTGAGAGAGGATGTTAATGTGGAGGCAAGGCTGCTGTGCTGTATTTGTATTGCTCCGCCTATAGGTGGCACCATTCTCACAGACTGCAACTTGAATAGTTCTCTATTGTAGAATTGCATAAAGAACAGTAAAACTGTATACAATGACCCTTCTTGGAGTGGGATGGTAACAGTGGAGAAGGAGAAAATTGGCAGAAAAAATATATAGAGTAAAAAATTAATTAAGCCTTTTAATTATATGAATAGTAATCAAGAAAAATGGGAGAGTCCTTTTTTTTTTTTTTTTTTACAATTTGAAAGATAATTTATAAACAAGACATTTGTAAATTTACAAATTTCTAAGAGGAGAAGGTGTGGAGAAAAAGGAACCCCTGGCACTGTTGGTGGGAATGTGGACTGGTACAGCCACTATGGAGGACAGTATAAAGATTCTTAAAAAACTAGGAATGAAACTATCATACATCCGAGAAATCCCAGGAATTTCTGGGCATATACCCCAAGGAAAGCAGAAGTAAAAAAAATACATGTTTATTGCAGCAGCTTTTACTATATCTGGGACATGGAAGCAGCCTAGATGTCCATTGGCAGAAGAATGGATAAGGAAGTTGTGGTACATATGCGCAATGGAATATTGCTAAGCTATAAAAAGGAATGCGTTTAGGTTAGTCCTAGAAGTATGAAATGCAGCACTTGGATGCAATCTCAAAAATGACAGA
The DNA here is from genome assembly GCF_019923935.1 of Bubalus bubalis. Classification (NCBI taxonomy): domain Eukaryota; kingdom Metazoa; phylum Chordata; class Mammalia; order Artiodactyla; family Bovidae; genus Bubalus; species Bubalus bubalis. Next base: position 44,200,569 of record NC_059169.1, read on the forward strand.
ATGATCTCTGTTCATTTCCAAGGCAGACCATTCACTATCATAGTAATCCAAATTTATGTCCTGACTAGTAATGCCGAAAAAGCTGAAGTTGAATGGTTCGATGCAGACCTACAAGACCTTCTAGAACTCACACCCACAACAGATGTCCCTTTGTTTATAGGGGACTGGAATGCAAAAGAGGAAATCAAGAAACACCTGGAATAACAGGCAAATTTGGCCTTGGAGTAGAGAATGAAGCAGGGCAAAGGCTAATAGAGTTTTGCCAAGAGAAAGCACTGGTCATAGTGTTAGGTAGGTAGAACAGGGAAAAGGAGTCCAAAGTGGCGGTGGCTAAAAGACAAAGAAGGGCAAAGGAAGGTCCGAGGACCAGAGTGAAGACTTCAGGCAGAACAAACAGCACTCCTGGCTAAGCCCAATTTGCGTAGGGCAGGCCCAGGTGGAGGAAAAAACATATAAAAGGAGGAGCCAAAACGCTTTCTCACGGACTCTCTATCCCACGTGCGTGCGCTCTTTTCTCTCTCTCTCTCTCCTGCTATCTTCTAAATAAAATAGAGCTGTAACACTGATTTGCCTAAGAGCTGTAGCACAGTTTGTCCAAGACCCGAGAGCTGTGATGCTCCGAGGGCTTTAATGTCCGTTGCTCCAAATCTTTGTTGTGACGAGACAAAGAACCGGGAACATACACTCGCGTGACATCTATGGTGCTGTGACTCGGATATAACCTGGCTGAAACAACCTCAGTGTAGAAGAGGCCAAACACAGCAGGAGCCAAACCCAGCGAAGCTCCCGTGCTAGAAGCGGAAGGCGAAGAAACCCAGCTCAGGGGAAGGTCCATCGTGCTGGAAACCGGGACAGCGAAAAACGAACTCAGCAGAAAGCTCACGCAGCCCAGTCTCAGATTCCAGAAGACCTCCGGTTAAGGTAAGAGGTCCTTGCTCCTATGGCTGGAGGGACCTTTACAATCTCTCGTTTCTTGTTTCCTCGAACCTCCCGCAAACAGGCGGGTGGCAGGGGCACAATTGAGGGACTCTGGAGAGGCTACTCCTCAGTATGTTCCAAAGGCGCTATCTGCTGAGCCCCAGTAGCTGTTACACAAACCGGTGGGGGTTCTTCTGTCCTTTCTCTTCTCTGTGCCAAAGATCAGACCAATGAAACTGTGAGCACCGGTCAGATATTTAGCAAATTTTCTGGCGGGCTATGAAGGGGATTCCTTGGCATGTTTTTCCCACTGCTTTTTCCTCCTGTCCTTCAGCTCTCTCCCGGGACTCAAGCCCGGCCAAAACTAATGAAACTCAGGCTCTGATGTCTCATTGCAAAAATTCATTGAGACACAAAGCGATAAGAGGTCGATTTGTTAGGATCCAGAGAGAAGCCACCCTTCAGGGTGTGAACTGTTGCCGAAGGGCAAGGGCTGGGGCCATGGAATTAGGCCTGGCTAGGTTTTGTGAGGGAATGGAATTCATATGCTAATGAGTGAGAGGATCATCCCAGCCATTGGGGAACCACCCACTCCTCCCTCTTTTGACCTTGTGCCTTGGAGCTGTCCTGCCACCTCTGGGTGTGTCTGTTGGCTTATAGATTGGGGATAAGGTTTACTTGAATTTGACTTGTCATCTTGGACCCAATTGATTTTAATTGGTTTACATTATACCCTTGTGCTACGTCATTCTTTCAAAGGTTGTGCTCTGCCCCCTTTCCTCCTGTTTCATGCTCTTTTCCTGAGCCCCCTCCAGACCCACAAGGTTGCCTCTACAATCTTCTGGAGAGACAACCAGAAAATAGCTGGCCTTGGGAGGGAAATACTCTATAATATTCAACCCCCTAATCCTACCCAATACTGGTCACTCTGGAGATCTTGGGGATACCCAAACTCCAGTCCGGGGGATCCCAGGAGGTCATCACGCCTTGACCTGCCTAGGGATCGGTCTTCGAGAGGTTGTCACACCTCAACCTGTTCCGGGATCCTCTAGTCCCAGGGGTCCCAGGAGGTCGTCACGCCTCGACCTGCCCAGGGACCCAATTCTCGGGAGGCCGTCATGCCTCGACCTGCCTGGGGATTCGATCTCTAGGAGGCTGTCACGCCTCAGCCTGCCTGAGGATCTGCACCCTGACCCGGGGATGCCTGGCTCTCAGGTTGCAACTGTACTAGGTAGGATGAGCTTACATATCTATTCCCATCCACGGTGAGCAAACTAGCAATGAGTTACAAACCCCTTAATTCTACCCAGTACTGGTCACACTGGAGATCTTGGGGATGCCCAAACTCCAGTCCGGGGGGTCCCACGAGGTCATCACGCCTTGACCTGCCTAGGGATCGGTCTTCCAGAGGTTGTCACGCCTCAACCTGTTCGGGGATCCTCTAGTCCCAGGGGTCCCAGGAGGTAGTCTCGCCTCGACCTGCCCAGGGACCCAATTCTCGGGAGGCCGTCACGCCTCGACCTGCCTGGGGATCTGCACCCTGACCCAGGGATGCCTGCCTCTCAGGTTGCAACAGTTCTGGGTAGGATAAGCTTCAGAAAGACTCACCCCTAAGGAAGTCTACCTATCGAAACAGAAAGAAGCCTATTACCTGTGGGACTGTGCCCAGTCTCAGCAATAACTCAGGAGCCCAATGAGAACCCCATTGCCTTTCTGGAGAGGCTAAAAGAGGCACTCCAAAAGTTTACCAACCTGGACTTAGACTCTTACAAGGGACGGGTGATTTTAAAGGACAAATTCCTGTCCCAATGTGCATCAGATATCAGAATTAAGTTACAGCAGCTACAACAGCAGGACCCTGCTACCTCTTTAGATGAGATGGTCCAGACAGCCACCAATACCTTTTATAACAGGGAACAGGATAAGGAGGCCAAGGCCCAGGAGAAGGAGAGAAAGAAAGAGACAAGGCATGTCCAGATGCTGGCCGCCCTCCAGAGAAGCCCTATGGCAAACCCCGAGTCCTTGAAGGACATGGCACGAGACAAATGCCTGATCTGTAGACAGGCGGGGCATTGGGCCAAAGAGTGTCCAAACCATGACAAGTCTCCTAGAACGGCTTGCCACCAATGCCATCAACTGGGACACTGGGCAGCACTCTGCCCTCGGGACCCAAGAGACTCAAGGTCAAGCGCCAAGCCTGCCCTCATGATGGTTCAAGAGGACTGAAGCGGCCTGCTCCAGCCAGCCCACCTGTCACAGATAACCATCACGGGGCTGGAGCCACGGGTGCGACTGGATATGGCAGGTAGGTCCGAGAATTTCTTGGTTGACACAGGGGCTACCTACTCTGTCTTGATCTCCTACTCCGGAGGCTTCTCCTCCCAAACTTGTACCATTTTGGGTGCTACAGGAAAAGCAACTACTAAAAGATTCACCCGAGCACTTCTTTGTTGCTGGGATGGACAAATATTTTCCCACCAGTTTCTGGTGGTCCCTGAGTGTCCTACTCCCTTATTGGGAAGAGATATACTCACTAAACTGGGGATCACCCTTGTGATGGGAAGTTTTTCAGCCCCTAGAGCTCTACAGCTTCTGGTTACTACTGAAGAACCCATTACACCTTCAATAGAGAGGGACCAAAAACTATGGGAAGACAAAATTAACCCCCAGGTGTGGGACCAGGGTATTCCTGGACGAGCCCACCAAGCTGAACCGGTCATTGTCCTCCGAGATCCCACTCGGTTTCCTAACTGGAAACAATATCCTCTCAAAAGAGAGGTTCGGGAGGGACTACAGCCTTTAATAAATAAATTCCTTGCTTGTGGGCTATTGGTCCCCACCAGTTCACCATGTAACACCGCAATCCTCTCAGTAAAGAAAAAAGATGGAACCTGGAGAATGGTTCAAGATCTCCGGATCATATATGAAGCTGTAGTCCCCCTCCATCCCACAGTACCCAATCCCTATGTAATCTTGGGAGAAATCCCACCCAGTGCCAAGTGGTTTACAGTCTTAGATCTCAAAGATGCATTTTTTTGCATACCACTGGCTAAAGTATCCCAATACCTTTTTGCCTTTGAGTGGGAGGCCCCAAGAGAAAAACACCAACAGATGACTTGGACAGTATTACCTCAGGGGTTCAGAGATAGCCCCCACCTGTTTGGACAGGCCCTTAGCAGGGATTTCCTAGATCTGGACCTGGGACCTAATGGGAAAATATTATAATACGTAGACGACCTACTAATCTGCTCTCCAGATGAGAAAAGTGCCCAACAACATGCAATTCAGGTTCTAAAGTTCTTGGCAGAAAGGGGATATAAAGTCTCCCATGCTAAGGCACAGATGGTCGAGACAAAGGTCACTCACCTGGGAGTTCAGATTACACACGGGTCCAGGAAGCTGTCCTCTGATCGGGTACAAGGAATCCTCCAGTTGCTCTCCCCCATGACTCGAAAACAATTGAAAGCTTTCCTGGGGCTAACTGGTTATTGTAGAATCTGGATACCTAATTATGGTCTAATTGCCAAGCCCTTATATGAAAGCTTAAAGGGACGAGATGATTCAACCCCACTGATGTAGAGAACACCTCAAAAGAAGGCAGAGGCTGTACTAAAACAGGCCTTAACTTAGGCACCTGCCTTGAGGTTGCCAGACCCAGAAAAAGCATTCCAACTTTATGTCCATGGAAGAGAGGGAATAGCCTTGGGAGTGTTAACTCAAAGGTTGGGATCTGAGCCCCAGCCTGTAGCTTACTTATCCAAGAGGCTCGATCCAACTACCCAAGGTTGGCCCCCCTGCCTTCAAAATCTTGAAGCTATTGCAATCATGATAGAAGATACTTTAAAACTCTCCTTTGGGGGCAAACTAACTATTTTTCCCAGCCACCAAGTAAAACAACTCCTAAATGGGAGAGGCCATTTATGGATGTCTGATCAAAGAATCCTCAGATATCAAGTAATGCTGATGGAAAATCCAGGTCTCACTATATCCCCTTGTGAGGTTCTTAACCCAGCCACCCTCCTGCCTACCCCTGAGGGCTCTCTCCCCTTTCACTCTTGTCTAGAAACCTTGGACCACTGGACAAAACCCGGAGAGGGATTGTCAGAAGATCCTCTGACCAGTCCTGAGGAAATCTGGTACACTGATGGAAGCAGCTTTATCTTGGATGGAAAAAGAAGAGCCGGGTATGCAATAGTTTGCAATTTTGAGACCATAGAGGCTAAGTCTCTGCCACCAGGTACTTCAGCCCAATTAGCTGAGCTCATAGCCCTGACTTGAGCTTTAGTGCTGGGAAAAAGAAAAAGAATAGCCATCTACACTGACTCCAAGTATGCCTTTCAGGTGCTACATGCACATGCGGCTATTTGGAAAGAAAGGGGCCACTTGACCACTCGAGGGTCCCCAATCAAATATGGTGATCAGATTCTTCAACTCTTGGAGGCAGTCCATCTGCCCACTGAGGTTTCAGTCTCCCACTGTAAAGGACACCAAAAAGGGAACACAGAAGTGGCACGAGGGAACCAAGCAGCTGATCAGGCAGCTAGGAGAGCAGCATTACAGAACCATGACCTAATAGGGGTTACCACCTTAGTTCCACAGACTAATTTGCCAGAAACTCCTTCATATACTGAAGGTGAGACTCTTAAAGCTAAGAGCGAGGGCTTTCAAGAAGATCATATGGGTTGGTTCCAAAAGGAGGGACTCCTTTTTCTGCCTGGAAACCTCCAGTGGAAGTTGGTTAACTCCTTACATGCCACTACTCATTTAGGAGAAAAGGCCCTCTAAAGATTACTAGAAAGGTCCTTCAGAGGAGCAGGCTTCCAAACAACTGTAAGACAGGTGGTCTCCTCTTGTCCCACTTGCCAATTAAACAACCCCCAAGGAGCTCGAAGACCCCAGCTGGCCCAGCCCGTCCAACGACGTGGGGCCTACCCAGGAGAGGACTGGCAGATGGACTTCGCCATCTGTTGAGGAACAAACACCCTCTTCCACAACACAAGAGAAGACTATACACATGGATATCACCAGATGGTCAATACCAAAATCAGATTAATTATATTATTTGCAGCCAAAGATAGAGAAGCTCTATATAGTCAGCAAAAACAAGACCTGGAATTGACTGTGGCTCAGATCATGAACTCCTTATTGCCGAATTCAGACTTAAATTGAAGAAAGTGGGGAAAACCACTAGACCATTCAGGTATGACCTAAATCAAATCCCTTCTGATTATACAGTAGAAGTGACAAACAGATTCAAGGAATTAGATCTGATAGATAGGGTGCCTGAAGAATTATAGACGGGGGTTCATGACATTGTACAGGAGACAGGAATCAAGACTACCCCTAAGAAAAAGAAATGCAAAAAAGCAAAATGGCTGCCTGAGGAGGCCTTACAAATAGCTGTGAAAAGGAGATAAGTGAAAAGCAAAGGAAAAAAGGAAGGCATACCCATTTGAATGCAGAGTTCCAAAGAGTAGCAAAGAGAGATAAGGAAACTTTCCTCATTGATCAGTGCAAATCAATAGAGGAAAACAATAGAATGGGAAAGACCTGAGATCTCTTCAAGAAAATTATAGATACAAGGGGAACATTTCATGCAAAGATGGACACAATAAAGGACAGAAATTGTATGGACCTAACAGAAGAAGAAGATATTAAGAAGAGGTGGCAAGAATACACAGAAGATCTTCATAACCCAGATAACCACAATGGTGTGATCACTCACCTAGAGCTAGACATCCTGGTATGTGAAGTCAAGTGGGCCTTAGGAGGCATCACTATGAAAAAAGCTAATGGAGGTGATGGAATTCCAGTTGAGCTATTTCAAATTCTAAAGTATTATGCTGTTCAAGTGCTACACTCAATATGCCAGCAAATTTGGTAAACTCAGCAGTGCCATAGGACTGGAAAAGGTCAGTTTTCATCCCAATCCCAAAGAAAGGCAATGCCAAAGAATGCTCAAACTACTGCATAATTGAACTCATCTCACATGCTAGTAAAGTAATGCTCAAAATTCTCCAAGCCAGGCTTCAACAGTACATAAACTGTGATCTTCCAGTTGTTCATCTGGTTTTACAAAAGGCAGAGGAACCAGAGATCAAACTGGGAACATTTGTTGGATCATTGAAAAAGCAAGAGAGTTCCGGGAAAACATCTATTTCTGCTTTATTGACTATGCCAAAGCCTATGACTGTATGGATAACAACAAACAGTTTAAAGTTCTTAAAGAGATGGGAATACCCAACCACCTGACCTGCCTCTTGAGAAATCTGTATGCAGGTCAGGAAGCAACAGTTAGAACTGTACATGGAACAACAGACTGGTCCAAATAGGAAAAGGAATATGTCAAGGTTTATATTGTCACCCTGCTTATTTAACTTATATGCAGAATACACGATGAGAAACTCTGGGCTGGATGAAGCACAAGCTGGAATTAGATTGCCAGGAGAAATATCAATAACCTCCATTATGCAGATGACACCACCCTTACGGCACAAAGTGAAGAGGAACTAAAGAGCCTCTTGATGAAAGTGAAAGAGGAGAGTGAAAAAGCCTGCTTAAAACTAAACATTCAAAAAGCTAAGATCATGGCATCTGGTCCTATCACTTCATGGTAAATAGATAGGGAAACAGTGGATAGAGTGACAGATTTTATTTTGGGGGGCTCCAAAATCACTGCAGATGGTGATTGCAGCCATGAAATTAAAAGACACTTGCTCCTTGGAAAAAAATTATGACCAACCTAGACAGCATATTACAAAGCAGAGCTATTACTTTGCCATCAAATGTCTGTCTAGTCAAAGCTTTGGTTTTTCCAGTAGGCATGTATGGATCTAAGAGTTGGACTATAAAGAAAGCTGAGCACTGAAGAAATGGTGCTTTTCAACTGTGATGTTGGAGAAGACTCTTGAGAGTCCATTGGGCTGCAAGGAGGTCCAACCAGTTCATCCTAAAGGAAATCAGTCCTGTATATTCAATGGAAGGACAGATGCTGAAGCTGAAACTCCAATACTTTGGCCACCTGATGTGAACTGACTCATTTGAAAAGACCCTGATGCTGGGGAAGATTGAAAGCAGCAGGAGAAGGGGTGACAGAGGATGAGATGGTTGGATGGCATCACCGACTCAGTGGACATGAGTTTGGGTAAACTCCAGAAGTTGATGATGGACCGGGAGGCCTGGCATGCTGCAGTCCATGGAATTGCAAAGAGTCAGACACGACTGAGCAATTGAACTGAACTGAACTGAGTGAGGTGGATGACCCTAGAGCCTATTATACAGAGTGAAGTAAGTCAGAGACAGAAAGACAAATACCATATATTAACACATATATGGAATCTAGAAAGATGTTACCAACAATGTTAAGTATGGAACAGCAAAGGAGAAACATAAAGAACAGACTTTTGAACAAAGAAGGAGAAGGAGAGGGTGGGATAATTTGGGAGAATAGCACTGAAACATATACATTACCATATGTAAAATAGATAACCACTGCAGGTTTAATGTGTGATGCAGCACACCCAAAGCCAGAACTCTGGGACAACCTGGAGGGATAAGGTGGGAAGGGAGATGGAAGGGGGCTTAGGATGGAGGGGACACATGTATACAATTCATATTGATGTATGGCAAAAACGATCACAATATTGTAAAGTAATTATCCTCCAATTAAAATAAATAAACAATGCTTTTAAAAAGAAAGATAATGGTGATATTATTTAATTCTTGAGTGCGTGCATGTTAAGTTACTCCAGCCATGTCTGACTCTGGGAACCTTTGGATTGTAGCCCACCAGGCTCCTCTGTCCATGGGATTCTCCAGGCAAGAATGGGAGTGTGTTGCCATGCTCACCTCCAGGGCATATTTCCCACCCATGGATTATACATGCATTTCCTACTGCTTCTGCCTTGCTGGTAGTTTCTTTACTGCTGAACCACCAGGGAAGCCCACTTAAGTTTTGACTGCTCTATACTCATTTTTGCATTCATTATTATAAAATGAACAGTTGAATAGTTTCTTAAATTCATGTATTAAAATGCTTTTTAAATATTTTAAATCCCCTGTACTAGTATTCGCCCTATGGATATGATTTGACTTTGGTTTGTCAACATGAAAAAATTGTATAAATGATTAGCTTAACAAATCGGAAACAAAATGATCTTTCAAAAACTCAAGTTAAACACAGTAAGTTGTCAATAGCTATTTATTGATGGTGATGATATTGTCTGCCTTTGAAGAGCTGTTAATAATACAATACAAACCATGTGCTCTTGAAGTCACTTGAATGGGTATTTAATAATATGATGACTAATTTGCTGCAAGATTGAAATCTTATCTGGCATTAATGCAAAATATAGCATAGGCCTTGTAAAGAGTCACCGTTACACACGGTGCTTTTTATAAAATATATCCTTCTGTGTATTCAAGTATTTTGACATTAAAATATTTATTTAACCTATTTTTAAATTCCAAATCCTGAAATTTTAGACCTTCTCTACTTTTCCTTCTGCCCAAGAAGGTACAACATGTTGCTACTTTACAAGATTTAGCATACATTAACTTGGTCTTAGAGAACTAGCAGTTTAAAAAATAGAAAAATACCTTCAATCACCACCGTCCCCCACCTTGCAAAAAAAAAACACAAACCCTTCCATTGTAAGGAGAACTTTCGAGTCCTCTTGGAGAGCACTGGCAATTCATTCAGTATTTCAGTGCTGTCAGTCTGTAATCTGTTGATTGGTGTTCATAATTCTTCACAGAGATATTGTGAAGATTAATGAAATAGAGTTTGTAGAGTATTTTATCTCTTCAAATGCAAGTTCTGTGAGCTGAACATTTAGAAGCCTCATTATACAGGCTGTAGTGTGCCAGAACTCTTAAACTGTTAGTAAAATCTCTTAAGTGTTGTACTTTATCATTGCTGTCTTGATAATGCAGGGCTGTGCCTATCATATCAGTTTTTGTCTCTTCAGGACTGTTTAAGCCTGTACTATTGATACTTCTCATTTATCAGTGTAACATTGATCCTTTTATACGTGGAGAGTATAGAATTATGCTTGAATTGTCTTATACTATCACTTTCCAGTGCCCAGTGCTATATAAGAACAACCCGTAATTACACAGAAAAAAAATGATGCTATTTAAACTCTAGCCTGTGTATGATGAATCTCCTAAAGCTGTGCTCTACCCTCTGATATGTTTTTCTCCCAAAAATCTCTAGGAAACTTTGTTAAGATACCTAAAATATAGTGCCTCAAATCAACAAAGCTTCCTGCATCATTGTCATAAAATAACATCAATTCCAGAATGCAATATCTTCTAGAAAAGACTTTAAATTCCAGAAGAAAATACAGATAAACTTGCTTTGAATTTGATATTAACTCCCACTACCTTGAGGAAGAGAAAGTTGATGAGACATAGAGATATAAGAGAACTCTAGAGTAGCCAAGGACACTTAGGTGGATGGAGGGGAGTGGTTTGGTCCTCATTCACTGTCCTTGAATCTGGGAACAGTCACGCTCAGGAAGGAAATACAGCTGAGGACTTATCAAAAGGCAAACTGTTTCCAGTCTCTTATATGGTAGCATTTATTTGAGGATAAAACTTAAACTATTCTGTTGGAAACCTAAAATACTTGTAAAATATGTGTGTGTCTTCTTCTTTTTCTTTTTTCCACTGTATTTAGGAGTGTTATATTGTACATTCTGTGGAAAATAAAATTTAAATTTTGCTATGAAATTCACACAAATATGCTTTTATTTAATAATGTAAAAAGGAGTCAGATTACTTAAAATACAATGACTATGCAAACTTTTTCTTAATTTTCTGACTGGCTATATTTTATAAGTGAGAATTTCTGATTTAAGTATATAAAAAAATTCACTACTGAATATGTTGCTAATATCTTAAACTAATTGTCACTAGCTGATCATATTTTAAATAACAAAAGTGAGACTATTTTTCTATAATACATTATCTAGATATTATAAGCTAGTTACTGTATATTTATACATGACTAGATGGTTTATTGAAAAGAAAGCAATTTAGACACATGATTTTTAGTGTAAATTTAGATAAAAGTTATCTGAAAGAAATACTTTTATAAATTCTTCTCTGCTTCAAATTCCAAAAACTATCAACTGCCATTAACAAAATCTTTAGATGGCCAATAATCTTTAGATTTAATCATATAATACTCAATGTAAATAATCAAACTCTTATAATCTATCAAAATATAAAGATGTGTCTATTACAGTGTATCTCTTGCTGAATTTCCTATGTTTACCATTTTAGCTGTATCTTCAAGATACATTTTATGATAATATAAATTCAGGTTTCATTTTTAGGACAAATATCCTGAAAATCATAAATACACTTATCATGACAGTGATATTTTAAGAGGCTCTATGTTTCAGATATTCTATATTCTGCTTTGCAGAAATTTTCTATGTGAATGAGTAGGAAATAATTTAAAGATTAAAGAAACTGAGCGCACTTTTCTGAATCTCTGAATTGTAAAAATAACAGAGAGCTCTCTCTTAAATACAATTATTGGTAGCAAAACTTGATGATGTATCAAAAGATAATTTTATAAAGCTTGCAATAATGTAAATCCTTGTAAACTTGTAAAGATTAAAAATTAACTTTCCAGTATTTGAAGTATTTGGTATTTTATAGGTAGTATTGAAAATTCGCAACACTTAATAAAAGGTTGTACTCTACCAGAATTCAGTATTCAAGCCTATCAGAAAGGGGAAAAGCGCCACCTATTGATCAGAATATGCAAATTGTTTGTTGGTCCTTGAATTTTTAGCTTTGTTAACTGAGTTGGAGTAAAAGAATTTACTAGGTTTAAGACTTTATCTCCTTGATATAAAGTTCTTTAAATCCTTTTTACTCTGAAGAATACAATATATCCATTTAAGTATATATTAAATATATTTCAAAATCTAATTTCAGCTGTCCTTTTCATCATATTGTCTTCACGAGCAGCAAATCACAACTGTCTCAACAGTATGTTTGATGGATTGTCTTCTGAAATAATGAAACATAAACATATGTCCTTTTTATTTAACAGTGAACTTTGTAAGTAGAATAAAATGTGTTTTCATGAGTCTAATAAACTGGTATTTAAAAATCATATTTTATTAAAGGAGTCAGATATGGTCAAATAGGAATAGCTTGACATGACATCATGCATGTAGTTTAATAAATGTGTTTAGTGTATGTAATTACAGTCATTGGTTACATATTTAACTTTAAATTCTGAGGGCTTGATAATGAATAGTTAATTCACTGAGTGACATTTCAACAAATTGTATTAAAATTCATGGACCATGTAGGCTGAATGAAAAGGTAACTGTTATTATTTTGAAATAAGATTTTATGTCTTCATAGAACTGAGAAAGATTGACCTTCTCATGAGATATCTCTGTACTTCTATTACATCCCCAATATCAATAGAAAAATGTTTTTAATCTATACAAGAGTGTTTTTATCCTTTCAATGCATAGGAGATTATCAGGCTCAAATCCTGAACTTATCTATAGACAGAAACTGCCCTCAACCTCTGGAGTTATAAAGAAGCAATTCTAAATAACATCTAGAATAGTTCTTGCTTAGCAAAATATTAACCATGTAAAATCACATAGCCTTCAAAAAAGAAACAATACTGTCACGCACTTGAAGGAACTATAACTGTAAATAACATCTAATTAGGTTAAAGTGTGCTTAAATTACCCCCCTAAACATAGAATATTCATTCAGATAGAAAAAATCCAATGTTCAGAGGCCTTTATTTTCTAAAGATGATATATCGTGTTTCTAATTTGTGTATAGTAAATAATTGTAATGCCTCTATTTTACTAACCTCCCTGTGAAACTTTACAGGTTATCTTTGTTCTTTTCTCGATCAATAAAGTAACAGCAGATAACTATTAATATATTTCTTTGCATCTGCACAATGAAAACTTTAAATATTAAAACGAAATATTGCAGCCCATATATCATCTACTCTTACAAGACAGGAATGACAGTATTAAGATGCACATTCAGGATAGCAGTCTTTCTACTTTGAACGCTGTCAAGAACAAAGTGCTTTACAGACTTAAAATAAATCTAGGTACTAATCCATTGAATTTCTGACAACAGGAGCCCACGGTTTCCATGCACTTAGCCGAGTACTGCATAAGAGCTTGTGCATTATTTATGGCCACTAATGGTGTTGCAATGCGCTTTGTGTGAAGCAGTGACAGTGCAATCGGCTAAGATAGCTGCTGCTGTGGACAAAGCCATACATTTTCTTGAGCTTGAATTTTTGACAGAATACTCTATTAATGCCAATTCTGCTTAAGTAAATGCTGAGCAGGGGTCAGTTGTTCCTTTTTTTCCCCCCTTCTCTTATTATTTAAGAAAACAGTGCCATAAAATTGAAAATGATGTTCTGAGGTTTGCTGAATTTTACAGTACAACAGTAGCTGATAAAGGTCACTCTACTTTTTAGTCTACTTTTATGATTTCGTGTGATGGTCCACAGACTCAATAGGAAAGCTCTTAGCACTAGGAAAGGGAGGTGCTATTAATTCCAGTTTCAGTGCCATTATACTCTTCAGTGGATCAATAGAATTAAATGAGCTGAGATATTAGGAAAATATTGAAAAAGCAGGAGGGTTGTATTGTTTGACCAGGGTTGGGATGAGTTGAAAATAAAAAGCCATCTACAGAAGCTGTCAATAAATCATGAAAACTATACTCTGAACCAAATGGAATACAGCATGAAGCCTCACACCTTAAATGAGCATAGTGTCTTGTCTTTGTTGTGGTTTTTTTTTAAATTAAACATTTTATTTGAAGTATCCACTGAAGTTATCTTTTATCAATCAAGTAAATTTTTTAAAAAGCATTTAAGCTCACAAAGAGAATATTTCTGAAATGATATCTAGATGAGGGCAGTTCTACTTACAAGTTTCAAAAATGTATCTTGATGTATGAAACATAACAAAAAAGAAGTGGGACTGTATTTCAGATTTTAAAAATAAAAATCAAGATTCTATTTTTTGAATATATATTATATATATATCTGGATGGACAACTTTTTGGATTATAGACACATGGTCAGTTTTCCCTTTATTATGTAAGGATTTGTCATTTAATTAAACTGAAAGAAGTCAATACAGTCTAGTCTTTATAGCAAAAATAATTTGAAAGTTTTCATCTTAAGCAATAAGAGATGCACATTAGATTGAACATTATTAATATAATACTTACTCTCTGAATAAGTGAAAGTAGAAAAGATTCACCAATCACTAAAGGGTTGACATTCTAAGCAAAATAGATGTTGTCACAAATATGTGTTTACTTCTTTTGTGATTAAGCCTTACTGGAACTTGACACATTTAAAAATTACCTCACAGTGATAAATTTAATATATTATAATACCTTTCTTTTCAAAACTAATATCAACAAAAAACTCTACTTGAGAAAAGTATTTTTTAATGTGTGTTTATGGCAAATCCTGCAAAATGCTCATCTCAAGATATATTCATCTTGCTTACTGTAAGGCTGCATGTTCCTTCCACCTTTGTGGTTAGCTGCTTCCCTTGTAGGTCAGTCAGTAAAGAATCTGCCTGCAGTGCAGGAGACCCGGGTTCGATCCCTGGGTTGGCAAGATCCCCTGGAGCAGGAAATGGCAACCCACTCCAGTACGCTTGCCTGGAAAATCTCATGGACAGAGGAGCCTGGTGGGCTGCAGTCCATGGAGTCGCAAAGAGTAAGGCATGACTGAGCGACTAACACTTACTTACTTACACTTATGGCAATTTCTAGACAAAGGAATGTGAGAATAAGTGGTTTGTAGCATTTCTAGGCCATTTAAAGAGTGGCTGTGCGACCTCCTGCATTTTTTCCCTCCCTCTAAATGAATGCAGATGACAATAGTAAGAGTAAAGCTACAAAACAGAAGAAATAAGGACCCCAGAACTTCTGCAAGGGATCACTACAAATGGGAAAATGTGCTTGCACTGCCGTGAAAGCAAGAATGATCACCAATTGTGTCTGAGCCATTATACCTATTGAGTCTATTGACTACCACTGCTTAGGCTTTCCAAAATAACAGAGACAGCATTAAGTAAAGGTTAGTAGTCATTGACACATAATGGTTGTGAAAGATAAAGATATTATAAAACATAGAACTCAAAAATTGTTTTTCACTGTTCTTAGAATTTTTCAAATTGTCATATTTAGTAATCTACTTTATGATAAGTTTTTCTTTTCATGACTTTGGAGAAAGCATCTCAAAAAATGGCAAATTCTATTCAAGGTAGCCCAAATAATGAGTTTAGTTTGACAGTATCCTCATGTAGACTATGTACATACACATAATGAGTAGAATGAAAGATAATTGGACACTTATTTCATTTGACTGTTCTGGATAAAACCTAATACTCTTATTTTAATCAACTATGTTTCTGAAATAGAAATTATGGTTCTGACCCTTGAAGACAAGGGAAAATTTGATTTCTCTGAGAAAAAGCTTTGCATATTGAGCAAAATATTGTACATTGACAAGACTGAACAAGTATTTTGGGTTTCATTTGATCTGCCAGACTTCATGTGGATGCATTCTAATCTCTATTGATTTTTGATAAAGATTCTTAAGGTTGATAAAGAGAAATTGGTTAGAATAAATGATCTCAGAACTTGGCAATACCTCTCATAGATCCATCTTATATAGAAGATCAAATTTTAAGAGGACAGACTGAATTTGAAAAGAGAATAATGAATTAGAAATCTTAAGGAAAAATTATTGCTTAAAACATTTTTTTTCCCTTACAGCTTTACATAATCATTGTATGGAAGAAAAATATAATAATTCCTCTCCTTAGCTTCTTCTCTCAAGTCTAGTATGTTCATAGAATGTCCACATTCTTGATATGATTCCATATATACTTCTAAACAAATGGTAGAGTACTGTAGCCTGCCAGGCTCCTCTGTCCATGGAATTCTCCAGCCAAGTATACTGGAGGGAGTTGCCATGCCCTCCGCCAGTGGACTGTCTCAATCCAAGGATGGAACCCAGGTGTCCTGAATTGCAAGCAGATTCCTAACCATCTGAGCCACCAGGGAAGTCCCATTCTTTAATATATACCTATATAATTTATCAGATGTTGTAGATTTATAAGTTCTTTAAAGTTTTAGTATATATATTATATATATATATATGTATATGAATCACTTGCTATACACCTGAAACCAATAAACATTGCAAATCAAATATATTTCAACTTTTTAAACTTCATTAGGTGAAGTCACATCCTTCTTGTATTAAGTAAAATCAGTGAAAAATATGTGAATTCATGGTCTCTCTTCTGTTTTCTTGAGATGTTTTTTGGAACAAGCTGAAAACATATCCTTCCACAGACTACCTTAAATGTAGTGTCAAAACTTCAGTGTTTTCTCTTTTAAAAATGTGTATGTAGGAAACAAATTGCTATTATTTTCATTGGTCAGTTCAGTTCAGTCGTTCAGTTGTGTCCAACTATTTGCAACCCCTGGACTGCAGCATACCAGGCTTCCCTGTCCATCACCAGCTCCAGGGCTTGCTCAAACTCATGCCCATCAAGTCAGCGATGCCATAAAACCATCTATTCTCTGTCATCCCCTTTTCCTCCCACCTTCAAACTTTCCCAGAATCAGGGTATTTTCCAATGAGTCAGTTCTTCGCATCAACAAGTACTTCGCCAAAGTAATGGAGCTTCAACTCAACATCAGTTCTTCCAATGAATATCTAGGACTGATCTTCTTTAGGTTTGCCTGGTTTGATCTCTTTGCAGTCCAGGGATTTTCAAGAGTCTTCTCTGACAGCACAGTTCAAAAGCATCAGTTCTTCAGCACTCAGCTTTCTTTATGGTCCAACTCTCACATGTATACATGACTGCTGGAAAACCATAGCTTCGACTAAATGGAGCTTTGTTGGCAAAGTAATGTCTCTGCTTTTTAATATGCTGTCTAGGTTTGTCATTCTTTTCTTCAAAAGAGCAGATGTCTTTTAATTTCATGGCTGCAGTCAGCATTTGCAGTGATTTTGGAGCCCCAAAAGTAAAGTCTGTCATTGCTTCCATTTTTCCCCCCATCTATATGCCATGAAGTGATGGGACCAGATGCCACGATCTTAGTTTTGTGAATACTGAGCTTTAAGCCAACTCTTTCACTCTCCTCTTTCAATTTCATCAAAAAGCTCTTTAGTTCTTCTTCACTTTCTGCCATAAGGATGGTGTCATCTGTGTAGCTGAGGTTTTTGGTATTTCTCCCAGCAATCTTGATTCCAGCTTGTGCTTCATACAGCTGTGCATTTCTCATGATGTACTTTGCATATAAGTTAAATAAGCAGGGTGACAATACACAGCCTTAGTGTACTCCTTTCCCAATTTGGAACCTGTCTGTTGTTCCATGTCTGGTTCTAACTGTTGCTTCTTAACCTGCATACAGATTTCTCAGGAGGCAGGTAAAGTGGTCTGGTACTCCCATCACTTTAAGAATTTTCCACAATTTGTTGTGATCCACATAGTCATAGGCTTTGACACAGTCAATAAAGCTGCAATAAATGTTTTTCTGGAACTCTCTTGCTTTTTTGACCCAACAGATGTGGGCAATTTGATATCTGGTTCTTCTCTCTTTTCTAAATCCCACTTGAACATCTGGAATTCATGATTCACATACTGTTGAAGTCTGGCTTGGAGAATTTTGAGCATTACTTTGGTAGCATGTGAGTTGAGTGCAATTGTGCGGTAGTTTGTACATTCTTTGGCATTGCCTTTCTTTGGGATTGGAATGAAAACTGATCCTTTCCAGTCCTTTGGCCACTGCTAAGTTTTCAATATTTGCTCACTTACTGAATGCAGCACTTTGACAGCATCATCTTTTGGAATTTGAAATAGCTCAAATGGAATTCCATCACCTCCAATAGCTTTGCTCATAGTGATGCTTCCTAAGACCCATTTCACTTCATATTCCAGGATGTCTGACTCTAGGTGAGTGATCACACCATCGTGGTTATTTGGGTCATAAAAATCATTTATGTATAGTTCTTGTGTGTATTCTTGCCATCTCTTCTTAATATATTATGCTTCTGTTAGGTCCATACCATTTCTGTCCTTTATTGTACCCATCTTTGCATGAAATGCTCCCTTGGTGTCTCTAATTTTCTTGAAGAGATCTCTAGTCTTTCCCATTCTATTGTTTTCCTCTATTTCTTTGCATAGATCCCTGAGGAAGGCTTTCTTATCTCTCCTTGCTATTCTTTGGAACTCTGCATTCAAATCTTTCCTTTTCTCCTTTGCCTTTCCCGTCTCTTCTTTTCTCAGCTCTTTTTAAGGTCTCCTCAGATAACCATTTTGCCTTTTTGCTATTTTTTTTTCCCTTGGGGATGATTTTGATTACTACCTCCTGTAAAATTTCACAAATTTCCACTCACAGTTCTTCAGGCACTCTATCTATCAGATCTAATGCCTTGAATCTATTTGTAACTTCCACCGCATGATTGTAAGGGATCTCAACTAGGTCATATCTGAATGGTCTAGTGGTTTTCCCTTCTTTCTTCAATTTAAGTCTGAATTTTGCAATATGGAGTTCATTATCTGAGCTACAGCCAGATCATGGTCTTACTTTTGCTGTCTGTATAGAGCTTCTCTATCTTTGGCTACAAAGAACATGATCAAGCTGATTTTGGTATTGACCATCTGGTGTTGTCTATGTGTAGAGTAGTCTCCTATACTGTTCCAAGAGCCTGTTTGCTATGACTAGTGCATTCTCTTAGCACAACTCTGTTAGCCTTTGACCTGCTTTGTTTTGTATTCAAGGCCAAATTTGCCTTTTACTCCGGGTATCTCTTGATTTTCTACTTTCACGTTCCAGTCCCCTATGATGAGAAGGACATCTTTTTTTGGGGTGTGTTTGTTCTAGAAGGTCTAATAGGTCTTCATAGAACAGTTCAGCTTAAGCTTCTTCAGGATTACTGGTTGGGGCATAGACTCAGATTACTGTGATATTGAATGATTTGCTTTGGAAAAAAACCAAAGATCAGTCTGTCATTTTTGAGATGCACCCAAGTACTGCATTGTGGACCCTTTTATTGACTTGAGGGCTACTCCATTTCTTCCAAGGGATTCTTGCCCACAGTAGTAGATATAATGGTCATCTATATTAAGTTTTCCCATTTAGTCCATTTTAGTTCACTGATTCCTAAAATGTCTTTGTTAACTCTTGCCATCTCCTGTTTGACCACTTCCAATTTACCCTGATTCATGAACCTAATGTTCCAGGTTCCTATGCAATATTGCTCTTACAGCATGGGACTTTTCTTCCAGCACCAGTCATATCCAAAACTGGGCATTGTTTTCACTTTGGCTTCATCTCTTTATTCTTTCTGGAGTTATTTCTCCACTCTTCTCCAGTAGCATATTGGGCACCTATGGACCTGAGGAGTTCATCTTTCAGTGTCATACCTTTTTGCCTTTTCATACTGTACATGGGGTTCTCAAGGCAAGAATCCTGAGGTAATTTGCCATTCCCTTCTCCAGTCAACCCCATTTTGTCAGAACGCTCTGTCATGACCTGTCCATCTTGTGTGGCCCTACATTGCATGACTCATAGTTTCATTGAATTAGACAAGGCTGTGGTTCATGTTATGAGTTTGATTTGGTTTCTGTGATTGTGGTTTTCATTCTGTCTGCCCTCTGATGGATAAGGATAAGAGGCTTATGGAAGGTTCCTGATGCAAGAGACTGACTATGGGGAAAACTGGGACTTACTCTGATGAGTGTGGCCATGTTTAGTAAATCTTTAATCCAATTTTCTGTTGATAGGTGGGGTTATGTTGCCTCCCTATTGTTTAATCTGAGATCAAACTATGGTAGAGGTAATGAAGATTACATCCACCTTCTTCAAAAGTTCCTGCGCATGATTGCACTGCCACACTCAGTGCCCCCAACCTGCAGCTGGTCCCCGCTGACCCATGCCTTCACAGGAGACTTCTGGACACTCACAGGCAAGTCTGGGTCAGTCTCTTGTGGGGTCACTGCTCCTTTCTCCTGAGTCTGGTTGCACACAAGATTTTGTTTGTGCCCTCCAATAGTCTGTTTCTCCAGTCCTGTATAAGTTCTGTAATCAAACCCCACTCGCCTCCAAAGTCAAATTCCATGGGGGTTCTCAGTCCTTTTGCCAGATCCCCAGGTTGGGAAATCTGTGTGGGTCCTAGAACTTTCTTAACAGTGCAAGAATTTCTTTAGTGTAATTGTTCTGCGGTTTGTGGGTCATCTGCTTGGTGGCTCCATGGTGGGGTTAATGGTCACCTCTTCCAAGACTTATGCCACATGCTGTGTGACCTTGGTCTGCTGCACCCAGAACCCCTGCCCTTGCAGCAGGCCACAGCTGACCTGTACCTCCACAGGAGACACTCAAACTTTCAAAGGCAGTTCTGGCTCAGTCTCTGTGGGGTCTCTGGGTCCTTGTGAGCAAAAGGTTTCGTTTGAGCCCTCTGAGGGCCTCTGGTGGGTATGGAGTTTGATTCTAAATGCGATTTTGCCCCTCTACCATCTTGCAGGGGCTTTTCTTTGCCCTTTGGTGTGGGGTATCTTTTTTTGGTGGGATCCAACACTCTCCTGTCAATGGTTGTTCTTCAGTAAGTTTTAATTTTGGAGTTATCCCAGGAGAAGATGAGTACATGTTCTTTTACTCCACCATCTTGTTTTCCATTTTGATTGGCATGTTTCTATTATTTTACATTTGTAAATTTATATTTTAAAATTGGTAATTTCAGATAATTTTGCATGTAGCTACTACAACAAATTAGTATTATTTATTAATTATATATTCAGTATCTTCATCTTAGTACATCCTTTCTAATATCAATTCTTACAAATTCATATAGGATGAAATATTTCAACCTTCTTCCATTTCTTTATAAGTACAACTTCATGATTTTGTCTTTGGCTACATGTTAATCTCCAAACAATCAATGGGAAATTTTGTACTGATTGGAGAATTTTTCATCAATTTCTTAAAGTGGCATCCTCTGAAAGTATTATATAGAATATAACCTGTGGTACTTTAAATAATTATTATGAATCATGAATTATACCCCCTGCTAGTAACAGACTTTTAAAGTCTATTTAAGACAACATATGCAATTCACTTTGTAAAGTTTGGGTCTAAATTCACCTTTTTCTCCTACAGATCACATATTCCTATTTTGACCAAAATTGAACAATGTAGTTTTATTCATTTTTTATATAAGCACAATATCTATTGATGCATATAAATATATATCATACACAAATATGCTTCTCATTTCTCACCACCTTCTATCCCCTTCTTCTTCAACCCACCATCCACCTTTCCTCCACCATCCCCCAAGAGCATGAATATACCTGAGAGACAATACATTTTGAAACCAGACTCTTGAGTGTCACCAAAAATCTTTTTTGAGTCCCTTAATCTTTTTTTTCTCTTTGCAAACCATTTCCCCACACACATAAGGAAGGGAGTTATGCATGTCTCAGCTTCACAATGTCTTTTCTGTGATATTCATACAGTCCTTTCTTGGTCCAGAACCCAGTCTACACAACAACATATTGTCCCACATTGGGTAATATATTCAGGCATGGACCAAATAACTGTAGCTAGAGTCAGGATCAGGAAGGTGTTATAACTATTATAATTACTATTTTGGTATGATGTGGCAGAAGATTACTTGATCTGGTAAAAGCACTAAGATAAACTTGGCCTAATGACTTCACTGGTTTATGTTCTCACTGATAGTACACCAGTGTTCTCTATATCCTTGCCAACACTTGTCACGTCTTATCTTTTTTGATAATAAACATCCTGACAGTTGTGAGATAATACCTTGTTGTGGTATTTAATTTACATTTCCCTCATGATTAGGAATGCTGAACACTTTTTTTCAAGTACCTATTGGCCATATAAAGACTTTCTTTAGAAAAATGTCTATTTATATTCTTTGCCCATTTTTTTTTCAATTAGATTGCTTTTATTTACTTATATTTTGCCTTTGAGTAGTATGACTTCTTCATATATTTTGAATATTGATTCCTTTTCAGATAGATGCTATGCAAATATTTTCTCCCATTTGGTAGGTTGCCTTTTAATTTTCTTGATAATTCCCTTTGCTGTACAGAAGCTTTCTTAGTTTAATGTAGTCGTATCTGTTTGTTTTTGTTTCTGTTGTCTTTAATTTGGAATCAGATCCCTCTCCCGATAATTGCTGCTAAGACCTACATCAAGGAGTTTACCCTCTGTTTCCTTGTAGGAGTTTCAGGATTTCAAGTCTTACATTCTGATATTTTGTTCATTTTGAGGTAAATTTTGTGAGTGGTATAAGATTCTTCTAGTTTCATCATTTTATATATGGCTGTCCAGTTTTTCTAACACCCTTTTTTGAAGAGACTGTTCTTTCCTCATTGTATATCATTAATTCCTTTATTATAATAAACCCATAGGTGTATGGATTTATTTCTGGAGTCTCCACTTTGTTCAATTAATTTGACTGTTTTGTGTGAGTACCATACTGTTTTCATTACTATAGCTTTGTAACATAGTTTGAAATCATGAAGAAGGATGCCTCCAGCTTTGTTCTTCCTTCTCAAGATGACTTTGGCTATTCAAGGTGTTTGTGGTTCCACACAAATTTTAGGATTGTTTGTTCTATTTCTGTGAAAAATGACATTGATATTTTGATAAGTATTACACTGAATCTGAAGACTGCTTTGGATAATATGGGCATTTTAACATTGTTAATTCTTGGAGCATGAGGTATCTTTCCATTTTTTGTGTGTTTTCAATTTATTTCATCAGTGCTTTATAGTTTTCAGTGTACAGGTCTTTCACTCAGTTTAATTTATCCCTAGATATTTTATCTTTGCTGATGCAATTGTAAATGTGATTCTTTTTTCTTAATTTCTATTTTGGCTAGTTCACTATAATTATATAGAGATACAAAAGATTTTTATATACTTTGTATTCTGCAACTTTACTAAATTTATTAGTTCTAACAGTTTTGGGGTTTTGTTTTTTTTCTTTTTTGGTGGAATCTTTAGGGTTTTCTATGCATAATATATCATCTACAAACAGTGGCAATTTTATTTCCCCCTTTCCAACTTGCTTGCACATTCATTTCATTTTTTTTTGCCTATTTTCTCTTGCTAAGACTTTCAGTTTTATGTTAAATAATGTGGCAAAAGTGGACATCCTTTTCCTGATCTTAGGGGAAAAGCTTTCAGATTTTCATCATTAAGTATGGTGTTATCTGTGGGCTTTTCATATATGGCCCTTATTATGTTGAGGTGTGTTTCCTCTTATTTCCATTTTCTTGGGAGTTAGTCATAAACTGATACTGAATTTTGTCAAATGCTGTTTCTGCATCTATTGAGATGATCATGTGGGTTTTATTCTTTATTTCTTTAATGTGGTGTATCACATCGATTGATTTGTAGATATTGAACCATTCTTGCGTCTTTAGAATAACTTTCATTTAATCGTGGTATATGAATCTTTTAATGTATTATATAATTTATTTTATTATTATTTTGCTGAAGATTTTCACATCTCTGTTATGGGGATATTGACCTGTAATTTTTTTTCTTATATTATCCTTGTTTGTTTTTGGTACCAAGGTAATACCAGCCTTGTAAAATGAGTTTGGAAGTGTTCTCTCTCCTCCTATTTTTGGGAGAGATTTAGAAAGATTGGTAGTAATTTTTGAATGTTTGGTGGAATTGACCAATAAAACTTTCTGGTTCTGGACTTCAGTTTTGTGGGAGGTTTTTGATTAGTGATTCAATCTTCTTACTAGTGATATTATGATATACATTTTTAAAGATTTATGTATGTTTTTGTGCAGAAGTATGACTAAATATACAGGCAATCTTTATTTTAAAGTGTTATTATGATTAAAACTTATTTTGCTTATGTCTATTTGAACCTAATTCTCTGTACTAAACACATTTTTATACTGAGAAAGTTAACTTTAATTAAAATTATATTCAAAAAATAAAATGCAGTTTATACACAAAAGTATGTACGTATATATGGAATACATGTATGTGTTTTTGTATGTATGTATACATGCTTAGAGTGGGTCTTAGAAATCAACTAATTCAGAACTCTAGTGGAGAAATTAAAAAACTTTCTCCAGGTCAAACAGCCAAATTATAAAAATCTTTAGATTTACGTATAGCCTCTTTTCAGTTCTATTACATAAATAAAGTACTTTTTAAAATTAATTTTACCTAAATAAATATATATGTTTATATATGTTTATGCTTGCATAATATATATATATGTGTATATATATATATATATATCCTACAAAATTAGGTTGCCTGGTACTTGAAGGTAAGGGCTTAAATACTGTTTTAAACAAAAGTAAGTAAAATAATATTCGACTTTAAAAACCTAGATTTCATTGCAAGCTACTGTCAAGGTTTGCTTTATACCCAATTGCCACAAGTCTAGTTTGTTCACATAGCATTTCTCCTTAAGGTCTGTAAAAACTGATTAGAAGAGTTGTCAGTCAGAGTGATTAGTGTATAGACTCAAACTCAAAATGATAACAACATGACAATATTATTTCAAAACCATATAATAACACTTTCTATTCTAAATATTCAACTTAAGAATCTTGGAATGAATTCACTATTATATCAGATGCCTAGAAAAATTTTCAATGCAGTTAGCAGGAATGAATTTATTGCCATAACTCAGATATTATAACTTCAGTGTACCATACATAGGTCTGGGGAAAAATATAGATTTGAAATTATAACTTAATAAAACTTGCTCATATAAACCTATATCTCTAGTAAATACAAAACAGATGTGCTAATGTCTCCTAAGGTAAATGCATAATGGACAAAGATAACATTTTTTCCACAATAACATTTTATTTCTTTCACCTGTTCATTTTTTATGCACCTGTGTCTTGTTGGCAGTTTGCTCAGTTTGAATTTGGGCAACATAAGTATCAACGCAGTGTAACTACTATTTTCTCTTGTGTGTTTTATATTGTTCATAAACTGTTTTCATAGATGTTGTATGTCCTTATAATTACAGAGAGTCAAGCTTGTAGTTATATATAGCTTTTTCTTGACTTTCTCAATTTTTCATCAAAATGAATAAAGTTGTCAGAACTCCCTAAAATGAGCTGGTATACTTTTAATAATTTTCAAATACTTTGCTTTTGGTGAATTTGCTTTTTTTAAAGATTTGTTTCACATTTTTAATATTGCTTGACCTCTGCAGCTATAAATTCAGTAGGCCTCTTTTGTTCACAGGAAGGGCAAGAACAAATGTTTTTCTATGACTTTAAATCTTGTTATTCACTATCACAATCGTTATGCTTATGTATGAGTAATATTTTCTGTCCAGTACCCTGGGTTCAAGTTATTGAATTCTTAAAGAAAGGAAAAGGTAGAAAATGTACAGTATTTTCTCTATAAATATAAATAAATTATGCCATAAATTATGTCCACTTAAGTCCAGATTAAATGTTTCTGCTGGACCCTATTATTTATTTACTATTGTTAATATTTTAACATTAAAAATTAATATTAAAATTTTAATTTTAATATTTAAAGCTGAACTACAAGTGATAATAAAACTGCACAGAGAAGCTGCAGTAGTCATTTATTTTCACATGTTATGTCATATGCAATTTGAATTCTAGAAAGTAAATAAAATGTAACTATGAAATTAAATTACCAAAATGCAAGGCATCAAGTAAGCTTCTAAACAGAGAAAAATAATACGTTGCTTGTCATGGAAAAACATGACAGAGTAATTTTATTGTTATTTTCTATTATATAATTGTATGTTGTATAAAATATCCATAAGTCCTTTCACCTAGAATATGGAAAGAATGAACTTACGTGATATTACACACGAAGGGACTTATGTTAGCTAATAATAACACATTAAGTAAAGTATATAGAGAAGATAATTTTTATCTTCTTTAAAAATTTCTTTGGACAGCCTAAATGTAGCCTGACCAAAAAATAGGGATAATATCTGTATAATTTGTCAAATTTATTGTATCTGCTTTAAATATAACTATTCTTATAGCCCAAATGTGTCATCATATACTATCTATATATGAACATGTGTACCCACCATGTCATATAAATAATATTCCTTTTATTAATATTATCTCTACTTAATCATAAATCCTCATTATGAAATACAAATTTTAAATTTTATAATTGGAGCTCATTCATTAAAAAGTGCTTTAAAGTGCACTATGTTATTTATAAGGAAGTGCTTCAGTGTTTTTAAATTTGGGCATATTTAGCAGGAGAAACGGAGAAGGCAATGGCATCCCATTCAGATACTCTTGCCTGGAAAATCCCATGGATGGAGAAGCCTGGTAGGCTGTAGTCCATGGGGTCGCTAAGAGTCGGACACAACTGAGTGACTTCCCTTTCACTTTTCACTTTCATGCATTGGAGAAGGAAGGCAACCCACTCCAGTGTTCTTGCCTGGAGAATCCCAGGGTAGGGGGAACCTGGTGGGCTGCCCTCTATAGGGTCGCACAGAGTCAGACACGACTGAAGCGACTTAGCAGCAGCAGCAGCAGGAGAAAAATGACAGTATCATAAATGATAATCTTTAGTTTTTTAATGGAAAATTAATACTTTTTTACTCAATAATGCCCTATCATCTGGAAAACTTGAGAATATTTTACTACAATAAATCATGTGCAATTTCTTTACTCAGTTTTCTATTTTTAAGGTTGCAGAAGCAATGGAATACTCTCACTGTTCCAATAGTTATTTTGCTTATCAGAATAGGTATATAACCTAATTAGCCTAATTTTTTACTGCTATAGATCAGTGTTGTCCAATATAATACATGTGACTATTTGCATTAAAATTAAACTTTAATAAGATTTAAAAGTAAGTTCTTCAGTCTTACTTGAAATATTTAAAGTTCTCAATAGTCACATGTGACTACTGACTACCAAATTAGACAGCACCAAAGTTTTCCATCACTTGCAAAGTTTATTGAACAGCACTGCTCTAGATTATTTATATCCTTCTCTTAAAGGTACATACTTCAGGACAAGCTCCACACCTTCCATTTCATGCCTCATGTTAAAAAGAAAATATAAAATATAAAAGTGTGTATGGTATTAAGATTTAACATGATTTAGTGCAACAGATAAGAGTTTCACTTGTTTTTCATTATATGGATAACCTTGGTAATTTACTATACATAATTCACTTTCAATATCCTACAAAATGAGACTGATAAAAGCAGTATGTTTGGATTATTATTGTTTGTATTATATGATCTATTTGAAGAATAAACATATGGTCAGGCATCTAGCAGCATTTAGTCAATTTTTGTTCTTAAAATGTCTATTGTAGTTATTAGTACTTTACTCAGGTGATGAAATTTTACTGGTTTATGCAAACTCATTATTATAATATCATATCCTCTTTTCTGCTTTTTTCTATTTTTAAATTTTGCTTTTACCCCTTTGGGACACATCAACAAGTGCTGTGAGGGGAAAAAAATACTTTATTTCAGCCCATTTTGGATTCTGAACAATATTATTCATATGTAAGCCCATGGAGGGTATTTAAGCTTGAATAAGCTAGTCAGAAAATTGAAACTAGTATTATAGTATCATGGAATTATTAGTTGGTCTCCAGATTATTCAACAGAAGTCGTAATAAATAGATAAGGGATTTCTAAACAAACAACCTCACAGTGAATGTGAAGTCTTCTTAATCATATACCTGCCCAGCCCTTTACACCAGCGGCCTTTGATGCACTGCACTTACCATGAGTGTACAGTATTTCTCCCTTGTATAATAAATAATTCCTTGCATACTCACTTAAGCATCAGAGCTTAGCACCAGATGTGTTGCTCTTTTCGTGCTGAATCTTGTATTGCTTTTCAAAAGGCAACAGTAGATTGGTTCTCTATGCATGGACAGAGAACAATTTTCTATTTTGTTCAAAAGCACACCACTCTAACCATAAAAGCTAGAATGAAGTATTTGCTCTTATTTCATCAAATTCTACTGAATTATTCAGCAGTTTAGGATGTATTTAGTCAATATAGAAAGGGTAAGTCTAGAATGCTAATCTTATTCAGTTAGAGTAGGTATTAAGTACTGGGATTTGAATCATTCTACCATATTTAATTTACTGCCTACAGGGGCCAGATCTGTTTTGAGTATATCCTAATGAAGACCTGATTTAGGAGGCTCTCTGCTATGCCTTCTTCAAAGCAATTAGTGAAAACAATCCAATTTAAAGAACAGTTGTTGGGATTAACATATACACACTACTGTATATAAAATAGATAACCAACAAGGACCTATTACCTAGCAAAAGGAACTATACTGAATATTTTGTAATAATCTATAAAGGAAAAAAATATGAAAAGGAATCTGTTTCTCTATTGTACAACTCAATCACTGTAATGTACACCTGAAACTAACATGACACTGTGCATCAACTATACTTCAATTAAAAAAAAGTAGATTAAAAACAAAAAAAATTTGTTAAAACAAGAAGACATTTTCAAATAACATGTTAAATCTTCTGTGCTATGATATTATTTGTAATATATATACATATGAACATATACCACAGACTCTCACTTCAGTTATATAGATATATCTACATTCTATTATCTTGACCCAATTAAATTGCATATTTATTCTCCATTTCTACTGTATATATTTCCTTCCATTAGCTGGACATTGTATCAGAATTACTTCTGATTTTCTTAAAGTTAAGGTAAAGATGTTTTATTTTGCTTCATTCAGGCTCCAATGATAGAACCTTAGCCTAGAAGTACAAAGAGATGGGTTTGAGTCCCAGACCTCGAGATTCTTTCCAGAAAAAGTAATATATAAACATATGATCACTTTTCCAATTTGCTCACTATTCTTATTTCAGTCTCTTGCTAGTAAATCACAATTGAACAGATTCTTCTCTGCAGATAGTTTGGAGCTAGGATTTCTAGATACTGATTTTCTTAGGGAACAGGGCTAGAAATGAAAAGGAAAGAAAACTGGGGAACTCATCACAAAACAAACTATTTCTATTACTATGAGTAGTTAAACATAGGCTGAATTCCAATGCATTAGTGAAATCTTGACTTGCATTTTTCTTTTCAAATACTCTGTACCCAGAATAACCAATAAACACATCTAGGAATTTCAAACCTGGGACTGATTAGCCTCTTTTCATTTTCCAATTAAATATGTTTATATTTATGAGGAATTTTTTTTTCTATCTGGATTTAACTTTTTCATGGGGTATGACAATCTAAAAATAAGTTAATGTAGTTTATATCTATATTGAATGCTGCTAAGTTGTTTCAGTCGTGTCCGACTCTTTTTGACCCCATAGACAGCAACCCACCAGGCTCCTTCATCAATGGGATTTTCCAGGCAAGAGTACTGGAGTGGGGGTGCTATTGCCTTCTCTGATATCTATATTGAATGATTTTAACTCAATTCTTTCAGTAGTAAATCTGCTAATATTACATAGTATGAATGCAAAGATGATCCAGAGTTAGATTTTAAGATCCAATAGGATTGTGACAATCATATAATATTACGATTACTCATGATGACTTTTCCAATTAAGTTTTACCAAAAAATCCATATTTTTCCCCCATGGGAAAGAAAATTCAATAACTGTAACATGGATCAAGATGTACTATTTGTCAAAATATTTTCCTTTTTGGCTATTTGTACCATTCACTTTATGTCACTTATTAGCTCTATATTTCATAGCTAAAATTATTAACTAGCTAAAGAAAAGAACAGCAAGTTCCTTTAAGCCATCAATTAGAAAACCATCAGTGTCTTTCACTCAAATGACTAGTGTGAACTCTTGCTTTTTCTACTTCTGCTTTGTCCATCTGGAATATTTTACTTATAGTATTTGTCTTGCCTTTGGTTTTTGTGTTTCTGTGTAACCTGGCATCTGATTTCTGATTTGCTTGTTAGTCTGATATTCTAGTATTTATATACTATGAATTCTTGCCATGTTTAGCCCATTCATTGAGAGTATGACAGTCATATTGGCATAAAGAGAAAAAAGCCATTAATATGCTTCTACCAAAGCTGGAGCCTAGTACTTTTCAGATCTACTTCTTAGTATGTTTCCTCATGGTTAGAAACTCTGTGACTCTGGATTTAGATTCCTGTGTCCTTGAATGAGGGCTTGCCAAGTGGCAGTAGTGGTAAAGTGGTAAAGTAGTGGTATGTCTCTCCAGTGCAGGAGACATAAGACATGCGAGTTTGATCCCTGGGTCAGAAAGACCCCTGGAACCCACTCTAGGACTCTTGCCTGGAGAAACCTATAGACAAAAGAGCCTGGCAGGCTATAGTCCATAGGGTTGCAAGGAGTCAGACATGACTGAAATGACTTGGAATTTGGATAACATTTTCAGCCTTCTACTATTAGACCACAGTTCAATGAAGGCAGACATCTTGAATTTCTGTCTGTATCATGCACACACCAATATAAATGAAACATACACTTCAATATTGAGACTCTAATCAATATATATGTAATCACTTTAGTTTTCCTAAGTCGTAACATCACTGAAAAACAAATGTTAATAATTTACTCAAAACCATTCAACTAATAAGTACTATGGCCAGAACAAAACTCGAATGACTGATATTCTTACAACATAAATTTGGTCAGTCAGGAAGAAGAAATAAGAAATTCTTACAAATATCTGAAACATAAGACATTACCCACATCAAAAAATGATGATATTTAATTTTCCATTAGAAACATACCATTCAGTTAGGTTCAGTTCAGTTGTTCAGTCGTGTCTGACTCTTTGTGACCCCATGAATCGCAGCACGCCAGGCCTCCCTGTCCATTACTAACTCCCGGAGTTCACTCAGACTCACGTCCATCGAGTCGGTGATGCCATTCAGCCATCTCATCCTCTGTCGTCCCCTTCTCCTTTTCCCCCAATCCCTCCCAGCATCAGAGTCTTTTCCAATGAGTCAACTCTTAGCATGAGGTGGCCAAAGTACTGGAGTTTCAGCTTCAGCATCATTCCTTCCAAAGAAATCCCAGGGCTGATCTTCAGAATGGACTGGTTGGATCTCCTTGCAGTCCAAGGGACTCTCAAGAGTCTTCTCCAACACCACAGTTCAAAAGCATCAATTCTTTGGCGCTCAGCTTTCTTCACAGTCCAACTCTCACATCCATACATGACCACTGGAAAAACCATAGCCTTAACTAGACGAACATTTGTTGGCAAAGTAATGTCGCTGCTTTTGAATATGCTATCTAGGTTGGTCATAACTTTCCTTCCAAGGAGTAAGCGTCTTTT
The DNA here is from genome assembly GCF_019923935.1 of Bubalus bubalis. NCBI lineage: Eukaryota > Metazoa > Chordata > Mammalia > Artiodactyla > Bovidae > Bubalus > Bubalus bubalis. The sequence continues at coordinate 44,231,884 of NC_059169.1, forward strand.
AATTTCATGGCTGCAGTCACCATCTGCAGTGATTTTGGAGCCCAAAATAATAAAGTCTGACACTGTTTCCACTGTTTCGCCATCTATTTCCCATGAAGTGATGGGACCAGATGCCATGATCTTCATTTTCTGAATGTTGAGCTTTAAGCCAACTTTTTCACTCTCCTCTTTCACTTTCATCAAGAGGCTTTTGTGTTCCTCTTCACTTTCTGCCATAAGGGTGGTGTCATCTGCAAATCTGAGGTTATTGATATTTCTCCTGGCCATCTTGATTCCAGCTTGTGTTTCTTCCAGTCCAGCGTTTCTCATGATGTACTCTGCATAGAAGTTAAATAAGCAGGGTGACAATATACAGCCTTGACGTACTCCTTTTTCTATTTGGAACCAGTCTGTTGTTCCATTTCCAGTTCTAACTGTTGCTTCCTGACCTGCATACAGATTTCTCAAGAGGCAGGTCAGGTGGTCTGGTATTCCCATCTCTTTCAGAGTTTTCCACAGTTTATTGTGATCCACACAGTCAAAGGCTTTGGCATAGTCAATAAAGAAGAAATAGATGTTTTTCTGGAACACTGTTGCTTTTTCGATGATCCAGCGGATGTTGGCAATTTGATCTCTGGTTCCTCTGCCTTTTCTAAAGCCAGCTTGAATATCAAGAAGTTCATGGTTCACATATTGCTGAAGCCTGGCTTAGAGAATTTTGAGCATTACTTTACTAGCATGTGAGATGAGTGCCATTGTGTGGTAGTTTGAGCATTTTTTGGCATTGCCTTTCTTTGGGATTGGAATGAAAACTGACCTTTTCCAGTTCTGTGGCAGCTCTTAATATTTTTAAAACTTTGAACTTTGAGTATACATCCTGCCTCATCCTTCCCCTTAGGTATATTACCTTAAACCTAATAGTTTAATCTCTTTCTGCTTCAGTGTTCTCATTTGTAAAATTAAATAAGAAAATGACCTTAAGACAACAATGTTTAATGTCTGCTAAATATTAAGCAGAACCATTACAATATTGTAAAGTAATTATCCTCCAATTAAAATAAATAAATTTAAATTTAAAAATAAATAAATAACAAAAATAAGTAAATAAAATAAAAAAGAATTTTATCTTTTTTTTTTGACTGTGCCGCATTGCATGTGGGATTTTAGTTTCCTAACCAGGGTACAAACCTGTGCCCTGCAGTGGAAGTTCAGAGCCTTAATCACCGGACTGCCAGAAAAGTCCCAAGAATTTCATCTTCATATCATTTATTTTATTTATTTAAGACAGATTTATCCTGTATTTAAAAAGATACTGACCAATATCCAAATATGTTTACTCTTCTCTTATTATATTACATATTTATCCACCAAAAAAAGTAATATTAATTTTTTATCATTATTGACTCACAGTTGCAACAAAAAGTTTTATTCTTTCTGAAGTATAGATGATTCTTTCCATATCTAAGACATTATAAGTAGTATAAAATGGATTTCTGTGTCTAAACCTTTTGACTTCCTGGAAAAGCAGACTTGAAGACTTATGTGCAATATTTTTATTCTTAGATGTTACAGTTCATCCCTTTTTAATGACATCACCAATTTATTAGAGATGCTTGAATAATATAAGTTTAACATAAGTGAGAAAGCAAAAAAAATTCTGGCCTAGTACTTGAACTTTTATTTAAATTTACTTCTGGAAACATCACTTCAATAAAGTAAATACTAACTTCAGCCGCTCAGTCGTGCCCAACTCTTTGCGACCCCATGGACTGCAGCATGCCAAGCTTCCCTGTCCATCAACAAATCCTGGAGCCTACTCAAACTCATGTCCATCACACTAGTGATTTCATCCAACCATCTCATCCTCTGCTGTCCCCTTCTCCTTCTGCCTTCAATCTTTCCCAGCATTAGGGTCTTTTCAAATGAGTTGTTTCTCGTTCTTTTCGAATGAATTGGTTCTGGTTTGGCTACCAGCTGGCCAAAGAATTGGAGTTTCAGCTTCAGCATTAGTCCTTCCAATGAATATTTAAGACTGATTTCCTTTAGGATGGACTGGTTGGATTTCCTTGAAGTCCAGGGGACTCTCAAGAGTTTTCTCCAACACCACAGTTCAAAAGCATCAATTCTTCGTCACTCAGCTTTCTTTGTAGTCCAACTCTCATATCCATACATGAGTACTGGAAAAACCATAGCTTTGACTAGATGGAACTTTGTTAGTAAAGTAATGTTTTTGCTTTTTAATATGCTTTAAACAGGTGACCTATGACCAATAGGTTGGTCATAGCTTTTCTTCCAAGGAGTAACTGTGTTTTAATTTCATGGCTGTGGTCACCATCTGCAGTGATTTTGAAGCCCACCCCTCCCCCAAATAAAATCTCTAACGTTTTCCATTGTTTCCCCATCTATTTGCCATGAAGTGATGGGACCGGATGCCATGACCTTAATTTTCTGAATGTGGAGTTTTAAGCCAATTTTTCACTCTGCTCTTTTGCTTTCAACAAGAGGCTCTTTAGTTCTTTCCTTTCTGCCATAAGGGTGGTTTATCTGGGTATCCGAGGTTATTGATATTTCTCTCAGCAATCTTGATTCTAGCTTGTGCTTCACCAACCCAGCAACTCACATAATATATTCTGCATATAAGTTGAATAAACAAGGTGACAGTATACAGCCTGGATGTATTCCTTTCCTGATTTGGGATTCTTGACCTGCATATAGATTTCTCAGGAAGCAGGTCAGGTGGTCTAGGATCCCTGTCTCTTTAAGAATTTTCTACAGCTTGTTGTGGTCCACACATTCAAAAGTTTTAGAGTAATCAATAAAGGAATAGTAGATTGTTTTCTGGAACTCTCTTGCTTTTTCAATGACTAGCGGATGTTGGCAATTTGATCTCTGGTTCCTCTGTCTTTTCTAAATCCAGCTTGAACATTTGGAAGTTCAGCATTCATGTATTAATAAAGCCTGGCTTGGAGAATTTTGAACATTACTTTGATAGAGTGTGACATGAGTAAATTGTGCGGTAGTCTGAATAATCTTTGGCATTGTCTTTCTGTGGGATTGGAATGAAAACGGACCTTTTCCAGTCCTGTGGCCACTGCTGAGTTTTCTAGATTTGCTGGCATACTGAGTGCAACACACTTATGGAGGAAAGCAAAGAAGACCTAAAGAGCATCTTGATGACAGTGAAAGAGGAGAGTGAAAAGCTGGTGTAAAACTCAACATTCAGAAAATTAAGATCATGCCATCTGGTCATATCACTTCATGGCAAATACATGGGGAAACAGTGGAAACAGTGGCTGACTTTATTTTGGGGGTCTCCAAATTCAGGTAGGACCTAAATCAAATCCCTTGATTATACAGTGGAAGTGAGAAATAGATTTAAGGGACTAGATCTGAAATATAGAATGCTTGATGAACTATGGACGGAGGTTTGTGACATTGTACAGGAGACAGGGATCAAGACCATCCCCATGGAAAAGAAATGCAAAAAAGCAAAATGGCTGTCTGGGGAGGCCTTACAAATAGCTGTGAAAAGAAGAGCAGTGAAAAGCAAAGGATAAAAGGAAAGATATAAGCACCTGAATGCAGAGTTCCAAAGAATAGCAAGAAGAGATAAGAAAGCCTTTTTCAGCGATCAGTGCAAAGAAATAGAGGAAAACAACAGAATGGGAAAGACTAGAGATCTCTTCAAGAAAATTAGAGATACCAAGGGACCATTTCATGCAAAGATGGGCTCGATAAAGGACAGAAATAGTATGGACCTAACAGAAGCAGAAGATATTAAGAAGAGGTGGCAGGAATACACAGAAGAACTGTACAAAAAAGATCTTCATGACCAAGATAATCACGATGGTGTGATCACTCACCAAGAGCCAGACATCCTGGAATGTGAAGTCAAGTAGGCCTTAGAAAACATCACTATGAACAAAGCTAGTGAAGGTGATGGAAATCCATTTGAGCTATTTCAAATCCTGAAAGATGATGCTGTGAAAGTGTTGCACTCAATATGCCAGCAAATTTGGAAAACTCAGCAGTGGCCACAGGACTGAAAAAGGTCAGTTTTATTCCAATCCCAAAGAAAGGCAATGCCAAAGAATGCTCAAACTATGCTCAAAGAGTGCTCAAACAACGCTCAAAGAATGCACAATTGCACTCATCTCACACGCTAGTAAAGTAATGTTCAAAATTCTCCAAGCCAGTCTTCAACAATACATGAACTGTGAACTGCCAGATGTTCAACTCGGATTTAGAAAAGGCAGAGGAACCAGAGAGCAAATTGTCAACATCTGCTGGATCATCGAAAAAGCAAGAGAGTTCCAGAAAAACATCTATTTCTTCTTTATTGACTATGCCAAAGCCTTTGACTGTGTGGATCACAATAAACTGTGGAAAATTCTGAAAGCGATGGGAATACCAGACCACCTGACCTGCCTCTTGAGAAACCTATATGCAGGTCACGAAGCAACAGTTAGAAGTGGACATGGAACAACAGACTGGTTCCAAATAGGAAAAGGAGTACGTCAAGGCTGTATATTGTCACCCTGCTTATTTAACTTATATGCAGAGTACATCATGAGAAACACTGGGCTGGAAGAAGCACAAACTGGAATCAAGATTGCTGGGAGAAATATCAATAACCTCAGATTTGCAGATGACACCACCCTTATGGCAGAAAGTGAAGACGAACTAAAAAGCCTCTTGATGAAAGTGAAAAAGTTGGCTTAAAGCTCAACATTCAGAAAACTAAGATCATGGCATCTGGTCCCATCACTTCATGGGAAATAGATGGGAAAATAGGGGAAATGGTATCAGACTTTAATTTTTGGGCTCCAAAATCACTGCAGATGGTGACTGCAGCCATGAAATTAAAAGACGCTTACTCCTTTGAAGGAAAGTTATGACCAAACTAGATAGCATATTCAAAAGCAGAGACATTACTTTTCCAACAAAAGTCTGTCTAGTCAAGGCTATGGTTTTTCCAGTAGTCATGTATGGATGTGAGAGTTGGACTGTGAAGAAAGCTGAGCACTGAAGAATTGGTGCTTTTGAACTGTGGTGTTGGAGAAGACTCTTGAGAGTCCCTTGGACTGAAAGGAGCTCCAATCAGCCCATTCTAAAGGAGATCAGTCCTGGGTATTCATTGGAAGGACTGATGCTAAAGCTGAAACTGCAATACTTTGGCCACCTCATGCTAAGAGTTGACTCATTGGAAAAGACTCTGATGCTGGGAGGGATTGGGGGCAAGAGGAGAAGGGGACGACAGAGGATGAGATGGCTGCATGGCATCACTGACTCCATGGTCGTGAGTTTGAATGAATTCCAGGAGTTGGTGATGGACAGGGAGGCCTGGCGTGCTGCAATTCATGGGGTTGCAAAGAGTTGGACATGACTGAGCGACTGAACTGAATTGAACTGAAATCACTGCAGGTGACGACTGCAGCCATGAAATAAAAAGACACTCCTTGGAAGAAAAGCTATGAAAAACCTAGACAGCAAATTAAATAAAGCATACATATTAAAAATTTGGCATTGCTTTGCCAACAAATTTCCCACTAGTCAAAGCTATGGTTTTTCCAGTAGTTATGAATGGATGTGAGTGTTGTGCTATAAAAAAAGCTGAGCGTCTCAGAATTGATGCTTTTGAACTGTGGTGTTAAAGAAGACTCTTAAGGGTCTCTTGTACTGCAAGAACATACAACCAGTCTATCCTAAAGGAAATCAGTCCTTAGTATTCATTGGAAGGACTGGTGCTGAAGCTGAAACTCCAATACTTTGTCCACCTGATGCAAAGAACTGTCACTTGAAAAGACCCTGATCCTGAGAGAGATTGAATGTGGGAGGACAAGGGGACAACAGAGTATGAGATGATTGCGTGGCATCACTGACTTAATGGACATGAGTTTGAATAAATTCCAAAAGTTGGCGATGTACATGGAGGCCTGTCGTGCTGCATTCAGTGGGGTTGCAAAGAGTTGGACACAACTGAACAGAACTGAACTGAGTACAGCACTTTCACAGCATCATCTTTTAGGATTTGAAATAGCTCGACTAGAATTCCATCACTTCAAATAGCTTTTTCATAGTGATGCTTCCTAAGGCCCACTTGACTTCGCATTCCAGGATGTCTGGCTCTAGGTGAGTCATCACACCACCGTGGTTATCTGGGTCATGAAGATCTTTTTTGTATAGTTCCCCTGTGTATTTTTGCCACCCCTTTTAAATATATTCTGCTGCTGTTACGTCCATACCATTTCTGTCATTATTGTTCTCATCTTTGCATGAAATGTTCACTTGATATTTCTAATTTTCTTGAAGAGAATCTAGAGTTTCCCATTCTATTGTTTTCCTCTATTTCTCTGCTTTGATCACTGAAGAAGGCTTTCTTATCTCTCCTTGCTCTTCTTTGGAACTGTGCATTCAAATGGGTATATCTTTCCTTTTCTCCTTTTCCTTTAGCTTCTTTTCTTTTCTCAACTATTTGTAAGCCCTCCTCAGATAACCATTTTGCCTTTTTGCATTTCTTTTTCTTGGGAATGATCTTGATCCCTGCCTCCTGTAGAATGTCATGAACCTCTGTCCATAGTTCTTCAGGCACCCTGCCTGTCAGATCTAATCCCTTAGAATCTATTTGTCACTTCCACTGTATAATCGTAAGGGATTTGATTTAGGTCATACCTGAATGGTCTAGTGGATTTCCCTACTTTCTTGAATTTAAGTCTGAATTTGGCAATAAGGAGTTCGTGATCTGAGCCATAGTCAGCTTCTGGTCTTGTTTTTGCTGACTGCATAGAGCTTTTCCATCTTTGTCTGCAAAGAATATAATCAATCTGATTTTGATGTTGACCATCTGGTGATGCCCTTGTGTAGAGTCTTCCCTTGTGTTGTTGAAAGAGGGTGTTTGCTATGTCCAGTGTGTTCTCTAGGCTAAACTCTATTAACCTTTTCCCTGCTTCATTCTGTACTCCAAGGCCAAATTTCCCTGTTACTCCAGGTATCTCTTGACTTCCTACTTCTGTATTCCAGGATCCTATAATGAAAAGGACATCTTTTGAGGGTGTTCTAGAAGGTCTTGTAGGTCTTCATAGAACTGTTCAACTTCAGCTTCTTCAGTGTTACTGGTTGGGGCATAGACTTGGATTACTGTAATATTGGATGGTTTTCCTTGGAAACGAACAGAGATCATTCTGTCATTTTTAGATTACATTAAAGTACTGCATTTTGGACTCTTTTGTTGACCATGATGGCTACTCCATTCTTCTATGAGATTCTTGCCCACAGTCGTAGATATAATGGTCATCTGAGCTAAATTTACCCATTCCAGTCCATTTTAGTTCACTGATTCCTAAAATGTCAATGTTGACTCTTGCCATCTCCTGTTTGACCACTTCCAATTTGCCTTGATTTCATGGACCTAACATTCCAGATTCCTATGCAATCCTGCTTTTTACAGCATCAGAAGCTTTACTTCCATCACCTGTTACATCCACAACTGAGTGGTGTTTTAGCTTTGGCTCCATCTTTTCATTCTTTCTGGAGTTATTTCTCTACTGATCTCCAGTAGCATATTGGGCACCTACTGACCTGGAGAGCTCATCTTTAAGTGTCATATCTTTTTGCCTTTTCATAATATTCATGAGATTCTCTCAAGGCAAGAATACTGAAGTGGTTTGCCATCCTTTTCCAGTGGACCATGTTTTGTCAGAACTCTGCTCCATACATGTCCGTCTTGGGTGGCCTTACCCAGCATGGCTCATTGTTTCATTGAGCTAGACAAGGCTGTGGTCCATGTAATCAGTTTGGTTAGTTTCCTATGATTGTGGTTTTCATTCTATCTGCCCTCTGATTGATAAGGATAAGTGGCTTATGGAAGCTTCCTGCTTGGAGAGACTGACTGAGTGGAAATCTGGGTCTTGTTCTGCTGTGCGGGGCCATGTTCAATAATATAGCTTAAAAAAAAAAAAAAAAAAAAAAAAAAAAGAGTAAATACTAGCAAAACTCTAATTGTTTTCATAAATGTAGTATTTAATCCCATCACAATATACTGTCTTTAACATTTAATATTCTACCTTGATAGATTAAGTTTGGCAAACAACTCTGTTAGAAGTGGTTTTGTATTTATCATGTTCATTTTCATGAGATTTCCAAGAAAAGAAGAGTTAAAAGTCTGACTAACTCAAAACCAGCAGAAATTTTATTGCCTTTTTTTTTTTTTTTTTTGTATTCTTAACTGGTACTTATTTCAGAGGAATGAGTACTAAAAGACAGATATTCCTTTTTTTTTTCTTTATTTTTCTTTTCCTTAGCTAGAAAACTTACTATTAATCAAAAGTAACATATATGCTAAGTAATTACTACCTGGAAAATTTAAAACTATATACCTTTCTTGCCTTATCTTTTTTAATTCCATCATATTTGAAAACAAGAAACAAGAGATATAGTTCTTATTACTTTAGTTTAGCATAGAATGGGTTATCATTCAAACTAGTTAGCATACAAAATAGATGTTTTCTCTTCAAATGCCTATGTTTGTATTTTAAGATAAATGTCCTCTGAATTTTAGCAAATTCCCATTTGCTATTATAGTTTCTCTTTTATATCCAAAAAACAAAAGAATTTTTGTGTAATTTAGGTAAGAATATATAGAAATGTAAATAAAATGTTAATGTAATGACAAAATAGATATACCTTTCTAATATTTTCAGATGAGCCAGAGTATTATTAATATTTTGGCAACAAACATAGTGTTTTACATTTACATTGTTCAACCAAATAATAGTTCTATATCACTATAAGCAACTTACATGTTTTCTTTGTGGAATGAAACATCCACATAATGGAACATTAAAACTCTGTATTAATGGAAAGGAATATTCAAAATGATGAGGCTTAAACATTTTGGAATGATGTTAAATTCTGGAGTGTCTTAACAAATCTAAGCCTGCTCTCCTTCACCAAAATAAAAATAAAATTATTGTTGAAGTAAAGCCTAAACAACAATAACAAACTTGTGCTTCATATTAAGAGATCTAACTTACAAAATATAGAGAAAAACATGATCATAACTAATATGTGTATGGATGAGTGCATGCTCAGTCATTTCTGAGTCTTTGTGACCCCATGGACTGTAACCCTCCAGTCTCTTCTGTCCATGGAAATTTCTGGGCTGGAATACTGGAGTGAGTTGCCATTTCCTTCTCCAGGAAATCTTCCTGACCCAAGAATCAAACCAACGTCTCTTGCATTGCCAAGTGGCTTCTTTACCACTGTGCCTCCAGGAAAGCCCAATAAGTAGAAGACTGGGAAATTATGTTTGTTTGGATAAATACTTGCCTTAAACAGGAGTTACTTTAGAAACATTTTCCTGACTCTCCACTTAATGAAATAAAGCAAGCAAAAACTTTTCAGGATTGGATATATCATTATGCATATGTGTGTGTGTTTGTGTGTGTGTGTATGTGCTGTGTGCTAAATTAGTTCAGTCATTTCTGACTTTTGCGACCCTGTGGACTGTAGCCCACCAGGCTCCTCTGTCCGTGGGATTATATATGTATAATGCACTTGGTTTTGCTACATGTGTTCATATTGAAATTTCTTCAGCAAATTATACTAATTTGTGAAATGATTATTGATAAAAATTGTTCAGTATTAGTCTTTATAAAACTTAAAATATTTCAGCATTTAGAGTGCAAAGGATGAAACTGGAGCCTATTATACAGAGTGAAGTAAGCCAGAAAGAAAAACACCAATACAGTATACTAATGCATATATATGGAATTTAGAAAGATGGTAACAATAACCGTGTGTACGAGACAGCAAAAGAGACACTGATGTATAGAACAGTCTTATGGACTCTGTGAGAGAGGGAGAGGGTGGGAAGATTTGGGAGAATGGCATTGAAACATGTAAAATATCATGTATGAAACGAGTTGCCAGTCCAGGTTCGATGCACGATACTGGATGCTTGGGGCTGGTACACTGGGACAACCCAGAGGAATGGTATGGGGAGGGAGGAGGGAGGAGGGTTCAGGATGGGGAACACATGTATACCTGTGGCGGATTCATTTTGATATTTGGCAAAACTAATACAATTATGTAAAGTTTAAAAATAAAATAAAAAAATTAAAAAAAAAAAAAGCCCAATATATACAGTAGCTATATACTTTTAAAGGGACATTATTTTTAGAAACAAAGTGGTTGGTAACTCTGGGAGTTATGCAATCATATTCCACATTTGAAATTAAACTTCTGAGGATTAATTAAAATATGTTTATATTCATGGAGTTATACAGAGAAGAGAAGAAGGAGGCAGGAGACAGAGGTGGCCAGAAGGATAAAAGGGGGAAATGAAAAGGAGGGAGACAGATCCAGCCAGTAATCAGTTCCCTAAGTGTTCTCCACCATCTGGAACACACAGAAATTCACAGATTAACAAGTGGTGCTGGGAAATCTGGTCAACCACGTGCAAAAGAATGAAACTAGAACACTTTATAACACCATACACAAAAATAAACTCAAAATGGATTAAAGATCTAAACGTAAGACCAGAAACTATAAAACTCCTAGAGGAGAACATAGGCAAAACACTCTCTGACATACATCACAGCAGGATCCTCTATGACCCACCTCCCAGAATATTGGAAATAAAAGCAAAAATAAACAAATGGGACCTAATTAACCTTAAAAGCTTCTGCACATCAAAGGAAACTATTAGCAAGGTGAAAAGACAGCCTTCAGAATGGGAGAAGATAATAGCAAATGAAGCAACTGACAAACAACTAATCTCAAGAATATACAAGCAACTCCTACAGCTCAACTCCAGAAAAATAAATGACCCAATCAAAAAATGGGCCAAAGAACTAAATAGACATTTCTCCAAAGAAGACATACAGATGGCTCACAAACACATGAAAAGATGCTCAACATCACTCATTATCAGAGAAATGCAAATCAAAACCACAATGAGGTACCATTTCACACCAGTCAGAATGGCTGCGATCCAAAAGTGTACAAGCAATAAATGCTGGAGAGGGTGTGGAGAAAAGGGAACCCTCTTCCACTGTTGGTGGGAATGCAAACTAGTACAGCCACTATGGAGAACAGTGTGGAGATTCCTTAAAAAACCTGGAAATAGAACTGCCTTATGATCCAGCAATCCCACTGCTGGGCATACACACTGAGGAAACCAGAAGGGAAAGAGACACGTGTACCCCAATGTTCATCGCAGCACTGTTTATAATAGCCAGGACATGGAAGCAACCTAGATGTCCATCAGCAGATGAATGGATAAGAAAGCAGTGGTACATATACACAATGGAGTATTACTCAGCCATTAAAAAGAATACATTTGAATCAGTTCTAATGAGGTGGATGAAACTGGAGCCTATTATACAGAGTGAAGTAAGCCAGAAAGAAAAACACCAATACTGTATACTAACGCATATATATGGAATTTAGAAAGATGGTAACAATAACCGTGTGTACGAGACAGCAAAAGAGACACTGATGTATAGAACAGTCTTATGGAATCTGTGGGAGAGGGAGAGCGTGGGAAGATTTGGGAGAATGGCATTGAAACATGTAAAATATCATGTATGAAACGAGTTGCCAGTCCAGGTTCGATGCACGCACGATACTGGATGCTTGGGGCTGGTGCACTGGGACGACCCAGAGGGATGGAATGGGGAGGGAGGAGGGAGGAGGGTTCAGGATGGGGAACACATGTATACCTGTGGCGGATTCATTTTGATATTTGGCAAAACTAATACAATTATGTAAAGTTTAAAAATAAAATTAAAACGAACAAACAAACAAACAAAAATATGTTTATGAAAAAATCATGACAACGTATTAAAAATATTTTCACCATGGGCTTAATGATTTGAATGAAGGAAGCAATTATACAAAAATACATTTTATAATAAGTAGTAAAATTTCATGGGACATAAATAATATGTGAAGTTCAATTAAATCCAGAAAGCCTCCATGTGAATTCATTACTTTAAATTTTCTATGCTCTCATATTTTAATGCTTACCCATCTTTAAATTTAGATTATTTTAAAACATGTTATAATCATTCACTAAGAAGATGTCAAGGACATTTTTTATTTTTGTTTTGTTTTAAATACTGTGCCATCCCCAGACAGACATCAGAAATGTTGTATTCTTGATTTTTAAGATTAAACTTTGTTTCATAGAACTTTGAATAGAAATATTAGTGATATTTCTAATTGAAGAAAAGGATATTACTACAAAAGTTGTGTTTTATGATTCTTTAAAGAGAATCACATATAAAATTCTATGACATGCAGATAGAACCCATTCCTGCTTTACTAACAAATCTAAATTCTTTAGCATTAAAAAAAAAAAAGAAAAAGATTAGAATTAAATCTCAACTACCTAAACAGGACCTGCCCTAAGAACAGAAGTATAAGAAGAAAAAACAAAAAGAGTTCTTAAGGAATTTCTCTGTGGGAAGCAGTGTCTTGCTGAATAGCCAACAAATCAAATACACATACAAAGAGACTAGTCAAAAAACAATCACTTAGGTAGTCATGCACATCCTTACAGTCATGAGGAAAAACATACGAATGAGGAATATGCAAAGTTTCAATTTGATATTTCCTTTGATCATTGGAGAAACTAATGTTTCCCAAGCATTCAAGGAAAAGTCAGTGGTCTTCTGAGGCAAACAACTACTGGGAAAAACCCCACCAAAATATGTAATAGGAGATGAGAATACCAGCAAAGGCTTTATGCTGTCCCAAAACAGCAACCAGGTTAATATCTCCAGCAGCTGTCCTGATCTCTGTGGTCTAAGCTTTTAACTAACTTTAATTAAATGGAACCTTTGGTGTGCAAGGGTACATATGCCTGGGATATGAATAAAAGAAACAAATAGCAGAGCCTGGCATATGGTTGCACACACATGCATCATTTGATTTCTGGTTTTTTTGCAAGAATATTTTAACATTCATGAGAGGTAAGAAAGATGAGAGCAAAAATAGAATTGTCTCTCTGGACTTCAACTTTTTGCCTACACTTCCTACTATCACAGTAGTATTAAAAAAAAAAAAAAAAACAACTATAAGTCTTAATTGTCAGATACACAATCTGCAATGTTTAAATGGACCCTGTGGATTTTGGTCCAAAACCAAACCAATTGGTTGCAAGCTATTTTTCTCTTTCATTAGATGTTCTGCTGCAGTATTTGCATAAATGTAACCGTGCTGTCCGTCTTTTAACTTTCACTCAATTAATTATGCTTCCAGCCCCCTGCTGATGGACAAAAATGAGACTTCATCTGCAAATAGCTTCAGCAGTTTACAGCTTATTAAATGCCAAAATCTAGTTAAGACAGTTTGAGAATTCTCATGTCAGGCATTTCAACATGCCATTTTTAACACAAAATTCTTATTAAAAAAATGAACCCACTACTCCAAATCAGGGGAAAAAAAAATCACTGGTATAAAGGTAATGAACATATTAGAATTTTATACAAATTGTGTACTTAGCATATGTGGCTTACTCTGAGCACACTTAATTGGTTTGCCTAATAATGAACCCTCTATGAGAAAGATTACCAAGTTGACAAGAAAATGGTCTCCACAAATTATAAACAGCTTTCATCTAAGGACCCACCTTTTATAATTTATATAGAAATCTGCGTATGGTCTGAAAAAAAAGCAGATGAATCAGAGTTATATATTCAAATATTCTTTTAAAAATAACTTTTCTCCTACTTTGTGTGACAGGTTTTGCATATTGCATCAAACATCTGGTGCGTTCACAAGCTAGTATTCTTTACGCCATTTGGGGTTAGCTCTTCATCTAAGCTAGAAAGAGAAAGAAAGAACAATCTATTCAGCAAAGCTAAATGAATAGATAAAACATGGCATTTTGCATTCTACTATGAAAGGACAGGAATCATTCTTTCCATAATTCTATGTGATTACTGACCTCCCTACATCCCCATGAGCACACTGATAAAATGAGATAAAATCAAAATATCCTTAAGAAACTTAATTTTCCTCAGGTATCTGAGGCATAAAACACTTTGTTCATTTCTGTACATACTTATTTTCTATGTCTATTTTGGAATGATATTTTTATTACTAAGATATATGCAATTAAATTTTCTTAATTTGGGGAGAAGGGGAAAGCATTCTATTTATTCCATTTGAAGAAATTAAAGTATTTACTAAAGTATGTTTGCATTTAATTCAGCATTAACAGTTTTGTGTTATTGTCACAAAAAAGTCAGGTTAGGTTCTCATGGCAATTGGCCATCACACTTTAATCTGAAGTTGTTGACTTCCTTCTTCAATCTTGTGTCGTATTGTATGGTACTCTACTCTGTTAGATTTTATTGACAAATTGTGTCATGTTCATGCTCTTTTCTTATAAACAATCATGATAGAGTAGAATGGGACATGATGATTTATGACAGAAATGTCAGGGATTATTTTAAAAGCAATTTCTGTCTGATCATATACCAATTAACAGCTTTCATAACAAATTCCTAAATACATAGTTGACATTTGATCAAAAGGAGCATATTTCATTGCTGATATTGGAATATTTGGGACATATCAGAAAGATCCCTTGGAGAAGGAAATGGCAACCCACTCCAGTATTCTTGCCTGGAAAATTCCATGGGCAGAGAAACCATGAGGGGCTACAGTCCATGGGGTCACAAAGAGTCGGACACGACTTAGCGACTAGACAACAACAACTACAAAGGAAATTCATGTTTCCACTCTGGTTATGATTGTGGAAACACGCAATGGCTACCAGTATTGCTCTGATACAAAATGACATTATTCATTATTTCAGTAATGTGTTAAAACCCTCTTTCTAGAGCGTCTGATAAAAGGGTAGAAAATACAGAAAGCCAAACATTTTATCTTAAGTTTCAATGAATTCTGTGTCATTTCTTATATATACTATAAGCAACCAGAAAGGCAGACTAGAAGGAACTGAGACAATTTTGCTAACCTGGAAGAAAAGAAAACATCAAAATAACATTAAAGTAAGTGGAGACTTAACATTACACATAAACTTTGTGAAGATACATAAATTGTGTTACAGATGTTGTTAAGCAGTTCTAGAATATCTTGGGATTCTTTTTTTCCCTGTGGGTAATTTGTAGGCAGCAAGTGGGAGATAAAACAGATTTTGCTTGATCTACTTTTTTGTTGTTTTTTATTTTGACAAAAATAGGGTAAATTTTCATTTTCTCATTCCTCAGAAAGACTTGAAGACTTTATTGGTGTATGGTGGTGTGTGGTTTCTTGAAATGTTTTATGTGTGTCTGCCTATTGGAATACTGTAGAATACTGTAGACTATGGAACAATTGCAAGTGATCTATCAGGCAGATGATTTGACCATTTTATCTGCTTTGGTTAAATTATGTAATAGTGTCTGCAAGAGGGTCACCAATACTTAACTCGAGTGCTAGAGATAGATCATAGAATTTATTATGAAAAAAAGTAAAATTATATGCAGAGAAGTAGTAAGGACACACACAATCTTTTGAAGCTCCATTGCATATGTGCTAAATTACTTTAGTTGTGTCCGACACTCTATGTGACACTTGTAGCCCGCCAGTCTCCTCTGTCCTTGGGATTAGCCAGGCAAGAACACTGGAGTGGGTTGCCATGCCCTTCTCCAGGGTATCTTCTCGACCCAGGGATTGAACCTGCATATCTTATATATCTTGAATTGGCAGGCAAGTATTTTACTAGGTGAGCCATCTGGGCAGCCCATGAAGTTCCATTATTTCATAACATAAATTAGGAATAGATATTCTACATATGTCATGGCTAAGATTCAGCAGAGGAGGCCTACCTTAATCAACAGGCTGGAAACGGAGCATGATGGAGGTAGTGAAAGTGTTAGTTGTTCAGTCATGTCCAACTCTTTGCAACTCCATAGTCTATAGCCTGCAAGGCTCCTCTGTCCATGGGTTTCTCCAGGCAAGAAGATTGCAGTGAGTTGCCATTTCCTTCTCCAGGGGATCTTCCCAACCTAAGGATTGAACACATGGCTCCTACATTGCAGGCAGATTCTTTACTACTGAGCTACCATGGAAGCCTCGATGGAGGGAGGGGCACTCCTAGAAGGGCCTAGCCTCTCTCCAGCCCAACCCCATACCTTTATATATTTATAACTGAGTCTAAGATGTCAGAGGACACTTGAACAAAAGATACTTACCATCAAGGGGTCAACATACCCAGAAATATCACTAAGTATCTTGTGTACATAGGGTGCTCATCTTGTCTGTCAAGAAAGATGACATCAGTCCCAAGCCTGGACTCTTTGCAGGCTAGCTTAGCTCCACGGAGCCAGCTCTCTGCTCTAAAGGCCATCCAAAATGGTCTCCAGTCAAATAGAAATTTAGGCTTTTAATGGACTTTAAAATTTCTTTTAATTCCTCTTGCCTTTTCAGAAACTTCACAAAATCAATTATATTTTTGGTTTTAAAAGGTATATCTTATTCTCTTATATTCTTCCAGCTTCCTGTTTATTTCTGGAACTTCATAGCCAAACTACTCTGAAGAGTTGGCTAAGCTTCCTGTCTCTTTCACTCACCAGCCTCTAAACAAAAGTGTCATCTTCTATATCACTCCATTGAAATTGTTCCTCCTAAGACCACTGATTACTTCCATAACTCTAAATCCAATGCACATTACTCAAGCTTCAGCTTTTTTTTTTTTTATTAAAATAGTCTCTTCTCTTGATTTCTTTTACACTATCCTCTCCAAGTTTTCCTAAATTTTGTGCTTACTACATTGCACATTTCTTTGCAGATTCATTCTCTGCTATCTGATCAGTATATAGTGAAGATTGGCAAGGCTTGATTTTATTCCATATTGTCCTCTCTTGTAGATATTCTCTAGGAAATGTCATCCAGGCCCATTCAATTACCATCTATGTGGTCATGGCTTCCAAAGCTATAATCCAAGTTCACAGAACTCCTCTGAGCTCCAAAAATGGATATCTCCCTGCCAATGGACATTTCTACTTGGATTTCTCAAAGATAACTTAAACCTAACAAGTCTAAGACAAAACCATGATTTTCATCTGAACATTGGTTTTCTGGTGGTATTCTTAGAAAGCAAGACAACGCAAACTACCCAGTTAGAATGAGCTTCTACCACATACCTCTTCCATTTAATATCCAATTTCTCAGCAAGTCCTCTCAATTTTACCATTTAATCATCTCCTATTAAATTTTACCATTAAATGGTAAATTAAATTTTATCATTAAATGGTAAATTAAATTTTATCATTAAATGGTAAATTAAATTTTATCATTTAATAATCAATCCTAAAGGAAATCAATCCTGAATATTCATTGAAAGGACTGATACTGAAGCTGAAGCTCCAATATTCTGGCCACCTGATGCAAAGAACTGACTCAATGGAAAAGACCATGATCCTGCAAAAGATTAAGGGCAGGAGGAGAAGGGGACGGCAGAGGATGAGATGGTTGGATGGCATCACCGACTCGACAGATGTGAGTTTGAACAAGCTATGGGAGTTGGTGGTGAACAGGGAAGCCTGGCGTGCTGCAGTCCGTGGGGTTGGAGAGTCAGACACGACTGAGTGACTGAACTGAACTGAATCGTCTCCTACATTTATATGTGTCTCTCCATCACCACATCCATTACCCTTATCTTATCTAACAAGAAAACTTATATTGTCCCCATCAGATCAGATCAGATCAGATCAGTCGATCAGTCATGTCCGACTCTTTGCGACCCCATGAATCACAGCACGCCAGGCCTCCCTGTCCATCACCAACTCCCGGAGTTCACTCAGACTCACGTCCATCGAGTCAGTGATGCCATCCAGCCATCTCATCCTCTGTTGTCCCCTTCTCCTCTTGCCCCCAATTTCTCCCAGCATCAGAGTCTTTTCCAATGAGTCAACTCTTCGCATGAGGTGGCCAAAGTACTGGAGTTTCAGCTTTAGCATCATTGCTTTCAAAGAAATCCCAGGGCTGATCTCCTTCAGAATGGACTAGTTGGATCTCCTTGCAGTCCAAGGGACTCTCAAGAGTCTTCTCCAACACCACAGTTCAAAGCATCAATTCTTCGGCACTCAGCCTTCTTCACAGTCCAATTCTCACATCCATACATGACCACAAAAAAAACCACAGCCTTGACTAGACGAACCTCTGTTGGCAAAGTAATGTCTCTGCTTTTGAATATGCTATCTAGGTTGGTCATAACTTTCCTTCCAAGGAGTAAGCGTCTTTTAATTTCATGGCTGCAGTCACCATCTGCAGCGATTTTGGAGCCCAGAAAAATAAAGTCTGACACTGTTTCCCCTGTTTCCCCATCTATTTCCCATGTAGTGATGGGACCGGATGCCATGATCTTCGTTTTCTGAATGTTGAGCTTTAAGCCAACATTTTTCACTCTCCACTTTCACTTTCATTAAGAGGCTTTTTGTCCCCACAACCTGGCATTTTCTTTCTTCATCTAAGTACCTATGCTGCTGCTGGACTTACATTTTCAAAATCAGATCTTATCATTAAACCCTCCACATATCAAATTCTTTAATGAGTTTCAATTTTTTCATAGAATAAATTTCTTAACACAGGCAAAGATAACTTTTGTGATCATAATCATATTTATCTCTTTAGTCTTCTCTTGTGCCACTTCACTTATTCCTCTTTGACATCTGGGGTCTAGGAATTCATTCTGATTTCTAGAAATATTATAACATATCGGCTTCCCACACCTTCCACCAACACTGAGGTCTTCCCATACTTTTGTTGGATTTTGTGAGGATAGAAGTCAAGTTCTAATGACTATTTTTTAGGCCATTTCTCTAGCTTCATGGAAGCCTGAAGATATGACCCTTGAGCTAACCTTATGGTAATATGAAATTAAAATTCGTGATGGACAGGGAAGCCTGGCATGCTGCAGTTCATGGGGTTGCAAAGATTCAGATGTGACTGAGTGACTGAACTGACTGATAGACACAAAACTGGATCCTAGATAAATGAGAACTTGATTGAGAACACTGTGTTCCGAAGTAAGCACCTATACTTACTGTCTATGCAGTTTATTGCAAAACAAGTACCTGTTATTAATAAGAGGTATTTGCACTGGAGGATGGATCCTACTCACATTATCTTTAAGGGGCACAGGGCCAGTAGAACTTACAGTGCAATGGTAATCACGGCTTATTGATTCTCTATTGTGAGGTGGTTTACACTCACCTGTTTCTACTTGTTGACACTATAGTCATCACCAGTGTGATGTTCCTGAAGTCCATGAAACCTCTACCTTGTGTTTGTCATGAACTTTGTATTTTTGCCTACCTTATTACTGCTTTTACAACAAAATAAATTGGTATTGGGTGAAACCTATTGTATCTTATGTATTTGATTATCAACCCTCAACTCAGGAGCACAGATGTAAGACAAGCGTAATAGATGTGCCACAAGGAGACATACTCTTGTCTGCTTGTGAAAGGTAACTGTGTATCACACTACTTAAACATTCCTCTTCATCCTAATTTCAACTCCATTAATATTTCCTCTGTGAAAAAGTCTTTAAAATGCCGATGTAATTTGCAAGTTCTCATAGAACTTTCCTTCAGATCAAAATGTCTGTCTAAAATTAACATGGTTTAGTATGACACTTTTAATATTACCTTCCCATAAATTCCATGAAAGTGGGTACCATATCTATTACATCAGATACCCAAACATCCTCAAACCCAAATCCTATGCCTGGTGTGTGAGAGAAAGTTCGTAAGTACCTTTAAAATGGAAGAATGCAGAGAAGGTGCTGTGATATCTTGTATCATATGTATCTGTTCTGGTCTAATAACCTGGGGATTAGTACTACATTCCTGGAGGAAATAACATTAAGTTAGAACCTGAGGTTTAACTAGTGATTGGGGAAATTGAAAATATTGCATTTCAGGCAGAAAAATATCTATTAATGCTGTGATATATGGGATGTGGGGACCAGGTCGCATTTAAGTAATTGAAAAAAGTACAGTGTGGTCAGATTATAACTACTAAAATTTTGCAGAAGGGTATCACAGAGTTCATCAGGACTCAAGTCAGGAAAGCTTTATATTTTTAATTTTATATTTTGGTTGTACTGTATAGCATGTGGGATCCCAGTTCCCTGATCAGGGGTTATATCCACACCCCTTATGTTGGAGGCACAGAGTGCTAATCACTAGATGGCCAGGGAAGTCTGAATCAGGTAACGTATAAAGTTAATATTAAAGATTTTGTCCTACAACTTAGCTAATGGAACTCACTAAAGTAATGTAAAAATGAGATAAAGACATTTTTTCACATTATATCTTTAGCCTAATTCTTAACTCATTTCACTAATAATGTCCTTTATAACTTCTGAGCGTTATGTTTCCATGTCAGTTATTAGTACATGTTTTACTTCAAGTAAGTTAGCATTTGTTCTTTGAACAACAGCATGTGAACTGTGAACTTTCAGATGTTCAAGCTGGATTTAGAAAAGGCAGAGAAACCAGAGATCAAATTGCCAACATCTGTTGGATCTTGAAAAAGCAAGAGAGTCCCAGAAAAACATCTACTTCTGCTTTATTGACTATGCCAAAGCCTTTGACTGTGTGGATCACAACAAAATGTGGAAAATTCTTCAAGAGATGGGAATACCAGACCACCTTACCTGCCTCCTGAGAAACCTGCATGCAGATCAAGAAGCAACAGTTAGAACTGGACATGGAACAACAGACTGGTTCCAAATTGGGAATGGAGTACATTAAAGCTGTATATTGTAACCCAGCTTATTTACTTATATGTAGAGAAAATCATGTGAAATGCCAGGCTGGATGAAGCACAAGCTGGAATAAAGATTGCCAGGAGAAACATTAATAATCTCAGCTACGTAGATGACACCACACTTATGGCAGAAAGTGAAGAACTAGTCTCTTGATGAAAGTGAAAGAGGAGAGTGAAAGAGTTGGCTTAAAGCCCAACATTCAGAAAACTA
Organism: Bubalus bubalis; assembly: GCF_019923935.1. Classification (NCBI taxonomy): domain Eukaryota; kingdom Metazoa; phylum Chordata; class Mammalia; order Artiodactyla; family Bovidae; genus Bubalus; species Bubalus bubalis. Next base: position 44,252,870 of record NC_059169.1, read on the forward strand.
AGATCATGGAATTCAGTCCCATAACTTCATGGCCCATAGATGGGGAAACAATGGACACAGTGACAGACATTATTTTGGGGTCTCCAAAAGCACTGCAGTTTGCTCAAACTCATTTGCATTGAGTTAGGGAGTCTATTCAACCATCTTATCCTCTGTCATCCCCCTCTGCTCCTGCCTTTAATCTTTCACAGCATTAGGGTCTTTTCCAGTGAGTTGTCTCTTCCCATAATGTGGCCAAAGTATTGGAGCTTCAGATTCAGTATCAGTCCTTCCAGTGAATAGTCACAGTGATTTCCTTTAGGATTGACTGATTTGACCTCCTTGCTGTCCAAAGGACTCTCAAGAGTCTTCTCCAGCCCCACAGTGGTGAACATATATTTTACTTCTATACAGTCCATGGAAATTTCTAGGCCAGAATACTGAAGAGGGTAACCTTTCCCTTCTCTAGGGGATCTTCCCAGCCCAGGGATCAAATCCAGGTGTCCCACATTGCAGGCGGATTCTTTACCAGCTGAGGCACAAGGGAAGCCCTTTTACATCTTTGGGAACTTTTAAATAGCATATATTTGACACTTATTCCTTGGAAGGAAAGTTATGACCAACAAAGACAGCATATTAAAAAGCAGAGACATTACTTTAACAACAAAGGTCCATCTGGTCAAAGCTATGGTTTTTCCATTAGTCATCTATGGACATGAGAGTTGGACTATAAAGAAAGCTGAGCACAGAAGAATTGATGCTTTTAAGCTGTGGTGTTGGAGAAGACTCTTGAGAGTCCCTTGGACTGCAAGGAGATCCAACCAGTCAATCCTAAAGGAAATCAGTCCTGAATATTCATTGAAAGGACTGGTGCTGAAACTCCAGTACTTTGTCCACCTGATGTAAAGAACTAACTCATTGGAAAAGACTGATTCTAGGAAAGACTGAAGGCAGGAGGAGAAGGGGACAGTAGAGGGTAAGATGGTTGGATGGCATCACCTTTATTATATTTTATACTAAGATAAAATTGTATGCCACCCAAAGACATCCTTGTCTGTTAGTAATAATGAGATGCCTCTGGGCAGGTATTGGAAGGCAACTTCCCTGCCAGTGATAGTTTCCATGGTCACCTCCCTGTGCTTTTATTAATTTTTGGAGAGTGCTAGGGCCATAGGTTCATGAATCACACATGTGGGAAACCTACTTGCTTGTACTAAACAGTCTTTAAAATTGTCATATGATTAAGCAAAAAAATTCTACTGTGTTTGAGATGTACATTTTTTGAGTATTTGTTACAGGAGTTGGCATTTCACAAGCTAATCATATGCATTCTGAAAGCAATGTCAGTTTGTGACTAAAACCATGTTGTAGAAAGGAGAAAGTATTTCCTCTATGGGGACATTGCAGCATATCAGGAAGAACCAGGGACATTAATGCTGTGACTAATTCTTTTGGCCAGTTTACAACAGATAATGTGGAAATTGATAAAGATTATAATTGAATTTATTCAAGGATTTCTGTGTAGTTTTAAAGAGAAAAACAATCAGTACTTATAACTAAAAGCTTTCTCTCTCTTAAATACAATCTGAAGTAAGTTAATAAAGGTGATAAGCATGCATTGATTAATCACTAGTCCATTGGGGGAAACAATGAATATAAGCCCTGAAACTTATACAAGTCTCAAGGTGAAGTTTGAGTTTATGGATTTGCACATTTCTTGAATTAAGAAATAAGACATTAAAAGCTTTTGTAACAGCATTTGAAGAAAAATTAAATGTTTCTATAAAACAAAATTACAAAAATTACAAATTATTAAAAAGTCACATGCTGCAAATAATTTTCTCCTAAATGAGTGCAATTATCCCTTTGCTTGTTCATGATACTATGACTTTTGTCACAATAGCTTTGGGGAAATAAATGTGTAAAACAAACATATATTTTGAGAACTAGTTACAATCTGGCTCAAATACAATCATAAGACATAATTTCTTTGTATCTTATTCCATCATTTGTCCTAAATTTTTAGATACTCAGAGAGCACTGTTAACCACTCAGCACATTTCAGTCTTAGTGGCCTTCCAGAATATAGTTCCTTCAATAGAACATTCCTAATGTCTTCCTTTCTCTTTCCCCAATCAAACGATCATCTTTGTGTCTTATTCTTGAGAATTCTGAATTTTCTTGTTTGAGAGTTAATTTGATAAATGTGTAATGTTAATTTTGGGTGACTTTTCATATACTGAAGTGTCTTCTATGTTTTATAAGTAATATCAGTTTCAGTTTTCTTGAAGACATGGCCTTACTTCGCAAGAATAATAGTAAAATAGAAGGAAAGTCTATCTTCAGATACTTTATATTTACTTTCTTCTCTGGCCCACATATTCATTTTTTGAGCACTGTATCATATGCACAGAAGAGCATATTAATATTATCTCTACCCCCTCTTCTATAGTCAATGTATGCTTTTGCAATCTCCTGAGTATGCCAAGCCCTCTTACCTCTGAGTCTTTGGACATGATGTTTCTGGTAAGCAGATGTTCTCTGCCAGAAGTCTTATGCATGATCTTCAATAAATTTTTTAGTACAGTTCAAATTTACTTATTTATGAAGGCATCTTCCATTTCTGCCTGCTAGCCTTCAGATTATCCACAATTATTCCATCCTCTTTTTTTTTATTATTCATTTATTTTTTAAACCTGAAACACTGTATTAGTTTTGCCAAACATCAAAATGAATCCACCACAGGTATACATACGCTCCCCATCCTGAACTCTCCTCCCTTCTCCCTTCCCACACCATCCCTCTGGGTCATCCCAGTGCACCAGCCCCAAGCATCCAGTATCGTGCATCGAACCTGGACTGGCAACTCGTTTCATACATGATATTATACATGTTTCAATGCCATTCTCCCAAATCTTCCCACCGTCTCCCTCTCCAACAGAGTCCATAAGACTGTTCTACACATCAGTGTCTCTTTTGCTGTCTCGTACACAGGGTTATTGTTACCATCTTTGTAATTCCATATATGTGCATTAGTATACTGTATTGGTGTTTTTCTTTCTGGCTTACTTCACTCTGTATAATAGGCTCCAGTTTCATCCACCTCATTAGAACTGAATCAAATGTGTTCTTTTTAATGGCTGAGTAATACTCCATTGTGTATATGTACCACTGCTTTCTTATCCATTCATCTGCTGATGGACATCTAGGTTGCTTCCATGTCCTGGCTATTATAAACAGTGCTGCGATGAACATTGGGGTACACGTGTCTCTTTCCCTTCTGGTTTCCTCAGTGTGTATGCCCAGCAGTGGGATTGCTGGATCATAAGGCAGTTCTATTTCCAGGTTTGTAAGGAATCTCCACACTGTTCTCCATAGTGGCTGTACTAGTTTGCATTCCCACAAACAGTGTAAGAGGGTTCCCTTTTCTCCACACCCTCTCCAGCATTTATTGCTTGTACACTTTTGGATCGCAGCCATTCTGACTGGTGTGAAATGGTACCTCATAGTGGTTTTGATTTGCATTTCTCTGATAATGAGTGATGTTGAGCATCTTTTCATGTGTTTGTTAGCCATCTGTATGTCTTCTTTGGAGAAATGTCTATTTAGTTCTTTGGCCCGTTTTTTGATTGGGTCATTTATTTTTCTGGAGTTGAGCTGTAGGAGTTGCTTGTATATTCTCGAGATTAGTTGTTTGTCAGTTGCTTCATTTGCTATTATCTTCTCCTATTCTGAAGGCTGCCTTTTCACCTTGCTAATAGTTTCCTTTGATGTGCAGAAGCTTTTAAGGTTAATTAGGTCCCATTTGTTTATTTTTGCTTTTATTTCCAATATTCTGGGAGGTGGGTCATAGAGGATCCTGCTGTGATGTATGTCAGAGAGTGTTTTGCCTATGTTCTCCTCTAGGAGTTTTATAGTTTCTGGTCTTATGTTTAGATCTTTAATCCATTTTGAGTTTATTTTTGTGTATGGTGTTAGAAAGTGTTCTAGTTTCATTCTTTTACAAGTGGTTGACCAGATTTCCCAGCACCACTTGTTAGAGATTGTCTTTAATCCACTGTATATTCTTGCCTCCTTTGTCAAAGATAAGGTGTCCGTATGTGTGTGGATTTATCTCTGGGCTTTCTATTTTGTTCCATTGATCTATATTTCTGTCTTTGTGCCAGTACCATACTGTCTTGATAACTGTGGCTTTGTAGTAGAGCCTGAAGTCAGGTAGGTTGATTCCTCCAGTTCCATTCTTCTTTCTCAAGATTGCTTTGGCTATTCGAGGTTTTTTGTATTTCCATACAAATTGGGAAATTATTTGTTCTAGCTCTGTGAAGAATACCATTGGTAGCTTGATAGGGATTGCATTGAATCTATAGATTGCTTTGGGTAGTATACTTATTTTCACTATATTGATTCTTCCAATTCATGAACATGGTATATTTCTCCATCTATTAGTGTCCTCTTTGATTTCTTTCACCAGTGTTTTATAGTTTTCTATATATAGGTCTTTAGTTTCTTTAGGTAGATATATTCCTGAGTATTTTATTCTTTCCGTTGCAATGGTGAATGGAATTGTTTCCTTAATTTCTCTTTCTGTTTTCTCATTATTAGTGTATAGGAATGCAAGGGATTTCTGTTTGTTGATTTTATATCCTGCAACTTTACTATAGTCACTGATTAGGTCTAGTAATTTTCCGGTGGAGTCTTTAGGGTTTTCTATGTAGAGGATCATGTCATCTGCAAATAGTGAGAGCTTTACTTCTTCTTTTCCAATTTGGATTCCTTTTATTTCTTTTTCTGCTCTGATTGCTGTGGCCAAAACTTCCAAAACTATGTTGAATAGTAATGGTGAAAGTGGGCACCCTTGTCTTGTTCCTGACTTTAGAGAAAATGCTTTCAATTTTTCACCATTGAGGATAATGTTTGCTATGGGTTTGTCGTATATAGCTTTTATTACGTTGAGGTATGTTCCTTCTATTCCTGCTTTCTGGAGAGTTTTTATCATAAATGGATGTTGAATTTTGTCAAAGGCTTTCTCTGCATCTATTGAGATAATCATATGGTTTTTATTTTTCAATTTGTTAATGTGGTGTATTACATTGATTGATTTGCGGATATTGAAGAATCCTTGCATCCCTGGGATAAAGCCCACTTGGTCATGGTGTATGATCTTTTTAATGTGTTGTTGGATTCTGATTGCTAGAATTTTGTTAAGGATTTTTGCATCTATGTTCATCAGTGACATTGGCCTGTAGTTTTCTTTTTTTGTGGCATCTTTGTCGGGTTTTGGTATTAGGGTGATGGTGGCCTCATAGAATGAGTTTGGAAGTTTACCTTCCTCTGCAATTTTCTGGAAGAGTTTGAGCAGGACAGGTGTTAGCTCCTCTCTAAATTTTTGGTAGAATTCAGCTGTGAAGCCGTCTGGACCTGGGCTTTTGTCTGCTGGAAGATTTTTGATTACAGTTTCAATTTCCGTGCTTGTGATGGGTCTGTTAAGATTTTCTATTTCTTCCTGGTCGAGTTTTGGAAAGTTGTACTTTTCTAAGAATTTGTCCATTTCTTCCATGTTGTCCATCTTATTGGCATATAATTGTTGATAGTACTCTCTTATGATCATTTGTATTTCTGTGTTGTCTGTTGTGATCTCTCCATTTTCATTTCTAATTTTATTGATTTGATTTTTCTCCCTTTGTTTCTTGATGAGTCTGGCTAATGGTTTGTCAATTTTATTTATCCTTTCAAAAAACCAGCTTTTGGCTTTGTTGATTTTTGCTATGGTCTCTTTTGTTTCTTTTGCATTTATTTCTGCTCTAATTTTTAAGATGTCTTTCCTTCTACTAACCCTGGGGCTCTTCATTTCTTCCTTTTCTAGTTGCTTTAGGTGTAGATTTAGGTTATTTATTTGACTTTTTTTCTTGTTTCTTGAGGTATGCCTGTATTGCTATGAACTTTCCCCTTAGGACTGCTTTTACCGTGTCCCACAGGTTTTGGGTTGTTGTGTTTTCATTTTCATTCGTTTCTATGCAAATTTTGATTTCTTTTTTGATTTCTTCTGTGATTTGTTGGTTATTCAGCAGCGTGTTGTTCAGCCTCCATATGTTGGAATTTTTAATAGTTTTTCTCCTGTAATTGAGATCTAATCTTACTGCATTGTGGTCAGAAAAGATGCTTGGAATGATTTCTATTCTTTTGAATTTACAAAGGCTAGCTTTATGGCCCAGGATGTGATCTATCCTGGAGAAGGTTCCATGTGCACTTGAGAAAAAGGTGAAATTCATTGTTTTGGGATGAAATGTCCTATAGATATCAATTAGGTCTAACTGGTCTATTGTATCATATAAAGTTTGTGTTTCCTTGTTAATTTTCTTTTTAGTTGATCTATCCATAGGTGTGAGTGGGGTATTAAAGTCTCCCACTATTATTGTGTTATTGTTAATTTCTCCTTTCATACTTGTTAGCATTTGTCTTACATATTGTGGTGCTCCCGTGTTGGGTGCATATGTATTTATAATTGTTATATCTTCTTCTTGGATTGATCCTTTGATCATTATGTAGTGACCATCTTTGTCTCTTTTCACAGACTTTGTTTTAAAGTCTATTTTATCTGATATGAGTATTGCTACTCCTGCTTTCTTTTGGTCCCTATTTGCATGGAAAATCTTTTTCCAGCCCTTCACTTTCAGTCTGTATGTGTCCCCTGTTTTGAGGTGGGTCTCTTGTAGACAACATATGTAGGGGTCTTGTTTTTGTATCCATTCAGCCAGTCTTTGTCTTTTGGTTGGGGCATTCAACCCATTTACGTTTAAGGTAATTACTGATAAGTGTGATCCCGTTGCCCTTTACTTTATTGTTTTGGGTTCGAATTTATACACCGTTTTTGTGTTTCCTGTCTAGAGAATATCCTTTAGTATTTGTTGGAGAGCTGGTTTGGTGGTGCAGAATTCTCTCAGCTTTTACTTGTCTGAAAAGCTTTTGATTTCTCCTTCATATTTGAATGAGATCCTTGCTGGGTACAATAATCTGGTCTGTAGGTTATTTTCTTTCATCATTTTAAGTATGTCTTGCCACTCCCTCCTGGCTTGAAGAGTTTCTATTGAAAGATCAGGTGTTATCCTTATGGGAATCCCCTTGTGTGTTATTTGTTGTTTTTCCCTTGCTGCTTTTAATATTTGTTCTTTGTGTTTGATCTTTGTTAATTTGATTACTATGTGTCCTGGGGTGTTTCGCCTTGGGTTTATCCTTTTTGGGACTCTCTGGGTTTCTTGGACTTGGGTGATTATTTCCTTCCCCATTTTAGGGAAGTTTTCAACTATTATCTCCTCAAGTATTTTCTCATGGTCTTTCTTTTTGTCTTCTTCTTCTGGGACCCCTATGGTTCGAATGTTGTAGCATTTAATATTGTCCTGGAGGTCTCTGAGATTGTCCTCATTTCTTTTAATTCGTTTTTCTTTTATCCTCTCTGATTCATTTATTTCTACCATTCTATCTTCTAATTCACTAATCCTATCTTCTGCCTCTGTTATTCTACTATTTGTTGCCTCCAGAGTGTTTTTAATTTCATTTATTGTATTATTCATTATATTTTGACTCTTTTTTATTTCTTCTAGGTCCTTATTAAACCTTTATTGCATCTTCTCAATCCTTGTCTCCAGGCTATTTATCTGTGATTCCATTTTGATTTCAAGATTTTGGATCAATTTCACTATCATTATTCAGAATTCTTTATCAGGTAGATTCCCTATCTCTTCCTCTTTTGTTTGGTTTGGTGGGCATTTATCCTGTTCCTTTATCTGCTGGGTATTCCTCTGTCTCTTCATCTTGTTTAAATTGCTGATTTTGGGGTGTCTTTTCTGTATTCTGGCAGTTTGTGGAGTTCTCCTTATTGTGGCGTTTCCTCACTGTGTGTGGGTTTGTACAGGTGGTTTGTCAAGGTTTCCTGGTTAGGGAAGCTTGTGTCGGTGTTCTGGTGGGTGGAGCTGTATTTCTTCTCTCTGGAGTGCAACGAAGTGTCCAGTAATGAGTTATGAGATGTCTATGGTTTTGGGGTGACTTTGGGCAGCCTGTATCTTGGAGCTCAGGGCTGTGTTCCTTTATTGCTGGAGAATTTGCTTGGTATGTCTTGCCCTGGAACTTGTTGGCCCTTGTGTGGTGCTTGGTTTCAGTGTAGGTATGGAGGCGTTTGATGAGCTCCTGTCAATTAATGTTCCTTAGAGTCAGGAGTTCCCTGGAGTCAGGGTTTGGACTTAAGCCTCCTGCTTCCAGTTATTGGTCTTATTTTTACAGTAGTTTCAAAACTTCTCCTTCTATACTGCACCATTGATAAAACATCTATGTTAAAGATGAAAAGTTTCTCTACCGTGAGGGCCACCCAGAGAGGTTCACAGCATTACGTGGAGAAGAGAAGAGGGAGGAGGGATTTAGAGGTGACCTGAATGAGATGAGGTGGAATCAATAGAGGAGAGAGTGGGCTAGCCAGTAATCACTTCCTTATGTGCACTCCACAACTGGACCACTCAGAAATGTTCACAGAGTTATACAGAGGAGAGAAGAAGGAGGAAGGGGACAGAGGTGGCCAGGAGGATAAAAGGGGGGAATGAAAAGGAGGGAGACAGATCCAGCCAGTAATCAGTTCCCTAAGTGTTCTCCCCGTCTGGAACACACAGAAATTCACAGAGTTGGGTAGAGTAGAGAGGGGTTAGGGAGGAGACACCGGTGACCTGGTGGAGAAAAAGGAGAGTCCAAAGGGAGAGAGAGCAGTCAAGCCAGTAATCTCGCTCCCTAGTGAAAAATGGGTACTGAAGATTGGGTTCTTAAAAGTACAAAATTGGTAAAAAAAAAAATACATAAAATTAAAAATCTAGAGTAGAGTTTGGAATTTCAAAAATACAATGTTAAAGAAAAGAAGGAAAAGAAAGAGAGAAAAAACAAACAAACCAAAACAAACAAGGTCGTGAAAATTATAAAGAGAATATAGGTACTAAACTGATGACTAATACCAAAAAGCAAAAGTTAAAAATCTAGAGTAGAGTTTGGAATTTCAGATATACAATGTTATATAAAAGAAGAAGAGAAACAGAAAAAAAAAAAGTCACAAAAATTATAAAAAAAAACTATAGGTACAAAATTGATAACAAATACCAAAAAGCTAAAATTAAAAATCTAGAGTAGAGTTTGGAATTTCAAAAATACAATGTTAAAGAGAGGAAGAAGAAGAAAAAAAAAAAAAACAAGGTCAAAAAGTTATAAAAAATATATATATGAAGTTTGCTTAAAAAAAATAGGGCCTTTTTTCTTTTTTTTTTGCTAAGTAATAGGTTATAAAAGTGAAAATTAAAGGAATAATAGAGGACTTAAACTTTTTTTAAAAAAATTAAAAAAAAAAGAAAGAAAAAATGATCGTAAAAATAGTAAAAATATATCCAGGACTTTCTCTGGTTTTGTTGTGAGTATTGTGGGTTCAGTTCATTTTTGGCTAATTCCTTGGTCCGACTTAATATTTCTCAAGATCTATAGGCCCCTTCCTATGTAGTCGGTAGTAACCACAGGGTTTTAATCTATTGCCTGTAGCTTCCAAGGTGGTTCCCTCTGTTATAGCTTCTTCTCTTTGCTGGTCTCTTCAGTGTCTGGTTTCCGCCCTGACACAAAGGGGATGGTGGAGGATACTTTTTTTTTTTTAGGCTCACTTGTTCAGTCGCGCTGTTGGGAGGGAGGGAGGGATGCTGCAAATAACACTGGCGTGTGCTCGCAGTGCCTCAGCCACACTGGGTCTGCCCCCTCTCACGGCGCGTGTAGCCTCCCTGCCCACACTTCTCAGGTTCTAGGTTGCTCCTCCAGGAATCATCCGTGGCCGGTCCTGGGCTGCCTGTACCTCCCAGGTCCAAGCCGCTCAGGTTCAGGCACTCTGGTAGTCCTCAGAGGCACAGACTCGGTTGGGCCTGCATTTTGTCCCTTCCCAGGACCTAGCAGCTCAGGTGATGAGGTGTTTGGCGAGCGCGATTGCTGCGACTTATCGCCTCCCCGCCGCTCGTTTATCTAGGTGTACAACTGGCGCACCTTCTCAGGCAGATGTTGACCGTCCATACCGCCAAGAAGTTTTAGTTAGCAAAGAAGCCTGCTTAGAGTTTTATAGATAATGTCTCTCTGGGGCTGCGATTGCCTGCTTCCGGTTCTGGCTGCCTGTCACTGGAGGGGGAAGGTCTGCAGCTGGCTATCTCTGTTCAGTCCTTTGTTCCATGCGCGGGCCTGGCGGTGTCTTAGGTTAGGGCTGGCTTTTTGCGTGGTAGATATCCCACAGTCTGGTTTACTAGCCCAAATTATTTCGCTCAGATAGCGCTCAGGGTATTCAGGCCAGGTCCTTACCCCCTTAGGATGCAGCCCGCGCCTCGCTTCTCTGCCCAGCCCCCGCTTGCTAATGGTGGATGCAGGCGTCTGTGCTGCTTTTCTGCTGTGGGGAGTTACCCTAGGGCTCGCAATCTGCGGGTTTTAATTGTTTATTTATTTTTCCTCCCTGTTATGTTGCCCTCTGTGCTTCCAAAGCTCGGCACAGATTCGGCAGTGAGAAGGTTTCCTGGTGTTTGGAAACTTCTCTCTTTTTAAGACTCCTTTCCTGGGACAGGACTCCCTTCCTGGGACGGAACTCCGTCCCTCCATCTTTTGTCTCTTTTTTTGTCTTTTATATTTTTTACTACCTCCTTTTGAAGACTTGGGTTGTTTTTCTGGGTGCCTGATGTCCTCTGCCGGCCTTCAGAAGTTGTTTTGTGGAATTTACTTGGCGTTTAAATGTTCTTTTGATGAATTTGTGGGGGAGAAAGTGTTCTCCCCATCCTACTCCTCCACCATCTTCTTTTTTTTAATTTTTAAAAAATTTATTTTAATTGGAGGCTAATTACTTTGCAATACTGTAGTGGTTTTTGCCATACAGTCATATGAATCAGCCATGGGTGTACATGTGCTCTCCATCCTGACCCTTCCTCCCATCTCCCTCCCCATTCCATTCCTCAGGGTCATCCCAGTGCACTAGCCCTGAGCACCCTGTCTCATGCATCAAACCTGGACTGGCAATCTATTTCACATATGTTAATATACATGTTTAAATGCTATTCTTTCAAATAATCCCACCCTTGCCTTCTTCCACAGAGTCCAAAAGTCTGTTCTTTACATCTGTGTCTCTTTTGCTCTCTCACATATAGGGTCATCATTACCATCTTTCTAAATTCCATATTTATACAGTAATATACTGTTGAACATTGGGGTACAGGTGTCTCTTTCAATTCTGGTTTCCTTGGTGTGTATGCCCCCAGTAGTGGGATTGCTGGGTTATATGGCAGTTCCATTTCCAGTTTTTTAAGGAACCTCCAAACTGTTCTCCATAGTGGCTGAGCTAGTTTGCATTCCCACCAACAGTGTAAGAGGGTTCCCTTTTCTCCACACCTTCTCCAGCATTTATTGCTTGAGACTTTTGGATAGCAGCCATTTTGACTGGTGTGAAATGGTACCTCATTGTGGTTTTGATTTACATTTATCTGATAATGAGTGAACTTGAGCATCTTTTCATGCATTTGTTAGTCATCTGTATATCTTCTTTGGAGAAATGTCTGTTTAATTCTTTGGCCCATTTTTTGATTGGGTCGCTTATTTTTCTGGAATTGAGCTACAGGAGTTGCTTATATATTTTTGAGATTAAATATTTGTCAGTTGCTTCATTTGCTATTATTTTCTCCCATTTCAAAGGCTGTCTTTTCACCTTGCTTATAGTTTCCTTCACTATGCAAAATCTTTTAAGTTTAATTAGGATCCATTTGTTTATTTTTGCTTCTATTTCCATTACTCTGGGAGGTGGGTCATAGAGGATCCTGCTATGATTTATGTCAGACAGTGTTTTGCTTCTGTTTTCCTCTAGGAGTTTTATAGTTTCTGGTCTTACGTTTAGATCTTTAATCCATCTGAGTTTATTTTTGTGTATGGTGTTAAAAAGTGTTCTAGTTTCATTCTTTCACAAGTGGTTGACCAGTTTTCCCAGCACCACTTGTTAAAGAGGTTGTCTTTTCTCCACTGTATATTCTTGCCTCCTTTGTCAAAGATAATGTGTCCATAGGTGAGTGGATTTATCTCTGGGCTTTCTATTTTGTTCCATTGATCTATTTTTCTGTCTTTGTGCCAGTACCATACTGTCTTGATGAGAGTTGCTTTGCAGTATAGCCTGAAGTCAGGCAGGTTGATTCCTCCAGTTCCATTCTTCTTTCTCAACATTACTTTGGCTATTCGAGGTTTTTTGTATTTCTATACAAATTGTGAAATTATTTGTTCTAGTTTTCTGAGATTGCATTGAATTTGTAGATTGCTTTGGGTAGTATACTCATTTTCACTACATTGATTCTTCTGATGAATGATCATGATATATTTCTCCATCTATTTGTGTCATCTTTGATTTCTTTCATCAGTGTTTTGGTTATCTATATGTATAGGTCTTTTGTTTCTTTAAGTAGATTTATTCCTAAGTATCTTTCTTATTCTTTTTGTTGCAAGGGTGAATGGAATTGTTTCCTTATTTTCTCTGTTTTCTCATTGTTAGTGTATAGGAATGCAAGGGATTTCTGTGTGTTAATTTTATATCCTGCAACTTTACTATATTCATTGATTAGCTCTAGTAATTTTCTGGTGGAGTTCTTAGGGCTTTCTATGTAGAGGATCATGTCATCTGCAAACAGTGAGAGTTTCACTTCTTATTTTCCAATCTGGATTCCTTTTATTTCTTTTTCTTCTCTGATTGCTCTGGCTAAAACTTCCCAAACTGTGTTGAATGAATACTAGTGGTGAGAGTGGGCATCCTTGTTTTGTTCCTGAATTTAGGGGAAATGCTTTCAATTTTTCACCATTGAAAATAATGGCTAATGGATAATGATGTTTATCATATATGGCTTTTATTATGTTGAGGTATGTTCCTTCTATGCCTGCTTTCTGGACGGTTTTTATCATAAATGTACGTTGAATTTTGTCAAATGCTTTCTCTGCATCTATTGAGATAATCATATGGTTTTTATCTTTCAATTTGTTAATGTGGTGTATCACATTGATTGATTTGTGAATACTGAAGAATCCTTGTATCCCTGGGATAAAGCCAACTTGGTCATTATGTATGATATTTTTAATATGTTGTTGGAATCTGTTTGCTAGAATTTGTTAGGGATATTTGCATCTATGTTCATCAGTGATATTGGCCTGTGTTTTCTTTTTTTGTGGCATCTTTGTCTGGTTTTGGTATTAGAGTGATGGTGGCTTCATAGAATGAGTTTGGAAGTTTACCTTCCTCTGCAATTTTCTGGACGAGTGTGAGTAGGATCAGTTCAGTTCAGTCACTCAGTCGTGTCCTACTCTTTGAGACCTCATGAATTGCAGCATGCCAGGCCTCCCTGTCCATCACCAACTCCCGGAGTCTACTCAAACTAATGTCCATTGAGTCAGTGATGCCATGCAGCAATCTCATCTTCTGTCATCCCCTTCTCCTCCTGCCCCCAATCCCTCCCAGCATCAGGGTCTTTTCCAATGAGTCAACTATTCCATGAGGTGGCCAAATTACTGGAGTTTCAGCTTTAGCATCAGTCCTTCCAATGAACATCCAGGACTGATCTCCTTTAGGATGGACTGGTTGGATCTCCTTGCAGTCTGAGGGACTCTCAAGAGTCTTCTCCAACAGCACAGATCAAAAACATCAATTCTTCGGCACTCAGCTTTCTTCACAGTCCAACTCTCACATCCATACATGACCACTGGAAAAACCATAGCCTTGACTAGATGAACCTTTGTTGGCAAAGTAATGCCTCTGCTTTTCAATATGCTATCTAGGTTGGTTATAACTTTGCTTCCAAGGAGTAAGCGTCTTTTAATTTCATGGCTGCAATTACTATCTGCAGCGATTTTGGAGCCCCCCAAAATAAAGTCAGCCACTATTTCCCCTGTTTCCCCATCTATTTCCCATGAAGTGATGGGACCAGATGCCATGATCTTCGTTTTCTGAATGTTGAGCTTTAAGCCAACTTTTTCACTCTCCTGTTTCACTTTCATCAAGAGGCTTTTAGTTCCTCTTCACTTTCTGTCATAAGGGTGGTGTCATCTGTGTATCTGAGATTATTGATATTTCTCCTGGCAATCTTGATTCCAGCTTGTGCTTCTTCCAGCCCAGCGTTTCGCATGATGTACTCTGCATAGAAGTTAAATAAGCAGGGTGACAATATACAGCCTTGACGTACTCCTTTTCCTATTTGGAACCAGTCTGTTGTTCCATGTCCAGTTCTAATTGTTGCTTCCTGACCTGCATATAGGTTTCTCAAGAGGCAGATCATAGGTGTTAGCTATTATCTAAATTTTTGGTAGAATTTAGCTGTGAAGCCATCTGTTCTTCGGCTTTTGTTTGCTGAAAGATTTCTGATTATAGTTTTGTTTTCTGTGCTTGTGATGGGTCTGTTAAGATTTTCTGTATCTTCCTGGTTCAGTTTTAGAAAGTTATTCTTTTCTAAGAATTTGTCCATTTCTTCCAAGTTGTCCATTTTATTGGCATATAGTTGCTGATAGTAGTCTCTTATGATCCTTTGTATTTCTGTGTTGTCTGTTGTGATTTCTCCATTTCCATTTCTAATTTTTTTTATTTGATTCATCTCCCCCACCCCCAACCCCCTATTTTTTTATGAATCTGGCTAATGGTGTATTTATTTTATTTATATTCTCAAAAAACCATCTTTTAGCTTTGTTGATTTTGGCTATGGTCTCTTTTGTTTCTTTTGCATCTATTTCTGCCCTAATTTTTATGGTTTCTTTCCTTCTACTAACCCTGGGATGCTTCATTTCTTTTTTTTTTTTTTTCCAGGTGCTTTATGTGTAGAGTTAGGTTATTTATTTGATTTCTCTCCTGTTTATTGAGGTAGGCTTGTATTGCTATGAACCTTCACCTTAGCACTGCTTTTACTGAATCTCATAGGTTTTGGGTTGTTGTGTTTTCATTTTCATTTGTTTCTATGCATATTTTGATTTATTTTTTGATTTCTTCTGTTATTTGTTGGTTATTCAGAAGTGTATTGTTTAGCCTCCACATGTTTTTGTTTTCAATAGATTTTTTTCCCTGTAGTTGACATCTAATCTTATCACATTGTGATCAGAAAAGATGCTTGAGATTATTTCAATTTTTTTGAATTTATCATGGCTAGATTTATGGCCCAGGATGTGATCTATCCTGGAGAAGGTTCTGTGTGCACTCTAGAAAATGTGAAATTCATTGTTTTAAGGTGAAATGTGCTATAGATATCAATTAGGTCTAACTGGTCCATTGTATCATTTAAAGTTTGTGTTTCCTTGCTAATTTTCTGTTTAGTTGATCTATCCATAGGTGTGAGTGGGGTATTAAAGTCTCCCAATATTATTATGTTACTGTTAATTTCCCCTTTCATACTTGTTCGCATTTGCCTTACATATTGCAGTGCTCCTGTCGGGTGCATATATATTTATAATTGCTATATCTTTTCTTGGATTGATCTTTTGATCATTATGTATGTCCTTGTCTCTTTTCATGGCCTTTACTTCAAAGTCTATTTTATCTGATATGAATATTGCTACTCTTGCTTTCTTTTGGTCTCCATTTGCATGAAATATCTTTTTCCAGCCCTTCACTTTCAGTCTGTATGTGTCCCTAGGTTTGAAGTGGGTCTCTTGTAGACAGCATACATAGGGGTCTTGTTTTTGTATCCATTCAGCCAGTCTTTGTCTTTTGGTTGGGGCATTCAACCCATTTACATTTAAGGTAATTATTGATAAGTATGATCCGTGGCCACTTACTTTGTTGTTTTGGGTTAGAGTTTATAAACATTTTCTGTGCTTCCTGTCTAGAGAAGATCCTTTAGCATTTGTTAAAGAGCTTTTTTGGTGGTGCTGAATTCTCTAAGCTTTTGTTTGTATGTAAATCTTTTGATTTCTCCTCCATATTTGAATGAGATCCTTGATGGGTACAATAATCTGGATTGTAGGTGTTCTCAAGTTTTGGATTTAAGCCTCCTGCCTCTGGCTTCCAGTCTTATTCTTACAGTAGCCTCAAGACTTCTCCATCCATACAGCACCAGTGATAAAACATCTAGGTTAATGGTAAAAAGATTCTCCACAGTGGGGGACATGCAGAGAGGTTCACAGAGTTACTTGGAGAAAAGAAGAGGGAGGAGGGAGATAGAGGTGACCAGGAAGAAAAGAGGGGGAATCAAAAGGGGAGAGAGCAATCCAGCCAGTAATCAATTTGCTATTTGCTCTCCACAGTCTGGAATACTCAGAGAGGTACATAGAGTTCCATAGAGAAGATAAGAGGGAAGAAGGAGATAGACCAGAGGGAGAGGAGGAGGAGTCAAAAGGAGAGAGACCAATCTAGGCTATGATCCATTCCCTAAGTGTTCTCTACAGCCTGGAACACCAAAGAGATTCACAGAGTTAAGTAGAGAAGACAAGGGGGATAGAGGAGATAGAAGTGACCTGGGGGAGAAAAAGGAGAGTGAAAAGGGGAGAGAGCAATCCAGCTAATAATCACACTCCTAAGTAAAAATGGGTACTGAAGAATGAATTCTTAAAGGTACAGAACTGATAACAAATACCAAAAAACAAAGATTAAAAATCTAGAGTAGAGGTTAGACTCTCAAAAATACAATATTAAAAAACAAAACAAAATCATAAAAGTTATTAAAAAATATATGAAATTTGCTTTAATAATAGGGTCTTTTTTTTTGCAAGATAATAGTAGGTTTTAAAAATGAAAATTAAAGGAGTAATAAATAACTTAAAATTAAAAAAAAAAATTTTAATGATAATAGTAAAACATATCCAGGAATTTCTCTGGGGCTATTGAGGGCAGTGTGGGGTCAGTTGAGTTTTAGATAGTTCCTTATTCCAGCTTATACTTCTTCTCAAGTTCTATAGGTCCCTTCCAATGTAAACAACGCTAACTACAGGGTTTTAACCTGTTGCACCTGTCACTTCCAAAGTGGTTCCCTTTTCTTTGTTTATTTTGGCTTCCTCTGTTTGCAAGTCTCTTCAGTATCTAACTTCCACCCTGATACAAGGGGCCGAAGGTGATCACTTATTTAGGCTCCTGTGGGGAGGGAGGAACATTGCAAACAAATATCACTGGTGTGTGTGGGGAGTGCTTGCAGTGTCTGGGCCACACTGGGTTTGCCCCCACTCACGGCATGTGTGCTTTCCCGGTCTATGCTGCTCCGGCTCTAGGTTGCTCTGCAGGGGAACTGTCTAAGGCAGGCCCTGTGTTGCATATACTTCCTAGCCATTGCATGTACTTCCTAAGCCATTCAGGTTCTCTGGTTCTCCACAAAGAACACAGACTGGTTGGGCCTGTGTTTTGTGCCCTTCCCAGGCCCAAGCAGCCCAGGTGAGCAGGTGCTTGGCCAGCACACTCTCCCCGGGTGGGATGGTGCGTCTTATCACCTCCCCTGTCCCAGCTGCTTGGTTTCCTGGGTGCGCAGTGGGAGTGCCATCTCAGGTGTGCCGTGTGTCTCCTCTGAAAAGCTTATCTCTGGCTGTGACCCTCCTGGCAGATGTCAACCTTCCAGGATCCCAGGAAGATTTGGTTAGCAACTGGGAGCCTGCTCACAGTTTGGTAGAGGATGCCATCTCTGGGGCCGAGCTTGCTCCTTGCCTAAAGGCTCTGGCTGCCACCCGCCTGCCTCCCTACCTCCGGTGGTGGATGGGCTGGTCCGTTGCTGGCTATCTCTACTTTGGTATTTTCTCAGTCCTTTGTTCTGTGAGTGGGCCAGCAGTGCCTTAGGTTAGAGCTTTTCGTGGGAAAGTTCTCTCTCTCCCTTTTCTTTTTTTCTCTCTCTGGCTATCCCATGGTTTGGGTTGCTATCTCAGGTTAACTCCCTCAGATTGTCCTCAGGGCATTCAGTCCAGGTCCTAACCCTAAGCAATGCAGCCTGCACCTCCCTGTTCAGCCCCCACTTGCTGGTGGTGGACGTGAGCATCTGGGCTACTTCTCCACTAGGAGTTGCACTTAGGCACATAATCTGTGGGTTTTGTTTATTTATTTTTTCCTCCCAGTTATATTGCCCTCTGAGATCCCAAAACTCCCCGCAGACCTGCTGGTGAGAGGGTTTCCTGGTGTTTGGAAAGTCCTCCTCTTTTATGACTCCCTCCCTCAGATGGGTCTCCATCCCTAACTCCTTTGTCTCTCTTTTTATCTTTTATATTTTGTCCTACTTCCTTTCAAAGACAATGGGCTGCCTTTCTGGGAGCCTGGTTTCCTCTGCCAGTGTTCAGAAGTTGTTTTGTGGTATTTGCTCAGCGTTCAAATTATCTTCTGATGAATTTGTGGGGGAGAAAGTGGACTCCCTGTCTTATTCCTCTGCCATCTTAGGACTGCCCCCTATTCCATCTTCTGATATATAATTATAACATTTAATTGTAACTGTTTTCTAATTCACCCTTTATATCACCAATCTTTATAAGTTTACTGAGGGCAGGACTTTATATTTGAATCTTTGTAGAAATCGGAACTTTCCTTATTTTGGTAATCAGTATAAAAAATTTTGTAGAATGAGTGAATAAATGAATGCAAACTTAACTCTGTAGTGGGAACATTATGATGTGTAAGCTCTTAATAATAAAATAGCCAAAGCCAATATATGAACTAGTGAGAGGTGATATGTGCAAATCATAGTGTTTGATTAACTGAAAGTAACTGAATTGTGATAGACTTCCTTTTCTTTTATGATTATAGAATGAAATATTCCAAAAAAAATTAGACTGCTGCTGCTGCTGCTAAGTCACTTCAGTCGTGTACAAGTCTGTGCAACCCCATAGACAGCAGCCCACCAGGATCCTCCGTCCCTGGGACTCTCCAGGCAAGAACACTGGAGTGGGTTGCCATTTCCCTCTCCATTGCATGCATGCATGTTAAGTTGCTTCAGTCGTGTCCAACTTTGTGTGACCCTATGGATACAAGCTCACCAGGCTCCTCTGTCCATGGGATTCTCTAGGCAAGAATACTGGAGTGGGTTGCCATTTCCTTCTCCCAAAACAGACTAGTTGACATCAAATAGTCTTTCTGATTAATCCCAAATTCAGTGGAATTGTTATTGGATCCAACAAATTCTTCCTCCCTGGAACACTCAAAGAGTCTCTAAGCTTGTCACTAGATATGATCATGAGAGACATCAGCCATACTTTCACCCCTTATTATCTGTTTCTGGATCAGATGCACATCATATATTATATTCTGTCCCAAAGCATATACCATGTGTCTTAAAAAAAATTCAGCCTCATAAGATATTTTCAACCTTAACAATAGCTGTATTGAATAAACCTTTGTACTATTTTGCAGGACCATTTGATTCTAAAATAAACAAGATAACAATTAGAAAATCAAGTGCAGTCTAAGACCAGTGAATTTCAGAGGAATTATCCCATTACCTCACATTGGGAAGTAATTTGAATACTATGGTTTGCACAACATTCTTAAATGAGTTTTATTTATTACTATTATTTTTTTTTGGCAAAAACAAAATAGGAAAATAAATTAAAATAAAAAATATGTGTCTGTTACAGTAAGGAAATCAAACTAACTGTGACCTCCTCCTGATGGAAGCATCCAGTATAACTAGTCTGCTAAAGACAAGCAGTGTGGAATTATGTCAGGAACTCAGGGGTTCTCAATGTTTAAAATATCAAAAAGTCTAGTGAACTCACCCTTGGTTATTATTTTTTTTCAGACTATCCTTAACCACCAGAACATAATTTCCATGAGAACAGACTTCCTTATTGTTTGGTGTATTTTGTTGCTCTCATTGTTGCATTATCAGGGTCTGGCACATGGTAGGAATTTAATAAAATAAACGTTGTGTCCATGGATACTGTTTTTGAATCTGTTTTTTGGTACCACTAGGCTGGCAGATCCTATCATGGCATCTGGTCCTATCACTTCATGGCAAATAGATAGGGAAAATGTGGAAACAGCATCAGATTTTATTTTCTTGGGCTCCAAAATCAATGCAGATGGTGACTGCAGCCATGGAATTAAAAGGCACTTGCTCCTTGGAAGAATAGCTGTGACAAATTTAGACAGTGTGTTTAAAAAAAAAAAAAAAAAAAAAAAAGACATCACTTTGCTGACAAAGGTCCATATAGTCAAAGCTATGGTTTTTCCAGTAGTTGTGTATGGATGTGAGAGTTGGACCGTAAAGAAGGCTGAGGGTGGAAAAATTGACACTTTCAAACTGTGACGCTAAAGAAGATGCTTGAGAGGCCATTGGACAGCAAAGAGATCAAAGCAATCAATCCTAAAGGAAATCAACCTTGAATATTCATTGGAAGGACTGATGCTAAATCTGAAGCCCCAATACTTTGGCCGCCTTATGTGAAGAGCTGACTCATTGAAAAAGACCCTGATACTGGGAAAAACTGAGGGAAAGAGGAGAAGGGGGTGACATAGGATGAGATGTTGAATGGCATCATCAACTCAATGGATGTGAGTTTGAGCAAACTCCAGGAGATAAAGAAGGACAGAGAAGCTTGGTGTGCAGCAGTTCATCAGGTCACAGAATTGAACACGACTTAGCAACTGAACAGCAAGGTTGTCAGAAAAGGCAAATATCATTCTTATTATGGGTCATCCTAATCATTCTACTATTTAAATACGTTTTGTCCTTGGTGGATTTCTTTAGGTGAGAATTCATGGCACAAAAAATATGCTCAGATTCTGGGCCATTCCAAAGTGTTCATCTGTGGATACCTTCTCCATCTTCTTTATCAATAATTATTATACAATATTTGCTACTGCTCAAGAATCTATGCATATTTCTACCCCATCCTGTTTTTTAAAACAATTTTAAAGCTATATAAACTACTTATCATTATCCTCATTAGAGGATTTCTTTCTCCTCTGCTCTGTGCCGACTCCAGAATCTTGGCTTTAATGCTGGTTTATCAATCAAGTGCTTGACTTTTTCATTCATTTTCATTATGAGATTTGTGTATAGCAGCAAATTCCTTATATGGCATGGACTAGAGAGAGAACTTGTAGCATAGTTTCTTGCTCTTATTACATGCCAGAGGAAACTCACTTGATAAATGGGAACTGATATGGTTTCTTTAACTTAATGGAAGAACCTGGTTGTCAGAGACTAAGTAGCACAGAAGCAGGACAGATTTTAGTACTCATATTGCTGGGAATGAGTTGGCAGTGAAGTCTATGATTATGGTCCGTGGATTATGAGGTTCCCAGGAATAAAGAGCACTAAGGCCTTATCTGATTTATATAGTAACCAAAATAAAGGCGGGGGGGAAACATCTTCCAGTTTTGCCAAACAGAAGACTTCAGACACTGTATTGGAGATTTTGGACCTTTTCCCAATTTTATATACTTGCTTCTCTTCACAGTCCAGAGTTCCTAAGTGAAGAGTGATCAGATTCCTTGAGGAAGGATTGTGTATTCATCTTTTAAACAAAAAGTAACAGGTGCTCCTCACTTTTTACCTTTGTGTAACTTATACTCTCTCCAGTTGATGAGAGAAAATTTCAGTTCATTATTTCGGCATGATAAATAACCACAATTTCATTTCACTCTTTTCATATTGAAATTGTTCTTTTCCCATTTTAGAATGTATATCACCCCCTGACACACACACAAACACAATTATGAAATCCTAGAAAGCTATGATCAAGTTTTATTCATTTTTCCCCTTTATACTTTTCCATATGTTTGCTGCATTGTATTGAATTGTAACTATAATTCATTTCAAAGTTTTATTGCCTGCCTAAAAACAACAAACCACACTATAGCCTGTTTTAGAAATGTGTTTTCTCTCAATTTCATCATGCATGTGAACTTAGCATGTTCCTAAATAATGATACACCAAGGAAGAATATGTGGAAGTTCCCAAATCTTTGAACACAGTGAAATGGTATGTTATTTAACAATGAAAGCAAATACTCTGCATATGTATATTACTTCAAATCTTCTTTCTGTATTGGCACTGTTGAACCATAGTCAAGTATATTGGCCAACTAACCAATGAGACCAATTATTGTTTAGTGTATCAAAGAGGGCAAGCAGAAAAAAAAAAAAAAGCAATTGTATCACAACCATGATTATAGGAGTAAGTGTAGCATTACAGGGAGAAGGCAATGGCAACCCACTCCAGTGTGCTTGCCTGGAGAATCCCATGGACGGAGAAGCCTGGTAGGCTGCAGTCCATGGGGTCGCACAGAGTCAGACACGACTGAAGTGACTTAGCAGCAGCAGCAGTAGCATTACAGAAAATAATTTGAAAGTATTTTCTCAGTTTTCCATAATTTGGAAAATATAAATACAATGGGAATATCAGACCACCTGACCTGCTTCTTGAGAAACCTATATGCAGGTCAGGAAGCAACAGTTAGAACTGGACATGGACAACAGACTGGTTCCAAATAGGAAAAGGAGTACGTCAAGGCTATATATTGTCACCCTGCTTATTTAACTTCTATGCAGAGTACATCATGAGAAACGCTGGGCTGGAAGAAGCACAAGCTGGAATCAAGATTGCCAGGAGAAATATCAATAACCTCAGATATGCAGATGACTCACCACCCTTATGGCACAAAGTGAAGAGGAACTAAAAGCCTCTTGATGAAAGTGAAAGAGGAGAGTGAAAAAGTTGGCTTAAAGCTCAACATTCAGAAAACGAAGATCATGGCATCTGGTCCCATCACTTCATGGGAAATAGTTGGGGAAACAGTGGAAACAGTATCAGACTTTATTTTTTGGGGCTCCAAAATCACTGCAGATGGTGACTGCAGCCATGAAATTAAAAGGTACTTTCTCCTTGGAAGGAAAGTTATGACCAACCTAGATAGCATATTCAAAAGCAGAGACATTACTTTGCCAACAAAGGTCCGTCTAGTCAAGGCTATGGTTTTTCCAGTAGTCATGTATGGATGTGAGAGTTGGACTGTGAAGAAGGCTGAGTGCCGAAGAATTGATGCTTTTGAACTGTGGTGTTAGAGAAGACTCTTGAGTGTCCTTTGGACTGCAAGGAGATCCAACCAGTCCATTCTGAAGGAGATCAGCCCTGGGATTTCTTTGGAAGGAATGATGCTAAAGCTGAAACTCCAGTACTTTGGCCACCTCATGAGAGGAGTTGACTCATTGGAAAAGACTCTGATGCTGGGAGGGATTGGGGGCAGGAGGGGACGACAGAGGATGAGATGGCTGGATGGCATCACTGACTCGATGGACATGAGTCTGAGTGAACTCCAGGAGTTGGTGATGGACAGGGAGGTCTGGCATGCTGCCGATGACGGGGTTGCAAGGAGTCGGACACGACTGAGCGACTGAACTGAACTGATACTTTATTAAATTTTGTAAACTGACTTTCACATAAAACCAAAACATCTAGGTATGAAATATGAAGTATATCATTATTTGGTCTGCACTCAAAACTTTCACTTTTCACTTTCATGCATTGGAGAAGGAAATGGCAACCCACTCCAGTATTCTTGCCTGGAGGATCCCAACGAAGGAGGAGCCTCGTGGTTTGCCATCTATGGGGCTGCAAAGAGTCAGACACGACTGAAGCGACTTCGCAGCAGCAGCAGCAGCAGTAAATTCTCTAGCTTCTTCATTACTAGTTATATTGACTTGACTTTTAAATCATTTTGTTTTTTTTCAATTCTATGTTTTGCAAAGGTATATGGCTTTCACACTTCATCCCTTCAACTTCTATGTTTCTCATCCTTTGTATTTTCTAGAAGCAGATACAAGATGAGGTGTAGGAAAAACTGATAGAGAAGTAGAAAAGTTGGATGGGAACGATATAAGAACAAGCCATGTGTGTGTTGTCAAGTAAGTTGATACCAACAGTAACTGATTCTATTGGTACTCTGGCTACATATAAGAACATTGTCCCACAAGAGGCATGGTAACACTAAGTGTTAATTCACTTACTTCCAGCAATCATTGTCTAGTCAGTGACTCATTTGTTATTTTAAGTGTTTTTTACTTAAATTATCTCCATTATGTCAGAAATAGAGTGCAACTGAACAACAACAGCAATGTCAGAAATATTTATTGCCAGATACTTATTTGATTGTTCTATTCCAACTTGTGGACAAAAACTCAGATTTCTGAAAATAATTATATTAGGAAAAATAGAGCTCTACAATGTAGATTTAAAAATGTAAATAAATGATTTCAAATCTTTGTTCTTGTGAAAAAATATATTAGGAGAATATTCATAAGAAGAAAAGTGAAAGTCTACATGTTCAACCTTATCTTTCTTGTTTTCAAAGTTATCCTAGACTATTAATTTGAGAACAAAGTAAGTGATTTTAGCAAAGATCCTGCGAAAATTATGTTCCCTTTTTTTTTTTGATTCTCATTGAGAATGGAGAAAATTCATCACTATTTTAGTTTTCATTTGCTTTTTACTGTTATAATGCCAAATCATATACAGTATATCACAGTAAAAGCAAACAGGTTAACCTTATGGTGCTTTGTGTGTTAATGGTGATGTTTTTCATTGTTTGTTTTGCAACAAAGTATTGCGGAAGTAATAGAAAAAAATAGACCTTGTAAAACACTTTATCACCTATTCATCTTAAACAAAAGTTTCATATATCTCAATATGGTACAATATTGTAGCACAAAATTATGCAAACTAAAAAGCATTTCCACCTGCAGGAAAACTGTTATTACAGAGGCCGAGGAATAAGCAGACAAATTAAGTTATCTGTGTTGTATTGCTGCAAAAATGTTTTACAACACTCAAAATAATTTAGTGATATCAGTAACTCAGTTATGGCCAAAACATATCCCTATTATGTGTAGATTTGCTGTCCCGTGTTGACAATAGTAAGATAAAAACATCTTACTTACATACTTACTTGAAAGGACAAAAAAAAAAAAAAAAAAAAAAGAAGAAGCAAAGTTAAAAGCAAGTGACACACAAAAAATATAGCAGAGTATTTATTGTTGTTTAGTCACTAAGTCATGTCCAGCTCTTTTGCAACCCCATGGACTGGCAGGCCACCAGGCTCCTCTGTCCTTGAGATTTCCCAGGAACAAGCAATGAACTGGGTTGCCATCTCCTTCAGAGAATCTTCCCTGACCAGGGATCTAACCTGCATCTCCTGTGACGGTAGGCAGATTCTTTACAACTGAGCCACCAAGGATTTGTAAACCATTTTGAAAGATATGAGAAAGTGTTGATCCTAGATGAATCTATATAAAATAAAAGATCCAAATATCAAATCTAAGTGATGCTGAATAATATTTGCTCATTTGGACTATGATCCTGGTGGCTCCGCTGGTAAACAACCTGCCTGCAATGCAGGAGACCTGGGTTTGATCCCTGGGTTGGGAAGATCCCTTGGAGGAGGGCATGGCAACCCACTCCAGAATTCTTGCGTGGAGAATCCCCATGGACAGAGGAGCCTTGTAGGTTACAGTCCATGGGATTGCAACGAGTTGGACATGACTGACAGACTAAGCACACACATACACATCATATTTAGAATTCTACTTTCCAACCTTTAATTTATCCAAATCTTATCTCTTTACCACTGTATAAATATGTACAATGTGAAAAATAAAAACATTCTCAAAGGGTTTTGGAGTCTCTTCCTAATATTACTTCTCAAGTGGTGCACTATGGGTCACCTGATTCAGAATCAACCAGGTGAATGCTAGCTGACCAGGACAGAGCCCATCTGAGACCAACTGAATGAGAATCGTGAGAGCCAATGATGGTGGCGAAGAGAAGTGAAAGGCATTCAGTTGTGTCTGACTCTTTGTGGCCCTGGAATCTCCAGCAAGAATACTGGAATGGGATGCCTTTCCCTTTTCCAGGGGATCTTCCCAACCCAGGGATTGAAGCCAGATCTCCCACATTGTAGGCAAATTCTTTACCAACTGAGCCACCAGGGAAGCCTACGGTGGTGGGGAATCCATGTTTTTAATATACTCTGCTGCTAATTTCTTGAGACCTCATGGCTTTAAGTGGGAAGATTTATGTGAGACTTCAATTATTATAAATTTATTATAGTCTGATATACTTTTTCAAGTATTTGAACATTATAATTATAAGAGATGTTGAAAGGTCTTTCTCTAGTCCAAATAAAAGTTTTTTTAAAAAATAATATTCAGTTCAGTTCAGTCACTCAGTCGTGTCTGACTCTTTGGACATGAATTGAAGCATGCCAGGGTTACCTGTCTATCACCAACTCCCAGAGCTTACTCAAACTCATGTCCATTGAGTCAGCGATACCATTCAACCATCTCATCCTCTGTCATCTCTTTCTCCTTCCAGGTTCAATCTTTCCCAGACCCTTTTGAATCAGGGTCTTTTCAAATGAGTCAGTTCTTCACTTCAGGTGGCCAAAGTATTGGAGTTTCAGCTTCAGCATCAGTCCTTCCAAAGAATATTCAAGACTGATTTCCTTTAGGATGGACTGATTGGATCTCCTTGCTGTCCAAGGGACTCTCAAGAGTCTTCTCTAACACCACAGTTCAAAAGCATCAATTCTTTGGCCCTCAGCTTTCTTTGTAATACAGATCTCACATCCATACATGACTACTGGAAAAATCATAGCTTTGACTAGACAGACCTTTCTTGGCAAAATAATGTCTCTGCTTTTTAATATGCTGTCCTGATTGGTCATAACTTTTCTTCCAAGGAGAAAGCGTTTTTTACTTTCATGGCTGCAGTTACCATCTGTGGTGATTTTGGAGCCCAAATTAAGTCTCTCACTGTTTCCTCTGTTTCCCCATCTATTTGCCATGAAGTGATGGGACCAGATGCCATGATCTTCATTTTCTGAATGTTGAGCTTTAAGCCAACTTTTTCACTCTCCTCTTTCACTGTCATCAAGAAGTTCTTTAGTTCTTTGCTTTCTGCCATAAGGGTGGTGTCATCTGCATATCTGAGGTTATTGATATTTCTCGCAGCAATCTTGATTCCAGCTTGTGCTTCTTCCAGCCCAGCATTTCTCATAATGTACTCTCCATATCAGTTAAAGAAGCAGAGTGCCAAATTATAGCCTCGTAGTGCCATCCATTTATTTACTCTTGTTCTTATCTTGCCTTGTGAGACAAATAAAAAACATTGCTACAATTTATATCAAAGAATGTTCTGCATATATTTGCATTTGTGAGTTTGAGTATTGCATCTAGGTTTTTAATTCATTTTTAGTTTATTTTTCTATTTGATGTGAGGAAATATTATAATCTCATTTTTATATGATGTTTTCTAGTTTTCTGAATACCACTTACTGAAAAGACTGTCTTTTACTCATTGTATATTCTTGCCTATTTTGTTGCAGATCAACTGACCATCAGTCAGTTCAGTTCAGTCACTCAGTCATGTCTGACTCTTTGCAACTTCATGAATTGCAGCACGCCAGGCCTCCCTTTCCATCACCAACTCCTGGAGTTTACCCAAGCTCATGTCCATCGAGGTGGTGATGCCATCCAACCATCTCATCCTTTGTCATCCCCTTCTCTTCCTGCCCCAATCCCTCCCAGCATCAGGATCTTTTCTAATGAGTCAACTCTTTGCCTGAGGTGGCCAAAGTATTGCAATTTCAGCTTCAGCACCAGTCCTTCCAATGAACACCCAGGACTGATTTCCTTTAGGATGGACTGGTTGGATCTCCTTGCAGTCCAAGGGACTCGCAAGAGTCTTCTCCAACACCACAGTTCAAAAGCATCAATTATTCAGCACTCAGCTTTCTTCACAGTCCAACTCTCACATCCATACAT
Source organism: Bubalus bubalis (assembly GCF_019923935.1). Lineage (NCBI taxonomy): Eukaryota > Metazoa > Chordata > Mammalia > Artiodactyla > Bovidae > Bubalus > Bubalus bubalis. The sequence continues at coordinate 44,280,612 of NC_059169.1, forward strand.
GACCACTAGGAAAACCATACCCTTGACTAGATGGACCTTTGTTGGCAAAGTAATGTCTTTGCTTCTGAATATGCTGTCTAGGTTGGTCATAACTTTCCTTCCAAGGAGAAAACATCTTTTAATTTCATGGCTGCAATCATCATCTGCAGTGATTTTGGAGCCCCCAAAAATAAAATCTGACACTGTTTCCACTGTTTCCCCATCTATTTCCCATGAAGTGATGGGACCAGATGCCATGATGTTAGTTTTCTGAATGTTGAGCTTTAAGCCATTTTTTTCACTCTCCTCTTTCACTTTCATCAAGAGGCTTTTGAGTTCCTCTTCACTTTCTGCCATAAGGGTGGTGTTATCTGCATATCTGACATTATTGATATTTCTCCCAGCAATCTTGTGCTTCCTCCAGCCTAGCATTTCTCATGATGTACTCTACATATAAGTTAAATAAGCAGGGTGACAATATACAGCCTTGACATACTCCTTTTCCTATTTTGAACAAGTCTGTTGTTCCATGTCCAGTTGTAACTGTTGCTTCCTGACCTGCATATAGGTTTCTCAAGAGGCAGGTCAGGTGGTCTGGTATTCCCATCTCTTTCAGAAGTTTCCACAGTTTATTGTGATCCACACAGTCAAAGGCTTTGGCATAGTCGATAAGGCAGAAATAGATGTTTTTTTGGAACTGTCTTGTTTTTTTTCGATGATCCAGCAGATGTTGGCAATTTGATCTTCGGCTCCTCTGCCTTTTCTAAAGCCAGCTTAAACATCTGGAAGTTCATGTGCTGCTGAAGTCTGGCTTGGAGAATTTTGAGCTTTACTTTACTAACGTGTGAGTGTTAAATTATTTGTGGGCTCTCTCTTCTGTTCCATTGATTTTTTTTTTCCATTTACTGTTTTTGTGCCAGTGTCATGCTGTTTTCTGTTTGTTTGTTTGCTTATTTGTTTAACATCAAAAAAAATTTAATGTTGTATAGAGTATAGCAGATTAACAATGTTGTGATAGTTTTGGGTGGACAGCAAAGGGGCTCAGCCATAGGATTACATGTATTTATTCTTTCCCAAACTCCCCTCTCATTTAGGCTGCCACATAAAATTAAGCAGTGTTTGGCTCAGATGGTAAAGAATCTGCCTGTAATACCAGAGACCCAAGTTCAATCCTGGTTAGGGAACATACCCTGTGGAAGGGAATGACTACCCACTCTAGTATTCTTGCCTGGAGTATTCCATGGACAGAGAAGCCTGGCAGGCTACAGTATATTGTGTTGCTCAGAATCAGACGTGGTTGAGCGACTAATACTTTCACTTTCACCTGTGCTATGCAATAGGTCCTTGTTAATTATCTAGTTTAAATATATCAGTGAGTGCATGTCTGTCTCAAACTCATTTACTATGCCTCCTTCTTCTGATAATCATAGGAAATCCTCTGTGAGTATGTCTGTTTTGTAAATAAGTTCATTTGTATCATTTATTTTTAGATTCTGCATGTAAGTGATATCATTTGATATTTCTGTTTTTCTTTGACTTACTTCGACTCAGTATGACAATCTCTAGGTCCATCTATGTTGATGCAAATGGCATTAATTCATTCTTTTTATGGCCAAGTAATGCAGCCATGAATGAGATGATTGCTTCTTGGCAAGAAAGCTATGACAAACCTTGGCAATGTATTGAAAAACAGAGACATTACTCTGTACAGACAAAGTTCTGTACAGTCAAGCTATGGTCTTCCTAGTGGTCACTTACAGTTATGAGAGCTGGATCATAAAGAAGGCAGAGCAACAAAGAACAGATGCCTTTGAATGGTGGTGCTGGACTCCTTGAGAGTCCCTTGGGCAGCAGGGACATCAAACCAGTCAATCTTAAGGGAAACAACCCTGAATATTCATTGGAAGGACTGATGTTGGGGCTGAAGCTCCTGTATTTTGGTCACCTGATGTGAACAGCCAACTCATTGAAAAAGTCCCTGAAGCTGGGAAAGATTGAGGCTAGAAGGTGAAGAGGGCATCAGAGGATGAGATGGCTGGATAGCATCACTGATGCAATGGACATGAACTTGGGCAAATTTTGGGAGATGGTGAGGAAAAGGCAGGCCTGGCTTGTTATAATTCATGGGGTCACAAAGAGTTGGACATGACTGGGCAATTCAACAGCAATAATATTCCAATGTATATATGTCCAACATCTTAATTTTTATTCATTCTTCTGTCGATGGACATTGAGGTTACTTCCAGGTCTTGGCTATTGTAAACAGTGCTGCAATAACCATAGATTGGGGTGCATGTATCCTTTTAGACCATATTTTTCTTCAGGAATTCACCCAGAAGTTAGACTGCAGGGTCATAGGTTCAGTTCAGTTGCTCAGTCGTGTCCAATACTTTGAGACCCCACAGACTGCAGCACTCCAGGTTTCTCTGTCCATCACCAACTCCTGTAGCTTGCTCAAGCTCATGTCCTTCCAGTCAGTGATGCTATCCAATCATCTCATCCTATACAGTCCACTTCTCCTCTTGCCTTCAATCTTTCCCAGCATCAGGGTCTTTTCCAATGAGTCAGTTCTTCACATCAGGTGGCCAAAGTACTGGGGCTTCAGCTTCAGCATCAGTCCTTCCAATGAATATTCAGGACTGATTTCATTTAGGACTGACTGGTTTGATCTCCTGGCAGTTCAATGGAATCTCAAGAGTCTTCTCCAACACCACAGTTCAAAAGCATCAATTCTTCAGTGCTCAGCTTTCTTTATGGTCCAACTCTCGCATCTATACATGACTACTGGAAAAACCATAGCTTTGAATAGACAAACCTTTTTTGGAAGAGCTTCCCTGATAGCTCCTTTGTTAAAGAATCCAACAGTAATTCAGGAGCTGCTGCTGCTGCTGCTAAGTCGCTTCAGTCATGTCCAACTCTGTGCAACCCCATAGACAGCAGCCCACCAGGCTCCCGCATCCCTGGGATTCTTCAGGCAAGAACACTGGAGTGGGTTGTTATTTCTTTCTCTAATGCATGAAAGTGAAAAGTGAAAGTGAAGTTGCTCAGTCGTGTGTGACTCTTAGCAACCCCATGGACTGCAGCCTGCCAGGCTCCTCCATCCATAGGATTTTCCAGGCAAGAGTACTGGAGTAGAGTGCTATTATCCTCTCTGGCAATTCAGGAGACCCTGGTTCAAGTTCTGGGTCAATTTCTCCTAGAGAAGGGATAGGCTATACATTCCAATATTCTTCAGCTTCCCTTATGGCTCGGCTGGTAAAGAATTTGCCTGCAATGTGGAAGACCTTGGTTCGATTCCTGAGTTGGGTAGAAGGGTAAGGCTATCCACACCAGTATTCTGGCTTGGAGAATTCCATGGGCTGTTTAGTGGATAGGGTCACAAAGATTCAGATATGACTGAGCAACTAGCACTTTCACGTTGTCAGCAAAGTAATGTCTCTGCTTTATAATGTGCTGTCTAGGTTTGTCATACCTTTTCTTCCAAGGAACAAGTGTCTTAATTTCATGAGTGCAGTCACCATCTGCAGTGATTTTGTATGCTAGAAAATGAAGTCTGTCACTGTTTCCATTGTTTTCCCATCTATTTGCGATGAAGTGATGGGGCCAGATGCCATGATCTTGGTTTTTGAATGTTAAGTTTTAAGCAGGCTTTTTCACTTCCCTCTTTCACTTTCATCAAGAGGCTCTTCAGTTCCTTTTCACTTTCTGTTAAAAGGGTAATGTCATCTGTGTATCTGAGGTTATTGATATTTCTCCTGGCAATCTTGATTCCAGCTGTGCTTCATCCAGCCTGGCATTTCGCATGATGTGTTCTGAATATAAGTTAAATAAGCAGGGTGACAATATACAGCCTTAAGGTACCCCTTTCCCATTTTGGAACCATTCCTTTTTTCTATGTCCAGTTCTAACTGTTGCTTCTTCACCTGCATACAGGTTTCTCGGGAGGCAGGTCAGGTGGTCAGTGTTCCCATCTCTTGAAGAATTTTCCACGGTTTGTTGTGATTCACACAGTCAAAGGCTTTGGCATAGTCAATAAAGCAGAAGTAGATGTTTTTCTGGAACTCTTGTTTATTCGATGATCCAATAGGTGTTGGCAATTTGATCCCTGGTTCCTCTGCCTTTTCTAAAACAAACTTGAACATCTGGAATTACTTGGTTCACACGCTGTTGAGTCCTCCCTTGGGGAATTTTGAGCATTACTTTGCTAGTGTGTGAGATGGGTACAACTGTGCTATAGTTTTAACATTCTTTGTCATTGCCTTTCTTTGGGATTGGAATGAAAACTGACCTTTTCTAGCCCAGTGGCCACTGTTCAGTTCAGTTCAGTTCAGTTGCCCAGTCATGTCCGACTCTTTGTGACCCCATGAACCACAGCACGCCAGGCCTCCCTATCCATCACCAATTCCCTGAGTTCACCCAAACCCATGTCCATTGAGTCAGTGATGCCAACCAACCATCTCATCCTCTGTCATCCTCTTCTCCTCCTGCCCTCAATCTTTCCCAATATCAGGGTCTTTTCAAATGAGTCAGCTCTTCTCATCTGGTGGCCAAAGTATTGGAGTTTCAGCTTCAACATCATGCCTTCCAATGAACACCCAGGATTGATATTTAGGATGGACTGGTTGGATCTCCTAATAGTCCAAGGGACTCTCAAGAGTCTTCTCCAATACCACACAGTTCAAAAGCATCAATTCTTTGGCACTCAGCTTTCTTTATAGTCCAACTCTCACATCCATACATGACCACTGGCCACTGTTGAGTTTTCCAAATTTGCTGGCATAATGAATCTAACACTCTAACAGCATCATCTTTTAAGACTTGAAATAGCTCCACTGGAATTCCATCAGCTCCACTAGTTTTGTTTCCTAAGGCTCACTTGACTGCATTCCAGGATGTCTGGATCTAGGTGAGGGATCATAGCATTATGGTTATATGGCTCATGAAGATTTTTTTTGCATAGTTCTTCTGTGTATTCTTGCCATCTTTTCTTAATATCTTCTGCTTCTGGTAGATCCATAACATTTCTATCCATTATTGTGCCCATTTTTGCATGAAATGTTCCCTTGTTATCTCTATATGGTAGCTCTATTTTTAGTTTCTTGAGGAACATCCATATTGTTCTCCATAGTTGGTGCCCCACTTTACATTCCCACCAACAGTTTAGGAGGGTTCCCTTCTCTCCATACCCTCTCCAACATTTATTGTTTGTGGATTTTTTAATGATAGTCATTCTGACTGGTGTGATATGATATCTCATTTTGGTTTTGGTTTGCATTTCCCTACGATGCTAAAGCTGAAACTCCAGGACTTTGGCCACCTCATGCGAAGAGTTGACTCATTGGAAAAGACTCTGATGCTGGGAGGGATTGGGGGCAGGAGGAGAAGGGGACGACAGAGGATGAGATGGCTGGATGGCATCACTGACTCGACGGACGTGAGTTTGAGTGAACTCCGGGAGTTGGTGATGGACAGGGAGGCCTGGCGTGCTGCGATTCATGGGGTCGCAAAGAGTCGGACATGACTGAGCGACTGAACTGAACTGAACATCTTTTCATTTGCCTCTTGACCACCTGTATGTCTTTTTTGGCAAAATGTCTACTTAGATATTCTAGGACTGATGTTGAAGGTGAAACTCCAATACTGTGGCCATCTGATGTAAAGAGCTGACTCATTGGAAAAAACTATGATGCTTGGAAATTTTGAGGGTAGGAGGAGAAGGGGAGGACAGAGGATGAGATGGCTGGATGGCATCACCAACTCGATGGACATGGGTCTGGGTGGACTCCGGGAGTTGGTGATGGACAGGGAGGCCTGGGGTGCTGCAGTTCATGGGGTTGCAAAGAGTCAGACATGACTGAGTGACTGAAGTGAACTGAACTGAACCCACTCTTTGATTGGACTGTTTTGGTGATATTAAACTGCATGTGCTATTTGTAAATTTTGGAGACTAATCCCTGTTGGTCACATTTGCAAATATTTGCTTCCATCTGTGGATTGTCTTTTCATTTTATTTATGATTTCCTTTGTTGCAAAAAATCTTTTGAGTTTAATTAGGTTTAATTTGTTTATTTTTATTTCCATTACTCTGGGAGAAGAATCTAAAAAGATATTGCTGCTATTTATGTCAGACAGTCCTGCCTATGTTTTCCTCTAAGAGTTTATAATGTTCAATTTCAAATTTAGGTCTTTAACCCATTTTGAGTTTATTTTTGTGTATGGTGTTAAACAGTGTCCTAATTTCTTTCTTTCTTTCTTTTTTCTTTTTTTTTTTTTTGCATGCAGCTGTCCAGTTTTCACACTATTTATTGAGGAGACTGTCTTTCCCCCATTGCATAGTCTTGCCTCCTTTGTCGTAAATTAGTTGACCATAGGTGAGTGGGTTTATTGATAGGCTTTCTATCCTGTTCCATTGATCTATGTATCTATTTTTATTCCAGTATCATACTGTTTGCTGACTGTAGCTTTGTAGCATAATCTGATGTAGGAAGCTTGTTCCTCTAGCTCTTTTTTTTTTTTTTTAAGATTTCTCTGGCTATTTGGCAATATTGATTTTGACAGTATTAATTCTTTCAATCCAGTAATATAGTATATCTTTCCATCTGTTTGAGTCATCTTTGATTACTTCTATCAGAATCTTATAATTTTCAGAGTGCAGTTCTTTTGTCTCCTTAGATACATTTATTCTTAGGTATTTTATTTTTTTATTTTAATTTTAAATGGGGTTCTTTCTTGAATTTCTCTTTCTGGTCTTTTATTGTTAGTGTATAAAGATGTAAAAAATTTCTGTGTTATTAATTTTTTAACCTTCAAACTTTACCAAATTCATTGATTATTGTAGCTTTGTAGTGTCCTATGAAGTCCAGGAGATTATGCCTCAAGCTTTAATTTTTTATTCTCAAGATTGTTTTGGCAACTTAATGTCTTTTGTTGTTTCATATAAATTTTAGGATTCTTTGTTCTAGTTATATGAAAAATGTCATGTGTATTTTGTTAAGGATTGAACTAAATATGTAGATTTCTTTGAGTAGTATGGCCATTTAAAAAATATTAATTCTTCCAATATAAGAGCATGGAATATCTTTTGATTTCTTTGTATCATCTTTAATTTCCTTCTTTGGTGTTTTATAATTTTCAGAGTAGAAGCATTTCACTTTCTTGGTTAATTCTATTCTTAAGTATTTTATTATTTATGATGAATTTTAAGTGATTTTTTCTCTTTTTTCTTTCTGATATTTCATTATTGCTATGTAGAAATGCAACATATTTCTGTGTATTAATTGTGTATCCTGCAACTTTAATGAATTTATTTATTAGTTCTTATAATTTTGGGGGGAGACTTTTCTGTATAAAGAATCATATCATTTGCGAATAATGACGAATTTACTTCTTTCCTTCCAATATGGATGTTTTATTTCTTTTTGTTGTCTGACTACTGTGGCTAGGACTTTCAATACTATGTGAAATAGAATTGGTGAAAATAGGCATTCTTGCCTTGTTGCTAAATTTAGAGGAACAGTGAATAGTGAAAGGTTTCAACTTTTCACTATTGAATATGGTGCTAGTTGTGGGTTTGTCATAAACGACCTCTATTATTTTGATATATGTTCCATCTATATCTCCTTTTTTAAAAGAGTTTTTACCATGAATGTATATTGCATCTTGTCAAATACTTCTTCTGTATCTGTTGAGATGATTGTGATGTTTTTTACCTCTTTTTAACTTAACATAGTATATCAAATTGATTGATTTACAGATATTGAACAATTTGTGTGTTCATGGAATAAATGCCACTTGATAATATTATATGATCCTTAAATATATTTGTTGGACTTTGTTTGCTGATATTTTGTTGAGGATATCTGCATCTAGATTTATCAGAGTTTTGGGCCTGCAATTTTCATTTTTGGTACTATTTTTATTTAGTTTAAGTAACAGGGCAATGGAGGTCTAACAGAATGTTTTTGGGAATGTCCCATCCTCTTCATTTTCTTGGAATATTTTGAGGATAGGTGTTAATTCTTCTCTATATGTTTGGTAGAATTCCCCTATAAAACTGTCCAGTCCTGAACTTTTGTTTTCTGGAAGTTACTTTTATTACAAATTGAATTTCAGTACTAGTAATTGATATGTTCAAATGGTCTGTTTCTTCTTCGTTTGGTCTTGGCAGTGTGTATGCTTCTTGAAATTTTGTTATTTCTTCTTGTTTGTCCACTTTTTGGCATATAACTATTCATATCACTCCTTTATGACTTTTTTGTATCTCTGTAGTGCTGTTATTTATCCTTTTTCATTTCAAATTTCCTTATTTTGCTTATCTTAGTCAGTCCTCTTTTCTTCTAGATAAGCCAGGCTAAAGTTCTATCATTTTTTTTTTTAACTTTTCAAAAAGTCAACTCTTGGTTCCATTGATATTTTCTATGTTTCTTTTCTTTTTTTTTTTTTCCATCTCTATTCTATTTCTTTCCTCTCTAGTCTTTAGTATTTCCTACACTCTGCTGACTTTGGGCTTTCTTTGTTCTTTTTTCTCTAATTCCTTTAGATGGTAGGTTAAGTTGTTTGAGATTTTTCTTGTTTCTTGAGGAAGGCCTGTGTCTCTTCAAAATTCCTTCTTAGACCTTCTTTTGCTATAGTCCATAGATTTTGGAGAGTTTATTTCCATTTTCATTGGTCTCAAGTTATTTTATGATTTCCTTCTTGAGTTTTTAATTTGCTCATTATTATTTTAGTAACAGGATGTTTAGTCTCCACATGTTTATTCTTTCCTTACTTTGCTTTCTTGATTTATTTCTAGTTTCATACCATTATGGTCAGAAAAAATGATTGATGTAATTTCTATCCTCTTTAACTTGTTGAGACTTGTTCTGTGGCTTAGCATGGAGAAGGCAATGGCAACCCACTCCAGTACTCTTGCCTGGAAAATCCCATGGACGGAGGAGCCTGATAGGCTGCAGTCCATGGAGTTGCTAGGAGTCGGACACAACTGAGCGACTTCTCTTTCACTTTTTCATGCATTGGAGAAGGAAATGGCAACCCACTCCAGTGTTCTTGCCTGGAGAATCCCAGGGACGGGGGAGCCTGGTGGGCTGCTGTCTATGGGGTTGCACAGAGTTGGACACGACTGAAGCGACTTAGCAGCAGCAGCATGTGATCTATTTGTGAGGTTATTTCTTGTGCACTTGAAATATTCATGTGCACTTAGGGCTTCCCTTGTGGCTCAGATGGTAAGGAATCTGCCTGCAATGCAGGAGACCAAGTTCAGTCCTTGGATTGGGAAGATCCCCTGGAAAAGGAAGTGGCAACTTACTCCGGTATATCATCTGGATATCTTTTATTTTTTATTTTTTTTTAAATCTTTTAAATAAAAGTCCTTTAAGATCACTGTTGCCTTATTGATTTTCTGTCTGGATGGCTTATTCATTGATAAGAAAATAATCAGATTATTTTTTATTATAGTCAATTTTCCCTTTATTCCTGCTGTGTTTGCTTTATATATTTACATGCTGTTATATTGGGTGCATATATGTTAATGAGTATAATATCCTCTTTACTGATCTCTTCATCTTTATGTAATGCCTTTCTTTACCTTTGGTTCCAGCCATAGTTTTAAAGTCTAATTTGTCTAAGTATTACTATCTTCATATTCTTGTCATTTCTGCTTACATAAAATAAACTTTAGTTTTAGGGTGTTTGTATCTTTAGCTCTGAAGTCAGTCTCTTGTAGGCTGCATATAGATGGGTCTTGTTTTTTTTTTGTTTTTTTTTTTTATCCAATTAACTTCTCTGTGTTTTTGGTTATAGCATTTAGTCCATTAATGTTTAAAGTAATCATCAAACTCATCATAATTAATCCCATTTTATTGTTTTTCTTTTTAGCTCTCTCTTTACTTTTCTTCTCTTTGATTTTTCCCTTGTGATTTTATAATTTACTTTAGTAGCTTGCTTTCTGTTCTTTTCTTTTAGCTTTGGTGTGTCTATTGTAGATTTTTTACTTGTGCCATGGAGTTCCTATATATTGACTTATAACAGTATCTACATTTAAGTTCAAATACATTCCAAAAGATTCACATTTTTACTCTGTCTCCCGCATTTTGTGCTTTTGATGCCATATTTTATATCTTCATAATTATCCTTTAAATTTTTGTATAGTTGCATTTGCAATATTTTATCTTTTAATCTTTTGTTACTTTGAATGTATAATGCCTATCCCTTCTGGCTTGTAAAGTTTCTTCAGAAAAACAGCTAATAGCCTTATGGATTTCCTTGTATATTTTTCTTTTGTTACCTTTAGAATTCTAGCTTAAACATTTGTTATTTTAATTATGATATGTCTTCATGTGGGTTTGTTTGGTACCCTGTGTGATATGTTTTCTTCTTCAGATTTGCCAAGTTTTCAGCCATATTTTTTTCAAATACATTTTTAGTCGCCTTCTCTCTCTCCTTTGTATATATGAATCTTATAATGTAGATGTTTATACTCTTAATGTTTTCCTAGAGATCTTTTGAGATGAAATGAGATGAAATGAGAAACTGATCTCATTTGTTAAATTTATTTATTTTTTGCTGTTTTGATTGGGTAATATTTATTACTCTATCATCTATATCACTTTCTTCATTTCTGTCTGAGTTTTTAAATTTTCTAATTTCTTGATAACATTATCACCATGTTCAACTGATTTTATTCCCCCCCTAACTCAGTTATCATTCCTATTAATAATTCTTTGAATTATTTATCTGGTAAATGGTCATTTCTGTTCCATTTTTTTTCAGGATTTTTTCTGGCCCTTTTAATTGAGACTAATCTCTCTGCCTTTTCATTTTGCTTAACATACAATAAAAGTTATATATTGCTGTCTTGAAGGGCTGTTCTTTTGTGGAAGCATCCATATACTGACTGTGTGTGCCCAGTGTCTTTGGTGGGAGAACTGGGTTTGACATGAGTTTGGAGAGTGTATTGGCAGCTACCACCTTCATAGAAGATGTGACTGGATGTTGAGTGGCTCGAAATGGAGCTGGTGTGAGGTGGGGCTTCCCCTTTACTTGTGGCCAATGATACCCTATGAAGGGTGGTGCTTGATTCCAAGTTGCTGGAACAGAAGCCCTGAGCTAGGTTCAAGTTGGCTCTATTTCTTTTAAGCATGTGCTTTCCCTTTCCCAGAACCAGGAACCTTGTCCCAGAAGTGGAGAATGCTAAAGCAAGGGGGCATATGTGGTCTTTTGGCTCATATCAGATGCAGACAGATGTCTAAGCTGTCTCTGATGCATTGCTTGTGCAAGTAGCAGTAATTGTTTCCCTTATTCTGCTCAGATGCAGCTTTGGGCCCAAGTCCCCTTGGCCCCACAGCCAGTCATTTACCTCCAACATTTGTTGCCCTTTTCCCACTGTGGATCTGTATCACAAAGCAAGCAGGACCTGCATGGACTCTTGGCACGTATTTTGGGGTGAGCTATGATTGGCTGACATCAGAGTTCTGGGGTTCTTCTCATGCATTACTTGAGTAAGTGCCAACAATGGCCATCAAAACCCCACCAGGGTGTGAGACCAAGGACCAGGTCACCTCCCTAGTTGTGGCAGTCCTATTTCTAGCGCCGCACTGTAATATGAAACAAATGGGGCTGGAGAGTTCGCTTGACTTGGGCTGGAGTGCATGGTAAGGAATTTGGGGGAAATCTGGCAGCCACTAGCATAGTGGCAGTTCTCCAACCAGCTGAGGGAGCTTGTATTTCCTGTGTGGGACCCAAACAATAGGAAACCCTATCTGTGGCCCAAACTACTCACTCTCCAGGGCCAGTGTACACCCATGTAATCTCCCTTTTCCTCTGAATCCCTTCCCAGAAGCACAGGTCCTGACTTTGTCACTTTTCTTCTTATCCTATCTGATTGTGTGTGTGTGTGTATATGTGTATAATTCTTACAGCCTTGGGTGTATAAGAATCTTTTTGGCAGTTTCCAGTGAGAATTGTTCTACATGTATATATCATGTATATATAATTTTGATTGTAGGGAAAGGTAAGTTCTGTGTCCTTCTTTTCCAACATCTTAATCAATCTCCTCTATTCATATATAATATAATATATATAGGTATATATTTTTAGTTATTTATCTAGGCTTGCTAATCTTCTTTTAAACTTTGGTTCTAAAGTCTCAGAATTGTTCTTCAAATATTCTAGTACAGCTATAAAATTTTTGGTCTTACTATAAAATAATTTGTTTAGTAATTTACTGTATAAGTTTCTCACAATAATAGCAACTATTAAAGTGTTAGTTATTCCCTGTTTTATTACAAAATATACTTTAAATATTACACATACTTTCCAGGGAATATATAGTTTCAAAATTATTACAAAAGGTAAACGAAGAGAAAAATAAAATGTATTATATAGAAATCCATTATGCTAATTACTGTGTATATCCCAAGTTTAACTTCTACTACCCAAAGCAAATAATAACAAAAAAACAACAGCAACAATAAATAAGTAATTAGGACATGGTGGATATACTTATAGCATAGATTGTTGTGATGATTTCATGGGTATACACTCATCTCCAAATTCACTGCATGTATTAAATTTGTGCAGATTTTGTATTCAATCATACCTCGATAAAATAGTATTTTTTTAAAGGCAATTAGAGAACAAGCAAATGAATAAACCAGGATCAAAACTAAGGTAATTATATATATTTGTATATATAGTGTCCCAAGTGGCACTGGTGGCCATGAGAGAGGCAGGTTCTATCCTTGGGTCAGGAAGATCCCATGGAGGAGGGCATGGCAACCCACTCCAGTATTCTTGCCTTGAGAATGCCATGGACAGAGGAGCCTGGCAAGTTTCAGTTCATAGGATCACAAAGAATTGGACACAACTGAAGCATCTGAGCATAAAGTGTATATATACATACACAAACTCTCTGCTCCAGATTTGGATCATGTGACTCAGTTCAAGCATACAAAAATTGACAGCATAGAGTTCATAGCCAGAAAAGAGGTAAGCCAACTTCCATGATTTCTGTAATCCTCAGACTCTCATTCTTAGTTTGGGTATCACACCTACTACCTCTCATAATAATCTGTGAAAAAGTTGTTACACACAACTTAGTTAAAACTAAGCTGTTACACTCTATCCGACATTTTAATATTCTGTCACTTGTCTACTGGACTATAAACTCCCAGAGAGCAAGAAATAATGCTCTTCATCTTGGCATATCCAGGAACTCTACTATATCAGAATACTCAACAACTGCTTGTTGAATGTTATGGAACAGAGCAGAATTCCCTGTACAAAGTAGGAGGCTACCTTCCCTTGACCTCTTGTTTGAAAGAAATAATACAGTGTCCCAAGTTTTCATTCATTAGTGACAAATGCTTTCTTGTTTTCTAAGAAATTAATTGTATCCTTATGCAAGTTGAACTCCTGGAAGATTTTCCTGGTAAGAACTCACAACTTATATATGTATATAATCCTTTCCTCTAAGAGATCTTGTTTAAATTCACATCATGCAATAGATATGGAACCTTATATCGTTTAACCTTCTCAAAATATTATACTGTAATGAAAGCAAAGGTCAACTTGTTTTGCTGAGTTGCAAAATTAAGCCATTGCACAGACTTTTAAAAAATGTCATACATTAGATTAATATATGATAAACCCATTATATAAATATGATTTATTTGGCTGAGAACATTTTATTTTGATTACATATATTTTATAGTAATACTAAAGATCTAAATATGATATCACATGAATATTAAAAATTAAGCAAATTTCCAGAAATTTAAAGCTGGTAAAGCTTGGTTGCAGAGAGCAGAAGAAAATTACTCAGGTGGGCAGTAAGGTTTATGTAAATATATTTTATGAACCTTAGAATATCTGAAGATATTTAGATATAATATTCTTGGATAATAAAATTTGCTTTTGATATTTTATAGAATTGGATTTTCATAGAAATATAAAGTTAGCTTCTATTTGGGTTATTTTTTATGTTTTTTTTTTTTTTTAATTTGGTCTTTTGCATATCTTTTTTCCCTCAGATATTAGAATCCCATGAAGTTTTAATTGTTTATGGATATTAATTACTTGCATTGATTTTGACAAAGTTAAATAGTTACATTTTCCTGAATCTTTGGGACACTTTTAAATTCAGGAAGAATTTTCCATGTTATAGATTTTCTCTTTTTCTATTTACTCTACTTTTTTTTATCAGAAATATTGTTTTACCTGGATCCAAATCTATTCTTTTCTCATAATTTTTATATCAGTCTTTTTCTCTTGGGCTATTTGAATTCTTAAGTATTAATATTTCTCAAATGTGAACTGTGCATCCATGGTCTTCTACATTATGTAGTTTGCATTATAAATATGCATAGTTCATACAGTATTTAACCCTATTGTGCAATATTTCTTTATCTAAACTGATTGTTTCTTCTGAGGGTTTTATTATTGTTGTTTTTATTTGGTCTGGTTTGGATTTTTTTTTTAATTTCATCTTGCTATTTCCTCTGATTTTAAATGTCCTTCAATTCCCCCCCACCCCACACAGCATTCCTTTGATGTGTTATGGAAATTTTGCATAGGATTTTGTTTTTAACACTGCTTTAACTTGATCTGATTTCCTTCTCAACTATATGCAGATAACACCACCCTTATGGCAGAAAGTGAAGAGGAACTAAAAAGCCTCTTGATGAAGGTGAAAGAGCAGAGTGAAAAAGTTGGCTTAAAACTCAGCATTCAGAAAATGAAGATCATGGCATCTGGTTCCATCACTTCATGGGAAATAGATGGGGAAACAGTGGAAACAGTGGCTGACTTTATTTTTTGGGGCTCCAAAATCACTGCAGATGGTGACTGCAGCTATTAAATTTAAAGACACTTACTCCTTGGAAGGAAAGTTATGACCAACCTAGATAGCATATTGAAAAGCAGAGACATTACTTTGCCAACAAAGGTCCGTCTAGTCAAGGCCACAGTTTTTTCAGTGGTCATGTATGGATGTGAGAGTTGGACTGTGAAGAAAGCTGAGTGCCGAAGAATTGATGCTTTTGAACTGTGGTGTTGGAGAAGACTCTTGAGAGTCCTTTGGACTGCAAGGAGATCCAACCAGTCCATTATAAAGGAGATCAGCCCTGGGATTTCTTTTGAAGGAATGATGCTAAAGCTGAAACTCCAGTACTTTGGCCACCTCATGGGAAGAGTTGACTCATTGGAAAAGACTCTGATGCTGGGAGGGATTGGGGGCAGGAGGAGAAGGGGACGACAGAGGATGAGATGGCTGGATGGCATCACTGACTCGATGGACGTGAGTCTGAGTGAACTCCGGGAGTTGGTGATGGACAGGGAGGCCTGGCGTGCTGCGATTCATGGTGTTGCAAAGGGTTGGACATGACTGAGTGACTGAACTGAACTGAACTGATACAAGAGAAGAGGCTTTGTATATTGCCCTAAACCCCATTCCCTATTCTGGGACACTTGAGGTATTTTCTCAAATTTTAAGAAGTTAGAAGCCTATAAAAAACCTCAAGAAGGATCCTTGGTAAATGAAACAGGAAATCTGCCAAATTCACTGAACATTCTCTGACTGTGAGAAGTATACTGACTATTCTCAAGAATGCCAGGGGGTTTATAACGTAATTATTATAATAATTAAACCAACCAGTACAATTTATAAGCACCAGGTGAATACTCATATTGACTCTAATCCACTTAATGAGCCTTAAAACTAGGTGATATTATTAGTAGTACTGGTATTTGTGTTAATGAATGTTATGGATAGGAGGAATAGAGATGGATTTAAGTTAAACTTGTCACATACTGATTTTGATGGGAGAAAAGAAAAGGATAGTCAAGTAATAATGGGAAAAAATGCTTTTAAATGAGTAAGCATGTGGTAAAATTGTATAGCTGAACAACTTTCAGCATTCATTTCAAAATATTTATATCTGAGAAATTTTAAATTAAAAACCATTAATAAAACTAAATACTTTCAGATTTGGTGATATGTCTGTAAAACTTAATCTGAAATAGTATTTATATAAATGAAAATTCAAAACTTGATCAGCTTATGCAGTTTTATTTCTCTTACATTGACAGAAGTAAGTAAACATTTATATAGTAAAATTGCACTTAAATTACTGCTATTAGGAAAAAAAACTTTTTTTTTTTTGCCATTTTACCTGATAAATTTTTAATAGAAGTCTTATATATATAAACATTTTTGGAATTTCAGTTTATCTTGCATACTATATGGACATATCCTATGTATTTTTGTTTAATAGTGTTTGTTCCTTATATTTAGATTTCTTTAAAATAAGGTAAGACTGTTAAATAGAACAGGATTATGCTGCATTAGTGAAATATATGGAGAAGGAAATGGCAACCCACTCCAGTGTTCTTGCCTGGAGAATCCCATGGACGAAGAAGCCTGGTAGTTTGTAGTCCATGGGGTCGCACAGAGTCGGACACGACTGAAGCGACTTGGCAGCAGCAGCAGCAGTGAAATATAACATTTCCTTGTCTGGATTACAATATGCCTTTCCTCAACTTTCATCAAAGTTAAATAATTATTCAAGAACATATAATTAGCTTGTTTTAATCTTATCATTTTCAGATACCTGCTAAAGTAATTAGTTTTCTCTTCTTTTTAGTTAAAAGATTGCTAAGGAATCAATGCACAATACATCATTTTCTATTCTGCAACTCCAATTACCTTGAGCCTCAGTGTAAATTTATTGATTTCTCTTAGTAGTACATTATCATCAGTTATTCACAGCGTGGTGGTTATTAATTAGCCATAGAAATACAGATTCGTTTGTGTATAGTTATTTTAATTTTCTTTCCAGAACATATGTGATAGTACAGTACTTACTAGTGGCACTTAGAATTTAAGATGGAGACGGCAATGGCACCCCGCTCCAGTACTCTTGCCTGGAAAATCCCATGGACGGAGGAGCCTGGTAGGCTGCAGTCCATGGGGTCGCTAAGAGTCGGACACGACTGAGCGACTTCTCTTTCACTTTTCACTTTCATGCATTGGAGAAGGAAATGGCAGCCCACTCCAGTGTTCTTGCCTGGAGAATCCCAGGAACGGGGGAGCCTGGTGGGCTAAGGTCTATGGGGTCTCACAGAGTCAGACACGACTGAAGCGATTTAGCAGCAGCAGCAGAATTTAACAACACAGTTTTTTTCTTGTTCCCATAGTTTCTTATTGTCCTTTTGAGACACATCATAAACTTAAAGTTAGAAAAGGAAAAAAAAAAAAAAAAGAAAGGATAAAAACCTTATGTAAATGACTAGAAAGTTAGAAAAAAGTTATAAAAAGTTCAGGTATTCTGGACTTTATTCTCAAACAGATTTTTGCTTATGATCAAGAAATATGAAGCAAGTGCACTAACTACCTCTTTATAATATTAGTTTTTACAACATTATATTACATAGAAATTATAAAGTTGAAGTAAATATAACTTGATATAATGAAGGAATATTCTTTTTTGCTTTTTTCTGTAGCTTTCTTACCTATTAGATTGAAACTTTCTGGATGACAAAAGTGAAAATGAAAGATAAGAAACTATTTATTAAGCACAAAATTGGGCATGTGATTTTTGTTAGATATTCTCATCTGTTATTATTTTAAGTAATTTATCTTTTAATTCACTCAATAAATATTCAAAAAGCCTAGTGTGTGCCAGGAACTCTAGGATCCTCAGATTTTGGTGGAGAACAGCATGATATCCAAGCTTTAGTGAACCTTGCATTTGAATATGGAAGGTCTGAAGACATGAATAATTATGTAGTAATATAAGCATTGTTCAGTTCCAGACAGAAAAATAACTGGGTCAGGCTTAAAAAAAAAATACAGGGTGATACTTTAGATAGGGTAATCAGAGATCACATTCTGGAGACAAACTAGAACAGAGAAACGATTAAAATAAAAAAGGTAATCTGGAAAATACCTGAGGGAATAATATTCTAGAATTGAGCCCAAGAAGTACTGTGCTATGCTGTGCTAAGTCTGCTCAGTCATGTCTGACTCTGCCAGGCGGACTGTAGCCCTATGGACTATCAGGCTCCTCTGTCCAAGGGATTCTCCAGGCAAGACTACTGGAGTGGCTTGCCATACCCTTCTCCAGGATATCTTCCTGACCCAGGGATCGAACCTGAGTCTGTTATGTCCCCTGCATTGGCAGGAGATTCTTTATCACTAATGCCCCCTGGGAAACCCAGATGTTCTAAATACAGTGCACTTAGTAGAAGTTACAGAAACAAGGCCAAGAGTAAAATGCCACTCTTATTTTTCTTCTATTGGCTTGTTTGTTGTTTTTTTTTGCCTGTTTATTTATTTATCAGTCAGGTTTCTGTGTTCATGTCCTCAAATTCATCAATATTTTGTTAAGTGATTTTCTCTTTTGAGGAATTTGAGGATACTTAAATAAAGCATCCCTCACTCCAAGGTTATATATATAGTCTACTCTGTGTCTTCAAAAATATTTTTAGTTTTATTTTATTTTAATCTTTGTTTTCTTTTTAATATTTATTTTTGAAACAATTAAAGTTTTGAATTCTTTTACACATTGTTTGGTCTTTTCTTACCATTTATTCAGTTTTCTTTTATTTTCTGGCATTAAAGATGCATAGTTTTTGCCAAAGAAGTCTTAGACCTTGCTTATTTGATTTATCCTTGGATACTTTATTGATCTTGTTGATATATCATATCTGGAATATGTTTGTACAGTAGGTGTTGTAATTTGTATAATATGTATTACATAATTCTTACTGTTTTTAGTAAATTTGGGGGAAGGGGAAGAAAGCAAAATATATTTTTTCTACTTTTCGATTCTTTCATTTTCATCTAAATGTGAATTTTAAATTCATTAAACATTTATTGAGTAACATAATTGCATACACATATCATAAATTGAAATTCATATTGTTCCAATAAACTGCAGAGTTAGTATTTCAACGCTGAAAGTTGTATACAGCTTCAACAGACAGTCTTGATGGAATTAAGCTTACGTATTAGAAATGTTAATATTAGCCTTAACAATGCCTATATATTTTCTACATTGGTTTTCATTTAGTTTACTAAGAAAAATAAGTTCCTTGTAGGTTGCTTTGAAGGCCAACATGCTCAATATTCTCTTACATACATCATTACTTATTCTAATAATCTTGAATAGGATTTTTATTTCCCCTGCCATTTAAAACACTATTGGTTGAAGAGGGAGAGGGTGGGAAGATTTGGGAGAATGGCATTGAAACATGTGTAATATCATGTATGAAACGAGTTGCCAGTCCAGGTTCAATGCACGATACTGGATGCTTGGGGCTGGTGCACTGAAACGACCCAGAGGGATGGTGTGGGGAGGGAGGAGGGAGGAGGGTTCAGGATGGGGAGCACATGTATACCTGTGGCGGATTCGTTTTGATGTTTGGCAAAACTAGTACAGTGTTTCAGGTTTAAAAATAAAATAAAATTAAAAAAAAAAACACTATTGGAAGTCCCATTTAATGAGTAAATACAGATATACTCAGACATTACTTAGCACAGGCTGAATTTGTTTGTTTTATATTTTCTTTTAATCAAAGTATATTTGATTTACAATATTATATAAATTTCAGATACACAGAATAGTGACTCAGTATTTTATCATTTAGGCTGATGTTTCCACCATTTTCCTAGTTAGAGATTTTAAATCTTTGATCACTTTTCCATTATTTCTCTTGTTTTCCAATCTCTATGATTATCCTTACATTTACCTTTATTGCATTCTTCACAATCATAACCCCAGATCTCTATTTACATTAGCCTAATGTCACTTAATTGATATCCCTGACCCTAGTGATTATAGCTGCAATCTAGTTTTGCTACCACTGAAAATTCACTTCCAAAAGGGAAGGTTAGATCAAGGCTGCCCCTTCTTTTAAAGGTTGAATGGCTTTACACTCTCAAATATTTAGCCTGGCATTTATGGTCCTTTATGATTTGGCTTAACCTACCTTTATTTTGTTCTCTCTGAGTAGCTAAGTTCCTTTCCATAGTCCATACGCATAGTCAACCCTTCATCCATTAAAGGTTTCTTATCACTTTTTATTTTCCCTAAATTTCCACAGTTTTTCATTATCATGCCTTTGTCTTTGCTTTTAGAGGTGTGTAAAATGTCTTTTCACTACATTCCAAACTTGCTAACCCTTGTAGGAGACCTACATTATTTGCCTGCCTGCCCAATATCTTGGTTTCATTATACCGCTCAGATATACCATGGAAAACCTCTAATTCCTCAGTTCCTGTCCATTAAAGTTCAGTGGAACTCATTCTACCCTTGGGTCCAGGAGTTGCTACAAACTCTATGAATGGTAATTCATCAATCACCTTCATTTTGCCAAAGTGATTGGTTCATATATGGAGCCATGACACAATTAGAATTAAGCCTGCATATTTTCTGAAGAAAAAAGAGAATTTCTTAACTTTCTGAACTTCTCTCAGAGTTAAACCAGAAAGAAGAAAGCAGAATAAAAGCATGGAGAGTGAGGAAGAGACATGGAAGAGGAAGAGAAGGGGAGCAGAGAGGAGAAAGAAAATATATAACATCTGATGAGTCCCTGAATCCAGTTATTTCCATAGACTTTCACTTATTAAAGAATACCCCCCTTTTTCACTTGAGGTGATGTAAGTTGGTTGAAATTTCTTAAACTTTGAACAAAACTAAAAGAGGGACATCCTATCACTGAAAATCCACATAATGAATATTAAAATTCTTAGTAACTGATTTTGTAGAGTTTCAGTTTTTGAGTTGAAAAAAATTGGATTCATTTTTAAATTATTAATAATTCAGATTAAAGTAAGAATTGGAAGATTATTTTTCCTTATGTTACATGTGCTATATGTAAAAATAAGTACATTTATTATTATAAATAAATGTATTTATTATAATATTTGTGTGTATTTGTATTTTATTAAAATGTTTATGTGTATTATCCATGTGAAGTATTTGTATACAAACATATTTTATATAATTTGTGTGAATATAATGTATCTGAGCATTCAGATTTTAAACACTACAGGACACTTTGTTTTTAAACAACAAATATAAAGGTTGTAGAACTAACGAGGCTAATAATTAAATTTAGCCTATAGGACAGGAGAATAAAGCACTATATCAAAAGGACATATGCTTAGCCTCTGATGACCAGCACCACCAAATTATGTGTTTCTGTACTTCTATTTCTTATGTGACTCATTCTGTTTATGATAAGGCTGTGGAACTCTTTTTTTTGGAAGTGACTACCTTATCATGTTAGAAACTTTTGTTCCTCCCTTTCCCTTAAACAAATCTTTTCTGTGTTGGACAATAAAGTCCATTTTCTAATAAAGCTGATAGGAGCCTGGCCTGTGAGTTTGGTTCTTTGTCTTTGGCTGTGTCAATTCAGACAATTAAGATGAAAAGCACATTTACATGAAAGTAGAAAATTGAGATTACAGAAAGCAATGTTAGTTTTAGTTATCTTAGTAATATTCTAAATTTCATTTGCACTAGTTGTCAAAAATAGAGTGAGTTCAAAGGATTTTCTTTCACCTGAAAGTAAGGTTGATTTGTTTAAGAGACAGGAACAGCATAATTGATGGAACCTGTGGCCCTGCTATCTATTTTGTATGCTTGCATGATTTTGTGGGGTTTCTATCATATGAGTGGCTGTTTTTTAGTGTGTTTGAGATGGTAGGGGTCAGGAAAAACAGCAGGTGATGTGAGAAAGAATGAAAAAATTATTGAATCAATATATAATCCCAGTAGAATTAATACTTTTAGTTTGTTTCCAAACTAGCTTCCATCTGCCTTATTTATTATAAAATGTCTGTGCTTTCATTGTGAAGTGATTCTGCATTGGGTATTCTAATCATACTTGTTATTTATTTAAAAGATATCTTCTGATATATATGTGCAAAAACACATATGTATATATGCGTATTATATACACAAAAACACATATTTCCTATTTCTCTGTGTGTGTATATATATATATACACACACATGCACATATACTATGTATAGATTATATGTATAATAAGTGTAGCTTTGCCTATGGAAATAAAAACTGTATATATTAACACATTTCCCCAAGAAAAAAAATAGTATTATACAACAATTTTCCTTTGTTGTCATAAAAATTGATGTAGCAAAGACCAGAAATGTCAAACTGGTTTCAAATCATGTTTTCACTGTAAATGATTATTAGGAGTTTCCCAAAACCTTGGATTGGAGATTTTGAGTCCTTGCTCTAGAAGAGTGGGACAGAGTTGCATTTAATACTCTGTATCTGAGAGATATAAAGCACTGGCTTATATGCTTTCCCTCACCTGTCAAGAGAAATAGATATTAAGGAATTGTTAAATTTTTTCATATTTTAAAAATCATTTACATTTTGTTTAGCACTTAGCATAAGTTTACATGCATATGAAATTCACCTCAGAGTATTTATAATTTACAAGTATTTCTCACAGGTATTAAATGTCTATGACTTTTGAAGTTGGAATCATTATTCTTCCATCCTTCAGTATTTACATGTCTCCATTCAAATGGCAAACCCTCATGCATCTAGGTATGTAGCTCATAAATCTAGGTCATCAATCTTGACTTCTCCCACTCTGTGCCTCTCCGATCGTATTAAAATTGGGGCACATAGATGAAACCTCTAAATCAAGATCCATACATGTAGAGATGCCACCTTACCAAAGACTCAGATCACTAGTCAATCAACTTTGTAATTCCATCAATGACTATTTGCATTTGAATTAAAATATATTTGTCATTTTTATTTCAAACATTTATCATCTATATTCAGCCATTTCTTTTTTTTTTAATTAAATTTTATTTTATTTTTAAACTTTACATAACTGTATTAGTTTTGCCAAATATCAAAATGAATCCGCCACAGGTATACATGTGTTCCCCCATTTCTAACTCATCTCCAAATGACCTCATTCAGGTATCTGTACTGGGTTTTTGTGGTTCAACTTTCTCACTAATATGTTTGACTTCAGTCCCGTTGTTTGTCTATGCTAATCTCAAAAAACCACCAGACTGTACCTACCTCTTATATCTCATCCCAACCAAAGCCTTATTTCTTCATATACATGCATGCTTCATGGTATGTGTCATCTAAGTTTTGGTTTTCTTGCCTACTTGTCTAAAATGAGTAATTCATTCTTTCAAAAATATATATTGAAGAGCATTTATGTGCTGGACATGCTATAAGGTACCAGAAATGTTAATTCTTTCACTCTCCAAAATTTTGCTTTGTAAGTTCTGTTTTTATAGCGCCACTTCACATAAGGAGACTTTTCTAATTGTTGCCTTCCTTCCATCAAGTTGTGTAGTATGATTATTTTATATTACACTTTGTACCATGTTGTACCATAAGCATTTTTCTTTGTGTAATTGCTATTTTCTTATATAAGACTAATATTTTACTAAGAGAACACTATGTTAAATACATATGTGAAATACAGAGTATGTTTAATTTTTTCTGAAATCTATTATTTCTAATAATTATATATAAGTATAAACAAAGTCATAGTGTACAAATGTTGCTTATTGAAACAGTGTAACATTTCAGTGATAATTGGATGCAAATCTTAGTTTTACTTATCTCTGCAACATCGGACAAGTTTCTTGACATATTACCTCAATTTTTCATTCTTAAAAATCAGTGAAAAATATTGTGCAAAAAATAGACAACAACAAAGGTGACGTAAGATTGAGTCCTATTTTAAATTTCATGTCAGGTAAAATGAAATAGGTGTATTCTTCTTTGACTTGTAGAATATTCATATATCAAATATGGTAATAGTATATGCCATGCATGTAGTACTATCAGTATCTAATAATATAATGAACATAAAAATACTTTGCAAAATATAAAATATTACAGAAATATAATATTGCTAGATATTTTTGTTCAATATTTTAGTGGTAGTAGTAGTCGCTGTGTTGGCATCCTCTTTAAAGCCTCAGAGTATCAGATGGTCAGTGCACCACACCCCACACGCTTTGAGTGTTGGCTGCTAATGGCAGCCTTGACTGCTCCTGTCTGAAAATTTGCCTTCAGGCTGAACAAGAAAACCTTCTCTTGGAAGCTTAGACACCATCCTCCCAGCCTGCATACAATGACTGATGGACAAAGGGGAGCAAAATACAGGGTCTCCTTGCTTCAAGGTGAGACGGTGAGATGAAATTCACATGTGGAGTTCCCACCCATACTCAGTTCCTTCAGCTTCTCTATCCTGCTTTTTTCACTCATTTTATCGTAAGATCAAGCCTTGTATATAGCACATGCTTTTTAACTCTTATCTCAGGGTCTACTTTGGGGAAACCCAACCTAAGATAGTGTTTTATGTGAATTAGCAGCCCTCCCCCCCATGCTCCTCTATTTCCTCCTAAGCCTCTTAACCTACTTGGCAAATAAATACTGAAACAACTTCGGAGTGAGCAGAGCATCTTGGAACATGATAAAGCAAGAGAAAATGACAATGCTTTCACCTAGAATGTCCAATATTTCAAAGTACTTTAAAAAATGATGAAAAAACAAAACTATATCTAGATGCAGGGAGATACACAGAAAACTGGAATGTTCGTTTTGGGGGAAAACCATCTTTAACCAATCTTTTAACAATTATGTGAAATTAAAAAAAGACTTTTCATGAAAGAGGAAAAAAAAACAAAAAACAAAAAAGACCTACTAGAGCCTATTTCTCAACCTACTTGTATTGCTTTCCTCAACATTTTGGTTATTCCTATTTAAGGATTAAAACACATACTTTACCTACTTAAATATTTTTTTCTCATCTTAAATGATTTAAAATATCTAAAAAGCAATACATACACTCAGAGAAAAAATGGCCAAAAACAATCATGAAAAATATAGCCAAGGGAAAATAGTACATGAAAAAAATATCATTCTCTCTATAAGTTAATTCCAAAATATTTAAATGTGCCTTTCAACTTGAGCAAATGACTAATCCCATTATCATAATTTATTAACCAGATCTTTTGTTCTATGTAGTAATACACTGTGTTTCCATGCTGTGTGTTTTTTATCCAGTGACCTAATTTGCTTAAAAGGAAACTCTTAAAACTCCCTTGTTGTAATGAATAAAATGTTAATGAAGAACTGCAGAGAAATCCCCTTTGCATTAGTTCCATATTCCCAGGAACATCATCATAAATTTGTTTGCCTGGCTGTGACAATGGTAGTGATGTTCCAGCTGCGCAGAAGCATAGTAACGCTAAATGGTTCTGATGGAAAAGTTAAAGATGTTCAAGGCACTGTCATTTGGGATGGACGATGGAAGTTATTTTTTGGAGGGAGTATTTGATGGATTTGGCTTTCATCCAACTTTTTTAACATTTATTATTTGCATTGATAACTACATTACTGGAACCTTTTTTCAGAAAATTATAAATGGAAACTAGGCAGGCAGATACATTTTCAGTAGAAAATGCGAGATTTTAAGTCGGTCCTTTTTCTTCCTCCATATAGCCCTCAGTAATGTCTCAGAAATGTTGGCTAAATTAAAAAAAAAAAATCTAAATCATCAAAAAGTTTAAAAATTTTTCTTGGTTATACTAATGATCATATTTTTGTGTCTAGACCGCTCCCCTAAATAATGAATATGCACATAGCAATTTGAATAAAATGATAGCTAAAATAAATGAAAAAATATATAGCAGTTTAAATGTTGACAAATTCATGTGAATATAGCACTGGTAAAATTTTCAAGTTCAGGTAGAAAAATTGAAACTCAGTGTGAAACTTGCATGCTTGAATTGTTACATCTCTAATGTATGAAAATTAAAAAATATTTTATTTTCTACCATGTTACAAAAATATCTGATTTTGGAAACATTAAGATCATAATGTGCTAATATCAATTTAACTTCTCTAGAAAACATGTTTAATAATAAGCCAGTGGCTGCAATTTTACTTCTACAAAAAATACTTCGCATGTGTTTATACATTTGAAAATAAAATAAAAATTCAACATCAAACTAATACAGCAATTAAGGAAATATAATTTGTAAATCAGAAAGAAGACTACATGTAGTTAATCTCTTGTACCATATCTGTGGAGTTATTAACATGTGTAAAATGAAGTATTTTTAATATTTTTGCTTTGGGGTATAAAGTTCTAATATCTTGTCAGTTTATGTTGTCTAAATTTCTATCAACTTTTCCCTTAAACTATCAAAAGCCTGTCTCTCTTTGTTCTATACTCAGAGGATCTGTATGGTCACTGAGTTTCTACTAACTTAAAAGAAAGTATCTTGTTTATATTCACTTTGAAACAGGTGCAAGATGAGTAGCAAAGAGACTTTTAGTGTAAGCAACACATTTACCTTTGTGAAATATTAGTAAAAACAAAGAACCTTGAAATATGTGAAAAATAATCATGTTAATTATTCATCAGTATATAACTTCAGTTGAGTGAAGTGCTCAGGGGAATAGGAAAAATAGAATGGCTCTAATATTGAACAGTAATGTTCTATGTATGAAAATCTCCACATTTCTATAAACATTTTGTTAAAGACAGTTTAATTTTTCATTTATGATGGACAATCCTGTTGAATTGACAAAAGCTGTTGAAAGCAAAAGAACTAATACATATATGTATATATGCATGTGTGCTAAATTGTTTCAGTTGTGTCCAACTCTTCGTGATGTTATGGACCATAGTGCACCAGGCTCCTCTGCCCATAAAATTCTCCAGGCAAAAATACAGGAGTGTGTTGTCATGTCCTCCTTCAAGGGATCTTTCTGATCCAGGGATCAAACCTGAGTTTCTTACATTAGATAAGTATTACCACAGTGGAAAGGAACAAGATTTGACTTAGAACTTCATGCAGTTCCGAACTGTGAGGGCTTCAGTTTGCACTCAAGTATAACAGACTTTAAATCCCATTATTAGATCTAAGATATTAGAACTATATCATAATGCCACAATCTTAACAAATGGAGAAAGCTTTAACACATAAGGCTTTAACATATCACAAGTTACTGACAATTATAAAATTTAATTGTCAGTAACTTCCAATTGCCTCTCCTGAACAATGCTATGGGTTCTATGTTCACATAATTATATATTTTTCAAAATTCTAAAATTGAAACATTTGATATAATTAGTCTGAATTTCCATTTTTTCAGATGAGAATTACCTAAAATAGAAAGTGTCCCACTCCTGTATTTATAAGACAGAAACACAATGCTACAAAGAGTGTTAAAGAACTTGTGTAAAGCTGCTTGACTTTTCATACACAATAAGACACTCAGAATTTATCAATGACTATAAAATTTTGATTATAATTTTTAAAATTCAATTCAGCTTCCTGTTTTCACATCTTATCCATGTTAAAGATATCTTTAGAAGAAATCGTATATAGGAAAGCCTATAAGGAATTAAAAGCTTCATCTTTTGGTTTTACACACACATATGCATTTAAGTGTGTGTGTACATACACGTAGAGGCAGAATAAAGAAAGCATGGGTCTTACTGACAAGGCCATGATGTCATTACAATGGGATTAGACCCAAATGGACAAACATGATCCCAGTAAAACAAATTAAACATAATGGAAATAAGCAGGAATTAGTATTTAAAATGTAAAAAGAAATGAGAAAAGAAATAGATACATTAAAATACTCATGGTTTATCATGGTCATAATCCAAGCAAGAATATGGATATTAACCCAAGTAAATTAGATATTTTTTATTAAGCGCTTACTATGTCTAGAAATTGATGGAATGGGTGCTCAGCACTAAAATATGGCAATGATAGGAGATATCTTGCTCAAGACATGTTTAACATTTATCACAGATTATATCATCATATATAACTAGAGTATATTTATGAATGTGAGTCTATAGAAAATACTTGGATAGGATGAAATAGCTGTTAACTCAGTTTTTATTTGCAATAATAATGACAGGCTCCAAACATACAGATGTCATTTATAAAGAATTATCATTTACTAAAGCACACAATTTATAAATGTTGAAATAGTCTCAGTGAGATTCCTTTAAAATATCCAATTCCTAATGCCTATTATGAAAACGGATTTCAAAATTCACCACTTACCAGTTTTTCAGAGGAGCAAGATATTGGAATATAAGCAGCTTAGATCTTAGTGTCAAAGACTACTATTGGTTTTGAATCTGTCTTAACCTTTTCTGGCTGTGCGAATTCAGAAAAACCAAAGTTTCTTCGTCTGAAACTTAAAGATATTAATATTCAACTTACCTAGCTTTATGTTTTTTATAAATAGCTTAAAGGATGTCTATGAAAAGAGCCTTGCAAGTTAAAGACAAATAATAAATGGAAGGTATTATTATTTCCCTCCAGTGTTCACTTAATTTTCAAATATATACTTTTTTTTTTCATTTTCCCAATTTATTCAGATTTCCTGGATTCATTTATGTCTTCATTCACTGAAATAGTTTTGGAGTAGGTATATGTTAATTCACAAAAGTACCTGACTCAGAATTTTTCCTTCCAGTAACTCCATACACTATCTATGGTTGTGCCATATTTGACTAATGCAAAACTAGCCACTTGACTTAGATTTTATTTTTATCTGCATTTCAAATTACACAGTGGAGTGAGGAGAAATCATGCAATAACTTTCCCTTACAGATGCACTGGCCCAAAGAATTCAACTCTATCTGTTTAGCAAAAGTCACATAAACCAAGCTAAACAGAACAACAACAAAAATTAACAAGTCAAGAAAAAATAATTTTCAGGAGCAAATATTTTAAAATGAAAATAAGCTAGGAGTGTTTCTTTCTTCTCCCTCTCAAAGTAATTCAGATTCTATGATTCTAGCTGAGGGAAGTCATACTGAAGATCACTATTGTTTTGTGTTTGTACTTTTAGGTATTAGTTTTCAGTTGTTTGGTTTGTTGATGTGTCTGTTTAGATACAACTTGGCTTCTAAGATAAATTAACTACATCAAGTAGTGCTCAACTGAGAAAACATCACCTTCTTTGAAGACTGCTGCTGCTGCTGCTGCTGCTAAGTCGCTTCAGTCGTGGCCGACTCTATGTGACCCCAGAGACGGCAGCCCATCAGGTTCCCCTGTCCCTGGGATTCTCCAGGCAAGAATACTGGAGTGGGTTGCCATTTCCTTCTCCAGTGCATGAAAGTGAAAAGTGAAAGTGAAGTCGCTCAGTCATGTCCGACTCTGCAACCCCATAGACTGTAGCCTACCAGGCTCCTCTGTCCATGGGATTTTCCAGGCAATAGTACTGGAGTGGATTGCCATTTCCTTCTCCAGGGGATCTTCCCAACCCAGGGCTCGAACCTGGGCCTCCCGCATTGTAGACAGACGCTTTACCAGCTGAGCCACCAGGGAAGTCCAAAACATAATGAAGGCTTATTAAATTTTAGTGTTCTCCCTTATAATAAAATTAGATTTTTGAAAAGATATATTCTAAAGATGAAAGAGAGAACACAGAACTTACATGAATTGAAAAGAATGCTGCAAATTTCATAATAACCTAGTAGAAGCAAAAATATTATGATTCTAGATAAGCAGTTATTATATACTCAAATAAATGAAAGTTAATAATAGGAAAGAAATAGGACACTTGCATCAGATATAGATATATATCTCAATGTATATATATACATTGAGGTGTATATATATATATATATATTTCAATGTTATTGAAAGGGCCTAAAATATACGATGTTCAGAGTTATTGAAAAAATCAAGGTTTGAGAAAATAGATTGACAGTGCTATGATTAAGTATGGGAAGTGCTATCATGGGGCACAATTAAAATCCTTTATTTGTGTCAGATAGTAGAAGTATTTTATGGATAAAATTACTTGGGATACATTTATGTTCAAATTAAAATTATTTTCTAAATATTAAAACTTAGAAATGCTATGAGGCTTTCTAAAGAATGAATGTCTCAGTGGTAGAAATATTCAAACAGAAAATTAGCATCCACTTCTAGCAGTTTCTATGGAATAAATAACTGTAACACAGTTTGGAAGATAAGATAGATAGACCTTCATATTTTATTGCCTTTAAAACTATGGCTCTCTAAAAATACCCATTTTAAAGTTAAATTATTTTGAGGTTGTTTTTATAAGTCTGTGATTATTTACATAATCTATGATTTACTCCAGTGTCTGAATTATTGGAAAGCATGGAAGCATGAAAAAGGAGGATCTCTGTCCATCATTATCAAACAGAAGGATGCATAAGAGCCAAACCAAAAGGAAACCATTGCCCACATTCTTATCTTGCTTTATTTTTTTCAGTTTAAATTGTTCAATGATTTTTTTCCAGTAGCTGTAAAAATTGGGCATCAATCACTCTTTCAATCAACAAATTAAAGGATATTTATATTGAAGACACACTATGTTCCAGCTATTGTTCTAGGTTAATCATATTTAAATAGACCCTACTTCTCACAGAGTTTATATTTATTTAGTGAGATATTCAAAATGTTCTAATAAAACAAGTACAGTGTTATAGGAATCCATAGTAAGAACACTTGATTCCAATTTGAAACTGCAAGAGTCTTTGCAATTTTCCTAAAAATTGTGAATTTTCTTCTGGAAGCTTCAACAGCCTGAAAAAATAATGCTGAGGCTGCTAAGTTGGACACTAAATCTTCTATACATGTATCAGTTCAGTTCAGTTGAGTCACTCAGTCGTGTCCGACTCTTTGTGACCCCATGGACTGCAGCACAGCCAGGCTTCCCTGTCCATCACCAACTCCTGGAATTGCTCAAACTCATGTCCATTGGGTCAGCAATGCCATCCAACCATCTCATCCTCTGTAGTCCCCTTCTCCTCTTGCCTTCAGTCTTTCCAAGCATCATGGTCTTTTCCAACGAGTCAATTCTTCCTCAGGTGGCCAAACAATTAGAGCTTCAACTTCAGCATCAATCCTTCCAATGAATATTCAGGACTGATTTCCTTTATAATTGACTGGCTTGGTCTCCTTGCAGTCTAAGGGACTCTCAAGCATCATCTCCAACACCACAGTTCAAAAGCATCAAATCTTTGGCTCTCAGTTTTTTTATGGTCCAACTCTCACATCCATACATGATGACCGGAAAAACCATAGCTTTGACTAGGTGAACCTTTGTCAGCAAAATAATATCTCTGCTTTTTAATACTCTGTCTAGGTTGTTCATAGCTTAAATATTATTAATTGACTTCTGTAAATAATATTTTATTTCAGGTGATTTTTGATAGAAAAAAAATTGAAGATGTAATTTCTATTTTTGGCTTAATATCTAGTTGGATAGAAATACTTAAGTACATAGAGCATATGTGTTGGTTCAGTTTAGTTCAGTTCAGTCACTCACTCATGTCTGAACTTTGTGACCCCATGAATCGCAGCACGCCAGACCTCCCTGTCCATCACCAACTCCCAGAGTTCACTCAAACTCACGTCCATCAAGTCGGTGATGCCAACCAGCCATCGCATCCTCTGTCATCCCCTTCTCCTCCTGCCCCTATCCCTCCCAGAATCAGGGTCTTTTCCAGTGAGTCAACTCTTTGCATGAGGTGGCCAAAGTATTACAGTTTCAGCTTCAGCATGAGTCCTTCCAATGAACACCAAGGACTGATCTCCTTTAGGATGGATCTGGGTGGATCTCCTTGCAGTCCAATGGGCTCTCAAGAGTCTTCTCCAACACCACAGTTCAAAAGCATCAATTCTTAGGTACTCAGCTTTCTTCACAGTCCAAATCTCACATCCATACATGACCACTGGAAAAACCATAGCCTTGACTAGATGGAACTTTGTTGGCAAGGTAATATCTCTGCTTTTCAATATGCTATATAGGTTGGTCATAACTTTCCTTCCAAGGAGTAAGCATCTTTTAATTTCATGGCTGCAATCACCATCTGCAGTGATTTTGGAGCCCCCCAAAATAAAGTCTGACACTATTTCCACTGTTTCCCCATCTATTTCCCATGAAGTGATGGGACCTGATTCCATGATCTTAGTTTTCTGAATGTTGAGCTTTAAGCCAACTTTTTCACTCTTCTCTTTCACTTTCATCAAGAGGCTTTTTAGTTCCTCTTCACTTTCTGCCATAAAGGTGGTGTCATCTGCATATCTGAGGTGATTGATATTTCTCCTGGCAATCTTGATTCCTGCTTGTGCTTCTTCCAGCCCAGCATTTCCCATGATATACTCTGCATATAAGTTAAATAAGCAGGGTGACAATATACAGCCTTGACATACTCCTTTTCCTATTTGGAACCAGTCTGTTGTTCCATGTCCAATTCTAACTGTTGCTTCCTGACCTGCATATAGGTTTCTCAAGAGGCAGGTCAGGTGGACTTATATTCCCATCTCTTTCAAAATTTTCCAGTTTATTGTGATCCACACAGTCAAAGGCTTTGGCATAGTCAGTAAAGCATAAATAGATGTTTTTCTGGAACTCTCTTGCTTTTTTGATGATCCACAGGGTGTTGGCAATTTGATCTCTGGTTCCTCTGCCTTTTCTAAAACCAGCTTGAACATCAGGAAGTTCACAGTTCATGTATTGCTGAAGCCTGGCTTGGAGAATTTTGAGCATTACTTTACTAGTGTGTGAGATGAGTGCAATTGTGCGGTAGTTTGAGCATTCTTTGGCATTGCCTTTCTTTGGGATTGGAATGAAAACTGACCTTTTCCAGTCCTGTGGCCACTGCTGAGTTTTCCAAATTTGCTGGCATATTGAGTGCAGCACTTTCACAGCATCCTCTTTCAGGATTTGGAATAGCTCAGCTGGAATTCCATCACCTCCACTAGCTTTGTTCATAGTGCTGCTTTCTAAGGCCCACTTGACTTCACATTCCAGGATGTTTGGCTCTATGTGAGTGATCACACCATTGTGATTATCTGGGTCATGAAGCTCTTTTTTGCACAGTTCTTCTATGTATTCTTGCCACCTCTTCTTAATATCTTCTGCTTCTGTTAGGTCCATACCATTTCTGTCCTGTATCGAGCCCATCTTTGCATGAAATGTTCCCTTGTTATCTCTAATTTTCTTTAAGAGATCTCTAGTCTTTCCCATTTTTTTGTTTTCCTCTATTTCTTTTCTTTTCTTTTTTTTTTTTTGAGTTAATATTGTTTTTTTGTTTTTTTTTTTATTTTATTTTTAAACTTTACATTGATCGCTGAGGAAGACTTGCTTATCTGTCCTTGCTATTCTTTGGAACTCTGCATTCAGATGCTTATATCTTTCCTTTTCTCCTTTGCTTTTCACTTCTCTTTTTTTCACAGCTATTTGTAAGGCCTCCTCAGACAGCCATTTTTCTTTTTTGCATTTCTTTTCCATGGGGATGGTCTTCATCCCCATTCTTCTGTTCAATGTCATGAACCTCTGCCATAGTTCATCAGACACTCTGTGTATCAGATCTAGTTCCTTAAATCTATTTCTCACTTCCACTGTATAGTCATAAGGGATATGATTTAGGTCATACCTGAATGTTCTAGTGATTTCCCCACTTTTTTCAATTTAAGTCTGAATTTGGCAAGAAGGAGTTCATGATCTGAGCTACATTCAGTTCCCAGTCTTGTTTTTGCTGACTGTATAGAGCTTCTCCATCTTTGGCTGCAAAGAATATAATCAATTTGATTTCGGTGTTGACCATCTGGTGATGTCCATGCGTAGAGTCTTCTCTTATATTGTTGGAAGAGGGTGTTTGCTATGACCAATGCATTCTCTTGGCAAAACTCTATTAGCCTTTGCCCTGCTTCATTCCGTACTCCAAGGCCAAATTTGCCTGTTACTCCAGGTGTTTCTTGACTTCCTACTTTTGCATTCCAGTCCCCTATAATGAAAAGGACATATTTTTAGAGTGTTAGTTCTAAAAGGTCTTGTAGGTCTTCATAGAACTGTTCAACTTCAGCTTCTTCAGCTTTACTGGTTGGGGCATAGGCTTGGATTACCGTGATATTGAATGATTTGTTTGGTAATGAACAGAGATCATTCTGTCATTTTTTAGATTGTATCCAAATACTGCATTTCTGACTCTTTTGTTGACTATGATGGCTACTCCATTTCTTATAAGGGATTCCTGCCCACAGTAGTAGATATAATGGTCCGAGGTCAGGGGCAGCAGCCGAGGGGAGCTACTCCACATCCGAGGTCAGGGGTGGTGGCTGAGATGAACTACCACACCCCAGAGGTCAGAGCAGTGGCTGAGAGCAGCTACCACATGCCTGAAGTCAGGGGCAGCGAGGAGCAACCCCACATTGAAGGAGCAGTGGCAGCGTGGGCACAGGAGGGTGGAGAGGAGCTGCTCCATGTTCAGGGTCAGGAGGGGCATCCATGAGGAGATACCCCTAGTCCAACATAAGGAGCAGCGGCTGTGCTTTGCTGGAGCAGTGGTGAAGAGATACCCCACATCCAAGGTAAGAGAAACCCAAGGAAGATGGTAGGCACTGAGAGAGGGCATCACAGGGCGGACAGACTGAAACCACAATCACAGTCAACTAGCCAATCTGATCACATGGACCACAGCCTTGTCTAACTCAATGAAACTAAGCCATGCCATGTGGGGCCACTCAAGATGGGAGGGTCATGTGGAGAGGTCTGACAGAACGTGGCCCATTGGAGAAGGGAATGACAAACCACTCCAGTATTCTTGCGTTCAGAACCCCAAGAACAGTATGAAAAGGCAAAAAAGGTAGGACACTGAAAGATGAACTCCCCAGGTCGGTAGGTGCCCAACATGATACTGGAGGTCAGTAGAGAAATAACTCCAGAAAGAATGAAGGGATGGAGCCAAAGCAAAAACACCTAGTTGTGGGTGGGACTGGTGATAGAAGCAAGGTTAAATGCTGTAAAGAGCAATATTGCTTAGGAACCTGGAATGTAAGGTCCATGAATAAAGGCAAGTTGAAAGTGGTCAAACAGGAGATGGCAATTGTGAACGTCTACATTCTAGGAATCAGCGAACTAAAATGGACTGGAATGGGTGAATTTAACTCAGATGTGATGGATAGGACAGTAGTAAAGAGGAGGAGTATGATCATGATATCAGTTTTAAAAAATGATATTGTTCAAGCATAAACAAATATAAAATACTTTCATACACATTTAAAACATTATGATAGATACTAACATGAATTTTTATTTTAGTTTTA
The DNA here is from genome assembly GCF_019923935.1 of Bubalus bubalis. Lineage (NCBI taxonomy): Eukaryota > Metazoa > Chordata > Mammalia > Artiodactyla > Bovidae > Bubalus > Bubalus bubalis. The sequence continues at coordinate 44,315,744 of NC_059169.1, forward strand.
GCTTTAATATACTTTTAAATTAAAATGCGTATTATATATATAATTAAACTTTGCATTATATATCATTTTGCTTCACTCAAAAACTAAAGGGAAAATATTTTGATTCAAATTTGATAATTGATAGATTATATGACTTGTTCAAGATCATATGACTGATAGAATGATGCTTCTACATGTAAACTCAGATCTTCTGACTTAAAGGCTATTTCCATTCTCATAAAACGAAAATATAATAGTAAAATTCAGAGAGTACATAAATAACTAAAAGAGTTGTGTGGAATAAGTAAATATTAACACTGGTCCTAAAAACAGGAAGATACTATCAAGTTAGAGACGGAAAGGTTGTATCTATTTTGTATCCATTTACAAGAGTACTTATAATTAATGCCCTTTATGTAAAGGAAATGCTAGCTCATAAAATGTTAGATTAGAAATAGTTATACATTTTCAAGTACAGTTGTACCCAGTTCAGGAATTATTTGCAACTGCCTGCTTGTTCCCAACTCATTTCTAAAGTGAAGACTCCAAAAACATAATGTGTTCACTTTGAGTGTAAAATGTATCATTCTATATAATAACACTTTTATTATTTTAGTCCATTATCAAATTTTGCTTAATTTGACATTTTCTTTCTTTACTCTTCTTATAAAAACAGCTGATTTTCAATGAAATAGTAAATGAACAGAGCTTTCCACCAAGAGGCACAGTCTAGCTCAAAAGAGTTTAGTGGAATTGTGTGTCCATTTAAAGAAAAATTGAAACACAAGTGTAACCTTGATTCCAAGGCATAGCCAAAGGCTAAGAAAAGAAAAGTTCAGTGAATGACTCTTATTAATCTAGCTCTAAAACGGATGAATAATATGTTACAACCTCTCTGACATATGGTGAGGTTTGCAGCAAGTTTGGCATAATGGTTTCACTTAATAAATACCTGATTAGCATTGTTTAACAGGTTTGGAGTGCATGAAAACAGTCAAATAGCAACATTCTGTCTAGTTAATTCCTCATTAGCAGACTCACAGTCACTGAATTTGACAGATTGTATACCAGTCTTGACACAAGGTGACCTCTTGCTTGGACCTGTTCATCACCTTCAGTCTGTCATAAATGAAGTCAGTATAAATGTCAGAGTGAATATGACATCACCAGAGACTTCATCTGATGCCTGGAAGGTTATTATTTTCTCAATATTATTATTAGAGACATAGTGAAACTATATGTGGTTATACAAACAAAATGAGAGTGATAAACCAGAAGAAATTTTATGTATATGAGATCCCTTGTTTAATGCATTATTGTAATAAGATATGTGACACATCAATAAATTTCAGCAATGTTATTATTTCAACTTCCTGATTTCAAGTAATCTTTATTCTTTTTCTCAAGAATGTGTAAGCGACAACCAAAAAGGGCAATCTGAAAAGATTTTGAAGGATTAATAGTGAAGCTTAACTAATTTATTAACAATCATCTCTCTGTTTAATACATCCATATTGATGCCCTTCCTTCATGGTTCATTTTTTTAAATGAAGAAACACCAAATGCAAAGATAAAATTGAAAAATTGAATTGAACATATAAAAATGAAGTAAGCTTTGAAGAACATATTTTGTGAGAAAAATCTTTGACCATTTTAACATTGACCATTTGTAAATTCAGCATTTCCAGAAGAAAAATCTCCAAATTCCATTAAAATATTCATTTGCCAATTTCACCAGCTTTGTTAAATTATTTCTACCAAAGAGCCCTTTTCAATCATCCAAAATCAATTATATGATTGCACAACATTTATATTCTTGTCTCTGACAAGAGGGAATTGAACCAGTTTCAATTTATCTGAACAAAGATGATTAATGCAATATGTTATTATAAACAAAACAAAATAGAATGTATTCTTGCTTTTTCCCATTCTTTTGCAAAATTTTCACAAAGGACTTTTAAAATATTATTTCTAAAACTAAAGATCTGAAACAAACAAACAATTTTGAAATCAAGAGATAGATATTACAAAGGAAAAATAACAATCACTTGAAAAGCCTAACTTTTGTTCTTGGAAAGTATTAAAGGAAGTCTGTTATCCATTGAACTGGAAGGCTTTTTTAATATCAAGAAAAATAATTAACAATACACCTTACCTTTAGAAATCATATTTAAGTATAGGCACAACCAAGTCAAATTTAAAATCATCTTAAAGAAGTTATTAATTACATTTACATAAAGTAACTTCTCTAGCCATTCTTAAATTTTACAATTTGGAATAATATTTTAAATGGATATAGTAGCTACAATTAATTAATCATAATAATATGTATGAATTGTTTAAACGGATTACGTTTTCAGACATTCTGCAGCTACAAAATAGCCAGTGGGATTCTAGACTCAGCTCTTTGTTACTCTGAAGATTACTGAGGTGTAGAGGACACCTGGTCATTTGATACTTTACACACTGCCTCTAAGTGTTCTTCATAGCTCATTCTATGTTATACATTTTTTCTCTTTATTCAAGGTATTTTTTTGTTTAATAATAGTCTTTCTATAATTTCTTCCTTGCTGGGTTTATCCATCTATGAGAAATGTAGAGTTATTTTCTTGGTTTTATATGTTTTTATCTCATTTATAATTTATAAAGATCTTCCATTGAATCAACATCTTTCACTGTCATCATTTATTAGGTATAGTCCATTTTCCTTTTGCCCCCAAACTAATTGCAAGTGATTCAATATACTTGTGCACAATTTTCTTAATAATCTATGATATATCACATCAGGGGCAGCCGATCTATAAGTGCTCATTTTTTCAACTACAATATCCCCTTATCTGCCTTTGTCAAATGCCATTCTGGAATGTTTTTCATTATTTTCTAATTGTCCAAATGTATTTTATTCATTTTTATTGTCAAATGTTTACCTGAGGCAAGGAGTTATAATGATATGAGGCAATTTAGATTCATTAATAATTTTATGTGTCAGCTTCATTAATTACTTTTTGTTGTCATTTTAGTAATTATTTCCTAAAAATAAACAAAACTATAAATAAAAATATTTCAACTTTTTACACATTTCTACAAATCCTTGTGAAACAATAATGTATGAAATGTTGTGAAACTGAGGAATGTATCCATTCCTCATAAGAAATGAGCATATTACAAACAGGACTTCAAGAATCCTAACTCGTTGCTCTGATGTAGTTATAAGCTTAGGGAAATGAAGCAAGCAAATTGTTTTATTTGTATTAAATATATTTTCTTAGCTATTACTGCTATTTTCTTATTTTTAAACATTGTAGTCATTGCCATTTATCTTCATTTACTTTGGAACTTGGGTGAGAATATTTAAGAAAAAAACCCAAACATTTGTGGTAAAATTGCTCTTTGCTTTCCTTTATTCTGTGGAACAAACTTAAGAGGCTACAGCCAGGCATAGAGAAAATAGCCAGTCTCATTCTCCACCTTTATACATGCTCAAAGATTATTACTTTTATTTCACAATTTTACAGGTAGTCACTCCTTGTCCTGGAATGATAATAAAATTCAATCTTGCTTTAGACAATAGGTTTTTTTCCTTATTTATTCCACTCATCATTTGACTCTGGTGTGCTTGGTGTACCTGACCAATATCTCTTATGCTGATCAAATCCGGGTGGAATTAATCATCTCAGTACATCTTAGTCTCCCTCTCTACCTTCAGTCTACCCTCTCTCCCTTATCACTTTCTCTAATTTCTTCCTCTCTCTTCTCTCCTTTTTCTCTCTGTGTTTGTTTTCTCTTTCCTGTAAAGTTAGAAATCACACTGTGCAATTATTTGAATCTACTCTCAGCTCATTGTTAGGGTCTGAGTATAAACTAAAATGCATATAGTTGTTTTTTTCACTAAACAAAACTCTACTTAAAACACACTTTACCTTATTAGCTTATTTTTAGTGGTATTATTTAGCTACATAGAGCCATAACACATTTAAATGTGTCTATATCTCCTAAATCGAGGGACTAAATATTCACTGGATTTCTGTTTGCTAGGAACTTGTGTAGGACTTCAGTAGTTGCCTCAGGAACGTTTTACAAAACATTTGTGAAATTTGGATGACTCAGGTGTTTTGAAAGTGCTATATTGTTCAAGACTTTTTGGCAGAGTACTGTGTGGAAAGTTCTTTCAAGATAGTTGAGCCATTTCTGAATCTTGCAATAGTCAGGACAGACAGAGCCATTTATGGAAGGATGTGTATAATACATGATGAGCGTTATGAAATATTACTCATTTCTAATTCATTACAAAAATACTTTTCTAAACTTGCACATGTGATGGATGGCAAGAAACCAGGTATTCACATCTAATTATAAGGGTTTTTCTTTGTGCTAAAATGGACTCTATCTATCAGTGCAATCAATTCATGCATTTTTCTTGTGTCTGTCACTGTACTACCTAAGCACTTAGCAAAGATATTAAATTAACCAAAAAGTGTGGAGTGGGATGTTTTCCTTGTCTTTACTACATTTATCTAAGCCAACCTAAAGCTAAGCAGACTGTGACTAATATTGGAAGTCTTATTCCTATCGCAGACAGAGTTGTTCTCGTTCTTGTTATTATTAATTGGTTGAATGCCAACAATACATTCAACACAGGACATAATTGCACAATATGTTCTTTCTCTTGCAACCTAGAAAGGGATCAACCGTTTCCATCCACTAACATTGGTGCCAGAGTGATGAATGCCTCTTCATAACCCCCTGTTTCCTCTCCTGCCTCCCTTCCTTTATCTACTTCCCTCACCAGCTTTATTTCTATAAGATACACATTAGTAGTTTTTTCTTAGTTTTAGAAAAGGTTTCTAGAAATAAAAGCATAGCTATTGCTTCATAATTGTCAAATGTTGAACTATAAAAAGGCAAATATGTTTATTTCTATTTATTTTTCTGAGGATCATAATGAATATATGCTGACAGCTTCTACTAATAATTCTGAAAAGCATTTATGTATAGATATATATGCCTAACTTATTATATATAATAATAAAATTACATATACTACACATTATAGACATAAATTATATTTGTAATACCCCACACAAACTATGAGAATCTTAGGAACAGATTTGCCTGAAGTCCCATTCCTCAAAAAAGTTAATTTCTTTCTGTAATCCCACCTTATCTGACTCTAAGTGCATCCTCTTAGAAAAAACAAGGGCTACTTTTATTTATTTAGTTTAGTTTTGCACTTTTTTTCCAAAAGACTCATGGGTTTTTTGGTTTGTTTTTAGCTATTGATTTCTTGAGAACTGTACTTATTACATTTAAAATTAAAGTAACATTAGACTTGTTAAAAACAGGGAAAACAAGTGTATTGTCATTTTTTTGGTTATCCTTTACATAAATATTTTAAACAGTTTTGTGCTGATTATAAATGGCCCTTATGCTTAGTAAATTGAAATATGCTTTCATTTTGCATATTACATTTAACCAGTAGAAATTTAGACTGGACAGACCGCAGGGAGCCAGTAGTAACAGACATGCAAACTTTACATTAGATAGAAAACTAAGGCCAAGATAAGCCATGTTAATAGCTGTGATGCAGCCAATCATTACACAGAAGTTATCCTTTGTGAAATTATCCTGCAGTGATAGTCTCAAAGTTGTAGCTCTAATCATATTCTGGTACAATGACCTGATAAAGGAATAAATGTGTCTATTAGCATGTATTATTTTATTGAGCAAAGCAAAATTTCTGCTTTTAATTTATTATAGAGGCTTGAACATAAAGGATGAACAAAGATTGAAAACATTCAAAGAGTTTTCTATAATATTAATTAATAAAGAGATCTATGCAAATAGTTATAACATACAGCATAAATTATAAAGTGATATAAAATTACAAATTGCCATTGAAGTTCAGAAGGACATAAATAGCTTAGCTGGCATAATCATGGAACTAATCTATTCAAACTGGACTGAGAAGAAATGCATTTTAGCAAGCAATATTTGTAATATCCAATGAATGCAATTAAACTGATTCTTAGGCAGTATTTCCATAAAATTGTAAAAGGTATTCTATAACAGCATAAATTAGAAATAACAAACTAAAAGAAAAAAATTATAATTTAAAAGTTGTGGAAGAATATCTACTAAACGTGTTGCAGAGTTAAACAGATGAGATTCAAATCTAAAGCAAATGAAATATACATCTTTTCATATATCATATTTCCTATTTATTTCAGAATTTTCCCCAAATTCTGAATTACAAGTATATCTAAAAACAAAATCATTTGGCATTTTAGGCTGTTTCGATAGTTGTATTGTTTTTTCTTTATAATTTATTTCCTAATTGAAGTAGAAGTTTAATCATTAGATAGCAATTTTATATTTGAGTCCTACTATTTTTTTAGGTTTTTTTTTCTGTCTTTATATTTTGCAGTACCTTTCTGTAGAAGAAAAACAAGGAACATGGGTATTAGATTACTCTTAAATGCTTAAAAATTCTGGTTCATAAATCTTTCATGTTTACAAATATTAGAAGTTCCTCTTACTCATATAACATCCTAGACAGATAGAGAGGCTTTTTCCCTGAAAACTATGTAGAAACCCAGAATAAAAGATGTTTTCTCATCTCTAACTGTAACTTCTAAATCCTATTGGTGATCTACCAATGGCCAGGTCACTAGACAGAATTAAAAACCATATGAGAATATGCCAGAGAGGTTTTATGGGCCCAGCCTCAAAGTGATACACAGCACTCCCACGCATATTATTCAAAGTAGAAGTCAGTCATGTGTCCATACCTAACTGCTGATGTGGCTGATGAACAAGTCTAGCTGGATACCAAGTTAAAGAGGACAATAAAAATTTTGGGGACAACAAGTATTCTTTGTCACAGATCATTCTTATGATTACTAACCAATGTTTTCTCAATTTTCTAGGCAAAAAAGACAACAAATCTCTGAGGAAATGAATTCAAAGTAACTTAGCCATTAACAGCAAACAGATCCAAGTCCAAGATATCCATAAATCCTCCTCCTTTAAACATTCATAAACTAAAAGACAAGTTATTTGCCTCCACTTTCCTCCAAATATGGCCTTCCCTTGTGGCTCAGCTGGTAAAGAATCTGCCTGCAATGTGGGAGACCTGGGTTCAGTCCCTGGGTTGGGAAGATCTCCTGGAGAAGGAAAAGGCTACCCACTCTAGTATCCTGGCCTGGAGAATTCCATGGACAGTCCATCGGGTTGCAAAGAGTTGGACACGGCTGAGCGACTTTCATGTTCATGTTTTTTTCCCCCAAATATAGAATAGAGGAACAGATTTTGGGAAAGCACACACACATACACACACTAAAACACATAGTCAATTTAGGAAAAATAAAAAATAAGAGAGGTAAAACCATTACTGTTCCCCATGGGCCTTCTCCGGTGGCTCAGTCAGTAAAGAATATGCCTGCAATGCAGCAGACCTGGGTTTGATCCCTGGGTTGGAAAGATCTTCTGGAAATGGGAATGACTACCCACTTCAGTATTCTTGCCTGGAGAAGTCCATGTACAGAGGAGCCTGGTGGGCTACAGTCCATGGGGTCACAAAGTGTGGGACACTATTGAGTGACTAACATTTTCACTTGTGGCCCTAATAGAATCCTGTTGGGCAGGCACTGTGAAGACCCTCTTCCCTTTTCTGGAGAAAATTCATGTATTATATGCAGATTCTGCATCCAGAATAAACTTTTTTTCCAGTTTTTCTCTGTTGCTTCTTAGTTCACCTTCTGGGAAGTCCTATCTCATTTTGATGGCCTATCTTTGATGGCCACAGCTGAAGCAGGCATGGGACAATGCTCTTCTTTTTAAAATAATTAATTTTTGGCCGCATTGGGTCTTTGTTGCTGCACACTCTCTTTCTCTAGTTGTAGTGAGTGGGACAGTTGGGTGGGGGGTACTCTCTAGCTGCAGTGCACAGGCTTCTCATTGCGGTGCCTTCTCTTGGTGCAGAATGCAGGCTCTAGAGTGTAGGGCACAGTAGTTGCGGTACACTGGCTTAGTTGCCCCAAGGCATATGGAAACCTCCCAGACTAGGAATCGAACCTGTTTCCCCTGCATTGACAGGTTGATTCTTAACCACTGAACCATCAGGGAAATCCCCGGGAATATATTCTCAAGGATTTTCCAGTTTATATAACTTTCTTTCTTCTAAGGAGAGTTTGGGAATCCAAGATTTGATTTACCTACACAGGCTTTCTCAGGGTATAATCAAGGAAATAAAGTTTCCTGTAGTATTTAGAATGCTTTTGACTAATATGCTTCAAGGAAATTCTAAGATAAGTAAAGGAATCCAACTTTTTAAAAAAATTTAATCTACTTGTTAAATATGTTTTTATTTCTTTGCTTCTTTTGTCTCATCTCATTTTCTTGAAGCTTGGTAGCAATAGGCTTTAGTGGGAAGTAACCAACTTTCCACTGAGCACCCGATGGTTGCTCCAGGGCTGATTCTGTTTTGTATTTCTTTTTAAGATGAAATGTGTTTATGTGACATATTGATCTAAAACTTTTTTAGACTTACGTTAGTCACTCAGTCATGTCTATCTCTTTTTTACCCCTTGGACTATAGCTCACCAGACTCCTCTGTTCATGGGATTCTCCAGTCAAGACTACTTGAGTGTGTTGCCATTTCCTTCTCCAGGGAATCAATCTTACCCAGGGATGAAACTGGGTCTTCTTTTTAGACTTATATCCTACTATATAAGATCTGGAAGCTACTGACTTTCTAACCCTAGGAGTTCCAAATTTTACATATGTTCTCTATTCCCTTTCATTTTTTGTTTGCAATCCAGACAATTCCATTTTTAGTCATTTATCTCTTTTAATATTGAAAAACAGTAAAAACAATATATAGTACCATTCTGATGCTATCCAGCCCATTCCTCCAGAGGACTGGAGACAAGCAAGCACTTGTCTTTCAAATTATATCTAACCTCAATTTTAGCAAATATTTTACAAGAGAATAGCAAACCACTCAAGCTTTCCAATCTACTACATCCGTTTCCTTGTTATCTGCTGCCTGTCCTTCAAGGCATAATACAAGTCTACATTCATAATTTAGGATTGTTTTTATAGCAATATCCTATTTAAGGTAGAACATTCTATATTAGCAAAGATAGTGCTAGCTATTCTTATAATGGTTAAATATAAATAGCTCCAACATAGTGAGTTTATTTCTTGCTGATATAGTAGTTCTGAATGAGCAGAAAATATAGCAGATGAGGGACAGTCTCCTTCCTGTCAACAATCAGGAATTTAAAAAGGTAAATATTATACTATCTTCAACATCTGTGTTTTACTTTTATCTTGTCAATCTTTATTGTAGCCTACTGAAAAGGGGTCTGAGCATGGGTAAGTACATAGGGAAATATTTGGTGACCCAATCCTGAAATGGGCATATTTTCTCACATTCTATTGGCTAGATCTGTCATATATATGTTACTGACAAATGAGTCTGCATCATGTAGTGTAGCTATGTCCCTGGCAGAATTAGGTTAGTTTCAGAGATAACCACTTTGGTGAGTTAAGTGATATACTAAATTGCTAACCCACCTACCAATAGCTTTTTCTATGATAATTCTGTGAATTATAAAATAAATGCATAAAAGCAAAATACTATTACATTCAGTAGTTTATAGAACTACACAAAAATTGTCTCATTTCAAAAATATTGTATAAAAGTGGTAGCAAGCTCAGTCACCTCCATCAGCACATTATAAAATATCAGTAACAGTGATTCAGTGGTAGTTTGAAGTATCATCTCTTAAACCTACAACTTAGGTTTTATTACTCACTGAAATAATTACAACTTACTGAAATAATGTGTATTGACTTTATGTTCAAGTATCATTATCAACTTTTGAACATATCTATATTTGCTTAGGAAGGAATCTCTTCCCTCTCAAATTCCTTAGGTGGTATAAGCTAAAGACATTATTTTTTAGTATAATGTCCTTTTAGTGCAGTGAGAACATTGCCTACAATTTTAGCTCAGTTGAATAGATTGCAGTTTCAATTCAGATGTTAGCGGAAAGCATTCATTATAGCAATGAACTCCCATTCTGTTGGTATAAAGGAGGCTCCTGGCAAATTATACATTTTGCTCCAATAAAAATAATTCTGAAAAATTCTAGTCTGGTAGAAAGAATCATTCAGCTGCAGCTGATATAAAATGGGCCTTTTAAAGTGCCATTTTTCTGCTTAAAAAAATCAATAGTCTTTATTATATACAATAAGCATAACCTGCTGCCATTTTCCAGATCAATAAAATCTCCTCTTCCTTTTTGATAATCAGGTGCCTTGGAGACAATGCAGTTATTTGAATATTAATTATGCTGGTGGACTCTAAGTCTTTATTAACTCTTAAATCAGCCATGTGTGTCTTAATTTGTACCATTTTAATTTTGATAGAAATTATGTAGAAAAAGTGTTATAAAAGTTAAATATTTACCATGTTCACTCTATTCAAATTTTTTTTTTCCCTCTGAAATCATCATAAAGCTATTTTATGAGAATGGACTAAAAAACACTTCTCTTACTTCAAAGCAGATACTCTTTCTAAGCCATCAGATCTATTTTTATTGAAAATATATTATCTTGAAGAAATCATCCCTTGTCTAGAAATATTTTATTGAGCTCTCTTCCTCAAGTTCAGAACCTGTCAGCAGATGATCCAGGAAGTAAATTGATGGAGACACAGTTATTAGCATTATCACTAATAAATCTAAAGTTGGATTGCATTTTTTATGTGGATTAAAAAGATCTCCTCATAATCTCTTTTGGTCCCAAGTAATATTTTTTAATCAAATTTTTGAACAGTGTCTACATTTCATTGTAAATTTCATCTTGTAAAGAACAAAAATATGGTACTAAGATTTTCAACTGAAGAGCTTTTGGAAATGTGGGAAGGGGACATTTGATGCTGTCATACTTACTGAAGAATGTTATTGTTATTTGAGATTTAGGAATGATAACTGTCCTCCAATGCATAGGTCAGTTGCACATATAAATAGGACACCCATTGAGAAACAGTCCATGCTGTTTTGAAGTACTCAACGTTTCAGGCCAGTGAAAGGAAGCCCTTCATTAGGCCTCCGCACTCACAGGCAGAGTACAAAGGAGGATGCTGTGAGTCCTTTAAGAAATGGGGCGGACAGGAGTGGAACTGAGTGTATCTGCCTGTGCCACCGAATTTACCAGCCAGGTAACTCATGAATATATGACTATATGCTGTGTTCTTCTGTGGATAATTGGGAGTTGGCTATCCATCTCTATTTTTCTCTCTTCATTCACCATTCATTTTACTTGCTCTTTTACTTGCTCCCTATTTCCCTTGCCTTTCTTCTCTTTCCATATCAGTGATAGCAAATGAATTGTTCTTATGAAGATTTGCAAAATAAGTAAGGAACCCTAAATTTCTTAATGTTGATTTCAGCTATGATTGACATTGATTGCTTTAGCAAGGACTGCTGTCTAGCTAATCAGTATTTATCAATGATCTAGCTAGTAGGTATTTTGGATGCCATTGCACTCAAAAATCATGATTTAAAATCTATCATTGACAGACATAGAAAAGAAATTTCAATCTGGAAGGAAAAGAGAAAACTTATTGAATATCTTTAATGCCTTAATGTTAATTCTGTCATGTGAAAATAAGAATCAATTTTAAGTTGTGTAATGCATTTAGGTGGGTCACAAAAATGTCTTAAAGACAAATGTGAGTATCAAATAAATGTTAATTAAATATAGGGTATCATTGCCATGTAATAATCATGTGGAAATAAGGGAAAGTATATTCTTAACAGGAATATTTGGATAACTTAAACTGTATTAGATTTCATTTTATTGTTACAAGTTAGATTGTAAACAGTTGATGTACCTACTAAAAATACATATTCTATATTTGGTATTGCAGTTCTGTTTGTTTACCATTTTCAAAACTCACCAGAGCAAAGGTTGTCAAGCATATGATCAGAAAGTTCCCTTCAATATTACTCCCTGGATGGAAACCACCAGGATTTTGCCTAACCAGATACTATCACCCTCTCATTCATGTTAAGAAGAGTAAGAATAAGCATCACTGAACTTCCGCATAGGTATTCTATTATCCTCTAATTGCTTCCCAGGTAACTCAGTGGTTAGGAATCTGCCTGCCAATGCAGGAGATCCAGGTTCAGTCCCTAGGTGGGGCAGATCCCCTGGAGTAGGAAATGGCATCTTACTCCAGTATTCTTGCCTGGAAAATCCAATGTACAGCGGAGCCTGGCAGGCTGCAGCCCATGGGGTCACAGAGAGTCAGACATGACCTAGCAGCTAAGCACACATGCAAGAAATTAAAATAACTCTTTCTTTAAAAACCTAGTAAATCCTCCTCTAGAGAATCAGTAGAGAGAATAGTAAGTAAACTTTTAGAGCATTGCAAAATTTGAATCTTCTTAATGTTTCTATACTTTATAAATATATTAATTGATGTATGCATATGAATTCATTTAATCTGTGACATATTTGGAGGCTGAAATTATCACCTCCATTTACAGAGAAGAATCTGAGAATCATAGTGTTTATTTTTTTTATTTTTTTTTCATGTATCTAGTAATTTTTGAACAAATGTTGAGCATTATCAGTTTTATGTTATTGATTAGATTTTCTTTTTTTTTTTAATTTTATTTTATTTTTAAACCTGAAACACTGTATTAGTTTTGCCAAACATCAAAATGAATCGGTGTTTAAATTAGTTTCCAAATATCAAGAAAATGTTGAGGCTAGAAATAAAATCCAAGCTTATTGTATTTCAAAGTTGAATTTCTTAGCTGTTTTCTTTTTTTTTTAATTTTATTTTATTTTAAAATTTTACATAATTGTATTAGTTTTGCCAAATATCAAAATGAATCTGCCACAGGTATACATGTGTTCCCCATCCTGAACCCTCCTCCCTCCTCCCTCCCTCTTAGCTGTTTTCTACTGAAAAATCTCCTATAACCTAAAACTAAAGTGACTTTGGTTAATGTTTATTAGGCAGATATAGACGTGGAAAGGTAAAGCTAATTTCCTTAAATATATTTTTAATCTGGTGGGAAATAGGACAAGGCACACCAGCAGCAATAGCTTGAAAAAACTACTCATATCAGTCTGAAATGTAACCTCCTTTCCATCTCCACTCTGTCTGCTTACGGGTGAAAGACAATTTCTTTTAGGTTATAATCTATACACTTTTATTATAAATTAGAATGAAGACAGTATTTTTGTTTTTCACCTAATTTCAGTATTTACGTCTGTTGACTATAACAGCTAAATATCATTTGGTGTTAATTTATGCTAATGTTAAGACATATAATTCACCTGTGATGAAATTAATATGATTGGCATTTTGTGTGTTTTTTTGTTTTGTTTTTTTTTGTTTGTTTGTTTTTGTTTTTGCTTAAGTCTGATTAAAAAAAAAAAAGCAGAGACCTTATTTGCCAACAAAGGTCCATCTAGTCAAAGCTATGGTTTTTCCAGTAGTCATGTATGGATGTGAGAGTTGGACTATAAAGAAAGCTGAGTGCTAAAGAATTGATGCCTTTGAATTGTGGTGTTGGAGAAGACTCTTGAGAGTCTCTTGGACTGTAAGGACATCAAACCAGTTCATCCTAAAGGAAAGCGGTCCTGAATATTCACTGGAAGGACTGATGCTGAAGCTGAAACTCCAATACTATGGTGACCTAAAGCAAAGAACTAACTCCTTGGAAAAGACCTTGATGATGGGAAAGATTGAAGGCAGGAGGAGAAGGGGACAACCGAGGATGAAATGGTTGGATGGCATCACTGACTTGATGGACATGAGTTGGAGCAAGTTTTGGGAGTTGGTGTTGGGAAAGCCTGGCATGGTGCAGTCCACAGGGTCGCAAAGAGTTGGACACAACTGAACAACTAAATTTTTTTTTTTTGCTTGAGTCTGATAAATCAAATTCTGTTCCTTTCATTCCCTCCACCACCAGTCTATTTATTTTGGCAATCAGAAGACATACTCATGTTTGCAACATTATTTTGTTAAGCTAACAATTGTTGAGATGATTTTGGAAAGATAAGAAAGAAGCATACCAATATAAGTTTATTAAACACATATATGTTTAACAATGTGTATATTGACCTGCCAGCAATTCTATACTCTTAAAAATGACACAGTAATTTGCTAACATGTTCTCTTGAACATGTGAGATGGAAAAGGAACCAATATGGATTTCTCTTTGGATCTAGGGAATATATGTTTATTATTTTGTTTAACTCCTGCAATAATCCTATAGAAATAATTTTTCACTTTCTTCACGTGTGGAAACTGAATTAATAGTTAAGTTAGCTCAATGTCAATGGTGGAAAGTATTGGATTAAATTTTGAGTGGAATATGTCTAAGACATTCAGGCTTTTTCACTCTATAACATCAACTTTAGCCTTGTTCCCCACTCTCCTCTCCTCCCCAACTTCCATAATTGGGCACCCTCTAAAATGTGTACAGGGTTCCTAGTTGGCTCAGTGACAAAGAATCTACCTGCCGATGCAGAAGACATGTGTTAGATCCGTGAGTCAGGAAGATTCCCTGGAGAAGGTAATGATAATCCACTCCAGTATTCATGCCTGGATAATCCCATGGACAGAGGAGTCTGGCAGACTAGAGTTTAAAGGATCACAAAGAGTCAGACATGTGACTAACTAAACACAAAATTTGTATATCATATAAATTAAAAGACGTTTGCTCCTTGGAATAAAAGCTATGACAAACCTAGACAACATATTAAAAAGCACAGACATTACTTTGCTGACAAAGGTCCATCTAGTCAAAGTTATGGTTTTTCCAGTAGTCATGTATGGATGTGAGAGTTGGACTATAAAGAAAGCTGAGCGCCAAAGAATTGATGCTTTTGAACTGTGGTGTTGGAGAGAACTCTTGAGAGTTCCTTGGACTGCCAGAAAATCAACCCAGTCAATATTGTAAAGTAATTAACCTCCAATTAAAATAAATAAATTTATATAAAAAAAATAAAGTGAACACCCATGTACCCACAAACAAACAAACAAACAAACCAGTCAATCCTAAAGGAAATCAGTCCTGAATATTTATTGGAAGGGCTGATGCTGAAGCTGAAACTCCAATCCTTTGGGCATCTGATGCAAAGAGCTGACTCCTTGGAAAAGAACCTGATGCTGGGAAAGATTGAAGGTAGGAGGAGAAGGGGATGACAGATATGAGATGTTTGGAGGGCATCACCAACTCAATGGACATGAGTTTGAGAAAGCTCTAGGAGTTGGTGATGGACAGGGAAGCCTTGCATGCTGCAGTCCATGGGGTTGCAAAGAGTTGGACATGACTGAGAGACTGAACTTATTGGTTAAAACATGGCCTTTGGAACCAGACAGACTTGAGGGTGAATTTCACATGTGCCGCTTACTAACTGGGTGACTTTAGGAGAGAATGCTTAACCATACTAGTTTTGAAATCGGAAAAATGATGGTAGTAATAACTGCCAAAGAGGACTGTTATGTGTATCAAGGATTACAAATATATAAATCACTTAGTAGACATAGTCTGTATTTAACAAATTTTATTGAGTACTAACTGGCTATCCTTTTAGGTTGAGTCTCATTTTCTTCATCTATGTAATACACTCTAAACAGTTGCTTCAGTTATCAACAGCACTGATGTTAGAACACTGCTAATCTCATCTTTGACACAACTATATTTTTCATAATGACTTTGTTACTCATAATTCGAACAGTCTGACCACTCTTCACCCATCCCTCCATGATCCAGTTTTCTAGAAGAAACAGCTTTACCACTGTCTTCAAATATATGTCCAGTCCTTTTTTGGAGAAATCTAAATACAACAGAAGATAAGCAAAGGAGGACATGTTAGTGAAGTAACAATGACCAAAAAGATAGGTGGCAGGGAGGAGGAAATTATGATTTTCAAGTTACTCTGTGGCTTTATCCAACCCAATCATAATAGAAAACTATTGGCTGTAGTCTCTCTCTTTTTATTCTTGTCATTTCTCCAAGCTGCTATTACATATTGGTATAGTGACTTCAATGAAAATTTTTAGCAAGATACTTGATAAATATATAACATTCATATTTTCTAAGAGTTATCATCAAAGTAACATAGTTTTCAATGACTCAGACCTCTGCATATTATTTCAGTAATTCATATATTATCGTATTTTGCCAAACCACAAATAAGATTTGAGGAATCATAACTATTTCAGAAAAGCTGTACTTGCTGCCCTTCATTAATCTCTTCTTTTCCTAGATCGATCAGAAGAAATTGCTCTCTGTCTTACTTTATGTGATTCTTTTTTGTTTGTTTGTTAAATTTTATGGAATGATTTGGTAGGGACAAACCATACATTATATAGTTTAAGTGCCTGTCCCTCTTTTGCTAATAACTCTGATGTTGTCCACTTCACCACTGCTATGCTGGTCTTTGATGCTCAGTGGTGTCCCATTCTGTGAGGCCCATAGACTGTAGCCCGCCAGGCTCTTCTGTTCATGGGGTTTCTCCAAGCAAGAATACTGGAGTGGGTAGCCATGCCCTCCTCCAGATTATCTTTCCAACCTAGGGATAGAACTCAGATCTCCTGCATTGCAGGCAGATTCTTTACCAGCTGAGCCACCAGGGAAGCCCATGAATACTGGAGTGGGTATCCTCTCCCATCTCCAGGGGATCTTCCAGACCCAGGAATAGAATGAATGAGGGTCTCCTGCATTGCAGGCAGATTTTTTACCAGCTGAGCTACCAGGGAAGCCTTCCACTTCACCACATATGATTATATTTTTGAGTCAGAAATCTTAGAAACATCGCAACACCAGACATTTTGCATTTGCAGCTTAGTTGAAGATGATATGACTGTAGTAATGCTTGACTTTTTCAGTTTTTGTTCTCTTTCATGTTATTGAGAAAGTCAGAGGCACATTATGTCTAGACTTTGATTTCTGAGACCTAAGGTACATATAGTCAATGGATATAGATTTCTTCTATCCAACAAAATATATTCTATCAAGGTTATAAAATAGATGCTTATACTTTGATGCTGTAGATGTGGAACAGGAAGCAAGGTACCAATGTAAAGCATATATTTTGAGGAACATAATGCTGAAAGAATTTTTAGGTTATTTGACTAATTTGGACAAATGTCTTTTTAATTGTCCAGGTTTTTGTTGTTGTTGTTGCTGTTGTTGTTGTTGTTACTGTTGGTTTGTTCGGGTTGATTGTCTATTTTTACTCTTTCTGAAACCCTAACACACAGAATTCTTTAAGTATCTTTGCCACCACTTGACATTAATCAATTACATAGAATGATTTAGTTTTACAATAGAGAGTCCTAAGCATTAAATACCTTAATAATAATGAGACAAAGGTGCTCAACATTACCGGTCTCCCTGTTTCCCTAGCACAAGGATTCTCCACATAATAATATGACTATTTCAGCATCCTTGTCTTTTTTCACAACTCAGACACCCCATTCTCTCATTCAATAGGGTTTTTGAATATGAAAATTACATTTTCATAAAAGCAGATACAAGTAAGTGAGCACTAACTCAACTTTACATGATCAAAGTCATGATATTTTTCTCTTATTTGCTTTCCTCTCTTCAGATTAAAAAGATGTATAGTGACAGTAAATTGTACTCTCACTTTTATCCCAAGATTTGTGATGGTAATTTCTTCCTCTCTTCTCCTCTGATATTCCTCCTCCTCCTTCTTTATCATCATCATCCTTGTCATCATCATCTTTGTAGCCACTGTCTGATTACTTACTACAAGTCAGGCAACACACACACATATGCACAAATTTTATTCATTTCTCACAACAAAGCCTATTTTTTTTTCTCCATTTTAATGATGAAAAGACTAGGTTATACCTTTCTTTCAGGAGGTTTTTTTTTTTTTTCCACCTATCTTCATTTAAATGTACCTTAAAATAGATCATCTTTCTTTAATAAAAGAAAAACTCCCTCAAGCCATGTTTTCCTTTATTTCCTCTGCTTTATAGCACAATTTACCTCATAAGAGCTAACTGTAAAAAATATCCCATAAAGACATAAGTTTTTCTGGTCTCAATTTGAATAAAAACTAAAAGTCTTACCTAAGAGATAAAGTCCAACAGAATGTGCATTTTAAACATGAAAACCAAGGCTGACACTTATCAAATGTTCTGCGCATGTAAGCACTGTCTTTGTTAACCACCACGGCTGTTTGAGCTCTGCTTGCCTCTTACCTCATCTTCTTTCTCCTGTTCTCTTGTGACCACACTGTTCTTCCTTCTATCCTTCTCCCATGTCCAGCTCCTTGCTCTCAGAACCCGTATGTCCCAGTGCTCTGTGTCTGGGATACTAGTCAGCAGTTCTTACATGGCTTCATCCGTGATTGCTTCCAGTTTTGGCATAAAGGTAACCTCCACATAGACCTTCTCTGCCTACTTTTGCAACTCATCCTTTATCTTCTTATGATGTTTTATTTTCACTATAGCACTTCCCTCTACCGAAGTTATCATGTTTATGGATTATTTCATGTGTCAGCTCCTTCTCCACCTGATTATGATCTAAGCTCCAATGAAGTAGATTGCTACAAAAATGGGTGTGATATTGAACAAGACTGAGATGGTCCCTGTTCTTATAAATATCATGAGGAATTTAAAGTTATAATTACCAAATTTTATTTTTCATTTTTTCACCTTATACTTCAAATATTTCCCTTTACCAAGTGTCTTCATGATCTCCCTTTGCATTGTCTAAAAATTGTTTGTAGTATTGAGACAATATTGATTTCTCTTGTTGGTGGGGTTTTGGATTATGAGCTATTTGATGAGATCCTCTAATAGGTATATTGAAAGGGAAGTACTTGAATTTATTTCAAACTTGAATTTAGAAATTTTAATTTAAGACCTCTAATGGCATATTTCACACTTAACTATATAATTATCTACTGCATAGAAAGTCTTCCTTTTTATTTTATGTGATATAATTCAGAAGAAAGCATTATGCTTGAAATAATATTAATGACCATTTTTTATTATATGTTATACTCAAATACATTTTTTTCACTGCCAGAAACAATGACACCAATCATGGTATTACTATAACTGCATTCTCTAGAAGTTATATTATTAGTAGTATATAATAGTATTATTAGTTTGAAATATAAATTATAGCACAATGTTCATTTTTTTATTAACTTCAAAGAAGCTTAAAATGCAACTGGAGTTTAATAGATTTTAATGGACTACCTGTGTCACTTTTCACTTGCATGCATTGGAGAAAGAAATGGCAACCCACTCCAGTGTTCTTGCCTGGAGAATCCCAGGGATGGGGGAGCCTGGTGGGCTGCTGTCTATGGTGTTGCACAGAGTTGGACACGACTGAAGCAACTTAGCTTAGAACAGGTACTTTGGGGTTCTTTTCTATTTCACCTGAAATTTAAAAAATGAATTGCCATAAACATTATAATCCTAATCTAATCAAAATGCTTATTGAAAGTAATTGTTCTTACCTTCATATTTATAAAGTATATTTGTTTAAGAACGATAAAACCATATATGCATATTCTTTTGTGTACCCTTTTGCTGCCCCCATAGAGAGAACAGTCTTTTATTTTTATTTCCTTTGAGTCCTTCATTGAACTTCCCAAAGTATTGTGTTGTAACATGGTAAAATTTCTTATAAATTTTTATTGGTGTTACAGAACTGAATGCTTCATAAATGTACAGTATGTAGCATTATCTTCTAACTACTTATGAGTGGTGAGTAGCAGTTATTGTACAAAACCAAATTTGTAGCCATAGTTTTTATTGTCTAAGTGGAAACCACGATTTTCATATCATGTCATTCTACAGTCTCATCTAGAAGGTGATATAAGCCTAAAAACCAAGACATCAATGAAGTCTTGCAAAAGGAAATAATGCTTTCCTCTTTAAGCAAACCAGCATAGCTATTTTTAATGCTTTATCAAGGTATAAATGTTCCATAGCAAAAGTAAAGTTTTATAATCACAAGAACTGAAATGTTCTCATAAACAAACTCCTCAAGGACTGACCTTGTGAACACTAGGCTTTGCAAATAACCCATTAATCAATGGATTTAACGCTCTTAGAGGATAGCCATAATCATATACTGGGGGTTCCCTTGGAAACCATTCAGTTTATGAATCTTCTACAAATAGTATAACCAAACTGTAATTTTCATGGCCTTCATAATCTCTAAATTGATATCTGTATTATAAGATCACTGTAATTGTTCAAATGTTGGGATATTGATTTATAAAATACCTTAGGTTAATTGATTTTAAACAAACAACCATGAAATAAGTGATTGCATTTCTGTAATATCACAGACAGTAGTATTAATTCAAATCTAGGTCTATCTGAATGATTCAAGAAAAAAAAGTTACTACAACATTTACATGTTTCTTGTCTTGATCTCAGTAATTACTTGTATATGAACTTGCTCTTATAGGAGGGACAAGGACTAAAATATATGTTTTATCCTCTCACATAGAAAGAAATCAATGTTTTTTTAATAAATGCTATTTTGATTTTCAGCCTCAATATGAATGGTTTTGGCATTATATTAAAATTAAATTTAAGTTTTAAGCTAGAAACTTTTTCTGAAAGTCTATGGTCATCCATCTTGAACTCCAAGCATGTAGGAAGACATAGGTAGAAGTATATTAAATCTGACAAATGACCTCCCATGTGCAAAGGAGGAAATAAAGATTCATTCTCCGTGTTTGTGAGATCATTTTGATGAAGGAAAGGCTAATTGAGGATGACATACATTCTAAATCTAATTCAAATCAGCATTTTTACATGAAGACTCATCACATTTCCAATGGTACACGCTACCATAAAACAGCTTAGTAAAGACATTTTGAATTTGATTCTTGGAATTTTTTAAAATGCTTCATCAGAACTGACATTTTGAGGGGTAATGAGTTTCCAGTCTGAGTATTAGTTCAAACTGGATACCTGTGGTATTTTACAACTTTTATTAAAAAAGAAGCATTTTTCTTTAGCATAACTGTCTTATCTTGCAAAGAAAATTGCAACTAATATGTGATTATGCCTAGGAAACATGTGGAGAAAGTGCCAACACAGGGTTTCTCACAGTAAAAGCAAATCACCTTGAAATGATTAAAATGTTAAATTATGAAGGGTTCATTCTCTGGCATTCAAAAAATAATCATATTCCAAAGCCAAGTAGCCCTATTGTTGTTTTTTAAATGAAAAGGTGATTGGTGTTTCCTCTTGAAATGCTCCAAAATTAGTGTTAATATTATTTTATTAATACACAGCTAACAGTGCAACTCTGGAAAAAGACCACCTCATCTTTTATCTATTAGGTAGTTTTGTTAATTCTGCAAATTTCACATTACAGATGCCATTTGTTAAAAGTCAGGGTCAATTATATTTTATACTAAGATAAAATTGTATCTTGACTATATTTACACAATGACAATTCAAAATATGAAGGCAGCTTTGCAATAAGGTTAGACAGAAACAATATTCAGGAAATGCTTTAAGACTCTGTATTATATACCAGTCATTCTAACTAAATTTAGAAACAAACATTAGTATGAAAGTCAGTGGTTGTAAACATGTCAGATATAAAGATCATCTTCATGGTCTGTTTATAGTAGTATATTTCTACCTATAGCATGGTCATTTGATTCTCTTCTAAGAATAAGACAAAACAGAATGTCTACATGTCTAAATTTGGATTTGGGAAAATAGTTTTTTAATAGGATAATTTATCTGTAATAGATCATATGTCAACTACATTTTCAAAGTTGAGACATTGGAAAGATCATATCTCTTACATAAGGATTGAACAGTGGGTCTCTTCTATTCTGTGCATCCACGAAATATCTGAGGTATTTCAATTGTCAAATATAACATACAGTTAAGCACTTGTCTCACTTTAATTTTGAAAATTATATTTACCTTACAAAACAATTGAGTATACAATTCGTTGCTTATTCCCTAAAGAAATTCCTGGGTAATTGTGCTAATATTTCTAAAAATTATTATGGGAAAAATTATCATCCCTTATGATCATTTACATTGATGGAGTGATGTACAAATAAATCATTGCTTATTTAAAGGCTCAAATATTCAAGAACAATGATGATGAATCTAAAGTAGTTTTCTTTAAACTCACTGTATCTCATATGTAGGTAGAACAACCTGCCCATAAAAGTGCTAGAAATGTTTGGATTAAATTTTAATTGAATTTATTGAAAGCATTGGGAAATATGAATTCTCTTTTATGAGAGAAAATTCTTAGACTGAAATTCTATAACACTTGATATATTTTCAAGGTATTCTTACTTATTATGGAGTTTTGACTGATAAGAAAATTATGGGCAATAGCTGTATGTTAGCAAATATGTCCTTTGTTACGTAGATGACAATTTATCAAAGAACTAGATCAATATCTATTTATAAAATATAAAAATAACTAGATCTATTTATTTTGCCTTTGGATGAAAGGTAAGATTTTGTGAACAATATCACTTTTAGCATCTACTTTGTTAGCAACAGTATTGAAGATACTAACAATAATAATACATATTGGATACTGAATGTTCTAGGTTCTTCCCAAAAACTGTTAGAGAAAATTTATACAATGCATCCATAAGTTTATTATTTATAGTCTATACAGAAGGAAAGTGAGGCATAAACATACTGCATAACTTGACAAGGGTAACACATATAGTCAACGGCAGAGCTGTGGTTTGCTTCCAGTTATTCTGGCAAACCAGGACCAATGCTTTCAACTGGTAAAAATAAAGTAAAAATGAAGAAATGCTCTAACATCATGAGAATAAATATTCACATGAGTAACATTAAACATTGTTTTAAGAAAACATGGCACATTGATTGTTTATTCATTAATTCATTAAACAAGAAGACTAAACTCAAGATCAAATAAAAAATTGGCGGGAAACCCAAACAGACATTTCTCCAAAGAAGGCATACAGATGGCCAATAAACAAAAAGATGCTCAACATTACTAATTATTTGAGAACTACAAATCAAATTATAATGAAGTATCATTTCACACCTGTCAGAATGATCATCATTAAAACAATCTACAAGCAATAAATGCTGGAGAGGGAATGGAGAAAAGGAAACCCTCTTGCAATGTTGATGGAAATGTAACTTGACATAGCCACTAGGGAAAACAGTATGGATATTCTCTAAAAAACAAAAAACAAGAGCTACTATATGACACAATATATTTCCACTGTAGGGCATTTATCCCAAGAAAACCACAATTCAAAAAGACACATCTGTTTTCATTGCAATACTATTTACAATGTCAAGACATGGAAGCAACCTAAAGGTCTATCAACAGAGGACTAAATAAAGAAGATGTGGTACATATATACAATGAAATATTACTCAGGCATGTTATTGATTTTTGGTCTCTAAGTTGTGTCCTACCTTTTACGACCTCATGGACTGCAATACATCAATCTCTTCTGTCCTCCTATCTCCTAGAGTTTGCTCAAATTCTGTCCATTGAGTCAGTGATGTTATATAACCATCTCATCCTCTGGTGCCCCCTTCTCCTTTTACCTTCAAACTCTCCCAGCACCAGCGTCTTTTCCAGTGAGTCAGCTCTTCTCATCAGATGGCCAAAGTATTGGAGCTTCAGCTTCAGCATCAGTCCTTCCAATGGATTTTCAGAGTTGATTTCCTTTAGGATTGACTGGTTTGATCTCCTTGCAGTCCAAGGGACTGCCATGAGTCTTCTCTAGCAAAACAATTTGAAAGGATCAATTCTTCAGTGTTCAGCCTTCTTTATGGTCCAAATTTCAAATACAAGCATGACTACTGGAAAAGAGCATAGCTTTGACTATTCAGACATTTGTCGGCAAATTAATGTCTACTTTTTAATACACTGTCTAGCTTTGTCATACCTTTCCTTCATCAAAACACACTGTGGATAATTCTTAAAGAGATGGGAATACCAAACCACCTTATGTGCCTCCTGAGAAACCTGTATGCAGGTCAAGAAGCAACTGCTAGAATCAGACATGGAACAACTTTTAAAATTGAGAAAGGAATATGACAAAGTTATGTATTGTCACTCTGCCTATTTAACTTATCTCCAGAGTGCATCATGGGAAATGCCATGCTGGATGTGTCACAAGCTGGAATCAAGATTTCTGGGAGAAATATCAACAACATCAGATAAGCACATGATTCCACTTTACTGGTAGAAAGTAAAGAAAGAGGAACTAAAGAGCCTCCTGATAAAAAAGGAGAGTGAAAAACCTGGCTTGAAACTCAATATATAAAAAAAAAAAAAAAATTAAGATCATGGCATCTGGTCCCATGACTTCTTAGCAAATAGAGGGGAAAAAGTGGAAGCAGTGACAGATTTTATTTTCTTGGCTCCAAAATCACTGTAGATGGAGACCACATCCATGAAATTAAAGGATATTTACATCTCTTTCCTCAGTTATTTGTAAAGCATCCTCAGACAACTATTTTGCCTTCTTGCATGTCTTTTTCTTTGAGATGATTTTGGTCACTTCCTCTTTCACAGTGTTATAAACTTCCATCTATAGTTCTTCAGGTGCTCTGTCTACCAGATCTAACCCTTGAATCTATTCATCACTTCCACTGTATAGTCATAAGGGATACGATTTAGGTCATACCCAAATAGCCTAGTGGTTGTCCCTATTTTCTTCAATTTAAGCCTGAAATTTGTAATAAAAACCTGGTGATCTGAGCCACAGTCAGCTCCAGCTGTTACTTATGCTGACTTTATAGAGCTTCATCTTCATCTGTAAAGACTATAATCCATCTGATGCGTATTGACCATCTGGTATTGTCCATGTGTAGAGTCATCTCTTGTGTTTTTGGAAGAGAGTGTTTGTTATGACCGATATGTTCTCTTCACAAAATTTTGTTAGCCTTTGCCCTGCTTCATTTTGTACTCCAAGGCCAAACTTACCTGTTACTCTCTTGACTTCCTACTTTTGTATTCCAATCCTCTTTAATGAAAAGAACATCTTTTTTTATTGGTGTTAGTTCTAGGAGGTCTTGTAGGTCTTTCTAGAACTAGCCAACTTCAACTGCATTAGTGATTGCGGCATAGACTTGGACTGCAATAATGTTGAATGGTTTTCCTTGGAAATAACTGAAATCATTCTGTTATTTTTGAGATTGCACCGAAGTACTTCACTTTGGACATTTTTGTTGACTATGAGGGCTGCTCCATTTCTTCTAAATGATTCTTGTCCACATGCATGCATGTGTGTTGTCACTTCAGTTGTGTACAACTCTTTGAGACTATGGACTATAGCTTGCCAGGTCCCTTGTCCATGGGATTCTTCAGGGAAGAATACTGGAGTGAGTTGCCGTGCCCTCCTACAGGGCACCATCCCAAGCCAGGGGAAAACAAACAAACAAACAAACAAAACATATCTCTTAGGTCTCCTGCATTGTTAGGTGAGTTCTTCACCACTAGTACCACCTGGGAATCCCTTTATTGCCCACAGTAGTAGATACAGTGGTCATCTGAATTAAATTTTCCCATTCCCATCTTAGTTAACTGATTCCTAAGATGCCAGTGTTCACTCTTGCCATCTCCTCCTTGACAATGTCCAGTTTACCTTGATTCATGTATCTGACATTCCAGTTTCCTATGTAATATTGTTCTTTAGTGCATCAGGCTTTATTTTTACCATCAGACACATCCACAAAAGAAGGTATTATCCATGGCCCAACCACTTCATTCTTTCTGGAGTTATTAGTAATTGCCCTCTGCTCTTCCCCAGTAGCATATTGAACACCTTACAACCTGATGGGCTCATCTTCTGGTGTCATATCTTTATGTCTTTTCATCTTCTCCGTGAGGTTCTCTAGGATAGAATCCTGAGTATGTTGCTGTTTCCTCCTCCATTGGCCCACATTTTGTCAGAAATTTTCACTATTACCTGTCCATCTTGGGTGACTCTGCATGGCATGGTTCTTAGCTTCATTGAGTTACACAAGCCCTTTTTGCCATGACAAGGCTCTGATCCATAAAGTGGACTCAGCCATAAAAAGGAAATAAATTGGGTCATTATAGAGACATGAATGGACCTAGAAACTGTTATCAGAGAAGGCACCCACTGGCGACCCACTCCGGTACTCTTGCCTGAAAAATCCCATGGATGGAGGAGCCTGGTAGGCTGCTGTCCATGGGGTTGCTAAGAGTCGGACACGACTGAGCAACTTCACTTTCACTTTTCACTTTCATGCATTGGAGAAGGAAATGGCAACCCACTCCAGTGTTCTTGCCTGGAGAATCCCAGGGATAGAGGAGCCTGGTGGGCTGCCGTCTATGCGGTCGCACAGAGTCGGACACGACTGACGTGACTTAGCAGCAGCAGCAGAGACTGTTATACAGAGTGAAGTAAGTGAGAAAGAAAAAAACACTTATTGTATATTAACATGTGTGTGGAGTCTAGAATAATGATGATGTTTTTGTTCTTTTTGTTCAGTCACTAACTTGTGTCCAGTTCTTTGCGAACCCATAGATTGCAGCATGCCAGGCTTCCCCTTCTTTGCTCGCTCCCAAAGTTTGCTCAAATCCATGTCCGTTGAGTCAGTGATGCAATCTAACCATCTCATCCTCTGCTGCCCCCTTCTCCTTTGACCTTCAGTCTTTCCCAGCATCAGGATAGTATCCAATCAGTCAACCTTTTAATTATCTTATTTGCAAAATAGAAATAAAAACATGGATATAGAGAACAAACATATAGACACCAAGGGTCAGGGTGGGAAGTGGGTTGGGATGAATATGGAGATTAGGATTGACATGAATGTCTGACTCTTTGTGACCTATGAACTGTAGCCTTCCAGGCTCCTCCTCTGTCCATGAGGATTCTCCAGGCAAGAATACTGGAGTGGGTTTCCATGCCTTCCTCCAGTGGTAGGATATATATATATATATATACACACACACACATACACACACACATTGTTGATACTATCTATAATACAGATAACTAATGAGAACCTACTCTACAGCTCAGGGAAATCTACTAGGTGCTTAGTGGTGATCTAACTGCAAAGAAATTCAAAAAACATTCATTTTGCTGTACAGTAGAAACTAACAGAACATTGTAAAGCAACTATACTCCAATAGGAATTAATTTTTAAAAACTCAAAATATTAAAGACAACATAAGAAAATGAAGAAAAAGATAACTTCTAAAGAAGCATCACTAGTGCAGAACAATATAACTGGTAAAGAAATACAATGATTTTGATCTTGACCAAAATAAGGATGAATCAGCAAAGGTGATATTTTACTTGAGTCATAAATGGATGGGAGTAGAGTGAGTGGCAGAGAAGGCGATGTCACCCCACTCCAGTACTCTTGCCTGGAAAATCCCATGGACGGAGGAGCCTAGAAGGCTGCAGTCCATGGGGTCGCTGAGGGTCGGACACGACGGAGCGACTTCACTTTCACTTTTCACTTTCATGCATTGGAGAAGGAAATGGCAACCCACTCCAGTGTTCTTGCCTGGGAATCCCGGGGACGGGGAAGCCTGGCGGGCTGCCGTCTATGGGGTCTCACAGAGTCGGACACGACTGAAGCGACTTAGCAGCAGCAGCAGCAGCAGCAGAGTGAGTAGAGAGGACGAATACAGTATGCAAAAAACAGAGTTTAAGAGCCTACACAGTGATCTGGAAACTGCATATATTTAAGTATGACTAGAGATAACGTAAGGTTTAGAAGAATGAAGTTTTAAAGTTAGGGAAATGACCTGATTTAGAATATTAAGAAGCAGCACTATTTAGCAAAGGAATGTGTAAATAATCTATGGTTTCAGAGATATGATTCTGGCAACATCAAGTAAAGTAGATCATTGAGGAATATTGCTGGAAGAGGCAAATCAGCCAGGAGTCTGACTGTGATAGTCTGATTGATGAGAGATTTGAGGGTACAATAAGCAACAAGTTAATGACATTGGACTGAAAATACTTATGAGTGTTGGCTTTGTAGGACAAGATGACTGATTAGACTTGAGTTTGATCAGTTAAACAAATTTAAGATATGTTTCAGGTTTCTGGTCTAGACAACTTGAAAGGAAATGGGAAATAAGGATGAAGTTAAGCAAGACTTATGTCCAGAAAGGAGAGTTAGTTTGAGGAAAGCTGTGAGCATGATTTGTCTATCTACCCAGATGAAGACATCAAAAAAACAAGTGGATATATAGATCTGGAATCCATAAGTATTCAGGGTTAAGGATGGGCTAGATTTAGTAATAAGACAAATTCTTCCTTGAATGCCCACTAGGTGCTATTTTAGGTTCTCAGAAAATGCATACAATGTTATGGATATAGATGTAAATTTTATATGTACATACTATAATATGATATATGTTTTATTAAAGAGGTAATGATGCTTAGAAATTTAAAAAAAAATTTTTCTACAGATAGTCAGGAAGCAGAAGTGCTGGAATTTTATACCATAAGATAACGCCAAACCCAAGTGCCTTTCATTATACCATTGTTCCCTCATCTTCAGGTTGTCATTTATGTACAGGAAACAGCTGACAGTACTGGAATAAAAGAGATCACCAAAGAGGTGCATTAAGAGAAGAGAGGGCCACAGACAAATCACAAAAGTTGTATAACTTTTAGGAAGCCAGAAAAAGAGTATCCAGGGAAGGAGAACTTAAGTAACAGAGAAAAGAGAAAATAAGAGTTACAGAAGCACAAGTAGAAGAGAACTTTTCAAAGAGGAAAAGATCAATAGAATCAAGTATTGAAATGAGGTTATAAAAATATGACTTTTTCATTTAAGAATCATATATCTGCTCCCATACATGGATATGTCCTAGGCATTAACAATTCACACTTTAGGGATAATTTATGACTATAAACTGAGGTGACTATAAACTGAGGGCTTCCTCGTGGCTCATTTAGTAAAGAATCAGCCTATGGTGCAAGAGACCCAGGTTTGATCTCTGGGTGGGGAAGGCCCTCTGAAGAAGGAATGGTAATCGACTCCAGTATTCTTGCCTGGAGAATTCCATGGACAGAGGAGTCTGGTGGACTGCAGTCCATGGGGTCTCAAAGAGTCAGAAACGACTGAGTGGCTAACACTTGCACTTTTCATATTCAGTACTGGCATTTTCAGGTGGTTGCATTTGTATGAGTGTGAGGAGAGGTGTACACTCTTTCTGATATAAAGGTTTTCAGCTTGGATTTGTGGGGCTAGGGTGGGAGGAGGGAATGATGATGAAATCTTGAATCTAGTATGAGATTTTTCTGGAGGAGAGGTTTTTTTTTTTTTTTTTTTTTTTTTTTTACAGAAAGTGTAAAGAAACTATTGGGATAGCTGGCTGAGGGACATAGTGACAAGATGCTAACTATCAGCTCTCTGACTTGATATAAATTACAGTCATCAATTATTACATTTTCAAGCAAGCATTTACTCAAGGCTGACCTTTGAACTTTTAAGAAGCTACTTCTACTTTCCCATCTCCTGCTTCCTAACAAATTTTGCAGTTTCAGCAAGCCCCAACCAAACCTTGTTATGCAACATTCAGAACACTCTCTATTTTATTCCATGACACTTAAATGAATGTTACATTTACATATTACTTAATATGTATTTTATATAATAGACTGAAAACTTCATGAAGTCCGGTTCTTAGGAGTTTTTTTTTTGTTTTTTTAATAGCATAAAGTAATGAATAATGAGAGATAATCCACAGATTCTTCCAAAAACATAAGATACATATATATAATAATGATAATGGCATAGAAATGCCTTGTATTGGAGACCCTGAAAATTTTAAGTGTGGTCTCTTTCCTATTTTAGAGTAAATACAGTTGAAATGCCATCAGGAATGATAAATATTGATGATCAGAATCTTATCTCTGTAGAAGTGCCATGCATTACTGGGTTAATTAATCAACTGTCTCAGATTTATACCTGCATGTAAGCTACCTTATGCATTTTTCCATTCAGTACATTTTAATCTAAATGGACTATTTAAATTGATTTTGCAAACCAGAAATTCTAAGGTAAAGCTCAATGATGGGAAGAAACCACTTCTCTAGGCACTGCAAAAGAAATATTATTTAGTGTTAAAAATATGGATGTTGCTTCCATGTTTTATTCTGCCCCTGCACTGCCAACATGTTTTCACTCGGGCTGAACAAATTAACTGCAAACAAATACTGCTTTTACTAGGTTTTCATTGAGGAACATGAGTGTATTTAGAATTACCCAAGAATAGCTCAAGCGCTCAGATATCTGCTTTTGGTGCCCAAAGATGCATGCTTTAAGCATCTTTAGTCATTAATATCAGGACAGAAAACACTAAGGGTAAAAGGCCCAGCATAATATATATCTTAAGATGCTCCACTTGTAATGATTGCATTGTTCTTTTAAGGCTTCATTTATTCTTGACAGAAACAATTATGTGAAGTAATTATATCTAAAGTCAGGCAGTGTGCAGTGTTCAATTTGGAAGGTAAAGAACATTGTTTGACTGTTGTTACCAGGCACATTCCTGATAGGGAACAAATGCTTACATCAATAGGAATCATGCACTTTGTAATTTATTCTTTTATTCTCATATGCGGTTATCATAATAAGTGCCAGGTTAACCATCTTAAACACAGACACAAAATTACTAGAATAACATCAAGGAAGAAAGAAATATAGAAGCAGCTCATCAGTGTTTCCTTTGTATGGCCTATTATTTATAGGGCTCTTTTGCCTTACATGACCAAATGTTGCATAATTGACTGGACAGAACTATTTCACAAGACATCCAAATAAGATTGAAAGGCCAATGGTCCTTGGTGAATAAATTGGATAATATATAGAATTTAAAACAGTTAATTTGACCAGACACTGCAAATTGAGTTACTCCTTACATATGAGTATTTTCTCAGAAACAAATTATCCTTTCTTAAAAATATATAAGTGGACACAAAGTGTTATCTACATGAATACATAGTTCCTATGCAGTTTGAAAGAGTTCAAAAATTCTCCCAAGTTATCTAAATTGCAACTAGCTAAACTGACATATTGACCCCTTGAATGCATCTGGATAACTCTGCTTTCAATGCAAATTTATTAAACCATTTATGGTAATAAGGAAAATATGAATGTTGAGGCATCGCCCTGAACCTGTAAGCTGTGTTCATTTACTTTCTATTTCATTTAAACTATTAATCTGTTAATGCATCAAGTAATATATTTTTATTTCAAGAGGAAAATTCATTTTACTTTAAGATATTGAGAAGTATGTATATATTTCAAAGTGTCTTGTATTTATCTAAAGCATTATTCTGTTACAAAAACACTCAGCAATTCTGCATAATTATGATCATCATAATCAGTTCTGTTCTGTCACTCAGTCCTGTCAGACTCCTTGTGACCCCATAGATTGCAGCACGCCAGCCTTCCCTGTCCATCACCAACTCCCGGAGCTTGCTCAAACTAATGTCCATCAAATCAGCGGGGCCATCCAACCATCTCATCCTCTGTCATCCCATTCTCCTGCCTTCAATCTTGTCCCATCAGGGTCTTTTCTAGTCAGTTCTTCACATCAGGTGCCCAAAATATTGGAGCTTCAACTTCAGCATCAGTCCTTCCAATGAACATTCAGGATTGATTTTCTTTAGGACTGACTGGTTTGATTTCCTTGCAGTCCAAGGGACTCTCAAGAATCTTCTCCAACACCACTGTTCAAAGGCATCAATTCTTCAGCACTCAGCTTTCTTTATAGTCCAGCTCTCACATTAATACATGACTACTTGAAAAACCATACCTTTGATTAGATGGACCTTTGTTGGCAAAGTAATATCTCTGCTTTGTAATATGCTGTCTAGGTTGGTCATAGCTTTTCTTCCAAGGAACAAGCATCTTTTAATTTCATAACTGCAGTCACCATCTGCAGTGATTTTGGACCACAAAAAAATTAAATCTCTCACTGTTTCCATTGTTTCCCCATCTATTTGCCATGAGTGATGGGGCCAGATGCCATGATCTTCGTTTTCTGAGTGTTAAGTTTTAAGACAACTTTTCACTCTCCTCTTTAATATTCAACAAGAGGCTCTTTAGTTCTTCTTTGTTTTCTGCTATAAGGGTGGTGTCATCTGTGTATCTGAGGTTATTGATACTTCTGGCAATCTTGATTCAAGCTGTGCTTCATCCAGCCAGGCATTTTGCATGATGTACTCTGCATATAAGTTAAATAAGCACGGTGACAGTATACAGTCTTGACTACTCCTTTCCCGATTTGAAACCAATCTGTTGTTCCATGTACAGTTAACTGTTGCTTCTTGACATACACACAGATTTTTCAGGAGGCAGATAAGGTGATCTGATATTCCCATCTGTTTAAGAATTTTCCAGTTTGTTGTGATCCACACAGTCAAAGGCTTTGGCATAGTCAATAAAGCAGAAGGCATTTCTATGCACTGTCTTTAAATATACCAGTTAATCTTGACAAAAAAAGGTAATTGATTTTTTCGTCAAATATATTAAAGATAACTATGTACAGCATACATTTTATTTCATAATAGTATAATCATATGTGATAGTTCACTTACCAAAAGAACTGGCTAAAATCAAGGTTGCAATGATTGTACACTTGAGTACACATTTCATCTTTACTCCAAGAGGAAGTTATGATTTTTGTGTGTGTTTACTTTCTTTTCATTCCTTCCACCATATCTGAGGTGTGGTATAGCAGATGAATTGATTCCAAAATCTTATATTTTTGCATATACAGCTCAGTTTATCTCATTTTGAGAGTTTGCTGAAATATTTTTTTCTGTATTTTCTATCTTCTTATTATATCTCTTTTTTGAAAACAATAGAAGGGTTTGTTTTGTGATTTTTATATCTACATCACCAATCCTTCTTCAAGAATATTAGCTTAAAAAGATATTAATAGCTGTGGTACATATACACAATGGAGTATTACTCAGCCATTAAAAAGAATACATTTGAATCAGTTCTAATGAGGTGGATGAAACTGGAGCCTATTATACAGAGTGAAGTAAGCCAGAAAGAAAAACACCAATACAGTATACTAACGCATATATATGGAATTTAGAAAGATGGTAACAATAACCCTGTGTACGAGACAGCAAAAGAGACACTGATGTATAGAACAGTCTTATGGACTCTGTGGGAGAGGGAGAGGGTGGGAAAATTTGGGAGAATGGCATTGAAACATATAAAATATCATGTATGAAATGAGTTGCCAGTCCAGGTTCGATGCACGATACTGGATGCTTGGGGCTGGTGCACTGGGACGACCCAGAGGGATGGAATGGGGAGGGAGGAGGGAGGAGGGTTCAGGATGGGGAACACATGTATACCTGTGGCGGATTCATTTTGATATTTGGCAAAACTAATACAATTATGTAAAGTTTAAAAATAAAATAAAATTAAAAAAAAGATATTAATAGTAGATTAGTTATTTCTCTAATAATTCCAAGTAAATAAACACAATTTCAGCCAATATATTGATAGATTTTATGTAATTCAAGGTCAGGTATTCTATAAGAACTCATAAAACTGGATCCATTGTCTCAATTATCATTAGGAATGTATTGTCTTTTTTTTTTTTCTGATCTCTCTTATGTCCCCTTTTGTCTCTCAATTTTTGTCTCTCAATAAGCCCACTTCCTCTGTTTTTCCACACTGCATTAAATAAATGTGCTCTCTTGTAGCTTCACAATTATAATTCAATTTATAAATTAATAATGTATAACAGTGTCATCTGTATACTGCCCAGTAGGTACTAGCTAAGCCTGGGTTATATGCCCACCACTATATTCTTAATATGTCAGTTTCAATTGTAACTATGTGATTGATTTCTGGATGAATAATATTATATACCACTTTATCAGTTCCAGATGGATAGATGGATGAAAGTTCTACACAATTAATAATTAGCCACTATTAACTAGTTACTGGAATCATAGATTCATTGCTGATATATACATATATATGTGTGTGTATATGTGTGTATACATGTATGCACATATATTGGAGAAGGCAATGGCACCCCACTCCAGTACTCTTGCCTGGAAAATCCCATGGACAGAGGAGCCTGGTAGGCTGCAGTCCATGAAGTCGCTAAGAGTTGGATAGGACTGAGTGACTTCACTTTCACTTTTCACTTTCATGCATTGGAGAAGAAAATGGCGACCCACTCCACTATTCTTGCCTGGAGAATCCCAGGGACTGGGGAGTGTGATGGGCTGCCGTCTATAGGGTTGCACAGAGTCGGACATGACTGAAGCGACTTAGCAGCAGCAGCATGCACATATATAGGTATATATATTCACCTACATGTGTACTTATGTGTGAGGCACAGCCAACTACTGTGGTAACAACAGCCCTGCAAGCAACAAGCATCACAGTTACAGAACATAAGAGTAACCTGTTCAGGTGTACCCATTCCCAAGTCTTTGTCATATAATCTACCATGGACAAACAATGATGTTCAATAACTGAGTATCTATTTCATTAAATGCCAGACCCTAGAAAATACTTATATGCTTATAAGTATAAGCATACCTATACCAGCATGCCTTTCATTTTCCCCTGATAGAGATAAAGTGTCTCAGACTTTCAAACTGAGAAATATCTGTTTTAGAATCTGAGGACAGAAGATAAAATATTATAACAAAAGATGCTCCTATAGCTCTTATCACTTAGGAAATTAGAAGTTCTGTGTCAGGAATGGGATGAGGACCAAATATATATTTCTTCTTATAAACTATAATATCACACATAAAAACTGACAAATATTCAACAAAAATTGAAAAGCCCAGAAAATTAAAGCAAAGTTCTCAAGTAAAATAATAGGAAATAAAATTTAACAATACCTTAAAAAATAACATGTCATAACTGGATTCCAGAGTAGATTATGCAATAGATTCTAGATTTCAGAAGTTTCTGAATGACAAAAGTTGCCAAAAAAGTATCCATTTTTAAAAATAATAATAATAATGAGCACTAAATTTGACAAATTTCAAAATATACCTGCCTAATTCAAAAATACTCAGGAAAATAAGAATGATTGGAATTTTTCCAGACATAAGATGTCACTAACATTTACCATGCATAACTAAGAACCGGTTCTGAATAATAGATTATCAGATTTATTATTTGCAAATATTTCTAGAATTTAATTAAAAGAGAAGTCATGCATTACATAATTGAATTTTTTTCAATAGGAACAATTATTTTGAGATTAACACATTTTGTAGCATTTATCACTAGCTCATTCAATTTTCTTTTCAAGCAGTAGTTCATTGTATGGATAAATTACAAGTTGTTCATTTTCACCTATAGGTGGACTTCAGTGTTGTTTCCAGTTTTTGTCTTTATTTAGCTTTTTGACCTGGAAAATTATATTGATGGGTTTTGTACAGATTTTTTTAAAGTTCAGAAAAAAATGAGTGTATACTTTGTGTATACATTTTTATAAAACCCTATAAAATGCAAATTAATTTACATTAACTGGAAGGTAGTTCAGGGCTTTACACAGAATAGTGGGTGGGAAGACGAGGAAGAAAGACTTATTGAGGGACACAAAGAAACTTTTGGAAACAGTGGATGTGTTAATTATTTTTATCCTGGCAATAGTTCCACAAATGTCAAAATATAAAATTTTGTAATTTCAGTGCACAGTTTATTATACATGCTTACATCTCGATAATGCTATTTAAAAAGAAAAGAAAGGATAAAGTTTATTTTTCAACCCAGGATTGAATATATCATTTGAAATTCTTCTAAAACATATTTGCATCAATGAGGATGCCTAGGATCATTCTCATTTTATGTCTTCCCCATTAATAAGTACACCAAGTCTTTGGTGACATCTGCCAGAGTCTCTGAGTTCTATAATCTGTCAGAGCTAATGCTTGGGTCCACTGAATCCTGAAGGTATTGGTTAAATAAGTTATATAAATTATAGTCCATGGTTTGGCAATAAATTGATTTGAACTTAATTCATTTAAGAGGAAGACAATTTTACCTCATTGATTTTCAAATCTTTCTGCAATCACCTGTTTATTAAAGATCACTCTGTCTCCCTTTGGTTCACTTTTTTCTGCAGTAAATATTAATTTTTGATAACAAAGATTTGATGTATATTATCATTTTATTCAGGAGGATAGAATTCTTAATGTATATTTTCACTTAATAAATATTATCTCCAATATATAAACACTGAATATTAATTTTATAAAGATAAAGAAAAGTAGCTACTTTTTTTAAATTTTTTAGTCTTTAAAATTTTTTATTTTATATTGAAGCATGCCCAATTAACAATGTTGTGATAGTTTCTGATGCACAGCAGAGCAACTCAGCTATACACATACATGTATCCATTCTAGACTATGCTTCCCTGGTGGCTCAGATGGTAAAGCGTCTGCCTGTAATGTGGGAGACCCAGGTTCAATCCTGGGTTGGGAAAGTCCCCTGGAGAAGGAAATGGCAATCCATTCCAGTATTCTTGCCTGGAAAATCTCATGGATGGAGGAGCCTGGTAGGCTTATTCTAGACCATAAGTGCTTTAAAAAAAAAAGCTACTGTAAAACTATGGTTTGTGGTAAGCTATATGGATTCTGAAACATCCTAAATACAAAACCTATCATCAATATTCTTCAAAGGTGTCAAGAGGGCTTTTAACATATATATGTGCAATATGTGCAATATGTATATATATGTATATATAGATTAATTATATATAATTAACTAAGGATTGTTCATATCATAATTGTCTAAAATTTATATCATTTTAAAGAGTTTTTGTGATATAAATATGCTTTCAGTCAATCTGGTGAAAAAAGAAGGAGCATTTTTTATTGAAAAAGTTTGAATATATGTAGTGAAATAAAATATATATAAAACTATTATCAAATGCAAAGGAGAGAAGTTGATAAATGCAGTAAGGAGAGAGGGCAAGGTCACAGGAAGAGCTAATATCTCGAAATCCCTGACAGCTACCTGATATTCTGCACGAGTCCTCCTGTCATCCAGAGTGAAGTTAAGGACCAATGGATGGATAACTTTTCTCACTTGGTCTTACATTTATTTGATTTCATTATCTACTCTACCCTTTCCTTCTACTCATGACCATAGAGGAACTTAGTCATTAACTAAATTTGCTGATCTCAAAAACACTATATTCAGACATTTTGATATTTAACCATATCCTCTTATCCTTCTAGCTTTTTCATTAAACTGCTCTGATCTCACAAGATCTTGATTCCATCTGCAGCTTATATTCAAATTGGTAAATGTCAACAATTTGTTCCATTAGTTTTTTCAAAATTACTTTCTCACAGCTCCTCAGCCTTAAGAGTTTCAAATTTCTGCCTTGTTTTAGTCTGTGTCCTAAGTGGCTCAGTTGTGCCTGACTCTTTGTAACCCCATGGACAGATCTCTGGCATTGCAGGCAGATTCTTCACTGACTGAGCTACAAGGGAAGCTTGTAGCCCACCAGGCTGCTCTATCCATGGCATTCTTCAGGCAAGAATACTGGAGTGGGTAGCCAGCCATTTCCTTCTCCAGGGATATTTGGCCTATATTCAGGGGTTGGAGCACCACTAGAGAAAAGTGACCACCCCCCACACATTAGCGTCTTCTCCAATGCATGCTGGACCATCCCGCACGTCCAACAATTGCAGTCTTTAGTTTGCTCTCTCTCGCATCTGCTACAATTTTGTGTTTCAGATACTTTCTCCATCTCCTCACTGCCTTAACTCCCTACCTTACTCTTGCTTGGTTTCAACACTCACAGCACTGAAAAATTAATGACACTCAGAGATGCACACTTTAAAAATCCTATAACTAATTCCACAGATTCAGTCATTTGCATGTACATTCTGCCTTCCCTCTTTTATTTCCAGATTAAGTAGAAAAATCCATGCCCTCCTCTTAGCATGATCTTGCTGTATCTACTACAGTTAGTCTCTTTCTACCTTCTCAAGTCAGAATGTGGATCTATTCTCTCTCTCTCTTTCCTATGCTTTAAACCTCTCTTTTTTTGATTGTAATAAAACTCCCAGAAAAAATTATTTAAGAGACATTTCTTTATTACAAACAGATCCCTTCCTAGTCTATCCTCATTTTGCATATACTTATTTTCACTTTCTTTTTTCACTTCAACCTGTTCTAATATTTCTTTTGTTTCCACTACTGTACAGAAACTGTTTTCATCTAGATTCTCACTGAGGATCACATCTTAATCAAATTTTACCATTTCAGTCCTGATCATACTTGAGCACTACAACACTAAACATTGCTCATCTATTTCACTTTTAGAAATTCCCTTTCTTTTACTTCTAAGACATTAGACTTCTGTAACAGAGTTATCTGCCTCTTCTTTCACACTTGCTGAGGTTCCTCTGGATTATAACCCTCTTCTTCTCATTCTATAAAATCCTTCAGATGGAGGTCATCCTAGCACTGAATCTATTACTGTCTACAGGGTGTGACTAACCCCAACTCAAAGGACTTTTACCTCTCTCCTGAATCATATATATAGCTATTTAACTGCTCCATAATCACAGAACTAAAATTATCTTAACTAATCATTCACCATCCCCCACTGTCATTTTTATTAATAATAAAAATTAAAGGATAATATCACCATATATCCTGCTAACCCATCCTGAAACCAATTCAGTTGTGAATTTTCCCTTACCCTCACCTCACCCTCATATTCATTTTTCAAGTGCTATCAATTGCATGTTCTGATTTTCCCTTAAATCTAAGTCTCTATCTTTCCTCATTCCCTGGATTCATATTCTGAATACCTCTCAAACTGCCAGCCCTAACTGTTACACAAAATCACTGTCTCATCTTGCCTGTCTCATTCTTCCTCAGGTTCAGCACCTTAGTGGTAAGAGCATTGAGTATGTAATCAGACTAGTTTTGAGATTGAATCCCACATATTCTATCTCAGAGATTGCGTGACTCTGAAGAAATGGGCTTAACTATTTGTTTTTTTTCTTTTTAATCTATAAATGTGAATAGTTATGTTCACTTTACCATGGAGCTATTGGAAGGTTATATGATATACAAGCTTTAAAATACCCAAATCCTGAATCTTGAAATATAATCAATAACTGCTATTTCTTCTAAGCATTATTGTTACATTAGAACAGAATTATCTTTATGGTATCCCCCTGCTTGATCCCTGACTTCCATTATTCTTATGTGAAAATTGCAACTCTCCCACACCTAATAATGCTCTGAATTAACACTCTAGACTCATACCTGAGCCCTGGCCCATTCATGCTATTTGTGTATGCATTACAGTGCACTTCTTTCCCTCTGAAATTAAACAGGAGAAACTGTTCTAGGTAGAAATAATGGCCAAAGTCCATCAGGTAGTGGCTAGTTTTAACTAGTAGTTCAGTTGGTAAAGAATCCACCTGCAGTGCAGGAGACCTGGGTTCCATCCCTGGGTTGGGAAGATCCCCTGGAGAAGGAAATGGCAATCCACTCCAGTATTCTTTCCTGGAGAATTCCACGGACAGAGGAGCTGGGCAGGCTACAGTATTCATGGGATCACAAAGAGTCCGACATGACTGTGAGACTAAGTTTTCATCAGGTAGGAAATATCATGGTAAAGAACCAGAAAGAAAATTGATGTGACTCAAGTGGACTAAGTAAGAGAGCAGAATAGTAAAGACTCTTCTTGACAGTAAGGCTTCAAATCACTGGAGATCTTTCAGGCCAGAGGATCTCAACCTTACCACTGTAGTCATGTTGGACCAGATAATGATTTTTTGTGTGTTATGGCTGAGTATTTTAGGATGTCTCATGGGACCCCTCAGCTCTACTCACTGGATGTCAGTAGCACTCTTCCAGTTGTGATAGTCAAAAATA
Source organism: Bubalus bubalis (assembly GCF_019923935.1). NCBI lineage: Eukaryota > Metazoa > Chordata > Mammalia > Artiodactyla > Bovidae > Bubalus > Bubalus bubalis. The sequence goes on from NC_059169.1 coordinate 44,355,684, forward strand.
TCTCCAGGTCTTTCTAAGTATTCCCTGGGGGCAAAACTACACTTGGTTGAGAATGACTGTTACGGACTATAGAGTTTGTAGTTTTTAAGGTAGGAAGGAAAAATAATGCAGTTGAAGATACTAAAGGGTAGTGTGATGTGTCCTGATTTACATTTGATAAAGATCACTTAGATAATGAAGTTAAAGAAACCTCACATAAACACTGGGCCCCTTTAGTTGGTAAGAAGATTTGATTTACTATGAAATAAGTACCAATTAATAAGGATGTCAACTGAAAAAAAATGTACAATGTGAGAATTGTCAGCTAAGTTTTATTTGGGGAAAAATGAGGACTATAGCCCAGAGGATTTGAAATAGCTCTGAGAAATTGCTCCAAAGAGGTAGCAGGAAAGTTCAGTGTCACATATGACTTTAGTGAAGGAGGGCACAGGTACTCAAGCACACATTTGGGCAGAGCCTTACTGCCAGTCATAAGGAACGGATGTCACCACTAATGATTTTGGTGCTTTTGTAGACATGAGGAGGTGCAAGAATTGAACTCATAAAATCTTCTCCTGAAAATATCTAACCGGATTCTCCTATAAAGGTCTGGGAGTCAGAACCTTTAAGAAAGCAGGTGACAGGGAAAGAAAGATCATGACTTTAAAAGCAAAGCTCATATAAAGATTTTTCTGAGTCAACAGAAGCTCACGTTTTATGTATTTATTTGGTTTGTTTATTTGGGTTGTTGTTATCCTTGTAGCAGTTTTGAGTTTGAGTCCTTCACTAAGTCAAGTTCTTACTAGCTTAATACCTGATATCTCCCTAACTATTACATTCCCAGTGCCTAGCAGAGTACCTGGAATTAAGCAGTTTCTTCACTAAAATTCTTTACTGAACAACAGCTCTTAAGATGATACAAATTTCTATGATTGACTTAAATGATTTGTTTAAAAAAAGCTACCAATGCCACTGTACTTATTATAATTTAATTTTAAATGCAATACTCACAAAAACCAAGAATGTATTACAACCCCTTTTATATGAATGATACACTGATGTTATAAAAATCAAGCAGATTGCTTTTGGTTATATATCTAGAATATCAGAAGGGCCAAAATTTAACCAAGGTATCATGGGTCCAATATCTACAACCATACATTTATGTCCCAATGTCCCTCAATAGAGATAGGAAATGGTAAAATTTAATATTGTATGACATTCTTTTCATATATTTTCTCTCAAGAGCTCTCTAGTTGGCTTATAATCTTTAAAGTTCAATGTAGCACATAAGAATTAAAGCTAAAAGTATAAACAAAAAGTACTGTTTTAGTATATGAACAAGTGTGCTTAAATATAACTTTGACAATACTTAATAAAATCATCAGTCTTTTTAGACCTCTTATTAACAGAATTGCAGCACATGCACACTGTTTTTTCTTTCTTCTACTTGCTGTTTTTTTTTTTCCTTTTCTATTGGGAATTAATATTGATAACCTGTCATAATTTTCACCTGAAAAATCATCATTTTTATTGTTCTTGATCTTATTGCCTCTGGACTTAACATTTCCTCTCTGAATATCTGGTCCATTATTTTATTAAGTATTGATATCTTTCTTTCAAGTGATTTGAGATCACTCTTTTTAACTTAAAAATAATCAATATAGCAACTGTTTCTCTCCAATGTTCCTTGTCTCCCCAGATCCTAAGATTAAAAAAAAAAAAATTCTAAGTGGTTTAGTAAGATGTTAGCTAATACTTTTAAAAACCTAGTACATCATCCATCCATCATTTATATTTGCTATGCATGACATCCTTCATGCAAACATCTCAGAATGCTTTCCTGTTATTACTAGATAACAGAAGTACAATTCAATGGCAAGTTGCAATCAATAAGTCTAGACTTGATTTAAACTTAGCCAACTTTTTGTATCAAAAAATATAAAAGGAGAACGGTAACAAAAAGTAAAAACAAAGGTAAGCACATGACTATCACCTAAAAACACAGAATCTCAAGATTTGCATCCATCAAAAAGCTTGCTTTGTGGGTCTCTTTTTTTTCCCTTCAACCATAGTTGGAAAAAACATTGAAGAGAAGTGATTCTTTTCTTTCTTGCATGACCCATCAGGAAAAAGGAAAGTTGTTTTTTTTTTCAGTAGATTTAATCAGATGACAGAAAATCTGAAACCCCTAAAATAATGTAGGTTCCACAACTTCTATCTTATCCAAAGACTTAAAGGTCTTGCCTCTAAGTTGGATAGGGAAAGATAACTTATAGACATTCTTTTACGAATGGATTAATTGACCCTTTTGTGTTTATTCATGCAATTATATTATTCTTAAAGATCTTATAGATGAAATCTTTCAGAGAAATGTTCAGGCATATGAAAGACAATCACCAACTTCATGCTAGTAAACTTTTTTTATTTTAAGTATTGAATTTGTTACAACATTGCTTCTGTTTTATGTTGTTTTGGTTTTTGGCTACAAGACATGTGGGATCTTAGCTCCCCAACCAGGGATCAAACTCTCACTCCCTGCATTGGAAGGCGAAGTCCTAACCACTGGTCAGTCCCCATGCTATCCAAGTGGTTTATCAGGTAGAAAAGGAGGAACTCCAGAATAGGCAGGCTGTTTTTCTATATATATATATATTTTTTTTCTCTTTTTTCTCCCTTCAAATTGACTAGTCATTCTTTCTTACCTGTCAGTAGTGACCAGGTACAACATAAAGCATTACTTACTAAAAGATCCATAAAACACATTTAATTTTCATATGTTTTTCTTTCTTGAAAGCTAATAATACTGACTTATTTTGATTTCCTAAAATATACTTTTTAAATAGGATTCATTATTTGTAGTAGCACAGGCATCAACAACGACAACAACTTTAAAGCAATTTGTTTTTTACCATATGTGCAAGTAGACTAGGGGACTGAAAAACTGGACCTTGACAGGTGTCCAGCTTAGGTCACCCCGCATATTGAATTTTTATCATTTAATCTAACAGTAGTCAATGATAAATAGAACAAGATATACTGACAAGAAAGCATCATGTAAGTTCTTGACTACTTGTTCTAAAAATCCTCTCTTTTCAATCTCTTTGTTCTCTTAATCCTTCATATTTTTTACATTAAATTTTACTGAAGCATAGTTCCTTTTTTTTTTTGGCCTTGCTAGGCAGCATGTGGGATCTTCATTCTCCAACCTGGGATCAGATCTGCACCTCTTGCATTGGAAGTACAAAGTTTTAACCACTGGACCACACCAGGGAATTCCCCCTCATATTTCTTTATTCTTTATAAATCCTTATTGTGAATTCACCTTTGTCCTTAGAGATGTTTGTCCTGTTGTAATACTGTTTCTCACCTGGAGAAAGTTGGTCATTTTTCCCTCTAATATGATTTCATGGCACTTACCACAGTTATGAAATTAATCAATTTATGCTTTTTATCTGGAATTATATCTCCAGCATAGGGAGGAGAGAGACTACATCTGCTTTATTCACCTCTGCAAATCTAGGGCCCAGAACAATGACATGTATATAATAGCTCCTCAATAAATATTTATATATTAGATATCCTTCAGTTTAGCAATCTGAATTATTTTCTAGATTATTCTCCTGAATAAACTATAGAAAATAGAGTTTACTGTTTTTTTCCCCAGTTATTTCTTCCATTGAAAGAAGGCCCTGAATGCTTTATTTTGATTTGTTAAATCAAATGCTTTTCCAGCTCTGTCATTGTGTAAAAACTATATCAGGCAAAGAATTTAAAGTTTTAGAGAAAGTTAGAAAATGAGAGGTTGTTTCTCCTATCTCTGGCTATAATAGAACACATCTTTGCTTCAATGTATGTAGAAAAAATTGTAGACTAGGAAAGAATATACTGTATAACAGTATGAGAGATCACTGACGAAAATGAGCTTTGGGCTAATATTCCAACAACTGGACATTGATAAAAAACTTTAAGACGGAGGAAATGTACCAAGTGTCTAACTCAAAAAGATGTTTTCCCTTGAGAGCAGGTTGAAATTCAAAAGTATAGAGTTGTGTACATATTGCATTAAAAAAATCATTGTTTCAATTGGGAGCACAAATATCCCTTTCTCTTTTGTACACACTCAACATATCCTGCTTTTTTCTTCTTCCCTTTCATATTAGTTTTCTGTCATTTTCTCAGTACCAAATCTTATTCTCATTTCCAATTAATTATCTTTCTCTTTCCTTTAAATGCTATTTTTGCAAGTATAACTTTTATGTAATTCTCATTAAACATGAACTAATGTCAATAATATTTATTGAATATAAAACAAAGGAGAAAACTAGCTTCAAAATTTACAGGTGAAATTTTATCATGTATATATTATAGTCATGGTTTATTCATTATTTAATTATAACAAAAAAGAACAACTAAAGAGAATTGGATAAACATGCCAATGAAAAATAAATGGTTTTTCTCTTGAATTACATTAGCTTAGTATTTGATAATATGATAAGAAACATGAGTTCTTAGATCTAGCTCTTATAGCATTATGACTTATGCAATTTATTTTCTTTTCCTGGGATATATTTTTCCCATTTTAAAATGACTTTGTTTCTAAAGTCACATCTACAAGAAAGGTATATAAGCTCTCTATTTTTCTCCATTTTTTATTATAACCTTACCTTTTATTATGACCTTACCATTTTTATTATAACAGAATCTGTTTTTATCATTATTTGTTTCAGATCATTTGGATAATATTGTGTCTGCATAATTTCAAAGATATATAACTTGCACTTAAGAAATAAAAATATGGCTTACACATATAATTTGGTAATGCTGTTAAATATTATGGATTTCATCTTACCTCCATTTTATTTCCAGAACTCCATTATGTGGTGTCAGATTTTGCTTTATTACTTGATTATGTGCTTTCTATCACAAAGCTGGACTAATTATTTTTGAAATAGTACTACTGAAAGGATAAAACCATAATCAAGACCTATTCTCTCTCTCTTTTTTTTTTTCCAGAAATGGTGTACTGCTCATTATTCAGAAAGAACTATATAGAGTTAAATATTGTGTTTTTATTAGTAATTCCCTCAAGTCCATTTTCCTATGTCTCTGAAATTCATAACAATGGCAATGAGGAATCACTGAAGTTGAAACTAACCAAAGGGTAAGGTATATGTAACATTATGTTTTGAATTAATTTTGTATAATAGGGCATTGTGACATTTGTATAAAAGTTCAAAGACAAATGCAAGCTGTGACTTCATTGAGAATTTATTTTTAAGACTCTTAAATAGTTCAGCAGAGAATTCAGACCTGGAATTCAAAGGGCAGAACAAGACTTATTCAGTAATGTACTACATTCTATAAAGCTGAAAAGAAAGGATATGAGGATGCAATAGCTCATTTTCTGAAACCTGAGATGTAAAAATCAACTTGAGGATGCCTAAGATATTAGTAGCAGATAGAAAGATTCAGTGGCTGCTCTAAGTTGACAGTAAATGTCTGGCTTCTGTTATGAACCCAGGATACTAAACAAAGTTACGCTTACTCAGACAAATCATAGCCAACATCATTGAAACTGAAAGCTACAATGTAATTGATTTTTTGCGTTAAGATAATTCCACATAAAGAACTCTGTGATACATTATTTTTCTGTCATTAAATTCCATCTATAAGCTTATTGAGGCTGATGATGAACTTCTTTATATCATCATTTGTTTTCAGCATTAGAAAAGGGACAAGACAAAGAGAAGATGATGCTTAAGTTAGTGGATATCCAAAACTTGGTTTTATTTCAGTATATGAAAGTATATAATTTGGCATATATGTTTCATTTTTAAAGTAGTTAATTACCCAAGATATAAAATTCATAGATGGGAGATAAATGGGAATATATCTTAGATTGTGGTCTCTAAATTGCAGAAACCAATTAAATGGTTTAGGAAATCCTACTGAAATAGAAAATTTGGAAACAATGATTTATATTCCCCCAATTGTTCATATTATAAGTACAATACACTTTGAAGAGTATGACCTTGTCTTCCACGTAAATTTACTAGCTGTACTTTGATTATTATTAAACTACGGAAATATTCACTGGTCATAGCAAACACCCTTTTTCAACAACAAAAGAGGAGACTCTATACATACACATCACTAGATGGTCAATACCGAAATCAGACTGATTATATTCTTTGTAGCCAAAGATGGAGAAGCTCTATACAATCAGTAAAAACAAGATCTTGAGCTGACTGTGGCTCAGATCATGAACTTGTCATGGCCAAACTTAGACTTAAAATGAAGAAAGTAGGGAAAACCCCTAGGCCATTCAGGTATGACCCAAATCAAATTCCTTATGATTATACAGTAGAAGTGGGAAATAGATTCAAGGGATTAGATCTGACAGAAAGAGTGCCTGAAGAACTATGGACAGAGGTTTGCAACATTGTACGGGAGCAGTGATCAAGACCATCCCTAAGAAAAAGAAATGCAAAAAGGCAAAATGGATGTCTGAGGAGGCCTTACAAATAGCTGTGAAAAGAAGAGAAGTGAAAGGCAAAGGAGAAAAGGAAAGATATACCCATTTGAATGCAGAGTCCCAAAGAACAGCAAGGAGAGATAAGAAAGCCTTCCTCAGTGATCAATGCAAAGAAATAGAGGAAAACAAGAGAATGGGAAAGACTAGAGATCTCTGCAAGAAAATTAAAGATACCAAGGGAACTTTTCATGGAAAGATGGGCACAATAAAGGAAAAAAATGGTATGGACCAACAGAAGCGGAAAACATTAAGAGGTGGCAAGAATACACAGAAGAACTATAGAAAAAAGATCTTCATGACCCAGATAACGACAATGATGTGATCACTACCTAGAGCCAAACATCCTGGAATGCAAAGTCAAGTGGGCCTTAAGAGGCATCACTATGAACAAAGGTAGTGGAGGTGATGGAATTACAGTTGAGCTATTCCAAATCCTGAAAGATGATGCTGCGAAAGTGCTGCACTCAATATGACAGCAAATTTGGAAAACTCAGCAGTGGCCACAGGACTGGAAAAGGTCAGTTTTCATTCCAATCCCAAAGAAAGGCAATGCAAAAAATGCTCAAACTACCACACAGTTGCACTTATCTCACACGCTAGTAAAGAAATGCTCAAAATTCTCCAAGCCAGACTTCAACAACATGTGAACCGTGAACTTCCAGATGATAAAGCTGGATTTAGAAAAGACAGAGGAACCAGAGATCAAATTGCCAACCAGATCAAATTGGAAGGACTGATGCTGAAACTGAAACTCCAATACTTTGGCCACTGATGCAGAGAACTGACTCATTTGAAAAGACCCTAATGCTGGGAAAGATTGAAGGTGGGAGGAGAAGGGGACAACAGAAGATGAGATTGTTAATGGCATTACTGACTCAATGGACATGAGTTTGAGTAAACTCCAGGAGTTGGTGATGGACAGGAAGGCCTGGCATGCTGCAGTCCATGGGGTCTCAAAGAGTCGGACAGGACTGAGCGACTGAACTGAACTGATTTAGATTTGGTACAAATTAATAAATGTTAATACATCTTAATATCACAATATATTATACCCTTTTTTTCTTGTGTGTAGGATCATATGATTTCAAATATAATATAGTTGAGTGTTGAATTAATAACATACTTTTTTTCTATTAAGGTAACTAATCTTACTAGGTTGAATTTAAAACCTTTTCTCAAAATAATTTCATCCATTCTTTATTTTACAGTAAAACTTATGCTCTGATTCTATAACTTTCAGTAATCCCACACAAATAATTTTTACCATGCTCGTCTTATTTAATCTTACATAAACTCAATGTATTTAACTATATTCAGAGATATAAGAAAAATTATAGAATTCATGTATCCAAAATAAGAAACTGAAACTCATTTAGCATGCTTTGTAGTAAGTTTTGCTATATCAATTTGGGTCAGGTGAAGCTGGTAAACATATATACATATTTCTAATATCCAGTAGCCTAAATTTTTCATTGGTATATTCTGAAACATTTTAGAAAATATAAATTAAGTTTGATTCCTATCGAGAACCATTAGAAAATAAATTTCAGATAAATTTACAATGTATAATTTCAAAATGTAAGCAAATTATGCAGAATATTTTATAATCTGAAATCGATAAAGGCTTTTCTTAGCATGCTACTATATTCAAAAAAATTTTTCTAATGATAAAACATAAAACTTTTCAAAATTTTGAATATGTATAACTCTTACTCATGAATTCTTCTAATCATTTTTCATCTAGAAAAATAATTTCACAACATGACAAACACACTTCTATGACACTGTTAAATGAAGTATTATTTTTAATGACAGAATCCTAAAAATGACTTACTGCTGCTAAACTGCTGCTAAGTCACTTCAGTTGTGTCCGACTCTGCATGACCCCATAGATGGCAGCCCACCAGACTCCCCTGTCCTTGGGATTCTCTGGGCAAGAACACTAGTTGGTTGCCATTTCCTTCTCCAGTGCATAAAAGTGAAAAGTGAAAGTCAAGTTGTTCAGTTGTGTCCGACTCTTCAAGACCCCATGGACTGCAGCCTACCAGGCTCCTCTGTCCATGGGATTTTCCAGGCAAGAGTACTGGAGTGGGGTGCCATTGGTCGCCATTAAAGATTTAAAAGTCTTTTAAAAGATAATTCTGTATATATTTTCAGTGGAATAACAGAAGACTTTTTCATTTTTTTGTTTAACATACTTTATACATGAAATTATGCCTGCTTTCAAAGACCCTAGTAGCAAGTTGGCCATGAAGGATTAGGGAAAGCAATATTTTTGAACACTTAAATACACAATTTTTTAATATCAATAACAAAAATAATTTAATTGTAAAATCTTCTACATTATTTATACTCAATTAGCTTACTGGTAATATATCCTAGCCACTAAAGTGAAAATATGATGTCAAAATATTGTTTCAAGATGGTGGAGTAGAAGAACAGGAACTTATCTCCTCAGGCAAGAGCACCCAAAACACAACTATCTGTTGAACTACCCAACAGGAGGACACTGGATCCCAACAACAACAACAACAACAAAACAATACCCCACATCCAAAGACAAAGGAGGAGCTACAATGAGGTGGTAGGAGGATGCAATCATAATAAAATCAAATCCCATATACTTTGGGTTGATGACCCAGAAACTGGAAAACATTGATACCAAAGAAGATCTCCCACTGTTGTGAGAGGTTACTCTGTCTGTGGGATTCTCCAAGCAAGAATACTGGAGTAGGTTGCCATGCGCTCCTTCATCTCTTATGTCTCCAGCATTGCAGGAGTTCTAGTTCTTTACCACTAGCACCACCTGAGAATCCTATCTAGGGCTGGATTGCCTTAGGCAATAGAATTAACAAGGAGGGAGAGTAACCCTACCCATCAGCAAACAATTGGATTTAAGTTTTAGTGAGCACAGCCTTGTCTATTAGAGCAACACCCCGTTTTTCCCACTAACAGTTCAGTTCAGTCGCTCAGTCCTATCCAACTCTTTGGGACCCCATCAATCACAGCACACCAGGTATCCCTGTCCATCACCAACTCCCGGAGTTCACCCAAACTCATGTGCATTGATTGAGTCGATGATGCCATCCAGCCATCTCATCCTCTGTCATCCCCTACTCCTCCTGCCCCCAATCCCTCCCAGCATCAGGGTCTTTTCCAATGAGTCAACACTTCACACGAGGTGGCCAAAGTGTTGCAGTTTCAGCTTTAGCATCAGTCCTTCCACAGAACACCCAGGACTGCTCTCCTTGAGGATGGACTGGTTGGATCTCCTTGTAGTGCAAGGGACTCTCAAGAGTCTTCTCCAACACCACAGTTCAAAAGTGTCAAGTCTTCAGCACTCAGCTTTCCTCACAGTCCAACTCTCACATCCATACATGACTACTGGAAAAACCATAGCCTTGACTAGACAAGATATTACTTGACAACAAAGATATTATTTTGTTGGCAAAGTAATATTTCTGCTTTTTAATATGCTGTCTAGGTTGGTCATAACTTTCCTTCCAAGGAGTAAGCATCTTCTTTTTTTTTCTTTTTTCTTTTTTTTTAAATTTTATTTTATTTTTAGACTTTACATAATTGTATTAGTTTTGCCAAATATCAAAATGAATCCACCACAGGTATACATGTGTTCCCCATCCTGAACCCTCCTCCCTCCTCCCTCCCCATTCCATCCCTCTGGGTCGTTCCAGTGCACCAGCCCCAAGCATCCAGTATCGTGCATCGAACCTGGACTGGCAACTCGTTTCATACATGATATTTTACATGTTTCAATGCCATTCTCCCAAATTTTCCCACCCTCTCCCTCTCCCACAGAGTCCATAAGACTGTTCTATACATCAGTGTCTCTTTTGCTGTCTCATACACAGGGTTATTGTTACCATCTTTCTAAATTCCATATATATGCGTTAGTATACTGTATTGGTGTTTTTCTTTCTGGCTTACTTCACTCTGTATAATAGGCTCCAATTTCATCCACCTCATTAGAACTGATTCAAATGTATTCTTTTTAATGGCTGAGTAATACTCCATTGTGTATATGTACCACTGCTTTCTTATCCATTCATCTGCTGATGGACATCTAGGTTGCTTCCATGTCCTGGCTATTATAAACAGTGCTGCGATGAACATTGGGGTACACGTGTCTCTTTCCCTTCTGGTTTCCTCAGTGTGTATGCCCAGCAGTGGGATTGCTGGATCATAAGGCAGTTCTATTTTCAGTTTTTTAAGTAATCTCCACACTGTTCTCCATAGTGGCTGTACTAGTTTGCATTCATGGCTGCAATCACCATCTGCAGTGATTTTGGAGCCTCCCCCCACCCCCCCACCGCCAAAAAAAAAAGTCTGACACTGTTTCCACTGTTTCCCCATCTATTTGCCATGAAGTGATGGGACCAGATGCCATGTTTAGTTTTCTGAACGTTGAGCTTTAAGCTAACTTTTTCACTCTCCTCTTTCACTTTCATCAAGAGGTTTTTTAGTTCCTCTTCACTTTCTGCCATAAGGGTGGTGTCGTCTGCATATCTGAGGTTATTGATATTTCTCCTGGCAATCTTGATTCCAGCTTGTGCTTCTTCCAGCCCAGCGTTTCTCATGATGCACTCTGCATATAAGTTAAATAAGCGGGGTGACAATCTACAGCCTTGATGTACTCCTTTTCCTATTTTTTGATGATCCAGTGGATGTTGGTAATTTTATCTCTGGTTCCTCTGCCTTTCTGAAACCAGCTTGAACATCTGGAAGTTCAGGGTTCATGTATTACTGAAGCCTGGCTTGGAGAATTTAGAGCATTACTTTACCAGTGTGTGAGATGACTGTAATTTTGTGGTAGTTTGAGCATTCTTTGGCATTGCCTTTCTTTGGGATTGAAATGAAAACTGACCTTTTCCTGTCCTGTGGCCACTGCTGAGTTTTCCAAATTTGTAGGCCTATTGAGTGCAGCACTTTCACTGCATCATCTTTCAGGATTTGAAATAGCTCCACTGGAATTCCATTTCCTCCACTAGCTTTGTTCATAGTGCTGCTTTCTAAGGCCCACTTGACTTCACATTTCAGGATGTCTGGCTCTATGTGAATGATCACACCATCGTGATTATCTGGGTCGTGAAGATCTTTTTTGTACAGTTTTTATGTGTATTCTTACCACCTCTTCTTAATATCTTCTGCTTCTGTTAGGTCCCTACCATTTCTGTCCTTTATCGAGCCCATCTTTGCATGAAATATTCCCTTTTTATCTCTAATTTTCTTGAAGAGATCTCTAGTCTTTCCCATTATGCATCTACATCTTTGCATTGATTGCTGAGGAAGGCTTTCTTATCTCTCCTTGCTATTCTTTGGAACTCTGCATTCAGATGCTTATATCTTTCCTTTTCTCCTTTGCTTTTCACTTCTCTTCTTTTCACAGCTATTTGTAAAGCTTCCTCAGACAGCCATTTTGCTTTTTTGTGTTTCTTTTCCATGGGGATAGTCTTGATCCCTGTCTCCTGTACAATGTCACGAACCTGCGCCCATAGTTCATCAGGCACTCTGTCTATCAGATCTAGTCCCTTAAATTTATTTCTCACTTCCACTGTATAATCATAAGGGATTTGATTTATGTCATACCTGAATGGTCTAGTGGTTTTCCCCACTTTCTTCAATTTAAGTCTGAATCTGGCAATAAAGAGTTTATGGTCTGAGCCGCAGTTAGCTCCCAGTCTTGTTTTTGCTGACTGTATAGAGCTTCTCCACTGCCAGTCTCTCTCGATTGACTAGAAAAGGGCAGTTTTCTTTCCAATCCCAAAGAAGGGCGATGCCAAAGAATGTCCAAACTACTGCAAAATTGGACTCATCTCACATGCTAGCAAAGTAATGCTCAAAAATTTCCAAGTCAGACTTCAACAATTCATGAAGCCTGAACTTCCAGATGTTCAAGCTGGATTAGAAAAAGCAGAGGAACCAGAGATTAAACTGCCATTATCTGTTGGATCATCAAAAAAGCAAGAGAGTTCCAGAAAAACATCTACTTTTGCTTTATTGACTACACCAAAGCCTTTGACGGTGTGGATCACAACAAAGTGAGTAAAATTCTTCAAGAGATGGGAATATCGGACCATCTTACCAGTCTCCTGAGAAATCTGAATGCAGGTCAAGAAGCAACAGTTAGAACCTGATTTGGAAAAACAGACTGGTTCCAATTTGGGAAAGGAGTATGTCAAGGCTGTAAACAACCCTGGTTATTTAACTTATGTGCAGAGTACATCATGAGAAACGCTGGGCTGGATGAAGCACAAGCTAGAATCAAGATTGCTAGGAGAAATATCAATAACCTCAGATATACAGATGACACCACCTTATGGTACAAAGTGAAGAAGATCTAAAGAGCCTCCTGATGAAAGTAAAAGAGGAGAGTGAAACAGTTGGCTTAAAGCTCAACATTCAGAAAACTAAGATCATGGCATCTGGTCCCATCACTTTATGGCAAATAGATGAGGAAACAGTGGGAACAGTGAGACATTTTATTTTCTTGGGCTCCAAAATCAGAGCAGATGGTGACTGCAGCCATGAAATTAAAAGATGCTTGTTTTTTGGAAGAAAAATCATGACCAACCTAGACAGCATATTAAAAAGCAGAGACATTACTTTGCCAACAAAGGTACATCTAGTTAAGGCTACGATTTTTCTGGTAGTCATGTATGGATGTGAGAGCTGTACTATAAAGAAAGCTTAGAGCCAAAGGATTGATGCTTTTGAACTGTGGTGCTGGAGAAGACTCTTGAGAGTCCCTTGGACTGCAAGGAGATCCAACCAGTCCATCCTAAAGGAAACATTGATTTGAAGGGCTGATGCTGAAGCTGAAACTCCAATACTTTGGCCATCTGATGTGAAGAACTGACTCATTGTCTAAGATGCTGATGCTGAGAAAGATTGAAGGAGGGAGGAGAAGGGACGCCAGAGGATGAGATGATTGGATGGCTTCACCAACTCAATGGACATGGTTTTCAGTAGGCTCTGAGAGTTGGAGATGGACAGGGAGGCCTGGTATGCTTCAATCCATGGGGTCATAGGGTCGGACATGACTGAGCAACTGAACTGAACTGATTCCCTCCCATCAGGAAGCATACACAAGCCTATTAGCCTCATCCACTAGAGGACAGACAAGAATCAAGAAGATTCACAATCCCACAGCTCCTAGAGTGAAAATCACATCACAGAAAGTTAATCAAAATGAAAAGACAGAGGGTTATGTTCCAGATAAATGGAGAAGATAAAATCCCAGAAAAGCAAGGAAAAGACGTGAAGATAGGAAACCTTCCAGAAAAAGAATTCAGATAGTGAAGAGGATCCAGGATCTTAAAAAAAGAAAGGAGAAGATGCAGGTAATGTTTACCAAAGACCTACAACTAAAAAACAAACAGACATGAACAATACATTTGAAGGAGTCAATAGCAGAGTAACTGAGAAAGAAAAGTTGATCGGTTCAGTTCAGTTCAGTTCAGTCGCTCAGTCGTGTCCAACTCTTTGCTACCCCATGAGTTGCAGCACTCCAGGCCTCCCTGTCCATCACCAACTCCTGGAGTTCACTCAAACTCATGTCCATCGAGTCAGTGATGCCAACCAGCCATCTCATCTTCTGTCAACCCCTTTTCCTCCTGCCCCCAATCCCTCCCAGCATCAGAGTCTTTTCCAATGAGTCAACTCTTCACATGAGGTGGCCAAAGTACTGGAGTTTCAGCTTTAGCATCATTCCTTCCAATGAACACCCAGGACTGATCTCCTTCAGAATGGACTGGTTGGATCTCCTTGCAGTCCAAGGGACTCTCAAGAGTCTTCACCAACACCACAGTTTAAAAGCATTAATTCTTCAGCGCTCAGCTTTCTTCACAATCTGGTCTCATCACTTCATGGGAAATAGATGGAGAAACAGTGGAAACAGTGGCTGACTTTATTTTTCTGGGTTCCAAAATCACTGCAGATAGTGACTGCAGCCATGGAATTAAAAGGTGCTTACTCTTTGGAATGAAAGTTATGACAAAGCTAGACAGTGTATTAAAAAGCAGAGACATTACTTTATCAACAAAGGTCTATCTAGTCAAGGCTATGGTTTTGCTAGTGATCATGTACAGATGTGAGAGTTGTGGTATAAAGAAAGCTGAGCACTGAAGTATTGACACTTTTAAACTGTGGTGTTGGAGAAAACTCTTGAGAGTCCCTTGGACTGCAAGGAGATCCAACCAGTCCATCCTAAAAGAGATCAGTCCTGGGTGTTCATTGGAAGGATTGATGTTGAAGCTGAAACTCCAATACTTTGGCCACCTGGTCAAAGAGCTGACTCATTGGAAAAGAGCCTGATTCTGGGAAAGATTGAGGGAAGGAAGAGAAGGGAATGACAGAGGATGAGATGGTTGGATGGCCTCACCGACTCAGTGAACATGGGTTTGGGTGGACTCCAGGAGTTGGTAATGGAAAGGGAGGCGTGGCGTGCTGCGGTTCATGGGGTCGCAAAGAGTCAGCCACAACTGAGCGACTGAACTGATCTAAACTGAACTGAAAAGCAACAAGAGAAAAACAACAAATAATGTACAAAGGAACTAGCCCCAAAGGAATGGGTTGATATATTTCAAGTGATGAAAGAAAAGAGCCTATAACGTAGACTACTCTTCCCAGCAAATCTGTCATTAAGATTTGATGAGACATTGAATGTTTTACAGACAAGCAAAAGTTAATAGAATTCAACATCACCAAACCAGAATTACAACAAATGCTAAAGGAACTTCTTTAGGCAGGAAACACAAGAGAAGGAAAAGACATACAGAAGAGAAACTGAAAACAATTAATAAAATGTTAATAGGATCATACTTAAATATAATGTATTAAATGCACCAACCAAAAGACATAGACTGGCTAAGTAGATGAAAATATGTGCACATATGCACTTTCCATTTACCACATCACTCTACTTAACCCCCCACATTGTTTGTCAGTATTTTATATTGTTATGTTAATCATGTTTCCATATGACTTGCAATTATACTTTACCTTTCATTTTTAATCTCATCATGAAAACTGATAAATGTCTTTTGTGATTATGTAGCTATTTTCTTTAAACCACTGGTCAACAGAAAAATAATATAATTCTATATCACTAAAACTACCATTTTTAGAAATGGTAGAAAAGCCTGTAATCACTTATTAAAATGCAGATGCACATTAGAATTATCTTGGCATTTTTTTTGAAAAATGCAAATGCCCAGGTATTGCTTTTTTTTCCTCCAAAACTCCAGATGTGATTCTAATTAGCAGCTATGTTTAAAAACCACTGGACTATATGATGGTCCTTTGGTTTGTATCAAGTTTTCTATTTCCTATTCAGTATTCCCATTTCATTTAGTTTATGTTTTCCAATTTCTTCTTCTCTCTTTTTTTTTTTTTTGTTCTTTCTCAAGCCTTTATCAAGTGTAGTAGAAAGCATTTTGCATACTATATATATACATAGTATGTATGATATAATATATACATTTTAGAAAACATGAATTTTGCCTACTTAAATTTTTTATGACATTTTGGTTTCTTTTGTTTGATTAAGTATGAATAGAATGCTAGAATTTTAATTTATATTCACAGAAAACTTTGATATAGTTTCATTTATTCTGGCATCTAGTATTACTGCTAAAAGGCTAGAAAATTTACTGTCTTTCTGAGTACAAAAAATTGAATGAGCTTGAAATTTCTAATCCAATTCTGAGAATATAAAGAAATACTATGTTTTAAAAAGCTTAGAGGAATTTAACATGTGATACAGTATTATCTTCCCTGGAGGCTAATCTAGTAAAGAACTGCCTGCAGTGCAGGAGACCTGGTTTTGATCCTGTGTTGGGAAGATCCCCTGGAGAAGAAAAGGACTACCCACTGCAGTATTCTGACCTGGAGAATTCCATGGACTCTATAGTCCATGGAGTCGCAAAGAGTCGGACAAGACTAAGCGAATTGTACTTTCAATTTTTTCACAGTATCATTAACTAAAGCACAGATTATGCCCAAATTTCATACAAAAATATGATGTCACTATTCCATTTAAAAAGCAAAAGCAATACAATATTGTAAAGTTAAAAAGTAAAATAAAATTAAAAAAAATTCAGAAATTATAAAAATTACCAACAAAAAAATAAAATAAAATAAAATATATTTTAAAAGTGCAGTGGTTTCTCAGAAAGTTAAATAGAATTCTTATGTAACTCAGCCAGAGCAGGCAATGGTGCCCCACTCCAGTACTCTTGCCTGGAAAATCCCATGGACGGAGGAGTCTGGTGGGCTGCAGTCCATGGGGTCGCTAAGAGTCGGACAGGACTGAGCGACTTCACTTTCACTTTTCACTTTCATGCACTGGAGAAGGAAAGGCAACCCATTCCAGTGTTCTTGCCTGGAGAATCCCAGGGATGGGGGAGCCTGGTGGGCCGCCATCTATGGGGTGGCACAGAGTCGGACACGACTGAAGTGACTTACAGCAGCAGCATGTAACTTAGCAAGTCCACGTCTGGATATGTATCCCAAATATTTGAAACCTGGGAATTAAACAGATACTCTCATACCAATGTTTAAAGCAGAAAATTTCCAATAGTCAAAAAGTGCAATCAGCTTAAATGCCCATCAGCAGGCTAATAGATAAACAGAATACTGTTTATACATATAAGGAATATTATTCAGATTTTAAAATGGAATGAAATTCTGAAAGATGCTACAAAACTGATGACTCTTGAAACTATTAGGCTAAATGAAATAGATCAGGCACAAAAGTTTTAAAATTATATAATTCTACTTATAAGACACACATAGAATAGGCAAATTCATAGAGACAGAAAGTGGAAGAGTAATTACCAGCAACTGAGGAGCAGAGATAATGTGTAGTTATCATTCAATGAGCAGAGAATTTCATTTTGGATTGATGAATAAACTCTGGAGATAGATGATGATGGCTGCAGAACACCAGGGGTGCATTTAGTCCCACTGAATTATACACTTAAAAGTGGTTAAAATAGAAAATTCATGTATATTACCATAAAAAACTTCAAAAGTATATTATTTTACTTTAATCTTTTATCTTTAAAAGGGATTTTTAGTTAAATTTATTTTAACTCAGATTAATTTGCAGAATCATGGTAAATAGACATACACAAATATATATATATATACATATATACACACACACATATACATATATATTTTTCTTTACATACACTGGCTAGATTTATTTTCAGTTGGATGAATGATTCTGGAAGTGTTTAACCCGAGGCAATTGCATGGACTATGTACCTTTAACATTTGTTTAGCCTATAATAAATGTTGTGCAAATCAATCTTCTTGAAATGATATTATGAACAGTAATGCTCTTTTTTTAAATGATTTTTCTTTCTAATTTGGCCAGAATCCAGGGGAAAAATAGTTCTAAGTTATCAGTCTGCAAAACTAAAAATCAAACAGCAAAAACTACAGTCTAGGATGATTTTAATTCATGCAGGGATAAAATTTTTCATTACTCTAGTTTTGTTCATTCTTTACTAAATATAAGCTTTCTTGGTTTTCAATGGTCTACTGGTTTGAATGCAAAAGACTTTATTCTTCCATTCTATTTCACATTTGTGAAATCT
Organism: Bubalus bubalis; assembly: GCF_019923935.1. Taxonomy (NCBI): domain Eukaryota; kingdom Metazoa; phylum Chordata; class Mammalia; order Artiodactyla; family Bovidae; genus Bubalus; species Bubalus bubalis. The sequence continues at coordinate 44,373,825 of NC_059169.1, forward strand.
CAGTAGGCTGAAAATTAACTCTGAGGAATTAAGTGCTTCCTTTTTCTTTCCCCCTGTGGTTAAGTTTTTACTACACTTCTTTAGCATTTGGCTTTTTGCTAAAAATATTTTATATATTAAAATGAGCATAATTTATAGCTTTCTTTTGTGACTTTTATACCCTTAATATTTAAAGCATCATGTCTAGATAATTTCCTTAACTATGTATTTTCCGTTTGCAACAATGATAAATTATCTTATAATTTATTAATAAAAGTGGAGAAGTGAGGACAGTATTTATTGTTATTATTATTATTATTACAGTCTTCTTAGGTATTCTGTTGGATTAGATGAAGGGAAAGGTATAAATATTAACACATATGTACTGTGGTTGACCCTGAGCATGATTTCCAAGGACATCTTGCTAGCAACCATTTAAAAATAACTCTTCATGCTACTGTCACAGACCCAGATCTAAATCTAGCCTAATGAAGATTGGACACTGAGTCATAGATATACATCCTCATAGGGGTTAGAAACCAACAATAATGTAATTGCTACATTAAAAGATACAAAGTTTGTAAAATCTTATTTTTTCTGCCATAGAATAATATTCACATTCTTGTTATAACAAAATTAGGGAAAAAATTCCTCTCACAATTCTAAAGCATCATAGTTGACAAGTTGTGATCTAATAGAACATATCATGGGTCCCCACAAAGAAGTTGTAGGCATTTCAGGCCAGAGTCCTTGAGGCTACTGTGATGCCTAGTAAGGGGGAAAAAGACCAAACACAAAACCCTTCTAGTTATACTATGCAAATGAGGCAAGGTAGCAATGTTGGACCTAAAATACAGAGATATGCATGCAATGAAGAAGGAATATCCACTGAAACCAGATCTCAGAATCATAGTTTCCAAAAGGTAAATAATAAGCAGCAAATTATATAGGAGTGGACACTTGAAGGATTAAATTGAGATTATAGAGGCCCAACCCAAAGGTATGTAGAAATGTTCATCTAAAATTAAAGAAAAATCCATGTCAATTAAAGATGAGCAACTAAAACTATGATGATGAAGCTTCATGCAAAGATATGTTAAGAAATATATGTAAGTGAACTGAGTCCTAAATCAATCAGATCAGATCAGATCAGTGGCTCAGTCGTGTCCGACTCTTTGCAACCCCATGAATCGCAGCACTCCAGGCCTCCCTATCCATCACCAACTCCCAGAGTTCACTCAGACTCACGTCCATTGAGTCAGTGATGCCATCCAGCCATCTCATCCTCTGTCGTCCCCTTCTCCTCCTGCCCCCAATCCCTCCCAGCATCAGAGTCTTTTCCAATGAGTCAACTCTTCACATGAGGTGGCCAAAGTACTGGAGTTTCAGCTTTAGCATCATTCCTTCCAAAGAAATCCCAGGGCTGATCTCCTTCAGAATGGACTGGTTGGATCTCCTTGCAGTCCAAGGGACTCTCAAGAGTCTTCTCCAACACCACAGTTCAAAAGCATCAATTCTTCAGTGCTTAGCCTTCTTCACAGTCCAACTCTCACATCCATACATGACCACAGGAAAAACCATAGCCTTGACTAGACGAACCTTTGCTGGCAAAGTAATGTCTCTGCTTTTGAATATGCTATCTAGGTTGGTCATAACTTTCCTTCCAAGGAGTAAGCGTCTTTTAATTTCATGGCTGCAGTCACCATCTGCAGTGATTTTGGAGCCCAGAAAAATAAAGTCTGACACTGTTTCCACTGTTTCCCCATCTATTTCCCATGAAGTGATGGGACTGGATGCCATGATCTTGGTTTTCTGAATGTTGAGCTTTGAGCCAACTTTTTCACTCTCCTCTTTCACTTTCATCAAGAGGCTATTTAGTTCGTCTTCACTTTCTGCCATAAGGGTGGTGTCATCTGCATATCTGATGTTATTGATTTTTCTCCCGACAATCTTGATTCCAGCTTGTGCTTCCTCCAGCCCAGCGTTTCTCATGATGTACTCTTTTTTTTTTTTTTTTTGGTTTCTTTCTTTTTTTTTTTTTAATTTTATTTTATTTTTAAACTTTACATAATTGTATTAGTTTTGCCAAATATCAAAATGAATCTGCCACAGGTATACATGTGTTCCCCATCCTGAACCCTCCTCCCTCCTCCCTCCCCATTCCATTCCTCTGGGTCGTCCCAGTGCACTAGCCCCAAGCATCCAGTATTGTGCATCGAACCTGGACTGGCAACTCGTTTCATACATGATATTTTACATGTTTCAATGCCATTCTCCCAAATCTTCCCACCCTCTCCCTCTCCCACAGAGTCCATAAGACTATTTTATACATCAGTGTCTCTTTTGCTGTCTCATACACAGGGTTAGCAAGTATCTTGTAATTTCAAGGCTGAAGTCACCATGTGAAGTGATTTTGGAGCCCACGAAAATTAAGTCTTTCACTGTTTCCATTGTTTTCCCAACTATTTGCCATGAAGTGATGGGACCAGATGCCATGATCTTAGTTTTTTGAATGTTGAGTTTTAAGTCAAGTTTTCACTCTCCTCTTTCACTTTCATCAAGGGGCTCTTTAGTTCTTCTTTGCTTTCTGCCATAAGTGTGGTGTCATTTGAGTATCTGAGGTTATAATATTTCTCCTGGCAATCTGATGCTAGCCTGTGCTTCATCAAGCCCAGCATTTCACATGATGTACTCTGCATGTAAGTTATACAAACAGTGTGACAATATATGGCAGCATTATTTATAATAGTTTAAAGCAAGAAATGGTAAGTGGATAAACAACTGGTAATGTGGTATATAGTCAGAAATGCTGAAACATAAATGAATCTCAAAGATAATTTAAGTAAAACAGCAGGACACAAAAACTACACTGTGAATAATTCTACTTATATGAAAATTCTAGAGAAGGAATATCTTCAGGAAATGAAAGCAGATTGTTTGTCTAGGACAGGGAATGGGCAGGGTGGTTAGCTGCAAAGAGCAGAGCAAACTATGGTGTGATGGTGCAATGCACATATGTGCGCTCAGTCATGCCCGATTCTTTGTGACCCCATGGACTGTAACCCGCCAGGCTCCTCTGTCCATGGTATTCTCCAGACAGGATTACTGGAGTGGGTGGCCATTTCCTACTCCAGGGGATCTTTCCTACCCAGGGATCGAATCCACATCTCTTTTATCTCCTGCATTGGCAGGCAGCTTCTTTACCACTGGTGCCACCTGGGAAAATGATATATAATTAGAATGTGGTGATGGTTGTATAATTATAAACTTACTAAACATCATCAAAATATCCACTTAAAATGGGAGAACTTTATGATTCATACAAGCTGTTAAAAATATTTCTCTTAACAATTTAAATGTGATTTTTAGTATCTCTTTGAAGATACTCATAATATATGCTTTGCAGTCTTTGCTAACTTACATCATTCTGCTGGCTAAGCTAACAGAGCAGGTGGAGAATCCTAGTCCTAGAGATGCAAAACCATAAATCTCCTGGGCGAAATTAAATTTTTCCAAATATAAACTCCTCTCTCCTGACTGTTTTTCACACACATGGTTTGTGGCTCAGTTAAGAAACTGGGCTTCCCTTGTGGCTCAGATGATAAAGAACCTGCCTGCAATTCAGAAGACTTTGGTCTGATCCCTGAATGGGAAACATCACCTAGAGTAGAAATTGCAACCCATTCCAGTATTCTTGCCTGGAGAATTCCATGGACAGAGGAGCCTGGCGGGCTACAGTCCTTAAGATTGAGAAGTCAGACTGGCTGAGCAACTAACATTTTCACTTTCACTTGAGAAACTGGGTAGAGCTTGTACTCAGGATTTTGATCCCATTCCCAATGTTTTTTCAGGAAGCTCTGCTGATTCAGAACCATGTCCTCACAACCTGCTGCTGCTAAGTCACTTCAGTCGTGTCCGACTCTGTGTGACCCCATAGACGGCAGCCCACCAGGCTCCCCCATTCCTGGGATTCTCCAGGCAAGAACACTTGAGCCTCACAACCTAGATCTAACAATATTGTGGGTTTATCTGCAAGGCCTGATGGAAGTGAGAGCAACTTCGGGTACAAAAAGGCACAAACTCAAAATGTTTGTGTGTCATAGCATCATTCCTTTAAGAGGAAATGCTCTACCACCTGCTTAAACACTTTCTAGTATTTTCAAGTAGTTTTACTTTTTTGTGAGTTTTTAACATTTTGTATTCTTGGGGATAGTTCTTTATTTTTTAAAAAAATTGATCACGTTTGTTTAAGACCTACCACTTTGAAGCAATTAAATTGTTTTCTGCTTTATACGATGGAGGCTCAAAACACCCAAATTTGACTATGAACTGGAGTGGAAATGTTTTGTTCATAATTGTATGATAAAAGCTTAGTGAGAAATATGGTGTTTCTAGTACAAGTGCTGGTAGGAACTGGAGTGGGAAACATTTTAAAGTCTTCACTCATTAGTAATAAGAAAGTCGGGATTATTTTAATCTATCTTCTGTTCTCATTAGGGAAAAAAATGGACATTTTGTGCTTTAATTACCAAAAAATAAGAAAATTAGGTTAAGCAAACAGACTGAAGAGAAATTAGAAACACACAGAGTAGATGAAAAGCAGACCTGAATAGGAGAAGGATCCAGACAATCCAGATTGAGAGTAAGAAACAGAGTCCTCAAGGTGTAAGCACTAGGTGAGTGAATGGCAGTTACCTTGTCTTTCCGTTTGTTGTGCACTCAAGGTTTGAAGGCTAAGGACCCAACTGGCCAAGCTTAGGTCACATGCCCACCTTGACTTTACTGGGAGTTGATAGGGCACACTGTAACTAGATTGCTTTAGATACTTGAAGAAGGACATTTGTATTTAACTTTTCCTAGTCAACACAGAAGTTAGAAGAGGGCCCCAAAAGAAAGCTGTGATTCTATAAGGAAATACATAGTCCATAAATTTGATGTTTCCTCTGTCCACCATAATAATGAAATTATAAGCTCTATCTTGCTCAACTTGCTGATATATAGAGCAGTGCATGACACATAGTAAGAAAATATTAACTGACTGACTTGCCATTCTATTAAAAAGATGTTCCTAAAATTGAATGAGAAAAATTTTATTCATAAATTTTAAAACTGATGGAATAATTTATGATATTCTTGCTTATAATCTTATTTTAGTATGATTAAGCAACCTAAATAAATGAGTTAATTCTGTCATTATAGAGTTTCTTCATTTCATTTTTAATGTTTAAATAATTGAGAAGAAAAACAACATTATTAATTGACTGCAAAAGCAGAAAATCAACTCAGGCATGCCTGGAACAGATGTTAAAAACAAACTCATCATTGTTATAATTTTATCATTTCTCATCAAATTCATTATTGATTCTAACAGTTGTATTTGCACCATGTTTCCCAAGATTGAAGGAAAAAGATGCTTTATATATTACTCAAGGGGAGAGAGAAATGTCTTTGATGATCTTTATATGTAAAAAATGGAATTTGATTACTTATAGTTACGGCCAATTGCTATTTACATAATATATCTGGAGACAGTTAATCAAATTCTGAAACAGGCTTTAGGAATAACAGGGGAAGCACGGTGAAGGCAATAGATAGAACTAGACAATTCATTCTCCCCTCACCAGAAAAGAAGTAGGAAATATCTAGAAAAAGGCTCTACTGTTATTCTACTTGGCTCAGGACGTCAGTAAAGCGTTTGCATCTTGCTTTATTAAAATCTTCTCTTGCTAACAGAAGACAAGAACCATTGAAATATTCTAAAAACAAGATTTGTAATGTATTAATCTCTTAAGGGGGAGAAGGCAATGGCACCCCACTCCAGTACTGTTGCCTGGAAAATCCCATGGACAGAGGAGCCTGGTAGGCTGCAGTCCATGGGGTCGCTAAGAGTCGGACACGACTGAGCGACTTCATTTTCACTTTCCACTTTCATGCACTGGAGAAGGAAATGGCAACCCACTCCAGTGTTCTTGCCTGGAGAATCCCACGGACGGAAAAGCCTGGTAGGCTGCATTCCATGGGGTCGCACAGAGTCAGACATGACTGAAGCGGCTTAGCAGCAGCAGCAGCAACCTCTTAAGGATGTCAGTAACCCATTAATTTTTGATTACCTTTGCCAAAAGGTAACCCACTTCAGTATTCTTGCTTGGGGAATTCCATGGACAGAGGAGCCTGGAGGGCTACAGTCCATAGGGTCACAGTCAGACACAAGTGATGTGCATGCCAAGAATCACCATACACATATAATGGCATTTAAAATTTGGCAATTTCCTCTCTGAGTTTTGTTATAATCTAATTTATTTTGTGTTTACATAACCTCCAGGTTATTCTTTTCCAACATAAATAAGAAATTTTTAGTCATATGAGCAGCAACTCACTTAAAATGAGTTTCCCCATGCTAGACTGCCAGGGTGAAATCCTCAAAATAACCACCCAATCCCATGTGGATCATGTAAACGACACACTGACACACTTTTATGGAAAAAACTTTATGACAAACACACAGATCCTTTACAAAGAGATGGTTTCTCTTATGAATTCAAAAGTGTCTCAATTTCTGGGAATGTTGGTATTATTTTTTAAAGTAGAAGTGGAGAAGGAAAATAAAAGAAAAACTAACAATAAAAAGATACTTTTGATCCTTTTGAGACACTAGGTAAATAGTTTTGGGAAGGGTACAGGGATGGAAGAAAAACAAACTTATGAAGTATATACAAAATAATAGTATTTAAGGGGAATTTCTTCCTTTTATTTTTTTTAAATTTAAACTTTTAAAATAAGTGTATCAAAATATTAGAATTAATGGATTTCCCTTCCTGCTCATATTGGTTCCATCTCACCAATTGTGTTCCTTTGAGAAAGACAAACCTAATGGGAAATCTCCCAAGTGGCCGGGTTAGAAGCATGCTTCAGTATACCCAAAGTAAGGTGAAAGGGGCTGATTGGTAAGAGATATATACAATTATATTCTAGAAATATTTTCATTTTTAAAGAGTTTATTCAGTTATTGTTTACTAAAGCCAAGTAGAAAACAGTAATACTACATGTTTATCATTTTTCAAACACAAACATTTGATAAAATATCAAGTGAAAAATTATATCTATAAAACAGGAAGCAGAAAAAATATCCTTCATCTTTCCAATATAAACCGCTAGCCACTGCTCCACTCCAGGGCTGCCTCTAGGCTTCAGCCCCCTTGAAGTGGCTCTCAGGATGTGATGTGTGTTTTCAGGGACTGCTGACCTCTGGCAGCAGGATCCTTATTGCAGGAGCTGAGCAGTAAACAGAAAAGGAGGGTCTAGAAGAGACATGATGAGTTTACCAGAGCTGGAGCCAGAATACTGGGGCAGGCTTCATCGGCCAGGAGTCTACGGAAGGGCAGCGTGTGCAGACAGGGCATGACCTCGCTGAGACTGGTCAAGATGGTGGCCTGGGAGTGCACTGACGCCTGAGTTGGCAAGGTGGCAGCTTATACCCAGGCTTAGCATGTACAGTCAAGAAAAGAAAAGCATCTCACTGGGGGATTAGCCCTGAGAGGGAAGACCCAGCAGGTCAGATGCATCTGGGACAGCTAGGGGTGTGAGTAGAAGGGAGGGGAGGCGATTGCCAGACAGGAAGATGGCTAATCGGCCTTTCAAATGGTGAAGACCATGGACTGTGAACAGGAGGCCATGTAGGCGAGAGACTGACACATGGTGCTGCTGCCCCTCCAACAGCAAGCAGCCCAAATATATCCCCTGGAAGTCAGTCAGGAGCTCCTTTGTGGTGGAGGCTCCTCTGCAGTGCACCTATCTTTAGAGGAGACTGCAGTAAGTAGGTGAGAGGTGCCCAGGGCTGCTGGGGTATGTGTCGGGGGTGGGGGCGGTGTAGCATTGGAAGAAACAGGGCTCCTTCCCTAAGCCCACATCGAGGCAGGTGCCCCATGTGTGGTCACTGGGGCACTCTCTCCCTCTCTGGACACACCCATATTTGTCATAGTGAAAGTGAAAATGAAGTCGCTCAGTCATGTCCCACTCTTAGCGACCCCATGGACTACAGCCCACCAGGCCCTCTGTCCATGGGATTTTCCAGGCAAGAGTACTGGAGTGGGGTGCCATTGCCTTCTCCGTTAACATATTTTTCATGGGGATGAACAAAAAAGACTATAACCCTAGCAAAGAAAATTGTTAGGTAATGGGCACCAGCATTCTGAAGTGTGTACATGGAGGACAAAGTCACCCTGCAGTGGGGAAGAATCCCACTCACCCTCCCCACTCCCACTCCCACTCGACCCCTCCTGTGATTTTCACGTCAATCTATTTCTCCTTCCCAGAGTTTTAACTGCCACATTGTTAACGTTACTCTAAAATCATCCTTTAGAAAGTCATGATTTCTGGAGAATGAACTTTAAAGAATAATTTTTACAGAAATACCCACATTTCACAAATAATAAGCATCTTGAGAATGCAAATAAATAATAACACTTCCCATTTGTAAAGATACTGGTACATTACTTTCTTTTTCGTGACTCACTGTTTCATTTGGAGTCTTACACCAATGCAAGTTAAGTAGGGCAACATTAACTCCAACTGCAGAAAAAGGAAATAGTGATGCCAGAAACATACTTAACTTGATTTATATCATAGTTACATAGGGCAGAACAGATATAGAACACATGCTTCCTGATTCCTGGTCCAGGATATTTTATTCAATATAGTATGGCTTGGGTGGGGGTTAAGTAATAGAGGAGCAAGATGACTAAACTCATTTATATTTTATTTTCTTAAAGTATGGAAAGCACACTCTGATAAAAATATAGATCCACATCTGGTGGCCTGCAGCAGTCTTGAACTTGGGAATTAATATTATGATGTACCAAAAAATATAACAGGATCTTATGACAGAAAACACTATTTTCTATAGTTGAGGCAAGAAATGAACACTAAAGAAATCCAAGGGTTAATGTTATTAAGTAAAATAATTTTTACTTTTAAACAGAAAGAAAATAGAAGCAGTTAGGTCCTAAATGGATTCTAAATGTTTTACCATATTTTAAATTTATAATGCAAAATAATCTTTGAGCTACATTTAAAAGCCTAGCAATTTACTAGATGTTGAAAGAGGTAAAAAATAAATGATCTCTGCCCTATAGGATATGTTTATACTTGTTTAATTCTTCAAAATCCATGTAAGAAATTGCAACTTATTAATTATTACTTTAAGATATTTTTATGGTTTGGGAAAATAAATTTTGAGGCTAGTATTTTATTTTTCATTAATTATGGAAAATAATAAACTAGCTTTCCAAAGGTTCATTCAACACAACTTTTTCTCCTACACAATGAATAATCAGTAGATGTTATTAAAAAATTGAAATTCATCTTTAAATAATATTGTATAAAGCTTAAACAAAATAAAACGAATCTGTTAAGATAAAGTTACACAGGTATTATAATTTTAAAACTTATCCAATTTCTTAACAGTCTAATCTTTATGAATCTCCAAGCAGGGAATATAAAGTACACAGTTTCTCCACTCACAAGAAATTGTTATTGTTTAGAAAGTGGCATGTTACCTGAAACTTTTGCCTTGGCAAAACCTTTCTAATCTTACACAGGTTACTTAATGCTGTGTAACTATAAACAAGTTATTAACTTTTCCGATTTTTATTGAGTGAGTGAAACTCGCTGTCGTGTCTGACTGTTTGCAACCCCATGGGCTATAGAGTCCATGGGATTTCCTAGGCAAGAATACCGGAGTGGGTTGCCATTTCCCTTCTCTGGGGGAATCTTCCCAACCCAGGGATCGAACCCAGATCTCCCTCATTGTGGGCAGATTCTTTACCAGCTGAGCCACAAGGGAAGTCTGAAACAGTAGTTAACATATTACAATTTTGAGGTAATTTTATGGCTCAGACGGTAAAGTGTCTGCCTACAGTGTGGGAGACCCGGGTTCAATCCCTGGGCTGGGAAGATCTCCTGGAGAAGAAAATGGGAACCCACTCCAGTATGCTTGCCAGGAAAATCCCACGGACGGAGGAGCTTGGTAGACTATAGTTCATGGGGTCGCAAAGAGTCAGACACGACCGAGTGACTTCGTTTCACTATAATCTATTAAACTGAAAATAACGGCAGAAATGTTAGGAATAACTTTGAATCTTTTAAAGGTTATCTTTATTCCTTTGGCTGTCATTTGAATTATTGGATAATTAACAGAATTCTGTGAGGTTTCTTATGATAATTGGGTCCAACAAATTAGATACAAATGAAAATATATACAAATTTTACCTTGTGTCAGGGTGGACTTATTCTACAGCAGGATTTACTTTTTAATAAGAAACTGAAGGATATACCATGATCATTTTGTTTTTTTTTAATGAAGAGTTTACACATTTTTCATTAGAGAAATTGATCTCTTGGCAAGTCATGTACTGCTTTGGTGACTCTTATAAGGGTGACAGAATTTCCTCTCCTGGCTGCCATAGGCATAGAGCCAATTTTTTTTTTTTTAAGATTTTATAATACTTTTATTTTTTTTTTGATTTGATATTTGTATTTATTGTGAAATGATCCACAATCTTTAGTTGATACCCATCATCATACATAGACACAGAAATTTTTTTCTTATGATGAGAAAGAACGTTTAAGACTTACTCTCTGGTAAACTTTCAAATATACAATACAGTATAGCATCTATAGTCACCGCACTGTACATTACATCCCCATGACTTATCTGTTTTTTTTGTATTTTTTTAAATTTTATTTTTAAACTTCACAAAATTGTATTAGTTTTGCCAAATATTGAAATGAATCCGCCACAGGTATACATGTGTTCCCCATCCTGAACCCTCCTCCCTCCTCCCTCCTCCCTCCCCATACTATCCCTCTGGGTCGTCCCAGTGCAACAGCCCCAAGCATCCAGTATCGTGCATCGAACCTGGACTGGCAACTCGTTTCATACATGATATTATACATGTTTCAATGCCATTCTCCCAAATCCTCCCACCCTCTCCCTCTCCCACAGAGTCCATAAGACTGTTCTGTACATCAGTGTCTCTTTTGCTGTCTCATACACAGGGTTATTGTTACCATCTTTCTAAATTCCATATATATGCGTTAGTATACTGTATTGGTGTTTTTCTTTCTGGCTTACTTCACTCTGTATAATAGGCTCCAGTTTCATCCACCTCATTAGAACTGATTCAAATGTATTCTTTTTAATGGCTGAGTAATACTCCATTGTGTATATGTACCACTGCTTTCTTATCCATTCATCTGCTGATGGACATCTAGGTTGCTTCCATGTCCTGGCTATTATAAACAGTGCTGCGATGAACATTGGGGTACACGTGTCTCTTTCCCTTCTGGTTTCCTCAGTGTGTATGCCCAGCAGTGGGATTGCTGGATCATAAGGCAGTTCTATTTCCAGGTTTTTAAGGAATCTCCACACTGTTCTCCATAGTGGCTGTACTAGTTTGCATTCCCACCAACAGTGTAAGAGGGTTCCCTTTTCTCCACACCCTCTCCAGCATTTATTGCTTGTAGACTTTTGCATCGCAGCCATTCTGACTGGTGTGAAATGGTACCTCATTGTGGTTTTGATTTGCATTTCTCTGATAATGAGTGATGTTGAGCATCTTTTCATGTGTTTGTTAGCCATCTGTATGTCTTCTTTGGAGAAATGTCTATTTAGTTCTTTGCCAAATATAATTTCACGTGAAACTTCAAAAAATCATGCTATAATGTGAAGTGATGCTATTTGACTTTTGGAAATGAGTTTATTTTCACAAGATTGGAATTTTAAAGTAACATAAATATCTTAGGTTAAAAATAAATGAAATAGAAATTTCCATCCAAAATATTAAATATAAATATTATAATTTATGTTAAATATAAATAGCAAAATAAAATAATCAATATGATAAAGTATAATACTATACTATACACAATATTGGGGAAGGAAATGGCAACTCACTCCAATATTCTTGCCTGGAGAATCCCATGGACAGAGGAACCTGGCAGGTTACAGTTCATGGGGTCACAAAGAATCAGACATGACTGAGCAACTTCACTCTTCACTCTCTATACACAATATATATTATAATAGGTACTATAATAAGTATAATAGATAGAATGACATTAAAACATATAACAATATACAATGTATGAAAAAATTTTCAGACAAAAATGTTTCTGCCCCTTTCCATCTTTCAATTATGTTGTAGCTGAAGATTTTTATTTTTTAATTCAAATGTGCTCAGGTTGCTTGTTTTCCCTTTTTAAGTCTTCACTGATCTTAACATAAAGATCAAAATATTTTATGTCTTTTACAAGGTTTTATAAAATCTGTTTTTTGTCTACCTCTGCAGAACATTTGCTAGTCAGTCTCTTTTTCCCTCTCAGCTGACCATTCATATTGATTTTATTTTTGTCATTCTTGTGTTCTATTTTAAGGATTGTTCCAAGGATTGTTTATCTCTCCTCACTGACGGATTGCTTCTTACTTGCCCAATAAATCTGATCTGAGATATCACTTCCTTAGGGAAACTTTTCTAATTTCCAGATTTAGTCATATGTCCCCTGATCTGTGCTCTCTTGATTTCCTTTAGAGTTCTTATCAAATTTACTTAAGTGATTATTCAATCAATATGTGCTTCTGGCTGTAATCTCCATGATGGCAGATGTCATGACTGATTTGCTCTTCACTTTATGTCTCACATCTACACCAGAATTGTACATGTTATTTTTGAATGGAAGAATCCTCAATAAATATGTGATATGCCTCTCTTAGACTAAAGAATCATGTATTTACAATTTTACAGAAACATTATTAATAAGATAATGAAACAATAGAAAGGAATTACAAAAATACACTTAGCAAATAGTAACTAAATGTCTATTTTTAATGGTTAATGTTATTACTACCTGAACCTGTTGGAGCAAACAACCACATATCAAAAATAAGTGCAATGAGAAAGATCAAATAACTTACTATTAAATGCACAAGCTTCAAAATTTAAATTTTCTTTTAAGTGTGTCTTCGTATCTTCTTTTAATGAACTTTATATGCCTGGTACATTTCATTTACTAAAATGTGGTAGGAGTGATGCTGCATGAATTCTAAATCTAGGGTAGAAAAAGCAATGTATCTTTAGCGATCCAAGGAGCCTAACATCTGAAGCAGAAGGATCATATAACTAAATATGCATCAAACAATGACAGTTTTACTTCTTCTGTTCCAGTTTGGATTCGTTTTATTTCCTTTTCTTCTCTGATTGCCAAGGCTAAGACTTCCAAACATACGTTGACTAGAAGAAGTGAGAGTGGGCACCCTTGTCTTGTTGCTCCTGCTTCTCAGTTGCTTCAGTCATATTTTACTCTTTGCTATCAGATGGAGTGTAGTCTGCCAGGCTCCTCTGTCAACAGGATTCTCCAGGCAAAAATATTGGAGTGGGCTGCCATTTCCTCCTCCAGGAGATCTTCCTGACCCAGGGATTGAACCCTCATCCTACTTCCACCATTGAGAATAATGCTTGCTGTGGGTTAGTTATATATGGCCTTTATTTTGTTGAGGTAGGTCCCCTCTATCCCCGCTTTCTGGAAAGTTTTTATCATAAATGGGTGTTGAACTTTGTTAAAAGCTTTTTCTTCATCTATTGAGATGCATATGTGTTTTTTATCCTTTAATTTGTTAATATGGTGTATCACATTGATTGACTTGCATATATTTAAGATTCTTTGCATCCCTGGGAAAAAGCCCATTTGATCATGATATATGATCCTTTTAATATGTTGTTGAATTCTGTTTGCTAGCATTTTGTTGAAGATATTTGCATCTATGTTCATCAATGATATTAGCTATAATTTTCTTTTTTTTTGTAATATCTTTGTGTCAGGGTGATGGTGGCCTCATAGAATAAGTTTAGGAATGTTCTTCTGGAATTTTTTGGAAGAGTTTGAGAAGGATAGGTATTAGCTCTTCTCAAAATGTTTGATAGCATTCACCTGGAGTTTCCTAAAAAACTAAAAACAAAACTACCATATGAGCCAGCAATCCCATTACTGGACATATACCCTGACAAAACCATAATTAAAAAAGACATATTTACCCCAGTGTTCACTGCAGCACTCTTTACAACATCCAGGACATGGAAGCAGCCAAAATGTCTATCAATAGATGAATAAAGAATTTGTGGTGTATATATATATATATATATATATATATATATATATATGTGTGTGAAATAATACTCAGCCATAAAAAGGAATGAAATTTGGTCATTTGTACTGATGTGGATGAAAGAGAAAAAACAAATGTCATATATTAATGCATATATATGGAATCTAGAAAAGTGGTACCAATGAACCTATTTGCAGGGCAGAAATAAAAATGTAGATGCAGAGAACAGAACAGACTGGGGGAGGAAGAGGGTAGGACTAATTGAGAGAGGAATACTGATATATATACACTACCATGTGTAAAATAAACAGCTACTGGGATACTGCTATATAACACAGGGAGCTCAGCTTAATGCTCTGTGATTACCTAGAAGTACAGGATGAGAGGGTGGGAGGGAGGCTCAGGAGTGAGGGCATATGTAGTTGATTCACATTGTTGTTCAGAAGAAACTAACACACTTGAAAGCAATTTAAAAAATAAAAATTTGAAAAACAAACAAAACTCTCAGGAGTGTTATCCAGCACCACTGTTTGAAAGCACTGATTCTTTAGTGCTCAGCCTTCTTTATGGTCCAACTCTCACAGCCATACATGACTACTTTGTAAAAACCATAACTTTGACTATATGGTCCTTGTAGCAAAGTGATGTCTCTGTTTTGTTATACACTGGCTAGGTTTTTCATAGCTATTCTTTCAAGGACCAGGCGTCTTTTTTTCCCCCACATTTTCCCCATCTACTTACCATAAAGTGATAGGACCAGATGACATGATGTTAGTTTTTTAATGTTGAGTTTTAAGCCAGCTTTTTCAACTCTCCTCTTTCAGCTTCATCAAGAGGCTGTGTGGTTCCTCTTCACTTTCTGCCATTAAAGTGGTATCATCTGCATATGTGAGGTTGTTGATATTTCTCCTGGCAATATTGATTCCAGCTTGCGCTTCATCCATCCTGTAAGTCCACATGATGTACTCTGCACAGAAGTTAAATAAGTTGGGTGACAATATACAGCCTGATGTACTCTTTTCCCAATTTGAAACCAGTCCTTTGTTTCATGTCTAGTTCTAACTGTTGCTTCTTGTCCTGAATACACGTTTCTCAAGAGGCAGGTAATGTGGTCTGGTATTCCCATTTCATTAAGAATATGCCACAGTTTGTTGTGATCTGCACAGTCATATCCTACTGATATTAAAAACAATAAAAAGGGAATATTATGATATTATACAAATATATTTGGCATGTTTAAATGCCTTGAGAGGTATAAACTATCAAAACTCACCCAGGAAAAAATGATATCAATAAACAGCACTATATTTAGATGGTAATAATGCTTTCAAATTTTGCTACCATATAACCAGTCCATTCTGAAGGAGATCAGCCCTGGGATTTCTTTGGAAGGAATGATGCTAAAGCTGAAACTCCAGTACTTTGGCCACCTCATGTAAAGAGCTTAATCATTGGAAAAGACTCTGATGCTGGGAGGGATTGGGGGCAGGAGGAGAAGGGGATGACAAAAGATGAGATGGCTGTATGGCATCACTGACTCGATGGACATGAGTCTCAGTGAACTCTGGGAGTTGGTGATGGACAGGGAGGCCTGGCGTGCTGCGATTCATGGGGTTGCAAAGAGTTGGACACGACTGAGCGACTGAACTGAACTGAACTGAACTGATGCTTCTAATGTGGACAAGGGAATGGCAACCCATTCCAGTACTCTTGCCAGGAAAATCCCATGGACGGAGGAGCCTGGTAGGCTGCAGTCCATGGGATTGCAAAGAGTCAGACACGACTGAACGACTTTGCTTTTCCTTTTCACTTTCATGCATTGGAGAAGGAAATGGTAACCCATTCCAGTGTTCTTGCCTGGAGAATCCCAGGGATGGCGGAGCCTGGTGGGCTGCTGTCTATGGGGTCTCATAGAGTCGGACACAACCGAAGGGACTTAGCAGCAGCAGCATGCTTCTAATGATATACAACTATACACTTACAAGTCTTCCCAGGTGACGCAGTGGTAAAGAATCCACCTGCCAATGATGGAACGGCAAGAGATGCAGGTTAGATCACTGGTTTGGAAAGATCCCCTAGCAACCCACTCCTGTAGTCTTTCTTGGAAAATCCCATGAACAGAGGAGCCTAGCAGGCTATAGTCTTTGGGGTCACAAAGAGTTGAATTTACAGAGCACGTACACACACACACACACACACACAGTGAATTGAAAGTAACTGAACCGCTTTGCAGAATAAAGTTTTCCACATAAGTCCTGAACTTTGGGTATATCTATTTAGCTTGTTTGAAATTTTTACTTAAAAAATAAAACTGCACTTAATACATTCTTCTTACGTGTCAATTTCTTTTCTATTCTAACACGCTGTATAATGCATATTTAAAATAGCATTATTAGTATGATAAAATATTTCTCAAATTAGAAAAAAAAATCAAGCCATAAATTTACTTTTCACATAATATCTTTAAGTTGTATGCTTTAAATGGTACAGGTCTAATTAGTATATAAGGCAGATGGTCATCTGGCAGTACACCAAAATTATAATTTAAATAAAGACTCTGTTAGAAAATCCCAGCGTGATCCTTTCATGTTTACTGTGGCATATGCTTCTTCTGATAGAAGATCAGAATATGTAGAGAAGTGAATGATAAATAAGGACATATGGTATATATCTGTCCATTTTTAGTGAAGTCCAAGAGTTTAATAATTGTGTTTAAATGCCTCAATTAATCCCAAACTTAGCAGTGTGTTTTAGTATTCAATTCTTTGCCTTTTCATAATCATGAAGTTATTTAGTAAATGATCTCTTCAATTAAGTTCTGTTAAAACTGCTCAATACATTCTGGGAAATGATGAAATATATTCTTTAACCTCAAGAACAATGAAGTCTGATAGCTTGGGCTTGTACACTGCCAGCAAGTTGCTAGCTGTCTGACCCTGTGTTATTTTTTATGCCATTTAATAATAACCCTTGTGATTGTGTTTATTATGAAATAAAATAGTGCATGTTAAAGATTTAGCAGAGCATATTTTGTAAATATTAAATATTTTATTATCATTACTGTTTCTATCATTACTTTATTAACTATCCTATCATTATTCTATCAACATAATGATGTGAGCTGTTTTACAAGTAATTGTTATAAATACATATTATGTCATTTATACAGACAATAGGTTTTCATTTTGCTCAATATACTGCAGAATTTTCATCTTGTTACACAGCTATCCTAAGTTGGGGTGAATTCTTTGCCTTGTCAAGAAGTCAAGTAGTCTGTAAGTATCAGTGACCACTGATGCTGCTAGGTAGCTTTGCCAAAATTCCATATATGCAACTTGGAAGGTGATAACTTGACCAAATGGCTTTAGGTAGTTTATCACTTACACAGAGAGTATAAGTAAGATAAGCATGGTGTTCAGGACTTAGATCACCAGAAAACAACATTCAACCAGAGGCACCAGATAGCTGGTGTCATGAGCCAGCGATTTTCTCAGTCATCAAGAAGATAATTCTAGCCTACAGTGAAGTGGTTTTATACAGGAGATGTAAATTTCTACACCTTAAAGTGCCTCATGGCAGTCTCGTGTATGAGAGGGAGCCTCCCAGGAGATATAGCGGTAGATGTGAAATGGTCCTGTGATACTTTCTCACAGATCTGCCTATGAACACGTTCCTGGAAGAATCAGAGGATACCCACTGAGTCTTGGTTGAGAATGCTATTGAGTTTGGCCTGTGTGACCTATACAGAGACATCTAAGATCACCGCTGTGCCATGATGGTAAATTATTCATCTACATGAAAAAAATTTCCCTTTTTGTCTGAAATTGACAAGATATTTAGAATATAATTTTTAGTTGAAATCTTGTCTGTGTTTCAGGTTATTTATATCTCCACTGTCATCAACACCATCACCATCATTGTCATCATCACCATCATCATCACCATCATCATCATTATTAATAAAAAACCTTCACAGCATTTGCTACTTTCTAGGCACACACTTTTACACCATTTAATCATCACCACAACCTTGCTGATGAGTGAAGTTGAATAAGTTATGAAGTCTGAATGCCAGTATGTGGCCTTTCTGTTCAGAAAAAATATTTTTATCAGACTCCTCAACAGCTCTATCTCTGGATGAATTGACTTTAAAGCATATCAGTCCATTATTAACCAGCCACATACACCAGCTGATGGGGAACTAAATCACCTTTATTTATCTCCATGGTTTAGAAAAATGCAGTATATAGTGGTCAGCCTGATGGACATGCAGTCTAGCCTTTAAATCTATGTGTGCCATAAAGTTTATTTTTCTCCACTTTGTTCAAGTCTAGCAGCAACTTTACAACATGATCTTCATTATTTTGCTTCTCTTAATATTGCTTTTGATGACTTTCACTCAGTTTTTACATTATTGACTATTTTGAAAGCTCTTATTAAAAGAAGTCTGTGAAAATCTTTGCTATAATTGCAAATGCTATGAGAATTTCAGTCTAACCTCCATTATAAAACACTTCAGTCTGTTCTGGAATTGGCTCCTTGAGACTATCATTAAGTACTGATCTTCCCTCAATTAAGATAGGGTTAAAGCCCAATAAACTCATCATAAGTTTAAAATATTGTGAGTGAAATGCATTTAATACGCATAACAACTTAATGTCATAGTTTAGTCTAGCCTACCTTAAACATGCTCAGAACACTGACATTAGTTCACAGTTGGAAAAAATCATCTAACACAAAACCGATTTTATTAGTGTTGGGTATCTCATGTAATTTATTGAATACTCTACTGAAAGTGGAAAACAGAAAGGTTGTGTGGGTACAGAATGATTGTTAGTGTATAGGCTGTTTATCCTCATGATCACATGGCTAATGGGGAGCTGTGACTTGCAGCTGCTGCCTACCATTCGGAGAGTGTTTCATACTGCATGTCTCCAGTCAGGGAAACGATCAAAATTCAAAATCCAGAGTATGGTTTTTGCTGAATGTGTATAGCTTTCTCACCACTTGTAAAGTCAAAAAATCATACACTGAACCATTGTAAGTTAGGGACTACCTATATGTTGCTTTATCATCTTTATATAAATATACAAGTGAAATTTCTGCTTGTCATTGCAGATGTCTCAGCCTTTGTTGAGTACTACTTTGTTTCTCCTTCTGGCAATTGTGAATAATTTAATTCAGGCTTTCCAAATGCCTTTTGAGGAAAGTCTTCTCTGGGTATTGTTAATAGATGTTTTAGGGTAAAAAGAAAAAAAAAGCCCCTTTTACTAAGAAGTCTATTGGCTAAAGCAAGAAAGAAAGTTAATATAGGTTCCTTTTCCTCCAAGTTTTTCAAATGTTTACTGTGTGAAATTAGAGCCTCCTGGAGAAAAGTATAATATGTATTGAAAATAAAAGTTTACCCAATTAAGGAATTATCGCTTTTTGTCAGGATATCAGCTATTATTAGTGAAAGTGATTTCATTGACTATATTTCTCTTACTCTAACTTCTATAAAGTAGATAGCATAAGCTATGCCCCCATGTTAAGAAATGACTACATAGAAACCCTGGATTTGTATTTTTGTTTTTCCTTTGCTCTGAACTTCTCAAATAATATTTTCAACTACATTTTCTATATTTTATGTTATGTGCTTACTTTAGATGCAGTTTTTAAATAAAATTTTAAAAAATTGATAATACAATAAATGTATTGTTCTAAGCATGTCTTAATTATAGAACTAGTCCTATTTATCATCACTTCTAGCCTCAAGAAATTTATGGCTGCATGGTAATAGTAGACAAATTTTTTTTTAAGTGTAGTTTTGTTGTCTGGAATATTGTGGAATTTGGACCAGTTTTTAGATTTTACATAAACTGTGCCATTGAATCTAGTGGAGAAAATTATAGCTTTAAATTAATTTTTATATTATAATGAGATTCTAAAATAAGCATGCATTATTAGCCCAGTTGAATTCTCTTAAACATTTTCAACTCATACCACAAGTTCACAAAATCAGCCTCAGGCACTAAAAAACTTAAAAGACAGTCTGATAGTGTTTCTTACAAATATTCTTTGAATTTTATGACTTGTCTCCCACATGAGGCGTAAT
Organism: Bubalus bubalis; assembly: GCF_019923935.1. Taxonomy (NCBI): domain Eukaryota; kingdom Metazoa; phylum Chordata; class Mammalia; order Artiodactyla; family Bovidae; genus Bubalus; species Bubalus bubalis. The sequence continues at coordinate 44,394,056 of NC_059169.1, forward strand.
AGTTTCAATGTTCTAATTAGTACTTGTGTATATTGCTATTACTTTATCTCTTTAATCACATTATTAAGACCGTTATGGAGATTCCTTATAGAATCACACTTTATAATAGTGTTTCTAATTTGAATATGTCCTTTTTTATGTTGTCTGATTCTGAAACATCATAAACTCTTTTTATGGGTCCTTTGATAGTAGTCACTTTCCTGTTTTATGCTTGATTAGAACATACAGTACTAAGTAATAAAGAAATTTCCTGAAGCTTTAGAGTTTTAGCGTCAAGGAAAAAAAAAAAAAAAAGATTGAACTTCCTTTCCCTTGGGCTTTTATGCTGGGACAAGAAATGGTATTTTTAAACCAATATCACTCTTTGAATGCTTTATTGGAATGTGTACAAGGGATTCTGTTGTAGGTGGATTCCTATGTACTGCACCACCAGGGAAGTCCTGCTTTATTTTTAGCACTTCCCTTGAACAGAAGAATATGCTGAAGAACTGAAAATGAAAAAAAAAATTGTTAAAAATTTATTAGCTATCTTGACCCATATGAATTTAGGAATAGGTTCACAACACCCTTTCCTGGTATAGAGAGTTTTAGCCTCAGTTATAAGCTTCCAAATTTATAGTCAATCACTTGGAACAAGCCTCATACACAATGGCTTAGACTTATTCTAATAGATGCAGGAACATCTTTAAAAGCTAAGGTGCGTTTTGTCTTAGTTTAATTTTGACTCTCCAGACATAATTATAAAAATTTGTTCTTTGTCATTTGCTTTGTTCCTTTCTCTATTTTAACTTTCCAAATCTGTTGTATTAAACAAAAATTAGATACGGCAATATATCTCTCATTAACCCAGAGACACATGTGAAAACTCCATCATCCATCATCACTATAACCAAAATAGACATGTGGATTGATTATTCTGACTATAGACTTTTCTACTTTTCTGTTCTATCACTGCTTCCTTGTATTGTTTTGTAATAGAGCTTGACATAGGGTTGCCAGATTTAGCAAATAAAAATATAGGTCAATTAATTAAAATTGTATTCCAGATAAACAGCAAATAATATTTTAGTTATGTCCCATGAAATATCTGAGGCACACACACTTATATTAAATATAAATTTGTTGTATATCTGAAATGAAAATTTAACTGGGCATCTAGTAAACACTGGACTTCCCCAGTGACTCAGTTGTAAAGAATCCACCTGCAATGTAGGAGCTGCAGGAGATGTGAGTTCGATCCCTGAGTCGGGAGTCCCTTGGAGGAGGGCATGGCAACCCACTCCAGTATACTTCCCTGGAGAATCCCATTGGCAGAGGAGCCTGGCAGGTTATAGTCCCTAGGGTTGCAAAGAGTTAGACACAACTGAAGCGACTTAGCACACATGAATGTTAGTATACCCTAGCTTGGCTCAGAGAGAGTACAAAGTAAGTGTTAGTTACTACTGTTCTTGAGATGGAAAGGTATGAAAATGGAGATAAAGCTACTGTAGAAATGCCTCCTAGTTTGCCAAACTAGTTGGATTATTCTTGTCTCTTTGTTTCCACTTAGCTTATTGACCTAGAATATAGTCCAAAGTCTCTTTAGTCTTAAAACTTAAATCTTAACATAGAAGTTTTGAAATCTAAGGGAATAGTGTTTACTACATCTACTTAAAGATTAGAGAATGATAGCCCTGGACAATATCAAAAATATTTGTGAATTTCAACCAGAGACATGCTGAACGTAAGTGGACTATGAAGTTATACAAGTGGTTGAAGAATGAGAGAGACAAGGACCACCAGACCCTGCACACAACTGGAGAAGAGGTAGACTCGGATTATCACCAGGGAGCAACTTGGAAAGACAAGCCAAATAGCACATAAAACCAGTTAGAGCTATGGTTCATAAGTGTGGATTTATGTCAATTTGCACAGATCACAAAATTGGCAAAAAAAAAAAAAAAAAAAAAAAAAAACCAGATTGGTGATACAGTGGAGGAGTTAAGATGACAAAACAAACATGCCTGGCCCACTCCTAAGAGATTCAGTTTTAGTATATCTAGTTGAACAGGTATAATTTTCAGAAGCTCTAAAAGGAAATCAGTTGAGTAATTGTGGTTGAAATCTCTGAAAAGATCTGCTTGCATTTATAATATTCTAATAGTACACACCTTTCTCCAGTATGTGATTTTTATTTTAACCCATTATTTTATTTTAATACATTATTGATCAGAGGTGTATTAATACCACAGGTGTTAGGTTCTGCAAAAATCCCCCAGTCAATAATGTGTTGTTGCTGCTGCTTCTGCTGCTGCTGCTAAGTTGCTTCAGTTGTGTCCGACTCTGTGTGACCCCATAGACGGCAGCCCACCAGGCTCCCCCGTCCCTGGGATTCTCCAGGCAAGAACACTGGAGTGGGTTGCCATTTCCTTCTCCAATGCATAAAAGTGAAAAGTGAAAGTAAAGTTGCTCAGTCGTGTCCGACTCTTAGTGACCCCATGGACTGCAGCCCACCAGGCTCCTCTGTCCATGGGATTTTCCAGGCAAGAGTACTGGAGTGGGGTGCCATTGCCTTCTCCAAATAATGTGTTAGGAATGCATATTTAATGATTATATTATACATTCCATAGACATGTGGGACTTTAACTCATATGTACATACACTATATATGTAAATATACACTGTATATGTAAATGCATATATACAAATACCCACATACATATATATGTATATACACATACACTATATATGTGTGTATATGTATGTGTGTATATATGCATATATAATAAAGTTTTTGCTATTTACAACTTTATTTTCCTTAGTCTGTAGTTTCAGGAAGAATTTGTGCTAGTATATTTTTCCAAGTATTCTCTTTAGACAGGATGTATGAATGAAATATGCTTTGAGTTCTTGCATATAGGTTTCTTTAACAATGACAGGTAAATATTATCTTAACTGTTGACCAGTTATACAGTTTTAGATTTCTGACCCTTTTTATCATTAGTTGGTAGATGCTAAACTATTCTCATTTAGTTCCCAGAGTCTGAGAAAAAAACATAAAAATTTTAAAGAAAATTCCTTTGTTAGTCAGCTTTTCTTTCTGTCTAAGCAGCTGTGGGAAAATCCCTTTATACTTAGATTGCAGAATTCTAAAAGGTTACATTCTAACAAGTTTTTAAATGTTCCAAACAATCAGAGTAAATTTTACCTGTTCTATACTATACCATAGAGTTTAGAATAAATGTTCAATAAGAAGGCTAACTTTCAACCTAGGCTGGTAGCTAGCCATTGAGAATAGTCCACACACGTTTGTACCCAACTTGGGGAATTTACCATTGTACATAGTTTGAGTCTTGAGGCTGAGAAAATTGTTTAAGTTACTGACCCAAGGTTGACCATGCCCCAGATAATGCTTCAGTCTGGGAAGTTCATAAAGCATGAAGTACATAAAACAGAATATAAGTGTATTGATTTATAATAAGTGGTTGAATAAATGAGAATGCAAAATTTTGAAATGAGTTTAGCTATAAAATTCTGCTCCCTGTAGCTAGACCACACTTAAAATTACATTATCCAACAGTGATAGAGTAAGCATTCATTCATTTTGGAATTAAAAATATTATTTATTGAATGTCTACCATGTGCCAACTACTGTACTCAGTATTTGAGATATAACATTAAAAAAGATAGACATAATTCCTGACATCAGTAAGCTCATATTCTAGTTGGAAAGATGGATATATTATGAACAACAAATAAATAGATAGAAGTCATATTACTGGTACAAAGAGGCTTACAGTTTTCAGAGAGCATAGAATGTGGGGACGTAATGTAGTTCAGAATCAAATGGAGGTATGTCCTGAGGAGATGATATACAAACTAAGATCTGAACATGGTTAATTAGGTGAAGAGGTTAGAAGAAGCATGCTCAAGATAGAAAACTGCTTGTGTGCTGATCCCAAGATAGGGAAGAACTTGATTTTCATATCACTACATGAAGGCCCCTATGTCTGGAGTGTAGAAGACAAGGGAGAGATGAGACAAAAATACATTAAAATGTGCAAATCATGTAGATTATTTAAGGGAATATATTAATAGATATTAGTCTCAGGGCAATAAAAAGTTATTGAGCACATTTTAGCTAATGAATGATATAATATGACATGCATTTAAAATCAAAAATAAGTTCTGAGTGCTGGATGGAGAGTGAACAGGGCAGGGACAACAGTGCAGTAGAGAAAGTGAGACAGATAGGGCCCAGGCTGAATGTCTGCAGCTGGCCTCCTATTGATCAGCAGGAGCACTGAGCCCTTATTAGATGAAAGCCCAAGCTAGATGACTGGCCAAAGACAACCTGGAAAGCTACCCCATCTAAGCAACTGAAGCCAACCCTATTGTGTACAACTCACTCCAGTTTGCCTCTGCTTTTCCACATGTACCTCTCTTAAAAACTGTCTCTATTTCAGAGCCTTGGTCTTTTTTGCTGAATGCTCTCTTCAAAGAAGACAAGGACCAAGGTCCTTCTAGCCATACCACCTCCAGAATCAAAGGGCGCTTACATAAGTTGAAGTAAAGTTCTACAGAGAGGATAGAAATTCCAGAATTTGGTAATAGGTAATAGGTTGGATATGAGAACTAAATATAAAATAAAGAAAATAAAGAGATTAGTAGTAATTATTTTGAGAGAGTGGGTGAATGAAACACTTAAAATATTAAAAATATTTAAATTTAAATAAAACAGTCACATAATCATTAAGAGTGAAGTTCTGGTTTTACTACTTTTGATGTTTCTCAGCATGTATCATTTGTTTTTTCAGTGTTATGTTAACTTATTGGATTCCGTGTCATTCAACTATAAATAAAGTCATGTATAATATAAAATGATTAACTCTTCAAATCCATTTCTAACATATAGCCCTTAATGTAACATTTACTTAGCTTCATTTATAATTAGAACTTAGTCCTGTCTTTTAATTGAGATATAACATAACATTTAGTAGTTCAATTTGTTAGTAGTAATGAACCCACATCTTATACTTTTAAAGACATTGAGCTATGCTATAGATTATGGTAATACTTATTTGACTCATGAAGAAAGATGAAGCTAAAATGAAAGCTGAACACTAATATAGTCTGCAATGTTGTGCCATATCATAGACTTTTATTAGCTGTAATTGAAGGATGAATTAATCAGGAATCTTTCAGTTGCAAATAATAGAAAACCAACTTAGTCTTGCTTACGTTGAATAAGAAATTGCTATTGTCATTAAGTGGTAGGTTCACAAAAATATCATTATTGATAAATGACAAATATTAGAGAGAATTCTAACTCATCTAATCACTGTGTCTAAAAAAAATAATAACAATAAGTTGCTTAATTGGTCAGACTTAGATACTTTGGTGGCTCTATTTACTGAATAGAATATATAAAAGTGGGAGAAAAAGTGTACTCCCAATTGAATGTAGGATGAACAATAAATGTCTCATTATGAGGAAATCATTTGTCCTGCAATATTTCATTGACTGGTCCACAGTATTCTTCTTGACACAGTCTAAGACAGAAGACATCTGAAGAAGTTTAATACAGTGGATGGGATTTAACCTTGCTCCCTCATTTCAACTGTTTCTTAAAGAACAGAGTTCTAAGACTTCCTTGGTTGAGTAAGCTCCTGTTCTTTTCCCTGGAGCTTTAACTCCAATCAGAATAATTTGCAGCAAGAGTTCCTCTAGGGCTTCCTTATCTATTCCCACTTTTGGAATCTCCCTTTAGTCATTGTCATCCTACTTTCCGGAGACCAAAAGCTCATACACTGGCTATCAGAAAGTCAGAGTATTCCATGACCGAAAAGTATAAGTCATCATTTTCCTCTTCTCTCAGCTACTTACTCAGTCACCCTGTTGCCTCACAGCAGATCCACTGACTCTTGGCCTGTATTACTGGCATCCTTGCTCAGTGGACCTTTTTTTTTTTTTTTCTCTAGGGCTGAGCTTTCTTGTAGCTTTTATTTGTCAAGACTCTCTGTAGGACCCTGATAAATCTTCATATTCCTGTACTTTATTGGCAAAGGTACAAAGTTATCCAGTGTGTCCATCAAGGCCGGCCATTTTGAATGGTGTGGCTTGAGAAAGTCTAATACAGTGAATGGGATTTATGAACTCTGAAGCAGTGCTAATTTATGGAACAGGTCAGGAAAAAAAGAGTTTTGTTTGTTTGTTCATCTTAACAGCAAGTATGAATCTTCCTCACAAGAAGAGGCCTATCTCAGTTGAATCTTCTTTGCCAAGATTAACTGGGGTAGAATACCAGCTCTTAAGAAAGCTTGAACTTCTGTGCATGAATCAAGGGAGGATTTATTTTGTTGCCTCAGAGAAAAAGGAAAGATATGGAAAACTAGGACTTGGACACAGAAGATAGTGGAATGCTGTAAATGACATGAACTCCTTCCTCGTAACAACTAAATTTTCAATAAATTCCAAAACTCATTAGATATTTAATTGAAGTGGACAGTTTTTAGACATGACTGAAAGGACTGATATCAGAAATTAGTATAATTTCAGTGGAAAAGAACTGATGTGAAAAATGGAAATGTAGAACAAAGTACTGGCTGGCTATGAGGAAATAGCTTTCATGAAATCATTGTCTAGACTCTTAAACATTGTCAATTTGGAGATTGTCAAGTTTTTCACAATTACCACATATCCAGGGAGCCCCAGCTAACTAAATTACACTTAGAGGAATAGGTCATTTCCAATATCAGTCACATTTAAGAAAAACCATGATAACCTTGAAAAACAGTGTCTATAACACATGATGTTCAACTATTGACAAGTATATAGATAATAGAATAGATCCTATAGTGATAAAGTGGCTTCCCTAGTGGCTCAGACAGCAAAGAAACTGCCTGTGATGAGGGAAACCTTGTTTCCATCCCTGGCTTGGGAAGATCCCCTGAAGGAAGGCCTGGCACCTACTCTGGTATTCTTGCCTGGAGAATCCCTATGGACAGAAAAGCCTGGCAGGTTACAGTTCATAGGGTCACAAAGAGTCCAACACGGCTGAGCAACTAAGCACACACATACTGCTAGAATAAATTTCTGCATGCATGCCACCGCACAAAAATAGATAAGCAAAAGGTCTTTTTGTTTATACAAAAGGCAAGTATTTATGTCATCAGGCATCATTTCAGAAAGGATGAGGGAAAAATCAGAAAAACAAAACACCACCATTGTATAAATGGAACACATGAAACTCATTACTAATGCTTTTGTAATTTTTACTATGTACCAATTACTTTTTAAAATCTTCTAAACTATTAACTCATTGAATCTAGCAGTAGTTTGAAAGAAGCATAGTCACCACAGATGAGATAAATAAAGCACAATGAGATGAAAAACCTGTTCAATCCTCACTAGTAGTATTAATAACTGACATAGGCAGAATTTTAACTCAGGTCATCTGACTGAGTCACAATTTAAATCCTGTGTATAAGGCTTTGGGAGAAGTTAATGAAGACTAATTAGTCACTTATACAGATGGGAATTTTGAGAGGATGTAGCATAGTAATTGGAGAAGGCGATGGCACCCCACTCCAGCACTCTTGCCTGGAAAGTCCCGTGGATGGAGGAGCCTGGTAGGCTGCAGTCCATGGGGTCGTGAAGAGTTGGACACGACTGAGCGACTTCACTTTCACTTTTCACTTTCATGCATTGGAGAAGGAAATGGCAACCCACTCCAGTGTTCTTGCCTGGAGAATCTCAGGGATGGGGGAGCCTAGTGGGCTGCCGTCTATGGAGTCGCACAGAGTTGGACACGACTGAAGCGACTTAGCAGTAGCAGCAGCAGCATAGTAATAAGTGTGTATAGAGTTATTGCTGAGGTAACGGATGGACTTGCCCTGAAAAATAAAAGCAAAAGGGATGATGGCACTTTAAAAATTTTATTCTTCTGTGTCTCTCTTTGTTTGTATATTTGCCAATCTCTGGCTCTATATAGACAGAAGATCAGTTATACTGGATGCTTGGGGCTGGTGCACTGGGACGACCAGAGGGATGGTATGGGGAGGGAGGAGGGAGGAGGATTCAGGATGGGGAACACATGTATACCTGTGGCAGATTCATTTTGATATATGGCAAAACGAATACAATATTGTAAAGTTAATAAAATTAAAAAAACAAAAACATAAGTACTTTGTTTTTATTTCAATGGGCATTGCTAAAAACAACCCCAAACTACACGATGCTATTAAACAATTGGGTGAGAAATAAAGACCTAGGATCATGAAAAGCAAGCTAGTTGCACAGAAGAACTCTTAGGAGCAGGATGTATTGATGGCAATGTTACTGGTAAAATATAGAATCACAATATAATAAGCTTATTTTTAAACAGTACATGTTGTTTCTTTAAGTGTTCTGAATTTATATTACATTAAAAACATTTTACCATAATCTGCAATTCTGTTTTCTCTCTGATTCACTTGGCCAGTAAACAATTTCTCCTCTATTTATAGCAGGTTTAAGTTACTCTCTGATAACCTTTCCTAATTGGAGAAGTTATTTTAACAGTTCTAGTAAAGTAAACTCAACTGTTCATGTATAGTAACCAGTGAAACTAATTGATAATTGTCTTTCACAGTTGATTTCAAACATCTCTGTAATAAATCCTTTGGATAATTAAACGAATAAATCTTTGGTGAAATAAAAGTAACTGCATTTATAAGACAAATATTAGGTAAATCAGTACAGATATAGGCTGGAAGAGGCACAGGGAGAATTACTGTACAAACTTGAAAATAAAAAATTCTAGAAAAGTAATTAAAAACATATATATAAATAGAAACAAATATGAGTATTTCAATTTATTCCTTTTTTTGTTCTAAATTAATGCTTAGCTGTAAAGTAAAATATATTATCAAAGTAATAAAATTCCTGAAAATTAAAGATTAAAATATGAAAGAGGAAATACTAATGAATACGTAACGACAAAATATTTAAAATTTTATTGTGGGAGCCAGATTTTATACATACACACACACATAGCTTTTACTGGTATACAAACAATAATATTTCATAATAGTTCACATATAGGTATCCCTTGGTATGGTTCTAAGACTGCTCCGCCCCTGCCCCACTCCCACGGACACCAAAATCCGTGGTTGCTCAAGTCTTATATAAAATGGCATAATACAGTCAGTCCTTCATATTTACAGGTTCCATATCCATGGATTCAAATTCCATTCATGATTGTTTGAATCTAAGGATGAAGAACCTATGGCTAGGGAGAGCCAATGGTACTTGTTACTAAATGAGAAGAGATGTTAAAGACAATAACATCAACAGTGAAAAAATTGAATGCCATAACTGATACCTTTAACAGGATAGACTATTATAATTTCACACAATGGAAATATTGATTGCAACTTTTAGAACACAGTATTGGCAATAACCTTTCACAGTAAGACTCAACCAAGCAAGTAGGCCACATGGGTAATTTCCACTTGCCATGGATAAATGCCTATCCATTTTTTTTCACTTTTAAAGAAAACAGTAGCCCCTTTATATCCATTTCCTTTTTCTAATCACTCGGATACTACTTTACTAATTACTACAACTCTATTTGAACTTTGTCAAAGTTCTAACTTGATGATTCTAATATTCCAAAGTATGTAAAAATTACACTTCTTTCTCACTTGACAAAACTGATGATAAAATATTGAAATTAACTTTTCTACATTTACCTGTGCCATTTTTTCATATTATGTTTTGTTTAATCAATCAATAGATTTCCTCTTTTGTTTCTGTTAATTAAATTTGTTTATTCAAATATAATTAAATATATAATAATTAAAATTAAAGTTTGTTACATTTTAATACTCCTAGCTAATCTAGATCTTTCCTTTTATTTTTGCTTTGAGTTATCATAGACCCTACTTAATCTTTCTTTTTAAAATTTTTTAATTGGAGAATAGTTGTTTTATAATGTTGGACTGATTTCTGCTGTACAACAATGCAAATCAATCATAATGTTTTTTATATATATATATATATATATATATATATCTCCAGCTGGCACTAGGGCATCAGTGGTAAAGAACCCACCTGCCAATGCAAGAGACATAAGAGCAGTAGAAACCATTCCAGAATTCTTACCTGGACAATCCCATGGACAGAGGAACCTGATGGGCTACAGTCCATAGGGTCACAAAGAGTCAGACATGACTGAAGTGACTTGGCATGCAGCACATGCACACACACACACACACACACACACACATGCAGATATATATATATATATATATATATATATATATATATATATATTTACACATCTACTCCCTCTTGAGCCTCCCTCCCCTCCATCCCAACCCTGATTAATCTTAACTTCAATTTACTTACAACTTAGATTTATTCTAAAGCTTGTAAATTACCTATTATATTGCTGTCTCTATTTGTGCATCTTCTTAGCTCCTAATGCATGACATTAACTGTGAGTAATTCCTTGGCAGAAGGAGCATTACTTGTCCAATTTAGACATCATCTTCCTTCTTGCCCAAATCCCTCATGATAAATCAATTCGTAGACCCATAGATAAATGGTATATATGCTAATGGACTTTCCTGGTGGCTCAGATGGTAAAGAATCTGCCTGCAGTGCAGGAGACTTGGGTTCAATCCCTGGGTAGGGAAGATCCCCTGGAGAAGGAAATGGCATCTCACTCCAGTATTCTTGCCTGGAGAATCCCATGGACAGAGGAGCCTAGGGGACTACAATCCATGGGATCTCAAAGAGTCAGACACAACTGAGCAACTAAAACACATACATGTTAATGTTAGACTTGGTTAGTTGTATAACAAGGTTCCTTAAAATCTGTGCAGTTCATAAGGCAGCTAAAAGCAGAGCAGTTTCTCTTAGCTGGAATAGATTCCATCATTGACTTGTCAAGCATGAATCATTTATTGGAGGTATGGATGAGGTTCTGACTTTCCACTCACTCTTGAATCTATTACAATCTGATACTCACTCCCAACACTCACCTTCTCTTTTGAAAGTTACCAAACATTGCCCACTGACAGATTTTTCTCTCTTGCCTTATCTTTATACAACATTGATTTCATGGTTGAGATCTCATTGATATTGATCCTTCAAAGATTTTTCTCAGTATTTCTCGATAAATGTTAAGAACAGAGAATTAGTATAAGATAATACAATTTGTATTTTAAGATAGCTCAGGCTGAAAACAATCATAGTTGAACAAAGAACTATGGCAGCTTTCATAACTGGAGGCAAGTGTAGAGTCTAGACATGAGCTGAAAAAAAGTGGCCTTTTTAGGAAGGAGAAGAATGAAATAAAGACTTAAAAATACTTTAGATTGGCAGAATGAATATAATAGGGAAATGCCCCAATGCAAAACAATTTGCTTGCATACAGTTGTCCTCTTAATTTCATCCCCCTGATTTTGTCAAGAAAGCAAGTAGCAAGGAAGGAGGAATCACATTGTCACATGTATTCTGAGTGTTTAAAATATGGATTCCTGCTGAAATTTCATACAAATGAAAATCAGTAAACTAAAAAAAAAAAATCTAAATTGAGATCCCAGGTCAAATACTGACATAACCAAAAAGGTAGCAGCAACACAACAGATTGAGGCTGAAATAGTCATCAGATCAGATCAGATCAGTCGCTCAGTCGTGTCCGACTCTTTGCGACCCCATGAATTGCAGCACACCAGGCCTCCCTGTTCATCACCAACTCCCGGAGTTCACTCAGACTCACGTCCATCGAGTCAGTGATGCCATCCAGCCATCTCATCCTCTGTCGTCCCCTTCTCCTCCTGCCCTCAATCCCTCCCAGCGTCAGAGTCTTTTCCAATGAGTCAACTCTTCGCATGAGGTGGCCAAAGTACTGGAGTTTCAGCTTTAGCATCAGTCCTTCCAAAGAAATCCCGGGGCTGATCTCCTTCAGAATGGACTGGTTGGATCTCCTTGCAGTCCAAGGGACTCTCAAGAGTCTTCTTCAACTCCACAGTTCAAAAGCGTCATAGTTGTAGTCAATTTAATTAGTTATAATCATAGCTTATAACTACCTTGGGGGCTTTCTCGGTAGCTCAGACAGTAAAGAAACTGACTGCTAATACAGGTAGACCCAGATTCAGTCCCTGAGTGGGGAAGATCCCCTGGAGAAGGGCATGGCAGCCCATACCGATATTCTTGCCTGGAGAATTCTATGGACAGGGGAATCTAGTGAGCTACAGTCTATGGGCTATATAGTCTATAGAGATGACTGAGTGACTAACACACACCCACACACACACACACACACACACACAGTCATAGCTCAACTTTGGTTCAAATTGAAATTAAAACCTTTAAGAACCTGAGTAATTAACTTATCATCCTAATCCCAGAAATAGGAAATTTCTCAGACTTAGTGTAAGAAAAAGAAAACAATACAGAACATTCTCTACTCTGTTTTGAATATACTCATGCATTATGAGATATGAAAGAAAAAAATGTAATTGATTAATAAAAAATTCAGTCAATAGAAGCAGACACACAGATAAATTAGTTATTAAGAAAGCAGATAGACTACTCTGCTCAAGCTGCTTTAAGAAAATATCAGACTAGGTGGCTTAAACAATAAACATTTATTTTCCCACAGCTCTGGAAGGTGGAAAACCAAGACCAAGTACCTAGTCAGTTTAGTTTCTGGTGAAGTCTCTCCTCCTGGCTTTCAGACAGACACTTTCTTTCTGTGGTTCCCCACAGCCCTTTCCTTAGCACATTCATGCAGAGAGAAAATGAGATCTCTGGTAACACTTTTTATAAGGACACTAATCTTATTCATTCAGGCTCCCTTCTTCAAGACCTCAGTTAACCTTAATTGCTTTCTTAGAAGTCCTATCTCCAAATACAGCCACTCTGGTGATTAAGGGTTTCAGCACATGAATTTGGGGGAGGTGACACAAACATTCATTTCATAATAGCAAGCAAGCAAATATTTCAAAACAACTGTAATTATGTTAAATAATAACATACTTAAGGTTGAAGATATAGTCAATAAGAAAAACAAAGAAACAATAAGAGAAGAAGCTAGATAAAGCAAACTTCTGAAAACTTTAATTCTTCAGTGGGAATTAATAGCATTTTGGACCTACAATTGAAAGAGTCATAGAATTTGAAGGTAGTTCAGTAGAAGTTATTCAGATCAAAGCAAGGAGAGATGCATCAATGTACTGTGAGATAATATCTCCAGTAATTGAAATCTTAGATGAGAGAAATATAGGAGTAGGAAACTATTTCAGGAAAAACTGGCCAATTTTTTTTTTCAAATTTGATTTAAAATGACATCTGATAGTTTTAAGAAGTTAAACAAACAACAGGATCAGCAGATGAAAGATGAATGAATATAAAGAAAATGCATACAGCCATATTTTGTTATTTTGTTCAACTTGCTGAAAACTAAAGTTAATAAGAAATTCTGAAAGCAAGAAGGTAGAAAAGAAATATCAGGGAGCAAAAATAATATTGATGACTGACTTATCAGAAACAGTGTAAGCCAGATGGCAATGAGAATGATATCTATTAGAATCAATAGAAGAATAAAAAAGAATAAATATGAATAAATTAGAGTTAAATAACTAAATCAGATGTAAATAACTAAAAATATAAAGATAAAAAGACTTTTTTTGAAAGTAGAAAAGAAAATAAAAACACATCATTCGTAGATAGAATTTAAGTATGGTAGCCATCTCATATGAAGCTATATAGATGCTAAAAGAGTATGGAAATTGGAAGAATATTCATAAATTGTTTAAAGAAAACATAATCACAGTCTAAAATTATATATACAGCTTAAAATATATTCAGTTAAAAGAAAACAAATGTATTTCATTATGAGCAGACTGGTACTACAAAAAAGGCTAAACTATATTCTTTATCTTGAAGAGAAATGGCAGCAAATGGAAATCTGGATTTTTTTTTGAGAAAACAAAGTGCATTAGGAATGGTAAATATGTAGGCAAGTATAAATGGTTATTTTCTGCTAAATTTCATTAAGAGACACATGGGAGTTTCAAGGGGAAATACAACTTTTATTTGTGTGGTTTATAATTTAAGTAGATATGAGAGTTATAGCATAGAGGATGACGAGGGGAGTCTATAGACATGTATGGTTTCTGCATTTATGTCAACTATTATAAAATCCAAATAACCAGAAAGTTAATGGATGATATATTCATTATGTTTTAATGCTCAGAACAAACAATAAGCCAGATAATAGTATAATTTAAAAAAATATAAAAATTAAAATATTTAAAAATATATTTAGTAAACTAAAACGTTAAGAAAGAACAGACATAAAATAAAGGAGATGCAAAATATATAATAGTGGGCCTATACTTTATCATTATATTAAATGATTATTAACAATGTGCATGGGTGCTAAGTTGCTTCAGTCATGTCTGACTCTGTGCAACCCTGTGGACCATGGTCTGCCAGGCTCCTCTGTCCATGGGATTCTCTAGGTAAGAATACTGGAATGGGTTGCCGTGCCCTTCTCCTGGGTTATTCCTGACCCAGGGATGGAACAAGGGTCTCTTATGTCTTCTTCATTAGCAGGTGTGTTCTTTCCCATTAGTGCCACCTGGGAAGCCCAGTTATTAACAACAGAAACCAACTAAAAGGCAGAAACTGAAAATATGTTATAGAGAATTGATATGTAAATATGTACTAGAGACATATGTTAAATAAAAAACTATAATAATGAAAATAAATTGATGTAAAAAGATAATTTTTCTATGTTTACAGTAGGCAAAGAAGTGCAGAGTGCTATGTTAATAAGAAGAAACACATATGTCAAGCAAAAAATATTAACAGAGAAAAAGGACACTTCATGATGATAAATAAGTCAATTAATTAAGAAGACAATCATATATGCAAATGTGACTAATTATAGAACTTCAATATGCTTGCAAAAAAATCAATGGAATTAAAAGAAAATATACACAATGCCATAAAAGTTGTTATACATTATAAACCCATCTGTCAGTAATTGATAGAACAAATTGAAAAAGTCACTAAACACAGATGACTGAAAACCACTGTCACCCACATAGACCTACATCACAAGAATAATCCTGACATTTACATGCACACATTTGACCAAATGCTGGGACATTAAACACATCTGGATGCACATTAAAGGATGTATATCATTCAGATTATGATAAGATAAAAATATTAAACTATAAATAAATATCAAAAAGCTATATAAGAAGATTCCAAAAAGTATTATTAAATATAAAGAGCTAGGTTAAAAGTAAAAGTTTGGAACCAAGATATATGATGCAAAATCCAAATGTAAAGCAGCTAATGGAGTTACATTCATATCAATCAGAGTTTGAGAAACAGAACATTACTACAAATAAAGGACCATTTTATAAGAATGAAAGCATTACTTAATCAAGGAGATATAGCAATCCTAAATATGTATGCAACTATTACCATATGTTAAAAATACATAAAGCAAGAATTGATATAAGTTAAATAGAAGTAGATGAAACTGCAGTTCAATTGAAGATTGCAATATTTTTCTTTTGGCATTTAATACAAGTAATCAAAAAACAGAAAAGATCTCAAAGATCTGAAGGACACTATTAACAAACTAAATTGAATTGATATTACAGATGAATGTACTCAACAATGACTAAATAAATATATTTTCAAACTTAATGGAAAATAGGCCAAATACTCTATCATAAATAAGTTTTAAAATTTTCTAGGAAATTGCACAGATAAGATTTCTTGATCATAGTGAATTAAATTATAAATAATAAAAAAACACATGGTAAATCCCCACATTCTTGGATATTAGAAATACACTTCTAAATAATCCTTGAGCCAAGAAAGAATCTATAGCAAAAAAGGAAGTATGCTAACTAGAAAATACTGGAATATCACATATCAAAATTTGTAGGAAGTAACTGAAGCAATTATTAAATCTACATCTTTATACTGTGAGATATAGGCAAAAAGTTATGACACTGAAAGATGAATTCCACAGGTCTGTAGCTGCCCAATATGCTACTGGAAAAGAGTGAAGAAATAATTCCAGAAACAATGAAGAGACAGAGATAAAGTGAAAGCAGGTGATGGAAGAGTCAGGGGAGTGTGTAATTTCCTTGGTTCCGTCCCAGTGCAGCAAAAATTTGAAGCAACAGACAGACCAGTGCTATAGCTCAGTTTTAATTAGAAAGCAAAGGAAATACATCCTCGAGTCATGAGGGCAGGCTGGCCCAAAAGACGCAAAGAGAAGAGAAGCCCCAATCCTTCTAGGCTTCCTCCTTTTAAACATTTGTCTCCTCTTCCCAGAGCCTGCCCTATGTAAACTGGGGTAGCCAGGAGAGCTTTTTTTTTTTTTTTTTTTTTTAATCTGAGGTCCTCACTCTGGTCCTCGGACCTTTCTTTGTTCTTTTTTCATGGACTTTTCCTTTCTTTGTATTTTAGCCATCACCATCTTGGACTCCTTTTTCCTATTCTAACTACCCAACGTTCCCCTCTCAAGATAGGGAGGCTCAATTCTTTAGGAATGGGGTGTTGAGGTCTCTCTGGCTACTTCCTGCTGAACTGGGAGGGCGAGGGGCATTGGGCCCCCTCCTCTTGCTAGTATCAAGCTTCAGAGGCCTTATAGTGGTGTCCATCTAAGGATGAGTGATATTTTCTGTGGTCAGGTGGTTTTATATACCTTTGTTGAACTGTCACTGCATGTAGCTTGTTGATCTGGACAGAGACAAAATGGGCTAGACAATTGATAATATGTGGAGCAACCATATTGTTAGTAGTTAGAATAGGAAACAGGAGTCCAGAATGACAGTGACTAAAAGACAAGGAAGGGAAAAGCCCGCAAAAATAGAACAAAGGAAGGTCTGAGGACCAGAGTGAGGACCTCAGGCAGAAAAAACAGCACTCCTGGCTAGCCCAATTTACATAGGGCAGGCCCAGGGGGAGGAAAAAACATAAAAAGAGGAGCCAACGGGCTGGGGTTCTCTCTCTCTCTCTCCCCTACACGGACGTGCTCATTCTCTCTCTCTCTCTCTCTCTCTCTCTCTCTCTCTCTCTCTCCTCTTTGAGTCTTTTAGGTCAGCATGCCCTCATGCCCCAAGGGTGTATTTTCCTTTATTTTCTAAATAAAACTGATCTGTCCAAGAACTATAACAGAGACTTTCCGAGAGCTCTGACGCACTGAGGGCTTTAACGTCCATTGCTTCAAATCTTTGTTGTGAGGAGACAGAACCAAGATTACACTCCCCTGACAATGTGGTGATAACAGGGGCAATAGCCAACCCCAAATTTCCCCTCGTCAAGAGAACGATCCCCCAAAGAGAGATTGTAGCCACCCTGATAACTCTCCAGCTCATTCTTTGAGATCCAGTAGGATGTGAATGCTTTCCTTGAGATCATGAGACTTTCTTTAATGTAGCTGGAGGGATTTACCCAGAAACAACATGTCTCATTTAAGATGACTCAAGTCCCTCCTTCTTCAGGTCAGGAGATCTATCTCATGTTTATTTTGGAGTACAACCCCTGCCAAGCTGTGTTGGCTCTTTAGAACTATCCTTTGAAATCTAATCCCCAGAAGCTTAATCTTTGGGGTGTTCATTAGAAAGACACTCACTGTATTCCTGAATAGGTATCTGAGACCTCCCCGGGACTCACAGGTGGGTTGAGTGTCCTCTTCTGTTTTCTTCCACAGCTTGACTTGTGAGTAGTGAGTCCAGGAGTTGTGTCCTGGTATACTGACTGCTGTGGGGATAGAAAGTATTACAGGGTAGGGGCCCTTCCATGTGGGCTGGAGTTGAACCTTTGGGAACCCATCTTTCCAGACTTTGATTAGGATTTGAGTCACTGGAGCACATAATGGTGGCTCTTTAGAATCTTTTGGGCCCTGGTTGACACCCCACAAGCATATATCCCGTTGGAATTGCCCAATGGCCATGGTATAAGACTGGAGGTTCTGAGCCTCTGGATCGAGGAAGAGGTCATTGACATAAAGAAAATTTCTCCCATATGGCATCTCATAAGGACTAAGACTAACCTGTTCCTTAGCAGCAATATAGGTGCAGAGGAGAGCTATTGGTGAAGCCTGCTTCCATCCCAGGGAGGTCTCCTGGATTATCATTTTTGTCATTGATTTTAAAAATTGGTTGGTTCTTTCTACTTTTCCTGAAGACTGAGGCCTCCAGGCACAATGAAGATAATAAGTAATGCCCAATACATTAGAGACATCTTGGGTGACCTTAGAAGTAAGTGATGTCCCATTGTCATTTTGTAATGACGTGAGCAGACCAAATCTCAGAATAATTTCATGAAGCAGTCTTTTTTACCACCTCCTCAGCCTTCTCAGACCAGGTGGAGAAGCTTTCAATCCATCCTGTGAATGTATCTGTCATGATAAATAGGTATTTATACCATTGAGAAACTGGCATCTGGGTGAAGTCCATCTGCTAGTCCTCTCCAGGGTAGGTTCCATGCCATTGGATGGGTTGGGCCATCTGGGGTGTTGGAGCTCCTTGGGGGTTGTTTAATTGGCAAGTGGGACAAGAGGAGACCACTTGCCTTATACTCATTTGGAAGCCTGCTCCTCTGAGGGAACTTTCTAGTAATCCTTGGAGGGACTTCTCTCCTAAATGAGAGGTGGCATGTAAGGAGTTAACCAACTTCCATTGGAGGTTCCGAGGCAGAAAAAGGAGTCCCTCCTTTTGGAACCATCCCATATGATCTTCTTGAAAACCCTCACTCTTAGCTTTAAGAGTCTCACCTTCAGTATAAGAAGGAGTTTCTGGCAAATTAGTCTGTGGAACTAAGGTGGCAACCCCTATTAGGTCATTGTTCTGTAATGCTGCTCTCTTAGCTACCTGATTGACTGCTTGGTTCCCTCATGCCTCTTCCATGCTCCCTTTTTGGTGTCCTTTAAAATGGGAGACTGAAACCTCAGTGGGCAGATGGACTGCCTCCAAGAGCCTAAGGATTTGATCACCATATTTGATTGGGGATCCTCAGGTAGCAGGAAAGATCTCATCTTTCCAAGTAGCAGCATATGCATGTAGCATCAGAAATGCATATTTGGAGTCAGTGTAAATGATTACTCTTTTTCCTTCTCCCAGCTCCAAAGCTCAAGTCAGGACTATGAGGTCAGCTAATCGGGCTGAAGTACCTGGTGGCAAAGGTTTAGCCTCTATGGTCTCAAAATTGGGACTACTGCATATCCAGCTCTTTTTCTGTCCAAGACAAAGCTGCTTCCATCAGTGTGCCAGATTTGCTCAGAATTGGTCAGAGGATCTTCTGACAATCCCTCTCGAGGTTTTGTCCAGTCGTCCAAAGTTTCTAGACAAGAGTCAAAGGGGAGAGAGTCCTCGGGGGTAGACAGGAGGGTAACTGGGTTAAGAACCTCACAAGGGTATACAGTCAGGCCTGGATTTTCCATCAGCACTGCTTGATATCTGAGGATCCTTTGATCAGAGATCCATAAATGGCCTCTCCCATTCCGGAGTTATTTCACTTGGAGGCTGGTAAAAATAGTTAGTTTGCCCCCAAGAGAGAGTTTTAAAGCATCTTGTATCAGGACTGCAATCGCTGCAAGATTTTGAAGGCAGGGAAAGCTCTCTTCCCAATAAGGGAATAGGACACGCAGGGACCACCAAAACCTGGTGGCAAAGTATTTGTCCATTCCAGCAACAAAGAAGTGCTTGGGTGAATCTTTTCATAATTGACTTCCCCATAGCACCCAAAATGGTACAGGTTTGGGAGGAGAAGACTCTGGAGAAGGAGGACAGGACAGAATAGGTAGCCCCTGTGTCAACTAAGAAATTCTTGGACCTACCTGCCACATCCAATTGCACCCTTGGCTCCAATTCCATGATGGTTATCTGTGATAGGCATGCTGGCTGGAGAGGGCTGCTTCAGTCCTGTTGAACCATCATGAGGGAAGGCTTGTCGCTTGACCTTGAGGCTCTATCGTCCCAAGGGCAGAGTGCCACTCAATGTCCCAACTGTTGGTATTTGTAGCAAGCTGTTTTAGGAGACTTGTCATGGTTTGGACCCTCTTCGACTCAATGTCTCACCTGTCTACAGATTAGGTATTTGCCTTGTGCCTTGTCCTTCAAGGACTTGGAGTTTGCCATAGGGCTTCCCTGGAGGGTGGCTAGCATCTGGGCATGCCATGTTTCTTTTTCCCTCTCTCCCTTTCCTAGGCCTTGGCCTCCCTCACCTGTTCTCTGTTACAAAAGGTATTGGCGGCTGTCTATACCATCTCATCTAAAGAGGCAGCTGGGTATTTCTGCTGTAGCTGTTGTAACTTTATCTTGATGTTTGATACATATTGGGACAGGTATTCATCCTTTAAAATCACTTGTCCCTCTTAAGAGTCTAAGTCGAGATTGGTAAAGTTTTGGAGGGCCTCTTTTAGACTTTCCAGAAAAGCAATGGGGTTCTCATTGGACTCCTGAGTTATTGCTTAGACCAGGCACAGTCCCACAACTATTAGGTTTCCTTCTATGTCCATGGGTGGACTTCTTTATGGGTATCTTTCTGAAGCTTATGCTACCCATTACTGTTGCAACCTGAGAGCCGGCGTCCCCAGGCAAAGGTGCAGATCCCCAGGCAGGTTGAGGCATGACAGCCTCCTGGAGATCGAATCCCCAGGCAGGTCGAGGCATGTTGGCCTCTGGAGAATTAGGTCCTTGGCAGGTCAAGGCATGTCGACCTCCTGGGACACCTGGACTGGCAGATCCCTGAGCAGTTGGAGGGGTGACAACCTCCCAATGACCAGATCCCTAGGCAGGTTGAGGCAAGTCAACCTCCTGGGACCCCCCAGGATGGAGTTGGGCATCCCCAAGGTCTCCAGTGTGACTAGCACTGGGTATGATTAAGGGGTTGTAATTTTAACTCATTGATGCTTTATTCACTGTGATTGGCAATAGATATCATTATGTAAAGCAATCCAAGCCTGTGTCTTGAGACTGGCCTGGTGAAACAGCCATAAGACTTATCCTCTTACTGCTCTGAGGGAATGTAAGTCACTGATTTCCTCCCCTAGTCCTCCATAAGAGAAGGTTAAGGTGTTTCTAATGGTAAACATTTCATTGTCATAAACCCACTTTAGGTCATAACAGAAGTAATGACAAAGCAATGGTTATCTGGTCTTGTTAGGGGCATTAAGTGTATTTTAATAATAGTAAGTGGGGTGGAGCAATGTTCCCTACAAGGGAGCAGGGTCCTGGTTGTAGGAGTTAGTAAGTGCCATGAAATTAAAAGACGCTTACTCCTTGAAAGGAAAGTTATGTCCAACCTAGACAGCATATTCAAAAGCAGAAACATTACTTTGCCAACAAAGGTCCGTCTAGTCAAGGCTATGGTTTTTCCTGTGGTCATGTATGGATGTGAGAGTTGGACTGTGAAGAAGGCTGAGCACCGAAGAATTGATGCTTTTGAACTGTGGTGTTGGCGAAGACTCTTGAGAGTCCCTTGAACTGCAAGGAGATCCAACCAGTCCATTCTGAAGGAGATCAGCCCTGGGATTTCTTTGGAAGGAATGATGCTAAAGCTGAAACTCCAGTACTTTGGCCACGTCATGCGAAGAGTTGACTCATTGGAAAAGACTCTGATGCTGGGAGGGATTGGGGGCAGGAGGAGAAGGGGACGACAGACGATGAGATGGCTGGATGGCATCACTGACTCGATGGACGTGAATTTGAGTGAACTCCGGGATTTGGTGATGGACAGGGAGGCCTGACGTGCTTTGATTCATGGGGTCGCAAAGAGTCGGACATGACTGAGTGACTGAACTGAACTGAACAGACCAGATGTTCCATAAAAATGGAGTGGAGATTTGGTGCAAGGGTATGTTTGTAACTTTAGGAGAAGGGTGGTAAGGGTTTGGGCCCAAATGGCCTGCAGGGCTAAATCCCAAAGTGGCAAACATTATCCATGGAAGCCCAATTGCCCTTGAAGAGATGCCACCAACAGATGGGCGTTTAGCAGGCATTGTGTGCCTGTCACCTGCCTTAGCATGTTCACTGAGAGAGGTTATTTTTGCACGTGTTTTCAGAAACATGGAAGATGAAGGCCTGAATATCTAGAGAGATTGGGTATTATACAGTATTTCCCTCCCCAGGGCCAACTATTTTCTGGTTGTCCCTCCAGAAGATTGTAGAGGCAAAATTGTGAGCCCAGATAGGGCTCAGGAGAGGAGAATGAAAACAGGAGGGAAGGGGGCAGGGCCCAACTTTGAAAGAATGACAGCCCAAGGGCATAACAAATCAATTAAAATCAAATGGGTCCAAGATGACAAGTCAAATTTAACTAAATCTTGATCCTTAATCTTCATGCTAAATGACACACCCAGAGGTGCCAGGACAGTTGCAGTTCAGTTCAGTTCAATTCAGTCACTCATTCATGTCCGACTCTTTGGGACCCCATGAATCGCAGCACGCCAGTCCTCCCTGTCCATCACCAACTCCTGGAGTTCACTCAGACTCATGTCCATCGAGTCAGTGATGCCATCCAGCCATCTCATCGTCTGTCGTCCCCTTCTCCTCCTGCCCTCAATCCCTCCCAGCATCAGTCTTTTCCAATGAGTCAACTCTTCACTGGAGTTTCAGCTTTAGCATCATTCCTTCCAAAGAACACCCAGGACTGATCTTTAGAATGGACTGGCTGGATCTCCTTGCAGTCCAAGGGACTCTCAAGAGTCTTCTCCAACACCACAGTTCAAAAGCATCAATTCTTCAGTGCTCAGTTTTCTTCACAGTCCATCTCTCACATTCATACATGACCACTGGAAAAACCATAGCCTTGACTAGACGAACCTTTGTCGGCAAAGTAATGTCTCTGCTGTCAAAAGCCTGAGGAGTGGGTGGTTCCCCAATTGTTGGAATGATCCTTCCACTCATTAGCATATGAAATCACCTAGCTCCAGAAAACTAACCTCACCACATTCCATGGCCACAGCACTTGCCCTCTGCGATGGCCCACACACTGTGGAGTGTGTTTCTCTCTGAATCTGAAAAAATCCACCTCTTACCTATAGCTATATCTCTCTCTGAATTTTTTGTAATGAGACATCAAGAGCCTGAGCTTCATTAAGACCTACAGCCAGGCACCGTGGGTTTTGGCTGGACTCAAGTCCCAGAAGGGAGGAGCTGAAGGATGGGAGTAAAAAGCAGTGGCAAAAATGAAGTTAGGAATCTCATTCATAACCTGCTGTCAAATCTGCTAATTACCCAAACTGTGTTCACAATTTTCATTGGCCTGATCCTTGGCACAAAGAAGATTAAGGACAGAAGAAACCTCCACCCTCTTGGGCAACAGCTACTAAGACACAGGAGATAGTAAAGCATTTGGAAAACCCTGGGGAACCCACTGCCACTCCTGTTTGCAAGGGGTTCAAGGAAATAAGAAATGAGATGTTGTAAAGGAATTAAGATTTCATTAATTATAAGTCCTTCCAGTTGTAGGTGTGAGGACTTCCTACCCCAACCAGAGGTCTTCTGAAACCAGTGAATTAAAATGGACTGGAATGAGAGAATTCAATGCAGATGACCATTTTATCTACTACTGTGGTCAAGAATCCCTTAGAAGATATAGAGCAGCATTCATAGTCAACAAAAGAGTCTGAAATGCAGTACTTGGGTGTAATCTCAAAAATGACAGAACGATCTCTGTTCGTTTCCAAGGCAAACCATTCAATATCACAGTAATCCAAGTCTATGTCCCAACCACTAATGC
Source organism: Bubalus bubalis (assembly GCF_019923935.1). Lineage (NCBI taxonomy): Eukaryota > Metazoa > Chordata > Mammalia > Artiodactyla > Bovidae > Bubalus > Bubalus bubalis. Next base: position 44,417,813 of record NC_059169.1, read on the forward strand.
CAATAAAGCTGAATTGATAGTTCTATGAAATAGTTCTATGAAAACCTACCAGACCTTTTAGAACTAACACCAAAAAAAAAAAAAAAAAAAAAAAAAAAAAGATGTCCTTTTCATCATAGGCACTGGAATGGAAAAGCAGGAAGTCAAGGGATACCTGGAGTAACAGGCAAATTTGGCCGTGGTGTACAAAATGAAGCAGGGCAAAGGCTAATAGAGTTTTGCCAAGAGAATGCACTGGTCATAGCAAACACCCTCTTCCGAGAACACAAGGGAAGACGCCACACATGTACATCACCAGATGGTCAATACCAAAATCAGATTAATTATATTCTTTGCAGCTGAAGATGGAGAAGCTCTACAGTCAGCAAAAATAAAGAATGGAAGTTGACTGTGGCTCGTTAAATTTAAATTTAAACGGAAGAAAACAGGGAAAATCACTAAAGCATTCAGTTCAGTTCAGTCACCCAGTCATCTCTGACTCTGTGACTCCATGGACTGAAGCACACCAGGCCTCCCTGCCCATCACCAACTCCCGGAGTTTACTCAAACTCATGTCCATTGAGTCGGTGATACCGTCCTACCATCTCATCCTCTGTCGTCCCTTTCTCCTGCTGCCTTCTATCTTTCCCAGCATCAGGATCTTTTCCAAGGAGTCAATTCCTCATATCAGGTGGCCACAATATGGGAGTTTCAGCTTCAGCATCACTTCCTTCGAATGAACATTCAGGACTGATATCCTTTAGGATGGATTTCTTGGATCTCCTTGCAGCTCTAGGTACTCTCAAGAGTCTTCTCCAACCTCAGTTCAAAAGCATCAAATCTTCAGTGGTCAGCTTTCTTTACAGTCCATATCTCACATCCATACATGACTACCGGAAAAACCATAGCTTTAACTAGATGGACCTTTGTCTGCTTTTTAATATGCTCTCTACATTGGTCATAACTTTTCTTCTAAACAAACCATTCAGGTATGACCTAAATCAAATCCCTTAGGATTACACTGTAGAAGTAATAAATAGATTCAAGGGATTTGATCTGATAGAAAGCCTGAAGAACTAGGATCAGAGGTTTGTAACACTGTACAGGAGGCAGTGATCAAGATCATCCCCAAGAAAAAGAAACACAAAAAGGCAAAGTGGTTGTCTGAGAAGGCCTTACAAATAGCTGAGAAAAGAGGAGAAGCTAAAGGCAAAGGAGACAAGGAACGATATACCCATTTGAATGCACATTCCAAAGAATAGCAAGGAGAGATATGAAAGTCTTCCTTAGTGATCAGTGCAAATAAATAGAGGAAAACAAGAGAATGGGAAAGACTAGAGATCTCTGTAAGAAAATTAGAGATATCAAGGGAACATTTCTTGCAAAGACGGACACAATAAAGGACAGAAATGGTGTGGACCTAACAGAAGCAGAAGATATTAAGAAAAGGTGGCAAGAATACACAGAAGAACTATACCAAAAAGATCTTAATGACCCAGATGATCACAATGATGTGATCATTCACCTAGAGACAGACATCCTGGAATGTGAAGTCAAGTGGGCCTTAGGAAGCATCACTATGAACAAAGCTAGTGGAGGTGATGGAATTCCAGTTGAGCTATTTCAAATCCTAAAAGATGATGTTGTGAAACTACTGCACTCAATATGTTGGCAAATTTGGAAAACTCAAAAGTAGCCACAGGACTGGAAAAGGTCAGTTTTCATTACAATCCCAAAGGGCAATGCCAAAGAATGTTCAAACCACCTCACTATTGCACTCATCTCACACACTACCAAACTAATGCTCAAAATTCTCCAAGCAAGGCTTCAACAGTATGTGAAACATGACCTTCCAGATGTTCAAGCTGGATTTAGACAAGGCAGAAGAACCAGAGATCAAATTTCCAACATCAGTTGAATCATTGAGAAAGCAAAAGAGTTCCAGAGAATCATCTACTTCTGCTTTATCGATTATGCCAAAGCCTTTGACTGTGCAGATCACTACAAACTGTGGAAAATTCGTAAAAAGGTGGGAATACCAGACCACCTGCCTTCTGAGAAATCTGTATGCAGGTCAAGAAACAACAATTAGAACTGGACATGGAACAACAGACTGGTTAAAAATCAGGAAAAGAGTACTTCAAGGCTGTGTACTGTCACCCTGCTTATTTAACTTATATGCAGAGTACATCATGCGAAATGCTGGGCTGGATTAAGTTCAAGGTGGACTCAAGATTACCAGGAGAAATATCAATAACCTCATATAAATCAGATGATGCCACCCTTATGGCAGAAAGCGAAGAAGAACTAAAGTCTTCTTCACAAAGTCTTGATGAAAGTGAAAGAGGAGAGCAAGAAGTTTTGGCCACTTCATGCGAAGAACTAACTCCTTGAAAAAGACCCTGATGCTGGGTAAGATTGAAGGCAGGAGGAGAAGGGAACGACAGAAGATGAGGTGGATGGATCACAGACTCAATGGACACGAAGTTGAACAAGCTCCAGGAGTTGGTGATGGACAAGGAAGCCTGGAGTGCTTCTGTCAATGGGGTTGCAAAGAATCAGACATGACTGAGCGACTAAACTGAACTGAACTGATGCTATGAGAAGAAAGATTTAAAATCAATGATCTAAGTATGTAACAAACTATAAAGGGGAAAAAATTGAACACAATGTAGGGAGAATAAAAGAAATAATAAAAATAAGATTGTAAAATCAGTAGCAGTAATAGACAAAAACATTTAAAATTAACCATCATAATTTGATACTTGAAATCAGTAAATTACTAAACCACAGAAAGGCTAATTAAGGCAAAACATTGATTCAAATTGCAAATATTAAGGGTAACTGAACATATATTATTGCAGACCATTTAGACATTAAAACTGTAATAAAAGAATATTATAATAATTTTCAAAAATAAATTAGCAGTGATGATAGAAATAATTGATTACATTAAAATATTTTTGAGATAAAGTAGACAATATTTATTTATCATCATTTCACATGGTCTTCTGGTTCTGGAAAATAAATACCAATAAATCAGATGAAGGAATCAGGTCAGAATTATAGATTTAATGTCATGTCACAAGATGTCCCTTTCATCTTCCTTTCTTCTTTGCACTTTAGAGATTCGTTTGCCTCACAAACAGTAACTGTTTTCATTCAGAGAAGTTTTGTTCACTAAAGCTCAATATTCTATGGGATAAGCATCTGGTTTATTACAGATGTGGTATTTTATCTTTGCATTAAAAAAAAAAACTAATTGTTTAAAATACTTACTGAAATTGTCAGACACAGCCTTTGGTAACCCATGAGGCAATCAGAAAGTTTAGTCTTACTGAACAGCACTGTCTTATCCAGTGATTCTGAACTGTAGCCCCCTCTTCAATCTAATTGTTGGTGATAGTAATAAGCATATTAAAGAAAAGTTTCTCTCAGGCATAGTACCGGAGAGAAATTTTACTCCCTCCAGTGCTGTTTTCCTTAGTCAGAAAATGTAAATGAGTTATAAATGTACAGTCCCTCCCTCATCTGAACATCCCATGAGAAATATACAGGACCGATACTGTGAATCTCTACCATGGATATACACAAAGATGTTTCTGAAGAGTCAAGAAAGTCTCATAATGTGCATCAAGAGGTACACCACAGGAGACACAATACTGAAGTTCTAATTACCTTAGATATTTTCTGGTATCAATAAAAAGAAAGTACTTTCTCCATGACCATGACCTCCACACTGGACCTGGCTTCTCCTCTTCAACTTTGAGGCATTTCTCATACAAAAATTACCTTCCTAAGCTTTATTTAAGTGTGGCACTTCAGCCTTTTCCTAGAGAAGACATGACTTCAAGAAATCAACTAGATTTTAATAAGGTGCTCAATATCACACTCTTTAGAAGACTGGATTACTTATACATGAACAAAAATTAAAGGAGTCTTCCAAGTTGATGTCTGTCTCCACAACACAAAGATCTTTGTATTATCAATAACTCTAGCTAAGCATGTCTTAAAAGAAAAAAAAAAAAAACAACAGTGCTAGGAAACATAGTGATAATATTAATAGAAATTCTTTGATTTGGGGTTTGAAAACTATAGTGCAAGAGCATTTTGTTTATATCTCACTCAACAGATATGTCAGGTCCAACCATAATTCATCCTTACAAGACTCACTCAGATTCATTCCCCAAAGAGTCTGGATCAATGGATCAAATCTTACATGTTGTTCAAGTGGAATGTTTTAACAGAAAAAGAAAAACGAGTGGAGAAAACTCAAAATAGAGTCATCAAGTCTTGCATTTATTATTAAACAAAACATAATCCTATCATCAAAGAATATTTATTTCATTGTCACAATTCTGATGTTTCCCTTTAAGAAAAGAGACTATCTTCCACTCTCAGTATAAATTGCACTGAAAAACACTTGGTTTTTCCTTCATATATTCATATACCCTCTCTTTTATGCACACACACATATACACACACTCAAAGCAAAACTTTTTCTATGTTAAAAAAAAAACTAGCTGATTAGAGTCTTTTTATTTTATGCTATGCATATAGACAGTGATGTGGCAAATATTCTTTGCCCCTTTATTTGCTGTCTTCTTCTATTATGTGTGGTGGGCTTCCCTGGTAGCTCAGCTGGTAAAGAATCTGCCTGCAATGCAAGAGAGGCCAGTTCGATTTCTAGATCAGGAAGATCCCCTTGAGATGGGATAGATTACCCACTCCAGCATTCTTGGGCTTCCCTGGTAGCTCAGACAGTAAAGAATCTGCATGCAATGTGGAAGACTTGGGTTCAACCCTTGGGTAGGGAAGATCCCCTGGAGGAGAACATGGCAACCCACTCCAGTATTCTTGCCTGGAGAATCCCCACAGACAGAGAAGCCTGGCAAGCTATAGTCCCTGGGATGTGAAGAGTGGGACATGACTGAATAACTAAGCACAGCACTATTGTTGTAACCATGGCAGTACAGATCTCCTGGTGCAGGAAGCAGAGATGAATGATAGCCACAATTTGGTCCCCTTTGCATCTGCATCATATTAATTGAGCAGTCATATTCTAACCATGAAAGCAAAACTCATATAATAAAAGTGGTAGAGCAGAAAGATAGTCTGACTTCTTTATCTCACCCTTGCACAGATGTTCTAGACTGCCTAGTTCTAGACTGCCTTATTCTAGACTTCTTATTACATAGGGTAAAATTAAAGTTAGAAAACATTTTTCATAATTTTACTCAATACCAAGTTCTAATACACGGTAGTGAGTGGGACCAACTTCTAATTAAATTATTTTAAACCACATTTTCCTGTGAGATGAGATGGTATAGTTCACTTGGCATATGCTTTAACTTTCAAAAAGCAAATAAAATATAGAATCAAGCAACACTGACCAGAAGTGGGGAAGGAATAAACCAAACACTAGATCCAAAATGTAAGTAACAGGATCTGTGTTCATCACAAAGAGCAATCCTTCTTTTTAAAAAACTCTAATAGCTTCATATCTCACACTCAACAAAAGCCAAAATCATCCTGTGACTTAAAAGACATTCATGATGCATTTATTCCATTGCCCCTCTGATTTAATAACTCCTTTCTAACTCAGAAATATTCCTTTCAGCTGTGGGTACTACAGCAAAAGCCAAATGGAGGCCACGGTACAAATAAGGTTGAATATTTAGTAGGTGTAAATTAAGCTGGGAATATATTTTAGCTTCCTAACAATAAATAATATAACTTCATTATGATTTTGTGTGCATATGTGAGTAAAACTAAGTTGTTTATACATATATAGAACTACAAGTGTTCAAAATATTTAAAAACTGACATTATTGTCTATGTGTGGATGTTTACTTGTAGGCTGAGTAGGTAATATTTAGATGAGAAATCAAATAAAAAGTACATAATTCTTACATCATTATATATTTATTCCATAAGGTTTACTTACTTCCTTTTCAGCAAAAAATATTTTAATCCAGATGTTCACATAATTTTTGTGTTCTGTTACAGAAATGCCAAATTTATTAAACCAGTTAGTTCAATTTGGAGATTCTTTCTCTACTGAAGCAATAACAATGGGAATTGCCAAGAATATTTCTTAAAGCAATATTTACATTGAAGAAAAAGCATATGTGTTTTACATACTATGTTCCAATATTTTATTTAAGTAGATTAATTATTATTTATTAAAATTTTAAATATTTCAGTATTATGTAACTATGTTTCTTTTTAGCAAGAATGCTAAAAGAATTTAAATCAAAATATAGACCTTTAAAGAAAATATTAAATGTGTATTTATTTTAAATTTTTCAGTGCTGGAATATAATAGAGACAACACAAAATAGCAATATAGTGATAAATTTATTCAAATATCTTACCAGTAGAGATATAACTTGAACTAAAATAGCCAATGCTGGAATCTATAGGAATAACTTCCAAGAATGTTAGTACACTAAACATAATAAAGGCAATATGTGGCAAACCCACAGCAAACATTATTCTCAATGATAAAAAATTGTAAGCATTTCCTCTCAGATCAGTAGCTAGACAAGGGTTCCCACTCTCACCACTATTATTCAACATAGTTCTAGAAGTGCTAGTCATGGCAATCAGACAGGAAAAATAAATCCAGATTGGAAAAGAAATAAAACTCTCACTGTTTGCATGATATGATACTATATATTCAAAACACTTCCTAACAGCACACACAAAAATAAACTCAAAATGAATTAAAGACTTAAATGTAAAACAAGAAATTATAAAACACCTAGAAGAAAATAAAGGTAAAACACTCTTTGACATTAATCACAGCAAGATTTTCTATGACCCACTTCCTAGAATAATGGAAATAAATACAAAAATAAACAAATGAGACTTAATCAAACTTCAAAGCTTTTGCACAGCAATGGAAACTATAAAGAAGATGTAAAGGCAAGCCTCAGAATGGGAGAAATTAATTGCAATGAAGCAACTGACAAAGGATTAATCTTCAAAACACATAAGCAGTTCAGGCAGCTCGATATCAGGAAAACAATCAAAAAATAGTCAGAAGATCTAAACAGACAGTTCTCCAAAGAATACATACAATCAATAAACACATAAAAAATGCTCAATATTGCTATTTTAAGAGAAATGCAAATCAAAACTGAAATGAGGTATCATTTAACACCAATCAGAATGGCCATCACCAAAAATCTACAAACAATAAATGGTGGAGAAGATTTGAAGAAAAGAGAACCCTCTTGCACAGCTGGTAGGAATATAAATTGATACAGCCACTATGGAGAACAGTATGGAGATTTCTTGAAAAACTAGGAATAAAACTACCATATGACTCAGAAATCCCACTACTGGGCATATACCCTGAGAAAAACACACAATTTTAAAAGACACATGTACCCCAATATTCATTGCAGCACTGTTTACAACAGCCAGTACATGGAACAACCTAGACGTTCATTGATAGATGAATGGATAAAGAACTTGTGGTATATATATACAAAGGAATATTACTGAGCTGTAAAAGGAATGAATTTGAGTCAGTTCTAGTGGTGTGGATGAACCTAGAGCCTGTTACAGAGAGTGAAGTCAGAAAGAAAAAGACAAATGTTGTATATTAAAGCATATATTAATATATGGAATTGGGAAAAATGATACTGATGAACCTATTTGCAGGGTAGCAGTAGACACACAAATATGGATAATAGACTTGTGGACACAGTAGGAGGAGAGGGTGAGATGAATTGAGACAGTAGCATTGAAATATATACATTACCATATGTAAAATAAATAGCTAGTGGGAATTTGCTGTATGATGTAAGGAACTCAGCAGGTGTTTTGTGACAACCTAGAGGGGGGAGGGGTGGGAGGTGGGAGGGAGGCTACATAGGAAGGGGACATATGTATACCTATGGATGATTCATTTTTATGTATGGCAGAAATCAGTACAACATTGTAAAGCAATTATCCTGCAATTAAAATAAATAAATTAAAAATATATTAGTACATGTTTCCTTTATAGTCATAAACGTATCTTTGCTTTTTTTATTAACTTTTTATTGGAATGACATTTGGTTACATATTTCATATATTGTTCTTTGATAAGAAAAAGAAATTTAAAAAATAATAATTCTTTCAAAATTGCAATAATACACCTAAATCTGTAGGGTGTTTTATACAGTTTTCACATATAAATAAATGTACATAACCATATAAATACAGATAATACGGAATCAATTTTAATTTTACATATGTCAAAAATCACAATTTACAGTTCATCTTAAGATCTTTCCTTGTTCTGCTTACAATTTCTACTGCATTATGAATCTTGTGTACATGTAAATCAAATTTAATTGTCTTAATAGTATTTAGTTAATATTCTTATTGTATATCTGGGAATGGTTACCAGGCCAAATGTTATGTATGTTACTTGTCTTACATTTTATTCTTACCTTTGCTTCCTTATTTCATTTAAAAGTATAAAATCAACAATATCCTATGGACTCTAATAGCCTGAACTACCCACTGGGAGCTAGGAATTGTTTCTGCAAAGATTGTTCAATATGATCATGTCCATACAAGGATCTTTTTATATTTTCTTACCATATAAACAATTATTTTCCATTCATTTTCTCAGTTATTTGAAATGTGTTAACTGTATTGGCAAGGGATATAATTGCATATGACTTTTTCTAAGGCCAAATTCTTTATTTCCTTCTTCTTTCTCGTTGTCTTTTATCTCTCTCTTCCTCCTTTCCTCCCTCTTTTCCCTTCCTTCCTTCATCCTTCTCTCCTTCCCTTCCTTCTTATCTTCTTTCCTTATCCATTTTCATGGGTACTATATCAATCAGATCAGATCAGTCGCTCAGTCGTGTCCGCCTCTTTGCGACCCCATGAATCGCTGCACGCCAGGCCTCCCTGTCCATCACCAACTCCCGGAGTTCACTGAGACTCACATCCATCAAGTCAGTGATGCCATCCAGCCATCTCATCCTCTGTCGCCCCCTTCTCCTCTTGCCCCCAATCCCTCTCAGCATCAATAGTGCACTAAAATAAGCACCCTGAAATTTATACCTTATTGGAATATTATTTTCTATATAAATATATGGTTTTTATTTAATATGATCAGTGAGACAGTAAGTCCTTTGTTTCATTAGATATATATGGAAGAGAAAGTACATCTCAGTTAAAATTATTATTTTATTCTCCATTTCCTTCAATAAAATTATCTATTTACATATACTTTTGTATATTCACAATGATTGATATTATGACTGGATCATGTGTGTGTGTATGTGTGTGTGTGTGTTTGCCCACCAGGCCACTCTGTCCATGGGATTCTCCAGGTAAGAGGAGGTATGAGGTACTTTAATGGAAAGACTAAAATTATGTTTGACTTTTTCCAAGAAAAGAGTGGAGATGTTTAGATTGAGACTCATTTTTTTTAAACTGAAATTGATTTAAAAATTACTCGATAATAATTTTTAAATTAATTTCAGTTAAAAAAAGAAAAGAGCCTCAAACTAGACCCCCTGGAAGAGGACACAGTCACACACTCCAGTGTTCTTGCCTGGAGAATCCCATGGACAGAGGAACCCGGTGGGCTACAGTCCAGTGTGTCACAAACAGTCAGACACGAATGAAGTGACTTAGCACACATGCACATTTTGCAATTTAACTACTAAAAAGTGTATTGAGATGAAATTTCTCTATTTTCCTACTATATTTCCGTGACTTTAACAGTCTGAAGGAGAAATAGAAATGGAAGAAACTCACAAAATGCATATATATATATGAAATACTTAACTAATGAGTTTATTTAGCTGATTCTACCATCCATGAATGCACCTCATCTAAGTTGTCATGTAAGTCTGAATGATCAATATAAATAATCATCATTTTTAATGGTCAGTTATATTAAGCTTTAGAGGTAGATGCAAAATTTTATTCACTGAATATACTTTATGTTATTAAAACAATTTAAATCTTTGATTTCAGCAAATTTTACCTTTTAATTAATGAACCAACTGATTTAAATAAACATATAAGATGTGTTTATATCTGTATCTGATTCCCTTGGTAAACCCTGATCAAAGATCAAAGTTATATCAAATAATAGTTTAAGACTCCAATTTTCAAGTTGAAAGTTGTATTGATATAATTATAGATTCACATGCAGTTGTAAGAAATAAGGTAGAGATTCCTGTATATTTTGTCCATCATTCCCCTGGGTAACATCTTGTAAAACTATAGGCTTCCTTCATAGCTCAGCTGGTAAAGAAACTGCCTGAAATGCAGGAAACCCAGGTTCGATCCCTGGGTCTGGAAGATCCCCTGGAGAAGGAAATAGCAACCTACTCCATTAATCTTGCTGGAGAATCATGCGTACAGAGGAGCCTGGCAGGCTACACTTCATAGGGTTGCAAGAGTCTGACACGACTTAGTGACTAAACAACCACCGCCATAGCAACATGATGAGGATATTCACAGTGATAAAATGTGTGTGCTCAGTCATGTCCCACTGACTCTTTGGGATCCATGGACTCTGACTCTTTGTGACCCCAAGGACAGTAGCACATCAGGCTCCTCGGTCCTCTATTATCTCCCAGAGTTTGATCAAATTCATGTCCATTGAATTGGTGATGCTATCTAACCATGTCATCCTCTGCCACCTCCTTCTCCTTTTACCTTCAATCTTTCTCAATATCAGAGGCTTTTCAAATGAGTCAGCTTTTCCCATCAGGTGGCCAAAGTATCAGAGCTCCAGCATCAGTACTTCCAATGAATATCCAGGGTTGATTTATTCTAGGATTTCTTTTAGGATCCCCTTGCAGTCCAAGGGGATCTCAAGAGTCTTCTCTAGCATCACAATTTGAAAGCATCAATTCTTTGATGCTCAGCCTGCTTAATGGTCCAACTCTCACATCCATACATACAAACAGTTGTCAGTAAAGTGATGTCTCTGCTTTTTAATACACTGTGTAGGTTTGTCATAACTTTCCTTCCAAGGAGTAAGAATCTTTTAATATCATGGCTGCCATCACTGTCTACAGTGATTTTGGAGGTCAAGAAAATGAAATTTCTCACTGTTTCCACTTTTTCCCCTTCTATTTGCCATGAATTGATTGGACCAGATGCCATGATTTTAGTTTTTTCATGTTGAGTTTCAAGCCAGCTTTTTCACTCTCCTCTTTCACCCTAATCAAGAGGCTCTTTAGGTTCTCTTTTCATTTTGTCATTACAATGGTATCATCTACATATCTGAGGTTGTTGATATTTCTCCAGCAATCTTGATTCCAGCTTGTGCTTCATCCAGCCTGGCATTTCACATGATGTATCCCTGGCCAGGAAGATACCTGGAAGAGAGCATGGCAACCCACTCTAATATTCTTGCCTGGAGAACCCCAGGGAAGCCTGGTGGGCTGCAGTCCATAGTGTCGCAGAATCGAACATGACTGAAGCAACTTAGCATGCACTCTGCATAGAAATTAAATAAGCAGAATGGCAATATTCAGACTTATCATACTCCTTTCCCAATTTTGAACCATTCAAATGTTCCATGTCCAGTACTAACTGTTGCTTCTTGACCTGAATACAGGTTTCTCAGGAGAAAGGTAATGTGGTTTGGTACCTCCATCTCTTTAAGAATTTTCTGCAGTTTGCTAGTCAAAAGCTTTAACCTAGTCAATGAAGCAGAAGTAGATATTTTCCTGGAATTACCTTGTTTTCTCCATGATCGAATGAATACTGGAATAGATGTTAAAGAATACTTAAATGGAGAGAGATACTGTTCATAGACTGGAAATCTCACATGAAAAGTACATCAGTTTTCTGGATCTACAGTTTCAAAGCAATTCCTAACAAATTTCCAGCAAGATTTTATTTAATATATCTGACTATATATACAGAGATGAAGCTTTTGTTAATATTTTTATGGAACAATTTTTTTTAACAATTGAGGGATCTAACAGTATTGCAGATCTGTGATTAGCTAGATCTAAGAACTAGTTAAATTATTAAGACTTCAAAAGTGGTTTACAAATACAATTTTCTTGTTGCCCTCTTATAACATAGGCAATATTTGTCTACTATAGTTATTAAGTTCTGCTATTTAAGGTATAAAATGGGCACATGTTACCTATTACAGTTACTACATTTTACTGTTTATAGCACAACATGGGGATAATTTTATCTATTTAAGGTTTTCTCACTAAGTAATCAACAAATCACTTGTGTGAGAATTTTATGGATGTTCAGTTTTATGCTACAGATTTGGGTAGCATGTGAAAAACCTAACTAAAATTACAAAAACATGCAAATGAAACAGTGGAAATAATTATGTTATCTATTAAAATTTATAAAAAATAAAATATTGCAAGATATATATGCCTTTTAAAAAGTCATTGTAAAAAGGCTGTTGTATCTTTAAGAAACTAGTTTGTATGTGTTTTAGAACAAAAGAAATATGGAATGTAAAAAAAGTTTTAAATGATTTGGAATGGAGTCCATATTTCACACATATGAAGTATACATAATAAAAATTACCAGCACAAAATACAACACAGGAATATTATAAAGATTAAGTTAGTTAATATTTTTAAAATAATTCTTTGCAAGTATAAGTACTAATTATGTTGATAAAATAAGTGCAGTAAATCAGTAAGCTGTGAAATCAACAGAAATAGATTCAAATTGTCACTGTTCCACTTTAGTTGTGTGCTCTTGGCAAAGTTATTTGAATTCTTTGAACCTTGTTTTATCATCTATAAATTGAGAATAATAATGTCTAGTCCTATTTTTGTAAGGAATAAGTATATAATGCTTTAAATACTTAGTCCAGTACCAGGTGCATAATAAATGCTTGATAACCTTTAGATTTTAGGATAATAGACATTGTGAAATGGTCACACTATATATGTATGTGTATGTGTGATTATTTACACAATTTTTCATGCATTCCTTTCTTCATTTACTGTTAGGTTCTTTAGTCATATCTCTAGATTGAGTTAATGTGTCCATGGATGGTGTCAAAAAAATCTAAACAATGGCTTTGCATAATTTATGAGGGTCTTGGAGCCACATAACTACAAAATGGGAGAGGGTAGCTACAAAGCTTTCTCAAGAATGATTTTAGTGAGAATAGCGTTGGACAAAGATTCATGACACATGAATTCTGAATCTCAGCTTAACTGTGTAAGTGTTGTCTCCTTCATAAGTCACTTCTCTCTGGATTTCAGTTTCAGTATCTGAAAAATGTGTGGCATTTGATGCCAGTTTTATCTCCTCACCGGTTGCAGAGATGATCAAATGAGATAATTTATGCATGCCTGTGAAGTTCAGATGTCAAAAACACAGTGCTATGAAGGGTGAGTCATGCCGAGTAGCTATAGTTCAGTCGCTCAGTCGTGTCCAACTCTTTGCAACCCCATGGACTGCAGAACGCAAGGCTTCCCTGTCTGTCACCAACTCCTGGAGTCTCCTCAAACTCATGTCCATTGAGTTGGTGATGCCATCCAACCATCTCATCCTCTGTCGTCCCTTTCTCTTCCCACCTTCAATCATTCCCAGCATCAGGGTCTCTTCAAATGAGACAGTTCTTCGCATCAGATGGCCAAAGAATTGGAGTTTCAGCTTCAGCATCAGTCTTTTCAATGAATATTTAGGACTGATTTCCTTTAGGATGGACTGGTTGGATCTCCTTGTAGTCCAAAGGACTATCAAGTGTCTTCTCCAACACCACAGTTCAAAAGCACCAACTCTTCAGTGCTCAGCTCTCTTTATAGTCCAACTCTCACATCCATACATGACTACTGGTAAAACCATAGCTTTGACTAGATGGACCTTTGTTGACAAAGCAATGTCTCTGCTTTTTAATATGCTGTCTAGGTTGGTCAAAGCTTTTCTTCCAAGGAGCAAGCTTCTTTTATTTTCATCTCTGCAGTCACCATCTGCAGTGATTTTGGAGCCCAAGAAAATAAAGTCTCCCACTGTTTCCATTGTTTCCTCATCCATTTGCCATAAAGTGATGAGACCAAATGCCATGATCTTTGTTTTCTGAATGCTGAGTTTTAAGCCAGGTTTTTCACTCTCCTCTTTTAATTTCATTAAGAGGCTCTTTAGTTCCTTTTTGCCTTCGGCCATATGGGTAGTGTCTTTGCTTATCTGAGGTTATTGATATTCCCGCCTTGAATTTGATTCAAGCTTGTGCTTCATCCAGCCGGGCATTTCACATATACTCTGCATATAGGTTAAATAAGCAGGGTGACAATATACAGCCTTGGCATGCTCCTTTCCCAATTTGAAGCCAGTTCCTTGTCCCATGCCCAGTCCTAACTGTTGCTTATTGATCTGCATACAGATTTCACAGGAGGTAGGTAAGGTGGTTGGGCTTCCCAGGTACCTTAGTGATAAAGAACCTACCTGCCAATGCAGGAGACATAAAAGATGTGGATTTGATCCCTGAGTTGGGAAGATCCCCTAGAGAAGGAAATGGAAACCCATTCCAGTATTCTTGCCTGGAGAATCCCATGGACAGAGGAACCCGGTGGGCTACAGTCCATAGGGTCACAAAGAGTTTGACATGACTGAAGTGACTGAGCAGGCAGCAGGCAGGCGTATAAGGTGGTCTGATATTCCCATCTCTTGAACAATTTTCTACAGTTTGTTGTGATCCACACAATCAAAGACTTTAGTTTAGTCAATAAGCAAAATTAGAGGCTTTTCTGGAACTCTCTTGTTTTTTCAATGATCCAATGGGTGTTGCCTTTTCTAAGTCCAGCTTGAACATCTGGAAGTTCTCAGTTCACATACTGTTGAAGCCTCACTTGAAGAATTTTGAGCATTACTTTGCTAGAATGTGGGATGAGAACAATCGTGCAGTAGTTTGAACATTCCTTGTCATTGCCTTTCTTTGGGACTGGGGGGCTTCCCTGACAACTCAGTTGGTAAAGAATCCACCTGCAATGCAGAAGACCCTGGTTCAATTCCCCACTTGGAAAGATCACCTGGAGAAGGGATAGGCTACCCATTCCAGTATTCTTCAGCTTCTCTTGTGACTCAGCTGGTAAATAATACACCTGCAATCCTGGAAGCCTGGGTTTGATCCCTGGGCTAGGAAGATCCCCTGGAGAAGAGAAAGGCTACTCACTCTAGTATTCTGGCCTAGAGAATTCCATGGACTGTATAGTCCAGGGATCGCAAAGAGTTGGATATGAATGAATGACTTTCACTTCACTTCACTTCACATATTTGGGATTGGAATTAAAACTGGTATATTCCAGTCCTATGGCTATTGATTAGTTTTCCATATTTGCTGGCATATTGAGTGAAGCATTTTCACAGCATCATCTTTTAGGATGTGAAATCACTCAACTGGAATTTCATCACCTCCCCTAGTTTTGTTCATGGTGATGCTTCCTAGGGCCCACTTGACTTTGCATTCCAGATGTCTGGATCTAGGTGAGTGACCACAGCATCGTGATTATCTGGGTCAAGAAGATCTTTTTTGTATGGTTCTTCTGTGTATTCTTGCCACCTATTCTTAATAGCTTCTGCTTTTTTTTAGGTCCATACTCTTACTGACCTTTTTTTGCCCATCTTTGCATGAAATGTTCCCTTGCTGCTAATTTGCTTCAGTTGTGTCCGACTCTGTGTGATCCCATAGACAGCAGCCAACCAGGCTCCCCCGTCCCTGGGATTCTCCAGGCAAGAACACTGGAGTGGGTTCCCATTTCATTCTCCAATGCATGAAAGTGAAAAAATAAAGTGAAGTTGCTCAGTCGTGTCCGACTCCTAGTGACCCCATGGACTGCAGCCCACCAGGCCCCTCTGTCCATGGGATTTTCCAGGCTAGAGTACTGGAGTGGGTTGCCATTGCCTTCTCCGAATGTTCCCTTAGTATCTCTAATTTTCTAGCAGAGACATCTAGTCTTTCTCCTTCTATTGTTTTCCTCTATTTCTTTGCATTGTTTACTTAGGAAAGCTTTCTTATCTCTCCTTGCTATTCTTTGGAACTCTGCATTCAGATGCATCATTTTCTCTTTTGCTTTTTGCTTCTCTTCTTTTTCAGCTATTTGTAAAGTCTCCTGAGACAACCAGTTTTCCTTTTTGCATTTCTTTCTCTTGGAAATGTTTTTGATCACTGCCTCCTGTACAATGTTACATAACTCCATTCATAGTTCTTCAGACACTCTATCTACCGGATCTAATCCCTTGAATCTATTTGCTACTTCCACTGCATAGTTGTAAGGGACTTTATTTAGGTCATACTGAATGGTCTAGTGGTTTTCCTTACTTTCCTCAATTTAAGCCTGAATTTGGCAATAAGGAGTTCATGATCTGAGCCACAGTCAGCTCCTGGTCTTGTTTTTGTTGACTGTATTGAGCTTCTCCATCTTTGGCTGCAAAGAATATAATCAGTCTGATTTTGGTATTGACCATCAGGTGATGTTCATGGGCAGAGTTGTCTCTTGTGTTGTTGGAAGAAGGTGTTTGCTATGACCATTGCATTCTCTTGGCAAAACTCTATTAGCCTTTGTCCTATTTCATTTTGTACTCCAAGACCAAACTTCCTGTTACTCCAGGTATCCCTTGACTTCCTACTTTTGCATGACAATCCCCTATCATGAAAAAGACATCTTTTTTTTTTTTTTGGTGTTAGTTCTAAAAGGTCTTCTAGGTTTTCATAGAACCACTCAACTTCAGCTTCTTTGGCATTAGTGGTTGGGGTATAGACTTGGATTACTGTGATATTGAATGGTTTGCCTTGGAAACGAACAGAGATCGTTTTTGAGACTGCACCCAAGTTCTGCATTTCAAATTCTTTTATTGACTATGAGGGCTACTCCATTTCTTCCAAGGATTCTTTCCCATATTAGTAGATATAATGTATAATGGTCATCTGAATTATATTCGACCATTCTAGTCCATTTTAGTTCACTGATTCTTAAAATGTTGATGTTCACTCTTGCTAGCTCCTGTTTGATCACTTCCAATTTACCCTGATCCATAGACCTAACTTCCCTGTGGCTCAGACAGTAAAGAGTCCGCCTGCAATGAGTGAGATCTGAGTTCAATCCCTGGGTCAGGAAGATCCACTGGAGAAGGAAATGGCAACCCACTCTAGTATTCTTGCTGGAAAATCCCATGGATGGAAGAGCCTGGTGGGCTACAGTCCATGGGGTCGCAAAGAGTTGGACACAACTGACTTCACTTTCACTTTCATGGACCTAACATTCCAAGTTTCTATGCAATATTGCTCTTTATAGCATTGGATTTTACTTCCATCACCAGTCACATCCACAACTGGGTGTTGTTTCTGCTTTGGCTGAGCCTCTTCCTTCTTTCTGGAGCTATTTTTCCACTCTTCTCCAGTAGCATATTGGGCACCTATTGACCTGAGGAGTTCATCTTTCAGTGTCATATCTTTTTCCCTTTTTATAGTGTTCATGGGGTTTTTAAGGCAAGAATACTGAAATGTTTGCCATTCCCTTCTCCAGTGGACCATGGTTTGTCAGCACTCTCCACCAGGACCTGTTTGTCTTGGGTGGCCCTACACTGCATGGCTCATAGTTTCACTGAGTTAGGCAAGGCTGTGGCACACGTGATCAGTTTGGTTAGTTTTCTGTAATTGTGGTTTTCATTCTGTCTGCCCTTTGATGGATAAGAATAAAAGGCTGTATATATCAGTATATATTTCAATCCCAAACTCCCAATTTATCCTCTCCCTATTACCCACTTGGTAACCATAACTTTTTTTTCTGTATCTGTGACTCTATTTCTGTTTTGCAAAAAAATTCATTGTACCATTTTAAAATTCTACATATAAGAAATGTCACATAATATTTGTATTTCTCTGCCTGACTTACTTCACTCAGTATGACAATCTCTAGGTTCATCCATGTAACTGTGAATGGCATTATTTTGTTTTTATAGCTGAGTAATATTCCATTGTATATTTATACCATATATTCTTTATCCATTCATCAGGGGACATTTAAGTTGCTTTCATGTCCTGGCTCTTTTAAATAGTGCTGCAACGAACATTGGGGTGCATGTATCTTTTCAAATTATGGTTTTCTCTTGATATATACCAAAGAGTGAGATTGCTGGATCATATGGTAGCTTTACTTTTAGTTTTTTGTTTTGTTTTTTAAAGGAACATCCGTACTGTTCTCCATAATGGCTGTACCAATTTACATTCCATACCAACAGGGCATGAAAGTTCTATTTTCTCCACACCTTCTGCAGCCTTTATTTGTAGGTTTTTTGATGATGGCATTGTAGTTTTGATTTGCATTTCTCATTATTAGTTATGTTGAGCATCTTTTCATGTGCTTTTTGGCCATCTGTATGTCTTCTTTGGAAAGCTATCTATTTATATCTTTCACCCATTTTTTGATTGAGTTGAGTTTTACTTATTTATTTTTTTTTATATTGAGTTGCATGAACTGTTTGTATATTTTAAGGGTTGATCTGTTGTTGGTCACTTGATTTGCAAATATTTTCTCCCATTCTATGGGCTGCCTTTTCTTTTTGTTTATGGTTTCCATTGCTCTGCAAGAGCTTTTAAGTTTAATTAGGCTCAATTTATTTATTTTTGTTTTTATTTTCATTACTCTAGGAGATGGGTCAAAAAAGATCATGCCACAATTTATAACAGATGGAGTTCTCCTTATAAGACCTG
This sequence comes from Bubalus bubalis, assembly GCF_019923935.1. NCBI lineage: Eukaryota > Metazoa > Chordata > Mammalia > Artiodactyla > Bovidae > Bubalus > Bubalus bubalis. The sequence goes on from NC_059169.1 coordinate 44,436,474, forward strand.
TGTTTCTAACGTTATTTTCGTTCATACTCATAAGTTGTTCAATTTTATTGAAATATGTGGTAAGAAGTTCTATAATTGGAAAACTATGATAATCAGAGATCTAACACATCTTTTTAATTACACAGGCCATTCCTTATATAGCAAACACCAGTGTACCCTGATTATATCTTGTTGTGTGCCTGTCTGAACAGCAAACTGAATAGAATTTACCAAAACAATTGCTTGACCTGTTTGATACTCTTCAGCAGACCACAAAAGATGAAATGCTTTCCTATCTAAAGCTATATATAAAGACTAGATACTTCTGAAGTATACAGCTGTATTATATATTTCTAATTTCCTTCTTCCAGGACAATAAGTCAAGACTGAGAGGAACATATGCAACAGTACAATAGTAATTCTAAGTAATTAAGTGGATAGCAAAATATTTTGAAATCTACCAGAGGCACATTAAATACTCTGCAGATAATGGAATTAAAGGTATTAAAGCACTGATACTAACAGAACTGAAGAAAATATCTGAGAAAAGGAGGCATTTCCATTAAGCCTGATTTCATGTTTCCTGCAAGATACAATATCTGAAGATTACATACAGAAAAAAATTGAGATACATACTTATCTCATTTTACATTTTTAGACACTGTTTTTAAAAAGTAAATCAAATTACATAGTCATTTTAAAAATTGAGATATATCTAAATTCCCAAGGATGCTAAGACATGTAATGAAAGTAATGGAAAGATTACAAGATATACACTCATAAGTCAATTCATTTGAGTTTGGAACATTGGAAGACAAACACAATTTTAATTTTATGGGTTTAAATATGACAGATTTCTTCATTTCCCTAGAGATATTTGTGCTTGGGTTAAAAACAAACAAACAAACCAAAAAAAATAAGCCTTTTCAACAAATCCCAGAACCCTTTACCTCATCCCAGCTGTTAGGTGACTAGGGAACTAGCAATGCAGATATTTGTTAGCACACACTAGCATAAGTGTATGGTAGCTTTATTTGTATGCATTCCTGTAATAGTACAGTCCTAATGCATTTTACTTGATAAATTTTTATGCAGATCTTACAAGAAGATTTTTTCGACCACATGTTGGAACATTTGTGCACAAAAAATTCCCATCTTTATGCTTGAAATTTATGGGAACACAATTAAAATGAGAGGGGTCCAAAGGTATCAAGATAATTACATTTTTCTAATCTTACTAAACAAGATAAATTACCTGCAGGCCCTCTTATAAAAGATGAAATCTTCATAATAAGTGAATTAATCAAGCAGCAGCTTGCTACTGCACTTGCATTTATAACAGAAATGATTCAAAGACTTATTTTATGGGGAAATTAATGGAAACAGGCTTTTCATTCTTCTGCACCAATTGAAAACCTCAGCAACCAGCTGCCCACTTGTCAAGAAAACAGAAAGAAGCTGGAAACAAAGATAAATAAAAACACCTTTTTCCTGGCACTTTTGAAGAGAAAAAGGAGCTCTCATTTACAGCAGCCATCTGTTTGTTATTTAATATGGGTGAATTACATGCTGTAATGAGTTTGTTTCTGCATCACTCAGTGCAATGGAACACAAGTTCACTCTCATAATGTGCAGCAGTTTTTAAAAGCTAATCATTTAATTGGACACAATCGTCAATGACAAATGGAGATGTAAAAACTCAGCCAGCTGTAGAGTGAATATGTAATCATTGTGAAATCATATTATTTTACACGCTTGAAAACTTCTTAATAGTATCTGATGTTGGTCATCACCGCAGACTGAAGAATTGAAGAAACATGGTGAAAAATAGCCTTTCAAATGGCTTTATATAATTGGCCTGTATTAATGCCGGTTTTAGAACTACCATTTGACTTCAGTGCCTAAAGTCTCTCTAAACTGTTTATTACTGTCTTAATCTCAGATTTGAGTTTTATATATTTTTCAAATATTCCATGCTTTGGTAGGCAAGAGTTATCGTTTTGGAGCAACTTTTTTTTTTTTTTTAATCTGCTTTAGTATAGACATCCACTGATTTGTTGTTTGTGCATGTGACACCACATACAGATAAACATGGAGACCTGAGAGACTGTGTGCCAACAGATTTTTTTTTAATCACATGCACACAAAAGCTCTACTTCTGGAAACCAAACCTGAGTGCCTACACCTGCACTCAGAATTTATACAATGCTGCCATAGTCTTTAACAGAAGAATAAAAATCTCCATGACAAAGAATTCTCCCTTTGGATTTTCTTCAAAAACACTATGCTTGTTAATAAATTTTCACAATGAAAGCCATCTTCCAATTTCTAGGCATCACAAAGAAATAAAACAGAACTCAAGTTATTAAATGGGCTATTTTTGTACTTAATTATATAATTTATGTATGTTTTATATCTTGTGTGATTGTTGAGGACACTATAACAATATATATTTTCATCTTTATTGTCCTTCCAAGAATGTTAGACTTGGTGAAAAGTTCTCATGACTGAAAAAAATGGGTTGGACATATCAGTATAAAATCATTTTGGATTAAAATTCTACTGAGTTATCTCTATCCTCCATTTAATTGCAAACTTTTACAACCTTATCAGCAGGAAAGGTAAGAGATATACCTGTTTTGGAAATCCCTTGCTATCTTATCATCTATACAAAAATGTTTCAACCACTATTATTCAGTTCCAACAAAATACAAAAGAATTCATGTCTTACATAACAACTCCTATCTCAAAACATTATCTTTCATTTGTCATGTAATGTTCTTTGCTCTACATAAGCTTATAATTATTTGTTCTAATTTTTTGTTAAAAAAACAAGGTTTGTTTTTTGCCAAGGCAAGTCCCTAATGAACAAATGCAATAATCTTGGTTTGGTTTCTCTTTAGAGCTCTTAGCAGCCTTTTTACATAGTGACCCCTTAATAAATAGTGTTTAACAAACTTGTGGTTTGTTAAACTGAGAGCAAGCAAGCTTTGAATGCTCTTAAAGAATAAACACATGAAAAAGGGATGTACTTTAATGTTTTTCTCATGTGCCACATTGCTATTGAAATACAGAAATTCTTGACACTAAAAATGAAACACAGTACCAAAAAAGTAATTCTGCGACCAGAAAAGGAGAAAATTCACAAAAAGAAAGAAACACAGATATAAAGACAGAGCAGAATAGCATCTTGAACATACTAATAACCAAGAAAATAAGATAAAGAAAGAGGTATTGTAAATTAAGCAAACAGTCCAAATATGCAGTGCAAGTGTGATCTGAAAGAGAACTGCCACACTCTTTCTAATGAATCATTAACAGATAAGAGAGCTGAATAAATCAAGATGAGAAATATAGTATCTTGAAGAAATCCAAAGTCAGCCCTAAGTGTAAATTCATACAAGCACAATTAGATCAATAACTATTCTTGAGTGAACCCATCTAGTTACTATTTTTAAGTTCAAGTCACTTGGACAAAGCTATTCTGATATGAAGAAATAATGACACATCAGAGAGAGCTTCCTTGGAGCAGGGACCCACGACTTGGACATGACTTTGAATGATGTGTTAAATGCAAATTACTCACAGGAGAAAACATAGTGCTAGTGCTAGTGAAAGCACTCAATCGTGTCTGACTCTTTGTGACCCCATGGACTACAGAGTCCATGGAATTCTCCAGACCAGAATACTGGAGTGAGTAGCCTTTCCATTCTCCAGGGGATCTTCCCAACCCAGGGATTGAACCCCGGTCTCCCACATTGCAGGCAGATTCTTTACCAGCTGAGCCACAAGGGAAGCCCAAGAATACTGGAGTGGGTAGTCTATCCCTTCTCCAGGGGATCTTCTCAACCAACGAATTAAACTGGGGTCTCCTGCATTGTAGGCAGATTCTTTACCAACTGAGCTATCAGGGAAGCTCATTTTAAAAATTTTGCCTTGGTTTGCCCTCAAAACTACTGCTGGCAATAGGGATCAGGAAGAGTCTCAAGGGAAATAGTATTAGTTTAAAAGGAGAAATGCCAGTCAATTGCTGAATACCCTTATAAGGAAGAAGAGGAGAATGTGTGTTCTAGGATCTATCCTCTAGAAAGGTACCTGTGATCACCAGCAAATGATCACAGAGAGTCAGACATGACTGAGCGGTTGTCACTAAGGGTTCAAGTGTTTATCCTATATAATTTTGAATTTTCATTGTCTTGTCCACTGCCTAGCTCATAGCAGAGATTAATTGAATTGAGTCTCCTAAAGGTAGAAATTGGTTATTATCTTTTTATTTCTAGTGTATTGTACACAGTCTAATATATGACAGAGACTCAATAATATTTGCTGATTAAATGTTGAATGACTAGTTGGACAGACAATAAATGATATGTGAATGTTACAAAGATGCAGAAGAAGCATATATTTAATGTATTTTTTCTTATCTTTAAATATAACTTCAGATCTTGAAAACTAAAGGAAGCTCACTCAAATAGTTAATATTACATCTGATGAAATTGAAGCCAACTTGCTAAAACTGATGTCCAAAGTAATCCAGCTAGATCATCCTGATTTCCAGGCAATGTGCAATCACATGATCTTGAGATCTTAATTGCATAGATTTCATTAAATTGCACACATTTAGCTGAGTTAAAAAAATTAAAACAAATAAGGAAAAGAGGTTGGCCAAAAGTCTATCTATAATGTGGACAAAATTTCTTAAATCCCAGGCACTTCTCTTAAGAAAAAAATTTTTAAAAAGAGATCATAAGTGTATCACTTCATTTGTAATAATCACCATTCTCAAAATTGAAGTATGAAGATGAAAATTATACTCAAATCTATATCACAATGAGAAGAATCAAGTACAGTGTTATTACCAGTTGGTGACATTTCTTTCATATTGAATAGTTGAATTGAAAATTGAATTGAATAATGGAAATAATGCAAATATAAATTCATAATTAAACAATATACACAGTCTAAGAAAAATTTAAGACAACCTTTTCAAACATTTATCAAATGTTTACACTTTATTTTCTGTACTTTGGAAATAATCAAGAGTCCAGTTTAATAATTCATCAATTGATAAATATGAATAAAACAGGCAAAAAAGTAAAAGTAAAAAGGAGACAAATAAAAATACCACAAAACAAAAACACACAACAACAATACCAAATCCATGTACATAAAATCCTTAATTTTATTTTACATACCTTTCTAAGCAATGCTGGTTAGCTGGTTTCTTAACCCATAATAAATTACTAGTTATAAAATAATATTACTTTAAATTCATAGTCATAAAGTAACATAAACTGTAATAAAGGTTTCTATGAAACAAATTTTGTAAAAAATAAAAAGTTATATCAAAAGATTAATTGGGATATTTTACCACCAAAAATTATCATGGCATTAGAATCATTATATGATAGCAAAATTAATAATTTTAAAATACATAGTCTTTTACTGTGAGCTTTATTCTTTTTATGCTTTTATACAGTGTCATTTTTTTTTTTTTGGTGGCTCTCAGTTTTTCCTAAATTTTTTATATCATGGCTCACAAAATAGGTATCATTTATATAGAACATTCAAGTAGGTGGATAAAGATTCTGAGGTAAGTGGCACTCCAGTAATTCAAGGGTTTGATGTCTCAGCAACACTATTACCCATTTGAAACATCAATGAATCCTGCACCAGGCAGTTCTGCAGTTATTTAGAAGAAACTATTCATATTCACTAATAGCTGTATGAAGACAAAATTATCGTGGATTTCTTCTGCTATTTCTGTATAACTCTGAAAGAAATAGTGCCATCAGTTATGTGTTTTACCACCTTATCTCATGAAGAGATTTTTGTAAATTTGGAAATAAGACTATGGCTAATTTTTTTAATAAATATTGAATTTTTTGAATGAATGGACATCTCTTTTAGGTATGAGAGATTGTTTTCATTCCAGTATGTTAATATTGAAGAAGTTTGATGATTTAAAATCTTGGATATATATAAAGTGACACAAAAAAGTGTTAAAGTGTTGTTGTTATTAGTCACTTAGTCGTGTCCTACTCTTTGTGATCCCATAGACTGTAGCCCTCCAGGCTCCTCTTTCCATGGAATTCTCCAGGCAAGAATACTGGAGTGGGTACCCCTTTCCTTCTCCAGGGGATCTTCCCAACTCTGGGATTGAACCCAGGTCTCCAGCATTGCAGGTAGATTCGTTATCATCTGACCCACCAAGGAAGCCCAGGTGTCAAGGATTTTCAAAGCTGAACTATATGTCAAACTATGATCAGAAGGAAGTTCTCTACAGATGGAAGTCTTTCTGCTTTATTTGCCCCTCTATAAGCATGTCTTCTGAGAGCATGAGCATGCCTAATGATGTGGTAGTCCTTATTATTGTAAAGATGATAAACTTAAAAAAAAATAGCAAAAATATTCCAAGGGTCTCCTATTGTATAAAAACATTGCTTTAAGGGAGATAGAATGAGGTGGCTAGATAAAGAATATTTTCTTTGTATTTCTCTTCAGGCCCCTATATGGAACAAAGAATCACACCTATGAAAAAGCCCTGCTTCAACTTGTTTATATTTTTTTCACACATGAGTAAAATAATGTATACTGCTATTACTATATTTTCCTTGAAAAAATAGAAACAGACTATTTCCCCAATGCCAAAATAAAAACATTCACTTATTTGTAATGAACACTTGTTTATTTTAATATTTATTTTTGATCTATATTTTATATAGCTATAACAAGCACATGTAATATTTCTGATAGATACATAGTTTCTTTCCACCTGCTCAATCATTCCCTTATAAATGAAGTTCCAACAAGTGCACACCGTTTAGCAGTCTTTTATTGTTTCACGTTTATAAAGAAATTTACATCCGTCAATCAGTAGGCTGGAAGTCCATGGAAAATAAGGTAATTGACCATAGTTCCTACCTAAATTGAGGCAACCCTAGAGTCATAAGGATATTGTTCAGAGGGCAAATTATTTCCTTTAACTGAGGAATTATAAAAGCATTTATCACAGTGCCCAGATATTTTTCTTACTAATATTGTAACTCATCCATTTAACTGTCATGGAAGCCCCTGCATCTATGCTCTTAATGTAAATGAATAGAAAATAACTGGGTGACTACAAGACCTGAGTTAAAAAAAAAAAAAAAAAAGGAAAAGCAAGATGAGGCATAATGCTTTTTCTGCAGACCAAAAATGTTAAAAAAAAATTTACAAATATATTGACAAACATAATGCATGTTTCTTTAAAAGCCACTTTTCATGTATTGAGATAATTTTGCCAGTTGTCAAATGACAGAAATTTAAATTCTCCAAAACTGGAAATTATAAATAAGAAAGGCTATATAGAGAAGGATCATTATAAATAAAAGAAATTCAGTTCAGTTCAGTTCAGTTCAGTCGCTCAGTCATGTCCAACTCTTTGCAACCCCATGGATCGCAGCACGCCAGGCCTCCCTGTCCATCACCATCTCCCAGAGTTCATTCAAACTCACGTCCATCAAGTCGGTGATGCCATCCAGCCATCTCATCCTCTGTCGTCCCCTCTTCCTCCTGCCCCCAATCCCTCCCAGCATCAGAGTCTTTTCCAATGAGTCAACTCTTTGCATGAGGTGGCCAAAGTACTGGAGTTTCAGCTTTAGCATCAGTCCTTCCAAAGAACACCCAGGACTGATTTCCTTTAGAATGGACTGGTTGGATCTTCTTGCGGTCCAGTATGAAAAGGCAAAATGATAGGATACTGAAAGAGGAACTCCCCAGGTCAGTAGGTGCCCAATATGCTACTGGAGATCAGTGGAGAAATAACTCCAGAAAGAATGAACGGATGGAGCCAAAGCAAAAACAATACCCAGTTGTGGATGTGACTGGTGATAGAAGCAAGATCTGATGCTGTAAAGAGCAATATTGCATAGGAACCTGGAATGTCAGGTCCATGAATCAAGGCAAATTGGAAGTGGTCAAACAGCAGATGGCAAGAGTGAACGTCGACATTCTAGGAATCAGCAAACTAAAATGGACTGGAATGGGTGAATTTAACTCAGATGACCATTATATCTACTTCTGTGGGAAGGAATCCCTTGAAGAAAAGAAGTAGCCATCATGGTCAACAAAAGAGTTCGAAATGCAGTACTTGGATGCATTCACTCAAAAACGACAGAGTTATCTCTGTTCATTTCCAAGGCAAACCATTCAATATCACAGTAATCCAAGTCTATGCCCCAACCAGTAACGCTGAAGAAGCTGAAGGTGAACAGTTCTATGAAGACCTACAAGACCTTTTAGAACTAACACGCCAAAAAGATGTCTTTTTCATTATAGGGGACTGGAATGCAAAAGTAGGAAGTCAAGAAACACCTGGAGTAACAGGCAAATTTGGCCTTGGAATAAATGTCAACAAATAAATACAGAATAAACTCATGGGAAGGTGTGGAGATTCAAATTCTGCCGTTTGAAATGCATTATCTTGGGCAAGTCATTTTAATCTGAAAAATGGTGGAAATGCTATACATCAGGACATCAGTGTGAAGGGTAAACACCATGATATATACAAAGTACTTAAGCTCTTAATAATTTGGAAAGAATACAGGTGCATGGCTAAGAGCATAAGCTTACACTTGAGGTATATGTTAAGTATTCAATCTTCTACATCAAAATGTAAAGATAATAAACTTTTAAAATTTTTTTACATTAAGAAATGCAGCATGTTTTACTTTTTTTTTTTTTTTTTTGCAAGTGGCATTTTTTAACCTGCATTTTAACTTATTTTCATTTTCTGCTTGGGTTTTAAATCACAAAAAGCAAAATCTATGCTGTGAGTTAACTTCACTAGATGGGAAATCTAGTCTTTCTGCAATTATTTCCCTAGGAACTGCCAAGATATTTCAAGAACATCATAGGTACCCAAACTATGATTTTGAGATGTATGAACAAACAAATTTTCTTAATTTGGTGACATTTCTAGCTATAATTTGTCAATTCAATCATTAATACATAACTATTAGTTGAGTATCTACTATGTACAGTGCTTTAATCTTTCACAATACAGTCTTTGCAGTTTTAATTATCTGGACATTGATAAAAGCTGATAAATGATTAGAATTTTTTTTTTCCTTAGAAGTTTCTGTTCAATATCAAAGTGTGCAGTCTTCTTTGAAAAGATCCCAGTCCTTGTGCTTTGGGAGCTGAAATTCTTGGTACTGCCTCTCCTACTAAAATAAATCAATAAGAAATGAATGTGATGTTCTTCCCCATTTGGAACCTACTCTTTTTCAATAAGAATTTCAAATTCATCTTAGTTTCACTAGAGTTCTTGCTTAAGTACTGCTCAGAACAACTTAGAAGGGAATCTATGGCCTGTCCTCTTAGAGTGGACCCACCTCTAACTGGAGAACCCAGCCTGTGAAATCTGCCATAATCACCAGCCATCCTAAATCCTGATCCCATCTTCTAACTCTTTAGCCATCTTCCCTATGTATAGTCCTATCACACTGAAGACAGTGTGTGTACAGGTGTGTTTCTGACTTATTATTAACCACAATATGCCGAACTGCCTGGTCCATGAGTTGGGCTCACAGACTTTAAGCCCTGACAATCTTCTAACTTCAAGCAGCTACTGATAATACCACCCACCTCCACCAACATACACAAACACCAGTTAGCCAGTGACAGCATCTCTGCCCAGACATCTCCTAACCTTGGCTCTTCACAAAATCTGTATCCTTCTGCTATTCATGTTTTGATGTTGTTGAGCTTAGTTTTGTTCTCTCAGGTAAGAGACATATGCTTTATGTCCTGGTCATGGGTGAGGATACTGACCCTCAGTTTTTCTACCATCCTCTGTTAAAACATGGAAATCCTCTCCCACAAAGAGAGTCACAATAAAAAGTTAGATTCCATAGTTCTTTTAGTTGTATAATGAAACTACTACAGAATGATTTAAATGGGCTTTTTTAAGCTTAATCAAGAAAGCAGTTTCCAGGAGAAAGAAGAAATTGTTTTCAGATTCAAACAGACCACTCTATTTTAAGTTTAGGGCCGTATTTTCTAAAGCTACTGCAACATCCTAAAGGACTCCACTCTATTTGCCCCAGATACATTGAAATAATTTCTTTGTCATATCAAATGTTAATACCAAAAACATATCCAAATGATGCACTTTTTCAGATGAACAGTTAAGTTTATTGAAGCCTTAATTATATCTAAGAAGTAGTGGGGATAGATGTAGTCTGTTTATAAAATAATGAAAAGAAAAAAAAATATATATATATAGCATCTTCAACTTTTGTATTTCCTCATGGCTATTCTTCCATAGATGTATATTTCTCACAGGTATCAATTGGAATCCACTTTAACATTTTGGTTCCCAAATGGTTGGCCTCTTTTTAGCCACAATATCCTGGATTCCCTGGTCCACATGTTGGGGTCACTATCTTTAAGCCTTGACAAGCTTCTAACTTCAAGCAGCTACTGATTATACCACCTCCCCCACCACCAGCAGCACCACACACAAACACCAGTTAGCCAGTGACAGCATCTGTGCCCAGACATCTTCTGACCTTGGCTCTCCACTTAATCTGTATCCTTCTGCTATTCATGTTTTGATGTTGTTGAGTACTGCACAAAGACTTATTGAGAAAGGCAAATATCTGTTTGACTTTCCTTTAGGGATAAAACTGAATGATGAAATTTATAAGCTTGAATCATTTGCATTATCTCTTTGAATCACGCAGTTGTGATCCTTTTCTTATTTAAAAATCCAAATCTCATCTAGGCTAGGTTTATGATTCTTACATTTTGCTATCTTTTGTTAGAATAACAAATTCTGTTAGAAAAGAATTTGTTAATGTAAATTCTGTTTGAACAAAAGTATCACCTATTTTGTATTTTCCCAATGAATGCAAATTCACATTGAATTATATTAATGCATATTTTAAAGATAGTCTATGCTTATTTTGATTTTTAAGGCCTGAGTACCTGCAAATGTACATACTTCAGAAATTATCAATACAGGGTGCTTTCTTAATTGATTGATTTCTATTATTTCATTTCTTAAGTTTTTTTATTCATTAAAAAAGAAAACCTCTCAGCCTTTATACCTTTATTAAAATACATTGCATTATTTTCTCATACTTCTCTTTATTTGTCACCATACATTATGATATGAGTATGGATTTTGAATTTGTCTCCACAGTTCCTCCTCTGGAGTAAAGTCATATCGTTTATTTGTTAGAAGAAAAAAGTGCCTAAGATTTTTGACTGACTAATATAATTACTCTTGAGAGGAGAGCAAAGCAGAAACCTAGTTTATTTTGATGTTTGCCAGCATATCTAAAATGCCAACATGGAAGAAGCTCAGAAGAAAAATGCTGGAATCTTTCAGATGTTAAAGGGAAGTAGGATAACAAAAAGCACAAAAAAGACAGCAAAATCAATAGATGTGCTGATCTATTCACTTTTATTACTGAACTTCGGGGTTTTGAGCTGAATTTCAGCTATTTCACATGTCCCTGGATATAATGAAGGGATGATATAGGTTCCAGTAAGTTATAGGGTTTATCTCATACGTGTGAGTGCCTCATAACTTATTAGTGCCTGAAGCTATAATGAGTTATGTTACAGTTCTCATACAGAGCCTCCAAAACTTGTAACTCACCAAAACCTTGGGCAATTTCATTTATTTAATGCCTTTTTAGTATTGGAACTCTAATCCAGAATTTGTTAATTTTTTTTCATAGTTACTGGGTAGTGTCCCCTGTGGTATGTTAAATCCAAAAGGTCATAAGTCCCTTTATATTTTGCTGAAGTGAACATTCTCTGCCACACCATCTAAAGAATAATATTTGGGGGTGGCACACTAATACATCATGTCAAGCTGACATTTATATCATGAAGTTTACTGTTTTCTGGTGATATTGTTCATAATATAAGCCTTTGACTTGTTTGCAATCACAAGTTGGTAGGATATAGTGTTCTGTTAGGCATCTCTGGTGGTGGTTTGCAATGAATATGTGACTGATCTACAAATTTTCAGAGATGTTTGCCCTTTCATTGTGGTAGGAGTATAGAGAAGATGATAAAAGGCTCTATTCATCAAATGTTGTTTCTGTGGGAGTATCTTTACATTTTCCTGGATTCTCTTTTCAGGTGGCCAGATGTGTATATATGCGGTTTATCATTCTGAACAATAGCCCTGTAGAAAATTGCATTTGTTGGAACTGATTCCAAAAACAAAGTTGTACTAAAAGTGAGGGGTTTTTTGAACATAATAAAACAAGATTGCTTTTGTTTGAATTTGCTTCTCCACTGTATTACAGTTTTTAGGAAGCTTTGTCATAGAATACAACATTGAAAAAGTAGTGAAGAAATTCACCAAGTGCTAAGATTCATCTCTTGTGAAAAAGAAGTTAAAGTAATTTTATGAGAAAATGAAATTATTTAGCTTAATGAATAAAAGTGTTCTTGAAAGAATTCAACTTTTTATCATTTACAACCTTAAAATAAAACTAACATTTTATGACCTGAAAGCAATGTCTCCTAAATTAAATATGGATATCATTTTCTTATTCCTGCCACTAATGATTACCTGTCTGGAGGAGTCTACACATGAGATTCTAGCTATAATACATATACTTATACATTTCACCATATGTAGAATGGGTTTCTACCCACACTTACCCCAGTGTATATTCAACAAATGCAAACCAAAATTACATGAAACTAAAATAAAAGTACAAATAAAGGTAAAATGAAAAAGAATGCATTTATATAATTGAATCACTTTGCTGTACTATAGTAATTAAGATAGAAAATTGTAAATCAGCTATACTTTAATAAAATAAATTTTAAAAAGATCTTTCTGGCTGGGAACAATATAACATAGTCTATTTAAAAGTCAAAAGTTATTGCTGAATTTTCTCCTTTCCTGGAATATCTATACAACTTCTCTCTATTCCTGTGAGTAATTGAGAGATGATGGAATTTATATCTTACATTTTTAAAGCACTTACATTGCTAATTCCAAAAACAAAAGTCCATTAAAAAAAGATCTAATTAAAATAAAGTAGTTGAAATCCCTGGAGAAAACTAGTTTTTCCCCTAAGAGCTTAGCTGCAATCAAGAAAACCAGATAAACATCCATGTCAGAGAAATTGACAGACCTAAAATTGATTTCCTTAAAAGTTAAAAAAATTTATAATGAGTAATATATTTGTAAATAAGCCGGGAAAAAAAGAAAAGAAAAAACATTGTAAGTGCTTTCCCTCTCATCACAATTTTGTTACTTTGAATTTTATGTTTGTTTCTAAATGTAGGTGAATTTATATTAAAGAGCAATTGATTTTATTATAAATGAAATATAAAGACTAAACAACTTAACGAGGTGCTGACAATTCCAAAAGTGAGATAAGGGAAACTTTATAAAGGCAAATGAACGAGGACACTCTTCAGTAAATGCAAAGAACCAACCAGAAGAGAAATGAACTGTTTTCACAAAAAATGTGGAAAGTTGTTTTTTATCACCATTGTTTTCTTACCACTTTAAAACAAACAAACATATAGAATACTGGCTTGAACCAAATTTTTATTTTGATTCTTGATTTAAAAATAATAAAATCAAAAGAAAGGTTTCTTTGTTTTTTGTTTTCTTTAGTAAATGAAGTTAAACTAGAGTGTGCCTTTACCTAGAAGTATAGCTGAATAAAATTGTCACTTAAATCATCTTCAAAGTTCAAAAAATTCTAGACCTAGAGAGAGACAGTTTGTTTGATTTTTAAAGTTAAAGTATAGTTGGTTTAAAATATTATATCACTTTCAAGTATACACCATAGTGATTCTGTATTTGTACTGATCATACTCTATTAAAAACTGTTGCAAGATGATGGCTATTAGGAAAGATAGTTTATATGTAGATAAACTAAGGGTACTGGTGCTGCTGCTGCTGCTAAGTCGCTTCAGTCGTGTCCAACTCTGTGCGACCCCATAGACGGCAGCCAACCAGGCTCCCCTGTCCCTGAGATTCTCCAGGCAAAAACACTGGAGTGGGTTTCCATTTCCTTCTCCCATGCATGAAAGTGGAAAGTGAAAGTGAAGTCCCTCAGTCTTGTCCGACTCTTTGCGACCCCATGGACTGCACACCAGGCTCCTCCATCCATGGATTTTCCAGGCAAGAGTACTGGAGTGGGTTGCCATTGCCTTCTTCAAAACTAAAGGTACTAGGCACATTTAAGCTTTAGGGAGCAAAACAGAAAAGCTAACAATAATCAATTATAAAATATCTTTTGGTTCTTAGATTATGTGGGCAATTATTGTGTCTTGTTATCAGAGGATATCTCATTCTATTTTGAGTAACGGCTAATAGAAATAACACAAAAAGAGCATAGAACAGACTATTAATGGAAATAATTTGTTAAAAAAATACTGAAAGGAGTAGGAAACAAAATTAATAAAATGGAGGAGAGCATGGCAACCCACTCCAGTATTCTTGCCTGGAAAATCCTCATGGAGAGAGGAGCCTAGAGGGCTACAGTCCATAAGGTTGCAAAGAGTCAAACATGACTAAGTGACTAAGCACAGCAAAGTACAAACCTAGAATATTAAAATTGGAAAAGAAACTCAAAGAGGTAATATAACTTGACCAAGGATATAGAATCTGTTAAAAGCAGCAATGTGCTTAAAGCTTTTGTTACATTCTTATGATTTATTTTGCCTTATATTGTAGTATGAAAAATATCTTACTTCTTCAACTATTATTCAACCAAAATATTTCAAATTTTAAATTTGAAGTTGTTGTGTTTTAGTCACTAAGCTGTGTCTGACTCTTTGTGACTCCATGGACTGCAATACACCAGGCTTCCCTGTCCTTCACTATCTCCAGAAGTTTGCTCAAATTCATACCCATTGAGTCAGTCATACTATCTAACCATCTCAGCATGTGCCACCCTCTTCTCCTTTTACCTTCAGTCTTTCCCAGCATCAAGGTCTTTTCCAAGAAGTCGACTCTTTGCATCCAGGTGGCCAAAGTATTGGAGGGTCAGCTTCAGCATCAGTCCTTCCAATGAATATTCAGGGTTGATTTCATTTGGGATTGACTGGTTGGATCTCCTTATTCATGGGACTCTCAAGAGTCTTCTCCATCATCACAATTTGAAAGCACCAATTCTTTAGTGCTCAGTCTTTCTTATGGTCAAATTCTCACATCTGTACATGACTACTGGAAAAACCAAAGCTTTGACTATGCAGACCTTGGCTGGCAAAGTGATGTCTCTGCTTTTTCATATGCTATCTAGGTTTTTCAAGGAGCAAGCATCTTTTAAGCATAAGAGTTTTTTAATTAATTATTACTTACTGGTCTTTACATGAATTTTTAATATCTAAGCGACTTCTGTTTATATTTGTGCATAAAAATCTTCAAGAAATGTCTTGAATAGTACATCCATATTTGCCTCATTTCTCCAGTCTTAAAGTAAGATTGATCAATGCATCAGTTTAAACTAAATACATATTATTATTCTTATGGGTAACCCAAACTAAGCTTTTTCTTGGGAGAATTTTTTAAAACTGATATAGGATATTAACAGGAATACAAACTAACTACTTTATTCTTGACAAACAGTTCAATTACTTTATACTTCCATATTCTTTCTCTCTTTATTAGTATTATTTAGAAACTTTGATACTCATAATAGGAAAACAAAAAGCAATTGGGGAAATACATCCATTCCTATACAGGAATCTTTGTAACTGTGTGTCTCAAACTGAGCTGGGGAAGTAGTTATCTACTTCAAGCACATTGTTTCATCAAAAAGTCTTCCTGGCTGTTTCAAATAACTTAGATTTGCAGAGAGGATAACTAGAAGGGTCTGGAAGAGTGCTGAAACTTTTATGATGTTCTGATCATAGGCTAATGCCTTTGTAACTTTGAGTGGCTGAAACAAAAGTACCTTAAGCTGGATGGCTTTTCAACACAGAAATGTATTTCTCTTGGATCTGGAGGCTGGAAATATGATATTAGGGGCCCTCATCTCCGATGAGGGCCCTCTTCCAAGTTGGAGACTTGTATCTTCCCATGGTAGAAGGGACAAACTAGTGCTCTAAGATTTCTTTTATAAGAGCACTAATTCCATTCATGAAGGTGGACCCTCAAGATGAAAGTAACTCCTAAAGTCCTCACCTCCTAACACCAATGACATTGGCTGTTAGGTTTCAACAGAGGAATTTTATGGAAACAGATTCAGTCCATAGTAGTTAAAGAATGGAGACATATATATGGAGAGAGAGAGAGATTTTCTTTGTCTCTTTTCACAGACTTTACCCCTTAAGGTAGTTTAGATTCACAGTAAAATTGAGAGGAAGGTAGATTTCTCATGTACCTCTGTTCCCCGCATACATAGCCTTTCCTATTATCAGCATCCCTCATCAGATTGTTACACTTCCTATAGCTGATGAGCCTACATGCTGCGGCTAAGTCACTTCAGTCGTGTCCGACTCTGTGCGACACCATAGACCGCAGCCCACCAGGCTCCCCAGTCCCTGGGATTCTCCAGGCAAGAACACTGGAGTGGGTTGCCATTTCCTTCTCCAATGCACAAAAGTGAAAAGTGAAAAGTGAAAGTGAAGTCGCTCAGTCGTGTCCGAGTCTTAGCAACCCCATAGACTGCAGCCTACCAGGCTCCTACGCCAATGAGATTTTCCAGGCAAGAGTACTAGAGTGGGCTGCCATTGCTTTCTCCCTTTTGAAGGTACTATTATTGTAAATGATTTTGTGCTTTTAATTTCAAATTCTACTTGTTCATTCTTGGTATGTAAGATTACAATTGACGTTTGTATATTAACCTTGTATCTTGCAACCTTGCTATAATTGCTAATTTGTCCTAGATGTGTTTTGTTGTTGTTGGGTCTTTCAGATTTTCTATGTTAAGCAATCATCTGTGAACAAAACAGTCTTATGTCTTCCTTTCCCATCTGTGCACTTTTTGTTTTCTTTCTTTTATTCCATTCACTAGAATTTCAAGTATAATATTCAAATGTTATGGAGAGGGAGCATCCTTGTCTTGCTCCTTGTCTTAATGGGAAAGCTCTGCATTTCTAATTGAGAATGATATAATATGTTCCTAAATTATTGAGAAATTCTAATCATGAGAGGGTGTTGATTTGTATCTAATGATTTTTCTACCTCTATTTATATGATCATGTGGTTTTTCTTCTTTAGCCTATTGATGAAATGGATTATATTGATTTTTGAATAGTGAATCAGCATTGCATATTTGAGATAAACCTCATTTGATTGTGATATTGGTAGATGTTTTCATGAACATATAGATAATAGCTCCTGAACATGTTGTCCCATTTGTGTAACAAATAGAGGAAAAAACTATTGCTAAATGTATGTCAATCATTAATATGTATGCATGTGTGTGTGCATGCACAGAGAAAGAGAGACAGGCCAGGAATGAGAGAGAGAGAGTTTGAATAAGAGTCAAAAATCCTCTTTTCAAATAATCCATATTGATCATGAATGTATTCTTGAGAAGACTGTATGTACTACAGTCAAGAATATGGTCTCCAAAGCTAAGTCATATTGTTTCAGGTCCTATTTCAAACAATCACAAGCAATCTGACCTTGTTCAAGCTTCTGAGCCTCTTTGTGCCTTTGCTTCCCATCCTTAAATAGGAATGATGATGAAAATGATCATTTCTTCTTCCTAAAGTTGCTGAAATAAAAGAGTACAGATAAAGGACCCAAGAAAGCATCTGGTATTTTGCCACCCATATTTAGGTATCCATGGTTACCGATAAAACAATCAACGAATTATGAATGAAAAATGTACAAGAAATGACAGGTTGAAAGGTACCAAACTTGTGTTCAACTTGTGTTCAACTTGTGTGCAAACTTAAGTTTTGCAAATCAAAGGACTTCACAATATCTTCCAGTGTGTTCTGTTGTATTTATTCATATTTGTTTGACTTTTCTAAGGTATTTTCCAATCTTTTTTGATTTGGGGTTAATCTGAAGATTCTCACTTTTAGATGAGTCCATTGAAAACCAAGAAATTTTAATTGGCAAATAAATTAATTTCTAAAATAATATATATAATAACGAATGTGTTCATGGATACACACACCAGTTATTTTAAAATAAATTAAGTAAAGTACTTGGAAGAAAACCTTTTTATATCCATGTTGTTATTGTTGTTGTTCAGTTGCTAAGTTGTATTTGACACTTTTGCCAACCCATCGGCTATAGCCCACCGACTCCTCTGTCCCTGGGATTTTCCAGGCAAGAATACTGGAGTGGGTTGCCATTTCCTTCCCCAGGGGGTCTCCCCAACCCAGATACCAATAGTCCATGGTCAATATGGATTATTTCATATCAGGATTTTTGCATCTTATTTCTGAACTTTCTGCATCTGTGTGTGTGTCTCTGTCTCTCTCTGTGTATGCTTGCACACCCACATGCATGGATACAAATTGTTGACACATACTTAGCAATAGGCTTTTACTGCATTGGCAGGTAGATTCTCTACCGCTGAGCCACCAGGGAATTTCTTTTTAAATCTATAGATAGTAGTATCATGGAAAAAGCAAGAGAGTTCCAGAAAAACATCTATTTCTGCTTTATTGACTATGCCAAAGCCTTTGACTGTGTGGATCACAATAAACTGTGGAAAATTCTGAAAGAGATGGGAATACCAGACCACCTGACTTGCCTCTTGAGAAATCTGTATGCAGGTCAGGAAGCAACAGTTAGAACTGGACATGGAACAACAGACTGGTTCCAAATAGGAAAAGGAGTACATCAAGGCTGTATATTGTCACCCTGCTTGTTTAACTTCTATGCAGAGTACATCATGAGAAATGCTGGACTGGAAGAAGCGCAAACTGGAATCAAGATTGCCGGGAGAAATATCAATCACCTCAGATATGCAGATGACACCCTTATGGCAGAAAGTGAAGAGAAACTCAAAAGCCTCTTGATGAAAGTGAAAGTGGAGAGTGAAAAAGTTGGCTTAAAGCTCAACATTCAGAAAACGAAGATCATGGCAACCAGTCCCATCACTTCATGGGAAATAGATGGGGAAACAGTGGAAACAGTGTCAGACTTTATTTTTTTGGGCTCCAAAATCACTGCAGATGGTGACTGCAGCCATGAAATTAAAAGACGCTTACTGCTTGGAAGGAAAGTTATGGCCAACCTAGATAGCATATTGAAAAGCAGAGACATTACTTTGCCAACAAAGGTCCATCTAGTCAAGGCTATGGTTTTTCCAGGGGTCATGTATGGATGTGAGAGTTGGACTGTGAAGAAAGATGAGCGCCGAAGAATTGATGCTTTTGAACTGTGGTGTTGGAGAAGACTCTTGAGAGTCCCTTGGACTGCAAGGAGATCCAACCAGTCCATTCTGAAGGAGATCAGCCCTGGGATTTCTTTGGAAGAAATGATGCTAAAGCTGAAACTCCAGTACTTTGGCCACCTCATGCGAAGAGTTGACTCATTGGAAAAGACTCTGATGCTGGGAGAGATTGGGGGCAGGAGGAGAAGGGGACAACAGAGGATGAGATGGCTGGATGGCATCACTGACTTGATGGACGTGAATCTGAGTGAACTCCAGGAGTTGGTGATGGACAGGGAGGCCTGGCGCGCTGCGATTCATCGGGTCGCAAAGAGTTGGACATGAATGAGCGACTAAACTGAACTGAACTGAATAAAAATGTTTAATTAATATATCCAGTCTAGTAGTGAGAAGTATTTACAGGTGATTTTTGTATATTTCATATGTTTGTTAGGTAACCAGTGAAATGGTGTCCTGGTGCAATAGAATTCTAAGTAAAGTAAATTGGTTTATACACCTCACAATAGTCCTCATATGGCAAATGGGAGATTTGCCAGTGACTCTCTGTGGGAGATAAATGCTATATGGGAGACTTGTTTCATATTTTATCTAGAACTATTGGTGCCTCAGATGGTAAAGAATTTGCCTGCAATGTGGGAGACCTGGGTTTAATCCCTGGCTTAGGAAGATCCCCTGGCATGGAAACCCACTTCAGTATTCTTGCCTGGAGAATCCCCATGGAGGGGAGCCTGGCAGGTTACAGTCTATGGGGTCGCAAAGATTTGGACACGACTGAGTGACTAAGCACATATATAAGGCAATTTGCAATCAAAAGATTTTGGTTAAACCATGACTCTTTTGTTGGAGAGAAAGCCCGTTTTTTTTTTTTTTTTTTTCCTTCTTGCAAAGTATATCTTTTTACTTATTTATTTTGTATGTTAGTTGTACTGTAAATTATACAAGTTTCAATACATAAGTGCTTATAAATGAATTTATGAATATGCATTTCACAAAATTGTATTCTATTATCAGTATTCTATTATTAGTCAAAATCGTATTCTATTATTAGTCAAAGAGCTTTTAGATAATTTTTATTTATTTATTTGACTGTACTACAGTCATTAGTTACAGCAAGCAGGATCTTGCATCTTCCTTGCAGTATTGGGGATTTTTAGTTGTGACATGCAGGCTTCCTTAACTGCAGCATGGGAACTCAGCAGAGAATGGGGATCTAGTTCCCTGACCAGGAATCTAAACAGGGCCTCTGCACTGCTAGTAAGGAATCTTAGCCACCAGACCACCAAGGAAGTCCCTAGACAATTTTAAAATTATTTATGGTAAAAGAGATTGTTATTTTGGTCTTTATTTTTATTTCCCCCAATCATAAGATGAAAAAACTTCCCCCAAACGACCAGCCAGTACAGCAGAACTATTGAGATGATTGCAACATGCTTAGCAAAGCTTTGGCTTTCCTATTTGACACAAATAGGATGAGATATCTGTGAACTATCACCTGCTTTACAAAGACACTTCATATAACACTATTTCACTATAATCATAGCTTAACGCATGAGCAAGTACTTAGATCTTCATTGTTTCAAATGTTTAAATTCAGCCACACTTTGGGGGCATTTATTTTTCTAGGAAAAATATTTTCAGAGTCATAATTTAATCATAAGGAATAAGTAGAGCAGAAATTTGGAGTCTCCCTGCTAAAGTTTATTTTATTTTTTTCATTTGTGTGACTCCTATAGACCAGCTCTTTGTTTTCTGAAGGTCAGGTGACAATTACACTAACTATAAACATTCATTCTATTTCACTGCTAAGTGATTTCTACTTTAAATTGCTTCTAAATCTTTCCTCACCCACCTTAAATCCAATATTTATTTTAACCTTGAGCTGCCTAAGACCTTTAATAGGAAGCTTCAAAGCATTTTAAAAATCGTATCCTTTTTAAATCTTTCTCATTTGAATGCGAGTGCCTTGAAAGCTCAAACAGTGTTGGTTGTTCTTATTGAAGTTTATAATGCTTTAGATATTCAAATCAGCTCTATGTCTTCCATTTGTTATGCAAATCTTTAAACTTTATATACTGCATGGTTTATCTACATTAATACAGCTTTCACTAACAGGTCTTACCAGAGCAGACATATACTCTAAAGGTGCATATTTTTAGTGTCTTGAATTACCATAAAATCATAAAAATAGTGTGTATTGCTTTACTCTAATCTGACTCAGTTTTATGTGGTTGTTGAAAGCCCTTTTACATTCCATTCTGTGTCTGGAGGTCTGTGTATAAAACTGATTCAGAAAAAGCAAAGTGAAGACACCTGCTGACTTATAGCACAAATAGTAAAATATCTTAGAGCCTGCTGAAAGGAGAATTGGAACAATATGTCATTACTGAAGGCTCACTTGCAAGTTCTAATGTATTATAATGAAAACAGTATGACAAAACTAATGAGACAGTGAAGATTTGGGTAATTGTTCCTACAATGTATGGTAACTTTTCCAGCCGTTATTGGCAAACATAAAACCTAATGAGATTTTATTAATTTAAATGCAGTACATCTGCAAAACATTTCCTTCCTTGCATTCTCCTCTGATAGTCTTCCTTTCCTCATGGACTTGATCCTTTTAAGTTAATTGTTCTGTATTGTACACTCTCCAAACAAAACAGTTGACATAAACCTGAATCAAACTTTTTTCCATTTATTTTTGCATATCTTGTCCTGAAACATATTATATGCAAGCTTGTGTAGATAATCAGTCCAACATTTAATAGAGAGCATAATACTTGCAATTATAACAAAAACTATTTCTGTTAGATTCTTTTGAGTGTCCTTTTAAAGCTCTAGAAATGTCATTATTTTCTTGATTCGTGAAAGGGAAGAAATTAATTTCCTGTTATTATCAGCCATATGCTTTAAATTGTCAAAAGATGAAAAATGAACATGTAGAAGCATTCTGATTATTGACTGCCTTTTATTTAACCAATCACTATTTGCTAAGTTTTTAAGTATTACATTTGATAGAGAGGCTCAGTCTACTTCTAAAGACTAAATTTCAATTTTCTCTCTGTTTTTACATATGTAGTACAATGTTCTTTTGTTTAAAAATGAAAATATTTTCATCATAAAGGACTTTAAAAATAACATCATTTTAGACATAAAAAAACATGGAAATGCTGATTTTCTAATATGAACCTTTAATTCATATCCATTCTCAGCTTAATTCACTTTACTCTGTATCTTTGTCAAACTACCCTGTCATAAACACATGATAGGTGAAATCTTGACTTTGCAGTGTTAGGTAAAAGAACATTTCTTGATAAAGGCACTGGTAACATTGCCAGCTCTTTGGTAGAGAAAGCAATAGAGCTGTCAGGAAGTTCAAAAATTATATTGTCTCTACTAGAATAACTGGAAAGAGATCTTATTCACTTTTCCTCTGAGTTTTGCAGGTCACTTTGGATTTACAGTAGGGCATTTTATTACAGTTTGAGAACTAGTTCATTGTTATCAAACATTTTTTCATGAAAGCATATACGACTGGATCAAATTCTAACTATTTCTCTGTGATTTTTCTAGGTTATGATTATGACAAAAAAGTATTTAAACAGAGGGCTATTTTTTCTTCTAGATTTTAGAATTTAGGTGAATACACTTTTTATTTTATAAAGGAGATAGGGTTTGCAGAATATCTTAAAACAGTAACTTTCAATAACCTTTTTAAAGTTGGAATCAAAAAATTTTTTAAAGACTAAGTCTCCACAAAATAACAAATATTTAGATAATGAAATTAGAGCAACATGTTCTTAAATTTGCCATATGTTCTACAGATATTACTTGTTTTCTGTTCCAAAATATGTATATCGCTTGGAGGAAGCATTTCCTGCAAGAAATTACAAAACAACGTGTGTCATAGGAGAATGTAAACATATTCTCTGTCCCTTGTTGATTTCATGACAGGCTCTAAGGTACTTAATTGTATACTGTTTAGGTAAGTATATGATTTTATTAATGCAGCTTAGAGTATTTTCATATACACAATCTGATGGTTTTCTTTATTGTGTTATATTTCAGTGAAGCATATGTTTTGTTGTAAATCGCAACAAAGAAAAATAAAGTTGAAGGATATCTATGAATTTCTATTGCCAATTGCATCTTTAATATTCAAATAATTCTCATGGAATTATTATTAAAGGATGAGATCTCTGGTTCAATCCTCTAAACTTTGTGTTAAATTATTACCTGTTGTGGTTGCTTAATTTACTCTACAAATATTTTTTTAAGAATAGCCTGTACGTCAGATGCTGTTATCCATTTAATATTGCCTACTCTCTTCAAAAAAGCATAGGGTATATGAGAACAGGCATGTAATGTGTATAATCACACAAGTATGAAACTTGTAATAAAATATACAAATTCCTATGGTTTAATTGCTTTTTAACAAAAATATGCGGTCTTAATTTTAACTCTATATTACCAATTTATATAGATTTGTGAAAGATTTTCTACCCAATTGTTCAATGTTAATCTCTCTCTCACACACACAGACACACTCACACACAAAATGGATGAATCATTTGGTTCTTTGGTAATAACAGTTAAGAAATGAGTTGTGAAATAATTCTTGAGTTCTTCCTACCTTACTTAATCAGAGACTGTAATTCTCCCACTATAAACTAAAACATAATGAAAATACTTTATGATAAGATAGAATACCATAAAATACATTTTTTTGTATTGCGTGATTTTTCTCATAAGAATCTTTTTAAGAGCTCAGTCTCAACTCTCATATGTGTATCTCACCTAATCTTTGCATTTTGTGTGTGTGTGTGTGTGTGCGCGCGCGCATGTATACTTGAAAGGTAAACTTTAGTTCAGACTTATCTTGATACAAATCCTGTATGTTAATTACTAGCTATGGAAATTTTCACATTATTTATATTTTCCAGACTCCAGCTTGCCTACCAATAAAATGGGGATAACATGGAGATAATGATGAATACTTTGGAGAATAATTGAGAACATTATGTGAAATAATGCATGTGACATGTGACAGCAAATTATGGCAAAAAGAAGAGTCTATATAAATGCTGCTCCTTTCTCTCATATTAAACATCTTTTTGCTTAATTACGACTTTTATTGTAGGTTAACACAACTCAATTTCCTGCTTTCCATGAACATAAAAATTGATGTCCTGCCAGTTTCAACAACCTCGGCTCTCTGTAAACTGAATAAAATATACTTAATAAAATACTGCTTTCTTTTATGAAAAGAACACTCACAAATCCAGTAAAAGCTCCTTTATTTTTTCATTCTCTTCCTCTTACTGTTATGCAGTTCTTGCTTTTGCTTTTTCTTCCTAGAGGCAAACTGCAATGCTAAACTCATGGTATAGAAGCATTGTCTTTGAAAAAATAATTAAGTGCCAGAGAAGGAGATTGTCAATGAACAAAGTAAATTACCTATTTAACTGCATTTTTAATGAAAATTATGTAGTTACAACATTTTTTTTTAATTAAGCTTCTTATTTTGTATTGGGGTATAGACAGTTAACAATATTGTGATAGCTTCAGGTGGACAGGACAGAGTAAGATTTTACATTTGGAAACCGGTAAAAGACACACATGGTAGCAGCAGTGTACCAAGGGTGGGATGGGAGAGAGTAGTCAGCCTGGTACAGGCAATGAGAATGTGAATTGTCAGTAGAAATGTTAAAAACAATAATAGCACTGACTAAATATCTATATTTTATTGTAATGATAGTATAGTAATTCAGTAACAATTTCAGTGATAAACTCTTCAATCTGAGCAGAGTACACACACCATGCTAATTAGTCAGGGATGATTGTAATTCCATAGTCTCAAAATATGGATGTGGAAAGTATTTTTCTGATCTCATGTAGAAAATGAGAGTGGTCAGTGACCTATAGTGTTACTGAGGTACAAGTTAGGTGACCTTATCAACAAAAATTGCTTAGGTCTTGTAGCATATTTTATAGTGACAAATAGCAAATAAGGTATTTTGAAAGAATCATATGGATCATATTAATACAATACAGATAGATTACTTTGCTCTTGGCACATATTTTAGGCTCAATTTTTACTAATGTTTATGTTCTTGATAGCATAGCAGAAACTAGTTTTAGATGTAACAAAAATATTTTTTTTTCAATAACAGATGATCATGTGATTCAAGGAATACTTCAAAAGAAAAGGGTTTGAAGAGAAGTGAAGTTTTCTGTCCATTTACCATGTGACATCATTTCCAATTCATTTGCCATTTTACAGTAGTTGAAAAATGTGTAATAAATTCATAGATTAAATACCACTCTAACTAAAGATAATCAATCAAAAATGACAGCTGATTGATTTCTTTTGTAAATGAGAATATACATGTTGTTTAATTGATTTCAATATGCTTGAAAGATGATTTGAAAGTCATATACTCAAAAGAATATTGCTGCTGTTTTAGGGAGAATTTGAGAAGTTCAAAAATGGGACTCATTGACTGACTTGAGATCTTTTTTCCTTTCAGGACAAGGAAATTTATAACCTAGTCATTCATTTGGAACTCACTATGAATGCAGATAATTAGAAAAAAAAATTAAGCCATGAAGAAGTCTCAGTTTTTAAATTTATCAAGAGTTTCTTCCCAGTTACTTTATTTATTTATTTTTTAAATTTTATTTTATTTTTAAACTTTACAATATTGTATTAGTTTTGCCAAATATCTAAATGAATGCACCACAGGTTACTTTAGAATTTGAATCAAACTATTTTGAATGAAATATAGAATGCCTTTTCTGTGAAGAATCTGCCTGCAGTGCAGGAGACCCCGGTATGATCCCTGGGTTGGGAAGATCCCCTGGAGAAGTAAATGGCAACCCACTCCAGTATCCTTGCCTGGAAAATCTCATGGACAGAGGAGCCTGGTGGGCTGCAGTCCATGGGGCTGCAAAGAGTCGGGCAAGACTGAGTGACTAACACTTATTTACTTACTTACTTATATCATAAAGAAAAATTATGACCTCCCTTGAGTACTAATGATTACAGAACCTAGGTACCATAACAGGCAAGAAACAGATGGCTCTACAATGCATGAACATTTTAAAATAAACAGTAATACAAGTTAGAGTAAAATTCTTATTAAGAATGCAGTTTTAACCATGTTAACCGTTGTTGATTTTGATACTTAAAACTATTCATAGATCCTGGAAAGGGGAAAATCCAATTAATAGAGAATATGATGAAAGTGTAGTATTAACTGTATTATTTACAATTAAGTCATCTCTTGGAAAGAAAAAGATAAGAATTGTATTTTGGTTTCATGAGACAAGGCCTATAAATATTTTTAATTGCATTTATGATATTTGAGTAGGCTTATTACATATATCTACTCATTTTCTTATTCTAAAATATGTATGTTTGTTTATAATGTAGCCTAATACAGAAGGTCCACACTATGCATTTTTTTCCTCTGACTTGGTAATCGTAAGTGTTTAATTGACACTTAGATGTCATAAGTGCATAGATCATTTTTCATAGATCATAGATCATAGATCATTTTTCTAATGAACTAATTTAAAACATAATGGTTAAAGATGTATATTTTTAACACCCAGTTTTCAATGTCTTTGAGGGCATATTTCCTTGAGAATAACATACTACACATGTAGACAAAAATTGTGATAAATACATTACTTACTCTAATAAAGGTTTAACGATGATCGTGAAGATTTACATATGGTTTCTTTTACCAGGTTTGATTTTCACAAATGACTGACCTTTGTTAGGTCTTTTAAAGCACAGAATTACATGACAGAAATGAATACTCCTTCATACCGGATCATGTATCTTCAGGTCTAGTAGAAATACTAGATCTAATACTAATATAGCAGTAGGAAAATGGACTGTGGAGTTAAATACAATTTGAAAATCTACCTTCCCCTTTAGCCTCTATGTGTACTTTGGCCATTTGTTTCTTATTTCTATCCTTATATAATTAAGGGTGTTTAATTATACATTTTGCACCCAATTATGAACATTAAATGAGCTACGTGATCTGTTTGATATGTATTCAGCATTTCAAGTCATTCCTCCTTTCCATTTTCTTCTAGCATAAAAAATTATTGTGATTTTTTAATTCTGAAAAATAAAGTTTTAATTCATAATCTTTTTTTAAACATCATAAATATTGTGTTTATTTAACTTTTTGGAATACAAAATTTCAATAGATAATAGATTGTATAAATTAAATTTTATAGAAGTTATTAATGATCATTTTTAGGGTGCCAACCAAACAGATTCAAAACTTTGCTAGACTTTATTTAAATTATGATTAAAATAATGAAATATTGTCTCTGAAATTCGACTTGTATATACGAGATTCATTGAAATCTGTTTTTACAAAATCTGAAATTTCCTTTATTCAGAAATAATGAGAAACAAAGCAAACACAAAAATGAACTTGGATTCTTATTGCTTCAATGAGACACTACTGCAAAAAAGCGATACTTCAAGTGAGAATCTCATTTCTGCTTATCCACAGAGTCAGGAAATTCTCTGAAAGGACATACTTAGATGAACACATGAAAGGGAAAGCCACTCAGTCATGTCTGACTCTGTGACTCCATGGACTATATAGTCCATGGGATTTTCCAGGCCAGAATACTGGTTGGGTAGTCTTTCCCTTCTCCAGGGGATCTTCCCAATCCAGGAATTGAACCCAGGTCTCCCACATTGCAGGCAGATTCTTTACCAGCTGAGTCACCAGGGAAGCCCAAGAATACTGGAGTGGGTAGCCTATCCCTTCTCCAGGGGATCTTCCCAATGAACATATGTTTCATTTACTATGATGTTGCTATTATTAAACTGTAATTGGTTATGTACCTCACATATTGAGTTTTTAGGCATGCATTATGAAAAACTCTAGGTCATTCTAATCTACACTCACAGAAATGAATGGTTAGTTTTAATTGCCTTTTCAAGTAATAATTAAGCATTTGATTTATAGCCATAGCATATATAAACAAAGAAATACAATGTACCAATTGGTGTATAAAACAATTTCTCCAATTTCAGACAGATCATTTCTGTCCTTAAGATTCCTGTTCACATATGCCAATTTATGACTTGCTAGCATTTCCCATTGACAACTTTAACAGCATACAAGTAGATTTCTTAACAGAACACAATAAGAAGTGTTAGTGATTGCATCTTTTAAAATTAAAATAGTAAAATGGCTAGTTTTAGTCTTATACATTGTCGCACCAAATTATTCAGTCTGAATCCATACCAATTTTAAACTATCCAAATAAAAGTACTTTTTATCACTTGGAGTATTGGTTGTTTTTTTTTTGGTCTAAAGTAGTTTTTAGAGATACCTTTCTAAGTAAGCTATCATCAGTGATTAATCAGAAATATGTAGACTCTCAAAGTCATAGAGAAGTTGATTAACAACCTCAGTGTTTGATCCACAGTCAGTTAGACAATATTTACATTTGTACGAACATTAGCTATGAACCTGAAGAGAATCCATTCTGTTTTGTGTCAGATCAAAATATTGTAAAATTCTTTCATATATCTATAGTAAAATGCTTGTTTTTAGCCCTTTCTTATTACTCAATTTTCTCCACTTTTAGTCAATACAGATGTAATTACACTTTATTATTCAGAATCCACCTTCTCAAATCTCGGAAAACAGCTTATTTTGTGAACAAAGAATTTTCTCCAGGCCAAGCCTTAGACTTTGGTTTAAATATCCCCATTTCTTTCAGTAGTTTTGAAATGATAACATTTTCAGGATTTTTCTTATTTCATCTGGATTTTTGTGAATTCAACAAACTTTGATCATGTTGTATATTTTTGGTGACAGTTATTTTACTCAAATGGGGTTAACTAGGACTCTCTTTCAGAAGTGTGTTGAAAATGATGCACCACTCTCAGAAGTTCAGCATGATAGACTGCATAGCCAGGGCATAGGATAGATGTATTTAAAGAAAAGATCCAAAGCCTCTTTCCTTTAGAATATTATTGTAATATTCTATTCAGGTTCTGCTTAAAATTATAAATTATTCATTAAAAAATCAGCAAGTCTTTAACATTCTTTATATCAGATATGTATAATGTATAATAATTATTAATATGCAAAAATTAGAAGAAAAAAAATCAGCTCTCTTAGTCACCTGTGACTATGTATAATTCCAAATATATTAATCTCAGATTTTCTTACTGTTAGTCAGGAAGTTAGCAAGGAGAGATGGCACTGACGGCTGAACGTCTAATAGCTGCCTAATCCCGCCAAGCTATTTACCAGTTCTGCCCCTTCAGTACTCCAAAATGATCAGGGGACTGGAAAAATTCCCCACTGGCCTACTGGAGGGACCTTCCCCACTCTAACACATGTACACACCTCATCCCATCATGTCCTAAAACAATCTTTGGCTGCCATTAGGCTCATTAAATGTCCATAAATATTCTATAAATACATACATCTGATTATAACAGACTGAACTATGGAAAGGACATGCACAGTAGAGTCTATTGTTATATAACCTGCAACTCTCAATTAAGAGGGCTTACCCTGTGGCTCAGCTGGTAAAGAATCTACCTGCAATGTAGGAGACCTGGGTTTGATCCCTGAGTTGGGAAGATCCCCTGGAGAAGAGAAGGGCTACCCACTCCAGTATTCTGGCCTGGAGAATTCCATGAACTGTATAGTCCATCGACTGAGACTGTCAGTGACCTCCTGGATTATGCAAACAATCTTACCTTAAAAACTCTGCATGCACCCACCCCTCTAGGGCCATTGCCTGTATTGGTTTGGCCGACCTCTCTCTTTAGGTGTTGTCTCTGTTCTCTCCTTGTGTGGGTGCTCAGTTGCTCAGTGGTGTCCGAGATTTGTGACCCTGTAGACTGTAGCCCACCAAGCTCCTCTGTCCATGGGATTCTCCAGGCAAGACTACGTGTGTGGGTTGCCAAAACTCTCTTGCAACCAGTAAGACTACAGATTCTTCTTTGTGTCCTTGGGACTTCCCCGGTGGCACTAGTGGTAAAAGGACCTGCCTGCCAATGCAGGAGATGTAAGAGACATAGGTTTGGGCCCTGGGTCAGGAAGATCCCCTGGAGGAGGGCATGCAGGCACAAGAACCAAGGTCCACAGTAGGAGGGGTCTACAGACTGTCGTCCGCTACCATTACTTTACCCCCTGAGTTTGGATCTCTACAGTTGAGATTCCTCCAGTATCAGACTCGTGAAATCATCTTTGCAATAGCTACCAGAACAAGAACATTTAATTCAATCACATGACTAATTAGATAAGGATTTCAGAACTGCCATCTGACTTGGCCAAGTCTTTGATAAATTTTATCAATGCCTTTTCTGGTCTACTCTTTCTATAAAATGTTAAAAGAAAATAAATAATGTACCTTGTAATACTTTTCTATGAGTGTACTTTTAGCTAGTCAAAAAACCAAAGCAAAACAAAAACAAAGCTATATTTGGCAAGACCCTCTACCTCTGTAAAATAATTCAATTATCATATAGCCAAAGATTTTATAAAAGCTTTCCTGCCAATAGTTTTGAACATAATTATTCTTTCCATTCCACTAGAAGAGTTACAGAGGAAATGTCTATATTTCAATAATGACAAATCAAGCTTTTTGCCCACTGAATTGAAAGAAGACACTAGAAGGTTATTTGTGGAAACTGAGTCACAGATAGTGTGCATAATTGCCAAGGTTCAGACACTAAAACTAATAAGTGGTAGAACTGAAACCCAATCCAGATTGTATTAGTTCCAGAGTCTGTATTCTTTCAATGATACTTCATTATGAAGATCAGGAGTCTTACAATGAGGAAAGAATTAGATATTTTTGTCAAAAAAATCAATTATGCATGTGATCAAAATGAGTCAGATATGCAACTAGCTCACTATTAATGTAGAGAAAATCATAGGGAGAGTGGAAAATTGAAAATGATTTCACATTTTACAATGAGCAAAATTGATGACGTGACAATGAACAGGGTATTTTAAAACATAAGTTGCAAGGAATATAAACTGGAAGAAGAGGGTAAATGTACACATTAAAAGAGATGTAGGGTGTCAACTGTTTGTATATAGGAACTATACAGGAACAAGCAGTTGAAAAATAGACAATTAGAACTGCCTTATGATCCAGCAATCCCACTGCTGGGCATACACACTGAGGAAACCAGAAGGGAAAGAGACACGTGTACCCCAATGTTCATCGCAGCACTGTTTATAATAGCCAGGACATGGAAGCAACCTAGAAGTCCATCAGCAGATGAATGGATAAGAAAACTGTGGTACATATACACAATGGAGTATTACTCAGCCATTAAAAAGAATACATTTGAATCAGTTCTAATGAGGTGGATGAAACTGGAGCCTATTATACAGAGTGAGGTAAGCCAGAAAGAAAAACACCAATACAGTATACTAATGCATATATATGGAATTTAGAAAGATGGTAACAATAACCCTGTGTATGAGACAGCAAAAGAGACACTGATGTATAGAACAGTCTTATGGACTCTGTGGGAGAGGGAGAGGGTGGGAAGATTTGGGAGAATGGCATTGAAACATGTAAAATACCATGTGTGAAATGAGTTGCCAGTCCAGGTTCAATGCACGATACTGGATGCTTGGGGCTAGTGCACTGGGACAACCCAGAGGGATGGAATGGGGAGGGAGGAGGTAGGAGGGTTCAGGATGGGGAACACATGTATACCTGTGGCAGATTCATTTAGATATTTGGCAAAACTAATACAATTTTATAAAGTTTAAAAATATAATAAAATTTAAAAAATAAAAAAAGAAAAATAGACAATTAGAGAAATCTGAGAAATGAATTCAGCAGTTGATTATGTCTAGGAAATTGTTGTTAATTTAGAAAAGTTTGATAATATTGAGTTTATATTTTAAGAAATGGTTCTATAACTCTTAGAGATTTCCATGAAATATTTATTAATAAATTTATTTGGAATTTTCTTCAAAGCATTCTGTGTGCCTTGGCAGGTGGTTAATTAAAAATAAGATTAGCAGTAAGTGCATACAGGAAAAGCCTTTATGTCTTTCTATGTTATTGTATTCAGAAGCTTTTTTAATAAGTTAATAACTTTTAAAAGTATCTTTGTTTATAGAAATATTGAAAAGCTGTTTATGTGTTTATTTCTAAAAATATACATCAATCTTGTGATATAATAAAGGATGCCATCATCTTACTGGGTAACATTTATAATTTGTTGAACAATACCAGTATTTCTTAACTTGCACTGTATTTCTACCACATTCCATATGTTTTGGTAACATAATCAAAAGTTTTAAAAAAGGGCGTTTCAAAGCCATTTTTAATCAATGAGAATATTTCCATTAGTAAGGATTTTATAGCAGAGATATGAAGTCACAGTCGTTTTTGGTTTGGTGGGGGTGTCAGATATTCTGTCTACATTGTCTATTATTAGAATGAATGTCAACACAGAGGGAATGATGTTCATGCTGTCACCAGGCGAATGCTTAGACTACATCTGAACATTATTTTTCAGGAAGAATTGTTCAATGATTTGATCACTTGTCAGAAGCGTCTCACTGAAGGATCTTGCAAAGACTTCAGTCTTCTTTTCTTTTCCATCTGGAAAACAAAGAACAAAGACCTCATTCTTCAGTATGGTGTATTGAAACCCATGCATTTTACAGATATCCTTCTGAATATTAAAACTATATTGAATTTGCTTTACCTTTTTGCTACCTCCATCATTCTCATTACCAATTTTGTTATTGTTATTATCCACAGGCTTAACCCAATTTGTTCAAATTTTGGAAAGTGGAGCATGGATTGCTTAGAGGGAGTTGTTATATAATTGTGTGCTGAGAAACTTTAAAGAGAGCTCTGTAAACCAAGTTATATAGTAGACAATACTGATAGTAAGCTGCAGAGAATATTTTTATGCACATGGTATCCACAGTGATATATCTACAATTTCCCCTAAAATTGCCTTCTGTCATTGAATGAGCCACACCGTAGCTGAAAGAGAAACTTCAAAATACACTACCTCTGAAAAAGATGTCACAATATGATAACTATTCCCACCTCATAGGAATGTTGGGTAAACAAATGAGTTAATTGATGTGAAAAATCCCTTGAGCATTTCCAAAGAAAGGTGCAAAAATAGATCATTTTTTTAATATTGTTTTAATAGAGTTTAGGAGATGCATGTGATTTTATATATTGATATATCTATATCTATATTGATTATAGAAAATGAAAGAGAATTTATTTCTGTATTTATATTTCTATATAATGGCAGTATAGAAACCACTGCCATTCTACACTTTTCAAGTTTTTCATATGAATAATGAATGAATACATTCTTGTGCTGGTTATTTCAATCTTTACACATATTATTTTTTTTATCTGATGGAGAAGACACTATGTACAATTGCACAGACTTGGGAAAAATCAGTATATTTGGCAAGTAAGAATTGGAGATTCAGATCCAACTCCTTCCGTTTTAACTCATCAATACAAAGACCTAAATATGTATATTTTCTTGGTAGGTAAATAACATTTGAATTAACATACAATTAGGTATGTACTATTAGCCACAACATATGAAACTTTACATGCAGAATTAGACTTGTTTTGAATAAAAGAAATAAAAGCATTATATTAATCATAAATAGTTTTATAAAATATCAGTTTGGGCCAATAGTTACGTGTATAGAAAATTACACTATAATTACCAATTCATAAATATAATAATGATTTTTAGAAGGCAAATTCTTACTTTAGGCCAAACATTAACAGTAAAACACTCTGCACTCCCTATAGGTTACCTTTAAATAATATATTTGTTAACTTTTTGTAGAAACATCTCACTCCAATTTAGTTTTGTATTCATCTCCTTACCCAAAATTACTTTAAAAGACATATATGAAACTTCCTTACACTGACATGTAAATTATTAATAAAAACTTTCTTAGGGAAATTTGCATATTAAAAGACCTCTAAAACTTAACTTTGTTGCCCTGGATCAGTGGTCAGCATTTCCTACTATACGATTACAATTTAATCACTGCTGCTGCTGCTAAGTCGCTTCAGTCGTGTCTGACTCTGTGCGACCCCATAGACAGCAGCCCACCAGGCTTCCCCATCCCTGGGATTCTCCAGGCAAGAACACTGAAGTGGGTTGCCATTTCCGTCTCCAATGCATGAAAGTGAAAAGTGAAAGTGAAGTCGCTCAGTCGTGTCCGACTCTTAGCGACCCCATGGACTTTAGCCCACCAGGCTCCTCCATCCATGGGATTTTCCAGGCAAGAGTACTGGAGTGGGGTGCCATTGCCTTCTCCGCAATTTAATCACTAGGGGAGAGCTAAATTGGAGCACCAGCAAAAATTAATACTTCTGAGAACTATCATCTACTCTCTTGAGATTTAATTCTTACAGAATGTTTTTATATTTGTGGAATGCAAAGGATGAGTGAGTTCTTACCAACATGACTAGGGGACAAAACACAGCAAGACATACCTTGAAATGTCAGAATACCATGCTTAGAGATGAGTATATAAGAGATTCCAGAGAAGGGCGGAAGCATCTATTTTATTTTATTTATTTTATAAAATTTTAGAATGGTATTGGATTACTCAACAGTATCTAAGAAATTTGGAATAAAAATACCTTAAAACTCAGATGAAAGTTTATTTCAAATTTCCAATTCCATTTTCAGGAATCTAAACAAATAGATGGCAGAATTTTCAAACATATGGGACAAAAAGAAGAAAAAAATTCTCTATAGCTTTTCTCATGAAAATAGAATTTGGGGGCCTATCAGATAGAGAACTCTAGTATTCTCACCAAGATTAATGAATGAAAAATCCAGGTAGGAGTAACTACCTATCTCCTATCCCCTAGCTTCTTTCTCTTCAAACATTTTGTCATGACTTTCATTCCTCAATTAGTAAGACAAGTCTATTGTGTTTAAACCTGAGTCTATCCATCAGTGGGAGACGAAGAAGCTTCCTACCTGCCTCTGTCCCATTGTTATTTAAATGACAGAGGAAAATATCCTTAGAAGTAAATTGGAAATAAATGTCCACCATCCCCAGAGTCTTTCTCACTTGCCCTTCAAATGATTGTCCTGTATTTAAATCCAAGGACTTCAGTTTTATAATATACATACTTTAGTGGAAAGAGTGACTTTTGTCAGGGGTAGGGGACAATTGGCAAATTCATACTAAATTTAGATAGTTATGAGAAGCAAATTTACAAAGACATGATCTAGACTTCTATGAGGGGGGAAAAAAAGAAATAAGAAGTTCTTTAAATAAGAGCTATTGGGTTTTTAATGAGCCAGTAAAATCAACACAACCCAACCAAACTAAACAAAACAAAATCATGTCAAAACCTGTCACCAGGCCTTAGGCACAGGGAACAGGACAATTGTCCTATTTACTGTGTCAAAGGAAAGTGTGCTATTTGACCTAACTTGTTCAATTCATGAAGGTGAGCAAATAGGGATTTTTTTTCCTTTCTTCTTTACAGATTACATTTTCCATATTTTCTAACAACAATAATGCTTTTTATGTCATGTAACCCATTAATATCTGTAGCTATTTTACACTTAGTTGGTTTGAAATACTAAAATGTCATTACCTAATGAAATTAACATTTTTATTCTGGCCATTTACTGATACAACCATTACCATTGTTTCATACCATTTCTGTATAAATACGACACCTACATGAGTTTTAAAGGATAAAAATCAACATTCAAATAGGATTCTCTTTATTTAAATAGACTTATTAGAAATTTAAAGCAGATGAAGATGGTTTCAATGAAATGAATAAATAATTAAGGCAAATCTGTATACTTGTCAGGAACTCCATATTAAGAATCAGGTGAGGGGAGACAGTCTTCTGACAGAGCTGTCAGTTTTTTAGTTAAAGTTAATGTTACTTTTTTTTTAAATCTTGATGTTCTTTTCAAGTTTACTTGATCAAACCAAAAGCCAAAAAAAGAAGCTGCCAGATAACTTACACAGGTAATAATCAGAACCTTTAATCACACATAAAAAGAGCCATTCAATTCTATGTATTGCAAAAATCATCAGCTGGTTGGGAAGGCAGGTTTTTGTACTTCAAGCAGTTTTAATCATTGATCAGGTTGTGAAATAAAATAACAGATTGCATTTTACAAACTGGTCACTAGCAATGCCTCGTCAGCAGACCTAGACAATAATCCCTGAGTGTTGTAGGACTGCAGCCGTTAATAACCTGGCTTGTTAGTTGAAAGCTGGCAAAGTCTCAAGCATTTAAGAGGATTACTGCTATAAACCATATTAATTTTTTTCCTTAACATTCAAGTCCATAGTGATGAAGAGCTTCTGTAATAGAAATAGTGAAGTCAAACACATAGCAGAACCCCATGCAATTCCTTTTTGTTTAGTGACTGATTTTACAAGAGAAAAATAAAAGTCAGGCTTCATTGTACTAAATTGGAATATTAATGTTTGGTGAAATAATTTTGAATTGCAAATCCTGCCAAATAAAATAAGACATTACTATAGAGAAGCTTGCCAAAAAGGATGTATTTCTAATAAGACTTTTTCAAACAGACTTTTTAAAAAATTAGCTTCTCACTCACTATAGAAAGAATTAGGCAAAAAGCCCAATAAAATCAAAGCTTCCAACTTTTGACCTCAAAGAAATGTGTCAATCTTGTGTCAGAGGCAACAGTGCATGGGTTAAGAGTATAGGCTCTGAACCTGACTGCCTGGGTAGGAATTCTGATTTTATCACCTTAGGCTACTTGTTAGTTAGTAATTACATCATCTCTCTGCACCTCAGTTTCCTCACCTGTATGAGTTCAGTTCAGTTCAGTTCAGTTCATTCGCTCAGTCATGTCCGACTCTTTGCGATCCCATGAATCGCAGCATGCCAGACCTCCCTGTCCATCACCAACTTCCGGAGTTCACTGAGACTCACGTCCATTGAGTCAGTGATGCCATCCAGCCATCTCAT
Organism: Bubalus bubalis; assembly: GCF_019923935.1. Taxonomy (NCBI): domain Eukaryota; kingdom Metazoa; phylum Chordata; class Mammalia; order Artiodactyla; family Bovidae; genus Bubalus; species Bubalus bubalis. The sequence goes on from NC_059169.1 coordinate 44,473,835, forward strand.
CCTCTGCCGTCCCCTTCTCCTCCTGCCCCCAATCCCTCCCAGCATCAGAGTCTTTTCCAATGAGTCAACTCTTCACATGAGGTGGCCAAAGTACTGGAGTTTCATACTTAGAGTTCTTTTAATAATAAAATATTTGCTTAGAAGAGAAGCTAAGCATTAAATAACCAATCAATACTTGAAAACTCATTTGGTGTATCTCACAAAGAGATACCCAAGAGAGCGTACTTGAAATCTATATCTTTTGCACCAACATATTCAATGATCTTACTGAAGTCATATTAGAGTTCTTTTGAAGATATTTCCTCAATGATACAAAAAAGTTAATTTGTAAGGTTTGTTTCACTTAGTGTCCCAATTATTTGTACCAGCTATCTTCAATCAAAGGCATTTTGTCATATAGAGACAGCTTTCATGGATGTGACCAGACAGTTCTTCATAGTTCAAATTTATAACATTCTCAATTTAATTAGTTTGACAGAATTTAAATAATACCTGTTGACATTTTTCAGTGTTTACTCTGCTTAGATGTGCCTTGTAGTATTGCAATTCATCTTCATAACAGTCTTAAGAAATGGTTATTGTTACCTCTTCTGCTTTGTAGATCAAATAACATTCTATAATAGATATAATAATCTGTTCAAGGTTACCCAGGTCATAATGGACAGAACCCAGGTCTCAATCCCATTTATCTTTGACAGAGGAGAACCTCCTTGCCTCTTCCTCATGCCTTACCCCATGCCTATTTTCCGTCTAGCTATCCTGAGTTATACCCTTATTTATAATAAACTCCTGATGTAGTAAGTAAAAAAATTTTTTTTTCTGAATTCTGTGAGCTGCCCCAGAAAATGAATCAAACCCGAAGAGGGAACTATCGGAACCTCTGATCTGTAGCAGATTGATCAGAAGCACAGGTGACAATCTAGACTTCTGAAGTAGGGCTGAGGGTGGTGGGTCTGGGGTCAAGGTACTGAGGCTTAACTTGTAAAATCTAATGCTACCTCTAGATAGATAGAGTTATGACTTACTTGAATTGTAAGACACCTATCTGATGACAAAGAATTATTAGGTGTGGAGAAACCACCTGTATTTGAATAAAGTATTATTTCTGTATAATTTTTTCAACTATACCCTACCAGTAGATATTTATTTCTGGCAATGCAAGGTAGTGGTGGAAAGAGTCTGAACTTTGAAATCAGAAAAGTGAGATGAAAGCTTTCATTTTGTCACTTACTATGTGACTAGGGCCAGTAAATTCACTGAACTTTTGTTTCTTTACTTGTAAGTTATGAGTAATATCCAACTCAAAGTAACATTGCTGTGTGTATTTGTTCATAATATATGTACAGTGATCTTAAACAATCAATGTTCATATGTAGGTGTCATCCATTTATCAAATAGTGAATTCTGAATTCAAAATTCTATTTTGATTTATTTATTTGCATTTCAGAGACTGTGGGATCTACTGTATTTTACATCAGTTGTGTCATTTACCATTTCTTACATTAATTTGTTAAATATTATAGAAATTATGACACTTTCCACCTTCCTAGAAGTTCCAGTTATTTTATTTGGTCACTTTGATGGGTACTGCTTCAGTATTAAGAACGTTAAGTATGATTATTGAGACCAGAAGTGTGTATGCGTGCATGTGTGTCTGTGCAAGTGCACAATTGTACTTATTTGTTTAAAATGGGAAAACCTAGTCAGGAGTATATTTTCAAATTTCTTTAGAACTTAGTGTCCTATACTTGAGTCATTTATAAATGTTTATTAACAGGGATGAGCAGATATCTTTCATATGTTCTCATTTTCAAGAACTATTTGACCTTGCATAAATTCAAAAATATGTAACACATTTTAAATATTCTCATAATTCTCTTATAGTTTTATTAATCATTATGTAAAAATAAACAACCCCCCTGCTGTTTCTTTAACTAATTTCTAATACTGAACAATATTTCTATCACATATATTAATCCATCTTCATTAATATTTTTGTGGTGGAAACATGCATGAATGAACTTTCTTCTTTCAACATACACAATAAAATCTATCACAGTATATTGATAAACATCATATATATATATGCACATTGAAAATCTAATTGAAATTCTTTTTCTTCAGTATCTAATTTCAGAAATTATTGATAACTCTATTTAAAACAATATTAAATACAACAAAATAATAAAGGTTAGGAGTGAAATTGATAGTTATAGAGTTATAATATAATTTTTCACTTCTTAGCTAGAGGTCAAATCTGATTCTATCAATTGAATATGATTATTGTATAGATACATTTTATCTAAAACTATGATTCTTTACTGATTTAAATGCAGTTATATGTGTTTTCCTTTTTCCTAGGGAATCTAGCACATAAAAAAGATTTAACTCTGTGTCAATAAAAATGTTTCCTTGTAAATCAATCTATAAAACATTTCATAAACTATGTGTCATGACAGATTAATATGCAGTAGTTAAGAATCAAATTACCTTGAACCTGCAAGTCTGAAAAATAATCAAGTAATATACAGAAATATTCTGTGGAGCAGAATCAAAAATTCAGTTAGGTCTGTGGATTAGTAATGACATCTTTAGTACTAGTTTAAGTATAGAGAATCTAAATTCTCAGCCATCTGCTCTTTTGGATCTGTTTTCTAAGAACTGCTGACATGATAGCTAACAGATTTAGAAACTTTATTCAGCTTGCAGTGACCTAGCATGTGACAGAATTGATATATCCTAATATGAAGTGGCTCCAGGAAAAATCAGGATATTATAATGTACAACCAATTACACCTGTGAGAAAAACTAGTGAAATAATATCACTTGAGATAGGCTTTCCATTATTTTTAAAATATGTTTTCCCAAAGACAAAGTAAATCCAAAGTTACTACTAAATAATTGTTTTTCATGCTGTTTTTAAAGTGTGTTGACAAGCTGCCGTTGTTTTATAAATAATGCAGAGCTAAATTTCTACAGTCCTACATTCTATAGGATGTGGTAGGATTCATTCTATACTTTTCTCTTCCAGAGTAAATTTCAATTAAAGGACGTGGGACAATGTCTGTCCATGGAAATTATTAAGAGGATGGTTTTTGGCTAAATTTCACATGATTGATGTTATGAAACAAAATCAGTCCTCATCATCAAGTAAAATTAAATGTTCAACCATTAGTTATCTGAAGAAGGTAATAAAATATGCTAATTCACAAGGTACAGTATTTTTGCTATTAAACTGAATTAAGGAAAAGATTAATAAGCACTTTGAATTAACTTGGCATCAAAATAATTGACATATAGTTGACATATATATTGCTATAGTTATATAGATATATGGATGGTTTTATATATCTATCTATAGATACAGACATAGACATATATAGTTGTAAGTATACAGAGATAATGAAGCTGAAACTCCAATACTTTGGCCACCTGATGCGAAGAGCTGACTCATTTGAAAAGATCCTGACGCTGGGAAAGATTGAGGACAGGAGGAGAAGGGGACGACAGAAGATGAGATGGTTGGATGGCATCACCAACTCAATGGACATGAGTTTGGGTAGACTCCGGGAGTTGCTGATGGACAGGGAGGCCTGGCATGCTGCGGTTCATGGGGTTGCAAAGAGTCGGACGTGACTGAGCAACTGAACTGAACTGATACATAGATAGATAGAGATAGAGATTTAAATAGAAAGATCACAAGCATTCATAGTTCTATATTTTCTGTTTAACTGTCAGAAGGCCTGACAGAATTGAGCTCTCATTGAATATTTGGTGAATGAATTAGCTGCATAAGAAAGATTCATATCCATATATTTTGACTCATAGCTAGTTCTCTTTTTCCCACTTTATATCCATTAAACTCTTTCCTGTATAACATGATAGAATTTGTTTCCTTGTTGAAATGTATGCCTATTTGCTTAAGACTGTGAAGGTAGTCTGTTGGTCAAAGAAGATAGAAGACATTGCTCTTACTTCTATTTGAATAGATTATTAAGTAGAAATTAGAAGACATAGTCTTGTATCTGCCACTAAAAACTGTTTCTTATTCTTCCTGGAATTAAGATTACTCCTTTGTGCCTCTGTTTCTACACCTCTGAAACAGAGATAATCTTAGCAGCTACAAAATAGAAACCTTATAAATATCTGATATCATATACAATGGTATTTTCACAGAGTAAACACTGACTAAATATTCTCTCTTAACAGTATCTGCATTAAGAAATAAGAAAACTGAGAACCTGCAAGTATGGAATACTGCTTTTTTTTTCTTTTGTTTACCATGTATAAAATAGATAACTAATGGATATACTGCCTTATATTTATTCAATTACTTTGAAGCTTTTATATGCTTTTGTTATAGTCATCCTCTCATTCTGCCATTACAACCCTCTCTCCAGTGTCCTCTATATCCACTAGCCACAGATCATGGATCAGGGGACATAGATTTTTAGCCTCAGAAGGACAGAATGGGAGTTCTCTCTCACAGATGCTGCCTCCATATTTGTTCCTACTACTTCATTATCAGTAATATGTTTTACAGCTCTATAGCATTACCAACTTAAAAAGAAAACATATGTTTTGCTTACATATTATTTTTAATAGTAAGTATGTAAGTTTTGACCTAGAAGAAACAAATGTGTATGTTTAATAAAACAGTCAAATTTGCCTTTCCTATGTGTAGATTTGTAGGCTGATCAATTACTATGCATGCAAAACTCAAGTATCATTGGAGAATAAAAACACGTGTTAACATTATGGTAAGAGACATATCTATAGTCAAATTAATTATATAGAAGACATTTAACAACTAAAATGAGTAACATTTATTTATACATAGAAATATTATTTCTAAAATGTATCATGTTTATCTTCAGAAAAAGTCATCAAAATTATGAATCCAATCCAGTTTCCCTAAAGAAGTGTATGCCTATTGTTCAGTTTTTAATATCACTTTCCTAAAAATCAAATAAAAAGAGACTTCTGATTAAGATTGCAGGTGCTCTAAGTCATTATAGTCATGTCTGATTCTTTGTGACCCCAAGGATTGTAGCCTGGCAGGCTCTTCTGTCCATGGGGATTTTCCAGACAAAAATACTGGAGTGGGTTGCCATGCTTTCTTCCAGGGGACCTTCCCAAACCAGGGATCGAACCTGGGTCTCCTGCATCTCAGGCAGAGTAAGAGACCACCTTTATCCTACTTCTTATGCGACTGAAAAAAAATGACAAAACATATAGTGCTATGCTTTTCAAACATGGAAAAACGGCAGTGCAAAGCAGTGATCTCTGAGAGAAGAAAGCAAACACTGTGAGTCTACATTGCCCCAGTTGATTTCCTGGGGAAATTTCTAAACCACAACTAAGGGATGGGAAAACAAGTAGAGCATAATGATCTCCCTGAGTATAGAGATTAGAGATGGGAGGCCTTAAGGATGAAGAGGTTACAGTTCACAAGAAAAAATAACAAAGAGGAGATATCTACATAAAAGTGCAAGAAGGTCCATTTTGAGTCTTCAGCCATGAATAAATTTAGAGCACTAGAGTAAGAAAACAATATGGACCATAGCCCACCAGGCTTCCATGTGTTTCATTGTCTCCCAGAGTCTGCTCAAACTCATATTCATTGAGTCGGTAATGTCATCCAAACGTCTCATTCTCTGTCACCTTCTTCTCCTCCTACCCTCAATCTTTCCCAGTATTAGGGTCTTTTCTAATAAGTCAGTTCTTCACATCACGGGACCAAAGTATTGGCATTTCAGCTTTAGCATCAGTCCTTCTAATGAATATTTAGGGTTGATTTCCTTAGGATTGACTGGTTTGATCTCTTTGCAGTCCAAGGGACTCTCAAGAGTCTTCTCTAACACCACAATTCTCTAACAGTTCAAAAACATCAGTTCCTCGGTGCTCAGCTTTCTTTATGGTATATTATTAATGCTTCTAAACATTATTACTAGGTATTCTAAATATTATTGTCAACATTATATAAATATTGATAAGCATTATTGATACAAATATTTTTCTTGCTACTTAGTTTATTTTCAAAAATATAATACAAACAAGCCATCTATAACATTTAAAAATTATACTGAGATTTCTATATATTGACTTCCCTGGTGGCTCAGACAGTAAAGCATCTGCCTACAACGTGGGAGACCTGGATTCAATCCCTGGGTCATGAAGATCTCCTGGAGAAGGAAACGGCAACCCACTCCAGTATTCTTGCCTGGAAAATCCTATGGACAGAGTATCCTTCGTAGGTTATAGTCCATGGGGTTGCAAAGAATTGGACATGACTGAGCGCCTTCACTTTCTTTCTTTCTTTTCTATATATTAATGATGATCTATCAGAAAGATAAATTAAGGAAATAATCCCATTTACCATCACATCAAAAAGAATAAAATCCCTAGAATAAATCTAGGCCTTTTGCTGGGCCATGGGGGTAAGCAATAAGTAAGTAAAAGACATATACTTGAAAAACCATGACATTGACAACAGAAATTGAAAACAATACAAACAGAAGGAAATATATACTGTGTTCTTGTATTGAAAACATTAATACTGTTAAAATAAACTTACTACCCAAGGCATTCTATAGATTCAAAGCAATTCCTATCAAAATATCAATGAAATTTCTTACTGAACAAGAATAAATAATTTTAAAATTTATGTGACCCCCAAATACCCAAAATGATCTTAAGAAAGAAGAAAAGAGCTGGATGAATCATGTTCCCTGACTTCAAACTGTATTAAAAAGCTATAGGAATCAAAGCAGCATGGTACTGACCCAAAAACAAACACATAAATCAATGGAACAGAATAGAGACAAACAAACACATGCATTTGTGGTCAATTAACCTACTACAAAGGAGGTAATAGTATATGAGAAGAGGTTGCATGGGGAAAACTGGACAGCTACAAATAAAAGAATGGAATTAGAACAGACTTTAACACCATATACAAAAGTAAAAGCAAAATGGATTAAAGACCTAAATGGAAGGCAAGATATTATAAAACTCCAGGAGGAAAACATAGAACACCCTGACATAAATTGCAGCAACATTTTTTTTTTTGAACCTCCCTCATAGAGTAATGGAAATGAAAGCAGAAGTAAGCAAGTGGGACCTAATTAAACTTAAAAGTTTTTGCACAGCAAAGGAAACTTTGGACAAAATGAAAAGACAACATACTGAATGTTGTTGCAAATGAAAATATTTGCAAATGGTAAGGAGTTGATAGCCAAAATATACATAAAGAGTTCACACAACTCAACATCAAAAAACAAACAACCCAATTGAAAGACGAGAACTGAATACACATTTTTCCAAAGAGAAATTATGGATGGCTAACAGCCACATGAAAATATGCTCAACATTGCAAATCATCAGGGAATTGTAAATCAAAACCACACTGAGATATCAACTCACAAATATCAGAAAAGTTATCATCAAAAGAACACAAAAAACAATCTTGGAGAGAATGGGAAGTAAGGGGAACCTTTGTGTGCTGTTGGTGGTAATGTAAATCAGTGCAGCTTCTGTGGAAAACAGTAAGGCGTTTTCTTAAAAATAGCTAAAAATAAAATGAACCATTTGACCCAGCAATTATGCTCCTGCATATATATCTGAAAAACACAAAAATAATGATTTTAAAAGCTACATGAACCTCAATATTTATGGCAGCACTACTGGTAAAATATCCAACTGCCAATGCAGGAGACACAGAAGACATGGGTTCAATACCTGGGTCAGGAAGATCCCCTCGAGGAGGGCATGGCAACCTACTCTAGTATTCTTGCCTGGAGAATCCCCATGACCAGATTGGAGGTGTCTGGTGGGCTATAGTACATTGGGTCACAAAGAGCTGGGCATGACTGAAGCAACTTAGTAATGTGCGTGCGTGCACATGTGCGCGCGCGCGCGCGCACACACACACACACACACACACTACTACTACTACTACTGAGTACTACTCAGACATGAAAAAGAACAAAATGTTGCTAATTGCAACACAGATGGACTTGAAGGGCATTATTCTAAATGAAAAAAGTCAAATAGAGAAAGACATATTGTATGATATCACTCATATGTGGAATTTAAAAAATACAACAAACTAGTGGAAAAAAAAAATAAGCAGATTCATAGATATAGAAAACAAACCATTGGTAAGCAGTTGGAGAGAGAAGGCTAAAGGGGCAATTTAGGGTAAAGGATTAAGATATATAAGTTATTAGGCATAAAATAAGCTACATAGTAAAACTGTACAGCACAGGAAAATAGCAACTACTTTATAATAACTCTAAATGGAGTATAACCTTTGAAAAATGTGCAGTGCTATACTGTACATCTGTAATCTATATAATATTACTGATCAAAAATGCTTCAATAAAAACATTTTAATTGTATTTGAAACCTAATTATAAGTCTGTATATGAAAAAACTGCAGGTCATTCTCAGTAATGTATCATATAATCAAATGAATTTTACCTTAAAGAAAGATGTAATATGTTCATTCTAATCAGAATAGTTGTCATGAATTCTGAATATTTTTGTTGTTTTTTTCCTAACACTGTGTATAAGTAGAATATTGCATGGCTTATTTCTTGAGTGGCTTTCCTAGAAATAATGTTCCAATCTTTCACTTGATGAAGTAATACTTATAAGTTATTTTCTTAATTTATTTTTTACTTTCTCGTCTAGGCCAACTTCTAACACACCAAAATCTAGAAGATAATCATAATGTTGCTGGTTGTCATAGGCTGCTTTTTTTTTTCTCATATTTTTACTTTGGTTTATTCATTTGTAAAATGTGGATAATAATATTACTGTAAAAATAAGATGGTACAAAAATAATAAATGACTAATAAAATGCTTTAATAGGTGCCATGAATATAATGAATGCTATATGTTTTTTGCTATTGTTATTTAAAAGTATATTTGTAAAGGATAATTTAAGAAGGAACTGAAAGAAAAAGCTGAACAAAGAAAATGTAGTTTAAAGAAATTGAAGGCCTGGCAAAAGCTTTCAGTGCAACTTTGAAACTTTCAGAAAATTTTTACTATCAAAGTCATCTAATCAATCTAAACATAGAATCAATATGTTCACAACCTTCTTTAATGTTTTCTAGTCACATTGCTTGAATTTCATATAATTCACTCAGTAAAATTGGCAACAACAACAAAAATCAGAAACAGTACAAGTCATCATATACTTTGAAATAAAACCCATTCAAAAATCAATGTGTCTACTTTAAATAACACAGTGTAGTTCAAGGGAATTGCTTGTGAATTTGGGGACTGAAATTCTCAAATTTTGGGTTCACTTAATGAGTTATACTTTTTAAATTTTTTTTCCAAACTTAAGTTTGGTAGAAAGTGAATATGGGATCACATATTCAAGAGTAAATACATGTTGTTTATTGTTTTTAAGGCATTCAGTGAATTGAGATCAAGGAAAAAGATGAGCTGTTCTTCAAAATTCTTAGCCTAATCATAGTGAAACTACTGAAAAGTGATATCAACAATTCTATATTTTTTTTTCTGGTTTAATATTTCCTTTCTTTTTATTCTCATATTTGATTTTAGAATAGCTTTATTTTGTCTTTATCCATCATGTTTACAAAATGGCTATTTTCCTTTTGAGTTCTCAGAAATCGTTTGTAAGGCCAGGCTAGCTGTAAGGAGAGGCCAACTCCTGGCAGCACTGAGGCCTGATGGACTGCACCAACCACTTACCAGTTTGACTGTCTCTTCATGGCTGCTTTCCTTTTTTTTTTTTTTTTTTTTTTATTGGAGGATAATTGCTTTACAATTGTTCTGCTGGTTTCTGCTGTACAACACGGAGAAGGCAATGGCACCCCACTCCAGTATTCTTGCCTGGAAAATTCCATGGACGGAGGAGCCTGGTAGGCTGCAGTCCATGGGGTCGCGAAGAGTCAGACACGACTGAGCGACTTCCCTTTCACTTTTCACTTTCATGCATTGGAGAAGGAAATGGCAACCCACTCCAGTGTTCTTGCCTGGAGAATCCCAGGGACGGGGGAGCCTGGTGGCCTGCTATCTATGGGGTCACACAGGGTCGGACATGACTGAAGCAACTTAGCAGCAGCAGCAGCTGTACAACAGCATGTATTAGGTACAAGTATACATATATCCCTTTCCCCTTGAGCCTCCTTCCCACCAATCCCCTGATTCCACCTCCCAGGTTATCACAAAGCACCAAACTGAGCTCCCTGTGTTATACAACTGCTCCCCACTAGCTATCTATTTTATACAAGGTAGTGTATGCATGTCAACGCTACTTGCTCAATTTGTCTCACCCTCTTCTTCCCGCTCTGTGTCCACAAGTCCCTTCTCCATGCCTGCGTCTCTATTCCTGCCCTACAAATAGTTTCATCAGGACCATTTTTCTAGATTCTATATATATATATATGTTAATATATCATATGTATCTTTTCTCTTTCTGACTTACTTCACTCCGTAGAGCAGACTCTAGGTTCATCCACCTGACTACAACGGACTCAAATTTGTTTCTTTTTATGGCTGAATAATATTCCATTGTATATATGTACAAAGCTTCTTTATACATTTATCTGTCAATGGACATCTAGTTTGCTTCCATGTTCTGGCTATTGTAAATAGTATGTCAATGAAAATTGGGGTACATGTGTCTTTTTGAATTACGGTTTTCTCAAGGTATATGCCCAGTAATGGGATTACTGGGTCATAGGTAATTTTATTTCTAGCTTTTTAAAATAAGCTCATTGTTCTCCTTTAGTACTTATGATTCTTTGACTTCAAATAGATTACATTTTAAATAAAAAGTTCATAATTTTCAGTTTTATAAGTGGCCTAATTTGATGAGAGATCGACCAGTCTTCTATAATATTTCAGAAAAAATATCTGTTGCCTGAGATTTTTGCCAGCAAGTGAGAATGTCATATTATTGTATGAAAAACACTGATAATTTGGTAACTGTAATTAGTAGTCACAATTAGATTCAAAAAAGAGATTTTTATTCTATGGATTATCAAATTTGTTTTGAAGTTAGCACAATATATCTAAGCTGTGTTATAAATGGTTTTTATATAATCATGATGATTCATTTGTCCTTTTTCATGTAAACAGCTTCAAAGCATTTATTTGAAAAGTGGGCAGGTAGGATAGCGTTTATGAGCTTAGATTCTACAAACTACAGGAAAGAGTTTGGCTTCTAACAGATGTATGAACTTGAACATAATCATTTAACATCCTTAAACCTCATTGCCAATTTGTAAAATAATATCTATTCTGCAGAGTTATTATAAGAATTGAATAATATGATGTCTTGGCTTAGATCCTATTATACCAGAAGCACAATCTGAAACAGGAGTTCTAACACAAGGAGTTTATTTGGGTGTAATTGCAGGAAACTCTGATACAAACAACCAGAGGGTAAATGAAGTGAGTCAGAGATGAAAAAAATAGCCTAATAAGTTTGTTTTATTTAGAAACGAATACTGTGGGTAGGTAGAGCTTAATCCAGCTGTTCTGAACAGGAATCCTCTTAGTTATTCCCTCTGAAGGGGGAAGACCTGGGGTGTTATTTGAGGCATGTTATAGTGTGTGTGGGGTGGGCTTCCTCGGTGGCTCAGTGGTAAAGAATCCACCTGCAATGCAGGAGTCACAGGAGAAATGAGTCCAATCCCTGGGTGGGGAAGATTCCCTGGAGGATGGCATGGCAACCCATGGCAACCACTCCAGTATTCTCACCTGGAGAATCCCCATGGACAGAGGAGCCTGGTGGGCAACAGTCCATAGGGTTGCAAAGAGTCAGACACGACTGAAGTGACTTAACACACACACACATAGTGTGTGTGTAGGTGTGTGTAGTAATGAGGGAGGTTAATTCCCAAGCAATTTCTTTCTCTCTGAGTTGACTCTGGCCCAGAAAAGGTCCCAGGCAAAGAGATGCAGAGCGTCTCAGTCAGGGCCGAGGATCACTGAAAATACCTGCTTGTGTTGCATCATCCAGTGTTTCACAGTCACAGAGAAGTAATATATAAATAAAAGGTAGCTTTTACTATGGTTTCACAGATTCCTTGGTAAACTCCTCTTGGAAATGGAGGTACAAATAGGGTTTATTTCAGAGATCCCTTGAGAGATTTCAATGACAGAATACAAATACTAATAGTATCTGGCACAGTTAAAGGCTATTAAACTTTGTTACTCATGTGTTATCACTTTTTTATTATCAAGATATGAATTTAAAACTGTAGTCTTTCCTATAACATGTCCTAAAAATTTTAACCTAATTGAGCAGAAAATAATTTAACTTATTAATATATTAGCATATTACCAGAAATTTATAGATCAAATGGCAATGTATTTTCACTATAATTCTTGGTCAGTATTGTTATGTTAACCAAGGCACCGGAATGTACAGCAAGAGAAAAAAGAAAATTCTCAAAGCTTTTCAGCAAGAATTATCCTAGCTAAATTTCCCTTGTAGGTGCTAAAATTTCCAACACTTTCCAAGAACTTTCAACTAAAAAGTAGTTGAAGAAAATTCCTGAACATACAGGTACAAATTATTTTAATTTAAAAATTTAAATTATCTCCCATATACTAATTTGAGCTATGCTTCTTTTCCACTCTCAGTGATTTTTAGAAATATAATAATTGAATACATTGTTCATAATATTGATCTTTTGGAATTTTATATTAAATATTTAGTAGATTTTTTTCCCCTGAAATAAAATCAAACTTAAATTTTTTTTCTCAGAGTTTAATAATATCAATTTGAATTCTTAGAAACCGTAAAACCATAGAGCTGGAAGGAACCTTGGGAACTGTCTAGTACAGACACACTGTTGCACAGATGAGGAAATGAAGGTCCAGAGGGGAAACATGCCTTAGCCAAGGCTGCATGGCTCATTGGCTTACTATACCTCACTAAGTTGCATTTGCTGAGCCTTTCTTTTTTAAAACCATAATTAACATATTCATTTCCTTCACCTTGGAAGTATTACTTTCTAAAACATTAGTTTTTTTTTTTACCTATTATATGATAATGATTTTATTAACATGATTTTTACACACGCATACAGTTATGTGACAAGCATTCTTCAAAATGCTTTACAAATGTTTTACAAGAGCAAATGCTTTGCAAGTATTTATAAGTCTTTGATGCTTGTGCCAATACTGTAAAGTAGTTACTATCATCATTATTATGTAAAGGATGTGATGAGATGGCCCACAGAGATTTTGTGACTTAGCCCACAGTCACACAGTTAGTAAATCATAGACCAAGGCTTAAAACCCAGGCAGCCTGACTGCAGAGGCCATAGTCTCAATATTACATGAGACTGCCTCTCATGACTCTAACTAAAATCACAATAATGTATATGAAACCAACAGAAGTCAATGTGATCTTTACCATTATTTTAAAAGCATGGGAAAGCAATCACGATATCTAAGATACAACTTCCTATGTATGAATATTGGCTCCATTTTATTAGCTGTGAGACCCTAGAAATATCACAGCTTTTTTAGATTTTCAGGTTTTTTAATGTAAATATTGGGAGCAATAATATTTCAAGGAAATATAAATATATTAAAACAATTATATCAATGTATTAATACAATGCATTATATTAATATATTGCCTTATATTAATATGTTATCTATAAAAGTTAATTATAAACATTGAAGATGCAGGTAATGGTTCATTATGAGGAGAAATTGTACAGTGTATGATATACAACCAGTATTAAATGAATAGTAGATGAATGAGCAAGGAAATCCAACCAGTCAATCCTAAAGGAAATCATTCCTGAATATTCTTTGGAAGGACTGACGCTGAAGCTGAAATTCCAATACTTTGGCCACCTGATGCGAAGAACCGACTCATTGGAAAAGACCCTGATGCTGGGAAAGATTGAAGGCAAGAGGAGAAGAGGATGACAGAGGATGAGATGGTTGGATGGCATCACCGAGGCGATGGGCATGAGTTTGAGTAGGCTCCAGGAGTTGGTGACGGATAGGGAAGCCTGGAGTGCTGCAGTCCATGGGGTCACAAAGAGTCAGACATGATTGGACTGAACTGAACTGAGATGGATGAACAGTGAAATCCAAACACAATTTGAAATTTTGACAATTAAAAAACTTTCCTCATCACAATCAAGAAAGAAAATGCAAACAAAAATAATGAAAAGATAATAGGAAAAAGGAGACATCTATTATGGAAACCATGGAAATAAGCTTCTTAGACCACTTTCAAGAAATAGAAATTGCTATAGGAGCAAAGTTGACTGACAACCTCACTTACAAATCCCTTTTGGATTTTCTACCATATTCTTTCAAGTAGATCCATCCTTCCCCTTGCTGTTCCCAGTCAAAAGTTGAACATAACCAGGGTACCAGTACTGGCATTCCTGCAGGACAGAGATCTCTTCTAAAGAACAACTTTTGTTGGAGGCTCCCTTTCATCCTAGTAGATATTTTCCCATACCTATGCTAAATCTGAGATCTTAGGTCCCTCCTACCCAATTCTTTAATTGCCCTCTCTCTTCTCCAAGCTTACTTCATGGTCTGTAGACTCTCACCTTATCTTTTCCAGTACCCCCCTACTTTTTCCTTCATAGACTGTCCCCTCACCGAGTCTATTATATTTTAAACTCATCTTGGCAACTTCGTTTTAGAGGACCTGAACTCACACACCCATTATTCCACCATTCAGAAATTATTACACTTACATTTAGTGTGTGGTGTTCTAGAGCCATTTCATACTGGCTTACAAGAGCTAAATGTATGTTCTTTTCCCAGATCAGGCAGCTTCCCAGATTTCCCACAGGTAGCTTCAAATCAGCAGCATAAAATTATTTACCTTGTGTAAAAATTTTCCTCCCAGTGAGTCAATTGTGACTCACTTACCAGCACAAACCTAGTGTATATCTTTTATACATATGAAGCAATATATTAATTGGTAAGCTATTTCTTCCAGTTTTCAATAAATGGTGGATGGTTTTCTCATATCCATATTCTTCTACTGTAGCATTTTTCATAGTTTTATATTATTTTACCCTAGAAATAGAGCATGCTATATATAACTAATCCTCTACTGCTGAACATTTATTTCCAACATTATTTTAATGAAAATTCTGCCTACATAAGCAATATTATACTTATTTCAAGTTTTTGATTATCAATACAGTTAATTTTTAACATTTTAAAGTTAAATAACAAAAATAATTTTTGTTATAAATTCCCATGTCTATGACAAGAAGTTTGCAATGAGATAGTGAATACATTTTAATGGTTTAAGTATAGGCGCTGCTGTGAGTCTGCTCTGGTCAAACGTGACCCTGCCACTTAACAATTATGAGACTTTGGGGAATTTGTGTTTTCACTATTTCTTCAGTAAAATTGACTTAATAGGAGTATTTATCTTGCAAATTTTTGTGAATATATAATTTGTATACATAAATGGCTCAGAAAAGAGCTAACATAGAGAGCATCAAAAACCTGCATATATTTTTTATTATTATCATAAGTAATATTAAAATGTAGTCCAAAGTAGTGATAAATGCAGTTTTCAAATAGTATGGTAGACTTTACCTGGGAATTTCATATATGTTTCTTTTTGTGCTAAAATGAGTAAAGAGATAATACTTGTTATTTACTTACATAGCATTTAGCATGTAACAGTACATATATGTCAGTTCAGTTCAGTTTAGTGGCTCAGTTGTGTCTGACTCTTTGAGACCCCATGAATTGTAGCACGTCAGGCCTCCCTGTCCATCACCAACTCCCAGAGGAGTTCACCCAAATGCATGTCCATCGAGTCAGTGATGCATCAGAGTCTTTTCCAATGAGATAACTCTTTGCATGAGGTGGCCAAAGTATTGGAGTTTCAGCTTTAGCATCAGTCCTTCCAATGAACACCCAAAACTGATCTCCTTGAGGATGGACTGGTTGGATCTCCTTGCAGTCCAAGGGACTCTCAAGAGTCTTCTCCAACACCACAGTTCAAAAGCATCAATTCTTAGGTGCTCAGGTTTCTTCACAGTCCAACTCTCACATCCGTACATGACTACTGGAAAAACCATAGCCTTAACTAGACGAACCTTTGTTGGCAAAGTAATGTCTCTGCTTTTGAATATGCTATCTAGGTTGGTCATAACTTTTCTTCCAAGGAGTAAGCGTCTTTTAATTTCATGGCTGCAGTCACCATCTGCAGTGATTTGGGAGCCCCCAAAAATAAAGTCTGACACTGTTTCCACTGTTTCCCCATGTGTTTCCCATGAAGTGATGGGATCAGATGCCATGATCTTCGTTTTCTGAATGTTGAGCTTTAAGCCAACTTTTTCACTCTCCTGTTTCACTTTCATCAAGAGACTTTTTAGTTCCTCTTCACTTTCTGCCATAAGGGTGGTGTCATCTGCATATCTGAAGTTATTGATATTTCTCCCAGAAATCTTGATTCCAGCTTGTGGTTCTTCTAGCCCTGCGTTTCACATGATGTACTCTGCATATAAGTTAAATAGGCAGGGTGACAATATACAGTCTTGATGTACTCCTTTTCCTATTTGAATCAGTCTGTTGTTCCATATCCAGTTCTAACTGTGGCTTCCTGACCAGCATACAGGTTTCTCAAGAGGCAGGTCAGGTGGTCTGGTATTCCCATCTCTTTCAGAATTTTCCACAGTTTATTGTGATCCACACAGTCAAAAGCTTTGGCATAAAGAGAAATTAAGGAAACAATTCCATTCACCATTGCAATGGAAAGAATAAAATACTTAGGAATATATCTACCTAAAGAATCTAAAGACCTATATATAGAAAACTATAAAACACTGGTGAAAGAAATCAAAGAGGACACTAACAGATGGAGAAATATACCATGTTCATGGATTGGAAGAATCAATATAGTGAAAATGAGTATACTACCCAAAGCAATCTATAGATTCAATGCAATCCCTATCAAGCTACCAACAGCATTCTTCACAGAGCTAGAACAAATAATTTCACAATTTGTATGGAAATACAAAAAACCTCGAATAGCCAAAGCGATCTTGAGAAAGAAGAATGGAACTGGAGGAATCAACCTACCTGACTTCAGGCTCTACTACAAAGCCACAGTTATCAAGACAGTATGGTACTGGCACAAAGACAGAAATATAGATCAATGGAACAAAATAGAAAGCCCAGAGATAAATCCACACACCTATGGACACCTTATCTTCGACAAAGGAGGCAAGAATATACAATGGATTAAAGACAATCTCTTTAACAAGTGGTGCTGGGAACTCTGGTCAACCACTTGTAAAAGAATGAAACTAGAACACTTTCTAACACCATACACAAAAATAAACTCAAAATGGATTAAAGATCTAAACGTAAGACCAGAAACTATAAAACTCCTAGAGGAGAACATAGGCAAAACACTCTCTGACATACATCACAGCAGGATCCTCTATGACCCACCTCCCAGAATATTGGAAATAAAAGCAAAAATAAACAAATGGGACCTAATTAACCTTAAAAGCTTCTGCACATCAAAGGAAACTATTAGCAAGGTGAAAAGACAGCCTTCAGAATGGGAGAAGATAATAGCAAATGAAGCAACTGACAAACAACTAATCTCGAGAATATACAAGCAACTCCTACAGCTCAACTCCAGAAAAATAAATGACCCAATCAAAAAATGGGCCAAAGAACTAAATAGACATTTCTCCAAAGAAGACATACAGATGGCTAACAAACACATGAAAAGATGCTCAACATCACTCATTATCAGAGAAATGCAAATCAAAACCACTATGAGGTACCATTTCACACCAGTCAGAATGGCTGCGATCCAAAAGTCTACAAGTAATAAATGCTGGAGAGGGTGTGGAGAAAAGGGAACCCTCTTACACTGTTGGTAGGAATGCAAACTAGTACAGCCACTATGGAGAACAGTGTGGAGATTCCTTAAAAAACTGGAAATAGACATGCCTTATGATCCAGCAATCCCACTGCTGGGCATACACACTGAGAAAACCAGAAGGGAAAGAGACACGAGTACCCCAATGTTCATCGCAGCACTGTTTATAATAGCCAGGACCTGGAAGCAACCTAGATGTCCATCAGCAGATGAATGGATAAGAAAGCTGTGGTACATATACACAATGGAGTATTATTCAGCCATTAAAAAGAATACATTTGAATCAGTTCTAATGAGGTGGATGAAACTGGAGCCTATTATACAGAGTGAAGTAAGCCAGAAAGAAAAACACCAATACAGTATACTAACGCATATATATGGAATTTAGAAAGATGGTAACAATAACCCTGTGTACGAGACAGCAAAAGAGACACTGATGTATAGAACAGTCTTATGGACTCTGTGGGAGAGGGAGAGGGTGGGAAGATTTGGGAGAATGGCATTGAAACATGTAAAATATCATGTATGAAATGAGTTGCCAGTCCAGGTTCGATGCACGATACTGGATGCTAGGGGCTGGTGCACTGGGATGACCCAGAGGGATGGAATGGGGAGGGAGGAGGGAGGAGGGTTCAGGATGGGGAACACATGTATACCTGTGGCGGATTCATTTTGATATTTGGCAAATCTAATACAGTTATGTAAAGTTTAAAAATAAAATAAAATTAAAAAAATAAAAAAAAAAAAAAGCTTTGGCATAGTCAATAAAACAGATGTTTTTCTGGAACTCTCTTGCTTTTTCAATGATCCAGCAGATGTTGGCAATTTGATCTCTGGTTCCTCTGCCTTTTCTAAAACCAGCTTTGAATATCTGAAAGTTCATGGTTCATGTATTGCTGAAGCCTGGCTTGAGAATTTTGAACATTACTTTACTAGCGTGTGAGATAAGTGCAATTGTGCGGTAGTTTGAGCATTCTTTGACATTGCCTTTCTTTGGGATTGGAATGAAAACCGACCCTTTCTAGTCCTGTGGCCACTGCTGAGTTTTCCAAATTTGCTGGCATATTGAGTGCAGCACTTTCACAGCATTATCTTTCAGGATTTGAAATAGCTCAACTGGAATTCCATCACCTCCACTAGCTTTGTTTGTAGTGATATTTTCTAAGGCCCACTTGACTTCAGATTCCAGGATGTCTGGCTCTAGGTGAGTGATCATACCATCGTGATTATCTGGGTCATGAAGATCTTTTTTGTACAGTTCTTCTGTGTATTCTTGCCACCTCTTCTTAATATCTTCTGCTTCTGTTAGGTCCATACCATTTCTGTCCTTTAACGAGCCCATCTTTGCATGAAATGTTCCCTTGGTATCTCTAATTTTCTTTAAGAGATCTCTAGTCTTTCCCATTTTGTTGTTTCCCTCTATTTCTTTGCATTAATTGCTGAGGAAGGCTTTCTTATCTCTCCTTGCTTTTCTTTGGAACTCTGCATTCAGATGCTTATATCTTTCCTTTTCAAGGAATATTATTATTCCCACTGATAGTATATACATTTTGTTAGCTAGAGGTTGGAATTTGGTTGTGCCTAACTTCATAAGGATGAAAAATTGTAAGCTCCCTAATACCTAAAAATGGAGAGGAACCAGATATCAGTGTGTATTTGCAGTGTATAACACTCTCAAATAGCCAATTTTCTAAATACAAACATAATCAATTAAATTTGGAAAAATTTGCTGGAGTATAAAATAGAATATTATTCTTTTTTCAGATTATGTTTACAGTTAAGTTAATATCCATAATAATGCTTGGAATTAATTCAATTTATTTTACATGGGATAATAGCATTTATATAAAATATATATCAACAATTATATCAATAAAGTACAAGATCTATGTATTCTATGTTTTGTGTTTTGTTAATTAGTTATAAAAATTCTTGTCCCTGTCCTGGAGCTCACAAAAGCCAAAGCAATTTTCAGTAAAGTAAGAATTATAAGCCAAATTCAGTCTGCTGCCTGATTTTGTAAATAAAGTTTTATTAGACCACTTTTACACTCACTCATTTAAGGATCTTCTGTGGCTGTTTTTGCCATGCAATAGCCAAGTTGAAAGCTTTTATCAGAGACTCTATGATCTGCAAAGCATGAAATATTTACTGCCAGGCCCTTTATGTTAAATGTCTACTGACTCCAAGTATAAAAACAGAGACTGAGGTTATGAAAATTAACAATTAAACAAGCACACAGTCAAATAAAACACAGTGAAATCACATGAAATTTCTATGAACAAAAGTCAATTGATATAGTTAGCATATAAAGAAATCAGCATTAGTTGAATTTTGACAGGGAGAATTCAGATTGATTGCTATAGCAAACAGTATAACCTAATTACAATACTGGCTTTGGTAACTCTAATTCATAAGGACTGTGCATTTAAATCACTGGTAAACCTCACCACTTAAACAAAACCTGAGATATACTACAATCAAGATCTAAAACTTCAAGGCCTTTTCTCCTCCACCATCAAAAAAAAAACAAACAAAAAAAAACATAAAATACTGTTATGCTGAGATTTTAGAGAAAAGCCAAGTGAAGAATAAGTAATTATGTGAAAAATTTGGGCAAAAGCCACATATTTGCCTCAATTACAAGCAATTTTCAAAATCACCTTGCATGGTTTAATTTGGTAATTTCTAAGATTAAAAAAGGAAACAAAATCTCTACATAAAATGCCATGCTTTAAGCTTGAAGGGATTTGTGATGTAATGGCTCAGGTAAATCTTGGTCTTTAAGGAGTATTAGTATTTTTAATGTGCCTTAATTAGGGATAAGAAATCAGGAGTAGTGATGGTATCAAAATTGTAAATTATTTTATCCCTTTCAATTTTATCTTGTTTTATTTTCATTTGACCTCTGCTTGTTAGTTAACTAGATTTTGTTTGTCTCCAGCCAGAAACAAAGCAGCAAATTCTTTCTGAGATAAGAACAAGTCCTTGTCTTCTGCTTCTTTTTTACACCTTATAGTACATAAAGAGGAAAAAAGGGTCCTTGTCTTAAAAGACTCCCTGAAAGCAATCTGAGAAACCATATATCTCTACACAGTTTGGGTTTTCATCATAGTTTTAAATTAATGTTAGACTAACTCAAATGCTTTAATCTAGACTATGGTATTGAGGAAAATACATTAGACATTTCTATTTTATTTTCTCCAGAGTTTGATATAAAAAAGAGTATTTTTTCTTTATTTTACATTTGTTGAGGAGTACTGAGGACCTTAATGCACAATATTGACAGAGTAATAAAAATAGCAAATTGCATTTCAGGCCTTGTGCCAACATCATTAAACTCCCCGTCATACCCAAAACAATAACGAGAGCAAAACAAAAGCTTCAGCTCTCCAACTCATCCAGGATTTGGACTGAACTGTAGTCAGTAGCCCTTGACTTAGGTTCCTTTTACACTGAGCCATTGAACGGAAGTTCTAGTATATTTTGACTTCGGTTTTATAAACACTCTGTCCTTCTTTCTTTCCAGGTTTATGTTTTAAAGAAAGTTTCATTGACACCTGTTCTGTGAATTGGTCACTTAAATGCTTACTGTTACAAAATGATTGAGGGTCCCTCTCCCCCTACCCAGCTACCTTGCTCTTCAGATTTACATGTGAAGAATTTAAATGTGCCAGAATTAATACCCCTTTGAGTTAAATCAGTGACCCAAAAAAGCCCATTCCACAATTTTAATACTGCACTTGTCCATGGCAAATTGAGCAATAGAAAGGACTGTTTGACCCACTCTACTAAAATACAGCCCTGTAAGTTATCAGAATATATTAAAAGGAACTCTTCAAAGTGGTCCACTGTGTTTGAAATCAGTCAGAAAAGGATAAGAATTTATGGTTGCATTTACAGATTACTAAAACTGCTATTCCTGTTGGCACAAAATAACATTTAAAAGACAAAATTAAATTTGAATTTTCAAAGAAGATGCTTTAAAAACATGTTAGTATTTAAAAATATGTATGTATATACATATATATATATGTATATACATACATATTAGAGTGCTATACTGCTTAATTTAAACCCATGTTTAAATCTACTATGTTAGCATTCATTTAGAAATAAGTATATATATATATATATATATATATATATATACTTTCTTTTTCCCTTTATTTTCATTTATTTTAGGAAGGAAACAGAATACTTCTAAACTCCGGAATCTTTTTTTTTTTTTTTTTAATAGGAGTCATTGGAGATACGGGTAGAAGAGCAAACTAGGAGAATCATGCCATATATACTCAGAACAAAAATTTTATCTGTTACTTTTCTGAAAATTCTTTGTAATAGAGAGTGCTTGAGTATAACTGCTCAACATTATACCATGCCATCTTCAATTGCTTTATACAATATCTCAGGAAATGGTCTAGCAGGTTTGCAGTAGCTAAAATGAGATTCATCTCCAATATCGATTCACTTATCCTAAGACAGCACTCACATCTTGAAAGTCCTCAGATGCTTTGAAATCCTCATTTTTGTTCAGTTGACTGTGAACTTAGCTGCTTGTTCTTTCAAAATTGCAATATGTGGGCAAGCTTTCACTAAATTTCTTCATAAACCATTTAAACCTTCATGACTGAATAAAACTAATTGTGAAATAGTTCCAACATATAGTGTCCCCCAAATGAGCAAATAGTCTTGTATCTTCACCTCAGTACTTTCTGGTATACCTCATAAGAAACTAGACTTCTATATTACCATGACAGGACCATTGCCTGCACCATGGTGTGTAATCAGTCTGAAGTGATAAATCAATGTTTTATGCAATCTACAATAAAAGACTGTTTCCATGGACTAGATTGTCCTAGCCTAAAGAATGAGTCAAAAATGGGCCAACTTATCTCCTAAGTGAGAAGATAATTGCCAAAATAAATGTAAGGACAAATGAAAACCCAGAATAACTTTACCTAACAATGGACAAAAGAATAAAGGGTAGAGAGGAAGTCTGAATATCAGGGATTAAATGGTAATTTGGAGAATCAGATGAGGTTATTTGCAGGTTTAGTTTGAACAGAGAATGGGAATCGGGGACTAAATAACAACTTGGTCTTTTATTGAACAGGCATGGCTCATCCTGAACCACCTTTAAAGGCTTAGTGAACTTAAGGTTGGAAAATCACCTTTCCAGAAACCTCAGAAAAGGAGAATAAAATAATCCAGAAGAAATGGGTAGCAGATGAGATGGCAGTCATTGATTCAGTTCAGTCGCTCAGTCGTGTCCGACTTTTTGCGACCCCATGAATCAAAACACACCAGGCCTCCCTGTCCATCACCAACTCCTGGAGTCCACCCAAACCCAAGTCCATTGAGTCAGTGATGCCATCCAACCATCTCATCCTCTGTCGTCCCCTTCTCCTCTTGCCCTCAATCAGGGTCTTTTCAAATGAGTCATCTCTTTACATCAGGTGGCCAAAGATCTGGAGTTTCAGCTTCAGCATCAGTCCTTCCAATGAACACCCAGAACTGATTTCCTTTAGAATGGACTGGTTGGATCTCCAAGGGACTCTCATTGATTGGTCATTGATTAGGAAGCATAATTGAATGTCTATAAGGAAGATTTCTTCTAAAAAGTTTAAGAACCACCCTGAAAGTACTTTGCTAAAATTAATTTTTTTATGAAAGAGGTACTTAGAAAAATCCATAAATGTTGCCTGTGTTAGATGATAGTTTTAAGATACTGAATCAACCTCCATTACCTGCAGATCAGAGTAAAATAGTGTGGAGGTAGCTTGCATCAGACAGGAGTGTACAAGACTTGTATAGTGGACTTCGGTTAATTTTTTCCTTATATCTATTCCTCTTGTTCTAGTAATAGTTCCACTATTTTTCTTCAAGTCTTGGTCATGTTGTTTACATATTATTATATAATAACAAAATATTATAGAGTTGTTATATAATATTAAAACAAAATATTATATAATTAGAAGAATTAATACTTATTGTAGTAAGGTTCATTTGTACAGCTCTTATAATACACTGGAAACTGTGATAAGAGTCTAATCTTCAGTATATTGGTGCTATTATTGTCTGCTTTTTACTGATAAGACAATTAAGCCACAGGAGATTTTAGTATCTTGTGCATGGTCTCTCAGTTAAACAGTGGAACAAGGATAAACTCAAAAAATCTAGCTCCAAATCAATATATAAAATTCTTCCATATTTGCTAGCTATAGTAAATATCACAATTTATTTTGCTAACTTCTTGAGAATTATGTTTCTTGAAAATTTTCTGCAAGCATACATAAAGTTTCCTCACTGTTACAATTGCATAATATATGTGTGGATATAGCATAATTCAATAAATTCATCCCCCACTGGTGATTGTCCAATATTTTGCTAGTACAAACAATAATGTAATAAAAAAAATCTTTATGTATAACATTTTACACATTTAAGAGTGAATCTTTGTAATTAAATGATTGCTGAATCAAAGAATATTTAAATGTAATCTCGACTGATACTGTTAAATCACTTTCTAAAAATAGCACATAGGAATGCATTTTTTCCCCACAGCTGGCCAGAGAGTATTTTTATCAAATGTGGCTTTTAATTTCACAGACTTATAGATGAAAAATGGAATCCCAATATGCCTTTACTTACAATTTTTTCATTATTGAGTAAGGTTGCACGTTTTTATAACTTGAAGAGATATTTTCCTTTCTTTTCATTGTCTCTTGATATTACCTTTCCACTTTTCTATTATGCTAGCCTCTTGTTTTATATAAGAGTTATTTACACATGAAGAAAAATTATTCTTGGTGATATATTTGCCACCTTTTCCCACTAGCTTTGCGATCTTTTTCATCTTGTCTTTTGATTTTTCCTACCTTTCTCTATTTGAGTTTATAAAGCAATTTATCTGTGTTTTTGTTTAGTATTTTTATGATTTTACTTAAAAACATTTATTCCATTTGGAATTCATCAGTTAGTCTATTGTGGAGTTATTAAATGTTATATATTTTACATGTGATATTTTTGGCTAGGGTCAGTAGGGTATTGAATGCTTTCTTTTTATTTATTCAGTCTTTCATTCACAAACATGAATTCTTACTATACATGTGGGCTATGGACATACAAATATGTTTAAAGCTCAGACCATAAGGATGTCAAAGGCAGTGAAATAGTACTTTCTAGGTTTCTGTATTTCTATAAATCTTGACTCATACTCACACTCAAGATTAAATTTTGATAACGATAAATTCACCAAAACAGCTAATCAAAAGGATGTTTTTAAAAATATTTAAACATTTTTAACTAGAAAGTTATCAAGCACTAAAACATTATTTTCCTAGACTAGTATCCAAGTTTAATTGATGGTAAGTTCAAGATAAAACATTTTTAATGGCATAATGGAAGTTCTGTTACTTAGCATAGCTTCTCTTCAATGAACTATGATTCTAATAAACCATTTTAAATCTCTTAATCATCATGAATTTAGTAATTTAAGATATATTCTACCTTTTCTAGGGATGGAATTTGTGCAAGATTAAACTATCATCTGAGGAATTGATGAGACTTTGCATTGTAGATCTCATCTTTAAAATCTTATGCATAAGATCCTTTATTTGTATAGAGGAATTGGAATGAATGGTCTCTAATTTAACTCTCAGTTCTAGAATGCTATGATACTTGACTATTTCAAACTTTCATCTAGAGTTACTGATTATTGGATGCTGCTGCTGCTGCTGCTACTAAGTCGTTTCAGTCGTGTCCAACTCTGGGCGACCCCATAGACGGCAGCAGCTGAGTACAAACCAACAGAATGTAACCTCAGCAAAAATTTGGTTTGAAGGCCAGTTTTTAAAAAAAAAAAAAATTGTAATGAAGTCTCATTTTTTTTACTTTAACAAAATCTAAAATGAGAATCATTTAAAATTCTACTTTGTGAATTGAGGCATACGTTATTAATCTATTCTTTTTTAAAGTAAATCATGTTGAACATAGCATAAAAACAATGGAGAATCACAGAATTAAAATACTGAGTAATTTCTTAGCCACAAAAACCCATAACCAAATATCAACTTACAGAGGTTTCTATCTCAGTTTTGAATCATTCAAAAGATTAAAAACAGCATATTCTAAGACATCAATTTACTCTGTTTATAGGAGAGTAACCTTAGTGAACTTTGGCCCATCTATAGCTGCTAACCATCGGCTTCCAAAGGAAAATGAAGCTTTCTTCAATGAGAGACATAAAAACACCGAGTATATGCCTAATTGCCCAGCTGGCTGAGTTTAGAATAAAACACTGCAAAGCTGATTGGTGAATTGATTTTGCCATTTGCTGTGGTTTTCTGCAAGCATCTAATCAATTGGATAGTTTGTGCTGACCCATTTTTGGGTTATTTTGTTCTCTGTGTTATATTTATCTTCAATACCATTTAAGTTTATATATTTTATACATTTGTAGAATGAAAGCACTCACATGCTGATTTTAGACCTTTTGTATGACAGGTACATATAATGTACAAGTATACATAATTTTAAAAACTAAGAGTGTTCAGCATAATAAAAATTTCTACATCACATATATTCAGTGTTTTTAAATTAAGCTGTGGAATAAAAATTTTGAGACACAAGAATTTGAAAATTGCATCAATGATAAATTTTAGACTTCTTTTCCTTATATATATGACTCATTAGTTCATACATTGCAGAATTTGGAAGTAACCTTAATTGTCCTCTATTCCAACAATCCATCTCATGCTGGAATTCCCTCTACAACAACTCCACCATGTGGTTATTTGGCCTAAATCACCACCAGTGACAGGAAACACAGTACGTCCAGAGGGAATTGATTTTATTATTGTTCAGCTCTGACTGCTACATAGTCCCTGTTCATGTTAAACTCAAACTGATCTATCTGAAACTCTTAACAATTGATTTTAATTCTACTTATTAGTACCTAATACACTATTAGTGAGCAATCACCCTCACTAATGTTCCATTCCCATTTAAAGATCTTCCTTCCAATATACAAACGTGTATTAGTATCATCTAAATCCATGTACATTTCTGACTGATCTCTTTCAAATATTTTACAGTATGTTGGTAGCCAATTCTCAGAGTAAAGGCAAATTACTGTTTCACCTGCCATCTTTCTTGACATGGTGATATTTCTATTAATGCAAACTGAAGAGATAAAAATCACACACTACCGAATGACTGTCAAGACTCTTGAGAGTCCCTTGGACTAAAAGATCAAACCAGTTAATCCTAAAGGAAATCAACCCTGAATATTCATTGGAAGGACTGATACTGAAGCTGAAACTCCAATACTGGCCACCTGATGCAGAGTTGACTCATTGGAAAAGACCCTCATGCTGAGGGCAGTAGAAGGGGGCGACAGAGGATGAGATGATAGGATGGCATCACTGACTCAGTGGACATGAGTTTGAGCAAACTCCAGGAGATAGTAGAAGACAGGGAAACATGGTGTGCTACAGTCCATGGGTTTACAGAGTCAGACACGAGTGAGCCACTGAAAAACAACAATGTAATCCAAAGCTTCTCAGGGGCTCTGCAGCACCTCCAGGGGCATGTTTCCATGCCCTCTTTGAACACTCAGGCATGAAGTTTCCCTTCTTCCACATCTCAAGTCTCACAAGAAGCACTGAAGTTCCAACTTTAACTTCTGCATCATCTGTCAGAAGAAGAAAAAAAGGCAAAAGAAAGCTAAACCATTTCAACCTGACTCAGTTGTGTTATTTTTAAAAATTATTAAAAAATAAAATAAAATAAAATAATTATTATTATTTTCCTTAAGTCTATGTTTGTATATTTGTGCAAAAAAAAAATTGGTTAACAGTAGTCTCAACAACAAAATATAGTTACTCTTACTAAACGGGTTTCCAAATATTGATATATGTGAAATATGAACAAGGTTTGTTCATTGTTAGGTCTTATATCAAGTTATGAGAAATTTCAATAGATTGAGAACCACAGAAAAAGATAATATTTCACACCCACAAAAATTAAAATGCTTGCAATATCTGTCAAGGATGTATAGCAATGAAAACTCTCACACTCCTGGTAGAAGTATAAATTTGCAATCAACTCTGAAAACAATTTTTCTGTTATTTAGTAACAATGAACATGTGTAATTTCTAACTCAACAATTCCTAGTAAATCTCTTGAGTATATTCACCAGATGACACATGCTAAAATGTTTGTGACAATAAAATTCTGGAAAAAAGGATTTCAACAATAGTAGAAAATATAAATACATTTTTATGAATACATGGCAGTAACATGTATAAGAATAAAACTTAAAAACATTACATGTCAATATAAAAATCACAAAATAATATCAATATTATGATATCTTTTATATAAAGAAAACTGGCAAGAATAAACAATTTATTATTCAGTGATATTAACATGTAGTGCTTTTAAAAGATGAAAGTAAGTCATAACAAAAATTTATGAAAAAGATTCTCTTTGGGGGAAAGGAGAAAAATAAAGATCACAACTATAGGGAATGGGGAACATAGGGAAATTACAAAGTGAGATTTGATATGTCGGGGGAGTATGTAATATCCTCAGTTCTGTCTTGCAACAAAAATTTGAAACATCGGACCAGTGTTAAAGCTTACAGCTCAGCTCTATTTGGCAAACAAAGACAGCCTCGAGGCATGAGGATGGGCCTACCCAAAAGAGGCATGTGGCTCAATTTTGGCTCTTCTTTTTATATGTTTGTTTTTTTTTTTCCTCCCCTTGAGCCTGCCCTATGTAAATTGGATTAGCCAGGAAGGCTGTTTGTTTCTCCTGAGATTCTCACTCTGGTTCTTGCACCTTCCTTTGTTCTATTTTCTTGGGCTTTTTCCTTTCTTTGTCTTTTAGCCACCACTATTTTGGACTCATTTTTCCAGTTCTGACTACCTAACATTTCCCCCTCAAGAGATGCGAGGCCCAGTTCTTTGGGAGTAGGTGTGTCAAGGTCTCTCTGGCTACTTCCTGCTGAACTGGGAGGGAGAGGGGCATTGGGCCTCTCCCTCTTGCTATTCTAAAGCCTCAGAGTCCTTATACTGGTGTCCATCTAAGGGTGAGTGATATTTTCCATGCTCGGATGTATTTTTATATATCCTTGTTGAACTGGCACTGGATGTTGTAGCTTATTGACCTGGGAAGAGACAAAACAGGTTAGACAATTGATAATACATGGATTAATCATAAGCAGCATCAATATGGTGATAGTAGGGATTAGTAGGGACATTAGCCAACTCCAAAGCCTCCCTATCCAGAAGGATCCCCCAAAGAGAGATTGTAGCCACCCTGATAACTCTCCAGCTCATTCTTTGAGATCCCATAAGATCTGAATGTTTTTCTTGAGAATTGTGACACTTTTTTTTAAGCTTAGCTGGAGGTATTGATCCAGAAACAACATGTCTCATTCAAGATGGCTCAAGTCTCTCCTTGTTCATGGATCAGGAGATCTAACTCCTGTCTATTTTGGAGTTCAACTCCTGCCAAGCTGTGTTGGCTTTTAAAGCTATCCTGAGAAATCTTATCCCCAGAAACTTAATTTTGGGGGTGTTCATTAGAATGGCATTCGTTTGTAGTCCTGAATATGTATCTGAGATCTCCCAGGGGCTCATAGGTGGATTGAATGTCCTCTTCTGCTTTCTTCCACCACTTGACTTGTGAGTAGTGAATCCAGGAGTTGTGTCCTGGTACATTGACTTCTGTGGGGGTATAAAGTATTACAGGGTAGAGGCCCTTCCTTGTGGGCTGGAGTTGAGCCTTTGGGGACCCATCTTTCCAGACTTTAATTAGGACTTGAGTCCCTGGAGTGGGACTAATCAGTGGCGGCTGTTTAGAATCTTTTGGTTCTTGGCTGACACCCTACAAGTGCATAATTTGCTGGAATTGCCCAATGGCTATGGAATAAATTGGAGGGTCTGAGCCTCTGGATCTAGGAAGAGGTCACTGACATAAACAAAAGGCCTCCCATATAGCATCTCATAAGGACTAAGAACAACCTGTTCCTTAGGGGCAATAGAGGTGCAGAGGAAAGCTATTGGTAAAGCCTCCTTCCTTCCCAGGTAGGTCTCCTGGATTATCTTTTTTATAGCTGATTTTAAGAATTGGTTGCCTCTTCCTACTTTTCCTGAAGATTGAGACCTTAGGGCACAGTGGAGATAATATGTAATGCCCAATGCTTTAGAGATCCCTTGGGTATCCTTAGAAGTAAATAATGTCCCATTGTCACTTTGTAATCATCTGGAGAGACCAAATCTGGGAATGATTTCATGAAGCAGTTTTCTTTTTTTTTTTTTTACCACCTCCTTAGCCTTCTCAGTCCTGGTGGTGGAAATGCCTTCAACCCATCCTGTGAATGTATCCATCATGACTAGTATTTACACCCTTGAGAAACTGGTTCTGGGTGAAGTCCATCTGCCAGTCATCTCCTGGTTAGATCCCATATACCACTGGATGGGCTGGGCCACTGGGATATATGAGAACCTTGAGGTTGTTTAACAAACAAGTGGAACAGGAGGAGACAACGTGCCTTATAGTTACTTGGAGGTCTGTTCCTCTGAGGGACCTTTCTAGTAATCTTTGTAGGGCCTTAACCCCTAAATGAGTGGTGGCATGCAAGGAGTTAATCAATTTCCATTGGAGATTCCCAGGCAGAAAAAGGAGTCCCTCCTTTTGGAACCACCCCATATGATCTTCTTGAAAACCTTCACTCTTAGCTTTAAGAGTCTCATCTTCAGTATATGAAGGAGTTTCTGGCAAATTAGTCTATGGAAATAAGGTGGCAATCCCTATTAGGTCATTGTTCTGTAATGCTGCTCTCTTGGTTGCCTGATTGGCTGTTTGGTTCCTTCATGCCATTTCCATGCTCCCTTTTTGTTGTCCTTTACAATGGGAGAATGAAACCTCAGTTGGCAGATGGACTGCCTCCAAAAGCCTAAGGATTTGATCACCATATATGATTGGGGATCTTCAGGTGGCCACGTGGCCTCCTTCTTTCCAAATAGCAGCATGTGCATGTGGCACCAGAAATGCATATTTGGAGTCAGTGTAAATGGCTACTGTTTTTCCTTTTCCCAGTTCTAAATCTCAAGTCAGGGCTATGAGCTCAGCTAATTGGACTGAAGTACCTGGTGGAAAACTTTTATCCCCTATGGTATCAAAATTGGAGATTATTGATTATCTGGTTCTTCTTTTTCCATCAAGACAAAGCTGCTTCCATCAGTGTACCAGATTTCCTCAGGACTGGCCAAAGGATCTTCTGACAATCCTTCTCAGGGTTTTGTCCAATGGTCCAAAGTTTCTAGGCAGAAGTGAAAGGGAAGAGAGCTCTTGAGGGTAGACATTGTCAGGCCTGGATTTTCCATCAGCACTACTTGATATCTGAGGCTCCTTTGATCGACATAAATAAATGGTCTCTCCCATTCAGGAGTTGTTTCACTTGATGGCTGGTAAAAACAGTTAGTTTGCCCCCAAAGGAAAGTTTTAAAGCATCTTTTATCAAGACTGCAACAGCTGCAAAATTTTGAAGGCAGGGAGTCCTTCTTTGTGACTCAGCATTTCAATGGGTATAATTTTCCTTATCTCCTTTGCTTTTCTCTCCTCTTCTTTTCACAGCTGTTTGTAAGGCCTCCTCAGACAGCCATTTTGCTTTCTTGCATTTCATTTTCTTGGGAATGGTCTTGATCCCTGTCTCCTGTACAATGTTACAAACTTCTGCCCGTAGTTCATCAGGCACTCTGTCAAGCAGATCTAGTCCCTTAAATCTATTTCTTACTTCCAGTGTATAATCTTAAGGGATTTGATTTAGGTCATACCTGAATGGTCTAGTGGTTTTCCCTACTTTCTTCAATTTAAGTCTGATTTTGGCAATAAGGAGTTCATGATCTGAACCACAGTCAGCTCCCATTTTTATTTTTGCTAACTGTATAGAGCTTCTCCATCTTTGGCGGCAAAGAATATAATCAATCTGATTTTGGTGTTGACCATCTGGTGATGTCATGTGTAGAGTCTTCTCTTGTGTTGTTGGAAGAGGGTATTTGTTATGACCATTGTGTTCTCTTGGCAAAACTCTATTAGCCTTTGCCCTGCTTCATTCTGTATTCCAAGGCCAAATTTGCCTGTTACTCCAGGTGCTTCTTTACTTCCTGCTTTTGCATTACAGTCCCCTATAATGAAAAGGACAACTTTTGGGGGTGTTAGTTCTAGAAAGTCTTGTAGAGGTCTTCATAGAACCACTCAACTTCAGCTTCTTCAGCATTACTGGTATGGGAATGACTTGGATTACCATGATATTGGATGGTTTGCTTTGGAAACGAACAGAGATCATTCTGTCTTTTTAGAGATTGCATCCAAGTACTGCATTTCTGACTCCCTTGTTGACTATGATGGCTACTCCATTTCTTCTAAGAGATTCTTGCCCACAGTAGTGGATATAATGGTCATCTGAGTTAAATTCACCCATTCCAGTCCATTTCACTTCGCTGATTCCTAGAATGTTGACATTCACTCTTGCCATCTTCTGTTCGACCACTTTCAATTTGCCTTGATTCATGTACCTAACATTACAGGTTCCTATGCAATATTGCTCTTTATAGCTTTGGACTTTACTTCCATCTCTAGTCACATCCACAACTGGGTTTTGTTTTTTGCTTTGGCTCTGTCTCTTCATTCTTTCTGGAGTTATTTCTCCAGTGATCTCCAGTAGCATATTGGGCACCTACCAACCTGGGGAGTTCATCTTTCAGTGTCCTATATTTTTGCCTTTTCATACCGTTCATGGGGTTCTCAAGGCAAGAATACTGAAGTGATTTGCCATTCCTTTCTCCAACGGACCACATTTTGTCTGAACTTTCTACGTTGACCCGTCCATCTTGGGTGGACCTACACAGCATGGCTCATAGTTTCACTGAGTTAGACAAGGCCATGGTCCATGTGATTAGATTGGTTAGGTTTCTGTGATTGTAGCTTTCAGTCTGTCTGCCCTTTGATGGAGAAGGATAAGAGGCTTATGCAAGCTTCCTGATAGGAGAGACTGACTTAGGGGGACATTGGGTCTTGTTCTGATGGTCACAGCTATGCTCAGTTAATTTTTAATTCAATTTTCTGCTGATGGATGGAGCTGTGTTCCCTCCCTGCTATTTATCTGATGCCAAACTATGGTTGAGGCAATGAAGAAAATGGTGACCTCCTTCAAAATATCTCATGCATGTACTGCTATAGTCAGTGCCCCCAATCCTGCAGCATGCCACCATGACCCACACCTCTGCTAGAAACTCCTGGATACTCACAGGCAAGTCTGGGTCAGTCTCTTGTGGGGTCACGGATCCTTTTCCTGGGTCCTGGTGCACAAGGTTCTGTTTATGCCCTCTAAGAATCTATTTCCCAGTCCTGGGTAAGTTCTGGCAGCTCTATGGCGGGGTTAATGGTGACCTCCTCCAAAAGGGCTTATGCCATACCCAAATCTGCTGCACCAAGAGCCCCTGTCCCTGTGGCAGTCCACTGCTGACTTGTACCTCGATAAGAAATGCTCAAACACAGTTCTGTCTCAGTCTCTGTGGGGTCCCTGGGTCCCAGTGTGTGCAAGGTTTTTTTGAGCCCTCTGAGCCTCTCTGCTGGGAGTGGGGTTTGATTCTAAATCAGAATTTGCCCCTTCTACCATCTTGCTGAGGCTTCTCCTTTGGCCTTGGACATGGGGTATCTCCTCACAGCCACTCCAGTGCCTACTGTCTTATTGGGGTTTCTTTGACCTTGGATGTGGGCTATCTCCTCAGCTGGGCACCGCTCCAACACCATGCAGCTGTCTCTCACTGCTCCCAGCTCACAGAAATGAAATCACCCAGCTCACAAAAGCTAAACACACTGCATTTCATGGCTGTCACATGCACCCTCTACAATGGCACACACTCCGTGGACTGTGTTTCTCTCTGAAATGAACAAATCTACTTACTAGCTATTGCTGTGTCTCTCACTGATTTTTTTTTGCAATGAAGCATCAAGAACCTGAGCTTCATTAGGTCCTGAAACCAGACACCATGGGTTTAGTCCGGGCTTAAGTCCTAGCCGGATATGACTGAGTAACTAAGCGTAGCACAAGGTCCCTGCCATGTGGGTTTGAGTTCCAAGCTTAGGTAAAAAGTTTCAAACACAACTTTCAGAAATGGAAAGATGATGACCTATGCAATATTTCGTAAGCAGTGGCATAGATGGAGAGGAGATCTGAAGGACAGGAGGAAAAAGCAGTGGGAAAAACGTGCTGAGGAATCCCCTTCATAATCTGCTGGAAAATCTACTAAATACCTGACCTGTGCTCACAGTTTTCATTGGCCTGATCTTTGGCACAAAGAAGATTAAGGACAGCTTAATAAAGGTGCAGCAGATAGTAGAGAGCCTTTGGGACACACTGGGGAGTAGTCCTGCAAGAGTCCCTCAATTGTACCCTTTGCTGCTCAAGGAAACAAGAAATGAAAGATTGTAAAGGAATTACGATTTCGTTAGCCATATGTCCTTCCAGCCATAGGGATGAAGACCTCTTAGCTTAACCAGAGGTCTTCTGGAATCTGAGACAGCCATGTGAGCTTTCTGCCAAGTTTGTTTTTGCTGTCCCAGTTTCCAGCACATTGGGCTTCTTGTCACTTCCATTACACTGGGTTTTCTTTGTGCTCAGCTTCCAATGTGTGAGGTTTGCCAAGTTGGGCTTCTGCTGTGCTTGATCACCACCTCGTGGGTGCTAAGCCAAGGTTGTTTCAGCCAGGTTAAATCTGAGAAATGGCACGAGATATGTCAGGGGAATGTGTAATATCCTCAGTTCTGTCTCACTGCAGCAAAAATCTGAAATGGCTGAGCAGTGTTAAAGCTTGGTTACAGCTCAGTTTTATTTGGCAAGCAAAGGAAAATGCATCCTCGAGGCGTGAGGGCAGACCTACCCAAAAGAGGCATGCGGCTCAATTTTGGCTCCTCTTTTTATACTTTTTTTTTTTTTTTCCCTTCTCCCCCTGAGCCTGACCTGTGTAAATTGTGCTAGCCAGGAGGGCTGTTTGCTTCACCTGAAGTTCTCACTCTGGTCCTTGGACCTTCCTTTGTTCTATTTTTGTGGGCTTTTTTCCTTTCTTTGTCTTTTAGCCATTACAACTTTGGACTCCTTTTTCCTATTCTAACTACCTAACACATATATTAGGTGGAATGCTGTATATAGTGTTAATATTCTATATACATTATATATATTCCTGTGTGTATAACATGGGTTTCCTATGTGACTCAGTGGTAAAGAATCTGCCTGCCTAACAGATTATGTCAGTTGGAACCCTGGGTCCGGAAGATTCCCTGGAGACAGAAAGGGATATCCACTTCAATATTCTTGCCTGGGAAATTCCATGGACAGAGGAGCCTGCCAGGCTACAGTCCATGGCAGTGAAAAGATTCTAACATGACTTAGTGATTAAACAACAACAATGTTAACATGTTTCATTGAAAACATGTAAAAGCTAAGGAAAATATAAATATGTCTAACTAAAATAAGTTTGTATGAAGCAATGTAATAAAGATTCAAAATAAAAAGGCAAAGATATGAAGATAATGTAAACTAAACATAAGTAGGACTTAATTATGAACCTGTCTGACATTTAATATACAGAGTACTAAAGTCATTGAAAAGACACATTACATAATAATTTAAGGCAAATTTTATGAATATGTGACAGTCCTAATTCTATACAGAACAAATAACACAGGTAATGGAGCAAAAAACTATTAGAAAGGCATAGTGAAGTCTGTTTCAATATTTTTCCACTTATTGATGAGTCTACACAATGCATAAAGGGACTTATAACATTAGAGATTTAAATTTTCTATTTTAATGAACAAAGTAAATCATTAAAATGGAACATTGGTTAAAGCTATTAAATGCAGAAAGAGTTACAATAAACAAATAACCAAAAACATAAGGGAATTGAATAATTCCAGAATATACATATAAAAACCTATATATCTACATACATAAACACATTTGCACATATATTTCTTTCTGCATCTAATTATCTACAATTAATACTAAAATTTCAGAACCCTAAAGATTTTAAAGGTCAAATATTCTGATTTTAATCTAATAAAATTAAAAATAAGAACAAAAGAGTGAACAAAAACATACTTACTGGCTTAAAAATAAGAAAACACAGGTATATAAACATTGGAAATAAAAAATCAAAACTGATAATGCAAATTATCTAGCAATCAATTAACCACATTTCATTTGATTAGCAACATGGTATTCAAGGAGGATGTGAAGATATTCAAAGACAAATGAGATGATTGCATTCCTTATTAAATTAAAGAAAAAAATAAAGAAACTAGGAAATTCTATAATTTTTTTTTCCATTATATTTATTACTGTGAGCAAGAATCCCTTAGGAGAAATGGAGAAGCCACCATAGTCAATAAAAGAGTCTGAAATGCAGTACTTGGGTACAGTCTCAGAAATGACCAAATGATCTCTGTTCATTTCCAAGACAAACCATTAAATATCACAGTAATCAAAGTCTATGCCCCAACCAGTAATGCTGAAGAAGTTGAAGCTGAATTGTTCCATGAAGACCTACAAGAACTTCTAGAACCAACACCCAGAAAAAATGTCCTTTTCAACATAGGAGACTGGAATGCAAAAGTAGGAAGTCAAGAGATATCTGAGGTAACAGGCAAATTTGGCCTTGGAGTAGAAAATGAAGCAGGGCAAAGGCTAACAGAGTTTTGCCAGTAGCACGCACTGGTTGTAGCAAACACTCTTCCAAGAACACAAGAGACGACTCTACACCAGACATCACCAGATGGTCAACACCAAAATCAGACTGATTATATTATTTGCAGCCGAAGACAGAGAAGCTCTATACAGTCAGCCAAAACAAGACCAGGAGCTGACTGTGACTCAGATCATGAACTCCTTATTGTCAAAATCAGACTTAAATTGAAGAAAATAGGGGAAACCACTAGACCATTCAGGTATGACCTAAATCAAATCCCTTATGATTATACAATGGAAGTGACACATAGATTCAAAGGATTAGATCTGATAGAGTGTCTGAAGAACTATGGTTGGAGGTTTCTAACATTGTACAGGATGCAGTGATCAAGATTATCCCCAAGAAAAAGAAATACAAAAAGGCAAAATGCTTGTCTGAGAAAAGAAGACAAGTGAAAGGCAAAGGAGAAAAGGAAAGATATACCCATTTGAATGCAGAGTTCCAAAGAATAGCAGGAAGAGATAAGAAAGCCTTCCTGAGCAATCAATGCAAAGAAATAGAGGAAGACAATGGAGTGGGACAGACTGGAGATCTCTTCAAGAAAATTAGAGATACCAAGGAACATTTCATGGAAAGATGAGCACAATAAAGGACAAAATGGTATGGACCTAACAGAACCATAAGGTATTAAGAAAAGATGGCAAGAATACATGGAAGAGCTATATAAAAAAAAATCTTCATGATCCAGATAACCAGGATGGTGTGACCACTCACCTGGAGACAGACATTCTGAAATGTGAAGTCAAGTGAGACTTAGGAAGCATCACTATATAAAAGCTAGTGGAGGTGATGGAATTTCAGTTGAGCTCTTTCAAATCCTAAAAGATAATGCTGTGAAAGTGCTGCAGTCAGTATGCCAGCAAGTGTGGAAAACTCTGCAGTGACCACAGGACTGGAAAAGGTCAGTTTTCATTCCAATCGCAAAAAAGCAATACCAAAGAATATTCAAACTGCAGCACAATTGTTCTCATCTCACACACTAGCAAAGTAATGCTCAAAATTCTCCAAGTCAGGCTTTACTAGTATGTGAGCTGAGAACTTCCAGATGTTCAAAATGGATTTGAAAAAGTCAGAGGAACCAGAGATCAAACTGCAGTTGGATCATTGAAAAAGCAAGAGAGTTCCAGAAAAACATTTGCTTCAGCTTTATTGTCTATGCCAAAGTCTTTGACTATGTAGACCTCAACAAACTGTGGAAAATTCTGAAAGACATGGGAATACCAGACCACCTGACCTGCCTCCTGAGAAATCTGTATGCCGGTCAAGAAGCAACATTTAGAATTGGACATGGAACCACAGACTGTTTCCAAATTGGGAAAGGAGTACATCAAGGCTGTACATTGTCACCCTGCTTATTTAACTTACATGCAGAGTACATCATGAGAAACGCTGGGCTGGATGAAGCACAAGCTGGAATCAAGATTGCTTGGAGAAATATCAATAACCTCAGATACGCAGATGACACCAACCTTATGGCAGAAAGTGAAGAGGAACTAGAGCCTTTGATGAAAGTGAAAGAGGAGAGTGAAAAAGTTGGCTTAAGGCTCAACATTCAGAAAACTAAGATTATGACATCCAGTCCCATCACTTTATGGCAAATAGATGGGGAAACAGTGACACACTTTATTTTCTTGGGCTCCAAAATCACTGCAGATGGTGACTTTGTCCATGAAATTAAAAGATGCTGGCTCCTTGAAAGAAAAGCTATGACAAACCTAGGCAGCATGTTAAAAAGCAGAGACATTACTTTGCCGACAAAGGTCTGTCTAGTCAGTTATCGTTTTTCCAGTAGTCAGTCATATATGGATGTGAGAGTTGGAATATAAAGAAAGCTGAGTGCCAAAGAATTGATGCTTTTGAACTGTGGTGTTGGAGAAGACTCTTGAGAATCCCTTAGACTGCAAGGCGATCCCAGTAGTCAATCCTAAAGGAAATCAGTCCTGAATATTCATTGGAAGGACTGATGCTGAAGCTGAAACTCCAATACTTTGGCCACCTGATGTGAAGAGCTGACTCAAGGAAAAGACCTTGATGCTGGGCAAGATTTAAGGCAGGAGGAGAAGAGGACAACAGAGAATGTGATGGTTGGATGGCATCACCAACTGAATGGAAATGAGTTTGAGAAAGCTCTGTGGGTTGGTGATGGACAGGGAAGCCTGGTGTTCTGCAGTCCATGGGGTGGAAAGGAGTCAGACAGGCCTGAGCAATTGAACTGGACTGACTGAAGGAAAGTAGAAATTTGTGGTTTTATAAAGATAAGAGCTAAAGTTGAATAAATAGGAAAAGAGGAAAAGTAAATATAACCACTGGTTTGCTAAAGATGAGAATGCCATTTAGAAGGCATGTGATAATGAAGAAATAAGAAAAAGGAAAAACAATAAAAGTTAATGGAAATTAAAATAGGTATGTATGTGTGTGTGTGTGTGCATGTGCACTAAGTTGCTTTAGTAGTGGCTGACTATGAGACCCTGTGGACTGCAGCCTGCCAGCTCCTCTGTCCATGGGGTTCTCCAGGCAAGAATACTGGAGTGGGTTGCCATGTTCTCCTCCAAGGGATCTTTTGACCCAGGGATTAAACCCACAGCTCTTATGTCTACCTGCCTTGGCAGGTGAGTTCTTTACCACTAATGCCACCTGGGAAGCCCAAAATAGCTATAACCATAAGTAAAGTATATTAAAAAAAATACCTGAAAGTTTATGATAATTGAGTAATTTATTAATGAACTAATAAACCAGCATTTACCAAAGAGTCATTGGAAACTATACAAATTGGAAAAGTTGATTTAAAATCTATCAGTAAGAAATACAACAGAATGATTTCTATATGAAATTTTACAAATATTTCAAATTTGGAAAATGCTATAAAGCAACCTGATTTCTTTAATGCACCTGCATAAATTACACCAAAAAGAAAATCAATTTACAGAGCTGCAAGCAACATTCAAAAATAAGAACTTCTAAATTCATTTAAATTAATATCAGAACTATTTCTATTGTCACTATTACTTTTATAGAAATAAAAAAACAAGAGGTTTTCATAATAAAGTATAAATGTGTATTAACATATAAGATTAAAAATATACAATATTACTAACGGCACTATATCTTATTAAATAAACTGGTAAAAAATTATAGGTAGTCTATTCCTGATGAATATTATTATACTTTATGGAAACCTAAAACAATCAAAGTGAATAAGAAACCTACCAAAATTAACTAAAGTGACTGAATATGAAGCAATACTAAAATACTTAGCTGCCATCCTAAATAACA
Organism: Bubalus bubalis; assembly: GCF_019923935.1. Lineage (NCBI taxonomy): Eukaryota > Metazoa > Chordata > Mammalia > Artiodactyla > Bovidae > Bubalus > Bubalus bubalis. The sequence goes on from NC_059169.1 coordinate 44,513,837, forward strand.
AACAGCAAAAATTGAAATGTGTATTCTATGCATATTAGAAACAATCACCACAACAAAAGTTCTTTGGCAAAAGTTAAAAAGAAAGATGTGTGTGTGTGTGTGTGTGTGTTAGTTGCTCAATCTTGTCTGACTCTGTGATCCCATGGTCTGGAGCCCACCAGGCACATCCATCTATGGGATTCTCTTCTCCAGTCATCTTCCAGACCCAGGGATTGAACCCTGGTCTTCTGCCTTGCAGGCATATTCTTTAGCTACCAGGGAAGCCCAAAAGAAAGATACGTGTGCGTGCTCAGTCACAATCTATGTATGTAAAACTCTAGAGACTAAAGATGCACATCAAGATAAGAGCAAATAGAAATATAAAACACATTCTTATTTATAATCATATTACAAAAATATAAGTTTCCCAAATCCAAGTATATGCTTTATTACACTAAAACAATTGGTATACTAATTTACTATATTTAGTATCCAACAGGGTCACTACACTAAAAATATATATTTTGGTATATTTGAAGATAGGTTAAGGGAAAATACGACAACTAGCAGTGAGACTAGTTGCCAGGAACACATTACCATCTGTGCCATGACCTTGACCTTTGACACAGTAGCTAATCATAGAAAAGTGTTTGAATGAACGGTTTTGAAAAATAATGCCTTTTAGAAGTATGAGGCTATTTCTAATATTTGAGCAAGGATAGAACCATGAAATTGAGAGACGCTTGCTTCTTGGAAGAAAAGCTATAACAAACCTAGACAGTATACTAAAGAGCAAAATCATCACTTTGCTGAAGAAGATCCATATAGTCAAAGCTATGATTTCTAAAGTAGTCATGTATGGATATGAGAGTTGGGCCATAATGAAGGCTGAGCACCAAAGAATTGATGCTTTCAAATTGTGGTGCTGGAGAAGACTCTTGAGAGTCCCTTTGACTGCAAGGAGATCAAACCAGTTAATCCTAAAGGAAATCAACCTTGAATATTCATTGGAAAGATTGATGCTGAAGCTGAAGTGCCTATTCTTTGGCCACCTAATGCAAATAGCTGACTCATTGGAAAAGACGCTAATGCTGAGAGCAGGAGAAGAAGTGGGCAACAGAGGATGAGAACATTGGATGGCATCACGGACTCAATGAACATGAGTTTGAGCAAACTCCAGGAGATAGGGAAGGATAGGGAAGCTTGATGTGTTGCAGTCCATGGGATCGCAAAGAGTTGGAACATGAGTGACTGAACAGCAACAGAAAGGATGAAATAGTTTTTTTCAAAACAATATTATTATTTCATAGATAGTGATTGTCAGATACTCTGTTCTTTACTGTTATCATTCTCTTAGGTGTCACTAAACAAGTTAATATCAGATATTCACAGTATAAGAAACTTTCCAGAATACTGTTTCCTGTATTCTGTCCCTACTGTTTCTATGGCCTTATTTTTGTTCTTACATACAGACAAGCATTGGAATACAATAGAAATTCGTATGCAAGTATTTTGGGTTAAGCCAGCTAATAACTTGCCAATTGCTTTGGCTTTTTCTTTAGAGCATTATTCAGTGTTTATAAAAATGATCTGCCAGTATTTGACTTCTGTAAGCTAAGGCACATCTTTATCAGCACATAATGTGGTATCTGCTCTCAGAAGGCAGGAGCAGAAAGGATGGAGGATGTTTCCACATCTGTCTCCTCCAGGTGGCAGTTGTGCCTCCTTCCCCACTGTTTTCTTCATTAATGCTAATTTAGCCTTTTAAGAATTGGCAATTGTTTTGCAAAATTTGAGCATTTTTTGTCCCCTTAGAGGAATAGATCTGAGAATATGCAGGACTGATTAAATTAAAAAAAAAAATGTTAGGGAGTAATCGCGTGTCCTCAAGTATATTGCTCTGTTTCTCAACCTGACAATACAGTTTACTGGCATGATTATCAACACTGTAAACAAATCTTAATTCCAAGAAACCTCATCCTATGAGGAATTTGGATAAGAAGTCTGAAAATGAAATATTTATGTTCTTTTACCAACTGGATGGAATCTGAATCTTATCCTAAGATGAAACTCATTCTCTTCCGCACTAAATCTTTAAAATATGTGAGTGCCTGGCATATATACACTATACATGTATATATATATACTATATATATATATATATATATATAGTATATATATATACTGGCATATATATACTATACATATATACATTATACATGCAATTGGATGTAAGAGGACTTAATAACATCGTAATCTTTATATTAAGAAATAAAATAATGGAAAGGGGATTTTCTGTGTATCTCTTTTAAAAAAATTGCAGAAAAGATTTCATTTCCATGTTTTCATTCATTCACTTATTTAGTAAATAGTCACTGAAAACCTGTGTTCAAGGAATGATGCTAGTTGCTGTTAGAATCTAGTATTGTCTGCAGGAAATTAGATTTTAGAATGGCAGACTATGTGTGTAATAGTTCTAGTATAAACTGTGCAATAGTAAGATTTTTAAAAGGAATGCTCACTGGAGATAATGAGAGCTAAATGAGAAAATTCTCATAGGAAATGGCGACCTGTGGCAGGCAACTTCTAAGATGTTTTACTCTTGGAATGATACAGTGCTATCCCTGGAATTCCTTCTTGAAAAGTTTTCCTTTGTTCAGCTGTTAAGTTCTATCTTACTCTTTGTGACCCCAAGGACTGTGGCACACAGACTTCCTTGTCCCTCACTCTCTCCCAGAGTTTGCTCAATCTAATGTCCATTGAGTCGATGATGCTATCCAACCATCTCATCTTCTGTCATCCTCTTCTCCTTCTGCCTTAAATCTTTTCCAGCATCAGGGGCTTTTGCAATGAGTTGGCTCTTCGCATTAGGTGGCCAAAGTATTGTAACTTCAGTTTAAGTATCAGTACTTTCAATAAATATTCAGGGTTGATTTCTTTCAGGATTGACTGGTTTGATATCCTTGCAGCCCAAGGGACCCTCTAGAATCTTCTCCAGGTCCAGTGTTTTGAAAGCATCAATTCTTTGGCACTAGGCCTTCTTTATGGTTGAACTCTCACATCAGTATAAGACTACTGGAAAAACTATAGCTTTGACTATAGGAACCTTTGTCTGGAAAGTGATGTCTCTGTGTTTTAATACACTGTCAAGGTTTGTCATAGTTTTCCTTGCAAGGAGCAATTGTCTTTTAATTTCATGGCTGCAGTCACCATCCACAGTGATTTTGGAACTCAAGAAAATAAAATCTGCCACTGTTTCCACTCTTTCCCCATCTATTTGCCAGAAAATGATGGGACTGTATGCCATGATTTTAGTTTTTTGAATGATAAGTTTTAAACCAGCTTTTTCACTTCGTGGAATGACCCCTGTGCAATTCCTTCCCCTTGAGTAAGGATTAGATCTAGTGATATGCTTCTAGTTAGAAGCATAGAGCAAAAGTGATAGGATATCACTTCTGTGATCTACCTATAAAAGGCCAAATCCATGTATCTGGAATGTTCTCAGGCTCTTCTCCCATGCTCATATTGCTAAAGCAGACTGTGTTGTGAGGTACCATATGCATATGCTGATGTGGCAAAGAACTGAGGTCAGCTTCTGTCCAATGGCCAGCAATGAGCTGGGATGCTCAGCTCATGAGGAACTGAATGTCAACAAACACATGTTTGAGCTTGGGAAGTGGATTATTTTGCAGTGAAGACCTATAGTCCTGGTGCATACTCTGACCACAGATTCATGACAGACTCTCAGTCAGAGGTCAAAGCTGTGCTTGAATTCTGACCCTCAGAAATTATGAAATGATATTTTTTGTCTTAAGATACTGTTTTGGAATAAGTTGTAAGTAGACTGGTAACTAAAACAAAGCTTCAGCAACTCTGAGTGGAAGGATTTACTAACTCAAGTAATAATCTTTGAGAGACTCTTATATGTTAGGTACTCCATATACAGTAATGGACAAAACTAAGGTCTGTACTCATCCACCTTATGGCCTACTAATAAACTATTCAACAATAATTATGCAAATTAAAAAATTAAGTTGTGATAAGTTCAATGAAGGAAATGTGCTGTGTGCAAGGAGTGTGTCAAATAAGGGTACCCAGGCTAGGCTGGGGAGTATGTTATGTCTTCCCTCAAGAAATTACATACAATGAAAAAAAAAATTGGTATGAGGGTAAGACTAGAATTTTGGGTAAGGAACAGAAAACTGTCCTTACTAAGTGAAGGGAAAATGTGTGCAAAGACCCTGGGGCTGGTACCTAGAAAGACAAAGACTGTGACATGTTGAGCCTTATTCTATAAAACATTAAGTACTTGAGATTGTTTCCTAGAAAGCTATAAGATTTTGAAGTTTCAGCAAGGACATTAATAACCATATTTATCATTTTAGAGGGACTGTTATTGTTACCTTGTGAAGAAAGCATGGATACTGAGATGTCAATTAGGATCTGAGAAAAGATGGTGGTTTTATGACTATGATGATGATGACTATGATGGGTATAGAGAGTAGAAAGGGAATAAAATGCTCTATAGAATGTAATTAGCTGTGATGCTGCAACATAAAATTATAAAATGTCTAGATTTTACAGAAACCCAATATATTCACTGAATGTGAATACATTTTGTTTCATCAATCAGAAGTGCTTAATGATAACTTGTAATGTATAAAAATATGCTTCATATATGGGGGAATGATGCAAAAAGATTAATTATAATTTGCTATAGATTTCAATAGTATAACACTGTTTCTGTTCCTCTACAAAAATGATCATAATAACTTATTTAAAAGACTTAATTTTTGCCATAGATTTGCTAATGATTTTTATATTTCTATGTTCATCCATTTCAACTGTTTTCTTTTGTAGCACAGCTACAAAGATTGACACAAATTGAGAAAAATAATTTTATCAAATATATGTGAGGAAGAGAAAAGTATACAGTACATAATAGTGGAATAATTTCTCACTTATTTGACAACTTTTTTTTTTTCTTAGGAAGATCAAAGTTCAGGTAATTAGTGATATAAAGTGATATATTCCCAAAAATCTATCAATGGATACTTGAATAAAAATGATTTTCTTCTTTAATACAAGAGATTCCAGGAGATAATTCAGTCTAATCACTTGAAAGGACACTTTCTTTCAAATCTAACTTTGTATAAAGAAGAATATTTCATGTTATCAAACATGAAATATTATTCTATTATACAAAATCTTATAGTTAGATCAAATGATGTCTATACTGCAACTTTGATGATGAGCACATAGCAGCAGGATTCTTTTTTTTTGTTTTTTAACCTATTGTGTAGTTATAAGGATCATTTAGAGGAACTAAAAATAGCACATTTACCCTGATATGGCCCTTTGCTTTTCAACTTATCAGTTCAGTTCAGTTCAGTCGCTCAGTCGTGTCCAACTCTTTGCAACCCCATGAATCGCAGCACGCCAGGCCTCCCTGTCAATCACCAACTCCCAGAGTTCACTCAGACTCACGTCCATATAGTCCGTGATGCCATCCAGCCATCGCATCCTCTGTCGTCCCCTTCTCCTCCTGCCCCCAATCCCTCCCAGCATCAGAGTCTTTTCCAATGAGTTAACTCTTCGCATGAGGTGGCTAAAGTACTGGAGTTTCAGCTTCAGCATCATTCCCTCCAAAGAAATCCCAGGGCTGATCTCCTTCAGAATGGACTGGTTGAATCTCTTTTCAACTTATACCCTACTTCAAATAGATTCATAACAGTTATGACTTTTCTCTGGTTAGACTCTCTAAAGAGTCACTTCTGAAAAAGAACATATCATGAAATACAGTCAGTATTATACTTACTATTTATTTTATAAATAATATGTATTTGTTCCTCTCCTGAGGACTATGAAATTACCAGCTTTCCTAATTAATATACATGTGTTTTTCTCTATCAAGTTTTATAAAAGTTTTAAACTTAATAATTTCCTCTTAAATGCTACAGGGCAGAACCTAGAAATTTACCTTTATTTTGAATTCTGTACTACCTTCAGCTCCAAATTCTGTGATTTTCTTAATAAAAGCACATCTTATTTTGCCAAAGGCTGGTGCTTTCCCAGGAGTCTAGTTCCCTGCCTCCATTTAATGATTATTGGGCATAATTGTTCAGGTTTCACTGATTAGCGTCTATCACCTTGACAGCCGTTTTAACCTTATTCTGATAAAGGGCAAATACTGTCTCATCATCTTTGGGTTATTACACTTTGTTCATACTCAGTGATTATTGACTCTGTACCTCCAACTCAGATTTAAATAAAAGGCCACTTATACCATATTAGACAACCTATGCTTTAATTTTATGAAGGTCATGCTTATGCCAGAAGCTGTTAAGCCATCAACCTAGACTCCAAACATCTGCTCAGGGTTAGCATTAAATAGATCCCCAGAAATCCACAGTAGAAATACAATGAAGTTGCATATAGGAAAAAAATTAGAATGCACTTAATATTGTATCAATATCAAAGAAAAGCTATCTAACAATTATATGTGAGGGATTGTTCTGGCCACTACAACTTAGCTTACACAGAAATTTGATAAACACTTTTATTGATCATCCATTGAGCAATTAAATACACATTTCTGGAAACAAGAACAAAAGATGATGAATAATTTCATTCTTCTTTTTTCAGCTCCTAAGGGGGTTTCTTAAAAGCAAAACTGAAGCATCATAATAGGAATATTTGTAAACATACTTTTTACAAATGCATGATGCTGAACACCAAATTTTACCAAGTACCTTAAAGGAAATGCTTATGCAATGTTTTTTTCCATATGATAATATAATTCTGTAATACTGCCAAAAACAGTAAGGAAGTCAGTCAAGTAATGTCTTCTTCCCCAAAGCTTGGCAGGAGATCCTGCTCTGTTCTTAAAGAGAAAAGCTGCTTTTGAGACATCTGCCTTTGTCATTTACAGACCAGTGTACTGCAGATTGTTTCACAGTGGAGCTCTTACATAGAAGATAAATAACAGAAGTAAGAGGAAACAGACCTCTTGTCCTAGGACTGAATTACCACTGCATTACTGTTGCTAATTTTGACAAATTAATCAAACAAACCTTCCACTCATTTCTGTCTTAACCCTCATATCAAAATTGAGCCATGGGCATTTTTACTTCCTTTGCACATGGAAGACAACTAAAGATCATAAGACTTCAGAAATTTATTCATATAATAAAAGTTGAAGGCAAAATTTAGCATGAGTTTATCTAGTCACTGACTATGTAAAATTGGTGAAACCACTGATTTTCAAATTAAGTCTCTAATATATTCTCTTTCTTAAGAAAAAATATGTAATATTAACTTGTAAAAACTAAATGATGTGAATTCCTTATACAAGTGTTCCAAGAGACAGACTTCAGACTCAGATTTATCAGAGCATTTTAAAGGATATGGAATAATTCAAACATTTTGACCTCAATAGAAAACATTCAGTTCAGTTCAGTTCAGTCGCTCAGTCATGTCTGACTCTTTGCAACCCCATGGACTGCAGCATGCCAGGCCTCACTGTCCATCACCAATGCCCAGAGTTTACTCAAACTCATGTCCACTGACTTGGTGATGCCATCCAACCGTCTCATCCTCTGTCATCCCCTTCTCCTCCCACCTTCAATCTTTCCCAGCATCAGGATCTTTTCAGATGAGTCAGTTCTTTGCATCAGGTGGCCAGAGTATTGAAGTATTATAGAAAACATTAGTTAATATACAATTAATTTCAACTATTATAAAATATTATTCAAAAAAGTGGATAGTTATAACTTACTAAAATCCATGTATCTGTGGGGACATGCCAAATGATATAGGTGAGATCACACATCATTGGAAAAAATAAGGGTTGCTTTTGGAAAAACTGATTTACTATATGGAGAGAAAAAAATAAAGCTGGATTCCTGCATTTTATATTTTACAAAGATAAAAGATTAAAGACCAAGCTATGAAATGCCAAACTCTGAGGTTAATACAAAGAAATATGAGATTGGTGCTGGAAGGAACTGCTTAAATAACACAGTGAAAATGAGATTTGATTACATTGAAATTAAGGACTTCTACTGAATAAAGGACACTATGAATAAACATAGGAGTCAGATGATAGGCTTGTAGCTATTATATACAGAAATAAAAAGCCCCAAGGAATTTATTTCCTTTGACTTTATCTTCAAATTAATGATAATATCCAGAATCTCACTACGTTTCATCATCTTTTCTGTTTTTCTGACATCAAGTTCAAGGTCTCTGCTTCTATACCTGCCCACCTACTGTCTCTTTCCAACATAGCAACCAGAATGATTTTTTTTTTAATCATAAACCTGAGCATATCATTCCTTTGCTCAATAATTGCCACTGTTATCCCATCTCACTCAGAGTAAAAATTGTGTCTGTTTTCTACCTATATTTCCTACTATCATTAATCTCTTCTGTTGCTTTCATGCTCTTCTTAAAATAGTTGGCATTATGTGCTCATCTTAAGTCTCTGGTTAGCTTCTCCCAGGGATGCTTCCTCCAGATATTTTCCCAAATAATAGCCATGACTTCTCTGGCAACCCACTCCAGTATTCTTGCCTGGAGAATCCCATGGACAGAGGAAGCTGGCAGGCTACAGTCCATGGGTTTGCAAAGAGTTGGGCATGACTGAGCGACTAACACACATAACACATCTCCAAGTTCTCATTTAAATGTCACCTGCTTGAAGAGTTCTACACTAATCACCCTTCTCCCAATATCTTTATCCTGTCCTACTTTTCTTTCTTCTCTGCTTATCACCTTCTAACATACTATTTAATTCTCTCATTCATTATTACCTCATGTATTGCTTTCTACTTACTACCATCCTCCTCTGAAAGTGAAGGGCACTCAGTCTTGTCTGATCCTTTGTGATCCCATGGACTACACAGTCCAGGGAATTCTCTAGGCCAGAATACTGGAGTCGGTAGCTTTTCCCTTATCCAGGGGCTTTTCCCAATCCAGGGATCAAACCCAGCTCTCCCACATTGCTGGCGAATTCTTTACCAGCTGAGCTACAAGGGAAGCCCACTATCCTCCTCTACTGTCAATTAAAACATAACCTTCAGGCTAGAATATTTTTTGTCATCAATCTATTGCTCACCAGTTCTAAGTGCTTAAAATCAATGCTTACAGAATAGTGTGTGTGTGTGTGTGTGTATGTGTGTGTGTTAGTCACTCAGTTGTGTCCAACTCTTTGTGAATCTGTGGATTATAGCCTGCTGCTAAGCTCTTTTGTCCATGAAATTCTCCAGGCAAGAATACTGGAGTGAGTTGCCATTCCCTTCTCCAAGGGATCTTCCCAACTGGGATTGAACCCTGGTCTCCTGCATTGCAGGCAGATTCTTTCCTGTCTGAACCACCAGGGAAGTGTCAATAAAAATCTAATTAGTGACTGAGTTAATGAGCAAATGTATGAAGAGAAGGAAATTATTAAATTGTTCTGAAAATCAATCAAGCAAAGATGAGAAGCAAGCATTCCATGCAAGAAATTGTCAAAATTAGAAACTTATATATCACCATGGTTAGATGATGTGGAGAAAGGGAACCTTCCTCATGCACTATTAAGGAATGAAGCTGTTATAGCCAGTTTGGGATTACTGGCAGTTCTTTGTTAGGTTAGTTATTCTATCACCCATGGCTCAGTGATCCTTTGGCTTGCTAGTCATCTCACAGGAGGTGCCTATACACATATTTGTTACAGTATTTTTTGAGCCAGCAGGAGATTGGAAAAGACCTAGTTATACATGACTAAAGAGGTAGATAAATGAAATATACAGATGCAAACCATGGAATGCCATGAATTAGTTACAAATCAGGAATTAGCTATATATAAATCAAACCAGATTATAATTTATAGAGCTATGGATTAGCTTCATATCAAGGAAACTAGATTATAGTTTATAGAGTGATTATAGAAATAAACACTGAAACCATGAAGAACATAACTGAAATACAACTTTGGTGCGTGCAAATTTAAAACACACAATACTTATTTTACAAGGACACACATGTGTTCAAGAACTTAGATCAGTCACATTGTACTGGTTGTCTATTAGGAAGAGAGGAAAGGGCCTGATGATGACCAAAACCAACTGCAACAGTATTTCCAATGGCTCAATAACAGGATCTGGCTCCTAACCTGCCCTCCAGGGATCAGCATCTTTTGTTGCTTCTCCCATCCCTTTTCTACTTTCAGTTTTTGAAGTCTACCCAACAACTTTGCAACCAAATCCCGGTATTAAGTTCCTTGTGTAAAACATCTAGAATGGTTTATTTTTCCTTGACTGTATGTTGACCAGCGCAATACTTGATGACATTAGTCTCCAATGACTGAATGATTAGATCCAGCTTTGAAATTGAGAAAAAAGAAAGTAAAATGGAAATGATAGGTTTAACAGGTATATTATTTAAAAGAAAAAAAATGTCAAATGAAAATATATTTATAAGCTAGAATTTATTTAAATATTTCTTCACTTTACATTTGGGTTTTCCAATAATTTATTAACAGATGGTTGATGTGTGTGTGTGTTTAAAGAGAGAGCAGGAGAAGGATAGAGAGCATAGAGAGATATAAGATCAAGGAAATAATCATGGAATATTGTACCAGTAGGGCATGTTATCCCCAAAAATAAGGTATGCTTTGGGATGAAGCAATTCTGTTTTATAAAGAAATTTTCTGGAAAGAAGGTCAAATATCAGGCTTCAATGGCCAGTACCTCTGGCAGCTGAAAAATAAGTGCCTTGATCCTGAGGGGGAATCTGAGCAACACACCACAGTGGGCAATTAAGGTGTCAATTTTCTATCACACTGTCCATTACACCAACTTGTATCCTCTCCTTTACCATCCATGCCCCACTGAGACTGGGTGTGCAAGTAGAGTGACAGTTGGAAAAGTGTGACCCTTTATCTTCCTCTCTCCCCACCTCCTTCCTACCCTCCTTTCCCTCTTTTCTTTTTCTCCTTAATAACATATCTCTAAAAAAGAAAAGTAGGGTGGAAATTATGTTTGCTATTGACAGCAGATCAATCATTTCCCTTCTTACTTAAAAAGATTAGAACAATAATTCTTTGTTCATCTATTTCTTGAGTGCAATTTTATTAATTAATTGCTGCGTGTTTAATAATTAAAAAAGAAACCTTAATTTTATTCTTAATTTTGAAGGCAGTCTTATTCAGCTAAATAGCTCTCTGGCTTTCTTTATATAAACGTGTATCTTGGTATCAGGATGAAATAAGCACAGGGTGGTGAGAGCTAATGACAGAATTACAAGAGCTGCCAAGTGGAAATGAAAGGTTAGATATAAGGCATCCAAATATTCTTTTTCTTCACATCTAGTTTGTCTTGTAAGTGAAGAGGAATTATCTTTCAGAAAGTAATCTGTAGGCACAGAAGTTACAATATTCCTATCTTTTTTCCAATAATATGAATTATGCTCTATTTAGCGGAAATTTTTAAACTGATGAAAAAAATTAAACTCTTCTTATGAGAGGCTCATAAAATGAGCACTCAACCTTCAATTACAATAATGCTGACAGCCAATTCTGTATATTAAAATATTTGGAATGCATATTAGTAGCTCCTGACTTTTTAATGTTTGCAATAGTATAGGGAACTAATATTTTGGTATGATATAATCCTATGTTTCATTCTAGCTAAACTGATGTTGAGTAAGTTACTTAACCTTTTCAAAGTTTTGTTTTGCTTTGTTTTGCTTTTTCTTCTGTAAAATGGAGATAAGCATTTACATTAGTATATGTAAATAATTAGATTTGTCAAGGCATAGATTTGTTTGATATCATAATCTAAAGAAACATAATTTAAATTTCTGAAACATTAATGTAATATTTTATCGTAAATATAGGAAGGATACATAGTCATTGTTTGGGATTATCAAATCTTTGGTTTTTCATTAAATACCCAAAAGTATGCCTTCCTTGACATGCATCATTTGCAAAGCTAGAGGGGATGTGGATCAGAGGAATCAATGCCCTTCACTCTGTCATCCTAGGACAATGCTGTGCCAGAGTGCTTCTTACCAAAGAGCAGTTTCAAGCACAAAAAAGTGAGCACGTGAAATTAATTTCTATTAAAGCAAATTTGTCCACTTAGATTGAAACCAGGGCCTAAAGACCCATGTACGCAGATATAGACACATGTGGTTTCAGTCCAATACTGAAAAATTCTCAGACCTAGATACCTAAGTTCTATAGAGCAATGAACTAGAGTATTGCCTGAAAAAAATTCCAAGTAGGAACGCTCCTATATTGAACTTGAATTTGAGGGGACACTGCCCTTCCTCAGAGTCCAGCAGCTCATTTGGGAGCTAGGCTTATGCTGTCATCACATCAGACATTGCTGGTTAGTTAAGGAATCAATTTTATTTTTATTTTCCTTTCTTTCTTTGTTCCTTTGTTCCTTATTTCTTTCTTCCTTTTCATTCATAATAATAACCTGTGGCACAAAGAAGCAGTGAAAGTAGTGTATTCATTGGCTATTACTAGAAACTAGAAAAATAGATAATTGTAGCTGTATTTACTCTCCAGAATTATGGGATACCCATGTTGGTGGCTCAGATGGTAAAGTGTCTGTCTACTATGCGGGAGACCTGGGTTCCATCCCTGGGTCGGGAAGATCCGCTGGAGAAGGAAATGGCAATCCACTCCAGTATTATTGCCTGGAAAATCCCATGGACAGAGGAGCCTGGTAGGCAACAGTTCATGGGGTCGCAAAGAGTCAGACAGGACTGAGCGACTTCACTTTCCTTTCATGTTGATTAAATCGGAAATGATCATATACCATCTAGCACTATTTCTAATATATGGTCCAATAATTGCCCAAATGCCCAATAACTTCATGTTAGAGCTATATATCATGTGATGATATCATCAACCAAATACTCCAAAATTAATCATTTTTCCAGATTTTACTTGGTTACCACTATTTTAAAATTGCCATATTCAAAAGTTATAAATTATATATTTTACAAAAGTCTATGTAAAATATATTTGTATTTCAAGTGTACCAGAAAATGTGGGTGGAGTGAAGGGCAGGAGTAAGAGAGAAAAGAAAAGAAAAACCATAGTTCCTGCTACCACAGCAAGGAGATCCCACTAGGCAATTACATCTGACATTGGTTCATTAACTTTTATAAAGCATCTTAAACTTATGATGTCATCGTTCAATAAGTCAGAGGTCCTGATCTTAAATACAATAGTCATCTAAAAGGATAAAGATTAGTGTGAACTAGAAAGGTCAAAGGAATTAAAAATGAGGTATAACTTGAAGTGGATTATGAAGGATATTTAGAATTAAATATGTGAAGAATAAAAGGAAAAGAGTCTGTAGAGAAGAAAGCACACTGAAAGGATTGGAATCAAAACCTTGTACAGTTGACCTTGAACTATGCAGGGTTTAGGACCACTGACCACAACTCCACACAGTTGAAAATCTGTGTTTAAGTTTTGACTCCCTGAAAACTTAACTACTAATAGCCTATGGTGGATCAGAAGCTTTATGAATAACATAGTCATTAACACCTATTTTGTTTGTTATATGTCTTGTATATTGCACTTTTGCAATAAAGTAACTAGAGAAGAGAAATGTTACTTAGAAAATTGTAAGGAAGAGAAAATACATTTACAGTAGTATACTGTATTTTTTGATATGCAACTTTACATTATCTGTTTAAAAAATCAGTCATTTGTTATAGTTTTCATCAATATTGTCTTGTTGATACAAAATATTATAGATGTATTACTAACACTTTAAAATGAAAAAGTAATATGAAAAAGAAATTTACATTTATTCACAGGTATAATGATTCATGTATTAATAAGGAAAAAGCAATATGATTGCTTATTGTTGTCTAGTGTAACTGATTCAGTAGCTTCATGGTAACCTAGCCTATACACTAATGAGTGAATCTTTAAAAAATGTATGGCACACAGTATTATGGTAATATTAATAATAGTATATTAGAAACACTTTTTTAAACACTTACTTATGATGACAGGCTGACACACAGTTTCTCCAAATATAAGAGAGAAAGACATACTATAAGGTAATTAATTCTTTGAAAGCAAAGTTATAAACTAACAAGAAACTAACCCTTTTTAAATTTATATTAAATATATCATTCCCCTTACTTCTATGAAAGGATAGGCCATCCATTTCAATGTGAGTTTCTCACATAATGTCCTATACATATATTTTTTATATATTTATTGAAAAAAATATGGAATTCCAGTAGAACTATTCAAATCCCAAAAGGATGATGCCATCAAGGTGTTGCATTCAATATGTCAGCAAATCTGGAAGACCCAGCAGTGACCACAGGACTGGAAAAGGTCAATCCTCATTCCAGTTCCCAAGAAGGGTAGTACTAAAGAATGTGCTAACCATTGGACAATTGCACTCATCTCCCACGATTGTAAGGTCATGCTTAAAATTTTGCATGCTAGGCTTCAGCATTATGCCAACCAAAACTTCCAGATGTCCAAACTGGATTTATAGAAGAAAGAGGAACCAGAGATCAAATTGTCAACATTCGCTGGATCATAGAAAAAGCTAAGTAGGGAATTAAAAAAAGAAAAAAAAAACAAAACAACTCTGTTTCATTGACTACGCTAAAGCGTTTGACTGTGTGAAAGTGAAATTGAAGTCGCTCAGTTGTGTCTGATTCTTTGCAACCCCATGGACTGGAGCTTACCAGGCTCCTCTGTCCATGGAATTTTCCAGGCACAAGTACTGGAGTGGGTACCATTTCCTTTTACAAGGGATCTTCCTGACCCAGGGATCGAACCCAGGTCTCCTGCATTGCTGGCAGACAATTTACCATCTGAGCCACCTGGGAAGTCCTTTGACTGTGTGGATCATAACAAATCCTGGAAAGCTCTTAGAGAGATGGGGATACTAGACTGTCTAAACTCTCTCCTGAGAAACCTGTGTGTGGGTCAAGAAGCAACAGTAAGAACCTTGTATGGAACAACTGATTGGTTCAAGATCGAGAAAGGACTATGACAGGGCTGTTTGCTGTCACCCTGCTTGATTAACCTATACACTGAGTACATCAGGAGAAATGCCAGGCTGCATGAGTTACAAGCTGGAATCCAGATAGGTGGAAGAACATCAACAACCTCAGATATGTGGATAATATCACTCTAATGGAAGAAAGCAAAGAAGAACTAAAAGACCTCTTGATGAGGGTGAAGGAGGAGAGTGAAAGAGTTAGCTTAAAATTAAATATTAAAAAACAAAACAAAACAAAAAACTAAGATCATGGCATCTGACCCCATTCAGTTCAGTTTAGTTCAGTTCAGTCACTCAGTCGTATCCAACTCTTTGCGACCCCATGAATCGCAGCACACCAGGCCTCCCTGGTCCATCACCACTCCCGGAGTTCACCCAGACTCACGTCCATCAAGTCAGTGATGTCATCCAGCCATCTCATCTTCTGTCATCCCCGTCTCCTCCTGCCCCCAATCCTTCCCAGCATCAGAGTCTTTTCCAATGAGTCAACTCTTCGCAGGAGGTGGCCAAAGTACTGGAGTTTCAGCTTTAGCATCATTCCTTCAAAAGAAATCCCAGGGCTGATCTCCTTCAGAATGGACTGGTTGGATCTCCTTGCAGTCCAAGGGACTCTCAAGAGTCTTCTCCAACACCACAGTTCAAAAGCATCAATTCTTTGGCACTCAGCCTTCTTCACAGTCCAACTCTCACATCCATACATGACCATTGGAAAAACCATAGCCTTGACTAGATGGACCTTTGTTGGCAAAGTAATGTCTCTGCTTTTGAATATGCTATCTAGGTTGGTCATAACTTTCCTTAAGGGGAAAAGGTGGAAGTAAAGACATATTTCCTCTCCTTGGGCTCTAAAATCACAGTGATGGTGACTTCAGCCATGAAACAAGAAGAAAATTGCTTCTTGGCAGGAAAGTGATGACAAACCTAGATAGTGTGATGAAAAACAGAGACATATGCCTACAAAGGTCCATTTAGTCAAGGCTGTAGTCTTCCCAGTGGTCATGTATGGTTGTGAGAGCTGGACCATAAAGAAGGTAGAACACCAAAAAATTGATTTCTTCGAACTGTGGTGCTGGAGAAGACTCCTGAGAGTCCCTTGGACAGGAAGGAGATCAAACCAGTCAATCTTAAGGGAAATCAATCCTGAATACTCCTTGGAAAGACTGATTCTGAAGTTCAAGCTTCAGTATTCTGGTCATCTGATACAAACAGCTGTCACATTGGAAAACTTCCTGGTGCTGGGAAAGACTGAGGGCAGAAGGAGAAGAGAGCATCAGAGGATCAGGTGGCTGGGTGGCATCACCAATGCAATGGACATGAACTTGGGCAAACTTTGGGAGATAGTGAGGGACAGGGAGGCCTGGCGTGCTGCAGTCCATGGGGTTGCAAAGAGTCAGATATGACTGGGTGACTGAACAATAGCAACAGTTGAAAAAAAAAATCCATATATAAATGGAGCTGTGCAATTCAAACTATGTTTTCAAGGGTCAACTATACATAACTACTTAAAAGTTCTATTGTAGGTTTGTTTCTCCTAGAAACAGGCTCTAAGAGATTAGAGCATTTAAGGAATTGTCTTTGGAATTACCACCTATGGGTAGGTCAGGAAGAAAGCAGGATTTGATAAATAACGTAGGCTTGATATATTCCCATTGATGACACAGCCAACCCTATATGTTGACTTCAATGTCATGGGCAGCTTGAACTTGGCATGGTGCTTCAGAGTTATCTTAAGTTGGAGAGGAAGGGAGGCATGTATCAGGCATCTATCAGTGTTTATCAGGCACTGGTTACCATCAGTCCATGAAAACAGGCATGACATTGAATAAGGAAGATTTCTTCAGATGAGACAGTCTTCAAAGCAGGCTGACTCTGAGAGCCATTTATGTTATTCTCATAGAAGTGGGGGGAAAAAGACTTCATTCGTAAATGGGAATCTGAGCATCAAATCAAAATATACCATATTATCTAAAACTACTTTTGTTGTTGTTGTTGTTAGCAATTGCACAAACATATTTCAATGAAAGAATATAAGTCCAAAAGAGTGAATGCACTATAGCTGAGAATTGAATGAGATAGTTTATGTTGGAGATTAATAGGGGATATATTTAACATATACTTTTGGAACTTGGCTTTAGGGTTATAAAATCTGAAAGAGGAATTTGAATTTGATATAAGTAAGCAATAAAATAGTCTTTGTGTTTCTATGATTGGATTATTACACCAGTGGAATGATGGATAAGCTGAAGAACAGAAGACTGCACGTAGAAAAGTCAACTAAATGATTCTTTAATAACAATGGGCATTAGTAAATGTGTGTGGAAGTGTTAATATGGATAATAAAATATTTACATATTTATGAGAAATATTTTAATAACATAAAAATGACAACAATTAAGCATAGCAAGAAGAGAGAAACAATGAGTTCTGTCTCTATGAAGCCCCTCATCTGGATTTCTCAAACTTCTCACCCTTTCTTTTTTTTTACAGAACTTATAAAGAGTAAGGACAATATTTGACCTCAAACCCATTTCATGCTAAGATGAAAAAAAGCCTGGAAAGGAGACCCAAAGTAAACCAGTGCAAATACTTCCTGATTCCTTGATTTTTAGTGTAAGTAGAAATTAATGAAGAGAAATGAGTGATAAGTTCTTAAAATGAGATGATAATGTTAACATTCTCCACCAGTGTAGAAGGTGAGAATAAGACACCTCTAACACATATGCCAACAGTGAAGCAAATGTTTCTTTTCCTAAAGCAGTCCTGAGACAATGATATGTGAAACCATATTGAGTTGAAAGAAGAAATTAATTAAAAATAGAAACGCATAAACGTGGAGTTTGAAGAATTCTCCAGGGTCACTTCCTTCCTACAATGTAGAGTTTCTTCAGGTTTTCTCTCTGAGTAAGATTCCCTCTCTGCCAACTTAGTGTGACTAGAATGATTGTCCCAGCCAGCACCGTGGCTTGCCTTGTTTGCACTACCTGTTCAGATAATCAATCAGGGAACAATGTGAATGCTGTTGCCTATGTCAATTAAATTAAGTCAAAAGTGTAACAGCAGTGGAAAAAAAAGAAGATCCGACAGTAAAGCAAAAGCCCAAGACACTGGAGCACCTTATGGTATGAGCAAACAATTCACTACACAATTTTTAGAGAGAAGAAGCTCACAAACTGTTAAATACTGTTTTCCTTTGGGTAAAATTTTAATTAAAAAAACAGCATGGATGCAGATTTCAGATTGTCACTATTCAAATAGCTGAGAAAGCTGTTTGAATTTTAAAACCTTATAGTTTGTCATTTAAAAATATATATTTTGCATGTATTTAAATATGATTTGATCAACGCTTGTAAGATCACAGTAAAAGAAGAAAAAAATCAAGATAAAGTTGGCCTTTGTATGTTACATTGTGGGGAACTAAGAGGCTGGTTCACTTGGGTTTTGGTGAGATTGGTTGTTTCCTGATAAAATTATATTTTTTAAATTGCTGTAAATAACCTAATCAAATGTCTCATGTCTTTATAAATCAGTTATTCAGTGAAAGAAGTTGATAAGAAATCAAAGGAGATCTTAGGAATGAACTATGTAAATAATTGATACTGAGGAAGAAGAAGCAAAAACAGCAAACAAAGCAAAATAAACAGAAATTGACTAAATGAACTGCTTTATTTATTGCTGAGATTATATGCTGTGGCATTATTCATAAGTCTGGGAGTTTTAAAGTGGTTCTTATTGAATGATAGATAAGTTTCCAAGTAATTTTTTTAACAGAGCACCTTAAATAGTTAGGATTACATTTACAGAGGTCTATTTTGCTTGATTTTTATATAGTTCTTTAGAAACTACTATATCTAGAAATAAACGATACAACCAGCTGACAACACAGGCCTTACTTTTCACTTTCAAAAGGTTTCACTATTATGCACAAAGCCATATTTATCATTTCAAAATATGTAGTATGTAAGCATTTAATTTAGTGTATATATTATAGAGTTTTCCTTGTTATTCCTTTGATATCATTGCTAACAAAAGCATTTTCTACAATGGAAACTGTAGGTAGTCAAAAATTTATTTATATGAATTATATACAAACATAAACTAGGCATACAGATTTATGTTTTGTGTGACCCTTTTAACTCTCTGTGCTTGCTGTTAAGTTGTATATTTTTCCACAGGAGCACGTAACTCATGAGAAAATGACTAACATTGAAAACTCAGTTAAGTCTCAAAAATAGGCATTAGTTCTCAGACATGACTCTCCTTTTGGGAAATCAAAGTTTTTATTGCTGGATAAATTAATGTTTCAAATGTATGAATACAGATGCTGCTTGCAAATTTGTCACAATCTGTCTTCCAGCAGAAGAATTTATACTGTATACAGTAATAGAAAAGAGAAAACTGCATATTTCACTAAATTGCAGCTGTGTGTGGAAGATTTATGTGATTATTTTTTGTCAGTGAAACATGTCATGAAACACCCATGTATTTCACTGGAGAATTGTAAATGGACCATGTATATTTATTTTAAAACTTATTCTGCATTTATTTCACAAAATATATAATGCCTTTATCACATTAAAAGAGCAAGTATATTAAATCTGTTCAGAATAATTTCATTACTTCAAAAGCCAGTTTATATTTTAAACACTGAACAGGATTTTAACTTTCAACTTTAGGAAAGTAACCCATATACTTTTCCATCCAAACATTTTCTTAGATCTTGAAAAGCTGTCAACCCTCAACAAAATGAATTATAAATGTATTAAATATATCATGAATTTATTATTGGTCAATAAACCTGAGCATTGTAGGCCCAAAGGCAAGCATTATATAGAAAGTTACCTGATTGTCCATGTCATTGTGTGTGTATGCATAAAACCCACAGTGATTTCTTTTTTTTCCATAAAATAGTTACATCCTGTGTTATTGTTATGTATGTGTGTGCTCAGTTGCTCCAGTCATGTCCTACTCTGTGAATCTATAGACTGTAGCCTGCCAGGCTCCTCTGTCCATAGGGATTCTCTAGGCAAAATATTGGAGTGGAGAGGAGATTCCCTTCTGCAGGGAATCTTCCCAACACGGGAATCAAATCCAGGTCTCTTGCATTGCAGGCAGATTCTTTACCATCTGAGCCACCAGAGAAGCCCATGCTATAATTGTGTGTGTGTGTGTGTGTGTGTGTGTGTGTGTGTCTGTGTCTGTGTCTGTATAGTATTATTGTTTGGTTTTGGTATCTTTATTCCATACATTTCTCCTATTGAATCAACTTTATCAACTCTTTATATTCTTTCCTTATTTCTATTATTTCCTCCTTTGCTTGCCTCCCAAAGAAATTCCTTTTGTAACAATGTCACTGCCATAAAACTTAAAAGTTTCACTTTCTGCCAAAATACGTGTGTTTAAAATTCTATCTGATCTTCCCAACCCAGGAAACGAATTCACGTCTCATGTTTCCTGCTCTGGCAGGCAGGTTCTTTACCACTAGCACAGTATGTATCATGGTGCTGCGATAAAAAAACAAAAACAACAACAACAACTTGCCTCTGATTTATACTACAAACTAGAGGAGAAGAGTAGTTTCTTTCCAAAGAAGTTTGGAAATTAGCCCTCCTCCAGTCTGTCATAATATTAACCTAGAGATGAAATTGATGCCACTGGATCATCAATTGGACCATGACGTAATTTCCAGAAGTCATGGAGCATTATAACTAGAGACTTAACAACAAAGTCATTTCTATAGTTGAAAAGAAAAAGATGGTCAGAATTTATACTTTAAATCAAATTGAGGTTAAGTTTTTAAAAAATTAATTACTAATTTGCAATTTGACATGAAATTTTCTAGAAAAGCTAGAAGAATAAAATAGGTCATACATATTTCTTGCTTCAATATCTAATAGAAATTTAAAATAGCACAAAAAAGAAAAAGAAAAAGTAAAAAGCAGCATCCAGGTGAGGCATGGGACAATCTCATAGCATGACATTTCAAAGGCAACCACAAAATAAAACAGAAGATTCTAGTTTCCAAAACAAAGGCTCAATTCCCAACCCAAACTCCACCCTCCAGAACAGAGACTAAAGAGTCATCAAAATCCTGAAAGCTTTCATTAACACCCCTAAATTGGAAAATAATGAACCATCAAGATTCATTATCCTTTTCATTCTATAACTTGGGGCAGGTGGGAGAAGAGACTGATAAAACATGGGATGTAACAACCTAAATTTACTAACTAATGGAAGCATAGGATACAGAGGGTCATAATGAAGTGAAAAAAAATTATAGTTGTATGAAATTGTATCTCGTATCTTATGAATATGAAATGCAGGCCTTACTAGAAGAATACACCATACTAGACATTTAACACTGTATCAGAAAAGAAAGAAGAACCTTGGCCTCCAAGAAAGTTTCAATTCAGGCTGTAGAAAAGGGGCACAGGTAGAGAAATTGATCTCAGAAAGATGTAAGAGGACCAAGCAGATTCTAATTAATGCATCTTCTCAGTTTAAGCACAAGCAAGATATAAGTTATCACATGACAATTATATGAATCAAGGAAAGAAAAGAAAAAGCTAAAGTAGCAAGAATGGAACTTCCTTGGTGGTCCAGTGATTAAGAATTTGTCTTCCTTGGAGAAATGTCTATTTAGATCTTCTGCACAATTTTTGGTATCACCTCACACCAATCAGAATGGTCATCATTAAAAAATCTACAAGCAATAAATGTTGGAAAAGGTGTTAAGAAAAAGGAACCCTCCTGCACTCTTGACGGTAATGTGCATTGTTACAGCCACTATGGGGAACACTATGGAGATTTCTTTTTTAAAGACTAAGAATAAAACTACCATATGACCTAGCAATCCCACTACTGGGCATATGCCTGAGAAAATCACAATTATGAAAGAAAAATGTACCCCAATGCTCATTGCAGAACTATTTACAATAGCAAAGACACAGAAGTAACTTAGATGTCCATCAACAGATGAATGGATGAAGAAGTTGTGGTATATGTATATACAATGGACTATTACTCAGCCATTAAATGGAACAAATTTGAATCAGTTGTGAAGTAAGGCAGAAAGAGAAAAACAAATATTGTATATTAATGCACATATATGGAAACTAGAAAAATGGTACTTATGAACTTATTTGCATAGCAGCAGTAGAGAACAGAGTTGTGTACAGATGGAGGAAGGAGAAGATAGGACAAATTGAGAGAGTAGCACTGAAGCATAAGCATTGCCATATGCAAAATAGATAGCCAGTGGGAATATGCTGTATGATGCAGGGAGCTCAACCTGGATCTCTGTGACAACCTAGAGGAGTGGGATGGGGTGGGAGGTGGGAGGCAGGTTCAAAAGAGGGGACATATATATACCTGTGACCGATTCATGTTGCTGCATGGCAGAAACCAACACAACATTGTAAAGCAATTATCCTCCAATTTAAAATAAATTAATTAAAATAAGAAAAGAATTTGCCTTCTAATGTAGTTTTGATCCCAGGTTGGGGAGCTAAGTTCCCATATGCCTCATGGCCAAAAAAACAGAACAAAGCAACAGAAGCAATATTGTGACTAACTCAATAAAAACTTTAAAAATTGTCCACATACAAAAAAATAAATCTTAAAATTAAAAAAAAAAGATGATTATTTCTTTTAGTAGCAAGAACAAAATGAATTTGAAGAGGGGAGGAAGGAAGAGGAGAAGGAAAGAGAAAAGAGAGAAAAGTAATGATGGAGGAAAATATGTAATATAAAAAGTCATAAAATAACTGGTTTTCAAAGAAAATATAAGCCAGAGTAAGAAGAAATTTTCTGATAAATGTTTTATGATATAAATGGAAACATTAAGACAATTCAATATAACAAGAACTCAAAAACTACATTATAAACAAACCAAAAAAACTAGAATAAAATAGAATATTGTAAAGCAAAATAAACAAGAGGAAATTGACATAAGGATAATAAAATTAATATATTCATTGGATAAATTTAGAGGAACTACAAATTACTGACATAAAATTTTGTGATAATAGAGAATATCTATGAATATTTTTGAAAAATTAAGATAATTAAGGAGACAATATAGGTATGAGGCATGAATAGAGATAACATAAAGTTTGGAGAACTAAACAGAAACAAAACTTTTTAAAAATTCAAATATAAAATTTAGCTGCAATGTAAAATAAATGAATTTATAGTGTGAAAGAGACACAGTAATCCCAAGCAAGTGAGGGAAAAGCACAGAAACTACTGGTTTAGCCACAGTAATTAAGCATTATTTTCACTCCTATTTGAAATAATGTTCTGATAATGAGGAAAAGAGCTTCCCTGGTGGCTCAGATAGTAAAGAATCTGCCTGCAATGTGGAGACCTGGGTTCGATCCCTGGGTTGGGAAGATTCCTTGGAGAAAGAAATGGACACCCACTCCAATATTCTTTCCTGGAGAATCCCATGTACAGAGGACCCTGGTGGGCTACAGCCCATGGAGTCACAAACAGTCGGATCTGACTGAGCGACTAAGGACAACACAATGAGGGGGGAAAAAAAAAGAAACTGCTCAAGAATGGGGAGACAGTGTTGGTAAGTATCAAATCTTTCATGAGTGAAATAACTGTGGGAATTGTGGTTTCAGGACACATGTGAATATTTAGACCTTGACAGTAAATAAAATCATAAGTAACCAAATGGCACCCCACTCCAGTACTCTTGCTTGGAAAATCCCATGGATGGAGGAGCCTGGTGGGCTGCAGTCCATGGGGTCGCTAAGAGTCGGACACGACTGAATGACAGCAGCAGCAGCAGCAGCAGCCTGATAATACTAGCAAAGAAGTCTTTTAGTTAAGGTAACTCTGAACTTCTAGTCTGTGAGAAGGCAATGGCACCCCACTCCAGTACTCCTGCCTGGAAAATCCCATGGATGGAGGAGCCTGGTGGGCTGCAGTCCATGGGGTCGCTAAGAGTCGGACACGACTGAGCGACTTCACTTTGATTTTTCACTTTCATGCATTGGAGAAGGTAATGGCAACCCACTCCAGTGTTCTTGCCTGGAGAATCCCAGGGACGGCGGAGCCTGGTGGGCTTCTGTCTATGGGATCGCACAGAGTCAGACACGACTGAAGTGACTTAGCAACCAAAGAGTTGGTTACTTTTTGGTTACTTATGATTTTAAGTAAGTAAAATGATTGAGCTTCCCTGGTGGCTCAGAGGGTAAAGCGTCTGCTTGCAGTGAGGGAGACCTGGGTTCTATCCCTGGGTTGGGAAGATCCCCTGGAGAAGGCAATGCAACCCACTCCAGTGCTCTTGCCTGGAGAATCCCATGGACAGAGAAGCCTGATAGGCTACAGTCCATGGGGTCGCAAAGAGTCAGACACGACTGAGCAACTTCACTTCAACCAAAAAATTGGTGGTCCAGTAAGTGGAAGACATGAAGAGTTCTAATATTCTCTTCTTTCCTAACAAAAATCAATCAATATTATCTAAAATTGATATAATTTTCAAAAAACTCCTTCAACTTCTGAACATTTTTTGCAAATTCTTTTCCAATCCTTGTAGATTTTAGGGAATGCTTTTTAGATACAGAAACTTTTTTTAATTGGGAGAATTCATTCAATTTAATTCAGCTTTTGAAAATTTGTTAAAAAAGAGAATTATTACACTTAAATATTTTCTTTTTTTTTTTGAGTTATTTCTTTTTTTTTAAATTTTATTTTATTTTTAAACTTTACATAACTGTATTAGTTTTGCCAAATATCAAAATGAATCCGCCACAGGTATACATGTGTTCCCCATCCTGAACCCTCCTCCCTCCTCGCTCCCCATTCCATCCCTCTGGGTCGTCCCAGTGCACCAGCCCCAAGCATCCAGTATCGTGCATCGAACCTGGACTGGCAACTCGTTTCATACATGATATTTTACATGTTTCAATGCCATTCTCCCAAATCTTCCCACCCTCTCCCTCTCTCACAGAGTCCATAAGACTGTTCTATACATCATTGTCTCTTTTGCTGTCTCATACACAGGGTTATTGTTACCATCTTTCTAAATTATTACACTTAAATATTTTCTTAAAATATACTATACAAAAATTTACCCACTTTCTAGCATTACTTTTTCCTTTTTTTCTATTCATTTCTTCTTTCCTTCCTTCTCCTTTTTTATTTCTTTCATTCCTTCTTTCCTTGCTTATTTTTAAAACATTGTAGAATACCTACTTATCTCAATGGTTCTCAAACATTTTATTCTCAGGAATTCTTTCCACTAAAAATTCATTAAGGACATCAGAAAACTTTTGTTCATGTGATTTTTATCTACAGATATTTATCATACCTGAGCATTTAAAAAATATATGTTTATTTTTAATCTATGTAATCTATTTAGCTTATGTAAAATTAAAATCTAAAATATTGACTTTTTATTAAAAAAATCTATGGTTTACAAACAAAAAATACTTGGCAGGAAGAGTGGCTTTTTCTTATATTTTTACAGTTCTCCATAAGGTCTGATTTTAAAAAAAAAAAGGTTCCACACTCAATTTTTTGCAAACTTTGTCTGTATCTGAAGTATTAATCGATAGCCTCCTCCACAAATCCATCTACAGTAAATCTACAGTAAAAACATATAAATAGTTGGAAAAATGAGGAAAATAATTACATTTGATACTACACTAAAACTCAACAAAAGGAAGTTTCCCACAAAAGTAGTTGCAATATGAAATCATATCAATGAACTTTTCATAATCTATCACATTAAAATCCATTGATCTATCTTGTACATTGAATAATTATTTAGCCATGCAAAACTTTGTAACACCACATGTTGGTCATTTGGAAAATATTGAATTCATAGAATTATATAGGTCTTAATAGTAACATTTACATACACAAAATAAGAATAAATTACATTAATTTTACCTTCATTCTCATCAGCTCTATCTGTAAGGACCAGGATGTAGTTAAGTTCACAGAGGCAAATTTCAACATATTTTGTCTGTCAATCATTCTTCAAGGTAAGAGAACATTTCATGGAAAGTGGGGTTAGTGTAGTGCACAGCACAAATAAGTGCACAAAAGCTTTATTTCAAGGTAACCAAGATATTAAATATGCTCCTCTTTCAAGAATATTTTGAAGTGAAGCTGGATTTGTTTTTAACTACTAGCACACTGTGATGAACAATACGGTGACTTTAAATGCTATTTGGTGAAACTGCCTTAATTTGTGATAAGGAGGCAAGTCATACAGAACCCAGCTTTGCATCATTAGTGCAAAAGACCATTCAGTAAAAAAGGCATGTATTGTCTCAATGTTATAATAAAAATAATTTAGCCTTTTTTATTCCCTAAAATGATTCCTGAAGATATACAGGGCATTGCAGACTAAACTTTCAGTTCAGTTCAGCTCAGTCGCTCAGTCGTGTCCAACTCTTTGCGACCCCATGAATCGCAGCACGCCAGGCCTCCCTGTCCATCACTAACTTCCGGAGTTCACTCAGACTCATGTCCATCGAGTCAGTAATGCCATCCAGCCATCTCATCCTCTGTCGTCCCCTTCTCCTCCTGCCCCCAATCCCTCCCAGCATCAGAGTCTTTTCCAATGAGTCAACTCTTCCCATGAGGTGGCCAAAGTACTGGAGTTTCAGCTTAGCATCATTCCTTTCAAAGAAATCCCAGGGCTGATCTCCTTCAGAATGGACTGGTTGGATCTCCTTGCAGTCCAAGGGACTCTCAAGAGTCTTCTCCAACACCACAGTTCAAAAGCATCAATTCTTCGGCGCTCAGCTTTCTTCACAGTCCAACTCTCACATCCATACATGACCATTGGAAAAACCATAGCCTTGACTAGATGGACCTTTGTTGGCAAAGTAATGTCTCTGCTTTTCAATATGCTATCTAGGTTGGTCATAACTTTCCTTCCAAGGAATAAGCGTCTTTTAATTTCATGGCTGCAGTCACCATCTGCAGTGATTTTGGAGCCCCCAAAATAAAGTCTGACACTGTTTCCACTGTTTCCCCATCCATTTCCCATGAAGTGATGGGACCGGATGCCATGATCTTCATTTTCTGAATGTTGAGCTTTAAGCCAACTTTTTCACTCTCCTCTTTCACCTTCATCAAGAGGCTTTTTAGTTCCTCTTCACTTTCTGCCATAAGGGTGGTGTCATCTGCATATCTGAGGTGATTAATATTTCTCCCTGCAATCTTGATTCCAGCTTGTGCTTCTTCCAGCCCAGCATTTCTCATGATGTACTTTGCATATAAGTTAAATAAACAGGGTGATAATATACAGACTAAATATACAGACAATATACAGACTAAACTTTAAAAACTACTAAACTATTTTAGTAGTTTAAACTATCCATCCATCAATTTAGTAGGCATTAAGACATATCTGTCTTATGATATGTGTTAATTTTACAATGGTTTAAATATTTAATGATGATTAAAAAATTTAATAATGCTTACTTCTATTTGGTGGAATCAGAGAGTCTTTATTGTCTTCTTTGTACTTTGTTATATTGCTGAAATATACATAATAAGTAACATTTTTAAAAGATGATGTCCTGTTCTTAAAAACAAGAAGAAATTGTGAGAGATTCATTACTTACAAACTTCTGTAAATGAGAGAAATGATAAAAACAAAGATATAATAAGAAAGGTAAGGTGGGAAGAAGTAATTAGACAAGACTAAATGGGACAAGGGCAATGTGAACGTGCAAAAGAGACAATGAATCAGAGAGAACGTAAAGAATTGTCCTGCTTACACTGGGGCTGGCCCTTGCTCTCTTTTGGAAGGAACTAAAATCTGCTATCAGAACCACCTGTGTATCTCCTACAGTTTGGTACACAGGGGCCAGCTCACATTTCTTCTTATAGAACATATATTCAATCATTTTAAACAAAAATTTTGATCTTCTTCACAAAGATTCTGGCAAAAAAAAAATCATTCTAAATATCAAATCCTGGTGTCCACCATAAGTAAAATCATGGTGAGACTTACTGTCACATAAGTACTCGCACACACAAACCATACAGACCTATGTTTAAATTGGGTTATTTGTTAGGATATGAAACAAACAGCACAAGGGTCAGCATTTGATTTCTTATTGGGTGCTTTAAAAATATCTTGTTACTTTATTAACAGAAAATTAACTAGAAAAATGCAACATTCATTTTATTTATAGCAAACAAAAAAGTACTATTACAAATGGTTTTGAGTCCTCCCTTACACATAGCCAGACACAATTTACAAACTGAGTGGACCATTTCTACACTTTATTTCAACAATTGTATCTTTGAGAGTACTTAAAACACTCTTGATTTCTAGTGTCATCCTTTTAGTAACAAAGATTAAAATTGGAAGCCAACATTTTTAAACTGTGAAGTGCTGGATCCAATTACTCACAGCAACTAAAAGCAGAGTTTATTTTAATAGGATTTGCAGTAAAACAAGGCATATAAAAATCAGATGCATAGGCAAAGACTTTTTCATCTTTAATCATTAAGCTACCAGTACAAATTGAGCCCTGAAGTTATTTCATTCCCAAAGGAGATCAGAGATTTAAAGAATTCAGGGGGATTAAACATTTGTGTTTGAGTGAACATGCTAAGTGTTTTTGTGCTTACTATCATTAAAATAGTATTTTCAATATTTTATTTTAGATCCACATACCATATTTTTTCTTCTTCTCTAAATGATGTGTCTTGTAACTCCTAGGAAGTGACATTAATAGCTGATACAGTGAATGCTTTGTTATTAACTATTCCAAACATTGCCTATATTTAAAGTTTTGCTTTTTTTTTTCTCAAGACATTCTTCTTCCTAAGGCATTTCTGAGTCTCTAATTGTCCTGTTTACATTTGATCTCAAATTAGGGAAGAAAACTTAACAACGGTAGAATAACCTCTCATTAAGCTATGGCTTCTGAGGATAAATTTTAGTGTATATCAGAATTAAAGAACTTGTACAAAGATTCAAAGTTTGGATGTTAAAATATTAGCTGTGAAAGCTTTTGGATCTGTAAATATACAATTAATAACTGTTTTTTTAATTTCTTATGTAGGATACTATTAATATGTATAAATAGAACATTTCCATGGAAGAGGCTTAGTAAGCTAGATGGATAAATACCATAAGAATTACTGTTAAGCAAGTATTAAGGAAAGCAAGTTTATTCATATAAAATATATATTGAATACTTTGTGTTTATGGCTATTTTGGTCACTGAATTTCAAATACAAAGTAACTGTATGTCAATAACATTGTTAATAAACATATGTATACTGATAGTTAAAACTGAGGAAGAAGACAAAGGTTATATGAAGAACAGGCTAATTAGTAGAAACTGCTTACATAAAATGCACAAGAAATATATTGACAAAGAGGGAAAAGGGCCAACCTGTCCTAGCTAAAAATAGCCATGTGCTGAGTACATTGCTAGGTGCATTATAATTTTTTTCTCATTTATTTTTTCAGTTCAATATATGAGATAGTGTATCAGTTATTGTGTTCTTCTGCAAGTAACAGAAAACATGAAGTCAAATTGGTTTAAATATTAAGGAAATTTAATATCTCACTATAATTGGAATTTCAGAGATAAGGCAGACTTTGGTTGCAGTTCTGTTTGGGCTTATATCATCAAAAACTCACAGTCTTTCTGCCCCTCTGCACTGCTTTGTTAACCCCTCATCTTACTTCAATATAGTGTCATTCGTGGTACAAGGTGATCACCAATAGAAACTGAAGACAAATGACTTCTTGTAGAAAGAAAAGGAGGGAGTCAAGTATATGTGGTTGACCCTTGAACATGTGTTTGAACTGCACAGGTTCACTCACACATGGATTTTTTTTTTTCAATATTAAATATCACAATACAAGTCAGTCCACAGTTGGTTGACTCTGCAGAACAGAGCAACAGATATGTAAGAACTGCAATATGTGGAAGGCTGATTGTAAGTTACATGTTGATTTTCTGCTGTTCAGATGATCTTCTCCCCTAACCCCATCCTTGCTCAAAGATCAGCCTAAGTATAAAGCGTTCCTTCAGTATGATTTGATCTGCTTAGGTCACAGGCTCACTTATGGATGAATAACAGGGCTTACAGTAATACCATACATTGACTTAGAATAACTAGTTTCCCTACCAGGAGCTGGGAATTAGTTAATCTTTCTCTGATTTTGAGAGTGAGTGAATTCTTGAATAAGACTGGGAACAAAGTAAAAGTTATGGATGGAGGTTGACCAAGAGTTTATTCAAGAAAGAAAGACACTTTAGTCACTGTTAGCATTTTACAACTATGTCAGATGGGCCTTAAAGCTGCAAAGTAACTGAATAGATAGCTAAGAAAAGGAAGACTCAGGTTTCTAACCCAGGTAGTCTGATTTCAAAATCTATTACCTGGAGCAGCATGACA
Organism: Bubalus bubalis; assembly: GCF_019923935.1. NCBI lineage: Eukaryota > Metazoa > Chordata > Mammalia > Artiodactyla > Bovidae > Bubalus > Bubalus bubalis. Next base: position 44,544,265 of record NC_059169.1, read on the forward strand.
AGTGCTAAAGGACAGCCGTTAAGTCAAGAACTTGTTAAATACCAAGTGATGGTAAGAGAAGGTGGAGGAAAGTTTATCAGAAGGAAAATTGTAAGATATATTATAAAATTAAAAGCCAAATATAATGAAACAATCAAATAGATAAACAAGGCTACATATTAATATTGCTGCATCTCAAAAAGCATGATGAGGGAAATAGGAGCATATGGAAAAAATATAAGGCTTTAAAGCCTACAAAATAACAACAAGTATTATTTACAAATGCTTGCATGCATGGTAAAGTATGTAATATCCAAAAAAAGTGATTAATATATTTTACAATTTTCCTTCTGATAAACTTTCCTCCACCTTCTCTTACCATCACTTGGTATTTTAACAAATTTTAAAAAAATTGCCAAGCTGAAAAATTTATATAACAGTTCATAAAGTTTTGTCTTTCAATTCCTTAAATACTATTTAATTTAGGAAACATTGTATATTTATTGCCATTTATGTTTCTATTTCTTATACTTTGTTCATCTTTTTCACTCCTGGTTTATATGTATTTATCCCATGATTATATAGTTTCTTATTATTTTTAGACATTCTTTATTCTTTGATAATTAATTATTTTCAAATATTTTCACACAACCTTTGTTGTCCTTCTCTTTTTCTCAAAACAAGCCAGTTATCTGGGAATACCCATGCTATTCTATTTAACTGGAAAAACAAATGAAAAATCAATCTATCTATTAATAAATACATAAAAGAAAAGGATCATGAATCTTTTTTTGGAAAATTAAAGGTGTTTTAATCTCATATTCATCTAACATACTCACTTCTTAAACCTAATTACTAAAAATTACAGTCAAACTTTGGCCACCTGATGCGAAGAGCTGACTCATTGGAAAAGACCCTGATGCTGGGAAATATTGAGGGCAGGAGAAGATGGAAATGACAGAGGACGAGATGGTTGGATGGCATCACCGACTCAATGGACATGGGTTTGAGTGAACTACGGGAGTTGGTGATGGACAGGGAGGCCTGGCGTGCTGCAGTTCATGGGGTCGCAAAGAGTCGGACACAACTGAGCGACTGAACTGAACAGTCAAACTAGGTGGGGTACTCACCTTGAAGCAGGGGGTAGTGATCCACTTGTTCAAAGTCTTCTGATCCACACATTCCTAATTTTTTCTAAATTCCTACTCAATAACACAATCAAATGTGCACAAACTCCAAAATAACACCATTAAATGCAAATTATAGCAACTGTGACTATCTTGGGCTCCACACTAAGTAGTGGTCTCTTCCCAGCTCAGACTGCCATTAAGAAAGCAACATTTCAATTTGGACTGTCCCATGAATCAATTATGTGGCCAGAGACAAATTACATAACTTCTCTTTAACTGTTTTATTATCCTTGCTGAAGTCATAATACCAATGTATTGGCAGTGATTTTTTAGGTTCAAATAAAATATGCATATTGAAAATCTCTGAAAAAAATGAAAGATGCATACAAATGGCAAACATCATCACCATCATTAGTATCATAATTATGATCTTTCTGCATATTATTATCCTTATTTATCTCTATTACTTAGGAGCAATTAAGATGTAAATCTCAGCCATGAACACATAACCCAAGGTGAGCTGAACAAAGTACATACCCAGGACTTTTCCTCAAAGTGTCAAAAAAAAAAAGATGTTTCTTTTATCTCCAACTACTAGATGGATAAAACCATAAATTTAGATCTGCAGGTGGTCACTGTAGGTAGAGGGCTTGCTTAAGAATAAAACTATCACAGAAGAAACCAGAGAAAATAGCGAGGAGGAGAGAGAGAGACTATCACAGATCCTTAAAGATGCACTTTGCTTTTTGAAGCCAAATCCTTCTTTTGAACATCCAGTTACATTAATAAATCAATAAATTTACTTTAGCTGCTTCTATTCAACTAGAGTTGATTTTTTAAAATTACTTTCCTATGGAAGTTGAGTTCAAGAGTCAGATTACCTTATAAAATCTTCTTAAGAATAAACATCCTCATTCCTAGGAGGCATCAAAGCCTCTTGGAAGTTATGATGACTTTGTCAGATGTTGTCACACAGAATTAGAAGCTACCTCCTTCTATTTTATCCCCTAAAATGGACAAAATTAAGGCATTCTTTTGACAATTTTACTGTGAATATCCCATATCACTAAGGAAAATGTTACTAAAAGATTGCATATTTTTGAGAATCATGTACTCTAACTAAAGGAATAAACAGTGTGAACTCTGGAGTATACACATAAGTAATATCTGTGGACTGAGAAATGGAGGCTACATTGCAAATAGTGGGCCTGGGAGAGCACTTCCCTGAGTCCTTGATGTGTTTAATGCTTCAGTGACTGTGTTTGAGTGTGTTGACTACCAAGATGTATGCAGATCAGCTCTCTGAGTAGTTAGCAGAAGGTTAAAATAGCATGCCTACATTTGGTTTGATGTTTGAGAATATCTGGAGAAGATATTCTCCTGCTTAAAGGATCCTCATATCCAGAAGCTGTGGGTAGGGCCTGCTTAGAACATATGGGAACTGGATCTACTCTGGGTTAGACTTTTGTCCCAATCTCACAATGGCCATCTCAGCCTCTGAGTGTGTCTTAGGAAAGTGAAAGGAGCAAGGAAAGATCAGCAGGGAAGAAACATGGTGATGCCATTGATTAAGACATGGGTAATATGTTTGTGGATCACCATAAGAAGTTCAAAGTGTTCCAAGTGAGTTTAGAGGGCTTTGGGAAACTGGCTAATGACATTTTCTTGTAGACTCTTGGAGAACAGCATGCTGAGGAGTGTATATCCCATTCTCACATTTCTTTTAACATTTATTTTTAAAATGTAAAGAATTTTCTAAAGCTTTCCATGTTACCTTTTAAGGAATCCTATTAATCTCTGTATCCACTTAAGTTTTAGTTTGTCCTGAAGAACTGATGTCTCCATTCTTAGATGTTTCTCATTTCTTAGATAAAGAAATAAAGTTGGTGAAAGCTGATAAATACTGAAATTTCATGTAGCTAGTAAAGATAAGATTAACACATGAGTACGCATACCCCAAAATACTCAACTTATAAAATTGTAAATAAACATGGGTTAAGGAAAATATTCCCCAGATGCATGAACTCTCAATTTTATTTTAGAATTTATTTTGTATTAATTATACACTGCTTAAGTATGTTCAAGTCAGAGGTAATATAAGTATCTGATCTGTTATCCTAAAATAACAAGATTTTTGGAGAGGAAAGTTAAAAAACTCAACATTTTCTGCACAGGAATCATAGTGTCTCTAGATGTAACATGAAACAAATGAAGTAATTTGAAATCATCAGTGTTATTTTATTTTTAAAAACTTATTTAGACAAATTTTCTACACCTGGGAGTAAAAGGTCCTAATACCTATGAATTGTACATAAGAAAAAGCAAGCTGAGGCAATAGGAACCATAAAAACACTGCACAGATAGATTCTGCTGGTATTTTACCATACTGCATGACATGGTGTTCTTGTATACAATATTTTAAAAAAAAAATAATCTGTAAGGCAAAAGGAAAATATTAATTAATTCCAAAATTAGTTACAACTGTTATTTGGAATTAAGGTTAAAACTAGTAATTTTAGGGTTATCTACATTGTTCTACATGAAAGATCCAAAAACAGTGACTACAGGACACATGAAAGATTATTTTAAACAAAAGTGTTTTTTCTAACATTTAAAATTATCTAATAATGAGATGGCCAAAAAAAGCACATGAAAAAGACATTCAACATTACTAATTCTCAGAGAAATGAAAACCAAAACTACAATGAGGTATTACCTCACATTGGTAAGAAAGCCATCATCAAACAGAAACCAGCAAAATATTGTAACACATTTATTCTCCAGTTAAAACAAAATTTCTTAAGTCCGAAAGCAATAAAAGCTGGAGAGGGCATGGAGAAAAGGGAACCCTCCTACACCATTAGTGGGAGAGAAAATTGGTGCAACCACTATTGATAACAATATGGAGGTTCCTTTAAAAAACTTGCAAATAGACCTACCATATGATATAGCAATTCTACTCAGGAATAATCCAGAGAAAATCATAATCTGAAAGGATACATGCACTCCAATGTTCATTGCAGTACTATTTACAATAGCCAAGATATGGAAGCAACCTAGATGTCTATTATCAGAGGAATGGGTAAAGAAGATGTGGTACATATATACAAAGGAATATGACTCAGCCATAAAAAGAATAATATAATGCCATTTTCAGCAACATGGATAGAACTAGAGATTGTCACGCTAAGTAAAGTCAGACAAAGACAAATATCATATGATATCACTCATGCTGCTGCTGCTGCTGCTGCTAAAGCGCTTCAGTCGTCTGACTCTGTGCGACCCCATAGACGGAAGCCCACCAGGCTCCCCTGTCCCTGGGATTCTCCAGGCAAGAACACTGGAGTGGGTTGCCATTTCCTTCTCCAATGCATGAAAGTGAAAAGTGAAAGGGAAGTTGCTGAGTCGTGTCCGACTCTTAGCGACCCCATGGACTGTAGCTCACCAGGCTCCTCCATCCATGGGATTTTCCAGGCAAGAGTGCTGGAGTGGGGTGCTATTGCCTTCTCCAGACATCACTGATAAGTGGGGTTTAATTAAGCAATAAAGATACAAATGGACTTATTTATAAAACATAAACAGACTTACAGTTATTGAGAACAAACATGGCTACCAAAGGGGAAACATTGTGGGGAAGGGTTAAATAAGGAGCTTGAGATGAGCACATACATACTATGTATTAGAAAGATAATCAACAAGGACCTACTGCATAGCACAGAGAATTCTATTCAATATTCTGTGATAACCTATATGAGAAAATAATCTTAAAAATAATGAATATATGTATATCTGAAACAGTTTGCTGTAACCTGAAATTGACACAACATTCTAAATCAGCCATGCTCCAATAAAATTATAATTTAAAAAACTATCCAGTAATATAAAAAAAAAATGTCCAGAGACTTTACTGTCTCTTGAGTTTAAGAATGTTGGAAATAAGATTTTTGCCTGAAATGGGAGACTTCACAAAATGTCTTCAGGACCCTTAACAATTCAAGATTACTTTTGCATGTTTATTTACTTATTTTTCTCAGAGAGAGTGAAACCTAAAGACACAAACTTTTTTGTAATTTTGTAAGCAGTTGTAGATGCAACAGACACCCATCTGTCTATGGTGAAAGCTCATGCCAAAAAGTAACAATTTTCAGAATAAATGAAACTAAATATTCTGATTAACTCAAAAAGCTGATGGCCATTCAATGAATGAAACAATTCAGTTCTGTTCAGTCACTCAGTCGTGTCCAACTATTTGCAACCCCATGGATCGCAGCACACCAGGCCTCCCTGTCCATCACCAACTCCCGGAATTCACTCAGACTCACATCCATTGACTCAGTGATGCCATCCAGCCATCTCATCCTCTGTCGTCCCCTTCTCCTCCTGCCCCCAATCCCTCCCAGCATCAGAGTCTTTTCCAATGAGTCAACTCTTCTCATGAAGTGGCCAAAGTACTGGAGTTTCAGCTTTAGCATCATTCCTTCCAAAGAAATCCCAGGGCTGATCTCCTTCAGAATGGACTGGTTGGATCTTCTTGCAGTCCAAGGGACTCTCAAGAGTCTCCTCCAACACCACAGTTCAAAAGCATCAATTCTTCGGCGCTCAGCTTTCTTCACAGTCCATACATGACCACAGGAAAAACCATAGCCTTGACTAGACAGACCTATGTTGGCAAAGTAATGTCTCTGCTTTTCAATATGTGAAGCAATTAGTATAACGTAGTTAAATTCAATATCTGATTATAAATAAAATAAGAAGTACATGAAGAAGACTCTTCTATTAAGAATATTGAGTTTTTCAAATTTTCTTAAAACTTTTTTTGTTTGCTTTTGACTGTGAGTGATAATTTTCAGAAACAATGCCAGGGCTAAGCACTCATTTTGATAGTTTTCATATTATCATTAGGGAAATTTTAAGACTAATTACTAAAATTTGCTGGAATAAGGTTAAAATCCTAAATAGTTTTATTCATCATAGGTTAAGTACACATTTATTCTTTACAATGTTTCATACATAATTTAACATTTAAACCACTTGCTGTCTTTGTGAATTCAGCTTGACATTTCTTTCAGCAGCAACTCAGGCCATTGTTTCTAATTGCATTTTTCAAAATTCTTGCTGTTCTGTTTTCCACTTTTAAAATTATTTCTGAAATTTAATTGACATCTTAATGAATGCATTTTATACCCTTTGAACATCAGCCAATTATAGAAGCTTTCCTTAAAAGGTTGAGACTCAGAAATTATTATAATTTTTAAAGTGTGAGGGAATAATAGTAATTTTCTCATAAAATAATACTGTTTAGAAATAGAATTTAGTCATTTGATTTTCTGTTTAAGAGAGGAAAGATTTGTCAATTATTGCTAAAATGTTGCTTTTTGAAGATAGAAAAATACTGTAAAATTAATTGAAAGCTAATTCTATAGAGATATATACTCAAAATATTTTAAAATTATTATCTACATTACAAGGAATATATAGGATAACAGCTGAGTCTTAATAGTTATGAGCAATTTATAATTACTACTCTGGTTTCCACACTGGTTTGAGGAGAAAACCATTTGAAATTATGAATAGTTTTCATCATTTGATGATTCACATTTGTCTTTTATGCTTGAAGGGAATATAGTACAAAAACATTATTTCCTGTAAGGGTTCTATAACAGAAACTGTCGTTAGCAGCAATGTATAGTTAAGCTAGAATATTCTGTTCAGATAAATTCGCAAAGCCTAAGTCAAATTTCCTAACTAAATAGCAACAGGCCCTTTTTTTACTTATAGTCACCACTTCCTTTCAGTGTGCATACACACATACACACATGTGCACATACACAGACAGACACACACATTTTAAGATTCTTTGAGAGTTTCCACAGATGATGCTAATACTGGGGATCTGAAACCTTTCCTTCTGACATAACACAAATAGAAATTGGTTGACTTTTTACAGGGTGGGAGAGAGGGTGGGGGCGGTTCTTATCCAGGAAATGGGCATTGGTAAGTACATGGTAATAATTGCTTTCTTTTGTAGAGAACTTTCAAGTTTTCAAAGTTTTATCTTACTTGTTATCTACTAATAGTATGTTGTGAACCCATAGATTTGGATAATAATTTGTTTACAGGATTATTTATTTTTTACCAAGCTACATCCTTAAATCAGGTTCATTCTCTTTTATTTGTCTCATTCATGAATTTGAGTAATGAACACTTACTAGCTGACAGGTTTGGGGATGCAAAAGTAAGTACGGAAATATGTGCTCCCTTATAATATAGTATAGGGTATAGTTAAATAAATAACCAAAATAAGGGAAAGCAAAATATTTCACATGGGAAGTGCAAAATTTGGAGTCTTCATTTACCATTGAAAGGCCAGGAAGGGCTTTAATTACTTTTTTGTTGTCATTCAGTCTCTAGGTGGTGTCTGACTCTTTGTGACCCTATGGACTGCAGCACTCCCCTGCCCTTAACTATCTTTCAGAGTTTGCTCAAATTCACGTTCATTGAGCTGGTGATACTATCTATCCATTTCCACCTCTGCCATCTCCTGTCCTTTTACTTGGATGCATCTTTAAAAAAAAATAAAAAGGTAGTTTTGGCCTAGGCATATTGGTATGTACTAGAACTATAATACACAACTAGCTGGATTTGCAATCCAGCATTTCAAAAGATATTTGGCATCATCTGGAGACATTTTTGATGTCAAAAGTGAATGGTTGTATGTGCAACTCTCAACTCCCATCTACTGGGTAGAGGTCAACATCCTACCATCGTAAAACCAGACCCATCAACTCTCCAACTGAATAAAAGGAATTAACTGTTCCAAAGTGTCAATTTGTCAAGGCTGAGAAACTATGGGTTAGAGACATTACAGACAAAAGGAGTAAATACATGGAGGAAAACACTCTATTGGCTTATGAAAATATAAACTGCTAGATGTACATAGAGGGACCAGGAACAGAAGGGGCAAGAGTGTTCACTGAATTATGGAAAGGAAGAAAGAGCCTATATTCTAGGACAGAATAAATTTTATTAGCCACATCTTTGTGTCTGTACAGTACAACACATTTTGAAAAGTAGTAGAATATTAAATAATAATGGGTCTTTAACTCTTCTGAAGAAACAAAAATTAACAGATACATAGGTAGTTCAGTAAAATAATACCATGATCTTAAAATAAGAAACTAAATGAGAAGTAACAATACGCTGTCTTTAATTTTTTGTCAAAAATCAATAGAGATGTGTGGGAGTGTTGTTACATATTCAAATTTTATTTCATCAGAAATAGACTGTGGGCTCCCAAATCACATGATAACATCTACTCCTGCTTCAAAATATACAACTTTAGAAGAAGCTGATCATATGGGTTCCCAATAGAGCCCAGATAAAGAGGTGGCAGGTGTGGAAGAGAGATTATATTTTAGACTATAAAATAAAAATGAAATATATTCTGTATGTGTACTTAAAAGACTACCTGTTATCTTAAATGGTGCTATTTTTCAAGCTAGTGTCTTACACAGTGCCTGGTAAATACTTATTTAATGATGGTATAAATATTTTTTTTAAAAAATGGAAAAGAAAAAGGAAAGTTAAGAAATAGAGAAAGGAAGGAAGAAAGGAAGGGAAGAAGGAAATGGAGAAGTATTGTCAAAAGCTCAGAATTAAGCTCTATAGGTCAAGCTTTTTAGCTTTTGACCACTGCTGAATTCCTACTAAATAGAAGTATGTCTAAAACATAGTAGGGCTCAATAATTATTCATTATTGAATGAATAACCTAGTTTCACTCAACTTCCCATTCTTCAGCAAGCATACAAAAACTTTGTCGGGGTAAGAAAGGGAAAGCGAAAAGTGAAAGCAAGTCGCTCAGACGTGTCTGACTCTTTGCGACCCCAAGGACTGTAGCCTACCACGCTCCTCTGTCCATGGGATTTTCCAGGCAAGAGTGCTGAAGTGGGTTGCCATTTATTTCTCCAGAGGATCTTCCCAACCCAGGGGTCGAACCCGAATCTCCCACATTGGACAGACGGTTTGCCATTTGAACCACCAATAATCAGTATTTACATCAGTGATGAATGCCTATTTGAGTAATAAATGTAATAATTACACATTCAGTTCAGTTCAGTTCAGTCGCTCAGTCGTGTCCGACTCTTTGTGACCCCATGAACTGCAGAATGCCAGGACTCCCTGTTCATCAAAAAACCCCAGGATTTTACCCAAACTCATGTCCATTGAGTCAGTGATGCCATCCAACCATCTCATCCTCTGTCGTCCCCTTCTCCTCTGACCTTCAATCTTTCCCAGCATCAGGGTATTTTCAAATGAGTCAGTTCTTCGCATCAGGTGGCCAAAGTATTAGAGTTTCAGCTTCAACATCAGTCCTTCCAATGAACACTCAGGACTGATCTCTTTTAGGATGGACTGGTTGGATCTCCTGGAAGTCCAAGGGACTCTCAAGAGTCTTCTCCAACACCACAGTTCAAAAGCATCAATTCTTCGGCGCTCAGCCTTCTTCACAGTCCAACTCTCACATCCATACATGACTACTGGAAAAACCATAGCCTTGACTAGACAAATCTTTGTTGACAAAGTAATATCCCTGCTTTTTAATATGCTATCTAGGTTAGTCATAACTTTCCTTCCAAGGAGTAAGCATCTTTTAATTTCATGGCTGCAATCACCATCCTCAGTGATCTTGGAGCATAAAAAAATAAAGTCTGACACTGTTTGCACTGTTTCTCCATCTATTTGCCATGAAGTGATGGGATTGGATGCCATAATCTTAGTTTTCTGAATGTTGAGCTTTAAGCCAACTTAAGTTACATTATTTAGAAGTGATTCCAAAAGAATATGAAAATAAACAATTTAGTCATGCTTGGATTTTTGGGAATAAATTACCTTAGCTAAACTATTACTATGAGTTTCAGGATCATGAGTGAGTGTGTGTGTGTGTGTGTGTGTGTGCATGCTCATTGGGGGAGGGGAAGAAGAAAGAGAGAGAGAAAGAAGACATAAAGACCTGCTCTGTTAAGAGAAATAGAGAAAAGAAGATATGAAGACAATAGGAAATATAGTCTTTCTCTCTGCTAAGTACACTCCACAGATGTGTTATTGTATATTGTATTAGGGACTTAAATCTATATATATATGTGTGTGTGTGTGTGTATCAGATATATATATATATATATATATATATATATATATATATTGGAGATATATTATTACAGGAATGCTGTCATACTTTAATTTTCTAATTCATTAGCCTTGTCTTAAATAAAAGTTTCTAGGAAAATTTTCCCAGTATAGCACCATCTATAAACTTAGCCTACTTTTTAATAGAAAAGCAGGGTATACTTTGAAGTTATATGTAATAAATTAAATATTTGATATTTTGTGTATTAACTTAGGCTTGTTACAAAAAAAAAAAAAAAAAAAGAATCTATTCAGAGGAGAGACTAGATTTAAATCAATAATATTGTTCCAGGAGCTAGAACAATTAAGGTATTGCATTCTGTTTATTTGTTTCTGGAATAAAGACATATGCAGCAATGTGGTTTGTATATCAGGTATTTAACTGTTCTTATACAGTACTCTGAATGAGTAACCCTTTCACTATCACCTGTTTAGAGCATGTGATTGGTAAGGTTTAAACTGAAACCCTTGGCAGTGTCCCTTGAAAGACATATTAGAGAAGGTCAAGGGTGTGTCGATATAGAACCTTAGCTGGGTTCTGTCGCCTTTCTTTGTTTCTCCCTTAATGTTCTTATCTGCTGAATGGGTGCATGTGTGCTTGCTCAGTCACTTCCATCATGTCCAACTCTTTGTGACCCCATGGACTGTAACCCCCCAGGCTCCTCTGTCCATGAGATTCTCCAGGCAAGAATACTGGAGTGGGTTACCATATCCTTCTCCAGGGGATCTTACCAAGTCAGGGATTGAACCCAGGTCTCCTGCACTACAGGCAAATTCTTTATCCTCTGAGACACCTCTATTAACCCAAAGACCGAATGGATTGCTAGATACCAAAGTAATTTTTAAAAGTAAATGTTTACACTTTGAATACTTTATAGTAGACCTTATGAGCATATAGTTATACTGTATATTAAACCCATTTTCTATCTTAGAGTATATTTTCTTTTTCTGGGAAACAGCATTTTATTTATTTGAAATTTTGTGAATTGTGGAATGTTGAGCACTTCAAATGATATTTTAATTGGGAAGTTTTTTTAAGTTGAATATAATTGCCCTTTCAAGTAGAACTGTTAATATTATTAAAGGAAAAATTTTGAAAGTTAGAAACTCATTTATGACAAAGGGGGATATAGACTATTAATATTTTTTCAAAGCCATTAAAATCTCTCTGAGGGGTTATTCCTGGTGGTATTTAGTGTTTTTCCCATAGTTTGCTGTATCTGAATTATTGCAAGAGTAAGTTATTAACAGGAGATGTAATTTGAGATTCCATACTACTTATAATTACTGGTCTGCAATGATAGTTTTACTTTGGCGTTCCTTTTTCTCCAGCATGGAATTTGATAATGGAGAAATAATAATTTGTTTAGCATTTTTTTGTTTTAGTTGTTACTAAAATATCTATTGTGAATAAAGGTTTAGGAGTAATTTTTCCTTTTAAATAACATAAATATCAACAAATGCCATTTGATTCACTTACAAATTATATGAGAAGAGCCATGAAATTTTCCTAACCTTTTCTGTAGCTCAATAAATCACAAACAGACAAGAAAGTTAAGCTCTACTTCAGTGGAAAATCAGCAGACAGATGTAGCACACATTCCCCTCAAAATAATTCAGAACCTGTTTCAATTTATCAAATGCCTACTTTATCTGTCAAAACAATGTCCTTTCTCAAATAAAGGGCATTGTTTCTGTTGCAAGAAAAAGGTTCTGATGTATTGTTATCTGCAAATGGATGGCGGAATAATGGAACAACAGGCAGTGTTTCAAACTAAGAGATCAAAGGCCAGAATGCATTACAAATCTTGTTAAAATAAATGAGGGTAAGAGCATAATTCTAATAAAGACATTTATAGTCTTAAACAATCTCTCTCTCTTTTTAAAAGAGATCTTTATAAATGAACCTAAATCCTCTCACAAACACCAAAGGTTTTTGGTTTCTTCTCTCAGAGAAGTTCAGCATTCAAAGAAATACAGATTTGCAGAGCTCTCATGCAAGTTGGATATCAGGACTTTTTAATGTGCTGACAATGCACAATTTTACCAGCACTGCTAATCTTTCTGTATGTTGCCTTTATCCACTCATATAGTATGTGAAGAGGAAAACATTTGTTCATAAAATATCCAAATCTAAAACATATCTTATTATGAAAATGCTGAACTAAATAAATGTTTCTTTGGTAAAAAATAGGTTAAAATGTAATCTCCCTTATTGTAAGTGATTTTTCTTCTTAAGTAATCTCATTACTTGAATATAGAACATTTAATGTAAATCTTTTAACTCAGATTTAGGAGGTAATATTTCCTTCTTTAAGAGTATCAGGGTAATTCTAATATAATTACGACAAAACTGAGCATTAAAGTTGTGCTGCACATGTACACAGTCAGCTGTTATTTCCTAGCCATTGTTATACACAAACATTTGATTTAACCTAAACATATCAGGTATTTATGATGATTCTTGCAGCTTAGTTGATCTGGAGCTGAAATCTGACAATGCAGCCGGATGTATCTGTCTTCTGTGTGATTGCAGGTTGCTCTCCTTTACTTTATTCTAGCTCTTTGTTTAGTTTTGTTTTTAAATGCAAAAATGACTTTGTCAGATGCCAGAGTATCTTTTTAAAGCAAATATATAACCATTTTGTCTTGAAAAGTCATAATCTTTGAAATTGTTGATTATAAAATACATTAATTCATGATCATCAAATGATAAAATAGGTGTTTGTAACCAAATATATCCATACAATCCTACAGTTGAATAGTCTTTAAAAACTACTGGGGAGTTATTAAAGGCATATTAACAATTTCAGTCATTTGAGAACAATCCTTGGAAATGAAAAATCTTTTATTTTACATAATGTAATATGGACTGAAATGTTTACTGCCTGACACTAAGATTATAAGATAGTGTGATTAAACATAGTTTTGTCATCTAAAACTTAGTTTTTTCACTTCTCTCAATAAATATTTGAATAATAAATGTTTCAAACACATGTGAATTAAGCACTCAACAGAAGACCGGCATTACATTGATATAATTACTTTTCTTACAAAAATTCTTTACATTCACCAAAATCCTTGGCATTTAAAGAATTCTATGACCACAATTTCTGCTCACATTTTTAAATAGCCTGTAAAGGAAAGTACTAATAGTGTCCCTTTGGAGCATTCAAATCAAAATTACTAGCTGACCTGTAAAATTTGTTCCAAAGGGTTTCAATAGATGATATAATCACCAACCTGCTGCTGCTGCTAAGTCATTTCAGTCGTGTCCGACTCTGTGCGACCCCATAGACGGCAGCCCACCAGGCTTCCCTGTCCCTGGGATTCTCCAGGCAAGAACACTGGAGTGGGTTGCCATTTCCTTCTCCAATGCATGAAAGTGAAAAGTGAAAGTGAAGTCGCTCAGTCATGTCTGACTCCTAGCGACCCCATGGACTTCAGCCCACCAGGCTCCTCCGTCCATGGGATTCTCTGGAAGTCTAAATATCCTTTGATTCCCTGTTACATGTTGTTGACTGTGCTGATATTAGAGGTGGAGAGAATGCTAAGACATCATCCTAGCTTCAGGGAGTCACAAGCCCGTATTATAAGAACAGCTAAAACACTTCAATTATTTTGTTCACTCTTTCCCTACCATCTCATATACCCTAGTTCAGTTCAGTTGCTCAGTCGTGTCAGACTCTTTGCGACCCCATGAACTGCAGCATGCCAAGCTTCCCTGTCCATCACCAACTCCTGGAGCTTGCATAGACTCATATACCCTAAGTCATAGACTTTAGTAATATGAATTAAATTAAAATACTAGGCTTCAAAGATTTTTAAATATAATTTGTTTCTTCAAAAAATATTTATTATTCAGGGTATTAGTTTATTTTGTAAATTTTTAATAAATATATAAACGTTTTGTATATCCATAAGCCCATTTATACATCCATGAAACCCAGGAGTGTGTATATAGATGTTTACAGACATATACAAACCTGTGTGATGTGTGTGTGTGTTAGTCACTAGGTTGTGTCTGACACTTTGTGGCAACATGGACTATAGCCTGCCAGGCTCCTCTATCTATGGAAATTTTCCAGGTAAGAATACTGGAGTGGGTTGCCATTCCCTTCTCCAGGGGATCTTTTTGACTCAGGGATTGAACCCAGGTCTAACCACATTACAGGCAGATTCTTTACTGTCTGAGCCACCATGGAAGCCCCTATACAAACCTATATTCATCTGTTTATCTACCAGCCTGTCTATTTATCCATCCATCCAAATCAGTAATTAAGACTCTTAAAGCCTGAGTCAAGCACATATGCATTCACTTTCTGTCTTACCAGCTGTATGGCTGAACAAGTCAGTAAACCTCTCTATTTCTGCTCTTGACACTCCTCTGTAACATAAGGCACTGAGGGTTAGAGCAACTAATTCTGCTTTCTGCTTCAGTAAACCAAATTTAGGGGCAGAGAGATTGTTCATAGAAAACTCATAAAATGTATTAGTTTATTGCAGTATGTGAAATTTATCATCTAAAAGATCAGTGTACACAGATCCTCTCACTATGTTTTCAATCTCATTTGTTTCCAATTGTACAGTGTTAGAAAACTTTACACCCAACAAAGTGTCCAAGAATATGCCTCTAGTTAACAGAATCTATTTGGAAAAAACCCTGGGCTTTCTTACACATTATCATAAAAACTGAATATCCAGATCATTTTTAATACTCTACACAGGATCGGCCTTCAATCTATCCCAGCATGAGGGTCTTTTCCAATGACTCAACTGTTTTTATTAAGTGGCCAAAATATCAGGAGCTTCAGCTTCAGCAGGGAAGAAGGGGACAAGAGAGGATGAGATGGTTGGATAGTATCACTGATTCAATGGACATTAACTTGAGTAAACTCTGAGAGATAGTGAGGGACAGGGAAGCCTGTGGCATGCTGCAGTCCATGGGTCTTGAAGAGTCAGATATAACTTAGTGATTGAACAACAACACACTGGATCTATCTACATTTAAGATATTATTTTAAATAGAAATACATGTGAGAAGAGAGAGGCATTCATATGATAGGACATGGTGGGGGGTGGTTCTTGAGGGCGGTGAAGTTTCTATCTTGAGGACTTCCATAGTGCATTCTGAATTCTGTCCTAAAACTTTCCCTGAAACTGGAGATGTCCTACAGCAGTAGAGAAAATATGTACTGTTTCAAATGATAGAGTAATCTATTATAAACTTTAGCATTTAGAAACACATATACAAATTTATAAGATTAAAAAATTCCAAGTAAAATAAATTTCAATAGAATTTAATTTAATTCTCCACCAATTAAAGATTAGACAAAATCAGTCAGAGAAAAAAATAAATCTCCCATACAGAAGACTGGGCTTCCCAGTGGTAAAGAATCTGCTGGCTTTACAGGAGATACATGAGACGCAGTATTGATCCCTGGGTCAGGGGAGATTCCCTGGATCAGGAAATGGCAACCTACTCCAGTATACTTCACCTGGAAAATTTCATGAACAGAGTCTGGCAGGCTAGAGTCCATGAGGTCACAAAGAATCGGACCTGAGTAAGCACACAGCACAGAAGACTAGCCTTGGAGGAGACCATTTATAAAGTTAACACAATGACACTGAAGAGAAAGATGAGGAGAAAAGGTCATTCAGGGAAGGACTTTTGTCTAGGGCATTGCTTATTCATAATCTGTCTATAAACCAAAGAGGCAACATTGAGTTGAATCTGAAGCCTATGGAATTCATAAAAACAGTGGTTTCCTTGGTTGATTGGACCATTTGATTAGTACAGAGAATCAAGTGGGTGGATAAAAATTAATCATAAAAGTTTGAAGTTTTTTACAGTGCAAATGATTATTTATTCAAATTTTCATTTTTAATAATTGTTATAGTATCAGTTTAGAATATTTTATTTAAAAGAAGATAAATATGTATAAAAAGTGAGTTATGTAATAATTAGTATGGGAGGTTATTTAAACTTAAATATTTTGTGATATAAGCTGAAAATAGATGATAGTATAGAGACTATTAGAGATATTGTTTATTTTTTCCCAATATTGGTATCTTTTAAAAAGCTCAGTGACCTTTTTGATCTCTTTATAACTTGTCTTTTTTTTTAATTTTGTAAAATTTAAATTGAAATATTGTGCTTGTACTTATGTATCAAATCTTAAGATAACAATACTAAGAAATATTCCTAATAAATTGTAGAAATATTTTATTAACTATAAGGACATTTGATAGTATGAATGTTTACTATGCAAGCTTTTGATGAATATAAAGAAAACACTAACAGACTGTAGTAACAGTGATCATACATTGATTTAAAACAAAAAATTTACTTTATGAATATCAGGTTCACTTTCTTCTGAAATATAAAATGTGTACTTAAAATTAATATGATATCTTGCATATAAGTTACCATATTTTAAACAAAAGATATCTTCAGGAAGCATTTTAATCTTTGCCATATTTTCCATATAGTACTTTTTAATTCCTATTTCAATGTTGACATATTTCAAATAGAGAAAATGGACTGTTGTAATCCTTCGTATGGTGTTTTCATTCAATTAGCTCTATCTTTCTTTTTCTAAGCAAACAAGATGGCAATTTACTCAAAGTCAACCGGTAATAACATATATCAGCCAGAGTCGAACAAACACAGTGCTGCACATGCTACACCTTTTAAAATCAAACAATTTTAAATAAAAGCAAACATGAACATAAATAGTGTTTCCCTTTGGAATTTGACTGTTGACAGGAAAATGATAAAAACATAAAAACAGTTTGAATTTGTAAGGAAGTTAAATAATTCAGGAAATGTTTTATTAACTGATAGCAAAGAGAACAGGATTTTGGTCTGTGCATTATGCAGCAATGAAAGAATAAAATATATGATATGTGGCTTATTTTTTTTAAACTCTTCCTAACCATATAAAAATTTCACAAGGTAGTTGAAAACCACATTCTTATCAAGCACTCACAAAAATTGAATTCTGTTTAAATATCTGTTTTTCTCTTAAATGTTAGTTGCAAAATTTTTAAATGTGAAAGAGAAAGTGTTAAGTACAGAGTTTTAAAAGAAGCTTGTGGTTTATAATTTTAACATATAACAGAAATTACAAGGAAGTAGAGTCTAAAACCACAAATAGATACTTTTATCCCTTTTAATATTTTTTGTTTGGAATCTTGGACTGTTAGTTGCATAAAAATATGACTCATATAATAAATAAAAAGATTATCTCTAAAATATCATTGCCAAACATTTGTTTTCCCTTAGCTTTGATAAACTATAACAAAATTGAAAGAAATACGTAGTTCGATGCTCAATGCTATGTAACAGCCTAGATGAGAGGGGAGTTTGGGAGAGAACGGATACATGTATGACTAAGTCCCTTTTGCTGTTTACCTGAAAAATAACACAATATACTTCAAAATAAAATGAAAAATTTTAAAAAGATGTTGTTATGCAAATGGAAAGTTTTAAATGGTCATAAAAGTATGTTTGTACTAAATTCATTAATTATAAGAGCAAAATTTCTTAATATTTGATATAATCATGTCACAAATCATGTAGACTTAGAGAATGAATTAAAGATTAAATAGTTTAAATAATTTCATTTGCATATTAATGTAGAAATACAGAATTATATATTCCTGGCTTTGAGTTCTAGACCCTCTATTTACTAGCTATGTGACATTTGGTATATTAATAATTTTTTATTCCAAATTTCTTTATTTAAAAAACAGATGTGATAAAATGGCTATGGTAAGACTGAAAAATGCATTTAGGAGATTTAACATAAGAGAGTTGTAATCAGATGGTCAGCCTTTATTTTTCATGCATACCACACAGTGTCTGCTCATGAGGGCACTCAGTGCAATCTCTGACCAAAAATAAGTAAAACCAAAAAAAGAGATTATTTTACAACAATTTAAGTAAAATGTATATCCTTCCTCAGGAACCTAGGTGTTTTCATTACAAATATGATCTGTATCATTAATATATTTATAGAACTTTATTTTTGAACTTGCTAAACATTAGGAATAAGAAGTAGAAAACATGAAAAGAGTACTCTCATGAAAGGCAGTGGCACTATAAGTTGGTACAGCTTGTTTGGTGTATAGGACTTAGTACGACTGTTTTGTACCATAAACATGCACTATATAATCAGAGACAAGACACATTTAAAACTTTTGGCATTGTAATTTGCTTCCAGAACCTCAACATCAAAATATAATTCAGAAAATGTAAAATAATACAAGCATAATATTATCTCTGTAGCATTATTTAATATGAGAAATCACTGGAGATGATCCTTACATACTTAAAACACAGAGACTCTGTCATATCAGGATGTGTGATTAGTGATTATTTAATACAGGAAAAAAAGAAAATACTAGGTTTGCAACCGTTAAGTGTTCTTTTAATTATTCCTTTAATGGGCTATTTTGTACCATCATAATGAATCCAATTACATGAACAAAGATCCCAGACATAATAGAAATTGTACATAGGAATATATAAAAGCACACTAATATAACAGAGCTATCATACAAATTAATATAGGAAAAACATTTTTAAAAAATAAGGTAGTCAGATTTACAGTGCTTTCTTCTCTTCCATTTTAAAATGTTTATATTAATTTTTATATTGAAAAAACAAAGAGAAAGCATTTCCAAAATAAATCTAAATTTGTATTTTCACCTTATTACTCATCTTAATCAATTCAAAGTGGAATAGGTGAAAAGTCTGTTTGCTATGGCAAGAGTCCATGCATCTACCTACCTTAAATGCCTATCTTATAGTTTTCCCCATCTTCCTATTTTTTTTTAATTTCCTATCTGGAGACATTAGTTTATAACCATAGATACAGGAAAAAAAATAATATTGATATGAAGAAATGAAGTATAAGTATTCTTATTAATCAGGGTCAATATTCAGAGTTGAAAGAAAGTATAAGAGAGACCAGAAAATTGTCATGCTACTCTTCAAACTGTGTCTAACTGTGTGTGAACATATATGATATGGACCCTGGATATAGTGATTATATATTACCTAAACAGACCATTTGTGTCAGCGTGCCCTCCACAAATTTTGCTAGCTGACATGGTACTCACACAATACATTTTGAGAAATACATCTTGTAAAACACATCTTGTACTTGTCATAAAGCAATCTCAGCAAGCACATTGTTCTATGTTAAGCATGCAAAGCTTTCATGTTAGTGAAGGTATATCAAGAAACTTTAACCAAAATCCTAAAGGATTTTTCAAGAAAGTTCTCACTTAAATTATCTTCTTTTTCAGTAGGTTTCTACATTTTTCAAATGACCTTTGAAAATTATATTTCCAAATTATTTTTATAAGCACCTTTATATTTCCAGGATCTTCATTGGTGGCTCAGACTGTAAAGCGTCTGCCTACAATGCCTACCATATGGGAGATTTGGGTTCAACCCCTGGGTCAGGAATATCTCCTGGAGAAGGAAATGGCAACCCACTCCAGTATTCTTGCCTGGGAAATCCCATGGATGGTGGAACCTGGTAGGCTACAGTCCATGGGTTCGCAAAGAGTTGGACAGGACTGAGCGACTTCACTTCACTTCACTTATATTTCCATACCCAAATTTAAAATATGAAATTATTCTATCAATGTAATTTGCTTATGAAATATTTCATTCATACATACATACATATATATTCTTAAATTCAAGTCAAACTAAAAATTATTCACACATGGATTGACATAAGGGTTGGAAAAGGAAATGGCAACCCACTCCAGTATTCTTGCCTGGAGAATCCCATGGACGGAAGAGCCTGGTGGGCTACAATCCACGGGGTCACAAAGAGTCGGACATGACTGAGCGAGTAACTAGATATAAATAAAAATGTTTTTTTTCTTTCAAGAATGTTGATAATCCATTTTATCTCTCACCCAAATTATCCTTTCCATGGCTGCTTTGGCCATCCATAAAGGAAAGCAAAGAAAGTTGTTAGAAAAGCCTAAGTAATAAATTTTACTGTAGAGTGTATTATTTCTGTTATCAATGTATTTTATTTGTAAGGACTTTCTCACTGAATACTGTCTGTTTGCCAACTTGTTGATACTTACCCAGAGTCTACCTCCAAGTAGCATAGATTAAAATCCTAGGAAAAAATGTTGGGCATAGTGTAAAATCCTTGATAAATTTCCCATAACAAAGTTATTATTCAAAGACATAAACCCAGAGATTTATCTAGAAATACTAGAAATATGCATAAGAATGATTAAAAAGAAATTTTAAATAAAACTCTAAGAGGAAAGGGTAATAACTCTGGCTGATAATCCAAAAATCTCTGGGTACAGAGATTAATTCATTCATAAATAGTATTTCATTTTAAATTTAAAGAAAAATGAAAAGACAAATTTTTTGTAGTAACTTCAGATTAAAACTTAAAAACTCGGAAGATTAAATAACTTGCTTTAGGCTTTTCAGAATTGAAAACTGTGGTTGAGTGACAGCTGTTGTAAAACACAAATAGCACTTTTAATGTCAAAAAATGTGGGCAATCATGGGATATATTCCTAGCATTCATAAGTGGTGTACATTTTTTATGGATAGAGCTGGAATGCTAAACTAAACACAAGTGAAAAAAGCAAAACAGAGATAAGGATATGTTTTATCTTCTGATAAATATTTCATCTTTGATAAATGCTTTCTCAAAAATGGAAGAATCATGAACTGGTTAAATATTCATTATTTTCAAACACTTCAGACAAGTTTTATCTTAAAAACCTGCAAGAGACATAATTGATGCTATGTAAGCACAAAACACATAACAATTAAGTAAAATAAAAACTTAAAAAAATCAATTTAAAAACCATATTTTATGTAGTGGACCCAGATTTTTACCCTGAAGTTCAGAAAATAGAGAGTCTATGATTCTCAGAAAAATTGTACTGACAGTCATATATCTTTCAAGGCAATACTAACCACGACACTAAGTAGTATAGTATTTGGAAAGATATACAGTAAAAGTGATTGCTTAATGACAACTTTAAAATGAAAAATTTCTTGCCTAATTAAAAGCATGATAATTAATGGTACTCATATTGAACTCTTCTGGGGTTCTTATCCACTTTGAGTTACAAATCAAAATCTAAGAAAGTGCTATGCTTGTGTGTGTGTGTCTTCAAGACTAAAACCAGTTAGTGATATACGATTTATTCAACTTTATCTTACCTAAAAGTTGTGAAATTATTTGGGGATTATGTGACACATAGAGTTCTTTGTGTGTGATACCTAAAGATATCTTTAGATATGGCCCATGGCCCAGGCCCAAGAACTGAATGATGCTATTGCTACCTTCATGATTAAATATTGACTAGTGACTTAGTAACAAAATCAGTCTTTTTAAGAGAGGTAATTCTGATAATAAATGCTAAAGTGAAATTAGCAAAAAGATAAAAATTCCTGGCCTCGCACACATGAATACACATAGTCTACAAACCCATGCACTGTTACAGGAAGAGGCATTCCAATTTCGTACAGACTCCTGAATATTTGTAGCCTTAATATGATTGATATTAGTCTTTACGATTTGCCTCAGTTTTACTAGAACCTAATTGTATTTGTATAAAGTCATCATATAGTAGCAGTTTCAGGTACTAGAACCAAAACTGTAGATAATGTCAGTTGTGAATTGGAGTAAAATCATATCACAATATAGTTGTCAGTCTATGGATATGGAAAACTGTGCTAGGATATGGGATGACTCCAAGGAAATCAACTGAAGCAGAGAGGAAAAATGACCTCTAGAGATTTTAAAGAGTGTAGAATCTTTAGAGTTTAAATATTCATAGCATAACTTGGATATTCCAGTTATTCAAGGGGAGAAGTCTTTGCTGTATCTTGCTTTATATTGCCTGATAGCAATACGCATCTGTGGACATGAGGGTGTTGACCATAAATAGGATAAAAAATGTGGGTCAATCTTACCCAAAACAAGGCAGGGGGTAAGGTGACAAGATTACAATATAGTGCCAGGGTGGGGGCATATTTTACCATCATAGTTCTCACACATACCCAGTAATAGACTTTTCCAAACTGACAATCTAATATGCATTTTAAACTGAGTTTATCTCATTGCATGGTTCCATATCAAAGGGGAAATTTGCATGAAAATGTATCTACATATCATTAAAACTATGGAGATTAAATTTGAGTCTTCTGGAATATGGAGCAATGAATAACAGTGCAAAGTATGTACTGTTGCCTCTAAAACTAAGCCAAGTCTCCTAGCTTTAAGATTTGATACCAATATCTTTCCAGCTTGCCATCACTAATTTACTTTATAGCCTACTCAAATTAATCTACCTTTTTTCTCTCAAAACATTGTTTCATTTTTATTGTTAGTGTGATTTTATTTCACCTACATCTCAAAAGCCATACATGAAACACATGTTTATAATTATATCTTTTCTTCTTTTGTCCAAAATGGAATTTTTTAAATCTTTGCATTCCTAGCCTTGCAAAGGAGATTTTCTTAAAAAAATATAGACACTAAAATAATGTACTTCTACCTAAATTGCAAAATGTATTCCTAAAATTTAGCTAGAAAAACACTATAGTTGATTTAAAATTAGCTAACTAAATCTAAACTTTTTTGTTTAAATTTTGAAATGTGTATCATATATAGCATATGAAAACCCTCCTTTTTCCCATAAGTATTGAACAAAACAGTTGAAATTGTAGAAAATCAATAAAACAACATTGGGAGCTCATTAGTTTGATATGAGTTTTAAATAATAGAATGCAAAAGGGGTTCTGGAATTAACTGCCCCCAAAATTTAAAATTAGATTTATATATTTTAAAGAATATAATGGAATTAAAAATCATGATAGTAATAGAAAAAAAAAACAATAAATGACCATTGAATAATTTACCATGGTGCATGAACCTGACAGCTATTTACCTATTTAATACTTAAAAATTTAAGTCTTCTTATATATCATAAGAAGAAGATAACACATTGATCCCCCCACCTCTCTTTTTAAGATGTCAGCCAAATTTCAGAGAACAATAGTAGAGGAAACTGATAATTTATTGAGCCAGTCATTGTTCAAGGATGCTATTCAAATACTCACATTCAAAACTCTGAAATTAAGCTTTCTTCACACCAGTAATGGTCAGTGAATGGACAGAAATAATGATTTTTTGCAATATGAGTGTTAAAGTTTATATTCCTACTTTTCTTCATCTTGTACTGATAGAAAATGCAAACTTATAAAGTTGTTTAGGACTGTCAGGGGAGTGTGTAATTTCCTCAGTTCTGTCTTGTCACAACAAAAATTTGAAGTGACGGAGGTTCAAGCCTTCCACTCGTCACAGCTCTCAGACAGTGTTACAGCTCTCGGACAGATCAGTGTTACAGCTCCGTGTTACAGCTCAGTTTTATTTAGAAAATATAAAGAAAATACATCCTTGAGGCATGAGAGTATGCAGACGCAAAAGACACAAAGAGGAGAGAGAGAGAGACAGAGAGCGCACCTGGGCAGGAGAGAGACCCCACCCCACCCCTGGCCTTTTGGCTCCTCTTTTTATATGTTTTTTTCCTCCCCCTGGGCCTGCCCAATATAAATTGGGCTAGCCAGGAGTGCTGTTTGTTCTACCTGAGGTCCTCACTCCAGTCCTCTGACCTTCCTTTGCTCTAGGATAAAAGGGCTTTTCCCTTCCTTGTCTTTTAGCCACCGCCATTCTGGACTCCTTTTTCCTATTCTAACTACCTAACAGGACTTTGGAATTTAAGGATAAAACTGACATCCATCTATATACTGAATTACACTGTCATCCTATTGTGGACCAGTTTCCATGCATTCCACCCATTAAATCTGAAGAACTATCACCATATTTCTTCCACACTTTTAATTGGCTTAAATTTGACACTTTACTAGTATATGCTGGTGGATAAAAGCATAAATTCTAGTCATTTCCTACTCCTGGGGATCTTCCCAGACCAAGGATTGAATCCACGTCTCTTGAACCTCCTGCATTGGCAGACAGTTTCTTTACCACTATGCCACCTGAGAAGCCCCTATTTACTACTTAAATATTCAAATTACCCAAATTTCTAAGATGGAACTTTGAATTTTAGAAACATCCCTGCTAATATGGATGTTTCCTTTATGTCCGTTGACTAATATATAGACTCTTATCCATTATAGGATTTTGAGGCTTAAATGAATTTTATAGGTGGATCAACTAGTCCAGTCTAGTTACAGTAGTTGGCTAGTGCTAGTCACTCAGTCATGTCGGACTCTTTGCTACCTCATGGACCGTTACCACCAGGCTCCTCTGTCCATGAGATTTCCCAGGCAAAAATACTGGAATGGATTGCCATTCCCTTCTCCAGGGGATCTTCCCAACCCAGGGATTGAACCCGGGTCTCCTACATTGCAGGCAGATTCTTTACCACCTGAGATACCAGGGAAGCCTTGCTAATTACTATATTAATGAATAAACTGGAGTAAGGATATTTTAGTGACTCAGTCAAAATTACACTATAGTTGAGAGACAGAACAAGGATAAAGCTATAGTCTTAATCTTTTCACTAGTAAAGTAGAGAAGAATTTAAAATTTCTAAAGGTGTCTATAATTTCTATGTGTGAATTGTTTCCTCTGTTAATTATGTTTTCTCAGTTGAGATATATGGACTTACTGTGTCAGACATAATAACTGGATGCAAGAGGAAAAACTGATTATTTGTATTTAGATTCATGACTAGAGAAAGGAGAGAATTAGAAATCCATTACTTATCAGTTAGTCTGCAACTAGACTCTGTATCCTCTCTATCTTAACACTATTTCCCAGTGTCTTTTAGATAGTACATTCCTATACCCCATACCCCTGAATATAGCTTACAAAGATTTGTCCTCACTGAAGTGTTTCTTTTATCCAAAGTATACAAAGTGTGACACTAAGCAGACCCATTACAGACTTGGAGATTCAGGAAGACCAGTATATTAGCAAATATTAAGTTCAGGTGCTTTTAGTGGAAACTTAAAAATAATAGCAAATTAAACAAGCAGAACTCCATTTCTCTCATTTTTCAGTGAAACAAGAAAGGAGATAAATGTAGGACCAAAATGTCTGTGTAGACAAAAAGAGAAGAGGTTCTTCAAACAAATGTAAGGATTGGTATTTTATGAAGGTTCAAGACTCTTGAACCTTCATAACAGGAGAAAAGATAGAACAAATAGGTAAAGAAGCAAATAAACTGGTTATTCTAGTGGATGGACAATAAGGTAGGAAGTCCACTGATTATTCCTTAATTAATGTGAAAATATGTTGAGGAAAGGGTCATTATCACAGCCAAGGCTCAGTTATATATACATGTGTAGGCATGGGGTTTAGAGCAGACCCTTCATGAAAACATAGAAGGTATATAAGGTACAGAAGCCAGTAAATGGTGGACACAGTCTAAGATTCTGAAACGTGGGTGCATACTGGGATGATTATCAGAATCTGTAGAAGCTAAAGTTGTGTGAATAAAATGGTGCTTGTTGTTAGGTGTTCATTACATTATTCCATGACTGTGTCTTTCCCTTATCAGACTGCAAACTCATCAGAAGAGCTTATCACAATTCTTTATCCCCAGCACGTCATGTAGATCATATTGATAGAAAATTTTTGAGTGGATGAATAATGTACATTATTAAAAATGTGGAATAATCATACTTTGTCATGCATAAGCATTGTGTCCAAAAGTAACAGCCTGCCAAATGCAGCTCTCTGTGTCTTATCTACTAACATACATTACAACCACAGTCCTTGAAACTTAAAGAGGGGAAAAAAAAAAAAAAAAAAAAAAACACCACAACTTTTAAATAGAGCCTCTGTTTTGGTTTAGATTTGGCACTAAGTCATTACTCAAAAAGAAGAATCAGATTTCTTACTGCCCCAGGCCACTGTAATTTCTACATAATAGTGATTTTCTGAGATATTTGAAACATTGATTGTAATAGGCCACTCTGTTTCATTCTAACCTGAACTTTAAATATATGCTTTTTTCCCTCCCTCCTTAGGCTATATCATTCAGATCTATAGAGTATACCTGAAAGGAAAAAAAAAAATCCTAAAACAAGGCCTAGGAACTCTACTTTATGCTTCACAAGATGGAAAATGGAATAGTTATATTGACTATTTTAGTGCCAGAGATGTTCCATGGTTGCAGGTTTGGCACCTTTTGAAGTTGCATTTACTCTTTTAGACTGTTAAAGTACTATTTAATGAATCAATTCAGTCATTTAGTCAATAAGAACATCCTTGTCTCTTAAAAGAGTTAATATACCTTTTCAGGGTGCTTCACTTATAAAAATAAAATGGTTAAGACCCTCGACAAATCAGACTTAATATCAGTTAAAATACACATTTTTCAAAAGGATGGATTTTCTCCTACTCCAATGATATACATGCTATTTATGAACAAATTCATAGACCCACATGGAAAAAAGCATTTTCTGTTTAGAAATGTCAGCAGAATGAAACACTGTCATAGAATAATGATCTCTTGTTCCCACATAAATGCCTAGGGAAAACTAAGATGTTCATTTTCAAAGCAAGAAACATTGATCCACTGGGTATGTCCTATTAAAATGACTTTATTTTATTCCATCAAATAACTGATGTAAATTCAGTCATTTAGTCTGATAGATATGGGTTCCAGAGAATGGCATTTGTGTGTTACACTTCTACTAAGTAGATGAAAATCGTTGCATTTTGCTTTGCTTTATTTGTCAGCAAAGCAGAATTAACTTTGTTCATGGACACGCTAAGATTTAATATTGGCAATTTAGAAATAGTATATACTGATTTTATTTTTCTTTGATTTCTTTTAAGCAAAACATTACAGATCTAATGATCATTTCAGCTACACAATTATGAATTATATGCATTCTATTGACAATTCTATATATTGTTATGTATCAGAGAGTAGACACAATAGCAAAACAACTGAAGATTTGTGGCCAATAACTTTTCAAATGAAGGTAAGTGTTAATATAATTAAAAAAATGATAGAGTATATGTCTGGTTTTGATAGTGTTTTAATCTGAATGGCAAAAAGAAAAGATGGCTACAGCTCCGGGGGAAAGATGGAAAAGTACAGAGATTTATATGTTTAAATAATATGTATGTACATACATGTAAGTCTGGACAAAGATATAAGTGGGCACACCTTACATGAGGAATAGTCACTTAGAGTACACTTAATAATCTCTTCCATTCAGTTCAGTTCAGTCGCTCAGTCATGTCTGACTCTTTGCCACTCCATGAATTGCAGCACGCAAGGCCTCCCTGTCCATAACAAACTCCCGGAGTTCACTCAAACTCAGGTCCATCGAGTCGGTGATGCCATCTCTGTCGGTAATCTCATCCTCTGTCGTCCTCTTCTCCTCCTGCCCCCAACCCTTCCCAGCATCAGAGTCTTTTCCAATGAGTCAACTCTTCGCATGAGGTGGCCAAAGAACTGGAGTTTCAGCTTTAGCATCAGTCCTTCCAATGAACACCCAGGACTGATCTTCCTTAGGATAGACTGGTTGGATCTCCTTGCAGTCCAAGGGACTCTCAAGAGTCTTCTCCAATACCATAGTTCAAAAGCATCAATTCTTCGGTGCTCAGCTTTCTTCACAGTCCAACTCTCACATCCATACATGACCAATGGAAAAACCATAGCCTTGACTAGACGGACCTTTGTTGGCAAAGTAATGTCTCTGCTTTTTAATATGCTATCTAGGATGGTCATAACTTTCCTTCCAAGGAGTAAGCGTCTTTTAATTTCATGGCTGCAGTCACCATCTGCAGTGATTTTGGAGCCCCTAAAAATAAAGTCTGACACTGTTTCCACTGTTTCCCCATCTATTTGCCATGAAGTGAAGGGACCAGATGCCACGATCTTCATTTTCTGAATGTTGAGTTTAAAC
This sequence comes from Bubalus bubalis, assembly GCF_019923935.1. Taxonomy (NCBI): domain Eukaryota; kingdom Metazoa; phylum Chordata; class Mammalia; order Artiodactyla; family Bovidae; genus Bubalus; species Bubalus bubalis. Next base: position 44,572,529 of record NC_059169.1, read on the forward strand.
CCAACTTTTTCACTCTCCTCTTTCACTTTCATCAAGAGGCTTTTTAGTTCCTCTTCACTTTCTGCTGTAAGGGTGGTGTCATCTGCATATCTGAGGTTATTGATATTTCTCCCAGCAATCTTGATTCCAGCTTGTGCTTCTTCCAGCCCAGCATTTCTCATGATGTACTGTGCATAGAAGTTAAATAAGCAGGGTGACAATATACAGCCTTGATATACTCCTTTTCCTATTTGGAACCAGTCTGTTGTTCCATGTCCAGTTCTAACTGTTGCTTCTTGACCTGCATACACCTTTCTCAAGAAGTAAACTTAATACTTGTCTTATGGTGAACGATGTGTATATGCTGAGTCTAATGGGCAGTTCACCATTCAGATTGTGATATAAGTTACTATGCTCAGAATAAGTCTTTATATCATTATTGCCTTTCATGAGGATGTAAATTTTGTGTTACCACAATTAATATGACTGGTGAAAAACAGTATCTTCATTTTTTTTATATCAGAGCATATAAAATTATGGAAATAAAAACTAAATTCAAAGAAAAGAGCAATTGTTATGAAAAATTTATTTCATATTGGAGAATAATTGATTATCAATGTTGTGTTAGTTTCAGGTATATAGCAAAGTAATTCAGATATACATATACATGTATCTATTCTCTTTCAAATCCTAAAAGATGGTGCTGTGAAAGTGCTACACTCAATAGGCCAGCAAATTTGGGAAAACTCAGCAGTGGCCACAGGACTGGAAAAGGTCAGTTTTCATTCTAATCCCAAAGAATGAAAAAGCCAAAGAATGTTGCACTTATCTCACGCACTATCAAAGTAATGCTCAAAATTCTCCAAGCCAGGCTTCAACATTACATGAACTGTGAACTTCCAGATGTTCAAACAGGATATAGAAAAGACACAGGAACCAGAGATCAAATTGCCAACATCCCCTGGATATTCAAAAAACAATAGAGATCCAGAAAAGCATCCATTTCTGCTTTACTGACTATGCCAAAGCCTTTGACTGTGTGGATCACAATAAACAGAAAAATTATTTAAGAGATGGAAATACCAGACCACCTGACTGCCTCCTGAGAAATCTGTATGCAGGTCAAGAAGCAACAGTTAGTGTACATGGAACTACAGACTGGTTCCAAATCAGAAAAGGAATATGTCAAGGCTGTATATTGTCATCCTGCTTATTTAACTTATATGCAGAGTACATCATGCGAAATGCTGGGCTGAATGAAGCACAAGCTGGAATCAAGATTGCTGGGAGAAATATCAATAACCCAGATATGCTGATTAGACCACCCAAATGGCAGAAAGTGAAGAGGAACTGAAGAGCCTCTTGATGAAAGTGAAAGAGGAGAGTGAAAGATGGGGAAACGATGGAAACAGTGAGAGACTTTATTTCTTGGTCTCCAAAATCACTGCAGATGGTGAGTGCAGTCAGGAAATTAAAAGACGCTTACTCCTTGGAAGCAAAGCTAGGACCAACATAGACAGCATACTAAAAAGAAGAGACATTACTTTTCCAACAAAGGTCCATCTAGTCAAGGCTATGGTTTTGCTAGTAGTCATGTATGGATGTGAGAGTTGGGGCATAAAGCAGGCTGAGTGCTGAAGAATTGAAGGTTTTGAACTGTGGTGTTGGAGAAGACTCTTGAGAGTCCCTTGGACTGCAAGGGGATCCAACCAGTCCATCCTAAAGGAAATCAGTCCTGACTATTCATTGGAAGGATTGATGCTGAAGCATAAACTCCAATACTTTGGCCACTTGATGCAAAGAACTGACTCATTTGAAAGGACCCTGATGCTGGGAAAGATTGAAGTTGGGAGGAGAACCAGACAATAGAGGATGACATTGTTGGATGGCACTACCGACTGGTGGACATGAGTTTGAGTAAACTCCAGGAGTTGATGATGGACAGGGAAGCCTGGCGTGCTGCAGTCCATGGGGTCGCAAAGAATCACACATGACTGAGTGATTGAAATGAACTGAACTGAACTGTAAAACAATCCAAACCTGTGCCCTGAGACTGGGAACCTGGCAAAATAGCTGCAAGCCTAATTCTCTTATCACCCTGAGGGAATGTAAGTCACTGATTTCTTCCCATAGTGCTCTATAAGAGCAGTTTAGGGTGTCTTCAACTGTAAATATTTCATTGTCAAAGATGACTCTAGGTCATAACAGAACTAATGATAAAGCAGTGGGTTATCTATAATGGGCTCAGTTCAATTCAGTCGCTCAGTTGCGTCCAACTCTTTTAGACACCATGAATTGCAGCACGTCAGGCCTCCCTGTCCATCACCAACTCCCGGAGTTTACTCAGACTCACATCCATCAAGTCAGTAATGCCATCCAGCCATCTCATCCTCTGTCGTCCCCTTCTCCTCCTGCCCCCAGTTCTTTCCAGCATTAGGGTCTTTCCAATGAGTCAACCCTTTGCATGAGATGGCCAAAACACTGGAGTTTCAGCTTTAGCATCAGTCCTTCCAATGAACACCCAGGACTCATCTCCTTTAGAATAGCCTGGTAGGATCTCCTTGAAGTCCAAGGGACTCTCAAGAGTCTTCTCCAACACCACAGTTCAAAAGATCAATACTTTGGTGCTCAGCTTTCTTCACAGTCCAACTTTCACATCCATACGTGACCACTGGAAAAACCATAGCCTTGACTAGACAGACCTTTGTTGGCAAAGTAATGTCTCTGCTTTTTAAAATGCTATCTAGGATGGTCATAATTTTCCTTCCAAGGAGTAAGCATCTTTTAATTTCATGGCTGAAATCACCATCTGCAGTGATTTTGGAGCCCCCCAAAATAAAGTCTGACACTGTTTCCAATGTTTCCCCATCTATTTCCCATGATGTGATGGGACCAGATGCCATGATCTTTGTTTTCTGAATTCGTTGAGCTTTAACCCAACTTCGTTGAGCTTTAACCCAACTTTTCACTCTTCTCTTTCACTTTAATCAAGAGGCTTTCTAGCTCCTCTTCACTTTCTGCCATAATGGTAGTGTCATCTACATATCTGAGGTTATTGTTATTTCCCCCAACAATCTTGATTCCAGCTTGTGCTTCTTCCAGCCCAGCATTTCTCATGATGTACTCTGCACATATGTTAAGTAAGCAGGGTGACAATATACAGCTTTGACATACTCCTTTTCCTATTTGGAACCAGTCTGTTGTTTCATGTCCAGTTCTAACTGTTGCTTCCTTACCTGCATATAGGTTTCTCAAGAGGCAGGTCAGGTGGTCTTGTATACCCATCTATTTCAGAATTTTCCACAGTTTCTTGTGATCCACACAGTCAAAGGTTTTGGCATAGTCAATAAAGCAGAAATAGTTGTGCTTTTTTTTTGGAACTCTCTTGCTTTTTCCATGATCCAGTGGATATTGACAATTTGATCTCTGGCTCCTCTGCTTTTTATGAAACCAGCTTGAACATCTGAAAGTTCATGGTTCACGTATTGCTGAAGCCTGGCTTGGAGAATTTTGAGCATTACTTTACTAGCGTGTGAGATGAGTGCAATTGTGTGGTAGGTTGAGCATTCTTTGGCATTGTCTTTCTTTGGGATTGAAATGAAAACTGACCTTTTCCAGTCCTGTGGCCACTGCTGAGTTTTCCAAATTAGCTGGCATATTGAGTGCAGCACTTTCACAGCATCATCTTCCAGGATTTGAAATAGCTCAACTGGAATTCCATCACCTCCTCTAGCTTTGTTTGTAGTGATGCTTTCTGAGGCCCACTTGACTTCTCATTTGAGGATGTCTGGCTAGGTGGATCCATATTGCATACACAGGGGGCAGGGTAGTGGTTGTAGGAATTGATACAAAGTAGCTAAGGAGAAAATGACAAGAGGCAATAGACTAGATGTTGGATAAAGTGGAGTGGAGAAGGTTCCATGGCATATGTTTGCAGCTATAGGAAAGGGTCGTAAGGGTTTGGGCCCAAATAGCTTTCAGGACTCTCTCTCAAAGTGGCAAAACATTGTCCCTATAAGACCAATTGACCTTGAAGGGATGCCACCAACAAATGGACTTCTAGCAGGCATTGTGTGCCTGTCACCCACACAAGCACGTCCACTGAGAGATGCTGTTGTTGCACAAGTTGTAGGAAGCATGAAAAATAAAGGCCTGAATCTCTAAAGGGATTGGGTATTATACAGTATTTTCCTCCCAAGGTTCAGCAGTTTTCTGGGTGTCCTGCCAGAAGATTGTAGATGAAACATTGTAGGCCCAGACTGGGCTCATGAAAAGAGCATGAAACAGGAAGGAAGGGGGCAGGGCACAACTTTTGAAAGAATGACATAGCCCAAGGACACAACATAAACCAATTAAAATCAAATGGGTCTAAGAGTTTTATAGGGGGAAAACAGAGGCAGAACATTCCATGACATAAATCAAAGTGAGACCCTCTATTACCCAACTCCTAGAGTAATGGAAATAAAAACAAAATAACAAGTGGGACCTAATTAAACCTAAAAGCTTTTGCACAGCAAAGGAAACTATAAACATGGTGAAATGACAACCCTCAGAATGGGAGAAAATAATAGCAAGTGAAACAACTGACAAAGGATTAATTTCCAAAATATACAAGCAGCTCTATAACTCAATACCAGAAAAACAAATAACCCAATCAAAAAGTGGGAAAAAGACCTAAACAGACATTTCTCCAAAGAAGACATGCAGATGGCCAACAAACACATGAAAAGATGCTCAGCATCGCTCATTATTAGATAAATGCAAATCAAAACTACAATGAGATATCACCTCACACCAGTCAGAACTGCTATCATCAAAGTCTACAAACAATAAATGCTGGAGAGGGTGTTGCGAAAAGGGAAGCCTCTTTCACTGTTGGTGGGAATGTATATTGATATAGCCAGTAAAGAAGATGGTGTGGAGATTCCTTAAAAAAAACTAGGAATAAAGCCACCATATGACCCAGCAATCCCACTCCTAGGCATATGCCCTGAGGAAACCAAAATGGAAAAAGACACATATACCCCAATGTTCATTACAGCACTATTTGCAATAGCTAGAACATGGAAGCAATCTAAATGTCAATCGACAGCTGAATGGATAAAGAAGTTGTACATATACACAATGGACTATTACTCAGCCATCAAAAGGAACACATTTGAGTCTGTTCTAATGAGGTGGATGAATCTAGAGTGTATTATACAGAGTCAAGTAAGTCCGAAAGAGAAAGATAAATATCATATACCAGCTTCCTTTGTGGCTCAGCTGGTTCAATCCCTGGGTTGGGAAGATCCCCTGGAGAAGCGAAAGGCTACCCACTCCAGTATTCTGGCCTGGAGAATTCCATGGACTGTATAGTCCATGGGGGTCACGAAGAGTCAGACATAGCTAAAAGACTTTCACTTTCAATGCGTATATATGGAATCTAGAAAGATGGTAGTGATGCATTTGTTTGCAAGTCAAAAATGGAGAAACAGACCGAGAACAGATTTTGGACATGGGGAGAGGGGAGGAGAGGGTGAGATGTATGGAGAGAGTAACATGGAAACTTATATTGCCATATGTAAAATAAATAGCCAATGGAAATTTGTTGTGTGTCTCAGGGAACTCAAACAGGGGCTCTGTATCAACCTAGAGGGGTGGAATGTGGAGAGAGATGGGAGGGAGGTTTAAGAGGGAGGGGACATATGTACACCTATGGCTGATTCATGTTGATGTTTGACAGAAAACAACACAATTCTGTAAAGCAATTTTACTTCAGTTAAAAAATTAATTAATTAAAAAAACTCAAATGAATCCAAAATGGTACACAAGTAGACATCAACTAAATCTTGATCCTCAATCTGCAGGGTAAATGACACACCCAGAGGAACTATAACAGTTCCAAGGCACTATCAAAAGACCAAGGAGTGGATGGTGGCCCAATTCCTGTAAATCTCTACCTTTTTACTAAAACAGTTGGAATGATCACCCCACTCATTAGCATATGAAATTGCCCAGCCCATAAAAAGTAAGCATGCCACATCTCATGGCCACTACACTCATCACTGCACTCACCTTCTGTGATGGCCCACACTCTGTCTGTGGAGTGTGCTTCTCTCTAAATTTGAATAAATCTATTTCTTCCCTAACGCTTTGTCTCTCACTGAATTCTCTCTGCAACAGACATCAAGAACTTGAACTTCACTAGGTCCTAAAACCAGGCACCATGGTTTTGGCCAAGCTAGAGTCCCAGTCATGAGAGTTTGAGTCCCAGTCTTAGGTAAACAGTTTCAAGCACAACTTTCAAAAATGGAATGATGATGACCTGCCCAATACTTTGTAAACAGTGGTATAGATGGAGAGAGGAGCTGAAGGACTGAAAGAAAAAGCAATGGGAACAATGTGCCAAAGAATCCCCTGCCAGAAAAACTGCTAAATGCCTGACCTGTGCCCACAGTTTTCATTGGCCTGATCCCTGGCACAAAGGAGATTAAGGACGAAGAATACTCATTCACTTGGGCAACAGCTACTAGGGCACAGTGGATAGTGGAGCCTCTAGGACACACTGAGGGGTAGCCCCTGCCAGTGTCCCTCATTTTAACCCATTGCTGCTCGCCTGTTCACGGGGGATTGCAGGAAACAAGAAATGAGAGATTGTAAAGAAATTAAGATTTTGTTAGTCATATCGCCTTCTACCCATAGGGGTGAGGACTTCCTACCTTAATCAGAGGTCTTCCGGAATCTGAGACTGAGCTGAATGAGCTTTCTGATGGGTTTGTTTTTGCTGTCCTGGTTTCCAGCAGGCTGGGTTTCTCATCACTTCCACTGTGCTGGGTTTCTGTCCTGTTGAGCTTCCACAGCGTGAGCTTTTGCTGAGTTGGTCTTCTGCTGCGCTTGGCTCCCTACTCTCTGGGGCTGAGCCAAGGTTGCTATAGCCAGGTTACATCCGAGTCATGGCACAAGATATGTCAGGAGAGTATATAGTTTCCTCAGTTCTGGTTCTCTGCAATAAAGATTTGAAATAGCAGACCAGCTCGGTGTCCCAGAAGGTCGACCTGCCTTGACCTGCCTAGGGATCTGGTCCTCAAAATGTTATCACGTTTCAACCTGCTCAGGGAATCTGTCAGTTCAGGGGTCCCAGGAGGTCGACATGCCTCGACCTGTCCAGGGACCCAATTCTCCGGAGGCCCACCTGCCTCAACCTGCCTGGGGATTCAATCTCCAGGAGGCTGTCAAGCCTCAGCCTGCCTGGGATCTGCACTGTTATTTGGGGATGCCTGGCTCTCAGGTTGCAACAGTATTGGGTAGGAAAAGCTTCAGAATGACTCACCCCTAAGGAAGTCCACCCATTAAAACAGAAGGAAGACTATTAGTGGTGGTGCTGTGCCCAGTCTCAGCAATAACTCAGGAGCCCAATGAGAACCCCACTGCCTTTCTGGAAAGGCTACAAGTGGCCCTCCAGAAGTTTACCAATCTGGACTTAGACTCTTACGAGGAACAGATGATTTTAAAGGACAAATTCCTGTCTCAATGTGCATCAGACATCAGGATAAAGTTGTTAACAGCTCCAGCAGTAAATTCTGCTACCTCTTTAGATGAGATGGTCCAGACAGCCACCAATACCTTTTATACAGAGAACAGAAGAAGGCCCAGAAAAGGAAAGAGACAAGGCATGCCTAAATGCTGGCCTCCCTCCAGGGAAGCCCTATGACAAACCCTGAGTCCTTGAAGGACAAGGCACAGATTGTCTTTAGGCATTGCAAATGCCTAATTGATAGAGAGGCAGGGCATGGGGCCAAAGAGTGTCCAAACTATGACAAGTCTCCTAAAATAGCTTGCTACAAATGCTATCAATTAGGGCACTGGGCAGCACTCTCCCCTCGGGACTCAAGAGCCTCAAGGTTAAATGTCAAGCCTTTCCTTATGATGAAGGAGCCCGCTCCAGCCACCCTGACTGTCACAGATAACCATCACAGGGCTGGAGCCAAGGATGCAACTGGATGTGGCAGGTAGGTCTGAGAATTTCTTGGTTGACACAGGGGCTACCTACTCTGTCCCGACCTCCTACTCCAGCGCCTTCTCCTCCCAAACGTGTACCATTTTGCGTGGTACAGGAAAAACAATTACAAAAGATTCACTCAAGCTCTTCTTTGTTGCTGGGATGGACAAATATTTTCCCACTAGTTTCTGGTGGCCCCTGAGTGTCTTACTCCCTTATTGGGACGAGATCTTTCCCTGCCTTCAAAATATTGCAGCTATTGTAGTCCTCATAGAAAATGCTTTAAAATTTTCTCTTGGGAGCAAACTATTTTTACCAGCCTCCAAGTGAAACAACTCCTGAATGAGAGAGGCCATTTATGGATGTCTGATCAAAGAATCCTCAGATAACAAGTAGTGCTGATGGAAAATACAGGCCTAACTACATCCTCTTGTGAGGTTCTTAACCCAACTACCCTCCTGCCTACTCACAAGGGTTCTCTCCCCTTTAGCTCTTGCATAGAAACCTTGGACCACAGGACAAAACCCGAAGAGGGATTGTCAGAAGATCCTCTGACCAATCCTGAGGAAATCTGGTATACTGATGGAAGCAGCTTTGTCTTGGATGGAAAAAGAAGAGCTGGATATGCAGTAGTCTCAAATTTTGAGACCATAGAGGCTAGACCTTTGCAACCAGCAGTCAAGTTTCCAGGACAGGACTCTTGGATTCACTACTCAGGAGTCAAGCTGTGGGAAAACAACAACAACAACAACAACAACAAACAAAGAGGACACTCAATCCACTTGTGACCTCCTGGGAGATCTCAGATACCTATTCAGGACTACAAATGAGTGCCATTCTAAGGAACATCCCAAATTAAGTTTCTGGGAATAAGATTTCTCAGGCTAGCTCTAAAGAGCCAATTCAGTTTGGCAGGGGTTGTACTCCAAAGTAGACGGGAGATAGATATCCTAATCCTTGAGCAAGGAGGGACTTGAACCATCTTGAATGAGACGTGTTGTTTCTGGGTAAATATTTCCAGCTAAGTTAAAAAAGTCTCACAGTCCTCAAGAAAAACATTCAGATCCTACTAGATCTTGAAGAATGAGCTGGAGAATTCTCAGGGTGGCTACAATCTTTCTTTGGAGGAATTCTTCTCCTAGTGAGGGGAAAGTTGGAGTTGGCTAATGCCCCTACTAATCCCTGTTATCACCATTTTGATGCTGCTTATGGTTGCTCCATGTATTATCAATTGTCTAATCCGTTTTGTTTCTACCCAGGTCAACAAGCTACAATATGCAGCGCTAGTTCAACAAGGATATAAAAAATGACAGCCAACAGCAAAATATATCACTCACCCTTAGATGGACACTGCTATAAGGACTTAGGCTTGAGACCAGCAAGAGGGGGAGGCCCAATGCCCCTTGCTGTCCCAGTTCAGCAGGAAGTAGCCAGAGAGACATTGAAGCCCCTATTCCCAAAGAATTGGGCCTCCCATTTCTGGAGGGGAATGTTATGTAGCTGGAATAGGAAAAAGGAGTCCAGAATGGCAGTGGCTAAAAGACAAATAAGTGAAAAGCCTGTAAAAATAGAACACAGGAAAGTCGAAGGACCGGAGTGAGAACTTCAGGTAAAACAAACAGCCCTCCTGGCTAGCCCAGTTTACATAGGGCAGACTCTGGCGGAGGAGAAAAAACGTATAAAAAGAGGAGCCAAAATTGAGATGGGGGCTTCTCATCTCTTTGCATCTTTTGGGTCGGCCTGCCCTCATGCCTCGAGGATGTGTTTTCCTTTGCTTTCCAAATAAAACTGAGTTGTATCACTGAGCTATAACACGGGTCCATCCATTGCTTCAAACTTTTGCTGCATGGAGACAGAATCAAGGAAATTAAACTCCCCTGACACTTAGATTGGGCTTCCCTGATGGTTTGAGTGGTAAAAAAATCTGCTCAAAATATGGTAGACAAGTGGTTGATCCTTGGTTTCAGAAGACCCCCTGGAGAAGGGAATGCAACCCACTCCAATATTTTGGGCTGGATAATTCCATGGTCAGTGGAGCCTGGCATGTTACACTCCATGGGGCCTTCAAAGAGTCAGACACTACTGAAAGATTAACACCTTCACTTTCACTTTACTTAGAATTTCTTTTAAAGCCATAAATTAGAATAGAAGATGCATTTTATACATAACTCAAGAATTAGTCATGAAATAATTTTCATTTCTCCACACTCCTGTGTTTTTGTACGTTTCACCAAGTGCTATTTTTTTTTCCAAATTATTCTACAATCTTAGATACATAAGGGCAGACACATTTACTTTCAATCTATTTTTAGCGACTCTTTTTTCTTCATGGACAAAAATCGATTAGGATATACTTAAATACTCTAATTTAGTATCAAAAATTAAAATCGGCAGGACTAAACGTTTTCGTGGTTATATTTCTAAATGAAAAGTGAAAGGGAATATATATTGGCACATTTAACTGAGTAAATCAATACAATTCCAAATCATTCTGCTTCATTTTAAAGTGTCTTTGTTAAAAAAAAAATCTATAGTGACTAATTTATGAACTCCTAGAACCATTTAATAACCTTGTTTAACCTTTGAAATGTTTCATAACTTTAAAAAGCCCAATGAACGCTGTAATCTCAGAATTACTGACTTCCTTTCAAGTAGTGGAATGTAACTAAAAGGTCCTAGGTTCTTCTTAATTTCACTGAAAACACTTCCTCAGGTGACCCTTTTCACATCTCATTATTTCTGTTATCCCAAGTCAAATAGCTTATTGTGTTTATAAATGTTGAGAATGCGAGTGATTTTTAACAAATTCATTTGCAGCGTGCATACTCGGAGTAAATAAAAAATACATTGCAAAGAGATAGAAAAAAAAATTTTAAGGTGATTTACAGGTAACACTTTGTTAGTGAGTTTGTTTCCTATTACACACAAGAAACTATATGATTTAGGATATTGCAAGTAGTTAGTAAATTACCATATGAAAAGTAAAAATTTTAAAGTTCTTTTACCAAGTTACTCAGTTCTCTTTTCCCTTTATGGGATGTGTGTGTGTGTGTGTGTGTGTGTATATGTGTGTGCATTTAACTCTTGGGACCCCCTAGACTTATTAAGTGAGCACTTAAACTTTGTTGATCACACACAGAAAACAAAATATATAAGGACATATTTCCTGGTCACAAATATACAGTCTCAGTGGAGAAAAAGTCAACAAACATTAATCAATAGAAAGTAATATAAAACAATACATCATTTAATTCCTTTTTTTTAATAGCCTAATATTTCCCTAGGAACTAAGAAAACAAGATAAATGAGCAAAAATCAGAAACTAGGTAAATGGCAGTAGTGGTACTTTACTTAGTTGTTGAGTTGATTACTTGTATCTGACTCCTTGTGACACCATGGACTGCTACATGCATGGCTTCCCTGTCCTTCACTGTCTCCTGTAGTTTGCACAAACTCATGTCCATTGAGTTGATGACACTATCCAACTATTTCATCCTCTGTTCCCCTCTTCTCCTACCCTCAATCTTTCCCAACATCAGGTCTTTTCCAATGAATAAGCTCATTGCATCAGGTGGCCAAAGTCAGAGCTTCAGCATCAGTCCTTCCGATAAGTATTCAGGATTGATTTTCCTCTAGGACTGACTGGTTTGATTTCCTTTCTATCCAAGGGACTCTCAAGCGTCTTCTCTAATGCTACAGTTTGAAAGCACCAATTCATTGACACTCAGCCTTCCTTATGGTCCAACTCTTAAATCCATACATGACTACTGGAAAAACCATAGCTTTGCCTTTATGGATGTTTGTTGGCAAAGTGATGTCTTTGCTTTTGAATACACTGTCTAGTTTTGTAATATCTTTCCTTTCAAGGAGTAAGCCTCTTTGAATTTCATGGCTGCAGTCACTGTCTGCAGTGATTTTGGAGCCCAAGAAAATAAAGTTTATCACTGTTTCCATTTTTGCCCCATCTGTTTGCCATGAGGTGATGGGACCAGATACCATGATCTTTGTTTCTTGAATGTTGAGTTGTAAGCCAGTTTTTTCACTCTCCTTTCACCTTCAGGTGGTAAACAATCTGCCTGCAATCCAGGAGACCTGAGTTCAATCCATCGGTTGGGAAGATCTCCTGGAGAAGGGAACAGCTACTATTTCAGTATTCTGGCCTGGAGAATTCCATGGACTGTATAGTCCACAGGGTCACAAAGAGTTGGACATGACTGAGCTACTTTCATTTTTATCTTCATCAAGAGGCTCTTTAGTTCCTCTTCATTTTCTGCCATTAGGGTGATATGCCATTATCTGCTTATCTGAGGTTATTGATTTTCCTCTTGGCAATCTTGATTCCAACATGAGTTTCATCCAGCCCAGCATTTTGCATGATGAACACAACATATAAGTTAAATAAGCAGAGCAACAATATACAGTCTTGACTTACTCCTTTCTCAACTTGGAGTCAGTCCATCATTCCATGTCCTGTTTTAACTGTTCCTTCTTGACCTGCATACAGGTTTTTCAGGAGGCAGGTAAGGTGGCCTGGTATTCCCTTCCTTTTAAGAATTATCCACAGTTTGTTTTAATCCACACAAAATCTTTAGTGTAGTCAAGGAAGCAGAAGCAGATGTTTTTCTGGAATTCTATTGCTTTTTCTATGATCCAATGCATGTTGGGAATTTGATCTCTGGTCCTTCTGCCTTTTCTAAATCCAACTTGCACATCTGCAGGTTCTCAGTTTATATACCGTTTAAGCCGAGTTTCATGGATTTTGAGAATTACCTTGCTAGCATGTGAAATGAATGCAATTGTGCAGTAGTTTGAACATTTTTTTGGCTTTGCCCTTCTTTGAGAAGGATTGAAAATTGAACATTTCTGGTCCTATAGCCCTGCTGAGTTTTCCAAATTTGGTGGGATATTGAATACAGTACTTTTACAGCAAATCATTTAGGATTTGAAATAGCTCAACTGGAATTCCATCACTTCCAGTAGCTTTGCTTATAGTAATGCTTCCTAAGGCCCACTTGACTTCACACTCCAGGATATCTGGTTGTAGGTGTGCCCACACCATCATGATTATCTGGGTTATTAAAATCTTTTTTGTATAGTTCTGTGCATTCTTGCCACCTCTTCTTAATCTCTTCTGTTTCTCATAAGTCCTTACCATTTCTGTCCTTCATCATGCACATCTTTTCATGAAATATTCCCTTGGTACCCCCAATTTCAGTGAAGAAATCCCTAGTCTTTCCCATTATAATCTTTCCCTCAATTTCTTTGTATTGTTCATTTAAGAAGGCCTTTATTCTCTGGAATTTTGCATTCAGTTGGATATATCTTTCCCTTTCTCCCTTGCCTTTTACTTCTCTTCTTTTCTCATCTATTTATAAATCCTCCTCAGACAGCTACTTTGCCTTCTTCCATTTCTTTTTCTTTGGAGTGGTTTTGTTCACTGCCTGCTGTTCAAGGTTATGAACCTCCATCCATAGCTCTTCATGCAATCTGTCTACCAGACCTATAACTTGAATCTATCTGTCACCTCCACTGTATAACCATAAAGGCTTTGGTTTAGATTATACTTGAATGGTGGTTATCCCTACTTTCTTCATTTAAGCCTGAATTTTACAACAAGGAGCTTCTGGTCTGAGCCACATTCAGCTCTAGGTCTTGTTTTTGCTGACTGTATAGAGCTTCTCCATTTTTGCCTGCAAAGAATGCAATCATTCTGGTTTTGGTATTGACCATCTGGTGATGTCAATGTGAAGTGTAGTCTCTTATGTTGTTGGAAAGGGTATTTGCTATGACCAATGTGTTCTCTTGGCAAAAGTCTGTTAGCCTTTGCCCTGTTTCATTTTGTATTCCAAGGCTAAAATTGCCTGTTACTCCAGGTATCTCTTGACTTCCTACTTTTGCATTCCAATCCCCTATGGTGAAAAGGACATCTTTTTTTTTTTTTTTTTTTTGAAGTTAGTTCTAAAAGGTCATGCCTGTCTTCATAGAACTGGTCAACTTCAGCTTCTTTGGCATTGGCGGTTGGGGCATAGACTTGGATTACTCTGATGCTGATTGGTTTGCCTTGGAAACAAACCATGATCTTCTATTGTTTTTGAGATTGCACCCAAGTACTGCATTTCAGACTCTTTTGTTGACTATAAAGGATACTCCATTTCTACTAAGGGATTGTTGTCAATAGTTGTACATATAATGGTCATCTGAATTAAATTTGCCCTTTCTCACCTATTTTAGTTCACTGATACCTAAGATGTTAATGCTCACTCTTGACATCTCCTGCTTGGCCACCTCCAATCTGCTTTGATTCATGGATATAACATTCCAGATTCCTTTTTAATATTCTTCTTTACAGCATTGAATTTTTCTTTCATTACCAGATACATCCACAACTGAGGGTCACTTCTGCTTTGGTCCAGCCACTTCATTCTTTCTATAGCTGTTAGTAAATGCCCTCCACTCTTGCCCAGTAGCATTTGGATATCTTCTTTTCTGGGGTTCTCATTTTCCAGTGTCCTATATTTTTTGTCTTTTCTTTTTTTTTTTTTTTTTTTTTTTTGTCTTTTCATACTGTTCATGGGGTTCTCTCAGCAAGAATACTGAAATGGTTTCCCATCCCTCCTCCAGTGGACCATATTTTGTCAGGATTTTTCAATATGACCTTTCCATCTTGGGTGGCCCTGCATGGCATGGCTTATAGCTTCATTGAGTTATGCAAGTCCCTTCACAATGACAGGCTGTGATCAATGAAAGAGGCAGTATTTTAACTATAGGCTATAAAATAGAGTAGATTTTCAGGACTTACTAATCTTGTAAAATAGAAACTGTACCTTTTGACTATGATGTCCATGTTTCTCTGTGTCCTGGACCCCTCATCATGATCATTCTACTCCTTGCTTCATGAGCTTGTGTAGTTTCAATTCCTCACATGGGTAGAATCACATAGCATTTTTTCTTCTGTGACTGGCTTATTTTTACTTAGCATAATGCTCTTTGGGTTCATCCATTTTTGTCACAAATTACAGGATATCCATTTTTAAGGATGAATAATATTCCATGTTATATACACACAATATTTTCTTTATCTAGTTATCCACTGGAGGACATTTTACGTTGATTCCATGTCATGACTACTGTGGATATCCTGCAATGAATACAGGGATGCAGGTAACTCTGTGAGATCCTAATTTCAGTTCCTTTGGTTAAAAACCCAGAAAGGGGATTGCTGGATCATATATTAGTTTGATTTTTAATTATTCAAGGAACCCTGTGCTGTTTTCTATACTGGCTGCATCAATTTGCATTCTTACCAAGAGTGTATCAGAATTCCCTTTTCTCCACATTCACTTTTTAACATTTTATATCTTTTGTTGTATTTGCAATTTTCTTTGTTTGATAATAGCATTCTAACAGGTGTGAGGTGATATCTCATTGTGATTGGTTTTGGTTTCTATTTCCCTAATGATGTTCAGCACCTTATCATTAATCTGCTGGTCTTTGTATGCCTTCTTTGGAGAAATGTTCTTTCAGGGCCTTTGTCCATTTTTAATAAGATTATTTGGTTTTGGCTTTGCTCTTGAGTTATAGGAATTCCTTTAACATTCTAAATATTAATCCTTTATCAGATATATAGTTTATAAATATTTTCTCCTTTTCCACAGGCTGCCTTTTCACTTTGCTGATTATTTCCTTTGTTATGCAGAAATCTTTGCATGTGTGCTAAGTTGCTTAGTTGTGTCTGACTTTTTTCAGCTGACCCTATGAAGTGTAGCTCACCAAGCTCTTCTGTTCATGGGATCCCCCAGGCAAGAGTACCGGAGTGGGTTGCCATGCCTTCCTTCACGGGATTTGTTACCCAGAATTGTTATATCTCCTGCATTGTCAGGAGGGTTTTTTATCACTAGTGCCACAGGGGATGCCTGCAGAAGTCTTTAGTTTAATGTAATCCCATTTGTTTGTTTGTTTTGCTTTTGGTATAACATTCAAGAAATAATTGCTAAGGGAATGTCAAGGAGCTTTTCCCCTTTGTTTTCTTCTAGAAGTTTCATAGTTTCACATCTGACATTTAAGTCTTTGATCCATTTTAAGTTGATTTTTAGGTGTTAAATATTGTGTCCAATTACATTATTTGCATATGGATATCCATTTTTTAATGCAATTTATTGAAAAGATAATGTTTTCCCCATTTTGTATTCTTGGTACTCTTGTCAAAGATTAGTTAACCACATACACATGAAAGGATTTAATTTTGGCTTCTTTATTCTGTTCAATTGGCTTATAAGTCTGTCTTTATGCCAGTACCTTATTCTTTTGATTACTATATGTTTGTAATACATTTAGATATCTGGAAGTATGAGTGCTTGCAACTTTGTTCTTGTTCAAAATTGTTTTGGTTATTCTAGATCTTTTGCAGGTCCATACAATTATTTTTAAATTACTTATATGAAATGTGCCATTAGGATTTTGATAGAAATTGCATTGAATTTGTACATTACTTTGGGCAGTATGGGTATTTTAACAATGTTGTCTTCCAATCCATCACAAGGAATGTCTTTCTACTTACTTGTGTGTTTTAAACTTCCCTTCACCAGTTTTATTGTTTTATTGGTGATCTAAGTTATTCTCTAAAGTTTGCAGTATTCTCAATGTATCAAAAACTATTTTGTTTTAGGCTTACACTAACCTAATTTTAGTATAGAAACTTAACCCCATATAGCTCCTTTGTCTCTGCCCTGTACCACGGCCATTATACATTTTATGTCTATATGTATTACAAACTCAAAAATATACTCTTATAACTATGACTATTTTATCTCTTTAAAGAAGCTTAAAGAATAGAGTAAAAGCAAGTATGTGTTTATAGAGTTTGTTCTATCAAGCTCCTAATTACCATTGTTTAATTTCTTCCACTGGAGTCCAAGTTACCTTTTATTACAGTTTTTCTCAAATCTAAATATTTTGTGCTTTAATTTTTAAATATATTACATTGATATATGTTATAATACCAATATGTATAATATATATGTTATATATATATGTTATAATACCAAGATACAATTACATATTATTTTATGAAATTGCTTATTAGTAGTAGAAAGGATAAATAGCACATAATTATACTATCCTTTATAATTTTATATTTATCTTTATATATATTATATATATAATATATATCTTTATATATAACCTTTATAATCTTATATGTATATATATAAGATATATATATATATATGATATATATCTTTTATATATATATATATATGCATGCATGCTCAGTGACTTCAGTCGTGTCTGAAATATATATGCATGATTACCTTTTATGGTGTTCTTTATTTTTCTGTGTATTCAGATTACTTTCTAGTGTCACTAAGTTTCAGATGAAAGAACTTCCTTTAGTGTTTTAGGTAAGGAAGGCCTGCTGGAAACATATAAATTTTGTTTGTTTTGAAATGTCTTTCTTTTCCCTTCATTTTGTAAAATTAGTTTTTATGGATATAGGATTCTTGGTTGACAGTGTTTTACTTTTATCACTATGAATATATGTCAAACTAATTTTTCAGTTCTTAATTGTTTCTGATTAATCAGCTTATAATCTTATTTGCTTTCTTGTAGGCAGTGAATTGCTTTTCTCTTAAACTTTCAAGATTTTTTTTTTTGTCTTTTCATACTTTTCCAGTGAGTTGGCTGTTCGCATCAGATGACCAAAGTATTGGAGCTTCAGCTTCAGGATCAGTCCTTCCAATGAACATTCAGGGTTGATTTCCTTTAGGATTGATTGGCTTGTATAGTATAGACACTTTATTCCTGGAAACAACCCTGATGCTGGGAAAGATCAATGGCATAAGGAGAAGAGGGTAACAAGATGAAAGGATTGGATGACATCACTGATTCAAAGGACATGAACTTGGCAAACTCTGGGAGACAGTGAGGGACAGGGAAGCCTGTCGTGCTACCACCTATGGGCTCAAAAAGAGTCAGACATGACTTGGCAACTGAACAACAATTTCACACTTTGAGTTTGATTTGTTTGGATATGGGTTTCTTTAGTGTTTATTCTACTTGGAAGTGTTTTACTTTTTTGCTGTATAGATAAGTGTTTTGTCATTAAATTTGCAAAGTTTTCAGCAATTATTTCTTCAAATGTTTTTCTGTCCTTTTGTCTCTCTGTTTTTATTACTCTCAGCATAAATATATGGGTGTGCTTAATGTTCTCTGAGGAGCTTTCATTTTGCTTCTTTGTTTTTTTTATCTCTGGTTTTCAGACTGTATAATATCTTTCAATCTATCCTTATTTTTTTTTAATTTTATTTTATTTTTAAACTTTACATAGCTGTAAATTTGCTAATTCTTTCTTCTGTCAGCTCAAAACTATTTCTGAGATCTTTTAGTGAATTTTCAGCACAGTTAATGTACTTTTCAGCTCCAGAATTTCCATTTGGTTCTTTCATTAAAAAAATTGTATCTTTATGATATTTTCCATTTGATATTTTTATTATATCTTCCTTAATTTTATGGCCATGATCTAACTGCTTTGGAGACTTCCTTCTCTGCTAAGTCCAATCTGGACTCCTTCAAAAGAAATTTCCACTGTTATTTTTTTGCTTTGTTTTTTTAAAAAAATTATATGTCATAGTTTTTGTTCAAAACTGTACATTTTAGGTATTAGCAACTCTGGATACTGATCTCCTCACCAATGTGTTGATACTGTAATCATTTACTTAATCATTTACTACTATATTTAGGGTCATGGCTGAAATAATTCTGTGACGTCTATTTCCCCTGATGTGTGTAGTTCTCCAGTCTCTGCTCAAATATACTTGTTTGTTTGTTTGTTTTTTAGACTGACTACCTAGCCATCACCCCTGGGTCAGTATGAGCCACTTAATGGGCAAAAGTTGTACTTAAACATTGATAGCTAGCTAGAATATTGCCTTTTACCTTTGGATGTGTCTGTGTGTGGTTGGGAGTGGGAATTGGTTTGCTATCACAGTTTGAATTTACATTTTTGCTACTTGTTTAACCAACTATGAATATCTTGATTTTTTTCTCTCATCGCTCCCAAAAGGGTGCAGCTTTAGGTTTTCTCATAAGCTTATAGACATCCAAGAATTTATGTGACTTTTTGTTTTAAGCCTGACATCTATAGTATTGCTCCTGGTCCGAGTCACCTATTTTCAGTCAGTGTTTGATAAGGGGTTGTACATGAGCCCTTAGTTTCAATGAAGATTCCACTCTTTGTCAATTGATTCATATGCAGTTTGTGAAGTGGTCTTAAGTACCCTCTATGGTCCTCATCAGATACTTCTGGATGCATATTGCCTAGCATTACATTCAGCCTTCCCAATCTGATCTCAGGATGGTTCTTCTTGGATGTCTTTATTCTTGGTTTTCTTTGTTAGACTCCTTATTGTTCTGCATTTTCACTTGTATCTGTAGTGTCAAGGAACTAAAACTGCCTTTGTTATTTTTCTCCATTATTTTGAACAGTGCCTCAAGGCATGGAACTCATTCTCTGCTCCAAATGAAATCAGTTTCCTCAAACAGCGTTGTGAAGATTAAGTCCTACTGCCTCTCTCTCTGTAAGTTCTACACTACCTCACAAGAGCTGAGGGTGAGGATTGGATCCCCTTTGTCCTGGCATGATATACCTGCTATATAAACTAGACCCGGTAGGGTGTGCCCTAGACTTTTTGGCTTACCCCTTCTGCTTGGCATATTCATCATTAAGTGCTAGGTGGTTTATGAGTGTTCAGGGTCCAGTATTTCTGCCTACTATACCTTGAGCAGAACTTGTGCCCAGCAATTAACAGCTGGGTTGAAGAAGGTTATCCTGGGCATTCCAGCTGCATGTGTACAGAATAGAGCTTCTGCAACAGGGGGCTGAGAGAGATGAGAATCACCAGCAGCCTGCCTATTCTGTGGGGGAAGTGTAGCCCCAGACTGGGATCTGGAGGGACAGAGAGCTCTGTCTTCTTGATTGTACCTGTCTGGAGAGAAATACTAGGGATAGTTTCTGTAAAATGGAAGAATCTATGTAGGGGAGCTACTCTTGGTTCCAACACCACAGAAATTTGCTCTTCTTACTTAGATTTAGTAAAATATATTGAATAAATTTGCTATATATGTCTAGGCAATTTCTAGAGACATTTTATTTGCTTGAGTTTTAATATAATTTTCTCCAAATAAAAGTTGTTTGTTGAGGTGTCTTCTGTGTTCCTCACTCTGCTATTCCAGAGTTAGTCATGCAATACCTGTGTGTGTTACTGCTGTGTGTGTATTCCCAGTTGATCAGTTGTGTCTGACTCTTTGCAACTCCATGGACTGTAGCCTGCTAGGTTTCTCTGTCCATGGGATTTCCCAGTCAGGAATACTGGAGTGAGTTGCCATTTCCTTCTCCAGGGGCTCTTCCCGACTCAGGAATTGAACTCACCTCTCCTTCATTGGCAATCAGATTTTTTATCACTGAGCCACCTGGGAAACCCTTGTCTTACTGCTGACTGCATCTCAAACCCTAGGGATAATAAGGTGTTCTCTGGGTTCAAGGACAATTGATCCTGTGTGTGTCTGTTAGTTGCTCAATCATGTCTGACTCTTTGCAGCCCCATAACTCTAGCCCATAAGCCTCCTGTCCATGGAATTATCCAGTAAGCAATATTGGAGTGGGTTGCCATGCCCTTCTTCAGAGGATCTTCCCAACACAGAGACTGAACCTGGGTCTCCTGCATTGCAGCAGATTCTTTACCATCTGAGCCACCAGGAAAGTCAATAAGTTCTCTAAAGAAAAAAATAATGCTTCACAACCAGCTTCATAGTAACTGAAAAACTGTGTGTGGCAGGAGGGGGCCAAGAGTGAGAAGAGGGTGAGGAATATGTTGGGAAAAGTCAAGCAATATTTTGAAATCTGCTGCTATAAGAGACCAAGAAAAAGGAAAGTGAAAGAATGTTTCTAATTACCAATTTAATACTTCATTAGCAGTATTAAAATTATAAATAAAAAATATATAAATAGTTAAAATAAATATTCCCATCAAACAAGTACTGGTATCTCATTCTCCATTAAACTATAAAATTCATGGTAGTCATGCTTTAAGTATTGAATTATCTTGAGATTTTTAAATTTATTTCTCATAGCTTCAGAGAAATGTAAACTTCCTCTGGCCTTGCTCTTTGTGCATATTAAACACTGGTTTAGAATACTCCTCAGTTGATATTTTGTTCTTCCTAAAATATTGCCTCTAGAGAAATTCCTAATGACAACCACTCCTCTAAGCACTTTATTACAACTGCTTATCAATTAATTAATGAACAGAGGGATATCTTTAATGAAGCTTCTCACCTTTTTGGAAAAGCTAAATTAAAATCAGAAATCCCCTCTAGTGTGAAATAACAATTTTCCACTTTAAGTTAAATGATGTTATCAAAACCAAACTATCAACTGGTATGTTTCCATTTACTGGACACTTTTTTCCAGTTGCCAATATTTCTTAAAATAACAGCACCCTGTTTATACCATTTGTCTAAATGCTCTTCATATAACTCTCTAGAATTAAACTGCAAACCATAGACATCATGGTGCCATGTCTGCTATGGTTGGATAGAAATAGAATAAAGGAACTCTCCATATGAAGAATAACTGCTTAAAAATTTTGACAGGTAAGAAATTATCAAGATGACATAGAGTGGAAAATTATAGAGAAGTCTCTGTTCTAACATGGAATAATCTTTCTAATAGTGTGTGTCTTCTTTTGGCTTTCCATGAAAAATGATTACTTGTCTGATTATTACGTCTTTACCTACCCAGGATATTAATTAGTCAGTGAATTTAAACAATATAAATTCTGGATAATTTAGGGTTCAAAAGCACTCTTTAGTCATGTGCCAGAGGCAAAATACAGAATAAACTTCCCAGTATCTAACTTGAATAAAGTAGTATTCTTCTCATCAGTATGGTTCTTAACATCAATTTAAATGTAATTTATTTTTAGTTAAAGATAGCTTCATTTTTAAGGGAGTCCTCTGTTTCCGTAAATTTGATGTAACATTCTTCAAAAATATCTTTGAAAGTCACTTATATAGTACTTACTATGTGTCATGCACAATTCTAAGCAGTTCTTTAATTACTCAAATAATTTATCAATGGTATGAAATATGTATAATCATTATTCCTCTTTCATAGAGAAATTCACATGAATTAATTGTGGCTACAGAGGGGTAGTTTCCCACCAGGAGTCACAATAAAGATAAATGGCAAACTGGAGTTTTGACACTAAATCCAGAGTACATGTTCCAACACATCATGCTACTCTCTTTTTGAAAAAAATAAAATTTTCTTCTAATTTATTTTTTAGCAATGTGTTTCACTATCATTATCATCAAATCATTAAAGTACTGGATGATGTTATACAATCTTTTTTGGGCAAAATTAGTCACGTAGGAGGTTTCTACATAAGTATGGTCACATAATGTAGCATGTATTATAATAGCCAAATTGACATTATTTTTGAAAAATTTTGTTAGTTTGGCAGTAATTTCCTTTTTCAATTTAGAGTAGAAGTGTGTCATTAAGAATATTCTTTATCCAAATGAAAGGACATAACAAAACAGAAACAGTCATGGAGACAGAGAACAAACAGGTGGTGGCAGGAGGGTGGGGGGAAGAAAGAGAAAAATGAGGGAGATTAGAGGGACAAGCTTTCAGCTATGAGGTTACAGGTATGACATATACAGTGTGGGGAATATGGTCAATAATTATGCAATCTTTGTACAGTGACAGACAACAACTAAATTTATCACTGTTTATTTTGAAATGTATAGAAATATCAAATCACTGTTATATAACGTAAACTAACATAGTGTTGTAGGTCAATTATACTTCGAAACCAAGGAATCAAACTCATAGAAGAAAGGGAACAGATTTGTGATTCCAAACGTGGAAGGTAGGGGGAGGGGAATTAGATGAAGCTTGTCAAAATGTACAAATTTTCAGTTATAAGAAAAACTAAATCCTGAAAGAGGGCTTCCCTCTTAGCTCACAGATCACAAGCATTGGGCATGACTTGGCTCTATCTTTCTTTCTTGGAGAAGGAAATGGCAACCCACTCCAGTATTCTTGCCTGGAGAATCCCATGGACAGAGGAGCCTGGCCAGCTGCAGTTCATGGGATCGCAAGTCAGACACGACTTAGTGCCTTTTCTTTCTCATGGCTCAGTGGATAAAGAACCTCCTGCAATGAAGGAGACCCGGGTTCAATTCCTGGATTGGGAAGATCCCCTGGAGAAGGAAATGGCAACCCACTCCAGTATTCTTGACAAGAGAATCCCATGGACAGAAGAGCCTGGCAGGCTATGGTCCATGGGGTCGCAAGAGTCAGACATGACTTAGTGACTAAACCAACACCACCAACCCTGAATACACATTGAATGGGCTGTTGCTGAAGCTCAAGCTTAAAGACTTTGGCCACCTGATGCAAAGAGCTGACTCCTTGCAAAAGAAACTGATGCTGGAAAAGGTTGAAGGCAAAAGGAGAAGGGGGAGGCAGAGAATGAGATGGCTAGATAGCGTCACCAACTCAATGGACATGAACTTGAGCAAACTCTAGGAGATAATGGAGGACAGAGGAGCCTGGTGCCCTGCAATCCATGGTGTAGCAAAGAGTTGGACTTGACTGAGCAATTAAACAACAACAAGCAGTGCAAGGCACAATATGATAAATATAATTAACATGGCTGTACATTATAAGTGAAAATTTTCAAGAGACTGAATACTAATCTCATCACTAGGGAAAACAATTGCTTTTCAAGTCTTTAATGTTGCATTTCTATGAGATAATGAATGTTCACTAAACTTATTTTGGTAAGAATTCATTACATATTGTAAGCCAAATCATATATTGTACACCTTAAACCTATATAGTTCTGTGTGTTAATTGCATCTCAATTAAACTAGAAAAATACATTTAAACTTTAATAATAATGAGGAAAAAGGTAATATTAGATAGAGAGCAAGAAATTTGGACCAAGAATCAAAAGGCTAAAGTAAATTGAACATTCAATTAGTGAAAAAAACTTCTGGTAAAGCTCTTTCTTATTCCAGAAAACTCTAAGTAAGTGATCATGACACCATGAATATTTCTGGAAACAATTTTTTAGGTCGGTTTATTTTTTAAAATATAAAACATTGAAAGCTATGTTTGTGAAAGTTGTATCAGAAAAGTTGTTTTTTATGAACCACACATTAGAAAAATGTCTTGCTGTGTTCAGTTTTGTTGGGGGAAAAAAAAAAAAAAGACTTTCTTATACTTCCAGATATACAAGCTGGGTTTAGAAAAGACAGAAGAATCAGAGATCAAATTGCCAACATTCGCTGCATCATAGAGAAAACAAGGAAATTTCAGGAAAACATCCACTTCTCCTTCATTGACTATGCTAAAGCCTTTGACTGTGTGGATCACAACAAACTGTGGAAAGTTCTTAAAGAGATAGGAATACTAGATCACCTTACATGTCTCCTGAGAAACCTGTATGAAGGTCAAGAAGCAACAATTAGAAGCTTATGTGAAACAACTGACTGATTCAAAATTGGGGAAGGAGTATGACAAGGCTGTTTATTGTCACTCTGTTTATTTAACTTATATACTGAGTATATCATGTACCACACATGCAGGGCCACCCAAGATGGACGGGTCAAGGTGGAGAGTTCTGACAAAATGTGTTCCACTGGAGAAGGGAATGGCAAACCACTTTAGTATTTTTGCCTTGAGAATCCCATGAATAGTATGAAAAGCAATCTGTACATATATGTCTTTTTGTAAATGTTAAGTGCTGTGCTCAGTGGCATTAGTCATGTCCAACTCTTTAAGACCTTGTAGACTATAGCCCGCCAGGCTCCCCTGTTCAAGGCATTTTTCAGTCAAGAATACTGGAGTGGGTTGCCATGCCCTTCTCTAGAGAATCTTTCTGACCCAGAGATCAAACCTGCATGTTTTGTATCTCTGGAATTGCAGGCAGATTCTTTACCCACTGAGCTATATACAAGAAAAATAATAAAAAATCACCTACTATAAAATCAATAAGACTATTCTTTGGGGATTTTTTTGAATCAGTACAAAGTAAAAAATAGAGTATATACTAATGATATTTATAATCTCTAGCTTATTTTAATATACTTGATATTTTGTTTCTGGTAAGAGCTATTGCTTTCTTGTGTAACTTCCTGATTAAGTTTCAGTAAAATGTGCATATAATAACAATACATTGTATTCTGTATGAAAAATTTCCTATGTATGTCATCCTTTTTTACTGGCCAATGTTTGTTTGTACATTAACAATAATAGAATATTGAGGTCATATTTATTTGAAATAATTTAGATCCTATCAGGAAGTCATTGAGAAAGAAGGAGATTATGGTGATAAATAAAGATTGGATTTCTTGCATTTTTAGGAAGTTCTCTGTCTAAAGAATCACTTCAAAGGCTATCTTTTCTTTCAAAGTTCTAATACAATAATTTTATGAAACCTTCTCCTAATTCCATTTCAGTCCATTTCAGTTCGCTGATTCCTAGAATGTCGACATTCACTCTTGCCATCTCTTGTTTGACCACTTCCAATTTGCCTTGATTCATGGACCTGACATTCCAGGTTCCTATGCAATATTGCTCTTTACAGCATTGGACCTTGCTTCTATCACCAGTCACATCCACAGCTGGATATTGTTTTTGCTTTGGCTCCATCCCTTCAACTCTTTCTGAGTTATTTCTCCACTGATCTCCAGTAGCATATTGGGCAATTACTGACCTGGGGAGTTTCTCTTTCAGTATCCTATCATTTTGCCTTTTCATACTGTTCATGGGGTTCTCAAGGCAAGAATACTGAAGTGGTTTGCCATTCCCTTCTCCAGTGGACCACATTCTGTCAAATCTCTCCACCATGACCCACCCGTCTTGGCTTGCCCCATGGGCATGCCTTAGTTTCATCGAGTTAGACAAGGCTGTGGTCCTAGTGTGATTAGATTGACTAGTTTTCTGTGAGTATGGTTTCAGTGTGTTTGCCCTCTGATGCCCTCTTGCAACACCTACCATCTTACTTGGGTTTCTCTTACCTTGGACGTGGGGTATCTCTTCACGGCTGCTCCAGCAAAGCACAGCCATTACTCATTACCTTGGACGAAGGGTATCTTCTCACTGCTGCCCTTCCTGACCTTCCAAATCAGGAATCAGCGAGCTGAAATGGACTGAATGGGTGAATTTAACTCAGATGACCATTATATCTACTACTGCAGGCAAGAATCCCTCAGAAGAAATGGAGTGGCCATCATGGTCAACAAAAGAGTCCAAAATGCAGTACTTGGATGCAGTCTCAAAAACAACACAATGATCTCTGTTCGTTTCCAAGGCAAACCATTCAATATCATAGTAATCCAAGTCTATGCCCCAACCAGTAATGCTGAAGAAGCTGAAGTTGAACAGTTCTAAGAAGACCTACAAGACCTTTTAGAACTAACACCCAAAAAAGATGTCCTTTTCATTATAGGTGACTGGAAAGCAAAAGTAGGAAGTCAAGAAACACCTGGAGTAAAAGGCAAATTTGGCCTTGGAATACGGAATGAAGCAGGGCAAAGACTAATCGAGTTTTGCCAAGAAACTGCACTGATCATAACAAATACCCTCTTCCAACAACACAAGAGAAGACTCTATACATGGACATCACCAGATGGTCAACACTGAAATCAGACCGATTATATTTTTGCAGCCAAAGATGGAGAAGCTCTATACAGTCAGCAAAAACAAGACCAGGAGCTGACTGTGGCTCAGACCATGAACTCCTTATTGCCAAATTCAGACTGAAATTGGAAAAAGTAGGGAAAACTGCTAGATCATTCAGGTATGACCTAAATCAAATCCCTTATGATTATACAGTGGAAGTAAGAAATAGATTTAAGGGCCTAGATCTGATAGATAGAGTGCCTGATGAACTATGAAATGAGGTTCGTGACATTGTACAGGAGACAGGGATCAAGACCATCCTCATGGAAAAGAAATGCAAAAAAGCAAAATGGCTGTCTGGGGAGGCCTTAGAAATAGCTGTGAAAAGAAGAGAAGTGAGAAGCAAAGGAGAAAAGGAAAGATATAAACATCTGAATGCAGAGTTCCAAAGAATAGCAAGAAGAGATAAGAAAGCCTTCTTCAGCGATCAATGCAAAGAAATAGAGGACAACAACAGAATGGGAAAGACTAGGGATCGCTTCAAGAAAATCAGAGATACCAAAGGAACATTTCATGCCAAGATGAGCTCAATAAAGGACAGAAGCAGAAGATATTAAGAAGAGATGGCAAGAATACACAGAAGAACTGTACAAAAAAGATCTTCACGACCCAGAAAATCTCAGTGGTTTGATCACTGACCTAGAGCCAGACATCCTGGAATGTGAAGTCAAGTGGGCCTTAGGAAGCATCACTACGAACAAAACTAGTGGAGGTGAAGGAATTTCAGTTGAGCTATTCCAAATCCTGAAAGATGATGCTGTGAAAGTGCTGCACTCAATATGCCAACAAATTTGGAAAACTCAGCAGTGGCCACAGGAATGGAAAAGGTCAGTTTTCATTGCAATCCCAAAGAAAGGCAATGCCAAAGAATGCTCAAACTATAGCACAATTGCACTCATCTCACACGCTAGTAAAGTAATGCTCAAAATTCTCCAAGCCAGGCTTCAGCAATATGTGAACCGTGAACTTCCTGATGTTCAAGCTGGTTTTAGAAAAGGCAGAGAGGAACCAGAGATCAAATTGCCAACATTCGCTGGATCATGGAAAAAGCAAGAGAGTTCCAGAAAAACATCTATTTCTGCTTTATTGACTATGCCAAAGCCTTTGACTGTGTGGATCACAATAAACTGTGGAAAATTCTTCAAGAGATGGGAATACCAGACCACCTGACCTCCTTCTTGAGAAATTTGTATGTAGGTCAGGAAGCAACAGTTAGAACTGGACATGGAACAACAGACCGGTTTCAAAGAGGAAAACGAGTTCGTCAAGGCTGTATATTTTCACCCTGCTTATTTAACTTCTATGCACAGTACATCATGAGAAATGCTGGACTGGAAGAAACACAAGCTGGAATCAAAATTGCAGGGAGAAATATCAATAACCTCAGATATGCAGATGACACCACCCTTATGGCAGAAAGTGAAGAGGAACTCAAAAGCCTCTTGATGAAAGTGAAAGTGGAGAGGGGAAAAGATGGCTTAAAGCTCAACATTCAGAAAACTAAGATCATGGCATCTGGTCCCACCACTTCATGGGAAATAGATGGGGAAACAGTGGAAACAGTGTCAGACTTTATTTTTCTGGGCTCCAAAATCACTACAGATGGTGACTGCAGCCATGAAATTAAAAGATGCTTACTCCTTGGAAGGAAAGTTATGACCAACCTAGATAGCATATTGAAAAGCAGAGACATTACTTTGCCAACAAAGGTTCGTCTAGTCAAGGCTATGGTTTTTCCTGTGGTCATGTATCGATGTGAGAGTTGGACTGTGAAGAAGGCTGAGCACCTAAGAATTGATGCTTTTGAACTGTGGTGTTGGAGAAGACTCTTGAGAGTCCCTTGGACTGCAAGGAGATCCAACCAGTCCATTCTGAAGGAGATCAGCCCTGGGATTTCTTTGGAAGGAATGATGCTAAAGCTGAAACTCCAGTACTTTGGCCACCTCATGCGAAGAGTTGACTCATTGGAAAAGACTCTGATGCTGGGAGGGATTGGGGGCAGGAGGAGAAGGGGACGGCAGAGGATGAGATGGCTGGATGGCATCACTGACTCGATGGACGTGAGTCTGAGTGAACTCCGGGCGTTGGTGGAGGAGTTGGTGGAGGCCTCCGGGAGGCCTGGTGTGCTGCGATTCATGGGGTTGGAAAGAGTTGGACACGACTGAGCGACTGATCTGGTCTCTCATAATTCCATGTGTATATTTCCATTTGTGTGGGGACAAGATTAAAAGATTAGTAAATGTCTAGCTAAACCATAAAACTATTGCATTTTAATCCTATCTTTTAAATAATACATTTTATGCTGTTCAATTAGCCACACTGTTTTCTGTCTTTTTTATCTGATAAATTTGAAATACATGAATGCAGTGGTTAAGATAGGTTTTATTAAGTTTGTTAAACATTTTATTTAGATATTCATTTTTAATTCTGTATTTTAGTCCCAAGTTGTAACCTTTTGTATCTCCAAATTTATTGAAAGCATTCTTACAGGAGACTTTTACATATCAAGGTGGTGAAGGCACAGTGTAAGAAATAATCCAGTGTTTTTCTTACCTAGCACACCTAGGCTTTGACCATAATTTGGTTGGCCATAGAATCTTTATTCATTCTATTTTTGGCTCAGTTTACCAATTTAAAGAATCTAACCATTTATTTCAGGGTGTAGCTATGAAAAGTAAATTAAGATTATTCATACAAATGAATATATGCATATACATTATATTTATCCCAGTAAATATATTACTGTTTAATGTTCAATATATTTTTCTTCCCTGACATTTGTAATCATTAACTTATTGTCTTATTTATCTATTTATATGTACATTTACCTATTCTACCAAGTCATCGAGTCTTTACTCTCTTCTCATGCTGTTTAATTTCGGAATATATAGATAAATAAAAGAGTCTTGGTTCCCCAAAACACAAAAAATGAACATAGATAAAGATAAATAATGTAATTAGGTAAATGCTCCAATAGAGGCTTGTTCATGGTGGATTGTAATTATCTTAATAATCATGTGCTTTGCTTACAAATTTATATTTTTCACACTTTATTTCCACACATTCAAATGTTTGTTACATAGCTATAAATAAATTATATTACTTTTTATTTACTTTAAATAGTTATTTGAATTTCATAGCATATAGCAAAAAGCATGCATTACTAATTTAATTTTATATATGCAATTATGCTTTTGACTTTGTTATTTGGATGGTTCTATCTGTAGTAGGTAAAAATTCCCAACTGAGATTAATAGATGCTTATTGACAACAAATACTTCATTGAAATACATGAGTTTTAGTAGTGATTCATCACTACTGGAATGAATGACATGTGTAATTTTTAGATCATATAGTTAAGGAAGGAACCTATTGGGTCAGTAAATCTGAGCTGTCTGCTTGGATAGAATACAGCCCCCAAATAGAGGACAGAACATTTGATCTTAGCCAAAAGGCCATGAACAAAAGCTATTTTAATTTATTGCAATTAAAATGAATGGGATTCAATCTAACACATTTATGAGGATGCGATAACTATCGAATCACATTCATTTCAGTGGGGTGTGTTAGTCATCCAATTCTATTCATTTCCATGGGGATCCATTATTTATCGAATCACATTTATTTAAATGGGGATTCATTAGCTAAAAAATCTAATTAGTTTCCATGTGCATGCATTAGCTATCATGTCATCCTTCCTTTCAAAGACAATTCTCTAGTTATCAAATCCCATGCATTTATGTTTGGATTGGATTCTAGAGTTTGAAAAAGCTGTTACTCTTAATTAAATGGTTGCAATAAACTGTTATCGTTATTATAGTGTTGCATATTTAAGACTATTTTCTAAATATCCAAAGACTTAGTCACCCCAATTTCAATAGCTAAATGAAATGATCTCTCAAATACTAAAACATTTAATTTAGCAAATGTCTAAAGGTCCAATATGCTTTTTTTTAATATAAGGATTGAATTGCTTTATTAGGTAAGGCTGTATTTTTTTTTTCCTGAAATCTAGCCATTTGGTGATATTTTCATGTTCAGAGAGACATTGAAAATGAGGGGAAAGAATGTTAACCTGCTAAAAGGCCATATGATTCGGTGCTTAGCTTTATGAGTTATGTACACTAAGCCAGTGTAACAGTATATGTATCATTAGAATCATAACTGGATGGATTTAATTTTCACTTCTTGGCCACAATTCCACCTTTGTAATTATTAAAAATAATCTAAATTTTGAAGAAATCAAGACTTTCTTATGCCAGGTTTATATATTAAACATATAACTGAAAATTATCTTTACTGAGGTATATTTAAGCAACAAATATAGTTACCCTATACCTTTTTAAAAAGTACACACACCTTTTTAAAATTATCTTGATACATCTTGGATTTATGTAGCTAACATAGCTTTTCCCATGTAAACGATCATTTAAATAGTAGTGATTTAAATCATTTTAGTTTATGAAAAGTTCAGGGACACAGAATAATGTGAACATATTACTTCAGTAATATCTTAAGATTGTGTTGAACTAAGATATCTTTTGAATTAGTGTGAGCTTTGAGGTAGTTATTGAGGTTTGTAGGTCTTTTTCAAGCTTACTACCACATTTCACAAATTGGATGGTCATAAACACCTTACTACATTTAGCAATGCCACGTATCTGCTCAAATAAATCTGTTTGAGAAAAATAAACAAAAACAAAACATGTAGAAATTGCACAGACAAATAAACAGATCAGGATGAATAAAGTACATTGTGCTAGCTGCTAATAATTTATATTGCTTTACATATTTAATAGTTTAAGAATTAAGAACAACATAATCCTACGTTAGCATTTCTCTAATATTTGAATCTTGCATCAACCATTATATATTAAAAACTCACAAAAAACAAACATAAAATATAAATTTATATTGATGTGTTGCAAACTCAAAATGCCTAGGATTGAATCCCACTAATATCATTTGGTATCACTGAGACTTTGGTAAACTTTAAAAAAAACTTTTAAACTTTAAAAATTTAAATTTCTGGTGCCTCCATTTCTTCATCTATAAAATGAAGGGTCAAATCAGCTACATAATCAATCCTTGGGAGAATTATATCATATAATCCTTGTAAACTACTTACTGTGGTACCAGTATGCACACTTATTCTCTCTATATAAGTCTGTAGTATCTCGATGAATATAGTTTCTACTCAGTGTTAAAAATTAGCTGTTTTGTCATTACTAAATATTTAAAAGCTTCCCTGGTGGCTCAAACAGTAGAGAATTTGCCTGCAATGTGGGAGACCTACGTTCAATCCCTGGGTGGGGAAGATCCCCTGGAGAAGGGAATGGCAACCCACTCCAGTATTCTTGCCTGGAGAATTCCATGGACAAAGAAGCCTGGCAGGCTACAGTCATGGGGTCACAAAAAGCTGGACATAAATAAGCAACTAATAGTTGATTTGCAATATGGTTTCCCTAAGAAGATGAGAGAAAAATTAGTAATAAACTATCATCTAAGAATATTTCCCTTCATGTTTGTCCTATGAAAATAACCAAGATCAATTAAATTTAAACATGTAATGCTATTATAATTCAGAAAAAATTCATTTTCTCTATAGTGCCAGTATTTTATGTAGTTATTTATATAAAAGTTTTATTTATAACTAAAGGCAAATAAAGATAGTTCCATGATTTGGCAATTTGCATTCCCCAATTGCTTTACAACTTTAAATTTCTTTTTCCAAAGACATAAAAGTCAACTTGGTAGATTAACCTTCATCTCAATCAAATATAACACCTATCAGAGAGTGCTGAGGGACTGTGGACAGCGGATAGACACAAGAGCATGAGAATGGTGTCCAAATGATCCCGTTTTCTCCTGCCTTGTGAGGGAACTTGGAAGTGCATTAAAAGAGTCAAGAAACTAACAAAAGCACTGTTGAAATGAAATGACTACTTACTTTATTCAGGAACTTCAACTGTGCAGTGAATGGTCAATATTGTGGTCTAAGGTGGTGAATATGCACATTTTCTGATGGAATACCCGTCCATGGTTACCTCATTGTTTTATAGGGCAGCCCATGACATGCCTCATATGCCACACTTACCATTCCCACCCATCTATCTATTCTGTATCCAGATATTATGTCAGATAGAAACAGAAAGAAGGGATGGGACTCTGAAAGATAAAGTCTTTCAAGCACTGACTATCCAAAGGGATGTTTACATTTTTAGATCCAGTGGAGATAATCAGCTTCAACTATCTGATCTCTCCTGTCCCCATGCTTCTGAAGTATTAAATCAATTAGTCACAGAGAAATACAGAAACTTCATTTTCTCTGAATATCTTAGATTTGTATAATTTATTTTGCAATCCTATCACATTTATTTGATGCATTATATTCCTTAAATATTATTTTGGTAAACATGCATCCTGGATTTAGCCAGTTTTTTTTTTTTTTTTTTTAATGTCATACACTCTTTAAACTCATATTCCACTTAAGTTTAGGAGTTGAATATTTTATTAGATTTCCTTCCCCAGGTATTTCTTGTTGTTGCTAAGTCGCTTCAGTCATGTCCGACTGTGTGACTCCATAGACAGCAGCCCACCAGACTCCCCCGTCCCTGGGATTCTCCAGGCAAGAACACTGGAGTGGGTTGCCATTTCCTTCTCCAATGCATGAAAGTGAAAAGTGAAAGTGAAGTCGCTCAGTCGTGTCCGACTCCTAGCGACCCCATGGACTGCAGCCCACCAGGCCCCTCCGTCCATGGGATTTTCCAGGCAAAAGTACTGGAGTGGGTTGCCATTGCCTTCTCCGCAGGTGTTTCTAGTAGTATCCAATTGGAAGATTTTAGAATTCACAGACTCACCTCAATGTAGCTTGTCTCCCACAGCTCCCTTTTAAAATACTCATCTGTTTGCACATTGCAATCACCTCCCTTAGACTTTCTCTCTTTCATCGCACTTTTTTTCTATTGATATTATTTCAAATTTGTGTATTAAATGCTGATATTAGTCTCTTCAATCAATTCCCCAGATGTTAACTACAACCAGAATGTAACCAAATGCCTTAGGATAACTAACAGACAGGAATTTTAAATGAGGATAATGGAAACAGAAAATTATATGTAGCTGATCTCAAATTTCACAGAACTTGCCCACTTCTTTTGTATCTCCTACTAAATAGTATTCTTAACTTTCTACTTCTCTTCAGGTAGATGTAGAAAGCTTTCTCTCTGCATTAGGAGCACACTTGGACATTTTTCCTTTACTTGGAGCCTAGGTGTCCGTTTTTAAGATGCATTAAAAACAGCAACAATAACTAGTTTCCCTCCTGCCTTCCTACCTCAAGCAGTGAACCTCTACAGTCATTCTCTTCTCTAATGTGGGCCTCTTGTCAGGCTATTTTCTAAGGATTACTGACAATAGTTATCATTCCATTTCATCTCCAGAAATTGGCTTTGCCATAGAACTCATACCCATCCATGGGAGTTTTAGAGTAAATAGTGAGATAAATAAAAAGAGTATTTGAAATTTACTATTGGGAAACTTGAAATTTTAGAATTCTAGAAGAGACGTTAGTTATTTTCATCTATATCTGTGGGTGTAATATGTTAAAGATCATGTTTCCATTTATATGCTAAAACATATTTCAGTCTATGTCAAAAAGTAGCAAGAATTCATTGCATGATGGAGAAGTTATGGTTATAAAATCTAGATTTTAGACCATATTCCTTCAAATATATCTTTAAAAAGTTGGGAAAATACATTACTTTATGAATCTCTCAATATTCTTGGTTATGAATCAAGAGTGTTGAATGGTCTAAAATATTTGGTGATGTGCTACTACAAGAGGAAGATAACAAGGTCTTACTCTATAGCACAAGGAACTATATCTAATATCCTGTGATAAATCATATTGGAAAATAATATATATATGTATATATATATATGGATGTGTGTATTTTTATATCTGAATCACTTTTCTGTACAGCAAAAAGTAATGCATTATAAATCAACTACATTTCAATAAAATATAAAACATTTGAAAATTAAAATAAAATATTTGACTATGTGCTACTACCCGAGGAAGAAAACTGATGGATGTAAAATACTTAATCATATAGCTGGTGACTATGTTTTTGCTTATATTTTAGTAATTTTTTACTTTATATTTTAGTAATTTTTTATATTTTGGTAATTGCCTATATTTAGTAATTTTCTTTAACATTCATTACTTGGCCATCCTATCTCTGGTCAGTAAGGCTCTTTCAATTCTAGTCCTGATCTATCTTTCTAGCTTCATTTCTATCAACAGTCTTCCCCTATTCCCTGAGTTCCACCCATGCTGAATTTTTCCTGAGCATCTCACATGCCAGAGCTTTTCCTATTCCTCATGATTGAATTCTGGGACCATCTTTATTGCCTGATAAGTCTTCTCTACTTCTTAAAATTAACTCTTCTCATTAACCATCTGTGATCTTAATGCTCCAGGTTGGCTGGCTCTTTTGTCTATTTCCCATATACAATATTTGGTTCATGTATCTATAAAAAACATTGTGTAAAACAAAGTAAAGGTGTGACACCTTGAAAAGAGCTAAATATTGTAGTCAGACAATTTCTGAATCTCAGCCACTGTCCATCTGAATTACATCTCTGAGGGCAATTTATTAATCTATGTAAAGTTTAGTTTAGTTTTGTCTTATTTTTTTTGTTTTTTTTTTAACATTTAAAAAGGGATGTAAATTCCTGTTTTAGATTGTGGTGACAGTATATACAGCTGTTTTAACACATAATAAATGTCCCCAAAATGATAGTGTCCTTTCTCTTATACTTCATATTACCATAGTCAAAATGTCTGTCAATAGATGGAAAATGCTTCTCCTATTCATGTCCTATGACCTAGATAAATGAAGCTACTTTTGTGTTTTCATTCTTGCAGACTAACAAGAGTTTTTAATGTCACACCTTTTTTGTCAGAAATATTACAATTATAATCTCTCAAAGAAATCGCCATTTAGCATATGCTGGTGTCCACTGTGAGCTCAAATAAAACCTCCTTCTACCTCATGCTCTCCATTCCAGCCCTTGGGCTTCAAGAGTCATTTATACCATTTATTTTTCCAGAAGTGACAGCTTTCACTCTACCCTGGGGTTTTGTTTATTGCTAGAATTGGCTCATTAGGCAGAATTAGAAGGCATGGCTGCAATAACAAGAATCTCCAGCAATTGCCATGAAAAACCTCCAGTTGGTAAGCAATCCACTGTAGAAAATGTCTTTTAACTAAAAGAATCACTAGCTAAAATGTTATGTAAATATTTTACAACAGAATTGAAAAATAGGAACATGATGAGAAAAAAAAGAAAGACTGAGACTCGAAATTCAAGCTATTTGAGGAAAATCTCTTGAGATACCAGATAGTTGCAGAGGTAATTTGTCATTGGCAAGATGAGTATGCCTAACCTATTTTGTAAGAAATTGTGAAAAAGAAATACAACTACTGATCTGTTAATGTATTTTTGTTACAAACTCAACAGCAGATTTAACAGGCTTGTTATTGTAAAAGAATTAGAAAGTAAGGATCTCTCTAATATACCTGTTGACCATATAGTGCTGGGAGGGGAGACTTTCAATTTTAGGAAAAATAGTATGCTATTCACTTATGGATAAACATTTATGAATTACCCATAAATTTGATACAATAAATAGCTATGACATGGGCAAGAAGCAATGAAAGTAACTGTAATACAGGATTATTCCATGCAGACAGTGTTAAAGCATATATATATACAACTATAAAAATCAAGATATGTTGTTATAACTTTATTATACACATATTTTATGTAAGAATATTTTTAATAATAGAATTGTAACACTAATGCATACAACAACAAATAAAGATACAAAATAGATCTTAATTTCAAGGGCAGAATATTCCTGAATTCTATTGTTAACTCTCAGAAATTTTCAGTAGAACCATAGACTACATCTAAATTCTCAAAGACAGAACCATATGAGCTTTAATTTTATATGTTTTTAATTAGCAATTTTTAATACCTCATGCTGCAGTGATGACTTTTTTATGCTAGAATTCCCCCTCCTCTTTTTTCTCCTGTGAAGTTGCACCACATATCACCTGGCTGACTCTTGGCACTTTAATTTCAACCACTCTGGCTTCCGAAAAGGACCCTGCACACTTCACAGTTTCTGTTTTGTAATCACTATAATAGCTTTATGAGATATGCAGCGGTATACACTATGCATTTTAGATTAGAATCTGCCCTCCCCCTAACTTTTAATCATTTAGCTTTCTGGGGGCTTCATCATTTCTGTTAATGGAAAGAAAACATTTAAACATTTATGCTACCATTTTATTTTCAGTCTGATCCATACCCTAGCTCTAGTACAGGACACATGGTCATATGTACTGTGTCACTATCTCTTCAGTATCTCTTCCTATTCATTAAAGGAGAGAGATTATTTTTTCACCTAATAGGGTGATAAAATACAACACTTATATTTGGGGATTGAATTACCTGGACACAGTCATCTCAGAAATAATTTCCATTAGATAGCTGTGCTATCGCGTGTCTAGTGATTAGCAATGCACTCAGTAAGTACATTTTGTCATTTGATTTTATTTTAACCAGAAGCCACCACTAGAACATTATGGAACTGGGTGTAAGAATTTTCATGAAAGAATTTAATATTTTCCTAGTAAGGGTAGGTTTTCTAATTATTTTTTAAGCTTTTTATTTTGTATTGGGATATAGCCAGTTAACAGTGTTGTAATAGTTTCAAGTGAACAGCGAAGGGGTTTAGCCACACACATACATGTATCCATTCTCCCCCCAACTCCCTTTCCATCCAGGCTGCCACATAATATTTTTTAATGTGACAAAGAGTAATCAAAAATCTTCACTAATATTTTTATATCAGTTATTTCAATAAGAGGTTTGATCATGTTTCTAGCTCAAAATAGCAACAGGACTCAAAATTACAATAAAAGTTTTTAATAAAATTATTTTCTAAAAATATTTTTAGAAATATTTCAATTGAGATATAACAACTGTTTTTTTTTTTTTTTTCCTTTAGGTATTTTAGTAAGACATTATTTAAAAAAAATTACACAGTATTCAATTAGAACTTTATATTTAACTGAGTAATCAATGAGAAAAAACAAAAAATATATTTTAAGGTGTTGCTTTTCAGAACATTATCAAAAATAAAATAGTTTCTAAAAACAAAATCACTGCTCTTCATGCAGCAATGAAGATATTTTTGGTACATTTAAACCTGCAGATTTATTTGAAGAAAATACAAATTTAAAAATTCAAATTTATAGCAGATAATTTGAAATCTGTGCCCAAGCTTAGCAGTTTTCAAATGCTCTGTATGTTTTATTTCTTATTTTAGGATAATGTTAAAACCTGATGCTTTCTGTTGATTTAGTTTTCTATGAGTTAACATAATTATAAATGCATGGGGCTGATAGCATGAAATATATATTTTGTTGTACTTGCATAGACTTTTACCATATTGGGGAAAACACACACACACAGGAAAAATTTAGGGGCAGTTCCTGTCTGTACCGGTTTTGTGAAAATGCATTCAAGAAAATACATGATTGTTGTAAGTCGTGAAATGATGAGATGGAAAATTAAGGTCCACATTAGAACTATGGTAAAAAGAAAGCAACATTTTTTAGTTTATTTCCAACAGAGCAGAACCTAAACTCCAAAGTCTAATCATTAAATAATAAGGTAGTTTTTACTGGGGAGACATGCAAGATATCCAATATAATTAGATAGTAGGCCCTAGAGGATTTACAGGACTTAGGAATTTTTAGAGTCAAAGAGCTAAGTAAGCCAGTATTAAAAGACCTACCCCTGATATGAATAAATCCCACATCTGCAAGTTGTTTTGGAATTTTGCTTTGAACCTTGCGAGGGTCTGTAACTCAACAGCCCTTTCTCTTGGATGGGCTGCATCCATGTTTAGCTGTATACTGGGTAGCCTTTGGGTGTCTTTCTCTCTTCTCTCTCCTCTCTCTCCCTTCCTGTCTCAAAAGTTCCTTCTCCCTATTTATTTTTTCCCCCTTTAGGTGCATATTACAAATCATTTAAATTAAGTGCTAAAATATATTTTCATTACCAAGAGATTATTTTCAGATTTTTAAATGTTGTGTAATAGAGGAACTTCATGTTGCTATTTTACTTCTCATGGTTTAACATGGAAATATATTTTTTTCCACATGATTGGAATTTTCAACATTGGTGTAATTTTCCAAAGTATTCATAATGAGCTCTCAATTTAGAAAGGGAAAAACAATGAATCGATATGATTCAACATGTGATAGGCAATTTTATAGACAGAAAATTCAATAGCTGACAGAAATATGTTTTGTGCTCTGATAGACAGTCTGAGGCATTGTCTTTAGATTTATTATATTTCTCTACAGTTCAATCTCGTTTTGTAGCTTTTCTTGTCTCCCATGGGCCCATTTCTTTTGGTTTGCTTTGTCTTCAGTGTCTAAATCTGGAAATCTCCTTTCTTTACTTTCACCCATTCTTTCCTTATAAAAAGGTTTCTAGATGTAAGCACTTTCCAGTCATTTTAATTTTTTAAACAAATAAAAAGAGAGCTGCATGCATGTATTAATCCATTTTTAATAGCCACTACTGAAAGACAGGGCATTTTCCTCATATTGTTTTGAATTGCTATTATCTTAAAAGAGTTTTATTTTCATCAATATCTATTGTGACATTCAGTTAAAATGACAAAGACTCCCATGCTGGGCAAACTAAAGAAACCCTTTAGTTCACTGAATAAAAGACTGAGGCTGGCTGTGGAGGGTTTTTAAAATATTTTTGTTCATATTCTTTTGATGCTATAGCTCCTCTTAAATAATTTTCATGTACTATTAAAAGAACATGGTATTTAGTATACAGACAACTTTTTCACAGGGTTGGCTGCGAGTATGTAAGATTTGGTACATTGCTGCCATCTATGGACCAAAAATGAATATATCTTTTTTTTTTTTTCTTTATAATACTGAATATACCTTTTAACGCTAAATTTGCCTGATATTTTCCCATATATGTACATTTCCTTGTATAAAACGCTAATGAATAATCATAGATTTATTTATATATATATAGAAAGTCTACTAATTAGCATCTATTGAAATGGGAAACAAAGACTCTAAGAGACATGGATATAGTGAGCCCAAGTATCAGCACTGGGCAGCACAGTGCTGATACAGTATTTTCACATGCTTACCCTTCCAGGTTATGAGTAGAAAAAATACTGTTGCATTATTAACCCCATTCTACAGTGAGGAAACAGGCTGAGAGAGCATTAGCAGTTTTCCCAAGTTTTGAAGCTGATCAGGGGAACAGTTGGTTTTGAAGGAATTCTGCCAGTCCTACTCTCTGGAATCTCTTTCCAATACTTTGCAGGGCTTGAACTTTCAGAAGACTTGTTTATTAACCCTTGCATATAGTAACCATTGTGTATACACAGCTAGCACCTAACCAGAAGCCTGCTTCTTCATTCTTTTGACATATATTCATGGCCCTACTCTTAGCCAAGAACTCTTTAGGATTTCAGAAACTGCTGGGATGGAAAAGGACAAGATCCTTGTACTGTTTGAGCTGACATTTTGGTGTAGAG
Source organism: Bubalus bubalis (assembly GCF_019923935.1). Lineage (NCBI taxonomy): Eukaryota > Metazoa > Chordata > Mammalia > Artiodactyla > Bovidae > Bubalus > Bubalus bubalis. The sequence goes on from NC_059169.1 coordinate 44,612,909, forward strand.
AGAGGCAACAAAAGCATTTACATACACAGATAGCCAAGATGAGTTCAGAGAGTGTTAAGATCCAAGGGGGTGGAAAATTAGTAGTATGAAAATCAAAATCAGACCATTGCTAATACTTATGAAAATCTAAAGGAGGTAAAAGTCACAATCAAAGCTTTTAGGAAAATAAAGCTTAGTTGAGAAGACAGAACAAAGAATTCTATAACTAATTATTAATATATAACATAATGGTGTGAATATCAGGAAATAGTAATTTTTAAAAATGTGTAGCTCACATTCTACTTCTTGGGCCTCAGTGGCACAGAATAAGTAAAGTTTGATACTGATAAGAGTGATAAAGAATGACCTCATATAGGATGGAATCTCAGCCAAGTCTCAAAGAGAGCAGATGATTTTTACAGGGACAATACTGAGGCAGAGGAAACATTTGTGCAAAGGCCTGAATGTAGGATAATTAAGGGATGCATTTTGTAACATCAGGGTATAGGGGAAACATTTATTTTTCTCCAACACGGGCACTTAGCATCACCTCAGGTTTTGTTAGATATTGTATTGCCAGTATCTTGCTAGTTTTTTGGCCGTGGTTCTGTGTCCAGAGCCACATTCTTAAAATAATATTTTTATCAAACAAGTTTCCTTTAAAAAAATGCAATAATCTTTATCGCTCTTAAGCATTTATTTTGATTTCCATTCTAAAATATTCAAGAATATATTGAAAAAACTTAGCAAATAAAATGGCAAGTAAACGTAGAAATGTATAACAAGAAAATATTAGCTATTAAATGGTATTCTTCCTATAAAGTAAACGTTTCTTACTGGAATATTTTTATTTTCAAAAAGTCATCTGATTAAAACTAACTTTCTCTCTATGACATATCATGAGATACCTATTTTCATTAATGAATTCAACTTAAATTCTAACAATTGGAAAAAAATATGCAATGACTGTGTTCTTTTTTGTTAAAGATTTATTTATCCAATTTATTTTTGGCTGTGGTGGGTCTTCACTGCTATGCGAGCTTTCCCTTGTTGTGGAGAGTAGGAGCTACTCATCCTCCTCGAGGTGTGAAGGCTTCTTATTGTGGTGGCGTCTTCTTCAGAGCATGGGCTCTAGAGCAGGCGAGCCTCAGTAGTTGTGATGCACATGTTAAGTTACTCTGTGGCATGTGGGATCTTCCAGGACCAGGGATCAAATCCGTGTCCTCTGCATTGGCAGGCAGATTCTCAACTACTGTAACACCAGGGAAGCCCTGGGTTCTTACTTAGAAAAAATATGCAGTGGCTCTGTGTTCTAGAAAGCAAAAAAGCAGTATAAGAAATCAGACATTTTTTTGCAGATAAAAGCTGCAACTCCCTTTCTTGTTGTAAAGAGCTTCTCATTCCAGTTCTAAAAGGCATCTCTAAGGAATCTAGCACATACCCAATTTTAATATCTTAGATCAAATATCTATGAGCAAAAATACACGGTAACTGTTTTTTTGTTGCCTTAGTTGTGAAATTTGGAACATAGATGTTTGAGGCAGCAAGAGTTGTTAAATGATTCATAGGTATATATTCATTTCCAACTTATGTCCACAAGTTGGAGATTTATCTTTGAACTGGTCAATTTGATCAGTGTAAATAATCTACCCTGAATCTAAAATCCAAAGTGGTTCTTTGGGTGTGTAATTGAGCCAATGAATTGACAAATTGTCAGTTCACCTCTCTATGCAATTTGGCTGCGCTTGACTCTCTATATAAAGGCAATGATACTAATTGAAAGCACAAGTACATTTTAACCGTTATTCAGACAAGACACACAGTAATAAACCAAATTCTTTAGTTTTATTCATCTTTCATGAATAATGTTATTACTAAGAAATGCATTATGTAAGCTATATTTTATTTTCTTCACAAATTACATGAAATCTTAGCTGCATGCTTTTACAGCTCATGCCATAATAAGCATTTTGGGCTCAAGTCCTTTCAATGTATTTTGCTCTGCTTTTGAAACTTTTTTTTTTTTTTTAATGATTGACATTGTTAAGAAAAGGACTGTAATATACTGCATCTGACTTTTTTCATTTAAGTGTTGTGGTAAATAATCCTGGACATGCCAGTAAAGCATGGATAGCACCTCCCTCAATTCTGTTTCTCATTTAAGAGCAAGGATCAGGTGATGCTCTGCATTTGTTCCTCCATTTTAACTTTGTATTTATAATTACCAATATTTGTAGATTTCAAATCTTCTTACCTTTCTGAGTGTGTCTAACTTCCTATAACATCTGTTTGATTGTGATTTTTAAAGTGATAGAAAGATGATAGATAGAAGGAAAACTACAGTGGAGGTAGTAGTCAGAAAAATTTTCCCACTGAAGGTGTATGTCTACCTTAAGGATTATTTTGTGTAATATACTGAGGACAAGAATGTGGGGGGGATGGAAAGAGAAGGAGCTTATTCCAGAAAAATAAATTAAAAAGAAATGTACAAAAATACAAAGGCAGGGGTAAGCTTGCAATCTCACAGAAGTATTGTCATTTCTGGAGCATAATATGTGTGAAAGAATGTGAAGAGTCTAGAGAAGGAGGAGGGAATTGGATACTGAAGGTCATTATACACCATGCTAAAGACTTTAGAGCTTTATATTGTATAATGGAATAGAGGGAAGTAAGGGTAGAAAGTGTTTTGAAATTGTGGCATGACTAGATTCTATTTTAAAAATATATGTTATTTAATTGGAATGTGGACAAAGGATTGGGCAAGTCAGAGATAACAGTCCATTTTACTGATGACTTAAAGGGGTAACTTTAGGTATGAAAAAGAGAAGATGGGAATCATCAGAGCCTGCTTACCAAATAAACATACAGTCTTTTTGACTTAAATATGCACAGTATGCAAGTTGTGAATTTAAGTTTTATTCCGGGACTTTACTGAGGACTGTAGCCTGGAAGATAACCTCTCAGTAGTTTGGAGAAAAACTAGCTTATATATATGCATTTTGGGGGCTAGGATATATACATGTGGTCAAGCAAACATCTTGGTTAAATATTTTTGCTAATCACAAAGAATGTGCATCTCGAATTAATGATTTTAGTGCTTTTCTATGCATGGGAAGATGTGAGAATTTGAGGCCATTGAAATTTTCCTGAAATATGTATCTAAGTCTCTATGGGCCTGTTTATCCAAAGCACAGACTGCCTGTTTTTCACCCTGAATTCTCCCCAAGGTAAAAGTCAGTGGGCAATTGCAGTGGATTATGACAAACCTTGTAGAACTGTGGGGTAAACATCTGTTTTTCTTTGTTTGCAGGCTGAAAAAGAAAGAAGGCTTTAAGATAGTTTCATTTTTTTCTGTTTTGAGTAATGAGATAAATAGTGCTATCCTTAACTAAAATAAATGGTAAGGAAAAAGGAACAGGTTTGGAGGGAAACAATTTTTCATTAAATTTTAAGTCTGTCGAATATCCTGAATGGAGTGAACATAGATGATTTGTTTTTTCACTGGGAAAAATAACAAATATACTGGTCCACAAATTTTGTTCTGAGGTACAAGATATTTAAAAGGAATCCAAAGCAAAAAAGAGCAAATGACATGGAGAAGAAGGTTTATATAGTTTCTGACATATATTAATTGCCTAATAGAGATTTTTCTGAATGAGTAAACAAATTATGTGCCAGGTTCTTGTTAAGTGATAAGGACATATGGTGGCAGAGACAGTACTTGCTTTCAAAGAGATTGAAGTCCACTGGGGGAGACAGAACAATAAAAGTGCCATTACTGGAGGATACCTTCAAAGTTCTCAGTGAATAAGGTTTAATAAATTCAGGAAAACGTCTAACAGGTGTTACACCAAAGAATTAGAGACAATCTTGCTGCAGTGTGAAAAATGGAATAGAAGTGACCAAGAGAGCCTGAACGTTCCTCTCAGCTTGGAACTACTGGTAGAGAGACCACCTGCCAATGAAGAAGACATAAGAGAGATGGTTCAATCCCTCCTCCTCCTGGAGAAGGGCATGGAAACCCACTCTTGTATTCTTGCCTGGAGAATCCCATGGACAGAAAAGCCTGGCCAACTCCTGTCCATGGGATCTCAAAGAGTCAGGCATGAATGAGCAACTAACACTACCCTTTGTATCCTGGTCTGTGTAAGCCTAACCTCAGCACCAGTTAGCTAACACAGGTGACCTCATCACCATGACCAACCTCCCTATTAACTTCCAGCAGTGCTTTTCCACCAGCATGATCCAGAGCTTAAAATATCTCCTGCCCTCTGTTTCAGCAGAGTTGACTCCAGTCTCCCTTCCCTATTGTATTATTTCTCCTTTCATAAAAGCAATGTTCAGGTTTGCCCAGATTTACTTGTACTTGTGTGTGTGTATAATTAGTTCTATGTGTGTAATTAGATTTATCACACTTGAAGATTTATTTACCCATCACATGGTGAGGATACAGAATAGCTCAATAAACACAAGAATTGTGTTGCCCTTTGCTAATCAAATTTCTTCTTTTCCCTTCTCCCTGCTGATGCTGAAGCTCCAATACTTTGGCCACCTGATGCAAAGAGCCAACTTATTGGAAAAGATTCCATTTCTGGGAAATATTGAGGGCAGGAGGAGAAGAGGGTGACAGAGGATGAGTTGGTTGGATGGCATCATACCCTCAATGGACATGGTTTGAGCAAACTCCAAGAGGTAGTGGACAGGGAAACCTGGCATGCTGCAGTCCATGGGGTCACAAAGAGTCAGACATGACTGAGCAACTGAACAATAACAATAAATCCTTCCTGCCAGGTTTTTAACCTTTGGCAACCACTGACGTATTCTCTAGTTCTATAATTTTTCCATTTCAATATTTTCTTTGAAATGGATTTATGAAACATGTAGCATTTTGGAATTGGCATGAACCAACATGATTCTCTTCTGAATCATATACTACTAACTATATAATAATTCAGACTATCTGAATTATTGCATATATCAGTAGTTTGTTCCTTTTTTTTTTAAGTTAAGCAATATTCCAAGGCATGCCTGTATCACAGTTTGCTTAAGCATCTACCTGTTGAAAGACACGTGGTTGGTCTGTAAGTTTTAGTTATTATGATTAAATCTGCTGTAGGCATTCAGGTACAGCTTTGTGTGTGTGTCTTCATTTTTCTGGGATAAATGCAGAGGAAGAGTGCAATTGCCCAGTTCTATGGCAGTTGCATGTTTAGTTTTATAATAAACAGCCAAACTGTTTTCAAATTTGTTGCACCACTTTACATACCTACCAGAAAAGCCTGAGGGATACTGTATCTCTTCATCCTCTTTAGCATTTGATGTCTTCACAGTTTTTTTGTTTTTTGTTTTAGTCATTTTGATATATATTTGGTGAAATCTCATGGTGGTTTTTACATTTCCCTGATGATGAATGATGCAAAACAACTTTACATGTGCTTATTTGCTATCTGATTATCCTCATCGGTAAACTGTAGGTAAACTGTCTGTTCATGTCTGGAAGTTTCAAGATTGTAGACAAATTTGGTTACTACAGTGAACCATGGGAAAGAAAAAGGAACCACCACTGGAAAAACGTTAAGGATATGAAGAAATCAATATTAAGGAATCTTTAAGGGGTGGTTCTTTGGAGATAAGGATGTGGAAAAGAGTAAATTCAAGGGTGATACCCAGATTTCCGACCAACTCATTGTAAATAAAATGGCCAGTTCAACTGGTTGAAGATAAACCAAAACAAAGCAAAGCAAAGAAGAGAATACACTTCATTAAGAGATATTTGTGAAGATACTTGTGAAGTATATACATGTGTTTCATTTTATTCAAGAGGTCTAAACATTATTTGAGTATGTGATAAAATTTGTTCATTGTATTTGATCATTTCAGCTTCTCGGTAACTGTTACAGCCTAAGAATTGGTTGAGATTTTCCAAGATTATTTAAAATAGAAAAGTCAATGGCTCTCCCAACCTCTTCAGGTAAAGAAATAGTGCTTACCAAGTATTCTGCTGATCAATACAGACTTTCCTTGTTTATTTTATAGACTATTACATAATTCTATAACCCTTCCTCAAACACATATGCACACATACAAAGCATGAATTTTTCCCACATATAAAATAATAAAGAGGAAATTATTGTCTCCTGTAAGAAAAGAGGAAAATCAAAAATGTTTGTGCAACTTTACTGTATAAGAAGACATAATTTTGAGTTCTTGAACCATAGGAAAATAAACTGCAGGTGAAGAGACCATAGACTGTAAATGCCAAATAAATACTTTCATAGGTCTGTGAAATGATAACAGCTCAGTTGATGTTAACTTGATGTCTCCGAGTAAATGATTGTGCTCAGAAGGAGCTGGATGCAGCTTAAAGGTTAATGGCTGCTTTCATAACTGGGCACTGTATTCATACAGGCATCAACTCCTTTTATAAAACACTGTTCCAATGAGACCAGCAATTTCTAGTTTCCAAGAACCAAACCTTGTCTTAGGATAAAAAGGAAGGCAGAGTATTGTAAAAATCCTTCCCACTGTTTTGTCTGTATTGATATTGGTGATTTTTTACTTTATGTCTTAAAGATATTTCACAGTGGATACAAAATTGATGGCACTTTCTTGGAAATTTTAAATCCCCAAAGGATGGGCTGAGATCTGGAGTGGGACAAGCAGCGGAGATTTGAAAAATCTCCTTGAATGAAAAATAGCTAGGCTTTAAGGATGATTGTGTTCCCTGTAGTTGACAAGTTAAATGTGTTAATTACTTTGAGAATAGTGGTTATTTATTATTGAAATATATTAAGGAAAGCAAAATGACAAAGGAAATAGAAAAAGGAAAAAGAATAACATTCAAGTACTATCATCTGTTAATAATAACCTTCATTTATATTTTCTGAACATTTAATTTTTAAAAATCTTCAGGTAGATATTCTTATGATGCACTACTCTCATGCATATGTTATAAAACAAAAAAGATCTGAAAGATTTTATGTTTCATAAACAAGTCACAAGAGTGAAATGATTCAATACTTTTTATTAATAGTTTTACATTTATTTTATAGTTTTCAAAATGTAACTTCTCTAATCTGTGGATTTTTGTAGAAATGTTAAGTACTTTGGCACTCTTGATTTTAGTTATACAGGTCCACCCCCAAACAAAAGTTCAGCTAATGACTTCAGGAATAATGACTGTCCTTATTTGCATGAAGATAATAATGTGCCAGGTCTTACTCAGATACTGATCTGTCAGTCAAACCCTTTATCTTGTATATAATATCTAACTTCCACAGTATAGAAAGCTGTCCATTTATCTAAGACAGTGCCAGGCAGGCAGGAATATGCCATCTGGAACTACATTCTTTCCTTAATATATAACCCATGTCTCTTGAATTGTCAGGTAATTTGAAAGGAAAAGTATCACTGTACATCTTTCTCATTCAAATTACATTGTCCATCTTCTTTCTCCTAGCCTTTATCCTGCCTGTATCTCTGAGAACTCTCTCAGAATATAAAATTAACTAGGCAAAAAATAGGAAAGTTACCTATACCAGTTATTAAAATATGAACCTAAATTGCAAGTCCAATTTCTTTTCATAGCCTGATGTTTTATAAAAGTATATAAGCAATTTAACTATTATTGTATATCCAGGGAATTGGAGATTTATAAGAGAAATGTTTTGATTTCAACCTCCGTGAAGCTGAAGGTAGATTGGAAGGGAAGCTTTTGTTCTGGTCACTGAAGAAGAGTCTCAGTTAGTTGGGGGAGGGAGTAGGTGGGTTGAAATGTAAGTCTTGTGTCTGAATTCAGGTGGGGGCAAATCCTTGGAAGAGCCAGATCAGAGTACTCTGTTTTTCAGATTTGTTGTTGTCAAGGGAAAGAGAGAATGGGGAAGGAATGGATTGGGAATTTGGGATTAGCAGATGCAAACTATTATATAGAGAATAAACAGCATCGTCCTGCTGTACAGTACAGGGAACTATATTCAATATCCCGTAATAAGGCATCCAGGAAAAAAATAAGAAAGAATATATATGTGTATAACTGAATCAGTTTACTGTACAGCACAAATTAACACAAAATAGTGAATCAACTAGACTTAAATAAATTTTAAAATAAGAGTATTCTGATCTTTTATGAAGTGTGTTCTCATAGATGCATGAGGCAAAGTTTGAAAGGGGTGTGTGTGTATGTATAATATGAACACACATTTTAAAATTGTGTTTTTAATTGAAAGGTTTATTGAGAAAAAATGAAAGAGGACATGAGTTGGAAATCCATCTTGCAGCTAAAGAAGCTTTAGATTGTAATTCTAATTTGCTTTGGGCTATTGGATTCCTCAGAAAATACTAAGTGGGAATTTTGCTTTCCTATAGTTTAACAGGTGTGTGTGACAATAATAACAATAATCATTGAATTAGTGTGAATAGAGATGAATTATTTGGGCACTTTCTTTGGGCTTTCCATTATCTAACAGTACCCAGGAAAGTCATACTCACATCCAATATGAGTTTCAGTTAATGATAAAGAGGGTCATTTTTCATTTGACTGAATTTAAAGTTAAAATGCAGACAGTTTCAAAGTTTCTAGGAGAACAGAATCAAGACTGCTGGGAGGAATATCAATAACCTCAGATACGCAGATGACACCATCCTTATGGCAGAAAGTGAAGAGGAACTAAAAAGCCTCTTGATGAAAGTGAAAGAGGAGAGGGAAAAAGTTGGCCTAAAGCTCAACATTCAGAAAACTAAGGTCATGGAACCTAGTCCCATCACTTCATGGCAGATAGATGGGGAAACAGTGGAAACAGTGGCTGACTTTATTTTTCTGGGCTCCTAAATCACTACAGATGGTGATTGCAGTCATGAAATTAAAAGACGCTTACTTCTTGGAAGGAAAGTTATGACCAACCTAGACAGCATATTCAAAAGCAGAGACATTACTTTGCCAACAAAGGTCCGTCTAGTCAAGGCTATGATTTTTCCAGTGGTCATGTATGGATGTAAGAGTTGGACTGTGAAGAAAGCTGAGTGCCAAAGAATTGATGCTTTTGAACTGTGGTGTTGGAGAAGACTCTTGAGAGTCTCTTGGACTGCAAGGAGATCCAACCAGTCCATCCTAAAGGAGATCAGTCCTGGGTGTTCATTGGAAGGACTGATGCTGAAGCTGAAACTCCAGTACTTTGGCCACCTCATGCGAAGAGTTGACTCATTGGAAAAGACTCTGATGCTGGGAGGGATTGGGGGCAGGAGGAGAAGGGGACGACAGAGGATGAGATGGCTGGATGGCATCACTGACTCGATGGACATGAGTTTGGATAAACTCCGAGAGTTGGTGATGGACAGGGAGGCCTGGCATGCTGCGTTTCATGGGGTAGCAAAGAGTTGGACATGACTGAGTGACTGAAGTGAAGTGAACTGAACTGAACTGAGGAGAGCAGAAAAGCATGTGGTGATTAAACATGTGTGAGAGAGCAAGGATAAAACAGAAAGAGGAAGGAACTTACAACTGTCACTTTGTATATCTTCTCATGTGGTTCTAAATAATTTTATTTGTTATCAAATAAAACAGACTTGAAGATGACAAATTTTTGAAGTGAGAAGAAGGTGTCTTTCTTTCAATTTAATTTTATTTTAATTGGAGGAAAGTTGCTTTACAATTTTGTGTTAGTTTTTTGCTGAACAACCACGGGAATCAGTCAAAATTATACATATATCCCTGCCCTCTGGAGACTCCCTCCCCTCCCTCCACTCCACTGCTCTAGATCATCAGAGAGCCCAGGATGGACTCCCTGTGTTATTTATCAGCTTCCCACTATTTTACACATGACCAGGTTTATTTTTATGAAAAATGAGGAATTCAAAAGCTCTTTAAGAACTATTGGTGAAGGTAATTTTTTTGTTTGTTTAGAAATGAGATATTTAAATTATATTTGAACATTATTGACAGGATTAGGTTTTAATAAATTATGATAGATATTGTATACGAAAGAATTTTCTAGAATATTTTATTTTTTTATTTTAAATTTATTTATTTTAATTGGAGGCTAATTACTTTACAATATTGTACTGGTTTTGCCATACATCAACATGAATCCACCACGGATGTACACGTGCTCTCCATCCTGAACCCCTCTCTCACCTCCCTCCCTGTACCATCCCTCTGGGTCATCCCAGTGCACCAGCCCCAGGCATCCTGTATCCCGCATCAAACCTGGACTGGCGATTTGTTTTTTATATGATTTTATACATTTTTCAATGCCATTCTCCCAAATCATGCCCCCTTCTCCCTCTCCCACAGAGTCCAAAAGACTGTTCTATTCATCTGTGTCTCTTTTGCTGTCTCGCATACAGGGTTATTGTTACCATCTTTCTAAATTCCATATATATGCGTTCAGTCAGTTCAGTTCAGTCGCTCAGTCGTGTCCGCCTCTTTGCGACCCCATGAATCGCAGCATGCCAGGCCTCCCTGTCCATCACCAGCTCCTGGAGTTCACTCAAACTCATGTCCATCGAGTCAGTGATGTCATCCATCCGTCTCATCCTTTGTCGTCCCCTTCTCCTCCTGCCCCCAATCCCTCCCAGCATCAGAGTCTTTTCCAATGAGTCAACCTGTATTGGTGTTTTTCTTTCTGGCTTACTTCACTCTGTATAATAGGCTCCAGTTTCATCCACCTCATTATAACTGATTCAAATGTATTCTTATTTTATTAAATTGATCAAGCTTGGAGCATAATTGCAAATGAACAATTTAACATGCTTCATAAACATAGTGTAATAGTTTCCTTAAAAGACGTGTTTACCAGACTGTCATTTATACAAATTATTCTGTAAAGTATTATCGGAAATCCTCTTAATTTATATATCTTATCATACTTTTAGAAGGAGATTCTAGATCCTGAGATATTTGTATGCTTAAGTATCAACATACTTTTAGAATGCAATATTCTTCAGAGAACTCTATGCCACTTAGCAGAATGATATAAGAAAAAAGAAAAAGAAGGAAGTCAGAAAGGCAGGCAGGCTGGAAGCGAGGATGGAAGCAAAGAAGGAAAGAAAGAAGAAAGGGAAAAAGAAAAGAGAAAGGAAAAGAATGATAAGGAAATTGAACCTTGGAATCTATGGAAAGTGCAACAATGAGCTCTAGTGGCAAAATGTTAGAATGTCAAGCATGGTTGAAATTCAGCAATGATCTTTTTTTTAAACATTCAATAAACATTTCTCAGTCTTCAAAATGAGGATTAATTTGTGGAAACAGAATTGCTCTAAATGAGAATCTCATTAACTTCCACATACTATTAACTTCCTGGGTAGTCGATCTATAATTTGTATATCACATTTAAAATTATCTACCAGAGGTTTTTGTTGTTGTTTTTTAAACAACACCAACAAGATTATTTTGGTAACTGCATATTTTATGTTGGAGATGACATAACGTATACTGCATCTAATCAAGTTATTCTTAAGTTAACTTGGGTTTTAAAAGAGTACTGATTTATGTGCTGTGCACTTGATAATATATGTGAGCCATCTCATCCCTCTGCTCCACCATCTGCTTCCTTCACACACGGGCACAATTGTAAAACAGGAAGAACACTTCTTTTCTCTAAAAATGACAAAACTATATTTTAATTTTTCAGTTCAGGGCAGTGGAGATGTATAAATATAATTTAATGAACATATACCAGACATCAGTTCACCAAAAAACTTCAGTTTTTACTTTGTTCTCACAACTCTGGGCAGAAATAGGTTTGATTTTTTTAATGATGCATAAATTTATGGGATTATTTTAATCCCAAATCCTTAATCAGAATAGCAACTAACATTTGTAATCTTGAATATAATTTTTTTAACTCTTTATTTGTTGAATATTTCTTGAATAATGAAATATGCCACAAACTGGGCCAGATGTTATGTTTCTTGATTTTTTTCTAAACAGCAATGATCATTGAATTAACATTATTGTTCACACTTTTTTTTGAAGAGAGTGCAAAAGCTTAGAAAGGTTAAATGAAACACAAATCTAAGGCATTTAAAATTTGATATTTAAAATCAGATTAACTACCCACAAATCCTAAGCTTTTCCTGCCACACCTCATGGCTGTTGCCTTGGTTCCTATATAAAGAAATTTATCACAATGAATATAAAAATACAAATACCACAACTAATGTCAAGTATATTTTATTTATATCAAACTTTAGTATGTATAAGCTATTCTAACATATTTAATATTTTAATCTCACATTTTAATATGTTTAATGTATCTGGATTTTAAATAGGAATTCTTACTCCAGTCATAATATTTTCATTGTGAAATATCCACTACTCTTGAAGGAACTATTTTAAAGTAATGTTTTTTCTGATCTTAACTGATACATGAAGGAAAATGATCATGTCCTTAATACTCAAACAAAGCATGGCTACATATGCTTGTCTAATCTACAGAAAGGTAAAGGGAAAACTTTAGTTTTGAAAAGATATTTTGTTCATATTTCTTTACAACACTTCAGTTGCAGTCTAAATTAGTCAGGGATTTTGATCAGATCCAAATGGAAGGAATTTTCAGTGTGGGCATTTCTGCCATATGGGATAACAGCATGGGGCACATGACAACCACCTCCCACTGGACATGAGTGTACAGAGCTGTTTAATACCTGCTAAATACATCAATTAAAAATCCTTACTTCTTGTAAAAAATGCCATTTAAGAATCACGTTTTTTAGCAGCTGTTACATGGCTTTCCCTATAGAATTATAAAACCACAAATCCCACTTCAGTCAATTCTAGAGAGAGTACCTGTCAAGTTTTAACTAACAGACATATTGTATCTCAAAAACCTGGACCAAACTTGAACCTTTAGTTTCAAGTTAGCTAAATCAATATACAATTTTGAATAATCAAATTTTTTATGAAGTAAAATAAACACACAGAGAGACATAATGGTTCCATCTAGAGCTCTGTCTGGTGGGGTTTGATTAGTTTAAATTCTCATGTAACCCTCTGAATTATTTATTTTTAATACATTATATTAAATGTATATGTATGTATGTATATGTATATATACATACATATGTATGTACATATGTATATGTACATATCATGGTAACATGGTTACCATGATAAAATTAGTTAATACATCCATCACATCACCTGTTTGCCTGTGTATGTATGTGTATGTGTGTGTGTGTGTGTGTGTGTGGTGAGAACATTTAAGATCTACTTTCTAAGCAAATTTCAAGGATAAATTAAAGCACTGTTAACCATAGCTACTATGTTGAACATTAGATCTCCTGAACTTATTCATTTATAACTAAAAGTTTGTACCCTTTGACCAACATCTCAATTATCGCATGTCCCAGACCTTGGAAATCAGTATTTTACTCTTTTTATAGGAGTTAGACACTTTTAAATTCTACATCATAGAGATATCACATGGTATTTACTTTTCGCTCTGTCCTGTATCTCACATAGCAAAATGCCCTCAAACTTGCTCATGCTGTCACAATTGAAAGATAACTTATTATGTATGAATAACATTATATAGATACATGTGTTCACGTTTTGTTTAACTATTCATCCATTGACAGACACAAGATTTTTCTGTCTTAGCTGTTGTGAACACTGCTGCCATAACATGGGGGTGCAGATAATTCTTTGATTCTACTTTTGTTTCCTTTGCTGTATATCCAGAAGTAAGATTTATGGATCATGTGAAAATGAATTACTATTATACACTGCATCAAAAGACTGAAAGATAAAAAAACACATGATAATATCATTAAATGCAAAAACACGTTTGAAAATATTCGACATTCTTCTAATATAAACACTCATAATGACCTGGGTATAGAAGAAATGTACTTTAAAATAAAGATATATATGACAGTTCAGTTGCTCAGTCATGTCTGACTCTTTGCGACACCATGGACTCCAGCACAGGAGATCTTCCCGTCCATCACCAACTCCCAGAGTTTAATCAAACTCATGTCCATTGAGTCCATGATGCCATCTAACCATCTCATCCTCTGTCATCCCCTTCTCCTCCCACATTCAGTCTTTACCAGCATCACGGTTTTTACCAAGGGGTCACTTCTTCCCATCATGTGGCCAAAGTATTGGAGTTTCAGCTTCAGCATCAGTCCTTCCAATGAATATTCAGGACTGATTTCCATTAGGATGTACTGGTTGGATCTCTTCTCAGTGCAAGGGACTCTCAAGAGATTTATCCAACACCGCAGTTCAAAAGCACCAATTCTTCAGTGCTCAGCTTTCTTTATAGTCCAACTCTCACATCTGTATGTGACTACTGGAAAAACAATAGCTTTGACTAGACGGATCTTTGTTGGGAAAGTAATGCCTCTGCTTTTTAATATGCCATCTAGACTGGTCATAACTTTTCTTCCAATGAGCAAGAGACTTTTGATTTCATGGCTGGAGTCACCATCTGCAGTGATTTTGGAGCCCCCCCCCAAATAAAGCCTGTACAGTTTCTACTGTTCCCCCATCTATTTGCCATGAAGTGATGGGACCAGATGCCATGATCTTAGTTTTCTGAATGCTGAGTTTTAATTCAACTTTTCACTCTCCTCTTTCTCTTTCATCTAGAGGCTCTTTAGTTCTTCTTCAATTTCTGCCATAAGGATAGTGTCGTCTGCATATCTGAGGTTATCAATATTTCTCCCAGAAATCTTGATTCCAGCTTGTGTTTCATCCATCCTGGATTTCACATCATGTACTCTCTATATAAGTTAAATAAGCAGGATGACAATATACAGCCTTGATGCACTCATTTCCCAACTTGGAAGCAGTCTATTGTTCCATGTCCAGTTCTAACTCTTTCTTCTTGACCTGCATACAGATTGCTCTGGAGGCAGGTCAGGTGGTCTGGTTTTCCTATCTCTTTAAGAATTTTCCACTATTTGTTGTGCTCCACACAGACAAAGGCTTTGGCACAGTCAATAAATCAGAAGTAGATGTTTTTCTTAGCTCCCTTGCTTTTCAATGATTCAAAGGATGTTGGCAATTTGATCTCTGGTTCCTCTGCATTTCTAAATTGAGCTTGAACATCTGGAAGTTCATGGTTCATGTACTGGGTTGGAGAATTTTGAGCATTACTTTGTTAGCATGTGAGATGACTACACAGTATGTCAGTATTCAGTATTCTTAGAATATTCAGTATTCTTGCCTTGAGAACCCCATGAACAATATGGAAGGGCAAAAAGAAAGGACACTGAAACATGAACTCACCAGGTCAGTAGGTGCCCAATATGCTACTGGAGATCAGTGGAGAAATAACTCCAGAAAGAATGAAGAGACGGAGACAAAGCAAAAACAAACACTCAGCTGTGAATGTGACTGGTGATGGAAGCAAGATCTGATGCTGTAAAGAGGAATAGTGCATAGGAACCTGGTATGTTAGGGCCATAAATCAAAGCAAATTGGAAGTGGTCAAACAGAGATGGCAAGAATGAGTGTCAACATTTTAGGAATCAGCAAACTAAAATGGACTGAAATGGGTGAATTTAACTCAAATTACCATTATATCCATTACTGTGGGTAAGAATCCCTTAAGAGAAATGGAGTAGCCATCATAGTGAACAAGAGAATCAGAAATATAGTACTTGGATGCAATCTCAAAAACGACAGAATGATCTCTGTTCGTTTCCAAGGAAAGCCATCCAATATCACAGTAATTCAGGTCTATGCCCCAACCAGTAATGCTGAAGAAGCTGAAGTGGAACAGTTCTATGAAGACCTACAAGATTTCTAGAACTAACACCCCCAAAATATGTTCTTTTCATTATAGGGGACTGGAATGCAAATGTAAGAACTCAATAAATACCTGGAGTAATAGGAAAATTTGGCCTTGGAGTACAAAATGAAGCAGGGCAAAGACTAATAGAGTTTTGCCAAGAGAACGCACTGCTCATAGCAAACACCCTCTTCCAACAACACAAGAGAAGACTCTACACATGGACATCACCAAATGGTCAACACCAAAATCAGATTGATTATATTCCTTGCAACCAAAGATGGAGAAGCTTTATACAGTCAGCAATAACAAAATCAGGAACCGACTATGGTTCAGATCATGAAATTCTTATTGCCAAATTCACACTTAAATTGAAGACAGGGGGGACAACCACTAGATCATTCAGGTATGAACTAAATCAAATTTCTTATGATTATACAGTGGAAGTGAGAAATAGATTTAAGGGACTAAATCTAATAGAGTGCCTGATGAACTATGGATGGAAGTTTGTGACATTGTACAGGAGACAGGGATCAAGACCATCCCTAAGAAAAAGACATGCAAAAAAACATAATGGCTGTCTGAAGAGGCCTTACAAACAGCTTTGAAAAGAAGAGAAGCAATAAGCAATGGAGAAAAGGAAAGATATACCCATTTGAATGCAGAATTCCAAAGAATAGCCAGGAGAGATAAGAAAGCCTTCCTCAATAATCAGCGCAAAGAAATAGACAAAAACAGCAGAATGCAGAAGTCTAGAGATCTCTTCAAGAAAATTAGAGATACCAAGCAAACTTTTCATGCAAAGATGGGCTCAATAAAGGACAGAAATTGTACGGCTCAGCAGAAGCAGAAGATATTAAGAGCTGGCAAGAATACACAGAAGAACTGTACAAAAAAGATCTTCATGACCCAGATAATCATGATGGTGTGATCACTCACCTAGAGCCAGATATCTTGGAATGTGCAGTCAAGCGGGCCTTAGAAGGCATCACTATGAACAAAGCTAGTGGAGGTGATGGAATTCCAGTTGAGCTATTTCAAACCCTAAAAGATGATGCTGTGAAAATGCTGCACTCAATATGCCAGCAAATTTGGAAAAAAATCAGCAGTGGCCACAGGACTGGAAAAGGTCAGTTTTCATTCCAATCCCAAAGAAAGGCAATGCAGAACAATGCTCAAAGTCCTGCACAATTGCATTCATCTTACATGCTAGTAAAGCAATGATCAAAATTCTCCACTCCAGGCTTCAATAATACATGAACTGTGAACTTCCAGATGTTCTAGTTGGTTTTAGAAAAGGCAGAGGAACCAGAGATCAAATTGCCAACATCCACTGGATCATCGAAAAAGCCAGAGAGTTCCAGAAAAAGACATTTATTTCTGCTTTATTGACTATGCCAAAGCCTTTGACTGTGTGGATCACAATAAATTGTGGAAAATTTGAAAAAGATGGGAATACCAGACCACCTGACCTGCATCTTGAGAAATGTGTATGCAGGTCAGGAAGCAGCAGTTAGAACTGGACGTAGAACAACAGACTAGTTCCAAATAGGAAAAGGAGTGCATCAGGCTGTTTATTGTCACCCTGCTTATTTAACTTATATGCAGAGTATATCACGTGAAATGCTGGGTTGGATGAAGCACAAGCTGGAATCAAGATTGCCAGGAGAAATATCAATAACCTCAGATATGCAGATGATACCAACCTTATGGAAGAAAGTGAAGAGGAACTAAAAACCCTCTTGATGAAAGTGAAAGAGCAGAGTGAAAAAGTTGGCTTAAAGCTCAACATTCAGAAAACTAAGATCATGGCATCTGGTCCCATCACTTCATGGCAAATAGATGGGGAAATAGTGGGAGACTATTTTTGGGGAAGAGTCCCTTGGACTACAATGAGATTCAATCAATCCATCCTAAAGGAAATCAATCCTGATTATTCATTGGAAGGACAGATGTTGAAGCTGTAACTCCAATACTTTGGCCACTTAATGTGAAGAACTGTCTCACTGGAAAAGACCCTGATGCTGATAAAGATTGAAGGCAGGAGAAGAAGGGAATGACAGAGGATGAAAGTGTTGGATGTTATCACTGACTCAATGGACATGAGTTTGAGTAAACACTACAAGTTGGTGATGGACAGTGAGGCCTGGTTTGCTGCAGTCCATGGGGTCACAAAGAGTCAGATATGACTGAGCAACTGAACTGAAATGAACTGAGTCAAGGCTATGGTTTTTCCAGTAGTCATGTATGGATGTGAGAGTTGGGCCATAAAGCAGGCTGAGCACTGAAGAACTGATGCTTTTGAACTGTGGTATTGGAGAAGACTCTTGAGAGTCCCTTGGACTTCAAGGAGATCCAACCAGTCCATCCTAAAGGAGATCAGTCCTGAGTGTTCATTGAAAGGACTGATGTTGCAGCTGAAACTCCAATACTTTGACCACCTATTGTGAAGAGCTGACTCATTTGAAAAGATCCTTATGCTTGGAAAGATTGAAGGTAGCAGGAAAAGGGGAGGACAGAGTATGGTATGATTGGATGGCATTACCGATTCAATGGACATGAGTTTGGGTAAACTCCAGGAGTTCATGATGGACTGGGAGGCCTGTCGTGCTGCAATCCATGGTGTTGCAAAGAGTCAGACATGACAGAGTTACTGAATTGACTGAGATGAGTACAATTGTGAGGTAAGTTTTAAAATTCTTTGGCATTGCCTATCTTTGGGATTGGAATGAAAACTGACCTTTTCCAGTTCTGTGACCATGTTTAGTTTTCCAAATTTGCTGGCCTATTGAGTGCAGCACTTTCACCGCATCATCTTTTAGGACTTAGTATGCCGCTGGAATTCCATCACCTCCACTAGCTTTGCTCATAGTGATGCTTCCTAAGGCCCACTTGACTTCACATTCCAGGATGTCTGGCTCTAGGTGAGTGATCACACCTTTGCGATTATCTGGGTCATGAAGATCTTTTTTGTATAGTTCTTCTGGGTATCGTTGCCACCTCTTTTTAATATCTTCTGCTTCTGTTCGGTCCATACTGTTTCTTTCCTTTATTGAGCCCATCTTTGCATGAGAATTTCCCTTGGTATCTCTAATTTTCTTGAAGAGACCTCTACTCTTTCCCATTCTATTGTTTTCCTTTATTTCTTTGCATTGTTCACTGAGGAAGGCTTCCTTATCTCTCCTTGCTATTCTTTGGAACTCTGCATTCAAATGGGCATATCTTTCCTTTACTCCTTTTTCCTTTCACCGCTCTTCTTTTCATAGCTGTTTGTAAGACAGAGCTACAGAGCAATTAGGCAAGAATAAAAACAAAAGGCATCCTAACTGAAAAGGAAGGAGTAAAAGTCTCTCTCTTTTTAAAAGACATATATTAGAAACCTGAACCATTTTGCCTTTTTGCATTCATTTTCCTGGGGATGGTGTTGATCACTGCCTCCTATACAGTGCCATGGACATCTGTCCATAGTTCTTTGGGCACTCTTTCTATCAGATCTAGTCCCTTGTAACTATTTCTCACTTCCACTGTATAATCATAAGGGATTTGATTTAGGTCATACCTGAATGGTCTAGTGATATTCCCTACTTTCAATTCAAGTCTGAATTTGGCAATAAGAGGTTCATGATCTGAGCCATAGTCAGCTCCCGGTCTTGTTTTTGCTGACTGTATAGAGCTTCTCCATCTTTGGCTGCAAGGAATATAATCAATCTGATTTCAGTATTGACCACCTGGTGATATCCACGTGTAGTTTTCACTTGTGTTGTTGGAAGAGGGTGTTTGCTATGAGCAGTGCATTCTCTTGGTAAAACTCTGTTAGCCTTTGCCCTGCTTCATTCTGTACTTCAAGGCCAAATTTCCCTATTACTCCAGGTATTTCTTGACTTCTTACTTTTGCATTCCAGTCCCCTCTAATGAAAAGGACATCTTTTTTGGGTGTTAGTTCTAGAAATCTTGTAGGTCTTCATAGAACTGTTCCACTTCAGCTTCTTCAGCATTACTGGTTGGGGCATAGACCTGAATTACTTTGATATTGGATGGCTTTCCTTGGAAATGAACAGAGACCATTCTGTCATTTTTGAGATTGCATCCAAGTACTGCATTTCAGACTCTTGTTTACTATGATGGCTACTCCATTTCTTCTAACGGATTCTTAGCCACAGTAGTAGATATAATGGTCATCCGAATTAAATTTACTCATTTCAGTCCATTTTAGTTCGTTGATTCCTAATATGTTGTTATTCTTTCTTACCATCTCCTGTTTGAACATTTCCAGTTTGTCTTTACAGCATTGTACTTTTCTTTCATCACCAGTCACCTCCACAGCTGAGTGTTGTGTTTGCTCTGGCTCTGTCTCTTCATTCTTTCTGGAGTTATTTCTCCACTTATCTCTAGTAGCATATTGGGCATCTAGTGACCTGTGAAGTTCATCTTTCAGTGTCCTTTCCTTTTGCCTTTTCATACTCTTGATGGGGTTCTCAAAGCAAGAATATTGACTTGGCTTGTCATTCCCTTCTCCAGTGGACCATCTTTTGTCAGAATTCTCCATCATGATCTGTCCTTCTGGAGAGGCAGCTGTGTAGCGCTAGGATGGTGGCTGCACAGTGCTAGAGTGACTGTGAGGAGATAAAGACCAAAAAGCCCCAGCAAGACAGTAGGTGTCTGGAGAGGTGGCTGCATGGCATTGAAGCAACTTTGATAAGATACCCCACATCCAAGGATAAAGGAGAATCCCCAGCAAGATGGTAGAAGGGGAGAAATCATGTTTAGAATCAAACCGCATGCCTGCCAGATACATTCAGAGGGCTCAAACGTATCTTGTTCACCTCAGGCCCCAGAGACCCCACAGAGACTGAGACAGAGCTGTGTCTGAGTGTCTCCTGAGGAGGTACAGGTCAGCAGTGGACTGCTGCAGCAGCAGAGGCTCTGGGTGCAGTAGACCTGAGCACGTCATAAGCCCACTTGGAAGAGGTTACCATTAACCCACCATAGAGCCGTCAGAACTTACACAGGACTGGGAAACAGACTCTTGGAAGTAATAAAGAGAACCTTGTGCACACCAGGTCCCAGGAGAAAGGAGCAGTGACCCCAGAAGAGACTGACCCAGAATAACCTGTGATTGTCCAGGAGTCTCCAGCGGATGCATGTGTCAGCGGTGGCCTGCTTCAGGGTTGGGGGCACTGAGTACAGCAATGCATGTGTGGGACCTTTTGAAGGAGGTCACCATTATCTTCATTAACTCCACCATAGTTTGGCCTCAGGTCAAATAACATGGAGGAAACACAGCCTCACCCTTCAACAGAAAATTGGATTAAAGATTTATTGAGCATGGCCAGTCCATCAGAACAAGACCCAGTTCCCCCTAGTCAGCCTCTTCTTTCAGGAAGCTTCCATATGCCTCTTATCCTTCTCCATCAGAGGGCAGGGAGACTGAAAAGCACAATCACAGAAAACTAACCAATTTGATCATATGGACTGTAGCCTTGTTTAACTTGATGAAAATATGAGCCATGCCATATATGACGAGCCCACAACTTAACATCATACTCAGTGGTGGATAATCAAAAGCATTTCCTCTAAGATCTGGAGGAGGACAAGTTTGTCCACTTTCAATTCTTCTATTCCACATAATCCTGGAAAGGCTAGACAGAGCAATTAGGCAAGAATAAAAACAAAAGGCACCCTAATTGAAAAGGAAAGAGTAAAATTATCTCTCTTTTTAGAAGACATATATAAGAAACCTGAAATAATCCACCAAAAAAAAAAAAAAAGAAGTAAAAACTAACAAAAAATTCAGTAATGTCACAGGTTATAATATCAACATAAAATTACATGTGTTTCTGTATTTTAAAATGAACCATTTGAAAAAGAATAAACAATCTTATTAACAATAATAAAAATAATAAAATACTTCAGAGTAAATTCAACCAAACTAGTCAAAGTTTGAGCTGCATGAGCTATTTGTATACTTTAGAGATTAATCACTTTCTTGTCTTATTATTAGCAAATATTTTCTGCCATGTTCTTTTGTTTTGTTTACGGTTTCCATCACTGTGCAAAACCTTTCAAATTTATGTCTCACTTGTTTATCTTTATCACTTCATGGCAAATAGATGGGGAAACAGTGGAAACAGTGTCACACTTTATTTTGGGGGCTCCAAAATCACTGCAGATGATGATTGCAGCTATGAAATTAAAAGATGCTTACTCCTTGGAAGGAAAGTTATGACCAACCTAGATAGCATATTCAAAAGCAG
This sequence comes from Bubalus bubalis, assembly GCF_019923935.1. Lineage (NCBI taxonomy): Eukaryota > Metazoa > Chordata > Mammalia > Artiodactyla > Bovidae > Bubalus > Bubalus bubalis. The sequence continues at coordinate 44,634,882 of NC_059169.1, forward strand.
AGACATTTCTTTGCCAACAAAGTTTCGTCTAGTCAAGGCTATGGTTTTTCCAGTGGTCATGTATGGATGTGAGAGTTGGACTGTGAAGAAGGCTGAGCGCCGAAGAATTGATGCTTTTGAACTGTGAAGTTGGAGAAGACTCTTCAGCGTCCCTTGGACTACAAGGAGATCCAATCATTCTATTCTAAAAGAGATGAATCCTGGGTGTTCATTGGAAGGACTGATGATAAAGCTGAAACTCCAATACTTTGGCCACCTCATGCAAAGAGTTGACTCATTGGAAAAGACTCTGATGCTGGGAGGGATTGGGGGCAGGAGGAGAAGGGGATGACAGAGGATGAGATGGCTGGATGGCATCACTGACTCGATGGACATGAGTTTGAGTAAACTCCGGGAGTTGGTGATAGACAGGGAGGCCTGGCGGGCTGCGATTCATGAGATCGCAAAGAGTCAGACATGACTGAGTGACTGAACTGAACTGAACTGAACTGAGGAGGTGGATCCAAAAAGATATTGCTGTGATATGTCCAACAGTATTCTCCCTATGTTTTCTTCTAAGAGTTTTATACTACCCTGTCTTACATTTAGGTCTCTAATATATTTTGATTTTATCTTTCTGTATGATGTCAGAGAGTATTCTAATAATAAATCAGTAAAATTAGAAATGACAAAGGAGAAGTTACAACTGGTACCGCAAAAATACAAAGGATCATAAGAGATTACATGACAGTAAAGTGGACAACCTAAAGAAATGGACAAATTCTTAAAAAGGTATAGTCTCTTAGACTGAACTTGAAGAAATAGAAAATATAAACGGAACACTCATAAACACTAAAATTGAAAATGAATTTCAAAACTCTCAAGAAACAGAAGTCCAAGACCAGATGGCTTCACAGGCAAATTCTGTCAAACATTTAGATAAGAGCTAGTACTTATCCTTCTGAAACTTTCAAAAAAAATTGTGGAGGAAGGAACACTTCCCAGAGGTCACCATCACCCTGATACCAATCCAGGAAAAGATATCATTAAAAAAAAAAAATTAGGCCAATACCACTGATGAACATTGATGCAAAAATTCTCAACAAAATACTAGCATACCGAATCCAACATCACATTAAAAGTATCATACACCATGATCAAATGGAATTTATCCCAGAGATGCAAAGATTTTTCAATATCTGCTAATTTATCAGTGAGATACATCACATGAACAAGTTGTAAAAAATTATCATATCAATAGATGCAGAAAAGCTTTGACAAAATCCAACACCCAATTATGATGAAAACTCTCGAAAATGTGGGCATGCGACCCTATGAACTCTTACCCACCAGAGTGCTCTGTCCATGGGATTCCCCAGGCAGGAATACCTCAACATGATAAAGACCATACATGAAAAACCCACAACTAACATCATACTAAATGAAAAGCTGAAAGCATTTCCTTTAAGGTCAGGTACAAAACAAACATGTCAACTCTCACTACTTTTATTGATGGAATGCTTAGCCATGGTAATCAGAAAAAAAAAAAAAGAAAGAAAGAAAAAGGGAATCCAGTTGGAAAAGAAGTAAAATCATTACTATTTGCAGATGATGTGACGCTGTATATAGAAAATCCTAAAGATGCTACCAGAAAACTCATAGAACTCATCAATGAATTTGGTAAAGTTGCAATATACAAAATTAGTACACATAGCTTTGTCACAATTTCTATAGACTAACAACAAAAGATCAGAAAAATAAATTAAGGAAGAAATCCCACCTACCATCTTATTAAAAAAGAGTAACATACCTAGAAATAAATCTACCTAGGGAGGCAAAAGACCTGTAATCCAAATATTGTAAGATGGATGAAAGAAATAAAAAATAATGCAAATAGATGGAAAGATATATACTATATTCTCAGATTGGAAGAATCAGTCTTGTCAAAATTACTATACTACATAAGGCAATCTTGAATACAGATTCAATGTAATCTCTATCAAAGTATAAATGGCATTGTTTGCAGATCTAGAACAAAAAAATCTTAAAATTTGTATGGAAACACACTGTACACCAAATACCCAAGGCAATCTTAGCTGGAGCTGGAGGAATCAACTTCTCTGACTTCATACTATAATTAAAAGCTATAATAATCAAAACAGTATGGTACTGGCACTTATACAAAAATGGAGCAGGATAGAAAGCCCGGAAATAAACCCATGCACCTATGGTGAATTAATCCACAACAGAGGAGGCAAGAATACAAAATGGAGAAAAGACAATCTCTTAAGTAAAGTGCTTTTGGGAAAATTGGATAAGTATATGTTAAAGAATGAAATTAGAGCATTATTTCTTAACATGCAAACCTTTTAAGCTCTAAAGGATTACACAATTATCAATACAATTAAATTTTGGAACAAAAAATAATTAGGGTGTTTTTGGTTATTTTTTGACTGGAACAGAAATGAGTAACATCTTATTATGTATGTTCCTATTTTTTACTTCTCTTGTTCTCACTCTTTTATTTCCATCATATTCTAATTCTCTAACTTTTAATTCAATTCATCCAAGTCTAATTTAAACGATTTTATATTTTAGTTTGCAAGAGATAATTAATATGTTCATTTAGTTGCCAAGTCATACATGACTCTTTTGTGATGCCATAGACTATAGCCAACCAGTCTCTTCTGTCCTTGGCATTCTCAGGCAAGAATACTAGAGTGGATTACCATTTACTTCTCCAGGGAATCTTTCCAACCCAGGGATTGAACCCACATCTCCTGCATCTCCTGTATTGCTAGGAGGATTCTTTACCACTGAGCCATTGGGGAAGCCCAAATAATATTAGAAATGATCAAGTATGACTTCTTATAACATGTGACTGTACTGGCTTCCCTAGTAAGTTCTACAGTGATATTTCATCATTTAAAATATCTACTTCTGTTGAGAGAGACAAGATATAGGCTTATAAGGCTTGTCAAAATCTTTTTTTTTTTTTTTTAATTTTGAGCAACATACTGATGTGTTTATTATGAGTACCTCTCAAAAATGCATTTGCCTGTCAAATACTGAAACATACTGGCATTTCAAGGACCAAAATTTTATATAGTAAATATGAATTATTTTTTATGATACATTGAAAATGTCTTACCAAGAATATTTCAAAAATAGACTCTAAAAACCTAGAGTCCTGTTTTACCACATAATTGTTAAATGATACAATAGACTAGTTAGACCTAATTGATAACTACAGGACATTTCATCCCAAAACAATGAATTTCACCTTTTTCTCAAGCGCACATGGAACCTTCTCCAGGATAGATCACATCCTGGGCCATAAAGCTAGCCTCGGTAAATTCAAAAAAATAGAAATCATTCCAAGCACCTTTTCTGACCACAATGCAGTAAGATTAGATCTCAATTACAGGAGAAAAACTATTAAAAATTCCAACATATGGAGGCTGAACAACACGCTGCTGAATAACCAACAAATCACAGAAGAAATCAAAAAAGAAATCAAAATTTGCATAGAAATGAATGAAAATGAAAACACAACAACCCAAAACCTGTGGGATACTGTAAAAACAGTGCTAAGGGGAAAGTTCATAGCAACACAGGCATACCTCAAGAAACAAGAAAAAAGTCAAATAAATAACCTAACTCTACACCTAAAGCAACTAGAAAAGGAAGAAATGAAGAACCCCAGGGTTAGTAGAAGGAAAGAAATCTTAAAAATTAAGGCAGAAATAAATGCAAAAGAAACAAAAGAGACCATAGCAAAAATCAACAAAACCAAAAGCTGGTTCTTTGAAAGGATAAATAAAATTGACAAACCATTAGCCAGACTCAACAAGAAACAAAGGGAGAAAAATCAAATCAATAAAATTAGAAATGAAAATGGAGAGATCACAACAGACAACACAGAAATACAAAGGATCATAAGAGACTACTATCAACAATTATATGCCAATAAAATGGACAACGTGGAAGAAATGGACAAATTCTTAGAAAAGTACAACTTTCCAAAACTCGACCAGGAAGAAATAGAAAATCTTAACAGACCCATCACAAGCATGGAAATTGAAACTGTAATCAAAAATCTTCCAGCAAACAGAAGCCCAGGTCCAGACGGCTTCACAGCTGAATTCTACCAAAAATTTAGGGAAGAGCTAACACCTATCCTGCTCAAACTCTTCCAGAAAATTGCAGAGGATGGTAAACTTCCAAACTCATTCTATGAGGCCACCATCACCCTAATACCAAAACCTGACAAAGATCCCACAAAAAAAGAAAACTACAGGCCAATATCACTGATGGACATAGATGCAAAAATCCTTAACAAAATTCTAGCAATCAGAATCCAACAACACATTAAAAAGATCATACACCATGACCAAGTGGGCTTTATCCCAGGGATGCAAGGATTCTTCAATATCCGCAAATCAATCAATGTAATACACATTAACAAATTGAAAAATAAAAACCATATGATTATCTCAATAGATGCAGAGAAAGCCTTTGACAAAATTCAACATCCATTTATGATAAAAACTCTCCAGAAAGCAGGAATAGAAAGAACATACCTCAACATAATAAAAGCTATATATGACAAACCCACAGCAAACATTATCCTCAATGGTGAAAAATTGAAAGCATTTCCTCTAAAGTCAGGAACAAGACAAGGGTGCCCACTTTCACCATTACTATTCAACATAGTTTTGGAAGTTTTGGCCACAGCAATCAGAGCAGAAAAAGAAATAAAAGGAATCCAAATTGGAAAAGAAGAAGTAAAACTCTCACTATTTGCAGATGACATGATCCTCTACATAGAAATCCCTAAAGACTCCATCAGAAAATTACTAGAACTAATCAGTGACTATAGTAAAGTTGCAGGATATAAAATCAACACACAGAAATCCCTTGCATTCCTATACACTAATAATGAGAAAACAGAACGAGAAATTAAAGAAACAATTCCATTCACCATTGCAACGGAAAGAATAAAATACTTAGGAATATATCTACCTAAAGAAACTAAAGATCTATATGTAGAAAACTATAAAACACTGGTGAAAGACATCAAAGAGGACACTAATAGATGGAGAAATATACCATGTTCATGGATTGGAAAAATCAATATAGTGAAAATGAGTATACTACCCAAAGCAATTTATAGATTCAATGCAATCCCTATCAAGCTACGAATGGTATTCTTCACAGAGCTAGAACAAATAATTTCACAATTTGTATGGAAATACAAAAAACCTCGAATAGCCAAAGCGATCTTGAGAAAGAAGAATGGAACTGGAGGAATCAACCTACCTGACTTCAGGCTCTACTACAAAGCCACAGTTATCAAGACAGTATGGTACTGGCACAAAGACAGAAATATAGATCAATGGAACAAAATAGAAAGCCCAGAGATAAATCCACGCACATATGGACACCTTATCTTTGACAAAGGAGGCAAGAATATACAATGGATTAAAGACAATCTCTTTAACAAGTGGTGCTGGGAAATCTGGTCAACCACTTGTAAAAGAATGAAACTAGAGCACTTCCTAACACCATACACAAAAATAAACTCAAAATGGATTAAAGATCTAAACATAAGACCAGAAACTATAAAACTCCTAGAGGAGAACATAGGCAAAACACTCTCTGACATACATCACAGCAGGATCCTCTATGACCCACCTCCCAGAATATTGGAAATAAAAGCAAAAATAAACAAATGGGACCTAATTAACCTTAAAAGCTTCTGCACATCAAAGGAAACTATAAGCAAGGTGAAAAGACAGCCTTCAGAATGGGAGAGAATAATAGCAAATGAAGCAACTGACAAACAACTAATCTCAAAAATATACAAGCAACTCCTACAGCTCAACTCCAGAAAAATAAATGACCCAATCAAAAAATGGGCCAAAGAACTAAATAGACATTTCTCCAAAGAAGACATACAGATGGCTAACAAACACATGAAAAGATGCTCAACATCACTCATTATCAGAGAAATGCAAATCAAAACCACTATGAGGTACCATTTCACGCCAGTCAGAATGGCTGCGATCCAAAAGTCTACAAGCAATAAATGCTGGAGAGGGTGTGGAGAAAAGGGAACCCTCTTACTCTGTTGGTGGGAATGCAAACTAGTACAGCCACTATGGAGAACAGTGTGGAGATTCCTTAAAAACCTGGAAATAGAACTGCCTTATGATCCAGCAATCCCACTGCTGGGCATACACACTGAGGAAACCAGAAGGGAAAGAGACACGTGTACTCCAATGTTCATCGCAGCACTGTTTATAATAGCCAGGACATGGAAGCAACCTAGATGTCCATCAGCAGATGAATGGATAAGAAAGCAGTGGTACATATACACAATGGAATACTACTCAGCCATTAAAAAGAACACATTTGAATCAGTTCTAATGAGGTGGATGAAACTGGAGCCTATTATACAGAGTGAAGTAAGCCAGAAAGAAAAACACCAATACAGTATACTAGCGCATATATATGGAATTTAGAAAGATGGTAACAATAACCCTGTGTACGAGGCAGCAAAAGAGACACTGATATACAGAACAGTCTTATGGACTCTGTGGGAGAGGGAGAGGGTGGGAAGATTTGTGAGAATGGCATTGAAACATGTAAAATATCATGTATGAAACGAGTTGCCAGTCCAGGTTCAATGCACGATACTGGATGCTTGGGGCTGGTGCACTGGGACGACCCAGAGGGATGGTATGGGGAGGGAGGAGGGAGGAGGGTTCAGGATGGGGAACACATGTATACCTGTGGCAGATTCATTTTGATATTTGGCAAAACTAATACAATTTTGTAAAGTATAAAAATAAAATAAAATTTAAAAAAAAAGGGAAAAAATTGTGTAAAACACACAACAATAAATCATCACAAGGAGAAAATACACACAGTTCTATGTAGATAGTATATAGATAAGGTGATTAGATATTCAACAAGTTATCCTTTTCATTTGTACTCACTGTATCATAAATCGATTTTCACAAATAAAATCAATGTTAACAAACCAGTTATTATGCATTGACCAAAATGTTCTTGTCTTCTTCACTAGCAAAATGTTTTAATCAGAAAAGTGGTAGATATAATCACCCTGGTACATTGATTGTTTGGGGAATTCTAAGACACATGTCTTTAGTTCTTTCCATATCAAGAAATGAACTGCCATTTCTTTTTTTCTTTCAGAACTCTAAGAAGTCCTTCAAGTAGGTATATCAATAGGCCAGGTGGCTTTAGAGGAGATGTTTCTGGAAAATTTATTCTGAATTATCTATTAGAAGAGAAAAATTATTGCGGCTGAGCAAAAAATACAATTATCACAACTCATGGAGCCATAATCTCTAATATCAGATAAAGAACTTTGTATTACTTTATAACCTCTAGCTAAAAATGGTATCTTGAAATAAACATGATAAAAATTCCAGCTGTAGTGTAACATGTTCTTATATGTTTTAAAACTTTTCTTTAAGTCTAGATGGAAATCATTGAGGCAAGTCCCAGAATGTTGCACTATTAATAATTCAATAGCTCTGATTGTGCAAGGAGTGACATATTGAGTGGTAGAAATCTGGTCATTTGTATTAATTGGTATCTCCTAACAAGCTGCTCTGGGGCATCTTTAATAGTTCGAAACACCTTTTAGCCAGACCACTTGTTTGAGGGCTTTGGGATTTAATAGGGAAAATTTGAATATGTTTTTTCTTTTTTTTTATTTTATTTTATTTTTAAACTTTACATAATTGTATTAGTTTTGCCAAATATCAAAATGATATACCTGTTTTTTCTTTTGATCTCAAACAAGTTCAGTGAAGATTTATTCTCAGGAAGAACGATACTATTAAACAATTTAATGCAAATTACAAGTACAGGTCACACAGAGTCGGACACGACTGAAGTGACTTAGCAGTAGCAGTAGCACAGGTACAGAACTTAATCAGAGAAGTTGAATTTTAGATTAAACTGATTGCACATTCTATGCAGTGTTTCCTAAAATCGAAAAGGTCTTTCTTTGAAAATGTTCAACAAACTTCATGAATTTCAAAGACAAACAGAATGCCTGGCTTTTAGGTTACCTTGAGTGTCTCTACTCTTTTTAAAGCTATTGGAATTTACACAAATAATTAGATAAAGAGACAAAACTTCCTCCCAAAGAGCCAAGGTGAAGAGCTCCTTAATGTGATGCATTGAGTGGAGCAAGATAATATGAGATTGCCATCTGAAGGAAAATGTGTTTTCACTAAAACACAGAACCTCTACAGTGAGTGTTTTAGATATTAAACTCTTAAAGTGTTTTGCTTTCTCATGCCCCTTGTCCATCAGTCACCAGCTTCATGCAATCTGGCATTCCCATTTTGGATATAGTTAACTCTGACATCACATGCAGTTGCCAATGTGATCAGATAGGCTTAAAAGTGTGGGTTGCAGAGGACTTCTTATATCATTCCTAGGAAATTGGACCCAGCATATTCTGAGAACGTCAGCAGCAGATGGCTCAGAGTCTGCCTAAGCTATTGCTCCCTTGGGCGTTAAGACAGGTGTCTGGTCATAAGCATTGAACAACAAAAATATCCACACTGCATATGTAGTACCACAATTAAGGGTTTGGCTTCAGAAGAGAATCCTGAGACAGGACTCAGATCAGTTTATGCTAGAGGTCACTGCAAATATTTTCTGCCTTTCAAAGGAAGAGACAATGGTAAGCAGTTCTGAATTTTGTACTCTCGATCGCATGTTTTCATTCTTAAGAAGTAAACACATCTCTTGTAGCTGTCATTGGTTTTTATTGGAATGAATAAATTAAGTCTCAGTGGTGGCTCAGGGAATAGTTGCAAAATACCCTGAATTTGGAGACTTAAGTGAAGGACTTAATGATTCACTTTATCACTCACAAATTTATTTTCAAGGTCATTTACTTAACCTGTATATTTTTCTTAATTTCTTACATGTAAATTAGACAAATAACATGTCTTTCAGAGAGATGATATTAGAATTTTTATAGTGGAAACACATAGAAGAGCACATTTTATAAAAGGTCACTAATAAATATTAGTTAGGTTAGCTTCAAAACTGTTGTTATTTTTTCATATTTCTAAAATTTTTGCAATTGTCTTTCAGTATATGGATAGAAAGTTTTATTCACTTTTTTATCCCACATAAGATTTAAGGCCATTGTTATAAGTATATAACATAAAATTGTTGTGAAAGTAGGATAAGGAAGAAAGGAAGAAAAATTAAGACAAATAATTGCATGTAGGTGTTTATACCCCCATGACTCTGCATGTCTCTGGAGAAGTGTCATAAGTTTGATTTGGAATCCTTAGTAACTAAAGAGAACAATATGTTCTTGAGAATGAGAAAGTTCATAAAAAACAGAACAGATACATGTTTAAGACAAAGACTATTTTTTTAATGCTCATAGACTTTTCATTAAGACCCCAAGATAATTATTGAAAAACCCTTGAAAACATTCCTCTAATAAATACAGTAAATGGATATGTGTGGCTATTCTGTTAGCATTTCTAATGCACAGGCACTAATGCAATTTCTTATGGCAATGATGGTAAACAAAATATAGCATCATTTCTGTCCATATAATATTTAAAATTTCTGCAGAGTGAGACAGAAGCTAAAATATAAAATGATGATGGGGGGGTGAGGTGGGGAGTGGGAAGGATGCCCAAGAGTGAGGGTATATATATATATATATATATATATATATATATATATATATTTGTAAAGCAGAAACTAACACAAATTTGTAAAGCAATTATACTTCAATTTAAAAAATATAAAATGAATAATGTAATTCCAAATGAATTATATACTAAACAGGGAGCACATTAGTAATATGAATGAAATTTGAAAAGAGCCATGAGATAGAGTGTAACTAGAAGGATCCTTGTGGAAGGTGTTTAGTGGTTGCTTTCACTGTGCTTACTCAGTCATGTACGACTTTTTGCGACCCCATGAACTTTAGCCTGCCAGGCTTCTCTGTCCATGGGGATTCTCCAGACAAGAATACTGAAATGGGTTGCATGCCTCCCTCCAGGGGATCTTCCCAACCCAGCAGTTCAGCCAAGGTCTCCTACATTGCAGGCAGATTCTTTACCATCTGAGTCAGCAGGGAAGGCCAAGAATACTGGAGTGGGTAGCCTATCCCTTCTCCAGGGTATCTTGCCAATGCAGGAATCAAACCGGGGTCTCCTGGTTGCTTTTACTAGAATGGTTAAAAAAGTGATTGCAATTAGGTGAAATTTAATGTGAGAACCATAAGCAGTAATGGTAAGTTCAATGAGAGTAGCTCTCAGGGACAAAGAAAGGAATATTCACAGACTCAGAGACAGAGATGAGTTTGTTGTGTTCAAGGGAGAGAGGAGGCTGTTGTTAAGTGGAGTACAGCTGAGGGAGGCAGAGAAGCAGAGTGAGATGAGTTTAGAGAAGTAAATGGAAATCATGCTACACAGTCTTTTAGGTTAGTTAACATATTTTAATTTATTCTAATTTTCAGTGAGGACTTACTGGAGGGCTTTAAGAAGAATAGTGATAGGACATGAATTTAGTTTGATAAAAAGTTTTAAATTAAAATAAAATTTAAGAGAATTACATTAACTAACAATTCTTCAGTACATATTATTTTTTCAACTCCATTCTATATAAGATTTGGAATGCATTTTCTTAAATTTAAAACTGGTAAATATTTGAAGAGAAGGAATATTTGTACCCCTGTCTAAAATGTATTTTCAATTCACAAATTGCAATTTGTTGAAAGGATAAGTTGTAAATCATAGAGTCTATTGCAATATGAATAACAACCTGTTGGTGCTGTACTATACAGATATCATAAACTTCAAAGAAAGAGAATGTTTGGGAAAGAAAGAAATATTTACATTGCATGGTAGTAGCAGGAGAATGTTGTCTATAAGCTCACAATTTTCTACGAAGTATACTCATATAGCTAAACCCAATGTGATACCATGCCTACTTCCATTAAACAATAAAGAAGCTAAGAAATGACTGCTTTTATTCAGATATGATATTAGATGTGGTATTAAGTCTTATAAAGCATATCAAATTGTTTTTAGGCTATCTGTGCTTTTATGTATAGTGTTTTCTTTAGGAATATGGTAAACAATAATAATAGTAATATAGGAGTAATGAAGCCTAATAATGTTAAAAATACATTTTCAAGCATTTTTCTTTCTCTTATTTTTTAACACACTGGATGCATCAAGATAATGCAAGTTTATTCGTGGATATGTGCATCTTCAGAACATCATTAAAGAAATATCACTTCAGTAAATATTGCAAAATGAAAGGTACTATAAATGGAAAAGGATTTCCAATAACTGAAGTTCATAATTCTTTAAATGTTCTTCTCTTTGGTAAAGAGAAGGCTATAGGTGACCTTATTAAAATATATTTAATTTTTATAAATGAATAAGTCTTTATTTGAATGAAAATTACATAACCTATTGACCCAGGAAGCAAATTGACTAATATTCTAATCTGAAACATATCCCAGTATAGCCATTTTAAGCATTGAGTCCATTCAAATGCTAGATTCGAGTTCATAAGCCTTGCTCACTTCTGATAGATGATGATATAAATAATTATATGACATCAGTCTTTTTATCAATGCCTCATCCTTATTGACAGAAGATTATCTTTTGGGAAATACTGAAAGAAAACATAATGAACAGATACTAATCAAACAGCTCTTGCTAAGCTAAAATATAATCTAAATGATAATATAACCATAGCATAAGGATACTTAGCTATACATTATAAGCTCATCATGATTGTTGCAATCAGCTTTAATCACAAGTTCCAAGAAAATTCCAAATAAATTCAGAGGAAATAATTCACACTAGAAGAAGCTCTAGGCTTGAATCCCAGTTTTGACACTTTTCTTGCTTGGAGAATCCCAGGGACGGGGAAGCCTGGTGGGCTGCCATCTATGGGGTCGCACAGAGTCAGACATGACTGAAGCGACTTAGCAGCAGCAGCAGCAGCAGTGTGTAACCTTAGAAAATATTTTTAAACTCCTTGAGACACACTTGTGTCATCTGTGACTTGAGTATATTATGATTTTGCCCAGAAGCCACTGTGAAGATTATCAGAGATCATGAATGTACAATGTCTAGTGTGTTGTTTGGCACATAATAGATTTTCCATAAGTAGTAGCTTTCCCCCCCCCCCCAGGTCATCATTATTGTGAGTTAGAGAAATTTTAACAATTTCAAATTTTCAGTGTAATCATTACAGAAGAAGATTTAAAAGAGATGGAAACATTCATTGTAATAGGTAAAATATTATAAAAATATTAAATTTCAGAGATAGTCTTTAAAAACAATGGACCCATTAAAATAGAGTTTCCAGAGTCTTAAGAATTGTGCTAGATAACAGTACTCAAAATAATTCCACAGTAACATATACATTGACAATATTAAAAACTTTTCCATTTAGAGAAAATATTTCACTAAACAAACTTCGCTAAATCAAATGACACCAAATAACACCTTTTTATGCTCCTTACAGGAAATACAGTTTGAATACTTGATCATCAATGTCAACTTATTTAATAATACATAGTATGATAATCACTTCCAACACAATTTTTTGAGATATTGTTATTGTTCAGTCATGTCTGACTCTCTGCAACCCCATGGACTGCAGCATGCCAGGCTTCCCTGTCCTTCACCATCTCCTGGAACTTGCTCAAACTCATGTCCATTCAGTCAATGATGCCATCCAACCATCTCATCCTCCATTGTCCCCTTTTCTTCCTGCCTTTAATCTGTCCCAGCAGGGTCTTTTCTAATGAGTTCACTCTTTGCGTCAGCTGGCCAAAATATTGGAGCTTCAGCTTCAGTATCAGTCCTTCCAGTGAATATTCAGGATAGATTTCAATTAGGATTGACTGGTTGGATCTCCTTGCAATCCAAGGGACTCTCAAGAGTCTTCTCCAACACCACAATTCAAAAGCATCAGTTCTTCAGTGCTCAGCCTGCTTTATGGCCCAACTCTCACATCCATACATGACTACTGGAAAAACCATAACACTGACTACATGGATCTTTGTCAGCAAAGTAATGTCTCTGCTTTTTAATATGCTGTCTTTTGATAGATAAGCATAACTAAAAAAAAAAACTAGATGGAATTTAAGATTTTAAGAAAATGTATTTTAAAAATTGAAAACCCTGTCCTTCATTACATTGTTGTCAAAAGAAAATTCAGAAATAAACTTTAATCTGATTATTCAAATTTCACCTCCTTATTGATTGTATTTTCATCTTTTAAAGCTTTTATTTAACTTGAGAAAAGTACAGCACAAAACTAAATATAAATATTAAGAATGCAAAATTTAACAAATGAAATTTGAACTATGTACCCCTCTCCATAAGAATTTAATAATATAGCTGATGGAAGTAAATGTCATTCAATGAGCTATAGTTGATGAAGTAACTATTTTCTCTTCATGTAATTTTATTTCATAATTGACCTGATCTTTTCTATAGTGGTATGAAAAAACTGTTAGAAGTACTATAGTTTAATTATTGATATTCAGGAGTATCTGCAATTTAACCTGTAATATGAACCCCTTATACCAGAATGAGAGGATAGGCACCACAAAAACCTGTTCAGTTGAAATGTATCATGAATGATAATAAGATGGATTCTTCATTTTCAATATCCTTCCTCATGATATAAAAACACTTCTTAATAATTTTCTTGATTACCTTAATTGACAATGTCCTTGGAAGAAAACAGTGGCACTGCTTTATGTTGCTGTGTAAATATAATTGTAGATTGGGAAGCAGCTTATATATGCATCCTTTTGACTCACATAAATAGCAAACTGGCTTTTCCCTTCACTCAGTTTATTAATTTCAGGCCAAATGAGCCTATAAGGTTTTCATCTCTATACAGCTGGAAAAGCATTAAACAATTGGCTATACAGCTGACTCCATTAAGACCGAGAACAACATGATCTAGTTTCAGGAACTACTTTTAAACTCAGGCTGCAAACGCTTTGTCATTTTTATACTGATCATCTTAGCAGAAAAATAAAATATAGCTCTCTAGGCAGAAATCCTCTTACAAAGTGCATAGACCTTGTATACCCAGTGACAACATAGATGATAAATACAGAACAGCTCAGGAGAAAAATTCCCCAGCTTCCTTGCACCCATGTATCCATTATGCTGGCATATAAAAAAGGCCATGTGCTCTGGAAAATGAAATCTAAGTGATGCATTCTTCATCTTCCTCTCCATTTTTCATAGGTCATATGAACATTATTCTACCAAGAAATTGGGGAATTCTGAATGTACATTTTGACCAGCACTTATTAAGTGCATACTGTATGAAAAGCATTTTGTTTGGCATGGAGGGCTATGGAGATAAAGACCATGTGGACTTTAGAAATATGTTTACAAAATTATCAAACTACAAATAGGTTAAACATATTTAGTTAATCAGAAAGGATATAAACCTTAGGCTTACTTTAGGGCTAAAATCCTTGAAATTTTAAAACCAAACTGTCACTATCCAGGTTCCTTATATTTGGCAAAACTAATACAATTATGTAAAGTTTAAAAATAAAATAAAATTAAAAAAAAAGAAATTTTAAATATATATGTAAATATTATATATATAAATTATATGGAAATATTTTTATTTTCATTCTTATAACTTTTAATATCTCAAAGCATTTAAATAATTTTATTGAAGATACATAGGAAAATAGGAAAAATTCTTTGAAAATAGCCATATTAATACTTTAGTTTTTAATTGGTGTGTTTGCAATAGTACCGTAAAATTGAAAATTGCAGTCCTTCCATAATTAATTCATCATATGGCATAACTATTTTTCTTGTTTTTAGTTAGTCTAAATAGAAAAAGCCATTGGACTTTCACACAGACATACATGATTGATAATGTATAATGAAAAAAAATAAAATTTATTCTTTCAGTGTGTACTACTTAGCTATGCAAAAACATGTAGTCTAGAAATGTATTTAACAAGTGATGTGATATTTTTATTTTGAAATAATTATTCCAGTTTTCACCATTTACTTGAATTATATTTATTTCAATTTGCTATCTCAAATTTGTTATGAATTTGTGATTACTTAAAATTTCTAAACTATAATTCCTAAATCTTAAGGATTTTTTTTCAAAGATTTGTTTGTCAGAAGTCAGAAATATTTTAAAAAGAATCAATGCCTTGACAAATTTCATTTTACAAGGTTAAATTAAGGGAAAATGGTATAAGAAAGAAAACTCTGGGCTGACCTAGAATACATAGATTTTAGGTTTATCATTAGTGTTTTTGGTGACTTTATGTAAACCATTTAATTTTAGATATACAAAGATTTTTTTACTTTGAATGATCTCTAGGAAATAATTTTATAAGTTGCTAATACAAATTCTGAAATGATTATAATTTTCAAAATAAATCACTTTAGGGAAGATGCTATCTGCTCAAATTCTGTTCTAAGTAAACAATTTGTTAAAAGTGCTTCATAGAATTCTAGAGGTTCCTAAAACTTTTTCAGAGGATCCTTGTGGTCAAAATTCTTCTCATAATATACCAAAACATTATTTTCCATGTCCACTAAAATGATGTTTTCACTCAGTGTGCAAAAGCAACTATGGATAAAATTGTTAGAGCCTTAGCATGAGATAAGATGATAAAACTAAGCTTCATTAGCTGTCATTATGCTCTTCACCACTGCATAATAATAATATTTAAAAAGATAAATATTTTTTAAGCTGCTTTGATGGCTCAGCAAAGGGCATTTACTTTTAGAAATCTCAAATTTGAATATAAGTTTTTTTAGTGTTCTGGGTGGAGAACTGAGATGAGCTAACAAAGCACTTGTGCTGCATTCCCAACTTCAAGTAACATCCATGAGCAAAAAGTCAGTTAGTTCAGTCAGTTCAGTTGCTCAGACGTGTCTGACTCTTTGCGACCCCATGAATCGCAGCACGTCAGGCCTCCCTGTCCATCACCATCTCCTGGAGTTCACTCAGACTCACGTCCATCGAGTCAGTGATTCCATCCAGCCATCTCATCCTCTGCCGTCCCCTTCTCCTCCTGCCCCCAATCCCTCCCAGCATCAGAGTCTTTTCCAATGAGTCAACTCTTTGCATGAGGTGGCCAAAGTACTGGAGTTTCAGCTTCAGCATCATTCCTTCCAAAGAACACCCAGGGCTGATCTCCTTTAGGATGGACTGGTTGGATCTCCTTGCAGTCCAAGGGACTCTCAAGAGTTTTCTCCAGCACCACAGTTCACAAGCATCAATTCTTTAGCACTCAGCTTTCTTTGCAGTCCAACTCTCACATCCACACATGACCAGTGGAAAAACCATAGCCTTAACTAGACAGACCTTTGTTGGCAAAGTAGTGTCTCTTCTTTTCAATATGCTATCTAGATTGGCCATAACTTTCCTTCCAAGGAGTAACGGTCTTGTAATTTCATGGCTGCAATCGTGTGATTAACTTCAGCTTTGAACTATTTTTTTTTTTATGACAGATTATTTTTACTTTAAAACAATGACAAAGTATAATTATTTAAATATAGGTATTTGGCAGATATTTCATACCAATGAATGTCCTCTTGTTCAATTTAGAAAAATGCTACAAATGAACTTATTTGTAAAGGAGAAATAGAGACACAGATGTAGAAAACAAACTTATAGGTACCAAGGGGAGAAGGGGGTGGTGAGATGCATTGGGAGAGTGGGGCAGACATGTATACACTAACATGTATAAAATAGATAATTATTGAGAACCTACTGTATAGCACAGGTAACTCTACTCAAAGCTCTGTGGTGACCTAAATGGAAAGAAAATATAATATAAAAAAGAGGGGATATATGTATACATAAAACTGATTCACTCTGCTGTTTTATGCTGTTTCAATAGAAACCAGCATAACATTGTAGAGCAACTTTGTGTGTGTGTATGTGTGTTAGTCTCTCAGTTGTGTCCAATTCTTTGTGACCCTATGGACTGTACCTCTGTCCATGGAATTCTTGAGGCAAGAATACTGGAGTGGGTTGCAATTGCCTTCTACAAGGGATCTTCCTGACCCAGGGATCAAACCCACGTCTCCTGCATTGCAAGAAGATTCTATACCACTGCGTCATCTTGGAAGCCCAAAGTAACTATATTCCAATAAAATTTTTTAAAAATCAATGCCATCTTAAGGAAAAGAAGTGATAGCATTTTTGTCAGACTTCAAGTGAATACTAGAATTTTGGAAAAAATAGTATTCTCCCATGTAAACCTGAAATTTTCCCAACACAAAAGATTTTTCACTAGATCAGTGGTGATATAAATAAATGTATTTTTAAAAACTGTATATTTAAATGTGTCAATAATGATAGGTACATATATTTTAATGAACTATTTTATGCAAAATTGCATATTTTGAAAACATATAAAAGGAATGATGCATTCAAAGGGCAAATTAGAACATTGAATTCATGAAGCAGAGTACAAACAGATTTTTAATATAATTATAGATTCCACATTGCATTTCATATTTTAGGAACTAATATCTTGTTAATGAAATTTCAAAGAATAATATTCATAATTATCTCAAAGGCTTTAAAATTCTTCTTTATTTCCAAAAACATATTTGTATTATGATTTACAGATTTGCTTCATATATTTTAACTTAATTTGAGGATATAATGCAGAAGCAAATGTAAAAATCTAGTTGCTTTCTAATAAGCTAAGTATGAAAGAAATTTGTAAAAGTGATACCTTTCTTCTCAATATTTTCTGTTAGAAAATGTGGTTGCTTTTCATAAATAATATTATTTTTCTTAACATATGGTGAATTTATTAATGTCATTTGTAAATGAAATCAATTTTTTTTTACAATTTCTGAATTTAAAATTCTAATTCAATAAATTAGTAATTGTGCTGTACTGTGCTAAGTTGCTTCAGTCGTGTCTGATTCTTTGCAATCCTATGAACTGTAGCCCATCATGCTCCTCTGTCCGTGGGATTCTCAGGCAGAAATACTGGAGTAGATTGCCACGCTTCCTCCAGGGGATCTTCCCAACCTAGGGATCAAATCTTTATCTCTTATATCTGCTGCACTGGGAGGTGGGTTATTTACTACTATTGCCACCCACCAAGCCCAAATTAGTAATCGCTAACATCCAAAAAAACAAAAGTTGTCTGTGGCCCTCAGTGATTGCGAAGAGCTAAAATGCCAAAATGTATAAGATACACTGCTTCTAAGAAAGAAAAATTTCCTTTTAACCTAGATTAATTTCTCATGTGACCTCTATGTGGTGAAAGGATTATTAGATAATCTCTGTAGCAAGAATAATAAAGAGAAGGAGAAATGACAAGATGACCAGAAGTTGTGGAAGCTACAGTGGTGAGGATCCTAGGTTTATGATATTACATTAAATTTTGGAGAGGTGAACACATAACATTAATATGTAATCAATTGATCTGGAAAATAGGATAGGTCATCTATTAAAGAACAGAGAAGAATCTGAAATTTTACTCAAGGTATGTTTGAATGTTAAATGTCTGTAGTTTAACCCATGTATTAGCACCTCTTTAAGGAAAAAAAAATGCCTTAAACATATAGATAAATAACAAAGTCCTCAATTTCCTATAATAAACCATAATAGAAATTATATGAAAAAGAAGATACAAAACACTATGCAGTACACTTTGCTGAAACTAACAGCATTGCAAATCAACTATACTTCAATAATTTTTTTTTAACAAACAAAAATTAAAAAATGAAGTGGTTGTCTTGAGTCTATGAGTTACTATTGTTAGAATTATGCTGCTGCTGTGCTGTGATGTGCTTAGTCCATCAGTAATGCCTGAGATTTTGAAAGTCCATGGACTGTAGACCTCCAGGCAGCTCTGTCCATGGTGATTCTCCAGGCAGGAAACTTGGAGTGGGTTTCCATGCCCTCCTCCAGGGGATCTTCTCAACCCTGGGATCGAACCCAGATCTCCCACATTGCAGGTGAATTCTTTACAGTCTGAGCCACCAGAGAAGCCCAAGAATACTGGAATGAGTCGGGTATCCCTTCTCCAGGGCATCTTTTCAACCCTGGAATTAAACTGGGGTTTCCTGCATTGCAGGGGAATTCTTTACCAGCTGAGCAACCGGGGAAGCACAGAGGTGTGCTACTACAAATCATATGATAGTACTAATCTAAGACATAGGATAATTACTCAGTCCTAGGCATCTGGTCCCATCACTTCATGGGAAATAGATGGGGAAACAGTGGAAACAGTGTCAGACTTTATTTTTTGGGAGCTCCAAAATCACTGCAGATGGTGATTGCAGCCATGAAATTAAAAGACGCTTACTTCTTGGAAGGAAAGTTATGACCAACCTAGATAGCATATTGAAAAGAAGAGACACTATTTTGCCAACAAAGGTCCATCTAGTCAAGAATATGGTTTTTCCAGTGGTCATGTATGGATGTGAGAGTTGGACTGTGAAGAGGTCTGAGCGCCGAAGAATTGATGCTTTTGAATTGTGGTGTTGGAGAAGACTCTTGAGAGTCCCTTGGACTGCAAGGAGATTCAACCAGTCCATCCTAAAGGAGATCAGCCCTGGGTGTTCTTTGGAAGGACTGATGCTGAAGCTGAAACTCCAGTACTTTGGCAACCTCATGTGAAGAGTTGACTCATTGGAAAAGACTCTGATGCTGGGAGGGATTGGGGGCAGGAGGAGAAGGGGACGACAGACGACGAGATGGCTGGATGGCATCACTGACTCGATGGACGTGAGTCTGAGTGAACTCCGGGAGTTGGTGATGGACAGGGAGGCCTGGTGTGCTGCGATTCATGGGGTCACAAAGAGTCGGACATGGCTGAGCGACTGAACTGAACTGAGGTAGCTCAGAGAAATAAGAAAGCTTTCCTCAGTGATCAATGCAAGGAACTAGAGGAAAACAATACAATGGGAAAGACCAGAGATGTCTTCAAGAAAATTAGAGATACCAAGGGAACATTTCATGCAAAAATGGGCACAATAAAGGACATAAATGGTATGGACCTAATAGAAGCAGAAGATATTAAAAAAAGATGGCAATAATACACAGAAGAACTATACAAAAAAGCTCTTCAGGACCCAGATAACTAAGATGGTGTGATTATTCACCTAGAGCCAGACATCCTGGTATGTGAAGTCAAGAGGGCCTTAGAAAGCATCACTATGAACAAAGCTAGTGGAGGTGATGGAATTCCAGTTGAGCTATTTCAAATTCTAAAAGATGATGCTGTGAAAGTGCTACACTCAATATTCCAGCAAATATTGAAAACTCAGCAGTGACCACAGGACTGGAAAAGGTCAGTTTTCATTCCAATCCCAAAGGCAATGCTGAAGAATACTCAAACTATTGCACAATTGCTCTCATCTCACACTTTAGCAAGGTAATTCTCAAATTCTCCAAGTCAGGATTCAACTGTATGTGAGCTGAGAATGTCCAGGTGTTCAAACTGGATATGAAAAAGGCAGAAGAATCAGAGATCAAATTGCCAACATTGGTTGGATCATTGAAAAAGCAAGAGAGTTCCAGAAAAATATCTATTTCTGCCTTATTGACTATACCAAAGCCTTTGACTGTGGAGATCACAAAAAACTGTGGAAAATTCTGAGAGATGGAAATACTAGACCACCTGATCTGCCTCCTGAGAAGTCTGTATGCAGGTCAAGAAGCAGCAGTTAGAACTGGACATGTCACCTTGCTTATTTAACTTATATGCAGAGTACATCATGTGAAATCCAGGCTGGAAGAAGCACAAGCTGGAATCAAGATTGCCAGGAGAAATACTGATAACCTCAGATAGGCAGATGACACCACCGTTATGGGAGAAAGTGAAGAAGAACTAAAGAGCCTCCTGAGGAAAATGAAAGAGGAGAGTGAGAAAGTTGGCTTAAAACTCAACGTTCAGAAAACTAAGATCATGGCACTAACTCCCATCACTTTTGGCAACTAGATGGAGAAACATTGGAAACAGTGACAGATTTTTATTTTCTTGGGCTCCAAACTCACTGCAGATGATGACTGCAGCCATGAAATTAAAAGACACATACTCCTTGGAAGAAAAGCTGTGACCAACTTATACAGCATATTAAAAACTAGAGACATTACTTTGCCAACAAAGGTCTGCCTAGTCAAAGCTACTGTTTCTCCAGTTGTCATGTATGGATGCCAGAGCTGGACTATAAAGAAAGCTGAGCACCAAAGAATTGATGCTGTTGAACTGTGGTGTTGGAGAAGACTCTTGAGATTGTAAGACCCTTGGACTGCAAGCAAGCCAACCAGTCAATCCTAAAGGAAGTCATTCCCGAATATTCATTGGAAGGACTGATGTTGAAGTTGAAACTCCAGTACTTTGGCCACCTCATGCGAAGTGTTGACTCATTGGAAAAGACCCTGATGCTGGGAGAGATTGAAGGCAGGAGGACAAGGGGATGACAGAGGATGAGATGGTTGGATGGCATTACCGACTCGATGGACATGAGTATGGGATCACAAAGAGTCAGACACGACTGAGCGACTGAACTGAACTGAGGTACTGATGTATTTTGCGTGTATTATTTCAATCAGTCCTTTCTCCAATACACTGGACTAGAAACCATAATTTCCACTGTTTTACAAAGAGGATATTGAATCACACATATCAATATTAAGCAGCACACAACAAAAATGATGGAGTAAAATTTGGCATCTGTTTGATTCCAGAAACCATTCTTTTTTTAATCACATCCTGCACACAAAAGAGATATGTTCCATCTCAGACAGGGAGATTTTTTCATCAGGCTTGAGAGTGATTCAGTTAAAACTTGCCTTAATAAATCCCTTTTTTAAAAATTCAAAAACCACCTTATAATCAATCATTTTATTTAAAAAAAAAGGCTTATAATTTAGTTCATGAAAGAAGCATCTAAATATAGTTTATTAAACCTGGTCTTCAGTGGCCTTGCCTGCAAGCTTTTCTGGGGAGATTTTGAGTGTCAGGGTTCCTTTCATGTCCCTTTGTCACAGAACTTCTGCTCCCCCATCCAGTGGCCATGTATTGCATTGCATGACATTTAAAACAAGTGGTTCCATACATGGGGCTTCCCCAGGTGGCTCAGCTGGCAAAGAATCCCAGCTGCCATGCAGAAGAGGCAGGAGACAAGGGTTCCATTCCCGGGCGGGGAAGATCCCCTAGAGGAGGGCATGGCAAGCCACATCAGTATTCTTGCCAGGATAATCCCACGGACAGAGAAGCCTGGTGAGCTATACCCCATGTCATGCAGAGTCAAACACAGCTGAAGAGACCGAGCATGCACACATGTATCAATATATAGTCCTTTGCTTTTTAAATAAATCATACCAGAAATACTGTATGTCATAAGAAATATTAAATAATATCTCCTGTGAAAGAACTGGAATGTACAGAGGTGCCCCCAAATTGAGAATGAAAGTCTGCCCTTCTAACTACAAGACCATGATTTCCTTCTTCCTGCATTGCCACTGTTAGCTGCCCTGAGGCTGTTTTGTTCCTTATCTCACATGGGAAGGACATACCTTCATTTTGAGCTCCATCATCTCATCGTCTATATAGTGAACTAGGAAAAATAAATTATTTGGGGTAATATATAAGTAGATATTGGAGCAAAATCTAATAGAACTTTGGATTTTAAAAAACATCCTGAAAAATACATTCTCTGTGAGTCTAACTGAATTAAGAAGACTGCGTGATTGCTATATTGATTTCCTCTCATCCAAGTGATTTTTCTAGCAGTTGTTAACTTTTCCAGTACAGGATCATATATAGACTTTCATGTGCTTTCTAAATTCTCGTTATTCCAAGATTTGGTCTCAAAATAGTCCTTGCTGGTGTTACAGTGTCACTGATATGCTTACTGTTCTGCAAAACACTGTCATGTCCCTTTCACCATATTGTAAAGTGAAAGTTGCTCAGTAGTATCCAACACTTTGTGACCCTATGGACTATACAGTCCACGGAGTTCTCCAGGCCAGAATACTGGAGTGGCTAGCTGTTTCCTTCTCCAGGGGATTTTCCCAATCCAGGGATCAAACCAGGGTATCCTGCATTGCAGGCAGATTCTTTACCAGCTGGGCTATCAGGGAATGAGATATAAATTTCAATGTGGCTTAAGGAGAATAGAGTTTCTTGGAGTAGACTATGAACCATTGTTATTGTTAAGCTGCTAAGTCGTGTATGACTCTTTGCAACCCCATGGACTGCAGTACTTGTCTTTGGTGTGTTATGCTGACCAGTTCAGTTCAGTTCAGCCACTCAGTTGTGTCCAACTCTTTGTGACCCCATGGACTGCAGCAAATGAGGCTCCCTGTCCATCACCTACTCCTGAAGCTTGCTCAAACTCATGTCCATAGAGTTGGTGATGCCATCCAACCACCTCATCCTCTGCTGTCCCCTTCTCTTCCTGCCTTCAATCTTTCCAAGCCTCAGGGTCTTTTCCAGGGAGTCAGTTCTTTGCATCAGGTGGCCAAAGTATTGGAGTTTCAGCTTTAGCATCAGTCCTTTCAATGAATATACAGGACTGACTTCCTTTAGGATGGACTGGTTGGATCTCCTTGCAGTCCAAGGGACACTCAAGAGTCTTCTCCAACACCACAGTTCAAAAGCATGAAATCTTCGACACTCAGCTTCCTTTATAGTCCAACTCTCACATCCATACATGACTACTGGAAAAACCATAGCTTGGAACTTAGTATGCTGACCATAATATGCTGACCAAGTTACATAATCTTTCTGACATTCTTCTGTGAAAATAAGATTTTAAAAAATCAGCACAGTATCCAGCAAATTGAAAACTTCAATGCATGTTAACATTGATAATAATAACATCAAATCTATTAAGGAAGTTTTTGCCTTACTCATATAGCCATTAGTGTTTTTATACCCATGAAACGTACAATTTCAAGTGGTCAAAATAAATTCAAGGATCTTGCTTTTGGAAGATGGCTCTAAACTCTAATATTGAGATTAGAATGCTGAAATGGAAAGGGAAAATTAAGGTTTCTTGAATTTTTTAAAATTGTGCTCTTCTTGGAAAATATTTATATATTCCAAAATAATAAGGAGTTATCTTAGAAATATCAATGTTTCAGGCTTTTTTTTTAGTGTAGTACTCCTTATAAAACACAATTATTGTTAGTAAACATGGAAATGAGCTATTTATCTCTTCATTAATTAAGACCAATAATTTAGAAAAGAATAAATTAGATATTATTCTATAGAGTGCAGAAATAGGTGACATTACTGGTGGACTTAGTTTTGAAAACTAAAACATATAATTCATTTCAAATATGATAAAGAACTTACATTTTTGACTGAAAAATCCCTCCTTAATGTTTTCACATAATAGAGATTAGAAAACATAAAATCTGTATAAATATAGATATAGACATAGTCTGACCATGATATGTATATTTATGTGTATATGTGAAAAGATATCTATTCCAAGAACAATTATCTTTGGAAAATATAATTCTCAGTGGATGAAATATGTATCTGATTTTGAAGATGATAAATCAGGAGCAATAAAACATGTTATCACTAGCATTTATACAGAAAAAGTATGTAATTCTATGTAGGACAGAATTTTAATTTACACTTCATGAGCTTAGTAGAAATTATAATTTATATTGATACCAACATACAGTTAGAAAAATGCCACTAATTTTCTTTTCATGTTTGACCTATGATTTGTTACATTTTCACCAAGAATAATACTAATTTATAGTATTTATTTTCTCTAGACATCCATTTTCACATTTTTAAACACTCTGGAATATTGCAAGATGGATAGAAATTGTATTATAGGCTCATTTAGTTAGCTCTCGTTGACATACGAAGTTTCTATCACTTCTTTACTTAGTATTTAAATTTGTCTTAGCAAGAAGGTTTTAATTTCCTCAAAGAAAAGATCTATGTGTCACCCAGTAATTTTTCTATTGTCACATTTATACACCCCATTGCCTCATATATAGGTTGTAAGTTTTTCCTCAGGCATCAAAGATAATTTATAGTTCTCATGTGTATTCAGGCATAGAGCTTGTTTATTCAGATAGCTTGGGCTCTGTGGGGGCCTCTGGTAGGTTTTATGTTAAGTACTGAGTATACAGAGATAACAGACAAAAACCCCTGCCCTCAGAAATTCATAGTCTAGTGTGTAGTAAAAGTTGACATACAATTTAAATGCAGCATGATCAATGATCTGATAAGAGTACCATAGAGTGATTTGAAAGAAACAGGCAATCTTCCCACAATTTTTTTTTTTTTTTCCAAATGGTTAAAGCACCTTTTCCAAGTAGGGAAGTCCTACTTGGAATCCAGAAAAGTTTTGCTCCAAGTTTCTGATAAAGGCAAATGACAGAAACAGAAGATTTTGGCCCACAAAAAAGATGTTGTTATTAGTTGGGATAGTAGATAGTACATTTGAAACTGAGAGGATCATTTCATTAGCAAGTTCAAAAATCGACATTGATTTATTCAGGACTGAGATTTCTAGGAAATATCTGTAGAACTGCTAAGGCTAAATAATCAAGTAAGTTAAGAGAAAGATTTAATAGCTCCTATATGCAAGATAAGATTCAAGTTTGGGCAAACAATCCAGTTCCCTAGCCCAGCGCACTCTAACTGAGCTTTTACGCTACCCTCCTTGTGTGTGTATGTGGCCCTGGAAGGCCCTTGGGGTAGGGGTAATGCAGAGTAGGGGAGTCATCAAAAAGGGCCCTGACGTCTCACACGGAACCAAGACAAGAGAATTGATTAGAGGGCCAAAGAGGTCAAAATAAATGCTATAAAATTATTATATGCGAGCTATAGGTATTTAAAGAAAGGCAGCTTTACTTTTGTTTGGATGATTAGAGAAAGTTTGCTGGATGGAATGTTACTTGTGCAACTTGTGGGACACTCAGGTTTTAGTAGCCTAGAATAAGTATAAAAAAGATGGAATGAAAAACAAATAGTGGAATTAATATCACGGTTAAAAAAAAAAGGATTTGAGAACTTGGGGGTCTTTAGAGGTTTTTCAGTCCAGACTTCTTATGACAGATAAAGAAACAGATCAGAGAACCACAGTGACTAGCCTAAGGAAATCCAGTTAATAAATAGGAGTCATAGGACCATAATTCACATTCCCTATTGCCAATCTTGAGATTTTCTGTTATTTTCTTTCTTACTTTGCTGATGAATTCACCAATATGCATTTTTTTATGAACAACCATTCAATATTATGTATCTCTAAGTTCTTTTCATAGGTTATGAAAGCTCATAACTTACAACTTATGAAATAAAATATTAATAAAATATTAAGACTGCAGACTCAATGTTTTAAAATATACTGCACTCTAGAGTCATATAACAGGGTCCTAACAATTTTGAACTACACTACTTGGTGATCACTATTTGCTCCAATTTATGAAAAGGATTTGATTCTTCCCAAGACAATGAGAGTAAATCCCCATACAGCTTCTTAGTCTATCTCATTCCAAGAAATTTAAAGTTGTGGATTAGTAGATAAAATACAGCATTCTTTTGTGGCATCCTGCAATGTAAATTGAAATCAATTGAAACAAATGACTTAATTTGCTATGGGACAGAAGTCATTAAGTGGCTGGGAGTTTATCTTTTACCTCGGAGAAGGCAATGACAACCCACTCCAGTACTCTTGTCTGGAAAATTCCATGGACGGAGGAGCCTGGTAGGCCGCAGTCCATGGAGTCGCTAAGAGTCGGACACGACTGAGCGACTTCACTTTCACTTTTCACTTTCACGCACTGGAGAAGGAAATGGCAACCCACTCCAGTGTTCTTGCCTGGACAATCCCAGGGACAGGGGAGCCTGGTGGGCTGCCGTCTATGGGGTCGCACAGAGTCGGACAGGACTGAAGTGACTTAGCAGTAGCAGAAAGGTAAAGAAAATGAGACTTAGGGCAAACAATTCAAGCATCATGATATGGTTTTGTTTTCCTGAATCCTGTTAGGTATAACACTTTTCAGTTGATTTACTTGTGCTTCCAGATAGATTGTCAATACCACTTATGGATGTTGATCACAGTGATACAGGCGAACATCAAAATATAAGTGATTAATTTCTAATATGTCACTTTTAATATGCAGGTATACTGATGTTTTTGGCTAGACATCTGTGGACAAAGAATGCTGTATGTAATTTCGGTAAGCAAAATATATCTCTGCCATCAACCCATCAACCACTGCAGCTGCCCGCAACATTGTACCCTGAGGGGAGTTCAAGATGAAGAAAAACAGGACGCTGGCTTCAGATAGTTAAAATGCATATCAAAGAGATAATTTCAAGAAGCCTTGAAGGATTATTGCCTCTTCCCCTACTCAGAAAAGTACTAAAATCATTACCTAGATATGTTTTTGTGTGTTTGATAAGCAGTAATCTTTTAATGTTTGACTACCTGCCTGTTTGTTTGGTTTATTTTTCCAGCAAAAACTCCTATATATACTAACTCCTCCCTTACCTCTTCGGAACAGTTCCTCAGAGCTGTCCAAGAGGCTGTCTCTGAGGCTATAGTCCTCAGTCAGATCCTGGAATAAAACATAGCTTGTAACTTTTCGGTTGTGTGTTTTTTCTGTTGACACATCTTAATCAAAGAATGGCAGCAATAGTTCTTGTGAATCCCTGGATTTATCTAGATTTATCTAAACTAGTTAAATAACTTAATACAAAGATGCTTCAGTAATATTTCAAAATTAGAAGTCTATTTTCAGTGGTAATGCTACAGTGAAATCATTTTAAAAAGTGCACGTGGATTTGTCAACACATGAAAAGGACATTTTGTGACAGAGCAATGTGCTATTTTAATTATCAGAGATATACTACAGATACACTACATCAATGATGATTTAAAACTTATTTTTGTCTTACAAAAGGTACAGGATAATAGTGAATTATTCAAACAATTTTGGCATGTATTTATAAAGAAATGCTGAATTTTTAGGAACCTTTGTCAGTAGTCTCCATTGTCATAGGTGTAAAGAAGACATTTTAGTTCATTGATTAATATTATTTTCACATGATACTGATGGCAATATTTTACATTTTATTACTTTGCATTTGATTTACTTGGATTTTGCCTTTCTAAAAATGTCAGAAGAATAGGTAAGCACTTGTCAACTTTTACATGTTTAAATAATGTTGTAATAAAAATAATGTAATTAAAATGTCCATTAGAATATTTTATTATCTTTATGCAGTCTTCACATTTTAAGAAACAGATAAATGCTTATCTTAAATATACTGATATATGTTAATTATGTCATAAATTATGATACATTTTCAGGTTCTGCCAATTGTGTGTTTGTGTGCTCAGTCATATCCACCTTCTTGTGACCCCATCGTCTGTAGACTGCCAGGCTTCTCTCTCCATAGGATTTTCCAGGCAAGAATACTGGAGTGGGTTTCCTTCTACAGAGGATCTTCTCTATGCTGGGATTGAACTGGAGTCTCCTGCCTGGTCTCCTGTGTTAACAGGCAGATTCTTTACTCCTTAAGACACCTGGAAAGCACTAGGTGCTAGTTATAATAATGAATAGCATTTCTTATTTATAAAATATTTTAGAGTGAATAGAAGTTAAATTGCACTTACTTATGTTTCATCTGCTATCAAAATGAATCTTATTGATCATTTCATTAATGAGTTTTATTGACTATTGCTGCAGTTAATTAAATCAATTGGTTTTGTGACTATCCTATAATAAACCTTATTTGGTTTCAGTAAACTGCTATTTATTATATTGTTTGATAATGTTATTAGCATCTTTTTTCTCTAGTGGTATTTGCCTGAATGTTCATATGTGAGATAAATTTCTAATATTATTTATTGTTAGGTTATCAATCATAATATTATATATTATATTATATTCCTTATCAAGTACTTTATTATTTAGCATATATAACCATAAAATTAATTGCTAAGTATCTCACCTTCTTATTTATGTTGGACTAGATTATTTGACATAATGATTTGAGTTTGCAAATATTAAGGATTTGTATTATGCCATTTTGGATGTGGTGATTTAGCAGATTGGTTTAATAATGCCATAGTTATTGCATACATACACTTAGATTACTCTATTTCTTCTTGAATTAATTAGCTAATATTTCAAAAAAAATCTGTTATCAAGTTCTCAAAAGAAAACCACTATCATTAAATTTTAAATAAGAATATGTTCTTATACCTGCTTTACTATTTATAATTATTTTATTTCTTCCTTGGACTTGATTAAATTTTCTTGGTTTTATTACTTACTGTTTTTACCAATCTATGCCTTTTCAAAGCTAAAATTATACTGAATTATTATTTATTCTTTCCACTTTGTATTACAATTTTTTATTGGATTTTCTTTTTTTTTTTTTTAATTTTATTTTATTTTTAAACCTGAAACACTGTATTAGTTTTGCCAAACATCAAAACGAATCTGCCACAGGTATACATACGCTCCCTATCCTGAACCCTCCTCCCTCCTCCCTCCCCATTCCATCCCTCTGGGTCGTCCTAGTGCACCAGCCACAAGCATCCAGTATCGTGCATCGAACCTGGACTGGCAACTCATTTCATACATGATATTACACATGTTTCAATGCCGTTCTCCCAAAACTTCCTACCCTCTCCCTCTCCAACAGAATCCATAAGCCTGTTCTATACATCACTGTCTCTTTTGCTGTCTCATACACAGGGTTATTGTTACCATCTTTCTAAATTCCATATATATGCGTTAGTATACTGTATTGGTGTTTTTCTTTCTGGCTTACTTCACTCTGTATAATAGGCTCCAGTTTCATCCACCTCATTAGAACTGATTCAAATGTGTTCTTTTTAATGGCTGAGTAGTATTCCATTGTGTATATGTACCACTGCTTTCTTATCCATTCATCTGCTGATGGACATCTAGGTTGCTTCCATGTCCTGGCTATTATAAACAGTGCTGCGATGAACATTGGGGTACACGTGTCTCTTTCCCTTCTGGTTTCCTCAGTGTGTATGCCCAGCAGTGGGATTGCTGGATCATAAGGCAGTTCTATTTCCAGGTTTTTAAGGAATCTCCACACTGTTCTCCATAGTGGCTGTACTAGTTTGCATTCCCACCAACAGTGTAAGTGGGTTCCCTTTTCTCCACACCCTCTCCAGCATTTATTGCTTGTAGACTTTTGGATCGCAGCCATTCTGACTGGTGTGAAATGGTACCTCATAGTGGTTTTGATTTGCATTTCTCTGATAATGAGTGATATTGAGCATCTTTTCATGTGTTTGTTAGCCATCTGTATGTCTTCTTTGGAGAAATGTCTATTTAGTTCTTTGGCCCATTTTTTGATTGGGTCATTTATTTTTCCGGAGTTGAGCTGTAGGAATTGCTTGTATATTTTTGAGATTAGTTGTTTGTCAGTTGCTTCATTTGCTATTATTCTCTCCCATTCTGAAGGCTGTCTTTTCACCTTGCTAATAGTTTCCTTTGATGTGCAGAAGCTTTAAGTTTAATTAGGTGGATTTTCTCATTAAATTCAATTAGTTATGCTGAATCTTTTGTTTAAAATGTATATGAGATTACTGAGTTTCAAAGATAAGCAAAAGAAAAATCCCATATATTTACACATTTTTTATTTAGTTTTCATTTTCAATTTCATTAACAGTTGGTTTGAGACAATGTACTATTTCTTTTCATATAGAATCATTGTTTTCTTTACTAATATATTGATTTTTACTTTCATTACTATTATGTAAATTTACTCTGATATTTACTGAAAATACAGACTAATTAATTTTCAATTTTTGAAATTTATTGAAGCTTTTTTCTAAGATTAACCTATGTGTCTGTATGCA
The DNA here is from genome assembly GCF_019923935.1 of Bubalus bubalis. NCBI lineage: Eukaryota > Metazoa > Chordata > Mammalia > Artiodactyla > Bovidae > Bubalus > Bubalus bubalis. Next base: position 44,665,805 of record NC_059169.1, read on the forward strand.
TATACATGTAAATAAAATCATTTTAGTATTTAAGGAAAGCCAATAAAAAATAATCTACTTATAGATTCAAAGAGATCTATTAAAATATATGTCTATGATATTATTTTTGAAATCATCTGTATTTTTTCTTTTTGTCTACCTTTTCTTCAAAATCCTAGTTGCTAATGTTCCATTATCATTTGAATTTATTTACTTAAGGCTATAGTGTTATTTATGATGTTGCTTTATCAAGTATTGATGTTCGAAAGAAACTTCCAAAAGATTATTTTAAAACATAACAATATTGTATTATTTTTAAATATTTTATATGGCATGAATTTTAAATGATCACTTATATATTTATTGCAAAAGTTGTCTTCTAAGCATATAAGAGGTTCATTTCTACTTAAGTTTTACTTTGAATTCTAAAATATGTGGTTTGTTTTATAAATACTCATGGCAGTGAGTATAAAAAGCACACGTAAGAAAGGAATTCCAGTTAATTGGCTACACTTTCTTTTACTCAGGATGGCGGCATAAGGAAATTCATGAATAGATTGACATATCTTTAACTGTAAGTAGACAAAAAATAATATGAAGTTTAAAGGACAGTAATATAAGATCTGTGCATATCATTATGACCTAGCCGAGACTGTATGTGAGCAATCAATTTGGCTCTAAGATTATCTAAAAAGATAGCACAGAAAAAGACAAAGAAGTTTTTCAGTTACCCCAAAACAAGTGAACAAACAAAACCTCTATTTGTTCAGGAGAATTAAAGCTGTTTTTTTATACTTACACCAAAAGAGGAGTAATTTCAAGATGCCTGAATTGAAGTGATGGGTAATGGGGAGAAAACACTGCGTGATTGAATGAGAAACATTCTAATCATCTTTATAGTGAATTTTATAGGTCTGTGTTTTTAGAGACACCTTCAAATAATCTGGTGAGTTTATATCAAACTGCAAATCAGTAAAAGCAGTTTTATGGGAAACCAATACAATATAATCAAATGTGGGCATGATAGTCCAGCAAAGTGTTCTGGTCAAAAGAGCTGCCTGAGATTAAAAAAAAAAAAACAAAAAACAAAAAACAGCACACACACAAGTACTGGTCCCCATCTGTAAAACTGAGAGAACTTGATTTCCCAAGGGTCAGTCAGAATCTTGGGTTTCCCAGGTGGTGCAGTGGTAAAGAATCTGCCTGCCAATTCAGGAGACATAGGAGATGTGAGTTCCATTCCCAAGTCAGGAAGATCCCCTGGAGGAGGAAATGCTACCCATCACAATATTCTTGCTTGGAGAATCCCATGGACACAGGAGTATGGTGGGCTCAGTCCATAGGGTCACAGAGAGTTGGACGCAACTGAGCACACAGTCAGAACCTAGGTCTCCAAAATCATCTTTCTTAGACTCTTCCTCCAAGCAGTATTGTTAGAGTCTCTCCAAGTGAAATGCAGGTCCTTCCAGAAGAGGATAACTTATTTTTGGTCAAAGCAACTTTTAAGCCAAAAGCTAGTTTAAAACTCAACATTCAAAACACTAGGATCATGGTATCTGGTCCCATCACTTCATGGCAAATAGACGAGGAAACAATGGAAACAGTGACATACTTTATTTCTTTGGGTTTCAAAATCACTGCAGATGGTGACTGCAGCCATGAAACTAAAAGACATTTGCTCCTTGGAAGAAAAGCGATGACAAATATAGATAGCATATTAAAAACCAGATATTACTTGGCCTACAAAGGTCCATAAAGGTCAAAGATATGGCTATTTCAGTAGTATGTATGGATGTGAGAGTCAGACCATAAAGAAGGCTGAACATCAAAGAATTGATGCTTTGTGACTGTGGTGTTAGACAAGACTCTTGAGTCCCTTGGACAGCAAGGAAATCAAACAAATCAATCCAAAAGGAGATCAATCCTGACTATTTACTGAAGGACTAATGCTGAAGCTCCAATCCTTTGGCCACCTGATGTGAAAAGTTGACTCATTAGAAAAAACCCTGATGCTGGGAAAGACTGACAGCAGGAGGAGAAGGGGACGACAGAGGATGAGATGGTTGGATGGTATCACTGACTCAATGGACATGAGTTTGAGCAAGCTCTGGGATATACTGAAGGACAGGGAAGCCTAGCATGGGACAGTCATGGTGTCTCAAAGAGTCAGCTACTCTCTTCAAATGACTGAGCTACTGAACAACGATGACAACAACAACTTTGGTCTAAGTGAGCTGGACTACCCATAACTGTAACAAATTCTTGGTGGAACATCTAGAGAAGGAAGATGAGGGATTATACTGGAACCGGAACAGATGGGCAGGACCATAGATTGCTCTTTGCTTGACTGAAATGAAGAGTTAGATCTAATATTGTGATTGCTCCTATGTTTTGCTTTCCCTCTAAAGTTAATGTACTCCTAAAACTTCTTTGGCAAACTGATTTTCCATCAGAGAAATAGTTTCCTTAATTGATTCCTATCATGAAATCTCACCCATGCTTTTGCAGACAAGAGAACTCTCAGAATGATGAACAGTTTTTTCCTTAATCTTATAAGGATTCATTTTTCATCAGCTGCTTGAGGTTCAGATTTACATGAACATGGTTATTTGACTGGAGTGGCCCAAAGTGGCATCAGGTATCAGGCAGAGACTTTTTGCAAAGCCCACAATTGGGTGAGCACCTGGCACAGGGATTTTGCGGCTTACTGGATTTACTTTATACTACATACTCCATCTTTTGCAACTATTTGATAATCCTCCAAATAATTAAAGAATGCTAAGTTTTTAAAGGGCTTCCCAGGTGGTGCTGGTGATTAAGAACGCACCTGCCAATGCGGAAGATGTAGGAGATGCAGTTTCGATCCCTGGGTCATTAAGATACCATGGAGAAGAAAATGCTTAATATTCTACCATATGTTGATTATTTTTCTATAACTTCCTATATTGTATTAATCTTTGAAATTAATAGATTGAACTGCTAAATGCTAGAAATCATTCACTCATTTTTAACTGCTTTTATTATGTGTTTCCTAGGTGGCACTAGCGGTAAAGAACCTGCCTGCTAATACAGAAGATGTAAGAGTTGCAGGTTCGATCCCTGGATTGGGAAGATCTCCTGGAGTAGGAAATGATAATCCGCTTCAGTACTCTTATCTGAGAAATCCCATGGACAGAGGAGCTTAGTGGATTACAGTCCACTGTTTGGGGGCCCTAAAGCATTGGAGGAGACTGAACACACATTATGTACATAACCTTGCTCATTTACCTTAGTGAACTTTTATACACATTTCTGTATAACTATTTCTAAAATTGGAATTCCAGGCTTAAATAGGATACAAATCTTCACTGTTTGTTGTTGTTCAGTCACTAAGTCATGTCTGATCCCTTGGTCTGCAGCACACCAGGCTTCTCTGTCCTTCATTATCTCCCAGAGTTTTCTCAAACTCATGTCCATACCTCATTTCAAAAATATGTACCAATTATATTCACATAAGCATGATATTAAAGTTTCTATTGCTTTAGATCCTCATCAAAACCTGATATTGTCAGGTTTTAGTTATAGCAATTCTGGTAGGTGTGTAACATTATCTCAATATGTATAATGTATAAGTGTCTGTGTGTGTGTGTTTTCCAGAAATGTAATTGAATATACTTTATCATGTTAAGAATACTATACAAAACTACTATTGGAAATACCATTATTGGATTCTTCAAAATTTCATAATTTTATTCAACTTTAAACATAGAAATCTTACTTTTTTTCTTATGAACAAAGATATCAATCAGTATTTGGTTGTGTTTATTATTTAATTATATGTATTACAAAAACATTATTTACTCCTTTAACTGGGAAAAATAGGTATTAGTATTTCTAAATGCAGAATGGTTTGAATAATTTTTAATAAAATATGATAACCACTTTCTGTATGTTATAGAATTCTCACATTTTAACATGTTTCATATTTAGCTTCCCACTACAGCACTTTTAAAATCATTTCCATATATAGTTCTTAATGAATATAATATTGATGGAGAAAGCATACTTAACACTGTTAAATCATTTTTATAAAGTTTGAAATTAGAGAAGTGTTTGTTTTTCACTCTGAAACTCTGAATTTGTCAGAATGTAGCTCAAGCCATCAGTTTTATTTTCAGAAGCTAATTTAATATCAGATATTAGTCTAAATTGTTCTCGAAGTTGCAATTTTCCTGAGACTAAACAGGAATCAAGCCAAAACTTTCTATGATTACTTGTGGAAGTCTTTTCAGAGATGGTGGTGTCAACCAAAAAAGGAAATTTACCTCGGAGTTTCTTTCAATATTTCAAAACACCCACTTGGTATCATGCCAAGGACCACACATCCAATCCTCCTGTAGTGCAGCTAACTCTCATGTGGAGGCAGACTGGGACCTGGGACCCTTGGGCACAGTATAGCAATACCTGCCCCTGGACAAACATCTCCTTGAGCTACAAATTACAAATACACTCTATGGGGCTAAAAACAACATGCACAGTTGGGGCAAATTATAGACAAAAGATAAAGACAACAACCAAAAAAAACCCAATTGCCACTTCTGAAGAGTTGAGAACAAAAACAAAAGCAGGGTGTCAGGAACAAAAGCAGGGTACTGTGCATTCCCCCTGCACACAACACCACCTAAGGAGTGGGCAAAACACCTAAGCTACCCTTATGACCTGATCCTTGGACACACATAAGGAACCAGCTTGCCCCCATCAGGGAGTGAGAAAAAGGAAGATGTTTTTTGTTCTCACTCCCTCCTGCTGCAGTAGAGTCCCCAATAAAACCTTGCCTGAATTTCTTGACTGGCTTTTTATCAGTTTCTATTGATTGGGGAAGGCCAAGAACCCTGGCTGGTATCAAAGTTATTGAGTAAAGGAGATCATTAAACTTTTGCTGGGTCAATATTTTAAGTGAGCAAAACTCACCCAGCCATTTTCACCTGTGATAGTGTGGTGTGCTGCCCAGACCTGTCCCTTCAGGAAGAGAGAACTGACTGTTCCAGCTGCTGGGGATGTTATAGATGAAGGCTGTTTGCTGAGTTCTGAGTTGTCTCCTTGCAGTTGACCTTATCTGAAGAGAACTTCATTGCCCAAACTTATGCTCACATCCTGGATGAACCTGCATCCAGTGGAGTAAAAATGTCCATATCCCTTTCCCTAATTTAGAGGAACTCTGTTATGACCATGCAAGCTCCAGAGTCCCTGTGAGACTGACTGAAGCTTTTGTTGTGACTTCATTAGAATTCAACTTCTCTGTGTTCCATATTTCATTTCCTTCATTTTTACAAGTATTCTCCAGTAACTTCCTACCTGCATCACCTTCTCAAAGTCTTCTCATGGTTAGGTTTTACCTAACCACTAATGTTAGTGCCTGTAAAAGTCCTAGAGAGGCTCTACATTAGGATTTTGAAGCTAGATCTTTGTCAGTCAGCTGGCAATGAGGCCCCACAACACTAGTTGTAGGAGTCATGTTCAGACTCGCTGGCATGCAGGAGCAGGACAGTTATTCAAATGGTCACTGAACTGAGCTGGCATAATGAGAGAAGAAAATGTGCCAGTTGAGGCAACATACTGGGCTTTTGTGGGGAAGGAAATGGCAACTCACTCCAGTTTTCTTGCCTGGAGAATCCCATGGACAGACAGCCTGGCTACAGACCATAGGGCTGCAAAGAGTCAGACATAACTAAAGCAACTTAGCACATACACATTGGGCATTTGAGTTGTATTAGAGACATCAGAAATCTTAGTTAAAAGGAAAATAGAATTAGCTGTTTCAGTAAAAGTTTTAGAGAAAGACAATTGGAGGTTGAAAACCAGAAAGCCTCCTTGAAATTTATACACAGACTTATTTCCTGTACCCTGAGAACAGAAAGAAGTGAAGATTGAGTATAGGCCTCATTCATAGGAGTCAACAGGAATACATAGAAGCTTGAATCCTCCATCCTGGCAGGCCTGATTGAGAAGTAGAAGAGTAAGACATGGGAGAGAAACACTTTGATTGACTAACTTGAATATCTTGAATTTGCTGATTTTCTTGAGAATCAAGTTTTTGTACAGGTATGATCCACATCTCACTGTTAAAGGCTTCCCTTTTTGGTAGTCAAGACCAAGGCCTCTTCCTTGCTAGATAAGAACCATTTCCTTTTTTTTTTTTAAATTTTATTTTATTTTTAAACTTTACATAATTGTATTAGTTTTGCCAAATATCAAAATGAATCCGCCACAGGTATACATGTGTTCTCCAGTTGAGAAACTACTCTTAATATTTAAACCGATAAGTATGGTTAAGTCAAAAATAACCTTCCTAGCATAGGAAAAGACCTCCCAAAGAAGAAATGAAACTATATCCCCCCAAAAGGTATAGGAACTAGCCAAGATGCACTTGCAGGAACCAGGAAAAAAATTACATATGGAACTGGACTGTACAGGTGCTGAATCAAGAAAATATGTGTGGGAAATGAAGTCAAGGGAGAGTTTATCATTATGAATTGAATATCCCAGCAAAGACAGTCAGACATAATGCTCTTAGGATGGCTGCTAGAAGCATGAAGAAATAGACGGGCAAATTACATAAAGTAAAAATATCAGAGGTGTCTTGAGAGATGTTGTAAGTAATCTAAAGGTAGAGAGAATTGGGAAGGTTAGTGTGGACATACTGTATAAGGTTAGAAACCTCACATTATGACCATGTTCTGTAAAAGGGCCTGGAGAACACTGTGTCTGTAAAATCAATGAGATTGTCTTTTAAGAGGGGCATCAACATCACTAAGAAATCAGAGGTGGCTGTTCTCCTTAGGTCAGGGCTGATGTGAGGAGATCCACTAACTGAACTCCCTTAGTAGTCATGAGAATTGTAGGAATTGGACGTGAAGCAGCCTCTTAAACCAGCTCTATGCCATTTAGACGAGATTCTACCTTTCTTTGAGCACCTCTTTATTTTCTGGCATATATTTTCCAAGCCCATTTTATACACCTTTACTCTAACCTGGGAATCAGCCATTTCTCTCAGAAGCCCTGTTTCCTTTTAGTGTGACAAAAGGTTTTCCTTTTAGAAACCAATATTTGGATGCTAGGTATGAAACTACCACTTCCCCTCTGTTCTCTTAGTAGACAGACCAAGGGAATATACATATTCACACACAAGTATATGTTTGTGTGTGTGTATATACACATACATACATACACATGTAAACATATACATTAATATCTGTGCTTATATGTGTGTGTATATATATATATATACATATATATACATGAGTTTTAACAGATTTCTCTACTTTTAATGCATCATGGCAGAGTTTGTTCTTGCTTTTTCCTTTTCTATATTTGGAACGTCAACAGTAAAATACCTGACTCCCATTACCCTTAATATATTTACTGATTCAATCACTCCAACTCTGTGTATTCAATCTCCCCTTGCTGAAGCTGCCCCTTCTCCTTACCACCCGCAAATGCTTTTTTCAATCCACTTAGGCTCTGACAAGCCACAACAGACCACCAGCTCAACCTTTCCACATGACTCATGTGTGTTCAAATTGATGTCATTGTACTTGGCACCATGATGCAGCAGTTTCCTATTACAGTCTTGAAGGGGGAATCTTACATCAGTGTATCTTTATCTAGACTTTGTGTGGTATGGCCGATGCCTTTGGTGGGGAAAGCTGGGTTTGACTTTCATGTGGATGAAATCATGTCTTTCCTCAGAGTGTGTGGGCAGCTGACAAGTTCATGGGAGGTGGAGCTGGGGATGCAGAGCTTAGAGCTACCAGTTGAGGTGGGACTTCCTTCTGCTGAGTGGCCATCACTGCCTTATTAGAGACCATGTTACTAAAGCAGAAGTCATGAGTATTTAGGACTGAACTGGCTCTCTTCCCTCTAAATGTGTGATTTTCTCTCTCTTTGCACTGAAACCTTTGCCCCAGGTTGGGGAGCATTGCTGAAGCACATGGAGCCTGTGTGAGTTCTCAGCTATAAGCAAAGTATTGGCCACAGGGGGAGGTGCCTGTGCAGACCTCTGTGGTTATGGTCAATCACAGCCTTGGGTTCAAGTCCCCTTTGTTCCTCACAGCCAATCACTGCTTGCAGCTTCCAAAGCCCCCCACCCTGTTGTGGAATCACTATATGGATCAGGGAGGGGGGTCTGTGTGGCCTCTCATCACTCATGGCAGGGTAGTGAACTACAATGGAAGAGTAACTCACAGCCAGAGACCTGGGCTGCCCCTGAGGCACTTCTTGAGTAGCGACCAACAATGACAACCACCATCCTACCCAGATGCAGCCCCAGTAGATTCTTTTCCCAGATCTTGGCCCTAGATCCAGTGTTGCTATGTGGTGTGGAGTCAGAGGGCCCTGAATGTTCACTTGGCTCTAACTGGGGACACCTGGCAGCCTCTGGAGCAGGTCTCTCTCCACCTGTCTTGGGGCCAAGCCTGTGCACCCCACTCATGCATGGAGCCTGGGCTCTCCACAGTCCCTCTGCTAGTCCAAGCTATCCTCAAACCAGCTAAGGGACCCTGTCTCCCCCATTTATGTTCTCCCAGCCATAAAACCACTTCCTCCCCAGGTCAGTAGTTCCCTCATTCCCGTATCTCCCTTTTCCTCTGAGTCCCCTCCCAAGGCTGATCAAACCAGTCAATTGTAAAGGAAATCAGTCCTGAACATTCATTGGAAGAACTGATGCTGAAGCTGAAGCTCCAATACTTTGGCCACCTGATGCGAAGAACTGACTCACTGGAAAAGACCCTGATACTGGGAAAGATTGAAGGCAGCAGGAGAAGGGGATGACAGAGGCTGAGATGGTTGGATGGCATCACCAACTAGGTGGACATGAGTTTGAGCAGGCTCTGGGAGTTGGTGATGGACAGGGAAGCCTGGTGTGCTGCAGTCCATTGGGTCACAGAGTCAAACTCGACTGAGCGAATGAAACTGACTGAAATGACCCCTCCCAAGGCACAGGTCCCAGACTGATCTCTCTTCCTCCCTTACTATCAGATTACATGCAGAAACAGTGCATACATTTCTTACAGCCTTGGTTGTACAACAATCCTTCTGCTATTTTCCGGTTAATTTTCAGTGAAAATTCTTCCACATGTAAATGTAATTTTGATATGTTCTTGAGGGAAGGTGAGTTCCATGTCCTTTTACTCTGCCATCTTGATCTGAATTCCTCTATTGTTTGGCTTTAGAAATCTAAGTAGAAAGTCATTCCCTTTTATTATATATTATATACTCAAATATTGAATCCTGATTTTGTCATCCCTAGATTTCTTGCTTATTACCAATTCAACACGTATTAAAAAGTTCAGAAGTTACTTTTCCCATAACCTATTGTTTGTGAAATATACCTGATACTAAGGAAAACATTTACTCTTTTGTTAGCCACTGATTAACATGTTAAATATAGGGTCCAGGATCATCCTTCCTGGATTATTAGTTTTTTTTAAATTTTTCTTCATTTGACTCTGATTAAGGGCTACATAAAAAGAGAAAACCTTATGGCACCGGTTCAGCTGTCTCATGAATTGAGAGCTCACACAGTTCCCATGTCCTTCAGCATCCCCTTTCTCTGGGCAAAGGCCTCAATTCAGGGAGAGGGAAAAATACACACTTAAAGGGAAAGAGTGAAAAATTATGGTATTGACTTTGCTCTAATCACAAATATTTTTTATGGAAGGAGAGGCTTACTTAATATAACCACCAAAAGTAGTGTATTCAAATAAAGTGATTTATTTATGTTAGCATTGCTTCATCACAGTGTAATTACTCAAAGTGTAATCCATACATAAATAAAATTAATTAATACTATAAAACAATAGTCTAACAATTCCATTTTTTTTCTAGCAATTGAAATCAATAATATGAAAATGAGAAAACAAATGAAAGTACAAAACCAGCTTCTGTCAAAAGAAAGTAAGCACCAGAATAGAGAAAAATCAATTACTGTATAAAGTTGATTTATTCAGTAGGTGACATTTCATTATTATATTTTATGAAGAACATAAAATTAATAGTAATTGAAAGCAGAGTACCTTAAATTAAATAATGAAGATATACACATAAAATGTTATTCTATTGTCCAAACTCTTAACTGTTATTTGAAAGAGAAAGAAAGGAAGAAAGAAAGTTAAAGACACTGAGAGAAATAGGGAGAGAGACAGAGGGAGGAAGAAGGAAAGGAGGAAGGAAGGAAAGAAGGGAAGAAATTTACCTAAGACTGTAATTTTTTAATATTTCAAGTTTAATATAGCTGATATTTTTGGAAGTTTTGTTAGAATTTGCCAAAAAAAACCCTGCCTTATAAAATAATATTAACTACTTATCAGTGTGGTCCATTTTGTATAAAACACTGTGCATTACTTAAAGCAATACCAATAATTTCCATAATTAAGAATCTATATGAAATCTCAATAAATATATCTGATCATACTCCTATTTGCTAAGTATGCAAGGGCGAATCTTTGCAGAGTTACTTTGTTTTTTAAATTTAGTCCCTAACAAGTTCATTCCTGAATCATACAAATTTCATTACTCTTAGCTGCTGCTTTTTTTGCCTGAGTGTTTCCTGTTCAAATCCAATATGCAGCATTTTAGTGACTTAAATGGTGCCTTACTCTAATGGTTTAATATGTATAACTGCATCTTTTATTCAATTTTATACATACTCTTTGAGTGGCTTTCCTGATATCTCAGTTCATAAAGAATCTGCCTGCAATGCAGGAGACCCTAGTTTGGTTCCTAGGTCAGGAAGATCCCCTGGAGAAGGGAAAGGCTACCCACTCCAGTATTCTGGACTGGAGAATTCCATGGACTGTATAGTTCATGGGGTTGCAAAGGGTCCATCGCGACTGAGTGACTTTCACTTTCATTTTCATACTCTGTGAACAGTTATTTTTACTTTTATATGTGAACAATGTCCCTATAATGAAAAGTCACTAACTTTGAAATGTTGTTTTATTAAAGATGAAAAAAATTGTAACTATAATATTGATGTTGAAGTAAAGTCTTATATTTGACACTGTTTTTTACAATTCTGTAAGTGTTCAAGTGGGTTGGATTTATCAAAAAAAATGTGCTAGAGGAAATATGAGCACATGATTGGTGGTGCTTATGAGGATATGACCAAGATGCATTTAAGTTCTCTCTGAGACCTATTTGTAAATAATTAAATATTTGCTCTGATGCCTATGAAAGATAAAGGACTTCCCTGGTAGCTCTGGTGGTAAAGAATCTTCCTGGAATGCAGGAGACCTGGGTTCAATCCCTGGGCTGGAAAGATCCCCCGGAGGAGGGCATGGCAACCCACTCCAGTATTCTTGCCTGGTGAATCCTCATGGAAAGAGGAGCCTGGCAGGCTATTGTCCATGATGTCACAAAGAGTCAGATATGACTGAGTGACTAAGCACAGCACAGTGTGAAGGATATAATGAAATGTAAGATTTGATCTCAAGTTTCAAATAGTTCAGAGGTTACATGGAAAAATACCTGCTTGTTTATAAATTTATATAGATAAAAATCCTGGAGCTTCCCTGGTGGTTCAGTGGTAAAGACTGTACACTACCATTACAGAGGGTGCAGGTTCAATCCCTGATCAGGGAACTAAGATCTCACTTGCCACATGCTGCAGTCAAATAAATAAAATTAAATTGAATCCTGATTTTAAACAAGTAGAAGATTTCTCCAATGAAAGCTTTAAAATGTGTTATAGATTTTTGAAAAACAGAGTTCCTCCTTCCAAGTGGGATGTTCAATATAAGCTTCTTGGAGGGGAGAAACTCACGGTTCCCAGAAAATAATTGCCTCAGGTCCTGACTTAGGTTTCAAATGCTTGATATGTCCATCAGCAGATGAATGGATAAGAAAGCTGTGGTACATATACACAATGGAGTATTACCCAGCCATTAAAAAGAATACATTTGAATCAGTTCTAATGAGATGGATGAAACTGGAGCCTATTATACAGAGTGAAGTAAGCCAGAAAGAAAAACACCAATACAGTATACGAATGCATATATATGGAATTTAGAAAGATGGTAATGACAACCCTGTATGCGAGACAGCAGAAGAAACACAGATGTATAGAACAGTCTTTTGGACTGTGTGGGAGAGGGAGGGGGGGATGATTTAAGAGAATGGCATTAAAACATGTATAATATCATATAAGAAATGAATCACCAGTCCATGCAGGTTCGATGCAGGATACAGGAAGCTTGGGGCTGGTGCACTGGGATGACCCAGAGGGATGTTATGGGGAGGGAGGTGGGAGGGGGGTTCTGGATGGGGAACACGTGTACACCCATGGTGGATGCATGTTGATGTATGGCAAAACCAATACAATATTGTAAAGTAAAAAAAATAATAATAAAAAAAATTTAAAAAAAAAAAAGGAATTGAATCCCAGGAATTTGATCTTGGTTAGGATGCATAATTACTCAAAATGGTAGAATGAACTTTGTCATATGGCTCAAGTGTTTTTTGTAGAAAACAATGATGGCATAAGTAAAGATTTTAAAATTTTCTTGCACATCAAAATGTTCACAGGAAGAAATGATGATAAAAATATAGGACTAGAATTCCCCAGGCTGTCCAGTGGTTAAGACCAAGCCTTTGATCCCTGGTCAGGGAGATAAGATCCCACATGCCTCATGGCCAAAAAGCCAAAACATAAAACAGAAGTAATATGTAACAAATTAAATAAAGACTTTAAAAATGGTTCACACCAAAAAAATAATAATAATAAAGAAGCAATGGTACTAGAAAATGTAATAATATAAGAAGTTTCATCCCTTGTGAAAAAAACAGCTCAAAAGCAATCATACTCACAGGTATAAACAGTAAAAGTATAAAATGGAAAAGTAATTAAAACTCTACATTTTTTATGAAAAGTACAGAAAAAATCTTTAACATTTAGGTCTAGGCAAAAAGGTCTTACACTTAACATTAAAGAATAATTCATTTTTTAAAAAGTTGATTTTGACTTAATCAAAATTAGAAAATTTTGCTCTCCAAAAGACTGTATAAAGAGCTTTAGTCAGGAAGAGATATTTAAAGTCACATAATTAACAAAGGGATACGTAAACAACTCTCAAAATTTACCAAAAAACCCCAAAGATCAAAAGATCCAATTACAAAATGAGCAAAATACATGAATAAACATTTTACTAAAATAGTATACATACAGCAAATAAGTACATGAGAAAAATCTTCAACAGCATTGACCATTAGGAAATGCAAATTAAAACCACAATGAAATAGAAAAGCAACAAGAACTTAATGTGTAGGACTGAGAACTATATTCAATAACTTATAATAACATATAATCAAAAAGAATCTGAAAAAATGAATATATAAATCACTTTACTATATACCTGAAACATTGTAAATCAACACTAAAATTTGTTTAAAAAACAATAGTGTTAAAAAATGAAAATAAAAAAAAATGGTTCATTTGCCCTTCTATATCAAGTTTAGAATAATTTTTTCTATACTTTGTAGGGATATTTGTAGGGATTTTGACAGGAATCGCATTAAACTTGTATATCATAGGGAAATTGGCATTCATTTTTAGGTTAAATATTCTAATTTAAACACACTGCATGTCTGTTTATTTCGATCATCTTTGGTACATTTTATGGTGTTGTACAGTTCTCAGCAGACAAGAATTGTATATGTTTTGTTAGATTGTATCTACCTAAGTGGATGATCCATTCTTCTCCCCTGTCTTTCTAGAATTACATAAACTTTCTTCTGAGTATATATGTTACCTTCAGAAGCTGGGCTAGGTAAAGAAGTGGGGATACTTTACCAAGGAAAAAATAACACTAGTAAGTTTTAAGTTTGTTATCAATATTCTGGCAACATCTCTTTGAATCTGTTTCTTCACAGTTTGGAGGAATCAAATTATGAGATGCTAATATTATCGTGTGTGTACTAAGTAATATGCGTTATCTTGTTATCAAAAATTCCCCCACAAGAGTAGATTAGTAATGAAAAAACAATATTTTCTTAGATTAAATTTGATTGTAGGTGATATACATTTAGCTGAGTCTCTTTTATTGATTTCCAGAGCTATTACAATGGTCTAACATTGGGAAGAGAATATGACATGGCTGTGTATTGTCACCCTGATTATTTAACTTATATGCAGATTACATCATGTGAAATGCCAGACTAGATGAATCACAAGCTGGAATCAAGTAGCTAGGAGAAATAGCAACTTCAGATATGCAGATGATACCATTCTAATGGCAGAAAGTGAAGAGAAACTAAAAGGCTCTTGATGAGGATGAAAGAGGAGAGAGAAAAAGCTGGGTTGAAACTCAACATTCCAAAAACTAAGATCACGGCTTCTGGTTCCATTGCTTCATGACAAATAGAAAAGGAAAAAGTTGAAGCAGTGACAGATTTTATCTTTATGGGCTCCAAAAATCATTGCAAACCATGACTGCAGCCATGAAATTAAAAGACGGGGAACACATGTATACCTGTGGCGGATTCATTTTGATATTTGGCAAAACTAATACAGTTATGTAAAGTTTAAAAAAAAAAAAAAAAAAGACGGTTGCTCTTTGGAAGAAAAGCTGGAACAAACTTAGACAGAGACATCACTTTAAAAGCAGAGACATCACTTGGTCAACAAAGGTCCATCTAGTCAAAGCTATGGTTTTTCCAGTACAGATGTGAGTGTTGGTCCATAAAGAAGGCTGAGTGCCAAAGAATTGGTGCTTTCAAATTGTGGTGCTGAAGAAGACTCTTGAGAGTCCCTTGGACAACAAGGATATCAAACCAGTCAATTCTAAAAGAAATCAACCCTGAATATTCATTGGAAGCATTGATGCTGAAGCTGAAGTGCCCATACTTTGGCCATCTGATGTGAATAATCAACTCATTGGAAAAGACTCTGATGCTGGGGAAGATTGAAGGCATGAGAAGAGAGTGACAGAGAATACTTTAATTGGATGGCATCACCAATTCAGTGAACATGAGTTTGAGTGTCTGGGAGGTAGTGGAGGACAGAGAAGCCTGGCATGCTGCAGTCCATGGGGTCTTAAAGAGTCAGACACAACTTAGAGACTGAAATAAAAAGCAAATTACAATGAAAACAAATTAAATAAAAAAAACTTAAAGTTTAAGATTTTGTTTTAATAGATAACTTATCAAAGTATACAACATTTTAAAAATTCAGTGTGTATTAAATGACTTACTGCTACTGCTAAGTCACTTCAGTCGTGTCCAACTCTGTGCGACCCCATAGACAGCAGCCCACCAGGCTCCTCTGTCCCTGGATTCTCCAGGCAAGAACACGAGTGGGTTGCCATTTCTTTCTCCAGTGCATGAAGGTGAAAAGTGAAAGTGAAGTCGCTCAGTCCTATCCGACTCTTCGCGACCCCATGGACTGCAGCTCACTGGGGTCCTCCGTCCCTGGGATTTTCCAGGCAAGAGTACTGGTGTGGGCTGCCATTTCCTTCTCCATATATGACTTAGTATTGGGGCAATGTGAATGCAAACAAAGTGTATTTCAAATACGTTAAAACAAAAGGAAGTTTTAAGTATGTTTGCTTCATTCACTGGAACGTGAAAAATTGGGGAAAAAAAACATATTTGCAGTGGTAACATTACCTTTTCCAAGATAATCGAATCAAATAATCCATTTAAAATGTGCTTATGTGTTAAAATTTTATTAATATAGTATCAGGTCTCAATTGTGTAATAACATATATTTCCACCAGATGGTGGTAGATGCTCAACTAATATTAAATATCATTCTACCATTTCAGTATCTGGCAATGTTTAAAGTTTTTGGTCTTTTCAGAGACTTTCATATCCATATGCTATGAATAATTTCCAAATTCTGTACAAATCTCAATTTTTTCTAAATGCATTAATAGGACTGAAGTTACTGGAAACAAGTTTACTAGAGCTCTAAAACAGTAGTAATAGAATAATTTTCAACTTTACATTTTTAAAGAGCATGAACAAATACTTGGAAAGAGGATTAAAGAGGCAACCATTTGCTAAGTTTTCTATTATCAAAAAGTATCCAGGAAAATATATTATTTATTTACATATGCCGTATTTATTTTTTTATGCTTTGTATAATGTTCATAAAGAGAATTAAATGATTTATTACATGGAAGTGATTTGTGCATTTAAAAAAGCTTGAAATGATTTTAATGGTATATCAATAATTAGATATGCAGTATTTATATAATTCAGTGTTTTAAAAGCATAAAATGGTTTTGCAGCATCTTCACATTGGATACAATATACAGCCATGACTTTTGGGAAGAAACGTGAGTGAAACAGAGAAAGTCAGGCTCCACTTCCAGGGCAGACTGCTGTCTCAAGTAACAATGAATTTCATATTTCCTGACTCTTCCACTCTAAATTATTCCTCACCATGACACATGATCTATAATTCATGATTAACTCACTCCATTTAAAATTTTAATTGTCTTCACGAATCTGTTCATACAAAATTTAAGATGTTTAAAATTCTTTACAGTGTAAAATCTGAGGGTTCCTGAGAGGATATTTTTTTCATTTGCCAATAAAGTTTCTTTAATATGTTCATTGATATTATCTTCAAGAATAAAAGAAAAACTATTGCAAGAGTTCTTATTTTTTAAGGAGACTTATCTAATGCATTCCAGAGCAAGGTTTTCTTTCTTTCTTTGTTTTTTCTTTTAGATCCTTTTTTTTTTTATTACATAGTTTCAGGATATTTTAAATTTTCAAGCAGTTTATCCTTTACATTTTTTCTATTCTCTATGGACAAGCATATTCACAAATTGATTAGCTTTGGTCAATGTTCTAACAAATTTTGACAAAAATAGATGGGAAAAAAACAAGGTATATTTCAGAGTTTACAGTCTATGATGAGAATCATAACATGAGAATCATTTACATATATATGATACTTTCCTGATAAGCTGAAGTCTAATTTCAATAAGAATGTGTCTAATTTTATTTTGGTTCAAATGGGCATGTGAGAAAGCACATTTGTATCACTAATATACTGATAGAAGATATGGACATTGCCTTACATTTCTGATAAAACCTTCCAGGAAACACAGTAGGTGTCAAAATATAATATTCCATTTTAAATATTTACATTCAATTAGCTAATGCACTAGAGTTACAGAAGTGTTACACATAGGGACCTATTAAAAATGAAGTGGATCTAGATTTAAGTTAGTTCTTATTCCATAAATATAGAATCAAAAAGATTGAAATTTATTTGTTTTTGGTAATACCCACTATTATGCCTGACTCTTTCCTTTTCTTTATTTTACTTTGTCTTTTTTGCATCACTATTTCCAGGTACTTCCTAGCCAGCACAATGTTTTCAGCCCATGTTTCCATTCTGCAGCAATATCCCACCCAGCTGACAATGTAAAAATTTGAATCAGATGTTCATAATGCAGATCATTAACCACTGGGCATATCTCAGTCCACATGGTATATGCTTCAGATAAAAGTAATGTAATAATTCTCATTTATCTTTTCTAATATAAAAATTATCTATAAAAATGCTGAGTCTGATTTCTTCATGGCAGCTATCAGAGCTGAGTAGCTGCTGCCCTACTTAGATTATGTCTGATTAGTTCCTCAAACTTCTTCTAACTACCTTTTGGATTTCTGTAAATGATCCTATATGTCAGTTAACATTTATTATCACATTAGTGCTGTTACTATTTCCTAGAGTAGTGAATTCTTTCTCTGGCCTCATGTCACTCTCAAAATGAAAAAAAAAAGAAAAAAGAAAAAGATTAAGAAAACACATTTGGCAAGAAAAATGAGAAACAGCTTATTAATTTGCATAAGTGAACAGTATTTCTGTGTACTTAATACCAAGTTAACCTCTAGTCCCCTGTAGGAACAATAATCTGTGACTCCTGCTTAAAACCTATCCAACATGATACCATTATTTAAAATATTTTTGCTCCAGGAAAAGTGGTGTGCTATAATTTTCATTTTAAAAACTATAATTTAGCACATAGTTCCAAGACATTGCTTGAAAACTCACCTGTTAAAAGAATACTTTTGTGTACCTCTAGGAATTCTTGAATTTACATAGATGATTGTTTTCTCCTCCATACAAGTAGCACAGATTTACACAGTTGCTTTCTAAGTAGATTTTGGCTCCCTTTCCAAAAACATAATTGTAATAACAGCAGGCCCGTGAGATGCCATGAAAAATATTCATGGCATCTCATTGCATATAAGATGTTCCAGTAAATTTGGAATAATATATAGGATTCTTTATTCTTTAATGCTAGCCTATCTCTTGGAATTTTCAAGAGCTCTGGCCCGGAGAAACTACTAAATAACCCCCAGCAATGACAAATACAATCATATTTTCAAGAATTTTCTTCTTATTCTTGAAATCAGAAACACACTTCAACTTTCTATTAACAAGTACATGTGAATGCATAATTACCTAAAAATGATTTGAATTTAAATTATGTAGGGTTGGATTTAGGATTAGATACAAAATCTATAAGTAGCTATCAGTCAGTTCAGTCGCTGAGTCGTGTCCGACTCTGCGACCCCATGGACTGCAGCACACCAGGCTTCCCTGTCCATCACCCACTCCTGGAGTTTACTCAAGTTCATGTCCGTTGAGTCGGTGACGCCATCCAACCATCCAACCATCCATCTTAGCCTCTGTCAACGCTTCTCCTCCCACCCTCAATCTTTCCCAGCATCAGGGTCTTTTCCAATGAGTCGGTTCTTAGCATCAGGTTGCCAAAGTATTGGAGTTTCAGCTTCAACATCAGTCCTTCCAATGAATATTCAGGACTGATTTCCTTTAGGATGGACTGGTTGGATCTCCTTGCAGTTCAAGGGACTCTCAAGAGTCTTCTCCAACACCATGGTTCAAAAGCATATGGGTAAACATTTATTTCTATCTAGAGACTAACTTCCAAGATGTTGTTGTTGTTCAGTCACTCAGTTGTGTCTGACTCTCACAGAGTCCATGCAACACAATGGTCTGCAGCATGCCAGGCTCCCTGTCCTTCATTAACTATTGGAGTTTGCTCAAACTTAAGTACACTGAGTCAGTGATGCCTCTGATGCCTTGTCCTTTTTGGTCCCCTTCTCCTCATGCCTTCAATCTTTCCCAGCCCCAGGGTCTTTTCCCATGAGTTGGCTCTTTGCATCAGGTGGCCAAAGATTTAGAGCTTCAGTTTCAGCATCAGTTCTTCCAATGAATATTCAGGTTTGATTTCCTTTAGGACTGACTGGTTTGAACTTCTCGCTGTCCAAGGGATTCTCAAGTGTCTTCTCCAGCACCATAGCTTGAAAGCATCAGTTTTTCAGTGCTCAGCCTTTTTTATTGTCCAGCTCTCACATCCATACATTACTACTGGAAAAACTGTATATTTGACTATATGGACCTTCATGGGCAAAGTAATGTCTCTGCTTTTTAATATGTTCTATGTATAAACTGTGGAAAATTCTGAAGGAGATGGGAATACAAGACCACCAGACCTGCTTCCTGAGAAACCTATATGCAGGTCAGGAAGCAACAGCTAGAACTGGACATGGAACAACAGACTGGTTCCAAATAGGAAAAGGAGTACATCAAGGCTGTATATTGTCACCCTGCTTATTTAACTTATATGCAGAGAACATCATGAGAAACGCTGGGCTGGAAGAAGCACAAGCTGAAATCAAGATTGCCGGGAAAAATCTCAATAACCTCAGATATGCAGATGACACCACCCTTATGGCAGAAAATAAAGAGGAACTACAGAGCCTCTTGATGAAAGTGAAAGAGGAGAGTGAAAAAGTTGGGTTAAAGCTCAACATTCAGAAAATGAAGATCATGGCATCTGGTCCCATCACTTCATGGGAAATAGATGGGGAAACAGTGGAAACAGTGTCAGACTTTATTTTGTTGGGCTCCAAAATCACTGCAGATGGTGACTGCAGACATGAAATTAAAAGATGCTTACTCCTTGGAAGGAAAGTTATGACCAACCTAGATAGCATATTCAAAAGCAGAGACATTACTTTGCCAACAAAGGTCCGTCTAGTCAAGGCTATGGTTTTTCCAGTGGTCATGTATGGATGTGAGAGTTGGACTGTGAAGAAAGCTGAGTGCCAAAGAATTGATGCTTTTGAACTGTGGTGTTGGTGAAGACTCTTGGGAGTCCCTTCGACTGCAAGGAGATCCAACCAGTCCGTTCTAAAGGAGATCAGTCCTGGGTGTTCTTTGGAAGGAATGATGCTAAAGCTGAAACTCCAGTACTTTGGCCACCTCATGCAAAGAGTTGACTCATTGGAAAAGACTCTGATGCTGGGAGGAATTGGGGGTAGGAGGAGAAGGGGACAACAGAGGCTGAGATGGCTGGATGGCATCAGTGACTCGATGGATGTGAGTTTGAGTGAACTCTGGGAGTTTGTGATGGACAGGGAGGCCTGGTGTGCTGCAATTCATAGGGTTGCAAAGAGTTGGACACAACTGAGCGACTGAACTGAACTGAACTGATGTATAAACAGGATCTATATAAACCCTCTTTTTGTGCTCAAATGGTAAAGAATCTGCAATGCAGAAGACCTAGATTTGATCCCTGGGTTGGGAAGATCCCCTGGAGGAGGACATGGCAGCCCACTCTCATATTCTTGCCTGGAGAATCCCCATGGATAGAGTAACCTGGCAAGCTACAATCCATGGGGTCACAATGAGTTAGACACTACTGAGCAACTGAGCAACTAAGCAACAGCAGCAGCCACATATATAAACATGTATAAACATCTCATTACCATCTCTCTTGCTTTGGTTGCATTTTCATGAACAATAATAGAAAAAATAAATTGAATCACATTTGTATGCTTCAATAAATTACGTTATTTAAAAATAGCAACTGAGATTTATTTGACTTAATTTAAATACAAAGTAATCTCCTTTCCTGCATTTTCTAGCTGATGAATTCCTTTCACATTGTACTATTATAAGACATCCCTATCTTTGCAACGGGATATTTCCTCTTCTACAAAGTCGGAAATGATTGAATAAAAGCTGATCTCAGATAGTGTCTGGGTATAACCAGCAGGTGATTGTTTAGAACTTAGATCAATCTAAGTTTATTCTGAAGGAGAAGTATTTCATTATTGATGTTGTTTAAAGCTACCAGGTCAAGGTGAAAAAATAGACCAACTTTTCCTTGATTTTATTGTTGTTCAATTCTGTATAGATAATACATAGTGTTGCCACAGCCCATGTCAACCCTCCCTCCCCCTACCAAATCTAGACCACTGATACTTGCTTCCACTCACTTCTCTCACCTCATTGTGCAAATGGTCCTAGATCAAAACAGGAATTCCGTCTGTCCTAGAATCAGGGCAATCATAATGTAGGAAACAGAAAAGTGAAAATCTAACAGAAGCCTGAGCTAGAAAAGAAAAGAAAGTAGAAATAAATTCTATTCTTTTCTATTTATTTCTACTTTCTTTAGACCTGTAATGGGCTTTGTAGCAAGGATTAATAAACTTTTGTTGTGTTAAAAAAAAAAGAATTAAATAAAAAGATTTAAGATATCACCAGAAAAGGCAGTTTTAGTTCTACCAACCAGCAGGTTACAGGCATTATGCTCCTGAAAGCTACCTAGTTTGAGTTAAGGACTGGTGAGATTAATGATGTATCCTAATTAAGAGTGAACGAATGCAGACCTCAAACTTGGACTCAAGTTCCTTGCTGTCCTTGGCTCACACCCTCTTTTTGTGCTTTCAACATGGACCTCATAAATGAATACCATCCTACAATTTCATATGGTTTACACGTGACAAAACATCAGAAAAAATTACTTATCCTTATTAATTAATTTATTTTTATTTTGGTTACATTTGCAAGCAAATACTATCACTACCTGGAGAAAGAAAAGTCCACCTACTCCTTTCTTCCTTCATTGCTAGTTTATTTATTGTCCAGTCCCCAAGGGAAGGCTCCATTCCCTCCTAGGTGTATAACACACTGACTTGCTTCAGAGCCATTTACACTTGGATTTCTTTTATCATTCAACTTTCTGTATTTCATGGGTCCAAGTTCTGCATTAAATTCTTTCCAATAAAAAGTAGTTAAAGGGTTTAAAGATCCAGAAAGTTATAATTTAGATGTGTTGCCTCCATGGGGCAGCAAAACAAGAGCCATTTGACTCTATACATTTGCTGACCTTTTGTTTTGCATTTGCAAAGGAAGTGCCTCTTTGTTAGTGTCTGGTCTTGAAAATTGCCTCTGTAATGGGTCTACTTAACCCTTTAATATTTCATGAGAACTTTTTGCTATGTATTGTATGTATACATCTCTCAAGGGGTAGGAATAATTTTATGTGTGAATTTTATTTAAGTGCACATAAAAATCTTTGTTTTTTTTTGGTTTTTTTGGCCTTATGTTTTCTTCAAAGTGCTTCAAAGTGTTCTTATTTTTTTCTTTGGTTTGATGATGCATTATATTCTACCTGCAAGACAGAAGGGGTTTGTATGCTTGAATGGAGACAATAATTCTGAGATAAAATATAAGTTCAAAAATAGTTAAACTTCCTTTATTGATATAAATTATTAAAGGTCTTGTTTTTAAGCTTTAAAGTTAAAACAGGTGCACAGGATTGCAGGTAAGGTCGTTTAAGGTTTATTTGTTTTAGAGAAAAGTGTGGTAAACAAATACATCCTGAGGTAGCCTGCCTCCATTATCAATTTTTTAATCATTAAAAACCAGTGTTTTCAGAGGCTTCTGTTGACATTTCTATAAGACTGTGGCCACATTCAATAAATAGAATAAAGGCTAAAGGCCAAATTTCCCTTGGATTAAATTTTTTAGGAAATATTTGTATTACCAATGTTTTAAAAGGATTTTTAACATTAAGTTGCCAATGCCATGGAAGCAATTTAAACTTTTATGAGATCATTTGGTATCATTCTCTATCAGCATTGAATGGTCATATACTTAGTGCAGAACAGCAACCCAAAAATGAAATTGGATAAAAGGTCTATGTTCCTGCAAAATAGTTCTAGAGTTTTTACTGTTTTTTTTTTCTTAATTCTAAAATGATACATATTTTACAATGCATAATTGCACTATTAATTTTCAAATGAACAATGCAAATTAGAAGAGATATAGTCTGTCCACAAATAAATTATTAATGTAGTTAAATTCAGGAAGGCTTGTGTGATTTGTAAATGGATCTGGGAGAAGTTATTGAAAAGGTTTTAGTTTTTCTTCTAAATTGGCTGCTCTGCTATTCTTCAAATATTTAATATAGTTCAATATTAAAGAATGCAGATATTTTTAAGAAGTAATTTGGAAGGTTTTCTTGATTTTTCTTATTATCTCATGCTTTTTTTGAGTCAATGAATTGAAATTAAATGTTTACCTTTGATACAATTCAATCCAATGAGCATAAGTAATATAAAAAGCTATTGTTTTTTAGTTTCCTATGGTATTATTCATTCATTCTTCCATTTAATCTTCCATTAATTCATTTAGCACCTGTATCTTGGGTGACCAGTCTGTGCCAGGAATTGTGCTAAACATTAATGATATGAAAAATAGGCTGTCAAGGTCTTTATTTTTGTGCAGGTTCTGACAGAAAAGTGTGAGCAAACTCAACAA
Source organism: Bubalus bubalis (assembly GCF_019923935.1). Classification (NCBI taxonomy): domain Eukaryota; kingdom Metazoa; phylum Chordata; class Mammalia; order Artiodactyla; family Bovidae; genus Bubalus; species Bubalus bubalis. Next base: position 44,689,422 of record NC_059169.1, read on the forward strand.
GGAAATAAATACTGTGCAGTATAATATGCACTAATGAAATTCAAGGGTGCTACAGAAGCAAAATGCCTGTTGGGAAGAATAAAAGGATTACCAAAAGAAGAGTCAAGGTAGGCAACTGGAAGATTACTAGGATTCTAGATAATTAATACATGGGAAGAAAATTTCAGGTAGAAAAATCAAAAACTCAAAATTGAAAAAAATAATAAGTGGGAAGACACAAAGAAAGAGAAGTATGGCTTAAATATGGGTTCTTGTGGAGGAAATGGTGAAGGCAAAGGGCAAGGGCCACACCACAATTATTTTGTATGGAGTTAAGATTAATATTAAAATGGAAAAGGTCAGTTTTAATTCCAATCCCAAAGAAAGGCAATGCCAAAGAATGCTCAAACTACCACAAACTTGCACTTATCTCATATGCTAGTTAAGTAGTGCTCAAAATTCTACAAGCCAGGCTTCAGCAATACTTGAACCGTCAGCTCCCAGATGCTCAATCTGGTTTTAGAAAAGGCAGAGGAACCAGAGATCAAATTGCCAACACCTGCTGGACCATGGAAAAAGCAAGAGAGTCAAAAAAAACATCTCTTTCTGCTTTACTGACTATGCCAAAGCCTTTGACTGTGTGGATCACAATAAACTGTGGAAAATTCTTCAAGAGATGGGAATACCAGACCATCTGACCTACTTTTTGAGAACCCTATATGCAGATCAGGAAGCAACAGTTAGAACTGGACATGGAACAACAGACTGGTTCCAAAGAGGAAAAGGAATACGTCAAAGCTGTATATTGTCACCCTGCTTATTTAACTTATATGCATCATGAGAAATGCTGGCCTGGAGGAAGCACAAGCTGGAATCAAGATTGCCAGGAGACATATCAATAACCTCAGATATGCAGATGACACCACCCTTATGGCAGAAAGTGAAGAGGAACTAAAAAGCCTCTTGATGAAAGTGAAAGTGGAGAGTGAAAAAGTTGGCTTAAAGCTCAACATTCAGAAAACGAAGATCATGGCATCTGGTCCCATCACTTCATGGGAAATAGATGGGGAAACAGTGGAAACAGTGTCAGACTTTATTTTTGGGGGCTCCAAACTCACTGCAGATGGTGATTGAAGCCATGACATTAAAAGACACTCTTTGGAAGGAAAGTTATGACCAACCTAGATAACATATTCAAAAGCAGAGACATTACTTTGCCAACAAAGGTCCATCTAGTCAAGGCTATTGTTTTTCCAGTGGTCATGTATGGATGTGAGAGTTGGACTGTGAAGAAAGCCGAGTACCAAAGAATTGATGCTTTTGAACTGTGGTGTTGGAGAAGACTCTTGAGAGTCCCTTGGACTGCAAGGAGATCCAACCAGTCCATTCTGAAGGAGATCAGCCCTGAGATTTCTTTGGAAGGAATGATGCTAAAGCTGAAACTCCAGTACTTTGGCTACCTCATGCAAAGAGTTGACTCATTGGAAAAGACTCTGATGCTGGGAGGGATTGGGGGCCGGAGGAAAAGGGAACGACAGAGGATGAGATGGCTGGATGACATCACTGACTTGATGGACATGAGTTTCTGTGAACTCCGGAAGTTAGTGATGGACAGGGAGGCTTGGTGTGCTGCAGTTCATGGGGTCACGGAGAGTCAACACGATTGAGTGACTGAACTGAACTGAAGACTAATAAAATACACAGGAACTTAGAGAATATATCTTTCATTCAGTTGTCAGATACATACATCGGGTCACTGTGTATGTGACACACATATTATACATGATATTTAAATATCATATTGAAATTGAGAAAACACAAATCTATCCATTGTTCTATATTGCCAGGTGGAGAAAAATATCACTTTAGGAGCTTGGTTCTAGGTTAGCCTTTGAAAGCCTAAAGTTAAGTTTAGAGATGTTAAAAGAGAAAGATGGAAACAACAGAAGAAAATTTTCAGAAAAAAGTTAGGCATGCTAATACTTAGGTCAATAGGTTTTACTTTCTTATTTTATATTATTTTTTAAATATAGAAGAACAACTTGAAAAGATATCTATTTTAGCTCCTATATTCTACTAATTTCCTCCATCAGTTCAGTTCAGTTCAGTCACTCAGTCGTGTCTGAATCCCATATATCTTTAATAGATATATTCATAATTCAAGTACATATAATTATAGATGTATATTATATAAATATATATAATCACATAGAGATATATATAGAGAGATGTATGCAATATTTTTAAGATGTTATGGACTTCAGGAGGGGAAAACTGTCATTTGATTTAGCTGATAAAAGATAAAAATGATCAATTTATTATTTGGGGGAATAAAATATTACAGTTTTAAACTTTTGTTAATTTAGGAGTTGTAAAGTACAATTTTAAAACTGATTTACAGAGTGATTCCTCACATTAGCAACAATTCAGTGTGTAAATTCATAAAGTTGTCTTTATAGAGTATTTAGTTTCTTTACTTTGCAACTTAAAGCTATCTATTATGGCTATTGTCAGGTTATCTCTTTTACCTAAGGCTGCTCCTAACCTCTATTTTCAAGACTACTGGAATTAGACAATTAACAGCATTAGTATAGTTGATGGTCTTGTCTGTAGGAATAGTAATAGGCTTCAGCATGAGTAGGGTTTTATAATGGAACATATACAGAATAACCATTAAGCATATTTGTCATGGTAATTTTATTTGTGGCTCCTATAGTGGAGTTCTCAATAACCAGCTAATACTTTGTACTGACAAAATATGTATTTGAAAACCTGACTTTTCCAATGATATGTGCTACAGAATAAAGGATTTGTATTTAGGTTATGAATAATTCAAACAGAACCTAATTGACCATTGCAGTAGTAATATTAAAATTTCAATTCACCTGTACTGTGCCTTGAATTGAATATTTAACAGAACTCAATAAACTTAACTAGCTAATTAATATTAATCAGCAAGAAAATTATATAAACATTAATCATTATAAATATGAATCAAACCAATATTTTAATGTTCTCTGATCATTTTAAGAAGGGAAATATAGTTTCACAGTGAATTATTTTTTAAGTTAGGAATATAGGTAATTCACATAGACAATAGACACATTAATTATTAAGATAAGTTCAGCTTATATGATACTTTCAAGCTCAATGGGGTACAGTGATGCATGGTACCAGACAAAACAGAGTAACAAAGCCTCCAATTCCAAGCATTCTAAGCAATTACTAATGAATCCATTTCATATGTCCGCCTGCAGATGAAAGGTCTGCCCTCACTTGAATCCATTTTTCCCATTTCCATTCAACAGTAGAAGCTGATTTTAAACCAGCAGAGAAAATGATTGTAGTACAGAAATCCTCATAAAAGTCTAATGGCAACCCACTCCAGTGTTCTTGCCTGGAGAATCCCAGGGAAGGCGGGGCCTGGTGGGCTGCCGTCTATGGGGTCGCACAGAGTCAGACACGACTGAATCAACTTAGCAGCAGCGGCAGCAGCAAGAAGAGTTATGGAGAAGGCAATGGCAACCTACTCCAGTACTCTTGCCTGGAAAATCCCGTGGACGGAGGAACCTGGTAGGCTGCAGTCCATGGGGTCGCGGAATCGGACATGACTGAGCAACTTCACTTTCACTTTTCACTTTCATGCATTGGAGAAGGAAATGGCAACCTACTCCTGTGTTCTTGCCTGGAGAAACCCAGGGATGGCGAAGCCTGGTGGGCTGCTGTCTGTGGGGTCGCACAGAGTTGGAGATGACTGAAGCAACATAGTGGTAGCAAGAAGAGATATATACCATTTTCCAACACATTCTTAGTGTTCCTGGTGGAGTAAAAAAATGTATTATCTGAGAGGAGATAGTTGACCTGAGTTAGGCTTTAAAGTGGTATTTCCAGATTCATGAAGTACTGAATAAATTTGTGATAAGTTCAGTAACCTGGGGTGATTCTGTGAGTGGCAAGGTAAAGAGATTATGCTAAAGAGGTGAGCTGAGTGTAGAATATGAATATCTCTGTTTGTTACATTAATGACATTAACTTGGAGGTAATAAGCATGATTGTAAGTCAATTCAGTTCAGTTCAGTTAAGTTCAGTCGCTCAGTTGTGTCCAACTCTTTGCGACCCCATGAATCGCAGCACGCCAGGCCTCCCTGGCCATCACCATCTCCCAGAGTTCCACAAACTCACGTCCATCGAGTCGGTGATGCCATCCAGCCATCTCATCCTCTGTCGTCCCCATTTCCTCTCACCCCCAATGCCTCCCAGCATCAGAGTCTTTTCCAATGAGTCAACTCTTCGCATGAGGTGGCCACAAGTACTGGAGTTTCAGCTTTAGCATGAGTCCTTCCAAAGAACACCCAGGGCTCATCTCCTTTAGAATGGACTGGTTGGATCTCCTTGCAGTCCAAGGGACTCTCAAGAGTCTTCTCCAACACCACAGTTCAAAAGAATCAATTCTTCAGCGCTCAGCTTTCTTCACAGTCTAACTCTTGCATCCATACATGACCACGAGAAAAACCATAGCCTTGACTAGACAGATCTTTGTTGGCAAAGTAATGTCTCTGCTTTTCAATATGCTATCTAGGTTGGTCATAACTTTTCTTCCAAAGAATAAACGTCTTTTAATTTCATGGCTGCAGTCACCATCTGCAGTGATTTTGGAGCCCCCCAAAATAAAGTCTGACACTGTTTCCACTGTTTCCCCATCTATTTCCCATGAAGTGATGGGACCAAATGCCATGATCTTCATTTCTGAATGTTGAGCTTTAAGCCAACTTTTTCACTCTCCACTTTCACTTTCATCAAGAGGCTTTTTAGTTCCTCTTCACTTTCTGCCATAAGGGTGGTATCATCTGCATATCTGAGGTTATTGATATTTCTCCCAGCAGTCATGATTCCAGCTTGTGCTTCTTCCAGCCCAGCATTTCTCATGATATACTCTGCATATAATTTAAATAAGCAGGGTGACAGTATACAACTTTGACGTACTCTTTTTCCTATTTGGAATCAGTCTGTTGTTCCATGTCCAGTTCTAACTGTTGTTTCTGACCTGTGTATAGGTTTCTCAGGAGGCAGGTCAGATGGTCTGGTATTCCCATCTCTTTCAGAGTTTTCCACAGTTTATTGTGGTCCTCATAGTCAAAGGCTTTGGGATAGTCAATAAAGCAGAAATAGATGTTTTCTGGACTCTTGCTTTTTCCATGGTCCAGCGGATATTGGCAATTTGATCTCTGGTTTCTCTGCCTTTTCTAAAACCAGTTTGAACATCTGGAAGTTCACTGTTCATGTATTGCAGAATCCTGGTTTGTAGAATTTTGAGCATTACTTTACTAGCATGTGAGATGAGTGCAGTTGTGCGGTAGTTTGAGCATTCTTTGGCATTGCCTTTCTTTGGGATTGGAATGAAAGCTGACCTTTTCCAGTCCTGTGGCCACTGCTGAGTTTTCCAAATTTGCTGGCATATTGAGTGCAGCACTTTCACAGCATCATCTTTCAGGATTTGAAAGAACTCCACTGGAATTCCATCAGCTCCACTAGCTTTGTTTATAGTAATGCTTTCTAAGACCCACTTAACTTCACATTCCAGGATGTCTGGCTCTAGGTGAGTGATCACACCATCGTGATTATCTTGGTCATGAAGATCTTTTTTGTATAGTTCTTCTGAAAAATAACTGAGAAAATATTAGCAACCAAGAACAATTTTAGAAAACTGCTGAGTACAACAAGATTGTAAATTGCAAAGACTGAGGGCATAGGAAGGCAATAAATAAGGACTGAGAGATTATAAATCTCTAGTGATGCAGTCTAGATATAATTTGATGATGGAGCTTCCCCTATGGCTCAGCTGGTAAAGAATCCATCTGCAATGCAGGAGACCTGGGTTCCATCCCTGGGCTAGGATCTTCTCCTGGAGAAGGGAAAGGATGCACATTCAAGTGATCTGGCCTGGAGAATTGCATGTACTGTATAGTCCATGGGGTTGCAGAAAGTCATACACAACTGAGTGACTTTGACTTGTACTTTTTCACTTTCAGTAGGAAATAGCAGTGAAGAATAGAGAATCTATTTTGCGACCAGTTTTCCCATCATAGGACTGAGTGCATTCGTCATTTTACAGGTATAATTGAAATTCTAAACTGAAGAACCTAGATAGACCAACCTAGATAGCATATTGAAAAGCAGAGACATTGCTTTGCCAACAAAGGTCCATCTAGTCAAGGCTATGGTTTTTCCCGTGGTCATGTATGGATGTGAGAGTTGGACTGTGAAGAAAGCTGAGCACTGAAGAATTGATGCTTTTGAACTGTTGTGTTGAAGAAGATTCCTGAGAGTCCCTTGGACTGCAAGGAGATCCAACCAGTCCATTCTAAAGGAGATCAGCCCTGGGTGTTCTTTGGAAGGACTGATGCTAAAGCTGAAACTCAGTACTTTGGCCACCTGATGTGAAGGGTTGACTCATTGGAAAAGACTCTGATGCTGGGAGGGATTGGCGGCAGGCGGAGAAGGGGACGACAGAGGATGAGATGGCTGGATGGCATCACTGACTCGATGGACGTGAGTTTGAGTGAACTCCAAGAGTTGGTGATGGCCAGGGAGGCCTGGCGAGCTGCGATTCATGGGTCACAAAGAGTCGGACACAACTGAGGGACAGAACTGAAATGAACTGAAACTGAAGAAAATGCTTCAGTGAGAGAAAAAGAAGTTTAGTTTGGATTTCAGTTTGAAGTCTCTCCATAGAATATTTAAGTAAATAAGAAATTTATTTGGCAATGAAATTTGGGATGAAGATTGGATTTGAGGTATAATTACAGTTACGGGAACGGATGACATCTGCCAAGAAGATGCTGCTGCTGCTGCTGCTAAGTTGCTTCAGTCGTGTCTGACTCTGTGCGACCCTATGGACAGCAGCCCACCAGTGTCCTCTATCCACAGGCAAGAATACTGGAGTGGGTTGCCATTTCCTTCTCCACTGCCAGGAAGACCCAAGAGTAAAACCAGAGAAGTGGGAGGTTTCACCTTGACAGGGCAGGCAGAGGTAGAGGAACAGAAAGGGACACTGTGGTACAATAGTCAGAAATGTTGAAGTGAAGGAGAAAAAAATTAAAACTACATTGAAGACAATAAAGAGTAGAAAAAAAGATGGTTTTAGAAAAAAATCACCCTATTTTTGGAATAGGGTGAGTCAATACTGTTAGGGTATATTAATAAAACATAATAAATTTATAAAACTGAATAAAACACAATTTTAGCTTTTGTCTAATTAGCAGATAATAACATTAGTAAAACATTTTCAATAAAGCGGTGATGACAGTCATTCAATTTTTATCTGACTAATGGCTTCAAAGTACTTTTGTGTCAAAAAAAATGAGAAATTTCTCTTTCAAATAGATACCATTTTTCAAAGCAGACACATGGCTCAAACAAACTGAATTATTTGGAGTAGTTTAAATAGACATGTGAGTAATTCTTATGCTTAGCAAGGACTTTTTTTGTTTAAATTTACCTGTTGACAGTCTGGGACAATACAAATGATTTAAATAATAATTCAACCTTTTGTGTTTTAGAGCTGACCTGATATTTATAGAACAAGAATGCCAGAAAGTATAAATAGGTCATTCCCCATGTCCCTATAATACGAGAGAGCCAAGGGCTATGTATGCAAATTACATTGACTTTTAACTTTGGAAAATTTATTTATTTATTTAACACATTTATCAAACTAGTGATGAATATATTATCTGAATTACAAGCAAGACTTCAGAATTGATAGAGGGCTCACTCTTAAGATGGCTCACTATGTTGACCCGATCAAGATAAAACACAGAATGTTAAGAAATAAAAAGAAACTGAAAAAAATCAACTCCCCAAAATATTAGATGTAGGTTTAATTTATTTGATCAAGGGGGCATATTTAATCATAAAATAAACTGACCTAGAACCCACATTGCTACCCTTCATTCCTCAGGTTAGGAATGTTCTCATTCTTTCTAAAGAAAAGATGCAAAGCTTGGTGTTCCAATCAAGTATTCAATTCAAGTGACTTTCTTCCATTCATATGCACAAATGTGTATTACTTGTCTTAAAAATGCTTAAAAGTTTGTGTTCATTTTTTCAATGTACTTCCATTTTTAAAAAGTGCTCTAACAGCAAGGTGCTATGTTTTTAAAGCAAGTTTAGATTGAAGTATTGATCAATAACAGAAGTTTATCTTTGTATAAAATTTACCACAACTAGAAATATAAGTATATAGGGTTTCAAACACAGAGCTAGATAATATATCCAAAAAGTTTAAGGTGCAAATAACAGAGGATGAGATTTTCCTAGAGTGCAATACTTCCAAAACTAGCAAGAAGACTATACTATATATCCACTGTCTCTATTTACCCTCTTTTTTGTTATGAACTCAGGGTTCCCATAAGTGAGTGAAAGTCGTTCATGTCCGACTCTTTGCAACCCCATGGACTTAGTCCATGGACTTCTCCAGGCCAGAATACTGGAGTGGGTAGCCTTTCCCTTTGCCAGGGGATCTTCCCAACCCAGAGATCGAACCCAGGTCACCAGCATTGCAGGCAGATTCTTTACCAGCTGAGCCACGTACTTATAAATGCCTTGAAGGTGAAATTAATTCAGCTCAATTCTGTCTTAATACATATTCTGGTGAAACAAAATCAGCTATTAAAGAGAGAGGCAGACCATAGTCAATCATGCCCAACCACAAATTTCCTTATGTCATTCCTATTCCAGTAGAGCCCTGAATTGTCTCTTTGTGGTCGTGAATCTTAGATGGTAGAAGATTCACTACTCACCAGTGTCACGTTTGCTGGATGAGATCTGAATCTGACCAGCCATACTACCATAAATGAAAGAGGAACTTAGGCCAGCATCACTTGAATTCCAACTCTGTCAATTCCCTTTATTATAGCTGTGAGAAAGAAGGAATGGGGTTTTTCTGAGCCTGTTGCCCTAAGTGTCAACATGGTATATTAAACACAAGGTGGCTCAGGAATGTGTTTGTTACTAGCAGACTTCCAGCTGCTTGAGCAGGGAGGGCATCAATGAATGTAGAGCAAGTGATGGAGGCCCAATCCTTCAAAGCCTACCAGAAGGCTTTGGCAATGTTACTAACCAGGGTCTTGGGCTCCTTAAGCAATAGAAATTGGTAAGAGGCCAGGGAAAAATTTCATGCAAGGCTTTACTGGGGCTCCTGCTATAGCAGGAGAGAGTGAGAACAAGCAGTATATTCCCTTGCTTGCTCACTCCCTGAGAAGGGGAGCAGGTTCCTTATATGGGATGGGGGCTTGGTTCAGGCGTCAGACAAGAGAGGTACTTAGGTGGTTTGCTCACCTCATTGGTAGTGTTGCATGCAGGGTGCCTGTATGCTGCTGTTGTTTCTGACCCCTGCTTCTGCTCCCACCTCTTCAGAATTGGCAGTTGAGTTTCCAGTCTTTTTATATATTGTTCATAAGTTGCCCCAACTGGACATGCATACAATATTTTTAGTCTCTTATAATTTCTTTATATTTTGCTGCTTAGTGAGCCAGGTACAAGCACTGCAGCCAAGGGTCCCAGGTTCTAGCCTGTCTTGGAAACACTCTTCAGAGCCCTGTTCATGATGACCTTCCCATATCTCCTGAACATGAGCCTTCACTGATGGTAATAGTTTTTGGAATCAATTCCTTCAGTTTACATACAGTAAAGTCAGTGCCCGTAGAAGGCAATGGCACCCTACTCCAGTACTCTTGCCTGGAAAATCCCATGGATGGAGGAACCTGGTGGGCTGCAGTCCATGGGGTCGCTAAGAGTCGGACACTACTGAGTGACTTCACTTTCACTTTTCACTTTCATGCATTGGAGAAGGAAATGGCAACCCACTCCAGTGTTCTTGCCTGGAGAATCCCAGGGACGGGCGAGCCTGGTGGGCTGCCGTCTATGGTGTCGCACAGAGTCGGACACGACTGAAGTGACTTAGCAGCAGCAGCAGCAACGTCAGTGCCAGATAGTTCCTGGCCTTGGGCCAAAAACAATTCTATGTCTGCCAGCCCACAGATTCCAACAGATGATTTCATCTTCTTCTCAAAAGACCACACAACACACTCAAGGGGTGTAGTGGCTTTTGAAACAGCTTGACTCATAAAATGACTTGGTACATACCCATCTCCTAGATGCACATTTCACACATGGATAGGTCAAGAAAATGAAAAAGCAGCATCTGCATCACAGGAAACAATCCAAAAATAAAGAAAGAGTTAACAAAATGAGAAAATATCACCAGGTATCAGACTTAGAGTCCTTCTCATCCCAGATCCACAAAGACATACAAGCCCCCATGTGAAAAGGCCATAATGACAAATACCTAACAACAGCAGAGTTTGTGAACAGACCCCACTCAGTACTTGTGCTAAAATGAGCCTCTCCCTCATAGTGGTCTGAACCTCACCGTAGCTCGTGGACAGAAAACTTGGCAGGCTACAATCCATAGTGTCACAAAAAGTCAGACATAACTAAAATGACTTAGCATACATGCATGCATGTGGCCTGTTGTCAACATTTTTTAAAATCATTTCATAGCTTTATTTCTTAATTTCTTTATTTTGCTCTGAATTGCTTAATATAAATTGCCAAATAGCAATTGACTTTTGTCTCCTAACTCCCACTCCAATATGATCATTTACTGCTTATGATGTAAACAAACAAAATATTTTGAAGCAATCTAAAATACACTGGTTGAAAACTTGTACTGAATAATTAAGGTTATATTAATAGAATGATTCAAAATTTATAATAAAATGCCTCCTTAACCTTGCTTATTTGAAATAATGATATAGAATTCTGCAGATGAAGGGAAAAGTGCTGGGAACCACCATGGGAGATCCCACCCATGACAAGGTCATGTGGAAGAGATCTGATGAGCAAGGCGGATCAGAACTCAAAGGACCCCCTGAATCTGCTCGAGCATCTACCCCAAAACCAAAATCTGTCTACTGTTTATTATATTATGCCTTTCACCAACTCTTCTGACATTAGCAGGGAGCTATCCCCTACCACCTTTCTCTGGAAAAAATCAACTTAGGGCTTTAGTTAATGGACGTGATAGGAGTGTTTCAATTCAAACCCCTTTGATGGCTTTCTAGCTTGCCTGACAGGTTTATCTAGACTCTTGCAGCTATGCACATGATTTTTCACAGCCTCCCAACCGTGAGAGACATGGGAAGCCTAAAACATTCTAAAAATATAGAGCCTTTCAAAGAGTTAAAAACTATTAGAGTAGTGTTGGTGTAGGATTTCATTGTTAAGCCAATGCTTGCTGCCTAGTGCCCATATCCCTTATCCATTGTGCACCTGGGAGTGCATTAGTTAACATAGTTGGAATGTAAGAAAAACAAGTAGCTGCCTTGGAATTAACCACATCAGACCTTTGAGCTAATTGCTTCTTTCTTTGTTGTAACTTACTGCACCTTTGCTCTGTGAGAATATAACTCTGTTTAGCACTTTCTGAGGCTGACATAAATTAGAAATATAAAGTAAAAACACTTCAAGGGAAAATAAGTTTTCTGGTTGAGCAGCCTTTATCAAAAAAGGGTCATAAAATGTCCAGAGGCCTCCAAGGCCAGAAGATAATGTACACAACATTGTTTATGGGAAAGGTATGCAGAAAAAATCCTGGTTTTGATAAAGACAAAACAGATATAATGTTTGGGCTGACTCTGTATCACTTTGCATCTTTCATTTCCCTCTATGTACAAGTCAAGGTATAAAAGTTCCTTTTGAAAATAAAATTATGGGCCTCGCTCACTGAAGCTTGGTCTCCTCGTGTCATTCTTTTTTTTCCTTTTCTCTCCTTTTCTCTCTCTGTTCTTCTTTCAGGATGACTCCTTGGGGCACAGGGGCTCTCTGAGTCCACTTTTTTGCCTGGGCTTCTAAGACCCGATTGGGAAGGTGCCCTGTGTCTTCACCAGGGAGGGGGCGTCCTGCATCCTCACCCCACTGAGAGGGTGCCTGCGGCCTCTGTGAACAGAGCAAGTTCTGTGCCAGGAGATTTATTGGCTTTCTGTGTTAATCAAGAAAGATCAAGCCTCTCTCTCCGCTTTGCTATCCTTTCGCCTATGCCGTCATCCTGAGGGTACACCTGGATCCTGCTGGGGCTGGACCCCGGCAGAAAAGAGTTATTATAAATGTTTTCTTAAGCCCAGTTTATCATTCATATTAACACCTACCTTTCTTCTGTCTCCTGTACCTCTTTTCTCTTTTATCCTTCCTTAATTCTTCTTTTTCTCCCTTTTGTTTTTATTCTGTCAGTGGTTTCATTTTTACCATTCAGGGATTTTACTACAAAGTTCAATTTTAGATTTAAGAAGTGAATGTAGAAATAAAGTACTGTTGTTATTAGTAGTAGTAGCAGTAACAATGGAAGCAACAGCAGCAGAACTGATAACACTACCATTTTCATCATCACCATGATAATTTTCACCTTAACTCTGCAAATATTGCCTGATTTTAAATAACACACTATGCCTTCCTTAATGTGTACTGAAATTCTCTTCCTTAATTTATGAAAATGCCATCATAGAATAAAAAAGACACAATGACAGAATTTGAATTAGATACATATTCTTATAAAAAAATAGGAAATTAAATGCAGTGAAAATTGGCCTATTTTTTAAAGCACGGTGACAGTCCAAAAGACACTTAATATTATATGTTAGATTTTTGGAATACTAGGGGATTTAATATAATTTACTTTTTAAAGGACTTCATTTGAAATAATTCTGCTTCTTCAGCATAGTAGAAATGGATTAAGAAGAAATATAGCTTGTCCTGATTCGTTACTAAATTCTACATCATATAAGTTTTAAGTTATGCAAACTTAAAGCTATACCTTAAGTTGATGGATAATTTAAAACTATAAAAAGGACATTTTCAAATTATGGACTTATTTGTAATGATTTTCTCTGATTTTCATGTTCATTTTAAATATATTAAAGGAAGTACTTACATAGTCATAGAGACAGGCTGTAAATGAATAAGTCAAAAACTCAGAATAAAATAAGAGAATATCTTGACCTCCTCAACAGTTTTTGATATGAAAGTATATGTGATAGATAGGATATATTCAAGATGTAGGAAATACTTGTGATGCAGTTGTGGAAATATAGTCAAGGAAAATTAACAAATACATAATAAACAGGAAAATATAGGATATCTCTCCTTGAAGATTGAATTGTATTCTCTTATAAAATTATAGATGTCAATCTAATAGATGAGTGAGATATTTAAAAATTAATGACATATAAAAGAGACTTAATTTAGGGTCTAAAATTATATTTAAAACAGTATTTGAGGGTGTATAAATACATAAAAATCAAAATAATTTTATTCTATAATATTTGGCTTTTTTCTCAAATTAATACTGTTTTCTGAAAATGGAGGTCATAAATTTGCTTCTTTCTTACTGAAAAAAATAGCATGGGTTTCCCGTGCTCTCTGACAGTAGAGAGTTCCAATGGAAATTTCATAAATCAAAAGGATATAAACAAAAGGAGCATTACCTTTTTTTTTTTTTTTTATAAGAGCTAAAATCCTCTTTCGATTTCTTTACATTAGTGGAAAGAGATACCAATATAGATCTTTTACAAAAGTAAAATGGCATAAATCAAGCCTTTGAAGAGCAGGGCATACCTATATTCCATATTCCTTTTTCCCATTTATATGAGTATTTTTCTCTGAAATGAGTTTCTTTATCCAGAGAACTACAAACCAAAGAGACAATGGGTCCCACTGACATCTAATATATTGTGATAGAACAGAGAGATGGATATTCTAATCAACATTTGTCTGTTTAGTTTCCTTTAATTGAGATGAGTACCAAGCCATTTTCATTTTCTTCCATGACACTAAATTGTAAAGAGTCCAAGCCAGGTTTCTGCCAGAATGCTCTTCATATTTTAGTTGGTTGTTTTTCACAATTAGATTCAAGTTAAATATTGTTGGAAAGGATAAAACATAGGTAATTATTAGCTAAAGTTTTATTATCAAGTGATAGATAAAAAGTCTTAAGATGATAATCACTGCATACATGTGCTGCTTTTTGTGTCAGGTGTCAATGCTTGGGGCAATGATCTCTGACCAGAGCTGGAATAGGGTTGTTGCTAGAAGAAGGATCACTTCCAGGGCCCGAAACTGGGCTGTTGTCTAACACTCGGAAATGAACTGTCCGAGGAGACACATGTGCTGACAAAGCAAGAGATTTTATTGGGAAAGGGTACCCGGATGGAGAGCAGTAGGATAAGGGAACACAGGAGAACAGCTCTGTCACATGGCTTGCAGTCTCTGGTTTTATGGTGATGGGATTAGTTTCCAGGTTGTCTTTAGCCAATCATTCTGACTCAGAGTCCTTCCTGGTGGTGCATGCCTTGTTCAGCCAAGATGGATGCCATTGACAAAGATTCTGGGAGGTGGTCAGACATGTGGTGTCTCCTTTTGATCTTTCCAGAACTCTTCTGGTTGGTGGTGGCTCTTTCATTCTGTGTTCCTTACCAGGACCTCCCATCATAAAACAACTCATGCAAATGGGTACTATGGTGCCTGGCCAGGGTGAGTGGTTTCAGTCAGTATGCTTCCCCTAATAGGGTCATCTGAAAGATTTGATAGGCAGACTGATAATGATTCTCCTTCTCCCACATTCCCATCCAGGTTATCCAATCAAACACTAAACTAGGTACTTCTTTAGAGATCCTTTGCAGGTGGCATTAAGGTTACTAAGTGACCTTAGGAAGAACTTGACTATTTTGAATTATTTGGGAGGATCCAATCACATGAGCCTTTAAAAGAAGTGTAGTGAGAAATTTATGGCAAAGAGGGAGAAAGAAGAGAGATTAAGCAGAAGGAAAAGCCATAGAGATGTGGAATTTGAGAAAATTTTGACTTACCATTGTTAGTTTTGAAGATGGAGAAGGGGGAGGAGGCATTGGCCAAAAAGTGGAGGCAGCAACCCGAAGCTGAGAATGACCCTTGATAACAGCCAGGAAGAATACAGGGAGCGCAGGCCTACAACCTCCAGAAATTGAATTCTGCCAACCACTTGAGTAAACTGCAAAATGAAAATATCTCTTGCCATATCAATGAACAAGAAATGCCACAGACATCAGTGATTTCTGGCCTCCAAATATGATTGAGGGCTACAAAACTTAAGTCCAGAATATGCTGCCACCCCCCATAGTGATTGCTGGGGAGCTGGTGCTGCTTCTAAGTCGCTTTAGCTGTGCCCGACTCTGTGTGACCCCATAGATGGCAGCCCACCAGGCTCCTCTGTCCCTGGGATTCTCCAGGCAAGAATACTGGAGTGGGTTGCCATTTCCATCTCCAAAGCATGCATGCATGCTAAGTCGCTTCAGTCGTGTCCGACCCTGTGCAACCCCATGGACAGCAGCCCACCAGGCTCCTCTGTCCACGGAATTCTCTAGGCAAGAGTTGGAGGAATGCAAAGAGCAAGTGAACAAAGAAAGGATTGGCCCCAGATAGCTGAGGTGCATATGAAAAGAATGAATCAGTGAGCCCAGAGGCTTGCATCTTCCCATACCTAGAATGCTAAATTCCTCAACTTGATCTTTTGATGTTCACACTGTTTGCTCCCTTTGTTGCAAAATTGTATACAGCCTGACTTCTCCTCTTGCCTCCTTGGAGCAGTTTTCTCAGAGCTACTGAGATTCTGTCTCCCAGCTTGGGGGATAATCCCACCAAATAAAATAACTCTCTACTTTCAGGTTGTGACTTTATTTTTACTCAAAAGAGCTAACAATGGGATTCACCAATAAGACCTCCAGAAGGGAAAGAAGCCCTTCCAGAATTTCATTTCAGGTTTGTAAAACTCTAAGCAGAAGACACTACCCAGCTGTACCATGCTGTACCTGGACTTTTTGATCTATAGAACTCTGACATAACTGAATTCATTATATTTAAGCCACTAAGCTTGTGATAATTTTTTTAAAGAAGTTATAAAAATTAATAAAATATAAGAAATGATTGAGTTTCCTCAATGGAGTATTTCTGTAACCACTTGTATTAGAAGGTGGTAAGGACAGGATACTGACTCTAGGTTACTTTGCATAAGAGGTGGTCTTCTTAAGATAGTGTATATGCACCATCTCTGGGCTTCCCTGGAGGCTCAGTGGTAAAGAATCTGCTTGCAATGCAGGAGATAGCTGGAGACTTGGGTTCAATCCTGGGTTGGGAAGATCCCCTGGAGGAGGTTATGGCAACCCACTCCAATATTCTTGCCTGGAGAATTCCATGGACAGAGGAGCCTGGCGGGCTATGGTACATGGGGTCACAAAGAGTCAGACATGACTGGGGTCACAAAGAGTCAGACATGACTGAAGTGACTGAACATGCACACACACATACAACATCTCCTCCAGATGTCTTGAAACCTGGAACATTTAGAGATGCTCAATAAGTGAATTTTCAATATACCAATTAACTTTATAATTAAAATAATATATTCCAGGGTCTAAAAGTATACAGAATTGATCTTCGTTATCAAAGTTGCTTCTCTAATCTTATTTATCAAACACTGTTACCCATTATTTCAATTCAGTTCAGTTCAGTTACTCAGTTGTATTCCACTCTTTGCAACCCCAAGGACTGCAGCAAGCCAGGCTTCCCTGTCCATCACCAACTCCCAGAGCCTGCTCAAACTCAGGTCCATTGAGTCGATGATGTCTTCCAACCATCTCATTCTCTGTTATCCCCTTCTCCTCCTGCCTTCAATCTTCCCCAGTATCAGGGTCTTTTCCAGTGAGTCAGTTTTTCACATCAGGTGGCCAAAGTATCAGAGCTTCAGCTTCAGACATATTTTCTTTTTCTAATTTAATTTTGTTTCCATTTATTTGTACATTTATGGAAAGGCAATTATAAAAGACTGTCTTAGACTTCACAGATACTCCTTTTCATGAACCTTGTTGCCAGGATTTCATATGTGAATGGATATCTGGGATTTGATAAAACAAAACAAAACAAAACAAAACACACCAGGCATTTACTTATTTACTCATTAATTAAAGAAATATGCATTGAATGCCTGTTTTGTCACTGTTCCCATTAATACTTTTGTTAAAATAAGGTGCTGAACTAATTTCTTGTCATAAATATGAAAAAAAAATCACCATGTTAAGGATTAACAAGGATACGTCACTTAGATTCAGAGCAACATTCTCAATTTAGCATATCCCAATCAGTTTTCTTAAGGTTAATATTTGTTAAAATGGGTCTTTCTATATTGTTATTGCTTTTCTCCTACTTATATATCACTCTTTGCTCTCAGGTATGAGAAATCCCCTTAATACCCCAGGATTTCCCAAGACCATCATAAACAGACATCAATCTTGACGCTCCTGTATCTTATGCTGTTATAAACTCATTAATTTCTCTGTCATTCTCTAGATTCACTTGTACTCATGTGTAAACATGGGTTGTGGGTTATTATATATACATATCAATATATAACATATATACAATGTATATGTTAATGGTACGTTAATTTAATGATATATTAGAATACATATGGGGCTTCCCAGGTGATACTGGTGTTAAAGAATCCACTTGTCAATTCAGGAGATGAGGGTTCTATCTCTGGGTCGGGAAAATCCCCTGGAGGAGAAAATGGCACCTCCTCTCAAGTATTCTTGCTTAGAAAATTCCATGCACAGTGGAGCCTGTGGGCTATAGTTTATGGGGTCACAAAGAGTTAGACACTACTGAGCAACAGAACATACATACATGTGCGTGCGCACACACACACACACACACAGAAGATGAAGGCCATGAAAGTAAGGGAGAGTAGATAAATTCTAGATACATATTGAAAATGAAGTCTACAGTATCCAGATTCATTTGAACAAGAAATAGATTTTATGTCTATGTGTGGTATATGTATATGTGTATGGCAGAGAGGGAAAGAAAATTAAAATTATCTCCCACACAACCTCCAAGGTTTTTATCAGTCTGAGCTACTGACTATAAACTTTCCAAAGGTGAGATGGAGAAACACTATGAGAGAAGAAAATTGGTGGTGGCGGTAGTGGGGGAATCAGAAAGTCAGTTGTGTGTACACTTATCTAGAGCCATCTGTAGCCTTCTGTGTAGAATTAGGCATTGGTTTTGAATCTATATATTATAATTAAGGGTAGAAATCTGGACTAAAGATATAAATCATCTGCTTGTTTCTCATATTTATCTTTGAGAATGGATCAAATCACCAGGTAAGTAAGTGAATGTATATAGGCAAAAGCAACCTCAGATTTAATCTTAGGGCACTAGTACTTTAACTGTAAATTAAATTCATAGTCCTAAATACAATTCCATCTAAAATATTGTTTTTTGCTAAGTTTAATTTTAATAATAAACATCACTACCTTAAAAATGACTTAGAATGGAGATTTCAAGCTCTATGAGGATAGAAGTGGTGTTAGATTTTAGGACTTGGAGGTCTTTAGCAACCATTCTCTGAGCTTTCTACAAGCTACTAAAAATATTCTGATAATGGCAGAAATTTAATTTGCTGCCACTATGTGAATAAGGATTAAAGCACACATTTTAATCATTTCAAAAACTCTGTTTTGGCCATTAAATTTATAAAATTTCTGCATTTCATTTCATGACAAGTAATTGTCTTAGTATAAATTAAAAACTCTCTATGAATATGCACCAGGTTTGGCCTGTCTTTAATTTCTCTTTCAAATGACTGTTTAACCCTAGAATTTGAGTAGTTCATCTTCAAATGAAGTGATATAAATAGCTATATGACTTAATGGTTTAATCCATAGTCTATAAATTCTGGTATCAGACTACTTTCTACTACTTACCTTGGGTACATTTTGCAATGCTTTTAAATGTCAGCTTCTTAATCTTTAAAATGGAATTGATAATAATAATTATTTTATAATGATAGTGTTAGTTATTAGAGAAAAATCTGTTTGTAATGCCCATAATGCTTATGTTAATAGTATCTACCTATTGTTATCATATATAACCAACACCATCTCTAAATTTATTGCACAAATATCATATTCTTAAGAAATTCATTTCCTTTAAAAAATATCTAACCCATAGTAAGTACTTAATATGTAGTTGTTATTCTGATTATCACTGGCCTCTCGCTTCAAAGTGAAGAAGCTGCTTTCCTGTAATAATCCAATGTAAATTTTTTTTAAAACATAATATTAATTCACAGGTACTTTTGTTTCCAGGGGTTATAAACAATTTCTAAAAATAATGTTCTTCCTTTTATGAAACATTTAGATAGCAAATACCAAACTTTTTGAAAATAATGAATATTTTTATAGGGTTTTTATTTTTTTATTATATCCTTATACTTAATAATTTATAGATAATTAGAACTGTGATAATAATTTAATATTTCTTCTGTAGTTACAATTTCTTTAGCTTATTCCATTCTTTTTAGCTTATTCCATTCTTAAAAATTTGACATATGCTTCTTTGAAAACAAAAGTTGAGACTTAACAGGCTCACAATATGGGACAGCTAATTTGAATTTCTGGCAGACACATTTACAAATTCATATTTAAAATACTGCTTTGCAAAAATTACCATTCTACCTTTAGCTGAGATCATCTTTTCTCTAAGCAGTTTTCATATTTTTCCTGTCCCTTGTGCACATTTCAAATTCAGAGTATAGGACTGTACCCAGGCACTATTTCACACTCATGAAATTGATACAGAAAAACAATTTAACGTTTTAGACATGTATTTCTGCACAGACAGATACCCATAAATTAAGATATGCTTACTTTTCTGCCTAGCACTGTAACCATCTGCTTAAAAAGTGTTGATTAAATATCATATTTCAGGTCCTTCATTAAATGAGACATACACATTTCATTTGGGACTCTACTGAACAATTCTTCATGCCACTCAAAATGACAGTTCAGGTCTGCTCTTTCTGCTCACATAAATTTGCAAAACTTCTGTTTTTGAGATGATCTTCAGGGAGAGTCTAAATAGGATGATTCGACTGCTTGCTAGACCTTACAGGACAGCAGCTGTCTACACAGCCTTCTACAATCCTCTAACACATGGTCTGTCTGGTTTCTAAGCCATCAGATTCATTAGCAGATTCCATGAAGTTCTTGTAAAATAAGAAACTTCAGCTCCTGTAAATCAGGGCTTGACAACTGTAAATATGAGGCATATTGTGTCTGGGTTAAACTATAGGTTTTGGAGTTCAACAGAACAGGGGTCATCTTGGCCTCATTGCTTACAGTTTGACCTAGGGACTATTTAGGTTCTGGGCCTCATTTTTTCCAAAGGATTGAGTTAATAAAATCTGCTTCACCAAATGTTGGACAGATAAAAGAAGCTCATGTATGTGCATAGTGTCTGATATCCATCAACATCAAACAAGATGACTATTCTATGAAATGTTTCATCACTCCTGGGATTGGCCTGTTTTGCCACAGATAATGGAAAAATTCAGTTTAGCAGCAAACCCCACACAATGCCTGAGAATATCAAAGCAAAGCATGGATTTTGGGGGGTAAATATCTCTACCTTGAATAACCTTGTAACCTGATATCTACCTTATAATAACCCAATGATTTACAAGTTTACAGTCCTTAAAAGTACAGTGTCTCTGACTTCACATCTGGTAACCTATCTTCTAGCTGTAGAACCTTGTCCCCTACTTAGTGAGAACCCAGGAATTATTAAATTATTATTATTATTTTTCAAATTTAGTTGGCACTCATTGAGGACATGTATTCCATCCAGTACTCTTGAGTCAGGACCCGATGCATGGCCAGACTTAAATATCCCTCTTTTTCCAGCTGACTAATCTTTAATGTTTAGATCCAGCTGTTGGCTAAATTCATGCTGTTGTCAATGTTTTATTTATTTATTTTTGCTTCACTTTTTCTTTTTCTTTTAGTTGAAGTATAGCTGATTTGCAATGTTGTCATGTTTTAATTTAGATTTATCATATTGCCCAGTCATCATGATCTTGATATATTGCCAACATCCTCCTGAAGATAAATGTCATCAACTCATCAGAGAACACTAGTATCTTGGGCAGGCCAGACCTCAGGCTGGGATATTGGAACTTAGATCTCTCTCTATGCACTTCTATAAGCAGGTCAGGTCTCTAGTTTGTCTCTCTCTCTCTTTTTTTTTTTTTTTTTTTTTGCTTTTTGGTCTTTTTTGCCTTTTGATAGGTCTCTAGTTTGTCTCTCTCTCTCTCTCTTTTTTTTTTTTTGCCTTTTGACCCCAGCTATATTCTTTGATGGGATTTACAGCCTGGATACACTTGTGGAAAGCACTGTTGGCTCACTATCCCATAGGAAGCATGTTTTCTTCTTTGCTACCATGATTTTGCTTTTGTATAGCAGTACACCTAATCTTGGGCTTCCCTGGTGGCTCAGACGGTAAAGCGTTTGCCTGCAGTGTGGGAGACCTGGGTTCGATACCTGGGTTGGGAAGATCCCCTGGAGAAGGAAATGGCAACCCACTCCAGTACTCTTGCCTGGAAAAGTCCATGGACTGAGGAGCCTGGTGGGCTACAGTCCACGGGGTTGCAAAGAGTTGGACATGACTGAGCGACTGCACTTCACTCACACCTAATCTTAGGTGTGAATTGTTCCACTTCAGTTATGCTAATCATAGACCCTTTAACTAGTTATTGTATTAGAAAAACCTAGTTTCATCAATAAGATGTAAGAAGAAGACAACCAAAAGACTTCTAGAAAGATTATTCTTCCTGATGAAAAGGAGAGCAATATAAGGAAAAAAAATTGATTTTGCCACCATTTTATGCTGTTTTGAATATTACCATATGAAAGGATGCAAAAATTGAAGCTGACACAATGGTCTTTCAAACACTGGTGACAAACCTGAAGATAGAATTCAAGGAATTGATGGAACAGAGAAGGCAAGAATCCAGGTCCTTTAAGCCACCACTAATGTGTCAAAGAGCTCCAAGACTACCCAATTCTGGGGTTTCTGTTAGTATCATTTTATCAAACTTCATCTGGCTTTCAGTTACATTTGTCAGAATATCCTGATTCAAACAATATACATGGGAATATCTGAGAGTTCATTTTAAGAATTGCAGTAGCATTTGTTAATGTTCAGTTGCTCCGTCTGACCAAATCTTCACAACTCCATGGACTGCAGCAGGCCAGGCTTCCCTGTCCATCACCAACTCCTGGAACTTGCTCAAACTCATGCCCATAGAGTCAGTAATGCCACTCAACCATCTGATCCTCTGTTGCCACCTTCTCTACCTGCCCTCAATCTTTCCCAGCATCATAATCTTTTTCAATGAGTCAGTTCTTTGCATCAAGTGGCCAAAGGATTGGAGCTTCAGGATCAGTCCTTCCAATGAATATTCAGGGTAGATTTCCTTTAGGATTGACTGGTTTGAACTTCTTACTGCCCAAGGGACTCTCAAGAGTCTTTTCCAGCACCACAGTTTGAAAGCATCAATTCTTCAGTGCTCAGCCTTCTTTATGGTCCAACTCTCACATTCATACATGACTACTGGAAAAACCATAAAACCATAGTTTAGACTATACAGACCTCTGTTGGCAAAGTGATGTCTCTGCTTTTTAATATACTGTCTAGTTTTGTCATAGCTTTCCTTCCAAGGAGCAAGTGTCTTTCAATTTCATGACTACAGTCACTGTTCATAGTGATTTTGGAGTCCAGGAAAATAAAGTCTGTCACTGTTTCTGCTTCTCCTCCACTCATTTTGCCATGAAGTGATGGAACTAGACACCATGACCTTATTTTGAATGTTGAATATTAAGCCAGTTTTTCATTCTCCTCTTTCACCTTCATCAAGAGGCTCTTTCATTCCTCATTGATTTTTGCCATAAGGGTACTGTCATCTGCATATCTGAGGTTATTCATATTTCTCCTGGCAATCTTGATTCCAGCTTGAGATTCATCCAGTCTGGCATTTGGCATGATGAACTCAGCATCTAAGTTAAATAAGCAGGGTGACAATACACAGCTTTGACATACTCCTTTGTCTTTTTGACCAGTCTATTGCTCCATGTCTGGTTCTGTTGCTTCTTGACTTGAATGCAGGTTTCTCAGGAGACAGATAAGGTGGTCTGGTATTCCAATATCTTTAAGAATTTTACATAGTCTGGGTTGTGATCCACACAGTCAAAGGCTTTAGTGTAGTCAATGAAACAGAAGTAGATTTTTTTTTCTTTCTAGAATTCCCTTGCTTTTTCTATGATCAAATGGATATTGGCAATTTGGTCTCTGGTTCTTCTGAGTTTTCTAAATCAGCTTGTTCATCTGGAAGATCTTGGTTCAGGTATTGTTGAAGCCTAGCATTAAAGATTTTGAGAATTTACCTTGCTAGCATGTGTGGATCACAATAAACTGTGGAAAATTCTGAAAGAGATGGGAATACCAGACCACCTGATCTGCCTCTTGAGAAATTTGCATGCAGGTCAGGAAGCAACAGTTAGAACTGGACATGGAACAACAGACTGGTTCCAAAGAGGAAAAGGAGTACGTCAAGGCTGTATATTGTCACCCTGCTTATTTAACTTATATGCAGAGTACATCATGAGAAATGCTGGACTGGAAGAAACACAAGCTGGAATCAAGATTGCTGGGAGGAATATCAATAACCTCAGATATGCAGATGACACCACCCTTATGGCAGAAAGTGAGGAGGAACTAAAAAGCCTCTTGATAAAAGTGAAAGTGGAGAGTGAAAAAGTTGGCTTAAAGCTCAACATTCAGAAAACGAAGTATCATGGCATTTGGTCCCATCACTTCATGGGAAATAGATGGGGAAACAGTAGAAACAGTGTCAGACTTTATTTGTTTGGGCTCCAAAATCACTGCAGATGGTGACTGCAGCCATGAAATTAAAAGACACTTACTCCTTGGAAGGAAAGTTATGACCAACTTAGATAGCATATTCAAAAGCAGAGATATTACTTTGCCAACAAAGGTCCGTCTAGTCAAGGCTATGGTTTTTCCAGTGGTCATGTATGGATGTGAGAGTTGGACTGTGAAGAAGGCTGAGCACCGAAGAATTGATGCTTTTGAACTGTGGTGTTGGAGAAGACTCTCGAGAGTCCCTTGGACTGCAAGGAGATCCAACCAGTCCATTCTGAAGGAGATCAGCCCTGGGAATTCTTTGGAAGGAACTATGCTAAAGCTGAAACTCCAGTACTTTGGCCACCTCATGCGAAGAGTTGACTCATTGGAAAAGACTCTGATGCTGGGAGGGATTGGGGGCAGGAGGAGAAGGGGACGACAGAGGATGAGATGGTTGGATGGCATCACTTACTCAATGGACGTGAGTCTGGGTGAACTCCGGGAATTTGTGATGGACAGGGAGGCCTGGCGTGCTGCGATTCATCGGGTCACAAAGAGTCGACATGACTAAGCGACTGAAATGAACTGAACTGAGCATGTGAAATACCTGCAGTTGTGCGGTAGTTTGAACATTTTTTAGCATGACCCCTTTTTTGGGAGTGGAATGAAAAGCTAACTTTTCCAGTCTTGTGGTCACTGAATTTTCCAAATTTGTTGGCATATTGAGTGTAGCACTTTAACAGCACCATCTATTAGGATTTGAAATAGCTTAGATAGAATTCCATCACCTCCACTAGCTTTTTTCATCACAACACTTCCTAAAGGCCCACTTGACTTCACACTCCAGGATGTCTGACTCTAGGTGAGTTATCATACCATTGTAGGTATCTGGGTTCAGTTCAGTTCAGTTGCTCAGTCGTGTCCAACTCTTTGCGACCCCATGAATCGCAGCATGCTAGGCCTCCCTGTCCATCACCAACTCGCAGAGTTCACTCAGACTCACATCCATCGAGTCACTGATGCCATCCAGCCATCTCATCCTCTGTCGCCCCCTTCTCCTCCTGCCCCCAATCCCTCCCAGCATCAGAGTCTTTTCCAATGGGTCAACACTTCGCATGAGGTGGCCAAAGTACTGGAGTTTCAGCTTTAGCATCATTCCTTCCAAAGAAATCCCAGGGCTGATCTCCTTCAGAATGGACTGGTTGGATCTCCTTGCAGTCCAAGGGACTCTCGAGAGTCTTTTCCAACACCACAGTTCAAAAGCATCAATTCTTTGGTGCTCGGCTTTCTTCACAGTCCAACTCTCACATCCATACGTGACCACTGGAAAAACCATAGCCTTGACTAGACAGACCTTTGTTGGCAAAGTAATGTCTCTGCTTTTCAATATCCTGTCTAGTTGGTCATAACTTTCCTTCCAAGGAGTAAGCGTCTTTTAATTTCATGGCTGCAGTCACCATCTGCAGTGATTTTGGAGCCCAAACAAATAAAGTCTGACACTGTTTCCACTGTTTCCCCATCTATTTCCCATGAAGTGATGGGACCAGATGCCATGATCTTCATTTTCTGAATGTTGAGCTTAAAGCCAACTTTTTCACTCCCCACTTTTACTTTCATGAAGAAGCTTTTTAGTTCCTCCTCACTTTCTGCCATAAGGGTGGTGTCATCTGCATATCTGAGGTTATTGATATTCCTCCCAGCAATCTTGATTCCAGCTTGTGTTTCTTCCAGTCCAGCGTTTCTCATGATGTACTCTGCATATAAGTTAAATAAGCAGGGTGACAATATACAGCCTTGACGTACTCCTTTTCCTATTTGGAACCAGTCTGTTGTTCCATGTCCAGTTCTAACTGTTGCTTCCTGACCTGCATACAGATTTCTCAAGAGGCAGGTCAATAAGACCTTTTTTTTTGTACAGTTCTTCTTTGTATTCATGCCACCTCTTCTTAATATCTTTTGCTTCTGTTAGGTCCATACCATTTCTGTCCTTTGTGTGCCCATCTTTGCATGAAATCTTCCCTTGCTATCTCCAGTTTCTTGAAGAGATCTCTAGTTTTTCCCATTCTATTTTTTTCTTCTCTTTCTTTTCATTTTTCACTTAGGAAGGCTTTCTTATCTCTACTTACTATTCTTTGGAACAATCCATTCAAACAGATAAATCTTTCATTTTCTCCTTTGCCTTTCACTTTTATTCTTTTCTCAGCTATTTGTGAGGTCTCCTTGAACAACCGTTTTGCCTTGTGTTATATCTGTTTCTTGGGGATGGTTTTGTTCACCTTCCCTTGTACTATATTATAAACCTCTGTCCATAGTTCTTCAGGCACTCTCTCAGAACTTATTCCTTGAATCTATTTGTCACTTCCACTGTATAATAATGACTTTGATTTAGGTCATACCTGTATGGCCTAGTGGTATTCCTTACTTTCTTCAATTTAAGTCTGAATTTTGCACTAAGGAGTCAATTTAAGCAATTTAAACCTACTTTGCCAAAGGATCCACTAAATCACAAATGTCCTGCTTTTTCATGGACAATCAACTGACAAAAAAAAAAAAAAGTCAGCTTGAGATTTTATTTCATTTTAATTTCTTCTTTTATTTTTGTAGGCAAGAACATGTATTTATTCAGCAGTCACTTATCACATCCTCAGTATGATTAAATGTCTTTTCGAAGCAGATAAGTGAAAAAGAGATGAAATTTGCTCATGATTAAGTATAATACAGAGCAATATATGAAGAATAAGCATATTCAATTGTAGGCTTATTGAAAATAGAAAGGTTGCTTCCATAAGCTCTTTCTAAAGCACATATCCTAAGAAAAGGAAATGGGAATCTTAAAGTAATGCAGAGAATGAAAGTTTTGAAGTGGGGAAAAAAATCTGAGTATGGTTTACTTCAACTTAGCAAACTTACCAGTGGAATGACCCTGAACAAGTTAATTAAACTCTCTGATTTGAAACTTATATATTTGTAAAATGATGATAATCACAACTTTTTTAGGTAGATTAAATGCATATATAACTCTTGGAGCATACTTGTCATATCATATATTTTAATTTTCCCATCCATTTTGGATATATAAACCAATGTTTTGGGATAATGAGGGTAATTATTTTAATTTGAACTTTGCATTAACATGCTTTTTCATGAGTTCATTCAATATTGTTCTTAAAACAACACTAAAAGTTAGGCAGTAGAGATATCATCATCTATAATATCAGATAAGGGGGTTTAGGTGCTATTTTGTTTTGTGAAAAGCAAACAAATAAGAACATATATAACCTAAAATCCAGTCTCATTTTTGCAATAACTTGGCCTTTGACAAATCTGTGCCATGTGACCTCTCTTATCCACACTTAACACTTTATAAACTAGAAATATTCAACCAAATATACACAAATTCCCTCAGCAACTCTTTGGTTGCTCAAATGATGAAGCTTTCAGGAATACAGAATCTGGGACTTGAATTAACATTGATTTTTGAGTCCAATATTTCTTTAGGTGGTGAGGATCTTTATGTTAATTATAAGGAGAATAATAATTAAACAGATTGGGCCACTGTACAAAATAGTTTAACTTCACTTTCCACTTTCTTTTTTTGTTTGTTTGTTTGTGAAGGATTTATTTGGAGAGCAGGAGAAAAAAAATCTGCCATCTCTTAATATTTTTTTAATTTATTTTTTTTGTTGAAGGATAATTGCTTTACAGAATTTTTTTGCTTTCTGTCAAACCTCAACGTGAATCAGCCATAGGTATACATATATTCCCTCCTTTTTGAACCTCCATCCCACCTTCCTCCCCATCCCACCCCTCTAGGTTGATATCGAGCCCATGTTTGAGTTTCCTGAACCATGCAACAGATTCCCGTTGGCTATTTTACATATGATAACATAAGTTTCCATGTTACTCTCCATACATCTCATCCTCTCCTCCCCTCTTCCCATGTCCATAAGTCTATTCTCTATGTCTGTTTCTCCATTGCTGCCCTGTAAATAAATTTTTTAGAACCGTTTTTCTACATTCCATATATGTGCGTTAGAATATGATATTTATTTTCTGACTCACTTCACTCATATAATAGTTTCCAGGTTCATCCACCTCATCAGAACTGACTCAAATGTCTTCTTTTTTATGGCTGAGTAATATTCTATTGTATATATGTACCACACCTTCTTTATTCATTCATCTGTCGATGGGCATCTAGGTTGTTTCCATGTTCTAGCTAATGTAAATAGTGCTGCAATGAACAATGGCATTCATATGTCTTTTTCAACCCTGGTTTTATATCCTAAGGGTATATGCATAGGAGTGGGATTGTTGGGTCATATGGTGGTTTTATTCCTAGTTTTTTTTTAAGGAATCTCCATACCATCTTACATAGTGGCTGTATCAATTTACATTTCAACAGTGCTAGAGCGTTCCCTTTTCTCCACACCCTCTCCAGCATTTACCATTTGTAGCCTTCTTGTTGATGGCCATTCTGACTGGTGTGAGATGATATCTCATTGTGGTTGTGATTTGCATTTATCCAATAATAAGTGATGGTGAGCATCTTTTCATATATTTCTTAGCCATCTGTATGTCTTCTTTGGAGAAATGTCTGTTTAGGTCTTTTCCCTACTTTTTTATTGGGTTGTTTGTTCTCCTGGTATTGAGTTGTATGAGCTGCTTGTATATTTTGAAAATTAATCCTTTGTCAGTTGTTTTATTTGCTATTATTTTTTTCCCACTGTGAGGGTTGTCTTTTCACCTTGCTTATAGTTTCCCTTGCTGTGAAAAAACTTTTAAGTTTAATCAGGTACCACTTGTTTACTTTGTTTTTATTTCTGTTATTCTAAGAGATGGGTCATAGAGGATCTTGCTTTGATTTATGTCATCAAATGTTCTGCCTGTGTTTTCCTCTAAGAGTTTTAGAGTTTTTGGTCTTACATTTAGGTCTTTAGGGTTCCCTGGTGGCTCAGAGGTTAAAGTGTCTGCCTGCAGTGTAGGAGACCTGGGTTCGATCCCTGGGTCGGGAAGATCCCCTGGAGAAGGAAATGGCAACCCACTCCAGTATTCTTGCCTGGAGAATCCCATGGACGGAGGACCTTGGTGGGCTACAGTCCATGGGGTTGCAAAGAGTCGAACACGACTGAGAGACTTCACTTTCACTTTAGGTCTTTAAGCCATTTTGAGTTTATCTTTGTGTATGGTGTTATCAGTTCAGTTCACTCGTTCAGTTGTGTCTGACTCTTTGTGACCCCATGAACTGCAGCATGCCAGGCCTCTCTGTCGATCACCAACTGCCAGAGTCTACCCAAACCTATGTCCATTGGGTCGGTGATGCCATCCAACCATCTCATCCTCTTCCATCTCCTTCTATTCCTGCCCTCAATCTTTCCCAGCATCATGGTCTTTTCAAATGAGTCAGCTCTTTGCACTAGGCGGCCAAAGTATTGGAGTTTCAGCTTCAACATCAGTCCTTCCAATGAACACCCAGGACCGATCTCCCTTAGGATGGACTGGTTGGATCTCCTTGCAGTCCAAGAGACTCTCAAAAGTCTTCTCCAACACCACAGTTCAAAAGTATCAATTCTTCAGTGCTCAACTTTCTTTATAGACCAACTCTCACAACTATATATGACTACCGGAAAAACCATAGCCTTGACTAGGTGGACCTTTGTTGACAAAGTAATGTCTCTGCTTTTCCATTTGCTGTCTAGGTTGGTCATAACTTTCCTTCAAAGGAGTAAGCATCTTTTAATTTCATGGCTGAAATCACCATCTGCAGTGATTTTGGAGCCCCCCCCCAAATAAAGTCTGACACTGTTTCCACTATTTCCCCATCTATTTCCCATGAAGTGATGGGACTGGATGCCATGATCTTTGTTTTCTGAATGTTGAGCTTTAAG
This sequence comes from Bubalus bubalis, assembly GCF_019923935.1. Taxonomy (NCBI): domain Eukaryota; kingdom Metazoa; phylum Chordata; class Mammalia; order Artiodactyla; family Bovidae; genus Bubalus; species Bubalus bubalis. Next base: position 44,719,142 of record NC_059169.1, read on the forward strand.
GCAACTTTAGCACTCTCCTCTTTTACTTTCATCAAGAGGCTCTTTAGTTCTTCACTTTCTGCCATAAGGGTGGTGTCATCTGCATATCAGAGGTTATTGATATTTTTCCTGGCAATCTTGATTCCAGCTTGTGCTTCATCCAGCCCAGCATTTCTCATGATATACTCTGCATATAAGTTAAATAAGCAGGGTGACAATATACAGCCTTGACGTACTCCTTTTCCTATTTGGAACCAGTCTGTTGTTCCATGTCCAGTTCTAACTGTTGCTTGTTTTAAGAAGTGTTCTAATTTCATTCTTTTACATGTAGCTGTCCAGTTTTCCAGGCACCATTTATTGAAGAGGCTGTCTTTGCCCCACTGTATATTCTTGCCTACTTTGTCAAAAAGAAGTTACCCATAAGTGCATGGTTTTATTTCTAGGCTTCCTGTCTTGTTCCATTGGTCTATATTTCTGTTTTTGTGCCAGTACCATCCCATCTTGATGACTGTAGCTTTGTAGTATAATCTGAAGTCAGGAAGATTGATTCCTCCAGCTCCAGTCTTCTTTTCCAATACTGCTTTGGCTACTCAGAGTCTTTCATGTTTCCATATGAATTGTGAAATGTTTTGTTCTAGTTTTGTAAAAAATGCCATTGGTACTTTGATAGGAATCACATTGAATTTGTAGATTGCATTTGGAAGTATAGCCATTTTCACAATATTGATTCTTCTTACCTAGGAACATGGAATATCTCTCTCCATGTTTTTATGTCATCTTTGATTTCTTTCATCAGTGTCTTATACTTTTCTGTGTACAGTTCTTTTGTCTTCTTAGGTAAGTTGATCCCTAGATGTTTATTTCTTTTTGTTGCAATGGTGAATGGGATTGATTCCTTAATTTCTCTTTCTGATTTTCATTGTTAGTATAGAGAAATGCAAGTGATTTCTGTGTATTGATTTTGTATCCTGCAACATTGCTAAATTCACTGATTAGCTCTAGTAATTTTCTAATAATATCTTTAGGGTTTTTTTTTTTATGTATAAAATGATGTCATCTGCAAACAGTGAGAGCTTTATTTCTTCTTTTCTGATCTGGATTTCTTTTATTTCTTTCTTCTCTGATTGCTATAGTTAGGACTTCCAGAACTATATTGAGAAATAGTTGTGAAAGTGGACACCCTTGTCTTGTTCCTGATGTTAGGGGGGATGCTTTCAGTTTCTCACCATTGAGAATAATGTTTGCTGTAGGCTTATCATGTATGGCCTTTACTAATTTGAGGTAGGTTACTTGAAGCCCATTTTTTGAAGACTTTTAATCATAAATGGGTACAGAATTTTGTCAAAGGCTTTTTCTGCATCTATGGAGATTATCATATGGCTTTTATCTTTCAATTTGTTAATATGGTGTATCACCCTGATTGATTTGCATATATTGAAGAATCCTTGCATTCCTAGAATGAGCCCTGCTTAATCATGGTATATGAGCTTTTTGATTGTTGCTGAATTCTGTTTGCTAAAATTTTGTTGAGGATTTTTGCATCTATGTTCATCAGTGATATTGGTGGCCTGTAGTTTTCTTTTTTTGTGTGTTGTGTTTGTCTGGTTTTGGTATCAGGGTGATTGATGGTCGCCTCATAGAATGAGTTTGAAAGTGTTCCTTCCTCTGCAATTTTTTGAAGAGTTTTAGAAGGATAGGCATTATCTCTTCTCTAAATGTTTGATAGAATTCTCCTGTGAAGCCGTCTTGTCCTGGGCTTTTGTTTTGGGGGAGATTTTTGATCATAGCTTCAATTTCAGTGCTTGTAATTGGGTTGTTCATAATATCTATTTCTTCCTGGTTCAGTTTTGGAAGATTGAACTTTTTTAAGAATCTGTCCATTTCTTCCAGGTTATCCATTTTATTGCCATATAGTTGTTCATAATAGTCTCTTATAATCCTTTGTATATCTGCATTGTCTGCTGTAACCTCTCCTTTTTCATTTCTAATTTTGTTGATTTTAATTCTTCTCTCTTTTTTTCTTGATGAGTCTGACTAAATGTTTGTCAATTTTATTTATCTTCTCAAATAACCAGCTTTTAGTTTTATTAATGTTTACTACTGTTTCTTTCATTTCTTTTGTATTTATTTCTGCTCAGATCTTTATGATTTCTTTCCTTCTACTAATTTTTGGGTTTTTTTTTTTTGTTTGTTTGTTTGTTTTTCTTTTTCCAGTTGTTTTAGGTATAAAGTTAAGCTGTCTATTTGATGTTTTCCTTGTTTCTTGAGGTCAGATTGTATTGCTATAAACTTCCCTCTTAGAACTGCTTTTGCTGCATCCCATAGGTTTTGAATTGTCATGTTTTCACTGTCATTTGTTTCTAGAAATGTTTTAATTTCTTTTTCGATTTCTTCCATAAACTTGGTTATTTAGAAACTTGTTTTTTAATCTCCATGTGTTTGTGTTTCTTACAGTTTGTTTTTGTTTTTTTTTTTTAATTGATATTTAGTCTCATAGCATTGTGGTCAGAGAAGATGCTTGATCTGATTTCAATTTTCTTAAATTTACTGAGTTTTGATTTGTGATCCGAGAAGTGGTCTATCCTGGAGAATGTTCCATGTGCACTTGAGAAAAAGGTGTATTCTTCTGCATTTGGGTGTCATGTCCTGAGGGTATCAATGAGATCCATCTCATCTAAATGTATCATTTAAGACTTGTGTTTACTTATTAACTTTCTGTTTTGATGATCTGTCCATTGGTGTGTGTGGGGTGTTAAAATTTCCTACTATTATTGTGTTACTGTCAATTTCTCCTTTGATGTCTGTTAGTGTTTGTCTTATGTATTGAGGTGCTCCTATGTTGGGTACATAGATATTTACAATTGTTATGTCTTCCTCTTGGATTGATCCCTTGATCATTATGTCATGTCCTTCCTTATCTCTTGAAATTTTTATTTTAAGGTCTATTTTGTCTGGTATGAGGATTGATACTCCAGCTTTCTTTTGATTCCCATTTGCATGGAATATATTTTTCTATTCTTTCACTTTTGGTCTGTATGTGTCTTGAGGTCTAAAGTGGGTTTCTTGTAGATATATATATCTACAAGTGTGTATATGTGTGTGTGTGTGTGTGTGTGTGTGTATATCTTGTTTTTGTATCAATTCAGCCAGTCTGTATCTTTTGGTTGGCACATTTACTCCATTTACATTTAAAGTAATTATTGATATATATGTTCCTATTGCCATTTTCTTAATTATTTGGGGCTGATTTTGAGATCTTTTTTCTTCTCTTGCATTTCTTGACTATACAAGTCCATTTAACTTTTGTTGTAAAGGTAGTTTGGTGGTACTGAATTGTGTTAGCTTTTGATTTCTCCATCAGTTTTGAATGAGATACTTTCTGGTTGCAGTAATCTTGGTTGTAGATTTTTCCCTTTCAGTACTTTAAATATATCTTGTCATTCCCTTCAGGCCTGCAGATTTTCTGCTGAAAGATCAGCTGTTAAGCATATGGGGTTTCTCTTGTATGTTACTTGTTGCTTCATTCTTGCTGCTTTTAATATTCTTTCTTTGTATTTAGTCTTTGTTAGTTTAGTATGTGTCTTGCCATGTTTCTCCTTGGATTTATCCTGTATGGGACTCTTTGTGCCTCTTGGACTTGATTGACTGTTTCCTTTGCCATGTTGGGGAAATTTTCAACTATAATCTCTTCAAAAATTTTCTCATAACATTTCTTTTTCTCTTCTTCTGGGAACCCTATTATTTGAATGTTGGTGCAATTGATATTGTTCCAGAGGTCTCTGAAGCTATTCTCAGTTCTTTTCATTCTTTTTATTTTATTCTACTCTTCAGAAGTTATCTTTATCATTTTATCTTCCAGCTCACTGATTTGTTCTTCTGCTTCAGATATTCTGTTATTGATTCCTTCTAGAGTATTTTTAATTTAAGTACATGTGTTGTTTGCCTCTGTATGTTTATTCTTTAATTCTTCTATGTCTTTGTTAATTGATTCTTGGATTTTCTTCATTTTGCTTTCAAGTTTTTTGATCATCTTTACTATCATTATTCTGAACTATTTTTCAGACAGTTTGCCTATTTCCTCTTCATTTATTTGGACTTCTTGTTTCTAGTTTGTTTCTTCCTTTGTGTAATATTTCTCTGCCTTTTCATTATTATTATTTTTTAAATTTTTTGTGTTTGAGGTCTCCTTTGCCTAGGCTTCAAGGTTGAATTCTTTCTTCCTTTTGGTTTCTGTCCTCCAAGTTTGGTCCAGTGGTTTGTGTAAGCTTCTTATAGGGTGAGATTTGTGCTGAGTGTTTTTTGTTGTTGTTGTTGTTGTTTGTTTGTTTTTCCTCTGATGGGCAAGACTGAGTAAGGTGGTAATCCTGTCTTCTGATTACTGGGTTTGTATTTTTGTTTTGTTTGTTGTTTAGATGAGGCATCTTGCACAGCATACTATTGGTGGTTGGGTGATGCTGGGTCTTGTATTACAGTGGTTTCATTTGTGTGAGTTCTCACTATTTGATACTCCCTAGAGTTAGTTTTCTGGTAGTCTAGGGTCTTGGAGTCAATGCTCCCACTCCAAAGGCTCAGGGCTTGATCTCTAGTGAGGAAAGAAGATTCCAGAAGTGGTTTTTTTATGGCATTAAGTGAGATTAAAACAAATGTCAAAAAATGAGACACAGATGAACCCCAGACAAATGGAAGTTACAAAATCAGGCAAATAATAATTAAAATAATAGAAAATACACTTATACATACAGCCATGAACAAAGTCAAAGCAGTCCAACAAAAACAAAGTACAATAGATTGACCTGGTGAACAAAGAGGACCGAAAATTATGTCTACCAGAACAAAACTAACTAAAAGACAAACTGAAAAAAAAAAAACAACAAAAAAAACTAAAGCAAGGTGCCAAGTGAAGAATAAAGCAATGAAAACAAAACTAACAAATATGTTGAGAGGAAAGGAAAGAAAGGAAAGAAAGAAAGAAGAGCTATGCAAAGTTAAATAGAGATAGATGAAAAAGATTTATATATATTAAAGATTAACTGCAAGGGGAAAGGAACAATAGGAAATGCAAACAAAATAATAAATGTAGAAAAAATATAATAGGTTTAAAAAAATTAAAAGTTAAAATTGTAAAAAAGAGAAAATATTTTTTTTAAAATTTAGAAAAAAAAAAAAAGAGGAGAAAACTCCACAGACCTGCAAAAGCCCAACACAGAGGAAGAGGTTTATAACAACAACAAAAATTGTGACTGAATATACACATATATATACATAAATTTATGTATATTAAATTTCATATACATTAAGGATTAACTGCAATGGGAAAAGAACAGTAGGAGAAGCAAACAAAGAATATATGTAGACATAATAATAATAGGTTTAAAAAATTAAAATGAAAAAGAAAAAAAAAGAAAGAAAACAAACTCCCCAGAACTTCAAAAGCCTGATATAGAAGCAGAAGTTCATAACAACATTAAAAAAATGTGACTGAGAAAAAAAAGAAGAAAAAGCTCAAAAGCTTAGTTAGATTTCATAGTGCCAATAAAATTAACAACTACAACAGACAGGGAAAAAGAAGAAAAAAAAAAGAATCTACAGAACATGTCAAAACATAAGATAAACGTTTTTCTTGAGTCATTGCTGTCAGAATCCTTTCCGTCGCTGAGAGTCACAGTCCATTTCACCCCACTATAATGCCCTCTAACACCGTGCTGATCTCTGGATCTCCTGTGAGAGCAGCTCAGGTTCTAATCTGCTCCTACTCCTCTGTGCTCTTGCCTCCAATGTCCACAGCTATCAGAGCTAGTGCATTTTCTTTTGTGGGAGCTCTCAGTGATTTTTTATGTATTCCACAGAAACCATATGCCTAGTTGATCATGTGGATTTAATCTGCAGAGGTACAGCAGATTACTTCTGGGAGGGTTTTGGGTCTTCTTCCTTAGTCACACTGCCCCTGGGTTTCAATTGTGATTTTGTTCCCAGCTCTAGATATGGGTCATCCATTGGGTTTGCTCCTGAGGCTGTCCTGGAGGACTTGGGCTTGCCCCTGTGAGGGCCAGGTGTGGAAGTGGTGCAGCTGCTTGAGTTGCAGCGGTTCTGGTAGCACCAAGTACTCAGGGGAGTTGGAGGCTAAGGCAGCAGGAAATATAATGCTCTAGAAGGGTATGGAAACCAGTATTGGCCAATACACTCCAGTATTCTAGCCTGGAGAACCCCCCCCAACCCACCTCCACCCCCACCCGACCCCCTGACAGAGAAGCCTGGCAGGCCACACACAATCAGTCCACAGGATCGCAAGGAGTTGGACACTACCGAACTGACTTTGTGTGCATAGGTGTAAGGATTTTTTTTGCCTGTGGTAGCTCTGTTCCATGAGAATTGAGTGTGAATATAGCACAGTTGCTTGGCTTTCAGGGGCTTTGGTGGTGTCAAGTGTGCAGGGACCCAGAATGCTTCTGCCACAGGAGTTATGACCCTATCAGTCTTTTTTCAAGCCTCTTGTAGCTGGTGATCAGAAGGCCTCCTTGGCCAGTCTTTCTCTATAGCTTCACCCGTTTAGGCACTTAGACCGTTTCCTTGCCTGGGGTCCTTCTCTGTTGTTGGGTGCATCAGGCACATAGAAGGGGCCCCGCCTGGGATCCTACCCTGTAGATCAGTGTGTCAGACACTTAAAGGGGCACCCTGGGTGGGGTCCTACAGTGTAATTTAATGCATCAGGCGTTTGATAGGCCAGCCTCTCTATTGTTCAGCTGCCAATGCTGGTTTTGGGGGAGAGACGCTATGGTGATGGCTTCACCCCCTATGCATGACTCAGCAGTATTGCCTTGCTTTCATGGCTGGCCCACTTTCCTCCACAGGCATTTCCCACCACGATTTCCTTCCTCACATCCCTCAATCCGTCTCTCTGCAGTCAACAGCAGCCTTCGACCAGGGATTGCTCCACAATCCCCAAACTCCAGCTCCCAGCCACCTGTGCCATCTAGGGTATGTATGGCTGCAGCAAGAACTGTCTGATTCTCATTCCATTTAGGCTGCTATACATAGCTGTTTCACTCTCAGCCTTAAATGTTTCTCTGCTGACTCAGACAGTTGCCCAAGAGTAGGGATCATACCTCTGCTTCAGTTCCCCCACCCACTGAGGGCAGGTCCAGTCCTACTAACACTCCCATTCTTCCCTCTAGTTCCTTCATCCTACCAAGTTTTGTGTGTTTCATATATTCTTTTCTGCTGCTCAGGTACTCCTGGCTGCTCTCAGCTGGTGTTCTGCATGCACTTTTGTGTCTTAAGATGTATTCCTGATGTATCCATGGAGAAAGATGTATTCCATGTTCACCTAATCCTCTGCCATCTTGTTCCTCCACTTTCTACTTTCAGTGTTTCTAATAAATATTAATTATCTTCTGCTATTTGCAGTTTCAATTTAAAAAAATAATTTACTGTCATAGGTTAACTACTTTATTAAATAAGTTGATGAGTATCAGAAAAAAGGGTTGGACATCTCAGCAACAAAGAACATATCAATGTCCAGATGAGAACAGTCGCTCAGTCCTGTCGGACTCTTTTCGACCCCATGAATCGCAGCACGCCAGGCCTCCCTGTCCATCACCAACTCCCAGAGTTCACTCAGACTCACGTCCATCGAGTCAGTGATGCCATCCAGCCATCTCATCCTCTGTGGTCCCCTTCTCCTCCTGCCCCCAATCCCTCCCAGCATCAGTGTCTTTTCCAATGAGTCAACACTTCGCATGAGGTGGTCAATGTATTGGAGTTTCAGCTTTAGCATCATTCCTTCCAAAGAAATCCCAGGGCTGATCTCCTTCAGAATGGATTGGTTGGATCTCCTTGCAGTTCAAGGGACTCTCAAGAGTCTTCTCCAACACCACAGTTCAAAAGCATCAATTCTTCGGCGCTCATCCTTCTTCACAGTCCAACTCTCACATCCATACATGACCACTGGAAAAACCATAGCCTTTACTAGACCGACCTTTGTTGGCAAAGTAATGTCTCTGCTTTTGAATATGCTATTATGACCAATATTAAGTTGGTCATAACTTTCCTTCCAAGGAGTAAGCGTCTTTTAACTTCATGGCTGCAGTCACCATCTGTAGTGATTTTGGAGCCCAGAAAAATAAAGTCTGACACTGTTTCCCCATCTATTTCCCGTGAAGTGATGGGACCAGATGCCATGATCTTCGTTTTCTGAATGTTGAGCTTTAAGCCAACTTTTTCACTCTCCTCTTTCACTTTAATCAAGAGGCATTTGAGTTCCCCTTCACTTTCTGCCATAAGGGTGGTGTCATCTGTATATATGAGGTTATTGATATTTCTCCCGGCAATCTTGATTCCAGCTTCTGTTTCTTCCAGTCCAGCGTTTCTCATGATGTACTCTGCATATATGTTAAATAAGCAGGGTGACAATATAAAGCCTGTCGTACTCCTTTTCCTATTTGGAACCAGTCTGTTGTTCCATGTCCAGTTCTAACTGTTGCTTCCTGACCTTCATACAGATTTCTAAAGAGGCAGGTCAGGTGGTCTGGTATTCCCATCTCTTTCAGAATTTTCCACAGTTTATTGTGATCCACACAGTCAAAGGCTTTGGCATAGTCAATAAGCAGAAATAGATGTTTTTCTGGAACTCTCTTGCTATTTCCATGATCCAGTGGATGTTGGCAATTTGATCTCTGGTTCCTCTGCCTTTTCTAAAACCAGCTTGAACATCAGGAAGTTCACGGTTCACATATTGCTGAAGCCTGGCATGGAGAATTTTGAGCATTATGTTACTAGTAGAAGAACTGTACAAAAAAGATCTTCATGACCCAGAAAATCACGATGGTGTGATCACTGACCTAGAGCCAGACATCCTGGAATGTGAAGTCAAGTGGGCCTTAGAAAGCATCACTATGAACAAAGCTAGTGGAGGTGACGGAATTCCAGTTGAGCTATTCCAAATCCTGAAAGATGATGCTGTGAAAGTGCTGCACTCAATATGCCAGCAAATTTGGAAAACTCAGCAGTGGCCACAGGACTGGGAAAGGTCAGTTTTCTTTCCAATCCCAAAGAAAGGCAATGCCAAAGAATGCCCAAACTACCGCACAATTGCACTCATCTCACATGCTAGTAAAGTAATGCTCAAAATTCTCCAAGCCAGGTTTCAGCAGTATGTGAACCGTGAACTTCCTGATGTTCAAGCTGGTTTTAGAAAAGGCAGAGGAACCAGAGATCAAATTGCCAACATCCTCTGGCTCATGGAAAAAGCAAGAGAGTTCCAGAAAAACATCTATTTCTGCTTTATTGACTATGCCAAAGCCTTTGACTGTGTGGATCACAATCAACTGTGGAAAATTCTGAAAGAGATGGGAATACCAGACCACTTGATCTTCCTCTTGAGAAATTTGTATGCAGGTCAGGAAGCAACAGTTAGAACTGGTCATGGAACAACAGACTGGTTCCAAATAGGAAAAAGAGTACGTCAAGGCTGTATATTGTCACCCTGCTTATTTAACATATATGCAGAGTATATCATGAGAAACGCTGGACTGGAAGAAACACAAGCTGGAATCAAGATTGCCGGGAGAAATAGCAATAACCTCAGATATGCAGATGACACCACCTTTAAGGCAGAAAGTGAAGAGGAACTCAAAAGCCTCTTGATGAAAGTGAAAGTGGAGAGTGAAAAAGGTGGCTTAAAGCTCAACATTCAGAAAACGAAGATCATTGCACCCTTCCCACCACTTCAAGGGAAATAGATGGGGAAACAGTGGAAACAGTGTCAGACTTCATTTTTCTGGGCTCCAAAATCACTGCAGATGGTGACTGCAGCCATGAAATTAAAAGACGCTTACTCCTTGGAAGGAAAGTTATGACCAACCTAGACAGCATATTCAAAAGCAGAGGCATTACTTTTCCAACAAAGGTTCGTCTAGTCAAGGCTATGGTTTTTCCAGTGGTCATGTATGGATGTGAGAGTTGGACTGTGAAGAAGGATGAGCGCCGAAGAATTGATGCTTTTGAACTGTGGTGTTGGAAAAGACTCTTGAGAGTCCCTTGGACTGCAAGGAGATCCAAGCAGTCCATTCTGAAGGAGATCAGCCCTGGGATTTCTTTGGAAGGAATGATGCTAAAGCTGAAACTCCAATACTTTGGCCACCTCATGCGAAGTGTTGACTCATTGGAAAAGACACTGATGCTGCGAGGGATTGGGGGCAGGAGGAGGAAGGGAAGACAGAGGATGAGATGGCTGGATGGCATCAGTGACTCTCTGGATGTGAGTCTGAGTGAATTCTGGGAGTTGGTGATGGACAGGGAGGCCTGGCGTGCTTCGATTCATGGGGTCACAAAGAGTCCGACACGAGTGAGCCACTGATTTGATCCGATCTTACTAGCATGTGAGATAAGTGAAATTGTGTGGTAGTTTGAGCATTCTTTGGCATTGCCTTTCTTTGGGATTGGAATGAAAACTGACCTTTCCCAGTCCTGTGGCCACTGCTGAGTTTTCCAAATTTGCTGGCATATTGAGTGCAGCACTTTCACAGCATCATCTTTCAAGATTTGAAATAGCTTTACTGGAATTCCATCAACTCCACTAGCTTTGTTCATAGTGATGCTTTCTAAGGCCCACTTGACTTCACATTCCAAGCTGTCTTCCTCTAGGTCAGTGATCACACCATCGTGATTATCTGGGTCCTGAAGATCTTTTTTGTACAGTTCTTCTGTATATTCTTGCCACCTCTTCTTAATATCTTCTGCTTCTGTTACTTCCACACCATTTCTGTCCTTTATCGAGCCCATCTTTGCATGAAATGTTCCCTTGGTATCTCTAATTTTTTTTTTTTTTTTATGTCATTCTACTTTGTGTCTGTAATTTTTTTTTCTTTTTTTAAAATTTTAGTTTATTTTTAAACTTTACATAACTGTATTAGTTTTGCCAAATATCAAAATGAATCTGCCACAGGTATACATGTGTTCCCCATCCTGAACCCTCCTCCCTCCTCCCTCCCCATTCCATCCCTCTGGGTTGTCCCAGTGCACCAGCCCTAAGCATCCAGTATCGTGCATCGAACCTGGACTGGCAACTCGTTTCATACATGATATTTTACGTTTTTCAATGCCATTCTCCCAAATCTTCCCACCCTCTCCCTCTCTCACAGAGTCCATAAGACTGTTCTATACATAAGTGTCTCTTTTGCTGTCTCGTACACAGGGTTATTGTTACCATCTTTCTAAATTCCATATATATGCGTTAGTATACTGTATTGGTGTTTTTCTTTCTGGTTTACTTCACTTTGTATAATAGAGGTATCTCTAATTTTTTTGAAGAGATCTCTAGTCTTTCCCATTCTGTTGTTTTCCTCTATTTTTTTGCATTGATTGCTGAGGAAGGCTTTCTTATCTCTTCTTGCTATTCTTTGGAACTCTGCATTTAGATGCTTATATCTTTCCTTTTCTCCTTTGCTTTTTACTTCTCTTCCTTTCAGTTATTTGTAAGGCCTCCCCAGACAGCTATTTTTCTTTTTTGCATTTCTTTTCCTTGGGGATGGTCTTGATCCCTGTCTTGTGTACAATGTCAGGAATCTCAGTCCATAGTTCATCAGGCACTCTGTCTATCAGATCTAGGCCCTTAAATCTATTTCTCACTTCCACTGTATAATCATAAGGGATTTGATTTAGATCATACCTGAATGGTCTAGTGGTTTTCCCTACTTTCTTCAATTTAAGTCTGAATTTATTAATAAGGCATTCATGATCTGAGCCACAGTCAGCTCCTGGTCTTGTTTTTGTAGACTGTATAGAACTTCTCCATCTTTGGCTGCAAAGAATAAAATCTATCTGATTTTGGTGTTGACCATCTGGTGATGTCCATGTGTAGAGTCTTCTCTTGTGTTGTTGGAAGAGGGTGTTTGCTATGATCAGTGCATTTTCTTGGCAAAACTCTATTAGTCTTTGCCCTGCTTCATTCCGTATTCCAAAGCCAAATTTGCCTGTTACTCCAGGTGTTTCTTCCATATAGGTGTGTTTCAAATAATTGATGTTGACAATCCTCCTACAGGCAGTGGTGCTAAATCCTTCCTTACTCTGCTAGCATGGTCTGTGTCCAGTGACTTGCAAAGACTAAAATATGAAAAGATTTGGAGACTGTAAGGGTAGAGTAGGGGCTTCTAGTATCTTCATACACTGCCAAATACTACCTGGGTCAGGTGACCAAGCTCTACATAGATAGTGATGTGTCATGTCGATATTACATATCCCTGATATAGCATGAACAAAAAGGCACTTCATCTCTATGGGACTCCTCTCCAAAAAACAAAAGCACAGTGTAGCTATAAGAAAAACCTCAGAAAGACCTAAATAAAAGAATTTCCTAAAGCTACCTGCGTAATACTCCTCGAAACTTTGAAGGTCATAAAACAGAATGAAAGACTGAGAATTTTCACAGACCAGGAAAGGCTGACCAAACAAAATGACTAGATTATTGCAATGTGGTATCCTAGAAGGGATATAGGAAAGGGGCATTAAAGACAAACTAGTTAAAAAGAGATTAGAATTTAGTGAAGAATAATGTGCTAGTGTTGGTTAGTTTTAACAACTGCTCCTTGGTAATAAAAGCCAGTAACAAAAGAGTAAACTGGTTGAGGAGTATACAGAAGCACTCTGTATATCTATCTGTAAGTCTACAGCTGTGTTAAAATTCAAAACTTATTGACACATAAAGAGAATTGTAGTCATCATATGTATGTCTTATATTCTAATTTTAGGTAAATACGGGAAAATTTGTATTATATAACAACATATAAAGATCAGATATTCTCTTTTCTGGCTTCCTATTAGTTTATCTGTTGTAACTTAATTGCATAACCACATTTGAAGGTCAACAGCTTTCACACATGCAAAACAGCTTATTACTTCACCAAAATGGCAGTTAAGCTATAACTGGCTTTTGGCATGGCTTCTACTTTTCCTAAATAAATGGATTAAGGACAGTTTTGCTCTTTTCAGTTCAAAATGTTTTGTGTGTTGGAGAGGGGGTTGTTGTGTTTACGTATAAGTGTGTATGTGTTGCATACACATAAAATTATCCAAGCATTTTAATTGTCACCTTGGATTTCCTGGTCATTTGTGATGTATCTTAACACTTTTTTAGCTATGACACATTAACAACTAAAATAATACTGCTGACAGAATTTTATGACATGAATTCTTAATTAATGATATATTTTTTTCTCTTCAGTCAGTTCAGTCGCTCAGTCATGTCTGACTCTTTGCAACCCCATGGACTGCAGCACGCCAGGTTTCTCTGTCCATTACCAACTCCCAGAGCTCACCCAAACTCATGTCCATTAAGTCAGTGATGCCATCCAACCATCTCATCCTTTGATATCTCCTTCTCCTCCTGCCTTCAATCTTTCCCAGCATCAGTGTCTTTTCCAACATAATTAGTTGAAATAAATATTAACCTGTTGAAAGTAATCCTCTACAGAGTAAAAATTTTTGAAAGGAAATCTAAATAATTATTGTAGAGCAAAGGGCTCAAGGAATACCCTTGGCCTCTCCAATTTCTGGTATAATTGGGAGCCCACATGTCCCTTTTCCTAGACTAATCTCATTTTGCTTTCATCCCATGCAAGGACTTATGCTTGATTGTGTTGTAGGACCAGAATGTCATACCTTTGCCATGTCCCTCTTTAATTCAGAGTGTGGATGAAAGTGACCTTTCTAGAAGAGAAGGAATTCAGTCTAATCGTGGATTTGGAGGTTCATACATCAGCACCAAGTATGCTAGCTGCCCTGTCCATGGGAAATGCAGACAGTGTACTGCCATTGTGTTGAAGGAGGGGCAGCTGCCTCTCAAACTGCTGTCTTCAAGCAATGGACACACCTGTTGATTTCTCTTCAGTTAATTTGGCTTTTTAAAAATTCTAAATTATTTCAAGTATCTGTGCCCCTATAGACTTAGAAAAGCATTTGGAATATTTTGTTATTGAGTCAGCATTGAGTTCTGCCTCTCCAAATTAATACTTGTATAAATATTTAGAATCACTGAGATTCTATTGGCTACAACATGTACAATGTGGGACCATTCATACATAACCTCACATGGCTATCTTGAAAGCAAAATATTATATACATATGCTTGCATACACATATGTATACATACACATGCTCACATGGCACACATTTACAATTGAAACTTAAATTTAAGTTGAAGTCAAATGGAATCAAGAGCCTGTTATTGATTTTGCAAAATTTACCTAAATTACACCTAAGATGTTTACTAAATTTATGAATCATGAAGGTGAAACAGCTTAAGAAAAATAAGTAATATTTTAAAGGAAATAAATATATGGCATGAATGAATTTCTAATCATAGTCTGAAATGTGGATGATAACTTTAACATCTATGATTAAGCATAATAACTGTCTCCATTTTATCTACTTTAAAATAATATAAATGCTATTTTGTGGGGGTAATCCTTGGTCTGGATCATGTTCAGTTTGGGGAAATAAAGTGGAATTGGGGATGAATATATATGTGTGTATATATATATAAATCGTATGTTATTGTATTATATTGACTCAATCTTTAGGCAGTCATGTATAAAATCTTCTGCTGCTATAATTTTGACAAGATTCTTTTACAAGCCAACCTAGCTTCTGGGGTTCTGCTTTCTGCAGTGTGGCCACCTACTCTTATCACACAGCCATAATGCTAAAGTACCTAAAAACATTTTTACCTTTGTGTTTATAATCTGAGGAATCACTTTGTAGCCTATCACCAATGGAATGAATATATAGGAATGATTTCTTTTTTGCTTCTTCAGGGATACTTTCTATTACCCATAAATTCTTCTCTCTTATCCTTTATTACCTTAAAATCTTCCTAATTAAAATTATCTTGATTTTTCCAAAAATAGCATTTAGAAAGAATTTGGCTTAATTCTTTAGTCTGCCATAAGCCTTTACAGTAAAACCCTGAAACTGCTACCAGGTTGGGACCTTACAAGGGAATAGAAAACTTATTCAGAGGGAATAAAAAAGACACAAAAACATACGTTAATATCTTAGATGTGCATTTTACCTTTTTAACATTATAAAACCTTGAAGCAGTCATGGAAGTAGGAGCCTTAAAATGGCTTGCAGACAGAGAGATAAAGGATACATTATGGAAAATAGATAACACATTTGAAGATTGGAAATAAACATTTAAATGTCTCATAGACACTGTGATTCCACAGTACAGATAACCCAAACATAGTTATGCCGTATTATAATGTCCTGATTTTTAGCAGCAATTTCTAGACAAATGTATCATTTTGGAATAAAAATGAATACTTCCACTACTTATATATGAATATCAAATTAAAAAGACTAAATATCAACAAATAACCAATTTTTTCATTTTATAATTTAGGAGAAGTGCATTAAAATCTATCAACATGAAAGAAGAAGGTTGAAGTTCCTGGCAGGGACTGTAATTAAGAAATAACATTATTTTATTGAAGGGGAATAATAAGGAAATAAACACATGAAATCACTGTATATCAAGAAGAATACATAGTAAATTAAAGTGCTGCACTCAATATGCCAGCAAATATGGAAAACTTAGCATTGACCACAGGACTGGAAAAGGTCAGTTTTCATTCCAATCTCAAAGAAGGGCAATGTCAAAGAATGTTCAAACTACCACACAATTGCACGTATTTCATATGCTAGCAAAGTAATGCTCAAATTCTCCAAGCCAGGCTTCAACAGTACATGCGCCAAGCACCTCCAGATGTTCAAGCTGTATTTAGAAAAGGCAGAGTAACCAGAGATCAAATTGTCAACATCCACTGGATCATAGAAAGAGCAAGAGAATTCCAGAAAAACACCTACCTCCGCTTCATTGACTATGCTAAAACTTTTGACTGTGTGGATCACAACAAACTGTGGAAAATTCTTCAAGAGATGGGAATACCAGACCACCTTACCTGCTTCCTGTGAAACCTGCATCAAGGTCAAGAAGCAACAGTTAGAACCAGACATGGAGCAATGGACTAGTTTCAAATCGGGAAAGGAGAACATCAAGGCTATATATTGTCACCCTACTTATTTAACTTGTATGCAAAGTACATCATGTGAAATGCCAAGTTGGATGAAGCACAAGTTGGGATCAAGATTTCTGGGAGAAATATCAATAACCTCAGATATGCAGATGACACAGCCCTAATGGCAGAAAGTGAAGAGGAACTAAAGAGCCTCTTGTTGAAGGTGAAAGAGGAGGTTGAAAAAGCTGGCTTAAAGCTCAACATTCAAAAAACGAATATCATGGTATCTGGTCCCATCATTCATGGCAAATAGATGGGGGAGAAATGGAAGTAGTGACAGACTTTATTTTCTTGGATTCCAAAATCACTGCAGATGGTGACTGCAATCACAAAATTAAAAGATGCTTGTTCCTTGGAAGAAACACTATGACAATTCTAAACAGTGTATTAAAAAGTGGAGACATTCCTTTGCCAACACAGGTCCATATAATCAAATATATGGTTATTCTTAGAGTCATGTATGAATGTGGGAGCTGGACCATAAAAAAGGCTAAATGCTGAAGAATTGATGCTTTTGAGCTGTGGTGTTGGAGAAGACTCCTGAGAATCCCTCAGACTGCAAGGAAATCCAACCATTCACTCCTAAAGGAAATCAATCCTGAATATTCATTAGAAGGACCGGTGCTGAAGTGAAGCCCCAGTTCTTTGACCATCTGTTGTGAAGAACCAACTCATGGGAAAAGACACTGATGCTGGGAAAGATTGAAGGAAAAGTGGATAACAGAGGACAAGATGGTTGGATGGCATCACCGACTCAATGGACATGAATTTGAGCAAGCTCCAGGAGATAGTCAAGGACAGGGAATCTTGGTATGCTGCAGTCCATGGGGTTGCAAAGAGTAGGACGTGCCTGAATGACTGAAAAACAAAATTGTAAATTACAGATATTGCCAGTAGCATGGTATACAATTAAACTTAAGGAGTTAGAAAGTGTAAAAACAGAATAAAGTGAATAGTGACTTGCAACTGAAGGCAAAAAAAATGGCGATGTGAATGCCCTTTGTGGAAAATGTTAGGAGGTTATTTCCTTCAAATGGAAATGTGAGAATTAGAAATTAAATTGTTTGACCCAAATTGTCAAGCTTTCCCAGACAGGATGTAGACAGTGAAAGAGGCATTGCATTTGGCATTTGAGAGTATGTTAGTATCCTTAGAGAGAGTGATTGTGGTGTACATTTTTAAAGATAAAGTATTGATTATAATGCCATGAAAGAGAAGAATTCTCATATACAGACGCATGAGAAGAGGCAGAGTGTTTAGACTTCTTTTCATGAGGTTGGGTCATAAAAAAAGAACAAAACGTCTGCTTGAGGACAATAAAATGTTAAAGGTGCATCCATTTAGACACTTTTGGACATGGTTGTCAGAAGAGAGAATAGCCAGTTCCCAGGCAAAGATGAAAATTAAAAATCAAATAACAGTGATGTGAATAAAGTCCTAGCAAAGAAGAAATAAAGGGGGAAGAGTAAATTCTTTTGCCAAGGTCAGTATAATGATGAAGATAACACATAAGATTAAATATAACTAGAAAAGGAGCATGCAAAATTTTAGTCTTGGTAATCTGTGTTTTCTCTCAGAATTCACTCTCTGGGTATATGTACTTATTTGCAACAGAGAACCTGACTTTGTTCTTTGGGGAAAACAATATGCAAACATTGATAAATATTTGAGACTGATTACTTATAAGATTACTTGTTGAGTATTTGAGGGGCCTGATACTTAAGAATCTTAGTTTCTATTGGATGGATGTTTAAATTGTTCCAAAATGTTTTTGTCTAGGAAGTTAAAAGTATAATAAGTAAAACTAGAATTATCTTGTTGAGATTAATATACCTAAGGATGATGCAAGCTTGTATTTCAACAAAATGGTTTATATAGTTAGGAAAATTAGGGGGAAAGGTAATATTGAATCTGAAAGCCACTAAACTGAGAATCCTTTTTCCAGGAAACACTGAATGAAAATACTCCAGTGGAAAATAATTGTAATAAGCAAAATTACAAATAAGCTCCAGATTATCAAAACTCAGTGGTTTCATTGTAGAAGTCATAGTCTATGAAATGTCAAAATGGCTAAAAACATGGAAAGATAATAACCAAGGTTATGAAATTTGCTTTTTTAATTCAAGATCCATTATGTTGTTTCAATTTTTTGTTGTTTACTTTCAAATCAAAAAAAAAAACTAAAGAGGTATACATTTTGAAATATTATAATCAAAATAGGATGGTTATTCCCAGCATCTGCTGAGTTTAGAAAGTCAGATTAAATTTGTGTTAGAATTTAAAATTAAATGCATGTTATATGCTATATTTTCTATGTAACTTCTATTTTTTTTTTTTTAAGTGATTGAGTCCAAGGAAGTGTGTTTTAATATGAAGTTGAATAGTAGACATCACTGAAGCTTATCACTTCCAGGAACATGCTGCGACTGAATTAGCTCATATCATCAAAGTTAGGTATGGTCATGTGATTTACCTGACTTTTGGAATGTCAGTGGAACACCTACCTTCTCTTCCCAGAAACATGGTTATCATTCCTTTTTGTAATGTTCCTGGGTTGGTTACATGGAGGACAGCTGCTTTGAGAGTCAGGAGACCTCTAGTGGGCTTTATGTGAGAAAGAAAGAAACATTTGATGTGATAAAGTGATGAGATTTAAGGACTGCTTGTTACATTAGTACATACTCAACTTCCCTGGTGGATCAGATGGTAAAGCATCTGCCTACAATGCGGGAGACCGGGGTTCAATCCTTGGATCAGGAAGATCCCCTGGAGAAATATATGGAAACCCACTCCAGTACTCTTGCCTGGAAAATCCCATGGACGGAGGAATGTTATAGGCTACAGTCCATGGGGTTACTAAGAGTCGGATACGACTGAGCGACTTCATTTTCACTTTAGTACATACTCAGTTCAAGTTCAGTTCAGTGACTTAGTCATGTCTAGCTCTTTGTGACACCATGAAACACAGCACGCCAGGCCTCCCTGTCCATCACCATCTCCCAGAGTTCACCCAAGCTCATGTCCATCGAGTCAGAGATGCCATCCAGCCATCTCATCCTCTGTTGTCCCCTTCTCCTGCCACCAAACCCTCCCAGCATCAGAGTCTTTTCCAATGATTCAACTCTTCACATGAGGTGGCTAAAGTATTGGAGTTTCAGCTTTAGCATCAGTCCTTCCAAAGAACACCCAGGACTGATCTCCTCCAGAATGGACTGGTTGGATCTCCTTGCAGTCCAAGGGACTCTCAAGAGTCTTCTCCAACACCACAGTTCAAAAGCATCAATTCTTCAGCGCTCAGCTTTCTTCACAGTCCAACTTTCACATCCATACATGACCACCAGAAAAAACATAGCCTTGACTAGATGGACCTTTGTTGGCAAAGTAATGTCTCTGCTTTTGAATATGCTATCTAGGTTGGTCATAACTTTCCTTCCAAGGAGTAAGTGTCTTTTAATTTCATGGTTGCAGTCACCATCTGCAGTGATTTTGGAGCCCCCCAAAATAAAGTGTGACACTGTTTCCACTGTTTCCCCATCTGTTTCCCATGAAGTGATGGGACCAGATGCCATGATCTTCATTTTCTGAATGTTGAGCTTTAAGCCAACTCTCTTACTCTCTTCTTTCACTTTCATCAACAGGTTTTTTAGTTCTTCTTCACTTTCTGCCATAAGGGTGGTGTCATCTGCATATCTGAGGTTATTGATATTTCTCCTGGCAATATTGATTCTAGCTTGTGCTTCTTCCAGTCCAGTGTTTCTCATGATGTACTCTGCATATAAGTTAAATAAGCAGGGTGACAATATACAGCCTTGACGTACTCCTTTTCCTATTTTGAACCAGTCTGTTGTTCCATGGCCACTTGTCACTGTTGCTTCCTGACCTGCATATAGGTTTCTCAAGAGGCAGGTCAGGCGGTCTGGTATTCCAATCTCTTTCAGAATTTTCCACAGTTTATTGTGATCCACTCAGTAAAAGGCTTTAGCATAGTCAATAAAGCAGAAATAGATGTGTTTCTGGAACTCTCTTGCTCTTTTGATGATCCAGCTGATGTTGGCAATTTGATCTCTGGTTCCTCTGCCTTTTCTAAAACCAGCTTGAACATCTGGAAATTCATAGTACACATATTGCTGAAGCCTGGCTTGGAGAATTTTAAGCATTACTTTACTAGCGTGTGAGATGAGTGCAATTGTGTCATTGTTTAAGCATTGTTTGGCATTGCCTTTCTTTGGGTTTGGAATGAAAACTGACCTTTTCCAGTCCTGTGACCACTACTGAGTTTTCCAAATTTGCTGGCATATTGAGTGCAGCACTTTCACAGCATCATTTTTCAGGATTTGAGATAGCTCAATAGCGTGTCTTAATACAAGGTCATGTTTAATATCTTGTATAAACATTATGTTGTCAGATTCATATAACTGAAATATAATTAAGAAGACTATGTGAGTCTGGTCTATAGCAAATTCTAAATAATTTTCATTGGTTTTATTCTAAATATATATGATATATGTTTGATAGAGTTTCATTTTATGGTATTTAAAGTCTTAGATATTATCTTTATATGAACTTACTGTATAATTGGCATCAGTATTGTACAGTATCATCATAGCCTGTGTTAGGAGAACATTAGATTGTGCTACTTCTTTTCAGGAAGCATATATTAATTTATAACAATGAGCATATAGGTTTTACAATTTACAGTCAATCATTATAGTTGAAACTTGGGTTTCAAGAGTGTAATCAGCAAAGGATATTCTGTATTTATCATTTATATTAAAAAATGTGTTTAAAAAATTTATAGTTCAGATACAATCCAAATATCATCTCTAGAAAAGAAAAATTGTTCCAGACAAGTTAAACAGTCAAGGAATACTTTATTTAAGAATATTGCAAAAGAGGAGAGAAATTAAACTCAATCTCACTGAAACAAAAGGCAGGCAGATTTTTAAATGCTGAGTGAACTAACAGTAAAAGAAAAGGTTGTTCAATCTTGAATAGGTCATCTGTGTTTGCTAATTGGTGCTTATCAAAGTTAGATTCCCTGGAGAAGGAAATGGAAACCCACTCCAGTATTCTTGCCTGGAATATCCCATGGACAGAGGAGCCTGGTGAGCTACAGTCCACGGGGTTGCAAAGAGTTGGACACAACTTCACTTTCACTTTCAAAGTTAGGGTCCTATCTTTCCATAGAAACTAGAAGACAGGGACCCTATTTTTCATGATAATTACATTTCAATGGGCTTCCCTGATGCTCTGGTGGAAAAGACTCTGCCTGCAATCAGGAGACATGGGTTCAATCCCTGGGTCAGAAAAATCCCCTGGAGGAGGGAATGGTTACCGACTCTGGTATGTACTCCTGCCTACAGAATTCCATGGACAGAGAAGCCTGGTGGGGTACAGTCCATGGGGTCACAAAGAGTTGTACACCACTGAGCGACTAACACTTTAACTGGAGTTGTAAACCCTTGGCACAAGGCTGAAAAAAGATTTACATCTCAAAGAGACAGATAAACTATTGCAAGTTTTCTAAAGTAAATTCTGTAAGAAAAGGGAGGTTGGGACCTATTGTCAGGAAGAAACTTGCCTAAAATTTAGTCAGGCTGAGGGTAATGTTACAATCACCTTGGCCATCACCAATCTCATTTCTATTTATTATTCATTACTGATCTGTCTTCCCAGACCCACTTCACACACCTTACTGTAGGGACAATATGTTTTTACTACCTGAAACACAATCTTAACAATTTAATCTTCACATTTTATAAGATGTACTTAGCTTTGATTCGGAGAAGGCAATGGCACCCCACTCCAGTACTCTTGCCTGGAAAATCCCAGGGGCGAAGGAGCCTGATAGGCTGCTGTCCTTGGGGTTGCAAAGAGTCGGACACGGCTGAGCAACTTCACTCTCACTCTTCACTTTCATGCATTGGAGAAGGAAATAGCAACCCACTCCAGTGTTCTTGCCTGGAGAATCCCAGGGATGGGGGAGCCTGGTGGGCTGCCATCTAGGGGGTCACAGAGTCGGACACGTCTGAAGCGACTTAGCAGCAGCTTTGATTAGTGAGAAACCTTCATGATTCACATGAAAAGTGATGGAGGTTTTTTTTTTATCAAATTAATATATGACTATTTGAATTAAAACAGTTTAAAAAATCACATTATATCTGAAATGCTATATCTATAATTCATTCAGTTAGTATGAGTGTCCAGAAATATATACAATCTTAAAGTAGCCAAAATGGTGTAGGTTTCTTGTTTCTTCCTTGAAGGTTAAGAATAAAACTCATCATTTAAGTCATTTATACAGTTCATTTAATCATACTTTCTGCAAGCATTTATTTTTATTTTTAGATGGAGGATAATTTTCTACAATGTTGGGTTGGTTTTTGCCACACAACAACGTGAATCAGCTGTAAGTATATATGTATCCCCTCCACCTTGTAGCTTCTTATCAACAGTCCCCTATCCCAGACTTATAGGCCATTGCAGATTGCTCAGGGGTAAAGAATCAGCCTGACAGTACAGGAGATGCAGGAGACATGAGTTCAAACCCTGAATGGGGCAGATACCCTGAAATATGAATGGCAACATACTCCAGTATTCTTACCTGGAGAATCCCATGGAGAGAGGAGTCTGGCAGGTTATATAGTCCATCGGAGTACATCACGGCTGTATATTGTCTCCTTGCTTATTTAACTTATATGCTGAGTACATCATGAGAAATGCTGGGCTGCAAGAAGCACAAGCTGGAATCAAGATTACTGGGAGAAATATCAATAACCTCTATATGCAGATGACACCACCCTTATGGTAGAAAATGAAGAGAAACTAAAAATCCTCTTGATGAAAGTGAAAGAGGAGAGTGAAAAAGTTGGCTTAAAGTTCAACATTCAGAAAACTAAGATCATGGCATCTGGTCTCATCACTTCATGGGAAATAGATGGGGAAACAGTGTCAGACTTTATTTTTCTGAGCTCCAAAATCATGGCAGATGGTGATTGCAGCCATGAAATTAAAAGAAACTTATTCCTTGGAAGGAAAGTTATGATAGCATATTGAAAAGCAGAGACATTACTTTGCCAACAAAGGTCTGTCTAGTCGAGGCTATGGTTTTTCCAGTAGTCATGTATGGATGTGAGAGTTGGACTGTGAAGAAAGCTGAGCACCGAAGAACTGATGCTTTTGAACTGTGGTGTTGGAGAAGACTCTTGAGAGTCCCTTGGACTACAAGGAGATCCAACCAGTCCATTCTGGAGGAGATCAGTCCTGGGTGTTCTTTGGAAGGAATGAAGATAAAGCTGAAACTCCAGTACTTTGGCAACCTCATGTGAAGAAATGACTCATTGGAAAAGACTCTGATGCTGGGAAGGATTGGGGGTAGGAGGAGAAGGGGACGGCAGAGGATGAGATGGCTGGATGGCATCACCGACTCGATGGATATGAGTTTGAGTGAAATCTGGGAGTTGATGATGGACAGCGAGGCCTGGTGTGCTGCGGTTCATGGGGTCTCAAAAAGTCGGACAGGACTGAGCGACTGAACTGAACTGAACTGAGGGTCACACAAATTCGAACATGACTATGTGACTGCACACATTCAGGTCATCACAGAGCACTAAGCTGATCTCTCTGTGCTATACAGCTGATTCCTGCTAACTCCTTATTTTACACATGGTAGTGTATAAATGTCAATGCTACTCTCCCAATTTGTCCTTTACCAACTCTTTCCTGCTGTGTCCACAAGTCTGTTCTTTACATCTGTGTCTCTATTCCTGCCCTGAAAATAGGTTCATCAGTTCCATTTTTCTAGACTCCATATATATGTGTTAATATACAATATTTGTTTTTCTCTTTCTGACTTACTTCACTCTCTAAAACAGGCTCTAAGTTCATCTACTTCAATACAACTGGCTCAAATTTTTTACTTTTTATGGCTTAGTAATATTCCATTTTTTAAACACATATGTACCAGAACTCCTTTATCTATTTATCTGTGAATGAACATCTAGGTTGTTTCCATGCCCTGGCTAATGGAAATAGTGCTTCTATGAACATTGGGTAATTCAATGCTTTTTTTTTCAGGATATATGCCTAATAATTTGATTCTGCAAGCATTCTTTCAATGCCTAAACTGTGCCAGGAATTTACTAATGTTCCCCTCATTCTCAGAGACAATAGTTAAGTTAGTTTACTAAGCTGAGCTTATAAGACAAATGGGAAGGGAAATTAAACTCTGATTGCAACTTCCAATTGCATTGCAACCCAATTCTTTTTGCTCCTACCACAAACTAAATAGTACTAATCTCAGTAGTAAAAGAAGTTGACTTAAGGGCACAAATATGACCTTGTTCTTTCAGACACCACATAGCCTTCCTCCCCTTAGTTTTAACCCATTCTTTGTCATCATTTAAACTTTCTTTAAATTTTATGATAAAGAATTGCTCCACATATTCATGTTAATTGCATCTTGATCAAACACTGGCAAATTTGTTTTTAACCAGTGAGATGGGACATATTCTATTCTAGTTCTATTCTTTGTCATCAACTTTGATTAATCTTTTGTAGGTTGAGCTTACCTGTTTCATACTGCCTTGCAATATCCATCTCCCACTTCAGAACTTCACAGAGATAATGAGTCCCCAAAATGCTGAATGAAAAAATGAGAATAATAATACAGTGTACAACCACTGCTTTCAAGGATAGTAAAGTCTACCTGTGGTAACAGCATGACATGCAATAGTCTAGCTATGAAGATTTGCACATGGTGATGCTTGAGCACAGAAGAAAAATATTTAACTCACTCTGAACAGTGAATAAAAGTTTCCCACAATGGAACAGTATTCACACAGAGCCCTGAAAATCAAACAGGTATGAATCTGATAAAAGATGGAGGAAAGATGGTCTCTCTTTAGAGACCAGTATTATGTAAAGAGGACTTTCCAGGTGGTGCCAGT
Organism: Bubalus bubalis; assembly: GCF_019923935.1. Classification (NCBI taxonomy): domain Eukaryota; kingdom Metazoa; phylum Chordata; class Mammalia; order Artiodactyla; family Bovidae; genus Bubalus; species Bubalus bubalis. The sequence continues at coordinate 44,744,142 of NC_059169.1, forward strand.
GGTAAAGAACCCACCTGTCAAAGCAGGAGACATACAAGACACAGATTCAATCCCTGGATTGGAAAGATCTCCTGGAAGAGGGCATGGCAACTCATTCTTGGAGAATCTAATGGACAGAAGGGCCTGGTGGGCTATAGCCCATAGGGTTTCAAAGAACCGGACATGACTGAAGTGACTTAGCACACAGCAAATTATGTAAAGGTCTTTGACATGTAAGAAAACAGATTATTTAGGAGCTCCAAAGAAGAGTACGGTAAGACAAATGAAGATGAGTTCATTAGAAGGAGAGTAAACTGGAGAAGTGGGTAAAATTGGTATCAAGACTGATATTGTGTATCATAGAAATGTCCTCAGAATTTTTCCCCATATAATATGTAAAATGTTTGCATATAAATAAATATGACTTGAACTCAATTTAATAGCCATTCCTTAAAAGGCATTTTCCAGCGGCTATCTTGCCAACATTTTCCTGAAAAGAAAAAAAAATAATAGCCTATTTCAATGTGTTTAAGTAGTTGAAAACTTTTCAATTTCATTTTGCCCATAGAAAATCTATTATATAATGTAAATTTGGCAGCATCCTAAACATTTATGCTATTTGCCATAGATGAAAGTGAATATCAGTGTGCAAATAGAGCAACAAGGTTGTTTTCCCATCCACTGTGAAATATGATTATTAGGAAAGTTGAGGAGATAAATATGAAGTATCAGTTTCTTAAAGGAAATAGCTGAACAAATTTTAAATTCATAAGTATCCATGGATATTATGTTGCCTGGAAATATTTATGTGAATATTATGGTGTCCGAGCTTCATGATAAGTGGTTACTGAAAAGCTGAGTTGCACCTTTATCTAGCTTTTGGCATGTGACTACATTAATTTTGAATGCAGGACTGTATTAATCTTTCTTACACTCTTCTCAGCAAAAATAAGAAATGTGTCATCTCAAAACAAGCCTCTAAGCAGTTTGGAATGAATATGAAAGCATATCGACATAAATGAAGAAGAGCAAGAGAAATACGAGTCCCTGTAGAACACAAAGATTTATTGTGGCAGGAGGACAAGTTAAGTCAGCTGGAGAAATGAGTTACTTGTTTTCTGTTTGTGCAAGTAAAACATTGTTCTACAGAATTCTTTTTGTAGTGTTGATAAAGGGTTAGAAATTAGTACCTCATGTCAAGGCCAACTATATATGGAACTCTTTATCTTTACAATCAATTTTATGTACTCTTTTCTCAGTTAAGAAGCTGGATAAACTTTAATTAAATACATAAATCTTAAGGGCATACAGTTTCAATATTTAAAAAAACCTAGTCTTAGAAAGTGAGGAAATAGACATTGAACAAAGTCATCTGTTAGTTAAGCTAATGTTTAGGTATTACATTACTGAACTTTAGAGCATTTCTGGACCATTTATATATGATATTGTAAGATGTTATTGTAGAATATTTGTCTGCCTAAGTCATTGAGCATGGACAACTTTTGTTTTCATTTATTTTACTTTCAAAAATTCAGCTTTCAATATATTAAAGAAGACATCATTGACATTTATGCCTGCTGCTCTATTATACTAAAAATTCATACAGCAAAGCTCAAGTTCTACTCTTGTCTTCTGAGTTACTAAATTATTTCCTTAAAATCACAAGTATTTATTAAGTACCTGCTCTATGGCAAACACTCTTCTAATCTAGGAGTGTAGAGTTTTAGAAAACAGAAAGAATCACTAAACCTATGTCATATTAGAGAATGGCCAATTGATTTTAAATAAATTCTGATAGGTCAGATGGCATAAGTTTTATACAAAGAAATAAAACATTTACAGTGTTACAGGTTATCTTTCCAATAAGGTAGTGTTTCAATCAAGAGAGTAAATGTTTTCAAAGTATCTTGACAAAAATATTTAAAAATAGCTCATAAAATATATGTGTCAATTATTTTTATTCAGCACAGTTAGAGGGAAAATCAAGAAGATGTTAAAGTTGGTTCCAAAAAAATGCATTTAAGAATGATAAGTAATGTTAGAGAAAGCTCTTAGGCTAAGTAGCACTGGATAACATCCCATAGGGCATTAAAATATTCCTATTGGGATTATTTTTCTTATGAAGAAACTCTACAAGTTAACATGGAACATAACTGAGTTTTGGCTCTTCTCTAATCAAACAGGAACTCTGTATTCAGTTGGGAGTATCTTTCCCTTTCTTCCTTGCTTTTCACTTCTCTTCTTTTCTCACCTATTTGTAAAACCTCCTCAGACAACCACTTTGCCTTCTTGCTTTATTTTCCTTTGGGATGGGTTTGGTCACTGCCTCCTGTACAATGTTACGAATTTTCATCCATAGTTCTTCAGGCACTCTGTCTACCAAATTTAATCCCTTGAATCTATCCATTACCTCTACCATATAATCAAAAGGGATTTGATTTAGGTCATATCTGAATGGTCTAATGGTGTTCCCATCTTTCTTCAATTTAAGCCTGAATTTTGCAATAAGGAGCTCATGTATTATATGAGCCACAGTTAGTTCCAGGTCTTATTTTTGCCAACTGTGTAGAGTTTCTCCATCTTAGGTTACAAAAAACAATCAATCTGATTTTGGTACAGATGTGAGACTTGGACCATAAAGAAGGCTGAGCACCAAATAATTGATGCTTTCAAATTGTGGTGCTGTGGAAGACTCTCGAAAGTCCCTTGGATTGCAAGGAGATCCAACCAATCAATCCTAAAGGAAATCAGCCCTGAATATTCATTGGAAGGACTAATGCTGAAGCTGAAACTTTGATACTTTGGCCACTTGATGCAAAGAACTGACTAATTGGAAAAGACCCTGATATTGGGAAAGATTGAGGGCGGGAGGAGAAGGTTTGGCAGAGGATGAGATAGTTGGATGGCATCACTGAGTCAATGGACATGAGTTTGAGTAAGCTCTGGGAGTTGATGATGGACAGGGAAGCCTGGCGTGCTGCATTCCATTGGGTCACAAAGAGTTGGACATGACTGAGCGACTGAACTGAACTGAAGGGACATAGTGGAGGACAAAGGGGCCTGGAGTGCTGCAATTCATGGGATTGCAAAGAGCTGGACATGACTTAACATCTGAACAACAATAGGAAATAAAGCCAAACAGAAAAATTCTCCTAGAAATTCAAATAGCTTTTAGGTGGACTTGTTAAATGAAAATATTCAAACATAACATTGGAATACACAGAGTACTCTTTTGATTTCCAAGTTTTTTATTTTATTATTAATGTTGTGTGGATATTTCATTCACCAACTTATGTTTTCCTTACGGGGGAGGACCTATGATTATCTTTGGCTAATAAGATAGGAGGAGGGACTATAATACTTCATTTTCTATGCTGAGGTAGTATTAGGCTTACTCGTAATTCTTTAGTATCTGTCTCCCCCTGCTATGCCATTTGAGGAAGATGCATAGTCTAGTCTCTGTGGTGGTTCCTCCTTAAGTCTGCATTCTCGAGTGACTGTGTCCATTATACAAACTGCCTCTCCCTTCAGGCTTCAATCCTCAAGTAACAGCATATAAAATAAATGAGATACAGTTATTGTGGTATTACCTTATTGAGTGCCAATATATTACCATTACCCAACTAGTCTATGCTGACTAGAGCAGGAATTGGTACCCAAAGGAGAGTGTCAGTTTAGAGGTCAACAATCCTATTGAGGTACCCAATATAAGAGGCTGGGAAGATGGCAATCCATGTTTTAAAATACAAAATATTTAGTGAAACCCTCTTGAAATTCCTTGGGAGGGTATCATGTACACAAGAAAATTTTATTTTTAGACAGAGAGATTGGAAAACAGAATATTAGTAGTATACGTTGGTTGCAGTTATGGACTGAATCTGTACTACTAAAATTCTTATGTTGAAGTCCTAATTACCAAGATGACTTAACATTTGGAGATAGAGAGTTTAAAGAGCAGATTAAAGTTAAATCAGGTCATAAGCATAGGGTCCCAATTCAATATGATTGTGTTCTTTTTTTTTTTTTCTTTTTTAATTTTTATTTATTTATTTATTTAATTTTATTTTATTTTTAAACGTTACATAATTGTATTAGTTTTGCCAAATATCAAAATGAATCCGCCACAGGTATACATGTGTTCCCGACCCTGAACCCTCCTCCCTCCTCCCTCCCCATACCATTCCTCTGGGTCATCCCAGTGCACTAGCCCCAAGCATCCAGTATCGTGCATCAAACCTGGACTGGCAACTCGTTTCATACATGATATTTTACATGTTTCAATGCCATTCTCCCAAATCTTCCCACCCTCTCCCTCTCCCACAGAGTCCATAAGACTGTTCTATACATCAGTGTCTCTTTTGCTGTCTCGTACACAGGGTTGTTGTTACCATCTTTCTAAATTCCATATATTTGATTGTGTTCTTATAAGAAGAGGAAGAGATAGTGGGATGCTAGAGCACTGAGGACAGGATATATGAGGACCAAATGGGAAGTCAGCCATTTCCAAGACAAGAAGAGTGCCTAGGGAGAAATCAAACCTGATGACACCTTAATCTTTGACTTTAGGTTGGTGAGAAAATAATTTCTGTTGTTTAAACCACCCAAACTGTGGATTTTTAAAACTAATTTTATCAATTTATTTTTAGCTGTGCTGTGTTTGGTCTTTGCTGCTGTGAAGGCCTTTCTCTAGTCACAGGCAGCAGGGGATACTCTCTGGCATGAGCAGACTTCTCATTGTGCTAACATTTTTTGTTGCAGAACATGGGCTCTAGGCACAGCCTTCAGTAGTTGCAGTACATAGGTTCAGTAGTTGTGGCTCCCGGAGTCTAGATCACAGGCTCAGAATTTGTGGGTCTGTAGTATGTAGGATCTTCCCAGACCAGATTTGAATCTATGTCTCCTGCATTGAATTTTTTACCATTGAGCCACCAGAAGAGCCCCAATCTGTAGATTTTGTTATGATAGCCCTATAAGATGAAACAGCTGCTATTGACTGTGTTATGCTTAGTCACACATTTGTACCCAACTCTTTGTGACCCTATCAACTGTAGTCCAGCAGGCTCCTCTGTCTATGGGATTTTCAGGCAATACTATAGTGGGTTGCTATTTCCTTCTCCAGGGGATCTTCCTGACCCAGGGATCAAACCTGGGCCTCCTGCATCTCCTGCATTGGTAGGCAGATTCTTTAATACTGAGCCAACTGGGAAGCCCATCAGACATAACAAAAGACAATAAATGGAAAAGGAAGAATATACAAGAGGACACATTAACAGTGGAAAGCATAATTATTCCAGGGAGAAACCTTAATGCCTAATCAAGAAACAGTTTCCATTCCCAGGGTAAGGGATTTTCATAATTCCTAGAGTAATTGTTGGGTCTCACTCATTCTTCTCTCTTTCCCTCTCTCTCTCACTCCCTCTCACACACACCTCATCTCTCCTTTTTTTTTTTTTTTTAATTATTTTATTATGCTTTGGTATACTGGATGTAGAGGTTACTACACTTAACACTTAGATTCTGAGCTTCATATGGATTTGATGCCTGACTGGACTTTTCGCTTATCTCCATTGGAAATAAGTTGAGTGTTCTAAACGTGGAAGAAAGGAAATCATGAGATATTTGGTCAGTAAACAGGAGAACTGCATAAAATAATGCTAATCAATGAATCCATTACTCTCCTTTCATCCCTATTACAGTTATATGCATTTAAATGATGAGTCTAAAAATAAACATTGATCTGTCATATCAAATATCATTACTAGATGGAGGCAATAAAATCTGTAGATTCATTTTTACCACTGTATAACTTAATTTATCCTGATAAATAGAATCAGAGGCAAAATCAAGTTATGGATTAGGTCATAAGGAGATTCTAGCTAGGAATGCTCTCCACACACAGAGAACTCAGTTTGCACAGATTGTGACTTAATGAGTATACTAAGTTGTTTGAAGACATTTCCATCCCTGCATGAATTGCCATGGTATCACATATAATATTATCAATAATATATCCTCACTTTAACAACTACTCTAAGCATCTTGTGATATTATGTCACTATTTCAGGGGGTGTATTTTTTATTTAATTTTTGTTTTATGTTGGAAAACAGTTGATTTATAATATTGTGTTACTTTGAGGTGTACAGCAGTGATTCATATTGAAGACATTATTAAGATAAATAAATACATTGATAGAATAATATGAAACTTTTCAGATTATTGTTGCCTATTCTGTATCCAACATATTGACCATTATCATCAACATAACTATCTGAAGATTTATTCTAAACTCCACCTGGTCTTGATATTATATTGCTAGGTATTTTTGTATGCATTTTGTGTAATTTCCCCATTTCCAGTCATAGTCTCAAACTCTGTCTAGATTATTTTGCACGAAAAAAAGCCTTAGTTTACTTTTCTGATCCTATCTATTCTGTCATTTAAAGAGCCATTTTTCTGTATCTATATGTCTAATAAAAAATACAATTGAATTAATATATTTAAATGCTTTATAAGAAACATAAAATATTGTATATTTTACTACTACTATTTGTATAAAATGAAAAAAAACACAATAAAATATATTTGTTATTAATATTTTTTAAATAGATTTTTTTCTTACCAATCAAAGCAAGTTATTTTTTTACTTCAGCTATATTTAGTTTTGTGCTTCCCACTGGCTGTTTAATTCCTTAGTTGGATGGTTTATTTGTTTGAAATTCTTGTTTATGTCCCTAATGCCCTCATGTTATTAAGAATGAGTGACTTGAAACAGTAAACAAATTAGGTTGATTTCTCAAGAGATCTTAAAACCCTGGCAAAAATAAAACATTTAAAAATATTAACACAATGTATAAATTACAGATATTAAGATGATTCTGAAAATTTAATATTTTATAAAACCAAGTTGGATTCAACTTTTTCTTCTGTAAATATTAAAAATATATACAAATAAACTCAGAAGAGTCATTATTTATTGCACTAACTTTGCTCACAAGTCTGGAAATGCCTCAAGTTCCAAAGGTAATTACAGTAGGCTGTGAATGTGGATAGGTTTATATTATGATTTTTCATTATCACATCACTGAGGAAATTAGTCTTTGCAATGGGATGTTTAAAATGATAGCAAAAAATTACCATACAGTTAATGGTCAGCATATAAAACAGATTAAAAAAAAAACAAAAAACAAAAAAAAAACTCCAAGACTTTTACTTTCCTCTCCCTATATGTGCACATATTATAAATCTTATTTAATCAATACAATAACCTTATGATATAGGTATTATTATCCATCTACATATCACAGTAGAGGAAACATACCAAGAAGTTATACAACCATCTTGTTATCATTTTTATGTCCATGTAAAATTTATTTGCAAATCCAGTAGCTTAAAATAAAAATTTTATTTCCCTTGTGAATTTGTGGATGAGGAGTTTGGAAAGGTCTTGGATGGACAGTTCTATTGTCAGCAGGGAGTGAGCAGGCAACTAAGAATAAAGGATTGACCTTCAACCCAGGTGACTTCTTCACTGACATGCCCTTTACCTTGCTGCTGCTTTGTTTCTTTCTCCCTGTACATCATCTCTGTGTCTCTTCCTCCAAAGCCTCTCTATGTAGCTTGCATTTTTCAGAGTCTGGTGATTCCATTAATGAAAATAGAGAATGGAAAGTCAAAGGAGCTGCAATTACCATCAATCAAGGGAGCCAAGGCTAAAAGCCTGGGGACAATTTCAGATAATATAAGGGCACATAAACTTTTGTAACTTACCTAAGCTTGTTATTTTCCTCTTCTTCTTCTTTTTTTTTTTTTTTTTTTTTTTAACCTCATCTGTTTATCTATAGTGACTAGCAAAATACAAATAGAATATTTTTAGGCTATAAAAGTAGGTATGTACTGTTGACTAAAAAAATGATGCACAACTTGAGAGTTGTTAGTTAAGTTTTATTTGGGGGCAAAATGAGGACTGCAGCCAGGGAGGCAACATCTCAGATAGCTCTAAGAGACTGCTATAAACTGGCAGTGGGGGGAAGTCAATATATAAGGTTTTGGTGAAGGGGAGTTCAGTACCATGAAGAACTCATTTTACAAAAGGTTTCTGTTAGTCATGAAGATCTGATGTTACCATGAAGAAGTTTAGTGCTTCTGTGAGGAGATACCCGACATCCAAGGGCAGAGAAGCCCCAGAAAGACAGAAGGAGGGGCAAAATTGCATTTAGAATCAAAGCCCATACCCACTCAGAGGGCTCAAACAAACCTTGTGAGCACCAGGACCCAGAGACACCACAGAGACTGAGACAGAGCTGTGTTTGGGTGTCTCCTGAGGAGGTACAGGTCAGCAGTGGACTGATGCAGGGACAGGAGCTCTGGGTACAATAGACCTGGGTGTGGCATAAGCCCTCTAGGAGGAGGTCACCGTTAACCCACCATAGAGCCATCAGAACTTACACAGGTCTGGGGAAACAGACTCTTGGAGGGCACAAACAGAACCTTGTGTGCACTAGGACCCAGGAGAAAGGAGCAGTGACCCCACAAGATATTGACCCAGACTTGCCCGTGAGTGTTCAGGAGTCTCTGGTGGAGGTGTGGGTTGGAGGTGGCCTGCTGCAGGGCTGGGGTCACAGAGTGTAGCAGTGCCTGCATTGGGACATTTTGAAGGAGGTTGCCATTATCTTGATTACCTCCACCATAGTTTGGCCTCAGGTCAAATAACATGGAACACAGCCCCACTCTTCAACACGAAATCGGATTAAAGATTTACTGAACATGTTTCCCCCTCAATTAGTCTCTTCAAAGATTCAGTGAAAGTTCTATGAGGAAGTTTTTAGGAAATGTTAAGTCCTTTGTCATATTATCCTTTTCTAGATATCACTAGCTCTTCTTCAATCCCACCTATTGAATCACAGAATTACAAAGTTATACTATGCCTGCTTTAATTAGATTTATTGTGGAAGCCCAACCATCCATGTGTTTGTCTGAACCTTGTTACTGAATTCAAAGACAGTCAATCTGAGAAAATTATGTCTGTGTTATATCACCTGAAAAACCTGAGAAAATTACATCTGGGTTATATCTGTCTGAACATGCAACACAGAGCATACAAAGAGTTTTAATCAATAAATTACTATACCATGATGCTAAGTATTTATCAATTTTGATTTTTAAGGGATGTTTTTCAATTTTTAAAAATATTTTAGATATAGTTTAAGAATTTGAAAATATGAGATATATATGAATGATTTATTTATTGTAATTTATATTTCCCTATCAACAGGCAAATGATATTTTCTAAGTTAATGTGGATAGAAAGACTTTTGAAATAAACATCAATAAATATTCATGTTTAAAATTAGGTTCTGCTGCACTTCACAGAACCCCATCCACACTGGCTTTTAGAGTTTCTCTTTCCTGTTAAGAGATCTGGGGCATTCCAGGATTAAGAAAGTAGTTCCCTAATCATAATATTGTGGGTTAGATCTCTGGGTGGGGAAGATTTCCTGGAGGAAGAAATGGCAACCCACTCCAGTGCTAGTGACAGGAAAGTTCCATGAACTTTGGAGCCTGACGGGCAAACCTCCTTGGGGCTGCAAAGCGTGGACATGATTGAATAATTGAGCATGTAATCATAATGCTACAAAGTTTGCTTTCTTTTCAGTTTCCTATCCATCACTGACTCGATGGACGTGAGTCTGAGTGAACTCCGGGAGTTGGTGATGGACAGGGAGGCCTGGCGTGCTGCGATTCAAGGGGTCGCAAAGAGTCGGACACGACTGAGTGATCTGATCTGATCCTTCATGTGTTACTCTGTGGTCTAAAACCCATGCCTGGGCTTATCTTTCTCCATTTTGGACAAAAGAAATGAGGAGCAAGTATAATGAGAAGAGAGTAGCCTAAAGAAACTTTCTGGAAATATACAAAACTGCTGCTTATGTCTTAGTGCTAATTTTATCATGTGCCATATTTATTCTGGTAGCAACGTTCTGTTATTTTGAAGAAAGGGAGAATGAATTTGGGGACAGGCAATCAGCAACCTCTGTAACACACAATGTCAGCGTCAGGTCTTGTTGATAAAGGAACTATCCAGAATGCTAGAACATTCATACAGCAGACTGAGTGAAGCTTGAGTTGGGAGGAGTCTTCATGCATTTTAGGAATTAATACCCCCTTGAGCCAGAGCTAGTAGAACCCTCAAGGTAGAGTGGAGAGGGCCTTGCGGAAAGCCTGTGGAAGAGTCATTTGGGTGATACCTCTGCAAAGTGTACTGGCATCTGGAACAATGTCACTGACTTAGATATCTGAACGCAGCTGAAGAAGTCTTCATTTAGAGCCATTAAGTGCAGATAGGTCAAAGCTGGGCATGCCAGACTCACGGAGGGGACTCCCAGGGCCGCCTCCCTGCAGGTTCTAACAGCCAGCTTCTCCCCCTCGGTTCTCATCCAAACACAAACACCGAAGAATAAGTTTTCATGGAGGAAAAACAAAACCTAATTGCCAGGTTTTATCTTCCAGGAGCTCCAACCGTGTTGTCACCTAAGACAGAGCTAGGAAGGCACCCCTGAAACTGCAGGCTCTTCACCTGTGCGGTTCGAGTCCACAATTGTGTTCACATGCAGGCAGAGGCAAAGAGCTGGTGAAGTGTTAACCTTAACATAAGACGGACAGAGTTAAGAAGCCACAACGACCTCCTGTGCCACATCCTTCCCCTGGCCCTGGTTGGGGGAACCTCCAAGATGATCCAGTCCGTTTCCTTCTTCTAGAAGGGACACTGATAGAACATACCTCCATCAGGGATTCTTTGACGTACATCCATATTGTCAATAGTCAACTTTAGGAACAAAGGTGCAGAGGTCTCTTAAATATGAAGTGGTTAGTCTCTAGGTACAGGGTCTGGATGAGTCATGATCATGCTCACAGGACAGTGCAGCCCACGATTCAGAAATTAGTCATCCTGTAAACAAACTAGAGGAAAGGGCCCGGCTTTCCTAATTGGTTTTCCTTCAGAAACATCATCAACAGATACTACAAAGCACTCTGGAAGGCCTATTCCGACCCTGGTGGGCCCCTGGTACATTCTGAGTGCAGAGAGAACCGTTAGGGCAGAGAATGGTCACCCCTGCCTGTCTGCAAATGCTCAGGTGTGGGGCCATCGCCAGCATCTTAGTACAAAGCATCAGCCTGGCCCACCAGGCGCAGGGAGGGCTCAGTCAGAAACTTAACTTTCATTATAGTTAAGTTCTAACTCTAACTATTGAGTTTCTCACCCAGAAAAACAAAAAAGAGTGCAAACAATCAAGGGGAGAGAGGTCTTGGTATCTTTCTGTAGCTTGAACGATGGTTTGTACTTCAGACCATCTGCATCTTCCCTTCTCTGGCCACCAGGGGGCGGGGGCGTGCCAGGTGTTCCAGGTTTAGAGTGTGCGGATGGGAGGAGATTGAAGACTCGGGAGGAAAGAGAGACGATTTGTCAACAGGCAGGACAGGCAGTCTGTGTCCTAGAGGTCCCCAAAGGTTCCCCAAAGTAAAGGGATGGTTAAAACTAAGGTGAGGATTCGGGTGGAGGAAGCTAATGACAGGATACACCCGAGGGAAGAAAGGATGGGTAGCCTAATTTCATCTACCATCATCCCCACTGTCCCATGGCCACCTAAAGGAGGACACTAGCAGTTGGATGAAGAACTCTTTTTTGTGTCTATTAGTTGTTTCTTTTTTTTTTTGGTGTGTGTGACCAAAATAGAGTATGGTAATATCTTCACATCCTCCATGTAATATGGGCTTCCTAGGTGGCAGTAGTGGGAAAGAAGCTGCCTGCCTATGCAGGAGACACAAGAAATGTGAGTTAGATCCTTGAGTCAGGAAGATCCTGGAGAAGGCAATGGCAACCCACTCAAGTATTCTTACCTGGGAAATCCCATGGACAGAGGATCCTGGCAAGCTACAGTCCATAGGGTCTCAGAGAGTCGGACGTGATGTGAAGGGACTTAACAGTACATAATATATAAATATTACCCTTTGTGACAATTTATAAATGCCTTTATGTCCACATACTCCTGCATTATAACTCCTTTAATTTTTTTCAAGATTCATATTAAATATTATCTTTTCCAAGAAACAAATTTTGAATGATCTGAAAGTATCCATATCTTTGTTTCCATAGGATCCTTGGGATGCTCTATTAGGGTACATGTCTGTCTGACTTACAATAGTGAGACAATCCAATTTCACATTTATATTATATAGTGCACAAAGTATGTTGTATATGGTACCATTTTATAAAAATGACATACTTTGAATTTTCAAAAAAGAAAAGTGAAATAGAAACAATTTTTAAATATTTTAAATGAGAAGTATACTCATAAATTATAGTTATAAATACAAAGGTTTGAAATTATACTTTTTCAGCTATATTTTTAAAGGTAGGTGTATGTTATTCAGTTCAGTTAAGTTCAGTTCAGTCATTCAGTCGTGTCTGACTCTTTGCGACCCCATGAATCACAGAACGCCAGGCCTCCCTGTCCATCACCAACTCCCAGAGTTCACTCAGACTCATGTCCATCGAGTTGGTGATGCCAGCCAGCCATCTCATCCTCTGTCATCCCATTCTCCTCCTGCCCCCAATCCCTCCCAGCATCAGAGTCTTTTCCAATGAGTCATTTCTTTGCATGAGGTGGCCAAAATATTGGAGTTTCAGCTTTAGCATCATTCCTTCCAAAGAAATCCCAGGGCTGATCTCCTTCAGAATGGACTGGTTGGATCTCCTTGCAGTCCAAGGGACTCTCAAGAGTCTTCTCCATCACCACAGTTCAAAAGCATCAATTCTTAGGCACTCAGCTTTCTTCACAGTCCAACTCTCACATCCATACATGACCACTGGAAAAACTATAGCCTTGACTAGATGGACCTTTGTTGGCAAAGTTATGTCTCTGCTTTTGAATATGCTGTCTAGGTTGGTCATAACTTTCCTTCCAAGGATTAAGCGTCTTTTAATTTCATGGCTGCAATCACCATCTGCAGTGACTTTGGAGCCCAGAAAAATAAAGTCTGCCACTGTTTCCAGTGTTTCCCCATCTATTTCCCATGAAGTGATGGGACCAGATGCCATGATCCTCATTTTATGAATGTTGAGCTTTAAGCCAACCTTTTCACTCTCCTCTTTCCCTTTCATCAAGAGGCTTTTGAGTTTCTCTTGACTTTCTGCCATAAGGGTGGTGTCATCTGCATATCTGAGGTTATTGATATTTCTCCTGGCAATCTTGATTCCAGCTTGTGCTTCTTCCAGCTCAGCATTTCTCATGATGTACTCTGTATATAAGTTATTAAGTTACTACTAAAAATGGAAAAAATAATATACTTTTTTCAACATTCCTTTTCTATATCCAGATTTTAAGTATTTAATGATTTTATGTAATCAATATATATTGTTTGAATTGCCTATTTATTTACAAATGTTTATGACATTTATATTTTATAATTTCACAAAATGGATAGTTTTAACTTTACAATTAAACTAGTGGATTATTCTCAATAAGTTACTTTAATAAAACTTTGTTCATTGTTAAGTTTTTGAATCATCTTTTGGTTGGCTGAATTTCCTTATTCAGTAATCATTAAAGTTTACTTTCAATTTCAACAATAAATAATGTATAGGCTAGTCTTTACATTCTTGGACATGTGAAAATATCTGATTTCTGTCTTCAGAATTACAACAGTTATTAGTCAGACATTAATTCCTCAGAAATTGTTAACATTTTGGCAGTATTTTCTGCCACAATATAATACTGTGGAAAAGTCTGATGCAAAGCTGCATTTTTTCCCCTATTCATGACTTTCCCATCTTGATTTTAAACTATTTCCTGATTTTTTATTTTACTAGCTTACATTGTTTTGAGACTAAATAATTTTCTTTAGAGCACAATATTTTCTTTCAATATCTAAATGAAATTATATTTGTATGTCAAAATCTTCTATAGCTTGATTAAAAAAAACATATTCCATGTGCTGTTCACATTTCATTAGCAATATTCAGTATTCATAAATCAATCTCACAGTGTTTTATGCAAAAATGAAATTGTTAGTTGCTCAGTCGTGTTCAACTCTGCAATCCCATGGACTGTAATGCACCAAGCTTCTCTGTCCATGGAATTCTCCAGGCAAGAATATTGGAATGGTTTGCCACTCCCTTCTCCAGGGTGTCTTCCTGACCCAGGGACTGACTCTGGGTCTGCTGCATTGCAGGCTGATTCTGTACTGTCTGAGCCACCAGGGAATCTCTATAGTGTTTTATGTAATTTCTTCTTTTATGCTTGTTTTTTTAATTTTTTCTTACCTGTATTCAATTACATTTACTCAATTTTCCTGCTATTTCTAAGATGGCTTTCAAAAGTTTTATGTAAAGTCTGAGTCTGCACTCTCATTGTCCACAGCAGAGCCCATGGCACTTCATGTCTCCCTCTGCAGTTGACATTTCCTAAAATTTATTAGAGTGGAACTGAATCTACCAAGGTAATCTCCTCTTCAAATCCTGCTCATACTCTAGTGTCTTGTCACTCTGATTAAAGTAAGATACTTTAATAAATCTTGGAGGAATGTGGGGCTAAATATAGAGAAAGCTATTTTCTGATCAAGGTCTGTAGAGATATATGTAGGCTCTTAAATGTGTTTTGTTTTTGTTTTTATTTTGGTCTAGGTTTCACTGTACAGCAATACAAAAGTGTGCCCCAGAGTTTTGTATAATTTTGCCAATAAGTTCATCTGTACCAATGTTTGCAATTTGAGGCTATTGCTTTTTTATATTGAAGATGGAGTTGTTTCTCTTTTCCCTTTTATTGTTATAGGAATTGAAGTTATATCATCACTTCTTTACAGATGTAGTTTGTCCTCAATACTTTTTTTGCTGGAGAGAAATGAAGTAAAACATATTAACTTATCATCTTTAATTGGGCTTCTCTCAGTTATCCATTATTTAAATGAACCAAGTGATAATATGTTAGTAAGGAAAAAAATGAGATTTCTTACCAGTTAGATGAAAATTTCATGTTTCTCCCACCTCTAGATTATTGTCTTAAACAAAACATATTAATATACTCTCAAAAGATATCTCACAATCATCTTCTCCTATTCCATCATTTTACAGATGAGTAAATTTGAATTTTAAAGTTCATCACTTTTTAAAGTTAGAGCTCCAACAGTCCTGGAGGCACTGGGTTGTATTTTTATGGCTTATTTTGGGAGCAGCAGTTCCTGGAAGTCAGCCAGGAGAAATCATTTCTATGGCAGAAATTTATCTTTGTACTGATGGTAACTAACCAAGGCTATGAATGTCCATAACAAAGTTTTATCTTTATCTTTATTAGCTTTTACTCTCAGCAAGTTTGCTGTTTTTCCTCTTTAGTTAAAAAAAAAAGAAAGAAAGAAGAAATAGGGATTACCTTTACACATAGTACTGTAAATCTGTTCTTGTAATCAGAAAAGAAGCTATCTTTGCTGGGTATTTCTAATGGTCTCTCTAAATTTTCACTTTACTCTCTGAGTCTGGTTATTTAATACAATTAAAACACAAAGAAAGATGTGTCATGAGAAAATGCTAAGTTAATCACTGACCTTGGCATTCTTGAAAAGGAAAGCTTGAAACATTTTAACAAATTAGTTCTTTGAGATAAACATATAACCAGTTTTTGGACACAAAGTCAATGCAGATTTCTCAACAGTGACATAAAATAAACCAGAGTTAATTACAAATCTGAATTTCTTAGCTTAGAATAAACTTTTCTTCAGTCTGAAATTGTTTCAAAATAGATGTGAGGTGGTTCCCAGGCTATTTCTTTCTCATATTTTTTTTACTGTTCAATTTTAAAACCCAGAACAGGATATATAGATAGAATCTTATAAGGTGAAATACTACCACTTTTATGTGTGTCTTTTTAATGCTGAAAACATAGTTTTCAACTGGGTTAAGTGTAAACAACTAAACTGATTATTCCTTTGTATATTCATTATGAAATTGCTTCTGATGTGGAATATTTCAAATGGAATCAAATGATATTTACCAATACTAGATTTGGGAAGAGAAATAAATAGGATGAATGTGGGAAAATTGAAATTTTCTCTCCTGTAATTCAGACTCTCTACATCTGCTATAGCATTGATATGTGTGCATATATATATATATGGATATGGATAGAAAACAATAGCAATCCTTTGTCAGGACTGAGATATTGGGTATGCATGTTCTCATCTCTTTCCTTGAACTGAACTTTGCCTTGACCTATATAACACTTTGTGTATACGGGCTGAATAGTGGCTACAAATGCCTTTGAGTTATGCAATAGGAAATAGCACTTTAATTGGCCACCTGGTTCTCTGGATGACCTTGGATGCCATTAAAATGGCACAATTTCTCACTAAGTTGTTTTGTTTGAATATTTTTAACTATTAGTGACTGAAATCCAAAGTAACAAGAGTCTTACATAAGGTATAATTTTATTTCACTTTCAAGTAAGTGAAACATGTCAAAAGGCAAGTTATCTAGGTCTAATGTGTTGGTATCAGAGAATTAGTTTCTATCTTATTCTCTACCATTCTCAAATATGGTTTCATATAAAATTAATGATCTAGCTCTAGCCCTGATAGCCTTGGCCCAGGCCAGCAGGAAAGAGTGAGGAGAAAGGAAGGGAAGAAATAAAAGTTCTCCAAAAGAACACCCTTTACTTATCCTTAAATCCCATTAGTTAGTACTCACTCTTTTTTTTTTTTTTTTTTTGGTTGTTTATTTTTTTAAATTTTATTTTATTTTTAAACTTTACATAATTGTATTAGTTTTGCCAAATATCAAAATGAATCCACCATAGGTATACATGTGTTCCCCACCCTGAACCCTCTTCACTCCTCCCTCCCCATACCATCCCTCTGGGTCGTCCCAGTGCACTAGCCCCAAGCATCCAGTATCGTGCATCAAACCTGGACTGGCAACTCGTTTCATACATGATATTTTACATGTTTCAATGCCATTCTCCCAAATCTTCCCACCCTCTCCCTCTCCCACAGAGTCCATAAGACTGTTCTATACATCAGTGTCTCTTTTGCTGTCTCGTACACAGGGTTATTGTTACCATTTTTCTAAATTCCATATATATGCGTTAGTATACTGTATTGGTGTTTTTCTTTCTGGCTTACTTCACTCTGTATAATAGGCTCCAGTTTCATCCACCTCATTAGAACTGATTCAAATGTATTCTTTTTAATGGCTGAATAATACTCCATTGTGTATATGTACCACTGCTTTCTTATCCATTCATCTGCTGATGGACATCTAGGTCGCTTCCATGTCCTGGCTATTATAAGCAGTGCTGCGATGAACATTGGGGTACATGTGTCTCTTTCCCTTCTGGTTTCCTCAGTGTGTATGCCCAGCAGTGGGATTGCTGGATCATAAGGCAGTTCTATTTCCAGGTTTTTAAGGAATCTCCACACTGTTCTCCATAGTGGCTGTACTAGTTTGCATTCCCACCAACAGTGTAAGAGGGTTCCCTTTTCTCCACATCCTCTCCAGCATTTATTACTTGTAGACTTTTGGATCGCAGCCATTCTGACTGGCGTGAAATGGTACCTCATAGTGGTTTTGCTTTGCATTTCTCTGATAATGAGTGATGTTGAGCATCTTTTCATGTGTTTGTTAGCCATCTGTATGTCTTCTTTGGAGAAATGTCTATTTAGTTCTTTGGCCCATTTTTTGATTGGGTCATTTATTTAGTACTCACTCTTTTGGCTACACCAGTCCTGAGTGTTCTTTGGAAGGACTCATGCTAAAGCTGAAACTCCAATACTTTGGCCACCTCATGCGAAGAGTTGACTCTTTGGAAAAGACTCTGATGCTGGGAGGGATTGGGGGAAGGAGGAGAAGGGGACGACAGAGGATGAGATGGCTGGATGGCATCACCGACTCGATGGACATAAGTTTGGGTGAACTCCAGGAGTTGGTGATGGACTGGGAGGCCTGGCGTGCCGCGATTCATGGGGTTGCAAAGAGTCAGACACGACTGAGCAACTGAACTGACTGAACTGCTAGGTAGGCTAAGAAACATAAACGTGACTTGAGTGTTTGTAATCCAGCTGAAAATAGGGAGTCATATTATTATAAAACAGGGAATAAGTAGATTTTGATAGACAGTTAGTGATCTGGTCCACCATTACATCACATTAGGTTTTTGAACTCAGTTTTTAAATGTATTTTGACATGTCAACTAGAATGTAAGCCCTAGAGGAGCCCAGATTTCTCTTTTGATGATGATGTTTTATTTTGTTGATGTTGTATGCCCAACACATAGCAAAGTGCCTGTCACATCATATGTAAATAATAAAAGTCTGTTCAATGAATATAAGTCCTACTGAAGTGGAACAAGCTCAGAAACAGGAGGCTTGGATTTGAGTTTAGTTGTTAGACATTTTCTCTACCTGAAACTTTCCTCTTTTAGAGTGGGGTTTGGTCATATTATTTGTAGAATATGTCATAGTACTACTCATGACCTAGATTGTGCAGTTGAATATACCAAGTCTGGAGTTAAAACAAACACAAAAAAAAAAAACTATGAAAAGTTTATTGCTTATTTGAAAATAGTTTACTTAAATGTATCATGGTTACAGAGAAGTGTGCACGTTGTAAGTGCATGGCTCAAAATTTCACAAATTAAACAAACTTCTTTAACCAGATCAATATATAGACTATTTCCAAGATACTCAAAAACTGCCTATTTTCTCATTCAACATTAAATCAAAAGCTAAGTGCAGTGATAACTTTTATCAGCATAAACTATTTTTAAAAATTCAATATATCTACTTATCTTTTTAATTTACATTTTTCAGAACCGCAATTGCTTTGTCACAAAATATGAGCACTTTGATAAGATATGAATGAGTGACGTATTTCATTATCTGTCATCAAAATGGTTTTACTCACATCACCGATGGCAGGATGCAAGACAATAGACATTTCTATATTCTCACCATCTGTTTGTAACATCATTTAAAATATTTACATGTAATAGACAATTTGATGATGCTTTACTTTGTGTCTATATTGAACATTTAAAATTATATTTGTTTACTAATTTTATTTTTTTCACTTGTAAACCAATCACATCAGAGAAAATCTTGACTAAATTTGTGTTTGTTGGCAATGTCACTGCTACTGTTTCAGGAGCAATAACCATTGGCTGAACAACAAAGTTTTATGTGTAGATTTGTGTGTGAGTAACTACTGAGTGCAGTGAATGAAATAAGTCTAGTGGAGATCTCTTGAGTTTAGGAAACAGTTTCCAGGCTTCCACTATAGTTTAAAAAATATTTAAAAGAAGACCAGGAATTCACTCAACTACTAAAATTCTCTCTAGAGCTTGGATCCCATTATTTTTTCATAGATATGAGGAATCTGGGACACAACATCCAGAGGATGGAGGTGAACTTTGGGAACCTGAGTTCAGACGTATTCCCTGTGTAAACCTTCCCTGATGCTAAAATCCAGAATTCCATTCTTTTCAGTATGACTGGTGCCATCAATGCCCATTTGTCACCAGGGTAGCCCAGATACTTCCTCTCATAAACAAAGAAAATCCTTGACTAAGTATAATAGATTTTAGTTCTAAATGTCATCTCAAGAGGAAAGAAAGAAAGTGAAATCACTCAGTCACATCTGACTCTTTGCAACCCCATGGACTGTAGCCTACTAGGCTCCTCTGTTAATTGAATTTTCAAGGCAGGAGTACTGGAGTGGGTTGCCATTTCCTTCCCCAGGGGTTCTTCTCAACCCAGGGATGAAACCCAGGTCACCCACACTTCAGGTAGATGCTTTACCATCGGAGCCACCAAAGAAGCTAATCTCAAGAGGGGTCAATGCTAATAACCCACGTGTGCTGGCTCTGTGGCATGAACTCTTCTGTTGTATTTTATATTCTTTTCGCTAATGAGCAACATGTCCACTATCTCTTCATGTATATTATCCACAAGGAGGTGCTTTCCCCATATTACAAGTTCTCCTTTCACTTACTAACATTATGCACATTTCCTCCATTTGTATATTCACCCCTGAGGGTGGACACAGGGATAGAATGACTCATGACTGCTCTATGATCTTGCAGGACAAAACTTCTTTCTAAAATAGACAAAACTGAAAATGCTAGCAGCTCATTTCTTTGCTTGGAAAAAATGTCATTTTTTTCTTAAATGAAATAGTGGAGATTCTGTTCTCTAATCCCAGCACCTATCTCTCTGTCTGTCTATCTATCCATCCACCCTATCTATTCAAAGTCATAATATTCTAATATAAATCTGAGTATTGTTTCCAGTGCCCATAACTTGGCAATGAATGGAATCCCACATGCAGAGTTTTAGGCTGTGGTTGCAGAGAAAATTACCAGAATATATTAACCTGCAGCACCAGTCTGTATTCCTGACGGGATAGCCTTGGAGCAGCAGCAGCTTCTCTTGGTCCTGGAAGTGCTTATTTCCCCCTTGTAAGTCAGTATTCTTGTAAATATGTCCAACTTGTTAATGGGAGGTTCACACCTCATTTGTTCTGGAGAAAAACGGAAGGCCTGTAGTCGTGGCCTTTTCCTAAGAGGATGGACACATACGCACACAGAAGAAAATTCCTTTGTTAAAATTCACACAGGCCTTCTTTCCCATCTTTTTCAGCTGCTTTCCATTTTTTTTAACAGTTCCATACAGAAAGGAAGACAAAACTTTCTGGGCACCAAAGTACAGTAATTCTTCATGTGACGTGTATCACCCAGAGAGAAAAATTCCATGTAGCTTAACACCAGAAATACTGCCAAGATCACATGAGCTCTAAGTATGAAGTGAGCTAAAAATTGCCTAACTTAAAGAAAACCTACTAGTTTGTTTCAAAATGAAAATAAGTTGCCTCCTACCTGATTACTAAAATAAGATATGACATTTCTAAAAATGAATACAATACAAAAAGTTTAAAAATGTACATTAATCCAAGTGTTTTTGTGTATATATACATGTATATATATACATATATATATATATATATATATATATATACACACATATACACACATCAGTTCAGTTTAGTTACTCACTTGTGTCCAACTCTTTGCCACCCCATAGACTGCAGCATGCCAGGCTTCCCTGTCCATCACCAACTCTCAGAGCTTGCTCAAATTCATGTCTATCAAGTCTGTGATGTCATCCAGCCATCTCATCCTCTGTTGTCCCCTTCTCTTCCTGCCTTCAATCTTTCCCAGCATCAGGGTCTTTTTAAATGAGTCAGTTCTTTGCATCAGCTGGCCAAAGTATTGGAGTTTCAGCTTCAGCATCAGTCCTTCCAATGAATATTCAGGACCAATTTCCCTTAGGATTGGCTGGTTGGATCTTCTTGTAGTCCCAGGGATTCTCAAGAGTCTTCTCCAACACCATAGTTCAATAGATCAATTCTTTGGCACTCAGCTTTTTTTATGATTCAACTCTTACATTCATACATGACTGTTGGTAAAATCATAGCTTTGACTAGACAGACTGCAATGTCTCTGTTTTTTAATATGCTGTCTAGATTGGTCATAGCTTTTCTTCCAAGGAGCAAGCATCTTTTACTTTCATGGCTGCAGTCACTATCTGCAGTGATTTTGGAATCCAAGAAAATAAAGTCTATCACTATTTCCATTGTTTCCCCATCTATTTGCCATGAAGTAAGGAGACAAGATGCCATGATCTTAATTTTAGAATGGTGAGTTTTAAGCCAGCTTTTTCAGTCTCCTCTTTCACTTTCATCAAGAGGCTCTTTAGTTCCTCTTTGCTTTCTGCCATAAGGGTGGTGTCATCTACATATCTGATGTTATATGTATATACAAATATATATATATATTTAGAGTTGATTTCACTAGAGGAAAGGACACTCATTAGCAGAATGAGGGACACATACACCATAGTAATACTGATCCATTTCCTGGAATGTTTTCATGGGGCTTTAGAACATAGGTATTTCCAGCAGAGCTCATATAAATTTGAACCTTAACCATCAGTCACACCACTTCCATCTCTCATGGACAGTGCTCCTGTAGGACATTTCTGTAAGAAAACTGAGTGTCAATGCCACTCACGTCTCCCTATTTTCTTCTTGCTTTCTAACAATGCACCAGCATCACTTAAATACCCACTGAAAACTTTCTGGTCTTTTGCTTTTGTGGAACTGAATACATGTCATAACAGTGCATCTGCTCCCTGTTGCTTTCACATATTCCTATCATTTTAGGAAGGTTTTCAGTTATTTTCCTATTCTAATTTTTAAAATGTGCATCTTCTGCTCTTTACCTTTATACAAGTGTATGTTTTATTTTTAAATAAATAAACTTTCTTTAATTTTGGAAAAATAGTAAATTTACAGAAAAATTTCAAAGGTAGTAAAAAGAATTCCAATATACCTTTAATACAGCTTCATGTTTTCCGCTAACATTATTATTTTATATTAGTACACTTGTCAAAGTTAAGAATATAACATTGCTACTTTACAGAGTAAACTCCAAACTTTTTTCAGCAGTTTCATTAATGTCCATTTCCTGTTCTAATTCTGTCAAACATTTTTTCCAGCTTTTTATTCAGACCTTCTTATTGTTCCTGGTGAAGGTATTTATATGCCCAATCTATTTCAGTGGGCATTTATATATCCACACACATACTATCTTTGATTCACTTCATATGTCAGTGTTCCTTATACAAGTTTTGAATGCTCTTCCTATCTTTTGTCAGAGCTGTTTTCTCAGCTCCATTAAACTGCAAAAAAATGGGGATACCTTTTTGAATATTTTTTGTATTTCAAAATATATTCTAGTTTCTTTCCCTGATCCTTGATGAGATTCTGTATAGGCACACCATCCTTGCCCTTTCCAGCATGTCTAATTTCTTTTTGTTGGTTAGTGTCTTTTGTCTTCAGACAAATAAAAGGGCATCTTGAGAGTTGCCTCAGAGAGTTTCTGAGGGATGCTAGACAGATAAGAAATGTGACTCAGTGAGGCTGAGAGATGAGAAGAACTAAGTAATACTCCTAAATTGTGCTCTACTGTAGTAATGCAGAATTTAATAATAGTTAAATTACAAATCATAAGCAAATTAACATTATAGATTCCAATAAAATATCATTATGATACAAGAACCGATTTTAAAAATTAGCATGTCAACATGTTACGAATTGAGCTATGAACTGTGGTGTTGGAGAAGACTCTTGAGAGTCCCTTGGACTGCAAGGAGATCCAACCAGTCCATTCTGAAAGAGATCAGCCCTGGGATTTCTTTGGAGGGAATGATGCTGAAGCTGAAACTCCAGTACTTTGGCCACCTCATGCGAAGAGTTGACTCATTGGAAAAGACTCTGATGCTGGGAGGGATTGGGAGCAGGAGGAGAAGGGGACGACAGAGGATGAGATGGCTGGATGGCATCACTGACTCAATGGACGTGAGTCTGGGTGAACTCCAGGAGTTGGTGATGGACCGGGAGGCCTGGCGTGCTGCGTTTTATGGGGTCGTGAAGAGTTGGACACGACTGAGTGACTGAACTGAACTGAACTGAATGTTTAATCAGGAACTAGGTCAGAATATGAGCTAGCAAAGAGTTTCTATAAGCTAATGTAATATAAATGGTCTTTATGTAATGTAATATAATGTCTATAAGTAAATAAGTTTGTCAGCATATAAGATAAAGATGATTTCAAACACCTAAAAAATGCATAAAATGACTGAGAGAAACATAACCATTTGCAAGTTAATTGAGGCTTCCCTCCTCTAAAAAGTGAGCGAAGTATGAAAACGTTCCATGAATTTATGCAAGTATGCCATGTTTTCCTAAATTAGGTAAATCTCAAATTTGGTAATTGTCAGGCAGAGTGGCAGATAACTCAGTTGTAGACAATCAGAAAACAGACGAGGTATGAGTGAAAATTTTTCTTTTACTGAGGTTCCACCAGTTGCAGATAGAACTTTTGAGAAGTTCTCAAACATTTGAGAAGAACTTTCTGGTTTTAATTTATATCAGTTCAGTTCAATTCAGTTGCTCAGTCATGTCTGATTCCTGGCAACCCTATGGACTATAGCATGCCAAGCTTCCCTTATAATTTTGGGTTGAGGTTATTGTATTTCTGTATTCTTTTCCTGAGTTTCATGTACATTTTTGGACCATTGTTTATAACTCTTTATGTCCAATTCATAAGTTTTTTTTCCCTTGTGATTTTATCTTGTTCTTTCATTTGGGATATATTCCTCTGAATTACCACTTTGATTGATTTTCTGTGTTGCCACTATCAATTAGGTAAAATCATTATTTCTCCTGGTCTTGAAGGCATATCCTTCTCTAGGAGCATCTTTGTGAGATCTCCTGAACCCAGTGGCTTTGGCAATAGGGCTGGAGATCATGTGAGCATGGGCTGGGGCTTCACCTGGGATTCCCCAGTGACAACTGCCTTAACAAGTGGGCATGAGCTGGAGCTTGGTATAGGCTGAGGCTTTTCCTTTTGTGCACTCAGGGACATTGCCTTGATAGTTGGGGCTTTATAGTTTGTCAACCTTGGTTTTTGTGCTCAGCAATTTGTCTCTCTTAATTACTAAGTATTATTCAATTGTACAAGCATATTTGGTTCAATTATTCCTTTCTTTTGACAAATCGGGTCAGTTCAGTCACTCACTTGTGTCCGACTCTTTGTGACCCCATGGACTGCAGCACGCCAGGCTTTCTTGTCCAACACCAACTCCTGGAGCTTGCTCAAACTCATGTCCATTGAGTCAGTGATGCCATCCAACCATCTCATCCTCTGTTGTCCTCTTCTCCTCCTGCCTTCAATCTTTCCCAGCATCAGGGTATTTTCCAATGAGTCAGTTCTTCCCATTAGGTGGCCAAAGATTTGGAGCTTCAGCTTCAACATCAGTCCTTCTGAAGAATACTCAGGACTGGTTTCCCTTAAGAAATACTGATTTGATCTCCTTGCAGTCCAAGGGACTCTCATATCATATATGAAATGAGTCGCCAGTCCAGGTTCGAGGCATGATATTGGATTTTTGGGGCTGGTGCACTGGGATGACACAGAGGGATGGTATGGGGACGAAGGAAGGAAGAGGGTTCAGGATGGGGAACACATGTATACCTGTGGCGGAGTCATGTTGATATATGGCAAAACCAATACAATATTGTAAAGTTAAAAAATAAAATTAAATGAAAAAAAAAAAAAAGAGTCTTATCCAACACCACAGTCAAAAGCATCAATTCTTTGGTGCTCAGTTTTCTTTATAGTCCAGCTCTCACATCCATACATGACTACTGGAAAAATCATAGCGTTGATTAGATGGACATTTGTCAGCAAAGTAATGTCTCTGCTTTTTTAATAAGCTGTCTAGGTTGGTCATAGCTTTTCTTTTAAGAAGCAAGCATCTTTTAACTTCATGGCTACAGTCATCATCTGCAGGGATTTTGGAGCCCAAGAAAATAAAGTCTGTCACTGTTTCCATTGTTTCACTATTGATTTGCCATGAAGTGATGGGACTGGATGCTGTGACCTTAGTTTTTTGAATGTTGAGTTTTAAGCCAGCTTTTTTACTCTACTCTTTCACTTTCACAAACAGGCTATTTAGTTCCTCTTTGCTTTCTGCCATAAGGGTGGTGTCATCTGCGCATCTGTGGTTATTGATGTTTCTCCTGGCATTCTTCATTCCAGCTTGTGATTCATCTAGCCTGGCATTTCACATAATGAACTCTGCATATAAGTTAAATAAACAGGGTGAAAATATACAGCCTTGATGTACTCCTTTCCCAGTTTGGAGCCAGTCCATTGTTCCACCGGTTCTGCTTGTTTTTCATGACCTGCATATAGATTTCTCGGGAGGCAGGTCAGGTGGTCTGGTATTCCTATACCTTGAAGAATTTCCCACAGTTTGTTGTGATCCACACAGTCAAAGGCTTTGACATAGTCACTAAAGCAGATGTTTTTCTGAAACTCTCTTATTTTTCTTTGACCCAATAAATGTTGGCAATTTGATCTCTGGTTCCTCTGCCTTTTCTAAATCCAGCTTGAACATCTGGAAGTTCTTGCTTCAGGTATTATGGAAGAATAGCTTGGAGAATTTTGAGCATTACTTTGTTAGCGTGTGAGATGATTGCAATTGTGCGATAGTTTGAACATTCTTTGGCATTGCCTTTCTCTGGGATTGGAATGAAAACTGACCTTTTTCAGTCCTGTGACTGGAAAAGCAAGTAGCTGGCTTGATTCCAGTTTTGACAAATAGCTGGCTTGTTTCCAGTTTGAGGTTAGTCATGGATAGTATTTTGTCTGTAATCTTTATAATGAGAAAGCAGGCATTTCACCTAAAAACATCCCAATAAATTGAATAGTAAATTCTTCCAAAAAGTTATGCTAAAGGCAATATATATATATATATATATATATATATATACATATACACACACACACACACATATAAACTCAACATTTTCATTAATTAGGAAAATATGAGTTAAAACTAAAATGAGATACTGACTCTATTTTACTATGCATTTTTAAAAAGCTGACTATGCTAAATGCATGAAAACAATTGACTTCTGTGTGTTGTTCATATATATTACAACTTTGCTCAACACTCTCAAGCAAATAATTTTGTTTCATGGAAAGACTGATCATTTCAGCTTGTTGTCTTTGTGCTGAGCCCCAGGAAGATAGCCACAGTGAGTCCAAGCAATCCCATTAAGAACTGATTCTCAGTTCAATATAGCCTTTTGGATCTCATGGATGCAAGTTATGTTGGCTTCCATAGCTAGATATTTTAAGGCCTTGTCTCTCAGATAGAAGTTTTAAACCTTGGAAAGCCCATTTTGATGTCCAAATCATTTATACCTCATAGAGAAGCTAAGAGTTGTGAATTCTCTCCTGATTATTTAGCTTCATGATGAGGGTAGAGTTTTTTATGATGAGTGTGTCTCAGGTTTTTCTACCTATTTTGATGTGGGTATTTTCTCACTTGCCTGATATGTAGGAGTCATTCAGCTGGTTTCTGGATTTCTTTCAGACAGAATTGCTATATGCATAGTTGTTCATTCAATGTGTTTATGGAAGATGAGTTCTAGAAGCTCTTATGTTGCCATATTGAAGTAGAAACTCAGAAACACTTCTTTTATGAGTTAGGAGAGTTGACCTTTGTTTTTCGTTCAATTATTAGCTAGTAGTGTGTGCTGAAGCATATAACTAAATTTGTCAATCTTTTATTGCATTGTAGAATGGCGTATATGAAGTGAAGTCACTCAGTCATGTCCGACTCTTTGCGACCCCATAGACTGTAGCCTACCAGGCTCTTCTGTCCATGGGGTTTTCCAGGCAATAGTACTGGAGTGGGGTGCCATTGCCTTCTCCAGGGGATCTTCCCAACCCAGGGCTCGAACCCAGGTCTCCCGCATTGTAGACAGACGCTTTATCATCTGAGCCACCAGGGAAGTCCTAGAATGGTGTATATCCAGTGCTAAAAGTTTATGTGGTTTTGCATTATAGAGTTTGAACCTAAGAAAACTTTATTGGTTGAGTGAATATATCTCCCACTGGGAATAGGACCTAACTGAAAGAATAAAATTGGCAAAACAGAATGTAACCTTATAGATAAGCTCAAATATATATATATATATATATATAAAAAGTTAAATTAGCCTTTGGAAATTGTTGATAGGATATCTATAGAATGATTTATTATTTAGTTAAATAAGAAAGTTCAATAACTAGACGATTTCTATTAAAGGTAATGTGAGTTTTAATCAAAATTAGATGATTTTGTATGCAATCAGCTCACTGGAAGTAGTAAAAGTTAAAGCTATGTAAGAGGTTACTACAAAAGTTATTAAAAGAATCTGTTACAAAAGGTTGCATGAAAATGTCATCAACATCAAAGTAAAATTGAAAACAAAACTTTTGAATGTGTAAAGGGCACTAATACATTAGATTTCAAAAAAAAAAAATCAAATGTATGAATAGAGGACTTTAGATGTGAAACATGGGGTACGTTTGTCCCAATGATACAGTTGGCAAAATGTTTCCCTTATAGAGCTATACTAATAATTATTGGTCAAATTATCCTATATGTCACCCTTAGAACTATATCCTTGTTATAAATCCCTGATAATATTGAAATCTCAACAAAGCTGATATAATAAATTTTTTCATCTTTATTGAGCAAGTAAATGGCAAAATGTTAAGTAAAGGATTTAGTTAAGTCTATATTTTAATTGTGCTAGCTTTAGAGAGATTATTTTAATTGTTATGGTGGTGACTTTTGTGCTTATTGTGATATTAAGTAATTGTAAACATTTAGGGGAATGGCATTTTAGGCTCATACTTTTAATTTGAAATACTGAAGGGAATTTGATTGATTAAAACTTTGAGAACATTACTTTGTTATTTTAAAAACATTTGATTTTTTGGATTATGCTTCTGATTAATTGTGCACTAATTATAGAATAAGTAGTAATAAATATTCTCATTCTTAAATAGTTATAGCTCCTAAAGTACCAAAATAATTAGAAACCATAATAACTATGAAAGCAACCAGCATAGAAACAATGCTATACACAAGCTGGATGACTTCAGAAGAACTGCAATGACTATAAAAAAGAAATAAGTAGTACAATAATTATAAGAAAGGAAGACATAGTTAAAATGTCTCCATAGATAAATGTGAAGAAGATAAATGCCATTTTAACTACGTATTTGAATCATCTGTACAATTTTATTTCTAAGAACAGATAAAAGATTATTTGATCATTGGCAAAGCATAGAAACATTTAAATAATAATTATTATTAATAGATCTTTGTGAAATTTGTGATGAAGTTGGATGAGAAGATCATTTTGACCATGTCTAAGAAGAGATTTGGTGGCAAGAATAGACATTGATTGGATACTTCCTAACAATTTTTAGTCTTTATCTTTCAGTAAAGTCTAAAGTTTGATTTCCCCAATATGTAGTTAGCCAACTGACATGATTAAAAATAAAATTGTTGATGATAATGACTGTACTAGTTTAAGACTTAGATATCTCTGACTAGTGTTAAAAGGTACCCTTTTTATAAGATATATAGTCATATTCCAATACTTATCTTTTGTTTAGCTGATGGCAAGTTACCAAAACTAAACACACATGGCATGGAATTTCTAGGGACTGAACACTTTGGAATGTAATCAGGTACATACTAGGTATTCAACAAATATTGAATTAAATTAAGAACATCTTCTTGGTACCATCAATCATTTTGATGAGTTGTCATTAACTGGTCACTTCTTTCCCATTGGTAATTTGCTTTCCTAGCTGCTTTCAATGACCTAGTGCTTTCTTTCCTCTCTACAGCAGGTTAAATATGTTATTTTGTTAATTGTCAATAACATTTCTTAACAATTATCTAGAACTTGTTGTGTGTGTGTGTGTGTGTGTGTGTGTGTGTGTGTGTGTGTGTGTGTATTTGTGAGCTTGGGGGTTTGTGTGAAACATTGTCTGTATTGGGTTCACTTGGGAGCAGAGAAATCTGCTCAGTGGTATCTTTCAGACACAGTCCTGAAAGTGGAGTGTGAACTGCTCAAGCAAATTATGGTTTCTTTTCATCTCAAGGTTCACAAACTTCTATTCAAGCATTCTCCTTCTGTCTTATCCCTCATTCTTATACTTTCCTTGCTTCAGCGGGAATGATTCTGTCTCCTGCCTTGATCTCTCAGTCCATGTGTATCAAAACTTTCAAGGCCTACCTATGTCCAACACATTGCAACTACCTTGGACTAGCCCTTTGTTTTAAAACATTCATGAATGTTCATGAATGCACACAAACACTTGTATTGATAAGAATAAAAATGAAACAAATAATGCTTTATGAATAATACTGTGAAAATCCACATTATTTTCAGAAACATAATGAAGGAAAAGAAGGGAGATGCCATTTGTGACTAAGAAAAATCTTTTTATTTTTTAATATAATAAACGGCTTTAGCCGTTTAAGTTTTCAGTTTAGGGCTTTAACTCTCTCAGTGTTTGCACTTGTAGAGCAACTGTAATGACAGAGAGGGAGATGAGTGGGAAGTAGATTGAGAGTGGGAACAAAATCTAAAGGTTTTTATAATCACTATGAGATTTCTAATGACTCATTTAAAAATGAATGTGTATTTTACATTGAGCTCTATTCTTTGTTTAGTGGTGTTTGTTATGATGATATTCATTTAAAATTGCTCACTATTTAGTAAAGTTGCCATTCTAGAAAGATTCTGTGAAATATCAATGTACTTCTCTCCTAGAGAAGATTCATGTTCCATTTTGAGAAAAATGCTCTTATTCCTTATAAGACCTATCCCTAATCCCTGTACCTAAAGAAGATGCCACTGCTGCTGCTAAGTCGCCTCAGTCGTGTCCGACTCTGTGCAACCCCATAGATGGCAGCCCACCAGGCTCCTCTGTCCCTGGGATTCTCCAGATAAGAATACCAGAGTGGGTTGCCGTTCCCTTCTCCAATGCATGAAAGTGAAAAGTACAAGTGAAGTCGCTCAGTCATGTCTGACTCTTTGAGACCCCATGGACTGTAGCCTACCAGGCTCCTATGTCCATGGGATTTTCCTGGCAACCTAAAGAAGGTATTTAGGTCTTAACTTAAAAATATGTATTGATAAGCATCTTGGTAGGGAGATCCTACACATGCTTCCATATATAAAGAGTCCTAATTATTTTATTCTTTTTTTTTCTAAATAACTGAATGCCTTGACTCCATTATCAGGTAGCAAAATAGTGCTAAATACTCAACTATGTAAGGTTCTCCAAGGTAGGTTAAAAATAACATTGCCAAAGAAAAATGCCAATAATAAGACATTTCAGAAAGTAGCTCTGAGACCAGAAATAAGTAAACAAATTATTCAATAATAATATTCTAAACTTCTGTATGAACTATGAATCTATCAGAGAAAATTAAAGTTCTAATAAAGAGTCTTAAATGAATGGTATATGAAAAAAAATTAAGCCTGAATTAAAAATGTGTACCTTTGTTTCATTTAGGTAAGCAATTTAAATAGGAATAGTATTACAAAATAAACACAGTTTTGGTCATAGGCCCGTGTTCAAAACTGAGTCCTTTAAAATGCAAACCAAGAGGAAATGAGTCAGCATATTTTTAATTGATGAAGATAAAGGTTAAGTGAAACATAGATGATATTGAAAATGCAAATCTGAAGCCTAGAGGTTTGACATTATAAAGATGCATAGTTCAACCAGAGAGGAGCAAAGAAATAGAAAAATTGAGCTTGTTATCCTTACCATTCATCCTACCTGTGTATAGAATTTTACTGTTACTTTGTGTTTATTAAATTCATGCTGCTCAGGTACACTCTTTGAAGCTAAGGATATATAACGTTAATTTTAATATTAACAGAAGAAAAATTACTTTCTCCAAACTCATTACAGACAATGGAAAATCAATCCCAAAATGAATTGCACTTTACAGTTGAGCTTGCTGTGATAGTTACAGCATTGCTATTGGTGTACAAATACACTGATTATACCTGGTTATCATCTTTCTTTCTATGCCACAAGCTCTATCCACCTTGTTTGTCATCTGCAAATGTCCTATTGGTTTATATAGGGCTAAGGAATTTATGACTATATTTCCTTCTTTGACTTAAGGAATTAGTTATGAAAATATTCACTTAACAAGGAGGAGAAAGAGACTCACTCCAATCTGCAAGCATAATAATCTGTTTATTTAATGGAAGAGTCAAATTAGAAAGAACAATGCAAAAATTGCTCATGCCAGTCCTTGAATATGTAAAGACCTGCTAGAAATATCTGGAAAATTTTGCATGTGCATTTTTCTTGGCTTATGCTCCAGTCTCAGCTCATCTTATTAATATGCAATTGAGGTTATCCTGCATTAATTTCCCAGGCCTTATATCCAAGTATAAAGAGAACACAGCATGCTCCTTTGATTCATAGGAGAAACAAAGAACCAAGTGTTTGTCCATTTGCCTATGACATTTGAGGTGTCTGCATGGGATGCAAATAGATTGATTTAGTTCTGGTGTAAATACTTAAAAATATTTACAGACAAATGGATAGTTTGCCATAGTTTTGCTTCCATAAGTTACTAGTGGGCATGAAGAAAGGAAAAATAATAAATATCAAGTATATACATACTTTTAAGAGCAATAAACCATTATATTCTTGGCTTTCCCTTCCTAAAATACTTTAAGTATATAACTTTAAAATTTCCCAAGGAGGTAAGAGCTATTTATTACATCTTTAATTTTTATATTGATAAATATAAAATTGATCCCAAGTGTTTCTCTAATTATCAAGTTTTATATTGCCAAATCACACCCACTCTTCCATATTTTTTTTAAAAAAAATTTAGTTGGCATGGAGATGCAACTGTGCTATATGGCAGCTTGGCCAGAGGA
This sequence comes from Bubalus bubalis, assembly GCF_019923935.1. Classification (NCBI taxonomy): domain Eukaryota; kingdom Metazoa; phylum Chordata; class Mammalia; order Artiodactyla; family Bovidae; genus Bubalus; species Bubalus bubalis. Next base: position 44,776,565 of record NC_059169.1, read on the forward strand.
ACATATACCATCATCTTTGCAAATTATAGATTAGGCCCTTTTAGTTTTGATACAAAAAACTAAAGATAATTGTAAAATATATTATGTTTCATCAAGAATAATACCTATTATTTAGGTAATAATAACTTTCAGAGGGGAATAATCAATATAAGAAATACAGAATTGGATTTTCCTGAGAAGGGAAATGTTTTCTCCCAATGGATCCTGATGGTGATATATGATAACTGTGATATATTTTTTACTACTTGCTAAAATGGATAATGAAAATCAGATATTTTTAGTGTCCAAAGCATAGGACCTAGGAAGGTATTTGGCAATTAATTGTTGCTGGTTAATTGTACCATTGCACACTAACCATAATCTTCAATATCCTTGATATTCCTAATAAATTTAATTTAAATCTTTGTGTCTTTCAATAAAAAGAAGAGTAGACAATTCTTCACCTACTTTAAAACAATTCTACAAATCTGTTAAAGTATTATTTGCCAGATTATCTGTTAAACATTGTAGCATGAAAATTTTGCATGTGGAGTACATATATTTGATAAACCCTATTGCTCCTGGAGGTGTCTTATAAAAAGTTAGAGGCCAGCTGGAAGCATTACCACCACATCTGTTTGGATATCACCTCAATTATTTTCATAAAGTACTAAAAGTTTCACTGAAGTGTGTTCTGCCTTGAAGATACCAAACTCATTTCCCAGTATCCCTCCAAAACTTATATTCTTATTATAAACTATTTAATATTTGATAATTACACAACTTTATACTTTTCCAAAACTTGACATGCAAAAAGAATAAAGTATAGACAATTTGTTTCATGTATAATATTTAAAAATAGGTTATAACTGGATATAATTTATTAGTTCTGATTAACATTTTGAAGTGCTTAACATTCACAATCAACAGTGTCAAGTGCTAGTCTTAAAAAATACATTCCTATATTTAAAAGACATCATTTACTTGAAATAGGTTTATAAACATACTTTTAGTAGAATGTAGGAAGTAATATAGAGGACTCCAAACATGAAAGATCCAAGGACTCTGATTATTTACATCACACACACACACACACAACCCCCACCTCATTCATTCATTCAGTAATACAATCATACATTTCTGAAAGGTTTAAGAAATATTTTACATTTTTAGGTTAACCTTATAAATACCATTATAATCCCTACATCTTAAGTTATACTGAAAGAAAACCACAAGTCTCAGTGAAGATTCCTATTTGTTTTTAAAGTCAGGAAATCAAGATGTAGTGCTCTACCTGAGAGTAAGTTATTTGTTCTGGGAATTCTTCCTTTACTAGTTTCAAGTAGATGTTGGCATAAAGTTCTGTGACACATCTGTGATAATCTCTCCTTTTGGGTAGGTTACACGGGTCTTTTAAAGCATAAATGGCAGAAAGAGAGTATATCTTATATGCAACCCCAAATGCCTTTGAATCCCCAGAAATGACTACCCACGTTTCTTTATAATCAATTGGGCCTTTCTTAAACAACAACTATTAGCTGTCTGGGTCCTCCTGACCCAATCGTTACTTGCAAATTGCTTATATAATTGAAAATCCAGATTCATAAATCCAAAAGCAAAATAGGTGATTTCTTCACAGTAATTTTGTGAGTGTCTGCAGGAGGTGAGCTGAAGTCATATCCTGGGATCACTGGTCCATGAGTCACAGCTAGCCTCAAGCATAGATTGAGCTCATGCTTGATAGGAGATCATTATAACAATCCTTTACAATCTATTTAACAGTTGTGTGTGTTAGTTACTCAGTCATGTCTAACTCTTTGCAACCCCATGGACTGTAGCCCACTAGGCTCCTCTGTACATGGAATTCTTCAGGCAAGAATACTGAAATGGATAGCCATTCCCTTCTCCAGGGCATCTTCTGGACCTAGGGATAGAACCTGGATCTCCTGCATTGAAGGCAGATTCTCTTCCATCCGAATGACCAGGGAAGTCCATTTAACAGTTACATAACCTAAATACCAGGATATTAGGGAACAGTTTAAAGCCTTTTCCATCTAGCAAAAGAACAGAGGATGAAGAATTTCCTTTAGTCACTTTGACTTTAGTAAGAAATCTCCAGTTGTGCTTGTAATGATAGAAATGGCACTTATAATGGCATTTCTTTTATCTAAAAATATGAGATGAATATAAATTTTGGAAATAAATCTTTCAACAGAACACTTCATTTGTAGTACATATTGTGATTTTTTTTTACTTATGTTGAGAGTGTACAGTTATCAATCTAAAGGAACAATGTAGAAGATTGCAATGGACTAGAAGAGATTTATAGGATGAGCTCACTTTAAAAGGAGTCAGATTTATGAGCTTTCTTAAGAGATGGAGTACTTCTCTTATTCACTCAGAAGCATAAAAACTATGAAGTACTCCATGATATTAGCCTAACATCACCAATGGGAAAACAACATCTGTAGTAAAGGTGTACTTTTCTGTATCTAATAAAATATCCATATATGAGGAAAAAATGATGTGTCAAGAAATGAAATTAGAAGCCTTAAGGGATTCAGAAATAAATATACTAGAAACTGGATATCACATTACATACACCTTTAATTATCCTTTATTCACAGAAAGTATAACAATAAAAGTTTCAATAAAACATACTAAAACAATGTTTCATTAAAAACATATTAAAATAAAATTATGTTTTAAACATGAAATAGACTAATGAATGCCATATGTGGATATATATCAAAATGACACATCTTACTGACCAAGTACCAATTTATGACCTTTATTTACTCTTACAGAAAATAAAATATATGCACTCCTACTATTGAGTACTACTGGCCACATAATTAAAGTTGCTGTTTCATATATATTTTCAGAACCTTATGAAAGTTGATGCTGGTGCAAAGAAAAGATAGTCACTGTTGATATTACTGTATATGTGGTTTTGTGGAAATATACTTTATAGTGGCTTTTAAAACTGAATTGGGACGACCCAGAGGGATGGTATGGGGAGAGAGGAGGGAGGAGGGTTCAGGATGGGGAACACATGTATACCTGTGGCGGATTCATTTTGTTTTGTTTTGTTTTTTTTTTTTTTTAATTTTATTTTATTTTTAAACTTTACATAACTGTATTAGATTTGCCAAATATCAAAATGAATCCGCCACAGGTTTACATGTGTTCCCCATCCTGAACCCTCCTCCCTCCTCCCTCCCCATTCCATCCCTCTGGGTCGTCCCAGTGCACCAGCCCCAAGCATCCAGTATCGTGCATCGAACCTGGACTGGCAACTCATTTCATACATGATATTTTACATGTTTCAATGCCATTCTCCCAAATCTTCCCACCCTCTCCCTCTCCCACAGAGTCCATAAGACTGTTCTATACATCAGTGTCTCTTTTGCTGTCTCGTACACAGGGTTATTGTTACCATCTTTCTAAATTCCATATATATGCGTTAATATACTGTATTGGTGTTTTTCTTTAGTTTAAAAATAAAATAAAATTAAAAAAATAAAAAAATAAAAGAATTAAGTTTGAAAAAAAAAAAAAAAACAAACTGAATTCAAGAATCTCTCACTCACTGGCTAACTGAGGCCTTTGCTTATCGATTTAACTACTAGAGGAATTATTTTTCTTATCTACTAAAAAGTAGTCTAGTAATAGCTGTCTTACATGAAAATATATTGATGTGAATATCTGAAAGATGAAAAATTCTATAAAAAAATCAGCTGCTACCTATGTTTATCAGAAGTGTTTTTTATTTATGTATTATTGTTGTTGTTCAATCATTAAGTCATGTTCAACTCTTTGCAACGCTGTGGACTGCAGCCCACTAGGCTTCCCTGTCCTTTCCCAGGGTCTCTTGTAAGGAGTCAGCACTTTGTATCAGGTGGCTAAAGTATCGGAGATTCAACTTCACCATCAGTCCTTCCAATGAATATTCAAGACTAATTTCCTTTAGAATTCACTAGGTTTGATCACCTAAGGGACTGTCAAGAGTCCTCTCCAATAGCACAAGTTGAAAGCATCAATTCTTCGCTGCTCAACCTTCTTTATGGTGCAACTCTCAATTTTGTACATCAGTTCAGTTCAGTCAAGTTCAGTTCAATTGCTCAGTCATGTCTGACTCTTTGTGACCCCATGGACTGCAGCACATCAGGCATCCCTGTCCATCACCAACTCCCGGAGTTTACTCAAACTTGTGTCCATTGAGTTGGTGATGCCATCCAACCATCTTGCTCTCTGTTGTTCCCTTCCCTTGCATCCTTCAATCTTTCCCAGCATCAGGGTCTTTTCAAACAAGTCAATTCTTCGCATCAGCTGGCCAAAGTATGGGAGTTTCAGCTTCAGCATCAGTCCTTCCAATGAATATTCAGGACTGATTTCCTGTAGGATGGACTGGTTGGATCTCTTTGGCATCAAAGGGACTTTTAAGCAACTTTTCCAATATCACAGTTCAAAAGCATCAATTCTTCGGTGCTCAGTTTTCTTTAGAGTCCAACTCTCACATCCATACACGACTACGGAAAAAAACCACAACTTTGACTAGACAGACCTTTGTTGGCAAAGTAATGTCTCTGCTTTTTATTTACTATGCTGTCTAGGTTGGTCATACCTTTTCTTCCAAGGAGCAAGCATCTTTTAATTTAATGGCTGCAGTCACCATCTGCAGTGATTTTGGAGCCCCAAAAAGTAAAGTTTCTCACTGGTTCTATTGTTTCCCCATCTATTTGCCATGAAGTGATGGGACCGGATGCCATGATCATAGTTTTCTGAATGTTGAGTTTTAAGCCAACTTTTTCACCCTCCTCTTTCACTTTCATCAAGAGGCTCTTTAGTTCTTCTTTGCTTTCTGCCATAAGGGTGGTGTCATCTGCATACCTGAGGTTATGGATATTTCTCCCAGCAATCTTGATTCCAGCTGTGCTTCATCCAGCCCAGCATTTCTCATGATGTACTCTGCATATAAGTTAAATAAGCAGGGTGACAATATACAAGCTTGATTTATGCCTTTCCCTATTTGGAACCAGTCTATTTTTCCATGTCCAGTTCTAACTGTTGCTTCCTGACCCTCATATAGATTTCTTAGGAGGCAGGTCAGGTGGTCTGATATTCCCATCTCTTTTAGAATTTTCCACAGTTTATTGTGATCCACCTAGTCAAAGGCTCTGGCATAGTCAATAAAGCAGAAGTAGGTGTTTTTCTGGAACTCTCTTGCTTTTTTGATGATCCAACGGATGTTGACAGTTTGATATCTGGTTCCTCTGCCTTTTCTACATTTAGCTTGAACATCTGGAAATTCTCAGTTCATGTATGACTGAAGCCTGGCTTGAAGCATTACCTTGCTAGCATGTGAAATGAGCACAACCATGTAGTAGTTTGAGCATTCTTTGGCATTGCCCTTCTTTGGGATTGGAGTGAAAACTGACCTTTTCCAGTCCTGTGGCCACTGCTGCGTTTTCTAAATTTTCTGGGATATTGATTGCATCACTTTTATTGCATCATCTTTTAGGAATTTAAATACCTCAACTGGAATTCCATCACTTCCCCTAGCTTTGTTCACAGTAATGCTTCCTAAGGCCCACTTTGCACTCCAGCATGTCTACACCATCACGGTTATCTGGGTCATTAAGATTTTTTTTTTTTTGTATAGTTCTTGGTGTATTCTTGCCACCTCTTCTTAATCTCTTCTGCTTCTTCTAGGTAATTAAAATTTAGTTTTACTCTTTTCTTGCATAATCTTTCCCCAATACAAACAATGGTCCCTTAAAATTGTATTATTGCTATAAATTTATAAAATAAATTGAAAGAACATACATAAGCTTTAGAGGCAAAAATTGAAGTAGAAACAAGTAACAGTCATTCAGGTGACTCATATTAAAAAATAACTCTTTTGAATTCCTTAAACTTGAGAATTATCTATACTCATTACCTTCTGAGTTTGTTTTTACATAGTGATATAGATATAATAGTGTGTAGATACATAATCAAGACATTTAAAAGTTCTGATGGGAGACTTACCTTCATCTTGTGTAAGTAATCTGCCACCGTTTGTTTCCAATTTTGTGTATTTCAATTGATTCCTGTACCTTAAATAATACCTTCTCCAAATGGCTCTCTGATATCTGACCCAGGGTTCTCTCACTTGAACCACTGTGACAAATCTCTAATTTTCCAACTCTAGACTAGCTCTACTTTTATTTCAGAGTTTGATTAAGCATGAACAATTTAGAAAGTTAGAAAGCTTTCTTTGTCTGCACACAAAAAGCATGTTGCTGCTGCTGCTGCTAAGCCGCTTCAGTCATGTCCGACTCTGTGCAACCCCATAGATGGCAGCCCATCAGGCTCCCCTGTCCCTGGGATTCTCCAGGCAAGAACACTGGAGTGGGTTGTCATTTCCTTCTCCAATGCATGAAAGTGAAAAGTGAAAGGGAAGTCACTCAGTCGTGTCCGACTCTTCGCGACCCCATGGACTGCAGCCTATCAGGCTCCTCCATCCATGGGATTTTCCAGGCAAGAGTCCTGGAGTGGGCTGCCATTGCCTTCTCCACAAAAAGCATATGGACCTTAAACTTCACTAGATGACTACAAAAAAATTCCAAAGTGGATACTTCCCTAGTACTTACATATTTCTGCCCTCCACAAGCTCACCAATATTAAGCATTGTATACTAATATTTGGCAATTCAGTGAATGCAAAATGATATGTTTTATGATTTTAATATAGGTGTCTGATAACTGGAAGTACAAAGAACTCCAGTTTAGAAACAAAATAAATAAGTTTTTAAAAAGCAATTTATCCAAAAAAGTGCCTTTTAACAAATATTTTAATTAGGGACATAGAGAAAAATATTTAACCTCTTTAATTCAGGGTATGGAATACTGGAGTGGGTTGCCATTTCCTGCCCCAGGGTATCTTCTCAACCAGGAATTAGACTCGTATCTCCTGTGCCTCTTACATAGGTAGGAAGATTCTTTACAAATGAGCTATCTGGCAAGCCTGAGAACACAAAAGCCTAGTTTTTGGTTTTATAGAGATTAAAGAATTTCTCTAGAAATTGTGTGGCAAGTCTCTTTTATCCCTTTTATTTTCAATACTGTTTAAGTTGTTTATGGAACACAAGAAGCTGACTAATGAAGATCTGATGGAATTGGAGGCCCAGAGAAAGTACAAAAAGAGACAAGAAGAAGGAGCTGAAGAGATTCATTATGCAGGAAATGGCAAAGAATTTTCTTTGTCTGTGGAGGCACTGTTAGTTTTTGAGGCCCAGAACCCAAACACAAAATAGCACACGAAGGTTGCAGCAGCCATTCACAATGCAATCCAGTGCTACTGTGTCGTCTATGAGGAGAAAAAAAAAGAGCTACTACCCAGACATCACTGGAACATTTTTTTAAGAAGGTAAATAGAATTGAGTCCAATAAGGAACCAGAACCTGAGCCATCAGCATCAGATGTGAATGAAATTGAAGTTTTCCCTTCATCTCTTATTGCTGACAATACTTCAGCTCTACCATCTCCCTCTTCCTCTCCCTTCACCTGACTACTCAGTTGCTCTTCTTGCCTATTCATTCAATTCTAGCCCCTATATGCCAGCTATTATACTGTATTACTGTACATTTCTAGGTAGTGTATTATAAGATTGAAAACATTTTCTTTATTTTTTGTGTTTGTTATATATTATTTATGTGAAAAGTATCCTAAACCTACTACATTGCAGTACTGTATAGTTGGTTGTGTTAGATGGGTACCTGGACTAAATTTGCTGAGCTTAAAATGAATTGGACTTATGAATGTGCTTTCAGAATAGAACTCCTTTGTGTGTAGGGGACTCATTTTATCTTCCACTGTGGGCAGACTTTCTCCTTATTGGTTGGTGGTGAGGTAGGGTCAGTTTAGTTCAGTTCAGTTGCTCTGTCCTGTCTGACTCTTTGCAAACCCCATGGACTGCAGCATGCCAGGCTTCCCTGTCCAACACCCACTCCCAGAGCTCATTCAAACTCTTGTCCATCCAGTTGGTGATGCCATCTAACCATCTCATTCTCTGTCATCCCTGTGTCCTCCTGCCTTCAATCTTTCCCAGCATCAAGGTCTTTTCAAATGAGTCAGTTCTTCTCATCAGATGGCCAAAGTATCAGAGTTTCAGCTTCAGCATCACTCCTTCCAATGAATATTCAGAACTGATTTCCTTTAGGATGGACTGGTTGATCTCCTTGCTGTCCAAGAGACTCTCAAGTGTCTTCTCCAACACCACAGTTCAAAAGCATCCATTCTTCAGTGCTCAGCTTTCTTTATAGTCCAACTCTCACATCCATACATGATTACTGGGAAAACCATAGCTTTGACTAGATGGAGCTTTGTTGGTAATGTCTCTGCTTTTTACAATGCTAAGTTGGTCATACCTTTTATTCCAAGGAGCAAGCGTCTTTTAATTTCATGGCTTCAGTCACCATCTGTAGTGATTTTGGGGACGAAAAATAAGGTCTGTAACTGTTTCCATTGTTTCCCCATCTATTTGCCATGAAGTCATGGGATTGAATGCCATGATCTTAGTTTTCTGAATGTTGAGTTTTAAGCTGACTTTTCCACTCACTTCTTTCACTTTCATCAAGAGGTTCTTTAGTTCTTCTTCATTTTCTGCTATAAGTGTGGTATCATCTGCATATCTGAGGTTATTGATGTTTCTCTCGGCAATCTTGATTCCAGCTTGTGCTTCTTCCAGCCGAGCATTTCTCATGATGTACACTGCATATAAGTTAAATAAGCAGGGTGACACTATACAGCCTTGACATACTCCTTTCCTGATTCTATGCCAGTCTGTTGTTCCACGTCCAGTTCTAACTGTTACTTCCTGACCTGCTTACAGATTTCTCAGGAGACAGGTCAGGTGGTCTGGTATTCCCATCTCTTTCAGAATTTTCCACAGTTTGTTGTGATCCACCTAGTCAAAAGCTTTGGCATAGCCAAAAGCTTTATTAAGCAGAAGTAGATGCTTTTCTGGAACTCTCTTGCTTTTTTGATGATCCAGAGAATATTGGCAATTTGGTCTCTGCTTCCTCTGCCTTTTCTAAACCCAGCTTGAACATCTGGAAGTTCATGGTTCACATACTGTTGAAGACTGGTTTGGAGAATTTTGAATATTACTTTGCTAGCGTGTGAGATGAGGGCAATTGTTTGGTAGTTTGAGCATTCTTTGGCATTGCCTTTCTTTGGGATTGGAATGAAGACTAACCTCTTCCAGTCTTGTGGCCACTGCTGAGCTTTCCAATTTTGCTGGCACATTGAGTGTAGCACGTTTACAGCAGGGTGATGTTCCAGTAATACTATGCTCAGCCTGAAGTTACCACCCTCCACCTAGGTCAGGGCCTTAGTTCCTATAGAATAAATCAAACATTTTGTTATGTATATTCTGAGGAGGAATAAAGACCCTGCTCAAAGGCTGCACTATTGTTTCTTGCCTGTCCCTCCTTTTTTTTAAAACTATTTTATTTTATAGTTTTTAATTTTTTTAATTTATTTGTTTATTTTTAATTTTCCTCCTTTGTTTCTCCCTCCCTTCCCTGATAAGCCACTATTTGAATCTGCCCTTTGGAACCCAGGGAAGGTCAAGTAAGCTGAATGAAGCCTATTTCCTACAAATAAGAAAAAGGGACCTGGGAGAGCCCCATAGGGTCCTGCTTCATTTTGAAGCAAATACATAGATCTATGCACAAATTTATAGAAACAAATACATTATAAGGCAGTTTAGGCCCTTCAAATTATAAAATATGTTTGCTAAAGTGGTCACTTGAAGGGAGTGCTTGCTTTTTTCCCTGAGTGTAACTGTTTTAAGGAATGTGATATTGTGATTTATAAGAAATTCATAGTTTTTTTTTTTGTCATATGGCATAGAACTCCTGAAACATTTGGAATTTCATCAGTAATAAGATCTTAAAAATGTATTGTGTTATGTTAATGGAGTGACTATTGGACTACACCAAATGATAGGAGCTGTTTGTCAGGAGGACCAACCATGTGATTTGAGAGCTGGACCTTTTACTCCCACCATCTGTCACCCACTCTGAGGAGGGGAGAGGAGCTGGAGTTTGAAAAAATCTCCAATGACCTATGATTTAATCAATTATGCTTATGTAATATAGTGCTGTCCTGGAGAAGGAAATGGCAACCCACTCCAGTATTCTTGCCTAGAAAATTCCATGGATGGAGGAGCCTGGTGGGGCCTGGAGGAGCTTCTTTGTGACTCCATGGGGGTCACAAAGAGTCAGACATGACTGAGCGACTTCACAAATGTAGTGCTGACATGAAATAACTAGATTGCTGGATATTTCTCCAGTAAAAAAAAAAAAAAAAAAATAGGTTTATTCTGGATGAGCAGAGAATTGCAATTCAGGGTCTGCAGCCATGAGGAGCCATGTGCAAGTCCCCACATGGCAAGGGAAAAAGAACCTCTTATAGAAAGGAAAATGGGCAAGTTGTAGTAAACAGTATCTATGGCTTAACATTGACTGAGTCCTTGCCAGGAAAAACACAAACAAAACAAAACATATTTTCTTCCTGTTGAACTCTGCTCTTGTCACAGGGTGTGGGAACACTCCCTTCTGGTTTCCTAAATCTATTTAACTAGAGTTTCTGTTTACTTTTTTTTTTTTTAACAGATGCCTCCATAAAAACCTAAAGGAATGATTCTGAAAGATTCCAGTTATGAATGGCTATGGAGATGCTGGAAGAGTGGTGCACTCAGTAAGGACATGGAAGATGAACCTGTTTCATGGCTTGCCCAGTACATCTTTTTCAACAAAATATTCCAGAGTTATATACTTTTAAAACAAACTACTGAACCAGTAAGTAAAATGTGTGTGTGTGTTTTTTTTTTTTTTCTGTGAACTGCTCTAGCAAATTAATAGAACTCAAAGAGGAGATTATTGGAACCTAGCCAGTCTGACAGAAGTACAAGTAATAACCTAGCCTTGAAATTGGTATTTGAAGTGGGTATTGGGGAGTTGAATTGTGGGACACCTAACTGGTGTCTGGAAAATTTCTTGGTGATGTGGAGGAAATCCATACTCACACACACACACACACACATTGGAGTTGAGTGCCAAACAGATATAAGGAACTATTTTGTGTGTATGTTTATTTTTGTTTATTTTGTTCATCAGAGCAGTCTGTTTGCTCAGTAAATTACAGGCTACTGTATCAAACAGGTTGTTTCCATTTTTGATATTTGAACATTGACAGTTTTTCAATCCTCATCTCTCCCTTTTCCCAGCCTGCCCCACATCTGAGCAACCAAGGCAACCTTCATGCCTTTTGCTTCTTGCAAGATCGAGAATATCAAGTAGAACAGCCTCCCACACCCCTCTTCGGACTCCTAGTTAGGAAACCCCATGCTGGCTCCACCCAGTATTGGAACACAATAAACCCCCAATCTATTCTACTTTTTGTAGCCTTCTCCCCACGTCCATGCTTGAGTCCTTCCCTTTCTGGGAAACTCTGCTGGTGTTAGTACTAACTACCCTTTACCTATGTCTTTGAGGAGTATGTTGTGACCTCTGTCTCAACATTCAAATACATTCCTGGCAGCACAATCATTTCTACCTTCTGGTGGATTGCTCAAACAGTTCCTTGTAGCACAGAATGCAGTTGTTTAAGTTCTCCCTGAACCTTCCTTTTCATGTGATAGAGTTATGGCAATGGAGCTTGGGGCAAAATGATACATTACACTTTCAGACCTGGCCCATTCTGAAACAAAATCTGGGAAACATTCTCTTCCCCTTGTCTACTGACCAGATGCTAACAACACAAGGTTTAAGGATGTGCTGGCAATGAGATAGCTTCTGTTAACCTGGGTATCCCAAATATTATATTGAGTGCAACCCACTTCCTGTCTGTGCCACTACTTGTTGGACTTTATAAACAAGCCTCTGAGATTTTGGAGATTCTCTGTTATAGTAGGTAGCATTATTTTAACTAGGATACTGCCCATTCTGTGTAGTTAAATAAATCACAAATGTTATTTAGAACAATTATTTTGCCTCTCCAGTTTACTGGGAATTTTGGAGGGTTTTGTTTAAAGAAATTATAAAGAAATATATAGAAAGGCATATTTTGGTAAAATCATTGAGATCTAACCTCAAGTCAGGGAGTGGGGAGGTATATTCTACTTTTGTTTACTGTTGTATGACTTTGGGATTATTTCTTGAAGTGGGAGTGAATAAATTGTAGAATATATTTCAAATACTTGCTTATTCTCACATCACTAATTGTAGCAGAACTTCAATCTTTAAGAAAGGAAATTTCAAAGTGTTTGAGTCAAGAGAGAAAAATGTAGTAGTGAAGTTTGAAGGGGCTACACAGTGTCAAATAGTTTGTGTTGATTTGCTTAAAATTTACTCTTTTATCTTACAAATTGCACATCTAATCCCAGTGGTCCTCCTATTTATTAAGAGCTTCTTCTAGTTCTAAAGTTTGATAATACCTCAAATAATCTTTATTAACAAAATAAATTAATACATTTGGAAAAAATAATCTACTGGTTTTCTAGAGTTAGAGTTCTTTTTCTCTTCAATATTTCTGAAGGATTGTGATGTGAAGAATACTTTTAAATGAATTTTGCAAAGGTAATAGTACACACAATGAAGCTGATGCTTTAAGGAATTATTTAGAAGGAAACCAGATGCCAGGCTTCTAAGATGAGCACTTAAGATTTTTGAAACTGCAAGCAACATTGTGTGTGACTATGCATAAAGTCTGAGTGCTATTTAGTGCTTATTTTGTGCTAAAAGACTTCAAACTACAATGACAGATGATAATAAATTCTGGAATAAATATAATTCTGGATACTTATATTTTTAAATCATGCCAGTGGACAAAAGTGGATGAAATATCCTATAGCAAGGCATTTTCTAATTGTTTTCCAAAAATTCCATATGCAAAAATAAAACACTGCCAGAGGAATTTTAAAATAAACAAGCCCTTTTAAATTTAAAATGTAACTATATACCTAAATCAAGAAAAAAATATGATAAACACACCTATTCTTATCCATTCTCAGTCCCAACTTATTTCTAATCCAAAAGACATTGCTTATTTTTCAAGGTGAGCATAAATATGCATGAAAAATGCAAAAGAGCTTGATATTTCACAAATTTTGACCTTTTTGAGTATGCCTCATGAATTTATTCCCATATTTTGCCATTTGAGTTCACTTTCTCATATCTTGAGTTCACATACTTACTGACCGTTTAAATTAGTTACCAACACTTCTCCTTAAGAAAGTATTTCCACACTTACCTTTGTCTATAGTTGACTTTTTTAAAATTCCAGAAAAAATTATTAGCACTTCTCTGAGCATGCTTTACTCTCTGGATCATATTGAGTACAAGTTACTAAGGCTTGGTGCCCTGGAGAGTAGAGCATCCTTTCACAACTTCCAATATTATTCCAGTTTTCCGATCATTTGTTTTGACTTTTTATCTGTTCATTTGCTTTACCAAGCACTTTGATATTAGAAAAATTTGTTTAATTTTGGTCCTGTCACTTATTATTGCATGAAATCAGGGAGTTATAGCCTTTGAAAATTTTGCAAAAGCTTTTCATATACGTCACTATAGAAAATGAAATAAGGGCAATAGGTAAGTTACAGTAGAATTATACTACAAAATATAACTATTATTATTAATAGTCACATTGTTATCCAACAGTGTTGTTAGAATTATTCTTCAGTCAATGAACAAATTACATTGTTAGGATCAATAACAACACAAAATACAGTAACATTATAGTTTTAGGATGGACTTGGAGCAGAAAATTGAAAAACCCACTTTGAGGATCCATGAACTGAAGCATGAGACACTATTAGAAATAATTTCTATAACCCCACAGAGTTAACATAACTGTGATTTTATTGTTTTAGACACTGACTAGTAAACTTGAATATTGTGTTTATGTGAAAATGCTTTTAAATTCATCCTTTTTCAAATATACTTGCTGCCGTCATTATAATCGGACAAGGTGAACACCAGTGTTAAGATACTATGTCTTTACTAAAGCATCAAAAATAATACTTTCTTAATAAGAAGCAGTAAATATAATCCTGTTATTCAAAGAGGAAAGGGAAGAAAGAAGAAAGGAAAGACAACTAACATGAAGTATTTCATCTGTTCTTCTAGGCACTTTCACTTACATCATCCTGTTTGCAATTCCCCATGGGAATAATCTGTCCTGACTTCACAATAAACCTGCAAAACTTCATAATAACTTTCCAGACAAAAGTCACAAGGGTGTGTTGTCTCATAAAGCTGATTTTGAAACAGCTGCTGCTGCTGCTAAGTCGCTTCAGTCGTGTCCGACTCTGTGCGACCCCATAAAGGGCAGCCCACCAGGTTCCCGCGTCCCTGGGATTCTCCAGGCAAGAACACTGGAGTGGGTTGCCATTTCTTTCTCCAATGCATGAAAGTGAAAAGTGAAAGTGAAGTCGCTCAGTCCTGTCCGACTCTTAGCGACCCCATGGACTGCGGCCCACCAGGCTCCTCCATCCATGGGATTTTCCAGGGAAGAGTGCTGGAGTGGGGTGCCATTGCCTTCTCCGTTGAAACAGCTACGGTCTTCTAACTATAAAGATAGTTGTTTCCGCCACACCATGTTGATAAAGGTGACTTGCCCCATCAGTCTTATTTATTTCTCTAAATACACCTGGAAAAAAAAAAAAAAAAAAAAAACCTAACAGAAACTTCAATTAAATTAAGACCTTAATTAAAAAACCTCAGTTAAATTGAGGGACTGGAAGGTAGCACTGTCACTCCTTCTGAGGACAGCAGTGTCCAATAGGAAAAACAACTTCCTTTTCTTTCCTGGTAAGAGCTCAGCCAATGAGAGATGTCATAACTCAGCCAATGGAAAGACACAGACTCTTGGTTTACTCTAGACTTCCCAATTTCCTTTTGCCTTCCATAAAAGAATTCTCTCTATCTTAGCTGGGGACGTGAGACAGCTCACAATGGTTGCAGACACTAAATTTCAATTCTTTGCTGATCCAGAATAAACCCATTTTTGGTGGAGAAATATCTGACTGTGTTTGTGTTTTAGGCCAAAAAGTCTAAGGTAAATGTTAGTTATTATAGGAGGCAATTATTTCAATAAAAATAATATGGTTAAAATTATCTTGTTATATAATATATTTATGTGTAGACAGTATTTCCTCAAAAATTATGGTACATAACTTAAAAAAATTATGAATTTAGCAAATATTTTTGAAAAACTTATGGCAGACCAAAATATATGATCTGAAAAATTTTAGTAAAACTTCTCATTATTTGAGATTACTTTATTTTGATACTATAATTTCAAAATTGTTTAATTAATAAAATTACTTGAAATCACTTGGGACTTTTTGGTGCTATGTGAGAAGGAGCATGAAAAAAATTTACACTAGTATTTTTGCCATATGTTACTCCAGTATTCAAAAATCCTAGGAAATATAAATGATTTAGAATCTATCTTTTCCCCTTATTTTAAAATATCAGAGAAACAACTGTTTTCTTCAGTCAGTGGAGAATTAAATGAGATCACTCTTGCTTTATTTTAATGCCCTTTTCTTTCAAATTTCATATTAATATATTTCTTTATGCTACTTTTCTGTTTTCTCAGGTACAGTATCCTTTTACTCATCAGTCGTTAAGTAGGTTATTAAAGAATAAAACAGTATGCTTGTATGTGTTTTGAGTCTATGTGTGTACATCAAAGAATACACGTACATATTTTATCATCAGGTTGGTTACTCAGGAGATAATACATTGATCTGAATTACTTGATTCATACAACAGATTAGTGATAAAATGTATGCCAGTTACTAGATTTGTGGCAGATATTATAACAGTGAATGATAAATTAAGAATCCCTGCTAATGAAAGCTTAAAATGTGGCCTGGGAGGTGGAAGTGAAAAGAAAATTGTATCAATACAAATAAAATCACAAATTTTGATATATTATAGGTACTATGAAGAAAAAGTAACCACCAAGTTGCTCAAAATAAATCTGATTTATTCCTCTTGTACTTATATATGTGTGTGTGTGTATATATATATATATATATATATATATATATATATAAATATATCCTTAAACCATAATTTATATATTTCTAATTTATCTTTTTCTTAATTAGGTTAGCTATTGATTTCCATAGATACAGTAGGTTTTTTTTTTACTATTTCTGAGGCTTTGTTTCCTACTCATAAAGTATAGATTTTATTTTATATGATATATCATATATAATATTTATATATGTTTTTCTGAGCAATACTTTTGGTTTTCAATATGTAAAAGTTCAAAGATGTCATAATGCAAGTCATTGGCTTCCCCTCCACAAAGTAGCAGCTGCTTACTTCTCTCTTCAGAAGTTCTCTTTTCCAGGTGACATTGAGAGTGTAACAAGACTTCACTTTGATAAATTTAGGGACCAAGAAAATCCATAATGTAATTTAGCAACTGTGCTCAATATATAGGAAACTGTATTTCCAGACAAGACACTAAAAAAGTAAAATATGCTTTGTAAAACTTAAGTCACATTTAAGTTCAACAATATCAGGAAAAATGTGATACACTATATCATGATTTCCTATTTTAATTTTCATTATGTTTATTCCTCCACCTTTCATAACCTATGGGATTAACAAGGACAATAATATAAAAGTCAATTTTGATGATTCATTCTTCTTGGTCATCAATGTTCATCCTGTTATTACAAATTTCCATTTCTAGTCTCCCTAAATTTAGAGCAAATACATACAACTTTTGTCCAATGTCCTCATCCTAGCGTAAGTCACCATTATGTCTAGCCTGGATAGTCACAATAGATTCTTAGTTTGTGACCTGTTGTTCACATTTATACTTCTCAAAACAATCTTGCACAGTAGCAGTATGATCCTTTAAGCATAAATTGATAATGTGACTCCAAATTAAAACATCTCTATGGTAAAACTCCTAGAAGATAACATAGGAGAAAATCTAGATGACTTTGGGTATGACCATGAATTTTTAGATACAATACATAAACATGATCCATGAAAGACATAACTGATATAGTTGCACTTCATTAAAATTAAAAACTTCTGCTCTGCAAGAGACAGTATCAGGAGAAGGAGAAGAAAAGCCACAGATTGGAAACATATTTGCAAAATATGTATCTGATAAAAAATTGTTATATAAAATTCACAAATAACTTTTAAACTTCTATGATAAGAGAACAAACAGCCTGATTAAAAATTCGACTTTGACAAACACCTCACCAAAGAAGATATACAGATGTCAGATAAGCAAATGAAAAAAAATGATTCATGTCATAGTCATCAGGGAAAGGCAAATTAAAGCAAAATACCACTACACACCTATTAGAATGTCCAAAATTAGGAAAACTGATAAAACCAAATGACAGTGAGGATGTGGAGCAACAGAAACTTTCATTCATTGCCAGTGAGAATGAAAATGGTTCAATCACTTCAAAAGATTATTTGAATATTTCTTAGAAAACTGAACATCAACTACCATATGATTGGGTAATCATGCTCCTTGATAATTACAAAGGAGCTGAAACTTATATCCACACAAAACCTTGCACACAGATGTTAATAAGAGCTTTATTCATAATTGGCAAAACAAAGCTTCGTAGCGACTAAGATGGCAACCCAATCCATTATTCTTGCCTGGAAAATCCCATGGACTGAGGAGCCTGGTAGGCTGCAGTCCATGGGGTCGCAAAGAGTTGGACATGACTGAGCGACTTCACTTCAAGATGTCTTTAAGTAAGTGAATGGATAAGTACATCTAAGCAATGGAATATTGTTCAGTTGCTAAGTTGTGGGCTACTCTGAGACCCCATGGACTGCAGCATGCCAGGCTTCCCTGTCTTTCACTATCTCCCAGAGTTTGCTCAAACTCATGTCCATTGAGTCAATGATGCCATTTAACCATCTCATCCTCTGTTGCCCCCTTCTCTTGCCTTCAGTCTTTCCCAGCATCAGGGTCTTTTCCAATGAGTCAGGTCTTCACATCAGGTGGCCGAAGTATTAGAGCTTCAGCTTCAGCGTCAGTCCTTCCAGTAAATATATTCAGCGTTGATTTCCTTTAGGATTGACTGATTTGATCTCGTTGGTCTTCAAGGGACACTCAAGAGTTCTTCTCCAGCACCACAGTTTGAAAGCACCAATTCTTTGGTGCTTAGCTTTCTTTATGGTCCAACCCTCACATCTGTACATGACTACTGGAAAAACCATACCTTTGACTATATGGATCTTTGTCAGCCAAGTGATGTCTCTGCTTTTTAATATGTTGTCTAGGTTTGTCTTAGCTTTTCTTCCAAGGATCAAGCTTCTTTTAATTTTGTGGCTGTAGTCCCCATCCACAGTGATTTTGGAGCCCCCCCCCCAAAAAATCTGACACTTTTTCCACTTTTCCCATTTATTTGCCATGAAGTGATGTGACTGGATGCAACAAACTTAGAACTTTCCAACTCTGTTATTCCAAACAATAAGTCTCTTCTGAGAGGAAGTCTTAAGTATCAAATTAAATAGCTCTTTTTGCTTTCAATTCAGTGGGCTTTATTCTCTATTTATACTACAGTGTGTGACAAGAACAGCTCACAATAAATAATACAGAAATACCTTTAGGAGATTCCTCGGGCAAATGAATTATCTCTGAACCATTTTTAAGACATTGAAAAAATTCCTTCATTGGTGGTTTTCACCCTTAGATACAGCCTGCTGTGTTTAACTTAACACTGAAAGTGAAAGTGAAGTCGTGTCAGACTCTTTGCAATCCCATGGACTATAGCCTACCAGGATCCTCTGTCCATGGGATTTTTGAGACAAGATACTTGCTGGAGTGGGTTGCCATTAGTACTTTCATTTAATGTTAACCTCTTCTTGAGATGACCACTGGGTTTTCAGGTAAGGAAGTTTTATTTTACTGCAAGATAAGAACTAAGGTATCTGACATGAAGCAATGTAGTCTCATTTCTTTTCCCCTGAATTAACTATTTTTTTTTTAAGGAAAGTCTCATGATGTATAACAGCTATATTCACATTTTCAATTTCAAGTCAGATATAGTTTATTAAATGACTACCTAGAGAAACTCTGAGTAGTGAATTTAATAAATAAGATTAGATGATAGCATACACTATCTGAAAAAGCTATGAATTAAATGACTCAACAGCTTCATTAGTCTCTGATTCAAGGGTTCAGAGGCTAATCATCTCACTGATATCTGTCAGGAGATGAGAAGAGAAAGGAAGAACAGTTCTTTATGATGCTGTCACCCTGAAGCAATGTATGTTATCATTGAGTAGATATTTATTGATGACACATGTTAAAAACTCTAGTCTAATTTATGTATAAGCTCCTGAAGTCAGGTTGATAAAAACTTGACTCTAGTTTATGTATTACCTCCTTAAGTCAGATTGCTGAAACCTGAGGTGTTTTGGTTTGAACTGTATCAAAATATCCTACAACTGTTAGAATACAGAATGAAAGCTGTCTTGGATAAAAGGTAAGCTGTATTTTTTGGAACATTTGGCTAAAACTTGTTGCAGTGGATGGAATGTGGTTTAAATTGAATGTTATATAAGCCTTTAAGAAAGATGTGATTTAAAATGATTTAGGAACAAGAAAACTAAACTTAATTCTAGCTTCCCTCCATCATTTTAAATTATTGTTTCCCAGAATGAGAGCTATCAGGCCATGAGGCTTTTGTGAGATTTTGTGCACATGACAAATAGCAATTTTTTTTTTTTTACCAAATGTGTTTGCAAACAATGGCAAACAACAGAGGCCCATTCCTGTAATCCTAAAGCCAGCAAAGAATACAAATTATTTCAGTGGCGTATTATAGAAATATAATTTTTCTGTTGCAGAAGAAAAATAAATGATTGTCAATAGATTCAATTTATGAACATATGCATGGAAAATGTGTGATAACTCAGTAATTACATGTAGACAACAACATATTCCCAAGTGTAAGGTGGCACTTAATGTTATCAACAGTTTGGTGAAATCATTCAGCTTGACACATCGTCCAGCATATGAAAAATAGGTAAGGGTAAATTAGTTTTTTCAAGCTGCATAAATGGAGAATAAAGAGCAAAACAAGACAATTATATTATACAATAATTATGAATATCTGTTGTTTTTAATTAAACAGTTTAGTTAGTTACTCTTCTTTTAAGAATAATAGATAATTGAAGAACACAATATCAAAATAGAATTTTTTCTGGTTATCTATACCAGCAGAATACTTCTGGCTGGAAAATTAATTTGTTTAATTAGCCAAGATTACTCAAAGGAGTCTTCCCAGTGGAGCTAAACTGGCTTTGAGTATCAATTATATGATTTGTTTTGAGACAATTAAAAGCAAAATAGTTAAATCACTCTGAATTCCATCTATAGCTTTCTCATATTAATATGGAAATATCACCAGAAAGACAGGGTTATTGTGAGGACTATGATGTCACAAATCAAAATATTTGCTATATATTAGTTGGTCATTAATTTTAAATCCATCTTCTTGCATTTCTACATTCATAAAAAAATCCATTGAAAATTATGCAATAAGATTTGTTTTAAAAATAAGGCTTATTGGTTCACTCTATCCACTCCAGGCTAGTTTCTATGTATAATTACATTAATCTTTTTTATGCTCAGTCACTAGGTCGTGTCTGACTTTTTGCAAGCCCATGGACTGCAGCATGCCAGGATCCTCCATCTAATGAATTTTCCAGGTAAGAATCCTGGAGTGGATTTCTGTTTCCTACTCTAGGAGATCTTCCTGACCCAGGGATGCAACTCGCATCTCTGACATCTCCTGCATTGGCAGACAGGTTCTTTACCACTGAGCCACCTGGGAAGCCCCAGTTGCAGTGTTAGGTCTCCAATAAATTCAAATAAATCAAAAGGAACAAACAAACCAAAACCTAAACTAGAGATATTCCCACTTGGACATCATTCAAAGGCTGAAGCCAGGACAGAGTGAGAGTGAAGTCGTTCAGTCGTGTCCAACTCTTTTGCAACCCCATGGACTGTAGCCTACCAGGCTTCTCCATCCATGGGATTTTCCAGGCAAGAGTACTGGAGTGGGTTGCCATTTCATTCTCCTGGGGATTTTCCCGACCCAAGAATTTTCAACCAAATATAGTTCCCCTCACTTTTCTTTTTTTTTTTTTTTATCAAAGTGGTAATTTTTGGTCCTTTGGAGCCATTCTAGTTTGAATATCTTTCTTCTTCTTTTTTTTTTAATTGAATATCTTTCTTAATGGTCTTCTTTAACTTGGAGTCTTAGAAAAAGTAGAATTAGTTAATAAAAATCTGGACCATGATGTATGACTGACTTCTATGCATATTTATCATCTCATTTTGAAGCACAAATTTATTTTATTTGTACTATAAACATCCCACTATTAAAACCATCATCACTGCCTTACAACAGTCCACCAACTGTATCCTTGCTACCCGCTGTGGGCTTCTACCTCTACCTTGTACAGAATGTCCCCAGTGATCCTTCTGAAATGTAACTCACATTATATTAATTTTCTGTTTTAAAATACATCAATGACTTCTCATTTTTTTCTGAATAAAATTCAAATTCTTTACCAGTTGTTGAAGTGAGTGACTCCATTTTTTAGACAAATTCCTTTGATTCAGGTTCTCTCTCTGATGAAATAAGGTAATATTTTTATACAGTTATATTTTTTGTTTTGCTTTTAATAAAATCAGAGAAAAAGAAAATCTAACAACATTGATTAGAGTTAATAAAGAAGTTAAATTAAACTAATAATTAAGTCTATGTTATTATTATTAAATCACTCAGTCATGTCCAACTCTTTGCAACCCCATGGTCTATAATCTGTCAGGCTTCTCTATCCATGGGGATTCTCCAGGCCAGAATACTGGAATGGGTAGTCGTTCCCTTCTCCAGGGGATTTTCCCAACCCAGGGATTGAACCCAGGTCTCCCACATTGCAGGCGGACTCTTTACCATCAGGATCACCAGGGAAGCCCAATTAGGTTTATAGTATATTTTAATTCATTGTCATAAGAAATGATATCAAATATAGGTCATATCATGTCATTTTCTTATTGTGAAGATTGAAAAATATATCTTTTAAACTTTAATGAACATTACAGGGTTTTCATTTTCCTTTTACCTGAGACATGATAATTCTGGATTATTTCTGATTATTTTTATAGGCCATTGTTCTACAACAATGCATGTGAAATATTTCATATTAAGTCTTATTAGAAGAAAAAATAAAGGAATTTTATGTTTTTAATAACACCAGAAGCAGAAAGATTGAATACAAAACTAATTTTCAAATTACATTTTACTCTTCATTTTACAGAAAACAAAGGGGGAGATAAATAATTAACTCTTAAATGGCAGCCCACTCCAGTATTCTTGTCTGGAAAATTCCATGGAGCCTGGCAGGTCTTAGTCCATGGGGTTGCAAAGAGTGGGACACGACTTAGTGACTAAACGACAATGGCAACATTGTGAGAAAATAAACAGACTTTTAAGTAAAGTTACAATGTGCTTCCAAAAATTCAACCTCAGGTTCAAAGTTCATGTGAAAAGCTGCTGTTTTTCAATATTGTGGATCAGATTCTTATCATATCAAACAGTGAAGGCTCCCCAATAATAAATACTGATGATATTGGAGGTGAGTAACTCATTGAATATATCTTGAATGCTAATGCATAGCAGCAAAATACAACATTAAATAAAATTTTAATCAGAAGAAAATATTTTTTAATTTGCATAACCACAAAGTTCTGCAAAAAGTGAAAGTGAAAGTCACTCAGTCGTTTCCAACTCTTTGCAACCCCATGGACTATACAGTCCAAGGAATTCCCCAGGCCAGAATACTGGAGTGGGTAGCCTTTCCCTTTCTCTAGGGGATCTTCCCAACACAGGGATGGAATCCAGGTCTCCCACATTGTAGGAGGATTCTTTACCAGCTGAGCCATAAGGAAACCAAGAGCAGTATTTTTCAGGTATTGCAACTTTGTTCATTTCTGGCCAGAATCATTTTTGCAACTGAAGCCTCTTTGTCATTCTCTGTTGAAACACATCATGTCAAATTATTTTCCTTTAAAAGGTGCTCATTAAATATTCATATTTTTGCACCATAGGAAAGTTTTGTTTTTCTGTTCACATTTAATTAAATCACATATTCAAGTAAACTTCCTATGCCCATAATCTGAATATTTTCACATTTTTCTATAATATATATGGGAAGATATGATTTACAAAAGCAATGCTATTACTTATAGAAAATGTCTCATTCTTGATTCTCTTACTGACTAAATCCTTTTTGACGTGCAAATCCCTGAGGTTAAAATCTTATTTAAAGTTCGCATTTAAGTTTATAATTGTTCTGCTCCTGAACAGACTTAGATTTAACCAGAATGTGAAATAAAAAGAACACATAACCTTTTACATCTAAAACAGATTGCATAATATTTGTAATTAATAAGCATCACTCCATGGGTAAATGGCATTCTGCATGACAATTTTATAGCATCATTAATATTAGTGGTAAATGTCAAATTGCCCAAATGTCAAAGCATTTCTTTACCTTACAAATACTCTTCTTATAACAAATGGTCTGGCACCTGCGAATTGATAAGAAAGCCATCCTGGAATTTGGGAAAGAATTCAGAGGCACAGGATGAAGGAGTCAAATCATCACCCTAACTTATGTGGGTCAACCCCAAATATCTTGTTTCCAAAAGTTAATTTTTACCTGAGTCCGTAATGTCAATTTAGGATCAGTTAGTATTTTCCAACGTTTAAATAGTTGACTTCTCGATCAAAAATAAGATTGACATAACAATTTGCTGAGCCTGAATTCAAATCAGACTGCCAGGCTATGACAATTGTGGCTGGTAGTTTTGCTGAATGAATGCTCAGTTGGAACAGAGACAGTGTTAAATCACTTTACTTTTCAAACTTCATGATTGTACATTATTTCATTTCATTTCAGTAACTGAAACTTACTGATTCTAATGTCTGTCTCTTTGTATATTCTTCACTGTAGCCCATTTTTGTTATCCTTTTCAAGTGTTCCTGTCAAGAGGATACATGTTTTTTCTATGCCACCCTTTGCTCAAAATCAAAACTTGTTTTGTTTTACCCACCTAACAATTTCTCTTTGGAAAGTCTTTCAGGACATACTAAAGCCTAACGTCACAGGAAACTTTCTTGTCCTCTTCTACAATTCCTTTCTTCCTTTTTCTCTTCTTCTCCTCTTTCCTTCCTTATCTCTTTCTTCCACTTTTGTTGTCTGCTTGTCCTTCCAGAATTTTCGAATTATTTCTGTGTTAGGCACAGTGCCAGATACAAGGATTGAAAGAAACACAATTTTTATTTTTGAGATTTTTGGCTTCACCCTGTTCTTCATCACTATTTTTGGAAGACTCCATTTACAATAAAGGGGCTTCTACAACCTTGGTCTCCAGCTTCCTTTACACTTCTTTGCCACTTTATTCCACTTTTTTTCATGCCCGTTATTCACATCCTGGTTTAGAATCTCATCTTTGGCTTAATTATCCAAGTGAATGAAAAGTTAACCTCAGATACTACTTTTCCTCAAAAAGTTGTTGAATTTCAACTCAAATCTTATAATATTTTATATTTTATCAAAACATACATGCCTGAATTAAGCAAATAATCATTATGACTACTCTTCACAAGGAAAACATTTACTTTTATTATTGTTTTATATAATCACCAAGAGACCTTATATGCAGATTGGCCTTTAAATATGCAGTTCTATCCAGCAGTATCTGGTTAGCTATTTAATCAATAATTTTGAAATAAATCCATATTATTTAAAACAATGCTAATAGTGTTACTGATGGCATAGATCATTAAATTTGTTAATATGTCTAGAATGGTCCAAATTATGCTAAATCAAGTTTTTATTATTTGCATCTAGTAAAAGAGAAAACTAAAGTCCCACCAAAATAAAAAAAAAAATCAACATTTATTACCTTTGTAATTTGTATCTCATACCCATCTGAAGAAATTATCATTATTCATAAAGAAATGTGTTTGAAATCTAATAATATATCCATCATGTTTACTTCTACTCACCAAGAAAGGCAGCATAACAATGTTGGGAAGAACAATATTTGATTTTTAAATTTCTGCTGTCAAATGTTCCAAATCAATGAACCTTGGTTGTGACAGGGTGCCGATGCCCTGAAAAACCTTTGTCCCTACAGAACTTCTAAATCTGTGACAAAAGTCTAGCAGATATTAACCTGGTCCTCTCTTCTCAAAGCCCTCTTTGGAGATTATGTCTTTTCACTCTTGCAAATCACAAGCTTCCTTTCCTTTGTTCCTCAAAATAGATATAATAAACTACTCACAAAGAAAATAAATAGAGCATTTAAAAAGTATAGTCCTAAGGTAGGAAATAGCTACCATCAAAGTTCAGGAAATGAAAAATAGATATTTTTAAATTACTACTTAAACTGGACACATTTTTAAAAATTTGACAATCAATTCAAAGAACTTACAGTACTCTCTTTGAAAAAGTTATATAAAATAGGTTACTGCAGATGAAAATAATAAACCATTTCTAAGGTGAAAAAAAGAAGCAGCATAAAGAAAACAATAGGCATGGGTCTAGGTCTTTTTCTATAGATTTGTTTTAAAATACTTTTATGTGTTTATTTTTCCATATTTAAAATCATTTCTGTTCATATGTTACAGGGACTCCTTTTCTGCTCTATACTTTTCAATTTCATTTTCTTATATAGTGAATCATTAAATTATCTGTCCATGGACATGCAATGATAAGATTCTACATTTGATATATATTTTAAAGCACCTCACTACATCCAGGTTTCTCCCAGTTCACCTTTTACCTTGAGCATGAACTGTCACAAATGAAATTAAGACTTCTCAAGCAGTCAGTGGTGGGCATAGGACCAAGAACTACCCTGTGTTCTGTCTGATCTCCTTGGCTGGACTCCCAGATTCTGCTTCTTTCACTGTGAAAACAATGAGGCCTGGGTTCCAAGAAACTATTACTTACTACTGTATTGAATGGTGTATGCTTAGTTGCTCAGTCCTATCCAACTCTTTATGACCCCACTGACTGTAGTCTGTCAAGCTTCTCTGTCCATGGGATTCTCCAGGCAAGATCACCAGAATGGGTTGCGATTTCCTACTCCAGGGGATCTTCCCAACCCAGGGATTGAACTCATGTCTCTTGTGTCTCCTGTTTTGACAGGCAAATTATTTACCATTGAGCCAAGTGGGAAGCCCATTTACTAAATAATAAAGAAATGTGAAGTGTTATAAATAGGATGATGCCTAGGTTTGATGATAGGTTTGAAAACTCCTGAAAATACTATTATAACAATCTTTGGGCATTACCAACATGTAACACTATTTAAAAAGCTAAAACTTAATGGTAGATTTTCACTTTCAGTCTTCTTTGAAAATACTTTGTCAGTGGGATAGAGACTGTACAGATTCAGCCAAATGCTATCAAAATATTCTGAACTAAGTGGAACTGAAATTTCTACTTGTTGAAAACAACTGACAAGAGTGTGTCTCACCTTACAATAACAACAAAACAGCCATTTGTAATACTGAAGTACAGTTGATTTACAATACTATATTAGTTTGAGGTGTACAGTATATTGATGCAGTAGTTTTACAGATGATGCTCCATTAAAAGTTATTATAATGGTTATCATTCTCTGTGCTTGTTGCTTGTCTGCTTTATACATAATAGTTTGCATCTCGTAATCTTATACCCCTCCTTTGCTCTCTGCACTGGTCACCACTAGTTTATTTTCTATACCTGTGAATCCATTTCTGTTTTTCTGCATATATTTTTTGTATTATCTTTCAAATTCCATATATAACTGATATCATACAGTATTTATTTTTCTATGCCTTATTTCACTAAGCTTATTATCTAGGTCTTCCCAGGTGGCACTAACAGTAAAGAATCTGTCTTCCAATGCAGGAGACATAAGAGACACAGTTTCGATCCCTGGGTAAGGAAGATCCCCTGGAACAGGGCATGTCAATCCACTTCATTATTCTTGCCTGGAGCATTCCATGAACAGAGGAGACTGGTGGGCTACAGCCCACAGGGTGGCAAAGAGTTGGATATGACTGAAGAGACTTAGCATACATGCATACGTCGTAGTTCTATTTTTAATTTTTTGAAGAAACTCTATACTCTTCTTCCCAATGTTAAAATATTGCCTTTCTTGATGCTTGTAAATAGCTATGAGAGGTATACTATAATGTTTTACATTCATTTCATTATGTGGGAATAAGACAAATGTAAAGAAACTGATTTTTCTCATGGCACTTTACCTATTTTGCTTAATGCAAGTGATAAAGTCTTGATGCAGCATAATTTGGACAAAACAGTCATAAAATTTGCAAGTTCACAAATATTATTTAGGTCTTCAAAAAACCAAGGTTTCACGGCAATCAACTAGCATGAATTCCAGAGGGAGTCATGTGAAAGGAGATATAAGATGTGAATGTTTGCTTCCTTTGGGTTGAAATGATCAGACAGAGACCAGTAAGGAAACTTCAGCAAGAACAGACCCAACAAGTTGACAGAAAATTATTGTAGACTAGTGAAGGAGTGTGAATTCTCTGGAGGCTGCAAATATAAAAGGGTGTGCATACCTTTCTGCAGGCTTTTTTGACACAAGTTTTCCTTGGTAAGATTCTTAAGGAAGCTCCCTTCATGGTCTTTGGGGAAGGGAACAGCAGCTGCCAGGGAAGAAATTGTGGCTCAGGCCCACATCGTTCTCCTTCATCTTCTTGTTGCTGGGAAGCTGTTTTCTACCAGTTTCTCTGTTCTCACATATCTTGCAAGTAGAGGAACAGAAAGCATTTTGCTCTGAACTATTTTGTCAATTATAACTATATAGCCAACAGCTCTGGAAGATAGGTACAGTGTCTCCCTCAAGAGCAGAGAGTGGATATGTTTGCTATCCATGTAACAAGAAAACATTTCTAATGGGGCAAAGACTAGGAAGGTTTGCTTTTTGCTCCTCATAAGTAACTATAGCTTCTGAGTTTTGGGGGTTTCTTACTTGAGACACCTACTGTGCCATCCCATGAAACTTGAGGGAAAGGGAATAAAGAAAATTAATGTGAATGTGAAGTTCATTTTGCTTGCTCTGTTGTGATCAAAGCAGTCTTTTGTCTGACCCAGGATTCTCACATTTTCTGCCAGCATCCAGGAAGTGAATCAATGCCTTGTTAGCTTGGAGTAGGGTACAGTTTCAGATTTTTCAATTTTGACACATCCCTGAGGAACAGAATTTTTATTCTGTAAAGAAAATATACCTTGTTGCTCTTAGGAGTCTGGTGAAAACATATTACAGCTGAGAAAAACAAATGGAAGAAACTTTTAGCCCTGAGGAAAGATCAGGGGCATATACTGGACCCAGAAGTGTAGCTCAGGAAAGTTCGAGGCCACTAAGAAAGATCTTAATGGCTGCCTAAGTATGAAGCCTGATCATAATATCAGGGAATCATTCATCCTTTCAAAGTAAAAGCTCCAAAGTACAGGTAAGAGTACAACACTGCCATTAGAATTGCAAGAGCATGGACAAACCTCCTTGGTGCTCACAATGGACTAAATATTTAAAGCTGAAGATGAAAACAATTGAGAAAAACTTCCTGGAAAATATACTCATAACCTAAATTAATGGTAAACAAGGGAAAGTAAAATCTGTGCTCTGCTGAGGATAACCATTAAGATATCAGAAACAAACCTAATTTCCGGTCACATATCTTACCAGATGAATTCCAAACCTCACAATAAAGCCCTGGTGGAAGAATGAAATGTCCTTTACTGAGCATAAAGTTTATTTATGTTAGTCTCTTATTTTCTCCACCAGATGCCCAGTTTTAAACATAAATGACAGAACACACTAAAAGTGAAGAAAATCTGCTTCCAAGAGATGAGGCAATTAGCACATCTGCTCACATACAAAGCATATTTTTGAACTAACAGAATTTTAAGCAACTATGATTAATATATTAAAGACAAATGGATAAAATGAGCAGCATGAAAGATCAGATGGATAAATTGACAGAGGGATGAAAACCGTAAGAATGAACCTAACCTAACAGAAATGCAAAAGCAAAAGCCATAATAACAGAGGTGAAGAATGCCTTCAATGGCTTCCTTAGTTGGCTTGACTCAGCCTAAGAAAAAATCAGTCAAATTTTAAAAATCAGTAGGCATATACCAAATTGACACAGAATGAGGAAAAAAGAATTTAAATAAAAACTAAAAGAGAAACAACCTAATAGGTGCAGAACAATATAAAACAGTCTAAGACTATGTAACTGAAATCCCACAAGAGATGGGACAAGAGAGAAAGACTGAGGCAGAAATATTGAAATATAAGAGTTAAGAATTTTACAAAAATAAGTACAGAGAATTCACACAAATCAGATAAACAGAAGAATACTTAGAAGGATCATCATTGCAACAACAGAAAACATCAAGGTATATAATATTGAATTTGCCTTAAACAAAGTGTAGTGTTGGAGAAGAATCTTGAGAGTCCTTTGGAATACAAGGAGGTCAAATCAGTAAATCCTAAAGGGAATCAAGTGTGAATATTGATTGCAAAGGCTGATGTTGAAGCTGAAGCTCCAATAATTTGGCCAACTTATGTTAAGAGCCTACTCACTGGAAACTACCCTCATGTCAGGAAAGATTGAAATCAAAAGGAGAAGGGAGCAGCAGAGGATGAGATGGTTAGATAGCATCACCAACTCGATGGACATTACTTTGAACAAACTCAGGGAGAGAGCAGAGGACAGAGAAGCCTGTCAAGTTACAGTCCATGAGATCCTAAAGAGTTGAACACAGTTTAGTGACTGAACAATCAACAATCAACAGAAAATCTTGAAATCTCACAGGGGGAAAAATGCAAGTTACAAACAGACAAAGAAAATAATGACAAGTAGACTTCCTTTTTTTTCTCTCTCTAAATACATGGAAGCCATGAAATCATAGCATGTTGTCTTTAAAATGATGAAAGGACAAGTGAAAAACACCATGGATTTAGCATACCCAGAAATAAACATATTTATAAAAATGAAAGAAAAGTTAAGTCTGTCTGGAGCCAATAACATCTGAGATAATGAAGTGT
This sequence comes from Bubalus bubalis, assembly GCF_019923935.1. Taxonomy (NCBI): domain Eukaryota; kingdom Metazoa; phylum Chordata; class Mammalia; order Artiodactyla; family Bovidae; genus Bubalus; species Bubalus bubalis. Next base: position 44,806,771 of record NC_059169.1, read on the forward strand.
TAGAGGAATGTTAACAGAAAGTTTTTTATGAAAAGGAATTATAAAACCAGGACAGAATCTTGGATAAACATGAAGAAATGAAGAACACTGGAAATAAAATAAATAAGATAAAGATGTTTAATTTGAATCACTCTCGAAGATAAATGACTGTCTAAAGCAAAATCATTAGCAACTTGTTGCAAGTTTGTAGCATTTGTAAAAGTAAAAATACAGGACAAACCTAACACAACACATAAGAGATAGGAATTGAGAATATACTGTTGTATGGTGTTTATACTATGTATCAAGGGGTATACTATTATTTTTAGATAGACACTGATTAATTTAAAAATATATTCTAAATCTAGGACAGTGATTAAAAACATATATTTAAAGAATACATACAATATTATATATTTACTATATATATATATAAAGAATACATATAGTAAGTTTTTAGTGGAGATAAAATTGAATTATAAAAAATGTTAAAACTACTAAAAGGCATTAAAAAGTTTTAAAAACAGATGAAATAAAAAAATTATATGCCCATAAAATGGACAACGTGGAAGAAATGGGCAAATTCTTAGAAAAGTACAACTTTCCAAAACTGGACCATGAAGAAATAGAAAATCTTAACAGACCCATCACAAGCATGGAAATTGAAACTGTAATCAGAAATCTTCCAGCAAACAAAAGCCCAGGTCCAGACGGCTTCACAGCTGAATTCTACCAAAAAGTTAGAGAAGAGCTAACACCTATCCTGCTCAAACTCCTCCAGAAAATTGCAGAGGATGGTAAACTTCCAAACTCATTCTATGAGGCCACCATCACCCTAATACCAAAACCTGACAAAGATGCCACAAAAAAAGGAAACTACAGGCCAATATCACTGATGAACATAGATGCAAAAATCCTTAACAAAATTCTAGCAATCGGAATCCAACAACACATTAAAAAGATCTTACACCATGACCAAGTGGGCTTTATCCCAGGGATGCAAGGATTCTTCAATATCCGCAAATCAATCAGTGTAATACACCACATTAACAAGTTGAAAAATAAAAACCATATGATTATCTCAATAGATACAGAGAAAGCCTTTGACAAAATTCAACATCCATTTATGATAAAAACTCTCCAGAAAGCAGGCATAGAAGGAACATACCTCAACATAATAAAAGCTATATATGACAAACCCACAGCAAACATTATCCTCAATGGTGAAAAATTGAAAGCATTTCCCCTAAAGTCAGGAACAAGACAAGGGTGCCCACTTTCACCATTACTATTCAGCATAGTTTTGGAAGTTTTGGCCACAGCAATCAGAGCAGAAAAAGAAATAAAAGGAATCCAAATTGGAAAAGAAGAAGTAAAACTCTCACTGCTTGCAGATGACATGATCCTCTACATAGAAAACCCTAAAGACTCCACCAGAAAATCACTAGAGCTAATCAATGAATACAGTAAAGTTACAGGATATAAAATCAACACACAGAAATCCCTTGCATTCCTATACACTAATAATGAGAAAACAGAAAGAGAAATTAAGGAAACAATTCCATTCACCATTGCAACAGAAAGAATAAAATATTTAGGAATATATCTACCTAAAGAAATGAAAGACCTATATATAGAGAACTATAAAACACTGGTGAAAGAAATCAAAGAGGACACTAATAGATGGAGAAATATACCATGTTCATGGATTGGAAGAATCAATATAGTGAAAATGAATATACTACCCAAAGCAATCTATAGATTCAATGCAATCCCTATCAAGCTACCAAAGGTATTCTTCACAGAGCTAGAACAAATAATTGCACAATTTGTATGGAAATACAAAAAACCTCAAATAGCCAAAGCAATCTTGAGAAAGAAGACTGGAACTGGAGGAATCAACCTGCCTGACTTTAGGTTCTACTACAAAGCCACAGTCATCAAGACAGTATGGTACTGGCACAAAGACAGAAATATAGATCAATGGAACAAAATAGAAAGCCCAGAGATAAATCCACACACATATGGACACCTTATCTTTGACAAAGGAGGCAAGAATATACAATGGATTAAAGACAATCTCTTTAACAAGTGGTGCTGGGAAAACTGGTCAACCACTTATAAAAGAATGAAACTAGAACACTTTCTAACACCATACACAAAAATAAACTCAAAATGGATTAAAGATCTCAACATAAGACCAGAAACTATAAAACTCCTAGAGGAGAACATAGGCAAAACTCTCTCTGACATACATCACAGCAGGATCCTCTATGACCCACCTCCCAGAATATTGGAAATAAAAGCAAACAAAACAAATGGGACCTAATTAAACTTAAAAGCTTCTGCACAACAAAAGAAACTATAAGCAAGATGAAAAGGCAGCCTTCAGAATGGGAGAAAATAATAGCAAATGAAGCAACTCAAAAACAACTAGTCTCAAAAATATACAAGCAACTCCTACAGCTCAATTCCAGAAAAACAATTGACCCAATCAAAAAATGGGCCAAAGAACTAAACAGACATTTCTCCAAAGAAGACATACAGATGGCTAACAAACAAATGAAAAGATGCTCAACATCACTCATTATCAGAGAAATGCAAATCAAAACCACTATGAAGTACCATTTCACGCCAGTCGGAATGGCTGCGATCCAAAAGTCTACAAGCAATAAATGCTGGAGAGAAGGGAACCTTCTTACACTGTTGGTGGGAATGCAAACTAGTACAGCCACTATGGAGAACAGTGTGGAGATTCCTTAAAAAACTGGAAATAGAACCGCCTTATGACCCATCACGGAGAAGGCGATGGCACCCCACTCCAGTACTCTTGCCTGGAAAATCCCATGGATGGAGGAGCCTGATGGGCTGCAGTCCATGGAGTCGCTCAGAGTTGGACACGACTAAGCGACTTCACTTTCACTTTCATGCATTGGAGAAGGAAATGGCAACTCACTCCATTATTCTTGCCTGGAGAATCCCAGGGATGGGGGAGCCTGGTGGGCTGCTGTCTATGGGGTCGCACAGAGTCAGACATGACTGAAGCAACTTAGCAGCAGCATGACCCATCAATCCCACTGCTGGGCATACACATGAGGAAACCAGAAGGGAAAGAGACATGTGTACCCCAATGTTCATCGCAGCACTGTTTATAATAGCCAGGACATGGAAGCAACCTAGATGTCCATCAGCAGATGAATGGATAAGAAAGCAGTGGTACATATACACAATGGAGTATTACTCAGCCATTAAAAAGAATACAATTGAATCAGTTCTAATGAGGTGGATGAAACTGGAGCCTATTATACAGAGTGAAGTAAGCCAGAAAGGAAAACACCAATACAGTATACTAACACATATATATGGAATTTAGAAAGATGGTAACAATAACCCTGTATATGAGACAGCAAAAGAGACACTGATGAGAACAGTCTTTTGGACTCTGTGGGAGAGGGAGAGGATGGGATGATTTGGAAGAATGGCATTTAAACATATATAATATCATATATGAAACAAGTTGCCAGTCCAGGTTCAATGCACGATACTGGATGCTTGGGGCTGGTGCAGTGGGAATGACCCAGATGGATGATACAGGGAGGGAGGAGGGAGGAGGGTTCAGGATGGGGAACACGTGTATACCTGTGGTGGATTCATGTTGATATATGGCAAAACCAATACAATATTGTAAAGTTAAAAAATAAAATAAAAAAAATAGCTAGCAATGTGGTAGATTTCAATATAATCATACCTATATGCACTTTAAGTAGGACTAATGCATCAATTTAAATACAAGGATTGCCAGATTTGACTTAAAAGAAAGCAAGATCTAATTATATACTGTCTAAAAGAAATTTTACTTAAATATAAAGATAGGTCAAACTAAAAGGATGATATGAAGTATTTCCAGTAGTCAAGATTATAAGAAGAAAGGAGAATGATGGGAGAGGGGGGAATGTGAAGACATTAGATAATGGGTACAGAGTTTCAGCTTCATAAGATGAATGAATCATGGAGGTGGATGATGGTGATAGCTATGCAATGTTATGAATGTATTAAATATCACTGAAACTCACTTAAAATGGTGAAGATGTTACATTTTAAGTTAGATACATTTGTCACAATAAAAAGTTGGAAAAGAAAAAGAATGGAGAAATATATACCATACCAACATTAGCCAAAAGAAAGCTGGAGTATCTACATTAGTATCAGAAAAAGTAGACTTCAGAATCCTGAATATTATGAAGGATGGAAGGAGGAACTAAATAACAACAAAGGGACACAATCTCTAAGAAGACACAGCAATCCTAAGGAGGAGCATTTGTTTAATATTAAAAATCCATAAAACAAAAACTGTTAGAACTGAAAGGTAAAATAGCCAAATCCACAACTTTAACAGAGATTTCAACATACTTCTTTCAGTAGTTGATTGAACAAGAAGGTAGAAAATTAATGTATACATACAAGACCTGTAAAAATTATCAAACTCTATTATCTAATTAATATATAGAGGAGTTCACTCAACATTTTTTCAAGAATATATTTAACAATCTTTTTTAAGGATGCATAAAATCAAGATAGATCATAATCTAAAAAATATACTAAGATAGATCATAGTCTAAAAAAATCATACTTAATATTAAACAACAAAATCATATGAAAATATTTTATGAAATAATTGAATTAAACTGAGTATAATAGAAAACTTGAAAATCCTAAACTATTTGGAAGTTTAAGCATACACTTCCATTTATACTTTGAGTTAAAAAGAAAAGTATCAAGGAAAACCTCAAGAAAAAAAAATTTGATCTAAATGAAAGTAAAAATACACAGTATCAAAATTGAGAGGATGGAGCATTATCAGTGCTTATGCAGAAATTTAAAGCATAAATGCTATAAATATGGCTAAAATCAGAAAATCTAAAGATCTCAAATTACTAAATCAAAACTTCTAAGAAACTAGTAGAAAGTAAAGCAAATTTAACTGAAAACAAATGTGGTCCAAAATAATTTGAAAATCAATTATTGTAATCATCATATTAACAGACTAAAGAAAAATATGATCATTTCAAGATATAATAAAAATAATTTGATGAAACAATGTTCACACATGATAAAAATCTAAGTAAATTGGGAATAGAATCAAATCTACATTTATAATGGTAGTGCTAAAGATAGAATGCTTTGTCAACAAGATAGAGAACAAGATAATAATATCCTTCCTTATTGTGTAGATTCAACATCACACTGCAATTCCTAGTCAATGCATTAAGGCAAGAGAAACTAAAGTCTTACAGAATCAACACACACACACACAAAATGGGTTTTTCTATTCACAGAAAGCAATGGAATTGTCCAATGTTTAAGTTAACATAATCAATGCCCACTGCTGCTGCTAAGTCACTTCAGTCGTGTCCGACTCTGTGCGACCCCATAGACGGCAGCCCACCAGGATTCCCCGTCCCTGGGATTCTCCAGGCAAGAACACTGGAGTGGGTTGCCATTTCCTTCTCCACTGCATGAAAGTGAACAGTGAAAGTCAAGTCGCTTAGTCATGTCTGACTCTAGCGACCCCATGGACTGCAGCCCACCAGGCTTCTCCATCCATGGGATTTTCCAGTCAAGAGTACTGGAGTGGGGTGCCACTGATCAGTGCCCACAGATTTCCCTAAATTAAGTTGTTTCTAAAGAAAAGAAATATGCTAAGTTATTTTTGTTGTTTATCTCATGGCCTGAATTGTGAGAGATTTTGCATTCAGAATCAAAAGAAACCATTGAGCACACGGAAGACCCTGAATATCATTGAGGACAGCTTTTCCATTAGATTCTAACTTTTATTATAACCTACTTGAAATTAGATTTGATTATTAGTTCTGTCTTTAGAATGCAAAGTCTTTAGACTTATTGAAATTTCTTCCTATAATCCTCGATGAGAGGGATCTTTGCTTGAAAATATGAGTAAATATGTAGATAATTAGGTAGATAAATAATAGACAGAGGGATACATCTCCTTGTGCAGATGCTGGTGAACATAGAGATTTGAACTATTATTGCTTACTAAGAATCATGGCAGAAAGTGAAGAGGAACTAAAAAGCCTCTTGGTGAAAGTGAAAGAGGAGAGTGAAAAAGTTGGCTTAAAGCTCAACATTCAGAAAACTAAGATCATGGCGTCTGGGCATCTGGTCCCATCACTTCATGGGAAATAGAGGGGGAAACAGTGGAAACAGTGTCAGACTTTATCTTTGGGGGCTCCAAAATCACTGCAGATGGTGATTGCAGCCATGTATACCTGTGGTGGATTCATTTTGATATTTGGCAAAACTAATACAGTTATGTAAAGTTTAAAAATAAAATTAAAAAAAAATAAAAAAATAAAAGATGCTTACTCCTTGGAAGGAAAGTTATGACCAACCTAGATAGCATATTCAAAAGCAGAGACATTAGTTTGCCAACAAAGGTCCTTCTAGTCAAGGCTATAGTTTTTCCAGTGGTCATGTATGGATGTGACAGTTGGACTGTGAAGAAAGCTGAGTGCCGAAGAATTGATGCCTTTGAACTGTGGTGTTGGAGAAGACTCTTGAGAGTCCCTTGGACTGCAAGGAGATCCAACCAGTCCATTCTAAAGGAGATTAGTGTTGGGTGTTCATTGGAAGGACTGATGCTAAAGCTCAAACTCCAATACTTTGGCCACCTGAGGGGAAGAGTTGGCTCATTGGAAAAGACCCTGATGCTGGGAGGGATTGGGGGCAGGAAGAGAAGGGGACGACAGAGGATGAGATGGCTGGATGGCATCACTGACTGGATGGATGTGAGTTTGATTGAATTCCGGGAATTGGTGATGGACAGGGAGGCCTGGCGTGCTGCAATTCATGGGATCACAAAGAGTCGGACACGATTGAGCGACTGAACTGACTGAACTGAAGAATCACTAGGATCGTGATATTTCATCCCTATGTGGAAACCTGGATAGAACCAAGAATCTGCTTTCTGTTTCTGAAAAACAAATGTTATATATTAAGTGAAAAACATATAATTTACATAATCTGAGGTGAAGAGTGGAGTAAAACAAGAAGATTCTTGAACCAACCAGAAGGAAATCTTTATAGAGACTTTACCTCCTGAACAATGCCAACTACATTCTCAGCAACACTTTGAAACTATGTCTTCATTGTCCAAGCCAAGCTCTGTAAATGAAATATTTTCAGTAACTAGGGACTTGCCTGATAATTTTTCTATGCTTCAGGTTGTCTTGACTTTGTCTTGACTTCAAGAGCTTTGACTTAAGTTATAATGAGCAAAATGGCTGTAAAGTGTCAGCAACTGAAAGATGTCACGTAAGAGCTGACTTTTCCTACACATCCATTTTAAGGGTGTATTTGCTAGAGTACTTTAAAAATGCATCCAGGTCACTTTTGCCTGCCTAGATTTGATACTGTTGCAATCAGGAGAAGCAGATGCACCCTATAGAAAGCATATCACAAAATGTTATTAAAACTTCAGATTTAAAATATTGCAAGTAATAATAATACATATTGTTAAAATACACCTAACTCAGAAGCGCATACACAGAACCAAGAATATATACAAATCTTTGTTTAATTACTTTCAGGTAAGCCTTCTTTTGTTTAGCACTTGGTTGTGGCAAGACAGATTAGAGGAGCCCACATTAAAGAGCTTATTTAGTCTTTCATGCTGGGTTTCTGTATCTAGAATACATGAATGATCGTGATAATTATAATTTATTATTTCAATATAGTATACAAGTAGCTAGCCAGCAGATAATAAGGGAAAGAAACAATGGTGAGTTTTAAACAAGAAATGTATATAAGCTAATTTTTAAAGAAACTGTTTAAAGTTCTTTTTTAAATAAAGTAGAGATACATTGACTTAGAGAATACAGAGTTACAGCTGCAATTTCTTCTAAAACTCAATGTACATACTCATATACACATTTTATCTTAAATATACCTGCATAAAGCACATGTCATGAATTTCTCTGATTTTATCCCACTGAAAGTGCAGTTTGTCCTCCCTCTCTATACTTGTCATTCTCTAGTCATGCTCTTTGCTAACTCACAGCCTTCATTCCTAACCTTTCTTCCATTATTCCCTGGCTAAAGCGAAGATAAAATTTGATTTCTTCAAAGAGGAATCCTTGGACTTTATGATTTAAATTATGTAACTCCTCTCCTCCAGTTATTTTTTATTATCTTTGTTGGTCATTACCTATTAATCAGTCTATTGTTAAATACTAGTATGCCTCTCTAGGCTTCCCAGGTGGTTCAGTGGTAAAGAATTTGCCTCCCCATGCAGGAAACACAAGAGGTGTAGGTTTGATCCCTGGGTCAGGAAGATTCCCCGGAGGAGAAAATGGCAACTCACTCCAGTATTGCTGGGATAGTCTGATGGACAGAGAAGTCTTGTGGGCTGCAGTTCCTGGGGTTGCACAGTCAGGCATGATGGACTGAGCACATACACAGTATGCCTATTGTAAATTCCATCCTGATAACATTATTCTGTGCTTAGTTAATCATTTTGTGTGCAGTGTTGAGCAGAAGTGCAAGTGTTGATGGCACTTACAAAATATTATCCTGAGCACTTGCTCCTTGTCTAATCTCCCTCATTTTAAGAAGAATCAGAAGAATCTAAAAGATGTGCCTCCTTCCATTCTTTCTCACATCTTAGCCAGACCATAGACAATTCCTGACAGCTTGACCTTCCACTATACACCACCCTAAAATAGTCACTATATATTGTACATCTGAGTATTTCTCACTCCCTTTACTGCTAACATGCTAATCTAACACTTTATCATCCACTGCTTAGGTTACTGTAATAACCCCCAAAAGGATTATCTGCTTCCCTTTTACTCCCAATCTCTGGAAACTTTTTTTTTTTTTTCCAGGAAACAGAGTGGCCCTCTAAAAACATAAAATAGGATCATGTTGTTCCTCTACCCAAATATCTCCAGTGTCCTTCCATCACACTTAGAACAAAGCCAACATTCTTCCAAAGGTTAATAGAGCCCTCAAAGATCTGCTTCCCACTCAGGTTCAGTTCTTAGAGGTCTGCCTTTTCCCTTCCAATGCATCACACATTTCAAACTTTGCAGTGATCATTCCATATGCTGTGGACCTTAGCTCCTCTGCTCCCCTAGGTCCTTGCTTCAGACCTTATGAGCATAGGAAGCCAGAGAAATCTTGCTTGTGTATCTCCACTAACAGAGTTCCTTCCATAACTGTTTTCCCATCCTTTTGAGTTATTATTGATATATGGTGCATATAAACTTCAGGTGCAAAATATAATTTGATTTTCCACCATCACTTTCTGTCTGCATCTACTTCTTGTCCTTTTGCTTCATGTAACTTCATATTTTCTAGGATTTAAATATTTATTGTCTTTTTTTTTTTGTCTCTTTTCACTAGAATATAAGCTTGCAGAGTGTGGGATTTTTGTTTTGTTTTAATTCACATCTAATTTCCAAACAACCACTGTGTTCTCTTTGACTAATGCTAAATAAATGTCAAACAAATGGACCATTAAAATATGAATGAATAAATGAATGAAAAAGTGAGTGCATGAATAAGTTAAAATTGACAAATCAAGTTGTGCAAGCAGCCATTTTCTTTGACAGGCAATAAATCTCGCCCAAAGAAGGACACATTTCCAGGGAAGGTTAAATATTCTGATGTAATAAATATGCATCTAAGCATTTAGATTTATACATATGTCCACAATATTTATTTTTTCTATTAATCCATATACTTTTTTATGATATCACTTATCTGTTTAATATTAAAAGATACTGAATTTTTATAGGCCATTTTATCCTGAGCAATATCATTTGTCAAGCATTCAAGATCCTTCATAATCTGGCTATAATCTGTTCTCTTAACTTTATTATCAGCACCATTCAATACTAAAATCTCATATCTCTTTTAAATAATGAGACAACATTGAAAATAATGCTGAAATCAAGCACCCACTCTTGGTTCCTCATACCATTCTCCAGGTGAAAACAAACAAACAAACAAAGCTCTTTTTGAAATGACTGATTCTAGGGCTGGAGCAAGGAATATATAAAATGATCCCAGATCTTATAAGATCAGAAATCAAGATAGTCTTCAAATATGAAAGCCACCACAATAATAGGAATATGTCAGAGGGGAACAAGAACCAACCAAAGACTACTAATGGCAAAACCTGTAACAATTTTGCAACAAAACAAATGAATTAGAATTGGATTATAACCCAGAATAGAAAACAAATGTTCTTAGGTCCATATTAATACAAGTAAATAATTGAATAAATACAAAGGAAATGAGAGACAAACCGCTCATGCAGAAGAATTATCAAAAGTTGTGTATATACTCTGCTTTCAAGGAAATGGAGCATAATTCTCTATTGCTTAAGAATAGTATGTATGTAGGCAATCTTTCCAAAGAGCTTAAGCGAAAAAGAGTAAATGTACAGTGGAGGAACCTGACAAACACTACTACCTCAGCAGGGTGATATAGGTCAACAGCAACAATGGTAAGTCATATTATAAACATATATCCTAAAAATGATATGATGAGAATGATACTTTACCTCTCTGGCTTTCTTTACCTAAACTCATAACCCAAGTCTAACCATGAGAAAAACATAAGACAGAGAAGATTTGTCTACAAAGTATTTGACCAGTATTCCTTAAAAACTGTCATGGTCAGCAAAAACAAGAAAAGTCTGAGAAAGAGCCATGTTCCAAAGGATGCTTAGGAAACAAGATGCCTAAATGTAATGCAGTATCCTAGATGAAACCCAGGAACAAAAAAAAGGGAAGAAAAAAAATGTTAGGCAAAACTCAAGAAAACTCTATACAGCACAATTTTATCCATTCATCTATTGATGGAACTTAGGTTGCTTCCATGTCTTGGCTATTGTAAATATTGCTGTTATGCACATTGGGGTGATGTATCTTTTTTAATTAGAATTTTCCCTAGATACATGCCTACGAGTGGGACCACTTGATTATATAGTAGCTTTATTTTTAGTTTCTTAAGGAAACTCCACATTTTTTTACCACTTTTTAGTGGTAGTAGCTATAGTGGCTGAACTAGTTGACATCATCACAAACAGTGCAGGAGTACTTTTTTTTTATCTACACCCTCCCTAGCATTTAACTACTTGCAGCTATTTTGATGATGCCCTTTCTGACCAGTGTGAGGTGATACCTTATTGTAGTTTTGATTTGCGTTTCTCAAATAATTAGCAATTTTGAGAATCTCGCCATGTACATATTGGCCATCTGTATGTCTTTTTTGGAAACTACCTATTTAGATCTTTTGCCCATTTTTTCAGTGGGTTGTTTGTTTGTTTGTTTTATATAAAGGTGCATATGCTGCTTGTATATTTTGGAAATAAATCCCTTTTGGCTTCATCCTTTGCAAATATTTTCCCCCATTCTGTAGGCTGTCTTTCTGTTTTGTTTATGGTTTCCTTTGAAATAATCCATAATGAAAAATAATCCAAAAAAGAACATATATATATAATGTCCGTGTGTGTGTGTATCTTGAATCACTTTGTTGTACGCCTGAAACTAACACAACATTGTTACCGAACTGTATTTCAATAAAAACTAAAAAAAAAAAAAAAAAAGTAAAACTAAAGAAACCCAAATAGAGTATATACTTATGTCAATATTAGTTTATTAGTGGTAACAAATATACTTGTTAATGTAAAATATTAATAAAAGAAGAAATTAGGAGTGAGTATATGGGACTATGTGCTTCCCTGGTGGCTCAGATGGTAAAGAATCTGCCTGAAATGCAGGAGACCCAGGTTTGATAACTGTGTTGGGAAGATCCCCTGGAGGAGGGCATAGCAAACCACTCCAGTATTCTTGCCTGGAGAATCCCCATAGACAGAGGAGCCCAGTGGGCTACAGTCCATGGGGGTCACAAAAGAGTCAGACATGACAGAGCTACTAAGCATAGCATAGTATATGGACTATACTATCTTCATGACTTTTATGTAAATTCAAAAATTTTTACTTAAAAAGAAACTCATTCTGAGCCTACAATGAGTCCATGATAAACTGTAAGGTATTTGAGCCTAGACATGGATTCAGAGCTCATCATTTTATCTACAAAGAAACTGAAACCAAAAAAAAAAAAAAAAACAAAAAAAAAAAACAAAAAAACTTCCCTAGCTACTGGAAATTTTAAATAAATCTCTTATTTTAAGCATTTCTATGTAATACAGACATTTTGTTTTGACTTCTATTTGTCCACATCAGTTCTAAGATTGTTCCCTAAGGAAAGAATACTAGGCAACAATCTTGTAAATTTACATGAAACTTGAAAGTTTGGAAAATTGAGCTTTGAATTGTTCAGCTTTGGTGAATGTAGATTTCACCAAGGTATTTCCTTGGTGCTGAATATTTTTAAATCAAATAACATTTCTTCTGCCATATTTTTATTCACACAATAATTTTTGAAAAATCCATTAATGTTTCTTTTTTTTTTTAAGATCAAATTTTTTATTATAGTTATAATTAACAAACAATATTAGTTTCAGATATACAATATGGTGATTCAATATCTTTTATGGCAGTGGTCCCCAACCTTTTTGGCACTAGGGACCAGTTTTATTTAAGACAATTTTTCCACAGATGGGAGTGAGGGGTAATGTGAATGATGGTTCAGGTGGTAATGCAAGTGATGCGGAGCAATGGGGAGTGGAATGTTTCTTATTACATAAAATTGAAAGATATATTATCATAGTTCATTTGGAGAAGCTTGATTATTACTTAAACTATGCATCTTTTGAAACCTTATTTTGTTTGTAAAGTCCAATATCCTTCACTGTTGAACTCCCTGTCATTTGTGTCACTGGCATGAGCTATTACAAAATCTTTTTGTCCTTCAGAACTTTGTATCAATTGTCTGTTTTACTTTGAACCATGGAGACCTGACGACAAGGCAACATTTGACCAAGGAAATAAATTGTTCATTTTTATTCTTTCCTTAGAGAGTTGCTTTGTTTCTTGTATTGGCAGGAGAGGAGAATGCTGACAAGATGATATTGAATCAGACTCCAAAGTCAGCTTGGGTCATTAGCTTATATGTCAAGCAACAGCTTCACATTTGGCCTGAAAACAAATATATTTTTTAACATTCAAGTGCCATATTTATTTAATACTTTATTTTCTTCCTTATCATCATTTTACCAGTACAGAGATGATGGTTTAATAAGCCTTCCATTTCATGGTATTCTTAAACAATTTTGGCCTTAAATAATAATTATTAATTGTAATAAATTTAAATAAATTTGAGAGATATTATTTCTAAAAGGTTTTGCAGTTAACAAATTATCTGGAACTTATAATGTATTTTAATGCAGGCTTTTTATTATTAATATATATATTTATAAAATTGTTAAACACAGTAACATATTTTAAGTGCTATTCATAAAACTCAATGAACACTTATAATTTTTTAAAGATTTCCTTGAAAGTAACTTTATTTTTCTTTCCTCTGTCAAGAACTTCTTTATATTAAAAGAGTCACAATGGGCATAATAATGTACAAAACTTGGCAAATAATACATTAATCTGCTTGGCAATGTACCAAATTACATCTAAACCGTCAAGCCAAAATGTTAATGCTCTTATGTTTGCAATGATTGTCTTTAATTTGTCCTAATGGCAGAAGAAAATCTGTTAGCATGTATTGGTTCTTGGCTAGGTACCAAACAACAATGTTCTAACTTTGTTCTGTTTGTCTGTTAAACCTCTGACAGTGATATTCATAATGACCAGTTCATTGTTTTTGCAATGCTTCATTTTGATGTTTTGTTGTACAGGGACACACACATCACAGCATCACTTTTAAAGCATTTTTAACTGAAATTGTCAACACTAATTTCATAATAGTTGTCAGTAGCTAGTCCCTGGATTATAACTTACTTGGTCAGAGGTTCAAAACATTTTTTGTTCTAAAGAATTTCTCCATTGATTAAATGTCATTCAATACATAGTTTCCTAACATTTGGGTTAGATGATTCTGCAGTCTTGGTTTCACCTTATAGCAGTTGTCAGTGGGATATCCCAGAAACCAATGTTTTTCATCCTAAACCCTTTAGTCAGGGCTACTGTGAAAAAGCCCCTTTATCCAAGCACAAAATCACTATTTGTTCTTTCCAATCCCCACAGCTTGGTTCATTGGATCTGGGATTCATTCAGTTATTTCACTCATCCATCTATCTGGTACCTACTGAGTGTTCCGGACACAATTAAACACAAGGTAGCAGCCATACTTTTTAGGATCCCTTGGAAAACACATTTATAAATGCATAGTTATTGGCACAGCATCATGATACTATAATATATTACTGGCAAAGAGCTCAGTGAAAAAAATATTTATTTTTCATTTAAGAAGTGGCTTTATCAAGAATTCAAACTGCATAGACTTTCACTAAGTAAATGGATATAGGGTATTATAATCAGGAGAATGAAACAAAGTAGACCAAGTCAAGAAAAAGTATAAGTCCTTAATTCATCTTGGGAGTATGTCTTGAAACATCCCCTAGTGTTTTAGTTTTAAATTAGAAATTTAGATAAGATTTGCAGAAATAAAATATAGAACCACTAAAACTACAGGACAAGTTTTGCATTTATATAGTCTTGTTTAGATTACTGGCTCTATCACTTTAAGACAGATGCCATTAGGCAAATTATTTAATCTGAGTGCCAGTATTTTTTATTTTTATTTTTTCCTGTAAAATGTGACTAGTATAATTATTGTGTCATGTGATTGTGAGGACTAAATAAATAATGTGTAAAGAACTCACCATGGTGATTGACAACTGTTGGAACCTGATAAAAACTGAATGTTGTACTCATTGCCATTGAGTAACTTGAAATTCTATAGGCTGGATATAGGTTGTCTGACATAAACCATGATAAATTCTTACTAAGTCAGTTTTGCCTAGGCTGATCTACCTTAAAGAAAGCCACATCAGTTTATTTGTGATTAATAAAAAGGTGCGGAAAAATATTATTTTTAAAACTTTATTTAAAATTATTTTCTTCAAAATATGAGGGTCTCATATTGCAAGATGATTTTATGTCAGTAAATGGCAATTAATCTAAATGTTTAAATTCTATATATCCAGTGAGTATTTAATAAAGAAAACAAATAATATAGAAATGCAGGGAAAATAATTCTAGACAGTTACTAAAAATAAATGATTATATTATATTTTATTATAAACATTTAGAATAAGTTTATTTTGAACAGCATTTACTAAAAGTTTCAAGTCCTTATTGTCCTAATCAAAACATTAAGTTCCACATTGTTTAGAAGCTTCCATTTCATACACTGTAAGGCTGTAATCTTAAGTCCTATGGAATTTAGTAAACTTGCCATTTATTTGTAAATTAATTCAACATTGGGGCCCTAGTGCAATGGAATGATTAAAATGTCTGCCCAATTGAACAATTTACTACTAGTAAGAGACCCAATAAATTTGAACTGCACTGGACATTCAACTATGTCCAGGAAGGTGACCATGTGCATAATTATTATTTTAATGGTTCAATCAATATCAGCCATTTTTATGTCAACATAAACCTGCTTCTCTAAAGCTATTGGGGTTTTCAAAAAAGCACTGTTATATTTATTTATTGTCCTGGCAATATATATTTATGTTCTTGGATAAGAAGAATGAATATTATGAAAATAACCTTACTGCCCAAAGCAATCTTCAGATTAAATGAAATTTCTATCAAATTTCCAATGGTATTTCTCACAGAATTAGAACAAAAAGTTTCACAGTTTGTATGGAAACACAAAAGACCACAAATATCCAAAGAGATCTTGAGAAAGAAAAATGGAGCTGAAGGAATCAAGCTTCCTCACTTAAGACTATGCTGCAAAACTTGATAATCGAGACAGAACAATATTGCCACAAAAACAGAACTATAGACCAATAGAACAAGATAGAAAGCCCAGAGGTAAACCCACACACCTATGAGCACCTTTTGACAAAGGAGGCAATAATAGACAATGGAGAAAAGACAGCCTCTTCCATAAGTGGTGCTGGGTAAACAGGACAGCTATGTGTAAAATAATGAAATTAGAACACTGCCTAACACTGTGCACAAAAATAATCTCAAATGGATTAAAGACTTAAATGTAAGGTCAAAAACTATAAAACATTTAGAGGAGAATGTAGGCAAAACACTCTTTGACATAAATCAAAGCAATATCCTATTTGATTCACTTCCTAGAGTAATAGAAATAAAAGCAAAAGTAAACAAGTGGGCTTGTTTAAACTTAAGAGCTTTTGCACAGCACAAAAACCTACTGATATAAACAAGATGAAAAGACAACTTTCAGAATGGGGGAAAACAATTTCAAATGAAACATGTGACAAAGCATTATTCTCCAAAATATACAAGAAGTTCATTCAGCTTAATACCAGAAAAACAAACAACCTAATCAAAAAGTAGGAGGAAGATTTAAAGAGACATTCCTCCAAATAAGACATAAAGATGGCCAACAAACACATGGAAAATTGCTCAAAATCACTCATTATTAGGGAAATAGAAATCAATATTACAATGAGGTATCAAATCACACTAGTCAGAATGGTCATCATCAAAAAACTACAGACAATAAATACTGAAGAGAATGTGAAGAACAGGGTACCTTCTTGCACTCATGGATGTAAATTGACACAGCCATTATGAAGAATAATATGAAGATTCCTTAAAAGCTAGAAATAAAACTACAATACGATGGAGCAACCCCTTTATGGATTGCTACCTTGTAGTGGTGAAGGGGCTTGCATAACTCAGTGAAGCTCTGAGCCATGTCGTGCAGGGCCACCCAAGACTGATGGGTCATAGCAGAGAGTTCTGATAAACATGATCCACTGGAAGAGGGAATGACAAACTATGCCAGTATACTTGCCATAAGAACCTCATGAAATGTATAAACGACTATATATATATGACATGAATACAGGAGTACCCCAGGTCTGATGGTGTCCAATATGCTACTGGAGAAGAGCAGAGGAGAATGACCTATAGCCCCAGAATGAATGAAGCAGCTGGACCAAAAAAGATACAAGGCTTAGTTTTTGAAGTGACTGGTGACAAAAGTAAAATATGATGCTGAAAAAACAGCATTCTATAGGAACCTGGAATGTTAGGTCCATGAATCAAGGAAAATTGGACGTGGTCAAGCAGGAGATGATAAGAGTAAACATTGACATCCTAGGAATCAGCGAATTAAAATGGACTGAAATGGGTGAATTTAATTCAGATAACCATTATATCTACTACTATGGGCAAGAATCCCATAGATGAAATAGAGTAGCCTCATAATCAACAAAAGAGTCTGAAATACAGTACTTGGGTACAACCTCAAAAATGACAGAATGATCTCGGTTCATTTCCAAGGCAAGCCGTTCAACATCACAATAATCCAAGTCTATCCCTCTATTACCACCAATGACGAAGAAGTTGAAATTGATCAGTTCTAGGACGACCTAGATTTCCAAGAATTAACACTTTAAACGATGTTCTATTCACCATCGGGGATTGGAAGGCAAAAGCAGTAAGTCAAGGTATACCTGCAGTAACTTGTAAGTTTGGCCTTGGAGTACAAAATGAAGCAGGGCAAAGGCTAACGGAATTCTGCCAAGAGAATGCACTAGTCATAGCAAATACTCTATTTCAACAACGCAAGAGACTTTACATATGGACATCACCAAATGGTCAATACTGAAATCAAATTTGTTACACTCTTTGTAGCCAAATATGGAGAAGCTGCATGCAGTCAGGAAAAATGAGACCTGGAGCTGACTGTGGCTCAGATCATCAGCTTCTTACAGCAAAACTCAGGCTTAAACTAAAGAATGCTGGGAAGAACACTAGTCCAGCCAGGTATGACTTAAATGAAAGCCTATATGAATTCACAGTAGTAGTAGCAACGGATAAATTCAAGGGACTAGATCTAGATAACAGTGTGCCTGAAGAACTATGGATAGAGGTCTGTAACATTGTATAGAAGACAGTGAACAAACCGTCCCAAAGAAAAAAGAAAAGCAAAAAGGCAAAGTGGTTATCTGAGGAGGCTTTGCAAATAGTGGAAGAACAAAGCAAATTGATATGCAAAGGAGAGAGGGAAAGGTGCATCCAATTAAATGCAGAGTTTCACAGCATAGCTGGAAGAGACAAGAAGCCCTTCTTCAATGAACAGTGTTTAAAAATAGAAGAAAACAGCAAGAGGGGAAAGACTAGAGATCCCTTCAGGAAAACTGGAAACATCAAGGGAGTATTCTGCCCAAAGATGGGCACAATAAAGGATAAAAATGGTTGAGACCTAATCGATGCTAAAGAGATAAAGAAGAGATGGAAAGATATTACACAGAAAAACTGTATTTAAAAAAAAATCTTAATGAACTGGATTATTACTATGGGGTGGTTAGTCACCCAGAGCCAGACATTTTGGAGTGCAAAGTCAAATGGTCCCTTAAGAAGCACTGCTGCTTGTAAAGCTAGTGGATGCAATGAAATTCCAGCAGAACTATATAAATCCCTAAAGAAGGATGCCATAAAGGTTTTGCATTCATTATGGCAGCAAATCTGGAAGACCCAGCAGTGGCCACAGTACTGGAAAAGTTCAATCCTCATCCCAATGTCCAAGAAGGGTAGTACTAACCATCAGACAACCACACTCATCTCCCATGCTAGTAAGGATGTGCTTAAAATCTTGCATGCTAGGCTTCAGCATTATCCAAACCCAGATGTCCACGCTGGATTTAGAAAAGGAAGAGGAACTAGAGATCAAATTGCCAACATTCACTGGATTATAGAAAAAGCAAGAGAATTTCAGTGAAACATCTATCTCTGTTTCATCGACTATGAAACAGATTGAGGATCTGTTGGAGTGTGAGGATCATGACAAACTGGGGAAAGTTCTTAGAGAAATGAGAATACCAGACCATCTTACCTGTCTCCTGAAAAATCTGTGTGTGGGTTAAGAGCAACAGTTAGAACCCTGTATGGAACAACTGATTGGCTCAAGATCGAGAAAGGAGTATGACAGGGCTATCTGCTGTATTATTTAACCCGTACTCTAAGCACATCATGAGAAATGCTGGGCTGGATGAGTTACAAGCCAGGATCAAGACAGGCAAAAGAAGCATCAACAACCTCAGATATGCAGATGATACCGCTTTAATAGCAGAAAGCAAAGATAATCTAAAGAGCCTCTTAATGAGGATGATAGATGAGAGTGAAAGAGTCAGCTGAAGACTAAATATATTAAAAAAATAAATAAAGATTAAGAACATGGCATCCATCCCCATTATTGTGTGGCAAATAGAAGGGGAAAAGGTGGGAGTAGTGACTGATTTTCTCTTCTTGGGCTCCAAAATCACTGTGGACAGTGACCGTAGTCATGAAATCAGAAGATGATTGCTTCTTGGCAGGAAAACAATGACAAACCTAGACAGTATGTTGAAAAGCAGAGACATTACTCTGCTGACAAAAGTCTGTATTGTCAAGTCTGTGGTCTTCCCAGTGGTTGTGTACAGTTGGGAAACGTGGACTGTAAAGAAGGCAGAAGGCCAAAGAATTGATGCCTTTGAACTGTAGTGCTGGAGAAGACTCTTGAAAGTACCTTGGACAGCAAGGAGATCAAACCAGTCAATCTTAAGGGAGATCAATCCTGAATATTCACTGAAAGGACTGATGGTGAAGCTGAAGCTCCAGTGTTTTGGCCATCTGATGTGAACAGACATCATTGGAAAAGTCCCTGATGCTGGGAAAGATTGAGGGCAGAAGGAAAAGAGGGTGTCAGAGGATGAGATGACTGGATGGCATCACTGATGCAATGAAAATGAACTTGGACAAACTCCAGGAGATGGAGAGGGACAGGGAGGCCTTGTATGCTGCAGTCCATAGGGTCACAAAGAATCAGACATGGCTAGGTTACTGAATGGCAACAACAATGACCCAGCAACTCCTCTACTGGGCATATACCCTTAGAAAACCATAATTGAAAAACACACATGTAGCCCAATGTTCATAGAAGCACTATTTATAATAGCTAGGACATGGAAGCAACCTAGATGGCTATTGACAGATGAATGGGTAAATAAGTTATACCTATATACAGTGGACTTTTTACTCAGCCAGTTGTACCGTGTTGGGTTGGCATTGTACAGAAATTAACAGCCATATTGGTCTAGAAACGTTAAACATAATTTTTTCCATTTGTACAGGGGTAACACACTGTATTAAATATGTAAGGTCTTATCTACATGGGTTTGATTACAGAAACTAATAAAGTATTCTCTAAATAAAAAAATAAAAGGAACACATCTGAGTTCTAGTGAGGTGGATTAACCTAGAGCCTGCTATATAGAGTGAAGTAAGTCAGAAAGAGAAAAAAATAATTTTTGTATATATATATATATATATATGGAACCTAGAAAAATGGTACTGATGAATATATTTGTAGGACAGCTATAGAGATGCAGACATAGAAAACAGACTTTGGACATAGCGAGGGAAGGAGAGGGTGGGACAAATTGAGAGTAGCATTGACTTACATACACTACCACATGTAAACTAGATAGCCAGTGGGAAGCTGCTCTCTAGTCACAGGGAGGGGCTCAAACAGGTACTCTGTGACAACCTAGAGGGGTGGGATTAGGTAGGGAGAGGTTCAAGAAAGAGGGGATATATGAATATTTATGGATATATGAATATTTATGGCTGATTTATGTTGTTGTGTGGCAGAAGTCAACACAATAGTGTAAAGCAATTATCCTCCAATTAAAAATAAACTTAAAAAACTCTAATTTTCAAGAAATGATTTATTTTCTTACTTATTGGAGGCTTTCATTTTGCCATTTTTTTAGAATTGATTTGCAATTGAAAAATCCTACTAGTTTTCATTCATTTGAGAAAATCTTGAGCTCCTCTGTATTACTGAAGTTTATTTTTACTGTCTATAAATGTCTATTTTGATAGGTTTGGTTTTTTATTTAATTTTGTTGTTTCAACCAGAACTTGACTATATTGTGCTATTTTCTCTAGTCACAGTGATTTCTGATGAGAAATACTTTGCCATTTTAATTGTATTTTTCTTTACAGACTAGATGATGATTTTGTCTGGCAGTTTTCAAGATTTTTTGTTTATTATTTTTTATTTTCTGAAGTATAAATATCATGTGTCTTAGCATGTTTTTACTTCAGATTATCCTATTTTGATTCAGTTCTACTCCTTGAATCTATAAGTTTATTTAGCCAAATTTGCAGAGGTTTTAACCATTATTTCTTCAAGGTTAGACATTATTTCTTCTTTTTCAGCCCTTCTCTCTTCCTCTCCTCCTAGGACATCATTCATATAAATGTTAGGTATATTTTTACAGCTTCACAAACCCATGGGTCACTGTCATTTTTTGAGTGTATGTTCCCTCTGTTATTTCAGTTGTGTAATATTTATCATTCCATTTCTTATATATTGAAATATATATATATATAGATAGATAGATAGATAGATAGATCCTTTCTTCTGTCTCCTCAGTTCTTCTCGAGCCTATCCACTGATTTTTTTTTTTTCTTTTTAAATTTCAGTTATGGTAGTTTTCAGTTCTAAATTTTTAATTTGGTTCTTCTGTATGTCTTCTTTCTATGTTAAGACTCCATTTTTACATTTATTTCAAGTGTGGTTTAATTGCTCATTGCCACAGTTTTAACATGTCTAAAATCATTATCAGATAAATCTAACATTTCAATCATTAATTGATGGCATCTATTGAGTATCTTTTTTCATTTAGTTTGTATCTTACTAGTTCTTGGTATGATGAGTTATTTTCTATTGAAATCTACACACTGTTGGCATTTTGTTGTGAGACTGGATTTTATTTAAACTTCTATTTTCACTAGACTCTTCTGACACCACTCTGGAAGGGAAAAGGAATGTTTCTTCCAGTTGGAGACCATAGTTCAGGTTCCCCATTAGACCTCCATTGTCACTGAAGTTAAGAGAACACCTTCTACTGTTGACAGGGGTGCAATTCCTAGTACTCTCATTGTCCCTAGGATGGAGGCAACTTTGTTAATGTCAAGTGATGAAAAGAGTCCTGATTTTCCACTAGACTTCCTCTGACAACCCTAGTAAAGAGGAAGAGTGTCTCATTACTGACAAAAGGAGAGGAAGCCCAACTTCCCATGAAGACAACTGCTATCACACTGGTGAGGCTCATCACCAGTCGGGAGGGATAAAATTCCCCACTTTCACTTGACCTTTCCTCACACCACCCTTGAGGAGTTTGGAGAATTTTGTTATAGTCTCATTAGTGTGGAAGTCTTGGCTCCATACTCACTGTTTGCAGCTGTGGATGAGGGTAGAATCATAGGCTTTTTTCCTGTGCTGTTTGACTGAATTAGAACAGTTATTACTTAGGTTTTATATGTTGCTAAGCTCTTTCCTGGTCCTTTAGCTAGAAGAAAATAACTTTTGCTGGGGAAATTTTATCTGGGCCTGTTGGCATTTCCAGGTTGCCAGGCTTTCAGAACACAGTTATATGAGCCAAAAACAGAAACCAAAAACAAAAACAGTTTCATATTTCTGGAATCTCCAGATCCCTAAATAGTGTTCCTTCTTTCTATGTTTCAGAGTCTTGCATTTTGCCTTATAATTTTAAAATCTTTTCAATTATTGAATATTATTGAAATATTCCAAATTGCATATTATTACTTCCAAACTATTTTCTAATATCTTACTTTTATTACATGCATCAGTTGCCTAATGCCAATTTAGACTGTCCTATATTTGTTAGCTATTACTCATGAAGACACAGAGAAGTGGAAACTAATCAGCTAGCTATAAACTCTTTTTGAAGAGTTTTTGTAAATAAAATACAAAAAATAGAAGGTAAGCCCCAAGCATATTGGGGCTGGTGCACTGGGACGACCCAGAGGGATGGTATGGGGAGGGAGGAGGGAGGAGGGTTCAGGATGGGGAACACATGTATACCTGTGGCGGATTCATTTTGATGTTTGGCAAAACTAATACAATTATGTAAAGTTTAAAAATAAAATAAAATTAAAAAATAGAAGGTAAAACTCAAATTAGGAAAACATTTGTATGTAAATGATAGCTATGACTTAACTAATTAATTAATTAAATATCAGCAAAGGAACTTTTTTTAAAATTTAAGTACAGTTGATTTACAATGTTGTGATAGTGTTAGGTGTACAGCAAAGAAATTTCATACATATATATATATATATATATATATCTTTTTCTTATTCTTATTCTTTTTGCTTATAAGTTATTACAAAATATTGAGCATAATTTCCTTTGCTATACACTAGGTCCTTGATGGTTATCTATTTTACATACAGTAGAGACATTACTTTGCCAACAAAGGTCCGTCTAGTCAAGGCTATGGTTTTTCCAGTGGTCATGTATGGATGTGAGAGTTGGACTGTGAAGAAAGCTGAGCGCCAAAGAATTGATGCTTTTGAATTGTGGTGTTGGAGAAGACTCTTGAGAGTCCCTTGGACTGCAAGGAGATCCAACCAGTCCATCCTAAAGGAGATCAGCCCTGGGTGTTCTTTGGAAGGACTGATGCTAAAGCTGAAACTCCAGTACTTTGGCCACCTCATGCGAAGAGTTGACTCATTGGAAAAGACTCTGATGCTGGGTGGGATTGGTGGCAGGAAGAGAAGGGGACGACAGAGGCTGAGATGGCTGGGTGGCATCACTGACTCAATGGACGTGAGTCTGAGTGAACTCCGGGAGTTGGTGATGGACAGGGAGGCCTGGCCTGCTGCAATTCATGGGGTCACAAAGAGTCAGACACCACTGAACTGAACCGAACTGAAGAAAAGTGACTAAATGCAACATTTCTGTAAACGTTGTAATAATTATTTTGTCAAATGTAAACATGTAGTTATATAACTCAGATAGAAAGTGAAAATCACTCAGTCGTGTCTGACTCTTTGGAGTGGGTAGCCTTTTTCTTCACCAGGAGATCTTCCCAATGCAAGGATTGAACCCAGTTCTCCCTCACCAGAAGCATATTGTTTACCAGCTGAGCCACGAGAGAAGCCCAAGAACAGTGGTGTGGGTAGTCTTCTTCAGCGGATCTTCCCAACTGCTTAGAACTCAAATAAGACCCCTTCATTAGCATCTTTGTTTGTTTTTGGTATAACAGATGAGCCTTTGAGCTTTTCAAGTACAATAATTGAATTGTAGCAGACTCTCATTAAATGGTTATTTTCTGAATAAAACCTATGTTGGATTCTTCCCTTATAGCTCAGTTGGTAAAGAATCTGCCTGCAATGAAGGAGACCCCAGTTCTTTTCCTGGGTAAGGAAGATCCGCTGGAGAAGGGATAGGCTACCCACTCCAGTATTCTTGAGCTTCCCTTGTGGCTCAGCTGGTAAAGAATCTGCCTGCAATTCGGGAGACCTGGGTTCAATCCCTGGGTTGGGAAAATCCCCTGGAGAAGGGAAAGACTACCCACTTCAGTATTATGGCCTAGAGAATTTCATGAACTGTATGGTCCATGGGGTCGCAAAGAGTCAGAGTGACTTTCACTTTCACTTGGATTCTGCAAATAAGCTCACTTTGAACACAATCCTGAAAGATGATGCTGTAAAAGTGCTGCAATCAATATGTCAGCAAATTTGGAAAATCAGCAGTGGCTACAGGACTGGAAAAGGTCAGTTTTCATTCCAATACCAAAGAAAGGCAATGCCAAAGAATGGTAAAATTCTTTGCAATTGCACTCATCTCACACGCTAGTAAAATAATGCTCAAAATTATCCAAGCCAGACTTCAACAATACATGAAGCATGAACTTCCAGATGTTCAAGTTGGTTTTAGAAAGGGCAGAGGAAACAGAAATCAAATTGCCAACATCCGCTGGATCATGGAAAAAGCAAGAGAGTTCCAGAAAAACATCTATTTCTGCTTTATTGACTATGCCAAAACCTTTGACTCTCTGGATCATAATAAACTGTGGAAAATTCTGAAAGAGATGGGAATACCAGACCACCTGACCTGTCTCTTGAGAAATCTGTATGCAGGTCAGGAAGCAACAGTTAGAACTGGACATGGAACAACAGACTGGTTCCAAATAGGAAAAGGAGTACATCAAGGCTGTATATTGTCATCATGCTTCAGTTCATTTCAGTTCAGTCCCTCAGTTGTCTCTGACTCTTTGAGACCCCATGAATCACAACATGCCAGGCCTCCCTGTCCATTACCAAATCCCGGAGTTCACTCAAAGTCATGTCCATCAAGTCAGTAATGCCATCCAGCCATCTCATCCTGTGTCGTCCCCTTCTCCTCCTGTTGCCAATCCCTCCCAGAATCAGAGTCTTTTCCAATGAATCAATCTTTGCATGAGTTGGCCAAAGAACTGGAGTTTCAGCTTTAGCATCAGTCTTTCCAATGAACAGCTAGGACTGATCTCCTTTAGGATGGACTGGTTGGATCTCCTTGCAGTCCAAGGGACTCTCAAGAGTCTTCTCCAAGACCACAGTTCAAAGGCATCGATTCTTTGGCGCTCAGCTTTCTTCACAGTCCAACTCACATACATACATGACCACTGGAAAAAACCATAGCCTTGACTAGACGGACCTTTGTTGGCAAAGTAATGTCTCTGCTTTTGAATATGCTATCTAGGTTGGTCATAACTTTCCTTCCAAGGAGTAAGCATATTTTAATTTCATAGCTGCAGTCACCATCTGCAGTAATTTTGGAGCCCCAAAAAGAAAGTCTGACACTGTTTTCACTGTTTCCCCACCTATTTCCCATGAAGTGATGGGACCAGATGCCATGACCTTAGTTTTCTGAATGTTGAGCTTTAAGCCAACTTTTTCACTCTCCTCTTTCACTTTCATCAAGAGGCTTTTTAGTTCCTCTTCACTTTCTGCCATAAGGGTGAGGCTTCAGCAATTCATGAGCCGTGAACTTCCAGATGTTCAAGCTGGTTTAATTTTTTTATTTTTATTTTTTGATTTTATTTTATTTTTAAACTTTACATAACTGTATTAGTTTTGCCAAGTATCAAAATGAATCCGCCACAGGTATACATGTGTTCCCCATCCTGAACCCTCCTCCCTCCTCCCTCCCCATTCCATCCCTCTGGGTCGTCTCAGTGCACCAGCCCCAAGCATCCAGAAAGCAGGAATAGAAGGAACATACCTCAACATAATAAAAGCTATATATGACAAACCCACAGCAAACATTATCCTCAATGGTGAAAAATTGAAAGCATTTCCCCTAAAGTCAGGAACAAGACAAGGGTGCCCACTTTCACCATTACTATTCAACATAGTTTTGGAAGTTTTGGCCACAGCAATCAGAACAGAAAAAGAAATAAAAGGAATCCAAATTGGAAAAGAAGAAGTAAAGCTCTCACTGTTTGCAGATGACATGATCCTCTACATAGAAAACCCTAAAGACTCCACCAGAAAATTACTAGAACTAATCAATGACTATAGTAAAGTTGCAGGATATAAAATCAACACCCAGAAAGCCCTTGCATTCCTATACACTAATAATGAGAAAACAGAAAGAGAAATTAAGGAAACAATTCCATTCACCATTGCAACAGAAAGAATAAAATACTTAGGAATATATCTACCTAAAGAAACTAAAGACCTATATATAGAAAACTATAAAACATTGGTGAAAGAAATCAAAGAGGACACTAACAGATGGAGAAATATACCATGTTCATGGATTGGAAGAATAAATATAGTGAAAATGAGTATACTACCCAAAGCAATCTATAGATTCAATGCAATCCCTATCAAGCTACCAACAGCATTCTTCACAGAGCTAGAACAAATAATTTCACAATTTGTATGGAAATACAAAAAACCTCGAATAGCCAAAGTGATCTTGAGAAAGAAGAATGGAACTGGAGGAATCAACCTACCTGACTTCAGGCTCTACTACAAAGCCACAGTTATCAAGACAGTATGGTACTGGCACAAAGACAGAAATATAGATCAATGGAACAAAATAGAAAGCCCAGAGATAAATCCATGCACCTATGGACACCTTATCTTTGACAAAGGAGGCAAAAATATACAATGGATTAAAGACAATCTCTTTAACAAGTGGTGCTGGGAACTCTGGTCAACCACTTGTAAAAGAATGAAACTAGAACACTTTCTAACACCATACACAAAAATAAACTCAAAATGGATTAAAGATCTAAACGTAAGACCAGAAACTATAAAACTCCTAGAGGAGAACATAGGCAAAACACTCTCTGACATACATCACAGCAGGATCCTCTATGACCCACCTCCCAGAATATTGGAAATAAAAGCAAAAATAAACAAATGGGACCTAATTAACCTTAAAAGCTTCTGCACATCAAAGGAAACTATTAGCAAGGTGAAAAGACAGCCTTCAGAATGGGAGAAGATAATAGCAAATGAAGCAACTGACAAACAACTAATCTCGAGAATATACAAGCAACTCCTACAGCTCAACTCCAGAAAAAAAATAAATGACCCAATCAAGCTGGTTTTAGAATAAGCAGAGGAACCAGAGATCAAATTGCCAATGATCCGCTGGATCATCCAAAAAGCAAGAGAGTTCCAGAAAAATATCTATTTCTGCTTTATTGATGATGCCAAAGCCTTTGACTGTGTGGATCACAATAAACTTTGGAAAATTCTGAAAGAGATGGGAATACAAGACCACTCAACCTGCCTCTTGAGAAATCTATATGCATGTCAGGAAGCAACAGTTAGAATTGGACATGGAACAACAGATTGGTTCCAAATAGGAAAAGGATTATGTCAAGGCTGTATATTGTCACCCTGCTTATTTAACTTATATGCAGAGTACTTCATGAGAAACACTGGGCTGGAGGAAGCACAAGCTGGAATCAAGATTGCCGGGAGAAATATCAACAACCTCAGATATGCAGATGACACCACCCTTATGGCAGAAAGCGAAGAAGAACTAAAGAGCCTCTTGATGAAAGTGAAAAAGGAGAGTGAAAAAGTTGGCTTAAAGTTCAACATTCAGAATTCTAAGATCATGGCATCAGGTCCCATCACTTCATGATGGCAAATACATGGGAAAACAGTGGAAACAGTGGCTGATTTTATTTTTGGGGTCTCCAAAATCACTGCAGATGTTGATTGCATCCATAAAATTAAAAGACGCTTACTCCTTGGAAGGAAAATGATGAACAACATAGACAACATATTAAAAAGCATAAACATTACTTTGTCAACAAAAGTCCATCTAGTCAAGGCTATATTTTTTTCCAGTAGTCGTTATGGATGTGAGAGTTGGACTATAAAGAAAGCTTAGTGCTGAAGAATTGACACTTTTGAACTGTGGTGTTGAAGAAGACTCTTGAGAGTCCCTTGGACTGCAAGGAGATCCAACCAGTCCATCCTAAAGGAGATCAGTCCTGGGTGTTAATTGGAAGGACTGATGCTGAAGCTGAAACTCCAATACTTTGGCTACCTGATGTGAAGAGCTGACTCATTTGAAAAGACCCTGACGCTGGGAAAGATTGAGGGCGGGGGGAGAAAAGAACGACAGAGGATGAGATGGTTGGATGGCATCACTGACTCAATGGACATGGGTTTGGGTAGACTCTGGCAGTGGTTATGGACAGGGAGGCCTGGCGTGCTGCGGTTCATGGGGTCGCGAAAAGTCAGACATGACTGAATAACTGAACTGAACTGAACTGAACACGATCCAATCTCCTTCAACTTAGTGTTCCTTTACCATTGCAACTGAACTCTTAAAAGAAATATATCCAATTCTTTCACATAAAAGACAAAGTAAGTGACCACAGTTAAGCCAAGTAGATGCATCCACATAAGACTTGGCAAAAATGATTAATGTGGTGTGGTGGCTGTAATGTGAAGATGTGGTACAAGCATTTGTTTCTCTTAGGGCAGCTCTAACAAACTGTTTTTCTGTCTCTGATGCTCTAGGCCTCAGGTAATAGGCATTACTTTTGTAAGATTTCCAGTGGAAGAATCCCAGTTATATCTAGGTATTTTCTTGACTAGGTCATTCCAGGGTTGCTGCGTTGTTGCACAAGCTTCACGCTATGCTGTGACTCAGGCCACATGCCTTTGCCAAGCTAGTTATTTACAGAGTTGTTTCTGCTTGGAGGAAAATATTTTACTAGTTCATATATATTTGCTTCAAAGACTGGTGGGGTGGACTTCATTACTAGCAACATAGCATCAAACCTTATTTATCTGGTCTTCTAGAAATTTTGTAGGCAAAATAATACACTGTAAGAAATCCTGTTGTTTATAGTGATTATGTTGGACTGTTATCTGCAACTATGGAGTTTAACTGGAATGAAACTCTTGCCCTTTTACTTTACGCCTGGTAGTGATACTGAAATTCAGTATGATTCTCTTTTGTGTGTGCTTCTTGTTTATCAACTTACAATATGTTTTGAAGGAAACATTTAGGCCAACAATGTGCAAAATTGAAAGTGATTTTTCTTGGTAGTCATTTTTTTTTTCTATAATTCAGGAAGGAAAGCATTCGTATAAAATACGGTGTAAATGTTGGCATCTTACATGCTTACATACTTTGTTCTAAATTATCTTTTATTCTTTGAACTGAAATCAAGCATAAAATTCTGCAGTATGTGAAACCAAGCAAAAAATAACTATTTTCTTCAGGAAGCACTTGTTCCAGTAAGATAACTTACAAAATATTCAAACTTGCTTCCTTACCAAGACCACAGCTTCTTCCTTAGAACTAAACTAATAAATTTCCAGCTCATCAAGCCTGGCTTCAAAATTCCTGCCTTACAATCTCCATCTTCATCCAAAGATTACATGGTAAATCTTGCTCAATTCCAGTATATATTCCAACTTCTTAAAGTATTCCTTCAAATCGTCCAGCCTAAGGGTTTTAACTTTATTAACTCAAAATACACTGGGAAAATAAATTAGAGTTAATGTAATTATAAAGCAATGTTTCCTAATTCTGTATCTCTCATATGTTCATCTCAACTTAGAAGATTTTACATTAGCAAATATTTAGCAAGATGACTTCTAATTTCACATATTTTCTTGTTTATAACTGATTATGGAGTATGAACTTGTGAAGATCTAGCCATTTTCTCACACCTTAACATTTTTTCATAATGTTATATACTTGTGAATTGGTTAGCTAGATTTCAGTGCATAAAGAAAAGTAAAGCAAAGCTAACAATTTTGTGTGAGAATTAAATCTTTAAATTTTCTCACATTAACACATGTTCCAACCTGACCATATACAAATTGGTTAATTGGTTATTCAATTTTGAATATAAATTATGCTTATTATCACAATATTCTTCATTATTCTGTTTTTTTAATCAAGAATTACATAGTTTGTGTATGTTTATTTATGCTGAAATATAATCGGGGTTTAAAATAGTTTCCTACCATAATTCCATAAAGCTTAAGCTAAGATAAATTATAAACTAAAGGAATGACAGAAAACAACGAACCTGTAAATATATTGTTAATTATCAGCTTCAAGTATCTTCCTTAGATTTTCAAGAAGCCTAAGTCCATTTTCATATATTTTCTTTAATTCAAAATCTGAACTTCCATAAACCCTACACAACAGGTATGCTTTTCTTGAGCCAGCTAACAACTCACAAACATAAAAGCTATACCCTGAGGTAAGTTTTTTGGCCCAACTTACAAATGACTGATGTTTCATTTAAGGAAGACACAAATAATTGGAAACATATCCTGTGTTCATGGATTAGGATAACTGATATAGTGAGCATTCATTCAAAGTGATCAACAGAGTAAGTGGAATCCCTATCAAAATCCCAGTGGGACTTGTCACAGAAGTTAAGAAGAAATCCTAAAATTTATATGGAATCACAAAAGATGCTGAATAGCTAAAGCAATCTTGAACACAAAAAAGTAAATCTATTTAAAAATTATATTATGAAGCTATGTTAATCAATATAGTATGGTACTGGTATAAAAAACAGACCCTTAGAACAAAGGAAAGAAATAGAGACCTTAGAAATAAACACAGGCATATATGGCCAACTAATCTTAATTCTTGCCAAGAATGCAAAATGGGAAAAGAATGAATTATTCAACAAATGGTGCTGGGAAAACTGGATAATCACATGTAAAAAAAGTAAAAGACCCATATGTTACACCAAATCAACTCAAAGTGGATTAATAACTTAAAGGTAAGGCCTAAGATCTGTATACAGTGGAAGTGAGATTATACATTGGAAGTGAGAAATAGATTTAAAGGACTAGATCTGATAGACAGAGTGCCTGATGAACTATGGACAGAGGTTTGTGACATTGTAAAGGAGATAGGGAGTAAGACCATACCCAAGAAAAAGAAATACAAAAAAGTAAAATGGCTGTCTGAGGAGGCCATACAAATAGCTATGAAAAGAAGAAAGCCAAAAGCAAAGGAGAAAAGGAAAGATATACCCTTTTGAATGCAGAGCGCCAAAGAATAGCAAGGAGAGATAAGAAAGCCTTCCTCAGTGATCAGTGCAAAGAAATAGAGGAAAACAATAGAATGGGAAAGACTAGATATCACTTAGAGAAAATTAAAGATACCAAGGAAACATTTCATGCAAAGAAGGGAGCAATAAAGGGCAGAAATTGTATGGACTTCACTTTCAGTTTTCACTTTCATGCATTGGAGAAGGAAATGGCAACCCACCCCAGTATTCTTGCCTGGAGAATCCCAGGGACAGGGGAGACTGGTGGGCTGCCATCTATGGGGTCCCACAGAGTCAGACACGACTGAAGTGACTTAGCAGCAGCAGCAGCAGCAACAGAAGCAGAAGATATTAAGAAGAGGTGGCAAGAATACACAGAGGAACTGTACAAAAAAGATCTTCATGACCCAGATAATCATGATGGTGTGATCACTTAAATATAGCCAGACATCCTGGAATGCAAAGTCAAGTGGGCCTTAGGAAGCATCTCTACGAACAAAGCTAGTGGTGGTGATGGAATTCCAGTTGAGCTATTTCAAATCCTAAAATGATTCTGTGAAAGTGCTGCACTCAATATGCCAGCAAATTTGGAAAACTCGGCAGTTGCCAAGGGACTGGAAAAGGTCAGTTTTCATCCCAATCCCCAAGAAAACCAATGCCAAAGAATGCTCAAAATACTACACAATTATTCTCATCTCACACGTTATTAAAGTAACGCTCAATATTCTCCAAGCCAGGCTTCAACAATACATGAAGCATGAACTTCTAGATGTTCAAGTTGGTTTTAGAAAAGACAGAGGAACCAGAGATCAAATTGCCAACATCCTCTGGATCATTGAAAACGCAAGAGAGTTCCAGAAAAACATCTACTTCTGCTTTGTTGACTATTCCAAAGCCTTTGACTGTGTGGATCACGGTAAATTGTGGAAAATTCTGAAAGAGATGGGAATACCAGACCACCTGACCTGCCTCTTGAGAAATCTGTATGCAGGTCAGGAAACAATAGTTAGAACTGGACGTGGAACAACAGTCTGGTTCCAAATAGGAAAAGGAGTATGCCAAGGCTGTATATTGTCACCCTGCTTATTTAACTCATGTGCAGAGTACATTATGAGAAACGCTGGGCTGGATGAAGCACAAGCTTGCTGAAATCAAGATTGCTGGGGGAAATATGAATAACCTCAGGTATGAAGATGACACCACCCTTATGGCAGAAAGCAAAGAAGAACTGAACAGTCTCTTGATGAAAGTGAAAGAGGATAGTGGGAAAGTTGGCTTAAAGCTCAACATTCTGAAAACTAAGATCATGGCATCCAGTCCCATCACTTCATGGCAAATAGATGGGGAAACAGTGGAAACAGTGGCTGAGTTTATTTTTTTTGGCTCCAAAATCACTGCACATGGTGACTGCAGCTATGAAATAAAAAGGCGCTTACTCCTTGGAAGAAAAGTTATGACCAACCTAGAGAGCATACTTAAAAACAGAGACATTACTTTGCCAACAAAGGTCTGTCTAGTCAAGGCTATGTTTTTTCCAGTAGTCATGTATGGATGTGAGAGTTGAACTATAAAGAAAGCTGAGCACTGAAGAATTGATGTTTTTGAACTGTGGTGTTGGAGAAGACTCTTGAGAGTCCCTTGGACTGCAAGGAGAGCCAACTAATCCATCCTAATGGAAATCCTCAACGTTTAGTGAAAGGACTGATGCTGAAGCTGAAACTCCAATACTTTGGCTACCTGATGCGAAGAAGTGACTCTTAGGAAAAGACCCTGATGCTGGGAAAGATTGAAGGCAAGAGGAAAAGCGGACAGCAGAGGATGAAATGGTTGGATGACATCACTGACTCAATGGACATGAGTTTGGGTAAACTCCCGGAGTTTGTGTTGGATAAGGAGGCCTGGTGTGCTGCAGTCCATGGGGTCTCAAAGAGTTGGACACGACTGAGCGACTGAACTGAAGTGAACTGAACGTCTAAAATCATAACATTTCTAGATGAAAAATACGGGGAAAATTACTTGATGTTAGCTTTACTTTTTTTTTTTTTGATCCTACATTTTTATTCCCACAGGACAGCCTAGGGTAGGTCTGCGAGCACTGAGCTTGGTGAAAGAACTTTTTCGAGCAGTGTTGCATACTGTGTTCCCCGGGTATACACTGCCAGGGGTTGGTTTATAAGCAGACCATCATGGGCCCTGGCTTGAAGGCTGCAAGGGCACAGGCAGCAGGTTCCAATGGGAGCACACTTGTGGGGCTATAGGTAGTGTGGCAGGTTCTTCTCTATCACCAGGGACTCTTCCATGGGACCATACCATGTCATCACACAGCGCTTTTGTCAATGAGGAACTTGGGAACGTTCCATTTGATGGCATTTCCCACCATGCACCTCATCTTGGGTTGGACTTCATTCACTTCCACAGAGGGTGGGCTGCCATCCCCATTCACAAAGATACTATTGCACATTTCAAAATTGACATGAGAGCCTGCAGTACTCTTTGATCCCTGTGTTACTTCCTGGCTCCTGCCTCTCAAACTTGTGAGGGAAGACCAGTATCCCTAAACCACTGTTCAAGTGTATGAACAGTGAAGGTCATCCAGTTGAATGTAGTTTAGGTCCTTCTTGCCTCCTTGGGTGGCCACATTGGTGAGAATGCACAGAGAGCCCTAGTATTTGTCCAGGTTAAGTTTTATATACAACACTAAAAGCACAGGTAACAAAAGAAAAAAAAGTGAGTTTTTAACTGGTTCCCTGATGGCTCGGTCAATAAAGAAGCTACCTGCAATGTGGGAGACCTGGGTTCGATAATTGACTTAGGAAGGACCCCCTGGAGAAGGGCATGGTAACCCACTCCAGTATTCTTGCCTGGAGAATCCGCATGGACATAGGAGACTGTTGTGTTGTAGTCCATGGGGTTGCAAAGAGTTGGACATGACTGAGAAACTAAGAACAAGAGCTTCTGCACAGCAAAGGGTGCTGTCAACAAAATGAAAAGACAACTGCAGAATGTGAGCAAATATTTGCAAACCACCTACCAGATAAAAGATTAATATCCAAAATATATTTTAAAAAATTTAATTCAGTAGCAAGAAAAAATAACTTCCACCAAAATGAACATAGGTCTTGAATAGATATTTTTCTATAGGAGAGATAAAAAAGGCCAACAAGTAAATGAAAATGTGCTAAACATCACTAACATCAGGAAAATGCAAATCAAAATGACAATGAACGTGCATCATAAAAAAAGCAAATGGAAAGGATGTGGAGAAAAGGCAACTTTTATATGCTGTTGGTGGAAATATAAATTGGTTCAGGCACAATAGAAAGCAGCATGGAGGTTCCTAAACAAACAAACAAGCAAAAAAAGACAGCAGAACTACAATATGATTCAGAAATTCTACTTCTAGGTATTTATCCAAAAGATTTTACATCAAGATCTAAAGATAGATCTGTATTCCTGCATTCACTGCACTTATTCACAATAGCAAAGACTTAGAAGCAATCTAAATGTCCATCAATGGATAAAGGATAAAGAAAATATGGTATACACATACCATGGAATATTCTTGAGTTAAAAAAAAAAAATAAGAAAATTCTGCCCTTGTGACAACATAGATGAACCTGTCATATTATGATGTCAGATCCTATGCATAATAAGACAAATATCCTATGATCTTATTTCTGTGGCTTATCTAAAATAGCCAAACTCACAGAAGCAGAGTTTGTGGCTGCCAGGATCTACAGAAAGGGGAAATTGAGGAAGTGATGTTCAAAGGGTACAAAGTTTCATTTCTATAAGATAAAGTTCTGAAGATCTTCTCTATAGCATAATGCCCATAGCTATCAACACTATATTGTATACTTAAAATGTGCTAAGAGATTAAATCCTATGTTAAGTGTTGTTAACACACACACACACTCACACATAAACACACATGAATAATAATAAAGGACATGTGAAGAAATTTTGGGAGGTGATGAATATGTTTATGGACTGAATGGTGGGTATGGTTTATGCCCACACTCATTTTGTTGTGTACATTAAATATATACAGCTTTTTACATGTCAGTCATGCCTCAGAAAGAAAAACATGTACATGAGACAGTAATAGAGAAACTTCTTTAAATTTAATATAGGGTTAAAGGCACAAGCAGATTGTTTCAGTTTTCTTAAAATGACAGTGTTATAAACACACACATACACATATATACATATACTTTAGAAAAAGATATTTTCAGCAAAAAAAATAGTCTTAAGCTCATTATAAAGGTCATTTAAGATGAAATATAAAATTTCATTTTAAGAAGGAAAAAAAAATCAATTCTCAAGGAAAACTTGAACAAATATATTCCCAGGAAAACAGTTTATGAGTTTTGTAGGGAAATAGTTAAAAAAAAATCTTCTAATCTGGAAAATTTATCCACAAAGGAAGCAAAGGAAACTGTTATGGAATTAGCATTAAACCTGAATGTCATGTACATTGTGGGCAGTCTGCTAAGATGTTCCAAAAACAGAAGGAATCCTCAGCCTTTCAGATATTTAATCAGATACAACCGATTACATACATGTTTTCAAGATGAACTGTAACTACTTCTTACGTAAGAGGACTTGACAAAATCATTTATCACGCATACATTATCCTAGTTTTACTTGATAATTAGGGTGGCCATTTATGCTAGCAATTTGACTTTATCTGGAGGAACAAAAAGCTACTTCTTATCTCTTAATGTCAAGAGCTATTTTTTGTCACTTGGAATAAGACCCACCTAAGGCTAGGTTTCTTTTCATATATCAGTTCAGTTCAGTTGCTCAGTTGTGTCTGACTCTTTGCCGACCCCATGGACTGCAGCACACCAGGCTTACCTGGATCTTGCTCAAACTCATGTCCATCCAGTGGGTGATGCCATCCAATCATCTCATCCTCTGTCATCTCCTTCTCCTCCTGCTTTCAATCTTTCCCAGCATCAGGGTCTTTTCCAATGAGTCAGCTCTTCACATCAGGTGGCTAAAGTACTGGAGTTTCAGCTTCAGCATCAGTCCTTCCATTGAATATTCTTGGTTGATTTTCCTTAGGATTAATTAGTTTTATTTCCTTGCAGTCGAAGGGATTCTCAAAAGTCTTCTTCAACACACAATTCTTTCCAAATATGGGCACTGGGAAATCTGGTTGCTCTCTCCCTTGGTGCTGATATTTCAAAGAGAGGATTCTCAGGTTCTCAAGATATTCCTGGTTTCAGAAAATTAACAAAAGTCCAGCCTATTAAAGGCCAATCTAGTCTTTGAAAGTATTTGTATCCATTTCAAAGAGATGAGAAAACAATTATTTAAAGGTTTTTTAAGGTAAGTGCTCTGAGAAAAGAAAGGGAGGAAAACCTCTGACTTTCAACAGGGAAAAGTAAAGCCTCTTTATTGTCAACTTTAGACAACCAAAAATGACAGTGTAGAGAATCAAAGAGCATTACAGATGATGACTTTTATTAATAAGAAACATTAAAAAGATAGAAAAGAATAGAAAATCCAGAAGCTTTTTAAAAATATTAATATAACAAAAAGGTTTACCTTAACTCTGCTTGAAATGAAGGAGTAGAATTTTTTTTTCTTGAGAAAGACATCATTGTTAGACTATTTCATAGGAAAAGACAAGTATGAAACCATAACTTTATGTTTTATTTTCTGTATGAATGAACATAATCATCAAAATAACATTTACTTTTATATTTTTTTTAATTATTTATTTATTTATTTCACTTGGCTTTGCAAGGTCTTAGTTGCAGCATGTGAAATCTTCAGTTTTATTGAGACATGCAGAATCTTTAGTTGAAGCACATGGAATCTGGATACCTGACCAGTGATTGAACATTAGGAGCATGGAGTCTTACCCATTGGACCACCAGGGAAGTCCATCCTCAAAACAAAAAGAAAGCAACATCCAAGGGATTAAGATACTTGTCTGGCTATCCTT
This sequence comes from Bubalus bubalis, assembly GCF_019923935.1. NCBI lineage: Eukaryota > Metazoa > Chordata > Mammalia > Artiodactyla > Bovidae > Bubalus > Bubalus bubalis. The sequence goes on from NC_059169.1 coordinate 44,844,228, forward strand.
AAATCCTGACAGATTTCCTAGTATATAAACAATGTTGAAATAGTGTCTATATCTTAAATAAATGGGAATGTTATATTACAGTGCTTGGGCTATATCTCATTGGAAAAGTAAATCATTTTATGAATGTGATTGACATCAGACTTGTATTTTTTTTTAATAGAAAGTTCTGTGGAAGTTGGATTTTTAAATAAGCAAGGCAGAAGAAAAACTTGAAGAAAGCTTACAGTGAGGAATGTAACTCATATTTCTGTCTAAGTTACTTAGTCTGCTAGTATCTAGGCAAAAGTATCTTAACAATCCTAAAAGCACCCTGTGTATTTCTGTGGGTTAAAATTTCTCTCAGATTCTCTGGGCTCTGATTTTTGCATCTACTAAATTCTCATTAACATTTCTATATCCTATGGCTGATTTTTCATTTCTGTCCTGATACTGAAAAAATTAGTCATTTCATCATTTTGCTGTTTAGCCCCTCAGTTATGTCCAAATCTTTGCTACCCTATGAACTGCAGCACGCTAGGCTCCCCTGCCCTTCATCATCTCCTGGAGCTTGTGCAAACTCATGTCTATTGAGTTGGTGGTACCTTCAAACCATCTCTCTCTGTTGGTCCCTTCTCCTCCTGCCTTCAATCTTTCCCACCATCAGGATTTTTTCTAATGAGTCAGATCTTCACATAAGGTGGCCAGAATATTGGAGCTTCAGCTTCAGCATCAGCATCAGTCCCTCCAATGAATATTCAGGATTAATTTCCTTTAGAATTGATTTGTTTGACCCTTGAAGTCCCAGGGATTCTCAAGAGTCTTCTCCAAAACCACAGTTTAAAAGCATCAGTTCTTTGGTGCTCAGCTTTCTTTATGGTCCAACTCTCACATCCATATATGACTACTGGAAAAACCATAGATTTGACTATATGGAACTTTGTTGGCAAAGTAATGTCTCTGTTTTTTAATATGCTATCTAGGTCTGTTGTAGCTTTTCTTCCATGGAGTAAGCTTCTTTTAATTTCATGGCTGCAGTCACCATCTGCAGTGACTCTGGAGCCCAAGACAATAAAATCTGCCACTGTTTCCATTGTTTCCCCATCTATTTATCATGAAGTGATGAGCCTGGATGCCATGATCTTAGTTTTTTGAATGTTGAATTGTAAGCCACCTTTTTCATTCTCTTCTTTCACCTTCATCAAGAGGCTTTTTGGTTACTCTTTGATTTCTGCCATAAGGGTGGTATCATCTGCATATCTGAGGTTATTGATATTTCTCCTGGCAGTCTTGATTCCAGCTTGTGCTTCATCCAGCCTGGCATTTCACATGACATACTCTGCATATAAGTTAAGTAAGCAGGGTAACAATAAACAGCCTTGATGTACTTCTTTCCAATTTGGAAACAGTCTGTTCTTACATGTCCGGTTCTAACTGTTGCTTCTTGACCTGAATATAGGTTTCTCAGGACACAGGTAAGGTGGTCTGATATTCCTATCTCTTGAAGAATTTTCCACTGTTTGTTGTGATCCACACATAGGTTTTAGCATCTTCAATGAAGCAGAAGTAGATGTTTTTCTGGAATTCTCTTGCTTTTTGGATGATCCAGAGGATCATTGGCAATTTGTTCTCTGGTTCCTCTGCCTTTTCTAAATTCACCCTAAACATTTACAAGTTCTTGGTTCACATACTGTTGAAGCCTAACTTGGACAATTTTGAGCATTACTTTGCTAGCTTGCAAGATGAGTGCAATTGTGTGGTAGTTTGAACCATTTTTGGCATTGATTTTCTTTAAGATTGGAATGAAACTGACCTTTTCCTGTCCCGTGGCCACTGCTGAGTTTTCCAAATTTGCTGCCATATTGAGTATAACACTTTCACAGCATTATCTTTTAGGATTGGAAATAGCTCAGCTGGAATTCCATCACCTCCACTGGCTTTGTTCATAGTGATGCTTCCTAAGGCCCAGTTGTCTTCCCACTCCAGGATGACTGGCTCTAGGTGAATGATCACACCATCATGTTTACCTGGGTCATTAAGATCTCTTTTGCATAGTTCTTCTGTGTATTCTTGCCATGTCTTCTTAGTATCTTCTGCTTCTGTTAGGTCCATACCATTTCTGTCCTTTATTGAGCCCGTCTTTGCATGAAATGTTCCCTTGGTATCTCTAATTTTCTTGAAGAGATCTCTAGACTTTCCCATTCTATTGTTTTTTTTTTTTTTTTTCTATTTCTTTTCATTGATTCTTTGCCATTAGAGTGGTACTATCTGCACATCTGAGGTTGTTGATATTTCTCCCAGCAGTCTTGATTTCAGCTTATGTTCATTCAGCTTGGCATTTCACATAATAGGCTTCCCAGATAGCTCAATGGTAAAGAATCCACCTGTAAATGCATGAATTCAAGGGTAGATGCAGGGACATTCTCTGCATTGGGAAGATCTCCTGGAGGAGAAGATGGCAACCCACTCAAGTATCCTTGCCTGGGAAATCTTATGGGCAGAGGAAGCCTGTGGGCTTCAGTACATGGGTTCCCAAAGAGTTGGATATGACACACAGCCCACCCTCTTCATATAGCTCAAATCAATAGGGTGACAATAGACAGCCTTGTTGTACTCCTTTCCCAATTTTGAACCTGTCAATTGTTTCATGTCCAGTTCTAACTGCTCCTTCTTGACTTACATACCGGTTTCTCAGGGGACTAGTAAGATGGTCTGGTACTCCCATCACTTTAAGAATTTTCCACAAGTTGTTGTGACCCACACAGTCAAAGGTTTTAGTATAGTCAGTGAAGCAGAAATAGATGTTTTTCTGGAACTCCCTTGCTTTCTCCATGATCTAACGGATGTTGGCAATTTGATTACTGGTTCCTCTGCCTCTTTGAAGCTCAGCTTGTAGATCTGAAATTTCTTGGTTCACATATTGCCAAAGCATAGCTTGAAGGATTTTGAGCATAACCTTGCTAGCTTGTGAAATGAGCACAATTGTATGGTTGTTTGAACAATATTTTGCAAAGCCTTTATTTGAGACTGGAATTAAAACTGAACTTTTCCAGTCTTGTGGCCACTGCTGAGATAGACAGACAGACAGATATATAGATTTGTTATAATGAAGTAGCCATATACAATAATGGGATCATGTGAGCTGGGTAACCTGTGTCTGTAAGTCGGTTACTGCTACATCCGATGTGGAGCTTGACAGCCATGGGGTATGAGCCATTTATGGAAGACAGGTTTAAAATGGGGAAGATCAAGGCAGACTGAAACACTCAAAAACAAGTTGGATTCTCAGAGGATGAACTGACACACTTTCTGTTCTTGTGCCATCTGATTTGATGATGAGGGTGTTTTTCAGAAACCAGGGTCCTTCATCATGAAACTGAACACACATCTCTGGCCCAGGAGTTAGAAAAGCCAGAGGATCCTAGGGAAGATAAAGATGGTGCAGCCCTAGTTGTTGCCTCATGCCAGCAATGTGAGTCAGCAGATGGGAGGCATTGGATATGAGCTAAAAAATGGCTGCTTCTTCCCTCATGCCCTCCAGTTCCCCTAAGAATCCCCCCATGACCCATCCTAAGTGGAAACATACAAGAAAATAATAATCACCATTATTAATAATATTAATAATTAATTCATATTAATTATTAATATTAAAGAAATGCAATTCAGCCTAGTCAGTTTTATACTTTACAGAGCCATCACATTCAGAGTTATCTTTACTTCTTGAATCCCTCACCCCTCTCCCTACTACAAACACTCATACGAGGCAGCTGTCCATAATGAAATTTTATTAGAAATTTTTGGAAAACAGCAATTCATATCAAAAAGTCCTTTGACTTCTTATGCTTAATTGGCTTATTGATTTAGTCTGTTATATTTCTCATTTACACACTGAAGAGATAGCTATATGTGCATTCACTTTTATCCATAAATGATGTATACTATCCCTCCCGGATGAAATAAACTCCATTTATTCATCTTTTTTATACAATTTATAAACATTTTTATCAATATTACAAAATTTAGCTTTAAAATTTTTGCAGCCATAAGTTAAATAGCGAATTTAAAAAATGAAGTCTATTTTCTATTGCTGTAAACAGGAATGGTGTTCTTTTGGAGATGATAAATAATCCAAAAGTCTTTAGTCACCAGTGTCCTAGGAAAGACTGTTTTAGGCAACCTACAACATAATTATTATGTAGCACAATAAAAAATTACAGGAACAAAAATCCATTTGACAGACTAAAGAGCCTTTATTCTTTACCTTGAAATATTGACTTCTTACATATAACTTTCCTAAGTGAAAATGTGTCTTTGCTGCACATTCTTATTTAAATGTCCTAGAAATTTGCCATAGACTTTGTTGACTAATATATGCCTGTACAGATAGAACTTCAACTTTGGTAATCTAAGATCTGCCAAATGTTCTTACATACTACTTTGCAACTTCTGATGATCTTCTATTATTTTTCTTTAAATATTTTATACTCTTGACAGAAATCCAATAATGTTCTCAAGGTTTGATGATGTTTTGGGTTTTCAAGGTCATTTGCAGTAGTTGATAGATCATGATCCCCATAAAGGCACATCTTGCAGATTTATATTTATTGGCCTTTTACTGTGTAAAATTAAAATTTGTTTTCAATATAATTCTGCTATTAGAGGTGATATTCCCTGTAAACAATGAGTGCTATTCAGGCATTTATTTCCTTTTTGGAATTTACTATAAAACAATAATTTCTGAAGTTGGAAATGTTGAATTTAGTAGTTGTAAACCAGAATATTTCAATGGCTTAGAACAATATCTGAAATAAAATAATAGGTATTTGATCTTCAGCAGGGGTGGCTCATGTTGTGGTCTGGGTGTGGGTTGGAAAAGAATTTCCAGACATGAGACAGAAGGAGAGGGAAATAAAGTTTGTTAGAGTGGGAGACACTGTTAGACAGCGGGCCAACTCAAAGGGTCCTTAGTCCACTTTTATACACAGGTACAAGGAATGGGCTAGGGGTCTTGCAGGTCATTTGTTGATTGGATGAGGCATGTATCCTGGGTGGGGGGAAGAGTAAGGCAAATATCTTCTCCCTGTGGGGTAGGAGGGGAGACAGGTTATAGTGCTCAGGAGAACCTGAAATCCATTAATAGTTACAATATGGGGAGAGAAAGATGATAAGGGTCTGGTTTTTCCATTCCTGCATTCCAAGACCCTCCTTGGTTTTATCTGCTCTTTAGTCCTTGGGTCACCATAGATAGATATAGATATATATTAAGCTTTTACATCTAGTTAAAAGATGATTTACACATAAAGGAATTTGAATTGTGGGACATTAAAGCTCAGTTTGACATGGGTAGAAACTAATAATTTCCATTATAAAACTAATATCCAATATCTAAATGTATTTCTTTCAAAAACCCTTGGTACCTTTTCATATGTATACGTCCCTGTTTCTTGGAGTTTGGCTGTGAAACTATAAAAACATATTACAGAAAGAAAGCAAAATATCTGCAAAGGCCAACCTCAGAGTCAGAAACCATCTTGGCAGTTATTGGTGCCAATATCAACATATGTCTAACAGCTAAAATGTATTTTTCATGGTATCTGTTAAAAATGTATAGCAATTATTATTTTTTGATCTCTAAAACTTCAGTCTCACTATCTACCACTCCACTTTTCCAAATCTAAGGCAAAACAAGACAAAGCAGAAAAATTTTCTTTGAAAAAGACTTCAACATTCTCCTAAACATACCCCATAACATTTTCTCCGATTACTATGGTTCTTTGAAACCTCAGCTATCTCACTTTATTTAAAATATATAAACATAAAATGCCCCAAGTACAACTTTCTTAGGAAGCAAGTATTCTGGGCTTGACCCTGAGTAACTCAGCAGCCTTCTGCTTTTGAAAGGCCTGTTGTTTCTAAACTGTACTGCTTATTGCTCCTGGGTGAAAGGGTTTGACATTTAGAAAAAACAAACAAACAAACAAAAAAACAAAACTGCATATTGGAACAGAAGAAAGTCCTGTCCCAAAGAAGGAGGGAGAGAGGGTAAGGATAGGAGCCAAAAGTTCAGTTGAATGGGCTTCCCACATGGTGCAGAAGTAAAAGAATCTTCTTGTCAGTGCAGGAGACACAAAAGATGGGTTTCATCCCTGGGTGGGGGAGACACCCACCCCTTTAGCCCCCCACCAGCAGGAGGAGGAAATAGCAAGCCGCACCAATATTCTTCTCTAGGAAATCCCATGGACAGAGGAAATTGGCAGCTATAGTCCACGGGGTCGAGAAGAGTCAGACACAACTGAATGACTGAGCAGAGTGTACATAATGTGAGTAATGAATATACATGGATATGGGCAAAATATTAAGGTGGTTTAAAAGACCTGCAGAATGTTTAATTCATACATTTCCCCCAAAGTATATGGATGCTATTTTAATATATTAAAACATATTTTTACATTAAAAAGTGTAATTTAGAGGGTGGCCCAGAAAACCACTAGATCATTTAGGTATGACCTAAATCAAATCCCTTATTATACAGTGGAAGTGAGAAATAGATTTAAGGGACTAGATCTGATAGACAGAGTGCCTGATGAACCATAGATGGAGGTTCATGACATTATACAGGAGACAGGGAGCAAGACCATCCCCAATAAAAAGAAATGCAAGAAAGCAAAATGGCTGTCTGAGGAGGCCTTACAAATAGCTGTGAAAAGAAGAGAATCAAAAAGCAAGGGAGAAAAGGAAAGATATACCCATTTGAATTCAGAGTTCCAAAGAATAGCAAGGAGAGATAAGAAAGCCTTGTTCAGTGACAACTGCAAAGAAACAGAGGGAAACAATACAAAGGGAAAGACTAGAAATCTCGTCAAGAAAATTACAGATATCAAGGGAACATTTCATGCGAAGATGGGCTCAATAAAGAACAGAAATATTATGGACCTAACAGAAGCAGAAAATATTAAGAAGAAGTGGCAAGAATACAACAGAAGAACTGTACAAAAAATATCTTGACGAACTAGATAATCACGATGGTGTGACCACTCACCTACAGCCAGACATCTGGGAATGTAAAGTCAAGTGGGCTTTAGGAGGCATCACTGTGAACAAAACCAGTGGAGGTGATGGAATTCCAGCTGAGCTAGTTCAAATCCTAAAAGATGATGCTGTGAAAGTGTTATACTCAATATACCAGCAAATTTGGAAAACTCAGCAGTGGCCACAGGATTGGAAAAGGTCGGTTTTCAATCCAATCTCTAAGAAGTTCAGTTCAGTTCACTCGCTCAGTCGTGTCCAACTCTTTACGACCCCATGAATAGCAGCACGCCAGGCCTCCCTGTCCATCACCAACAACCAGAGTTCACTCAGACTCACGTCCATCGAGTCAGTGATGCCATCCAGCTATCTCATCCTCTGTCGTGCCCTTCTCCTCCTGCACCCAATCCCTCCCAGCATCAGAGTCTTTTCCAATGAGTCAACTCTTCACATGGCCAAAGTATAGGAGTTTCAGCTTTAGCATCATTCCTTCCAAAGAAATCCCAGGGCTGATCTTCAGAACGGACTGGTTGGATCTCCTTGCAGTCCAAGGGACTCTCAAGAGTCTTCTCCAACACCACAGTTCAAAAGCATCAATTCTTCAGCGCTCAGCCTTCTTCACAGTCCAACTGTCACATCCATACATGACCACAGGAAAAACCATAGCCTTGACTAGATGGACCTTTGTTGGCAAAGTAATGTCTCTGCTTTTGAATATGCTATCCAGGTTGGTCATAACTTTCCTTCCAAGGAGTAAGCATCTTTTAATTTCATGGCTGCAGTCACCATCTGCAGTGATTTTGGAGCCCAGAAAAATGAAGTCGGACACTGTTTCTACTGTTTCCCCATCTATTTCCCATGAAGTGATGGGACCGGATGCCATGATTTTCATTTTCTGAATGTTGAGCTTTAAGCCAATTATTTCAGTCTCTTCTTTCACTTTCATTGAAAGGCTTTTTAGTTCCTCTTTACTTTATGCCATAAGGGTGGTGTCATCTGCATATCTGAGGTTATTGAGATTTCTCCCAGCAATCTTGATTCCAGCTTGTGTTTCTTCCAGTCCAGCGTTTCTCATGATGTACTATGCATAGAAGTTAAATAAGCAGGGTGACAATATACAGCCTTGATGTACTCCTTTTCCTCTTTGGAACCAGTCTGTTGTTCCATGTCCAGTTCTAACTGTTGCTTCCTGACCTGCATACAGATTTTTCATGAGGCAGGTCAGGTGGTCTGGTATTCCCATCTCTTTCAGAATTTTCCACAGTTTATTGTGATCCAAACAGTCAAAGGCTTTGGCATAGTCAATAAAGCTGAAATAGATGTTTTTCTGGAACTCTCTTGATTTTTCCATGATCCAACGGATGTTGGCAATTTGATCTCTTGTTCCTCTGCCTTTTCTAAAACTAGCTTGAACATCAGGAAGTTCATGGATCACGTGTTGCTCAAGCCTGGCTTGGAGAATTTTGAGCATTATTTTACTAGCGTGTGAGATGAGTGCAATTATGTAGTAGTCTGATCATTCTTTGACATTGCCTCTCTTTGGGATTGGAATGAAAACTGACCTTTCCCAGTCCTGTGGCCACTGCTGAGTTTTCCAAATTTGCTGGCATATTGAGTGTAGCACTTTCACAGCATCATCTTTCAGGATTTGGAATAGCTCAACTGGAATTCCATCACCTCCACTAGCTTTGTTCGTAGTGATGCTTTCTAAGGCCCACTTGACTTCACATTCCAGGATGTCTGACTCTATGTCAGTAATCACACCATCGTGATTATCTGGGTCATGAAGATCTTTTTTGTACAGTTCTTCTGTGTATTCTTGCCACCTCTTCTTAATATCTTCTGCTTCTGTTAGGTTCATACCATTTCTGTCCTTTATCAAGCCCATTTTTGCATGAAATATTCCCTTGATATCTCTAATTTTCTTTAAGAGATCTCTAGTCTTTCCCATTCTGTTGTTGTCCTCTATTTTTTTTTTTTTTTCATTGATCGCTGAGGAAGTCTATTATCTCTTCTTGCTATTCTTTGGAACTCTGCATTCAGATGCTTATATCTTTCCTTTTCTCCTTTGCTTTTTGCCAAAGAATGGTCAAACTACCGAACAATTGAACTCATCTCACACACTAGCAAGGTAATGCTCAAACTTCTTCAAGCCAGGCTTCAGCTATATGTAAATTTCCAGATGATCAAGCTGGATTTAGAAAAGGCAGAGGAACCAGAGATTAAATTGCCAACAACTTCTGTATCATCAAACAAGCAAGAGAGTTCCAGAAAAACATCTATTTCTGCTTTATTGACTATGCCAAAGCCTTTGACTCTGTGGATCACAGTAAATTGTGGAAAATTCTGAAAGAAATGGGAATACCAGACCACCTGACCTGCCTCTTGAGAAACTTATATGCAGGTCAGGAAGCAACAGTTAGAACTGGACATGGAACAACAGACAGGTTCCAAATAGGAAAAGGAGTACATCAAGGTTGTATATTGTCACCCTGCTTATTTAATTTATAAGCAGGGTACATCATGAGAAATGCTGGCCTGGAGGAAGGACAAGCAGGAATCAAGATTTCCAGGAGAATTATCAATAACCTGAGATATGCAGATGACACCACCCTTATGGCAGAAAGCGAAGAAGAACTAAAAAGCCTCTTGAAGAAAGTGAAAGAGGAGAGTGAAAAAGTTGGCTTAAAGTTTAACTTTCAGAAAACTAAGATCATGGCATCCAGTGCCATCACTTCATTGGAAATATATGGGAAACAGTTTAAACAGTGGCTGACTTTATTTTGGGGGGCTCCAAAATCACTGCAGATGGTGACTGCATCCATGAAATTAAAAGATGCTTATTCATTGGAAGGAAAGTTATGACTCACCTAGACATCATATTAAAAAGCAGAGACATCACTTTGTCAACAGAGGTCCGTCTAGTCAAGGCCATGGTCTTTCCAGTAGTCATGTATGGATGTTAGAGTTGGACTGTAAAGAAAGCTGAATGCTGAAGAATTAATGCTTTTGAACTGTGGTGTTGGAGAAGATTCTTGAGAGTCCCTTGGACTGTAAGGAGATCCAATCAGTTCATCCTAAAGGATATCAGTCCTGGGTGTTCACTGGAAAGACTGATGCTGAAGCTGAAAGTCCAATATTTGGCCACCTGATGTGAAAAGCTGACTCATTTGAGAAGACCCTGATGGTGGGAAAGATGAGGGCAGGAGGAGAAGGGGACGGCAGAGGATGAGATGATTGAATGGCATCTCTGACTCAATGGACATGAGTTTAGGTAAGCTCTGGGGGTTGGTGATGGATAGTGAGGTCTGGCGTGCTGCAGTCCACGGGATTGTAGAGTTGGAAATGACTGAGGAGCTGAACTGAACTGAACTGAACTGAACCTTTACATAACTTGTTTATTGTTCCAACAAAAGGATAACAATGGGTTATTCACCCTCATCTATGTCGACTGAAAGATAAATTTTATCATCAGGATTTCTTATCATAGACTCAGACTATTATTTGCTCTGCTGTTAGACACTCTGGTCGTCTAATTTGCAACTGCTACTTTTTTTCATAGCCTGCAAAATGCTTTCATTCCAGCTGAGAAAGGTACTGCATTCCAAATTAGATTCCAGCTTCTGTCTTGATGAACAATGAGAAAAATATGCTCTGCACTGTTTGCACCTTGAGACAGTGTCTTGACTAAGTGACAAATCATTCTCACTTGGAATATCTTTATTTTGCATAAAAACCATCCATACATATCCTCAACCCTCTGTGAGTGGTTAAGTGATTATAAATAGATCCCTGTAGTTCAGTTATACACCAACACTCCATTCATTACCAATGAAAATGACATTTCAAATTCTTGGTACAAATTCTATTAGAATACATTATTAGAAGTAAATTACAGTTATATTATTGGCTTGCAAAAGACTTTTCATTAAAAGACTACCTGGCAGTACCTGGCCCAGCTGGTAAGGTTTAATAGTTCATAAATTAGCGATTGCACTGCTTTGGAAATCTATCATTTATTTTTATTGCTTTTAAACATGTTTGCTTGTTGGTTCAAGTCATTAAACATTTATACACTTAAACTTCTTAGCAATAAAATCCATGATTTTTTTGGCAGTCCCTCAACAGATCATACCAGTCTTAATACTTTTGTCTTCATAAATTAGAATATAATTCAGTAACATAAATTACAGCTCTAAATTTGATCTAATTCTGGAATCTATCAAGTTAGCCACCTCATTTAAATGAGTTACTGCCTAATACATCAGAGGATTTCATTCATTTTCATGGTCTAATTACATCAATCAGTTGCATCTAATAATTTTTAAAGTTGACTTGCAATAAATCATAAATATATAGAGAAAAAAATTACATCAGTTGTATTATCAAGAGACCAAATTTCGTGAACTGGTGTGCCAGAATTATGTCATAGCATTTTTGCTTAATATGTAATTAATAATCTATTTTGTTTGTTAATTTAAATTTATTATTTTTTTTTAGGTTCATCAACAAAGAGGAATGACGTTAATAATACTGTCTGGACATCGCTTTGCACCTTGTATGTTTTTAATTTTGACCTTCACAACAGATCAATAATTTAGATTGGAAAACATCTTCATCTGGAAACAAGAATAATAAAGAGAAAATAATTAAAAAAATAAAAATGGTCATCGAAAGTTCCAAATGCCTTTGTCAGTCGGCATTTGAAACTGCTCTTTATTTCTCTGGAATTTTCTTTCTGCACTGAGGTATTCAATTTTCCTTTCTATCTTAACACATTTATCTTATTTTCATTATCACAAGAGGACTTGTAGAAGCAGGGATGCTGGAAAGGATGTTGACAACTTAGCAGGAGCCTTCAAAGGTATATTTATGGAAGAACTGATTTGTATTATACCAGAACCTTCTTCCCTCCTTGTGATTCCCGTCAAATTTTACTATTATTTCACTTTTCACTTTTCCTAATTTGGCTCCTTATTAATTATCCATGAATTATTTCTTTTTCATTTCTCAACAGCTATCCCGAGCTGCTTGATGGCAAGGGTAACATTTTAGATCTAAGTGTGCCTCAGAGTGTCTGAAACCTTACCAGGTGGCTCAGTGGTAAAAATTCTGCCTGCCAGTGCAGAAGACACAGGAAATCTGGGTTCAGTCCCTGGGTTGGGAAGATCAACTGGAGGAGGAAATGGCAACCCATTCTAATATTTTTGTCTGGAAAATTCCATGGACAAAGCAGCCTGGTGGTCTACAGTCCATAGGGTCACAAAGAGTAGGACATAATTGAAGTGACTGAGCACACACACACAGTGTCTTGACATAATAAGTAATAAAAAAATACCTGCTGCATTAAAGAAAATACTTTCCTTACAAACGTTATTTTCATTCTTCATTGTCTTTCAATTTTAGCCTACAGATGACAGACAAAATATCTGAATTTTTTTTTTAAATATCTGAATTTTTAACCAATATTTTTCCCTTGGTTTATGGCCTCAACTTCATTATGAGGATATTCTGTGGTTTAATAATGTTCTTTAAGCCTAGCTTTTCTAACCTTACTGTGAAATAAAGTAGAGTAAAATTGCTGCTTATCACATTAGGATATGAGATTGTCTGTTTGTAAACAGCAATAATTATTTGGACAGGTAGAGGAATTGGTCATATAGTGAATATTAAGATAAAGTTGAGTTTTGGGACAAGCAATAGGTGAAACCAAGAGCACAAGATAATTAAATGAAGATCTTACTGTTTATTAAAAAAAGTTTTTTTGTGGCAAAAGCTCTGCCTTTGAACCCCCTAACCATAGGTTCACACTGGATGCAGAAAAAAAATTTTGTGGCACCCTCCTTAGCATTTCAGTATTAAGTACAGCTTACAATGCTCTACATTCACTTAGAAGACCTTAAGGTCACTTAAAAACTGAGAATGAGGTAACTGAAACACAAAATTGACTGCCTAGCACTATAATGAAATGTGGAAAATAAGATGTGCAGAAACAGTTATATAGACCTGGAAGAAGATACCGGTTGTGCTAAGTAGAAGTCTAAGGATGGCTTTCCGAAGATTTACATCCCCTCAATATTCAATGAAGCACACATCTAGGTACTGCAGAGAAAAGACTTTGTTCATGGAAACAAGTTGCTGATTAGATCAACTGACCTTAAAATTGAAAGAGTATCCCAGATTTTAGGAAAATTATCCTGGAGACACTATCTGGAAAGTCCAAACATGCCTGATGCTTAAGTTTATATTCAATAATAATTTCTTTTTCTCTAGTTCCTTTTGATTTCTGAAATTGTTGAAGCAGTTGATAAATGCTGCAATTCTCCTCTTCTTTGGTCTCATTGCATTTACCCTGACTCTTATTCTGGAACTCTTTTTTTTTTTTTTTTTTTCTACTTTATCCCCTACATTCTATTCTTTACACCTATGTCTCCTTAAAACTGTGTTCTCTAATTTACTTCTTGGTCTTTTTGTATGCTTTTCAAATATGTTTCCTTGTCCTCATTCCTTGCCCCATTCTACATCTTTACCTATTACCTCTTGTAACTATTTACATATTATCCATACTGCAGAATTAATGAAAACCAAATTAATTTGTTAGGTCTTTAATTTTTACTCTTAACTCTAGACATGCATTTCATCTGCTTGTTCTACATTTCTCCGTAGATTTTCTACTAGTATCATAAATTTGGCACATCCCAAACCCCTTTCTTAATGCAATCAATTCTTTATCCTTACTATACAAATGGGGCTATTTCTTTAGATAAATTTGCTAAGTTCCTTTGGGTGATCTTTGATTCTTCAGGAACTTCTCTGTATCCAATTATCGTCAAATTGGTGTAGCAACTACTTCCACTACATCATCTGTATATAATGCCTCCTTTCCATTCTGATTATCCTCTTAACATGATTATTGAAGACCTTGTAAATAACTCTACTTTTCTCCAACTTAGCTGTGCAATGCTGTAGTTTATTAAATAGATCACTGCTTTTGTTACTTACTTAGTCAAAAACTTTCCAGACACGCTGCATATAATTTTTTCTTTCCCTATTTGGCTCCACTGAAGATATCATTTTTAACTTTTCTCCCCTCCAGTTTCCTATGTAATCATCCAGATAAACCACTTCTGTTGTTTCCTGTCATCACAGTTTTCCAATGTGATACTATTTACCAGGTGCCAAATCCAACTGATGTCTTTAGTGACTGACCACATTTTATCTTTTCTCCAGGAATTTCCTTTTGATTTAGAACAGTCGTATGGACTCTGTGGGAGAGGGAGAGGGTGGGAAGATTTGGGAGAATGGCATTGAAACATGTAAAATATCATGTATGAAACGAGTTGCCAGTCCAGGTTCGATGCACGATACTGGATGCTTGGGGCTAGTGCACTGGGACGACCCAGAGGGATGGTATGGGGAGGGAGGAGGGAGGAGGGTTCAGGGTGGGGAACACATGTATACCTGTGGCGGATTCATTTTGATATTTGGCAAAACTAATACAATTATGTAAAGTTTAAAAATAAAATAAAATTTAAAAAAATTTAAAAAAAAGCTAAATGATGTTATCTCTCCCTCCATCTTTTTTTTTTTATTCACTGGTATTCTTTAATGACACCTTAATATCCACCGAATTTTCTTCTGTTTATACCTCATGTCCTCCTACCAAAATTGTTAACTCTTTGATAAAGTAAAGGCATCTCATTTATCTTTCTAGGAAGCCCCCAGCACATTACTTTGCTCTCGAAAGATATTTATAACACATTTACTTAATTAGTTTGTTGTGTTTAAGGAACGAGGAAAAAAAAAAGACTGCTAAATTTACCTTAACAATAAATAATATATTTACATTCCTCTTTCAAAACCATTTTATTTTTCTCTCAATAAATATGATGTCACCTATTCATTCATAGCATTCCATACAGATTTCAGAAGGACTAAAGGAGAAGTGATGTAACTATTGATATGTCTTGACTTTCTTGCAAAATAGAGTAGTAAAAGGTTTATTATTCTGTCAATTATTTCCAAAGAATGACCATTCTTTCCTTGAACTGGTTTATGTGTACTCTAACAATTCTAACACAATGTGACAGTAAATGGAACTAAATGACAGAATAAACTAATATTCAAAAAAGACAGCATGTAGCTATTGACTTGTACACTGGAACTGGCTCATCTCCACGCCCCCCCCCCCCCTCCACTGCCACCAAAAGAAAAAAAGAAAGAGACAGAGAAAGAGCGCTGGAATTCACTTTCCACAATGTGATATTTACTTTGAGTATCACTTCACCATTTTAGGGGAAAATTTTCTATAAGATAACATAAAAGTGTGTAATGTAAGAGCAGTTGCATACATAAAATCAGCACAACTACAAACAAAAATAACCCACACTTTCGACCAATGGTCTCCAATCTTTTGGGGACCAAGGATCAGTTTCATGCAAGATAATCTTTCCATGGACCAGGGAGAGGGGGAATGTTTCATGATGATTCAAGTGCAATACCCTTACTGTGCACTTTATTTCTATTTTATTATTATTATATTGTGTTAAGATAATGAAATAATTATATAACTCACCATAATGCAGAATCAGTGGGGCCCTGAGCTTGTCCCACAACTAGACAGTCCCATCTGGCAGTGACAAGAGACAGTGACAGCCACTCTCCAGAGCTAGCATTTCCACCTCAGCTCCGCCTCAGGTCATCAGGTAGTAGATTCTCATAAGGAATGAAAAACTTAGATCCTTTGCATGCACAGCTGAAAGTAGGGTTTACTCTCCTATGGGAATCCAAGTTGCCACTGATCTGACAGGAGGCAGAGCACAGGTGGTAATGTGAGTGATGGGGAGTGGTTATAAATACAGGTAAGTCTTCACTGGCTTACTCACTGCTCATTTCCTGTCCTTTGGCCCAGTTTTTAAGGCCATGGTTCCTGGTCCAGGGGGTTGGGGAACCCTTGTTTTAGATGGTCTTTTAAAAGTCTTATTAGTTTTCTTTTTCCATTTCCTCACACATCAACTTTATTAAGTTTTCATTAGTTTTGTAGCTGTATATTATTTAGGATTTTTCAGAATACAGGGCACTCAGGTATCTCCCAAGGATCTTGTGATTCTTCAGTCTTCACATCAGCAGATGTGGGAAAGAGGCTGAACTTCTAGATCTTTAATGTGCTCTCAGTTAATGCCAATATTGCTCATATGAGGGCTGAGCTTCAAGAAGCAAGAAACTAAAGAGATAAAAGAAATAAAAGGTTAACTTAAATTTTTTACATACTCTAAATCTCTTTTGAGATAAGATGAAACTGGATAGAATTTTAAGGGATAGACAAAGAAGTTATTTTGTATCATACTTAGGATAATTTAAAGTTTCTGTATTTTTAAAAAAGTGCATTCTACTTTATAGAGAATTGTAGAAAAGAGAAAACTAAATAAGCCTTACACACGTTATTCAAAAGTAAATAGTAGAAGATTAATAATACTGTTAAATATTTAAAGGAAAAAGAGGGGACAAGGCTAGGCAGTTAACTAAATCCTCAACTTTTATACAGATTCTTAGATCACCATTAAAGAAACATAGATGAAATTGCTGTGGAACTTTTATTTATTTAATAATCTCTTGAAAGCATATGCTAATCTGTTCTACAGAAAACAACCAGAAAGGATAAGAAAGGAGTGTGCAATAAGCAACTTGTCTCACTTGAAGAAATATTTGATTCTAGTTGGACTTTCCTTTATTAACCATATAATAGAGTAGCCAAGGAAATTTATTTAAAATAATTTGCTATATTTTGAGATATGTTATTATTAATATATTATTTTTAGTAAATCTTATTATCTAGCTGCTATTGTAGTTTTTTTAAATTAAGCATAATTTGCTCTGTAAAATCCAAATGCAATGTTGAAAATGCCTAACCCTGAGGGACATCATGTGTAAAATGAGGATAATACACCTTCTTTATGTAAGGGGATATAGAAGTATAGAGAAGTATTGTTGAAATTTTATATTCTTCTAAAGTAAATGAAAGTGTTCCTATTTCCTTTTTATCACCCGTGTGTCCATAGAGTATATTGTCACATTCTCTTTCATGTGCCTTTCACTTTTTAAAAAAAATTCAGCACTATTTCACATGTTATACTGTCATCAACCAAAACAAAACATATATTAAAAATCAACAGTGTGATGTGACACCTAAAATATAAACACATACAAATTCTTGAATGTATAAATTGCATTTTATGTCAATTCAAATTTACATTCTACTTAAAGTGGCAGTATATAATGGATAAACATTCTCTGATCTTTTTCCCCTGAAGAAAAACATCAATCAGCAGTATGTCATATATGCACTCATCTCACAAAAAGTTGACAAATTGTTAATATTTCTTATGTTCAAATAAGGAGTTGAAAAAGCCAAGTAAGAAAAATCATAGTTAAGTGAAAGAAAAACTTTTTGTGTATATCTTTCCTGTTGTTCAGTCACTGAGTCATGTTCTTCCTGCAAATATCCTTCCTAGAAAACATATATTTTTAACTTTTGGTTACACAATGAAAAAAATCATTCAGTTCCATTCTTTTAAATCAGATTGTGCAGTCTATTTTATCTTTATGATTTTCTGGTGATGAATATAAAATGTAAAAACAACCTAACCCATTTTCAGAAATTTAATTTAAGTACTGTTTCTTTTCAAACAAAGGATATGAGTTTTCCCAATACTCTTCTCTGTCCTTCCATATGTCATATTTGATTTCATTTCTGTTTTCTATTTCCCTGACTGCTTTTATAAGTCCAGTGCTTGATACAGGCGAACAGCCCTGACATTTAAAGCAGGAGAGCTTGAATACCATGAACTTGACATTCAGAATTATACTTTTCAGCCAGAAATCCCCAACCCTAACATCTTTCTAGGGATGAAACCATTAATTTAGAAAATCATATTAGAAAGCAACATTTACTTCCTTTGAATCCCATCCTGTTTTCTAACAGTGTGAACTACGTAACACAACAGAAATACTTTATTTAAAGAATTATTTAAACACAGAATTATTGTGGTTAAGTGCAAAAAAATGTTCCTTTTTGTTTATGTGAATATAATAATTGCAATGCTATTTCTACTTTTTCAAGTCAATATAGCAATTATGGGAATATTTTAGATTTAATCATTTCTTTAAGAATCTGTACATTTTAAATATTCATTCAGCATTCTCAAAGTTAAAGAAAATTCTATTTGACAGCATTTGATTATATTGACTTAATGTGAAACATAAATGCTTTCATACTTACTGTTTAAAATTATTTAAAGGGTCCAATATTGGAGAAAATATTATATCATGATCAATATATAAAGTGAATTGCTTTAATTTACTAAAAATATTTAGTTTGCTAAACAATCTATAATTAATCATATCCATTATTTATTGGACAAATATAAAGTATAAAAGAGAGAGAACAAATAAATGAAGGCTTTATTCCATCTGCCCCGTATTTCTTCCTATAATACATAAAAGTAAGAGATTTGTCTAATGGAATACAGAATAAAGTAAAATGTATGGTTATATTTCGGAGAAGGCGATGGCACCCCACTCCAGTACTCTTGCCTGGAAAATCAAGAGTATGGACGGAGGAGCCCGGTAGGCTGCAGTCCATGGGGATGCGAAGAGTCGGACACGGCTGAGCGATTTCACTTTCCCTCTTCACTTTCATGCGTTGGAGAAGGAAATGACAACCCACTCCAGTATTCTTGCCTGGAAAATCCCAGGGGTAGGGGAGCCTGGTGGGCTGCCGTCTATGGGGTCGCACAGAGTTGGACACGACTGAAGCAACTTAGCAGCAGCAGCTGCAGCATGGTTATATTTATTTAGAATTACTGAATTCATTCAAAAAATACAAAGATGCATATTCAAAATCAAAACAAAATTATTTTTCTAAATTATTCATGCTATTTTTATTCTTCTCTGAAGGGAGTGAGAGCATTTCACACAGCAGTGACATGAAGTTTTAAAGACAGTACATTTCCTTTTGTTTACTGGTAATATAGTTATTTTATTCTTAATATTCTCAGGAATTTAAAGCAGGCCTTTATATATTAATGCAGATCCCGCATAGTAAATTAGATTCTCAGCTTTGAAATTTAATTAAAATTTTAGAATCTTAACATAATTAACTATGTTATAATCAATAATAAGATAGTATCACACAAATGGTATTCCTTTGTCTAAGGAGTCACACAGCAGTAGAAAACCCAGATGAGTATTATTATGCCATGTCTATCTGAATGTAGGTGTCTAGTTGCCTAGAACAGTGGTTCTCAAAGTGAGGTTCCTAGGCCAGCAGCATCAGCTCACCCAGGTACCAGTTAGAAATGCAAATTTAGGCTCAAGGTGTTTATGATATGTGCTAATTTATGAAAACCACTGACTCAGAATAGCTCAGCTGTTTCTCCTTCTTACTCCCTTATAATCAGTTCCAAATGTAACTGTAAAAATCTCCCTACCACCTTTAGAAAACCACACCCTATCCTCAGAATTACAGTTTGTCTTTTGTGAGAAATAAAGACAAAAAAAGAAAAAAGCTTATTAGCCTCAAAAATTCATCTTTGTTACATTTAAAATATACTTTACAATAGCTTTCATTTTGTTTTCTTACACTTCAAAACACTGTAAAGATTGGTGCCATATAAGTCTTTTAGTGAAAAATACATTTTTTTTTTTTACTTATTTATAGCAAATCAAACCCTGACACTCTGATAACTGGCAGTGTGATTGTACAGCTCTTCTAATAGTACTAACTAAAATTATAGATCACCATGGATGGTAACTGCAACCATGAAATTAAAAGTTGCTTGTTCCTTGGAAGAAAGGCTATGGCAAATCTAGACTGCATATTAAAAAGTAGAGACAGCACTTTGCTGACAAATGTCCCTATAGTCAAAGCTATGGTTTTTCAATAGTCATGTACAGCTGTGAGAGTAGGACCATAAAGAAAGCTGAGCGCTGAAGAATTGATGTTTTTGAACTGTTGTGCTGGAGAGGACTCTTAAGAATTCCTTGGACAGCAAGGAGATTAAACCAGTCAATCCTAAAGGAAATCAGTCCTGAATATTGAAATGCTGAAGCTGACACTCCAATAATTTGGCTACCTAATGCAAAGAGCTGATTCATTGGAAAAGACTATGATCTGGGAAAGACTGAAGGCAAAAGGAGAAAAGAACAACAGAAGATGAGGTGGTTAGTTAGCATCACCTACTCAATGGACATGAATTTGAAGAAACTCTGGGAGATAATGAAGGACAGGGAAGCCTGGCGTACTGCAGTCCATTGGGTCACAAAGAGCCAGACATGACAGTGACAGAACAATTCTAGAAAGGGAATAATGATGTCTAGGGTTTTTAATGTTGATAAAACAAAGTTAGATTAAGTGATTATAGGAGGGCTTCCCTCATAGCTCAGTTGGTAAAGAACCCGCCTGCAATGCAGGAAACCCCAGGTTGATTCCTGGGTTAGGAAGATCCCCTGGAGAAGGGAAAGGCTACCCACTCCAGTACTCTGGCCTGGAGAAATCCATGGACAGTCCATGGGGTCGCAAAGAGTCGGAACGTCGGAAGACGGCTGAACGACTTTCACTTTCGCTTCTTGTAAAGTGCTAGGAACAATGTAGGTGCTCAATACCTACATACCCTTTCTTATGTTTTCTTACCCATAATCTCTTCTTTTCTTGCAATCATGTCTCAGCGGTCCTTAAAGAAAGAAAGAAAAATGAATATGTTAATCGCTCACTCCTGTGGGATTCCATGGACAGCAGCCTGCCAGGTTCCTCTGTCCATGGAATAATCCAGGCAACCATGCTGGAGTGTGTAGCCATGCTCTTCTCCAGGGGATCTTCCCAACTCAGGGATCAAACCCAGGTCTCCTGCATTGCAGCGAGACTTTTTCCTGTCTGAAGCACCAAGGAAGTGCAAAGACTCTTCAGGTGATTCTCAAAGTAAGGTTTGAAAATAGTTCTAAAAAGAATTTTGTCTCATAAGCTCTGATAAGTATAAATCATATGCCCTGTTATTTCCCACTAAATATATAACACTTCCTAAAAGCCTCCTCTTTCACCTAATTATACCCATTTGTCCATGTTTACAACTCTGCCTGATCTATTATCTCTTTCTTTGGAGATAGTAGGAACTTGAAAATAGAAAATGTCTTTATCTTTTGTCCTTAATTCTACGTTGTTTAATAGGTACTTTGAAGACAGTATTTGCATTTCTATAGCAGGTCACATACCTCATCTGTACAAATTTATTTATCTTGGGAGAAAAAAGATTATTTGGGTATTTTTATAATTATCCTTCATTTAGTTCTGCATTAATAGAATCTACAGGTGCTAGTAAGTGTCACGTTTTGAATTTTAAATATTAACCATTTTTGTTTTACTATCACAAATATATAACTTATTTTTTACAATTGTTTAAATTCTGGTAACTCAGGTAATTTATTTACTATGTATGATTCTATTTTTCAATGTTCTACTAAATCCAAAATGTTGGTACTAAAGCTTATTTATTACCAAATATACTTGATGATATTCCCCTATTCCACAGTTTTCAGAAATTATAATTTACTTTGTTATATATTCAATGACTTTGTAATCTAAGTTTTCTTTTTCTTTAGTTTCAACTCTGCACATTATGTCATTGATCTTAATACTAAAACAGTTTTTTGTTTCATATTTTCTAATATTATCTCTTTTGTTTCCTTCAGGACCATTTCATGGCCTACACTCATTCACTATTTCAGCAATCTCCTGTATATATTAAAGCAGAGATATTTTGAATAAGTGTGGAGGATAGTAGTGACAGTATGGGATTTCTTTTTCTTAAAATTTATAGGGAAGAATGTAATATAGCATCTAAAATTTTAATTAAAATACCCCTTAAAAAGAATTTATGCACTGCATTAATTCTACTAGTAAATACTTAACTCTTTCAACAAAGTATTCTCTTCAATCATGTCTGACTCTATGAGACCCAGTGGACTGTAGCCTACCAGGTTCCACTGTCATGAGATTCTCCAGGCAAGAATACTGGAGTGGGTTGCCATGCTCTTCTTCTGGGGATCTTCCCAATCCAGAGGTGGAACTCCCATCTCTTAAGTCTCCTGCATTGCCAGAAGGTTCTTTACCATTAGTGCCACCTGGGAAGTCTATAGCATGAACAGCTTCATTTAATTTCTGACCCTATAACTTGCTAAGTATATGTCTTTGGGTACTTTATTTAAACTTAACTTATATAGAGCTTAATTTCTCAACTGAAATTAAAGTGAACAACATGAGAGCTGTGCATTTCAGTTTAATTTAGGTTATTATTAGGACCATAACCTGAAAATGGTCTCTCAGCTCTGTGGAGCTGCTCTGAAGAGGTGGGGGGTGGTCAGTATATATGTGATTTTGGAAAAGGAGTACATGCATTCAAGCACATATCTTGGCAGGAGGTTACTGTTAGTTGAGAGGAATCCATTAATGATTTTCGTGCTTTTCTAAGTATGAGATGATATAGTAATTGGGGCTTACAAAATTTTCTTCTGAAAATATCTGACTATTCAAAGGCCTATTCTGCCAGTTTCCCCAGACCACTGATCCATCATTCCTGATCTTCATCCTGAATTCCTTTCAGTGTGTGGTGAAGGTCAGAGACTGCAGTGCCTCAATCCTTGTAGCACCAGATGGCAAGCAACATTCTTTAGTTGGCAGTGTTCCCTCATGGTAATAAATTCAACCAATGTTTAGGAGGCATTTCATGACCATTTTGTCCCATGATACTAAGAAATCCTCACTTCTACATTAGGCCAGGATTTTGTTGATACGTCAATCAGTGTGCTATGAGTAGACTAAGCCCTATTAATTGTGGCCAAATGCCAGGGGACCACCTGTTTAACTAGTCTGTTATGGCCCAAGAAAGTTTCTTTTTTGTCTCATCTTTCAATTTCTAGTGTTATACTACTACAATCATTGATCTTATTTAGAACTATATATTTGGTCAATCATTTTAACTCACCTAGTCATCATTATTTTTATTGGGTGCATAGTTATATATTTGGTAATACAGGAAACAATTTTGTAAAATATGTAGAATACAAGTAATATAGATAATAGCATTAACTGGGTCATAAGTAAGACTTAAAGCCAAGAACTTCCTTTAGATGTGGTTCAGTCTATCTCTAGGTCATCTGATACAATCTGTCCCACATGAATCACTGTCCTAAAGGTATATATTGATCTTTTTTTAATAATTTTATGGCAGTTTAACTTTTTTAATTTAAATTTATTTATTTTAATTGGAGGCTAATTACTTTACAATATTGTATTGGTTTTGCCATACATCAACATGAATCCACCACGAGTGTACACGTGTTCCCCATCCTGAACCCCCCTCCCACTTCCCTCCCTGTACCATCCCTCTGGGTCATCCCAGTGCACCAGCCCCAAGCATCCTGTATCCTGCATCTGTTCAGCCCAATTTCCTAGTATTATTATGCTGATTATCCTTGGTATGGTTTATTACCAACATAAGGAGGTTTTTAAACTTCAGTGATTGTAGCCTGATGTTAACCTTATATGCATTCATGCTAAGTCACTTCAGCCATGTTCAACTCTTTGTGACCCCATGGACTCCCACTAGGCTCCACTGTCCATGGGATTCTCCAGGCAAAGATACTGGAGTGGGTTGCCATTTCCTCCACCAGAGAATCTTCTTGATCCAGGGATTGAACCCAAATCTCTTACTTATCCTGCATTGGCAGGCAGGTTCTTTATCACTAACGCCACTTGAGAGGATCTAACTATATATATATATATATATATATACACACATATTGGAGAAGGCAATGGCAACCCACTCCAGTACTCTTGCCTGGAAAATTCAATGGACGGAGGAGCCTGGAGGGTTGCAGTCCATGGGGTCGCTGAGGCTCGGACACGACTGAGTGACTTCACTTTAACTTTTCACTTTCATGCATTGGAGAAGGAAATGGCAACCCACTCCAGCGTTCTTGCCTGGAGAATCCCAGGGATGGGGGAGCCTGGTGGGCTGCTGTCTATGGGGTCACACAGAGTCGGACACTACTGAAGTGACTTAGTATATATATATATATATATATATATATATATATATATATATCCATAATTGCATGAGGTTCTTCCTAATAATGGAAGATTATGTTATTTGGTAGGGATTCAACTTACTGTTCTGACAGAGTTTGAGTAAACATAAGATTTTTATTTATTGCCATGTTCAGAAAAAGTATGATTGTTTGGCCAAGTAAGGTGGGGGAGGGGGTCATCCCATCTAATAGTATTAATAGTAATAGTGGACCAAACAGAGCAATCATTTATTTCTGCTAGAATATCTTTACTACAGGCCATCCAGTTAGAGCCTTGGAGAGGAGAAATCTACTATGGTAACCCTGAAGTACTGGATGTGGATAATTGATCATAAACTCAGATAATTGGATTTATTTTAAAACTGTGTATGAGTGTGCTCATACTAGAATACAAAGGTTTGATTCATATGCAAAACTATAAGAAATTAAGAAAACATGTATACTGGTATACATGTAGGCATTTTGTCTATTTCTAATGTTGTCTTTTCATCCAGACGTTGTTTCTCCTCTGTTTGAACACTGTTTTAAGGTGCATTTAAGATCAGCAGCCTCTGTATAGACCAATATGATGCAGAGGTACTTTGTATGTGCACACATGCTCTGTCTTTGCTACCTTTGGACTGTAGCCCACCAGGCTTCTCTGTCTATGGGATTTTCCAAGCAAGAATACTGGAGTGGGTTGCCATTCCTCCTCTAGGGGATCTTCCCAGTCCAGGAACTGAACACCCTTCTTCTGCTTCTCCTGCATTGTAGGCAGATTCTTTATCACTGTGCCATCATAGAAGCCCCAAGATCTTTTTTAAGTGAAAAATATAAATGCAAGAGACCTGTTCATGTATAGAATCTTTTTCTTAGTTTCTTTTTCACAACCTTCTATGACTTCTTTTTTCACCTTTAGATTTTTCCATGCATACAAAATTGTTTTCCTTAGTAGTTTTAATTGCATTTTTAATTAGAATTCTTAATTCTTAAAAGCTTTAATTTCTAGTAAAAACTAAGAAGTAAGCAATTACACACTAGAAATTTATATATTGACAAAATTATAAATACTATTTCTATGTAGTTTTATATTATATTATAATTTCTATATCTTAAAATATATATTATACATATATTTATATGAAATTGAAAGTGAAGTAGCTCAGTTGTGTCTGACTCTTTGTGACCCCATTGACTGTAGCCTACCAGGCTCTTCCCTCCATGGGGTTTTCCAGGCAAGGATACTGGAGTGGGTTGCCATTTCCTTCTCCAGGGGATCTTCCCAACCCAGGGATCAAACCCAGGTCTCCAGCATTTCAGGCAGATGCTTTAACCTCTGAGCCACCAGGGAAGCCCAATATATATATATATAAATATATATAAATCATATATAAATATATTTATATATTATGTGTATGCTGCTAAGTCACTTCACTCGTGTCCGACTCTGTGCGACCCCATAGACGGCAGCCCACCAGGCTCCCCTGTCCCTGGTATTCTCCAGGCAAGAACGCTGGAGTGGGTTGCCATTTCCTTCTCCATATTATGTGTATATATTTCTATGTTATATATAGAAATTATATATTATATTAACATATACATATATTTATATTTATAAGCTATTTATAATTTCTGAACACATATGCTAATAGAAAATGTCTCATTGTGACACCAAACATATTTATTAACAGTGATAAATATATTTAGTGTCCTTGTAAAAGGAAGCCTATATTGAGAAATTAATATTCCAGTATCTTATTTTATTTGGAAATGATCAAGGGATTCTAGTAGCCCTCCATCATTTAATTTTATTTAGCACTAATCTGTGAAGTTTCAAGTTACCAAATAACTGGGGAAATTATTTTTTAGGTGAATATTCCTAAAAACATAATTATTTCTAAATAATTTAACTAAAAACACTTACTAAATTTAACATACCTATAAAAACTTTATTACATCAAGATTTTTTTAACAAATTTTTATAGCAGAAATAATAAGGTCTTAAAACTTCCAGTAAACCTAGATATAGCATAGTATACTAAATGTTAACACCTCAAAAGACATATTTATACTAATTAAATCAATAGATTAATATCAAATATTGATATTTTCCAGATCACATGAACCTGAAATTCATTTAGGTTAGTGTGTTTCTGATCATTTATATAAGTGCTTAATTTGCTTTAAGCCAATTAAATATATATCATTTACAGATTAATTTAGTAATACTATCTGAAGGAAGAGACATATTGTATCTGTTATGTACACACAGACATACAGGCAAACACACGCAGGGATCTCATAACTTTGTTATCAATACTTATTCATGAGTCAGGTATTGCATTAGTTTAAAAATAACAGTGGGACTAAGTTAAGTTTACTTGTTTAAATTTCAAAAGACCTCTTTTCTGACATTTTATTTTTAATCTCACGAATGGGAGATGGTCTAGATAAGGCAAAACCAATACAATATTGTAAAGTAATTAGCCTCCAATTAAAATAAATAAATTTATATTAAAAAATAAAATACATGGAAAAAGAAAAAAAAAAGAGTAAGATTTCCTGAGAGTTCTGATATAACACTTAGATCTCAAGACACAGGAAGAGAAGTACAAGCTTCTTGTACAATACTAAGACTTGTTCTTTAGGGTCAGCAATCTGAAAAAATGTTTTATCAAGCTGGCTTTATCTAACTGTGTGTATAAAAACCATTTTGGAATGTCATAAGGGCCTTGTGTTGTCCATTTTCAAGGTGAGATTTCTTTTACTCTCCAATTAAGTACTTGTAAGTATAAGTTCCATACATACATAAACCTGACTAGGGTCTTAGTTGGAGGTTGGTTTTCTAAAACCCTTCATTTAGCCTAATTGTGGAAAAATGTTAAGCCAGCCTCCAACTTAATTACTCAGACTTCTTAGTATCTTTCAACTGTAGGGGGCACTTTACCCTAGAGTCTTTCACCCAGCCTCCCTAGGTACCTGTTGAAACTGAAAGTGCTAGCAGCTCAGTCATGTCTGACTCTTTATGACCCAATGGACTGTAGCCTGCCAGGCTCCTCTGTCCACGTAATTCTCCAGGCAAGAACTGGAGTAGGTTGCCATTCCCTTCTCCAGGGGATTTTCCAGACCCATGGATCGAACCTGAGTCTCCTGCATTGCGGGTAGTTTCTTTACCTTCTGAACCACCAGGAAAGTCTAGGTACCTCTTATTCACAGCTGTAAAGGTCTCATGATCATCAACGAATACTTCAGTTCAGTTGAGACACTCAATTGGTCTGACTCTTTGTGACCCCATGGACCACAAAACGCCAGACTTCCCTGTGCATCACCAACAACCGGAGCTTACTCAAACTCATGTCCATTGAGTCAGTGATACCGTCCAACCATCTCATCTTCTGTCTTCCCCTTCTTCTCCCACCTTCAATCTTTCCCAACATCAGGACCTTTTCCAGTGAGTCATCACATCAGGTGCGCCAAAGTATTGGAGCTACAGCTTCAGCATCAGTCCTTCGAATGTATATTCAGGACTGATTTCCTTTAGGATTGATGGGTTGGATCTCATTGCTCTCCAAGGGACTCTCAAGAGTGTCCTCAAAGACTGTAGCTCAAAAGCATCAGTTCTTCGGTGCTCAACTTTATTTCTGGCCCAACTCTCACATCTATACATGAACACTGGAAAAAACAGCTTTGACTTGATGAACCTTTGTTGGCAAAGTAATGTCTCTGTGTTTTAATATGGTGTCTAGGTTGGTCATAACTTTTCTTCCACAAAGCAAGCGTCTTTTAATTTCATGGCTGAAGTCACCATCTGCAATGATTTTGGAGCCCCGGAAAATAAAATCAGCCACTGTTTCCACTGTTTCCCCATCTATTTCCCATGAAGTGATGGGACTGCATGCCATGATCTTCGTTTTCTGAATGTTGAACTTTAAGCCAACTTTTTCACTCTCCTCTTTCACTTTCATAAGAGGCTTTTTAGTTCCTCTTCACTTACAGCCATAAGGATGGTATCATCTGCATATCTGAGGTTATTGATATTTCTTCCAGCAATTTTGATTCCAGCTTGTGCTTCTTCCAGCTCAGTGTTTCTCATGATGTATTCTGCATATAAGTTAAATAAGCAGGGTGACAATATACAGCCTTGACGTACTCCTTTTCCTATTTGGAACCAGTCTGTTGTTCCATGTCCAGTTCTAACTGTTGCTTACTGATCTGCATATAGGTTTCTCAAGAGGCAGGTCAGATGGTCTGTTATTCCCATATCTTTAAGAATTTTCCAATGTTTATTATGATCCACAAAATTAAAGGCTTTGACATAGTCAATAAAGCAGAAATAGATGTTTTTCTGGAACTCTTTTGCTTTTTTGATGACCCAAAGGATGTTGGCAGTTCGATCTCTGGTTCCTCTGCCTTTTCTAAATCCAGCTTGAACATCTGGAAGTTCATGGTTCATGTACTGTTGAAGCCTGGCCTAGAGGATTTTGAGCATTACTTTACTAGCATGTGAGAGGAGTACAATTGTGTACTAGTTTGAGCATTCTTTGGCATTGTCTTTCTTTGAGATTGGCATGAAAACTGACCTTTTCCAGTCCTGTGGCCACTGCTGAGTTTTCCGCATTTACTGGCGTATTGAGTGCAGTAGTTTCATAACATCATCTTTCAGGATTTGAAATAGCTCAACTGGAATTCCATCACCTCCACTAGCTTTGTTCATAGTGATGCTTCCTAAGGCCCACTTGACTTCACATTCCAGGATGTCTGGCTCTAGGTGATGACCACATCATCGTGGTTATCTGAGTCATGAAATTTTTTTTTAATATATATTTCTTCTGTGTGTTCTTATCATCTATTCTTAATATCTTCTGCTTCTGTTAGGTCCAAACCATTTCTGTGCTTTGTTATGCCCATCTTTGGATGAAAAGTTCCCTTGGTATCTGTAATTTTCTTGAAGAGCTCTCTAGTCTGCCCCCATTCTATTATTTTCCTCTATTTCTTTTCATTTATATTATTGCAACCAATATTTGAGATCCCAAGACCAGCAGGGACTCACCTAAATTCATCTGAACTCAGTGAAGAAGTACATGGGCACAAGGGGACCTAGCAGGGAGTTAAGGGGGAGAGAAGTCTGTTCTGAGTCCCTTCATGGTCATCAAAATTGTTGATGGAAATAAAAGCACACAAAGTGACAATTGTGAGTTACAGTGTTATTTGTGGATTTACTTAGGACCGCAGCCTGTTGGACAGTCTCTCAAATAGCTCTGGGGAACTGCTCTGAAGAAGTTATAAGAGGGGAAAGATCAGTATATATATATATATATATATATATATATATATATATATACACACCATATATAAACTATATATATATATACCATATATAAACTATATATATATATATATATATATATGGTTTTTGAGAAGAGGTATGTGCAGTTAAAACATCTATTTCTGCTTTATTGACTATGCCAAAGCCCTTGACTGTGTTGATCACAACAAACTGTGGAAAATTCTGAAAGAGATTGAATAACAGACCACCTGATCTGACTCTTGAGAAACTTATATGCAGGTCAAGAAGCAACAGTTAGAACTGGACATGGAACAACAGACTGGTTCCAAATAGGAAAAGGAGTATGTCAAGGCTGTATATTGTCACCCTGCTTATTTAACTTATATGCAGAGTACATCATGAGAAACGCTGGACTGGAAGAAGCACAAGCTGGAATCAAGATTGCCAGGAGAAATATCAATAATCTCAGATATGCAGATGACACCAACATTATGGGAGAAAGTGAGGAGGAACTAAAAAGCCTCTTGATGAAGGTGAAAGAGGAGAGAGAAAAATTTGGCTTAAAGCTCAACATTGAGAAAACTAATCATGGCATCTGGTCCCATCACTTCATGGGAAATTGATGGGGAAACAGTGGAAACAGTGTCAGACTTTATTTTGGGGGGCCCAAAATCATGGCAGGTGGTGACTGTGGCCATGAAGTTAAAAGACGCTTACTCCTTGGAAGGAAAGTTATGACCAACCTAGATAGCATATTCAAAAGCAGAGACATTACTTTGCCAACAAAGGTCCGTCTAGTCAAGGCTGTGGTTTTTCCAGTGGTCATGTATGGATGTGAAAGTTGAACTGTGAAGAAAGCTGGGCACCGAAGAATTGATGCTTTTGAACTCTGGTGTTGGAGAAGACTCTTGAGAGTCCCTTGGACTGCAAGGAGATCCAACCAGTCCATTCTAAAGAAGATCACTCCTGGGATTTCTTTGGAAGGACTGATGCTAAAGCTGAAACTCCAATACTTTGGCCACCTCATGTGAAGAGTTGACTCATTGGAAAAGACTCTGATGCTGGGAGGGATTGGGGGCAGGAGGAGAAGGATGACAGAGGATGAGATGGCTAGATGGCATCACCGACTCGATGGACATGAGTTTGGGTTAACTCTGGGAGTTGGTGATGGACAGGGAGGCCGGGCGTGCTTCAATTCATGGGGTCACAAAGAGTCGGACACAACTGAGCGACTGAACTAAACTGAACTGAACATGCAGTTAAATACACATTTTGGTAAAAGATTACTGTTAGTCGAGAGAAACAGATGTCTCTGTTAATAAATTTAATGCTTTTATAAGATTGGGAAGATGGAAAAAAAAATGGGGTCCATAACATTTTTTACCGAAATATCTAGCTATCAGAAGACCTGTTCTGTCAGTTTTCCCAGAGCACACAGTGCAGCATTCCTCATCTCCAACCTGTTTATTTCAGGATGTGTGGAGGTCAGTGACTGCAGTGAAACAATCCTTGCAGAACCAGACAACTAGTGACATAATATAGTCTGTATTCAATATTCTATAATTGGCATCTTCGTCCCTCTGTTCCATCATCTACAAAATATGGTAAATAATAATGGCACTTACTGTCTATGAGTATATTGAAAACTAAATATATCTATAAATACACATTCAGTGGAAGACATTAGTTAGTAGTTACATAGTTATTGTTGTGGTAATTAATAAGTATTTATTAAAAAAGAATATTTGGCTTCATAAAGATGTTGTTGTTGTTCTTTGGTTGTTAAGTCATGTCCAACTCTTTCCAACCCCATGGACTACAGCAAATCAGTTTTCTCTGTTCTCTGTGTCCCAGAGATTGTTCAAATTTATGTCAATTTAGTCAATGGTGTCATCTAATCATCTCATCCTCTGTGTCCTCCTCCTCTTTTTTGCCTTCAATATTTCCCAACAACAGCTGTTTGTATCAGGTGGCCAAAGTATTGGAGCTTCAGATTTAGCAACAGTCCTTCCAATGAATATTCAGGGTGGATTTCCTTTAGGATTGACTGGCTTAGTCTCTTTGCTGTCCAAGGGACTCTCAAAAGTCTTCTCCAGCACCACAGTTTGAAAGCGTCAATTCTTTAGCGCTCAGCTTTCCTTATGGTCCAACTCTCATATCCATACATGAATACTGGAAAAACCATAGCTTTGACTATGCAGATTTTTGTCAACAAAGTTATGTCTCTGCTTTTTAATACTCTGTCTAGTTTGTCATAGCTTACTTTCCTAGGAGGCAGCTTCTTTTTTTTTTTTTTAATTTATTTATTTTAATTGGAGGCTAATTGCTTTACAATATTTTATTGGTTTTGCCATACGTCAACATGAATCCACCACAGGTGTACATGTGTTCCCAATCCTGAACCCTGCTCCCACCTCCCTCCCCATACCATCCCTCTGGGTCATCCCAGTGCACCAGCCCCAAGCATCCTGTATCCTGCATCAAACCTGGACTGGTGATTCATTTCTTATATGATATTATACATGTATCAATGCCATTCTCCCAAATCATCCCACCCTCTCCCTCTCCCACAGAGTCCAAAAGACTGTTCTATACATCAGTGTCTTTTTTGCTGTTTCGCATACAGAGTTATCATTACCATCTTTCTAAATTCCATATATATGTGTTAGTATACTGTATTGGTGTTTTTCTTTCTGGCTTACTTACCTCTGTATAATAGGCTCCAGTTTCATCCACCTCATTAGAACTGATTCAAATGTATTCTTTTTAATGGCTGAGTAATACTCCATTGTGTATATGTACCACTGCTTTCTTATCCATTCATCTGCTGATGGACATCTAGGTTGCTTCCATGTCCTGGCTATTATAAACAGTGCTGCGATGAACATTGGGGTACACGTGTCTCTTTCCCTTCTGGTTTCCTCGGTGTGTATGCCCAACAGTGGGATTGCTGGGTCATAAGGCAGTTCTATTTCCAGTTTTTTAAGGAATCTCCACAATATTCTCCATAGTGGCTGTACTAATGTGCATTCCCACCAACAGTGTAAGAGGGTTCCCTTTTCTCCACACCCTCTCCAGCATTTATTACTTGTAGACTTTTGGATCGCAGCCATTCTGACTGGCATGAAATGGTACCTCATTGTGGTTTTGATTTGCATTTCTCTGGTAATGAATGATGTTGAGCATCTTTTCATGTGTTTGTTAGCCATCTGTATGTCTTCTTTGGAGAAATGTCTATTTAGTTCTTTGGCCCATTTTTTGATTGGGTCATTTATTTTTCTGGAATTGAGCTGCATGAGTTGCTTGTATATTTTTGAGATTAGTTGTTTGTCAGTTGCTTCATTTGCTATTATTTTCTCCCATCTTGAAGGCTGTCTTTTCACCTTGCTTATAGCTTCCTTTGTTGTGCAAAGCTTTTAAGGTTAATTAGGTCCCATTTGCTTATTTTTGCTTTTATTTCCAATATTCTGGGAGGTGGGTCATAGAGGATCCTGCTGTGATTTATGTCAGAGAGTGTTTTGCCTATGTTCTCCTCTAGGAGTTTTATAGCTTCTGGTCTTACATTTAGATCTTTAATCCATTTTGAGTTTATTTTTGTGTATGGTGTTAGAAAGTGTTCTAGTTTCATTCTTTTACAAGTGGTTGACCAGTTTTCCCAGCACCACTTGTTAAAGAGATAGTCTTTTCTCCATTGTATATTCTTGCCTCCTTTGTCAAAGATAAGGTGTCCATAGGTGCATGGATTTATCTCTGGGCTTTCTATTTTGTTCCATTGATCTATATTTCTGTCTTTGTGCCAGTATCACACTGTCTTGATAACTGTGGCTTTGTAGTAGAGCCTGAAGTCAGGCAGGTTGATTCCTCCAGTTCCAGTCTTCTTTCTCAAAATTGCTTTGGCTATTAATGTTTTTTTGTATTTCCATATAAATTGTGAAATTATTTGTTCTAGCTCTGTGAAGAATGCTGTTGGTAGCTTGATAGGGATTGCATTGAATCTATAGATTGCTTTTGGTAGTATACTCATTTTCACTATATTGTTTCTTCCGATCCGTGAACATGGTATATTTCTCCATCTATTAGTGTCCTCTTTGATTTCTTTCACCAATGTTTTATAGTTTTCTATATATAGGTCTTTAGTTTCTTTAGGTAGATATATTCCTAAGTATTTTATTCTTTTCGTTGTGATGGTGAATGGAATTGTTTCCTTAATTTCTCTTTCTATTTTCTCATTATTAGTGTATAGGAATGCAAGGGATTTCTGTGTGTTGATTTTATATCCTGCAACTTTAATATATTCATTGATTAACTCTAGTAATTTTCTTGTGGAATCTTTAGGGTTTTCTATGTAGAGGATCATGTCATCTGCAAACAGTGAGAGTTTTACTTCTTCTTTTCCAATTTGGATTCCTTTTATTTCGTTTTCTGCTCTGATTGCTGTGACCAAAATTTCCAGAACTAAGTTGAATAGTAGCGTTGAAAGTGGGCACCCTTGTCTTGTTCCTGACTTTAGGGGAACGACTTTCAATTTTTCACCATTAAGGATAATGTTTGTTATGACAAACCCATTGAGGGTTTGTCATATATAGCTTCTTAATTTCATGGCTGTAGTCACCATCTGCAATTGGAGCCCAAGAAGAGAAGATCTGTTGCTGTTTCAATTTTTTCCCCCTTCTATTTGCCATGAAGTGATGGGACCAGATGCCATGATCTTAGTTTTTTTTTTAATGTTGACTTTTAAGCCAGCTTTTTCACTGTCCTCTTTCACCCTCATCAAGAAATTCTTTAGTTCCAATTCACTTTCTGCCATTAAAGTTGTATCATCTGCATTTCTGAGGTTAATATTTCTCCTGGCAATCTTGATTCTAGTGTGTGAATCACCGAGCTTGATACTTCACATGATGCACCCTTCATATAATTTAAATAAGCAAGCTGACACTATACAGCCTTGTTGAACTCCTTTCCAATTTTGAAACAGTCAGATGTATAATTGCTGGTTTTAATTGTTGCTGCTTCACTGCATACAGATTTCTCAGGAGGAAGGTAGTGCTAGTTGTTCAGTTGTCTTTGACTCTTTGTGACCCCATGGACTGTAGCCTGCCAGGCTCCTCTGTCCATAGAATCTTCCAGGCAAGAATACTGGAATGGGCAACCATTCCCTTCTCCAGTAGATCTTCCTGGCCCTTGGATTGAATCTGGGTCTCCCGCATTGAAGGCAGATTTTTTTACTATCAGATCCACCATAATCTGATATTGCAATCTCTTTAAGAATTTTCCATAGTTTATTGTGATTTACACAGTCAAAGTCTTTAGTGTGCTCAATGAAATAAGTAATAGATGCAACAGTCATTTGAATTAAATTTGCTCATTCCTGTCCATCTTAGTTCTCTGATTCCTAAGTTGTTAATATTCAAGCTTGCCATTTCCTGCTTTACCACATTGTTTACCTTGATTTATGAACCTAATATTCCAGGTTATTATGTGATACTGGTCTTTACAGCATTGAACTTTATTTTCACCCCCAGTCACAACTGCAGCTGAGCATTGTTTCCATTTTGGCTCAACTGCTTCATTCTTTCTGGAGCTATTGGTAATTGCCCTCTGCTTCTATATGGCTCAGATGATAAAGAATTCTCCTGCAATGCAGGATACCTGACTTTGAGCTCAGGATCCAGAAGATCCCCTGGAGAAGGGAATGGCTACCTACTCCAGTATTCTTGCTTGGAGAATTCCATGGAGAGAGGAACATGGTAGGTTATAGTCCACGGGTTTGCAAAGAGTCAGACATGACTGAGTGACTAGCACTTCCACTTTCATTCCCCCAGTAGCATATTTGACACCTTCTGAACTAGGTCTCATCTTCTGGTGTCATATCTTTTTGCCTTTTCATACTGTTCATGGAGTTCTGGCAAGCATACGGGAATGGTTGCTACTTCTTCCTCCAGTGGACCACTTTTTGTCAGAACTCTTCATCATGACCTGTTCATCTTGGTTGGCCCTACACAGCATGGCTCATAACTTCATTTAATTACACAAACCTCTTCAACCTGGCAAGGCTATGATCCATATAAAGGATAAGGAATGTACAAATACATAATTCTAGAATTTACCATTTTATTTAGAAAATATACCACATACCTAAAGAAATCAAGAATTTACATGTCCTATGCTAATTTATATATAGTCAAGATACATAACAATTATGAATATGTATTTAAGTATTAGTAGGGAAAAAACAGATCTATAGTTAACAATCTTGTGCTAATATTTTGACTTTTCCAATTATCAAATGACTAACATCTAACAAGTCACACAAGCTATCCAAGATTTAGCTTTATTATTTTAAGTAGAAAGTGTATCATTTTTCATGGTTGTTCTGAGATTAGGTATAATTGGTATAAAACACTTAGCATGCCAAGTGAGAGGAACACTCTTGGTAGATAATTTTATTTCTTATAAATGTGAGAGCTGTAAAGAAGACAAAACCAAGATGTGTATTTATAGAATAACAAAAGGAGAATAGAGAATTAAAGAAATTTAATTTGTATTATGAGAGTATTATGCAAAGTATTATGCACATTACAAATTATGTAATTTATTTGAAATTAAGCTATTATGTCACATTATACAGTTACATTTAAATAGGTATCAGTATTATCTTCAAATATTGATGGAAAATCTACTATGAGTTCTCAAATATAAAATTACTACATTATTAGCTATAGCTAAGTACATATACAAAAAGATAATCATTAAATCACTGGTTATAATGCCATATTGATTTCATGAACTGTCATCACTAATTTTTTTTGTCATTTATATTTATCATAAAATGCTTTAAATTTTTTTAAACATTCTCCAAGATACAGTTTGTTTAACCTAAGTGATGATGCCTTGATATTTCTGCTTTCCTTTAGCAACACAAATGTGAACAGATGATGCTAGAGATTTTCTGCAAGTGTTAATTAAGGAAAGAGATGAGTTTATAGGGAATGAATAATATCTCTAGATAAGGACTTAAAATTTGATTTACTCTCAGTTTTTTTTGCTGATTATCTACTTTAGAAATATTGATAGTTGATTATTCTCTCAAATTAGTTTAATTATATACTTTACATTTGTCTAGTATATTCCTGAATGGATTTCTAACATTCACAGTCAAATTGTAAGTTTCCTACTTTCCAATGTATTAGATAAAATATTTAAAGTACTTGAAGTGATCTATAAATATTAACTTCCCATTGCATCTTCTATTCTCTTTTATGTTATCTGTCTCGTCTGTCTATTCTTTGGTGTTGCAGTTATTATCCAGAATAGAAGTAATGGAACCCCAAATACCTCTTAATTATATAAATGATTACAAATTATGCAAGTATAGAGACATTTGTCAATAGTTACAAAAAAAACAATAGTTTAATCATAAAAAATAATTTGAAAGATTTTTACAAAGCTGTTTTGGAAATGTTTCAGCCAGAATTGCTTGGATAATATAGGTTAAAAAAAAAATGTCTCCTCTGAATTCATACCTTTTAGTCAGAAAAATCAGGAAAAGGCCCCCAAATTGATGCACACCTCCAAGCCAATGCAAAGCACCTGGAGAAGTGAATAGGATTTGATTTCACTCCAAGGGGACCCATGACTGAGATGCTTCTATGTAAGACACAAACTGCATAATTATGACGGCCTTGGTCTCAGCCAAAGTGAAGCCCCCTGTGAGCTTTCGACTAACTAGAGATTTATCATTAGCTAAACACTGTAGGAGCACTTTTCTGATTGTAACTTAAGCAGAAATGGGTGAAAAGGAGGGAAGACACTTTGCATAAGAGATTTCCATGTTCTAACAACTGTAGCAAACTATTTAGATAGAATTTGAATGCCGGTACCAGCTGGCAAAGTCAATCAGGTCCCGAGAATGTGCACGACATGGCTGAGAAAGAATACTACAGCAAAAGAATACTACAACAAAGATGGGGTTGAGAGGATCAGACACGTCTCCACGAAGGGACACACTCTCACCACGACTTTATTCAGCATTTTATATTTATACAGGAGAGCATGAGAAAGACAAGACAGTTAACATTCTTTTTGGCGGACCTATACATCTTACTAAAAGTCAGAAAAAATCTTGAGAGCATGGGAATGGCACCCTGTTATTATTTCTTACACCAGATAACATTTCCTTGTGCATGAGAAGTTTGTCCAGAACTCCAGGTGTCTGCAGTAAATAATCGCCTAATCTCTGGGGTGGCAGGACAGACAGCTATGTTTGCAAGCAAACCCTCAAGGACTGAGGCAGCTCCCAGAGCTGTGTCCTTTAGATAAAGGACCCCGTTCCCATGGGCAGCTCCCCGCATCTCCCCCTTTCTTTTTATATAGGCACACGCTTATGTTCCTTTAACTGCAGACAATTTCCATAAATGGAAGCCTTTATCATCCATAGATCATCAATCAGGTTTTTAATTAAACAAGGTGCAAGAAATAAAACAGTTAAAATTATTAAGAATAATCCTTCTATGGCTGCTCCCAAGTACCAAATACTATTGACGGTAGGTACGTGTCGAAAAAGTTCTTTAACAAAAGACTCAGCTCTTTTTGCAACATCTAAATCAGGTCTAGGTGCATTTTCAATGTTCATTATTTTTTGATGTAGATGTAATAAATCTAAGGAAATATTTTCATTATGCCAAATACCTTCTAAATGGGCTTTCACCTTATCCCAAGCAGTTATATTACCACTATATTTTTTTGGGGTAACACAGATCCATCGAAAATCTGCATGACATTGTACCCGTAATCTCAACTTTATACTTTGAACCTCTTCACCTAAAAATTTTACAACATCATAAAGGGCATTCAATCGATCCTCTAGCTTTTTGTCGATATCTTCTTGAGTCCCCAGGGTAACGGATACATTTTGCGCCGGATTATTAACAAAAGTTGCAGTTTGCACTGATTGTGCCAGGGACAGGGCTGCAGTAATCGAGGAGGCAATAAGGGTTACCAAAGCTACAAATCCCAAAATTATTAACCCTATTCCCCTGTGATAACGCATCA
This sequence comes from Bubalus bubalis, assembly GCF_019923935.1. Lineage (NCBI taxonomy): Eukaryota > Metazoa > Chordata > Mammalia > Artiodactyla > Bovidae > Bubalus > Bubalus bubalis. The sequence goes on from NC_059169.1 coordinate 44,882,686, forward strand.
AAGCACCCTCTACTTCCCTCCTCTTTCATCATACCAAGACCCATTGATCTTTACGGGAATCATAACAAAGGCAGGCTGTCTTAAAACTAGAACCCTAGTCTGATTAGTAACTCCCCTGATGCAGTTAGTCAAAGTACAATTGTTACAAGTTATATCATAATTTCATAACCCAGGTTGTATATTTACATATCTTACTAGTGAAACATAAGGGTGAGGCACACATGCACGAGCGTACCTCATGGTGAGATTCCATAAATAACCGTGTCTCACTTTCAATCCCACCTGAAGGTAGGAACCCTCACATCCAAGGGCAGTAGCTAATTTCCAGATTTCTGTTTGGAACACTTTAGAGCCGCCCAAATTCCAAATATGGGATGCAAAGTTTCTATTGTCCTGAGCTCCAGGGTTTCTGGCCGAGTCTGGAGACCAGTCCCACAATGACTCATTTGTCCCAAATATGTTATAAACCGTAGCAGTTCCATCTTGACAGTTTTCATGGTGCAGCAGTGACTCTTCCCCTTGTTCCAAAGTCGCAGAAAGGGATATCTAAAGGACTAGTCCCATTACGATGTTGAGGAATTCCAGATTCTTTCGTTACTCCAGGAATGTCCAGGTTCCAACTACTGTCAGAATTGGCATATCTTGACCCCCCCAACAAAAAGACATCCTGTTGAATTAAAATATCTAGACAGACAAATAGGTAAATGATCAAACACTCCATGATAAGAGAAATTAACTTGATTAGGAATAATATGTTTATCTGAAAAACCACCCAAAGCCACAGTATCATTAGTGTATATGGGAATGGACCGACCCTCCCAGCCCGCTGGTTGGAGAAGGGGAGGGTCGGGAAAATAAGCCCAATAAGCATTTGAATATTCTTCAGAATGTGCAGTATTAATCTGATTTAAGATAATTAATAAGGTTATCAGGAAGCTTAAAGGCGATATTGGATCGCCCTGCACAGCAATACGATTCTGTGCCTCTCGCATCAATGCCTGGAGTTGTTGCTGAGATGGTAATTCATCATGCTCTTGAATCGTCAATCTCCTCATCTGGTTTACTAGAGATCGTCTCCGCCGTGCTTACCAACCTTTCCGGCAGCCAGCGCGGTGCTTCGGCATCCTGTGGGAAAACACAAACATGCCCTCATCCCCAAATTATTACAGGATCTGGTCCATACCATTTTCCCACAAGTGGGTCTTTCCAAAAGACTTTAGGTCTTATTGTTTGTGCATCAAAGTTCCAAAATCTTTGTGCTGCTGAATGGCCACGTATATCCAATTGTAAAAAATTTAGAACAAATAAAGCATGGTTTAGAGAGTTGGAGGGGGTATTAAGATACAATTCCCCCTTCCTTAGTTTTTGCAATTGATGTTTGAGAGTTTGATGTGCCCGTTCAATAATTTTTTTGACCTTAAGGATTATAAGGGATACCCGCTTTATGTGAAATAGACAGTTGTGTACAGAAGAGTTGAAAATTTTTTCCAGTGTATCCTGGACCATTGTCTGTTTTTATGGTTTTAGGGGTTCCCATAACACAAAACATTTATGCAATGAGCTATACAATGTTTGCTAGCTTTTCTGGATTGTAGAGAGGCATGTAAAAAGCCGGAGAAGGTGTCAATAGTAACATGAACAAATTTTTGTTTACCAAATTCAGGAATATGAGTAACATCCATTTGCCATATGTCGTTTGGCAACAATCCTCTGGGATTAACTCCATAATGGGGGAGGCTAAAAAATTGAGGACATGTTTGACATTGTTTAACAATCTGTCTGGCAGCTTCACGAGTAATGCCAAATTGAAGTCTTAAGCTATTGCTGTTTTGATGGTGTAAGCTGTGGGAAGTTTTTGCCATTTGTTCCAATGAAGGAAATATCATATGTGTAGCTTCGTCAGCCAAAGCATTGCCTCGTGCTAAAGGTCCAGGAAGTCCAGAGTGAGCATGAATATGACCAAAATAGCATTTATTAACTCTAGAGCAAATTAAATGTTGTATATCACGAAAAAGAGTTTGGATAGTAGAATTCAGGGTACCAATAAATGGAACAGTCTCAGTAGTGTTTAAGGCTCTTATGATATATTGATTGAATATAAATTAAATGGAGCAGAGATTTGTAATAGAGCCTGAAAAACGGCAAATAGTTCTACTTTTTGAGCTGACATAATTAGTACGCCAGGTGGCAGTATTGCCCTGTACAATCAAACTAGCTATTCCATTAGAAGAGCCATCAGTAAATACAGTTAGGGCGTCGGCAAGGGGCTGAGAAACAACGATTTTGGGGAAGAGAAATTGGTGATAGTGAGCAAATTGCAAAATTTTATTCCTTATCTTGCTTTTGTTGTTGATGCAGTACTTTTTTGACTGTCTTTCTTTGTAATGTCGCGGCCAAAGTTATGTCTTGAACGTACGAAGGGCCGATATCGGCACAGATCCGTACATAATCGGGTAAGCCTCCCTTTTTCCTGTAAGGTCTCAGGGCAGCTTGACAAGCCGAATTGGCATTCTCATAAGCAAGCTGTTTAGCCAACACCATTCCCGCCTGCTCATCCCCTATCATTTTACTAATTGCCTTGAGCAGGTGGGCAACAAAATCTTGATATGGTTCATCTGGCCCCTGGTGAATTTTAGATAAACCTTTGGTCTTTTAATCAGAATTTGGAAGTTTTTTCCATGTTCATAGAGCCACAGCACTAATCTGAGGGTAGGCTCCAGGCAAATAATTAAGTTGATTATTAGTGTCTCGATAATCCCCCTCTCCCACCATCATTTTATAAGTGGTGTTCAGTCCCTGTCACCGATTGATATGGGCTGTGATCCCACACTGTTCAGCAAACTCAGATTTCCATAGTAAATAATCTCTTTCAGATAGACAAGCCCGAGCAACCTGTTTCTAATCATTAGGTGGCAGATTTTGATTTCCTAAAGCCTCTATAATAGCCTGAGTAAATGGCGCAGTCGGGCTGTATTGTGCACAAGCCATTTTTAACTCTTTTAGTTGCTTAAAGGACAGCGGTTCATAATACCTCTGCTGTTGAGCATTTTCAAATACTGGATAGATTCTTGAAAACCCGGGAATATGTTCTCTTTCATCATTAGCTCGCTTAATCGCTTGTTGAAGAGGAGATAACAATATCTCACTTCTAATTTTTATGTTTTCACCGGAAAAAGAAGCAGGGATAGATATAAGCTCTTGCGGTGCTATGAAAGGCGGAAGTGGGTCAAGCCCAGCAAAACCCAAGGGAGGACATGCTGGAGGCACAGGCTGGCTGGAGTGGGAGTGTCCCTGTGCATTCTTTTTTATTGCTATAACAATCTTCTGAATTAAATTCTCCAGCTGTTCTTCAGAAAGCCCTGAATACTTTAATTCCCCTTTTCCTGAGGGGGGTTGTGTGCCAACCATCATCTCCCAAGGCACATCATCTCTATGGTACTGAGCTGCTTGTTTATCTAATTCTTCCTGTTTATCAGAGCTTAACACATCGTTATTCCTTCCAGCCTTACAAGCTGCTCCCTCGGGCACAGCATAAAGCGGCTCAGGCGGAGGGAAGGAAGGCTCTGCAACTTCGGGTTTTGTGGAATCCCGGAGGGCCATTTGAATCTTATGCCCCTCATGTTCAGGATCCAGACAGTCTCTTATGAGGGTCCACAAAGAAAAAGCATCCACAGGGACACGATCGGGACCATGTAAGGAGTAATATGTCTGCAATTGTTTTCCTACTTTCTTCCAAGTTTCCAGACTAACTGTTCCTTCCTCTGGAAACCAAGGACAAACTTCTACAAAAAGTAAAAATTTCTCTAACTGTAACTTATTTACATGAATTCCCCTGCCTTTTAACATAGTTTTCAACATATGTACAAATAACTGGTGGCTATTGCCTTGTCCCATGATTTATTACTCTCCACAATAACACTCCCTGCCCTTTACTTCAAATAATTAGGAATTCCTTGTTTCTTATCTCAATCCTGATGGGCAGCGGCCGTCGTTGCACTCTGATTCTCGAGTCCCTGTTCGGGCGCCACCAGCCAGCAAAGTCGATCAGGTCCTGAGAACGTGCACAACGCGGCTGAGAAAGAATACTACAGCAAAAGAATACTACAACAAAGATGGGGTCGAGAGGATCAGGCACGTCTCCATGAAGGGACGCAGTCTGACCACAACTTTATTCAGCATCTTATATTTATACAGGAGAGCATGAGAAAGACCAGACAGTTAACATTCTTTTTGGCGGAACTATACATCTTACTAAAAGTCAGACAAAATCTTGAGAGCATGGGAATGGCACCCTGTTATTATTTCTTACACCAGATAACATTTCCTTGTGCATGAGAAGTTTGTCCAGAACTCCAGGTGTCTGCAGTAAATAATCGCCTAATCTCTGGGGTGGCGGGACAGAGAGCTATGTTTGCAAGCAAACCCTCAAGGACTGAGGCAGCTCCCAGAGCTGTGTCCTTTAGATAAAGGACCCCGTTTTCACGGGCAGCTCCCCACATTTGAAGATGAAAATATTTGTTGCTGCTGTTTAGTGGCTAAGTTGTATCCAACTCTGTTGCAATCACATTGACCGTAGCCTGCCAGCCTCCCCTGTCCATAGGATATCCTCCCACAAGAATATTGGAAGTGTTGGAAGTGTTAGTTTCTCAGCTGTGTCCAAATCTTTGTAATCCAAGGACTGGGGTTCACCAAGCTCTTCTGTCCATGGGATTCTCCAGGCAAGCATATTAGCACTGGTTGTCATTTCCTTCTGCAGAAAATATTCCCCACCCAGGGATCAAAGCCAGGTCTCCTACATTGCAGGCAGACTCTTTATCATCTGAGCCACCAGGGAAGCTAATGAATACTGGAGTGGGCTGTCACATCTTTCTCCAGGGGTTGAACCCAAGTTTCCTATATTGAAGGCAGTTCTTTACACTGAACTACCTAGGAAGTTCAATAAAAGTATAGAAGAGTTTTAACCTTTAACTTGTGTTCTTGTATTTAATATATTATTTAATATCTGAAAAAAAGAAGTCAGCAGTAAAATTTACAAAATGGGGAAGATAGAATGACAGAGGTCTTCCCCAGTGGCCCAGTGGTAAAGAATCCTTCTTCAATAAGGGAGATGCAGGAGACTCCGGTTCAATCCTAAAGCATAATGACAGAAAACTCAAAGCATTTTAAGGAGTTGCCTAAATATCACATTTACATTTTAAAATGTTTCACTTCAATCACTCAGTCGTGTCTGATTCTTTGAGACCCCTTGGACTGCAGCACGACAGGCTTCCCTGTCCATCACCAATCCTAAAGTTTACTCAAACTAATGTCCACTGAGTCAGTGATGCCATCCAATCATCTCATCCTCTGTTGTCCTATTCTCCTATTGCCTTCAATCTTTCTCAGCATCAGGGTCTTTCAAATGAGTCAGTTCTTCGCATCAGGTAGCCAAAGTATTGGAGTTTCAGCTTCAGCATCAGTCCTTCCAATGAATATTCAGGACTGATTTTCTTTAGGATGGACTGTTTGGATCTCCTTGCTGTCCAAGGGACTCTCAAGAGCCTTCTCCAACACCACAGTTCAAAAGCCTCAATTTTTCAGTGCTCAGCTTTCTTCATAGTTCAACTTTCACATCCATATATGACTACTGGAAAAAAACATAGCTTTGATTAGACAGACCTTTGTTTGCAAAGCAATGTCTCTGCTTTTTAACATGCTTTCTCTAGGTTGGTCATAACTTTTCTTCCAAGGAGCAAGCATCTTTTATGGATGGAGAAGGCAATGGCACCCCACTCCAGTATTCTTGCCTGGAAAATCCCATGGATGGAGGAGCCTGGTAGGCTGCAGTCCATGGGGTCGCTAAGAGTTGGACACGACTGAGCGACTTCACTTTTACTTTTCACTTTCCTGCATTGGAGAAGGAAATGACAACCCACTCCAGTGTTCTTGCCTGGAGAATCCCAGGGACGGAGGAGCCTGGTGGGCTGCCATCTATGGGGTCACACAGAGTCGGACACGACTGAAGTGACTTAGCAGCAGCAGCAGCAGTCACCAATGTGTGCTTTACTTTTGCAGACTGTTTAAAAAAAAATTGTTAATAAAAAGTAAAATTTTGCTTTCTTTAACAGGCTTCAGTTCAGTTCAGTCACTCAGTCTTGTCTGACTCTTTTTCACACCCATGGACTGCAGCATGCCAGGCCTCCCTGTCCATCACTAACTCCTGGAGTTTACTCAAACTTGTGCCCGTTGAGTCAGTGATGCCATCTAATCATTTCACTCTCTGTCATCCCCTTCTTCTACTTCCTTCAATCTTTCCCAGAATCTGGGTCTTTTCCAATGAGTCAGTTCTTCGCATCAGGTGGCCAAAGTATTGGAGTTTCAGCTTCAGCATCAGTCCTTCCAATGAATATTCAGAACTAATTTCCTTTAGGATGAACTGGTTGGATCTCCTTGCAGTCCAAGGGACACTCAACAGTCGTCTCCAACACAACAGTTCAAAAGCATCAATTCTTTGGCTTTCAGCTTTCTTTATATTCCAACTTTCACATCTATACATGACTGCTGGAAAAACCATAGCCTTGACGAGACAGACCTTTGTTGGCAAAGTAATGTCTCTGCATTTTAATATGATGTCTCAGTTCAGTTAAGTCGCTCAGTCATGTCTGACTATTTGTCACCCCATGAATCGCAGCACGCCAGGCCTCCCTGTCCATCACCAACTCCCGCAGTTCACTCAGACTCATGTCCATCGAGTCAGTGATGCCATCCAGCCATCTCATCCTCTGTCGTCCCCTTCTCCTCCTGCCCCCAATCCCTCCCAGCATCAGAGTCTTTTCCAATGAGTCAACTCTTCGCATGAGGTGGCTAAAATATTGGAGTTTCAGCTTTAGCGTCATTCCTTCCAAAGAAATCCCAGGGCTGATCTCCTTTAGAATGGACTGGTTGGATCTCCTTGCAGTCCAAGGGACTCTCAAGAGTCTTCTCCAACACCACAATTCAAAAGCATCAATTCTTCGGCACTCAGCCTTCTTCACAGTCCAACTGTCACATCCATACATGACCACAGGAAAAACCATAGCCTTGACGAGACGGACCTTTGTTGGCAAAGTAATGTCTCTGCTTTTCAATATGCTATCTAGGTTGGTCATAACTTTCCTTCCAAGGAGTAAGCGTCTTTTAATTTCATGGCTGCAATCACCATCTGCAGTGATTTTGGAGCCCCAAAAAATAAAGTCTGACACTGTTTCCCCATCTATTTCCCATGAAGTGACAGGACCGGATGCCAGAATCTTCATTTTCTGAGTGTTGAGCTTTAAGCCAACTTTTTCATTCTCCTCTTTCATTTTCATCAAGAGGCTCTTTAGTTCTTCTTCACTTTCTGCCACAAGGGTGGTGTCATCTGCATATCTGAGGTTATTGATATTTCTCCCAGCAATCTTAATCTAATCCTGTACTTTATCCACCCCATAGTTTCTCATGATGTACTCTGTATATAAGTTAAATAAGCAGGGTGACAATATACAGCCTTGTCGTACTCCTTTTCCTATTTGGAACCAGTCTGTTGTTCCATGTCCAGTTCTAACTGTTGCTTCCTGACCTGCATACAGATTTCTGAAGAGGCAGGTCAGGTGGTCTGTTACTCTCATCTCTTTCAGAATTTTCCACAGTTTTTGTGATCCACACAGTCAAAGGCTTTGGCATAGTCAATAAAGCAGAAAGAGATGTTTTTCTGGAACTCTCTTGCTTTTTCCATGATCCAGTGGATGTTGGCAATTTGATTTCTGGTTCCTCTGCTTTTCTGAAACCAGCTTGAACATCTGGAAGTTCATGGTGCATGTATTTTTGAAGCCTGACTTGGAGAATTTTGAGCACTACTTTACTAGCTTGTGAGATGAGAGCAATTGTTCGGTAGTTTGAGTATTCTTTGGCATTGCCTTTCTTTGGGATTGGAATTCCAGTCCCATGGCCACTGCTGAGTTTTACAAATTTGCTTAACAGCCTTATGACCATTTAAATTAATTTAAATTAAATTAACAGACATAACTTTAAATATGTAATTAAAAAGTAATTTATATTGCAGAAAACTGACCAAAAATTTTAACAGCACATTGGTTTTCTGTATAGATAATTTGACTTGGAATCCATTAAATCATTTGAGAGATGCTGATGCTTTATTCTCTACTCCTTTAACCTATGTTGATAAATAAAAGCATTCCAGAGAAAGATAATATTGTGTGATGTCAATGACATGTGGAATCTAAAAAATATAAAAACCAGTGAATGTAACAAAAAAGCAGACACAGATGTAGAGAAGACACTAGTGGTTACCAGTGGTGGGGGTGCAGGCAACACAGAATGAGGGAGTGGGAGGTACCAATTATTGGATGTAAGATAGGCTCTAGGATACAGTGTTCAACACGGGGATTATAGCCAATAGTTTTCCATAACTGTAAATGGGAAGTAACATTAAAGTTGCGTACAGTTAAAAAAAATGAATTTAAAAAGTTTCTTAAGTAAAAATGAAACACCCCAAAGTATACATACCGTTTTATTCTTGCTATTCTGAAATTTACTTTGCTAGACTTCCTGGAATTATTCTTAATTCTCTCTTGTCTTCTTTCATTTTCTCTTCTTTTTTCACCTGTTCTCTCCCACTCTCTCTCTGCACCCCTTTTCCATAACCTTGTTTTTCTATTTTCTGGAACATCCTATTAAAATTTATTTTTAATTTATTTAGTTTGCATGACCTACTTCTTGTTCTTGCTATGATTTACTATTCTGAATATCTTCTTTCACCTCTGAGTGCATTTATTGTTTTGTACTTTTCCTCTTTGTTTTCAAAGACATCTTTCTTCCTACCTCTGATTCCCATTTCTCTGGGTTATTTTGTTTGTTTGTTTGACTTTTTCTTTTTATTGTGAAGTGTTTCCTCAAAAGTCAGATGATTTTTGATACTCTTCTTATATTTAAGAGTGATGTACTTACTATAACACAAATCGATAATTATTTGTAGTTGATAAACCACTAGTGAATGTCACTATGAGCTGATTCAATTCTTTCATTGGCACATTATTCACTGAGAATAACTGCAATTCTTTTCCCTTGAGCTGGTTGGTTTTCCCCAAAGAGAAAGCCTTAACATATTCTTCCAGTAAATAAAGAAGCCTGGTGACCACATTCTTAAATTGAGCTGTTTTATGAACTGGGATTTCACTATCAACGTGTAAAATGTCATCAGATTCATATATTTTAGTTCAATACTTTAACCAACAAATATGCCTGCTGTCTTCAAATTTAATTAACTTAATAGAATGTTAATTAGTTAATCAGTTCAATAGAGAAGAATGGTCAATTTTTCTGTTTGGATTTCAGTTGCAAACATACTTGTAATGTTGTAAATGTTGTCTTTTTTCTTGTAGCTGTTCTGTAGCTGGACCTACTACCTCCATTCAATAATAAGCTTTTTGTTTACACCATTTTATTAAGAAAGCTATTATTCCTTTATCTATCTTCTCTTCTGTTCCTTTTTTTCTGATCTCCATTTGTCTTATTTTTGTATACATATACCTAATTTTTTCTTCTTTATGATGGAATTAAAAGATTATAGACACTTATTTGCATTTGAAAAATTCTGTCTCATTAAAAGTACTGATATTTAAAGTACTTTTAAAATTGATTTTTTTTCCTAAAAGCTTGTCATCTACCCTAAGGGTAAATAGTAATTGCTTCCCTGAATAGAAACCTTCTACTCTATCCCAAATTATCTAGCATTTATGAATGGATAAAAATTATCTAAGAAGTGTACCTTTATCTTTGAGTAATACAATATTTGCTACTTTGGTATTTATTGTATGGCACATAGCAGCAAGCATTTCTTTAAGAGACATTAAATTATTGAGTGAACTGTAGTTATTTCTGTACTTGCGTTTTGTACATTGGCTGGCTCAGTTAGTCAGATGAGCAAATGAGGAAGTAACAGAAGAGAAGTAATTTCTAAATTTCATGTGGTCATGTTGACAACAGGGAGTGTGCAGCATTCATCTTTATATCTCCAAATTTACTTTATTCAACTAAAATATTTGAGGTTCTGTGATAGATAAAACCCTGTTATTGACAAACTTATGATTCATTGATGCTTACATTCTAGGTGAGAAAAGTCAAATGGTAAGCAAATTCTCACATATGTTGTATTAGTGATTAGTACTTTAAATTTGGACAAGGATAATAAGTACGATAATAAAAATACTGCTCCTTTGTATATGGTAGTCAACATACTTTTGCAGTAATGTGACACTGAGTAGATTCTGAAATAAATGTGGTAGATAGCATATGCTTATCTAATAGAGTACATTGTAGGTGAGAGGATAGCAGTTCAAAATACTCAGATATGAAGCAGGCTTTTTGAACTTGTGGGATTACAAAGAAGTCAGTGTTTGAAATGTAGTGAATGAGGGAGCCTATAGGGATATCAATTTCTAGCTCATAAAATTCCTTAAAGATGTGAAAAGGGATTCAGAATTTACTTTGAGTGACATTCAAAATTATTAGAAGTTATTGCATGGAGTTGTAACATGATACAACTTACAATTTAGTGATATAATAGAAAATTATATGGAGAACAGATTTAAGGGTAAATCACAAGGAAAAGTACAAGTCATTAAATTTAAGAATCAGATTTTTAAAAATAGCATGAGAGGACCTGACAGAAGTGATATAAGCTATCAGTAGTGACTGCTTTGGGAATAAATTAAAAAATTAACAGTTTTATTTTGTCGACTTGACATACTGTAGGAGATTCAAGAATAACTACAAATAACCACTTGTTCCAAGCACAGAAAGGTAGACTTAGTTTTAAAGAGTAGAGGGAAGGAAATGTTGATCAAGATATGGGGGCTGGACAGAAAGTCATGGTTGAAATTATTTACATATTCTATGTTAAGATGTCTATTTTAATCCAAACACAGATGTTGATTGTGTGGATCACACAAAACTGTGGAAAACTCAGAAAGAGATAGGAATACCAGACCACCTTTCCTGTCTCCTGAGAAACCTGTGTGTAGGTCAAGAAGATACAGAACCAGACATGAACAACAGGCTAGTTTAAAATTGGGAAAGGAGCATGTCAAGGCTGCATATTGTCACCCTACTTGTTTAACTTAAATGCAGAATACATCATGTGAAATGTCAGCCTGGATAAAACAAAATTTGAAATCAAGATTTCCAGGAGAAATATCAATAACCTCAGATATACAGATGACACCACCCTTAGGGCAGAAACTAAAAAGGAAATAAAGGGTCTCTTGATGAAGGTGAAACAGGAGAGTGAAAAAGCTGGCTTAAAATTCAACATTGAAAAAACTAAGATCATGACATCTGCTCCCATCACTTCATGACAAATATGAGGGGGAGAAAATGGAAACAGTCACAGACTATTTTCCTAGCTCCAAAATCACTGTTGACAGTGATGGCAGCCATGAAATAATTAAAAGATACTTGCTTCTTGGAAGAAAAGCTATGACAAACCTAGACAGCATATTAAAAAGCAGAGACATCACTTTCCCCACAAAGATCCATATAGTCATAATTATGATTTTTCAAGTAGTCTTGTATGGATGTCAGAGTTGTACTAATAAGAGATCTGAGCAGTGAAGAATAGATGCTTTCAAACTGTAGTGCTGGAGAAGACTCTTGAGAGTCCCTTGAACAGCAAGGAGGTCAAGCCAGTCAATCCTAAAGGAAATCAACACTGAATATTATTTGGAAGGACTTTTGCTAAAGCTGAAGCTCCAATACTTTGGCAACCTGTTGTGAGGAGCCAACTCACTGGAAAAGACCCTGATGCTGGGAAAGAGTGAAGGTAAAAAGAGAAAGGGCCTGCAGAGGATGAGATGGCTGGATGACATCATCGACTCAATGCACATGAGTTTGAGCAAACTCTGGGAGAGTGAAGAACAGGGAAGCCTGTTGTGTTGCAATCCATGGAGTCACAGAGTCAGACACTACTGAGCAGCTGAATAGCAACAGCAGATGTTGAGCTTCCAGTTGGCTAAGTAAGTCTGGAATGTTGAAGTAGAAGCCAGTTCTTAGGCTGTATTATTATGTACTATTATAGTTACATAATAGTTACACATAATTGTTACTTCTCTATTATTTAATGGGACTACCAGGATAGAAAAAATTTTTGAGGGCTGAGAATTCCTCAAGTTCAAATGTGAAAACTCTTATTGCATGTTCAATATCTTAGATGTTCTCTGACAAATGCCAAGGGAATAAAAACCAAATTATTCACCAAATGTGAGAAATGGTCAAAAGTGGGTCATTCCTAATGTAACTGACATGCTTAAAAAACAAATCATTTAAACAATTTTTGATGTCTTTCCCCATATCCATATAAGATCTGGAAATATAAAAAAATGCACTAATAATTTTCACAAGGTAAAGAATCTGCCTGCAATGCAGGAGACCCAGGTTCGATCCGTGGGTCAAGAAGATCACCTGGAGAAGGGCATGGCAACACACTCCAGTTTGCTTGCCTGGAGAATCCCTTGGGCAGAGGAGCCGGATGAGCCACAGTCCATGGGGTCTTAAAGAGTCGGACATGACTGAGCAACTTTCACTTTCACTTTCACTTTTCAATAATTTAGAAATAATAAAACAGTGGAAATTCTGTTTATGCTACACCATGTATATTATCGTGATTATATACTTATCAGAGTGATTATTTATGTCCAGAAGCTAACACATTTCAGTGTTTTTAATAATAACAGACAGAGAAGAAACACAAAACCATTTCTCTCCCAAATGCCTCCTTTCTTGATATTTAAATTTCTTATAAAAATATGTCTATATTTTTCCCTTTTAGTAAAATTTCCATATTTGTAGATTAATTTGTGGAAATATATGCAAACTATTTTCTAAATAGATAATGTAAATTCTGTGGATAAGTGTAATTTTATAATATATATTTACAATGTTTATGACCATTGTTGTTGCTACTGTTGTTTAATTGGTAGGTTGTGTCTGACTCTTTGGGATCGCATGGACTGCAGCATGCAGGCTCCGCTATCTTTCATTATCTCCAAATTTGCTCAAATTCAGGCCCATTGAGTCAATGATGCCATCAAACCATCTCATCCTCTGCTTCCCTCCTCTTCTTTTACCTTCAGTGTTTCTCAGCATCAGAGTCATTTCTAGTAATTCATTCTTCATCAGGTGGCCAAATTACTGGAGCTTCAGCCTTAGCAACAGTCCTTCCAATGAATATTCATTCAGGGTTGATTTCCTTTAGGACTGATTGGTTTGACCTCCTTACAGTTTAAGGGACTCTCAATAGTGGTCTCCAGCACCATAGCTCAAAAGCATCAATACTTCAGAGCTCAGCCTTCTTTATGGTCCAACTCATGTCCATACTGGACAAAAACATAGCTGTGATTATATGGACCTTTGTTGGCAAAGTGATGTTTCTGCTTCTTACTACACCTGTAGGTTTATCATGGTTTTCCTTCCAAGGAGCAAAAGTCTTTTAATTTCATGGCTACAATCACCTTCCACAGTGATTTTGGAGACCAAAAAAATGAAACCTATCACTGCTTCAATGTCCCCCCCTTCTATTTACCAAGAAGTGATGGTACAGGGAGGGAAGTGGGAGGGGGGTTCAGGATGGGGAACACGTTTACACCTGTGGCGGATTCATGTTGATGTATGGCAAAACCAATACAATATTGTAAAGTAATTAACCTCCAATTAAAATAAATACATTTATATTAAAAAAATAAAAAAAAAGAAGTAGTGTAACTGGAAGTCACGATCTTAGTTTTTTTAACGTTAAGTTTAAAGTTCGCTTTTTCACTCTACTCTTTTATTCTCAAGAGGTTCTGTAGTTCCTCTTCACTTTCAGCTCTTAGAGTGGTATTATTTGCATATGTATGGTTGTTAATATTTCTTCCAGCAACCTTATTCTGGTTTGTGATTCATCCAGCCCAGCATTTCACATGAAGTACTCTGCATATAAATTAAATAAACAGGGTAACTATATACAGCCTTGATGTACTCCTTTCCCAATTGTTTTTCCATGTCCAGCTCTAACTTTTGCTTCCTGACCTGCATACAGGTTTCTCAGGAGATAGATGTGGTGCTCTGGTACTCCTGTCTCTGTTAGAATTTTCCACAGTTTGTTGTGATGCACAGTCAAAAGCTTTAGCATAGTCAATGAAGTAGAAGTTTTTTTTTTTTTTTTCTGGAACTCTCCTGCTTTATTCATGATTCAACGAATTTTGGCAATTTGATCTCTGCTTCCTCTGCCTTTTCCAAATCCAGCTTGTACACATGGAAGTTCTCAGTTCACATACTGCTGAAGCCTAGCTTGAAGAATTTTGAGCATAACCTTGCTAGCATGTGAAACGAGCCCAATTATATAGTAGTTTGAATATTCTTTGACATTGCCTTTCTTTGGGATGGAATGAAAACTGACTTATTCCAGTCTTGTGGCCACTGCTAAGTTTTCCAAATTTGCTGACATATTGAGCACAGCACTTTAACAGCATCAACTTTTAGGATTTTAAGTTGCTCAGCTGGAATTCCATCTCCTCCACTTGATCTTAGTAATGCTTCCTAAGGCTCACTTGACTTCACAGGTCTAGGTGAGTGACCACACCATCGTGGTTATCCAGATCATTAAGATCTTTTTGTGTAGTTCTCCTGTACATTCTTGCCATGTCTTCTTACTCTCTTCTGCTTCTGTTAGGTCCTTATCATTTTCATTTATGAAAATGTCCATCCCAGAATGAATTGCTCCCTTGATATCTCCAATTTTCTTGAAGAGATCTTCAGAGATTTTAAGATATCTTTAGAGATTGCAGCCAAGTACTGCATTTCAGACTCTTTTGTTGACTATGAGGGCTATTCCATTTCTCCCAATGGATTCTTTCCCACTGTATTATATACAGTTGTCTTCATTGAGTAACACAAGCCCCTTCACCATGACAAAGCTGTGATCCATGAATAGGATATGAGCATTACTTTCAATAAATCGAAAAATAGAATGTTGAGCTATCCTATACCTCTAATTCCTTTGTTACTTTACTAATTGATATCCACAAACTAAGGTCTACATTTCTCTAACTACATACCAATATGTTACTTCTATAATCCAATGTTACTTCTATATACCAATAATGTTACTTCTATAATTCACTTCTATAATGTTACTTCTATAATACTGACATAGTCAAGCCTCTACTTCCTCATTTTATGATGATTTTTTCAAGACACACACAAAAAAATTTTCAAGTACACTTAATAAAAGTTCTGTTTTGGTCCATTAAAAAGTTACATAGAATTTTTATTCCTAGATACATTTTATTTGTATTTAGATAAATAGAAACTTCATGTATCTTTGTTATATAATTGAGTAGCTATCAAAAGTTAGGTAATTTTATTTTGAATTAATTTGAGCATATGCAAACAAGAATATATATTTGTATGTATAAAGTAGATGGTAGTTTAACCCTGATGTAAATTTTATGTTCACTTACAATTTATACTCCTAAATAGTGTGTCTCTGACTGAACTCTCAAATATTACCTTGGAAGATGTATGGGAGATCAGTTTTTAGACTTTATGCATAATATGTACTTAGCCATAATTCAAACATATAGAATATACATAAAATATTTTATGTTGTAATTTAGCTCAAATTTCATTCATGGGCAATAAATTGGTGCTTATTAAATAATAAAATACAACTCCTTTCTATGCAGACATACAATTCTATCATAGGTGTTCAATCAAAATGTGCTTACTTACTAAATCAAATTTAATTATATACATAGTGAAAAGCATATCCAGTGCACTTACGTCAGATTTATGTCATATTATTCTATAGAAAAATCAGGTTTATTTTTCATAAAGGAAACTGATCAAGAAAAAATTTGTACTTAATTGAAAGAATAAATGAAGGAAAGGTGTCTTCAATTATCTTTACATATCTTAGCCATCTCCTATTTCCTGGGTCATGATTGAAGTAATAGAATTAGCATTTTTAAACAGAAAATTCTTTTAATATCTGAGAACTTTACTTTCAAAATGAAATTAATCAATTAAGTCTATGAGATGACAACAAAATATATGCCTGATTTCTTTTAGGAAGAGTAGAACTATTAAAAAATATAGTAGAGCTATTCATGATATTGGCATCATTTTCTAATTCATATTTTTCTTATTTATGAATTTGTATTTGTTATATATGAAAATCTTAATTCTAAAATGATAAATTTATTTACATCTACATGTAATTTATTTACATCCTACATAAATTTACATCTTATTTACAGAGTAAAGAACTACTTTACACTGAATATTTATAATATAACTTTCTTTTGTCTCTATGTACTTTCTATATGTGTATACACATCCATATATAAAATGTTATATATATATATATATATATATATAGAGAGAGAGAGAGAGAGAGAGAGAGAAATGCATTTATCTATGCCCATAGAAATATATAAACTCTTATATAATAGAAGTCATAACCTTAGATGTTGTTGTGTGTTTGGTTTTTTTTTTTGCATATCTTTGCTCCTACATTGAAACAGTTTCATGTATCTACAGGCTATTAGAAGTCCTTCTAAGAAAAGCATTGCTTAAAGAACTCTCTTGTACCCTACATTCATAAACTATTCTAAATTTTATTGCAATAAATTTTTACTTTTTCAGAAAATTTTAAAAATGTTTCAAATTTATTGACAGAAAATCATTCATAATTTCCCATTAATATTTTATCTTTAGTATTTTTCATTCCTGATATCAGTAGGGTTTTGTTTCTCCCAGTTCTGAAGTGCAAATAAGAACTACAGCAGACTGTCTTTCTATTTCAGTCCTAGGGAGGCCATGATAAATTCCCTACTGCTAAATATCCTTAAAGTAACTTCAATCTGGTTATGCTTTAATCATGTGCTTATTATAATTATCAACACTACCTTGTCTCTGGCAGTTGAGAGTTACACCAGATTTCTGCTCTCTGGTAGCTGTTCAGATCAGATCAGATCAGATTAGTTCCTAACTCATGTCCGACTCTTTGCGACCCCATGAATCACAGCACACCAGGCCTCCCTGTCCATCATCAATCCCGGAGTTCACTCAGACTCACGTCCATCGAGTCAGTGATGCCATCCAGCCATCTCATCCTCTGTTGTCCCCTTCTCCTCCTGTCCCCAATCCCTCCCATCATCAGAGTCTTCCCCAATGAGTCAACTCTTCGCATGAGGTGGCCAGAACACTGGAGTTTCAGCTTCAGCATCATTCCCTCCAAAGAAATCCCAGGGCTGATCTCCTTTAGAATGGACTGGTTGGATCTCCTTGCAGTCCAAGGGACTCTCAAGAGCCTTCTCCAACACCACAGTTCAAAAGCATCAATTCTTTGGTGCTCAGCCTTCTTCACAGTCCAACTGTCACATCCATACATGACCACGGGTAAAACCAAAGCCTTGACTAGACGGAACTTTGTTGGCAAAGTAAAGTCTCTGCTTTTGAATATGCTATCTAGGTTGGTCATAACTTTCCTTCCAAGGAGTAAGCATCTTTTAATTTCATGGCTGCAATCACCATCTGCAGTGATTTTGGAGCCCAAAAATATAAAGTCTGACACTGTTTCCACTGTTTCCCCATCTATTTCCCATGAAGTGATGGTACCGGATACCATGATCTTCGTTTTCTGAGTGTTGAGCTTTAAGCCAACTTTTTCACTCTCCACTTTCACCTTCATCAAGAGGCTTTTTAGTTCGTCTTCACTTTCTGCCATAAGGGTGGTGTCATCTGCATATCTGAGGTTATTGATATTTCTCCCAGCAATCTTGATTCCAGCTTGTGTTTCTTCCAGTCCAGTGTTTCTCATGATGTACTCTGCATATAAGTTAAATAAGCAGGGTGACAATATACAGCCTTCACGTACTCCTTTTCCTATTTGGAACCAGTCTGTTGTTCCATGTCCAGTTCTAACTGTTGCTTCTTGACCTGCATACAGATTTCTCAAGAGGCAGGTCAGGTGGTCTGGTATTCCCATCTCTTTCAGAATTCTCCACAGTTTATTGTGATCCACACAGTCAAAGGCTTTGGCATAGTCAATAAAGCAGAAAGAGATGTTTTTCTGGAACTCTCTTGATTTTTCCATGATCCAGCGCATGTTGGCAATTTGATTTCTGGTTTCTCTGCCTTTTCTAAAACCAGCTTGAACATCTGGAAGTTCACGGTTCACATATTGCTGAAGCCTGGCTTAGAGAATTTTAAGCATTACTTTACTAGTGTGTGAGATGAGTGCAATTGTGTGGTAGTTTGAGCATTTTTTGGCATTGCCTTTCTTTGGGATTGGAATGAAAACTGACCTTTTCCAGTCCTGTGGCCACTGCTGAGTTTTCCAAATTTGCTGGCATATTGAGTGCAGCACTTTTACAGCATCTACTATTTAAATAAGATTTAATGGAGAAATCTTGGAATGCCAACTATTACTGAGATTTTTTAAGGACTCATGCAGACCCTTATTAATTTTTGTTTAAACTTTGGTAAAGGCAGTATTTCCACACCCCTCTAGTATTGAAGTGTGTGAAAATGAGCCATACTTAACACATTTGCTTCAATATTTCTACTTTTTGAAATCAATGGATTCATGTTTCTGTATTAGACAAAGTTCTGGCATTTTTGTTGTTGCTGTTTTTGTTTTCATTTGCTAATTCATGTCCAAACTCTTTATGACTGCATAGACTGTACACTGCCAGACCCCTCTGCCCATGCCATGGGATTTCCCAAACAAGAATACAGGAGCGAGTTGCCATTTCCTACTATAGGGAGTCTTCCCAACCCAAGGAGTGAACCCACATCTCCTGAATTGGCAGGTGGATTCTTTACTACCGAATCACCTGGGAATCCAGTTTCAATTATAAAATATAATGCTTCAGCATTTATATACAAGATGATCACTGTGGTAAGTCTAGTTATCATCTGGTATCATTTAAAGTTATTACGATATTATTGACTATATCCTATATTCTGTATATTGTATCCTTATGACTTTTTTATTTTATAACTGGAAGTTTGTACCTCTTAATCTCCTTCATCTATTTAAACCACCTTCCATACCTCTACCCTGTAGCAACTATCAGTTTGTTCTGCATATGAATCTGTTTCTATTTTGTTTGTTTATTTGTTTGTTTTTTAGATGCCACATACACAATATGTGAAATACAACACTTGCCTTTCTCTGACTGACTTATATCCTTAGCATAACATATTCTTGTCACAAAGGGGAAGGCATTATTATGTTTTACGGCTGAGTATAAGAAAGCCTTCCTCAGCGATCAATGCAAAGAAATAGAGGAAAACAGTAGAATGGGAAAGACTAGAGATCTCTTCAAGAAAATTAGAGACACCAAGGGAACATTTCATGCAAAGATGCATTCAATAAAGGACTGAAATGGTATGGCCTAATAGAAGCAGAAGATATTAAGAAGAGGTGGCAAGAATACACAGAACTGTACAAAAAAGATCTTCACGACCCAGATAATCACGATGGTGTGATCACTGACCTAGAGCCAGACATCCTGGAATGTGAAGTCAAGTGGGCCTGAGAAAGCATCACTACAAACAAAGCTAGTGAAGGTGATGGAATTCCAGTTGAGCTATTCCAAATCCTGAAAGATGATGCTGTGAAAGTGCTGCACTCAATATGCCAGGAAATTTGGAAAACTCAGCAGTGGCCACAGGACTGGAAAAGGTCAGTTTTCATTCCAACCCCAAAGAAAGGCAATGCCAAAAAATGCTCAAACTACCACACAATTGCACTCATCTCACACGCTAGTAAAGTAATGCTCAAAATTCTCCAAGCCAGGCTTCAGCAATATGTGAACCGTGAACTTCCTGATGTTCAGGCTGGTTTTAGAAAAGGCAGAGGAATCAGAAATCAAATTACCAACATCTGATGGATCATGGAAAAATCAAGAGAGTTCCAGAAAAACATCTCTTTCTGCTTTATTGACTATGCCAAAGCCTTTGACTGTGTGGATCACAACTGTGGAGAATTCTGAAAGAGATGGGAATACCAGACCACCTGATCTGCCTCTTGAGAAATCTGTATGCAGGTCAAGAAGCAACAGTTAGAACTGAACATGGAACAACAGACTGGTTCCAAATAGGAAAAGGAGTACGTGAAGGCTGTATATTGTCACCCTGCTTATTCAACTTATATGCAGAGTACATCATGAGAAACACTGGACTGGAAGAAACACAAGCTGGAATCAAGATTGCTGGGGGAAATATCAATAACCTCAGATATGCAGATGACACCACCCTTATGGCAGAAAGTGAAGAGGAACTAGAAAGCCTCTTGATGAAAGTGAAAGTGGAACGTGAAAAGGTTGGCTTAAAGCTCAACATTCAGAAAACAAAGATCATGGTATCCGGTCCCATCACTTCAAGGGAAATAGATGGAGAAACAGTGGAAACAGTGTCAGACTTTATTTTTCTGGGCTCCAAAATCACTGCAGATGGTGACTGCAGCCATGAAATTAAAAGATGCTTACTCCTTGGAAGGAAAGTTATGACCAACCTAGATAGCATATTCAAAAGCAGAGACATTACTTTGCCAACAAAGGTCCATCTAGTCAAGGCTATGGTTTTTCCAGTGGTCATGTATGGATGTGACAGTTGGACTGTGAAGAAGGCTGAGCATCAAAGAATTGATGCTTTTGAACTGTGGTGTTGGAGAAGGCTCTTGAGAGTCCCTTGGACTGCAAGGAGATCCAACCAGTCCATTCTGAAGGAGATCAGCCCTGGGATTTCTTTGGAGGGAATGATGCTGAAGCTGAAACTCCAGTGTTCTGGCCACCTCATGTGAAGAGTTGACTCATTGGAAAAGACTCTGATGCTGGGAGGGATTGGGGACAGGAGGAGAAGGGGACAACAGAGGATGAGATGGCTGGATGGCCTCATTGACTTGATGGACGTGAGTCTGGGTGTATTCTGGGAGTTGATGATGGACAGGGAGGCCTGGTGTGCTGCGATTCATGGCGTCACAAAGAGTCAGATATGACTGAGTGACTGAACTGAACTGAACTGAATATCCTGTTATTCTGATATATATATATATATATATATATATATATATATACACACACACATATATACACTACACATTCTTTTTCCATTTGTCTATCCATGGACCCGTTTGTTGTTCCATATCTTTACATATTTACTGTTGTAAATATCTTAGTTAGTGTTTTTGTTTTCTTCAGAAAAATAACAAGAAATAGAATTTCTGAATTGTATCATAGTCTTATTTTAATTTTTTGAGGAACCTGAATACTGTTTTTTATAGTGGCTGCACCAATGTATTATACATTTCCACCAATAATGCATAAGGGTTTCCTTTTTCTCCATATTCCTCCCAAAACTTGTTGTTTGTTGGCTTTTTGATAAAGACATTTTGATACCTATGAAGTGATATTTCATTGTGGTTTTGTTTTGCATTTCTCTGATGATTAGTGATATTGAGCATTTTTTCATGCTTCTGTTCACTGTCTATATGTCTTCTCTGGGGGGAAAATTGCCTATTCAGATCCTCTTACCATTTCTAATTGGATTTTTTGGTTGCTTATTTGCTATATGTTGAGTTATATGAGTTATTTGTGTATTCTGAATACTAATTCTTCATTAGATATAAGATTTGAAAATATCATCTCCCATTCAATAGGTGGTTTTTTCATTTTGTTGATAATTTCCTTAACTGTGCAAAATTGTACAAAATATTTTTAGTTTGATTTGGTCCCATTTGCTTAGTTTTGCTTTTCTTTGCCCTTGCCTGAGAAGACTAAAAATACTGCTATGGATCAATGTCAAAGAGCTGACTGCCTAAATTTCTTCTAAGAGTTTTATGGCTTTAGTTCTCACATTTAAGTTTTTAACTTATTTTGAAGGGCTTGTTATTGTTGTTGTTTGTTTTTGTTTTGGCTGTAATATAGTGGTTCATATTTATTATTTTATGGTACCTGCCAAGTTTTTCCAACATCATTTATTGAAGATAAATTTCCTATTGTAATTTTTGCCTCCTTTGTCATAGATTAATTGACCATATGTGCATGGTTTATTTCTGAGCTCTCTTTTCTCTCCCATTGGTCTATGTGTCTGTTTTTGTGCCAGTACCACACTGTCTGATTACTATGGCTTTATAATATAGTTTGACATCAAGAAACATGGCATTTCATTCTTTTTCAAGGTAACCTTGCCTATCCAGTGTCTTTCATGATTCCATACAAATTTCAGGATTATATGTTCCAGTTCCATAAGAAAATGTTTTTTGATGTTTTCAGGGGGATTACAATGAATAGGTATACTGCTTTAGGTATTATGGGTATTTTAACAGTGTTAAATCCTCCAAACATGAGCATAATGTATCTGCTTATTTGTGTTCATATCAGTTGAGAGCCACTTTGATTGGGCACCTGGCTCGAGCAACGTAAATGGTACTATCAAGATAGATGACCAATGTCAAAAATGATACCTACCAGTGCCTAGCCAATTAAGTAGAGGCGGATTTTTATTTTTTTCATTTTTAATATGGAGCCCAATAGTGCTTCCAACAGATCTCTGCCCTTTCAGCACTGGCTCCAAAATTAGTCAATGAATATGCCTCATGTTTGGCCCAGGGGCTTTTCACTGCCTTTGCACTGAGACTCAGAGAGTGAGTTTTTACACAAGCCTTTTAAAAGTTAAGTCTTGGTTTGCTACAGCACACTCCCTCCCTCCCTCCCCTTACTGCCAACTCTCCAGGGAGTAAGCCCTGATAGATTTCAAAGCCAGTTATTATGGGTGATTGTATTCCAGTGCAGGTTCTTAGGGCTGGGGTGCCCAGTGTGGGGCTTGAACCCATAACTCCTTAGGGAGGACCTTCGTGTTTATGGTATTTCTGTTTTGGGGGGAGCAAGTGTCATTGCCTTTAGGTGTGGGTCCTAAGTAGACTGAGTTTCTACTTCTCCTACCCATCTTGATATGTTTTCTAAGTTATACCTGAGTTTTAGAAGAGCCATTCTGCTCTCCTTCAGGTTATTTCCAGATTTGTTTTATATACAGTTATAGTTTTGGTATGTTCCTGAGAGGATGTGACTCCAGGATCTCCTTACTCTGTCATCATGACACCATACCCCAAATGCTGGCATTTTAAACTTGCTTAATGAAATGGCAACCCACTCCAGTGTTCTTGCCTGGAGAATCCCAAGGACAGGGGAGCCTAGTGGTCTGCCGTCTCTGGGGTCACACAGAGTCAGACACGACTGAAGCAAATTAGCAGCAGCAGCAGCAGCAGCAGCAGCCATAAGACTATCAGTTCAGTCACTCAGTCATTTCTGACTCTTTGAGACATCATGGACTGCAGCACGCCAGGCTTCCCTGTCCATCAACAACTCCTGGAGCTTGCTCAAACTCATATCCATCGAGTCAGTGATGCCATCCGACCATCTCATCCTCTATCATCCCCTTCTCCTCCTGCCTTCAACTTCCCAGAATCAGGATCA
Organism: Bubalus bubalis; assembly: GCF_019923935.1. Lineage (NCBI taxonomy): Eukaryota > Metazoa > Chordata > Mammalia > Artiodactyla > Bovidae > Bubalus > Bubalus bubalis. Next base: position 44,906,223 of record NC_059169.1, read on the forward strand.
TTTCCAAAGAGTCAGTTCTACACATCAGGTGGTGAAAGTTTTAGAGTTTCAGCTTCAGCATCAGTCCTTCCAAAGAATATTCAGGACTGATTTCCTTTAGGATGGACTAGTTGGATCTTCTTGCAGTCCAAGGGACTCTCAAGAGTCTTCTCCAACACCAAAGCTTAGAAGCATCAATACTATGGCACTCAGCTTTCTTTATAGTTCCGCTGTCACATTCATACATGACTACTGGAAAAACCAAAGTTTTGACTAGATGGACCTTTGTTGGCAAAGTAATGTCTCTGCTTTTGAATATGTTATCTAGTTTTATAATAGCTTTTCTTCCCAGGAGCAAGTGTCTTTTAATTTCACGGCTGCAGTTAACACCTGCAATGATTTTGGAATGCAAGAAAGTAAAGTCTGTCACTGTTTCCACCCCATCTATTTGCCATGAAGTGATTTAACCAGATACCATGATCTTAGTTTTTTGAATGTTGAATTTTAAGCTAACTTTTTCACTCTCCTCTTTCACTTTCATCAAGAGACTCTTCAGTTCTTCTTCACTTTCTGCCATAGGGTGGTGTCATCTGCATATCTGAGGTTATTGATACTTCTCCCAGCAATCTTGATTCCAGCTTGTGCTTCACCCAGCCTGACATTTTGCATGATATACTCTGCATATAAGTTAAATAAGCAGGGTGTCAATATACAGCCTTGATGTACTCCATTCCCAATTTAGAAATGGTCTTTTGTTCCATGTTTGCTTTTTTTTTTAATTTTATTTTATTTTTAAACTTTACATAATTGTATTTGTTTTGCCAAATATCAAAATGAATCTGCCACAGGTATACATGTGTTCCCCACCCTGAACCCCCCTCCCTCCTCCCTCCCCATACCATCCCTCTGGGTCGTCCCAGTGCACCAGCCCCAAGCATCCAGTATCGTGCATTGAACCTGGACTGGCAACTCGTTTCATACATGATATTTTACATGTTTAAATGCCATTCTCCCAAATCTTCCCACCCTCTCCCTCTCCCACAGAGTCCATAAGACTGTTCTAAACATCAGTGTCTTTTTTGCTGTCTTGTACAGAGGGTTATTGTTACCATCTTTCTAAATTCCATATATATGCGTTAGTATACTGTATTGGTGTTTTTCTTAACTGTTGCTTCTTGACCTGCATACAGATTTCTCAGGAGGCAGGTAAGGTTGTCTGTTATTCCCATCTCTTGATGAATTTTCCACTGTTTGTTGTGATCTATACAGTTAAAGGCTTTGGCGTAATCAATGAAGCAGAAGTAGATGTTTTTCTGTAACTCTCTTGCAGTTTCTATGATCCAGTGAATTTTGGCAAGTTGGTCTCTGGTTCCTCTGCCTTTTCTAAATCCAGCTTGAACATCTGGAAGTTCACAGTTCACGTACTGTTGAAGCCTGGCTTGGAAAATTTTGAGCATTATTTTGCTAGCATGTGAGATGAGTACAATTGTGTGGTAGTTTGAACATTCTTTGGCATTGCCCTTCTTTGGGATTGGCATGAAAATTGACCCTTTCTAGTCCTGTGGCCACTTCTGAATTTTTCAAATTTGCTGGCATATTGAGTGCAGTAGTTTCACAGCATCATCTTTCAGGACTGAAATAGCTCCACTGGAATTCCATCACCTCCTCTAGCTTTGTTTGTAGTAATGCTTCCTAAGGCCCACTTGACTTCACATTCCAGGATGTCTGGCTTTAGGTGAGTGATCACACCATCATGGTTATCTGGGTCATGAAGATCTTTTTTGTATAGTTCTTCCATGTACTCTTGCCATCTCTTCTTAATATCTTCTGCTTCTTTTAGGTCCATACTGTTTCTCTCATTTATTGTGCTCATCTTTGCATGAAATGTTCCCTTGGTATCTCTAATTTTCTTGAAGAGAACTCTAGTCTTTTCCATTCTATTGTTTTCCTCTATTTTTTTGTATTCATCACTGAGGAAGGCTTTCTTATCTTTCCTTGCTATAGTTGATTTCAAATTCTGGAGAGACAATAAAGTACATTAGAAGCCCTCAGAGGTAATTAAGGCAGAACAGAGAGCCCTAATACTCTGGTTAAAGCAATATCTAACATTATGGAGACATTCTTAAACTTGGATCTCATGATTTTTTCCACTGGATTTTAGATATCATTACAATGAATAGCTAAGTGCTTATTAATACCAATTATATTGGCAGTATGTCCTCCATTATATATTCTATATTTAAATTTGTTCCCTGCAAATCAAAATCATTATAAATTTATTGTGATTAGTGATGACATAAAGCTGAATGAGAAGGGCCAAGAGGTAAATCCAGTTCTCTAGCTATTAATACTAAATGAGGTATATTTTGATGTTGATGTGATCTTTTCTCGTTGCCGTTCATGGCTGTTTCTAGATCTTCACAATTCCTAGTTTCTTGACCTCAAATTTGCCTTCAGGGCATGGTTTTTCATTTTTATCCAGATCCTGCTTTTGATGCTTCAAGTTTTTACCCTTTACAAAAATATCGATTATATTTTCCTGGATACAACCTTTCATTCCCCAGTGGTTCACAGCTACCCCCTCTTGCTGTCCTCCCTTCCTGATTCACTTCAAAAGTGTATGGGATTAAAAGGTTTGTTGGGATATACACTTCTGAGTCTTTCCTGGCACTTGAAAATAGTTTTCCCTCAGCAAGTTGAGTTTGTCAGAATTCCCTCCATTAAATTCTTTGCAGCAGCAAACCTATATTTTGGCTTGATTCTGATTCCAAAATATCATCTTGATTAGTCTCCCTTTACAACTTAAATGGAAAATAAGTTTTTGATTGGCTTTATTACCCAGAAAGGCAAACTTATTTTCTTAATACAGGAAAGCCCTAGTTCCCAAGTAGTACTAATCAATATTTTTGACCAATAGGTACAAACTAACAAATTATTATTTAAAACATATTTATTTTATTTGTCTTTGTTCCAGGATCCTGTATTCTAACTTCAAGTGCTCACAAAAGCTGAACTCATTGCTGAGGCTTGAACTTCCCTTCAGGGGCTACACTCTTCCATTCTCATTCCCCAGTTACATACTTTCTTGACCCCTTGTCAAGTTTAAACCTTTTTTTTTTCTTTCTTTTTAACCTTTTGATGCCCTTCACACATTTTTTGCACCCTACACCTCTGACCACTACCAATATGTTTTCTATATCTATGGGCTTGTTTTGTGTTTCTTTTAGTTTCCACATATAAGAGAAAGCAAACAGTACTTGTCTTTCTCTGTCTGGTTTATTTCACTCAGCGTGATATGTATATCATAACTCCTTTATTCATTCTTCCATTGATGGACACTTTGGTAGTTTCCATATCTTGACTATTGTGAATAGTGCTTCAATGAACATGGGGTGCATACAGTTTTTCAAGTTAGAGTTTAATTTTCTGTAGATAATATCCAAATTGAAATTGCTGGGTCAAAAAATATTTTTAATACATTTTGGAAGAGGTTAAAAAAGCTTATTTAGTACCAGCCTGTCAGGAATGAAACTATTAAACACTGAGCACATTGAAATTATATCTTTAAAAAATAGAAGTACGGTACTATAATAATTCTGACTACAGATGGGTTAGTGTTTGGAGTACAATTCCTTTTATGTGGTGCTGCTAACTTCTGAGCATGCTTAGAATCTGAGTTATTTCTTCCTGTGCATGAAGAGGATGGGACATATTCAGATTATCCTAATAATATGCTCTTATTGATGTTCATTAATGTCTTCATTTGAATAAGACCTATAAACTGAAAAAAGACAAGTTATGTGTCTCTACATTCAAATATAATGGTAAGACAATACCGCAAAATTTGTATATGCAAGTTTGCAGGAATTACTGAAATTCTACAGTATATACTCACATGAGGCTCTAATAAAGGTGAAGAATATGACTCACAGGAGAAAGGATGCTCAGGCAAACACAGAGAGGTCTCAATGCCCCAGAACAATTTCTAAAACTCTTTGTTTTTTGTAGAAAATGTGTTTTGTCTTTGAACAGTGAACTACCAGCATCAGTCTGAGATACATTAGCTATGGAAGCCAAGGCTCAAGTGTACTGAATAATATTTTATGGCCTAAGATGGCTAAAACTCTGCACAATAACCAGTTAAACAGTAAATACCAGAGTCCCAGACATTTCTGGATATCACTATAGGGCTACCATAGACCAAACTCATGTTAACCCTATGTCTAATGACAGATGCATGAATAAAGAAGATATAGTACCATGTATACAGCAAAATATTAGTCATAAAAAGGAGCAAAATTAGATCATTTGTAGAAATGTAGTTGGACCTGGAGTCTGTCATACAGAGTGAAGTAAGTCAGAAAGAAAAAAGCAAGCATTGTATATTAACACATATATGTGAAATCTAGCATGGGAGATGAGTGCAATTGTCTGATGATTAGCACATTCTTTGATGGTACACTTCTTGGGAACTGGAATGAGAATTTACCTTTTTCAGTCCTGTGGCCACTGCTGGGTCTTCCAGATATGTTCACATAATGAATGCGAAACCTTGATGGCATCCTGTTTTGGGATTTGAATAGTTCCACTGGAATTTCATCTCATTCACTAGCTTTTTTAACAGCAGAGTTTCTTAAGGCCCATTTGACTTTTCACTCCAGAATTTCTGACTCTGGGTGACTCACCACACCATCATAGTAATCTGGGTCATTAAGATCTATTTTATACAGTTCTTCCATGCATTCTTTGCATCTCTTCTTTATTTCTTCAGCATCTACTTGATATCCACCATTTTTATCCTTTATTGTGCCGATCTTTGGGCAGAATGCTCACTTTATGTTTCCAATTTTCCTGAAGGGATCTCTAGTCTTTCCCCTTTTGTTGTTATCTTCTATTATTTGAAGAAGATCTTCTTGTTTCTTCTAACTATTATTTGAAATTCTGTGTTTAATTAGATGTATCTTTCCCTCTCTCCCTTACTTTTCACTTCTCTTCATTCTGCTATTCATAAAGCCTCCTCAGATAATCACTTTGTCTTCTTGCTTTTGTTTTTCTTTGGGATGGTTTTGTTCTCTGCCTCCTGTACAATATTATGCACTTCTGTCCATAATTCTTCAGGCACACTGTTATCTAGATCTAGTCCCTTGAATCTATCTGTTACCTCTATTGCAAATTCATATGGGATTTTATTTAAGTAATACCTGGCTGACCTAGTGTTTTTCTGGTATTCTTTAGTTTAAGCCTGAATTTTGATATAAGAAGCTGATGATCTGAGCCACAGTCAGCTCCATGTCTTGTTTCTGCTGACTGTGTACAGCTTCTTCATCTTCAGCTACAAAGAATGTAATCAATTTGATAAAATATTGCATGCTAGTCTTCAGCATTAGCTAGTCTTCAGCATGTCTTCATCATGCTAGTCTTCAGCTAGTCTTCAGCAAATCAACAAATATCAGACATCTAAGTTGGGTTTAGAAAAGGAATAGGAACTAGAGATCAAATTGCCAACATTCACTGGATTATAGAGAAAGCAAGGGAATTTCAGAAAAGCGTCTATCTATGTTTCGTTGAGTATGCTAAAGCCTTTGACTGTGTGGATAATGACAAACTGTGGAAAGCTCTTAGAGAGATGGGAATACCAGACCATCTTACATGTCTCCTGAGAAACCTGTATGCAGGTCAACAAACAATAGTTAGAATCCTGTATGGAACAACTGATTGGTTCAAAAAATAAGAAAGGAGTACAACAGGGCTGTCTGCTGTCACCCTGTTTGTTTAAACTATACGTTGAGCAAATCACGAGACATGCCAGGCTGGCTGAGATACAAGCTGGAATCAAGATAGGCAGGAGAAGCATCAACAACCTCTGATATGCAGAAGATACTGCTCTAATGGCAGAAAGTGAAGAAGAGGTAAAGAGCCTCCTGATGAGAATGAAGGAGGAGAGCGAATGACCAGCTTAAGACCAAGTATTTAAAAATTAAGATCACGGCATCTGGCCCCATTACTGAGTGGCAAATAGAAGGGAAAAATGTGGAAATAGTGACCATTTTTTTCTTTTTGGGCTCCAAAATCACTGCAGTGAGCCATGAAATCAAAAGACAGTTGCTTCTTGGCAGGAAAGCAATGACAAACACAGAGAGTGTGTTGTAAAGCAGAGACATTACTCTGCCTACAAAAGTCCATATAGTCAAGGCTATGGTCTTTCCAGTGATCAAGTATGGTTGCAATATTTGGACCATAAAGAAGGTAGAACTTCAAAGAATTTAGGCCTTCAAACTGTGGGGATGCTGGATAAGACTTTTGAAAGTCCCTTGGACAGCAAGAAGATCAAACCAGTCAATTTTAAGGGTGATCAACCTTGAATATTCACTGGAAGGACTGATGCTGAAGCTGAATCTCCAGTATTGTGGTCATCTGATGTGAAAAGACAACTCACTGGAAAAGTCCCTGATGATGGGAAAGATCAAGGGCAGAAGGAGAAGAGGGCATCAAGGGATGAGATGGCTGGATGACATCACCAAGCCAATAAACATAAACTTGGGCAAACTCTGGGAGATGGTGAGGGACAGGAAGGCCTGGCATGCTGCAGTCCATGGGGTTGCAAAGAGTCAGCCACGACTGGATGGCTGAAGAACAACAGCAACAAAATGTGGAATCTAGAAAAATTATATAGACAAATCCATCTGAAGAGCAGGAGTAGAGATGCACACATAGTGAATAGGCATGTGGGCATGAGGTGGGGAGTGTAGTGAAGGTGAGTTGGGAGATTAGGATTGACACATACATGTGTAAAATTGATAGCTAATGGGAACCTGCTGTATAGCAAGGGAGCTCTGCTCAGTACTCTGTGGTGACCTATTTTGGTGGGATGAGGGAGGGAAGGAGGTCCAAGAGGGAGAGACATATATATATATATATATATATATATATATATATATATATATATATATATATATATAGAGAGAGAGAGAGAGAGAGAGAGAGAGAGAGGAGAGACCTTAATCACTTTGTTGTACAGCAGAAACTAACACAACATTGTAAAGTAATTAAAATAATTGTGGATTTGCATTGTTGGATTTTGCCATTTGATATTGGAATCCAACATAATACTGGTTATGTTATATATCATTTTAATACATGTTTCTCACTTTATGCTTCTTTTTTTGCTAATGACTTATTACTTGCTGTTTATTTTATACTTATTTTAGACTGTAGGATTGATGTTAGACAAAAAGTAAATTTGAGCAATTTATTTATTTGAATTCAAAATGGGTTTAAAGCAGGAGAGACAACTTGCAATATCCACAATGCATTCGGCCCAGGAACAGCTGACGAATATACACTGCAGTAGTGGTTCAAGGAGACAAGAGTCTTAAAAATGAGGAGCACAGTGGCAGGCAACTGAAAGTTGGCAATGTCCAGTTGAGAGGATTATCAAAGCTAATCCTCTGACAACTACACAAGAAGTTACCCAAGAACTCAATGTCAACCATTCTATGGTCACTCAGTTTTTGGAAAGGTGAAAAAGTTTGATAAGTGGGTGCCTCATATTTGCAAATTTAAAAAAAATATATCATTTTGAAGTGTCATCTTTTCTTATTCTATGCAACAACAACCAAAGATTTATTGACTAGATTGAGATGTGCAATGAAATGTGAATTTTATATGACAACTGGCAGTGACTAGCTCAGTGATTGGGCCAAGAAGAAGCTCAAAAGCAATAACTCCCCCACCCCCACCCCCAAAACAAGCAATAACCAAAACCAAACTTGCACCAAAAAAAATGGGCACTGTTTGGTGGTCTGCTGCTGGTCTGACTCACTACAGTTTTCTAAATTACAGTGAAACCACTATATCTGAAAAGTACACTCAGCAAATTGATGAGATGCACCCAAAACTGCAATACCTGAAGCCAGCATTGGTCAACAGAAAGGGCCAAGTCTTCTCCAAGACCATGGCTGACTGCATATCACACAACCAAGGCTTCAAAAATTGAACAAATTGGGCTAGAGAGTTTTGCCTCATTCACCATATTCCCCTGACCTCTCTCCAACCAACTACCACCTCTTCTAGCAACTAGACAACGTTTTTGCAGGGAAAATGTTTCCACAACCAGCAGGAGGCAGAAAATGCTTTCTGAGAGTTTGTTGAATCCTAAAGCATGGGTTTTTATGCTACAGAAATAAACAAACTTATTTCTCATTGGCAAGCATGTGTTGATTGTAATGGTTCCTATTTTGATAAATAAAGATTCATATTGATGTATGGCAAAACCAACACAATATTGTAAAGTAATTAACCTCCACTTTAAATAAATTTATATTAAAAATAAATAAATAAATAAAATGGCAAAAAAAAAAAGATGTGTTTGAGCCTAGTAATAATGATTTAAAATTCACAGTCCAAAACTGCAAATGTTTTTGTACCAATCTAATACTCCAACTGAAAAAAGAGAGAGAGAGAGAGAAAGAGAAGTTAGGCACAGAACAGCCACTAGTCTCAAAGATAAATATTCTCAGGTCCTCTCTGAGAAAGGAAATGAGTCTTCAGTAGGGTCTGATTCTGCTTTCTAAGAGTTCTTCCCCATTACTCTGTCCTCTCCCTGCCTTGCCCCATTTCTCTCAGATTTTGGTCTGCTCTCTGAAGCACCCTTTCTTTTGTATAAGAAAAGTCTCATACTTGAAGGAAAATACACTTCCAAGCCTATAGAGCTACTGCAATTCCTCTTCGCTCAAGCTGGTGTTTTTTGTTTGTTTGTTTTTTTCACATAAAACTTTTACACAGTCTTTGTGGAATATATGTATATCAAAAATTTTATCACTTAACATGACAAAAGTCACACCCACTGCTCTTTCCCAGACAAATTTTTTTCACTTTCAAGTGGCTTGTCAGTCTGCTGCAGAACAATCCACATCTGACTCTTTGAGCCACTGTTGTCTGTTTTGTTTTATCTTGTCTAGGACCTAATTCTATTAGATACCGCCTTAAATCTTTCAGAGTTCTTAAGGGTCTTACAGCCACACTCTTCATTTGATCTTTGACCTAGGTCTCATATAACTTTGAGAATTTTTTTACTAACCGAGAAGACCGGAGATGAAATGCAGTTTTGTTCTTCCAACCTAGCAAGTCCTTTCTCCTCTATCAGTCAGTTAGTCAGTTCAGTTGCTCAGTCGTGTCTGACTCTTTGTGACCCAATGGATTGTAGCACGCCAGGCCTCCCTGTCCATCAGTAACTCCCAGAGTTTACTCAAACTCATGTCCATTCAGTCCGTGATACCATCCAACCATCTCATCCTCTGTAGTCCCCTTCTCCTCTCATCTTCTATCTTTCCCAGCATTAGGGTCTTTTCAAGTGAATCAGTTCTTCACATCAAGTGGCCAATGTATTGGAGTCTCAGCTTCAACATCAGTCCTTCCAATGTACATTCAGGACTGATTTCCTTTAGGATGGACTGGTTGGATCTCCTTGCTGTCCAAGGGACTCTCAAGAGTCTTTTCCAATACCACAGTTCAAAAGCATAAATTCTTCAGCACTCAGCTTTCTTTACAGTCCAACTCTCACATCCATACATGACTACTGGAAAAACCATAGCCTTGATGAGATGGACCTTTGTTGGCAAAGTAATGTCTCTGTTTTTTAATATGCACTCTAGGTTGGTCATAACTTTTCTTCCAAGGAGTAAGTGTCTTTTAATTTCATGGCTGTAGTTGCTATCTGCAACTACAGATTTTGGAGCTCCCCCCCCCAAAAAAAAATAAATAAATAAATAAAGTCTGCCACTGTTTCCACTGTTTCTCCATCTATTTGCCATGAAGTGATGGGACCAAATGCCATGATCTTCATTTCTGAATGTTGAGCTTTAAGCCAACTTTTTCACTCTCCACTTTCACTTTCATCAAGAGGCTCTTTAGTTCTTCTTCATTTTCTGCCATAAGGGTGGTGTCATCTGCATATCTGAGGTTATTGATATTTTTCCTCTATAGTATCCCTCAATTCTGCTTGCAAACTAAAGGGTACATTCTTTATCTCTTCCCTCCCTTGTAGCTATTTATCAATCACAGCTAATACAACCAAATGGACACTTGCAACTTTAGTTCCAGTCATTCCCTTATACAAATCCAAAAATTCATTGAATACATTTCTTACTATCCAAGTTATCACACATGAGAGTTTGTCCATTTGTATTTTCACTACTATATAGAATATGGAGGCAGAAATTGGAAAAGCATAGAGAGAACTACTGGCAAAGCACCAGTGCAAGCCAATGGTATCAGAGGCTGAGAGAGCAGTGAATTAGGGAACTGTTTAGTAAACTAGAAAATGGAGTGCTATCACCTCCTTCCAATGGAAATACATGTTTTTGTTTTTGTTTTTGTTTTCCTTTTTTAACAACAGCATTCCACTTCCAGGAACTGCATCAATCATATCAATCTGAATGACCCAAAACAATAGCCATTTGTTTGGATCACAGAGCTGCTATTATTGTGGTAATCTGGTCTAAAGTGAAAGTGTTAGTCACTCAGTCCTGTCCAACTCTTTGAAACCCCATGGACTATAGCCTTCCAGGCTCCACTGTCCACAGCATTTAAGAATACTGATGTGAGTAGTCATTCCCTTCTTCAGAGGATCTTTTTGTTATCAAACCCGAGTCTCCCACATTTCAGGGAGATTATATATGGTCTGAGCCACCAGAGAAACCCCCAATCTGATCTAGACCAAGTTTAGATAATCTGAACTGTGTCTACTAATGACTGACATGTTGACTGGTGGTAAATTGTCCCTTGTGGTCTCACTGCCACATGTGGAAGTTGTCTGGGATGACAGTGGCAATTGCACTTGTGCTGCTTATTACCCAGGAGACTAGGTCAAACACGTTCATGCGTGAATGGGCTCCCAAAGCAACAAGAGAGAAAACGTGCAAGCTTTTGCAGGCTTGTAAGGAACTTGCTTAAAGTTACTTCCACCTCATTCTAGCAATCAGCTTCCCAGGTGGCTCAGTGGGTAAAGAATATGCCTGCAATACAGGAGATGCAGACAGATGTGAGTTTGATCCCCAAGTGAGTTTTTGGAGAAACTGAAATGTCACATGGTCATGTTTTCAATCACATCATCAACTGTGGTAAAGAAACTCTACCCTTTAAACTGATATTTTTAAAATGGTCTTAGAACCTAAAACCTACTTATTTTTCTACTGATGTAAGTCTTTTCCTTGATCACTAAAATATCAGCATTTGTGTTAGAAATGATAATCTCTATCCTCATTTGCAAGAAAAAAAAAATACTGAGACTCAAAGAACCGTATCAGATTGACTAAAAATAAAGCACGATTTATAATTTATTGATATTTTAATCTATATGCTATGTTATTCTCAATGTGCTAAATATATTAGTTTGGTCATATATTAAATAACTATACTTAACGAAGAATCCTGCTGTAAGTAACATTTGTTTAATGAATGAATGTGAATGTGTGTGTTGAATTGTCATTCTTTTATAATATATCCTGTACTGATCTGTAGTTGCTATAATCTTTGAGTTAAGAAATGGTATGACAGCTCAATCTAGGTAGCAGTTTCACATAATAATAGCTGAGAACAGTCTACTAGCTGCTTAATAGATATGAGCCAATAATATGATTAGCAATAAAAGTTCATTTCAACATTTAAATTTAACTCTATAGAGCATTGGACTTACAATGTTCTACAGTTACAAAGTAGGGCTGCCCAGGTGGTGCCAGTGGTAAAGAAACTGCCTACCAATGCAGGAAGTGTCAGAGACATGGGTTTGATCCCTGGGTCATGAAGATCCCCTGGACGAGGGCATGACAACCCACTCCAGTACTCTTGCCTAGAGAATCCCATGGACAGAGGAGCCTGGCAGGCTACAGTCCACAGGGTCACAAAGAGTCATACACAACTGAAGTGACTTAGCATACACACAGTTATAAAGTTGGGAACTATGCAGATAATTGAGACTGAAATATTTACTGTTTTAAGTTAATCAAAAATGACAAGATTATTTGTCACAATTAGAATGTAACATTTACTTTATATTGTTGCAATTATAGTGATTTTTTCTGTTTGTACATTGCCATACCTAGGAGATTTTTTATTATTATTATTTAGAATAAGAAAAATAAGGTACAGTAAATAAATGAGTATATTAATGTGTGAGGGCTGCTATAATAGAATACCATAAACTGGGAAATTTAGAATAATATAAATGTTTTGTTTTACAGTTCTGGAGGCCAAAGGTTTGCATCAAGGTGTTGATAGGGCTATGCTCCCTCTGAAGGAGCTGGAGAATCATCTGCTCCAGGCTTCTTGCCAGCTTCCAGGTAGTTCCTTGGCTTGTGCTAATCTTCCCATGACATTCTTCTCATGTGTGTCTACTGCCTCCCTAGGATTAAACAATCGTATTTAGTCCCAAAAACCATTTGTGATCTATAATAGCATGTTGAGTGTTATTTCTATTTAAATTATAAGTATATGCAATCTACCTGTATATAAATTTATAGTTTTTATATAGAAAAATGCAACTATCCCATGTATTGCTTCTTTTTTTTTTTTTCCCCCATGGTTAAAGAATATTTTTCTTATTTTCAAATACATATATATATAAAGTTGTAAAAATATAAATATTAAAATACATAATCACCATTTGGAAAAGAGTAAAACAAAGTTATATAAAATCTGATGTAGGGAAAATCTAGAGTTCATAATAACTAAATTTGAAGTACCTAAAGCTTTAAATTTATATGCTTATTACTTTAGCTTATATGCAGAGTACATCATGAGAAACACTGGACTGGATAAAGCACAAGCTGGAATCAAGATTGCCGTGAGAAATATCATAAACTTCAGATATGCAGATGACACCATCCTTATGGCAGAAAGTGAAGAACTAAAGAGATTCTTGATGAAAGTGAAAGAGGAGAGTGAAAAAGTTGGCTTAAAGCTCAACATTCATAAAACGAAGATCAAGGCATCTGGTCCCATTACTTCATGGCAAATATATAGGATAACAGTGGAAACAGTGGCTGTCTTTATTTTGGGGGGGCTCCAAAATCACTGTAGATGGTGACTGCAGTCATGAAATTAAAAGACTCTTGCTCCTTGGAAGAAAAGTTATGACCAACCTAGAGAGCATATTAAAAGGCAGAGACATAACTTTGCCAATGAAGATCTGTCTAGTCAATGCTATGGTTTTTCCAGCAGTCATGTATGGATGTGAGAGCTGGACTATAAAGAAAATTGAGCGCTGAAGAACTGATGCCTTTGAACTGTGGTGTTGGAGAAGACTCTTGAGAGTCCCTTGAATGCCAAGGAGATCCAATCAGTCCATTTTAAAGGAAATCAGTTCTGAATATTCATTAGAAGGACTGATGCTGAAGCTGAAACTCCAGTATTTTGGCCACCTGATACGAAGCACTGACTCATTAGAAAAGACCTTGATGCTGGGAAAGATTGACGGTGCGAAGAGAAGGGAACAACAGAGGGTAAGATGGTTGGATGGTATCACCAACTCGATGGACATGAGTTTGAATAAACGCTGGGAGTTGGTGATGGACAGGGAGGCCTGGTGTCCTGGAGTCCATGGGGTTGCAAAGATTCAGATACTGAGAAACTGAACTGAACTGAACTGAAAGCTTTAAACGTTACCAAAAATATTGGTTGAATATAATAAATGATTTATGAAATATTAATGATGACAGTGATAATGATACTAGTTTATCTTGATGATCAGTAGTAGGAATCTTAACACTGACATAGGTATGACTCTTCTACATGGTGTAACTCACCTAATGAATGAGGAAAACACATTTGAGTAAGATGTGAGGTTTCTGGATTGCTTTTCCTGCCCTTTATGGTGTACCTTTTGCTGCTGCTGGTATTGACTAGTATAAAAATTTCACACTGTGAATGGATATTTTTCTAAGAAATATTGGCTGCTGCTCATATTATCTTCTGTGACACTGGCAGGATGAAAAACCTAGCAGCAATTCTTCATCCTATAAAGATGACAACATGAGAAATTTCTGTGAATAGTTACTTTGGATGTCATTCAAATCAAGAATATATTAATTTCTCTCATTTGAATGCATTGCTAATCTAGAATAAAAATAGAAGAGTAAAATATATTATGTACTTAAAGCAAAAACTCAGATAGTTACAGATATACAGATTCAGAAGTAACCTTGCAGATTTCATTGTTCTTACCCTTTATAGATCATAAAATTCTCTAAGAATCTTAGAAAAGCTATGCAATCTTGTTCTCAAAATCCACATGTGCACATTGCAGCACAGTTTTAGAAATAATGTTCAGGGATTGCATGGACTTTCTCGAGGCAATCTGTAGACTTTCAATAATTATAGACTTCACATAAAAATATGAATCAATAAATTGTCTTAACTTTTGAAGCAGCTATAATTCAAGAAATTTGGCAAACTTTTGCACATGATATAGTGATTTTAAAGCAATTTGTGAAAACTATATGTTGATTTTTACATTTGTGATTTTATATAAGACTTTCCTTAGTATTAAATTTTTGATCTTTCAATGATTCCTTGAGGATAAATCTAATAAAAAAAATCTAAGAACCATTTTTTTATGTTATTTACTTGCTAAAAATCTATCATTTGTAGTTGAAGTAGAAAATATGAAATGCAAAACAGATGCTCTTCTAGTATCATTGGATTTATTAATCCTAGAGCAATGATTAACCCAGCAAAAAATAGTGTCCTTCACAGAGAAGTATTAGAGAAAACTAATTAGGCTGTGCAGATTTTAATTAGAAAATAAATTCCACTATGACAGGATTTGAAAAACAAAGTTGAAAAGGGTAAAAGCACATTGAAACCTTGTTAAAGGAAATATAGTTGCACCAGAGAAAATCATTAAATTATTAGATTATGATATTTTGATATCATTTGCCCACACTCAATTATATCTGATATGTGTTGTATTAATCACCAAACAAAAATGTACTACTTAATAAAGTCAATTATACACAGGTAGTTTGAATAATTCTCTGAAACGTACAACACTTCAGAAATTGTTGACTATAATGGTAGTTAAGGTTATTTTCTTAACTTTGCTTATTTGTCTTTAGGATTAGTAAATTAGTTATAATATAATGACTGTACAGACCATTTTGTCCACTTTAATATTATAATGAATAGGGAAATAAATATTGAAGTGTTACTGAAAACAGTCTTTGAATTGAACCACATATTAAAAAATAACTTATGTAGGCTCTGCTGCTACTCTGAGCTAATTACCAGTGTCATTTCCATAATTATGCACCATATTCATTTCACAGAGCAATCCTTAGGATGGAAATAACATAATTTAGCATACCCATTTCAGTAAACTGCAGAGTTGAAAATATGCATGAATAAATTTTAAGGTATATGAGTTCTTGGAACAGCAGTGTCACAAAATGTCTGGGAAGTAAACATTAATATCATCAAATTAGTTATTTTAAACAACTTTGAGCTCATGACTTTGCATAAGCCTTTATTTAAATTCAAAACAGTTAAATGTGATTAATGCAAATTCCTTACTCTGAAATCTGTGATTAGATAGATAAAACTAGGTTTAACTTTACCCTATCAAGGAGATACTGATTTAAATATAAGCATTTATCATATATATTTCAAGAAACATACTTTTTTGATTAAAAAAAAAAGACTTCTAAAACATGTTTTTTTAAGCTTAAGAACTGACTTCTCCATGTAGCAGATAAATAAATGATATAATGAATTCAGCAGTAATTAACATGGTTCTTTAGAAACAAAATTTCTTGAGCTGGAATACATCATATTATTTAGTCTCAAAATAGTCTTATGACAAATGAATGACTTATCACTATTTTACAAGTAGAAAAATTCAAACATTAAAGAGGTTAAATGATTTCTGAAGGTAGCACAAAGTGCTAAACAGGGAGGCTGTCCTAGATTCTGGGTCTATCCTGGTTCAAATCTGGTGGACTTTCAACACAATACTTGGACATAACCCTGATATTTCACTTCAAAACATTTGAAGATGTTTTCTGAGAAAATGCACATTGATGTTTTAAGCTAACACAAATTAAGCCCTCAGGGCTTCCCAGGCAGCACTAGTGGTAAAGAAACCCCCTACCACTGCAGGAGACATCAGAGATGGGATTTGATCCCTGGGTCAGCAAGATCCCCTGGAGGAGGGCATGGCAACCCATTTGAGTATTCTTGCTTCAAGAATCCCCATGGACAGAGGAGCCTGGCAGGCTACATATGGTCACAGAGGGTTTGGACACAACTGAAGCGATTTAGCACACAGGCACCCAAGAGGAGAGTCAAAGAGATTAAAAACACATTGGAAAATAACGTTTGGTATTTATCAGTTCCCTTTCCTGCTCCAGTTCCCAATACATTGCCCTTCACATTTTGCTTCAATCTTCTCATTTCACCCATAACTGAATTGATCCCACATGGCATTTTCTAATTTCCTGTGTTCCTGACGAGTTACGTAGGACTATCTCCTATGTTGGTTCCACAATGCTTACAACTGATTGACACACCACTACTTTATGGCTGAGTGAGCAGACTCATAATCTACTGTTAGATTTTAAGAGTTTTGCAAAAGACACACAATACAAATTTTTTTTCCATCCTCTTTCCCAAATCTAAAAGTATATTTCAGTGTAACTCAAGACAAGATCAGAAAAAGCCTCTTCTACAGAGCTTAATTTTTTTCATGACTAGCAACATGAGTTTTCCTAATTGGAATATAGCTGGTGTTTTCTCATTTGAATAATTTCAGTTTATTTGTATTTACCCAATCATTCATTTTGGAGAAGGAAATGGCAATCCACTCCAGCACTCTTGCCTGGAAAATCCCATGGACGGAGGAGCCTGATAGGCTACAGTCCATGGGGTCGCAAAGGGTCGGACACGACTGAATGACTTCACTTTCACTTTTCACTTTCATGCATTGGAGAAGGAAATGGCAACCCACTTCAGTGTTCTTGCGTGGAGAATCCCAGGGACGGGGAAACCTGGTGGGCTGCTGTCTATGGGGTCACACAGAGTCGGACACGACTGAAGCAACTTAGCAGCAGCAATCATTCATTTATAGCTTATTTCTATGAAAATTGGAGATTGTTAAAAGCATTCTTTTGAAAACTGATATATAAAATTAACATTTTAAAATGCATACTATATTGGGATGTTTGCTTTAAAGGTCTTTGATACAATCAGTTAATATTCTAAAACCATATCAGCTAGCATAAAGCACCAGCAAAACATTTTTGTCCTAGTTTGTTCTCATTGCTGTATATACACCCAATCTACCATACTTTGCTAATCATTTGGTTCTATTATCATTGATTTCTTTTTATTTATGAACTCAACATAAGTTTAATATGTGGAATTATTCAGGATAATATCTGTCCTGTGGTTGGTGCTCTAAAAATTCATCTTCCTTTTGTGTATCCCAGCATGAAATGATGTTGTACATTTTTTTAAAAATAAAAATACAGTGTCTTAATTTTTTTTATTAAACAACTATTTTCGACTCCTTCCTATATGTCAAATAATCCGCTAATAACATTATGTAACCTTTAATTTTCACAATAAACTAGTGACAGTGTACTATGAAATGTATAATAATATATTTATGTATTTACATTATTAATCCATTTATTCATTTAGCTGACAACTTCTGCAACTTTCATATGCCACACCAACTACTAGACTATTTACTCATGGTCTCTCTCATGAGGCTTTATTTTTTAGCAATAGAGAATGGTACATAAGCAGAAAATAAATAAATATAATAACTCCTCTGAATAAAGTGTGTAGAGGAATCACTCAAGCACTGATAATGGAAGAGCCTATTAGAGGGGAAATGAAATCATAACTAGTAGCCATGTATATGAATAGCTATTAGAGTCAACTCTTAACATGGTCAATGGTTAATAATAATAAAAAGTAAATCAATACTCCAATTACTTTTATTCTTACCATTTCATTTCTAGTTAGTACAGAAGAGTAAATTGACCCTATTTCTCAAGTGATGCTATAGTTTTTATATTTCAAACACTAACCATAAAATACCATTAATACAAGGTCTACAGAAACATGTATTTTTTGTTTGTTTGTTCATTTTGTTTTGTTTTGATTCTTAGGCACTGGGAAGATAATATCTTAGTCTGTGGTACTAAAACAGATTTGTACCTAACTTAACTGTAATGAATTTTAAAATTGAATGGAAATAGTTAGCAATTATTAGAGTTTCATCCAAGAATCCCTCATTTTTTACTTCTCTAGTAAAATCACGTTATCTTGAATTGGAAGGATACTACTCATCCAAGGAGATTACTTATTAAAGTACGCATTTTTTTATGTGATCTTTGAAATTTATCTAGGTAAATATAAAGCTTGAGAGATTAAATCTGATAAGTCTTGATGGTAAAACGATAAGATATAAAGACTTGAATTCAGCAAACAAGGTGTTCTCTTTCTCCATTTCACTCCAGTGCTATCACCTAGACCATTTTTTTTTTTAATTTACAATGTAAGAATTAAAGGTAGACATACTTGTTTCAACAACTAGATGTTATGAATGAAGCACAACCAAAGGTCTGATGTCTTGCACTTCTATAATCTCACATCAAGCAGTCATTAGCAAAAGCATTTTCTACTAGTCAATATTGTTTGAAGTCAGATAAATTCTATAGTCAGGAAACTTAGATTGTATGGGTGCACATGAAGAATAGTGCACTGAGTTGTCCATTATCAAAATGTCTGAGGTTAAGTGGAGAATTGCACTGAACAACATCTAAAATCTAATTTCCTAGACAGGAGGAGAGGCAGCTAACTGTCTTTTACAGAAAATTCATTTATTTACAATTACCTTCCACTTTTAAGTTTTCTAACATCTGGCAGCATCAGTCTTCTAATTTTATAAATGACTGAACTATTAGACAAATTTCATTTTTTTTTTCACTTTTTCTTGTGAATTATCTGGACGATAGTTACAAAATTCTTTTGTTTTTGTTTTTCTGAAAATCCCAAGGCTTCACAAACTGTAATCAAAGTGGCAATGTGAAAAAGTAATAGGTTTGGATAACAGCTATTCACTCCTGAATTTTACATCAGCATTCAAAAGTCTTATCAATATTGTCAGTGTCAAGAGGTATGCTAGTTGGCAAAATGATTTCTTTAAGAATTGCAATCTTCAGCTTCGTAAATTAGAAAAAATTCTAAAGAAAAAAAGAGTGGAACTGTACAGGTATGCCCAATTTGGCAATTGCCAAGTTGTTAGATGAATGTATGGAACTATGTATTCTCAACAATGAAAGTAATTTTTCCTCTAGCTAAGCAAAGTTTATATTCTTGGAGCATATATAAAACACATATATGAATTAGAGATATTAAGAATATAATGTGAGTTTAAATACATTGTATTCTATTATAGAATTCACAGATTTAGCTTATCTATCCATCTATTTTATCATCTATTATTGATCTAAATCTAGATGTAATATAGTGATAATCCAACTTAGATATGAAGTGGACTCAAGGAAAAAATGTACAGGAAAATGTTAATAAACAAAACAGGAATTTGATCTGGAAAATATGGATAAAAATACCAAATGAAGAAAAACATAAGTAACAAAGGGAATGTTGCTATTGATTAAGGGAAAGACTCAAAACTGATTGTCTGGGATCGAATCTCAGCTTTAAAACTGAATTTGTATATGACTTGGGCAAGTTTCCTGATTTTAAAAGTCCCACAGATTATAGTAAGAATTTAGTAAATTAACATATACAAGGACATAAGAACAATGCCTATTGTTTAATAAAAGCAATATCTTTATTATTATAAAATACTCAAGTAATAAAGAATCAATGGCTGCTATGGCTGAGTTTAAATATAGGACAGCTCTTTCTAGTAATAAGAGTGGACAAAAGTAAGTGGAAACTTCAATTTTTTAAAATAGTTTCTTTATCAGAAATTCTATCTTCTCATGCAAAAATTCCTAGCCCATAGAACTGTAAAAATTGTAAAGTATATAAATTACAATCTGACAATATTTAGTATTTTAACTGTTTCTATTATTATTTTTATTATATGATTCTTTTCAGAGAAGGCGATGGCACCCCACTCCAGTACTTTGCCTGGAGAATCCCATGGACGGAAGAGCCTGGTAAGCTGCAGTCTATGGGGTCGCAAAGAGTCGGACACGACTGAGCAACTTCACTTTCACTTTTCACTTTCATGCATTGGAGAAGGAAATGGCAACCCACTCCAGTGTTCTTGCTTGGAGAATCCCAGGGACGGGGGAGCCTGGTGGGCTGCTGTCTCTGGGGTTGCACAGAGTCGGACACGACTGAAGCGACTTAGCAGCATCAGCAGCAGCAGCAGCATGGTTCTCTTTATTATAAAAGACCATAATAAAATTTGGGATTACCAAAGATTGTTTTATGTTTCTGTTTTTACTTATTATGGATCTTCTTGGGTTAATTTATGACTTCAAAAGTTTATGTTGTAATTAGAAAAATAATATTTAAAATGCCAAGAACATATCTTCTAAAACACATAACGTTGGAAATTTTCTAAGTGTCTTTTTATAAAGGTTGAAGTAACAAATGTTTAAATGCAATACAATAAATATAATTTCTGAGAGGGTTTAAATTAACACATAACAATATAGTCCAAGACCATAGCTTGCGTTTCATTTGTCATTTCTCACAAGAGTTTTTAGATGGCAATTGTTTAGCAGAGGATTTAAGCCTGACTCTCAGAAGAGTTGCTGAAAGTGTGAAAGTGAAAGTGTTAGTCACTAAGTCACGCTCCACTCTTTGTGACCCCGTGGACTGTAGCCTGACAGGCTTCTTTGTTCCTGGAATTCTTCAGGCAAGAATACAGGAGTGGGTTGCCATTTCCTTCTCCAGGGGATCTTCTTGACCCAGGGATCAAACCCCAGGCTCCTGCAAGGGTCCTTTTGCAGGCAAACCCTTTACCATCTGAGCCACATAAGGGGCCACAATAAGAGTTACTCGAATTTTGTTACTCAGTGATAGTAGTTAACTGTACTTAGAAACCTTGCAATATAAAGTTGTGCTTGTGAATACATATGAGTGTTTTTCCTTGAATATCAGGTATCAAACAAGGTTATAAACCTCATTGTCTCCATATAAAAGTGAACAAAATCAGCATCTCTCTTCAAGGAAAAAAGTCATGATTTACATCAATAAATATATAAACTCTTGTACAGTCCACAAATTTTACATGATAGCCTGGAGCCAAAATAGTTTCAATCTGGACTTTTCTTATGAAAGTTGTCATTAACTCTCTACCTGTACTATAGCAGATTTTCAGCATTGCACTATTCAAATGTGAAATTTAGAGAAAGAATTTTTTACTTAATGCTACTTATCCTAGAATGTATGGAATAAAAGTGAGTATCATAATAACTAAAAAAACCAACAAACAAAAATTTTACTATATAAGGCAATAAGACTTGAACTCCATATCAAGGTGTATTTTGAAGGATAATTTATTGTGTTTTATGTAGTAAACAATGTTAACATTCCTTCTTCAATACAGTAGCTAGTCACTCATTTTTATTTGAGAAGATTTGCAGTTCATAAATGTAAGAATATGCTATGCTTTGTGGGGTCAAAAGTGATTTAAAATAATATGGACAGAAGGGAAATAGATTGGTGGGTGTCTGGCATCTCTTTTCCCCACTAAGATTTTCATTTTATTGTTCAGGATCAGTACTGAGATCAGTTTCTTTCTTATCCCTGAGTCTCGAAGCATTATTAAAATTCAACACTGAGGCATATATTACTAGCTAACATTTTCTATTGAGTTAGTATAGATTAGGTAGTAAACAGTTTCTGCCCACAGAGTCAAAAGGCAATGAAAAATCAATAAAAGTTTCAACTGCTCTTATTTTATTCTTGATGAAATTCTCCAGAAATTGTGTGTGTCGCATAGATAAATAATTGAATTGTGGGTATAAAATCCACTAGATTTTACTATAAAATTATTGCATAAAATATATGAGTTTTAAAAAGGAAATGACACCACTATTATTGGCCTTGCCTGAATACTAAAATATAAATGCTTCTTGATTGGTTGGGCTATTTCTCTTTTGAAACAAAAATCAACATGAGCTATGCTTTAAGTGCTTCTCTGTGAGACAATAGCTACAGAAGGGGGAAAAACAAACAAACAAACAAACAAAACAAAAAAAAAAAACAACTTTGACAAGTCTTCAAATCTAAACTTAGGAGTCTTTGTATTTATACCTGAAAGTAAAAGGATTAGTGGGAAGGATGATAACTTCAGCTCAGTTCAGTTCAGTTCAGTTGCTCAGTCATGTCTGACTCTTTGCGACCCCATGAATTGCAGCACGCCAGGCCTCCCTGTCCATCACCAGCTCCTGAAGTTCACTCAAAGTCATGTCCATCAAATCAGTGATGCCATCCAGCCATCTCATCCTGTGTCATCCCCTTCTCCTCCTGCCGCCAATCCCTCCCAGCATCAGAGTCTTTTCCAATGAGTCAACTCTTCACATAAGGTGGCCAAAGTACTGGAGTTTCGCTTCAGCATCATTGCTTCCAAAGAACACCCAGGACCGATCTCCTTCAGAATGGACTGGTTGGATCTCCTTGCAGTCCAAGGGACTCTCAAGAGTCCTCTCCAACACCATAGTTCAAAAGCATCAATTCTTCGGCTCTCAGCTTTCTTCACAGTCCAACTCTCACATCCATACATGACCACTGGAAAAACCATAGCCTTAACTAGATGGACCTTTGTTGGCAAAGTAATGTCTCTGCTTTTGAATATGCTATCTAGGTTGGTCATAACTTTCCTTCCAAGGAGTAAGCGTCTTTTAATTTCATGGCTGCAATCACCATCTGCAGTGATTTTGGAGCCCAAAAAAATAAAGTATGACACTGTTTCCACTGTTTCCCCATCTATTTGCCATGATGTGATGGGACCAGATGCCATGATCTTTGTTTTCTGAATGTTGACCTTTAAGCCACCTTTTTCACTTTCCTCTTTCACTTTCATCAAGAGGCTTTTTAATTCCTCTTCAATTTCTGCCATAAGCGTGGTGTCATCTGCATATCAGAGGTTATTGATATTTCTCCTGGCAATCTTGATTCCAGCTTGTGCTTCTTCCAGCCCAGCGTTTCTCATGATGTACTCCGCATATAAGTTAAATAAACAGGGTGACAATATACAGCCTTGATGTCCTCTTTTCCCTATTTGGGACCAGTCTGTTGTTCCATGTCCAGTACTAACTGTTGCTTCCTGACCTGCACATAGGTTTCTCAAGAAGTAAGAATGATAACTTAGAACACGTATTTTAAAAATGATTTTCAGAATACTCTGTAAAACTACTCCATACTCCACCTCACTTTTAATACATTGTCCTAGAGGAAAGGAAAGGTAGGTGAAAATGGTCAGGCATATCGGACTCTTTGGAGCCCCATGGACTGTAGCTTACCAGGCTCTTCCATCCATGAGATTTTCCAGTCAAGAGTACTGGAGTGGGTTACCATTTCCTTCTCCAGAGGACCTTCCCGACTCAGCTATGGAACCTGGATCTCCCGCATTTCGCACAGACGCTTTACCATCTGAGCCACCAGGGAAGCAAAGTAAATCGTGTCCCTGGGTTGTCCTAGAGAAGGAAATTGTAAAAAAAAAAAAAAAAAAAAAGACAACAGTACATCAGGGAAAGAAAAGTTAATGCGGAAGTAGACAACAGGTGTAATAACATCACAAAAAGTAAAAGGCACTCTTAAAAAAAGTTTGAGACAAAAACAATCAGTATATCTAAAGGGATACAATGGAAACTATTAACTGAAAGAAAGCAGGAGTGAAAAAAACCTCTATTTATTTAGCCTAAAGAATCATCTAAGGACTAAAGTAAAAGTTTATTATTATTTGCTGTGGTGTGGCATGGGGTTTGCTTGTGTGGCCGGGATTCTATTGTTTACGAATATACTATTGTGCTTATCTATTTAGGTTTACTTCTATGTGATCTCTTCCCATCCAGACAGATAAAGATATTTGCTTTAGAGAGGTTCAGATTATTATGAAAGTTATTAAAAGGAAAAGAGAAGACAAATGCTCAACTTTGGACTTCAAAAATAAAATTTCCAAATATGCAAAATATTATAATCATTAAAGCCAGGCTTTATTTAGAGAAAAAGAGAAAAAAATATTTTATAGCTCAAAAATAGTTTAACTGTAGACATCAAGATAGAAAATTGACCAATTGAGAAATTATACAATTTTAACAATTCATAGATTAAAGGGAAAATAAAAAATGACACAAAGGAAGGCCTAAAAGAAAAGGGGGTTGGTAGAGTCTTTCCTCTATGATTCAGAGGGAAAGTAAGGAGCTTGTATTATATAGGTGAAACCAGCTCTAGGCTGTGTTAATGTTAACATGAGTACTAATATTGAATTTGATGAATACAGGTGGTGGGCCATTGATTTTCAAGTGTAGTCCATAGATCCCTAGGGACCCATGAGATGTTCTCAAGGTGTCTTCCAGGTTTAGGAAAAATACTAAGAAATTATTTGCTTTTTGAAATTATATTGACATTTGCACTCATGGTGGAAAAAACAGTGTTGTGTAACAATACATGCTTTTTCAAGATTCAAAATATGGTACCAAAATCATACTGAATCATACTGAATTCTTCACTACCACACATACAAAGTAAAAAAAAAAAAAAAAAAAAAAGTAAAAAAAAACCTCTCATCTAAGACTGTTAATTAAACAGCAATAGAAAATTATTAATTTTATTAAACATTGACTCTTGAATGTCATCTTTATATTTTATGTGTGGCACAAATATAATTCTGTGTAGCTCAGTTCTGCCATATACATACCAGTACCATGACTTTCTCTAGAAAGTGTGTTAGTTGCTCATTCTAACTCTTTGTGGCCCCATGGACCATAGCCCACCAGGTTCTGATGTCCATGAAATTTACCAGGCAAGAATACTAGAGTGGGTTGCCATTTCCTTCTCCAAAACACACTTGTAAAATAGTCTGAGTTTCAATCTCAACTGTTTTTTCCATGAAATAACATTTTTGTTTGAAAAACAATTTACCAACTATAATGATTTGGACCTTGGCATCTAGCAGTTTTTTAAAACAGGAATGAAGTGAATCTGACACTTGAAGGAAAAAGATATAACTAACAGTGCTCATTGACAATGGCAATCATTTTTATGGTAATATTCATAGCTAATTTGTATATCTAGATACTCGCTGTCCATTGCCTAATGAAATTTCTAAAAGTAGAACTCTAAAAAGCTTATATTCATCACTATTGTGACTTTGACAGCTTCTCAATGCTTAGAATTTTCTGATGAGATTGATGGAGACATTAACATTTATGATCTTTTAAAATATATGTTATAATAAAATATGTCAACCTTGAAGATATGTATAATTTAGTGAACCAATATTTTCCAAATGAGCAACCCATGATGTTACAAAATTATGCAATAATAAAACCTCTATTCAAAGTGCAAGATAGACCAATAGTTTTTAATGAAGCCAAGTATCAAAGAACTTAATAGTTTCAGATAATATATCACATCTAAATTTTAAGAAATTATCACTTGTTGAGTTTCGGCACAGTGTCAAAAAATATCTCCAGTCATCAGAAAAGAATACTGGAACAGTTGCAGAGGTACATCACTTCAGTCAATCTTCAAGGAAAAAAAAAAAAAAATGAAGTGTAGAGGAGCCTTCAGATGGTACAATCTCTGAGATTCACTTCAACAAGGCTGAAGGCTTAAGCATTGCTCTATGCCAGTTGCTCCCCATCAGTGACTGAGGAGTGTAGATTCCAGAGCTGTACCATTATGTCTGAGATGGAACTCCACTAATTGTCAGTCTTTACTCTGATGCTCCTCATTCATTTAGCCAAAATTATTAAACGCTACACTGGTATCTGAGATCTTCCTCCCAGATCCTTTTTCCTTCACTTTCTCTTTTCTTCCTGCCCAGTATCACAGTCTGCAAGTCCTCTCTGGCTTATCTTACTCTCTTTCCTTTTTATCTCTCACAGACATCTCTTTTAATAAATATCTTGTATTTCTATATTTGCATCTCCTGCCTGGGGGACATTTTCTGTTACATGATCCAAATGTATTTCCATTTCCAACTATATAAATATGTATGTAGAGTGGATTTTCATCATGTATGCCAACCGACATGCATATCACAATAGATTGGTGAAAACAGATATGAAAATTCAGCCCTCTTTGTTGTGCCAGATATTGAAAGATTTGCAAAACCACAAGATAATACCACTCTTGTAACAAATTTACAGGAGTATAGATTTTTTTTCATAAAAATATTTTATTTATGTTAGCATAATGAGTTTTTTTTTTGCTATTTTAAGATAGTTAATGTATATTTTAAAACATGTAAATCAAGTATATATTTGCTTTGTTGGTGGTGGTGGTGTTGCAACAAATTACCACAAATTTAGTGGTTCAAAATAACATAAATTTATTATTTTCCAGTTCTAGATGTAAGACATCTGAGGTAGCTGTTAGTCAATTAAAATCAAGGTTTTCCCAAGGTTATGTCCATTCTTAAGACTCTAGGAGAGAATTCACTTCTTTACCTTTTCTAGCTGATAGAGACGGACCTTATTCCTTGGCTCTGAGCCCCTTTCTGGCAATTGCATTGCTTGTACCTCTGCATCAGTCATCACATCTTCTTCTCTGAGTCACACTCTGCCTTTACTGCCTCCCTCTTCCATCTTTCAAGGATCTTATGCTTACATTGAGCCTACAAAGATGATATAGGACTATCTTCCTCTCTCAAAACCCTAAACTTAATCACATTTCAAAGTCCTTTTTATATTTATAATAAAGCATAGTCACAGGTTCCAAAAATTAAGTCATGAGCACCTTTGAAAGGGTATACTATTCTACCTAACACACAGTGTAAAAATAAAAGTGTTTAAGAAGGTAAGAAGGTATGACATGGGCTTGATAACCATGTTACTAATGGAGTAAGGATGGAAAAGAGTATAGGATGTCACCATTGCAATTCTTTTTACGGCTAAGCACATTTTTGGTAGATGGTTAGTTGTAAATGATGAAATAAAGAAATAATATCAAATAGTCATTCTTTTAGAACCAGAAGACAGAATTCTTAATCCATTCACTCCAATTTAAAAGGCCATTTCTCATACTAACCATTTATCTCATGAAAAATTATGTCTACTAATGCACTGAATCATATAGGAAAATATCCTTATTCCCTTTCATTTGGAATTAAACTAAAGATTTTCCTCTAATTTTAAATGTTGTAGAAACTGAACAATGAATTTTTTTCTACAACAAAGAAATTTAATTCATTTAGTCTCACTTTTGACTCTTGAAGAAAAATATATTTACCCTAGAGACTAAGGGAGATGGAGGTGACATAGGGTGATGATGAGGAAACCTTGACATTTACCAATCGTCATTTATCAGTATCCAAAATATCTTGAACTGAAGTTAGGCTACAGGTTAACTTCCTTCTTCAAGTATGTTTCCAATAACGAATTATTTTCAGTTTGACCTGAAAGTCACTGAAAAAATTATTCTATGGATCTATATACTATGTCAGAAATATCAGTGTGATATGAGTTTTACTTGAGGATACAAAATTATGGAGCTCTGTAGTCATAGATAAATCACTCAACTACTTTAAGTTTCAGTGTCTCCATGTCAGATGACAATTATTTCCCTCTGTCCTTTCAGGATTGTTGGACTAACCAGTGCCATCATTTCTGTGAAAGTGATTTTTACCTTTTTAAAAAAACATTGACAGCATTGTTATTAATCAGGAAGCTTCTATGCATTAACTTTTCCTACTCTCTAAATGAATATTATTGTATTAATATTTCAAAGATCAAGTATGTTATTTACTATCAAACACAAAAGGTGATATTATTTCACTAGGTCCTGGGTTAGGATTATAAGTGAATCATTTTTCTAAATCACATTTTAGTCATGTTCCTTAAACTTTCAATTACTTCAAAGGATAAAATTATTTTCTTTTGAAAAAAAATATCTTCAGATTATTTCCAGGTGTTTTTCCAAAGACTAAAGTTAAATTTTAAAGTTAACTGTGAAAAGAGACAAAGATGGTCACTACATAATGATCAAAGGATCAATCCAAGAAGAAGATATAACAATTATAAACATATATGCACCCAACACGGGAGCACGGCAGTATGTAAGACAAATGCTAACAAGTATGAAAGGAGAAATTAACAATAACACAATAATAGTGGGAGACTTTAATACCCCACTCAAACCTATGGATAGATCAACTAAACAGAAAATTAACAAGGAAACACAAACTTTAAACAATACAATAGACCAGTTAGACCTAATTGATATCTATAGGACATTTCATCCCAAAACAATGAATTTCAACTTTTTCTCAAGTGCACATGGAACCTTCTCCAGGATAGATCACATCCTGAGCCATAAAGCTAGCCTTGGTAAATTCAAAAAAATTGAAATCATTCCAAGCATCTTTTCTGACCACAATGCAGTAAGATTAGATCTCAATTACAGGAGAAAAACTATTAAAAAATCCAACATATGGAGGCTGAACAACACGCTGCTGAATAACCAACAAATCACAGAAGAAATCAAAAAAGAAATCAAAATTTGCATAGAAATGAATGAAAATGAAAACACAACAACCCAAAACCTGTGGGACACGGTAAAAGCAGTCCTAAGGGGAAAGTTCATAGCAATACAGGCACACCTCAAGAAACAAGAAAAAAGTCAAATAAATAACCTAACTCTACACCTAAAGCAACTAGAAAAGGAAGAAATGAAGAACCCCAGTGTTAGTAGAAGGAAAGAAATCTTAAAACTTAGAGCAGAAATAAATGCAAAAGAAACAAAAGAGACCATAGCAAAAATCAACAAAACCAAAAGCTGTTTTTTTGAAAGGATAAATAAAATTGACAAACCATTAGCCAGACTCATCAAGAAACAAAGGGAGAAAAAATCAAATCAATAAAATTAGAAATGAAAATGGAGAGATCACAACAGACAACACAGAAATACAAAGGATCATAAGAGAGTACTATCAACAATTATATGCCAATAAAATGGACAACGTGGAAGAAATGGACAAATTCTTAGAAAAGTACAACTTTCCAAAACTCGACCAGCAAGAAATAGAAAATCTTAACAGACCCATCACAGGCACGGAAATTGAAACTGTAATCAAAAATCTTCCAGCAAACAAAAGCCCAGGTCCAGACGGCTTCACAGCTGAATTCTACCAAAAATTTAGAGAAGAGCTAACACCTATCCTGCTCAAACTCTTCCAGAGAATTGCAGAGGATGGTAAACTTCCAAACTCATTCTATGAGGCCACCATCACCCTAATACCAAAACCTGACAAAGATCCCACAAAAAAAGAAAACTACAGGCCAATATCACTGATGAACATAGATGCAAAAATCCTTAACAAAATTCTAGCAAACAGAATCCAACAACACATTAAAAAGATCATACACCATGACCAAGTGGGCTTTATCCCAGGGATGCAAGGATTCTTCAATATCCACAAATCAATCAATGTAATACACCACATTAACAAATTGAAAAATAAAAATCATATGATTATTTCAATAGATGCAGAGAAAGCCTTTGACAAAATTCAACATCCATGTATGATAAAAACTCTCCAGAAAGCAGGAATAGAAGGAACATACCTCAACATAATAAAAGCTATATATGACAAACCCACAGCAAACATTATCCTCAATGGTGAAAAATTGAAAGCATTTCCTCTAAAGTCAGGAACAAGACAAGGGTGCCCACTTTCACCATTACTATTCAACATAGTTTTGAAGTTTTGGCCACAACAATCAGAGCAGAAAAAGAAATAAAAGGAATCCAAATTGGAAAAGAAGAAGTAAAGCTCTCACTGTTTGCAGATGACATGATCCTCTACATAGAAAACCCTAAAGACTCCACCAGAAAATTACTAGAACTAATCAATGACTATAGTAAAGTTGCAGGATATAAAATCAACACCCAGAAATCCCTTGCATTCCTATACACTAATAATGAGAAAACAGAAAGAGAAATTAAGGAAACAATTCCATTCACCATTGCAACGGAAAGAATAAAATACTTAGGAATATATCTACCTAAAGAAACTAAAGACCTATATATAGAAAACTATAAAACACTGGTGAAAGAAATCAAAGAGGACACTAACAGATGGAGAAATATACCATGTTCATGGATTGGAAGAATCAATATAGTGAAAATAAGTATACTACCCAAAGCAATCTATAGATTCAGTGCAATCCCTATCAAGCTACCAACAGTATTCTTCACAGAGCTAGAACAAATAATTTCACAATTTGTATGGAAATACAAAAAACCTCGAATAGCCAAAACGATCTTGAGAAAGAAGAATGGAACTGGAGGAATCAACCTACCTGACTTCAGGATCTACTACAAAGTCACAGTTATCAAGACAGTATGATACTGGCACAAAGACAGAAATATAGATCAATGGAACAAAATAGAAAGCCCAGAGATTAATCCACGCACATATGGACACCTTATCTTTGACAAAGGAGGCAAGAATATACAATGGATTAAAGACAATCTCTTTAACAAGTGGTGCTGGGAAAACTGGTCAACCACTTGTAAAAGAATGAAACTAGAACACTTTCTAACACCATACACAAAAATAAACTCAAAATGGATTAAAGATCTCAACATAAGACCAGAAACTATAAAACTCCTAGAGGAGAACATAGGCAAAACACTCTCTGACATACATCACAGCAGGATCCTCTATGACCCACCTCCCAGAATATTGGAAATAAAAGCAAAAATAAACAAATGGGACCTAATTAACCTTAAAAGCTTCTGCACATCAAAGGAAACTATTAGCAAGGTGAAAAGACAGCCTTCAGAATGGGAGAAGATAATAGCAAATGAAGCAACTGAAAAACAACTAATCTCGAGAATGTACAAGCAACTCCTACAGCTCAACTCCAGAAAAATAAATGACCCAATCAAAAAATGGGCCAAAGAACTAAATAGACATTTCTCCAAAGAAGACATACAGATGGCTAACAAACACATGAAAAGATGCTCAACATCACTCATTATCAGAGAAATGCAAATCAAAACCCCTATGAGGTACCACTTCACGCCAGTCAGAATGGCTGAGATCCAAAAGTCTACAAGCAATAAATGCTGGAGAGGGTGTGGAGAAAAGGGAACCCTCTTACACTCTTGGTGGGAATGCAAACTAGTGCAACCACTATGGAGAACAGTGTGGAGATTCCTTAGAAAACTGGAAATAGAACTGCCTTATGATCCAGCAATCCCACTGCTGGGCATACACACTGAGGAAACCAGAAGGGAAAGAGACACGTGTACCCCAATGTTCATCGCAGCACTGTTTATAATAGCCAGGACATGGAAGCAACCTAGATGTCCATCAGCAGATGAATGGATAAGAAAGCAGTGGTACATATACACAATGGAGTATTACTCAGCCATTAAAAAGAATACATTTGAATCAGTTCTAATGAGGTGGGTGAAACTGGAGCGTATTTTACAGAGTGAAGTAAGCCAGAAAGAAAAACACCAATACAGTATACTAATGCATATATATGGAATTTAGAAAGATGGTAACAATAACCCTGTGTACGAGACAGCAAAAGAGACACTGATGTATAGAACAGTCTTATGGACTCTGAGAGAGAGGGAGAGGGTGGGAAGATTTGGGAGAATGGCATTGAAACATGTAAAATATCATGTATGTAACGAGTTGCCAGTCCGGGTTTGATGCACGATACTGGATGCTTGGGGCTGGTGCACTGGGACGACCCAGAGGGATGGAATGGGGAGGGAGGAGGTAGGAGGGTTCAGGACGGGGAACACATGTATACCTGTGGCGGATTTATTTTGATATTTGTCAAAACTAATACAATTATGTAAAGTTTAAAAAATAAAATTAAAGTTAAAAAAATAGAAAAAAGAAAAAAAAATAAAGTTAACTCTGTTGAGAAGATATTGTGTTATTGAGTAGCTTGTGCAATATATTCAATTTCAATAAAACTCATGTCAAGATTTTGTTTAATTTTAGAGGGGGAAATATAAATTCAGTTTAATGCTTTTTCTGATATATACATCTTTTTCAAATAAGACATGAAAAAAAATTTGTTTACAATTATATGGTAGAAGGGTTCAAGAAGCAGGTTTTCCAAATATTTTCTAATTGACAACACGCCAGGCTTATGGATTTTTATCTTTATTCTGAGGATCATGAAGTACCTAGTTAACTTAATTGTTTAATGGAATGTGTGAAATTTTTATATATAAACATATGCATACTTTCCCTGGTGGCTCACATGGTAAAGCGTCTGCCTGCAATGCTGGAGACCCAGGTTCGATCTCTGGGTCAGGAAGAGCCCCTGGAGAAGGAAATGGCAACCCACTTCAGTACTCTTGCCTGGGAAATCCCATGGACAGAGGAGCCTGATAGGCTACAGTCCATGGGGTTGCAAAGAGTCAGACACGACTGAATGACTACTTTACAGGCTTTATGCATACTTTCTAATATTAATTATAAAGTTAAAAACATTTTAATTCTAGTTTCTGGTCTCAACCAAGTGATTATCATCTATATTATCTCATACAATCTACCTTCTTTTCATAGCAACTATTACCCAGGGAGCAGCCCAGTTGAGATGATCTCTTTGTGGGGAAGGCCACCCTTATTAACCAACTGCCTTACTGAAGTATGGCACAGGAGAGATGAGAGAGGCAGAGTCAGAAACTTTTCAAGTTGATTTTTTTTTATTGTGGTTAAAATATACAGAAAACATTTACCATTTTAATAATTTTAAATGTCCAATTCATTTTAATGACATAAGTGCATTCACTAATGCTATCAACCCATTGTTATGCAGCTGTCATCACTATTCATATCCAGAACTGTTCGTTACCTCCAACTAAAGCTCTGTACCCATTAAACATAATGCCCTGTTCAACCCTTCCTCCCATTCCCGTGGCAACTGTTATTTTATTTTCCATCTCTGTAAATTTGATTATTTTTAAAGGTCATTTCAAATGAAAAATAACAGATGCTTAAGGATGAGAGGGAATGTGGAATATCCATCAAATATCCTTATTACCAGTCCAAAGCTCTCTAGTGTTTGCAATCTCATTGTCAGACTATAGATGGTCTAAAAAGGTGAATACAAAACCCAGATTAATTTCAGGACAACATTATGATGTTGTTTTAAGAGTAAAATGATTGGACTGGACTAGTAACAGTTGTGCTAGGCAGAATTCTAAAATAACTTTCAAGATTTCCTACACTGTCCTTTCCTCTTCCGTGTAATTCCTAGTAGCTTAAATAGGGTTTCATTTCATAACATAATGTTATGTTCTCTACAATTCAGCTCAAAATAGGAATATTTTCAAATTAATCACATGATTCCTTTAAAAGCAGAGTCTTCTCCTCTGGGTGGCAAAAGAGGAAGTCACAGATTTAAAGTGTGAGATGGATTCCAAATGCCATGACTGGCTTGAAATTGGAAGGGGTCATTTGACGGGAAATGTGGGTGGGTTCTAGGAACTGAGAGCAGTCTCCTACTGACAGACAGCCAGGAAGTAGGGACCTCAGTCTCCTAACCTCTAGATAGGAATATATCAAAAATATGATTGGAAGTGAATTTTCTTCCACAACTCAGCTTGTCCAACACCTTGGCCTGGGAATACTCTGAGTAGAGAATTCAGCTACATTAAAGCTAGACTTACAACTTGCAGAACTCAGGACTGGTCATTGGGTACACTTATTTTATTTGTGATAATGTATTATGCACAAAAAGAAAGAAATGCATAGCATAGCCCAAAAAGATGTCAAAAGTGGTGAGGCACTATTAGTAGTCCCTGGAAGGGGTCTAAAGTCTGATGTAGTCAATTCGCCAGGGAAGAGAGGGGCTACACCTCATATAATGTGGTTTTCTTCATAGAGGCAAACAGGCCAAACTTTGGCAGCAGTCATGATTGCATGCAGTGGTGGCTTCTGTATAATAACATATAGTCCTTTACTGGGTGCCTTGCACTGCCACATTTAGTCCAATGAGCACACAAGCATCATGCTGTAACATGATCAGTGCTAACTTGATAAGCAGCCTGATTTCAGTTAGTCTCCTCAGAGGAGGGGCCTTTATCATGGGTATCTATATGAGTGATGCAGACTCTGCAATCAGTAGCCTCAACAATATTATTTAACAGTTTGAGACCTCAAACAGGATATCTTTAATTTGCTAGTCCATAGTATTTAATGTGGCAGACTAGATATTGGCAATAATCCAAGTCAGTAAAAATGTAATAGAGTTCATCAGTGGCAACAGTGATCAGGGTTAAGAGAATTCCCTTTATTTCTGACAAGTGACCAGAACAATCATGCCAGATTTTAGTCTGACATGGTTGACACCCAGGTTGAACAACAGTGGAATCATGATAGGCGCTATCTAGTTTTAACTTGCAAAATCAACAGTGATTTGGGGCCAGATATTTAGGAAAACCTGTGTCAATCAAGGCTTACATAGAGCCAGTGCCTCTTCTTCAGCTGATAAAATGTGACATAAGATTTCTTTCAAAGGGATAGCTGCCATCCCATAATACAAAATTAAAATGGCACTAGGGCCATTTATACTCTTGAACTTTCTTTCGAAAAGTGAGCTTGGCTGGATCCTTCATGTATTGTTAGCCTTTAGTCAGAGTTGACCCATCTCAAAATAGTGATACCAGACAAGAGAGCCACAGGCTGTTCATGGGTCAAACATTCAGCTTTATGGAAATATCAGGAGTGGGCTAGTAACTGCTTTACCAAAGGGATTTCCCTGGTGGCTGTGTGTGCAATGCATGCAACCCCCCAGGATGCCTCTGGGTGGAGGTGACCTTCTATTGCCAGAGGCTGTAATCAGAGGTGCATATCTAAGGGGATTATATTTTTGTGGGATCTTAAAAGTACAAAGAACCACAACTGAGGTCAACTTCCACCATAGCTGAGTAACTCTCGCACCAAGCTAAAAATCCTGATTTCTGGGTAATCCATATGAAGGGTCAAGTAAAATGTCTATGTGAGGCATGCATTGTCTGCAATAGTCAAAGAATTTATATGGTGATTATCCTCTTTTTGGTGCTAGAAGGCCAACGATGTAACAGAGGAATTTTCAAATGTTCAAAAACCTGTGCTTGGTGAGTAGGAACCTGATTTGTGTTGGGGTTTATCGAGCTCCTCTTTTATTCGAGATATGATAATACTACATTCACAATGGAGACTGAAGTTTCCGACTTGGCCACCAACTGGAGCTAGTCTATGTGGTGAAAGCTTTGGATTCAGAGAGTATAGGCTTTTGTGCCATATTATGAACCCTCAGTAGTGTCCAATCCCAGAGAAGTTTAAATATTCATAGGGGAGCATTGCAGATGTTCTCTGGGGGCCTTTTCAAATGAATATGACAGACATAATACTGTTTCTTAAGTGTCAGTGGAATAGAAAAAAAAAGTGTTGGCAATATCTCAGCAGCATATCATGCATCTTCAGTCCTGGCAATGGATTCCTGGAGAATCCTATGGACAGAGAGGCCTGGCAGGCTTCAGTCCATAAATCTGCAAAGAGTTGGTCATGACTAAAGCAACTTAGCACGCATGCATGCATGCACACGTGTCATCACTTTGTCTGGAAGAGCTGGGGCTACAGGAGCTAACACTGAGATTATTTCCACTCTAGAAGACTCCAGATCTTTCCCCTAACACTTTCCCCTGGCCATGCAGGGCTGCTGTAGATAGTGCATCTTTCATTACTTCTGCTGATTTTAATTCCTTAATCAGGATTGTGATTTTCCTTTCACCTCCTGGGGTTCTATATTGTTTTTGTTGGAACAATAGGAACAAACAAGAATCATTCTCCATATGCAGCAGGCTCTAAATGGGAGAATCTCCTTTGATATTTTATGAGCACTAAAATAACAAATAGGTGAATAACATGAATGCCAATTACACATTTCCCATTAACAGCACATTGATTTGACACTGACAAAGTTACAATAAAGTGACTTTCGTGAACTGTATGTTTGTATGTGTGTGCACTCACACGCATGTGTATTTTCAGGCGCCCATGTGTTTTCTTCTACAGGAACGCAAAGAAGTCTAACACTCCTCCCAAGGGGAGTGCAGAGCTATTAAGAAGGCAGGGAAATCTAGCCTGTGGGGAATTATCAGGGAGGTTTTTAATCTTTTGGTTTTTTTTTTTTTTAATTTTATTTTATTTTTAAACTTTACATAACTGTATTAGTTTTGCCAAATATCAAAATGAATCCGCCACAGGTATACATGTGTTCCCCATCCTGAACCCTCCTGCCTCCTCCCTCCCCATTCCATCCCTCTGGGTCGTCCCAGTGCACCAGCCCCAAGCATCCAGTATTGTGCATCGAACCTGGACTGGCAACTCGTTTCATACATGATATTTTACATGTTTCAATGCCATTCTCCCAAATCTTCCCACCCTCTCCCTCTCTCTCCCTCTCCAGAGTCCATAAGACTGTTCTATACATCAGTGTCTCTTTTGCTGTCTTGTACACAGGGTTATTGTTAGCACCTTTCTAAATTCCATATATATGCATTAGTATACTGTATTGGTGTTTTTCTTTCTGGCTTACTTAACTCTGTATAATGGGCTCCAGTTTCATCCACCTCATTAGAACTGATTCAAATGTATTCTTTTTAATGGCTGAGTAATACTCCATTGTGTATATGTACCACTGCTGTCTTATCCATTCATCTGCTGATGGACATCTAGGTTGCTTCCATGTCCTGGCTATTATAAACAGTGCTGCGATGAACATTGGGGTACACGTGTCTCTTTCCCTTCTGGTTTCCTCAGTGTGTATGCCCAGCAGTGGGATTGCTGGGTCATAAGGCAGTTCTATTTCCAGGTTTTTAAGGAATCTCCACACTGCTCTCCATAGTGGCTGCACTAGTTTGCATTCCCACCAACAGTGTAAGAGGGTTCCCTTTTCTCCACACCCTCTCCAGCATTTATTGCTTGTAGACTTTTGGATAGCAGCCATTCTGACTGGCGTGAAGTGGTACCTCATAGTGGTTTTGATTTGCATTTCTCTGATAATGAGTGATGTTGAGCATCTCTTCATGTGTTTGTTAGCCATCTGTATGTCTTCTTTGGAGAAATGTCTATTTAGTTCTTTGGCCCATTTTTTGATTGGGTCATTTATTTTTCTGGAGTTGAGCTGTAGGAGTTGCTTGTACATTCTCGAGATTAGTTGTTTTTCAGTTGCTTCATTTGCTATTATCTTCTCCCATTCTGAAGGCTGTCTTTTCACCTTGCTAATAGTTTCCTTTGATGTGCAGAAGCTTTTAAGGTTAATTAGGTCCCATTTGTTTATTTTTGCTTTTATTTCCAATATTCTGGGAGGTGGGTCATAGAGGATCCTGCTGTGATGTATGTCAGAGAGTGTTTTGCCTATGTTCTCCTCTAGGAGTTTTATAGTTTCTGGTCTTACGTTGAGATCTTTAATCCATTTTGAGTTTATTTTTGTGTATGGTGTTAGAAAGTGTTCTAGTTTCATTCTTTTACAAGTGGTTGACCAGTTTTCCCAGCACCACTTGTTAAAGAGATTGTTTTTATCCATTGTATATTCTTGCCTCCTTTGTCAAAGATAAAGTGTCCTTATGTGCATGGATTTATCTCTGGGCTTTCTATTTTGTTCCATTGATCTATATTTCTGTCTTTGTGCCAGTACCATACTGTCTTGATAACTGTGGCTTTGTAGTAGAGCCTGAAGTCAGGTAGGTTGATTCCTCCAGTTCCATTCTTCTTTCTCAAGATCACTTTGGCTATTCGAGGTTTTTTGTATTTCCATACAAATTGTAAAATTATATGTTCTAGCTCTGTGAAGAATGCTGTTGGTAGCTTGATAGGGATTGCATTGAATCTATAGATTGCTTTGGGTAGTATACTCATTTTCACTATATTGATTCTTCCAATCCATGAACATGGTATATTTCTCCATCTGTTAGTGTCCTCTTTGATTTCTTTCACCAGTGTTTTATAGTTTTCTATATATAGGTCTTTAGTTTCTTAGGTAGATATATTCCTAAGTATTTTATTCTTTCCGTTGCAATGGTGAATGGAATTGTTTCTTTAATTTCTCTTTCTGTTCTCTCATTATTAGTGTATAGGAATGCAAGGGCTTTCTGGGTGTTGATTTTATATCCTGCAACTTTACTATAGTCATTGATTAGTTCTAGTAATTTTCTGGTGGAGTCTTTAGGGTTTTCTATGTAGAGGATCATGTCATCTGCAAACAGTGAGAGCTTTACTTCTTCTTTTCCAATTTGGATTCCTTTTATTTCTTTTTCTGTTCTGATTGCTGTGGCCAAAACTTCCAAAACTATGTTGAATAGTAATGGTGAAAGTGGGCACCCTTGTCTTGTTCCTGACTTTAGAGGAAATGCTTTCAATTTTTCACCATTGAGGATAATGTTTGCTGTGGGTTTGTCATATATAGCTTTTATTATGTTGAGGTATGTTCCTTCTATGCCTGCTTTCTGGAGAGTTTTTATCATAAATGGATGTTGAATTTTGTCAAAGGCTTTCTCTGCATCTATTGAGATAAACATATGGTTTTTATTTTTCAGTTTGTTAATGTGGTGTATTACATTGATTGATTTGCAGATATTGAAGAATTCTTGCATCCCTGGGATAAAGCCCACTTGGTCATGGTGTATGATCTTTTTAATGTGTTGTTGGATTCTGATTGCTAGAATTTTGTTAAGGATTTTTGCATCTATGTTCATCAGTGATATTGGCCTGTAGTTTTCTTTTTTTGTGGGATCTTTGTCAGGTTTTGGTATTAGGGTGATGGTGGCCTCATAGAATGAGTTTGGAAGTTTACCATCCTCTGCAATTCTCTGGAAGAGTTTGAGCAGGATAGGTGTTAGCTCTTCTCTAAATTTTTGGTAGAATTCAGCTGTGAAGCCGTCTGGACCTGGGCTTTTATTTGCTGGAAGATTTTTGATTACAGTTTCAATTTCCGTGCCTGTGATGGGTCTGTTAAGATTTTCTATTTCTTGCTGGTCGAGTTTTGGAAAGTTGTACTTTTCTAAGAATTTGTCCATTTCTTCCTCGTTGTCCATTTTATTGGCATATAATTGTTGATAGTAGTCTCATATGATCCTTTGTATTTCTGTGTTGTCTGTTGTGATCTCTCCATTTTCATTTCTAATTTTATTGATTTGATTTTTCTCCCTTTGTTTCTTGATGAGTCTGGCTAATGGTTTGTCAATTTTATTTATCCTTTCAAAGAACCAGCTTTTGTCTTTGTTGATTTTTGCTATGGTCTCTTTTGTTTCTTTTGCATTTATTTCTGCTCTAAGTTTTAAGATTTCTTTCCTTCTACTAACCCTGGGGTTCTTCATTTCTTCCTTTTCTAGTTGCTTTAGATGTAGAGTTAGGTTATTTATTTGACTTTTTTCTTGTTTCTTGAGGTGTGCCTGTGTTGCTATGAACTTTCCCCTTAGGACTGCTTTTACCGTGTCCCACAGGTTTTGGGTTGTTGTGTTTTCATTTTCATTCATTTCTATGCAAATTGTGATTTCTTTTTTGATTTCTTCTGTGATTTGTTAGTTATTAAGCAGCGTGTTGTTCAGCCTCCATATGTTGGATTTTTTTTATAGTTTTTCTCTTGTAATTGAGATCTAATCTTACTGCATTGTGGTCAGGAAAGATGCTTGGAATGATTTCTATTTTTTTGAATTTACCAAGGCTAGCTTTATGGCCCAGGATGTGATCTGTCCTGGAGAAGGTTCCATGTGCGCTTGAGAAGAAGGTGAAATTCACTGTTTTGGGATGAAATGTCCTATAGATATCAATTAGTTCTAACTGGTCTATTGTATTGTTTAAAGTTTGTGTTTCCTTGTTAATTTTCTGTTTAGTTGATCTATCCATAGGTGTGAGTGGGGTATTAAAGTCTCCCACTATTATTGTGTTATTGTTAATTTCTTCTTTCATACTTGTTAGCATTTGTCTTAATACTGCGGTGCTCCTGTGTTGGGTGCATATATATTTATAATTGTTATATCTTCTTCTTGGATTGATCCTTTGATCATTATGTAGTGACCTTCTTTGTCTCTTTTCACAGTCTTTGTTTTAAAGTCTATTTTATCTGATATGAGTATTGCTACTCCTGCTTTCTTTGGTCCCTATTTGCATGGAAAATCTTTTTCCAGCCCTTCACTTTCAGTCTGTATGTGTCCCCTGTTTTGAGGTGGGTCTCTTATAGACAACATGTGTAGGGGTCTTGTTTTTGTATCCATTCAGCCAGTCTTTGTCTTTTGGTTGGGGCATTCAACCCATTTACGTTTAAGGTAATTACTGATAAGTATGACCCCGTTGCCATTTACTTTATTGTTTTGGGTTCGAATTTATACACTATTTTTGTGTTTCCTGTCTAGAGAATATCCTTTAGTATTTGTTGGAGAGCTGGTTTGGTGGTGCAGAATTCTCTCAGCTTTTACTTGTCTGAAAAGCTTTTGATTTCTCCTTCATACTTGAATGAGATCCTTGCTGGGTACAATAATCTGGGCTGTAGGTTATTTTCTTTCATCATTTTAAGTATGTCTTGCCATTCCCTCCTGGCTTGAAGAGTTTCTATTGAAAGATCAGCTGTTATCCTTATAGGTATTCCCTTGTGTGTTATTTGTTGTTTTTCCCTTGCTGCTTTTAATATTTGTTCTTTGTGTTTGATCTTTGTTAATTTGATTACTATGTGTCTTGGGGTGTTTTGCCTTGGGTTTATCCTGTTTGGGACTCTCTGGGTTTCTTGGACTTCGGTGATTATTTCCTTCCCCATTTTAGGGAAGTTTTCAACTATTATCTCCTCAAGTATTTTCTCGTGGTCTTTCTTTTTGTCTTCTTCTTCTGGGACCCCTATGATTCGAATGTTGTAGTGTTTAATATTGTCCTGGAGGTCTCTGAGATTGTCCTCATTTCTTTTAATTCATTTTTCTTTTGCCCTCTCTGATTCATTTATTTCTACCATTCTATCATCTAATTCACTAATCCTATCTTCTGCCTCTGTTATTCTACTATTTGTTGCCTCCAGAGTGTTTTTAATTTCACTTATTGCATTATTCATTATATATTGACTCCTTTTTATTTCTTCTAAGTCCTTGTTAAACCTTTCTTGCATCTTCTCAATCCTTGCCTCCAGGCTATTTATCTGTGATTCCATTTTAATTTCAAGATTTTGGATCAATTTCACTATCATTATTCGGAATTCTTTATCAGGTAGATTCCCTATCTCTTCCTCTTTTGTTTGGTTTGGTGGGCATTTATCCTGTTCCTTTATCTGCTGGGTATTCCTCTGTCTCTTCATCTTGTTTAAATTGCTGATTTTGGGGTGTCCTTTCTGTATTCTGCCAGTTTGTAGAGTTCTCTTTATTGTGGCATTTCCTCTCTGTGTGTGGGTTTGTACAGGTGACTTGTCAAGGTTTCCTGGTTAGGGAAGCTTGTGTCGATGTTCTGGTGGATGGAGCTGTATTTCTTCTCTCTGGAGTGTAATGAAATGTCCAGTAATGAGTTATGAGATGTCTATGGTTTTGGGGTGACTTTGGGCAGCCTGTATCTTGAAGCTCAGGGCTGTGTTCCTTTGTTGCTGGAGAATTTGCTTGGTATGTCTTTCCCTGGAACTTGTTGGCCCTTGTGTGGTGCTTGGTTTCAGTGTCGGTATGGAGGCGTTTGATGAGCTCCTGTCAATTAATGTTCCTTGGAGTCAGGAGTTCCCTGGAGTCAGGGTTTGGACTTAAGCCTCCTACTTCCAGTTATCGGTCTTATTTTTACAGTAGTTTCAAAACTTCTCCTTCTATATAGCACCATTGATAAAACATCTACGTTAAAGATGAAAAGTTTCTCTACTGTGAGGGTCACTCAGAGAGGTTCACAGCGTTACATGGAGAAGAGAAGAGGGAGGAGGGAGTTAGAGGTGACCCAAATGAGATGAGGTGGAATCAATAGTGGAGAGAGTGGGCTAGCCAGTAGTCACTTCCTTATGTGCACTCCACAACTGAACCGCTCAGAGATGTTCACAGAGTTATACAGAGAAGAGAAGAAGGAGGCAGGAGACAGAGGTGGCCAGAAGGATAAAAGGGGGAAATGAAAAGGAGGGAGACAGATCCAGCCAGTAATCAGTTCCCTAAGTGTTCTCCACCGTCTGGAACACACAGAAATTCACAGAGTTGGGTAGAGTAGAGAGGGGTTAGGGAGGAGATACAGGTGACCTGGTGGAGAAAATGGAGAGTCCAAAGGGAGAGAGAGCAGTCAAGCCAGTAATCTCATACCCTAGTGAAAAATGGGTCCTGAAGATTGGGTTCTTAAAGGTACAAAATTGGTAACAAATACATAAAAGCAAAAATTAAAAATCTAGAGTAGAGTTTGGAATTTCAAAAATGTGATGTTAATGAAAAGAAGAAGGAAAAGAAAGAGAGAAAAAACGAACAAAGAAAAACAAACAAGGTCGCGAAAATTATAAGGAAACTACAGGTACAAAATTTATAACTAATACCAAAAAACAAAAATTAAAAATCTAGAGTAGAGTTTGGAATTTCAAAAATACAACGTTAAAAACAAAAAAAGAAGAAAAATAAAGAGAGAAAACCAACAAACCAACAAAAACAATGTCACAAAAATTATAAAGAAAATACAAGTACAAAATTGATATCAAATACCAAAAAGCATGAATTAAAAATCTTGAGTAGAGTTTGGAATTGCAGATATACGATGTTATATAAAAGAAGAAGATAAAGAAACAGAGGGAAAAAAAAGTCACAGAAATTATGAAAAAAACTATAGGTACAAAATTGATAACATATACCAAAAGGCTAAAATTAAAAATCTAGAGTAGAGTTTGGAATTTCAAAAATACAATGTTAAAGAAAAGAAGAAAAAGAAACAAAACAAAACAAAACACGGTCAAAAAATTATAAAATATATATACGAAGTTTGCTGAAGAAGAAAAAAAAAATAGGGTCTTTTTTTTTTTTGGCAAAGTAATAGTTATAAAAGTGAAAATTAAAGGACAATAGAGGACCTAAAATTTTTTTTTTTAAATTAAAAAAAAAAGAAAAAAGAAAGAAAGATTGATCGTAAAAATAGTAAAAATATATCTAGGTCTTTCTCTGGTTTTGTTGTGAGTATTGTGGGTTCAGTTCATTTTTGGCTAGTTCCTTAGTCTGACTTATATTTCTCAAGATCTATAGGCCCCTTCCTATGTAATCCGTAGTAACCACAGGGTTTTAATCTATGGCCTGTAGCTTCCAAGGCGTTTCCCTCTGTTATAGCTTCTGCTGTTTGCTGGTCTCTTCAGTGTCTGGTTCCCGCCCTGACACAAAGGGGACGGTTGAGGACACTATTTTTTTTTTTTTTTTTTAATTTAGGCTCACTTGTTCAGCCGCGCCGTGGGGAGGGAGGGAGGGATGCTG
Organism: Bubalus bubalis; assembly: GCF_019923935.1. NCBI lineage: Eukaryota > Metazoa > Chordata > Mammalia > Artiodactyla > Bovidae > Bubalus > Bubalus bubalis. The sequence continues at coordinate 44,949,822 of NC_059169.1, forward strand.
CAAACAGATAACACTGGCGTGCGCTCGCAGTGCCTCAGCCACACTGGGTCTGCCCCCGTTCACGGCGCGTGTAGCCTCCCTGCCCACACTGCTAGGGCTCTAGGTTGTTCCGCCGGGAACAATCAGAGGCCGGCCCTGGGCTGAGCTCCCAGGTCCAAGCCGCTCAGGTTCAGGCACTCGGGTAGTCCTCAGAGGCGCAGACTCGGTTGGGCCTGCGTTTTGTGTTCTTCCCAGATCTGAGCAGCTCAGGTGATGAGGTGTTTGGCGGGCACCAATGCTGCGACTTATCGCCTCCTGCCACTCGGTTCTCTGGATGTAAAACCTGTGCACCTTCTCAGGCAGATGTTGACCGTCCAGACCCCCAAGAAGTTTTAGTTAGCAAAGAAGCCTGCTTACAGTTTTATAGATAGTGTCTCTCTGGGGCTGCGATTGCCCCCTTCCGGCTCTGGCTGCCTGTCACCGGAGGGGGAAGGTCTGCAGCCGGCTATCTCTGTTCAGTCCTTTGTTCTGTGCGCGGGCCTGGCGGTGTCTTAGGTTAGGGCTGGCTTTTCCTGTGGTAGATATCCCACAGTCTGGTTTGCTAGCCCAAATTATTTCGCTCAGATAGCGCTCAGGACATTCGGGCCCGATTCTTACTCTAAGGGACACAGCCCGCGCCCTGCTTCCCTGCCCAGCCCTCGCTTGCTAATGCTGTGTGCAGGTGTCTGCGCTGCTTCTCCGCTGGGGGAGTTACCGTGGGGCTCACAATCTGCGATTTTTAATTGTTTATTTATTTTTTTTCTCCCTTTTATGTTGCCCTCTGTGCTTCCAAAGCTAGGCACAGATTCGGCAGTGAGAAGGTTTCCTGGTGTTTGGAAACTTCTCTCTTTTTAAGACTCCCTTCCTGGGACGGAACTCCGTCCCTCCCTCTTTTGTCTCTTTTTTTGTCTTTTATATTTTTTCCTACCTCCTTTCAAAGGGTTGGGCTGCTTTTCTGGGTGCCTGATGTCCTCTGCCGGCATTCAGAAGTTGTTTTGTGGAATTTACTCGACGTTTAAATGCTCTTTTGATGAATTTGTGGGGGAGAAAGTGTTCTCCCCGTCCTACTCCTCCGCCATCTTGGCTCCTCCCTCCAATCTTTTGGTTTTTTGCTTCAGAGACAGCCCTGCCTCCTCTGCTGTGTACCAGATGGTTTCTGCCACAACTCAGAAAACTTTGGGCTCATTTGCTCTCACCTCTGTTGCCTCCAGCTTTCAAGTACTTCTGCACATGGCTCCTCATCAGCCAGAGATACGTTGCCTGCCAGCGGGGGAGTGGGGATTGCTGTCCCATTGTCATAATAACTTTTTCTTCCTATCTAAGGACAGTGAGCAAAATTTAGTGCATCAGTTTTATGGCTTGTTTTAATCTTAACTCTTACTGTTAACCCTCTAAATCTATAGTTTCATCTGAAACAGTGAGAACCTCTTATTTCCTCTGCGTCCCTATGGGATGAGAGAGGATTAGGTTGGGTGTCTACTTTTTCTCCAGGTATACTTCATGAGGAAAATCATATTGTAGCAGACATTTACTAAGATTTAGAACTGCAGATATCTAGAGCAATTTTTCTTGCCTCTAGGTATATTTCAAAATTCACAGGCCTTGCTTTTGGATTGGGGTATGAAATATGAAAGTGTGCAGTGAAAAATTATCCTAAACTTTTTTTTTTTTGATCAATTCTACTGTATGGATGGAACTGATTTCTAAAAATTAGAAAATATTATGAGAAGATTTCCTTTGTAAGTAATTCATTCAAAATTGGAGTTTTAATGGACCTGTGTGATGAAGTGAGAATGGCTTAAGGCAATTGAGGGAAATGTATAATTATAAAGATTAGCCATGGAACCCAAAAGGACAAAGAGGGAAGTGAGATTTTGAAGATGTTTAGCAATAGAGAAGATGACTAGAAGCAATCCTTTGTATAATCTATTAGAATTAAAGAATCGTAGATGATTCCATACCAGAAGGAATTGTCTAGAGATGCAAGAGGCAAATTTATTAGGGTAGAATAGTTGAAATTGTGGCTACAGAATGATTACAGTAATAAAACTACTAGGTCAAGCATATTTGTTTGCTTTTACATAGCACATTATCACATACATAGTGACTTAAAAAAACTTGCATTTATTAAGTGAATTTTCACAGGTCAGGAGTCTGGGCATGGCCTAGCTGAGTTCTCTGCTTAGAGTCTTACAAGTCTGCCATCGAAGTGTGAACTGGAGTATGATCTCACTGGGAGAGTAAACTAGAGAATAATCCTCTTCCAAGTTTATTCAAATTGTTTTGCAGAATCTATTTCCCTGTGGTTGTAAATCCAGTGGTCCTATATTCTACTGTGGGTTGAATACTTCCCTCATGTCATGTGGTCCTCACCAACAGCATTTCACAATATGGCTGACTGTCTCTTCAATACTAAAAGGAAAATCTGCTAAGACAGAGTGTAATAGAATGAAATGGAGTCAATCCTCTCATCACCTTTGCTGTATTCTATTGTGAAGAAGCAAGTCCAGGTTCCACCCTTAGTTAAGGGTAGATGATGAGACACTATGGGTCCCTTTAGAATATGTTTGACACAAAACATATTCAGAATTGAGTTATTGATAACTGACTAATGGTAGGCAAATGAGTGAGAAGATATTTTTGGACATTAAGTTTTGATTTTTCCTTTGAACTCTGTGAATAATGAATTTTAATTTTGTTACCAAAACTTACAAAATGTGAAATTCTCAATTAAATGGATTTTATAAATATTACATTATTTTTATTCTCCCATGAAAATATTTGGTGCAATGCCTATAAAACCATAATTCTTACCCAAAGAATTATTGATAAAATGCCAATAAACACATATAAAATTAAGAATAAAAAAGGTCATATCTAAAGAAGACATATAAATGATCAATAGGCGCATGAAAAGGTGCACACCTTACTATTTATTAGCAATATATGAATCAAAAGCACAATGAGATACCACCTCACATCTGTTACAATGGCTGTTATCAAGAAGACAGAAAAAACACATGTGGGTGAGTATTTGGAGAAAAGAGAACCCTTGTGCACTGTTGGTGGGGATGTAATGATGCAGTCAATATGGATGAGAGTATGAAGTTTCTTCAGAAAATTAAAAATAGAACTACCATCAGTTCAGTTCAGTTCGGTCACTCAGTCGTGTCTGACTCTTTGTGACCCCATGAATTGGAGCATGCCAGGCCTCTCTGTCTATCACCAACTCCCAGAGTTCACCCAGATTCACGTCCATCAAGTCAGTGATGCCATCCAGCCATCTCATCCTCTGTTGTCCCCTTCTCCTCCTGCCCCCAATCCCTCCCAGCATCAGAGTCTTTTCCAATGAGTCAAATCTTTGCATGAGGTGGCCAAAGTACTGGAATTTCAGCTTTAGCATCATTCCTTCCAAAGAACACCCAGGGCTGATCTCCTTTAAAATGGACTGGTTGGATCTCCTTGCAGTCCAAGGGACTCTCAAGAGTCTTCTCCAACACCACAGTTCAAAAGCATCAATTCTTGGGCACTCAGCTTTATTCACAGTCCAACTCTCACATCCATACATGACCACAGGAAAAACCATAGCCTTGACTAGACGGACCTTTATGATTCCTTAATTCCACTATTGACCAGCTAAAAAACTCAACATATTGACATATACCATACATGTTGAAAATCATTAGTAATTGATTATTTAGGTTTCAAGATTAACTTACATTATTTTAGAGATAATTATCAATAGAAATTCATCTAGAAAATTTTGAAAAAATCATCTACAAAGAACCATAGGATATTATTTATTTATATATATAAATATATATTTATACATATGTGTGAGTCTGTGCTCAGTCACGTAAGTCATATCTGACTCTTTGCAACCCTGTGAACTGTAACCTGCCAGGCTCCTCTGTCCATGAGATTCTCCAGGCAAGAGTACTGGAATGGATTGCCATGCCTTCCTCCAGGGGTTCTTCCTAACCCAGGGATCAAACCTGGTTCTCCTGTGTCTCCTGCACTGCAGGTGGAATCCTTACCACTGAACCACCAAGGAAGCTCCAAAATGGGACTGTTATTTTCAGAAAATAAAAATAAATTGAGCACATAGGTATACTCAAATAATTTAAAAAATAAGAAAAAAAAAAGAGGTGTGCATGTAAACATGTGTGAATACTAAGCAACAGATATATAGATATATACATAATAAACCAAAATCTTCCATATAATCTGTCAACCGAAACTTATTTTCCTCATAAATTAATGCAGGATATATAACAATCCCAGATGTCTTATAAACTAAAAATTGCAGCACTGCATATATATTCAACAACAGTCTAGAGTTCAATAGATTCGCATGACCTAAGAAAGAAGTGAGGCTAATAAAACTGGAAACTCATTGAGTTTTAAAAGGTGATGACCATGGAAATAGAAGTGCAGTGTTTCAAATTGACAGGATAGTATAAATCTATGCTACAGGCTTTAGATATATACCTGTCAAAACAGAAACTGGATGTAGAGAGAATCACTAACAAGCGGGAGTACCACAAAAAAAAAAAAAAAAAAAAAAAAAAAAAAGAGAGAGAATTGTGTGTAAAGAAAAACCTTTTCAATTAAAGAATGGGTACTTGCTTTTGTTCTTAAACTATTAAGGGAAAGTCAATCACTTGATTTCATTATGAATCCCTTCTCTGTCTAATTAACTACCTAATGCAATAGTATGTTTGACAGTAAATATATTAGCTTGAGTCTAAGCTAATTTTATGTGATTTGAGTTTCAGGGAGAAAGATTTATCTATGTATGTATTTTCTGAAATTGAAAATATACTTATTCTAAAAAAACTAAGAGAATTTTAAAAACCCTTCTCATCTCTCTGAAGGCAACAGCTAACATTAAGACTATATTTTATGGATCAACTTTAAATTACTAAATTTTTATAAAAATCTGACATTGATTACTTGCACTTTTATATAAGCAAGAAAAAAGAAAGACACTGACTTTTACACTGACTTTCACTTTCACATTATATGGAATATATATGGTCTAAAAGCACATGAAAAAATGCTCAGCATCACATATTGTTCAGTTCATTTCAGTTCAGTCACTCAGACGTGTCCGACTCTTTGCGACCCCATGAATCACAGCACGCCAGGCCTCCTTGTCCATCACCATCTCCTGGAGTTCACTCAAACTCATGTCCATCGAGTCGGTGATGCCATCCAGCCATCTCATCCTCTGTCGTCCCCTTTACCTCCTTCCCCCAATCCCTCCCAGCATCAGAGTCTTTTCCAATGAGTCAACACTTCTCACGAGGTGGCCAAAATATTGGAGTTTCAGCTTTAGCATCATTCCTTTCAAAGAACACCCAGGACTGATCTCCTTTAGAATGGACTGGTTGGATCTTCTTGCAGTCCAAGGGACTCTCAAGCGTCTTCTCCAACACCACAGTTCAAAACATCAATTCTTCAGCACTCAGCTTTCTTCACAGTCCAACTCTCACAACCATACATGACCACTGGAAAAACCATAGCCTTGACTAGACGGACCTTTGTTGGCAAAGTAATGTCTCTGCTTTTGAATATGCTATCTAGGTTGGTCATAACTTTTCTTCCAAGGAGTAAGCGTGTTTTAATTTCATGGCTGCAGTCACCATCTGCAATGATTTTGGAGCCCAAAAAGATAAAGTCTGACACTGTTTCCACTGTTTCCCCATCTATTTCCCATGAAGTGATTGGACCAGATGCCATGATTTTAGTTCTCTGAATGTTGAGCTTTAAGCCAAATTTTTCACTCTCCTCTTTCACTTTCATCAAGAGGCTTTTTAGTTCCTTTTCACTTTCTGCCATAGGGATGACAAATGCAAATCAAAACTGCAATGAGGCTTCACCTCATAGCAGTCAGAATGGCCATCATCAAAAAAAAAATCTACAAACAACACCTGCTGAAGAGAGTGTGGAGAGAAGGGAACCCTCTTACACTACTGGTCAGAAAATAAATTGGTACCACCAGTAATGAGAACAGCATGGAGGTTCCTTAAAATACTAAAAATAGAGCTACTATATGACCCTGCAGTCCCACTCTTGAGTATATATCCAGAGAAAACATGGTCCAAAAAAATACATACACCCAAAATTTCATTATAACGCTGTTTCCAATAGTCCAGACATGGAAGCAAACTAAATGTCCATCAAAATAGGAATAGACACAGAAAGTATGGTTCATAGATAATAGAGTATTGCCTAGTGACTAAAAAGAATGAAATAATGTCATTTGCAGCAACATGGATGACCCTATAGATTGCCAGGCTGAGTGAAGTAGGTCAGACAGAAATAGAATTATGTATGTGAATCTGTTTATGATTTGTAAATAAGCAAGCTTTTATTATTACTTTTCAGATTCATACAAGGGATATGATACAATATGTAGAGCTCTATTCCTTTTATCTAACAATATGTTCAGATAATGAAATCAAGTTCTGACAAAGTGTGGTCCACTGGAGAAGGGAACGGCAATTCACTACTTCACTATTCTTGCCTTGAGAACCCCATGAACAGTATGAAAAGGCAAAAAAATAGTACACTGAATGATGAACTCCCCAGGTTGGTAAAAGTGAAAGTGAAGTAGCTCAGTCGTGTCCGACTCTTTTCGACCCCATGGACTTTAGCCTACCAGGCTCCTCCGTCCATGGGATTTTCCAGGCAAGAACACTGGAGTGAGTTGCCATTTCCTTCTTCAGGAGATATTCCCCACCCAGGGATCGAACCCAGGTCTCCTGCATTGTAGACAGACACTTTCTCATCTGAGCCACCAGGTTGGTAGGTGCCCAATATGCTACTGGAGAAGAATGGAGAAATAACTCCAGAAAGAATTAAGAGAGATAGCCAAAACAAAAACAAGGCCCAGTTGTTTATGTGACTGCTGATGCAAGTTAAGTTCGATGTTGTAAAGAACAATATTGCATAGGAACCTGGAATGTTAGGTCCATAAATCAAGGTATGTTGGAATTGGTCAAACAGGAGATGGAAAGAGTGAGCATCAAAGTTTTAGAAATCAGTGAATGAAAATGGACTGGAATGGGCGAATTTAATTCAGATGACCATTATATCTACTACTGTGGGCAAGAATCCCTTAGAAGGAATGGAGTAGCCATCATAGTCAACAAAAGAGTCTGAAATGCAGTACTTGGGTGCAATCTCAAAAACGAAAGACTGATCTCTGCTCATTTCCAAGGTAAACCATTCAATCACATGGTAATCCAAGTCTATGCCCCAACCAGTAATGCTGAAAAAGCTGAAGTTGAATGGTTCTATAAAGAGCTACAACACCTTCTAGAAATAACACCAAAATAGGTGTCCTTTTCATTATTGGGGAATGGATTGCAAAAGTAGGAATTCAAGAGATACCTGGAGTAACAGGCACATTTTGCCTTGGAGTACAGAATGAAGCAGGGCAAAGGCTAACAGAGTTTTGCCAAGAGAATGCACTGGTCATAGCAAACACTCTCTTCCAACTACAAAAGAGAAGACTCTGCACAAGGACATCACCAGATGGTCAATACCGAAATCAGATTGATTATATTCTTTGCCGCCAAAGATGGAGAAGCTTTATAGTCAGCAAAAACAAGACTGGGAGCTGACTGTTACTTGGATTATGAATGCCTTATTGCAAAATTCAGACTTAAGTTGAAGAAAGTAGGGAAAACCACTAGAATCTTCAGGTATGACCTAAATCAAATCCCTTACAACTATATAGTGGAAGTGAGAAATGATTCAAGGGATTAGATCTGATAGACAGAGTGCCTGAAGAACTTTGGACAGAGGTTCCTGATATAGTACTGGAGGCAGTGATCAAGATCATCTCCAAGAAAAAGAAATGCACAAAGGTAAAATGGTTGTTTGAGGAGGCCTTACAAATAGCTGAGAAGAGAAGAGAAGAGGAGTGAAAGGAAAGGAGAAAAGGAAAGATATACACATTTGAATGCATATTTCCAAAGAATAGCAGGAAGAGATAAGAAAGTATTCCTCTGTGATCAATGCAAAGAAATAGAGGAAAACAATAGAATGGGAAAGACTACAGAACTCTTCAAGAATATTAAAGATGCCAAGGGAACATTTCATGCAAAGATGGACATAATAAATGACAGAAATGTTATGGAACTAAAAGAAGCAAAAGATGTTAAAAAGAGGTGGCAAGAATACACAGAAGATCTCATGACCCAGATAACCACATTGGTGTGATCACTCACCTACAGCCATATATCCTGTAATATGAAGTCAAGTGGGCCTTAGGAAGCATCACTATGAACAAAGCTAGTGGAGGTTGTGAAATTCCAGTTAAGCTATTCCAAATCCTAAGAGATAATGCTGTTAAACTGCTGCACTCAATATGCCAGCAAATTTGGAAAACTCAGCAGTGGCCACAGGACTGGAAAAGGACAGTTTTCGTTCCAATTCCAAAGAAAGGCAATGCCAAAGAATGCTCAAACTATTGCATCATTGCAATCATCTCACACTCTAGCAAAGTAATGCTAAAAAAATCTCCAAGCCAAGCTTCATCAGTACATGACCGATGAACTTCCAGATGTTCAAGCTGTATTTAAAAAAGGCAGAGGAACCAGAGTTCAAATTGCCAAATTTTTCTTTGGGTCATAGAAAAAAACAAAAGAATTCTGGAAAAGCATTTACTTCTGTTTTATTGATTATGCCAAAGCATTTGATTGTGTAGATCACAGCAAACTGGAAAATTCTGAAAGATATGGGAATACCAGACTGCCTTACCTGCCTCTTGAGAAATCTGGATGCAGGTCAAAAAGCTACAGTTAGAACTGGACATGGAACAATAAACTGGCTCCAAATCAGGAAAGGAGTACATCAAGACTGTATATTGTCACCCTGTTTATTTAACTTATATTCAATGTACATCATGGTAAATGCCAGTATGGATGAAGCACAAGCTGGAATCAAGATTGCCAGGAATAATATCAATAACCTCTTATATGCAGATGACACCACCTTTATGGCATAAAATGAAGAAGAACTAAAGAGCCTCTTGATGAAAGTGAAAGAGGAGAGTGAAAAAGTTGGCTTAAAACTCAACATTCAAAAAACTAAGATCATGGCATCTGGTCCCATCACCTCATCACAAATAGATGTGGAAACACTGGAAAAAGTGACAGACATGATTTTGGGGGCTCCAAAATCACTCAGATGTTGACTTCAGCCATGAAATTAAAATACACTTGCTCCTTGGAAGAAAAATTATGACCAACCTAAACAGCATATTAAAAAGCAGAAACATTACTATGCCAACAAAGGTCTATCTAGTCAAAGCTATGGTTTTTCCAGCAGTCATGTATGGATGTGAGATTTGGGCTATAAAGAAAGCTGTGTGCAAACAAATTAATGCTTTTGAACTGTGATGTTGAAGAAGACTCTTGAAAGTCCCTGGACTGCAAGGAGATCAAACCATCTGTCTTAAATTAAATCAGTCCTGAATATTCATTAGAAGAACTGTTGTTGAAGCTGAAAGCCCAATACTTTGGCCACCTGATGCAATGAACTGACTCATTTGAAAAGACCCTGATGCTGGGAAAGATTGAAGGCAGGAGGAGAAAGGGACGACAGAGGATGCGATGGTTGGATGGCATCATCGACTCGACGGACATGAGTTCGAGCAAGCTCTGGGAGTGGGTGATGGACAGGGAAGCCTGTTGTGCTGCAGTCCATGGGCTGGCAAAGAGTTGTGCATGACTGAGCTGTGGAACTGAACTGAACTGAATTGATTCCTTTTATTCCACGGCTCACACACACCACATTTCTTCATCTTATAAGCCAGCAGCATAGGATCTTCAGATCTGTTTGATTCTGTGTTTACACTGCTTTCTATCTTACAATAATCCTTGTGACTCCATCTGGACCACCTATTATCATCCAGGATAATTATTTGTTTCAAGATTTCTAACTCAATCACATCTTCAAAGTCCCTTTGCCATTTAAGGTAACATAATGACAGCTTCTAGATATTAGTACATTGACATAGAGGGGGCCATTATTTACTTTATCATACAGATAAAGGCATAATAACAAAAATGTTTCCAACTCTACTCTTAGCTTGGTGCAAAAGTAAATGCAGTTTTGCATTATTGAACTTTGCCATTTGATATTGTAATACATTGTAAAATGTGGTTATGTTATACATCATTTTGATAGGCATTTCTCACTTTATGTTACTTTGCTAATGAGTTATTATTTACTGTTTATTTTATGTTTATTTTATACTTTAGAAATAATATTAGACAAGAAGCAAATTCGAGTGATTTTTTTTTTTTTTTGAGTACAAAATGGGTCATAAAGCAGCAGCGACAACTCACAACACAAACAGCACATTTGGTCCAGAAATTGCTAACAAATGTACAGTGCAGAGGTAGTTCAAGAAGTTGTGCAAAGGAGATAAGAGCCTTGAAAGGAGGAGTTTAGTGGCTGGCCACCAGAAGTTGAGAATGACCAACTGAGTGCACCATCAAAGCTGATCCTCTTACCAGCTACACGAGAATTTGCTGAAGAACTTAGTGTTGACCATTCTATGGTCATTTGGCATTTGAATCTAATTGGACAGGTGAAAAAGCTTGATAAGTGGGTACCTCATGAGCTGACTGCAAAACAAACACAATCATCATTTTGAACTATTTTCTTTTATTCTACACAACAACAATGAACCGTTTCTGGATCAGATTGTGCTATGTGATGAGAAGTGGATTTTATATGATAACTGTGACAACAAGCTCAGTGGTTATACAGAGAAGAAGCTCCAAAGCACCTTCCACAGACAAAGTTGAACTGAATAAAAAGTCACAGTAACTGTTTGGTGGTCTACTGCTGGTCTGATCCATTACAGCTTTCTGAATCCCAGAGAACCACTATATCTGAGGAGTATACTGAGGATATTAATGAGATGCACCCAAAATGCAATGCCTGCAGCTGGCATTGCTCAAAGTATTGGGCCAAATTCTTCTCTAAAACAGTGCTCAACCACAACTTGCACAACCAATACTTCAAAAATTGAATTAATTGCCGCATCTACCATATTCACCTGACCTTTGCCAATGGACTACCACTTCTTCAAGCATCTCCACAACTTATTGCAGTGAAAATGCTTCCACAACCAAAATGTTGAGGTTTGACAGAAAACAGCAAAATTCTGTAAAGCAATTATCCTTCAATAAAAAAATAAGCTTTTCTTTTTTTTTTTAATTAAAGGGACATAGAAAAAAAAAAAAAAAGAGGCAGAAAATGCTTTCCAAGAATTTGTTGAATCCAGCAGCAAAGACTTACACTACAGGAATAAGCAAACATACTTCTCATTGGCAAAAGTATATTGATAGCTGTTGTTGTTCAGTCACTTAGTCATGTCCAACTCTTTGCAACACCATAGAGTGCAGCACTCCAGCTTTCCCTGTCCTTCACTATCTCCTGGTGTGCACTCAAACTCATATCCATTGAGTCGGTGATGCCATCCAGCCACTTCATCCTCTGCCATCCCCTTCCCCTCTTGCCCTTAATCTTTCCCAGCATCAGGGTCTTTTCCAATGAGTCAGTTATTAACATCAGGTGGCCAAATTATTGGACTTTCAGCTTCAGCATCAGTCCTTCCAATGAATATTCAGGACTGACTGGTTTGATTTCCTTGCTGTCCATTAGACTCTTGAGAGTCTTCTCCAGCAGCACATTTCAAAAATATCAATACTTTGGTGTTGAGTTTTCTTTATGTTCCAACTTTCACATCTATAAATGACTACTGGAAGAAGCATAGCTTGACTACATCATTTTTCCAGTAGTCATGTATGGATGTGAGAGTTAGACTATAAAGAAAGCTGAGTGCTGAAGAATTGATGCTTTTGAACTGTGGTATTGGAGAAGACTCTTGAGAGTCCCTTGGACAGCAAGGAGATCCAGCTAGTCCATTCTAAAGGAAATCAGTCTTGAATATTCATTCGAAGGACTGATGCTGAAGCTGAAACTCCAGTACTCTGGCCAGCAGATACAAAGAAGTGACTCATTTGAAAAGACTCTGATGCTGGGATAGATTACAGGTGGGAGGAAAAGGGGATGACAGAGGATGAGATGGTTGGATGGCATCACCAACTCAATGGATATGAGTTGAAGTAAGCTCTGGGAGTTGCTGATGGACAGGGGGGCCTGGTGTGCTGCAGTACATGGGGTTGCAAAGATTTGGATATGACAGAGTGACTGAGCTGAACTGAACTGAGGCCAAACTTTGTTGCAAAGTGATGTCTCTGCTTTTTTATATGCTGTCTAGGTTTGTCATATCTTTCCTTCAAAGGAGCAAGCATCTTTCAGTTTCATATCTGGAGTCACCATCTGCAGTGATTTGGGAGCCAATGAAAATAAAGTCTCTCACTGTTTCCATTTTTCCCCCATCTCTTTCCATGAAGTGATGTGACTGGAAGCCATGATCTTTGTTTTTTGAATACTGAGTTTTAAGCCAGATTTTTCACTCTCCTCTTTCACCTTCATCAAGAATCTCTTTAACTCCTCTTTGCTTTCTGCCATTAGATTATTGGCATCTGCATATCTAAAGTTATTAATAATTCTTCTGGGAATATTGATTCCAGCTTGTGCTCCATCCAGCCTGGCATTTTGTTTTGATGTACTGTGCCTATAATTTAAATAAGCAGAGTGACAGTATACAGCCTGATGTACCGTACCCCTTTCCCAATTTTGAACCCATCCATTGTTCCATTTCTGGTACTAAATGTTGCTTCTTATCTAGCATGCAGGTCTCTCAGGAGACAGATAAGTTTTTTTTTGCATTCTCATAGCTAAGGGTTTTCCAGTTTATTTTGATCCACACAAAGGCTCTAGTGTAGTCAATAAAGCAGAAGTAGATGCTTTTCTGGAACTCTCTTGCTGTTTTCTATGATCCAGTGGATGTTGGCAATTTGATCTTTGATCCAGTGGATGTTGGGAATTTGATGTCTGATTCCTCTGCCTTTTCTAAATCCAGATTTTTTTACCTCTGGAAATTCTCAGATGTACCCACTGTTGAAGCTTGCATTGTAGGATTTTGAGCATAACCTTGCTAGCCTGTGAAATGTGTGCAATTGTGTGGTAGTTTGAACATTCTTTGGCATTGCCCTTCTTTGAGATCAGAATTAAAACTGACATTTTCCAGTCCTGTGGCCACAGCTGAGTTTTCCAGATTTTCTGGCTTATTGAGTGCAGCACTTAAAAAACATCATCCTTTAGGATTTAAAATAGTTCAACTGGAATTTGATCATCTCCACTGGCTTGGTTTGTAGTAATGCTTTGGAAGGTCCACTTGATTTCACGTAGAGCCAAGGATGTCTGTCTCTAAGTTAGTGATGACACCATAGTGGTTGTTTGGGTCTTAAGGCCTTTTCTGTACAGTTCTGTATATTCTTGTCACCTCTTCTTGATATCTTCTATTTGTGTTAGGTTCCTACTGTTTCTGTCCTGTATGCTGTCCATCTTTACATAAGATGTTCCCTTGGTATCTCCAGTTTTCTTGAAGAGATCTTTACTCTTTCCCACTCTATTGTTTTTCTCCGTTGCTTTGCATTGTTCATATAAGAAGGCTGTCTTATCTCTCCTTGTTCTTCTTTGGAACTCTGCTTTCAAATGGATATATACCCGTTCAGATGGATATTAATTGTAATGGCTCCTATTTTGATTATTAAAGATGTGCTTGAGTGTAGTTATAATGATTTAAATTTCACAGTCTGAAACCACAAGTACTTTTGTTCCAGTCTAGATTTACTAGACTTACATATCTCTTTTGATGGCTTAGTCGCTAAGTTGTGTCTGACTCTTGCAACCCCATGAACTGTAGCCTGCCAGGTTCCTTTGCTCATGGGATTTTCCAGGCAAGAATACTGCAGTGGGTTGCAATTTCCTTCTCTAGGGAATCTTCCCGATCCAGGGATTGAACCCAGGTCTCCTGTACTGCAGGCGGATTCTTTACTGACTGGGCTATCAGGGAATCCCCTATAAACATCTCTAAGAGTCATAACAAAGTACTAGAAAAACCAAATGCTATTTAAATATTAAAAGTAAGCATTACTACTGGTATTTACCCCATGTTTTCCTTTTCATTTCATTTTCTACATTTATTTTTAATTGGAGGATAATTGCTTTACTATGTTGTGTTGGTTTCTGCCATACATCAACACGAATCAGCCACAGGTATGCATCTGTCCCCTCCCTCTTAAACCTTCCTCCCACCTCCCACCCCAGCCCATCCCTCTAGATTGTCACAGAGCCTTAAATTTGAGCTCCCTATGTCATATAGCAAATTCCCACTGGCTATCTATTTTACATATGGAAATGAATATGTGTAATGCTACTCTCTCAATTCGTCTCTCTCTCTCCTGCCCCCACTGTGTCTACAAGTATGTTCTCTATGTTTGTGTTTCCATTGTTTCTCTTAAAATAGGTTTATCAGTGCCATCTTTCTAGATTCCATATATATGTGTTAATACATGATATATTTTTTTTCTCTTTCTAACTTACTTCACTCTGTATAATAGTTTCTAGGTTCATCCACCTCATTAGAACTGACTCAAATATGCTCCATTTTTTGGTTATATAGTATTCTATTTTGTGTATGTATACACACACACACACACACACACACACATATATATATATATACATCACAACTTATTTATGCATTCATCTGTCATTGGACATCTAGGTTGCTTCCATGTACTAGCTGCTGTAAATATTGCTGCTATGAACATTGGGATGCACGTATCTTTTTCAATTATTGTTTCCTCAGGGCATATGCCTGGTGGTATGATCACTGGGTCATATGGTAATTTTATACCTAGTTTTTTTTTTTTCTTTCTTTCTTTTTAAAGAAATAATATTGTTTTATATAGTGGCTGTAACAATCTATATTCCCACCAACAATCCAAGAGAATTCCCTTTCTCCACACCTTCTCCAGCATTTATTGTTTGTTTTTTATTGACTTTTTGATAATGGCCATTCTGATCTGTTTGAGGTGATACCTCATTGTAGTTTTGATTGCATTTCTGTAATAATGAGTGATATTGAGCACCATGTGTTTATTAACCATCTATATGACTTCTTTGGATAAATGTCTGTTTAGGTCTTCTGTCCTTTTTTGATTATTTGTTTTTCTGGTATTGACCTGCACGAGCAGCTTGTATATTTTGGAGATTAATTCTTTGTCAGTAGTTTCAGTTTCTATTATTTTCTCCTATTTAGAGGGTTATCTCTTCCCCTTGCTTATAGTTTCCTTTGCTGTGCAAGAACTTTTAAGTTTAATTAGATCCTACTTCCTTATTTTTGTTTTTATTTTCACTATTCTAGGAGGTGGATCATAGAGGATTTTACTGTGATTTATGTCAAGGAATGTACTACTTATATTTTCCTGTAAGAGTTTATTATTTCTGGCCTTACATTTAAGTATTTAATCCCATTTGAGTTTATTTTTATGCATATTGTTAGGAATTGTTCTAGTTTCATTCTTTCACATGTAGCTGTCCAGTTTTTCTAGCACCATTTATTGAAGAGGTTGTCTCTTCTCCATTGTTTATTTTTGTCTCCTTTGTCAAAGTGAAGTGTCCATAGGTGCATGGGTTTATCTCTGGGCTTTTTATCTTGTTCCATTGGTCTATATTTCTGGTTTTGTTTGTTTGTTTGTTTGTTTGTTTGTTTTTTGTGCCAGTACGATATTCTCTTGTTGACTATAGCTTCGTAGTATAGTCTGGAGTCAAGAAGGTTGTTTTCTCCAGCTTTCCTTTTTTCTTTCTTAAGATTGCTTTGACTGTTTGGGGTCTTTTGCGTTTCCATGCAAATTGCAAAGGTTTTTGTTCTAGTTCTGTGGAAAATGCCTTTGGTAATTTGATAGAGATTCCACTGAATCTGTAGATTGCTTTGGTTAGTATAGTCATTTTTACCATATTGATTCTTCCAATCCAAGCACACGATATATCTCTCCATCAATTTGCATTGTGTATTTTTATTTCATTTTAAAGTAGATTTTTCTTTCACTTATCTAAATTTTATATAAAATAGTTATGCATGCAGGCTTTTCAATAAACACAAAATTAACACAATAATTAGAATTTATAAAACAGTATAAACATGAAATGCACATTTATACTTTGATTGTCTTTATGCATAATAAGCAAAAATATCACCTGAAAACAGTCAGTAATGGTTTAGTATAAAATCTTTGAACATACTATTGCTGCTGCTGCTAAGTCACTTCAGTCATGTCCAACTCTGTGTGACCCCATAGACGGCAGCCCACCAGGCTCCCCTGTCCCTGGGATTCTCCAGGTGAGAACACTGGAGTGGGTTACCATTTCCTTCTCCAAGGCATGAAAGTGAAAAGTGAAAGTGAAGTCGCTCAGTCGGGAAAATCTTTAAATATACTGTTAGCAAAGTTTTAATCGGAGAAGATAATGGCACCCCACTACAGTACTCTTGCCTGGAAAATCCCATGGATGGAGGAGCCTGGTAGGCTGCAGTCCAGGGGGTCGCTAAGAGTCGGACACGACTGAGTGACTTCACTTTCACTTTTCACTTTTCATGCATTGGAGAAGGAAATGGCAACCCACTCCAGTGTTCTTGCCTGGAGAATCCCATGGACAGGGGAGCCTGGCGGGCTGCCGTCTATAGGGTCACACAGAGTTGGACATGACTGAAGTGACTTAGCTTAGCTTAGATTAGCTTAAATTTTTAATGTAAAATCTTTAAATATACTGTTAGAATAGTCATTACCATACAGTTATACAATGAGAAATAATTACTTGTTGAAATTCTATTTATAGTATGCCAGCATGGTATATGTTTTTGAGTAAACAAAATATAACTATTAAAGATATTAAAAAATAAACTTCAGAAGTAATATAATACATATTCTCCCAAAAAGAAGCAAATTGTTAAATAATAACTTAATGATTGAGAGTATTTGTTTGTACATAAATAATGTTTGATTCCTTTGTCAAAGAGAAGAGTCTTATTCAGGTCATTGATTAGTCTGAATTCTGACATTTAAATTGGTAGTGTAGTAATGTAATAAAGAAATGATATTACAAACACCAATCTTATTTAGAATATGTATACTCAAGTTCTAATTCAAGACAGAGAAGAAAATTTAAATTTATAATCTTTAATCATATATCACATCTTGTACATAGCCATAGCATTCTATTTCCTTCACAGAATATACTTCTTTTTTGAAATATACCAGTATGACAAAATATTCAGTCTAGTTATACAATATGCAGACTTATTTATTGTTATTTTATGACTGTCTTTGTAACTACTCAGCATATTCCTTATATCTGAGTCACATATTCTGTCATGGTAGCAATAAATTGTGAGGTCTCTGAGGACATAAACTTGTAGCTTGCATTACATTTTGACCAAGGCAACACTGAACTCAAAGAATGGAAAAAATAATTTTAAATGACCATATTAACTGATTTCAAGATAAAAATCATTTTTTTTTTTTAAATTCAGGGTTCCTTTTCTATATAATTTTATTTTTGGTTCCTATAATAGAGAAAGTGGAGAATGCAAGTGGAGAGCATGTCTTCAGTGGATTAAAAAGTTGTTCAATAATTCCTAAGCCTGAGGAAAAGCATGTGAATGGACTTTATTTTAAAATTCTATTATACTAGCAAATCAAACTTCAATAATATTTCTTTAAGAAAACACATTTTTGTGATTTTTTTCTGTTCATAATACTGAACTACATATGCAGTTTCTTTCAAAAAGGACACCATGATCATTTATGCCTACTCAAACCAAACTGATAATAGTGTATTTTGATATATCATTTTCACACTTATTGCTTCAGTCAACATCCTTGTACAGTATTCATGTGAAGAAAAAGAAAATAACTTACAAGACATGTTTGAGTTAAGACTGTAGAAGGCTCTGTGTGTCTTTAGTAATAAAAGACTGCTGCTGCTGCTGCTAAGCTGCGTCAGTCATGTCTGACTCTGTGCGACCCCATAGACGGCAGCCCACCAAGCTCCTCTGTCCCTGGGATTCTCCAGGCAAGAACACTGGAGTGGGTTGCCATTTCCTTCTCCAGTGCATCAAAGTGAAAAGTGAAAGTGAAGTCGCTCAATGGTGTCTGACTCTTAGCGACTCCATGGACTGCAGCCTACCAGGCTCCTCCGTCCATGGGATTTTGCAGGCAAGAGTACTGGAGTGGGGTGCCATTGCCTTCTCTGAATAAAAGACTAGGAAATATAAAAATATAATCTAGGTTCTATCAACATCAGGCAAGTTCAGTTCAGTTGCTCAGTCATGTCTGAATCTTTGCAACCAGATTGACTTCAGCAAGCCAAGCCTCCCTTTTCATCACCAACTCCTGGAGCTTACCCAAACTCACGTCCATTCAGTTGGTGATGCCATCCAACTATCTCATCCTCTGTAATCATCTTCTTCTCCCACCTTCAATCTTTCTCAGCATCAGGGTCTTTTCTAATGAGTCAGCTCTTCTCAACAGGAGGCCAAAGTATTGGAGTTTCAACTTCAACATTAGTCCTTCCAATGAACATTCAGGATTGATCTCCCTTAGGATGGACTAGTTGGATCTCCTTGCTGCCCAAGGGACTCTAAAGAGTCTTCTCCAACATCACAGTTTAAAAGCATCAATTCTTCGGCACTCAGCTTTCTTTATAGTCCAACTCTCACATCCATACATGACTACTGGAAAAATTATAGACTTGACTAGACTAACCTTTGTTAGCTAAGGGATGTCTCTGCTATTAAATATGCTGTCTAGGTTGGTCGTAACTTTCCTGCCAAGGAGTAAGCGTATTAATGTCATGACTGCAATCACCATCTGCAGTGATTTTGGAACCCCCAAAAAATAAAGTTTGCCACTGCTTCCACAGTTTCCCCATCTATTTGCCATGAAGAGATATGACCAGATATCATGGTCTTAGTTTCCTGAATCTTGAGCTTTAAGCAACTTTTTCACTCTACTCTTTCACTTTCATCAAGAGGTTCTTTCATTCTTCTTTGGTTTCTGTCTTAAGGGTGATATCAACTGCATATTGGAGACGGCAATGGCACCCCACTCCAGTACTGTTGCCTGGAAAATCCCATGGATAGGAGAGCCTGGTAGGCTGCAGTCCATAGGGTCGCTAAGAGTCGGACACGACTGAGCGACTTTACTTTCACTTTTCACTTTGATGCATTGGAAAAGGAAATGGCAACCCACTCCAGTGTTCTTGCCTGGAGAATCCCATGGACAGAGAAGCCTGGTAGGCTGCAGTCCATGGGGTTGCACAGAGTTGGACATGACTGAAGCGACTTAGCAGCAGCAACTGCATATCTGAGGTTATTGATATTTCTCCTGGCAATCTTGATTCCAGCTTGTGTTTCTTCCAGCCCAGCATTTCTCATTATGTACTCTGCATATAAGTTAAATAAGCAGGGTGACAATATAGAGACTTGAGGTACTCTTTTTCCTATCTGGAACCAGTGTGTTGTTCCATGTACAATTCTAACTATTGATTCCTGACCTGAATACAGATTTCTCAAGAGTCAAGTCAAGTGGTCTGGTATTCCCATCTCTTTCAGAATTTTCCACAGTTTATTGTGATCCATACAGTCAAAGGCTTTTGCATAGTGAGTAAAGCAGAAATAAGTGTTTTTTCTGGAACTCTCTTGCTTTTTGCATGATCCAGTAGATATTGGCAATTTGCTCTCTGGTTCCTCAGCCTTTTCTAAAACTGGCTTGAACATCTGGAAGTTCACGGTTCATGTACTGTTGAAGCTGGTCTTGGAGAATTTTGAGCATTACTTTACTAACGTGTGCAATGAGTGCAATTGTGTGGTAGTTTGAGCATTCTTTGGCATTGCCTTTCTTTAGGATTGGAATGAAAACTGACATTTTCCAGTCCTGTGGCCACTGCTGAGTTGTTCAAATTTGCTGGCATATTGAGTGCAGCACTTTCATAGCATCATCTTTTAAGATTTGAAATAGCTCAACTGGAATTCAATCACCTCCACTAGTTTCATTTGTAGTGATGTTTCCTAAGGCCCACTTGACTTCACTTTCCAGGATGTCTGGCTGTAGGTGAGTGATCACACCATCGTGATCATCTGGGTCATGAAGATCTTTTTTGTACAGTTCTTCTGTGTATTCTTGCCACCTCTTCTTAATATTTTCTGCTTCTGTTAGGCCCATACCATTTCTGTCGTTTTTTGTGCCCATTTTTGCATGAAATATTCCCTTGGTATCTCCAGTTTTCTTGAAGAGATCTCTAGTCTTTCCCATTCTATTGTTTTTACTTTATTTCTTTGCCTTGATCACTGAGGAAGGCTTTCTTATCTCTCCTTGCTATTCTTTGGAACTCTGCATTCAAATGGGAATATCTTTCCTTTTTCTCTTTGCTTTTTGCTTCTCTTCTTTTCACAGTTATTTGTAAGGCCTACTCAGACAGCCATTTAGCTTTTTTGCATTTCTTTTTCTTAGAGATGGTCTTGATCCCTGTCTCCTGTACAATGTCACTAACTTTCATCCGTAGTTGGTCAGGCATTCTATCAGATATATTCCCTTACATCTATTTCTCATTTCTACTGTATAATCATTAGGGATTTGATTTAGCTCATATGAATGGTCTAGTGGTTTTCCATATTTTCTTCAATTTAAGTCTGAATTTGGCAATTAAAGAGTTCATGATCTTAGTCACAGTCAGCTCTCGGTCTTGTTTTTGCTGACTGTATAGAGCTTCTCCATCTCTGGCTGCAAATAATATAATCAGTCTGATTTCAGTGTTAACCATCTGGTGATGTCCATGTGTAGAGTCTTCTCGTATTGTTGGAAGAGGGTGTTTGCTATTACCAGTGCATTCTCTTGACATTACTCTATTAGCCTTTGCCCTGCTTCATTCTGTACTCCAAGGCCAAATTTGCCTATTACTCCAGGTGTTTCTTGACTTCCTACTTTTGCATTCCAATTCCCTATAATGAAAAGGACATCTTTTTTGGGTGTTAGTTCTAAAAGGTCTTATAGGTCTTCACAGAACCATTCAACTTCAGCTTCTTCAGCATTACTCGTCAGGGTATAGACTTGGATTACCTTGTTATTGCATGGTTTACCTTGGAAATGAGCAGAGATCAGTCTGTCGTTTTTGAGACTGCACCCAATTACTGCATTTCAGCTATGATGGCTAACCTATTTCTTCTAAGGGATTCTTGCCCCACTAGTAGATATAGTGGTCATCTGATTTAAATTCACCTATTCCAGTCCATTTTAGTTTGCTGATTCTTAAAATGTTGATGATCACTCTTGCCACCTCCTGTTTGACCACTTCCAATTTGCCTTGATACATGGACCTAACATTCCAGGGTCCTATGTAATATTTCTCATTACAACATCAGGCAAACAAATGGTTAATTTATTCTGTGAATATATATTAAGATTTACTTTTGTTGTTTAAAGGACTGGATGCCTAGGTCATAAGAGAAAAAAAAAATTCAAGATTTTGTTTATAGCAATAGTTTTTTTCAAAGTGAGAAACATGTATTTATAAATGTCTTAAAATTGTATTATATATTACTCTATAAGTTTATAATGTGTATCATGTACATAGGGATGTGTGCTTATATATATAGGGCCGTATACTTTTGATGGAGAAGGAAATGGCAACCCACTCCAGTGTTCTTGCCTGGAGAATCCCAGGGATGGGGCAGCCTGGTGGGCTGCTGTCTTTGGGGTTCTGCAGAGTCGGACACGACTGAAGCGACTCAGCAGCAGTATACTTTTGAAGTGAGATGTGTATACATGGATCTGTAAGTGTAGGTGTGTGCCATTGTGTGTATGACCATGTGGATGTAAACACTGCAGGTGTTGATATGTATGTATGTGGATATCTAGGGGTGTATGGAAATAGGAGGGAATGTTATGTGGGCACACATTGTATATGTGGGTATGTATAGGAGGAGTATATTTGCCTTTGTGATTCACAACCAAGGGCAATTTTTGTCATCACGGAATGTTTGGCAATATGTAGATTTATTTTTGGTTGTCACAACTGTAGGGGAAATGGGCTACTGATTTCTAGCAGGTAGACGTTAGATAGTTTCCCACTAGATGCTGTTTAAACAACTACAATACATATGCAACCAGTTATAATGAAGAATTTTCCAGTACATAGCAAAACGCCAATAATACTGAGTTTGAGAAACACTGGTATGGTGTGGTGTGTGTGGGTGTGTGCGAGGAGATTTTTATATGGATATTATAAAACTTGCACAGTACACAGCAATCAATAACCATTTCTGTGATGTTACATTTCATGTCATAAATAAAACCAGAGGTGATCTCCTCACATTCCTTTGCATTATCGGTATTCAACACACCCAAAAGATTTTTACTATTCTTGTCTGACAAACCATTTACTGAGAAACAATTAACACCTACTCAGTATGCGTATGGGACATCTCTGATAACTCAGTAAAGATCTAGCTGTGATGTAGGAGACCCCAGTTCAATTCCTGGGCTGGGAAGATCCACTGGAGAAGGGATAGGTTAGCCACTCCAGTATTTTGGCCTGGAGAATTTCATGAACTGTAGTCCATGAGGTCGCAAAGAGTTGGACATGACTGAGAAACTTTCACTTTCAGTGTGAGTATGACATAAAACTTTCCCCAAACCATAAACATATGTTAATGAAGATTCCTTTTTACAGGCTCTCAAAAAAACAACTTTTTAAGATACTGAAAGAAACCCATTACCTTTAACAAGAGAATGTGTGTGTGCTCAGTTGCTTAGTCATGTATGACTCTTTGTGACCCTATGGACCCTATGGAGTTTGTAGCCTGCCAGGCTCTTGCATCCATGCACTTTTCCAGGCAAGAATACTAGAGCCATTTTCTACTCCTGGGAATATTCCTGACCCAGGATACAAGAGAATAAGGAATGCTTGTTTAAAATCGAGTCTTTATGGAAGTGGATGATTTATTATTACTTGCTTTATTAATACATAGATAACTGAATACTTTTTATGTTTGGAATATAAGCATATTGGATTTAGCATATTAAATCAAAGTGCAAAATGATCTTTTATTTTTTCCTTTTCTCTTCCACAGTCCTTGAAAAGCTTTCTAGTATTAAAGTCCTGACATTTGCTAATCAAAAACTATGTACTAGGTAGACAATTTAATGCTTTCCTTTCATTATGATTTCTATTTTCTCACTTTTCAACTATTTCAGGTTCATCTTGATAGAAGAAAAGGCTGAAAATTATATCACCAGTTTATTACTGCATTTGTCTGGGGGCACTTTTTAGATTGAAATGACACTAAATCCACTGGGAGGCAGAAACTATGGATGCAACCCACACAGCTGTGATCAAACCTTTGACTCTGTTACTACAGCTGTCAAAATAAACTGATATGAAATATGAAAAAAGAGAGAGTTCTTATTTTTAACTTCAGATACACTCCTATAACTCTCTCAAAATATTTTCTGTTGGTTATAAAAAAGACCCATACTTTTTCTGTCATAAAGCTATAAAATGCATAATAAATACAGATTGCATATATGTCAAAGGCAAAATTGTTTATTAGCACAAAGACATGGATGCTACAATTTCATAGGTAAGGTTATTTCTGTCAATCTGCATACAATTTATTTTTAAAGCATGTATTTATGGTAGCTGCATGAGGTCAGTTTTCTTCCAAAATGATAATGTAGAATGTCACAGCTGATATTTAGCTATTATTTTTAAACATTATTTTACATATAAAATGCTCTTTTCTCATGGCAAAATAACACTAACAGCATGCCTTTTGGGGAGTCAGAGGAAAGATACATCAACTTACATTTTTTGCACTTTCTTTCACATCTATAATGGGATATTATTGGGAGTATAAATAAATATTAGAGTAGTTTTGCATCTATTTCTTAAAAAGTTGCTGTTGTCAACATAAGTAGCTGAATTTGTGTAGTTGTCTTTTGGTGTGCATGAGATGCTACAGTTTTCTCCTCCTCTTTAAAAATCTTTACAAATGCTTTAAAAAGATATCTGAGAGAATGGACAATCAGACTAATCTATGCCTGTGGGCTCATCTTTAATACATTATCTGTCTGTCTGGTTTTCATTTTGATAAGCAAGGCAACCCAGATGATAACAAAGTCATTTATCTCCTGAGGTTACAACCATTGCATTGCTGCCTCCTTGATGAACAAACATATTCACTGCAGAGAAAGACACTCTAAAATTTTACATCAGATTAAATAGGATTACACAAAATAGTTATAAACTATCAATCACAAATCATTGAAAATAAAAATGCTCTGCATTTTTCTATGGAAATTTCTAGAGTTGGAATTGTTTCATGATCATGAAATTTGACATCCAAGTTGATAGTAATCAGCTCCTTAAATTTGGATAGTTTCTGGAATATGCAAATGAATGCTGATGAATATCAGATGGTGTAAAAAAATTGACTTCAGGTATCAATTAACATGTGAACAATTACAAAATATTTTGAATTCCTATCTTATTAATAACTGTTTTTTTCTTGCTTCTGAATTTTATTTTAGTTGGAATACAGCTGATTTACTTTGTTGTATAGCAGAAACAGAAAACTCTAAAGCAATTATACCTCAGTTAAAACAACTGCTTTTTAATCAGTGCTATAGAGTAGTAAGTATATTAATGGATGATAAAATGCCAGTAATCCATATGCTACAAGAAGGAAACTGACCTTTTCTTTTAATTTTATTGTATCTTTTACATTTCCTAGGTTCTTGAGCCAAATATTATAGTGAGAGGATAAAGAGAGCCCCAAGGTGGCTGCATTAATAAAGAATCCCTTGTGACTCAGCTGGCAAAGAATCTGCCTGCAATGCGTGAGACCTGGGTTTGATCCCTGGGTTGGGACGATCCCCTGGAGAAGGGAAAGGCTACCCACTCCAGTATTCTGGCCTGGAGAATTCCACGGACTATACAGTCCATGGGGCCCCATAGAGTTGGACACAACTGAGTGACTTTCAGTAACTCACTGCCTGCAATGCAGGGTCGGGAAGGTCTATTGGAGAAGGAAGTGGCAACCCTTTCAAATATTCTTACCTAGGAAACCCCATTGACAGAGGTGCCTGGTGGGCTACAGTCCATGGGTTGCAAGAGTTGTCCAGAACTTAGCAACTAAATCACTACCACCAATGACTACCTAAAACTGACCAAAGGCAGAGTGACACTGTGCTAGTCAATATAAAGAACTGTGACTCTTACCAATAATCTCTTTAAGAGATTTAATTTTAAAGTGAGACTACAAATATGAAAAGCAGATATTTCCTTCCCTGTTAATAATGTATCTATATTAATATTTGAAGAAAAGCATTACCAAAAGTGTTTTATCACATTTAGGACATGTTTAAATATTTTAGAACAACATAAAGAAAAGAAAGAGAGTACAAAGTGGAAGGGTCATTTTCATGTACTTGGGATAAGCAAAATGAATTAAAGTGGTCAAAATTTGTTAACAATGATAAATAGTTACTACCATGAAATCACTGATAGTTCAGTTCAGTCACTCAGTCGTGTCTGACTCTTTGTGAACCCATGAACCGCAGCACACCAGGCCTCCCTGTACATCACCAACTCCCAGAGTCCACCCAAACACATGTCCATCAAGTCTGTGAAGCCATCCAAACATCTCATCTTCTGTCATCCCCTTCTCCTCCTGCCCTCAATCAATCCCAGCATCAGGGGCTTTTCCAGAGTCAGCTCTCCACATCAGGTGGCCAAAGTATTGGAGTTTCATCTTCAACATCAGTACTTCCAATGAACGCCCAGGACTGATCTCCTTTAGGATGGACTGGTTGGATCTCCTGCAGTCCAAGGGACTCTCAAGAGTCTTCTCCAACACTACAGTTCAAAAGCATCAATTCTTCGGCACTCAGCTTTCTTCACAGTCCAACTCTCACATCCATACATGACCACTGGAAAAACCATAGCCTTGACTAGATGGACCATTGTTGGCAAAGTAATGTCTCTGCTTTTCAATATGATATCTAGATTGGTCATAACTTTCCTTCCAAGGAGTAAGTGTCTTTTAATTTCATGGCTGCAATCACCATCTGCCATGATTTTGGAGCCCAGAAAAATACAGTCAGCCACTGTTTCCCCCTCTATTTGCCATGAAGTGAAGGGACCAGATACCATGGTCTTAGTTTTCTGAATGTTGAGCTTTAAGCCATCTTTTTCATTCTCTTCTTTCACTTTCATCAAGAGACTCTTTAGTTCTTCTTCACTTTCTGCCATAAGGGTGGTGTCATCTGCATATCTGAGGTTATTGATATTTCTCCTGGCAATCTTGATTCCAGCTTGTGCTTCCTCCAGCCCAGCATTTCTCATGATGTACTCTGCATATAAGTTAAATAAGCAGGGTGTCAATATACAGCCTTGACATACTCTTTTTCCTATTTGTAACCAGTCTAACAGAAGCAGAAGATATTAAAAAGAGGTGGCAAGAATACACAGAAGAACTGTACAAAAAGTATCTTCATGACCCAGATAATCACAATGGTGTGATCACTCACCTAGAGCCAGACATCCTGGAATGTGAAGTCAAGAGGGCCTTAGGAAACATCACTACAAACAAAGCTAGTGGAGGTGATAGAATTCCAGTTGATCTATTTCAAATCCTGAAAGATGATGCTGTGAAAGTGCTGCACTCAATATGCCAGCAAATTTGGAAAACTCAGCAGTGGCCACAGGACTGGAAAAGGTCAGTTTTAATTCCCATCCCAAAGAAAGGCAATGCCAAAGAATGCTCAAACTACAACACAATTGCACTCATCTCACATGCTAGTAAAGTAATGCTCAAAATTCTCCAAGCCAGGCTTCAGCAATACATGAACCTTGAACTTCCAGATGTTCAAGTTGGTTTTAGAAAAGGCAGAGGAACCAGAAATCAAATTGCCAACATCCGCTGGATCATCAAAAGAGCAAGAGAGTTCCAGAAACACATCTATTTCTGCTTTATTGACTATGCCAAAGCCTTTGACTGTGTGGATCACAATAAACTGTGGAAAATTCTTCAAGAGATGGGAATACCAGACCACCTGACCTGCCTTTTGAGAAATCTGGATGCAGATTAAGAAGCAACAGTTGGAACTGGACATAGAACAACATTGATAGTTACTTCAGTTAAAAAAAATCATATGTTAAGCCATTAATTATTGAATAAATGTTTTTTTTTTTCAAATTAAAAAAATCATCTTGGTATAAATAGTTACAACTGTTAATTGAGTTGTGCATTAATTTTATTTCTGAAAACATCTGGAATATGTATTCTCTTAACTGTGTATAACAGATAGGGTAGAAACATTACAAGTACTTTACCTAGAGTGAGCTTGGGCATGTTACTTTGGGTATGTCTCCAATTATTCATCTCTGAAGCATTGTAATAATGACTGGCCTTGATTATTGTAATAACAAAATAAGACAGTTTGTATTAACACATTATGAGACTGAAAAGTGTCAAAATTTTAGCAAACATTTATTAAATGTAGGTATGTACCAAAAACGGTGCAACATACTGGGAGACACACAATTAAATTACAACAGTTTCTATCATTAAAGTAACCTTTCCTACCAGTGGGAGACATGCAGTTATATCTTTAATTTATGTTAAATTCTAAACAACAAGCAGTTGAATGACTAAACACCTATTTAATCTCCATTGTGTTTGCAAATTACTACAAAAGTGTCCCTTGGTAGCTTAGAAGGTTAGGAATCTGCCTGCAATGAGGGAGACCTGTGTTCTATCCCTGGGTCAGGAAGATCCCCTGCAGAAGGGAATGGCTACTCACTCCAGTATTTTTGCCTGGAGAATTCCATGGGCAGAGAAACCTGGCAGGCTATAGTCCATGGGGTCACAAAGAATCAGACACAACTGATCAAACACACACAAAAGTGTAGTCCTTATTCAAAATAGTTGAGGATCAGAATTTTATATCTTTCACCAATATTTATCATTTCCTCTTATTTTATACTGTCAGCCTAGAGAACTTGCAGTATTGTGTCTAACGAATTCTCATTACCTTTTTTTACCTGAAATGTTTTTATTTCATATTTATTCTTTAAAGATTATTTTTCTGAAAAAAAAAATCTGGATTAACAAGTTGAAATTTCTTTCAGCACTTAAAGTTGTTTCACTGTTTTATGTCCTCCACATTTCTGAGCAGAAGTCAACAGTATTTAAGTATTTATAATATCATTGTCTTGCATGAAATGAATCTTACTCTGGTTAATTTTTCTTAACTTTTGAGTTTCTGTAGTTTAACCATGACATGCATAAGTGTGGTTTTCTTTGTTTTTATACTGCTTAGGACTCACTGGGCATCAAGAAATTGTAAATTTATGTCTTCAACATATTGCAAAATTCTCTTCTATATTTTAAAAGTTATTTTTCACCAGTATCTCTCCATCAGCTATCTGTCTGTGAGTATATATGGGTAAACTCCAGGAGTTGG
The DNA here is from genome assembly GCF_019923935.1 of Bubalus bubalis. Lineage (NCBI taxonomy): Eukaryota > Metazoa > Chordata > Mammalia > Artiodactyla > Bovidae > Bubalus > Bubalus bubalis. Next base: position 44,978,372 of record NC_059169.1, read on the forward strand.
TGATGGACAGGGAAGCCTGGCATGCTGCAGTCCATGGGGTCACAAAGAGATGGACATGACTGAGTGACTGAACTGAATTGATATGTGTACATATATCTATAACAGTTTGCATAAGTTACTGAGGTTCTTTATAGTTACCATATTTTTTATGGTACATTTTATGGTACAATTTTAGCTACATTTTTATTGATTCTTTCCTCTGCTATAATCTCCATTCTGCTGTCTAGCCTATCCAGTGAATGATTTTATAACAGAGATTGGAGTTTACCCTCCAGAATTTCCATTTTTCAGTTCCTATTTCTTTGTATTTCTTTATCTTTTCATTTATGTACTATTATATATTTTTTTCCTTTGAGTATATAATAGTAACTGATCTACTAATTCCAATATCTGACTCATCACAAGCTCAGGCTCCATAAATCACTCTTCTTCTTAAGAATTTGTCGCTTGTTTCCTTTCTTTAGATATTGATTAATTTTGTATTATATCATGGATATTGTGAGGGTATATTTGGCAATCCTAATTTCTGCTGATACTCCTTCAAAAAGTCTTTCCTTCATCCCTTCTCCTTCCCCTTCCTTCCTTTCTCCCTTCTCTTTCTCTCTATCTCTCTCTTTCTCTATCTCTTTCTCCCCCTTTCCTGTTCCTTCTCTCTTGTTTCAGATGGCGGTCAGATTGGTAGGACTCAAACAACCAGTAGACTGTTGAGTAGATCAAATCTTAGTTCAGTTCTTTGATTCATAGATGGGTTGCTTGAAGCCAAGCATTCGTTTTTTCAGAGGCCAATCAGGTGTTTTGGATTTGGACAGAATTTGTACATAGACTTTTAGACCCATTTTCTATGGCTATCTCCTTTTCAGAACTCCTTGTTCATCCAATTTGCAGAGTTGTGTTTGATCTGAATTTTTTCCTCTTGTTCTTCAGGACACAAACACTACTATATATATACATATATATATATATATATATATATATATATATATACATATACATATATATGTATATATATTTTTTTTAATAAAAAATTTAACTATGTGGTATGATACAGATTGTAGACTGTGTCCAGTGTTTGGGCTAGATGCTACAAAGATAGGAAATTCACTCAGTACTTTTACCTTATTAAATGGTAAATATCTCTAAATTGTGTCTACATTCAGTTGCTCCCTAGTGATATCAAGTAGTTTTTGTTTTTACTCATACCTGACCTGCCTCTTGAGAAACCTGTATGTAGGTCAGGAAGCAACAGTTAGAACTGGACATGGAACAGACTGGTTCTAAATAGGAAAAGGAGTATGTCAAGGCTATATATTGTCACCCTGTTTATTTAACTTATATGCAGAGTACATCATGAGAAATGCTGGGCTGGAGGAAGCACAAGCTGGAATCAAGATTGCCAGGAGAAATATCAATAACCTCAGATATGCAGATAACACCACTCTTATGGCAGAAAGTGAAAAGGAACTAAAAAGCCTCTTGATGAAAGTGAAAGTGGAGAGTGAAAAAGTTGGCTTAAAGCTCAACATTCAGAAAACTAAGATCATGGCATCTGGCCCCATCATGTCATGGGAAATAGATGGGGAAACAGTGGAAACAGTGGCTGACTTTATTTTTAGGGGGCTCCAAAATCACTGCAGATGGTGATTGCAGCCATGAAGCTTAAAAAATGCTTACTCCTTGGAAGGAAAGTTATTACCAACTTAAATAGCTTATTCAAAAGCAGAGACATTACTTTGCCAACAATGGTCCATCTAGTCAAGGCTATGGTTTTTCCAGTGGTCATGTATGGATGTGAGAGTTGGACTGTGAAGAAAGCTGAGCGCCGAAGAATTGATGCTTTTGAACTGTGGTGTTGGAGAAGATTCTTGAGAGTCTCTGACTGCAAGGAGATCCAACCAGTCCGTTCTAAAGGAGATCAGTCCTGGGTGTTCATTGGAAGAACTGATGCTAAAGCTGAAACTCCAATACTTTGGCCACCTCATGCAAAAAGTTGACTCATTGGAAAGGACCCTGATGCTGGGAGGGATTGGGGGCAGGAGGAGAAGGGAACAACAGAGGATGAGATGGCTAGATGGTATCACTGACTCCATGGACATGAGTTTGAGTAAACTCTGGGAGTTGGTGACGGACAGGGAGGCCGGGAGTGCTGCAATTTATGGGTTTGCAAAGAGTCAGACATGACTGAGTAACTGAACTGAACTGATAGTTCTTGGCAAAATGGTTTGCCACATAGTATCTTACTCAAGCAAAATGCAATTGGAAGTTACTCAGCATTAAAATTATAAATATTACTTTTTCTTTCTGAAAAGGAGAAAATAACTAATGTGTCACCCTGAAAACATAAAACTGATTTTTATTTATTTAGTTCTCAAAGGATTCTGCCTCTCTTTCTCAAGCTAAATTGGAAAATAAGATGTATTAAAAGAGCAATTTTTTACTCAAATATTTCCAGATATTTACTTAAAGAAATAACACCACAAAAGGGCTCTCTTATCATCCAGGGAAAACATAGTGAGTCATACCTGTCTTACAGTGAAATATGGATTTAAGTGAAGAGGATCCTAGAAGTTTACACACATCTCTTTAAACCTTAAACTAGCTAGAGGTTTCTTACTGCTTTTGTTAATTGTTCCTGCCTGAAGTAACACTGCAATCCAGATCTTTATTTGGCATTTCTGAATGGAGTTCTTCACAGCCAAAATTGATACCAAAGTCATATACAACAGTAGGAATGTACTGGATGTTAAACTAATAAATTACTTCAGGAACTCTTGATGAGAATCTATTTCCTGTGAATTGCATGCTTTGATAGGGGTAAACTAACCCTTGGAAATTTTCTAAGTTTTATTTTTAAAATAAAGTTTGTGTTGAAGTCAAAAGTACATAAGGAAAGAACAAATCATGAAAATAGAAATATACAAGTGGTCTTCAAGCAAACATACATGTGCAAGTTCACCATGATCCAGGCAAGTAGCATGGGAATTCCAGAAGCTTCCTCATACAAACTCAGTAAATGGTTCCACAATCTTCCCCACTAATGACCTGTTTCCTGATTTCCAGTAGATCAGCTTTTCTTATTTGGAGACATTTGGAAACTTACTTAGAAAGTGAAAGTCTCCCAGTCATGTCCGTCTCTGCAACTCCATGGACTATACAGTCCATGACATTCTCCAGGCCAGAATACTAGAGTGGGTTGCCATGCCCTCCTCCAGGAGATCTTCCCAACACAGAAATGAAACTCAGGTCTTCCACATTGCAGGGAGATTATTTATCAGCTGAGCCACAAGACAAGCCTGAGAATACTGGAGTGGGTAGCCTATCTCTTCTGCAGCGGATCTTCCCAAGCCATGAATCAAATCAGTGTTTGAACAGTGTTCAAATTATTTATTCACTCTACTGTTGATGAATATTTGTCAGGCTTCAATGTAGTGACTTTTAAGTATAGCATAGTTATGAATATCTTTTATTGGTGCTAAGATTTACCAGATTTTCCTTAAAGATGGAGGATCACAGATTGTGGATATCTTAAGGTTTACTCAATGGTGACAATTTTTAATAGTTTTTCTTTTTCTTTTTTTCTTATTTACCATCTCATAAGCAGTGTGCAAGAAATTCAGTTTCTCAAAATCTTTGATAATATTTGATAGTTTTAAAACTATAGTCTTTTTTTTTTTTTTTTGCTGTGTAGTTAGCAAACTTACTGAGGTCTTCATCTGTATTTCTATTTTGACAAGCAAGTATAAATAAATTTTTGATGTATTTGTTGACCATGTGAATAGCCTCTCTTGTGAAGTGCCTTGTTAAGTTATTTGCTTATTTTTTTTTAGTGCTGTCTGTCTTTTCTTGCACCTATCTCTGGATTCAAATATATTACAAACATATTGCCAACATAACACCAGTATATTACAAATATCTTTGCCACTCTTTGGATTTACTGTTTTACTCTAGAAGTGCCTTTTGATAAATTCTCAGTTTTATTAGTCTAGCTTCTCAACCACTTCTGCAATAATGAGTGCTTTTTGTAATCTCTTAAGGAAATCATGATGCACACACATATGTTATAATCTAGAATTTTTATTGTTTTGTATTTAATTTGGGGGATTCTAAAAATTGGACTGACTTACTTTAAAAGAAGAGTGAGATTATTATAAAATATTCTACTTCAGTGGCTTGAGGTCATTTAGGATTTTAAGTATAGATTAGATGATTATTTTAAAAGAATTTCTTTTGATTCCTAGAGTTAATTTTTTACATTGATATTATTTGTCAATCTTTTAAATGTCCTATACTTCAATGTTTAATTGAGAGAAATATCATATGAGGAAATTTTAGTTCTGTCAGATTTACTTTATAAACTTAAGATAGTATTTATTAGGCCCATTATTTTTGGGAGATTGATGAAAATGTTCTAAAGTTAGATTTGTGGAAGGCTGGTCAGGAAGATCCCTTGGAGTAGGCATGGCAACCCACTCCAGTATTCTTGCCTGGAGAATTCCATGGATAGGGCAGCCTAGCAGGCTACAGTCAATGGGGTCACACAGAGTCGAACATGACTGAAACAACTTTCCATGCACGCATGCACGATTCTGTACATCCAAGGAAAGATAAACCAGAGATCATATTGCCAATGTCCGCTGGATCATCAAAAAAGCAAGAGAGTTCCAGAAAAACATCTATTTCTGCTTTATTGACTATGCCAAAGCCTTTGCCTGTGGGAATCACAATAAACTGTGGAAAATTCTTACTGAGATGGGCATATCAGGCCACCTGACCTGCCTCCTGAGAAATCTGTATGCAGGTCAGGAAGCAACAGTTAGAACTGGACATGAACAGCAGGCTGGTTCCAAATAGGAAAAGGAGTACGTCAAGGCTGTATATTGTCACCCTGTTTATTTAACTTATGTGCAGAGTACATCATGAGAAACGCTGGGTTGGAGGAAACACAAGCTGGAATCAAGATTGCCAGCAGAAATATCAATAACCTCAGATATGCAGATGACACCACCCTTATGGCAGAAAGTGAAGAAGAACTAAAGATCCTCTTGATGAAAGTGAAAGAGGAGACTAAAAGCTTGGTTTAAAGATCAACATTCAGAAAACAAAGATCATGGCATTCAGTCCCTTCACTTCATGGTAAATAGATGGAGAAACAGTAGCAGAATTTATTTTATTGGCCTCCAAAATCACTGCAGATGGTGACTTCAGCCATGAAATAAAAAGATGCTTGCTCCTTGGAAGAAAAGTTATGACCAATCTAGACAGCATATTAAAAAACAGAGACATTACTTTTCCAACAAAAGTCCATCTACTGAAGGCTATGGTTTTTCCAGTAGTCATGTATGGATGTGAGAGTTGGACTATTAAGAAAACTGAGCACTGAAGAATTGATGCTTTTGAACTGTGGTGTTGGAGAAGACTCTTGAGAGTCCCTTGGACTGGAAATCAGTCCTGAATGTTCATTGGAAGTACTGATGTTGAAGCTGAAACTCCAATACTTTGGTCACCTGATGTGAAGAGCTGACTCATTTGAAAAGACCCTGATGGTAGGAAAGATTGAAGGCAGGAGAAGGGATGACAGAGGATGAGATGGCTGGATGGCATCACTGACTCAATGGACAGGAGTTTGAGTAAACTCCAAGAGTCAGTGATGGACAGGGAGGCCTGGTGGGTGCAGTCCTTGGGGTCGCAAAGAGTCGGACACGACTGACAGACTGAACTGAACTGAACTGATACATTTTAAACAGTTGAATTTTATAGTATTCAAATTTGTATGTATAAATCTATTAATTTTTAAGTGTAAATATGTTCCAAGATTAATATATTTTAAAAGAAACACAACCAATCTTTTTTACAAGTATAGATAATTCACCTTTGTTACCTGTGGTAATTATCCCCAAATTATATTTTGACTGAGCTTACAAATGCTAGCTCAGATTTATACTTATTAATATTACAAATATATCATTTAATATATTTTGACATTTTTTGAAGTGCTTCTTGTAACCTAAAAATGTTATTTTTTTATCTGTGTATTGGACATGCTTTATTAAGAATCAGTTAAGCAAGTTATATTGTATTTTTTAATAGCAGTGTTTCTTTGCTTCCTCCCACCCCATTCACTAAATTCTGTTGGTTGGATCTAATTTTCTTCTCCAGGTTTAGTTTTTATTTTAGTTTTAAATTTCTTACTTTGTCCATACTCATATTAGAGCTTATTATTTTGTGTCAGTATTTAATGGTACCTCAACATTGTACTGTTTAAAAGACTAAAGTTTAGATAATTTGAGTAAATTGTTCAGAAATACAAAAGAAAAATTCTAAAATAAGGAGTAGAAATCTGTCCAACACCATCTCTATTACATATTTTTATTCCAATTGACATAAAAGCAGATGCTTTGAGGCAATATAGCACAATTTAAAACAAATTAATGTTGGCTTAGGTAACACAACAGAAAATGTTGAAGGTGATAATTGGACAAAACTATATGAAAGTAGATTAATAATCATTTGGCATTTTGTCAAGACATTTTAAGATTTATAGTCCCATGTAATTCCAGGAAAAACCTTAAAAGTAATCACCTCCATTCTTAGAGATATAAAATCAATGTTTAGAATAGGTACATAAATTGTTATTAAAATGGCAATAAGTGAGAATTTGAAACTCATAATTTTTGACTGAATTTTTTGCTTCTTTTGAGCTTAATAATGTTTCTCATTATAGACATATAGGATTTTATCTAATTTCTTCTCCCTTTTATTCTTGTTTTCTCAAAACAATCTTCTAAATTGTGTTCGTTTCTCTTTAGCTTAAACTACGAATTTCCATCATTCACCTGCTCATACTAAAAGACTAGCAGACTTCAAGCTGTCCTCTTCTTGACTGATCCTTCCCAGGAAATAGTATCTCAAGAGACAACAGATCATTCTTGTATGAAAAATGAAGTGAATGTGTCATATGGGAGTGGACTGTCAAGCAGAACAGATGCAGAGAAATCCCTTCTCTCTGTTCCCTATCAGTTATTTTTTACTTCCTACATGGCAAGCTTTGTTTTAAGGTCTTAGGCAAGCATATTAAAAATATATAATAATTGTAAAAACAATTATTTTGTTAACAGTAAAAATTAAATGTCTTTCATGTACAACTTTTCTAAGTCTTTGTTACAGAAAAATTTAGATGCACAGTCAAATGTTTATTTACTGATCCCAGTTAGATATTTTGTTATTTTTGATGCAATCTGCTTCAAGCAATAAACACATTATTCTAGATCAATACTAGAGGAAAGGGACTCTATAATCATGGAAATATCTAAGTAAATGACAAAGTCTCTCCCTGGTAAAACTTTAATCAAGCTCCTCTGAATCATCTTCCCAACATGTCTAGGTTTTTCAATTTCTGTGTCAGTCTTGGTTTTGCCTAGTTTTAGCAAAAATTCCTGTAAGTTGGTTTAGCTTAGAATTTCCCACCTTCCGTATCTCATCATCCTTAATATATGGCCAAATTCTCATCACCAACACTCCCACAGAAGATATCTGACCAGCTTGGCCTATCATTAGCAAGAAACTTTTAGGTCAGTTTAGCAAAGAGTCATTCTACCAATTCTTTACCAAAACTAGCAAGTGATTTTCCTTTTATCAATCTCTACATGATTTTCTTTGACCATAAATCCCCACTTTCCTGTTATTTGAAATTGAGTCCCGTTTAAACTCTTTAACTATTGTCTAGCTCTAGTTTTCCTTAACAGAGCTCAGCCACAATCAGAGTTTTGAAGAGTGAGGAAAGATTTTGAAAAGGCACACTTTCAGCTTTGATAGTTTTATCATGCATAAAAGCAACCTCAAGATTTCAAGGCATTCAAACAACAAATAGCTATTTCTTGTGCAGGCAATGTGAGATTTGTGGGCAACAGTAGATCTGCTGGGCTCAACTGGGCTTGACTTGGCCTCAGACATCTCCCTATGTCTATGTCCAAGCCCAGGATGCAGTAATAAATGTAGAAATGAAAATAAAATAAGTTGTGATTCTGCTTAGTTAATCCTTATACAACTCATGATTATGTATGTATTAGTTGCTCAATCATGCGCCATTCTTTGTGACCCCATGGACTGCAACCTGCCAGACTCCTCTGTCCATGGAATTCTTCAGGCAAGAATACTGGAGTGGGTTGCCATTTCCGACTCCAGGGAATCTTCTTGACCCAGGAATCGTACCCACTTCTGCATTGTAGGCAGATTGTTTACCATCTGAGCCACCAATTGACTTCTAGTAAAAGACAAGCCATGGAACTTAAATAATGTCTTAGTAAGTAGTGAGAAAGTTTCTTCCTTCAGGAGTAAGTTTACATTTCTAGGAAGAGGGGGATTAAATCTCAGAAGCCTGGGGCCAGTGGTTTATATTCCAAAGGATTATAAATGACTGGAGATCTGGCGGTTTTCTTCCTTGTCAGAGAGGGAGAGAGGACAGCTGTCCCATTACCATGTAAACTACCAGATTCATGATTTCAAGGTTCCATTCTGTGGTGCAAGAAACCCATCTGTATGCGCTAGCCTAACCATCTGGCATTCATTACACTGCCCCAGAGAGAAGAGGAACTGGGAAGTGGTGAATTACTGCAATTATTGTTGTAAGTACAAATCATCTGTCTTTGATCCAGAAACTTTATGTTTCTGAATATTATTTATATAGATATTTCATAATAGTATTTATATAAAAAGAGGCATTGAGAACTTAAACTGGTAGTCACTGCTCTTACAGTGAAGAGAAGTAGAGAGTGGTCAAAAAATATAAACAAAGTTTCCAGTTTCCACTTAAAACTCCCACATTCATATATGCTTATATTTTATTGGCCTAATCAGATCATATGACCCAGCACAGAATCCATGAGATGAGATAAGTATGGCAAAAATAGGAAGGAAACAAAAATTGTGAGTGAATATTACAACCCACCACAGTCCATAGGACTTAAATATTTCTATCCTTCCTGCACAGTAAGTGTACTTATCCCTTTTCAAAACATCTAAGTTCTTATCCAATCACTGTGTCAAGCTTAAAATCAAGGTTAAAGTCGAGTCTGGATCTAATCCATTTCTGGAACTGATGTCTCATGATTCAGAAAACCAAGAACTAAGACAAAAACAGATCATCTGCTTCACACACATGCACAACACACCCCACGGTGGAAAAGAGGGCTAAAATGACTACAATAGATTACAGGCAACAAATGGGAAGCACACAGGCCATCTCTGGTTCCTGAGAATTTTGAAATTCAGCCAGAAGGACAGATGTTGCAAGGTCATTCTATTCTTCAGTTAAGACACAGTATTTGATTGTGCCTTGGCTCTACCCTCTGGGGTTAGATACTCTCTTTTATTCTTCATTGGATTTGGTTCCTCACATAAAGTCCTCCTGTTTCATTATCCTCCCTGACCAGAATTGAAAAGGGAGCTGGGGAATATACCTTTCTTGGCAGCCATTCTGCTTTTCCTGCTTGCTTCCTGCCAGAAATATTTGCACTCTCTAAGTCATTTTACATCTCTTTGAGTCAAGGTCTCTTTTAACACAAACTGAAGGCATTTTTCATAATAGAGCCTTTGAAAATGCATTGGTTCTTGTTTCATTTCACTCAGCATCATCTGTACATAGCCACACCTTTCTCTCATTATGTCAGCTTAATTACTGATATTTTTAACCTATCAGGCTTTCCTGGGATGACACTTTATGGTTCCTTTACTTGACCCATTTTTATTTAACTGAAAAGATGTAATGCTGCTGCTGCTGCTAAGTCGCTTCAGTCGCATCCAACTCTGTGCGACCCCATAGACGGCCTCCTACCAGGCTCCTCTGTCCCTGGGATTCTCCAGGCAAGAACACTGGAGTGGGTTGCCATTTCCTTCTCCAATGCATGAAAGTGAAAAGTGAAAACGAAGTCACTCAGTAGTGTCTGACTCTTAGCGACCCCATGGACTGCAGCCCACCAGGCTCCTCCATCCATGGGATTTTCCAGGCAAGAGTACTGGAGTGGGGTGCCATTGCCTTCTCCAGAAAAGATGTACTAAGGTCACTTTATTCAAGTCAAAGCTCTTTTTAGAGAGACCTATTAGTCATGTTCCTGATTTGGCCTTAGTTCTTGTTGTGTTCTAATTTAGAATTCTGGGGAAATAAATGTTTAGGATATTGTAATAGCCATTGTATTTACACAGGAGTATACCTGAAAAGTATGTACATTGTTGATAGATATTTATGATTGTCTACAAAGATAAATTATTTTGTTTTTCCAGGAGTTCTTTTTTCCAAATTTGTTAGGAAAACACTTTCATAATGGTTTTGCATTTAATTTTAATCTGAATAATTTTTAACAAATATAATTACTCCTATTGTCCTCCTTTTTAGTATAGTGATGAAACAAATCTCAGTGTTAATTAATAACCCTTTTAGGAAACCAAAATATAAATTCAACATAAAAGATCTTAACAATTTTATTATTAAGAATTTGGTAAATACAGAATCAAGTACAGGTGTTAGAGAAAATAAGATATAACTTGAAAGTGAAAGTGAAAGCACTCTGTTGTGTCTGACTCTTTGCAACCCCATGGACTGTACAGTCCATGGAATTCTCCAGGCCAGAATACTAGAGTGGGTAGCTTTTCCCTTCTCCAGAGGATCTTCCCAACCTAGGAATCGAACCTAAGTCTCCCACATTGCAGGTGAATTCTTTACCAGCTGAGCCACAAGGGAAGCCCAAATGTATATAATTTAGAAGTTATAACATCTATAAGAAATATAACTAAGAAGTATATAAAATCATAAATAATTACAAGTAAGGATAAAAAATATAGAAACAATAATTATTATGAATTTAACCCATATAATAAAAGTTAATTTTTAATATTTTGAAAGTATATTAAAAAGCATGGAGAATTAATAATAATTTGATGACAAAATAAGGCTTTAATCTGAGCATAAAATAATTCAGTAATTTTACAGCAAAAATGACCACAGATTCTGATCTTACATTATTCATATAACAATTTTCTGTAAAAAATTCCTACTTATTACTTTAAATGTATGTTTAGGCAGGCTCAAATATATATCAATTGTAATAATGTAAAGTTTTAAAATATAATACCTACTATATTAAATAAAATCAGTTATTTATATTAAAATTTCCATCTGAATAAATCATAAGAACAATTTTAATAAAAAGATAGTGAACACTACTTCTAAATTCATATTTTTCTGAAATGCTTGTACCTAGTATAATTAGCAATTTATATTAATTATTACATTTAACCAAAGTAATCAATGTTTCTTTTCTCCAGACACAAGAGATGACTAAAGGACAGAAAATTTAGAATAGCTATTTTATTCTACATGGATACTTACTTATTATTAAAATTTGGTGCTCAAAAATCAGCAATTTTAGCCAGACAAGCAGTGGTTTCTACTATAACAAACTCCTCTTGGCATACCTACATTGTTGCTATTGTTTAGTCATTAAGTTGTGTCTGACTCTTTTGTGACCCCATGAACTATCAGAGAAGCCCATACCTACATGCTAAGTCACTTCAGTCGTGTCCGACTCTGTGAGACCCCATAGACAGCAGCCCACCAGACTCCCGCATCCCTGGGATTCTCCAGGCAAGAACACTGGAGTGGGTTGCCATTTCCTTCTCCAATGCATGAAAGTGAAAAGTGAAAGGGAAGTTGCTCAGTCGTGTCTGACTCTTCGCGACCCCATGGACTGCAACGCACCAGGCTCCTCTGCCCATTGGATTTTCCAGGCAAGAGTACTGGAGTGGGTTGCCAGTGCCTTCTCTGAGTTTATGAGTAGGTTAAACCAAACAGACAAACCAACCAACTATGTTTTCATTGTCTGTGATTTACTATCTAGGGCCCTGGATTCAATATTCATATTTGTTGTTGTTCACTTACTGAGTCATGTCTAACTCTTTGTGACCCCATGGACAGCAGCACACCAGGCTACCCTGTCCTTCACCATCTCCTGGAACTTGCTCAAACTCAGCTCCAACCAACCATTTCAGCCTCTGTCATCTCCTTCTCCTTCTGCCTTCAATCTTTCCTAGCATTAGGGTCTTTTCCAATGAGTTGGCTCTTTGAATCAGGCGGATTAGGTATTGAAGCTTCAGCTTCAACATCAGTCTTTCCAGTGAATAGTCATGGATGATTTCCTTTAGGATTGACAGGTTTGACCTCCTTGCTGTCCAAGGGAATCTCAGAGTTTTCTCCAACATTATAGTCCAAAAGCATCAGTTATTTGGCTCTTAACCTCCTTTATGGTCCAACTCTCACATCCATACACAAATACTGGAAAAACCAGAGCTTTTACTATACAGACCTTTGTCCACAGAGTGATGTCTCTGCTTTTTAATATGCTGTGTAGTTTTGTCATAACATTCTTTCCATGGAGCAAGTATCTTAATTTCATGGTTGCAGTCACTGTTCACAGTGAGTTTTGAGTCAAAGAAAATAAAGTCTGTCATTATTTCCATTGTGTCCCCATCTATTTGCCATGAAGTGATGCGACTGGATGCTATGATCTTGATTTCGTGAGTGTTAAGCTTTAAGCCAGTTTTTTAACTCTCCTCTTTCACCTTCATTAAGAAACTCTTTAGTTCCTCTTTACTTTCTGTTATTACAATGATATTATCTGCATATCTGAGGTTGTTTATAGTTCTCCCAACAATCTTCATTCCAGCTTGTGAATCATCCAGCCTGGCATGATGCATTCTGAATATAAGTTAAATACACAGAGTGACAATATACAGCCTTAATGTTACTCCTTTTTCAGTTTTGAACCAGTAAGTTGTTCCATGTCTGGTTCTAACTGTTGCTTCTTTACTCACATACAGGTTTCTCAGGAGGCAGGTGAGGTGGTTTGGTATTCCCATCTCTTTAAGAATTTTTCACAGCTTGTTGTGAAAGGTTTTAGCGTAGCCAATAAAGCAGAAATAGATGTTCTTTTGTAATTCTTTTGCTTTTCCTATGATCCAACAGAAGTTAGCAATTTGATCTTTTGTTCCTCTGCATTTTCTAAATCCAGCTTTTACATCTGAAAATTCTCAGTTCATGTGCTATTAAGATTAGCTTGTAGGATTTTGAGTATTATCCTGCTAGCATGTGAAATGAGTGCCATTTTGTGGTAGTTTGAACATTCTTTGGCATTGCCTTTCTTTGAGATTGGAATGAAAACTGACATTTTCCAGCCCTGTGGCCACTGCTGTGTTTTCCAAATTTGCTGGCATATTGAGTGAAGCACTTTAACAGCATCATCTTTTAGGATTTGAAATAGCTCAGCTGGAATTCCATCTCTTCCACTAGCTTTGTTTGTAGTAATGCTTCCTAAGGCCTACCTGACTTCAGACTCCAGAATGGCTAGTTCTAGGTAAGTGACCACATGATGTTGGTTATCTGGGTCATTAAGACCTTTTTTGTACAGTTCTTCTTTGTGTTCTTGCCATCTCTTTTAAATCTCTTCTGCTTCTCTTGGGTACTTCATTTTCTGCCCTTTATTGTTTCCATCTTTGCATAAAATGTTCCCTTGGTATCTCTAATTTTTTTGATGAGATGTTTTATCTTTCCCATTCTATTGTTTTCCTTTATTTATTTGCATTATTCTCTTAAGAACATTTATCTCTCCTTGTTATTCTTTGGAACTCTGCATTCAGTTGGTTATATCGTTCCCTGTCTCCTTTACTTCTTTTTTTTCTCTCTCTTCTTTTCTCAATGCTCATTACAAAAACTAGTTAAGTATTTTCTTGTTTCTGGTAACTCTGCCTGTTCCAGGTGGCCAATGTGTCATGTTCAGAGTCTTAAATGCTACTGTGTGGCCATTGCTGTCTCTGAAGAACAGTATACTAACACATATATATGGAATTTAGAAAGATGGTAACAATAACCCTCTGTACGAGACAGCAAAAGAGACACTGATGTATAGAACAGTCTTATGGACTCTGTGGGAGAGGGAGAGGGTGGGAAGATTTGGGAGAATGGCATTGAAACATGTAAAATATCATGTATGAAACGAGTTGCCAGTCCAGGTTCGATGCACGATACTGGATGCTTGGGGCTAGTGCACTGGGACGACCCAGAGGGATGGTATGGGGAGGGAGGAGGGAGGAGGGTTCAGGATGGGGAACACATGTATACCTGTGGCAGATTCATTTTGATATTTGGCAAAACTAATACAATTATGTAAAGTTTAAAAATAAAATAAAATTAAAAAAAAAAAAAAAAAAGGAAAAGGAAAAGTTGATCCTGGTCCAGCTCCAGACAACCTTCTCTGAACAAACTAATCAGCAACTTTTGACAATGATGAAAATCAGGATGTCGTGAACTGTTAGTGTGCTTAATTTCATCAGCCCTTGACCTAAATGTGAGGTGGAGGTAGGAAAAAGAGAGTGGCAGGGATTGAGAAAGATAAATACAGTCCATGATGTCTACAATCTGGCCTGACAACTTCTGTTGATCAGATGAAGTAGGGAAAGGACTAAGATAAAGTGAAAATAATAATAGTAATAATAAACAAGCAAAATGAGGTTACTGTACCAATCACAAAACATTAATAGTTCCAAATCTCAGTTTATATGAGCAAATGTTTATCAATTAAAGCTTTGTGTGTGTTCTAAGTCACTCAGTCCTATCTGACCCTTTGTGACCTCGGACTATATAGACCACCAGTTTCCTGTGTCCAAGAGATTCTCCAGGCAAGAATACTAGACAAGTATGTTGCCATGCTCTTCTCCAGGGGATCTTCCCAACCCAAGGATCAAACCCACATCTCAAGTCTCCTACATTTACAGTTTCTTTACTGTTAGCACTACCTGGGAAACCCTAATTAAAGCTTTGTTCTCAGTTTCTCAGTCATGTCCAGCTCTTTGCGACCCTCTGGACTATAGCCCGCCAAGATCCTCTGTCTATGGGCATTCTCCAAGCAAGAATACTAGAGTGTGTTGCCATGTCCTCACCCAGGGGATCTTCCCAACCCAGGGATCGAACCTAGGTCTCCCTCAATGCAGGAAAAATCTTTACCATCTGAGCCACCAGGGATGCCCAATTAAAGCTTTAATCTGCATCTATTCTTCAAACCTTGTAGATAGATTAATGAAGATGCTCAGTCAGAGAATTACCCTTCTTGACAGCATCAGCTCAAAAGCAAAACTCCATTTTCTTGGATCCTTTCTGACTCACCTAACAAATACCCAAATCCTGTAATATTATTACATATTTTCTAGTTCCTCCTTACAGAGACATCCAATATTTTTCTCTCAGTATGTTTGTTATTGCAGCATGCTATAAAACTAGCTTAGTTCAGTCACAGAAACCATGATAGTTGAAAATAATCTTGTTTGAAAAGTATCTGTTGGGGAAAAATAGGCAAAGTTTATAGTTTCTTGGAGTTTCTGCCTTCTCTCTTTAGAATCAAAATTTTCTTGAAAATGAACTAAACTAAAAGTGAAGCAATAAATGTACAAAATAGACAAATAAAGGAATAAATCTATAAAAATAGTTTGTGATTATTTAGCAGTAAGACAATCAATATCCATTAAGAGTAAGGCTACTGGGTAGTACAAGCCCTTAAGAATCAAACCACTGTTTCTAACAGCAAAGTATGGTGAATAAAGAAATTTCTATAAATTATTTAAACTCTAATCATAAAATTAATTGTGCCCAATTTTACTGCTTGAAAAATTTTAACTGTGATATTGGCAAAATACAGTCACAGTCTACAGCTAACACTCTGTTATATTCATCGCATACTCTTATCTGTTCAAAAGGAAGACATTTACTACATGAAGCTATTATATATGAGGCTACCATACAAGAATTGTAGGGACAGTGTTTGATTTCAGTACCAACTAGTTGCTCTGCCTATCTTGTTTGAAAGGTATCTTAAGTGTCTGGGAAATATGGCTCCTAAACTTGGTCCTTTAATATAGGCCTAATGAGGATAGGAACAGACAAGTTTTGCCCATATTTGTTCCTTTGAATACTGTAAGGGTTATTGAAAGCAAAATAATGCCTTTATAACTAAAAGGGTTATAGTACCTGGCATTAGGATATATGTGAATCCATGACATATACTTTAGAAATATGCCCTTTTAACCACCAAACATTATATATATATATATATATATATATATATATATATATATATATATACACACACACACACACATACATACTTTTCCCCAGGGACTGTATTCTGATGATCTTTGTTCTCAGATTTATGTAATATTTTCATATTTGAATTTCTCACATGTAAATCCTCACTGCAAGCAGAAGGGCTTATGAGACCATAAAGCACTATAGCTAGTTTTACTCCTTAGCAAGATATTCTGTCTTTATTTCAGAACATTTTCTTTAGTTCAGCAGGATGAATTAAGGAATAATGACAATCAGGCTCCTTACAGTTCCAGTATAGACAGCTAGAGGTTTTCTTTCTGGTTACAAGAATCTAACATTCCCTACTGTTACAAGAAATATAATTCTTTTCACAATATTACTAAGAGAAACCCTCATATTTTTATATTAGTTTAAATTTGCACCTTTAAGAAGTCTGTAGAAAGGTCTTTAGATACCTGTCCTTGTTAATGATTGGCACCAAACTCACTTTATCTCAGGATCTAAAAAAAAAAAATTATTTTCTAAGACTCATGCTGGAAACCATTTTGCCATAGCAACAAAAACTTCTTCTACACTTGTGGTTACTGAAGAGGTTCTTGTGACCATAGTTTTTGGATTAACAGGATATATGGTTCCACAGTGAGAGGGTTATTTTATAGTTATTTTACATCCTTTGCAAAGGTCAAAACTTATTTACTTTAACCAGAAGAGAATATAGTAACTTCTTCAATGTCCTGAAGAAAAATAACTGTCAATTCTGTTTGCCAGAAAAATCTTTCACTTAAGAAAGAGAGTAGAGATTTTTAGTTTGACAAAAACTAACAAACTTTTGAGTACTAACAACTTTTAAGTGAAAAACTATCCCAGAAAGAAACTAACAAAAATTATCTCAAAATAAAAGAGTGAACGTATAGATAAATTATATTTTAAAGATTGTAAGAGGAGCAAATTCATATTTGAGAGTTTAAACCATTATTTGGAACTAATATCATACACATCAGGAGAAACTAAATGAGAACTTATTACTAACCTTACCTATATCACTATAAAAATGCAAGCAGAAAATAAATGAAAAATTACTACTGACTACTTATATCCTTGTCATTCTCTCTAACAGATGCTGGCAAATCTGGTCAACTGCTTGATTTTGTAAGGCCCAGGAGGTAAGAATGTTTATCACATTTCTTATATGCTTAAACATAAGTTAGAAAAAGAATAACATTTCATGACACATAAAAATGGTATACAATTCAAGTGTCCACAAATAAAATTTTGTTGGATCATAGAACATTCACCCATTTAGGTTTTGATTGTGATTGCTTTTGTGCTACAACATCAGTGTTGCTATAACAAAGATAATTTGGTTGCAAAATTGAAATATTTACTAAATGAATGTTTACAAAATAGTTTATCAATCCAATTATGTAATCCCAGACTCATTCATTGATATTTGTAACTGAGTTCTGAATTCTGTCTAATTAAGACTCACTTCAGCATAGAAATGTTTTTAACATTTATGGAACACAGCAAAAGCAGTGTTTAGGGAGAAATTTGTCATAATAAATGCATAAATTTATTTTGCATTTTAAAATAAATGCAAAATATATTTTGCATTTATATATCAAAAGTTATATAAAAAAAGATATATCAAAAAGATATACCAAAAATCAACAAATTAAGTCATAACCTTCTGGAAACTATAACAAAAGATAATTTAAGTCTACAGTAAACAGATAAATATGAAACAATAATAAATAGATCAGAGTCAATGAAATGATAAACAGTAAAACAATGAAGAGATTTAACAAAATCAAAAGTTGGTTATTTTATAAGATCAATAAAAATGATTAAACCTCTAGGAAGGTTAATCAATAAAACAGAGGATACATAAAATATCAAATTCAGAAATAAAAGAATCATTGCTGTTTATCATATGAACATTGAAAGAATCATAAAGAATACTACATGAAGCTCTATGCCTGCAAATTGATACCTTGGATAAAATGGACCAGTTTCTTTAAACATACAAACAACTAAAATTCATATAAGGAGAAATAAATATATAATCTATACAGGCTTCTGTCTATTATAGAAATTAGTTCAATAATTAATAATCTTCTATAAAGAAGGCTCAACTGGAATTCCATCACCTCTACTAGCTTTGTATGTAGTGATGCTTCCTAAGGCCCACTTGACTTCACAATCCAGGATGTCTGGCTCAATGATCATTATGATTATCTGGGTCATGAAGATCTTTTTTGTACAGTTTTTCTGTGTACTCTTGTCACTGCTTATTAATATTTTCTGCTGCTGTTAGGTCTATAACATTTCTGTTCTTTATTGTGCCCATCTTGGCATGAAATGTTTCCTTTGTATCTCTAATATGCTTGAAGCGATCTCTAGTCTTTCCCATTCTATTGTTTTCCTCTATTTCTTTGCACTGATCACTGAGGGAGGCTTTCGTATCACTCCATGCTGTTCTTTGGAGTTCTGCATTCTAATGGGTATATCTTTCATTTACTCCTTTGCTTTTTACTTCTCTTCTTTTCACAGCTATATAAGATTTCCTCAGACAACAATTTTGCCTTTTTGCATTTCGTTTTCATGGAGATGGTCTTGATCACTGCCTCCTGTACAATGTCATGAACCTCTGTCCATAGTCCTTCAGGCACTCTGTCTATCAGATCTAATTCCTGGAATCTGTTTCTCACTTCCACTATATAAACATAAGGGATTTGATTTACATAATACCTGAATGGTCTAATGGTTTTCCCTACTTTCTTCCATTTAAGTCTGAATTTCCTAATAAGGAATTCATAATCTGAGCCACAGTCGGTTCCCAATCTGTTTATACTGACTGTGTAGAGCTTCTCCATTTTTGGCTGCAAAGAATATAAGCAATTTGATTTCAGTACTGACCATCTGGTGATGTCCATGTATAGTTTCTTCTCTTGTGTTGTTGCAAGAAGGTGTTTGCTATGAACAGTGTGTTCTCTTGGCAAAACTCTGTTAGCCTTTACCCTGCTTCATTCTGTACTTCAAGGCCAAATTTGCCTGTTACTCCAGGTGTTTCTTGACTTCCTACTTTTGATTTTCCAGTCCCCTATAATGAAAAAGGACATCTTTTTGGGTGTTAGTTCTGGAAGATCTTGTAGGTTTTCATAGAACTGTTCAACTGCAGCTTCTTCAGGATTACTGGTCAGGACATAGACTTGGATTATTGTAATATTGAATGGTTGCCTTGGAAATGAACAGAGATCATTCTGTCGTTTTTGAGATTGCACCCAAGTACTGCATTTTGGACTCTTTTGTTGAATATGATGGTTACTCCATTTCTTCTAAGGGATTCTTGCCCACAGTAGTAGATATAATTGTCATTTGAGTTAAATTCACCCATTCCAGTCCATTTCAGTTCACTGATTCCTAGAATGTCAATGTTCACTCTTGTCATCTCCTGTTTGACCACTTCCAATTTGCCTTGATTCATGGACCTAACATTCCAGTTTCCTATGCAATATTGTTCTTTACAGCATCTGACTTTACTTTCATCACCAATCATATCCACAACTGTGTGTTGTTTTTGCTTTGGCTCTGTCTCTTCATTCTTCTGCAGCTATTTCTCCACTGATCTCCAGTAGCATATTCGGCACCTATCGACCTGGGGAGTTCATCTTTCAGTGTCCTATCTTTTTGCCTTTTCATCCTGTTCATGGGGTTCACAAGGTATGAAACTGAAATGATTTGCCATTCTCTTCTCCAGTGAACCATATTTTGTCAGAACATGCTAGTGGAGGTGATGGAATTCCAGCTCAGAGATTTTAAATCCTAAAAGGTAATGCTGTGAAAGTGCTTCACTCAGTATGCCAGCAAATTTGGAAAACTCAGCAGTGACCACAGGACTGAAAAAAGGTTAGTTTTCATTCAATACCAAAGAAAGGGAATGCCAAAGAATGCTGAAATTACCACACATTTGCACTCATGTCACACTCGCAAAGTAATGCTCAAAATTATCCAAGCCAGGCTTAGACAGTATGTGAACTGGTTAACCTGCAGATGTTCAAGCTGGATTTAGAAAAAGCTGAGGAACCACAGATAAAATTGCTAACATCCACTGGGTCATTGAAAAAGCAAGAGAGTTCCAGAAGAAAAAAAAAAAAAATCTACTTCTGCTTTATTGACTGCGCCAAAGCCTGTGGATCACAACAAACTGTGGAAAATTCTGAAAGAGATGGGAATACCAGACCACCGGACCTGTCTCTTGAGAAATCTGTATGCAGGTCAGGAAGCAACAGTTAGAACTGGACATGGAACAACAGACCGGTCCCAAATAGGGATAAGAGGATGTCAAGGATGTATATTGTCACCCTGCTTATATAACTTATATGCAGAGTACATCATGAGAAATGCTGGGTTGGATGAAGTGCAAGCTGAAATCAAGATTGCCAGGAGAAATATCAATAACCTCAGATATGCAGATGACACCACCCTTATGGCTGAAAGTGCAAAAGAAGTAAAGAGCCTCTTGATGAAAGTGAAAGAGGAAAGTTAAAAGATTGGGTTAAAATTCAACATTCAGAAAAGTAAGGTTATGGCAGCTGGTCTCATCACTTCATGGCAAATAGATGGGGAAACAGTGAGATACTTTGTTATTTTGGGTTCCAAAATCACTGCAGATGGTGACTGCAGCCATGAAATTAAAAGACACTTACTCCTTGGAAGGAAAGTTATGACCAAACTAGACACCATATTAAAAAGCAGAGACACTATTTTTCCAACAAAGGTCCATCTAGTCAAAGGTATGTTTTTCCAGTAGTCATGTATGGATGTGAGAGTTGGACTATAAAGAAAGCTGAATGCCAAAGAATTTATGCTTTTGAAGTGTGGTGTTGGAAAAAACTCTTGAGAGTCCCTTAGACTGCAAGGAGATCCAACCAATCCATCCTAAAGTAAATCAGTCCTGAATATTTATTAGGAGGACTGATGCTGAAGTTGAAACTCCAATACTTTGGCCATCTGCTGCGAAGAACTGACTCATTTGAAAAGATCCTGATGCTGAGAAATATTGAAGGCAGGAGGAGAAGGAGATGGCAGAGGATGTGATGCCTGGATGACATCACTGACTTGATGGACATGACTTTGAACAAGCTCTGAGAGTTGGTAATGGAAGGGAAGCTTGGAGTGCTTCAGTCTATGGGCTCACAAAGAATTGGACACAAGTGAGCAACTAAACTCAACACACACACACAAACTTGGAATAATGAGCATTTTTAAACTGACTGAGCTACTGAACTGAACTGATGTGAAGAACTGACTCATTTGAAAAGACCCTGATACTGGGAAAGATTGAAAGTGGGAGGAGAAGGGGATGACAGAAGATGAGATGGTTGGATAGCATCACTGACTAAATGGACATGAGTTTGAGTAAACTCTGGGAGTTGCTGATGGACAGGGAAGCGTGGTGTGTTGCAGTCCATGAGGTCACAAAGAGTCAGACACGACTGAGCGACTCTACTAAACTGATAAAGAAAGCTCCATATTGAATATGGTTTAACTGATGTATTCTATCACACATATAATAAATGTTACCAATTTTCCAAAGTCTTTTCCTGAAAATAGAAGCAAAAATACCACTTCCTAACACATTCTATGAAATTAACGTTACCTTAATTCTAAAACCACCACCCTTATGGCAGAAAATGAAGAGGAACTAAAAAGCCTCTTGATGAAAGAAAAGAGGAGAGTGAAAAAGTTGGCTTAAAGCTCAACATTCAGAAAATGAAGATAATGGCATCTGGCCCCATCACTTCATGGGAAATAGATGGGGAAACATTGGAAACAGTTTCAGACTTTATTTTGGGGGGCTCTAAAACCACTGCAGATGGTGACTGCAGCCATGAAATTAAAAGACGCTTACTCCTTGGAAGGAAAGTTATGACCAACCTAGATAGCATATTGAAAAGCAGACATTACTTTGCCAACAAAGGTCCATCTAATCAAGGCTATGTTTTTTCCAGTGGTCATGTATGGATGTGAGAGTTGGACTGTGAAGAAAGCTGAGCACCTAAGAATTGATGCTTTTGAACTGTGGTGTTAGAGAAGACTCTTGAGAGTCCCTTGGACTGCAAGAAGATCCAACCAGTCCATTCTGAAGGAGGTCAGTCCTGGGATTTCTTTGAAAGGAATGATGCTAAAGCTGAAACTCCAGTACTTTGGCCACCTCATGTGAGGAGTTGACTCATTGGAAAAGAGTCTGATGCTGGGAGGGATTGGGGGCAGGAGGAGAAGGGGACGACAGAGGATGAGATGGCTGGATGGCATCACTGACTCAATGGACGTGAGTCTGAGTGAACTCCAGGAGTTGGTGATGGACAGGGAGGCCTGGCATGGTGGGAGTCATGGGGTCACAAAGAGTCGCATACGACTGAGCACCTGAACCGAACTGAATTCTAAAAGCATATTCCAAGAGAGGCATACAACAGGCAAATATTTCTCATGAACCTAAGTGCATAAACCTCAAAAATTTTAGTGAATTGAATTTATTCATGTGTAAAAAATGTAATTCCCCATGCCCAGTCAAATTTATTTTTGGTGTGAAATACTGGTTTAATGTTCAAAAATCAATCAATGTAATTCAGCATATCAGCAGGCTAAAGAAGACAATTGTATGATCAATTGACTAATGATCAAATTGACAAATAATCGATCACAGAAAAAAATAAAATAAAATCCAACTCATTCACACTCATATTCTTGGTTAAAAGAGTAAAAATAATGATTAGCAAGCTAGGAGTGGAAAACATTTCTTCAACTTTAATCTTGATGAAGAACATCTACAGTTACCTGCTGCTACTGCTAAGTCACTTCAGTCGTGTCCGACTCTGTGCGACCCCATAGACGGCAGCCCACCAGGCTCCCCTGTCCCTGGGATTCTCCAGGCAAGAACACTGGAGTGGCTTGCCATTTCCTTCTCCAATGCAGGAAAGTGAAAAGTGAAAGGGAAGTTACTCAGTCGTGTCTGAGACTCTTAGCAACCCCATGGACTGCAGCCTACCAGGATCCTCCATTCATGGGATTTTCCAGGTAAGAGTACTGGAGTGGGGTGCCATTGCCTTCTCCGACAGTTACCTGCAGATGATATCATATATAATGGTGAGGAAGTAGATGGGTTACCCTTATGTCAGGAGAGAGCAAATTAGCCAAGATGGCATGTTTAGGCTCTCTTGCTCCATATTTTGTAAATAATGGGTTTTAACAGCTGAGATCATTTATAGCACTGTGCATCCATGTCATGAGGTTTATGTAATAGCTGAGATCATGTGTAGCACTATGCATGTGTGCCATTAGGTACTTGCTTGGTCATGGGCTATTTTGTGCTATACAGATATATGAACTCCACCTAGAAAGTGGTGGCATTACAGCTGCATCATGTCTGTGTCTGTGAGGAGAGACACAGCCATTAGAGGAGAGAATATAGCCTGTCTACTGCTAGGGCTTCTGCATCAGCCAGGAGAAAATATTGTTACAGCTATTGCATCAGTCAGGAGAGAATGAATGTGTCTGCAGTTCCTATGGCTCCTTGTCTTCTTCCAACCTCTTAGCTCACACTTTATCTATCATGAGTCCAAGGAACAGTGTGAACAGTGTGACATGTAAGACAATTGGCACTGTGAGCAGAGTCAGGGATACAATTGGCATAGTTGATAGGATACCCAACAGGTGGAAGAGCCTGAGGCTCCACTGGATGGAGGAAGCCCATGGCCACCATATAACATGTGGTACCATGTGGCTGCAACTGTCTCATCATGGGCTCCAGTGGAACAATGGAAGGAGGTGAATGGTTCATGGTATAGCATTGAAAAAGCGTTACAAGCAGTGAGTTCCCATTTGCTGAATAAGGTGGCATGGACTATCACTATCACCATAGGGTGAAGGTGAATATGGATCAGGCCCTACATGATACCATGCTGGTGTGCAATGTGCAGAGACACTTGGATAGAACTAGAGCAACGTACACTTGCATTAGAGCAAGAACCCTGGGGCCCTGAAGAACCTAGCATCTCTGACAGTGAAGCAGTAAGTGATGGTAAGATGGTGCTGATGAACATTATGAGACCGTGGGTTGTCACTTGGCAGTGAGACTTATTGTACAGCAGAAAGTGAAGCATGAGCAGCTTATGGCCCAGGGAGGGTATCCTCAAGAGATTGCCAACATGACTGAGTTCACGACTTACCGACCATATACTTGGGTGGAGTTGGTCAACTTGGGTAAGTAGTTTTGGCAAAAGCAAGAGGAAACCTTGGCAGCTTGGCTTTTGTGCCTCTGGGACACAGGGGTTGTCTTGGTGCCTGTGGCGGTATTACGGGTCCTTACTGAGAGAAGTAGAGGGACAGCATGCAAGATGCCCTTTTAAAAAAGTGAAGACACCAAAGGGGGCCCAAGCTGACATGGGTCCCATCCAGGTTATGTGGATGCAAATGTGGCCTGATCTGTGTGAAGTATGCTATAAAGGCTGTGTCCTGTGATGCTGTACTAACCTCTGATTTTCTTGCAGATTTAGAACAGTGTGAAAGCATTTGGAATCTTGTGGGTGGGCTATAAATGCCACAAAAATCACTTCCTTGAAGGGGTGGGCCTTGAACCTGTTGAGGGGGAGGGGTTCAGATTCTTAATAATTAAAAAAAAAAAAAACCCACAGGGGTGGAGTTGTGCCTGTGGAGGCTTTCTTGCAATCTTGCAAGGACAGACTGTGGACTGGACTTGGCCATGAAAGATAAACACACTCCATATGCGGTGGCTGGCTCTTCTAGCCCCTTGAGGGCAAGGACTGCAACATGAGTTCAAGGTGATATCTGCTGTTGAGTTTTGCTATGTATTGAGAATGGAACTGTTTGTTGTTATAACAGTTACTGCTGTTGCAAGATGTAAATCCAAGGGTCAGTGTTACTTAGCAAGAGAATATCACAGAAGATGGACTGTGCATAGAATGTGAGGTGAGAGAGCCTGAAGGGGTGGAGTATGGAGAGTGAGAAATTTAGCCAAGATGGCATGTTCAGGCTCTCTTATCCCACATTTTGTAAATAAGGACTATGTAACTGCTGAGATCATTTATAGCACTATGCATGCCTGCCTATCATGAGGTTTATGTAACAGCTGAGATCACTTGTAGCATTGCACATGCATGTCAGGATGTACTCACTTGGTCACAAGCTACTTTGTGCTGTACAGATTCATGAGGTCCACTTAGAAAGCAGCAGCATTACTGCTGCATCATGGCTGTGTCCATTTCTGTCAGCCATGAGAGTAGAGAATATAGTGTGTCTGCTGCTAGGGCTCTGTGTTAGCCAGGAGGGAACACTGCCATGGCTGCTGCACCAGCCTGGAGAGAGGTTGTGTTGTGTTAGGTTATTCTATGGCTGCTGCTACAGCTGCTATGTCAGCCAGGAAAGAATAAATGTGTCTGCAGTTCTTATGACTCCTCAAGTCTTCTTCCAGTCTCTTAGCTTGGGCTTTGCTTACCATGGATTCAAGGAACAGTGCACATAATGTGAACAGTGAGATAATTGGCACTTTGAGCAGGGTCAGCAATACATATTAAGATAAGGAAAATAAAAAGATTTCATCTCTGATCACTACTATTTAACATTGTATAGGAAGTCATGGTTGGTTGAATAAGATAATAAACAGAAATAAAAATGTTTAACAATTGAAAATAAAGAAATCAAACTGTTTTTATTTACAGATAACATGATTTTTTATGTAGAAAATTTCAAGGAATCAATTAAAACAACAACAACAAAAAAACTAGGTACTAGTGAAACAATATAGTAAAGTGGTAGGATACAACGTTAAAATAAAAAAGTCAATTGTTCACAGATGCAAGCTTTTCTAACCAGGAAACCTTGACAAGCCATTCATCCAACCCCACCCACAGGGAGCAACCTCCACAATAAAGACAAACCACAAACTTCTAGCCTACAGAAAGGCCACCCCAAACAGAGCAATCTAAACAAAATGAAAAGGCAGAGACTATTCAACACATAAAGGAACATGATAATGCTGATCAAACCAAACCAAACCAAAGAGGAGGAGACAGGGAGTCTACTTGAAAAAGGATTCAGATTAATGATAATAAAGATGATCCAAAATCTTGAAAACAAAATGGAGTTACAGGTAAATAGATTAGAGACAAGGATTGAGAAGATGCAAAAAATGTTTAACAAGGACCTAGAAGAAAAAAAAAAAGAGCCAATCAACAATGAATAATGCAATAACTGAGATCAAAGGCACTCTGGAGGGAATCAACAGTAGAATAACTGAGGCAGGCAGAAGATAGGATAAATGAGGTGAAAGATAGAATGATGGAAATAATTGAAGCAGAGAGGAAAAAAGAATTAAAAAAAGTGAGGACAAACTCAGAGACCTCTGGGACAATTAAATGCCCCAATATTTGAATCATAGGAGTCTCAAAAGGAGACCAGAAAAAAGGGTATGAGAAAATACTTGAGAAGATAATAGTTGAAAATTTCCCTAAAATGGGGAAGGAAATAGCCATCCAAGTCCAAGAAAACCAGAGAGTTGTAAACAGGATAAACCCAAGTTGAAACACTCCAATACACATATTAATCAAATTAACAAAGATCAAACACAAAGTTCAGTTCAGTTCAGTTCAGTTCAGTCGCTCAGTCGTGTCTGACTCTTTGCGACCCCATGAATCACAGCACACCAGGCCTCCCTGTCCATCACCATCTCCTGGAGTTCACTCAAACTTACATCCATCGAGTCGGTGATGACATGCAGACAGCTCATCCTCTGTCGTCCCCTTCCCCTCCTGCCCCCAATCCCTGCCAGCATCAGAGTCTTTTCCAATGAGTCAACTCTTCGCATGAGGTGGCCAAAGTATTGGAGTTTCAGCTTTAGCATCATTTCTTCCAAAGAAATCCCAGGGCTGATCTCCTTCAGAATGGACTGGTTGGATCTCCTTGAAGTCCAAGGGACTCTCAAGAGTCTTCTCCAACACCACAGTTCAAAAGCATCAATTCTTCGGCACTCAGCCTTCTTCACAGTCAAACTGTCACATCCATACATGACCACTGGAAAAACTATAGCCTTGACTAGATGGACCTTTGTTGGCAAAGTAATGTCTCTGCTTTTGAATATGCTATCTAGGTTGGCTATAACCTTCCTTCCAAGGAGTAACTGTCTTTTAATTTCATGGCTGCAGTCACCATCTGCAGTGATTTTGGAGCCCAAAAATATAAAGTCTGACACTGTTTCCACTGTTTCCCCATCTATTTCCCATGGAGTGATGGGACCAGATGCCATAACCTTCATTTTCTCAATGTTTAGCTTTAAGCCAACTTTTTCAGTCTCCTCTTTCACTTTCATCAAGAGGCTTTTTAGTTCCTCTTCGCTTTCTGCCATAAGGGTGGTGTCATCTGCATATCTGAAGTTATTGATATTTCTCCAGCAATCTTGCTTCCAGCTTGTGCTTCTTCCAGCCCAGCGATTCTCGTGATGTACTCTGCATAGAAGTTAAATAAGCAGGGTGACAATATACAGCCTTGACATACTCCTTTTCCTATTTGGAACCAGTCTGTTGTTCCATGTCCAGTTCTAACTGCTGCTTCCTGATCTGCATATAGGTTTCTCAAGAGGCAGGTCAGGTGGTCTGGCATTCCCATCTCTTCGAGAATTTTCCACAGTTTATTGTTATCCACACAGTCAAAACTTTGGCATCGTCAATAAAGCAGAAATAGATGTTTTTTTTTTCTGAAACTCTCTTGCTTTTTCGATGATCCAGCAGATGTTGGCAATTTGATCTCTGGTTCCTCTGCCTTTTCTAAAACCAGCTTGAACATCTGGAAGTTTACAGTTCACATATTGCTGAAGCCTGGCTTGGAGAATTTTGAGCGGACTAGCATGTGAGATGAGTGCAATTGTGCGGTAGTTTGAGCATTGTTTGGCATTGCCTTTCTTTGGGATTGGAATGAAAAACGACGTTTTCCAGTCCTGTGGCCACTGCTGAGTTTTCCAAATTTGCTGGCGTATTGAGTGCATCACTTTCACAGTATCATCTTTCAGGATTTGAAATAGCTCAACTGTAATTCCATCACCTCCACTAGTTTTGTTCGTAGTTATGCTTTCTAAGGCCAACTTGACTTCACATTCCAGGATGTCTGGCTCTAGGTGAGTGATCACACCATCGTGATTATCTTGTTTGTGAAGATCATTTTTGTATAAATCATTGCAATGAAAAGAATAAAACACTTAGTTATAAATCTACCTAAAGAAACAAAAGACTTATATGTAGAAAGCTATAAAACTCTGATGGGATAAATCAAAGATGATCTGGATGGCAAAATTACCATGTTTATGGATCAGAGGAATCAAAATAGTGAAAATGAGTATACTACCCAAAGCAATCTATAGATTCAATGCAATCCCTAACAAGCTGCCAATGGTATTTTTCACAGAACTAGAACAAATTTTACAATTTGTATGGTAATACAATAAAACCTTTAACAACCAAAGCTATCTTGAGAAAGAAGAATGGAACTGGAGGAATCAAACTGCCTGACTTCAGACAATACTACAAGGCTACAATCATCAAGACAGTATGGTACTGGCACAAGACAGAAATATGGATCAATGGAACAAAATAGAAAGCCCAGAGATAAATCCATGCACCTATGGACACCTTATCTTTGACAAATGAAGCAAGAATATACAATGGAGAAAAGACAATCTCTTTAACAAATAGTGTTGGGAAAACTGGCCAACCACTTGTAAAAGAATGAAACTAGAATATTTTCTAACACCATACACAAAAATAAACTCAAAATGGATTAAAGATCTAAATGTAAGACCAGAAACTATAAATCTCATAGAGGAAAATATGGGCAAAACATTTTCTGACATAAATCTCAGCAAGATCCTCTGTGACCCACCTCCCAGAGTAATGGAAATAAAAGCAAAAATAAACAAATGGGATATAATGAAGCTTAAAAGATTTTGCCCATTGAAGGAAACTATAAGCAAAGTGAAAAGGCAGCCTTTAGAATGGGAGAAAATAAAGCAAATGAAGCAACTGACAAATAATTAATCTCAAAAATATACAAGCAGCTCATGCAGCTCAATGCCAGAAAAATAAGTGGCCCAATCAGAACAAGGGCCAAAAAACTAAACAGACATTTCTCCAAAGAAGACATACAGATGGCTAACAAACACATGAAAAGATGCTCAACATCACTCATTATCAGAGAAATGCAAATCAAAACCACAATGAAGTACTATCTCACGCTGCTCAGACTGGTGGTTATTAAAAAGTCTACAAACAATAAATGCTGGAGAGGGTGTGGAGGAAATGGAGCCCCCTTACACTGTTGGTGGGAATGCAAACTAGTACAGCCACTATGGATAATGGTGTGGAGATTCCTTAAAAAACTGGAAATATAATTGCCATACAACCCAGCAATCCCACTGCTCAGCATACACACCGAGGAAACCAGAATTGAAAGAGACACGTGTATCCCAATGTTCATCACAGCACTGTTTAGCTAGGACACGGAAGCAACCTAGATGCCCATCAGCAGACAATTGGATAAGAAAGCCAGGGTACTTATACACAATGGAATATTACTCAGCTATTAAAAAGAATATATTTGAATCAGTTCTAATGAGGTGCATGAAACTGGAGCCTATTTATACAGAGTGACTTAAGTCAGAAAGAAAAACACCAATACAGTATATTAACGCATACATGTGGAATTTAGAAAGATGTTCCTGTATGTGAGATGACTCTATATGCTAGAGAACAAAAGAGACACAGATGTAAAGAACAGACTTTTGGATTCTGTGGGAGAAGAAGAGGGTGGGACGATTTGAGAGACTAATGTTGAAACATGTATATTACCATATGTGAAACAAATCACTAATCCAAGTTCGATGCATGAAACACGGCACTCAAAGCCAGTGCACTGGGACAACCTTGAGGGATGAGATGGGGAGGAAGATCGGAGGGGGTTCAGGATGGGGGACATGTACAACCGTGGCTGATTCATGTCAGTGTATGGCAAAAACCACTACAATATTGTAAAGTAATTAGCCTGCAATTAAAATAGATTAATTAATTTTTTAAAGTCAATTGTTCTTCTATATACAAGTAGTGAATAATTAGAACTTGACAATTAAAAGAAATTACCATATACAGTAGCACTAAAAATAGTTCATTACAAAGCTAGTAAAATGCATATAAAATCTGTATGTGAAAGACTACTAAATGCTAATGAGTGAACTCAAACTCCTGTATAAACAGAGAAATATCCATGTTAATTAATTTTAAGAAGCAACATTTTTAAGATGTCAATATTCTCAACTTTTATCTGTGGATTCAACACAATGCAAAAAAAAACTACAAAAAGCTATTTTATGGTCAGAAATATGACTTAAATTTATGTGGAATGACAAAATACAGAATAGCCCACACAATATTAAAGAAGATAAATAAATGTAGAGAACTTATACATTCCAATTTCAAGATGATAATAATTATTAACACAGTGTGGTGTTGTTGAAAGAACATACCTGTAGATCAACAAGCCAGACTCCATTAATGGAGCATAACTGAAAGTTTAAAAACATAGTGAACAGATCTTTGCCAAAAAAGGAAAGACAATTTCGTGGATAAAGGATTGTCTTTGCAACAAATGGCCCTGGAAAAATTGGATGACCATTTGCAAAATAAATGACACAGACTCTGTCCTTACACATGTCACAACAATTTAGTCAAAATGGACCATAGATTTAAATGCAAAATGCAAGACTATAAAACTTATGGAAGAAAATTTATGAGTTTTGATTTGATGATCCATATAAGAGATAATACCAAAAGTGTGATCCATAAAAGATACAAAAAAAGGTAATTTGGAATTTATTAAAATGAAATAATTCTGCTATGCCAAATACACTGTTCAAATAATAAAATACAATGAACAGATAATAAAATACAATGAACAGATTGGGTTATATCATTTCCAAAATACATATCTGATAAAGGATTATATCCAGAACATGAAAATAATCTTTAAATCTCAAAATTTAAATAGAAATTAATAAAATGCACCATACGCCTATGAGGTTAATAGGGAAGTTTGATATGTAGTA
This sequence comes from Bubalus bubalis, assembly GCF_019923935.1. Lineage (NCBI taxonomy): Eukaryota > Metazoa > Chordata > Mammalia > Artiodactyla > Bovidae > Bubalus > Bubalus bubalis. The sequence continues at coordinate 45,009,673 of NC_059169.1, forward strand.
TATGAAAACTCCCTATTTTCATATTTTTTTCTATAAACCAAAAACTTAAAAAAAATTACTTAAGAAAATCAAATAACCAGCTAAAGTATGCTTAATATTATTATTAATTGTTTCTTTAATGAATTTAACCTTCATCAGCAAAATACTCAGACATCAACATAAATATATTTTTGACTAATATGAGATAATGCTGGTGACTTCAATTTGTGTTTTGCCTAATATTAATAAGTCATCTTTATGGAAATATAATATTAAACTGACAATTAAATTTGTATGATGGATGCCAATCTAAAATTACTCTTGAGCTTTAAATTATTGATTTCACACCTGATGTGTTTCAGTGTGTGTTGATAACAAATGGAAAACTCCTCTGTATCATGCCTAGCTAAATGATCTCTATTAACTTGATGGTAAGTATTCTTTCATACTTTTTTGCACAAAACACAGCATACATTACAAATCAGGTATATAAGAAATATATTCAATTAGAAAAAAAAAAAGAAATATATTCAATTAGATATTATGAGACTGACAAGCACATGAAAAACACATCTTCAACTTGAGAAGAAAATTTGAACATTATCTCATCTTTTTGTTGTATAAAGAGGTTATAAGAATTAATAACAGTTTTTTGTATTTATATAATATTCAAAAGTTTCATGCTAAAATTTAACATAGCATGGCATAAACTGCCTGTTATTCAAGTCCCATGAAAAAATTTGCATTAATAGACATACTTTATTGCAGCCATTACCTTTAAATACAAGAACTGTTTATTGTTAACAACTTTGGGATAATTATAGGATTATTTTATATATAATTAATCATTTTACTATAAAACTTCATAGATTAACTTTTAAATGAATCCATATCACAAATGTAGAGACTCATTGGGAAGCAGAGATAGTATATGTTTCCTTTAAGATAGGGACAGTTAATAATTGATAAATAATCCAAAGCTAAAAGTACATTTCAGAATTTAAAAAAGAATAGATGTTTATGTTGTTGTTCTCATTACTTATAATGGTCCATCATTTCAAGAGTTTGGAAAGGCTGGTCCTTTAAAACTATGAACAGATTAGATTCTAGGTCAAACATATTTTAAGGTCTAGAATTTGTTCATCTTCCCAATATTTTCAATAATTAGACAATAGCATACTTTTGCTACCATCTGACACCCACAGATCCTCAAAGGGTATAGTGAAGTGAAGTCGTTCAGTCATGTCCAACTCTTTGCGACCCCATGTACTGTAGCCTACCAGGCTCCTCCATCCATGGGATTTTCCAGCAAAAGTACTGGAGTGGGTTGCCATTTCCTTCTCCAGGGGATCTTTCCAACCCAGGGATCGAAAATGGATCTCCCACATGGTAGGCAGATGCTTTACCATCTGAGCCACCAGAGAAGCCCAAAGAGTATAAGGTAAAATTAAATAAAATCTAATGAACTAGAGCTTTCAGTTGGGAAAGGACCAGTAGTAGGATCTACTTAGTCTCCCTTGATCTCCTAATTCTTTTTGTTTTGCTTAAAAATTATTTGGAATTATGTCTGCTCTCTTCTCCCATTATCCTGACTGACAGTGGAGAAAAATAAAATAAAACTAATAAGTAAAATCTGTTAAGAGATTCAGCAGTATCAGAAAATTACTTGAAATCTATGACAGAATTACTTAAATTTACAAAACTAAATGATACACTCAGTATAATTATTAAAGTCAAACTTCAGGATATGGCTCCAGACCTCATTAACAAGAAACTACAGGGGAAGGGTGTAGGAATACAGGTGGTTCTTAGAACAGAAACAAGAACCCTCAACCTGAATGATCACATCAAATCAAACATTATGTACCAGACTTAAATGTTGTATTTCTATAAATCTGGCAGTTTTAAAATTATTTTTAAAAGATTTAGACATTAATTAGTACTGTGAACACAATGTATTAATTGTGTGTAATATGGAAGAACAGAGAAGGCAATGGCACCCCACTCCAGTACTCCTGTCTGGAAAATCCCATGGATGGAGGAGCCTGGAAGGCTGCAGTTCATGGGGTCGCTGAGGGTAGGACACGACTGAGAGACTTCACTTTCAATTTTCACTTTCATGCATTGGAGAAGGAAATGGCAACCCACTCCAGTGTTCTTGCCTGGAGAATCCCAGGGACAGGGGAGCCTGGTGGGCTGCCGTCTATGGGGTCGCACAAAGTTGGACACGACTGAAGTGACTTAACAGTAGCAGTAGCAGGGAAGAACAAATATGACTCCATATTGTATCTCTTTTACTTTAACCATTGTACTGGAATTTTTTTTGCTACAAGTTAACTACTAGTTTCCTATAATTTAAAGTGCACATAATGGTCCATCGTCTGAAACCTTGCCTCCCAAGTCTGAGCATTAAGCTAAAATGCCTTTGTTTAAGCTTTCAGGAAATATCTTGATCAGTTCAGTTCAGTCGCTCAGTCGTGTCCGACTCTTTGCAACCCCATGAATCACAGCATGCCAGGCCTCCCTGTCCATCACCAACTCCGGGAGTTCACTCAAACTCATGTACATCCAGTCGGTGATGCCGTCCAGCCATCTCATCCTCTGTCGTCCTGCCCGCAATCCCTCCTCCTGCTCCCAATCCCTCCCAGCATCAGGGTATTTCCTAATGAGTCAACTCTTTGCATGACATGGCCAAAGTATTGGAGTTTCAGCTTTAGCATTAGTTCTTCCAATGAACACTCAGGACTGATCTCCTTTAGGATGGACTGGTTGGATGTCCTTGCAGTCCAAGGGACTCTCAAGAGTCTTTTCCAATATCACAGTTCACAAGCATCAATTCTTCGGTGCTCAGCTTTCTTCATAGTCCAACTCTCACATCTATACATGACCACTGGAAAAACCATAGCCTTGACTAGACAGACCTTTGTTGGCAAAATAATATCTCTGTTTTTCAACATGCTATCTAGGTTGGTCATAACTTTCCTTCCAAGGAGTAAGCGTCTTTCAATTTCATGGCTGCAATCACCATCTGCAGTGATTTTGGAGCCCCTCAAAATAAAGTCTGACACTGTTTTTCACTGTTTCCCCATCTATTTCCCATGAAGTGATGGGACCAGATGCCATGATCTTAGTTTTCTAAATGTTGAGTTTTAAGCCAACATTTTCACTCTCCTCTTTCACTTTCATCAAGAGGCTTTTTAGTTCCTCTTCGCTTTCTGCCATAAGGGTGGTATCATCTGCATATCTGAGGTGATTGATATTTCTCCGGCAATCTTGCTTCCAGCTTGTGCTTCTTCCAGCCCAGCATTTCTTATGATGTACTCTGCATAGAAGTTAAATAAGCAGGGTGACAATATACAGCCTTGTTGTACTCCTTTTCCTATTTGGAACCAGTCTGTTGTTCCATGTCCAGTTCTAACCGTTGCTTCCTGACCTGCATATAGGTTTCTCAAGAGGCAGGTCAGGTGGTCTGGTATTCCCATCTCTTCAAGTATTTTTCACAGTTTATTGTGATCCACACTGTCCAAGGCCTTGGCATAGTCAGTAAAGAAGAAATAGATGTTTTTCTGGAACTCTCTTGCTTTTTCCATGATCCAGCAGATGTTGGCAATTTGATCTCTGGTTCCTCTGCCTTTTCTAAAATCAGCTTGAACATCTGGAAGTTTGCAGTTCACGTATTGCTGAAGCCTGGCTTGGAGAATTTTGAGCATTACTTGACTAGCATGAGATGAGGGCAATTGTGAGGTAGTTTGAAAATTCTTGGGCATTGCCTTTGTGGGATTGGAATGAAAACTGATCTTTTCCAGTCCTGTGGCCACTGCCAAGTTTTCCAAATTTGCTGACGTATTGAGTGTAGAACTGTCACAGCATCATCTTTCAGGATTTGAAATAACCCACCTGTAAATGAGTGCAGCTTAGAAGAAATTAACACAACTCTTTCAGAGTCTGGCTGGAACCAGGAAATATTTGCAACAATGTATCATTGTTGGTTTTTTTTTGTTTGTTTCTTTTTACTTTACCTCCTCAACTCCCCATCTTTGTTACATAAAAGAAACTAGCTTCCAACCATCCAAACCAAAGATGATTCTTTGAGACCCTAGTCCACCCTCTTGGTCTGTTGGCTTTCCAAATAAAGTCACTACTACTTTCTCTAAGAACTTGTTGCCTCATTTACTGGCCTGTCATGTGGCAAGCAGTATGAGCTTGAACCCAGTAACATCCCAAGTTTATTTTTCTTATTGTGGTGTTTCCAGCAACAACTGGCTAACATACTAAAATCTGATTTTTTAAGATATTCTTTGGCAATTTTAAAGACTTTCATTAAACTATTTGAGTGCAGACATCAAAACTTTATACATATGTTTTTCTCACCAGCCCTTTTTCAGAACTACTAAACCTTTGTTATAGTGATGTCCATCTTTACAGTGATACGTTTTGCTAATTAACTTAGCTGTGCTTGATCAAATCATTTTAATATTTTCTTGGACTTTTTATGGAGTCAACATTTCAAAATTATGTTTTCTACAGCACTGAAGTATCATAAACTTAGAGTAATGCAGCTCTTGCACTCACTGATACTTAGAGCCCCGGATACCCTATGAAGAAAGGGGCTTGACTCTGCAATTGACTTGAAGACCTCTGTGCTTCTGCATAAATGTGTGAATGACAATATATGAATGAATGAAAGCATCACCTCTAGCTTTTCATTCATATGTGTGTTTGTATGTGTGTGTTTTGCAGGTGTTGGAGAACTATATAAATCATCTTCCTTTCTTGAATGGAATAAAATATTTACTGGGTGAAATGATCATTAATTATCAAACTATGGATAATGATTTAGGAAATATAAAAACAAACAAAAGAAAGGCCAAAAAGGAAAATATACTTCCCTCCAACTCCTCAGGTGGTTCTGAGTTTTTTGTGAGGCTATTAAAATTCTGTGGTGGAGAGTTCTGAAAAATGTGGTCCATTGGAGAAGGGAATGGCAAACCACTTCAGTATTCTTGCCTTAAGAACCACATGAACAGCATGAAGAGGGAAAAAAGATAGGATACTTAAAGATGAACTCCCCAGGTCAGTACATGCCAAATATTCTATTGGAAGACTGGAGAAATAATTCCAGAAAGAATGAAGAGATGGAGCCAAAGCAAAACAACGCCCAGTTGTTAATGTGACTGGTAACGGAAATAAGTCCTATGCTATAAGGAAAAATACTGCATAGGAACCTGGAATGTTAGGTCCATGAATCAAGGTAAATTGGAATTGGTCAAACAGGAGATGGCAAGAGTGAACATCAACATTTTAGGAATCAGTGAACTAAATGGACTGGAATGGGTGAATTTGATTTAGATGACAATTATATCTACTACTGTGGGCAAGAATCCCTTAGAAGAAATGAAGTAGCCCTCATAGTCAACAAAGAGTCCACAATGCAATACTCGAGTAGGTGCAGTCTCAAAAACAACAGAATGATCTCTGTTCATTTCCAAGGCAAACCATTCAATATCACAGTAATCCAAGTCTATGTCCCAGCCAGTAAGGCTGAAGAAGCTGAACGGTTCTATGAAGAGCTACAACACCTTCTAGAACTAACACCCAAAAAGTTGTCCTATTCATTATAGGGGTCTGGAATGCAAAAGTAGGAAGTCAAGAGATACCTGGAGTAACAGGCAAATTTGGCCTTGGAGTACCAGATGAAACTGGGCAAAGGGTGAAATAGTTTTGCCAAGAGAATGCACTGGTCATGGAAAACACCATCTTCCAACAACACAAGAAAAGACTCTACTATGGATGTCACCAGATGGTCAATATCAAAATAAGATTGATTATATTCTTTGCAGCCAAATATGGAGAAGCTCTATACAGTCAGTAAAAGCAAGACTGGAAGCAGACTGTGGCTCAGATCAAGAACTCCTTATTGCCAAATTCAGACTTAAATTGAAGAAAGTAGGGAAAGAATGACCTAAATTTGTATGACCTAAATCAAATCCCTTACAATTATACAGTGGAAGTGACAAATAGATTCAAGAGATTAGATCTGATAGATAGAGTGCCTGAAGAACTATGGACAGAGGTTCCTAACATTGTACAGGAGGCAGTGATCAAGACTATCTCCAAGAAAATTAAATGCAAAAAGGCAAAATTGTTGTCTGAAGAGGACTTACAAATAGCTGAGAAAAGAAGAGAAATTAAAGGCAAAGGAGAAAAGGAAAGATAAACCCATTTGAATGCAGAGTTCCAAGGAATAGCAGGAACAAATAAGAAAGCCTTCCTCAGTGATCCATACAAAGAAACAGGAAAAAATTAAAATGGGAAAGACTAGTGATCTCTTCAAGAAAATTAGAGATATCAAGGGAATATTTTATTCAAAGATGGGCACAATAAAGGACAGAAACGTTATGGACCTAACAGAAGCAGAAGATATTAAAAAGAGGTGGCAAGAATACAGAGAAAATCTTCATAATCCAGATAACCATGATGATGTGATCACTCACCTAGAGCCATACATCCTGGATTGTGAAGGCAAGTGGGCCGCAGGAGGCATCCCTAGGAACAAAGCTAGTGGAGGTGATGGAATTCCAGTTAAGCTATTTCAAATTCTAAAAAAATGATGCTGTTAAACTGCTACACTCGATATGCCAGTAAATTTGGAAACCACAGCAGTGGCCACAGGACTGGAAACTTTTCATTCCAATCCCAAAGAAAGGCAATTCTAAACAATGTTCAAACTATCTCACAATTGCACTCATCTCACAAACTAACAAAGTAATGCTCAAAATTCTCCAATCCAGGCTTCAATAGTATGTGAACCATAAGCTTCCAGATGTTCAAGCTGGATTTAGAAAAGGCAGAGGAACCAGAGATCAAATTGCCAACATCTGTTGCATCATCAAAAAACCAAGACAGTTCCAGAAAAACTTTTTTGACTATGCCAAAGCCTTTGACTCTGGGGATTACAACAAACCGTGGAAAATTCTGAAAGAGATGGGAATGCCAGACCATCTCAGTCATGTAGGTCAAGAAGCAGCAGTTAAAACCAGACATGGAACAACAGACTCTTTCCAAATTGGGAAAGGGATAAGTCAAGGCCTCATATTGGTGCTCTGTTTATTTAACATATGTGCAGAGTACATCATGTGAAATGCTGGGCTGAATGAAGCACAAGCTGGAATCAGGGTTGCCAGGAGAAGTATCAATAACCTCAGATATGCAGATGATATCACCCTTGTGGCAGAAAGTGAAAAAGAATGAAAGAGCCTCTTGTTGAATGTAAAAGCAGAGAGTGAAAAAGATGGCTTAAAACTCAGCATTCAGAAAACTAAGATCATGGATCTGGTCCCTTCACTTCATGCAACAAGATGGGAAACAATGACAGACTGTATATTTGGGGGCTCCAAAATCACTGCAGAAGGTGACTGCAGCCATTAAATTAAAAGAAGCTTGCTTCTTGGGAGAAAAGCTATCACCAACCTAGACAGCATATTAAAAAGCAAAGACATGACTTTGCTGACAAAGGTCCATCTTATGAAAGCTATGGTTTTTCCAGTAGTTATGTATCCATGTGAGAGCTGGACTTTAAAGAAAGCTGAGCGCCCAAGAATTAATGCTTTTGAACTGTGGTCTTGGAGAAGACTCTTGAGAGTACCTTGGACTTCAAGGAGATCCAACCAGTCTATCCTAAAGGATATCAGTCCTGGACTGATATTCATTGGAAGGACTGATATTGAAGCTGAAACTCCAGTATTTTGGCCACCAGATGCAAAGAGCTGACTCATTGTAAAAGACCTTGATTCTGGGAAAGATTGAAGGTGGGAGTAGAAGGGGACAACAGAGGATGAGATAGTTGGATGGCATCACTGACTCAATGGACATGAGTTTGAGTAAACTCTGGGAGTTAGTGATGGACAGGGAAGCCTCTTATGCTGCAGTCAATGGGGTTGCAAAGGGTCGGACACAACTGAGTGACTGAACTGAAGTGAATTAAAATTGAGCTTTGGAAAGTGGAGAAATTTGAAATAACCATATGGGAAACAGGAGTTTATTTCAGAAATGAGCATGAACTTGGAGAATACCATTTTTTTGCTCAGGAAATGTAGGCAAACCATAAACTTTTACATTCAAATATTTAGCTCTAAGGATCAATGGGTGCTATTTGACATTTTATCACAAGATGGTGATGAAGTTTTTTGGAAGCAGAATACAACCATATACTCTAACCCTCCTTAGTTATAGAAAACTAAGATCATGACATCACTTCATAGGAAATAGATGGGGAAACAGTGGAAACAGTAACAGATTTTAGTTTGTTGGGCTCCAAAATCACTGCAGATGGTGACTGCAGCCATGAAATTAATAAACACTCGCTTCTTGGAAGAAAAGTTATGACCAACCTAGACAGCATATTGAAAAGCAGAGACATTACTTTCCTGACAAAGATCTGTCTAGTCAAAGCTATGGTTTTTCCAGTAGTCATGTATGGATGTGAGAGTTGGACTATAAAGAAATCTGAGCACCAAAGAATTGATGCTTTTGAACTGTGGTGTTGGAGAAGACTCTTGAGAGTCCCTTGGAACACAAGGAGATCCAACCAGTCCATCCTAAAGGAAATCAGTCCTGAATATTCATTGAAAGGACTGATGCTGAAGCTGAAACTCCAGTACTTTGGCCACCTGATGTGAAGAACTGACTCATTTGAAAATACCCTCATGCTGGGAAAAATTGAAGGCAGGAGAAGAAGGGGACAACAGAGGATGAGATTGTTGGATGACATCACCGACTCAATGGACATGATTTTGAATAAACTCTGGGAGTTGGTGATGGACAGGGATGCCTGGTTTGCTGCAGTCTATAGGGTCGCAAAGATTTGGACATGACTGTGCAATTGAACTGAAGTGAATTTTAGACAATCATAAAAGTCTACAGTGTCATATCCTCACTATATCATTGTTTTATATCTTCTCATCAGTGGTGGTCCATTTCCTATTTTCCATGGGGCCTTCATCTTTATCACTCATAACAGTCCTGTAATCAACTATTCGACTTTGTTAGTTTGTTTTTTTTTTCTAGATAACATTCAAGTTTCTTTCATTGTATCACATTCAATGATGTTCATTATTTTTTTTCATTTTTATTAGCATGTTTACTATTTATTTTCCCAGCAGCATAATCAAATAAACAAAATATTTTGAAAATTCAAGACAAAAATTCCTGGTAGCAGGTTTTGGGGACAATGAATGATACAGTGACTGTGTAAATCATTTCATTTTACTCATACACAGCTTCTACCTCAATTCATTGGGATGCTTGGGTGTGTCATTTGAATAATACATACAAGGAAAACATGCCTCTAAACATATTTAATTCTTCCCTGAAGGCATCATAAACTAATATTCTTGATTCTATGCAGATCCAATTATTTTTCCCTTGGTAGAAATAATGTTTACTCATGATTTGAGGAAAGCAGAATGAATAAAAACTAATAGTCACTCATATTCCTGGGGAATAGTAACCTCATTTACTTCTCACAATATTATGTGATTGTGATAAAGAAATGGAATGTAGCACAGATAAAGTGGCTATTTTCATTTTAATATCTGGTACTCTGTAAATTGAGATAACCCGGGCTAAGTTGCAGAGGTAATGAGACAAAAATCTCAGGGACTTCATACAGTGTATGTCTATATTTTGTTCACAGTTTGTGCCTATTTCAGGTTAGTGTTCATGAAGAGGGAGTGGGAACATAGGGGTTGTGACTGACATCATTCTTATTCTGTGAGCCAAGCTGACCTAGCCTCTCTGTAAGAAGAAATTTCTTGGCACTTGTGAATGCAAATGGAGAGAAGTGTCTACCAATCAAGCGTTGTAACTTAAAGGCTTCCACCCTAAGTGACTAGCCCTTCATTTACACTAGCCCTTCATTTACACTAGCACTTCATTTACAAAAGCCAACCAAATGGCTAGGCTTAACTTCGTAGAACCAAGGAAGTACCACCCACATTCACGTGCCAGAAAAGATGAGAGTGGAATGTATCTGTGCACAGATCTAATGTGTCCATGGACACTCGGAACTTTTTTTGCCCACAAACAAGAAAGCTGATTTTAAAATACTGAAGTCATTTTCAACTACAGTTGAAATGTTTTATATTCCCTGTGGATCTTTATCTGTATAATTTCTACACTCTTAAGTATGTGACATAATCAGTAGTAACACACTGAATGATTCTTAGAGATTAACAAATTAGGAATATTGATTAGAGATTTACAAATTGAATAGCCCTAAATATCTCAAATAATCAACTGGTGGCCAGGGTTTCTTGATTTCTAGGAAGGCAGTGATGAGAGAATAAGTAAAAGTCCAGCAGGGGGAACTCCAGACTCAGTCACTTGTTCTGATCAACAATTATGCTTGTATGTAAACCAAGATCCTACTTCAGTGACAACATATATAGTAACTAGACTGGGCAAAGAGAGGGAATTTTTTTCTTCCTCTAGATATGCCATAGTACAATTTCAGAGAATCTAACACTTCTATTGTGCCAAATGCTGTTCCCCACAAAAGCCGTCTTGCTGTGCCTTATATAAAATATCCATTTACTTCCCCACATACAATAATTCAGGAAGAAAAATTTCATTTGATAATTTTCATTTCAGTAATATGGGTCATATGCCAGGCACTGGGCTATAGACATAACATTTTTGTGGTGTTTGTACTGCGAAGGATGGAAAAGAAATGTAAATAAATTAGAATACCATATGGCTAGTACTCTAACAGCTCAAACCATTACTAAAGGGACATTAACAAAATAAATAAATAAAAAAGAACTTGCCTTGAGAGAGTTCAAGAACTTTTTCATGAAACCGATTCTATTTGGAGTAGAAATTTTCCAAGTGGTTAAGTTCAGTTCAGTCGCTCAGTCGTGTCTGACTCTTTGCAAACCCATGAACCGCAGCACGCCAGGGCTCCCTGTCCATCACCAACTCCCGGAGTCCACCCAAACCCATGTCCATCGAGTCAGTGATGCCATCCAACCATCTCATCCTCTGTCATTCCCTTCTCCTCCTGCCCTCAATCTTTCCCAGCATCAGGGTCTTTTCTAATGGGTCAGCTCTTCGCATCATGTGGCCAAAGTATTGGAGTGTCAGCCTCAGCATCAGTCCTTCCAATGAACGCCCACGACTGATTTCCTTTAGGATGGACTGGATGGATTTCCTTGCAGTCCAAGGGACTATCAAGAGTGGAGAAGGTCTTTATAAGAAAACAGATCAAGAAAAATTGTATCTTCAAAAATACATTGTAACTTAATTCTGGTGCTATAGACGAGAGAATAGGGACAATTGCAATGAGGAATTAACAGATATTTTAGTATTGTGGTTGTTAGTATTATAGTTGCTTCAATTAAAGAATCTAGATGATTAGTTAGTTTCATAGGAAAATAATTCCCTAGCAAAACAATCTCTTTAACATTTACCTTTTCCTTTTATTTAACTATACCCATGACTAACTGACTCATCCAATCTCCATGAAGATCTCTATATTATCTTCATTTCATGCTACTAATCCCTCAGAGTATTATGCAGTACAGAGGTGAATTCTTTCTTCTTTGATCACCCTGTCTAGTAAACTTTACAGCCTTCTTTTCCTTTCCCTAGACCCACATGGATTCTCTTCTATTTCAATATCTGATACCTCATCTCATTTCCCTTTTGTTTCCCTCTTTTTGTTTGCCTGGGAGCTTTTGGACCTCATGTGCTTTGCTTTTCCTTGATTAATTACCCCTGTAAATTTATTTATGTAGATCTTTTATTCAGTAAAATTGCTATGTTGAAGTTAAGCTGTTCCAAGTTTTGGGAAACCATCAAGAAAGGTATGTTTCTGAAACATCATACCTCATTTGAAGGGTTCACTCTCAAATAATTTACAGCTTTTTATTCCTGATTTAGTATAATCAAAAAGATGGAGGCATATTTGTCCTACTCATCACTCCATCTGTATCAGAACGTTGTGTGTCAAATAATATTAACATAGTGAAAACAACAGAAATTGAATCACCAAAGGTAACCAGACAAATTCTCAGAGAATCTTATCAAATAGTGGTCATGGTATATTTTGCACAGCTGGATAGTTTCATTTTTGTGTATAAAGGAAACCAAATACAGGAAACTTTTGTTAATTGATTACATAATACTACACATCTATTAACAAAATATTAATTAATTTTCCTCTTAAACATGATAGTATTTCTTAATATTGGAATTTATCTAACACTACATAGAGTATTCAGTGCTCATTTATCTTTCTTGAAAGTCAGTTTCATCCATAAATGATCAGAGATGTTACAGTATTTGTCCTTGAATCTCCATACACATGTTAAATATCTTCTTCAAAATTAATAAATATTTATTGTTTTAACTCTTCATAAAGTATATCATTATATCTGGGTGAAAGGCAGAGCAACCACATCTTATTCTTATTCACAACCAGATAGATCATTTAAATTATTTACTCAGCATTATTATATGCAAATTTATATTTTAAATGCTAACATGAATTATATTCCTGACCTATTCCTCAGTGAACTTCTCTGTCAATGACCTATTTCCTGAAGACTTGGAAATATTATAAAATCTCCCAACATTCTCCCCTGGGACACTCTGAACCTTTGCACAAGTGTATTTTCAAATGGAATCAGCCCCTGACTTACAAATGACCATTGTATTAACTTTATGTCTCCTTTATAAAATAATCTCCACAGAGGCTATCTCTGCCATTGCTATTGAAGTTGTCAACAAAACACACACACACAGACACACACACTGAGTGTGGTTATTTTGAGTAAGGGGTCATTTCCTCATGTCCCCCCTTTTTGGTTCATGAGAAATATGAAATTGATAGAAAGATACCTATATCTATATTTTAAAAACTTGGGATTTGACCCTGATAATTACTAGGCATGATGATTCTTTCTTTCTCCTAACCACAACACTATACCAGGTCAGTTAGTACATACCTAGATGGCAGTCTTCCAAAAAGGGATCCAGAAGATTTAAATATAAATATATTTCAGCAACATGAATTCTCTTATTGAATTGATGTATTACTAGATCATAAGTATGAGATGACCACTTGATTGAGTCACTGCCTGCTCAGTATCTCTATATTAGCCAACAGTAAGGGCAAAGTAGGGACATAAGATTTTATGTAAATTAAAAAATGCCTTTGTCCCTCTTGCATCTATCCATTTTGGACTAAAAGTTTGTATATGAGTAAGATGTGATTGAAATATAGGGGAAGTCGCAGCTATTGGGATGGAGTATACTGACTTTGTGCTGATGGAGTATGAACAAAAATCCTAGCAATTATCTAAGGAATATCTTAGATTACTGGAGGTATAAGAAATGAAGGAAATTAATATTATTTCCCTTTGAAAATCACCACTGGAGCCCTTTCTATGAAGAAAGTATCTTTATATAGTTCTCCGAGATGGTTTCAATCACTTTTTTTTTTTTTTTTATATTGAAGTGTTCTCTTTGTGGGAATGCAAATTGATAAAGCCACTATGGAAAACAGTATGGAGCTTCCTTTAAAAACCAGGAATAAAACTACAATATGACCCAGCAATCTCACTACTGGACATATATCCTGAGGAACCACAATTGAAAAAGATACATGGAACCCAGTGTTCATTGCAACACTATTTACAATAGCTGGGACATGGAAATAACCTAGATGTCCATCAACAGATGAATGTATAAGACAGTTGCGGTACCTATAGATAATGGAATATTACTCAGCTATAAAAAGGAACACATTTGAGTCAATTCTAATGAGGTGGATGACCTATTATCCAGAGTGAAGTAAGTCAGAAAGAGAAAGGAAAATATCATATATTAAGGCATATATATAGGATCTAGAAGGATAGTACCAATGATCCTATGTGAAGGACAGCAAAGGAGACACAGAGATAAAGAACAAACTTCTGCATACAGTGGGGGAAGGAGAGGGTGGGATGATTTGAGGGATTAGCATTGAATATATACATTACTATATGTAAAATAGATAGCCAGTGGGTGTTTGATGTATGATGCAGGGACCCCAAAGCGTGTGTTCCCTGTGCTCTATAAAAACCTAGAGGGATGGGATTGGGAGAGAGGTGGGAGAGGGGTTCAAACGGGAAGGGACAAATGTATACCTGTGGCCAATTCATGATGATATTCAGCAAAAAACATCACAAATATTGTAAAGGAATTGTCCTCCAGTTAAAAAACAGAAATGTAGTTGATTAACAATGTTGTATTTATTTCAGGGTGTACAACATGATGACCCAACATTTAAATATATTACAAAATGATCAACATGATAAGTTTAGAAATCATCTATCCTTATTCAAAATTATGATGGTATTATTGACCATATATCTTATGCTGTATGTTATATCTTGATGACTTATTTATTCCATAACTAGATAGTGTATCTCTTAATCCCTCTCACTTATTTTGCCCAATCTCCAACCACTCACCCTTTGGCAATCACAATTTTTTTTTCTAAATCTGAGTCTGTTTTAGCTTTATTTGTTCATTTGTTTCATTTTCTAGCTACCACATGTAAGTAAAATCAAACAGCATTTGTTTTTCTCTGTCTGATTGATATGTTTAACTTAGCATAATGCTTCTTAGGTCCACCCATATTATGGCAAATGGACAAATATAAATATATATATATATATATATATATTTCTTTTTTGTTGTTGTTCCATGGATTTTAAAAAAAGCTTTATTGAGGTATAATTTACAAATCCTAACATATATATTTCAATATATACATATATACCACTTCTATTTTTTTCATTTATCTATTGACAAACACTTAGATTGCCTTCATATCTTGACTATTGTAAATAATGATGCAAAGAAAATAAGGGAACATGTGTTTTTGTCACAGTTATGTCTTGCTTTTCTCTGGATAAATACCCAGAGATGGAGTTGCTGGACCACATGGTAGGTCTATTTTTATTTTTTAGAAAAACCTCCATATTTTTTTTCATAATGGTTGCACCAATTTATATTCCCATCAACAGTAGATGGCAGTTCCCTTTGCTACACATGCTCCTAACTAACACTTGTTATTTCTTGTCTTTTGGATGATAGACATATGACAGAAGTGAGGTGATATCTCACTGTGGTTTAATTTGCAGTTCCCAGATGATTAGTGATGATCAGCATCTTTTAATATGTCTGTTGGCCATCTCTATATCTCTGTTGGAAAAATGTCTATTTAACTACTCTGTATATTTTTTAATTGGATTGTTCAGTGTTTTTTTGATATTGTTTTGTGAATTCTTTGTGTATTTTAGATGTTACCTCATTATTGGCTATATGGTTTGCAAATATATTCTCCCATTCAATAAGTTGGTTTTACATTTTGTTGATGCTGTCCTTCCTTATACAAAACATTTTTCAATTTGGTACAATTCCATTTGTTTATTTTGCTTTGTTGCCCTTGTCTGGGGAGTCAGAAGCAAAAATATATTGCTAAAACCAATGTCAAATAGTTGACTTGCTATGTTTTAATCTGCAATTTTATGACTTACATTTAAGACTTTAGAATGTTTTGGGTTGATTCTTTATATATAGCACAAAAAAAGGGTCCAAGTTGCATTTTTTTGCATGTAAATGTACGGTTTTTCCAACATCATTTATTAAGAAGCTTTTCCCATTGTATATTTTCACCTTCTTTTTTCTAGATTAATTTATTATATAAATGGATTTATTTCTAAAAAGATATAGTAAATCCATCTTTACTGTATAAATATATATTTATTTTTTTATATTGATCCTGTGTCTGTTTTTTGCCAGTACCGTACTGTTTTGCTTTGTGGTATAGTTTAAAATGAGGGAGTGTGATTCTTTCAGCTTTGTTGTTCTTTCTCAAGATTGCTTTGTTTATTCCAGGTCTTGGGTGATTCCATTTAAAGTTTTTGATTATTTATTCTAGTTCTATGGAAAGTGTCATTAGTATTTTTATACAGATTTTATCAAATCTGTAGTTTGCCGTGGATCATCAGATCAGATCAGATCAGTCGCTCAGTAGTGTCCGACTCTTTGCAACCCCATGAATCCCAGCACGCCAGGCCTCCCTGTCCATAACCAACTCCCGGAGTTCATCAAACTCATGTCCATCGAGTCAGTGATGCCATCCAGCCATCTCATTCTCTGTCGTCCCCTTCTCCTCTTGCCCCCAATCCCTCCCAGCATCAGAGTCTTTTCCAGTGAGTCAACTCTTCACATGAGGTGGCCAAAGTACTGGAGTTGCAGCTTTAGCATCAGTCCTTTCAAAGAAATCCCATGGCTGATCTTCAGAATGGACTGGTTGGATCTCCTTGCAGACCAAGGGACTCTCAAGAGTCTTCTCCAACACCACAATTCAAAAGCATCAATTCTTCGGTGCTCAGCCTTCTTCACAGTCCAACTCTCACATCCATACATGATCACAGGAAAACCATAGCCTTGACTAGACGAACCTTTGTTGGCAAAGTAATGTCTCTGTTTTGAATATGCTATCTAGGTTGGTCATAACTTTCCTTCCAAGCAGTAAGCGTCTTTTAATTTCATGGCTGCAGTCACCAACTGCAGTGATTTTGGAGCCCAAAAAAAGAAAGTGTGACACTGTTTCCACTGTTTCCCCATCTATTTCCCATGAAGTGATGGGACCGGATACCATGATCTTTGTTTTCTGAATGTTGAGCTTTAAGTCAACTTTTTCACTCTCCACTTTCACTTTCATCAAGAGGCTTTTGAGTTCCTCTTCACTTTCTGCCATAAGGGTGGTGTCATCTGCATATCTGAGGTTATTAATATTTCTCCCAGCAATCTTGATTCCAGCTTCTGTTTCTTCCAGCCCAGCTTTTCTCATGATGTACTCTGCATATAAGTTAAATAAACAGGGTGACAATATACAGCCTTGACGTACTCCCTTTCCTATTTGGAACCAGTCTGTTGTTCCATGTCCAGTTCTAACTGTTGCTTCCTGACCTGCATGCAAATTTCTCAAGAGGCAGATCAGGTGGTCTGGTATTCCCATCTCTTTCAGAATTTTCCAGTTTATGGTGATCCACACAGTCAAAGGCTTTGGAGTAGTCAATAAAGCAGAAATAGATGTTTTTCTGGAACTCTCTTGCTTTTTCCATGATCCAGCAGATGTTGGCAATTTGGTCTCTGGTTCCTCTTCCTTTTCTAAAACCAGCTTGAACATTAGGAAGTTCATGGTTCACATATTGCTGAAGCCTGGCTTGGAGAATTTTGAGCATTACTTTACTAGCGTGTGAGATGAGTGCAATTGTGTGGTAGTTTGAGCATTCTTTGGCATTGCCTTTCTTTGGGATTGGAAAGAAAACTGACCTTTTCCAGTCCTGTGGCCACTGCTGAGTTTCCCAAATTTGCTGGCATATTGGGTGCAGCACTTTCACAGCATCATCTTTCAGGACCTGGAACAGCTTAACTGGAATTCCATCACCTCCACTAGCTTTGTTTGTAGTGATGCTTTCTAAGGCCCACTTGATTTCACATTCCAGGATGTCTGGCTCTAGGTCAGTGATCACACCATCGTGATTATCTGGGTCATGAAGATTTTGGATCATATGAACATTTTAGTAATATGAATTTTTTATATACAGAGGACTCTGTATCTTTCCATTTATTTGTGTCATCTTCAGCTGCTTCCATCATTTCTTATAGTTTTTAGAATATAGGTCTTTCTAATCCCTGATAGCTCAGTTGGTACGGAATCCAGCTTCAATGCAGGAGACCCAGGTTTTATCCCTGGTTCAGGAGTTTCCCTTGGAGAAGAAAATGGCAACCCACTCCAGTATTCTTGCCCAGAAAATCCTCAACATTCAGAAAACGAAGACCATGGCATCTGTTCCCATCACTTCATGGGCTATAGATGGGGAAACAGTGGAAACAATGTCAGACTTTATTTTTTTGAGGCTCCAAAATCACTGCAGATGGTGATTGCAGCCATGAAATTAAAAGATGCTTACTCTTTGGAAGGAAAGTTATGACCAACGTAGATAGCATATTCAAAAGCAGAGACATTACTTTGACGACAAAGGTCCATGTAGTCAAGGCTATGGTTTTTCCAGTGGTCATATATGAATGTGAGAGTTGAACTGTGAAGAAGGCTGAGCACTGAAGAATTGATGCTTTTGAACTGTGGTGTTGGAGAAGACTCCTGAGAGTCCCTTGGACTGCAAGGAGATCCAACCAGTCCATCCTAAAGGAGATCAGTCCTGGGAATTCTTTGGAAGGAATGATGCTAAACCTGAAACTCCAGTAGTTTGGCCACCTCAAGCGAAGAGCTGACTCATTGGAAAAGACTCTGATGCTGGGAGGGATTGGGGGCAGGAATAGAAGGGGATGACAGAGGATGAGATGGCTGGATGGCATCACCGACTCGGTGGACATGAGTTTGGGTGAACTCTAGGATTTGGTGATGGACAGGGAGGCCTGGAGTGCTGCAGTTCATGGGGTTGCAAAGAGTCAGACACGACTGAGTGACTGAACTGAGCTCAACTAAACTGAACCTCAGATTATTTTTGTTTTTGTTGGCATGGGATATCTTTTTCTATCTCTTCACTTAATTTGTATATATCTTTGTATTTGAAGTCAATCCCTTGTAGACAGCATGTTAATATCTTGTTATTTTTAGCCATTCAATCTTTTTATGTCTTTTGCTTATAGCATTTAATCCATTTACATTTAGAGTAATTATTGATGAATATCTATTTATTGTTATTTTGTCATTTTCTGGTAGTTTTGCCATTCGTTTCTATTATTTTCTTCTCTTAATCACTTCTCATATGATATGGTGATGTCCTTAATGTTTTGGGGCTTCCTTTCTCTTTGTGTGTGTGTGTGTGTATTTATTTTTATTTTTTATTTGTGTTTATCTTGAAGTTCATATATAACAATTTATATGTACAGGTATTTATTTTAAGTTGATATTCACTCACATTTTTATGTTTTAGTATTATGCTATACATTTTTTATTTTTTATATTTATTAACTAATTGTAGATATAAATGATTTTCTTTCTTTTGTCTTTTAACATTCTTAGTTTTGTAAGTGGCTTATCCACTACCTTTAGTATATACTTGCCTTTACCAGTGAGATTATTGTCTCTCCTAATTTTAATTTGTTTGTGACTTTTTGTTTCTACTTAGAGAAGCCCCTTTGACATTCTTTTAAGGCTTGTTTTGTGGCCATACACTCCTTTAGCTTTACTTAACCTTGAAACATTTCTCTCTCAATTCTTATTAATAACCTTGGTATCTAGACTATTCTTGGTGGTAGGCATTTCCCATTTATGCTCTTTGAATATATCTTGTCACTCCCTGCAGAGTTTCTACGGAAAAGTCAGCTGATAATCTTTTAGGAGTTCCCTTATACATAACTAGTGGCATTTCTTGCTGCTTTTAGGATTCTCTGTTTATGTTTAATTTTTGGCAGTTAGTTACAATGTGTCTTGGTGTGGTCGTGTTTGCGTTCATCTTATTTGGAACCATCTGTGCCTCCTGGACCTGGATATCTGTTTTATTTCTCAGGTTAGGGAAGTTTTCAAATATATTATTTCTTAAATAAGTTATTTGCCTCTTTCTCCTGTCTTCTCCTTTTGTGACCCCTATAGTTTGAGTGTTAGCACGTTTGTTGTTTTCCCAGATAGCCATTAAACTATTTTCATGTTTTGTTTTATTTTTTCAGTTAAGTTTATGTGATTTCCACTACTCTGATTTTCAGATCATTAATCTACTCTTTTCATCATCTAATCTACCTTGATTGTTAATTCCCTCTAGTGTATATTTTATTTTAGATGTTGTATTCTTCAGGTGTAATTGGTTCTTTTTCATGTTTTCTAACTCTCTGTTGAAGTTCTCTGTGTCTTCATCCATTATTCTCCCAAGTTTGGTGAACACCTTTATGCTTATTACCTTGAACTTTTTATCAAGTAAATTGCCTATCGCCATTTTGTTTAGTTACCTTTCTGAAATTTTGTCTTATTCCTTCATTTGGAATGTATTTCTCTGTTTCCTCACTATGACTAATTTTTTGTCTTTATTTCTTTGTGTTAGATAAGTCCATATGTCTCCCAATCTTGGAAAAGTGTCCTAATGCAGATGTATTGTGTGGCCCAGCAAAATGCTGCCCACTTGTCACCAGAGCTATATGCTCCATTGGTATTTTCTATGGGGGTTGTGTACACTTTTCTGTTGTATCATGGCTAATTACTGCTGGTGCGCTGGTAGTTGAGGCAGGCCCTCGGCCCATTAGCCTGTGAAGTCCCACTTTGTGCAGCTGCAGCCAGTGCACTGGTGGGCAGGACAAGCCTCTGGCTGTGAGCCCTGCCTGTAAGTGATTTCTAATGGTGCTTTCATGGTTGAAGTAGGTCCCTGCCTACAAGATCTGGCAGTGTGCGACTGCTGTGTACGTGCTGATGGTCCCCAGAACTAATTGTTTAGAAGCAGGATTCCAACATGGTACCTGCCAGTACTGGCGCCAGCATAATAGAATGAGATCATAAAGATGGTAGCTGCTAGCATCTCAGTTCCCATTAAGAATCCAAACTGCCTCTGTTTCTTTGGAAGGCTCTCCAAGGTCAGAAAATGAGTTTGATCTAGGAACGTTTCAAATTACTGCTTCTGTGTGGGACTCAGAACATGTGAAATTTGTGTATGCCTTTTAAGATCTGAGGCTCGGTGGCCCCCACCCCTCTGATTCATGTAGACAGTTTTGGGCACTTGTCTTCCCAAAGAAGGACCCCCAATCTGAGAAGATCAACGTGTCCTTGGTTTCTTCATCCCTCTAGATGTTGCATGTGTCTCTTTCTTTATATCATTAGTTATGAAAAAATATTTTATGCTCATCTTCAGGTTATTTTCAGAGATAGTTGTGCTGTAAATATTTGCAATTTTGTTGTGCTCATGGGAGTAACTGAGCTCAGGATCTTCCTTCTCTGTCATTTTTATCTGATCCAGTCATGATTATTTTAAGTTAAAGATTTTAGTTGCCCATTACCTCTCAGAAAGTTCTCACCATGATATCATTGTCATTTTTATTAACTTTACTGATTTTATAAAAACTAATTTTATAAAAAATACCCGGGCTTGCCCCCAGCTTTAATACACTTCTCAAGAAACACTTGCTGCCACACCTTGATTTACCCATTCCCAATTCTCCTACTTATCACTCAGTCATTTCATGTGTAGGATAGAATGGACAAGAGGACAATTTTGACTTGTTTTTTTCTCAATGGTGTCTCTAAAACAAAGATTAGGCTCAATTATTTTAAATAAATTTGGAATTCTTAGACATATCTGCCTTATGTCCATATTAGAGGTGGCCATATCAGAGGTGCTGACAGTCTTGATATTAAGCATGGTGAAGAAGGAAATGGCAACCCACTCCAATATTCTTGCCTGGAGAATCCCAGAGATGGGGGAGCCTGGTGGGCTGACATCTATGGGGTTGCACAGAGTCGGACACAACTGAAGTGACTTAGCAGCAGCAACAGAGAACTACCATATGCACTCTCTTGACTATATTCTTTGAATGGAAATTCAGGCATTAACTTGCCTCTTTCCTGAAATACAGTGACTTACAGATTAGAGGGGGTCACTAGACCCAGTACCTCAGAATGTCACTAGTTTGAATAAATGATTATCTTTAAAATAAGTCGTTGCAAGAATATACAATGGTGAAAAGACAGTATCTTAAGCAAGTGGGAAAGCTGTACAGCTATATGCAAGGTGATGAAATTAGAACTCTCTTTCACACAGTATACAAAAATATGCACAAAATGGTTTAAAGACCTACAGATAAAACATGATACCACAAAAATCCTACAAGATAACATAGGCAACATTCTTGGACATTGCTAATAGCTATATTTTCTTAGATCAGTATTCCTAGGCAAAAGAATAAATGCAGAAGTAAACAAAGGAGAATTACTCAAACTTGAAAGATTTTGCATAGCAAAGGAAACTGTCAACAAAGTGGCTGAATGGCCTACAGAATGGAAGAAAGTACTTACTAATGATGTGTCAATATTCAAAATATATAAACAGTTCATACAATTCAACACAAAGAAAAACAAAACAAAACAATCCAATCAAAAAATGAACAGATGATCTAAATAGGCATTTTCTAAAGAAAATATGCAGATGGCCAAAGGCACATGAAAAGATATTCATCACCACTAATTATTAGAGAAATGCACACCAAAAGCACAGTGAGATCACAATGGTCATCATCAAAAAGTCTAAAAATAATAGATGTTGGAAAGGTGAGGAGAAAATGGAACTCTCCTATGCCATTGGTGGAGGTCTAAATTGGTGCAGACACTGTAGAAAACAGTATGGAGTTTACTTTAAAACTAAAAATAGAGCTTCCATATGATTCAGCAGTCCCACTCTGGGGCATATATCTGGAGAAATACAAAAACTCTAATTCAAAAAGATACATACACCCCGATATTCATAGCAGCACTATTTACAATAGCCAAGTCATGAAAGCAGCCTAAATGTTCACTGACAGATGAATGGATAAAGAAGATGTGGTATATGTATACAATGAACTATTATATAGCCATAAAACAATTAAATAATGCCTTGTGCAGTAACACAGATAGACCTAAAGATTGTCATCTAAGTCAAGTCAGATACAGACACATTATCATACACACACACACACACACACACGCACACACGCACAGACACACGTAACTGAATCACTTTGCTGTACACCTAAGACTAATACAATATTGTAAATCAACTATACTTCAATTAAAAATAAATAAATAAAAAGAAGCCATTGGACTGACCCTAATTGCATATGACTGAGGGGATTTAAATGCAGAGATACCAGAGAAGCACATGCACAGAAAAAAAGACATGTGAGGATACAGCAAGAAAGGAGACATCTGCAAGCCAAGGAGATATCTCTTCAGAGAAACCAACCCCACTGATGACTTGATCTCAAACATCTAACCTCTAGAACTGTGAGAAAGTAAATTTATGTAGTTGAAGCCACTCAGTGTGTATTGTTTTGTTGCGACACCCCTAGTAAAGTAATACAAACACTATGATGCAACATAATTAATTCTCAGAATATATTTAATAGATGAGCTAATGAAAATGAATCCAATACCATAGCATCCATTCCATTCCACAGTGCTTATGTCTTAGCTACCAAGAAATGTTCTTTTATTCTTCATCCCAGCAGAATAAAAAAAGTAATTCTTTTCATTCAAAAATGTTACAGAAGCAGCTTATCAAAAAAAAAAGTAAAAAAAAAGAGAGAGAGAGAAAGTGAGAAGATTGATGATGTACTCTGTGGTGCTGACAATGCTACGATGAAGTCTATGAGATAACACAACCCTTGATGAATGATGATACTGTTTTGTCCATAAGACTTTTGAATGATGGTGCCTGCAGTCAGTAATATCAGATTTTTATTTTTATTTTCTAGAGGAATTTCATAGAAATAAATTTAACTGTTTTCAAGGGAAACGATATCTAGCTAAGTGAACAGAATGCCAAAGATCTATAAATACTTTTCTCAAAGATATTTTACTAAATGCAATACTTATAGATTTCTATCATCTTTGTTTTTAGGATAAAAGTTTGTGCTGAAAGTGTGACTCTACTCTTGTAGTTTTTGTCATTCAAGACTCTGCATTTCCTTATATTTACAATTATCTGGTGCTCTTTTATTTTTCCTTGGTTAAATATGCCTTTAGGAAATAATCAAATATCACATGCTTATTCTTAATATGAATTACTATTTAACTACTCCTGGGGAGGTTTATACATTAGGCCACATCTTTAGTTATAGAATGGAAAAATCTTTTTAAAATGAACTGACACATCATATTTCGGAGCTGGGAAGTCTTTCTTAAGGTTCCTGAAGACATATAAGTTCACCTTTGACACTCTAAATGCAAACTTAAATACAATTATCTCCATCAATAAGCAAAGGTCCCACCAGATTACACAGTATATCTTTCAAGCTGACTCAGTACTTCAGACATGTAGCAGTTTACTCTTGAGATACTGGGTCACTCGGCCCCGCATGGCCCATAAGTGATTAGATGGACACAGATAACTTGTTAAAAGATAACTTATATAAAAAAATAAAAGGAAGTGCAGAGTCTTGAAAGACAAACAGATATCAATATTTTCTGATAGATAAACAGCTGAGTTAAAGTTGGCAAAACCAGGACCTTTCTCACTCATAGACTTTGTATAAAAGATATGAATGAAAGGTAGATGGGCAGACAATGCGATGGAGAGTGACATATATGCAGAGTAGTTTGGAAGAGACATTAGTTGGTTTCACATTCAACAGGCACTTCCTGAGAATACATAGATAACAGTACTAGAAAGTAGACACCGAAAATTAAAGTCAATCAACACAAATGATAAGTAGAAGCTATGAAGCAATAAAAAGCTGAAATAATCAGAATGTAAGAATTATAGTATGCTTAGAAATATTTGACATTATGCAAAAGTAAGGATAAGCACTGTATTAAAATGCCAAGTATACATCACCTTGCTTCAGTATTTGGAAAATTACTATCTTATTTCATGTCAGTTCTGTACATTGCACAACACAACACTATTCTAGGTCATTTTAAATAAAATCCCAGATATCAAATTATTTTATATGAATACTTTAATATCTATTTTTAAATGATCTGACTCAAATCTCAACAGTGTTTTTCTCAATAACATTATTTTGCTTAAGATATTTAACAATAACTTCTCAATAATATTTAAATACTTAGTTAAATTGTACATGTGTCTGATTGTTTCCTGTGGTAGCTCTCAAATTATTTGGTCTCAGGGAATCTGTGTACTCTTAAACATATTGACATTTACAAGACTCTCTTGCCATATTATGCTATCTATTGATATTTGATTTATCATAAATTAAAACTAAGAAATTAGTTTTACTATGCTTCCATTCTTTTAAAAACAATGGTAAAAAGTTCATTTTTACACAAATTCCACATCTTTAATGGAAAAAGAATGGTATTTCTCCATTAAAAGTGAGAAGAGTATAGTATTCCTTTACATTTTTGCAGATCTCTTTAATATTTTGTGTGATAAAAGACTGCTGTTTCATACATCTTGCATTGCATTCAAAATGTTGCTATCTGTTGTTTTAATGCAAGTATGTGAAGAAATATACCCCCACTCACACACACACATAAATGTAGTTGGAAAAGGAAGAAACAAAACAGCATTCTTAAATAATCTTGTATAGTCACCTTTAACATTATACCAAAATGAGACAAGTGGAATCTTCCCTCAACTTTATTGAGAAATAATTGAAAATTAGTATCTATTCAAAATGTATAATGTGATGATTTGATTATGTATGTATATGCACATTAAGAAATGATTAAAAGATCCATTCACAGCATTTTCAAGTACACAATATACATTGTTAACTAGTGTCACTGTGTTATACATTAGATTCTCAGAACTTATTCTTACAACTAAAATTTTGTACCCTTTGACCTATATCTCCCCATTTCCCCTTCCCTCCAAACCCTAGCAGCCATCATTCTTTTTTACTGTTTATGTGAAATTGGTTTTATTTTTTTCTTAAAGATTTGACCTATATGCAGTTTAATATTTGTCTTTAGGATTATGCCAGCAAGAATACTAGAGTGAATGCCATTTCCTCCTCCAGGGGACCTTTCCAACCCAGAGATAGAACCCACGACTCCTGCATTACAGGTGAATTCTTTACCACTGAGCCACCTGGGAAGCCTACACTTTCTTGTCTGTTGAAATCCTAACTCACAATAACTCTGAATGTCCACTGTAGTTGGAGATGGGGCTTTAAAGAGGTAGTTAACCAGGCTTCTCCTGTGGTGCTATGGTAAATAATCCACCTGCCAATGCAGGAGGCACAAGAGATGCAGGTTTGATCTCTGGGTTGGGATGATCCTCTGGAGTAGGAGTGGCAACCCACTCTATTCCTCTTGCCTGGAAAATTCCATTGACAAAGGAGCCCAACAGGTTACAGTGCATGGTGCAGCAAACAGTGAGACAGGACTGAACACACACTTTTAACATAAAATCAAGTCGTTGGCCTGGACACGAATTCAGTATGGTTATCTCTAGAACTCTGATGAAATAAATTTATCTGTTTTAATTTTATTTTATTTTTAAACTTTACATAACTGTATTAGTTTTGCCAAATATCAAAATGAATCCACCACAGGTATACATGTGTTCCCCATCCTGAACCCTCCTCCCTCCTCCCTCCCCATTCCATCCCTCTGTTTTAAGCCACAGGAATGTGGCACTTTGTTAGGGAAGTCTTAGAAAACATGTACTCTCTTTCTTTTTTTCTTTGTTTCTTCATCATGTTTATTAAAAGCAGTTTAATTATTAGTACTGTAGTGAATTCTGGTGATTGCTTCCCTGTAATACCATGTAATTTACTTTTCTATTCTCACAGAAATTAATGGTTCCTTCTCTAGGAAATTTCATGTTCATTTTTCAATAGTAATCCATAAATGATGCTACATTATATGTTTTCAGGATGATTCACATAATATCTGTGACCATGTGTTTTTTTCATGATCTTAGCTGATAATTTCATGATCTTAGATGATAATTCATTTGGAATTATCATCTTTAGTTATCAATTTATTTAAAAAATTCCAAGCAATGTTGTAGATCCAGAGATTGAACCTGCATCTGAATTGGCAGGCAGATTCCTTACAATTAGCTCCTCCTGGGAAGCCCTGAGTAGGGTATATGTGTATGTGTATATACATATGTGTGTATGTGTGTTCACTAAGTTGCTAAGTTGTGTCTGACTCCCTTGCAGTCGCATGGACTATAGCCTACCAGGCCTCTCTACACATGAAATTTTTTTCCAATCAAGAATGCTGAGGTGGATTGGATTTCCTCCTCCATGGGACATTTGTGACCCAGGGATAAAACCCACATCTCCTGTGTCTCCTGCATTGGCAGGTGGATTCTTTACTACTATGCCACCTGGGAAGCTGTAAATACATGCACAAACACAGACACATATATATGAAGTGAGGTGATATCTCATTCTGGCTTTGATTTGCATTTCCCTGATGATTAGCAATGTTGAGCATCTTTTCATATACACGTTGGCCATCTGCATTTCTTTCAAACTATTTTAAAAGGTTATATCCAGAGCTGTCAACTCCTTGAAAAGTATTGATGTACTGAATTATATGGATTATTGTTACAGTTTACTTATTTGAACAATGCACACACCATATATTTTATTTAAAATATTTGATTAAAAAAAAGCCTTGTCACATTTGGAGAAATAAATTAATTTCATTGAGCACTGCCTTTTTAGAGATAATTTTCTTTTCTATAGGCCTAACAATAATTACATTTCATATTGTGATCCAATCTAATAGGTTTATACTTTTATTGGGAATTTCCCTAAGATGTAATTTAACTGTCAGTAGGGGATCTATAAAAGCATAATGCAATGTGCTGTGAAGATCTTTTGTCCTATAACTATTTGTTTCTATAGAATCCTTTTAGATTTAGTACTTACAATGAATCAGAGCTTAAACAGAGATAAAGAAAGCTGAGAACTTGCAGACTACTTGACTCAAATAATTAAATTTTGTGTACAAATAGGAGAATTGACAAAGAACATAACAGTTTATGTACCCTTAAGCCACATATTTAAGGACATTTTGGTGTACTATAGTAACATGTCAAAAACATAAAAATGAAGACAATTTTCAAAGGCAAATGACCCATAAGCAATATCTAAATTTATGTCTTTTTTTCTTGAATCTAAGACATGAAATAGTAATAATTTAGAAGATATCTCCCCATTATCTATCCATCTATCTATCTATCTATCTGTCTGTCTGTCTATTATCTATCTGTTGAGTAGCACCTGTCTGCATTCAGTTAAGGAGCAGAATGTATAAACTGTTTCAAAAGAAAAAAGTTTGCTGGTTTATCACGGATAGTTACAGACTTTAAAAAATAGATAGGCTGAAAGAAAGAAATTCAGGAAAAATGTTTTCAGGAAATATGAAAGTGCAGGACCCCAGGGATTGCGTGAAGCAGCCACCAGTGATCCCAGCTGCCTCTGGGAACCAAAACAAATCATTTTCAAGAGCATACCCAGAGGTCCTGGAGGTTCTGTTGCCAGAGAAAGCATAGTATGCCTCGTTAAAATTGAATTTCAGATTTACAACACTTTTGTTTGACTAACTATGTGCCAAACATTGCATAGAACACATCTATATTAGAAAGCATTTGTTGTTTTTTTCTATTCAAATTCAACTGATTGCACTGTATTTTAATTTGCTAAATCTTGCAAGTCCAGCTGAAAACTACCATGGTGATCCTTGAAGCCTATAGCTCTGCAGTGTGTAATCCACTGAAGGACATCTGGGACTGGAGGAAGTCATCTCCAATGATCTCAGCTGGCTGCCCACAGCTGACAAGAGAGAATAATAGCTTCTCCTATTCTTTTCTGGGAAAGGAGTTTTAGGTTTTCCTCGAGGGAAGAACATGAATGGAGACAATGAGGCACTGACAATAATCAATCTGCTATGTGAGTTTACCTAGAGTAATCATAGTTCAAACACAAATCTTAATTAACCATACTTTACTACACTGACATCAATCTTAGATCTTAAGATTTAAATCTTTTATAAATATTAAATATTAGATGATTTTTCATGAGTTATTCTATTAACCTGAGGCTTAATGTATATATTTTCTACTTCTCACATTATTGGATATTTAGGTTGCTTTAAAAAGTATTTCAAGTAAATGGAATTAAACATTAAGGAATTAAAAGGAAAATATTATTAGAGATGATTTTCCAAGTGAAATAAAATATAAGGTAGCCATAAGAAATAGTAATAAAACAAGAAAAGTGCAAAAAATACTTTTTTGAGTCTTCCCTGGTGGCTGAAATGGTAAAGAATCTGCCTGCAGTATGGGAGACCTGGGTTTGATCCCTGGGTTGGGAAGAACTCCTGAAGGAGGGCCTGACAATGCACTCCAGTATGCTTACCTGAAGAATCCCTACGGACAGAGGAGCCTGGAGGGCTCAGTCCATGGGGTCGCAATGAGCTGGACATGACTGTGTGACTAGGCACAAGCACACACATGAAAAATTGGAATTTAAAATAATGAAACAATGATAAATCTTACAATGTTGTGTTAGTCGCTCAGTCATGTCAGACAATGTGTGACCCCATGGGCTGTAGCTTGCCACACTCCTCTGTCCATAGAATTCTCCAGGCAAGAATACTGGAGTGGGTTGCCATTTCCTTCTTCAGGGAATCTTCCCAACTCGGGAATCAAACCCGGGTCTCCTGAATTGAAGGAAAATTCTTTACCATCTGAGCCACCGGATAAAACTTACAAAGGACAGGCAAATAATGTATATAAAGGACATAGTGGAGTTGGGAAAGAATGTTAGAAAAGCTACGAAGAATTCATGGCAAACAGTGACATGACTTAATCAAGACTTTTAAAAATATTAATTCAGATGCGCTATAGAGTTAATGGTTTCCTAATTTTTAAGTGCCAATACTATTGCAACATCATTAATGTTTGATAGTAAATGAAATCACTAGGAATGCTTTCAGGATTAAACTATAGAGACAACCTACAAAAAGACAAGGATTTCACTTATTAACATGTAACTCTTGCCAAGAATTTAATGTCTCTGTCTCAGAACTTTATGTCTCCTCCAGTTACAGTTCCCCATAGAGAAATTTAATGCGTACAATTCTAGGCATTCTTAAGAACCTTTAGTTCAAGTTATTTCTTTGGAGAGAAAGTTCTTTTCTGATGTAACTTGAGTGGGAGCATCATAACTGTGTTTGTACCAATCAGGGGAACATGTCACTTTACCAAAAACTTATTTCCTTAATAAGTTCTTCATTCTCTGTTTCCTTGTAACTCCTAAACTTTGGTCTCAGTTTCAAAGTTACATTGCCCTTAAAAGTGCAATTCAGACTTCCCTGATGGCTCAGTGTTAAAGAACCCACCTGCCAGAGAAGGCAACATGGATTCGACTCTTGGGTGGGGAAGATCTCCCTTAGAAGGAAATGGCAGCCCGCTCCAATATTCTTGGACAGAGATCCTATGGACAGAGAAGCTTGACCGGCTAAAGTCCATGGGATTGCAAGAGTCAAACACTACTTAGAGACTAAACAACAACAACAAAACTGCAATAGCTCTTATATTTGAAAAACTACAAACGCCCTTTCATTTCAAAGTCTGTAAAAGCTTTCCATTTGGTGGTTTCCAAACGTATCTTCCTGGACAGCATTTTTTTGTTTTTTTTTTGATGGTATATATCTGGCATGAAAGACACTGATGTCAGCACATTGCTTGACCTGATAGTATGTTGCTGTTGTTGTTGTTCAGTCATTAAGTCATTTGCAACTCTTTGTGACCCCATGGATTGTAACATACCAGGCTCTTCTGTCTTCCATTATCTGTTGGAGTTTGCTCAAATTCATATCCATTGAGTCAGTGATACTATCTCATCCTCTGCCTCCCTCTTCTCCTTTTGCCTTCAATCTTTCTTAGTTAGCATCAGGATCTTTTCCAATGAGTCATCTCATGGCATCAGGTGGCCAAAGTATTAGAGCTTCAGCTTCAGCAGCAAGCCTTTCAGTATTCAGCTGGCAAAATTAGTAATTATCTGTAGGTGTTTTTTTTTTTTTTTTGTAGAAATTCCATCTTTTGTTGCAAAATTGAATTGTAAAAAAATAGACTCAGGATAGATATCCTTCTAATCTACAGTAGAAATTAATGCAATTGTAGGATTTAAAGGCTAATTTATACTTGTATGTGCGAGCTCTTTCACTTCAGTCACATCCAACTCTTTGCAACCTTATGGACTGTAGCCTAACAAGCTCCTCTGTCCATGGGATTCTCCAGGCAAGAAGACTGGAGTGGATTGCCATGCCTTCCTCCAGGGGATCTTCCCAACCCAGGGATTGAACTCTAACTTCCTGCATTACAGATGGATCCTTTACCACTGAGCCACAGGGGAAGAACAATTTGTACTTATATATTATAGCTAATATTATTTGGCAATAAGTTTAAATTGTTTCATTAAGCAGTATATGATTCTACTCAATTGTGTGAAGTTTTTTAGGCAAGATTTTAAACCAGAAACACTGCCTCATTGTTATATTCCAGTACAATGACCAAGTCAGTATTTCTTTAAAAAACTCAATTGATGGATATCCAGTGATCACTAATATTTTTATCACAGTGTTACTTAAAATTACAAAGAAATGTATATCTTAACTATAAGCATAACTTTGACTTTATAGCATGTGCATTTACATCGTTAATTAAATAGAGTGGATACTGTTTTTTTATTGAAGTACAATCTGCATTTGCAATATGATATCTGCTAAAAAAAAACATTCAAAATAATTGATGTAGCTCAAACTATTATATTCCATGTTTCCTCAATTCCCCTAGTATTCTCTGTTATTGTTCTTATTATCCTATCTTGTAAATTATTTATTTTCTAACTAACCCTCCTATTTATTATATCTTACTTTTAAAATCTGATGACTACATCTCTCTCTTTCAATAAATTGTTTCTACATTGTATATATATATTTTGCATTGGTATTCTTAATATTATTTTCTATATGGACCTTAATTTTTAATCCATCAATTGCTTACCTGCAACTAAGCAGAGAAAATTGTCTTCTCTTTCTTAGTCTTATGCCTTAATTTCTATTTCTATGTATAACCCGGTTCCTACTTCAAAAGTTGACTGACAGTTCATATTTACTGAAATTAAAATTCTTACTATTGAAGGAGATATAAATACATTTGCATATGTCCTAATTCCCTTTAACGGAACAGATGGATGGGGAAATTGTAAAGTAGCTTGAATTTAACTAACAATCAATGTCATCCACATGAAACACTGTGTAGAATAAACATAGCACTTCTCATTTGATTGCAGTTCTAGTGCACTTTATCATACATATCATTTATCCATGAAGATTGAGTGTGTCCTTTTACAATCACATTTGGAAAATGGGTAGATGAGAAATCAAGCTTACTCTATAAAAAATACTGTTATAGGACCCATTTGTCAACCACAATACATGATTCTTTTGTATCAATCTGTCACCATAACTTTCTTAGTGGGCTTGCAACTTCACTCATCTATCTTTATCTGCTATGAAACTTCATGTTGTGTTAGTTCTATAGGAAAATAAAATGAATGGATACTTTATGGCTTCCAATTGAAAATAAATGTTTCATGGAGAGCATTTTTCTTTTCACTGAACCAGCTGAATGACAAGCATATGATTACTGTTCTTTGTGTCTACAAATTTTTAAGAGGGAAAAACACACTAAAGCCAGTTTGGTTACTATTCAAAAGAAACTGCATCATGGTGCTAGGCATATTCTTCTTAGAGTTATATTACTCCAGTGAACACTTGGAATGAACATAGAAATCTCTAGGAAATCTGTATTGTTAGCCATGTGGTTGGAGATGGAAGGTAGCAGTAAGTTTGTGTAAAACCAGGTGCCATGAGACTTCCTGAGAACTGAAATCCATCTAATTACTTTTGTTCATTTAAACCTGTTTCCTTTCTTTTTTCATATAACTGCATTTTCATTTATTACTTTGGGATTTAAAATTTCAATTAGTCTTTAATGAATCATTTTGAATGAATTAATGATAGAACATTTGTAAGGCAAGAAAACACCAAAATTAGAATATTTTGATTATTATTTCATATATATATAAATTTATGTCATTTATTATGATAAATATTTATAAAAGTATACATTTGATTCTATGTTCTACATGAAAAAAATTATAATTATACCGATCTGATCACCCATTTTATTATGAGCTCAACACTCATTTGTTTACTAATTATTGTTTTGACTTTCCAGTTTCTTTATATTTACTTCTGGTAAATGTTTATCTTAACTTTACGACTCTTTAGTTTAATAAAATATTCATAGTCCCAGACAGTAGCTTTTTTGGTTATTTGTTTTTCTCTTTTGTAGATTATTTTCTCAGATAAGCCATTACATAGTATTGGACAGAGTTTCCCTGTGCTACTGAGTAGGTCTTAATCAGTTACCTATTTTATAGCAGTGTGTATATGTCAGTTTATCTTCCAGTTTATCCCCCATCTTACGTGTTGGTAACCATAATTTTTATTTTCTACACCCCTAATTCTATTTCTGTCTTGTAGATAAATTCATTTGTACCTATATTTAGATTTCACATACAAATGATATCATATGATGTTTGTTTTTCTCTATCTGACTTACATAATTCAATATTACAATCTCTAAGTTGCTACAAATGGCATTATTTTGTTCTTTTATATGGCTGAGTAGTATTCCATTGTATATGCACCACATTTTCTTTATTCACTTCTCTGTTGATGGAAATTTAGGTTGCTTCCATGTCCTAGCCATTGTAAATAGTGCTTCAATGAACATTGGAGTGCTTGTATCCTTTCAAATTATGGTTCTCTTTGGAAATATGTCCTGGGATTGCTGGATCGTATAGTATGGCACCCTACTGCAGTACTTTGTCTGGAAAATCCCATGGATGGAAGAGCCTGGTAGGCTGCAGTCCATGTGGTCGCTAAGAGTCGGACACGACTGAGCAACTTCACTTTCACTTTTCACTTTCATGCATTGGAGAAGGAAATGGCAACCCACTCCAGCGTTCTTGCCTGGAGAATCCCAGGGACCGGGGAGCGTGGTGGCTGCCGTCTATGGGGTCACACAGAGTCGGACACGATTGAAGTGACTTAGCAGCAGTAGCATAGTATCTCTATTTTTAGTATTTTCAAGGAACCTCCATACTGTTTTACATGGAGGCTGTAGTTTACATAGTTTACATTCCCACCAACAGTACAAGAGGGCTCCATTTTCTCTGTGCCCTCTACACATTTATTTTTTGTAGATTTTTGAGACTGCTTATTCTGACCGGTGTGAGGTGATACCTAATTACAGTTTTGATTTGCATTTCTCCAGCCATTAGTGCTGCTGAGCATTTTTTCATGTGCCTTTTTGACATCTTGATGTCTTCTCTTGAGAAATGTCTGTCTAGATCTTCCATTCACCATTTTTTATTGGATTTTTTTAAAAAAATTCTGAGCTACATGCACTGTTTATATATTTTGGAGATTAATCCCTTGTCGATTGCTTCATTTGCAAATATTTTATCTCATTCTGATAATTGTATTTTTCATCTTATTTATTTATTGGTGTGCAAAAGTTTTTAAGTTTAATTAGGTCTTTTTTGTTTATTTATTTTTATTACTCTTGGAGGTGGATAGTAAAAAATCTTTCAAAAATTTATGTCAAAGAGTGTTTTGCTTGTGTTTTCCTTTAACTGTTTATTTTATCCAGCCTTACATTTAGATCTTTAATTCATTTGGAGTTTAATTTTGTATACAATGTTGGGGAATGTTCTAATCTCATTCTTTTATATGTAGCTCTCCAGTTTTTCCAGCACTACTTATTGAAAAGACTGCCTTTTCTCTACTGTATATTCTTGCTTCCTTGTCATAGATTAGGTACCCATAGGTGCATGGGTTTATCTCCAGATCTTCTATCCTGTTCTGTTGATCTATATTTCTGTTTTTGTGCAAGGACCAGGCTGCTTTGATTACTGTACCTGTGTAGTAGTGTCTGAAGGTGAAGCCAGGGAGCCCGATTTCTCCAACTTCATTTCTCTTTTCCAAGATTGCATGAGCTATTCAGAGTCTTTTGTATTTCCATAAAAATTGTAGGATTTGTTGTTGTTGTTGTTGTTCTAATTCTGTGAAAAATGCTCTTGGTAATCTAATAGGAACTCCACTGACTCTGTAGATTACTTTGGATACTATAACCATTTTCACAATATCGATTCTTCCAATCCAAGAACACAGTGTATTTTTCCATATGTTTGGGTCATGTTTAATTTCTTTATTCAGTATCTTATAATTTTCTGAGTACAAATATTTTGCCTCCTTAGATAGGTTTATTCCTAGGTGTTTTATTCTTTTTGATGTGACAGTGAATGGGATTGTTTCCTTAATTTCTCTTTCTGATTTTTGTTGTCAGTTTATAGTAATTCAAGAGATTTTTGTGTATTAATTTTGAGTCCTGCAACTTTACCAAATTCATTGATGAGCTCTAGTAGCTTTCTGGTAGTGTCTTTAGGGTTTTCTGTGTATAATATCATGTTATCTGCAAACAGTGACAGTTTAATTTCTTCATCTACAACGTGGGCTTCTTTCACTGTGTTTTTTTCTCTGATTTCTATGGCTTGGACTTCCAAAACTACATTAAATAAGAGTAAGAGTGGATGTACTTATCTTATTCCTGATCTTAGAGGAAATACTTTCAGCTTTTCACCATTGATAATGATGTTTGCTGTGGTTTTGTTATATACTCCTTTTATATGTTGAGATTGTCTCCTGTTATGAACACTTTCTGCAGGTTTTTTTTTTTTTAAATTGTAGGATAATTGCTTTACTATGATATGTTGGCTTCTGCCATAAGACAACATGGATCAAACATAAGTATACATATATCAACTCTTTTTTGAGCCTCCCTCCCACCCTCTATTTCACCTCTCTAGGTCACTACAGAGCACCAGGCTGATTCACTGTGTTATATTATATAGCAACTTTCCATTAGCTATTTTACACGCTAATGTATATATTTCAATGCTACTCTATCAATTAGTCCCACCCTCTCCTTTCTCTGCTATTTCCACACGTGTGTTCTCTGCGTCTTCAGCAGTTTTTTTTCTTTTTTTTATCTTATGTTAAAGCAGTGTTGAATTTTGTTGAAAGCTCTTTCTGTATCTACTGAGATGATCGTGTGGTTTTTATTCTATAATTTTTTCAAGTAGTGTATAACATGCCACACTGACTGATTTGCAAATATTGAAAAACCCCTGCATTCCTGGGATAAATCCAACTTTCCTTTCCCTGCTGTTTCCACAAGTGTGTTCTCTGTGTCTTCAGCAGTTTTTTTTTTTTTTATCTTATGTTAAAGCAGTGTTGAATTTTGTTGAAAGCTCTTTCTGTATCTACTGAGATGATCGTGTGGTTTTTATTCTATAGTTTTTCAAGTAGTGTATAACATGTCACACTGACTGATTTGCAAATATTGAAAAACCCCTGCATTCCTGGGATAAATCCAACTTGATTATGGCATATGATCCTTTTAAGGTGTCATTGGATTTAATGTGTTGAGGATTGTTGTGTTTATGTTCACTAGTGATATTCACCTGTAATATTTTTTTTGTGTGTGTGTGATATCTCCCTCTGGTTTTGGTTTCACAGTGAGGGAGGCTTCTTAGTGTGAGCTTGGGAATATTTCTTCCTCTACAAATTTTGGTTAGATTTTCAGAAGGGTAGATATTAACTCTTTTCTAAATGTTCAATAGATTCACCTGTGAAACCATCTGGTTGTTCGAAGATTTTTAATCACAGTTTCAGTTTTAGTGCTCATGATTGGTCTGTTCATATTTACTATTTCTTCTTGGTTCAATCTTGAAATGTTGTAACTTTTTAAGGAGTTGTCTTTTTCTTCTAGGTTTTTCATTGTATTGGCATACAGTTGTTTGTAGTAGTTTCTTATGATCTTTCATGGTATCTGTTGTAACTTTTCCTTTTTCATTTCTAATTTTATTGAGTCCTCTCACTTTCTTTCTTGATGGGTCTGGTTAAAGAATCACCAATTGTATTTATCTCCTAGAACCAGCTTTTAGCTTCATTAATCTTTGCTTCTTTTTTCTTTTGCCTAGTTTATGTATTTCTGACCTTTATGATTTATTTTCTTCTTCCAACTTTGGGTTTTGCTCATTTTTCTCTAGTTGGTTTAGTTATAAGGATAGGTTGTTGATTTGAGGTTTTTCTTGTTTCTTGAAGTAAGACTGTATTATAAACTTCCCTTTTAGAATTGTTTTGCTATGTCACATAGGTGGTAGACTTGATTTGCTGTTCAGATTAACAAAATAAATAAATAAATAAACTCTTCCTCTGGGACAAATTTTGGGCAGGCTTAATTTGCATCCCATCATAAAATACTGGGGTTTCCTAAATTTATGATTGTTTAGTTTTATGCAGTTCTACTCTGTGCACAGTCTGTACCCAGATTTCTATGCATTGTCCCTATTTGACTTGAGGTAAAAGGAAACTAATGACAAGATGAAGTTCATGCTGCCTGCGGTGCTATGACCAAAGGTTGTTCTGTTATCTGCAGTATCCATAGGAGATACTGATTAACTTGTTAGCTTAGCAATAGGGTAAATTTTCAGGCCTTTAATTGTTCTTTATATAAAGTAGAAAATTGATGAGGCATTAGATTAGGTCAAACCTACTAAATATACTTTTGTTGAACATTTATGGTAAAAGATTAAAAAAATATGGCCTCACTTAATCTACTATTATTTTTTTTTTCTTTTTCTTGTGACATTTTGACTATGGGACTATTATAACTTTTTGTTCTTTCTTTCCTACATTTGGGTTTTTTCTAACTCACTACTTGGTGTTTAACCAACTCTGAATGTTGTGTCTCTGTCAGGAAGCATCCACAAGCCTCTTATCCCTATCCATAAGAGGGCAGACAGGATGAAAACCACAATCCAGAAAACTAACAAAAATGATCACATGGATCACAGCCTTCTCTAACTCAATGAAACTATGATCCATGCCATGTAGGGCCACCCAAGATGGGTGGTCATGGTGGAGAGTTCTGACAAAATGTGGTCCATTGAAGAAGGGAATGGCAAACCAATTCAGTGTTCTTGCCTTGAGAAACCCCCACTCCCTCCCACATGAACAGCCTTAAAAGGCAAAGAAATATGACACTGAAATATGAACTCCCCAGGTTGGTAGGTGACCAAAATGCTACTGGAGAAGAGTAGAGAAATAACTCCAGAAAAAAAGGAGAGATGGACCCAAAGCTAAAACAATGCACAGTAGTGGATATGACTGGTTATGGAAGTAAAGTCCAATGTTGTAAAGAACAATATTGCATAGGAACCTAGAATGGTAGGCCCATGAATCAAGGTAAATTGGAAGTGGTCAAACAGGAGATGGCAAGAGTGAATATCATCATTTTAAGAATCAGTCAAATAAAATAGACCAGAATGGGTGAATTTAATTCAGTTGACCATTATGTCTACTACTGTGGGCAAGAATCCTGTAGAAGAAATAGAGTAGGCCTCATAGTCAACAAAAGAGTTCAAAATGCAGTACTCAGTGCATTCTCAAATATGACAGACTGATATCTTTGTTTCCAAGGAAAATCATTCAATACCACAGCAATCCAAGTCTATGCCCCAAGCAGTAATGCTGAAGAAGCTGAAGCTGAATGGTTCTATGATGCCCTACAAGAACTTCTAGAACTAACACCAGAAAAAGATGTTCGTTTCATCATAGGGGATACAAATGAAAGTAGGAAGTCAAGAGATACCTGGAATAACAAGCAAGCTTAAACTCTGAGTACAAAATGAAGCAAAACAAAGGCTAACAAAGTTTTGCCAAGATAACACACTTGTCATTGCAAACTATGACACTCTCTTCCAACAACACAAGATAACTATACACATGGACATCACCAGACAGTCAATAGCAAAAATATGATTGATTGTATTCTTTGCAGCTGAAGAAGAGAAGCTCTATACAGTCAGCAAACACAAGACTGGAAGCTGACTGTGTCTCAGATCATTAACTCTTTATTGACAAATTCAGATTTAAACTGAAGAAAGTAAGGAAAACCACTAGGCCATTCAGGTATGACCTAAAACAAGTCACTTATGATTATACAGTGGAAGCGACAAAGACATTCAAGGGATTACATTTGATAGACAGAATGCTGGAAGAACTTCAGATGGAAGTTCTTGACACTGTACAGGAGGCGGTGATCAAGTCCATTCCCAAGAAAAAGAAATGCAAAAAGAAAAAATGGTTATCAGAGAAGGGCTTACAAATATCTGAGGGGAAAAAAAAGAAGTAAAAGACAAAGGAGAAAAGAAAAGATATACCCATTGGAATGTGAAGTTCCTATCAATAACAAGGCAAGATAAGAAAGCCTTCCTCAGGGATCAATGCAAAGAGAGGAAAACAATAGAATGAGAAAGACAAGAGAGCTCTTCAAGAAAATTAGAGATACCAAGGGAAAGATTTCATGCAAAGATGGGCTCACGAAAGGACAGAAATGGTATGGACATAACAGAAGCAGAAGATATTAAGAAGAGGTGGCAAGAATACACAGAAGAACTGTATAAAAAAGATGTTCACAACCCAGATAATCATGAAAGATGTGAAAGTGTTGCAATCAATAGGCCAACACATTTGGAAAACTCAGCAGTAGCCACAGGACTGGAAAAGGTCAGGTTTCATGCCAATCCCAAAGAAAGGCAATGCCAAAGAATGCTCAAACTACAGCACAATTGCACTCATCTCATATGCTAGTAAAGTAATGCTCAAAATTCTCCAAGCCAGGCTTCAGCAATATGTGGACTGCGAACTTCCAGATGTTCAAGCTGTTTTTAGAAAAGGCAGAGGAACCAGAGATCAAATTGGCAACATCCACTGGATCATTGAAAAAGCAAGAGAGTTCCAGAAAAATATATATTTCTGCATTATTGACTATGCCAAAGCCTTTGACTGTGTGGATCACAATAAACTATGGAAAATTCTGAAAGAGATGAGAATACCAGACCACCTAACCTGCCTCTTGAGAAATCTATATGCAGGTCAGGAAGCAACAGTTAGAACTGGACATGGAACAACAGACTGGTTCCAAATAGGAAAAGGAGTACATCAAGGCTGTACATTATCACCCTGCTTATTTACCTTATATTCAGAGTACATCATGAGAAACGCTGGGCTGGAAGAAGCACAAGCTGGAATCAAGATTGCCGGGAGAAATACTAATAACCAAGGAACTCAAAAGCCTCTTGATGAAAGTGAAAGAGGAGAGTGAAAAAGTTGGCTTAACACTCAACATTCAGAAAACGAAGATCATGGCATCTGGTCCCATCGCTTCATGGAAAATAGATGGGGAAACAGTGGAAATAGTGTCAGACTTTATTTTTTTGGGCCTACAAATCACTTCAGATGGAGACTCCAGCCATGAAATTAAAAG
Source organism: Bubalus bubalis (assembly GCF_019923935.1). Classification (NCBI taxonomy): domain Eukaryota; kingdom Metazoa; phylum Chordata; class Mammalia; order Artiodactyla; family Bovidae; genus Bubalus; species Bubalus bubalis. The sequence goes on from NC_059169.1 coordinate 45,049,878, forward strand.
ACACTTACTCCTTGTAAGGAAAGTTACCAACCTAGGCAGCTTATTAAAAAACAGAGATGTTACTTTGCCAACAAAGGTCCATCTAGTCAAGGCTATGGTTTTTCCAGTGGTCATGTATGGACTGTGAAGAAAGCTGAGCACTGAAGAATTGATGCTTTTGAACTCTGGTGTTGGAGAAGACTCTTGAGAGTCCCTTGGACTGCAAGGAGATCCAACCTGTCCATTCTAAAGGAGATCAGTCCTGGGTGTTCATTGGAAGGACTGATATTGAAGCTGAAACTCCAATACTTTGGCCACCTCATGTGAAGAGTTATTGGAAAAGACCCTGATGCTGGGAAGGATTGAGGGAAAGAGAAGAAGGGGACAACAGAGGATGAGATGGCTGGATGGCATGACCAACTCAATGGACATGAGTTTGGGTAAACTCTGGGAGTTGGTGATGACCAGGGCGGCCTGGTGTGCTGCGATTCATGGGGTCACAAATAGTTGGACATATGGTGACTGCAGCCATGAAATTAAAAGACGCTTCCTCCTTGGAAGGAAAGTTATGACCAACCTAGATAGCATATTCAAAAGCAGAGACATTACTTTGCCAACAAAGGTTCGTCTAGTCAAGGCTATGGTTTTTCCTGTGGTCATGTATGGATGTGAGAGTTGGACTGTGAAGAAGGCTGAGTGCCGAAGAATTGATGCTTTTGAACTGTGATGTTGGAGAAGACTCTTGAGAGTCCCTTGGACTGCAAGGAGCTCCAACCTGTCCATTCTGAAGGAGATCAGCCCTGGGATTTCTTTGGAAGGAATGATGCCAAAGCTGAAACTCCAGTACTTTGGCCACGTCATGCGAAGAGTTGACTCATTGGAAAAGACTCTGATGCTGGGAGGGATTGGGGGCAAGAGGAGAAGGGGACGACAGAGGATGAGATGGCTGGATGGCATCACTGACGTGATGGACGTGAGTCTGGGTGTATTCTGGGAGTTGGTGATGGACAGGGAGGCCTGGCGTGCTGCAATTCATGGGGTCACGAAGAGTCAGACACGACTGAGCGACTGATCTGATCTGATCTGATCTGAAAGATTCGGACACGACTGAGCGACTGAGCTGACTTGAACTGAACTGATGGTTTTTTCAGTAGTCATGTATGGATGTGAGAGTTGGACCATAAAGAAAGCTGATCACTGAAAAATTGGTGCTTTTGAACTGTGATGTTGGAGAAGACTCTTGAAAGTCCTTTGGAGTGCAAGAAGATCAAACCAGTTAATCCTAAAGGAAATTAGTCCTGAATATTCATTGGAAGGACTGATACTGAAGCTGAAGCTCCATATTTTGGCCACCTGATGAGAAGAACTGACTCACTGGAAAAGACTGAAGGCAGGAGGAGATGGGGATAATAGAGGATGAGATGTTTGGATGGCATCACTGACTTATGGGCATGAGTTTGGTAAAGCTCTAGGTGTTGGTGATGGACAGGGAAGCCTGGTGTGCCTCAGTCCATGGGGTTGCAAAGAGTCGGACATGATTGAGTGACTGAACTGATGAATGAATGTTATCTCTGTATTATTTGTATTCATCTATATATTACTGCTTTTTCATACTGTCCATGCTGTTCTCTGGGGAAGAATACTGAAGTCAGTTGTCATTTCCTTCTCAAGAATTATCTTGTTGGAAAAGACTCTGATGCTGGGAAAAATTGAAGGCAAAAGGAGAAGGAGAGGTGAAGTTTGAGATGATTAGAAAACATCATTGACTCAGTAGACATGCATTTATACAAACTCCAGGAGATAGTGGAGGACAGAGGAGCCTGGCATGCTGCAGTCCATTGGGTCACAAAGTTAGACAAGACTTAAGGACTGAAAAACACAAATAGCAACAAATATATCACTGTGATTTTTAAACATTTTTCATGAGTTTTGTAGCAATAACTAATTAGAAAGCATAATGAAAATTTAAAGAATATAATATTTAAATATTACCACAAGGTGAAATCAATATTAATTTATGTGTATATATATTTATATATTTTATCTTAAAAATTATTGTCATCTTTACTCACATAGAATTCTGTATTGTTATATAGCCCTAATTTAACAGTATCTTTCTCAACAGGTGATAATAGGAAATATCTAGGTCCTCTGGGAGTCTTTTTATAGATAGGTAGCTAGGAAGCAGTTTTTTTCTGATGGAAGAAAGTTTGTAAGTAAGCTTTGCTGAATACAAAAAAGAAAACACAAAATTTTGGAAGCAATAGTCATTCTGAATTCAGTGTATTTCCTTTTACTCTGATTTTTCCCTACTCTCATCCTGCATGGTTTCATCCTCCTAATGAACACAACATAAAAACTGTTAATATAAAAAAAAATTGTCAAACAAATATGTGAAAACATTTTTGACCTTATCCTAATTGATGTGAATATAATTTGGGACAAAAAGATTCTAATCAGTTATAGAATATACCACAGCAAAATTTTGCAATTTACAATGCTTAAACATGTTAGCAACAATGGTAAGATTTGTCCAAATCTGTAATATGATGTGTAGTGAAAGCATGTAAGCAGAAGCACCTCAGTCCCATGATTGGTTGAGATGATGCCACTGGGAATAATGGCAATATCCATCAGAACTATGAATATGAGGATCTGCTTCAAATAAAGAGGTGAGAGTTGAACAGGACCAACTTTCCTGGAAAAAAAAAAAAAAAAACTATTTTAGAAAAACAGCAATTTGGATGCCCTGGAGACTGAGCAAAACATAGAGAAACAGGAAGAGAATTGGTATTTGGAAGTCAAAATGCAAAAGAATATAAAAGAGAAGCTTGCATGAAAATTAGCCATTGATAAGGCAACTTATTTGGAGAAAAAAAGATAGTCTTTTCAAGAAATATATCTAGCTGCAAAAAATAAATTCACAGCCTTACCTCATACCATACAAAAAATTAACTTCAAATAAATCATACACCTCAATCTGGAAGCTTTAAGTAGCAATATTTTAGAAAAAATGATAGCAGAAAATCTTTGTGACCATGGATTGTGCAAAAAGGTTTTGATAAGACACCAAAATCATGATCTATAAAAGAAAATTTGACAATGCTTCATCATATTAGTTTTTAATTCAAAAAACTCCATTCAGGAAATGAAAAGATAAACCACAGATGGCTTCTTCTCCTCCCTACCTTGATTTTCTTCCCCAGTTTTCTTGCCTAGAAACTGAGTGACTTTCTTATTTAAGAATGTTTTCTGAAGGTTTACTTCCCACTCAACATCTGATTGTACTCATGTGAGAGACCCAACTTCCAGCATCTAGTTCAGGAAAGAAAATTTGTATATTATTATAAATGTGATAACTGTGAGACATTATTCAGTTGCTGATTTAAGTTTCTAGGTTTTGGATTTTTAAAAATATACCATAAAATAAGTGGCAACTTTTAGAATGTAACATTAAAAACAGCTTGCACACTGATATTTAGCTATATTTGTTTTACCATAAAAATTAATGTATGAAGTAAATATATGCACACATATAATCATGTTTTGGTACATACCTATTCAAATTCCATTGAAGATATAGAATTATATATTAATATAGTCAACTGTTTATCTTAACTTATGAAATATTCATTTAGAGGGAAAAATAAGAGATTTTTCTTAAGTTGTTGTTCAGTCGCTAAGTCATGTCTAACTTTTTGTGACCCCATGAACTCCAGCACTCCAGGCTTCCCTGTCCTTTCCTGTGTCCCAGAGTTTGCTTGAACTCTTGTCCTTTCAATCAGTGATGCCATCCAATCATTGCATCCTCTGTTGCCCCCTACTTGTCTTGCCTTCAACTTTTCCAATGAGTGGGCACTTGGCATCAGGTAGCCAAAGGGTTAGAGCTTCACCTTCAGCATAAGTCCTTCCAATGAATATTCAGGGCTGATTTCCTTTGGGATTGACTGGTTTGATCTCCTCGTTGTCCAAGGACTCTCAAGAGTCTTATCCAGCAACAGAATTTAAAAGCATCACTTCTTCGACACTCAGTCTTCTATATGATTCAACTCTCACATACATACATGACTACTAGAAAAAACATAGCTTTGACTAGGTGGACCTTTTTTGGCAAGTAATGTAATGTCTCTTCTTTTTAATACACTGTCTGGGTTTGTCATAGCTTTTCTTCCAAGCTGCAAGTGTCTTTTAATGTCATGGCTGCAGTCACCATTCACAGTGATTTTGGAGTCCCCTAAAATAATGTCACTTACTGTTTCCATTGTTTCCCCATCTATTTGCCATGAAATGATGGGACCAGATGCCATGATCTTGGTTTTCTGAATGTTGAATTTTAACCCAACTTTTTCACTCACCTCTTTCACTTTCATTAAGAGGCTCTTTATTTCTTCTTTGCTTTCTGCCACAAGGGTGGTGTCATCTGTGTATCTGAGATTATTGATATTTTTCCTGGCAATATTGATTCCAGCTTGTGCTTCATCCAACCTGGCTTTCCCCATCACGTACTCTGTATGTAAGTTAAATAAGCAGGGTGACAGTATACAGCTTTGATGTACTCCTTACCTGATTTGTAACCAGTCTGTTGTTCCATATCCAGTTCTAACTTTTGCTTCTTGATCTGAATACTGATTTCTCAGGAGGCAGGTAAGGTGGTCTGGTATTCCCATCTCTTTAAGAGTGTTCCCCTGTTTGTTGTGATCCACAGAGTCAAAGGATTTGGTGTAGTCAATGAAACAAAAGTAGATGTTTCTCTGGGAACTCTCTTGCTTTTTTGATGATCCAGCAGATGTTGGTAATTTGATCTCTGGCTCTTCTGCCTTTTCTAAAACCAGCTTGAACATCTGGAAGTTCACAGTTAATGTACTGTTGAAGCCTGGCGTGGAGAATTTTGAGCATTACACTAGCATTTGCTAGCGTGTGAGATGAGTGCAATTGTGCAGTAATTTGAACATTCTTTGGCATTGCCTTTCTTTGGGATTGGAATGAAAACCGACCTTTTCCTGTCCTGTGGCCACTGCTGAGTTTTCCAAATTTGCTGGCATACGGAGTGCAGCACTTTCACAGCATCATCTTTCAGGATTTGAAATAGCTCAACTGGAATTCCATTACTTCCACTAGCTTTTTCTCATAATGATGCTTCCTAAGGCCCACTGTTCTTCACATTCTAGGATGTCTGGCTTTAAGTGAGTGATCACAACATCATGGTTATCTGGGTCATGAAGATCTTATTTGCATAGATCTTTGTGTATTCTTGCCACCTCTTAATATTTTCTGCTCCTGTTAGGTCCATACAATTTCTGCCCTTTATTGTGTTCATCTTTGCATGAAATGTTCCCTTGGTATCTTTAATTTTCTTGAAGAGATCTCTAGTCTTTTCCATTCTATTGTTTTCCTCTATTTATTTGCATTTGTCTCTGAGGAAGGCTTTCTAATCTTGTTCACTCAGGTTAACTGACTGAAAACAATGTACAAAACCATTAAATTTCTCTCATACAGTGCTAATTAAAACCACTAGGAACAAGACACCAAACAATGTGATTAGACAGGTTCAAGTACTGATATCAACTGTGCTCTTGGAATCAGCCTCCTGTTTAAATCCAATAGACTGTCAAGGTTTAGGTGACTTTCCCCTTAAGTTTCTATATTGCCCTTGTATTGTAGTTGTAGTTGTTCTGTGTTGTAGTTGTTCCCAGGAATTAGCCCACTTATAGTAGAATTATTAAACAATTTTACCTACTACATCTTGACCCACAAAGAGAAAGACTAGAACAATTCCATCCTCTATAACAGACCTGGTCAGTGAGTTAAAGCTGACATAGCAGCAATACCTTTTTCAGATTGGGTCTGGACAAATTTTGTAATGGCCTTTCTTTTTACATGGCTTCCATTCTTGAAATATCTGCCTAAAATGCACACAGAAATAATGAGTCAGGTATACCTCCAGAAGTTCCTCTGAGTAACAAGGGTAGTTTCATTTTAAAGTAATATCTGTATTCATCTGAGGTTTACATGATTTACTGGTGGTGTTTTCTTTTATGCTTGAAGATCACTTATAAACTCTAATGTATAAGTTATTGTGTTTTCAAGACTAGAGTAATATCTGGCTTCTACACAGAAAGTATAATTTCCAATGGTACATCGTTGGTTATAGGGAAAAAAAAGTGCTGTTAAAATTGTTGGGGATTTCCAAATGTGACTTATGTTAATCAAGGTGACCTTGACATAAACTTTAGGGTTTCATCTTCAGTTTGAATAATTGATTCTAATCTTTGTTTTTGAGGAGACTTAGTTAAGGGAGACAGCATAATCTGTACTGTTAGTGTATACTACCAACTGGGAGCAATTCTTCTGCCTCAAAGAAAGTCTGACTAATGCTTTCAGAAATGGAAATTTAGGAATATGGAAAGGTACTTACATGTGTTTTGTGTTGGAAGTGCAGTGTCTGGGCTCTTCAGTAGCTGTTTTTGGTAGATTTCTACTTAAGGATAAGGAGAATGCAATCAAATCATGATGAGAACTGTTTGGTCAGTGATGGCCAACACAGCAGTACTGAATTCAAGTTTCCTATAATATTTTAGGAAATCTGCAATAGAGTATTAAAAAATATTATTGGAGTATAGTTGACTTACATTTCAGTTTAGATTGTAATAGATTGTAATAATCTATTACAATGTATAAGTTTCATGTGTACATTGAAATTACTCAGTTATACATATATATATATGTATAACCAAAATTATTTCCCCTTATAGACCATTACAGAGTGTTGAGTAGAGCTCTCCGTGTTATACAGTAGGTTCTTATCATTTACCTGTTTTGTATATGGGCTTCCCTGGTGACTGAGCAGTAAAGAAGCCACCTGCAATGCAGTAGCTGAAGGACCTGGGTTCAATCCCTCGGTTGGGAAGATACCCTGAGAGGAAATGGAAACTCACCCCAGTATTCTTTTTGCCTGGAGAATTCCATGGACAGAGGAGCATGGTGGGCTACAGTCCGTGGGGTCGCAAAGAGTCAGACATGACTGAATCAACATAGCAGTGACAGCTTTTTATATATAGAAGTATACATATGTCAATGCCAATCTCCCAAGTTGTTCCTCTTCTTATACTCTAGAAACCATAAGTTTGCTTTCTACATCTGTGACTTTACTTCTGTTTTGTAAAAAAGTTCATTTGTATTATGTGCTGTGTGCTGTGCTTAGTTGATCAGTTGTGTCTGACTCTTTGCAACCCCATGAACTGCAGTCTGTCAGGCTCCTCTGTCCATAGGGATTCTCCAGGCAAGGATACCGGAGTAGGTTGCCATGTCCTCCTCCAGGGGATATTTCAAACACAGATGTCCCATATTGAAGGTAGTTTTTTTTTTTTTTTTTTTTTTTTTTTTTTTTTTTTTTTTTTTACCATCTGAGCCGCCTGGGAAGCCCAGAATTTTAGCTAAGACAGTAAAATTGGGAGTGGGGGAGGGCAGGGTAAGGCTCTAAATCATGCTGAGGGTTATGGAGAAAGAGGATGAAGACAGGGCAGCTATTTCCCGGTGATTGTTGTGTTTCCCTCTCCATACTATCAGCCCACACTTCTGTCCCCACTACTCCCCTCCAGGGACTGGAGTTAGAATCTAGATGGGCCCCTGACCACACACGTCACTGGGTTAGGTGGTGGAATTGACAGGGTGTTTTTGTTCATTAAGAAGGTTCCAGGGGGCTGTTGTGAAAAGATAGATTATTACTGAGAACAAATCCTCCCATTTCTTTAAACTTTTGTGATATTACTTTTCAGGTGCCAAAGTTTTTATTGTCCTATACTATTAATACCACAAAAATTTTCTCATTACAGGAAAGCTAATATTATCTTTAAAAATTCATCTCAGACCCACCTCCTTAATTTGGAATGACCACATGCAAGAGGGATGAAGGTGTATGTTTTACATACAGAAAGCCTTTATGGCCCACAAGTTTACCTACATTGGATACTGGAATAGGCCTGGTTGACAATGTAGTCAACTGAGTGGTCAATATCCTTATGATTGGGGTCCTGTCAGTTCAAGAACATAATCTAGACAGCTGATCCAGAATTAAGTTGAATCCTCTAGGCTCACATTTTACCTTGATGACACCTGGATATTGTAGTAATCAGGCTGGACTGGGGTTGGTCTTAAAGAAAGAAGTGTGATCCAGAAATCCTCAGGGCAGAATTCTACATTCTCTAAAATTCTCTATAGCCTCTATGCATTTTGTCCTCATTGCTAACCACATATTGGCCAAAAGGAGATCTCTTATTGGGACAGTCACATATAATTACCAACCTGACTTTCTAAAATATATGTGCCAAGAGGAGGTGATGGAAAGGGAAAGAGAATCAAAAATGTTTTTGAGTCCATTTGTAGGAGGCTTTTCAAAATATTGAGGTGCCCATGGAATGTGTCTTCAATTCAGTTCAGTTCAGTCACTCAGTCATATCCAACTCTTTGTGACCCCATGAACTGCAGCACACCAAGCCTCCCTGTCCAACACCAACTCCCAGAGTCCACCCAAACCCATGTCCATCGAGTCGGTGATTCCATCCAACCATCTCATCCTCTGTCATCCCCTTCTCCTCCTGCCCTCAATCTTTCCCAGCATCAGGGTCTTTTCCAATGAGTCAGCTCTTCACATTAGGTGACCAAAGTATTGAAGTTTCAGCTTCAATATGAGTCCTTCCAATGAACACTCAGGACTGATCTCCTTTATGATGGACTTGTTGGATCTCCTTGCAGTCCAAGCAACTGTCAACAGTCCTCTTCAACACCACAGTTCAAAAGCATCAATTCTTCAGTGCTCAGCTTTCTTTATAATCCAACTCTCACATCCATACCTGACTCCTGGAAAAATCATAACCTTTACTAGATGGACCTTTGTTGGCAAAGTAAAGTCTCTGCTTTTGAATATGCTATCTAGGTTGGTCATAACTTTCTTTCCAAGGAGTAAGTGTCTTTTATTTTCATGGCTGCAATCACCATCAGCAGTGATTTTGGACCCCAGAAAAATAAAGTCTGACACTGTTTCCTCTGTTTCCCCATCTATTTGCCATGAAGTGATGGAACCAGATGCCATGACCTTAGTTTTCTGAATGTTGAGCTTTAAGCCAACTTTTTCACTCTCTTCTTTCACTTTCTTCAAGAGGCTCTTTAGTTCCTCTTCACTTTCTGCCATAAGGGTGGTGTCATCTGCATATCTGAGTTTGCTGATATTTCTCCCGGCAATCTTGATTCCAGCTTGTGCTTCTTCCAGCCCTGAGTTTCTCATGATGTACTCTGCATATAAGTTAAATAAGCAGGGTGACAATATACAGCCTTGACATACTCCTTTTCCTATTTGGAACCAGTCTGTTGGAATGTGTCTAGGGAATGAGAAAAGTCAGATATCCTGATTATCATCCCGTTGTTGAATGCTTCATGATAAGAGGCACTCTGTTACATGAAAATGATTAGGAAAGCTGAAAATATTTTGCATATTACTAGAGTTAAAGTGATGTGGCAAGAGTCAGCTGAGAATGAAAGCGTCCTCAATCTATGAGTAATACAGTACAATACTACTTTATGAGATGAACTACTTTTAAATTAATCTTTTATTTTTGTGTTCTTTTTTCATCTCTGTCTCCATTTATATATATATATATATATATATATATACACACACACACACACACACACATACATATATTCCAATGACAAAACTGAAATGAAAAAAATGTATGTGTTGACAGCTGAGATAGATATGTGCATGTAAATTCTTTATGCAGAAGAGAAATAATTGATCAAAATATTTCCCTGAAGCAGTGTGACTGATCATATAAAAGATACTTGGTTACCTGCCTACAATGCAGGAGATGTGACTTTGATCCTAGGAGTGGAAGATTCCTTGGAGAAAGGCATGGAAACCTACTCCTGTATTCTTGCCTGGAGAATCCCACAGAGAAGCCTGGAGGGTGACTGTCCATGGGTCACAAGGAGTTGGACATGATTGAGTGACTTTCAGTTGGTTACAAGTTAAATTCAAATAAATATTCAGAATTTTATTGGCTTTACAATATTCTATTGGTCAAGAAGGCAAATATTTAAATCTTTACATTTAGACATTTAATATCATATATTTTGGGGTTACATTAAATATATTTCACAACCAGCACTGCAAAGCAGAGAGACCAATAAAAGGGACACAATGATCATTCACAATTGATACCAGCTATGAAAAACAAGTCAGCTGTACTGGTGAGCATTAGCTCATATGTATTCAAGATAGCCAGAAAATACTCATTTATGTAGACACAATTATCTGGTAATTTGGAATGATGATTTGCTTCACTGATGAAACTTAAAAATCAATCTGATGGAAACTATTTTTAGCATGCCAGAAATATTCATGGCAAAATGTCATTAGTATAATGTACTTGATGGCACTGAAATTTAGGAGCTTGATGATATAGGGAAATAACTGTTCAGGTGATATTTTCATTCTTACTAATGATCTAATATGACCCAGAGCATGATTTCTTTCTTTTTTTTTTTATGATTTCTTTTTAGACTGATTTTACTTTATCTTAGATTCTTTCTTACTTGCAAAGGGCTGTCTCATTGAAAATAGTGTGTATATGTTTGAACTTACAGCAAAATATTGGATGCATTCAAACCAAAGCTTTCATATTGCTGTAATATTTGCATAATAAAAAGTCATTAGGTGGAAAAAATACTCAAAATTAAAATTGTGTTTTCAATTTAGGCAATTGGACATGAAAAGAATTTACAATGTGTAAAGATGGGAAAGAGTCATAGATCTTTAGAAAGTCTTAAATCTTTTGCAAATTTGTATTCAAATAATAATTAATGTGGTAGTATGTGAACAACATATTTTATTTTCACTTGTTTTGAAAAAATGCATTTTAATAAATAGCACAATAAGAATACTGGGATCACATGTAAAATCAATAAAGTATTCAGATATTTATAATCAGACCTAGAATAAAAGATAATAATAATAGAAGTTAGTTTCTGCTACTCTGGTTCTGGCAGTCATTAAATAGCAAGTTGTACGTAAACATGCAAATTACCTATCAGGCTCTTATGCACAGCTCTTGTACATGGACTGCTAGTAAATTCAGAGAACCACCAAAAGGATTCAGGGAATATGTGTATAAAAGTGCAAAAATACTTTGAATATTTTTACATGAATAGTGTGTCTTTTGCATTGTGAAACAGGTTTTATAGTGGAGGAAAATATGATTTTTCTATTCTATAGATATACATATTTGCATATATTTATCATCAGAAATGTATCCTTAGATGTTTGATTGTAGGTATTTTACTGAATAAAACTGTGTTAAGACACCACTGCTGTTTTAAATGTCATTTCATTATTAAATATAAAGTCATAAGAAATTTCTTCTTGTTTAAAATTTATATCCTTAGACAAATTAAAATATCTTAATGATTTCATATTTTTTTCCTAATTTTCTTTGTTGAAAAAAATTTTCCATGTGTTTCATAAATGAATTTTCTAAAATTAGTCCTGACAAGTATGTCTAGGAAAGCTATTAATAAGACTTAGTATCATGAAATAATATCCCTGAATTGAGTTCAAATGTTTGTCCTTGACCAATGAGGTTGCGGTGTGACCTTGGACAAAAATCATTATTTGGTATTTTTCTAATTATTGTCACTTGTTATATAAGGGAATATATCATGATATATCTAAACTTCTATTCTTTTTCATTCTAAATCATGAATGCATATCAAATGGTTAACAACCTCTTTAGAGTTATGGTTTAAATATAACATGATTTCAATAACAGTTCAATTATCTATCTTTACCTAAAATACATTTGCATTTCATAAAGGCAGTAAGGCAATAAAAAGGATAATTCCACCTTCCATGTACCTGGCAATTTTTAATTAATTAATTTATTTATTTTATTCTTTGAGGTTAGAGAAATCACCAATGGAGCTCCAAGTCAAGACCCAGGTATGATCTTTCCACATGATTGAAATTTCTCAGCTAGTTGACTAGTCATAAGAATGATCCCATGATTCCTAAGCAATGTATATATTGTACTATTTAACATCTTTGAATGCCATTAGACGGATATGACTATGATATTTTAAATCAATTGATCTTCTGGGTTTCTTCCAAAACAATTCTGCTTTGAAACTTCCTTGAATATGTGGAACAGCACACCAGGATTTGTCCTGCAATTACTCATTTAGTCATTCTAAATTTTATCACCCATGGAAACAGTCATTTGTTCTGATCTGTGAGTTTCCACCCAGATTCACAACTAATACAGCAAATATTTGTTGTTGTTCAGTCACTAAATTGGGTCCAGCTTTTTGTTATTCCATGGACTGCAGCCCACCTGGCTCTTCTGTCCTCCACTATCACCTGGAGTTTGCTCAGATGCATGCCCATTGAGTCAGTGATGATATCTAACCATCTCATCCTCTGCACCTCTTTTTCCTTTTGCCTTTAATATTTCCCAGCATTAGGATCTTTCCCAATGAGTCATCTCTTCACATCAGGTAGCCAAAGTATTGGAGCTTCAGCATCAGTCCTTTCAATGAGTATTATGGTTGATTTCCTTTATGGTTGACTGGTTTGGTCTCCTTGAGATTCAAGGTACTCTCAAGAGTCTTTTCCTAGCTTTCCTTCCAAAGAGCAGAATTTTTTAAATTTCATGGCTGCAGTCACTGTTCCCAGTGATTTTGGAGCCCAAGGAGATCAAATCTGTCATTGCTTCCACTTTTTATCCATCTATTTGCCATAAAGTAATGGGACCCATTACTTCATGGAATCTACAATCTTAGATTTTGAATGTTGAGTTTTAAGCCAGTTTTTTTTCACTCTCTTCTTTCATCTCATCAAGAGGCTCTTTCCTTACTGTTCACTTTCTTTCATTGGAGTCATATCATCTGTATATGTGAGGCTGTTGGTATTTCTCCTGGCAATTCCAGCTTATGATTTATCCAGCCCAGCATTTTGTATGATGTACTCTGTATTAAGTTAAATAAGCAGAGTAACAATATAGAGGCTTGTTATAATCCTTTCCCATTTTTGAACCAGTTTGTTGTTCCATGTCCAATTCTAATTGTTGCTTCTTGACCTGCATATATGTTTCTTGAGAGATAGGTAAGGTTGTCTGATATCCCATCTCTTTAAGAATTGTTGACAGTTTATAGTGATCCACACAGTCAAATAATTTAGTGTGGTCTATTAAACAGAAGTAGATTTTTTTCTGGAATTCCTTTGCTTCCTCTGTGATTCAACACATGTTAGCAATGTGATTTTTGGTTCCTCTGCCATTTACAAACCCAGCTTGTATATCTGAAAGTTTGCCATTCATGAACTGTTGAAGCCGAGCTTGAAGGATTTTGAGAATTACCTTGCTAGCCTGCAAAATGAGTGCAATTGTATAGTAGTTTGAACATCCTTTGTCATTGCTCTTCTTTGGCATTGGAATGAAAACTGACCTTTTTCCAGCCCCGTGACCACTGCCGAGTTTTCTAAATTTGGTAGCATATAGAGCGCAGCACTATAACAGCATCATCTTTTACATTTTTAAGTATCTTAGCTGGAATTCCATCACCTCCATAGCTTTGTCCTTAGTAATGCTTCTTAAGGCCCACTTGACTTCACACTCCAGGATGTCTGGCCATAGGTGAATGACTGCACCATTGTGGATCTCCAGGCCATTAAAACCTTTCTTGTATAGTTCTTCTGTATTTTCTTTCCACCTCTTCTTAATCTTTTCTGCTTCTATCTCAAGTTATCTTGAAGAGATCTCTAGTTTTTACCGTTCTACTATTTTACTCTATTTCTTTGCTTTATTCTCTTAAAAATGTTTTATTATCTTTCCTAGCTATTCTCTGGGACTCTGCATTCAGTTGAGTATATCTGTATCTTTTCCCCTTGTCCTTCACTTCTTTTCTTTCCTCAGCTATTTATGAAGCCTCCTCAGAGAACTACTTTGCTTTCTTGCATTTCTTTTTCTTTGGGATGTTTTTAGTCAACACCTCCTGTCCAATGTTACAAACCTCCACCCATACTTGTTCAGGGACTCTGTCTACCAAATCTAATCCCTTGAATCTATTCATCATTTCCACTGTATTCACCATTTCCACTGTATCATTTCCACATAAGGTATTTGATTTAGGTCATACCTGAATGGACTAGTGGTTTCCCCTACTTTCTTCAACTTAAACCTGAATTTTGTAATAGGAACTCATGATCTGAGTCACAGTCAGCTCCAGGTCTTGTTTTTGCTGACTATATAGAACTTCTCTATCTCTGGCTGCAAAAAACATAATCAATATGATTTCAGTATTGATCATCTGATGATATTCATGTATATCTGGGGTTGTAGGAAATGTGTATTTGCTATGACCAGCATGTTTTTTTTTGATAAAACTTTGTTAGTTTTTGCCTTGCTTCATTTTGTATTCCAAGGCCAAACTTGACTGTTGTTCTGAGTATCTCTTGACTTTCTACTTTTGCATTCCAATCCCTTATGATTGGTGTTCATTCTAGAAGATGTTGTAGATCTTCATAGAATTTGTCAACTTCAGCTTTTTTGGCATCAGTATTTGTAGCATAGACTTAAATAACTGTAATGTTGAATGGCTTGCCTTGGAAACAAACTGAGATGATTCTGTCATTATTGAGATTACACTGTAGTATGACATTTTTAACTCTTTTGCTGACTCTGAGAACTGCTCCATTTCTTCTAAGAGATTCTTGTCCATGGTAGTAGATATAATGGTCATGAATTATTTGCCATTCCCATCCAATTTAGTTCACTGATTCCTAAGATGTTGGCATTTACTCTTGACATCTTCTGCTTGACCATGTCTAATTTACCTTGATTCATAGATCTAACATTCTCCTTCCCTATGCAGTATTTTTCCTTACAGCATCAGACTTTACCTTCTCTGCCAGACATATCTACAACTGAGCATCATTTCCACTTTGGCCCTGTCACTTCATTCTTTCTGAAGCTATTAGTAATTACCCTCATCTCTTCTCCAGTAGCATATTGCACACCTTCTGACCTGTGGGGAGGGAGGGGGGTTGTGGAATCTTCCAGTGTCATAACTTTTTGCCTTTTCATACTGCTCATGTGATTCTCAAGGCAAGAATACTGGAGTATATTACCCTTTCCTCCTCCAGTGGACTATGTTTTATCAGATCTCTTCACTATGACCTGCTTATTTTAGGTGGCCCTGTATGTCATGGCTCGTAGCTTCAGTGAGTTTTGCAAGCCCCTTTGCCATGACAAGGTTGTGATCCATGAAGGGGACAACTAACATATCTAGCCAAATAATTCACCACTCCAGTCAATTAATATACGTGATCTTATGCTGCTGCTATGATTACTGTCAACCTTAAAACATATTTATACTAATTTTTTTATTTGGAACCAGTTTTCTATCCTAAAGTTCTAAAATTAGCTATCAGTAAAAGCCTAGGACCTTTGCTTTGTAATAATTTATTCAATGTCAGTCTTCTTATATAGATATTATTATCCCCTTAATTAAATAAGCAATATTCAGGTCTCTGAATATTTAGTTGTATTTACCAAAAACCTATGATGTATTACTTAATATTTATTGTTTTCCATATAAATATTGTATATTTGTAATAATTATCATGATATATTTATATTTGATGATTGCTTGCATATAGGGATTATATTTACACAGGGGAAGTTGATAAGAAATTAATACATAATTTGGAAGGGGATAAAAATACTAGAAATTTTAGAGGAATATTAATGATTTTGTAGTTCAACACTGCTATTTAGGAAACAATCAAGGTCCACTAATTGTATAGCTAGATTGTAGCAGAATTGGGAATAAGACACAGCTCAACAATTTTCTTTCCAGTATTTCACAATCACAATGCTGTCTAACATGTCATATGTTACAAGGTTCTATGTTCATCTGTGGCAGCACTGTAATGACACTTCCTATTTTTAGTTTGTTAAGAATAAATAATCCAAATCTATCACATGACAGCATTTTCTATTGAATCTGTGAAATAACAGAATTGCACTGACTTTCTGGAGGAAGGCAGCAAGTACAGCTTCTCAATGGCATGCCCTGAGTACAAGCATTTGAGACAATCTTTGTTGTTTGTCTATGTGCTACTGTGGCCAATATCAGAAGCTTGATGCTCATGTGGTCCAATTAACTGCATGTTGTTCTTCAACAGCTGATAGTCTAGTTAATTTATGTCTTTTCATGTTGATATCTTTATATAAACATTTTAAAGAAGATCTCTTTTATAGTAAGCTTTTGTTTCAGAAGCAAATTGTATTTAGCATTAATTGCTTTTATTTTAAAGGAATACATGAAAATATTATCATGCAGTAACTGAAAGAGAATTAAAATATTTTGAATGTTGAATCATTATAATATGTGAAGTTAGATATGTAGATTTGAGAGGCTCTCTGATCTTTTAATTTGATGTCATCATATCTCTGGAATTTGTACTGGTCAAAACATCATTAATAGAGACAATAAAATGTACATTTTTCAAATGATAATATTTTTAATTCATAAAAAATGTTATTCATAAAGGGCAATGTGTTTTGTTTTTAGGGGGAATAAAAGAAATCACAATCTATAGACAATAAGATTTTATACATAAATGAGCCTGAAAACTTCACAGAAAGAACTAAAACTGTAAATTTGTTATTTAAGAGAAAAAACTCATTGGAAAAGACTTTGATGCTGGGAGGGATTGGGGGCAGGAGGAGAAGTGGATGACAGAGGATGAGATGGCTGCATGGCATCACTGACTCGATGGACGTGAGTCTGAGTGAACTCCGGGAGTTGGTGATTGACAGGGAGGCATGGCATGCTGCGATTCATGGGGTCGCAAAGAGTCGGCCACGACTGAGCGACTGAACTGAACTAAACTGAAGAGAAAAAAATCATTGGGGAAAATGAAAAACATATTAAAATACTCTTTTTAAAATGATATATGGGAATGAATATCAATTTCCTCATGATGGGAATGCATATTCTGAATAAATTATAGATATATTAGAAATCATCAAATAGTTTTTTTAAAAACCTATGTATTTCTTATTTCATAAAATTCCAACAAATTTATCAGCACCAAAATAGTACTTACATGGATATTACCGTGGCAGTGTGAGGATTCTATACAGATAAATTTTGGATTAAAAATGGAATATCTTTCAGTTGAGAGATTATGTAATATCCATAATCTTCAAATTATAAAACAACAAGAGAAAAAGCACTAAAGAGAAAGATATATGTATAATTTATAGAGGCTCAAAAAATCACACGTTATTAACAGTCTGATAATTATAATCCTCATTAATACGGATTTTTAAAACCTTAAAAGTTAGTTGTCATAGTATCAGATCAGATCATATCACAGTCGCTCAGTCGTGTCTGACTCTTTGCGACCCCATGAATCGCAGCACGACAGGCCTCCCTGTCCATCACCAACTCCCGGAGTTCACTCAGACTCACGTCCATCGAGTCAGTGATGCCATCCAGCCATCTCATCCTCTGTCATCCCCTTCTCCTCTTGCCCCCAGTCCCTCCCAGCATCAGAGACTTTTCCAATGAGTCAACTCCTCACATGAGGTGGCCAAAGTACTGGAGATTCAGCTTTAGCATCATTCCTTCCAAAGAAATCCCAGGGCTAATCCCCTTCAGAATGGGCTGGTTGGATCTCCTTGCAGTCCAAGGGACTTCAAGAGTCTTCTCCAACACCACAGTTCAAAAGCATCAATGCTTCGGCATTCAGCCTTCTTCACAGTCCAACTCTCACATCCATACATGACCACAGGAAAAACCATAGCCTTGACTAGGTGGACCTTTGTTGGCAAAGTAATGTCTCTGTTTTGAATATGCTATCTAGGTTGGTCATAACTTTCCTTCCAAGGAGGAAGCGTCTTTTAATTTCATGGCTGCAGTCACCATCTGCAGTGATTTTGGAGCCCAGAAAAATAAAGTCTGACACTGTTTCCACTGTTTCCCCATCTATTTCCCATGAAGTGATGGGACTGGATGCCATGATCTTCATTTTCTGAATGTTGAGCTTTAAGCCAACTTTTTCACTCTCCACTTTCACTTTCATCAAGAGGCTTTTGAGTTCCTCTTCACTTTCTGCCATAAGGGTGGTGTCATCTGCATATCTGAGGTTATTGATATTTCTCCCAGCAGTCTTGATTCCAGCTTGTGTTTCTTCCAGTGCGGCGTTTCTCATGATGTACTCTGCATATAAGTTAAATAAGCAGGGCGACAACATACAGCCTTGACATCCTCCTTTTCCTGTTTGGAACCAGTCTGTTGTTCCATGTCCAGTTCTAACTGTTGCTTCCTGACCTGTATACAAATTTCTCAAGAGGCAGGTCAGGTGGTCTGTTATTCCCATCTCTTTCAGAATTTTCCACAGTTTACTGTGAGCCACACAGTCAAAGGCTTTGGCATAGTCAATAAAGCAGAAATAGATGTTTTTCTGGAACTCTCTTGCTTTCTCCATGATCCAACGGATTTTGGCAATTTGATCTCTGGTTCCTCTGCCTTTTCTAAAACCAGCTTGAACATCTGGAAGTTCACAGTTCACATTTTGCTGAAGCCTGGCTTGGAGAATTTTAAGCATTACTTTACTAGCGTGTGAGATGAGTGCAATTGTGCGGTAGTTTGAGCATTCTTTGGCATTGCCTTTCTTTGGGATTCGAATGAAAACTGACCTTTTCCAGTCCTGTGGCCACTGCTGAGTTTTCCAAATTTGCTGGCATACTGAGTGCAGCACTTTCACAGCATCATCTTTCAGGATTTGGAATAGCTCAACTGGAATTCTATCACCTCCACTAGCTTTGTTAAGGCCCACTTGACTTCACATTCCAGGATGTCTGGCTCTAGGTCAGTGATCATGCCATTATGATTATCTTGGTCATGAAGATCTTTTTTGTACAGTTCTTCTGTGTATTATTGCCATCTCTTCTTCATATCTTCTGCTTCTGTTAGGTCCATACCATTTATGTCCTTTATCGAGCCCATCTTTGCATGAAATGTTCCTTTGATATCTCTGATTTTCTTGAAGATATCTCTAGTCTTTCCCATTCTGTTATTTTCCTCTGTTTCTTTGCATTGATCGCTGAAGAAGGCTTTCTTATCTCTTCTTGCTATTCTTTGGAACTCTGCATTCAGATGCTTATATCTTTCCTTTTCTCCTTTGCTTTTCACTTCTCTTCTTTTCACAGATATTTGTAAGGCCTCCTCAGACAGCCATTTAGCTTTTTTGCATTTCTTTTCCATGGGGATGGTCTTGATCCCTGTCTCCTGTACAATGTCACGAACCTCATTCCATAGTTAATCAGGCGCTCTATCTATCAGATCTAGTCCTTTAAATCTATTTCTCATTTCCAGTGTATAATCATAAGGGATTTGATTGAGATCATACCTAAATGATCTAGTGGTTTTCCCTACTTTCTTCAATTTAAGTCTGAATTTGGCAATAATGAGTTCATGGTCTGAGCTACAGTCAGCTCCTGGTCTTGTTTTTGCTAACTGTAAAGAGCTTCTCCATCTTTGGCTGCAAAGAATATAATCAATCTGATTTCGTTGTTGACCATCTGGTGATGTCCATGTATAGAGTCTTCTCTTGTGTTGTTGGAAGAGGGTGTTTGTTATGACCAGTGCATATTCTTGGCAAAACTCTATTAGTCTTTGCCCTGCTTCATTCCGTATTCCAAGGCCAAATTTGCCTGTTACTCCAGGTGTTTCTTGACTTCCTACTTTTGCATTCTAGTCCCCTATAATGAAAAGAACTTCTTTTTTGGGTGTTAGTTCTAAAAGGTCTTGGAGGTCTTCATAGAACCGTTCAACTTCAGCTTCTTTAGCATTACAGGTTGGGGCATAGACTTGGATTACTGTGATATTGAATGGTTTGCCTTGGAAAGGAACAGAGATCATTCTGTCGTTTTTGAGATTGCATCCAAGTACTGCATTTCGGACTCTTTTGTTGACCATGATGGCTACTCCATTTCTTCTGAGGGATTCCTGCCTGCAGTAGTAGATATAGTGGTCATCTGAGTTAAATTCACCCATTCCAGTCCATTTCAGTTTGCTGATTCCTAGAATGTCGACGTTCACTCTTGCCATCTCTTGTTTGACCACTTCCAATTTGCCTTGATTCATGGACCTGACATTCCAGGTTCCTATGCAATATTGCTCTTTACAGCATCAGACCTTGCTTCTATCACCAGTCACATCCACAGCTGGGTATTGTTTTTGCTTTGGCTCCATCCCTTCATTTTTTCTGGAGTTTTTTCTCCACTGATCTCCAGGAGCTTATTGGGCACCTACTGACCTGGGGAGTTTCTCTTTCAGTATCCTATCATTTTGCCTTTTCATACTGTTCATGGGGTTCTCAAGGCAAGAATACTGAAGTGGTTTGCCATTCCCTTCTCCAGTGGACCACATTCTGTCAGATCTCTCCACCATGACCTGCCCATCTTGGGTTGCCCCACGGGCATGGCTTAGTTTCATTGAGTTAGACAAGGCTGTGGTCCTAGTGTGATTAGATTGACTAGTTTTCTGTGAGTATGGTTTCAGTGTGTTTGCCCTCTGATGCCCTTTTGCAACACCTACCGTCTTACTTGGGCATGGGGTATCTCTTCACGGCTGCTCCAGCAAAGCACAGCCATTGCTCCTTACATTAGACAAGGGATATCTCCTCACCACCGCTCTTCCTGACCTTCAACGTGGGATAGCTCCTCTAGGCCCTCCTGCGCCCGTTCAGCCATTGCTCCTTGGATGTGGTGTTGGTCCTCCCAGCCACTGCCCCTGGCCTTGGGCATGGGATTGCTCCTCCTGGCTGCCCCTCCTGACCTCAGACACAGGGTAGCTCCTCTCAGCCGTTTCTGCGCTTTCACAGTCTGGTACTCTTGGCCACTGCCCCTGACCTCGGACATGGGGTTACTCCTTTTGGCTGCCGCCCTTCGGGCATAGGGTCCTCCGGGCTTATGCCCCTGACCTCAGACGTGGGTTTGCTCCTCTCAGCTGTGCTTAGCGTGCCAGTTGTCGCAGCCGCCTGCCCTTTAAGAAACATACCTTAAATTTTACAATTCAGTTGTGTTGATTTGCTTTCACACAATAAGGGATGATCATAAAAACTAATTGCAGTGCTGGACTATCTGTTGATTGATTCTTAAAACATCAAGTAGGGTATTTTTAAATGTAGTGAAAATACACATTTAAATTTGAATAACTTTTACATAGCACTCCTATTAGATGATATATCATGTAGAAAAGTAAAAGCATCTAGGTGTCATGTTATTTTATAAAATTAAGAGGCATGCTAGAAATTACATATAATCAATATGAATGCAACTATAACACTCACTACATATGGCACCCTCCAATTTAATTCTTTCTTCATACTTACTACTGGTGCTGGTTTTATATTTAGAGTGTGCATAAAGAACAAATGCTTTGGTACCAAAAAAAATCCATTTAATTTCTCAAATCAGTGCTTCAATAACCTGTGATGGATTCATGTTGATGTATGGCAAAACCAATACAATATTGTAAAGTAATTAACCCCCAATTAAAATAAATAAATTTATATATATATATATTTTTAAGTTATTTTTGAGAAATGTATATTAGTACTTAATTTTAATTTAGGGTTTGATTTAAAGAATAGACCTTTTTCTTTTATAAAGAGAAACCATCAATTTTTCCAGGAGAAATGCCATGGAAATCATCCATAAACATTTAAAAATTCAGATTAATGAATGGTACAAGGAAAATATTTGGGAAAATAGTTTTATTTTCATGAAAGGTAAGGTAACATGTAAATACAATTCATTTATACAATGTGACTAACCTGGGTTTTAGAATGGTTAATCCCATTTCAAATCAATCACGTCACCTGACTGTAATATTTTTTTCAAAAATGATAAAGATATTTTTAAAATTAAGCATAATTTATTGTGTTCCTATTTGTGCTTAGAAGGAATGATATTTTCTAGAGTTCAAATGAATAATCATTTGTAATTGAAAGTTTAATAATTTTACAGTTATCAATATGATTATTTATCATCAATATTTCAAAAAATAAATAGTAGCATCTTAATATTTTCTTATCATTAAAATATAATCCTATATTTAAGACATGGATGTTTTTTAGATTACTTGTATTTATGCTTATATTTTGTTTATTCAAACTGAAAGAATATATCCCACTTCTCTTTAGGGAGTGTTCCCCTGTCCCCATCTTTAGAAGTAATCTTTTATCTTATGTTTTCATTCTGGTCATTGTTCCAGAATGTCTACTGTACTTTTAAATATTGAAAAAAAGAATAAATAATTATAACCACAATGGGACTAGAACGTTCATTACTTCCTAACCAAGTTCTTTTAGAGTCTTTGACTTTTATGTGATAGATTCATCACCTGTAGTCTTTTAAAATATCTAATTCTTTCAAAAGCATTTTTTCTTTCTTTCTTTTTTTTTTTTTTTTGCTACTGGGGACTTAATAATCAAATATTCCTTTATATCTCCCATTTTTCAGTTCAGAGTTCTGGGAACTTATTGGCATTTTGCACTTCACAATATTTATTAAAATCATTCATTGTTGGATCACCTGCAGTGTTCTTCAAGCCTCTGGCAACTACTCAGTATTAAAATTCTTCAGTGAATTTTAATACTCAAACTCTTCACATCCCAAATACTGAAACTTACAACTCAATATATAACATGTCCTAGCTATGTGGTCATAAGTATAATGCCTAAAGGAAATGAGGGAGAGCCTAAGAGAAATCAGGCAGAATACTTAGAGCTTTTGAGTGCACATAGATTCTTCTGGTAGATTCATTTGTCAAAATAGCAATCTGCTTTTTGAGGCCTGAGAATGGGGTTACTAGATTGAACAAAAGTGTGAAAACTTTGGAGTTCTTTTGAATCTTGTATCAGTAAAATTTAGTAAAATTTTCAGGAAAATTCAGCTTCCCTGATAGCTCAGTTGGTAAAGAATCTGCCTGCAATGCTGGAGATCCCTTTTGGATTCCTGGGTTGGAAGATCCACTGGAGAAGGCACAGGCTACCCAATTCAGCATTCTTGGGCTTCCCTTGTGGCTCAGCTGCTAAAGAATCTGCCTGCAATGCAGGAGACCTGGGTTCGATCCTTGGGTTGGAAAGATCCCCTGGAGAAGGGAAACGCAACCCACTCTAGTATTTTAACCTGGAGAATTCCATGGACTCTACAGTTCGTGGGGGTTGCAAAGAGTCTGCCATGACTGAGCAACTTTCACTTTCACTTTGTTCTCAGTAAAATTTACTCATTAAATGCTTGCCCCTGATCATGTTAAATTCTTTCTGCCTGCTATTTATATTGTACTATTGTTGCTTGAGAAGAGGTGGACTTCTGGGGAATTCCTTTCTGATCTTTTCTTCCGTAGCTAAAAGAATCAGAGTTCTGAGAAGACAGTAATAGCAACAGAAACAGCCCTAAAACAGGGGAAGTCATTGTTTCCTCCAAAGTTCTAAATATGGAGAATAGCAAGAAACCCAGACCTCTAAGAGAAGGTTGTTGATAGTAGTTTATCATGGGTAACAAATTAAATATCTAACCTGTCTGAATAGCTCTATCTTTTTAAAGCCTTCCATGATTCAGACATACAATGCATTCTAATATTGACTGTATCTCCAATACTTTCTTATTTACAGTCCTCTTGTATTCATATCACACTTTTAATTGCATTCTCATTTGTTATTTGATTTGAGTCATATATTATCAAATATAAATTATGAAATATATAGTTACATGACTTATTTGATTGGTGAATGACCAAATAATTGAGCATAACTAGATTTAGGCTATAAAATTTGCATGTGACTGAGCAATAGTGTACTGGTTTTGCAAAATCTTTTGATAATAAGTAGTTTTGTATACAGCCTACATGTACTTTTTTCAAATTTACATGATATAATTGATACCATGACATTATTGTTTACTCTCAAAAGTAAGTGTAACAATCTAATGTGCAAATAGTTCAGGTGACTTATATTGATAAGTGGTTCACACTTTCACAAAAATTACTCTGATATATAAAGATGTCATTTTAAGAAAAGCAATAATTCAAAATAGGAAAACATGTCCTTTTTTGCACCTACATATCCTTCACATCCCACATTATTTTAGAAGTAAGTAATTCTGTCTTAAAACCTGCATGGACTCTTCTCAACCTATTCTTACTGTGTCTGGCCTTAAAGTCCTTATGCAGAGTTCAGAGGTCCTTTCATATTTAGAAGTTTTCATTTTAACATCTAAGGAAGTAGAACCTGCCAATGGCGACAGCTAACAATGAAATGGCTTGCAACAGATAAGAGTCATGAAGATGATTTTTAAAAACTTTATTTTTCTCACATTTGTTGAATTAAGAAATCTATTTCATTAATAATGGTATGATTGCTTTAATACAGTTTTGTTGGATATGCTTTGGGAAAAACTTTCTTTCCTTCTTTCTTGGTCTGGTGAAAAAGAATATATATATATCAATCACTAGAACTATCCTCTTAGCAGATATTTACGTGTTCAGTAAAATATAGCTAACTATAAGCCCAATAATGTAAAGCAGGTCTCTAGAACTTTTTCATTTTGCCTGAATGAAACTTTAGCTATTGATCAGCCACCCCTTTATTCCCCTCTCCTCAGTTCCTTGCTACCACGATATTATTTTTTGTTTCTATAATTCTGACAACTTTAGATACCTCATGTAAGTGGAGTCATGCCACATTTGACCTTACATAACTGATTTAGTATGTTATTGTTTTCTTCTCTTGGTCAAATGGTCAGGTAGGGATAGAAAATATCTAAAAGACTCCTAAATATCTAAATCCTCAATTTTGAAATATTGGTCAATATAAGCATCTATTGGAACATAGAATTAGTGATATGGCTTATACATTATGGAGGTTCTTGAAGCAATTTTCTTAAGCCTGTTTTTAAGTCAAATATTTTGCAGACATTAAGTAACATGGCCCTTGTTCCCAAAACAGGCTTTGAAAATTTCACGGATAAAGGATATTTGCATTATGTTTCCTGGCCCTTTATTTTCCTTTTTTCAAACTGTGATAAATAAATGGGTCTAAGGTCAGTTCCTTTATTACTTTGTAAAAATTGAACTCTACTTCCATTTTTAGTTTGAATGTTTATGATAGTGTCAAAAGAGGCTAATGTATATATTTTGTGCATGATTTACTTAGATGATTGTGAGGTAAAGAACCAGTGTGAACATTCTGTGACAGCATTTCAGTGTAGAGTTTAAGAATCCTATAATAGTAAAAATGGAATGATTAGTATATTATATATGGAGGATTCTTATAAATCGTATTTAGTGTGCTTTATTTGTGTGACATAGATTTGACTGAGACAATGTGCAATTAAAATTAATTAGCTCTCATTATATAATTTGTGAAAATGCCTATATTTAAATATTTATTCTTAAGGTGTCTAATAATACCATGATAAATCTATCTCTGTAAACATTTTCTGAAAAGTTATAAGTTTTGTGCAAAAAGAGCCCAAACTACTTACTTTCATTAACAAAGGAAACTTATTCCACCTGAAACAGAACAAAGTAAGAAGGAATAAACTTTAAATTTCATCTTACTAAATAATTTGGTAACAAAAATGAAACTGCTGATGTGTTTAATCAGCAGTTTAATCTCTAGCCCTCTTGGATAAAGTTTCTGTTGCTAAATTAATTCAGTCATTTTATTAAGGGACCTTTTTTCATAGCATTATCCATAAAAGATCACAGCCTAATAGACAAAATCAATTGTTGGTTTATTCATTTAAGTGGTAAGCTTAATTTAATTATTATAAACTTAACTCCATTAAAATAATTTAAAGGTACAAAAATTCACTGGACACCATTTATCATTACTGTATATTTTGACTTGATGTTATCTATTATTATCAAATAAATATGATAACATCAACTAGTTATGCTATATAACAGTTATTGTTTTCAAATTTTTATATTTATTTTGAATGCAACAAAGTGAAATATTAAATGATAACATATACTTTAATGATAGTATTAGTGTAGTAGTGTTAGTCACTCAGTCATAAACTGAGTGATAGATCCCATAAACTCTAGTCTTCTAGGCTCCTCCTGTCCATGGAATTCTCCAGAAAAAGATACTGGAGTAGGTTGCCATTTCCTTTTTCAAGGAATCTTCCCAACCCAGGGATCAAACCCTGGTTTCCTGGGCTGCAGGCAGATTCTTTACTATCTGAGCCATCACGGAAGCCCTACTATATACTTCCTAAACAAACATAAAATACATGAAGAGAAGGGTTCTATTGGCCCTGCTGTCTTACAATACCAGTAATCTGTGAGGGTCTTTCTTCCCTCCCTTTGGAGTTTAATACCATAAGATAATGCTTATAATTTGAGGGAAGAATCAAATAAATGATCAATACAGATATAATAGATTAAATTATTGTTCAGCACTATGCAAAACCCTCCATCCCTCCCCCCCGACACACACATACACATACTATCTCCAACACACATGTCTGTGATGTTGTATTTAGCCATGTGACTTGATTGGCCAGTGGGACTGTGAGTGGAAATGGTAGGATGCCATCACATTTTTCCTTCTGACCTTCTCCATGAGCCCTGGAAACCACAAGTGTGAAAAGAACCTGAATGAAACAGCTCAAAGCAAAGTTTCTCCATTTTCATCACAGAATTGAGTAAGAAATAAATAATATTTTCCACTCAAATTTTGTGATTTATTATTAAAGAAAAGCTGATGGATGCTATGGGATTTTATAATAAAGCTTGCTTTTGGGGTGGAGGTGACAGAGGAATGGCATGAAAAGGAGAGCATGTGAGTAGGTGCAAAGTATTCTTGATGTTCTAGTAATTAAGTTGGATGATGGATCCATAGGAGTTCATTATGCCTGTAACTCACATAAAGCAGATATGATGCTTGTGTAAAATATTACCCAAAAATATCACAAAAGAAGAAAGAAGCAAAGTGAGTCTCTCAGTTTTAAAAGGAACACAGTGAATCAGCATTATGCCTATGTATAAATCATTTTCATAATATTTCTGTGCAATTTCATGTTTCTATATCATACTTATTATATATAGACAAACGTTAACATATATTTTATATTGTTAAAAGCTATTTAAGATGGTTCAATATCATTCTCAACTACAGTTCTCAGCAGAGCAAAACTAAATTAACTTCACTTAATCAGTTTAGAAACCAATTTATTTCTTTATTCTTCAAAACCATAAAAACAAAGTTTTACATACTTGAATGACTTTCTGAAATATACTGATTATTTTTCTTTATATTTCTGTGACACAGTTATGTAATTTTTATATGTACCTATATATTTATAGACGTAATAGCTTTGCCTCTACATGTATTTCTCAAATACTGTTATTCATGTGCTTGTACCAAATGATTTTGCACACTTAAATGAGTTAAGTATACTCAAAAGTTCCCACAGGTAAACTTTTTATCTTGGACAATTTTTCATTGGGGGAGCAGAGAACATTTGAAATATTATTTAGTGAAGTATATTTTTTAATAAAAAATTCTTTTAAGTTACTATAGAATCATGAATATCTACTGAAATATTTTAAAATGTCAATTATTTTCAAAAATGTGTTTATGATATTTTATTATCGATTAAATAATATTGAATAAATATCAATTTATCATTGATTAAATACTTAATTTAAATTTTATTTAAAATTACACTACAAGCAAATTTGGTGTACAAAAACATTATATCTTATAATCATTAACCATGAAATCATACAATTAATGAAATGCTAGAGACCAAACAAAACAAAAATATATGATTATAGCTTATGAACTTAAACACTATAGGTCTCATATTGATGCTCCATATCTTGCTATGGTGGAGTGACATTATTGTTATTGTTCAGTCACTGTGTCCAACTTTTTGCAACCCCATGGACTGCAGCATGCCAGGCTTCCCTGTCCTTCACTATCTTTTGGAGTTTGCTCAAATTCTTGTCCATTGAGTTGGTGATGCTATATAGCCATCTCATCTGCTGCCCCTTGTCCTGTTACCTTCAATCTTTCCTAGCATCAGTGTCTTTTCCAATTAGTCAGCTCTTCCCATCAGGTGGCCAAAGTATTGGAGCTTAAGCTCCAGTTTCAGTCCTCCAGTTTCAGCCCTAAATGAATATTTAGGGTTGATTTCTTTTAAAATTGACATTACCAACTTTGCATTTATAGATTTTACTTAGAAACCAAAAATACAATCTAGAATTATGTCTATCTATCTCACTAAAGGGAAAGCAAATTCATCAACTTTCTTTTTGTTTCCAACTAACAAAAAAAAATGAAAAGTAAATATAAAACAAATGCCATGAGTGCATGTTTTTTATATTATCAGTATCTCTTGTTATTATTCAAAGCTGAGTACTTTATTTTAGATTCTTTGCCACATTCAGTATTTCATTTTTTTTTTTTTTGCCTATTTGAGTATCTTGAAACAAAGAAAACAGGGAGATGTGAACTCTTATTAAAGAAAAAAACAAATCTCATTTATATTGCATCACCTGAAATAATTTTAGAATATAAATAGTGAGGAAATTCATTAAATAATGTCACTCAGTAATATTTTTACAATTTGAAGTAACTTCCAGATGAATGAACTTGGTGCATTTGAGTAGGCTCACTTTTAAATTAACATGTAAATGTATTTTGGTCTTTACCACATAGATAATATTCTTTTCTCTTAAAGGCTTCTGTAGATTTCCAATTTTATGATTACGAAGATATCCATTACACATATTATTATAATGATCACTATAGATTTCCTTCAATAAAATTGAGCAAAATTAAAAAAGGTTCTATATTCTAATTATAACCAATCATTTTGCCCAATAAAGAGATAGGGAAATAGGGAGAATTGATTGCAGATAGGGATAATTAAAAAGGACTCTTCCTCAGTTCTTGGTAAGGACACAAAGAAGAATCTGAGGTCTTACTCATGGCAAAAATAAGTTTATGGAAGAAAGAACAGAAGGAACACCTTAAGGGAGAAGTAAGTCAAGACAGGCACTGCACAAGAAATGACAAGGTACAGGGGTTTTCAAGACAGTGCTTTTATATTTTGATTTAGGTGGGTGTGGACTGAAAATTTTGTTTAGCAGTTGCAAGTTGAATAACAACAGGCATTATAAAGAGTATCTTTGCCATAATTCAGTCTACTATAATCAGATGTGTGTAAGTTTAAAATGTTTATGAACCATTAATGGGCTCCTGGCTGCCTAAGGTCACTTGCAGACATATCTGTGTATCAGGGCACAAGGGATTTGGAGAAGTCCTTGTGGTTAGTTTGCATCCATGGTGTGCATAGTGCACATGCTTTCAGTGGAAAACTGGTGATTTTTTAGCATAGCTGTGAGTTCTCCTTGGCCTCTTTGGGGCCAGTCTGGAGTGGTGTTTGAAGATCACCTTGAATCTTTTTGGCTAGACCACTGTTCGTTGCTTATGCCTAACTTCCTACCTAACCAATCTACTTAAATTTATATGAATATTCCACATGTATCTAATTGGTTTACCTTAATGTAACTGTAATCAATATTTACTATCCATTTCCACAAGATGACTGAGAGGTGATCACATACAGCTTTAAAAATTTATTTTCATAATCTATTTGATAGATATATTTCTTATTTTTCCTAGTGTAGATCTTGTTACATATTAATATGTTTATTCTGCATCCTGCAATCCTGACTTCTCTAGTACAGATCTGTGATGAATGCCTATTTCATTTTTGGTTGTTACAGTGAAAGTCAGGAAGTCAGTCTATCTAATTTTGCATGCATCCCTCATATATTATAATTAAAAAAAAAAACACCTTTTAAGAAATAAAATAAATGGATTCAGAATACTATCCATGCTTATAATTATTATGAAATAAAACAAGAACAAAACATTTAACAATGATGGACATTATAAGCAGTCAGGTAATTTTTCTTTCAAGAAAGGCCCTGTTTCATGAAATCAGAACATGTTGCAATTAGGCTTGGAAAGACCCATCTAGCATTTTGTCCATGTAGTATTTTAGACCCAAAACATCTAACACAGAGTTGAAGTATAGTAGTTAAATTTTAAAATTACCATAATTCCTTGGGTATATATAAAACTCCAAGAACATGGTTATTAACATGTGAAATAACAAACTTGGTGTTTAACAGCAATTTTGGTAAATCAGTTATTTCATGTCTATATTTACTGAGAAAATATATACACCAATGACATCATTGACATAGAAAATAACCTTGCTTGTGATTACTAGATATTTTGCAAGATAGTGATTGTTTCATGTTTATGAGGGCACTTATTTAGTATTGAATATCTTCCCTATCTAATCCAATATGAGAAACCTACCAAAGTGTATCATCAGCTATGTAGGACATTGTTTTTTGTCTTGTTTAGAATGTTATTGCTTTCCTGGAGCACTATATTGACTGAAGCTATCTTTGGAATTAGAGACTGACTGTTCTTTGCAGGTATACACATATATTTCAATATGCATAGATCTAGAAATAACAAATGGAGTAAATGTCTATAACCCTGCTCCTAGGAAACTTTGTGAATAAGAATAAAGTCAGCTTTAGGGAAATATAACCAACCACAGTTACTAACCTTGTGTTCTCCATTGCCTTCAGGGAGTAATTAATGAAGACAATGCTTCTTGATGATTACTCTATTCTCTTAGACCACTTTCTGTGGCATAGTTTGCTGATAGATTTTTTTTTTAAGGATATAATCTTGGAAGAAAAACTATGACTAACCTCAGTTCAGTTCAGTTCAGACGCTCAGTCGTGTCCAACTCTTTGCAACCCCATGCATCACAGCATGCCAGGCCTCCCTGTCCATCACTAACTCCCGGGGTTCATTCAGACTCACGTCCATCGAGTCACTGATGCCATCCAGACATCTCAACCTCTGTCATCCCCTTCTCCTCCTGCCCCCAATCCCTCCCAGCATCAGAGTCTTTTCCATGAGTCAACTCTTTGCATGAGGTGGCCAAAGTACTGGAGTTTCAGCTTTAGCATCAGTCCTTCCAAAGAAATCCAAGGGCTGATCTCCTTCAGAATGGACTGGTTGGATCTGGTTGCAGTCCAAGGGACTCTCAAGAGTCTTCTCCAACACCACAGTTCAAAAGCATCAATTCTTCGGTGCTCAGTTTTCTTCACAGTCCAACTCTCACATCCATACATGACCACAGGAAAAACCATAGCCTTGACTAGACGGACCTTTTTGGTAAATAATGTCTCTGCTTTTGAATATGCTATCCAGGTTGGTCATAACTTAGACAGCATATTGAAAAGCAGAGACATTACTTTGCCAACAAAGGTCCGTATGGTCAAAGCTATATTTTTTTTCCAGTAATCATATATGGATGTGAGAATTGGACCATAAAGAAGGCTGAGTGCTAAAGAATTGATGCTTTTGAACTGTGGTGTTGGAGAAGACTCTTGAGAGTCCTTTGGACTGCACGGAGATCAAACTAGCCAATCCTAAAAGAAATCAATCCTGAATATTCATTGGAAAGACTGATGATGAAGCTGAAGCTCTAATACTTTGGCTACCTCATGTGAAAAGCCCATTAGAAAAGACCCTGATGCTGGGAAAGATTGAAGGCAGAAGGAGAAGGGGATGACAGAGGATGAGATGGTTGGATGGCATCATCAACTCAATGGACATGAGTTTGAGCAAGCTCCAGAAGATGGTGAAGGACAGGGAAGCCTGGCGTGCTGTAGTCCATGGGGTTTCAGAGTCAGACACGACTTACAACTGAATAACAACAACATAACCTCACAGAAGCCCAGGAAAATAAAATCCATCACTGTTTCCACTTTTTCTACTTCTATTTACCATGAAGTAATGGGACTGGATGCCATGATCTTAGCTTTTTTTTTTTTTTTTTTTTTTGTTAGAAGTTCTTTATCTTTTTTTTATTTTTTTAAACTTTATTTAATTTAACTTTAATATTGAGTTTAAAGCCAGTTTTTTCACTCTCATCTTTCACTCTAATCACAAATCTTTTTAGTTCCTCTTCACCCTCTGCCTTTAGAGTGGTATCATCTGAATATCTGAGGAGGTTGTTGATATTTTTCCCAGAAATCTTCATTTTAGCTGTGATTCATCCAGCCCGGCATTCCAGATGATGTACTCAGCATAGAAGTTAAATAAATAGGATGATGACCGATTTAATTTTTTAGCCTCCAAAATCAATGCAGACCGTGACTGCAGCCATGAAATTAAAATGCTTGCTCCTTGGAAAGAATGCTATAACAAACCTAAACAGCATACTTAAAAGCAAAGATGTCACTTCAATGACAAAATTCTGTATAGTCAAAGATATGATTTTTCCAGTATTCATGTATGGATAAGAGAGTTGGACCATCCAAGTACCAAAGAATTAATGCTTTTGAATTGTAGTGCTGGAGAAGACTCTTGAGAGTCCCTTGGGCTGCAAGGAGTTCAAATTAGTCAATCCTAAAAGAAATCAACCCTGGATATTCATTGGAAGGAATGATGCTTAAGCTGAGCTCCAAAACCTTGGCCACCTAATGTGAAGAATTGACTCACTGGAAATAATCCTGATGCTTGGAATGATTGAAGACAAAAGGAGAAGGGAGTGACAGAGAACGAAATGATTGGATGGTATCACTGATGCAATGGGCATGAACTTGAGCAAACTACCAGAGATGGGGAAGAATAGAGATACCTGGTGTGCTGCAGTCCTTGAAGTCACGAACAGTCGGATACCACATGGTGACAGAACAATATTTACTGCAATATACTTGAAAGACTAACATTTGGGTTCTACCTGTATTGAGCTATTTCACATTCTTTGTGCTGTTTCAGAATTAAAAGTTGAGTGTAGGAGGCAGGAAGAATAAAAGAAAAGCAGGCCCCAGCAGGGGCCGCAAAAGAAATTTATAATTATTGATAAACTGGATGCTATAAGGCATGAGACTCTTGGAACAAGTCCAGAGGGGACAGTGCATAATCTGAAAACAAGATATGATCCTGGGATCAGAAAAGCGACCCCAGACTGTTTCTCAACTGACGTCTCAGAGTCACATGTTTTATGCATCTGGTGGAAAATCTATAGATAATATTAGTCTTAGTTCAGTTCAGTTCAGTCGCTCAGTCATGTCCGACTCTTTGTGACCCCATGAATCGCAGCACGCTAGGCCTCCCTGTCCATCACCAACTCCCGGAGTTCACTCAGACTCACGTCCATCGAGTCAGTGATGCCATCCAGCCATCTCATCCTCTGTCATCCCCTTCTCCTCCTGCCTCCAATCCCTTCCAGCATCAGAGTCTTTTCCAATGAGTCAACTCTTCGCATGAGGTGGCCAAAGTATTGGAGTTTCAGCTTTAGCATCATTCCTTCCAAAGAACACCCAGTGCTGATGTCCTTTAGAATGGACTGGTTGGATACTGATTTGTTATTGATTACTGTTTCCTAATTACTCAAGGGTTAATGATCATTTTGTTCTTTGGCCCTGAAGGTCACATGAGTTATAGTTTAACTCCCCGTTTATTCTTTCATTCACGGCTGAAAGTATAATAAAGCTGGCTTGGATTCAGTTTTGGCACCTTCACCTTGGAGCAGTGTTGGTCCCCTGATCCTCTGAATTCTTGTGTCTTGTTTCTTATTCTCTTGCTGTATCACACTTTTGAAAACCCTGCTTGTTGAGCTGGTCTTAACAGTTGAGTAAGTTAAACTATGTTTCCTACCGTACCCTAAAATCAATTAAATCCTTTCTAGAAATGTCATAAAGATCACATAAACAACCTTTGCCTGGCATTTGTTTATGTAGGAAGAAGACATACTCAAGGGCCTGCATATTAGAAACACTGTTAGCTTGCCTGGAAAATCCCATGGACCGAGGAGCCTGGTAGGCTACAGTTCATGGGGTTGCAAAGAGTTGGACATGACTGAGTGACTTCACTTTCACAGCCCCTCAGTGCCATTTGAACAAATGAATAGAGTAGTTCAGGCAGAGAAATCTGAATTAAAAAAAAATTAAAATGAGAGAGAACATGCCAATTTCAGGGAAATAAATATAGTTGAGAGTTCCTGGAGCACAGCTCCAGAGATACAAGCAGGAGAATCAATGAAACTACTGTGTAAGGGTGTATCAGGAATATTATGTCCTAAGATGCAAATTTTCATTCTAAAGTAATGGGAGACCACAAAATGATTGTGAGCAGGAATAGCACACTATCAAGTTTGCCCTTTAAAATAATTAGTGTGACAGGAAACTTGAGAATATCAAAGAGAAATAAGACTAAAGATTGAAATACTGATGGGGAAGATATAGCAATAGCCCAAACAAGAGATGATAAGGGTATAAAATACTAAGCAGTAGTAAGATGGGTACGAAGACAATTTTTGACAGATATTTAAGAGATGAAATTAATATGATTTATGAATCATGGAAATTTCACTGAATCTAAATTTTCTGCCAAATTCAAAAGGAGACCTAAAGAGTAATAATCTAGGTAGGAGTAAAGGAAATGATTTGTTTTTGTGGAATATGTCATGTTTCAGTGGAAATATTCAACAGAATTTGGAAAACTGGTCTGAATTCAATTAAAGCAATCTGAGTTTGAAGCTTCTAGTTATCAAATATAGTAAGTGTTAAGTAAGTGTTAGTCACTCAGTAGTGCCCGATTCTTCACTCCCCTATGGACTGCAGCCCACCAGGCTCCTCAATCCATGAGATTTTCCAGGCAAGGATCCTGGAGTGCATTGCCATTTCCTTCTCCAGGGGATCTTCCC
The DNA here is from genome assembly GCF_019923935.1 of Bubalus bubalis. Classification (NCBI taxonomy): domain Eukaryota; kingdom Metazoa; phylum Chordata; class Mammalia; order Artiodactyla; family Bovidae; genus Bubalus; species Bubalus bubalis. Next base: position 45,084,758 of record NC_059169.1, read on the forward strand.
AGCCCAGAGATGGAACCCAGGTTTCCTGCACTGCAGGCAGATTCTTTACCAACTGAGCTACAAGAGAAGCAAATATAGGTACCAGAAAAAGGACAAGTCATGTGATGTCATCAAGTAGTAGATAATAATGGGATGGTATAAATAAAATTAAGGATTCTAAGTTTATACTATCCATAACCTCCATTTTCCAACTCTGTTCTCTTTTCATTAATACATCAGTTGGCATAGTTAATATACCTTTACTTGAAATTCTGCCTTCAATGCTTTCTGTGACACATTATTTTTTTCCTTCTCTCATATATCCAGTGTATTTCACTAGATCTCCCTCTTCCTCTTGTGACTGAAAAGCCCAATCTTGATGCTTTGATCTTATGTCTAGTAAAGCTATTTTATATATTTATTTTGAAAAGACCCTGATGCTTGGAAAGATTAAAGGCAGGAGGAGGAGGGGACAACAAAGAATGAGATGGTTGGATGGCATCACCGACTCAATGAACATGAATTTGGGTAAACTTCAGGAGTTGGTGATGGACAGGGAGGCTGCGGTCCATGAGTTCTCAAAGAGTTGAACACGACTGAGCAACTGAACTTAACTGAACTGATTTCCACCATGACCCATGCTCTCTCAGTTTATTCACCATTAGAACAGTCATTAGTGATGTATGAAATAAAAAGTTAGATAAGATCAGATCAGTCACTCAGTTGTGTTCGACTCTTTGTGGCCCCAGGAACTGCAGCATGCCAGGCCTCCCTGTCCATCACCAACTCCTGGAGTTCACTCAGACTCACGTCCATCGAGTCAGTGATGCCATCCAGCCATCTCATCCTCTGTCGTCCCCTTCTCCTCCTGCCCCCAATCCCTCCCAGCATCACAGTCTTTTCCAATGAGTCAACTCTTCGCATGAGGTGGCCAAAGTACTGGAGTTTCAGCTTTAGCATCATTCCTTCCAAAGAAATCCCAGAGCTGATCTCCTTCAGAATGGACTGGTTGGATCTCCTTGCAGACCAAGGGACTCTCAAGAGTCTTCTCCAACACCACAGTTCAAAAGCATCAATTCTTCGGTGCTCAGCCTTCTTCATAGTCCAACTCTCACATCCATACATGACCACAGGAAAAACCATAGCCTTGACTAGACAAACCTTTGCTGGCAAAGTAATGTCTCTGCTTTTGAATACGCTATCTAGGTTGGTCATAACTTTCCTTCCAAGGAGTAAGAGTCTTTTAATTTCATGGCTGCAGTCACCATCTGTAGTGATTTTGGAGCCCAGAAAAATAAAGTCTGACACTGTTTCCACTGTTTCCCCATCTATTTCTCATGAAATGGTGGGACCAGATGCCATGATCTTTGTTTTCTGAATGTTGAGCTTTAAGCCAACTTTTTCACTCTCCACTTTCACTTTCATCAAGATGCTTTTTAGTTCCCTTTATTTTCTGCCATAAGGGTGGTGTCATCTGCATATCTGCGGTTATTGATATTTCTCCCGGCAATCTTAATTCCAGCTTGTGTTTCTTCCAGTCCAGCGTTTCTCATGATGTACTCTGCTTAGAAGTTAAATAAGCAGGGTAACAATATACAGCCTTGACAAACTCCTTTTCCTATTTGGAATCAGTCTGTTGTTCCATGTCCAGTTCTAACTGTTGCTTCCTGACCTGCATACAGATTTCTCAAGAGGCAGATCAGGTGTTCTGGTATTCCCATCTCTTTCAGAATTTTCCAGTTTATGGTGATCCACACAGTCAAAGACTTTGGCATAGTCAATACAGCAGAAATAGATGTTTTTCTGGAACTCTCTTGCTTTTTCCATGATCCAGCAGATGTTGGCAATTTGATCTGTGGTTCCTCTGCCTTTTCTAAAACCAGCTTGAACATCTGGAAGTTCACGGTTCACATATTGCTGAAGCCTGGCTTGGAGAATTTTGAGCATTACTATACTAGCGTGTGAGATGAGTGCAATTGTGTGGTAGTTTGAGCATTCTTTGGCATTGCTTTTCTTTGGGATTGGAATGAAAACTGACCTTTTCCAGGCCTGTGGCCACTGCTGAGTTTTCCAAATGTGCTGGCATATTGAGTGCAGCACTTTCACAGCATCATCTTTCAGGATTTGGAATAGCTCAACTGGAATTTCATCACCTCCACTAGCTTTGTTCGTAGTGATGCTTTCTAAGGCCCACTTCACTTCACATTCCAGGATATCTGGCTCTAGGTCAGTGATCACACCATCGTGATTATCTGGGTCGTGAAGCTCTTTTTTGTACAGTTCTTCTGTACAAAAAAGTTAGATATCATCCCTCTATTTAAAATTTCTAATGGCTTTCAAACTTGTTGATGGTGAAATAGAAGTTCTTGCAATGTCCTATTAACTCTTCATGGTCTTCACACAGCTAAAGTTCTGGTCTTACATATTTTATCTCCCCCTCAACCACTATAAAATGTGGAATTTACATGGAATCCTCTTTTTTTTCAAGCACATGATTCACATTATCACTTGAAATCCTCTGCAGTTACCGTTGCTCTGACTACAATGCCGTTCCTCCAGAAAGTCAAGGACTATTTTGAAGCCTTAGTTTTTTCATGAAATGTATCAGATTGAAAAAGCTTTCACTGCATATTAGATCTTTAATAGCATCCATACCTACTTAATTTTTCAATACAATTATCAGTTTTGAAATGTTATTTTGTGAATCAGCTCAGAATATGGGTAGCACAGAGTAGGAAATATTTCTCTTCTGCCTCTGAAAAATCTCTGGCATCTACTGCATTTTCTGACATCTATAAATACTCAAATTTTATTTTATGAATAACTAAATTAATAAATGTGATTAAGGAATAGGGAGAATATCTAAAAAATTTATGGGTAAATATGACTCAAACCCCCCACCAAAACAACAACAACAACAACAAACAAACAAAAAAACACAAAAAAACAGGATATATACCAATCAGAGCTCATAGCTGAAACAAACAACATCCAATTAAACTAGCTTAAGCAGAAAAAGTATTTATATAATAAAATCTGATATCTCATTGGATCTCTGAGAAAGCAGGAGAGTTTGGCTTGAAGTCAGTTCACGAATGATACAACATATTTTAATGATTCTCCACTGCAAATTCCCCTGTAGCAATTGGGCAAAAACATTCCACTGGACATTGCCTTCATTGGACATTGAACACTAGGAGCTCTGCATTGTTGCTATAGACAGTCTTACATGAAAACAGATTCCTTGTTGTGTCCATTTCTTCACACTTCTTGTTGCTGAATATGTCTTTTTCAAATCGCTGAAGCCTGTGTCACAAGCCTGAATCTATGCACAAGAGAGAAAGTAATATAAGATCTTAGCTTCTACACAGGAATAGTAGACATTATAAGGTGGGAAATCGCCAGTATATAACATGAGCATTCAAATAGTGTTTAGAAAAGTCTAAAAGAAAGAATAAAGAGAATGGAAAGAAAAAGGTTGAGCGTTATAATAAAAAGAAGCTTGCCATCAGAGGAAAATACCAGGGGTAGCAATTTGATCATTCAGAGACTATTTATTGAGTGTTTCCTAGCAAGCAAACAATCAAGCCTGGATTCTATTCCATATGAGCTGGCAATCTTGTTGTAAAGATACAAACTAACCAAAGAATTTCTAATGAAGTAAATATAATTTTCAAAGAAAGTTACATAGGAGTTACAGGAGCACTTTATCAAGTCTGTAAGGGCAAGAGAGACCTTTTTAGAAAAGTTGATATTTAAAAGATCACTAAAAATTGAATACATTTTAGTTAAGAGGCAGGAAAGGGAAGGGAATTTTAAGAAGAGAAAGCAGTGGTAAAATTTACTGTATGTTTCTAATACAGGGACTAAATAGCCCAAGTCTTGACAGTGAGGAAAAGTATAGAGATTTTGAGTAAATAATGAAGCCTCATTACATCTGGAGGGGATCCTTTGGGTTTCAAAACTAACTGCTCTTTTTTCCAAGTAGTGTGAGGAAACAACCCAGTGTTTTTGAAACTCACTATATACAAGACCGGGAGCTGACTGTGGCTCAGATCATGAACTCCATATTGGCCAGTCCAGACTTAAATTGAAGAAAGTAGGGAAAACCACTAGACCATTCAGGTATGACCTAAATCAAATCCTTTATGACTATACAGTGGAAGTGAAAAATAGATTTAAGGGACTAGATCTGATAGACAGAGTGCCTGATGAACTATGGATTGAGGTTGGTGACATTGAACCAGAGACAGGGACCAAGATCATTCCCATGGAAAAGGAATGCAAAAAAGCAAAATGGCTGTCTGAGGAGGCCTTAAAAATGGCTGAGAAGAGAAGTGAAAACCTAAGTAGAAAAGGAAACATATAACCATCTGATTGCAGAGTTCTAAAGAATAGCAAGGAGAGATATAAAAGCCTTTCTCAGCGATCAATGCAAAGAAATAGAGGAAAATAACAAAATGGGAAAGATGAGAGATCTCTTCAAGAAAATTAGAGATACCAAGGGAACATTTCATGCAAAGATGGGCTCGATAAAGGACAGAAATGGTATGGACCTAATAGAAGAAGATGATATTAAGAAGAGGTGGCAAGAATACACAGAACTGTACAAAAAAGAGCTTCACAACCCAGATAATCACGAAGGTGTGATCACTGACCTAGAGCCAGACATCCTGGAATGTGAAGTGAAGTGGGCCTTAGAAAGCATCACTACGAACAAAGCTAGTGGAGGTGATGGAATTCCAGTTGAGCTATTCCAAATCCTGAAAGATGATGCTGTGAAAGTGCTGCACTCAATATGCCAGCACATTTGGAAAACTCAGCAGTGGCCACAGGCCTGGAAAAGGTCAGTTTTCATTCCAATCCCAAAGAAAGGCAATCCCAAAGAATGTTCAAACTACTGCACAATTGCACCCATCTCACACAGTAGTAAAGTAGCCAGGCTTCAGCAATATGTAAACTGTGAACTTCCAGATGTTCAAGCTGATTTTAGAAAAGCAGAGGAACCAGAGATCAAATTGCCAACATACACTAGATCATCGAAAAGTCAAGAGAGTTCCAGGAAAACATCTATTTCTACTTTACTGACTATGCCAAAACCTTTGACTGTGTGGATCACAATAAATTGTGGAAAATTCTGAAAGAGATGGGAATACCAGACCACCTGACCTGCCTCTTGAGAAACCTGTATGCAGGTCAGGAAGCAACAGTTAGAACTGGACATGAAACAATAGATTGGTTCCAAATAGGGAAAGGAGTACAGCAAGGCTGTATGTTGTCACCCTGCTTATTCAACTTATATGCAGAGTACATCATGAGAAACACTGGGCTGGAAGAAGCACAAGCTGGAATCACGATTGCCGGAGAAATATCAGTAACCTCAGCTATGCAGATGACACCACCTATATGGCAGAAAGTGAAGAGGAACTAAAAAGCCTCTTGATGAAAGTGAAAGTGAAGAGTGAAAAGTTGGCTTAAAGCTCAACATTCAGAAAATGAAGATCATGGCATCTTGTCCCATCACTTCATGGGAAATAGATGGGGAAACAGTGGAAACAGTGTCAGACTTTATTTTTCTGGGCTCCAAAATCACTGTAGATGGTGACTGCAGCCATGAAATTAAAAGACGCTTACTCCTTGAAAGGAAAGTTATGACCAACCTAGATAGCATATTCAAAAGCAGAGACATTACTTTGCCAACAAAGGTCTGTCTAGTCAAGGCTATGGTTTTTCCAGTGGTATGTATGGATGTGAGAATTGGACTGTGAAGAAAGCTGAGTGCCGAAGAATTGATGCTTTTGAACTGTGGTGTTGAAGAAGACTCTTGAGGACCCCTTGGACTGCAAGGATCTAACCAGTCCATCTTAAAGGAGATCAGCCCTGGGTGTTCATTGGAAGGACTGATGCTAAAGCTGAAACTCCAATACTTTGGCCACCTTATGGGAAGAGTTGGCTCATTGGAAAAGACATTGATGCTGGGAGGGTTTGGAGGCAGGAGGAGAAGGGGATCACAGAGGATAAAATGGCTGGATGGCATCATCGACTTGACAGACATGAGTTTGGGTAAACTCCAGGTGTTGTTGATAGCAGGGAGTCCTGGCATGCTGCGATTCATGGGTTGCAAAGAGTCAGACACGACTCAGTGACTGAAATGAACTGAACTGACCTGATATGTTAATTAGTGGATAAATGGAGAATAATATATTTTAAATCTTGAATGATGAACGAAATGTGTAATAAGACATAGGGTCAGACTGATTTTAAAGGAATTTTATATATTAAGAAGAAAAAGCTAGGGTTTTGTTTTAAAAAAATCTTTATGAAATAAAAGATTAATCCAAGATTCTCATGAAAGCAAAAGGGAATATTAGCCTACATCCAAATAGCAGCATTAACTCACGAAAGAGTGATGACTCTTCACTGAGATAAAGAAAATAAAACACTGATGAAAACCTTTGAGAAAAAAATCTACTACTAAATATGGAATTCACAATATTTTTATACAAAATTTCTTGTCCGTTTTATACTTAAGAGGTAGTACATATTTGTCTCCTATAGAATAAATGTTTATAGTCAGTAAATAGTAAGCAGAGTTTCTCCAAGTGCAATTATTTGTATACTTTGAGGTGAATTGGAAGCTTGTTGCCAGTCCAGGTTCGATGCACGATACTGGATGCTTGGGGCTGGTGCACTGGGACGACCCAGAGGGATGGAATGGGGAGGGAGGAGGGTTCAGGATGGGGAACACATGTATACCTGTGACAGATTCATTTTGATATTTGGCAAAACTAATACAGTTATGTAAAGTTTAAAAATAAAAGAAAAAAAAAAGAAAAAAAAATATAAACTTCTAAATATCAAATTCTAAGCATCACAGCCTTAGCATGTAGCAAAGTGCTAACTCTTGATTTATGGGGATTTTCTTTTTTTTTTTTTTAATTTTATTTTATTTTTAGACTTTACATAACTGTATTAGTTTTGCCAAATATCAAAATGAATCCGCCACAGGTATACATGGGTTCCCCATCCTGAACCCTCCTCCCTCCTTCCTCCCCATTCCATCCCTCTGGGTCATCCCAATGCACCAGCCCCAAGCATCCAGTATCGTGCATCGAACCTGGACTGGCAACTCATTTCATACATGATATTTTACATGTTTCAATGCCATTCTCCCAAATCTTCCCACCCTCTCCCTCTCCCACAGAGTCCATAAGACTGTTCTATACATCAGTGTCTCTTTTGCTGTCTCGTACACAGGGTTATTGTTACCATCTTTCTAAATTCCATATATATGCGTTAGTATACTGTGTTGGTGTTTTTCTTTCTGGCTTACTTCATGATGGCTACTTATGATTTTCTAAGCTAGTTTTAACTGAAATATGTTCAGATAAACTGACTGCAAATTAAAGGATTATAGCCAATTTATGAAAAAAAGAAATACACTTTGTCACTGATGAGAGGCTTATAGGCATATAGCCATTCTATTATGGGCTCTCCTTAAATACTATTAGCATGCCAAAAAGCTTTTCCTAAAGTATGATACATTGCTTTCCTGTCATCTTTCAAAGGTACTTGATTATCTTTCTAGGACATATCCCCTTGATAGAATGCTTGTAGTATTGAGAATATATGGTGATTTATTGTTTGCTCTATGCTGGTACACTGGTACACCCTTTATTTCTCTCCATCCTCTAATTTTCTTATCTACTGTGAAAACCTCACATGTACCTTGTGGATAACCTCACATGTATCTTGTGGATAATGATATTCAATACCTCTCCTGAGATTATATTTTAGATTTTCAATCACCAAGTTTTTGTTGTTGCTCAAATTAATGGCAAACAGAAATATGTAAGATAGAATGAAAGATTATTTGCACATTTATCTTGCTGTAGAACCCTTAATTTATACAAATTGATGGTCACTTCTAATTTGAGAAGTCAATTAATTGATTTAAAATCACCATTCTTATGAGATACTACTGTATCCTAATCCCTGTGCATGGCAATGGAAAGCAAAGAAGAACACAATATCTTGTCCAAATGTAAAAATATACATTTATGGATCTTAAGGGGAGACTTTGTAATTTACAGTAAGAGTTTTCAAATAATAGCTGATTCAAATCAGGAGAGAGAATTGGGCTGTCTTATACTTTGGCCACCTGACGTGAAGAACTGACTCACTGGAAAAGATCCTGATGCTGGGAAAGAGTGAAGGCAGGAGAAGGGGATGACAGAGAATGAGATGATTGGATAGTATCACTGACTTGATGGACCTGAGTTTGAGCAAGCTCTGGGAGTTGGTGATGGACAGGGAGATCTGGCATGCTCTAGTCCATGAGGTCGCAAAGTCGGGCACGACTGAATGATTGAACTGAACTGATTGTCATGGCTGCTTATATTATGTTGGTATTTAATTTTCACTTCTTGTTTAGCAATACAATAAATTGTAATAGTAATTAACTTTGTTATTACTACTAGAACTTGTAACTGCATATCACTAGCACAGGGAAGGATCATTGATAAAATTCAAAATTCAAAGTATGGTTTATACTGAACATGTATTACTTTTACATCATTATAATGTCAAAAATTTTAAGTTGATCCATTATAAGCCAATGACTGTCTGAACAGTAATATTAATTTTGACACAAATTATTTTAGCTGAGGTCTTCCTTTGTGACTCAGCTGGTAAAGAATCTGCCTGCAATTTTTTAGCTGAATGGTGACTCATAAGACAGTTATCAGTTTCATTACTATGTACAACAGATTATTCTTCAAGCAGAGATTTTTTTCAGTTTGTGATCTTCCAGATTAATAAATTTAGTCTTTTATCAATTCTATGTCCTCGGAGAATGTGTCCATTTACTGTTCCTATTGTCCTCTTAACTGATGGTTTCTTAGCTTAAAATCTACTGAGCTTTAAATATACAGAGACAATCAATAGTATAATAATATATATTTCTAAAATACATAGTACCTTGAAAATGAACATATGGATATGTTTTTATTTAGTAGTATGACATTGAAATATTATATTGTAGTAATGTATAAATAATTAAAAAAACAAAGTATACATAACTACATGCTGCAGGCCTTGACATTCATTGAAATATAAAGAATATACATGCAACTATTGTCATTGATAAAAATCACAATGTATATTATGACTGCATTAAAGCCATTGAGGTAAATAAGATGTACCTGCATATTATATTGAAGGAAACCTTACAGTAAAAGATTGTAATTACAATATTTTAATAAAATTTCTATGTTTAAAAACAGAGCTTCCTATAAACAAGAATGGTGACATCAAGCTTTGAAAATATTTTACATAGATAAATAAACAGATTCAGTGCTTTGAATAAAAATATAAACAAAGTAAATATGTTCAGTACAGTCGTTCAGTTGTATCCGACTCTTTGCAACCCCATCAACAGCAGCATGCCAGGCTTCCCTGTCCATCACCAGCTCACGGAGCTTGATCAAACTTATGACCGAGATGGTGATGCCATTCAACCATCTTATCCTATGTCCTGCCCTTCTCCTCCTGCCTTCAATCTTTCCCAGAATTAGGGTCTTTTCCAATAAGTTATTTGCATCAGGTGGCTGAAGTATTGAGGTTTCAGCTTCAGCATCAGTCCTTCCAAAGAATATTCAGGACTGATTTCCTTTAGTATTGACTGGTTTGATCTCCTTGTAGTTCAAGGGACTTTCAGGAATCTTTTCCAAGCCCACAGTTCAAAAACAGCAATTCTTCAATGCTCAGCTTTCTTTACAGTCCAACTCTCATCCATACATGACTACTGGGAAACCTATGCTTTTGATGAGATGGAACTTTGTTGGCAAAGTAATGACTGCTTTTTAATATGCTGCCTAGTTTGGTCATAGCTTTTCTTTTAAGGAGCAAGCATCTTTTACTTTCATGGCTGCAGTCACCATCTGCAGCGATTTTGGAGCCCCCCAAAATAAAGTTTCTCACTGTTTCCATTGTTTTCCCACCTATTTGCCATGAAGTGATGGGGTCAGATGCCATGATCTTAGTTTTTTTAATGTTAAGTATTAAGGTAACTTTTTCACTCTCCTCTTTCACTTTCAAGAAGCTCTTTTGTTTTTCTTTTCTTTCTGCCATAAGGGTAATGTCATTTGCATATCTGAGGTTTTTGATATTTCTCCCAGAAATCTTGATTTCAGCTTGTACTTCATCCAGCTCAGCATTCTGGATGATGTACACTGCATATAAATTAAATAAGCAGGGTGACAATATACAGCCTTGATGTACTCCTTTCCCTATTTGGAACCAGTTTGTTGTTCCACGTCCAGTTCAAACTATTGCTTCTTGACTTGCATATAGATTTTTCAGGAGACAGATAAGGCGGTCTGCTCTTCATCTCTGTAAGAATTTTCCCCAATTTGTTGTGATACACACAAAGGCTTTGGCATAGTCAATAAAGTAGAAGTAGATTTTTTTTTTTTTTTAATTCTCTCTCTCTCTGTCTTTTTTTTTTTTTTTTTTTTCCCCTATGATTTTGGCAATTTGATTTCTGGTTCCTTTGTCTTGAACATCTGAAAGTTCATAGTTCACATACTGTTGAAGCCTGGATTGGATAATTTTGAGCATTACTTTACTAGTGTGTTAGATGAGTGCAATTGTGTGGTAGTTTGAGCATTCTTTGGCTTGCTTTTCTTTGGGATTGGAATGAAAACTGACCTTTTCCAGTCCTGTGGCCACTGCTGAGTTTTCCAAATTTGCTGGCATATTCAGTGCAGCAATTTAACAGCATCATGTTTTACAATTTCAAATGGATCAACTGGAATTCCATCACCTCCTCTATCCATTTTTCTAAATTTATTTATTTTAAATGGACGCTAGTCCATGTGATCATTTTGATTAGTTTTCTGTGATTGTGGTTTTCATCCTTCTGCCCTCTGACAGATAAGGATAAGAGGCTTATGGAAGCTTCCTGATGGGAGAGACTGACTCTGGGGGAAACTGGGTCTTTTTTTTTTTTTTTTTTTAATTTTATTTTTAAACTTTACATAACTGTATTAGTTTAATGGGTGGGGTAATACTCAGTAAATCTTTAATCCAGTTGTCTGTTGATGGATGGGGCTGTGTTCTCTCACTGTTGTTTGACCTGAGACCAAACTATGATGGAGATAATGAAGATAATGATAACCTCCTTCAAAGTGTCCCATACTTAGATTGCCTCACTCAATGCTCCCAATCCTCAGCAGGCCACAGCCAAAGCATGCCTCTGCTGGAGACTCCTGGACACTCAGAGGAAAGTCTGGCTCAATCTCCTTTAAGGTCACTGCTCCTTTCTCCTAGGTCCTGGTGCACACAAGGTTTTCTTTGTGCCCTCCAAGAATCTGTTTCTCCAATCCTGTGCAAGTTCTGTAATCAAATCCCACTGGCCTCCAAAGTCAAATTCCCTGGGTGTTCTCAGTCCCTTTGTCAGATCCCCGGGTTGGGAAATCTGTTGTGGGTCCCAGAACTTTCTTAACATTGTGAGAGTTTATTTGGTATTATTGTTCTGCAGTTTTTGGGTCATCTAATTGGCAGCTCTGTGGTGGGGTTAATGGTGACCCCCTCTAAAAGGGCTTATGCCACAAATTGTGTGACCCAGGTCTGCCACATCCGGAGCCCCTGCCCCTGTGGCAGGACACTGCTCACCTGTACCTCCGCAGAGACACTCAGACAATCAAAGGCAGGTCTGGCTCAGTCTCCGTGGGATCTCTGGGTAATGGTGTGCCCAAAGTTTTGTTGAGCATCCCTGGCGGGTATGAGGTTTGATTCTAAAAGGAATTTTGCCCCTCTTACCATCTTACTAGGGCTTTGCCTTTGCCCTTGGACGTGGGGTATCTTTTTTTGGTGGGATCCAACGTTCTTCTGTTGATGGTTGTTCAGCAGCAAGTTGTAATTTTGGAGTTCTCACAGGAAAAGATAAATGCATGTCCTTCTACTCTGCCATCTACAACAAGTTAACATGTACTAGGTAGATAAGTTAGGAAAGGGAAAATAATTCAGAATATGGAGAAGAGTGTTGAGGTTCCTTAAAAAACTGGAAATAGAACTGCCATAAGACCCAGCAATTCCAGTGCTGGGCATACACACTGAGGAAACCAGAATTGAAAGAGACACGTGAACGCCAATGTTCATCACAGCACTGTTTACAATAGCTAGGATGTGGAAGCAGCCTAGATGTCCATTGGCAGACAAATGGATAAGAAAGCTGTGGTACATGTACACAATGGAATATTACTCAGCTATTAAAAGGAAAACATTTGAATCAGTTCTAATGAGGTAGCTGAAACTGGAGCCTATTATGCAGAGTGAAGTAAGTCAGAAAGAAAAACAATATAGTATATTAATGCATATATATGTGTAATTTAGAAAGATGACAATGATGACCCTATATTCAAGACAGCAAAAGAGGCACAGATATAAAGAACAGACTTTTGGATTCTGTGGGAGTAGGCGAGGGTGGGATAATTTGAGAGAATAGCATTGAAACATGTATATTGCCATATGTGAAATAGATCACCAATCCAAATTCGATGCATGAAACAGGGAACTCAGAGCCAGTGCCCCGGGACAACCCTGAGATGTGGGATGGGGATGGAGGTGGGAGAGGAGTTCAGGATGGGGGACACATGTACACCCATTGCTGATTCATGTCAATGTATGGCAAAAACCACTATAATATTGTAAAGTAATTAGCCTCCAATTAAAAAAAAAAAAAGAGAGAGAATGTCCTCTCTCTCGTATATGTGTGAGTGAGTGTGTGTGTATATAAGGGCTAATTCAGGTATCTTGGAATTACTACACACTTTTTTTTTTTTTTAATCAGAAGTAAACTTTAAAATATTGAATTTAATATGAAAAGCTTATATGCTTTATCTCAGGCATTGTTTAGCTCCTTATGCATTTTAATGATTGCTTATAACTAGCAAGGTTATTTATTATTGTTATTATTTTTCAGTCACTCAGTGGTGTCCAAGTCTGTGAGCCCATGGACTGCAGCACTCCAGGCCTCCCTGTCCCTCACCATCTCCAGAATTTGTCCAAGTTCATGTTGATTGCATCGGTGATGCTGTCCAGCCACCTCATCCTCTAATGCCCACTTCTCCTTCTGCCTTCAATCTTTCCCGGGATCAGGGACTTTTCCAGGGAGTAATCTGTTCGCATCAGTTTCAGCTTCAGTTTGTGCTTCAGTTTCAACATCAGTCCTTCCAGTGAATATTCAGGTTTTATCTCCCTTAAGATTGACTGATTTGATCTCATTTCTGTCCAAGGGACTTTCAGTAGTCTCCAGCAGCACAGTTTGAAGGCATCAATTATTTGGCATTCTGCCTTATTTACAGTCCAGATTTCACAACTGTACATGACCACTGGGAAGACAATAGCCTTCACTATAAAGACCTTTGTCAACAGAGTAATGTCTCTGCTTTTCAACACACTGTCTAGGTTTTTCATCTCTTTCCTGACAAGAAGCGATTGTCTTCTCCTTTCATGGTTGCAGTCACCATCCACAGTGACTTAGGAGCCTAAGAAGAGGAAATCTGCCACTACTTACACATTTTTCCCTTTAGTTGCCATGCAGTAATGGGGGCAGATGCCATAATCTTAGTTTTTTGTTTTTTTTTTTTTTTTTTTTCTAATAGTTAACTTAAGCAGATTCTTTCATTCTCCTCCTTCAACCTTATCAGGAGGCTCTTTAGTTCCTCTTTGCGTTCTGCCATTAGAGTGGTATCATCCACATATCTGAGGTTGTTGCTGTTTCTCTCGCCTATCTTGATTCCAGCCTGTAACTCACCCAGCTCGACATTTCTTATGATGTGCTCAGCATATAGGTTAAACAAACAGGGTGACAGCAGACAGCCCTGTCATACTCGATTCTCAATCTTGAACCAATCAGTTGTTTCATTCAGGATTCTAACTGTTGATTCTTGATATGCATACAGGAGACAGGTAAGGTGGTCTGGTGTTCCTATCTCTCTAAAAATTTTTCACAGTTTGTCATGACTTTGGTTAAAGTCAAAGGCTTTAGCCCAGTTCATGAAACAGATATATATATATATATATATTTTTTTTTTCCCTGAAATTCCTTTGCTTTCTCCAATGTTTCTCAAATATATATACATATATATATATATTTTCCTGAAATTCTTTTGCTTTATCAAATGTTTCTCATATATATATATATATGAAACATATATATATATATTTTTTTTTTTTTTTCCTAAAATTCCTTTGCTTTCTCAAATGTTGGCAATTTGATCTCTAGTTCCTTTTCCTTTTCTAAACTCAGCTTGGACATCTGGAAGTTCTTGGTTAGCATAATGTTGAAACTTAGCGTGCAAGATTACAAGTCTGACCTTGTTAGCATGGGAGAGGACTGATAATAAATATGCAGCTCCCCCTTCAAGGATCACTGCCTTGTCATGGTGAAGGGGCTTGAGTAACTCAAATTGAGTTATGAGAAGCTATGAGCCATGCCATGCAGGGTCATCAAGATGGACGGGTCATAGCAGAGAGTTCTGACAAAATGTGAACCACTGGAGGAGGGAATAGCAAACCAGTCCAATACACTTGCCGTGAGAACCTCATGAACTGTATGAAATATATATTTATTATTACTAGCTGCTTATTTCTAGCAGTCCTCATCTCTCAGTTTTAAAAGACAGAAAGTCATTTTCATTAGACCTCTATTTGTCATCAAAATTCTACCTTAATGGTTTGAATGGGATTGTTGGCTATTCCTACCATTCGTTTTGGTAATACACGGTAAGCAACTACTCAACAGAGGATGAAGACAATAACAAAATGTTGTGTGTGTTTAGGACAAAAGCTTCAGGAAATGTTGCAGTGCTAGTGACGTTTTAGGGGCATTCCACAGTGCTTCCCCAATATTTGAGTTACCCAAAGGAAATGGAGTGGAAAACAGGTCACTTTGCAACAACTACCTTTCCTCAATAGACAATTCTATTTTTATAAATAAATATATGGATCTTCTTTGGGGAATTTTTTATTTCTGTCCATTAATTTCTACCTTTTTCTAAGTCTGAATTTGAATACTTCATCACTCCCCTCCTCCATAAATAGCTCTTGCCCTACAATGGGGGTGGAGAATTAGCTTAAATGGTTGAGTGCTCACTTAGCATGCAAGAGGTAGCAGGATGGATGCCTGCATTTTCCAGCTTGGGCTTCAAAGGTCAATTGGTAAAGAATCCGCCTTCAGTGCAGGAAACCCCAGGTTGATTCCTGGGTTGGGAAGATTCACTGAAGAAGGGATAGGCTTCCCACTCCAGTATTCTTGGGCTTCCCTGTGGCTCAGCTGGGTAAGGAATCTGCCAGCAATGTGGGAGAGCTGGATTTGATCCCTATGTTGGGAAAGTCACCTGGAGAAGGGAAAGGCTACTCACTCCAGTATTCTGGCCTAGAGAATTCCATGGACTGTATTCCAGGTCCATGGGGTTGCAAAGAGTTGGACATGACTGAGTGACTTGCACTACAACGGTAATCAGCTGGTAGTTCAGACTGTAAAGAATCTGCCTGCAATGCAGGAGACTGGGGTTCCCTGGGTTGGGACTAACGCAGTCCCTGGGTTGGGACTATACCCTGGAGAAAGGCTTGGTGACTCATTCCAGCATTCTTGCCTGGAAAATTCCATGGACAGAGGAGCCTGGCGGTTTATACTCCATAGGGTCACAAAAAGTTGGACAAGACTGAACTGTTAACACTTTCACTTTCAACAATGGTAGCTGAGGCAAAGCACTTTTCTCTCCTTTGTTGTTTCCCATGTTTGCAGAGACTTTATTATATCACTCAGTATAAGGAAGAATATTATTCCAATGTAACATATTGGGAAAATAAAGCTGAAATGTTACATATTGGCTTCTGTCTGTAGGTAGAACAGGAGTTAAAAGTCTGTTGTTCATTCCCAATCTGTAAAATTTAGTCAGTCAATTAAATATTTTGTTATTATTGTTTTCTTTCTTTTTTTTTTTTAACAACTTACTATTTTAGGCAATCTCAAGGCTAACACTTGACATGCCAGGATAGAGGTTTTGGAAAATTTTATTTCACTGCATGAACCTCCAGCTACCCCTTTGAATGGAATACATTATAAATCTTGAGGAAGGAAAGAGCTTCTGAACCATAGTAACTCATTGAGTCAAAGACTTTTTCTTATTGCCCACCAATGTTAACTCTGCTGTATATCAAATGTTCTTCTGTTGAGAAAATTCTAAGAAAAATATAGGACCAAAACAACACAAAATAAAAATCTTAAGATTAATCTGCTATTTTTTATGAAACATCCAATGAAGATGGCTGTGGAGCTCTAAGAAGGAAAGCCTTGAGTCATTTGTAAATGTGCAACACAGT
This sequence comes from Bubalus bubalis, assembly GCF_019923935.1. Taxonomy (NCBI): domain Eukaryota; kingdom Metazoa; phylum Chordata; class Mammalia; order Artiodactyla; family Bovidae; genus Bubalus; species Bubalus bubalis. The sequence continues at coordinate 45,101,129 of NC_059169.1, forward strand.
TTTCTACATGTGCAACAGAGTTTAATACTACTTTTCTAAAACATTCTTCTTTTAGTCTATTCACTAAAATGACATGTAAGGGGATTATTAAGAATTCACCATAGTAACAAACTAACCTAAAAAAAATATAAATTCCTAATCAATATTGATCATTGAAATTAACTTCAGTTTATACACTGAGAATTATACTATATTACTATAATCTTAATACTCTGTGCTCTTTTGGGGGGTAAGGTGGCTAATAATTAATGTTCTAAATTTTATCTTAATCTTTTTCAATCTTTTGGTTGCAGGTAAAGAAATGCAGAATATACAGAAATGATGAGAAGTCAATTCTAGAGGGTGTATATGTCTAAACAGGGAGAAAAAAATATACATGAAAGGTAATTTATGAACTTCTAGACAACCCTTATAATTCATGAACATTGTATGAATATATTATAAGTACCTTTACAGATGTTATGTAGTGTTATTTGGGGAAGACTGTCAGTGCAAGGAAGATGCATCTCTATATGTGGCTATGTGCTGTGTAATGTAAATGTCAGGTGGTACATGCACAGTATTTAGCTAATGAAACAGTTCTTGCTGTTGGCAAAGAGAAGTGATGTGGTATAGAGAGAATTTCTCAACAACCCTGAGGCATATGTAAATGAGATCAATGATGGGAGTGAGTCTTAAAATGAAATTATCCATAGCTTACGTTTTATGTTTGAAGAAAACTAGATTGTTTTCATTTTTAATAAATGTGTCATTATATTAAGTAACTTTAATAGAAATAGATCTGAAAAATTGTTCTCAGAGCTTGTCAGTGAAACTAACTATGAAGGTTCTCAAGAAACTAAATTTGTTATTAAAAAGCATGCAGTTATCTACTAAATGAGTCATTTATGAATCTCTGGGATTCAGAAGAGAGGGGATTGAAAGAAGCAATAAACACAAAAGGGCTTCAAAGAAAACACCCTGTAGGTGCATTTTTTCTTCTCCCTGATTCAGAAAACCAAGAAATCATAAGAAAATAACTTGGATGGATAGTTATACTTTTCTGTCTAAATCTAACAGACAGCAGGTACTGAGACAGTCAAAGAAAAGCAAGCAACCCTCACAAATTATGTCTTACAGATGAGCCTGTGTTAAAATGTGTGAGCTAACTCAAAGATCTATCTTCTGGATTTCTATTGTCTCTGCTACCGTATCTATTTACATTACATTCTAACTCTGAAGTATTTTGCAGAGATAGACATTTTGTATTTTTTGCTTTACCCAACAAATATCAAATTCATGTATATATATATACACATATATAATAATTATGAGTATTTTAAGTTTAAAAAATTAAATTCTATATACATTATATTTTAGACTATAATTATAAATTACACAATAAAATTTCATATATATATAATTTATAGATATAAATATAATATATAAAATTTCATTTCACTTTTGAGTGGTAAGTACAGTACTTGTGTTGTTTATGAATGAGAGTACTCCTCTTTTTTCTTTTAAGCCTAATAGTTTATATTACTTATGATTTAGGATTCATTTGTTGATATTAACATGCCAAAGGAACTCTGAATGCTCATGAATTTATGTTTATGTTTTAAATATTACTTTGATATCAACCAGAGAAGGCAATGGCACCCCACTCCAGTACTCTTGCTTGGAAAATCCCATGGACAGAGGAGCCTGTAAGGCTGCAATCCATGGGGTCGCTAAGAGTCAGACACAACTGAGCAACTTCACTTTCACTTTTCACTTTCATGCATTGGAGAAGGAAATGGCAGCCCACTCCAGTGTTCTTGCCTGGAGAATCCCAGGGACGGGGGAGCCTGCTGGGCTGCCGTCTATGGGGTCACACAGAGTCAGACACGACTGAAGTGACTTAACATTGATATCAACATTTTAGTGACAATTACCCTTTAATTCACTTCCTAGTTGTTTTGAAGGTAAGAAATGGCAAAACACCAGTTTGAGAGATACATGAATTTGATATTTGTTGGGTAAAGCAAAAAATACATTTAACAGTATCAATGTAGGCAATTATATACCTTAATAAAAAAGATTTGATTTTTTAAATTTTTTATTACACAGTAGTTACAATTTTAGTTCATTATTTATATTTAATACTTAAATTATTATATCAAGTTTTCTGATCATGAATTTTCTATGCCATAAATTTGTTTCCCTTGTTAGAGATTCAGATGTACATTGAGGAAATCTTCTTTCTTCTTAGAACATATTTATAACACTAGCTATTAAGTTAAAAGGTATATTCCTCTTATCACAGGGAGGGAATAACAAGATATGTCTACTTCAAAATGAATTTATTACTGCCTAATGTATGTGTGCTAAAAGGAAGAAGAGCATTGTTGTCAAATGCTTTGTAAAATTTAGAAAAGAACTCTCATAAATTTGAGATTTCCAATGTATGAAAAATTTGTAGGCTACATATATATTTCTAAAGAGAGAAATAAGAATGAAATATATTTCATTACCAAAAGCATAACAAAGACTAGATCCCAGCTTACTCATGAAAGATGTTTGAAGCATTTATGTTGTTGCTGTTGTTCAATTGCCAAGTCGTGTCTGACTCTTCATGCTCCCATGGACTGCAACATGCCAGGCTTCCCTGTCCCTCTCCATCTCCTGGAGTTTGCCCAAGTTCATGTCTATTGCATCAGTGATGCCACCCAACCATCTCATCTTCTCTTACCCTCTTCTCCTGCCTTCAAGCTTTCCCAGCATCAGAGTCTTTTCCATTGTGTAGGCTATTCACATCAGACAGGCAAAGTATTAGAGCTTCAGCTGCAGCTGCAGTCCTTCCAATGACTATGAAGGTTGATTTCCTTTAAGTTTGACTGATTTGACGTCCTTGCTGTCCAAGGAACTCTTAAGAGTCTTCTCCAGCACCACAGTTGGAAAGCGTCAATTCTTTGGTGTTCTGCCTTCTTTATGGCCCAGCTCTGACAACCGTATAGAAAGGCCATACACAGCCTTGACAATTCAGACCTTTGTTTGCAAAGTGATGTCTTTGCTTTTTAACACACTGTTTAGATTTGTCATAGCTTTCCTGCCAAGAAGTAATCATCTTCTAATACCAAGCCTGCAGCATTTATATTTGTTTAAAATTTGCAGAGCCTGTACCAATAATAATGGCAACTAACATTTACCATTTTCCAAGTGTTTTAGCTATCAGTATAGTTCAGTCACTCAGACATGTCTGACTTTTTGCGACCCCATGAATCGCACCACGCCAGGCCTCCCTGTCCATCACCAACTCCCGGAGTTCACTCAGACTCATGTTCATCGAGTCGGTGATGTCATCCAGCCATCTCATCCTCTGTCATCCCCTTCTCCTCCTGACCCCAATCCCTCCCAGCATCAAAGTCTTTTCAATGAGACAACTCTTCCCATGAGGTGGCCAAAGTATTGGAGTTTCAGCTGCAGCATCAGTCTTTCCAACGAATACCCAGGACTGATCTTTAGGATGGACTCGTTGGATCTCCTTGCAGTCCAAGGGACTCTCAAGAGTCTTCTCCAACACCACAGTTCAAAAGCATCAATTCTTGGGCATACACCTTTCTTCACAGACCAGCTCTCACATCCATACATGACCACTGAAAAAACCATAGCCTTAACTAGATGGACCTTTGTTGGCTAAGTGATATCTCTGCTTTTTAATATGCTATTTAAGTTGGGCATAACTTTCTTTCCAAGGAGTAAGTGTGTTTTAATTTATTGGCTGCAGTCACCATCTGCAGTGATTTTGGAGCCCCCCAAATAAAGTCTGACACTGTTTCCACTGTTTCCCCATCAATTTCCCATGAAGTTATGGGACCAGATGCCATGATCTTAGTTTTCTGAATGTTGAGCTTTAAGCCAACATTTTTACTCTCCTTTTTCACTTTCATCAAGAGGCTTTTGAGTTCCTCTTCACTTTCTGCCATAAGGCTGGTGTCATCTGCATATCTGAGGTTATTGATATTTCTCCCGGCAATCTTGATTACAGCTTTTGCTTCTTCCAGCCCAGTGTTTCTCATGATGTACTCTGCATATAAGTTAAATAAGCAGGATAACAATATACAGTCTTGATGTACTCCTTTTCCTGTTTGAAACCAGTCTGTTTTTCCATGTCCAGTTCTAACTGTTGTTTCCTGACCTGCATATAGGTTTCTTAAGAGGCAGGTCTGATGGTCTGGTATTCCCATATCTGTATATCATCTTGGAAATGTTTGAAAAAATACTGAGAATTTTTAATTACATTTTAAATGAGGAAACTAAGTTGTATAGAGTTTAAGTGCCACTCCAAGAGATAGGTAGAAGGTTATGGACAGAGTATAGACTAAGATTTTTATTTTATAAAAGATATTCTTTGAACATTGGGGTGAATGTAGAGGTGAGGATGAATCATACAAAGAGATCAGTACCAAATCATTCTTAAGAGAACAGCAGGAATTTCTTTTTAGTGTTTTATATATCTGAGTCAAGGGCAGCTAGAGCTCAGTTTTTCTCATGACTATATTTACAGTGGCTAGAAAACTAGGCATACAGCAATAATATTTACATTAAATACAAACATTCCTCTTTTTCAAGACATTCCTACATTTTAGTGTTTCAGAAACTTCATCTTAGATTCAAAAGCTATGTGGATAAATTTCCAGATATTTTCATATTTATGAGATAAAATTAGAAGCCTATTCAGTTCAGTTCATTTCAGTCGCCCAGTCATGTCCTTCTCTTTGTGACCCCTTGAATCACAGCACGCAGGCCTTCCTGTCCATCACCAACTTTCGGAGTTCACTCAAAGTCATGTCCATTGAGTCGGTGATGCCATCCAGCCATCTCATCCTCTGTCGTCCCCTTCTCCTCCTGCCACTAATCCCTCCCAGCATTAGAATCTTTCCAATGAGTCAACTCTTCGCATGAGGTGGCAAAAGTACTGGAGTTTCAGCTTTAGCATCATTCCTTCCAAAGAAATTCCAGGGCTGATCTCCTTCAGAATGGACTGGTTGGATCTCCTTGCAGTCCAAGGGACTGTCAAGAGTCTTCTCCAACACTACAGTTCAAAAGCATCAATTTTTTAGCACTCAGCCTTCTTCATAGTCCAACTCTCAATCCATACATGACCACAGGAAAAACCATAGCCTTGACTAAATGAACATTTGTTGGCAAAGTAATGTCTCTGCTTTTGAATATGCTGTCTAGGTTGGACATAACTTTCCTTCCAAGGAGTAAGCGTCTTTTAATTTTATGGCTGCAGTCACCAACTGCAGTGATTTTGGAGCCCAGAAAAATAAAGTCTGACACTGTTTCCATTGTTTCCCCATCTATTTCCCATGAAGTGATGGGACCAGATGCCGTGATCTTCGTTTTCTGAATGTTGAGCTTTAAGCCAACTTTTTCACTCTCCACTTTCACTTTCATCAAGAGGCTTTTGAGTTCCTCTTCACTTTCTGCCATAAGGGAGGTGTCATCTGCATATCTGAGGTTATTGATATTTCTCCCGGCAATCTTGATTCCAGCTTGTGTTTCTTTCAGTCCAGCATATCTCATAATGTGCTCTGCATATAAGTTAAATAAACAGGGTGAAAATATACAGCCTTGATGTACTCCGTTTCCTATTTGGAACCAGTCTGTTCTTCCATGTCCAGTTCTAACTGTTGCTTCCTGACCTGCATACAAATTTCTCAAGCGGCAGATCAGGTGTTCTGGTATTCCCATCTCTTGAAGAATTTTCCACAGTTTATTGTGATCCACACAGTCAAAGGCTTTGGCATAGTCAATAAAACAGAAATAGATGTTTTTCTGGAACTCTCTTGCTTTTTCCATGATCCAGCAGATGTTGGCAATTTGATCCCTGGTTCCTCTGCCTTTTCTTAAACCAGCTTGAACATCAGGAAGTTCACGGTTCACATATTGCTGAAGCCTGGCTTGGAGAATTTTGAGCATTACTTTACTAGCATGTGAGATGAGTGCAATTGTGTGGTAGTTTGAGCATTCTTTGGCATTCCCTTTCTTTGGGATTGGAATGAAAACTGACCTTTTCCAGTCTGTGGGCACTGCTGAGTTTTCCAAATTTGCTGGCATATTGAATGCAGCACTTTCACAGCATCATCTTTCAGGATTTGAAATAGCTCAACTGGAATTCTATCACCTCCACTAGCTTTGTTTATAGTGATGCTTTCTAAGGCCCACTTGACTTCACATTCCAGGATGTCTGGCTCTAGGTCAGTGATCACACCATCATGATTATCTGGGTCATGTAGATCTTTTTTGTACAGTTCTTCTGTGTCTTCTTGCCATCTCTTCTTAATACCTTCTGCTTCTTTTAGGTCCATACCATTTCTGTCCTTTTTCAAGCCCATCCTTGCATGAAATGTATCTCATTGTAGTTTTGATTTGAATGTCTATAGTAATGAGCAATGTTGAGCATATTTTCATGTGTTTGCTAGCCATCTGTATGTCTTCTTTGGAGAAATGCCTGTTTAAGTGTTTTCCCCACTCTTTGATTGGGTTGTTTGTTGTTCTGGTATTAAGTTATATGACCTGCTTTTATATTTTGGAAATTAATTCTTTGCCAGTTGTTATCTTTGCTATTATTTTATCCAATTCTGAGAGTTGTCTTTTCACCTTGTTTGTAGTTTCCTTTTCTGTGTAAAATCTTTTAAGTTTAATTAGATCCCACTTGTTTATTTTTGTTTTTATTTCAATTTTTCTAGAGGTGAGTCATAGAAGAACTTGCTTTGATACATTTCTTCTTCTTGATACATATATTTCTGTTAATGTCACAGTTCTCCATGGCATCCAAGTTTTTATCATCTTAGATCATTTGTTTCAATCAAAACTATTTCCCAGCAATGAATTGTGCCCAATATTCTAACAACTTTCTTTTTTAAGTTCTTCTTCTCAACTGTTCCTATCTAAACCTGGCTTCTGAAATTCTCTATTGAGTGACTTTTATAGTCCATATTCCAGATTTCTCTCCAAATAAGTGCATGCGATCCAGACTAATAGTTCTAAAACAATGGATTCTAACTTCCCACAGAAAAAAATTCAAAAATCTGGTGTTCAAATCTCTATCTAACCTTAACTTTATTATTTACAATCAACAGAAATCACTGGATTGAGGACATGAGCCTGAATCTCACTTAAAATTTTTGCAAATTGTGTATATTTGCCCAAATTTATTCAAATTTTTTCTTTCCCAAATATTTTTGGAATATTTCCAAAATATTCTTTCCTAAATATTTAAACTCATTTTCTCATATAGTTTTGCAAGTCTTAAATAGTTAGACTCACAAAATCTTGTATACTCTAAAACAGTAACAGGCAAATCTAACTAAAAATAATAGTAGTAATAGAAGAGAAGGAGAAATAGCTTTTTCCAGCATCGTTTTCCACTTTTAACTTACATAAACGATGTTACAAGAGACATCTATTTGTTGTATTTAGTCCTTTTCTACATTCTGTTACTTTGCACAAACTCTTCTTCCCACTCAATTATTTTTCACCCTTCTCCTGCATGGAGTGGCCCATCTCCATTCTTGTCACTTTAAAGTGCCCAAAGAGATCAAAGTGATCTCTTCTGTGAATGCTTGGAACTTACATTTTGGCAATGCAATGTGTCCCAGGCTTTTCTTGTCCTTTTTTCTTGTTCATGGCTCACAATCAGCCATTTCACTAGTAGCCTTTGTTCCTTTTATTTGGAAATTACATTTAGAAACCAAGTATAGCCACTGAGTGTGCTCAGTGCACTTGGGGAGTCCCTGTTTCTCGACTTCCCAGAGGACAAAGCTAGATAATACTGTGCACATATGTCAATATAAAAACATTTATATTTATATAAATGTAGATAAATGTAGTTATAATTATTTCTGTGCCTGTATAACTGTATGTAAATTAATATAAAGTCAAATTATTTTGTATTTTAAAAAGTGTATCTGATAGAATGTACTTACTATGAGCCAAACTTTGGGTTTTTACATACATTTTTTTTAAAATTTGTGCCTCAAAACAACCCCGTCAGATGGCTGCAATTCTTATCCTCATCCTATACATAAAACTAAGGTTAAAAAGATTGTTACACTAATGCAATACTGTAACTTTGCTGGTTAAATATAGAAATCCTACATGTTGAAGACAAATTGCAGAGAGGAAAAATAATTGCCTGAAAGGGGAAAACTAAATTCCTTTTCTTCCTTCCTTCCCATCTTATTTCCTTTCTTTCTTTCAGAAAAATGTAATATTATTTCTAGACTTTGGGTGAAAATACTTTACCAGAGTGTGAAAAGCATGACTTGATGTTAAGGCCTTTTTGATTTACAAATACTGTATGAATTACTGTGCTGAAAGTTGCAAGGTTATGATTGGAATTTTAGCAGAATGCTGCTATGATCAATTAACAATGCCTGCCAAGAATACCTGAGGGACAGGTGGCAGTATGTTATATTTAGTAACTCTATTATAACAGCCTATTTTCAGTATTCCCTGTTTTCAATTAATCATTTAATTCCCTACAACATAGAATTTAGTGCACTCAACTAATTTTTTAAACTCACCTATGTTTTCAACAAAATTGTAAATGTTATTATGAAAAAATATTTATTTCCATCTTGTTCATTTTTATAATCTGGAGTGTCTAGTATAGTGCATAGTACATATATGAATTATAAATTGTGAAAACAAAGGTTAAATGTATATCTTATTTTGAAACCTTGTGTGAACAACAGAACCTTAGTAGGTGAATAATATGTTATAGACAAATTTAAATAACTGAGAACTAATAAAATGTTCTCAAAGGTCATCTGGGAATTGCTACCATCCTAACAGATATTTATATTGAGATGCAAAATGACAGATGAAAATTTCCAATATCAGATTTTTTAACATCAGCTATAGCAATAGTCCTAGATAACCTCATTAGTGCTGCAACAGTTATAAAGTCAATGGCTTTTAAAGTATATGATGTAATGAATATTCATGTTGTGCAGATAGTAGTGGGAATGCTTCTAGAACTCCACCTCTTTTCTAATACATTCTGGTCACGTACTGATCTCTCTATGGAGTAAGTATTTCACCTTTATATTAGTTTATTCTTAAATGCACCCAAGCATCGAGATGAATGCTATAAACTTAATATATATGAAATACAGTTATGATGTATTAGAACAGAATCTTTCATATCTACTGTGGAATCTTGCTTTGTTTTTAAAAGTATGCTTCCTTTTTAGGAGAGATAACAGAAACAACTTCTATCACACTCAAAAGCAGCCATCTGCTATAGAGAGTAAAACGTGGCAGAGAAAATAGAGTGCACTTCTGTCATGAAATCTACACAGAAAACTATATCCAGTGACATTTTCATTATTTCTGTATGTTAGCCAAAAGCATTAAGATTTGAATGGATTAATTTATTTCTATTACCAGAAACCTGAGATAACATAATGCTTTTTGTTCTGTCTGCAATATGACCAAGAGAAATTGTTATGAATATGTTTAATTTCTCTGATTAAATGCTAAAGGACAAAATTATCCACCATTGTTGTTTAATGAACAAGATAATTTTGTTTTTAGAATGTATTAAGACATACACAGTGATGGGAATTATGGCTACACTAAAAACAGTTTAGAAAAATACAATAGATCTTATTTTTCTTTTAAAAAAATTAAAATTTTCTTGTATTTTTACAAATTTTATGATAGTGCATTAATTCAATGCCCAGAGAGGTAGATATCTGTAAAGCAATACATTTATCAAGAATATTAAGACAAACATAATTTCTAACAGTCAAAAAAAAAAAAAGAAGAAGAAATCAAGATGTGAGTTCAATCAGAGAGTTTCAGGGACAAAAATAATTAAAATTTATTTTTCTTATTGGGATGATATTGTCTAGTAGTATAGATTTTATTGGGAATTAAAAATTCATACTTCATTTGTTCATTCCTTGCTCTATGGTATTAACGCATATATATGGAATTTAGAAAGATGGTAACAATAACCCTGTGTACGAGACAGCAAAAGAGTCACTGATGTATAGAACAGTCTTATGGACTCTGAGAGAGAGGGAGAGGGTGGGAAGATTTGGGAGAATGGCATTTAAACATGTAAAATATCATGTATGAAACGAGTTGCCAGTCCAGGTTCGATGCACGATACTGGATGCTTGGGGCTGGTGCACTGGGACGACCCAGAGGGATGGAATGGGGAGGGAGGAGGGAGGAGGGTTCAGGATGAGGAACACATGTATACCTGTGGCAGATTCATTTTGATATTTGGCAAAACTAATACACTTATGTAAAGTTTAAAAAATAAAATAAAATTTAAAAAAAAAAGAATAAAATATGTTCCCTGAAATGGCATTGTTATTATTCAATTATATGAGAACTTAAGAAGATGTTATAATGGATATATGAAATAGGTAATAATAATTTTGTAGAATTTTAAAGATGCTTAAGATTTTAGTGTATCCCGCTCTTAAAATCAGGTAAGCAGGGTTTCCTTCTGTTTTTTTCTTTTTAATATATGCAAAAAATCCATTGTGGTGATTTACTACCGAGAATCTCTTTGGCTTCATTTTTGTAAGCCTGGAGGTCAAAATTTGGTTGCAGAGAATTCTTAGTCACTCTTATTACTGTCATTTTTTATAACCAGAAGAAGCTAGAAAGGTAGATCCTTTCTCAACTTGTAAATGTCAAGTGGGCTGCTGTTGAAATGTATATTTTCAGTCATAAGTTAAAGTATAAGAATATCTTCAAAGTGTTTCAAATAGAAGATATTTATCATATTTCCACCTGAAAATAGCAGGGCATTCTTGTTAAGATTTTTTTTTTTTTTTTTTTTTAAAACGGTGTCTGCTTGACTTGGGCAACAGATACAGTCAATAATTTTTTGACTCTGTGGGAGAGGGAGGTGGGGGATGATTTGGGAGAATGGCATTAAAACATGTATAATATATAAGAAACGAATCGCCAGTCCAGGTTCGATGCAGGATACAGGAAGCTTGGGGCTGGTGCACTGGTGAGACCCAGAGGGATGGTATGGGGAGGGATGTGGAAGGGGGGTTCAGATAGGGAACACATGTACACCTGTGGCAGATGCATGTTGATGTATGGCAAAACCAATACAATATTGTAAAGTTAAAAAAAAAAGTAATAATAATAATAATAAAATTAAAAAAAAAAAGAATTTTACAGTATAACTCTGTCAAAATGAAACCAGAAGGTTATGACACCATCCTTTCTTTCTTCCTGCTGAGGTGACGACCTGGGTAATTTCAAAATAGCATTTTTTTCCTTACAGAAAAATTGCTGCTAAAATGAAACAAAAGCAAGCTTGCAATTGCTGTCAAAAATACATAATGCAATCTACAGTGTTTCACTCAAATAATCATACTCCAATTTTTGCATTCAGGTAGCATATTTAAACAAGCAACCCCAGACACACAGTAGAAAATTCTAACGTATAATAGACCACTTCTCTTTCCCTGTACTTTTAAGTTGTCAGTTTTCTTCTACAATATTTCATCAGAATATCACAATAGTTTTATGATGTGAGGAGACCTTGTTTTATTATTTCCATTTTTCTCAGGTTAAACGACTTGAACAAATACCAATTATTTAAGCAAAACTGAGAATCAAACCTCCCAATTTATGTTCTAGTATGATTTCCTGAAAAACACTGAAAACAGTTCCATTTTTGTTGTTTGCCAGAGGCTGGCTTTCAAACGGTCCACTCCCTCCCCATCTGTCCACATATAAACAAATTATACAGCAATTCCTGGCGTTCTTTCCTTTGGTGTGGTGAAGTGTCACTCTAGTCATGGATTCTCCAAGCTCCACACCCTTATCACAAGAAAGCCCAAGATATTCTCCTAACCTTCTCTACTCAATCCATGTGGATCAGCTTTACCAGCTGAGCTACCAGGAAAGTCCCATGGAGCAGCTTTAGAGAGTGTTTGCTTTCTCCCATGAGCCTCATTATGTCAGTAGTACAACTGTTCCCATCTTCTTGGGTATCATCAGTCTTTATGTTTGAGCCCATTTTGGTTATGTGAGAGGGGCATATCTCACTTTTGCAATATGGCCACAAAATACACATAGACCTAAATTTCAATTTACTTTTGTAGAAATTTTCCTTCTGAATCTCTACAAATAAAATAGTTCTCCTGCTTTCTTCTTCTGTAATCTTTACCTATATTTACACGGAGTGTTCATTTCTCTTCAAGATTCCTCCTCTTGCCAGTAACTCCTCCCCGCCTCCATTTTCCTTTTAGACCTGTGGTCTTTCCATGCCCTGTTTTAGAAAACATGTGACAATATAATTGATTGTTCTACTTACAGCAAGGAAAATGTTACACAGGAACATGCAAATTTGTATTTTAAAATTGATTATGCTGTTGGAACAGGGGTCGGAAAAATTTTTAAAGAACCAATTGGTGAATATTTTAGGCTCATGGGCCAGATTGTTCCTCTTGCATCTATTCAACTCTATAATTGTAACACAAAAGCAGCCATAAACAACACATAAAGAAGGCTTTTATGGCTTAATTCTAAGATAAATTTAAAATTGAACTATCATATGATCTGGCAATCCCACTTTTGGGTATATATCTGAAGGATTTGAAATCAGTATCTCCAAGAGCTATCTGCATTTCCATGTTCATTGCAGCATTATTTACAAAAGAATTGTTCAACAACCGATGAATGAATTGAGAAGATGTGACTTGTGACTTACAGGTAGATAGTAGATAGAGAGATAGACAATACACAGACACAAAGGAACATTAATATTATTCAGCAGTGAGAAAGGACATGTATCATTTTCAATGACAAGGATGAAACTTGAGGGCACTATGCTAAGTGAGATAAATAAAGAAAAAGACAAATATTGGATGATATCACTAATATGTAGAATCCAAAAAAAAAAAAAAAAAGACAGTATAATGGTGGTTAACAGCTGCTGGGAATAGGGGAATTGGGGAGATACTGTATAAGAGTACAAATCTCCAATTAATAGATATATAACTTCTAGATATATAAGGCAGACATAATAATTATAAGATCAGATCAGATCAGTCACTCAGTCGTGTCCAACTCTGTGATCCCATGAATCGTAGCACGCCAGGCCTCCCTGTCCATCACCAACTCACCAAGGTCACTGAGACTCACGTCCATCGAATCAGTGATGCCATCCAACCATCTCATCCTCTGTTGTTCCCTTCTCCTCCTGCCCCCAATCCCTCCCAGCATCACAGTCTTTTCCAATGAGTCCACTCTTCACATGAGGTGGCCAAAGTACTTGAGTTTCAGCTTTGGTATCATTCCTTCCAAAGAAACCCCAGGGCTGATCTCCTTCAGAATGGACTTGTTGGACCTCCTTGCAGTCCAAGGGACTCTCAAGTGTTTTCTCCAACACCGCAGTTCAAAAGCAACTCTCACATCCATACATGACCACAGGAAAAACCATAGCCTTGACTAGATGGACCTTTGTTGGCAAAGTAATGTCTTGCTTTTCAAAATGATATCTAGGCTGGTCATAACTTTTCTTCCAAGGAGTAAGCGTCTTTTAATTTCATGGCTGCAGTCACCATTTGCAGTGATTTTTGAGCCCAAAAAAATAAAGTCTGACACTGCTTCCACTGTTTCCCCATCTATTTCCCATGAAGTGATGGGACCAGATGCCATGATCTTTGTTTTCTGAATGTTGAGCTTTAAGCCAACTTTTTCACTGTCCACTTTCACTTTCATCAAGAGGCTTTTTAGTTCCTCTTCACTTTCTGCCATAAGGGTGGTGTCATCTGCATATCTGAGGTTATGATATTTCTCCTGGCAATCTTGATTCCAGCTTGTGTTTCTCTCAGTCCAGTGTTTCTCATAATGTACTCTGCATATGAGTTAAATAAACAGGGTGACAATATACAGCCTTGACGTACTCCTTTTCATATTTGGAACCAGTCTGTTGTTCCATGTCCAGTTCTAACTGCTGCTTCCTGACCTGCATACAAATTTCTCAAGAGGCAGATCAGGTGGTCTGGTATTCCCATCTCTTTCAGAATTTTCCACAGTTTATTGTGATCCACACAGTCAAAGGCTTTGGCATAGTCAATAAAGCAGAAATAGATGTTTTTCTGGAACTCTCTTGCTTTTTCCATGATCCAGCGGATGTTGGCAATTTGATCTCTGGGTCCTCTGCCTTTTTTAAAACCAGCTTGAACATCAGGAAGTTCACGGTTCACATATTGCTGAAGCCTGGCTTGGAGAATTTTAAGCATTACTTTACTAGCATGTGAGATGAGTGCAAATGTGTGGTGGTTTGAGCATTCTTTGGCATTGCCTTTCTTTGGGATTGGAATCAAAACTGACCTTTTCCAGTCCTGTGGCCACTGCTGAGTTTTCCAAATTTGCTGGCATATTGAGTGCCGCACTTTCACAGCATCATCTTTCAGGATTTGAAATAGCTCAACTGGAATTCTATCACCTCCATTAGCTTTGTTCGTAGTGATGCTTTCTAAGGCCCACTTGACTTCACATTCCAGGATGTCTGGCTCTAGGTCAGTGATCACACCATCGTGATTATCTGGGTCGTGAAGATCTTTTTTGTACAGTTCTGTGAATTCTTGCCATCTCTTCTTAATATCTTCTGCTTCTGTTAGGTCCATACCATTTCTGTCCTTTATCAAGCCCATCTTGGCATGAAATGTTCCTTTGGTATCTCTGATTTTCTTGAAGATATCTCTAGTCTTTCCCATTCTGTTGTTTTCCTCTATTTCTTTGCATTGATTGCTGAGGAAGGCTTTCTTATCTCTTCTTGCTATTCTTTGGAACTCTGCATTCAGATGTTTATATCTTTCCTTTTCTCCTTTGCTTTTCACTTCTCTTCTTTTCACAGCTATTTGTAAGGCCTCCCCAGAAAGCCATTTTGCTTTTTTTGCATTTCTTTTCCATGGGGATTGTCTTGATCCCTGTCTCCTATACAAACCTCACGAACCTCAGTCCACAGTTCATCAGGCACTCTAACTATCAGATCTAGGCCCTTAAATCTATTTCTCTCTTCCACTCTATAATCATAAGGGATTTGTTAGGTCATACCTGAATGGTCCAGTGGTTTTCCCTACTTTCTTCAATTTAAGTCTGAATTTGGCAATAAGGAATTCATGGTCTGAGCCACAGTCAGCTCCTGGTCTTGTTTTTGCTCACTGTATAGAGCTTCTCCATCTTTGGCTGCAAAGAATATAATCAGTCTGATTTCGGTGTTGACCATCTGGTGATGTCCATGTATAGAGTCTTCTCTTGTGTTGTTGGAAGAGGGTGTTTGTTATGACCAGTGCATTTTCTTGGCAAAACTCTATTAGTCTTTGCCCTGCTTCATTCCATATTCCGAGGCCAAATTTGCCTATTACTCCAGGTGTTTCTTGACTTCCTACTTTTGCATTCCAGTCCTCTATAAGGAAAAGGACATCTTTTTTGGGTGTTAGTTCTAAAATGTCTTGGAGGTCTTCTAGAACCGTTCACCTTCAGCTTGTTCAGCATTACTGGTTGGGGCATAGACTTGGATTACTGTGATATTGAATTGTTTGCCTTGGAAAGGAACAGAGATCATTCTGTCGTTTTTGAGATTGCATCCAAGTACTGCATTTTGGACTCTTTTGTTGACCATGATGGCTACTCCATTTCTTCTGAGGGATTCCTGCCCGAAGTAGTAGAGATAATGGTCATCTGAGTTAAATTCACCAATTCCAGTCCATTTCAGTTCACTGATTCCTAGAATGTCGACATTCACTCTTGCTATCTCTTGTTTGACCACTTCCAATTTGCCTTGATTCATGGACCTGACATTCCAGATTCCTATGCAATATTGTTCTTTACAGCATCAGACCTTGCTTCTATCACCAGTCACATCCACAGCTGGGTATTCTTTGTGCTTTGGCTCCATCCCTTCATTCTTTCTGGAGTTTTTTCTCCACTGATCTCCAGTAGTAGCATATTGGGCACCTACTGACCTGGAGAGTTTCTCTTTCAGTATCCTATCATTTTGCCTTTTCATACTGTTCATGCGGTTCTCAAGGCAAGAATACTGAAGTGGTTTGCCATTCCCTTCTCCAGTGGACCACATTCTGTCAGATCTCTCCACCATGACCTGCCCATCTTGGGTTGCCCCACGGGCATGGCTTAGTTTCATTGAGTTAGACAAGGCTGTGGTCCTAGTGTGATTAAATTGACTAGTTTTCTGTGAGTATGGTTTCAGTGTGTTTGCCCTCTGATGCCCTCTTCCAACACCTACCGTCTTACTTGAGTTTCTCTTACCTTGGGCATAGGGTATCTCTTCAGGGCTGCTCCAGCAAAGTGCAGCCATTGCAACTTACCTTGGATGAGGGTGATCTCCTCACTGCTGCCCTTCCTGACCTTTCACATGGGATAGCTCCTCTAGGCCCTCCTGCACCCACACAGCCATGGCTCCTTGGACAGGGGTTGGTCCTCCCGGCCACCTCCTGTGGCCTCGGGCTTAGGGACGTGGGGTATCTCCTGTCGTCTCCACCCCTGACTTCGGACAGGGGAGTAGATCCTCTCGGCCATTCCTGCGCCACTCTCGGCTGCTGTCCCTGACCTCGGACATGGGGTAACTCCTCTTTGCCGCAGCCCTTCGGGCATGGGGTATTCCCAGTCTGCCCCAGACCTCGGACCTGGGGTGGCTCCTTTCGGCCACTCTTAGAGTGCAGGTGGCAGACGCCTGCACTTAGTGCACTGGATAGTGAACAAAATACCCTATTATATGCTTCAAAATTTCTAACAGACTAGATGTCAACTGTTCTCAATAACAAAGAAAGAGATAGTAATTATGTGACATGATAAAGGGGTTAGCTAACACTTCTGGAATTATTGTATCGCAATATATAAATGTATCAAACAACAACACTGTACATCTCAAATTACAAAATGCTATATATTATTATATCTCAATTTTCAAATGATAAAAAATAAATTTTATGTACAAAAAGCAAGTGCCAACTATACTTGAACTATAGGCTGTACTATGCCTCAGTTCAGTTCAGTTCAGTTCAGTTCAGTTGCACAGTCGTATTCGACTCTTTGAGACCCCATGAATCGCAGCACACCAGGCCTCCCTGTCCACCACCAACTCCCGGAGTTCACCCAGACTCACGTCCATCCACTCAGTGATGCCATCCAGCCATCTCATCCTCTGTCATCCCCTTCTCCTCCTGCCCCCAATCCCTCCCAGCATCAGAGTCTTTTCCAATGAGTCAACTCTTCGCATGAGGTGGCCAAAGTACTGGAGTTTCAGCTTTAGCATCATTCCTTCCAAAGAAATCCCAGGGCTGATCTCCTTCAGAATGGACTGGTTGGATCTCTTTGCAGTCCAAGGGACTCTCAAGAGTCTTCTCCAACACCACAGTTCAAAAGCATCAATTCTTCGGCACTCAGCCTTTTCACAGTCCAACTCTGACATCCATACATGACCACAGGAAAAACCATAGCCTTGACTAGGCAAACCTTTGTTGGCAAAGTAATGTCTCTGCTTTTGAATATGCTATCTAGGTTGGTCATAACTTGCCTTCCAAAAGTAAGCGTCTTTTAATTTCATGGCTGCAGTCACCATCTGCAGTGATTTTGGAGCCCCCAAAAAAAGTCTGACACTGTTGCCACTGTTTCCCCATCTAGTTCCCATGAAGTGATGGGACCAGATGCAATGATCTTCATTTTCTGAATGTTAAGCTTTAAGCCAACTTGTTCACTCTCCACTTTCACTTTCATCAAGAGGCTTTTGAGTTCCTCTTCACTTTCTGCCATAAGGGTGGTGCCATCTGCATATCTGAAGTGATTGATATTTTTCCCTGCAATCGTGATTCAAGCTTGTGCTTCTTCCTGTCCAGGGTTTCTCATGATTTCTCTGCATATAAGTTAAATAAGTAGGGTGACAATATACAGCCTTGACGTACTCCTTTTCCTATTTGGAACCAGTCTCTTGTTCCATGTCCAGTTCTAACTGCTGCTTCCTGACCTGCATACAAATTTCTCAAGAGGCAGGTCAGGTGGTCTGGTATTCCCATCTCTTTCAGAATTTTCCACAGTTTATTGTGATCCACACAGTCAAAGGCTTTGGTATAGTCAATAAAGCAGAAATAGATGTTTTTCTGGAACTCTCTTGCTTTTTCCATGATCCAGCAGATTTTGGCAATTTGATCTCTGGTTCCTCTGCCCTTTCTAAAACCAGCTTGAACATCAGGAAGTTCACGGTTCACATATTGCTGAAGCCTGGCTTGGAGAATTTTAAGCATTACTCTACTAGCGTTTGAGATGAGTGCAATTGTGCAGTAGTTTGAGCATTCTTTGGCATTGCCTTTCTTTGGGATTGGAATAAAAACTGACCTTTTCCAGTCCTGTGGCCACTGCTGAGTTTTCCAAATTTGCTGGCATATTGAGTTCAGCACTTTCACAGCATCATCTTTCAGGATTTGGAATAGCTCAAGTGGAATTCTATCACCTCCACTAGCTTTGTTCATAGTGATGCTTTCTAAGGCCCACTTGACTTCACATTCCAGGATGTCTGGCTCTAGGTCAGTGATCACACCATTGTGATTATCTGGGTCGTGCAGACCTTTTTCATACAGTTCTTCTGTGTAATCTTGCCATCTCTTCTTAATATCTTCTGCTTCTGTTAGGTCCATACCATTTCTGTACTTTATCGAGCCCATCTTTGTATGAAATGTTCCTTTGGTATCTCTGACCTTCTTGAAGAGATCCCTAGTCTTTCCCATTCTGTTGTTTTCCTCTATTTCTTTGCATTGATCGCTGAGGAAGGCTTTCTTATCTCTTCTTGCTATTCTTTGGAACTCTGCATTCAGATGTTTATATCTTTCCTTTTCTCCTTTGCTTTTCACTTCTCTTCTTTTCACAGCTGTTTGTAAGGCCTCCCCAGACAGCCATTTTGCTTTTTTGCATTTCTTTTCCATGGGGATGGTCTTGATCCCTGTCTCCTGTACAATGTCATGAACCTCATTCCATAGTTCATCAGGCACTCTATCTATCAGGTCTAGGCCCTTAAATCTATTTCTCACTTTCTACTCCTATATTTTTCCTATGTAGTTTACTGCAAAGAGGTAACAAACCAAGAAAAAAAAAATCACTCAGTATCACTTAATTAGTTTATCATTTAATACTTAAGAAAACAAATGAGAGATGGTTAAATAATAAGTATATGTATGTTTCAAGGAAGTACAGTAATTATTTTTATTCTGAGTTCCATAGACTAGACATATAATAGCTATTTATTAAATAAATGAAGCAGCCTATCACACACCACTGAAAACATTATAGCAGTCTTTGGAATATATATTTAATATTTAAAATTGAAAATGAATCAGTTAAGTTTTAATTTAGTAGTCCAGAATATTATCTACCAAAAAAATAAAATAAAAATCAAAGAGTTTAGCTTTTGAGGGTATTAACACCATGAAGTGACCCATGAAACAGTAAAATATAAAAATTTGTGTTCTGAAGAGCTAGATCTAGCAACTAATTTTCTTATTAAAATATAAATATTGTACTTTATAATTATAAATACATATATGGTTTCTAAGAAAGAATGCACTCATTTTAGCAGAGTTAGAACATCATTTTGTAACTGTAATAACATATTCAATTGAGCAATTCTGAAATAACTGCAAAGCAGTGCTAGTTAAACATGTTTGGCTTTGGTTCCTGCCCAAGAACACATCCAAAAGATTAAATCTGCAATAAAACAAGCCAAAGGCCTCTGGAGGATATTAAGATAGTTGCCTACTCTACTTTTGATTGTGTTTCCTAAAACTTCTCATTTGAATATAAATCTGAACTCTGAATAATGTTTCTTTTTTTTTTTTTAAATGTAACTCAAGGGATTTGATAATCTTTATGAAGAGTTTTGAATCAGAGCAATGCCCCTCTTTATCTTTGATCTGAAATCTATTCTTTATTTACCCATAGGGATAAGCAATTTTGCCACCGCCACTCGTGGGAGTTGTGTCTGCATATGAAGAAGAATACAGGTAAGTATTTCCTATAATCAGTATTCATTAATATTGTTCATAAATATATTTTTTCACCCTTAATATCTTTGACACTGGCATCATTAGGGGTACATAGGCAAAGAGTAATATGTGGTTCTTGCTTTCACTGAGTTTTGAATTAGTAAGAAATGCAGACAATAAGCAGGAAATTAAAAAATACAGCATGGTGAGATAATATTTGACATACTTGTTGAGGTTTTTTTCTTATTACTTAATTTTTCAATTTTTCCTATTTAATCAGCAGCAGCTCTGTTTCCCTTTAAAAGGAAACAGTGAAAAGACATAAAGCAGAGATAGCCATACTATGTTTCTGGCTTTCACTTTAAACATCTAGACCCTTTAGAGAAGTTTAATGTTATTGCAGAATAGGTTAAAGAAAAATGACCCAAGGTATATGACAAAAGTCTCTGGCAGAATCAGTGTATGGATGTGACACCACTCACTTCATTTCCAGAAAGTAAGTATCCTGAGTAGGAGGGAAAAAGAGAAAAGTGAAGGAGATTAGGCTTTTTTAGACAGTCTGCCAGTACTACCTGAGAAATGTCAGGCACCTGGAGAGAAAATGAATGTATAAACGTAACTGGGCAGATAGATCCATGGAGAGTTCCTACAGAGAGTTTCTGCTCTCAAGTGAAGCATAGAAGAAGCAAAGATTTAACGGGAGCCATGACCAGTGTGGTGTTGGACAACTTGGTTATTTCTGTGAGGTACTGATGTAACCTGCAAAATACAGGATAAGTAGAGAAGTCTGCTTTTCCCCACAAAATAATCTTAACTTTATCAGAAGCAGGAAGGTAAATACAAGAACATTATCCATCATCCTGTCTGTAGGGAACTGATTATAAATTAAATCAAACTATATAATATTTTAGAGTCAAACACTGGACTTTGATATCTCTTTGTGAAGTCTATGATTCTCCTATTTTTATAACTATAGTATTAATAATTATTAATATTAATAATACAATGATGTATACAGAGTAGGATGTATACAACATATAATGAAGACACAATTAATAATTAGAATGCTTGTTAGAGCTTAGGAAACTTTTATTTTGAACTCAATGATTGTATATATGTTGTTGCTTTTCACTTTGTTAAGAAAAATTGTGAGGGAATTAAAAGTGTATTTTTTGGAAATGGATTTCAGTTAACACTGAGACATATGAGTGGAAGTGAAATTTAGATTTGTAAGTCTCTGGTACTGAAGTATCAACAAAACCTGAGGCAGGCAATAGATGGGCCCCAGGTCAGATATTTACAGCTAGCCGCTTATTCATGCTTCAAAAATAAAAATAATAAACGGAACAGAATAAGTAGCTGGACTCTATCTCCTGTAGACATCAAGGTAATGGGAACAGCAGGAATACAGAGGGACTAAGCCCTGCTTAGGTAAAAGATATGGTGACCACATATTCCTCTTCTTGAAGTAAAGAAGACCCCTTCATCCCTCCAAGCTACACATGTGCAGAAAAGATCCTCAGGGGAGGGGTAGGAATCTGTCTTGGCTCAAAGGTGCATGTGCACACACAGTGGTTGCCCTGAGCCAGGTAAAATATGGACTCAAAGAAAACAAAGCAAAATGATTGGCCAGAGGAAACTGGAAGAACTGCCCTTATATGAGTGATGTAAACCACCCCAAAAGTGTGTGATTCTCTCTCCAAGCACACTTGTGCTTTATCCACACAAATCTCCTCTCTTGATAAATATTTTTCCTTGCCTCACTACTTTTCATCTCTGCTAAATTCTTTTTTCAAAGAAACAAGAGCCAGGGCTCTGCTACCAGCCACAGCCCCTGGTGTTCTAATGGCTAAGATTTGGCACTTTGACCACCATGGCCATAGTTTAATCCCTGATCAGGGAACTGAGGGACTTTCCTGGGAACTCGGATGGTAAAGAATCTACCTGCAATGCAGGAGACCAGGGTTCAATCCCTGGGTTGGGAAGATCCCCTGGAGAAGACGATGGCAACCTACTCCAGTATTCTTGCTTGGTGAGTTCCATGGACAGAGGAGCCTGGCAGGCTACAGTCTATGGGGCTGCAAAGAGTCAGACATGACTGAGTGACTAACACACACACATTCACATGCACACACACACACACACACACACACACACACACACACACAGAGACATAGGGAACTGAGAGGCATCCCTGATGGCTCAGTGAGTATAGACTTGATCTTTTCTATAGTCTTTTTAGTCTCTTTTATATTTACTTCTGCTTTAATCTTTGTTATTTCTTTTCTTCCACTAAATTTGGGCTTCACTTGTTCTACTTTTTCTAGTTCCTTGAGGTGGAAATTAGGTTGTTTATTTAAGACTGTTCTTATTTCTTAAGGTTGGCATTTATCAGTATGAACCTCCCTCTTAGAACTTCCTTTGCTATATTCCATAAACCTTAGTATGTTGCATTTTCATTTTTTTCCAAGGCATTCTCTTTTGATTTCTTTTTTGACCTACTGATTATTCAGTAGCATGTTGTTTAATCTCAATATATTTGTGAATTTTTCACTTTTCTTTTGTAATTAATTTCTATTTTTATACTACTGTGATGCTATCAATGTATATAATTATTCAAATTCTATCTTACCTGGCAAATCATATTTTTTTCCTGATGAGTACAGGTAATTTTGCTATCTTTGCAGTATGCAGTGTCTGTACTCATTTTCACACAGCAGGCATTGTGCATGTTTGAATTTACAGATAGTTCCCAGAATATTATTAAAACTTTTTTCCTTTCCATTAACTCATTTGAAATAATTTTTCAACCCATTTACATTTAAGGTAATTATTGTTTTGGGTTCTAGTTTACACACCCTTTTTGTGTTTCCTGTCTAGAGAAGATTTTCATAGATATAAGGAAAGAGGTGCAATAAACACAGGAGAAATAGATAATGAACTGATA
This sequence comes from Bubalus bubalis, assembly GCF_019923935.1. Lineage (NCBI taxonomy): Eukaryota > Metazoa > Chordata > Mammalia > Artiodactyla > Bovidae > Bubalus > Bubalus bubalis. Next base: position 45,124,100 of record NC_059169.1, read on the forward strand.
CCAAGTATCTCTCTTTTATTGTTAATACTTTTATTTACAAAATAAAGCAGGAATTATATTTGGTGTGCCCAGGAAATGTTCAATTTATGCAATAACTATTCTGAGGTATAGGAGAATAAAATCAAGGCAACCATAAATTAAGTGCTAGTAAAATTAAAAGTGCTTAGAACATTGCCTAGCATATACCAAGGGATAAATACACATTACATATATATATATATATATATATATATATATATATGTATATATGTTTCTTTACTTATTGCCTAAAATAAGTAAGTATACTTAACTTTATTAGATTTGGGTATATAATTTATTTCCAATTTTTAAGACTTTTCAATTAATACACTTGCTTTTACAAATTGATTCTAGGGATCAATATAGCTTATTTTAGAAACAGTTAATTAAATCTAATTTTTGAAACATATGAAAATAATCTCTAAGTTTTAAAATAAGGAAATTTTACTTTCATAAAACTGTGCCTGTATGACTTCAAATGAAAGTCTTAGTGAAATTATGTTTCAAGGCACAATTTTTTTTTTTTTTCCTGCTGCTGCTGCTGTTAAGTCATTTCAATCATGTCTGACTCTCTGGTGATTTAAAATTAATATTCCTGCTACCACTATTTTGACTCAGCATAGTTTTACTCTCTATTCAAAAGCTTTGCATGGACTTTTAAACAAACAGAACTTTTATCATCTCTTCCCTATAGCACAATAGCCTCCATACTTGGTATTTATTTATTTTATGGGTTCCTCTGGTAGCTCAGATGGTAAAGAATCTACATGAGGAGCTGGAGATTTGAGTTCAATCTCTGGGTCAGGAAAATACCCTGAAAAAGGAATGGCTACTTATTCCAATATTCTTGCCTGCAGAATTCCATGGATAGAGAAGCCTGTCAGGAGTCTCCTACAGTTCATAGAGTCTCAAAAAGTTGGCCACAACTGAATGACTAACCCACATAGAATACATCAGAAAAGAAAGGTTGAAAAGGCAATAATCTATGTACATATCTCAATTTATCACAATGAAGAGTTAAATTCAAAGAAAGAAAAAGATGATTCTTTAAATTTTTTAAATTAATATTAAAACCAAGCATTACTACTAACTTCTGTAATTGAAAAATCTTTTCTAAAACCCTGTTTTAAGCTAGAGGATTACATAAAATTTCTATTTTAAAAGTTCTGGCAAAATTTATGTACTTGATTATGATACCTAAAAATTTTTATAATCATGACATTATTTGAAACATGCCTGTGTTACTTAAAATGGATAACCAACAAAGATCTACTATATAGCACAGAAAGCTGTGTTCAGTATTCTGTAACAACATCAGTGGGAAAATAACTTGAAAATAAGTTTTATATATATCTGAATTGCTTTGCCTTACACTTGAAAGTAATGCAGCACTGTTAATCAACTATACACCAATATAAAGTTAAAAAAATTAAGTTATTATGTAACAAAAAATATAAATATTCTTCTGTCATAAAATTAAATAACATTTATTATGAACTTGGCTTCTACCTCCATCTGACTGTTACAATTCTACCCAGATGAGAATAAATAAGCTCAGAATAATAGTGGTCTAAGTACAAGTGGTCTAAGTACAAGGGGTCCAAGGCAAACCATTCAATATCACAGTAAACCAAATCTATGTCCCAAGCAGTAACACTGAAGAAACAAGTTGAATGGTTCCATGAAGACCTACAAGACCTTTTAGAACTAACAACCCCAAAAAATGTCCTTTTCATTATAGGGGACTGGAATGCAAAAGTAGGAAGTCAAGAAACACCTGGAGTAATAGGCAAATTTGGCCTTGGAATACAGAAAGAAGCAGGGCAAAGGCTAATAGAGTTTTGCCAAGAGAACCCACTGGTCTTAGCAAACAACCTCTTCCAACAACACAAGAGAAGACTCTATACATGGACATCACCAGATGGTCAACACTGAAATCAGATTGATTATATTCTTTGCAGTTAACATGGAGAAGCTCTATACACTCAACAAAAACAAGAAAGGGAGCTGACTGTGGCTCAGACCATGAACACCTTGTTGCCAAATTCAGACTTAAATTGAAGAAAGTAGGGAAAACCACTAGACCATTCAGGTATGACCTAAATCAAATCCCTTATGATTATTCAATGGAAGTGAGAAATAGATTTAAGGGCCTAGATCTAATAGATAGAGTGCCTGATGAACTAAGGACTGAGGTTCATGACATTGTACAGGAGAGAGGGATTAAGACCATCCCCTTGGAAAAGAAATGCAAAAAAGCAAAATGTCTGTCTGGGGAGGCCTTACAAATAGCTGTGAAAAGAAGAGAAGCAAACAGCAAAGGAGAAGAGGAAAGATATAAGCATCTGAATGCAGAGTTCCAAAGAATAGCAAGAAGAGATAAGAAAGCCTTCTTCAACGATCAATGCAAAGAAATAGAAGAAAACAACAGAATGGGAAAGACTAGAGATCTCTTCAAGAAAATTAGATATGCCATGGGAATATTTCATGCAAAGATGGGCTCGATAAAGAACAGAAATGATATGGACCTAACAGAAGCAGAAGATATTAAGAAGAGGTGGCAAGAATACACAGAAGAACTGTACAAAAAAGATCTTCACGATCCAGATAATCACAATGGTGTGATCACTGATCTAGAGCCAGACATCCTGGAATGTGAAGTCAAATGGGCCTTAGAAAGCATCACTACGAACAAAGCTAATGGAGGTGATGGAATTCCAGTTGAGCCATTTCGAATCCTGAAAGATGATGCTGTGAAAGTGCTGCACTCAATATGCCAGCAAATTTGGAAAATTTAGCAGTGGCCACAGGACTGGAAAAGGTCAGTTTTCATTCCAATCCCAAAGAAAGGCAATGTCAAAGAATGCTCAAGCTACCACACAATTGCACTCATCTCACACGCTAGTAAAGTAATGCTCAAAAAACTCCAAGCCAGGCTTCAGCAATATGTGAACCGTGAACCTCCAGATGTTCAAGCTGGTTTTAGAAAAGGCAGAGGAACCAGAAATCAAATTGCCGACACCTGCTAGATCATGGAAAAAGCAAGAGAGTTCAAGAAAAACATCTATTTCTGCTTTATTGACTATGCCAAAGCCTTTGACTGTGTGGATCACAATAAACTGTGGAAAATTCTTCAAGATATGGGCATACCAGACCACCTGATCTGCCTCTTGAGAAACCTATATGCAGATCAGGAAGCAACAGTTAGAACTGGACATGGAGCAACAGACTGGTTCCAAATAGGAAAAAGAGTACATCAAGGCTGTATATTGTCACCCTGCTTATTTAACTTATATGCAGAGTACATCATGAGAAACGCTGGGCTGGAATAAGCACTGGCTGGGATCAAGATTGCTGGGAGAAATATCAATAACCTCAGATATACAGATGACACCACCCCTATGGCAGAAAGCGAAGCGGAACTAAAAAGCCTCTTGATGAAAATGAAAGAGGAGAGTGAAAAAGTTGGCTTAAAGCTCAACATTCAGAAAACGAAGATCATGGCATCTGGTCCCATCACTGCATGGGAAATAGATGGGGAAACAGTGGAAATAGTGTCAGACTTCATTTTTTTGGGCTCCAAAATCACTGCAGATGGTAATTGCAGCCATGAAATTAAAAGACGCTTACTCCTTGGGAGGAAAGTTATGACCAATCTAGGTAGCATATTCAAAAGCAGAGACATTATTTTGCTAACAGAGGTCTGTCTAGTCAAGGCATTCTTTGGAAGGAATGATGCTAAAGCTGAAATTCCAGTACTTTGGCCACCTCATGTGGAGAGTTGACTCTTTGGAAAAGACTCCGATGCTGGAAGGAATTGGGGGCAGGAAGAGAAGGGGACAACAGAGGATGAGATTGCTGGATAGCATCACTGACTCGATGGAGGTGAGTTTGAGTGAACTCCCGGAGTTGGTGATGGACTGGAAGGCCTGGCGTGCTGCATTCCGTGGGGTCGCAAAGAGTAGGACACGACTGAGCGACTGAACTGAACTGAAGTACATATTATTAAAATGATTAAATAGAACAAAACTTGTTGTGATCACCACATCCTTTTTCAGCTGTTACTCTCTCTGCTCTCATTTGCTCCTCAACTTCATGTGCAAACTAGCAAAAAAAAAAAATTGAAACGTTTTCTATACTCAATTTCTTTCTGCACTGCATTTTCTTTCATTAACATCTGAAGACCCTGGGATATGACAAATTAAAATATTGCCTTGAAAGTGGCACTTTGAACTTTTGTCACCATAACCATGGGACATAGCAATTTTTGCTTTTCCTTATGTATGCAACATATGCCATTTTTAACAGCTTTGTCTCTCTTAAAACTTTTATTTTCCATAATACAATACCACATATCTTGGTTTTTCTATTACCTTATTTAGCCCTTTCTTCTTTTTTTTTTTAAACCTAAATACACGTTTTTGTCCATGTCTCTATGTTCATTCAAACAGTAAAAAAATATATATATATTTTTAGCATTACTCTCTTCCTAGAACTGGTTGTACTTTGTGAATAAAGCAGTTATGTTTTCTCTCGTCACTGAACCTATACCCTACTGAGGTAGAAAAATAAAATCAAATAAGTAAATAGATATATGAAATATATTGTGATACAATGATAAAGTGATACTGCTGTAATGACAGGATAACATAGAACATATTTAGGGTAATCAGAGACAGAATTTTTAAAGAGGGTCTAGTGAAAGTGACCTGAAAGATCCAGGTAAGTGTTAGTGGTGGTAGAGGACAGAGAACCTGCTCTGGAAGGCATAGTCTTTGCAAAGGTACTGAATTGTATTCTTAGAGGCCACCAGAATGTGGTGAACAAGGGTGAGAGTGATAAGACGGGGTTGGGAGAGATTGGTGAGACTGATGAGTCAGGGTTGGGAGAGATAAACAGAGATATGATGCTGCAAATGCAGTTCACTCTTCCACTTATCACATCTTCCTCTCCATTTGTTTGTTAATGATCATCAAATCCATATAGAATCAGTCCAGATTTTAAGAAAGACCTGATCCGGGAATAATATTGAGAGCTTATATATGTTATTAAAGCCATGAGGCTGGAAGAAATAACAATACAATGAAAGAATGACTGTAAAAAGAGAAGAGGGTTTGGTAATATTTATTGTTCTGCAAGATGAGGAGGAAAAACTGGCCAAAGACACTTGAGAAGAAGCAAACAGATGGGCCAGAGGCTAACCAGTAGAGTGTAGTGTCCTAGCAGCCAAATGAAAAATGTGCATCAAGGATAAATGCTGATGAAAGTCTAGCTAAAAACAAAAAAGCAAACTGTTCATTATTTTTAAATATACAGTGAAGATCATTTGAGCAAAGAGATAAAAAGGGAGATGTGTTATCTATCTATCTTGTTAAGGCATTTTGTTGTCAAGTGTAGCAGAGAAATATGCCCATAGATATAGAGTTTAAAGGTCTCAAGAAAACAATACTTTTGATGAGAGAACCAACATGTTCTTATGTGATGTTATATTAGACAAAGAAGGATTGATGTAGAGATAAAACAGAATATTAATTGAGAGATATTCTAAATGATCTAGTATACAAGTTGAAGGATAGAGACATGGATAACTTAACACATTGCAAAGAATTTTTAAAATGACAAGTACTAAAAACATATCAGCTACTATTCCTATATTATATTTATTTTCATGACTAAGATTGGTTGGTGCAAACTCCCTATTTTGAGAAAGACAGAGAGAAAGAAAAAGGTAGACCACATAGTGGTAACCAATGTCAATAGGACTCTATGCTTCAGTCCCCTGACCCCTATGTATGTCCAGATGCATATATGAAAGGGGTTTTCTGAAAAAAAAAAAAAAAAAAGAAAGAAAGAAAAGAAACAATCTATATATAAGTAATCTCAGACCTGTTGCACTCAAGTGATTGATAAATTATGCTATCGTGATGTCACCAAAAGCACTTCATGATAAACGCAATTTCAAGTGGATCAGCTGTTCATGCTGAATTTTCTCCTGTAATTATGCCAGGCTTGCTGGCATTAAGAAAAGAGTGGAGAAAGGTTGAAGTGTAGCATTTTTCCTTAGATATAGAAAAAAATCATAATTTCTAGTCATTGTGAACTAAATAGGAAATTGTAATACATCCCCAAAGATTTACAATTTAATTGCAAGTCTAAGAATGTCTTTTTTTTTTTTTTTTTTTCCTCTAGTATTTTGAAACTGGGACATTCTACATGCTGTGAACTTCTTGCTTTTCCTGTACCTTTATATTAACTACACTTGATTAAGACTCCTAAAACAATTTCCTGATTATTTAGTAGTTTGTTTTTGCTTAAATGCAAAGAAAGAAAAAAGCACATTTTCTAGATGTGATTATAATACCAGCATCAGTTTTGTATTTAACTAGAATGTATGCATTTAAAGGACAATTCTTTCCCCTTTAAGTTACAATATAAAAACTATTGTATCATGTAATGTGTTCTAAACTGGGGAGATCTGAAGGAAATAAAAGAAATAATTCCTGATTTTAATTATTTTAATACTTGATTAAGATTAAATACTTTACATAGAATTATAAAAACTCATGGGTCAGTTTATAATTAGATTCTAACATAGGTAAAATTTGTATCAGAGGTTTAAGGGCTACAGGGATTAAGACACAAAAGAACCAGCACAACCACAGAAATGCTGGCTAAGGGCACCCAACCTCTTCTGTGTGACCAGAGTAGATTTATACAAGAGTAAGCATTAAACCAGATTGTATTTGCCTTATCTAGATAAGATGAAAACATGAGCAAAGCCAAATATGTATTTATTTTCCCAATTGTTATCAAACTGCTTTGAAAAGTTATTATTACGGCCAATATTTGAAAATAGTCTGTATTTATGAAGATAATACTGTATAAAATCAATAAAATCATTCAATAAAAAGTATGTTATAAAACAGACAGCTGCCATAAGCAAAATGATAAACTATAGAATTATTGTTTAACAGTTATTTAAAATTTTTTTTTAGCTATTCATATGAAGAATTTTTGAAATTAAACCCAAATTTATTTTTTAAACTGCCTTATTTAAATGTACAGAAGAGAGAAAGTAGCATTGACATATATATACTACCATGTGTAAAATAGATAGCTAGTAGGAAACTGCTTGGAGAAGGCAATGGCAAACCACTCCAGTACTTTTGCCTGGAAAATCCCATGGATGGAGGAGTCTGGTAGGCTGCAGTCCATGGGGTCGCTAAGAGTCGGACACGACTGAGCGACTTCACTTTCACTTTTCACTTTCATGCATTGGAGAAGGAAATGGCAACCCACTCCAGTGTTCTTGCCTGGAGAATCCCAGGGACAGAGGAGCCTGGTGGGCTGCCGACTATGGGGTCGCACAGAGGCGGACACGACTGAAGCGACTTAGCAGTAGCAGGAAACTGCTAATATAACACAGGAAGCCCAGCCTAGTGCTCTGTGACAACCTCAAAGGGCTGGATCGGGGGTAGTGGGATGGAGGCTCAAGAGGGAGAGGATATATATATATATATATATATATATATATATATATATATATAACAGACAGAGAGATATGACTGATTTGTGTTAATGTAGGGCTGAAACCAATACAACACTGTAAGGCAATTGTCTTCCAATTAAAAATATGTTGAAGACATTTTACAGTACACATTCAGAAATATATAGTAGTTAACTTTTTAAAGGGTTTTCAAAACATTCTAGGTGTGGTCACTGGGGAAAAATCCGCTGGAGGAGGAAAAGGCAACCCACTCCAGTATTCTGATCTGGAGAATCCCATGGACAGAGGAGCCTGGAGGGCTACAGTCCATAGAGTAACAAAGAATCAGACATGACTGAGCAATTGATCACACAGGCACATGGTCATTGGACCAATAATTGAAAAATCTGAATTTTGAGATAAATAATATGCATCACAATTTGCTAAATCACTTAGGCTTTCTGTATTTTTTTCTTATGAAATGATATTAATATTATATATATTTGAGATGGCAAACCAACTGTGAAAATCTTAGAGAAGATATATATAAATCTTCTTTGTAGTACACAAGTACTAATCACTGAGCTTGTGTTACTTATCCATCTTTTTTATTCCCACTGAAGATTTTTTTCCTCTTTAATTAAAATAATTAACCTATATTTGGTGTTTAATGTGTGTCAGGCTGTTTGAGAGCCTTATGTGTATTATTTTCAGAAATACTAATATTTATCTTGCATTATCTTCATTTTTCCTACTGCTATTTGTACTTTATAGACAGGAGAACTGGTACGTGAATACTTTAGGCAATTTTCCCATATTAGACAGGAAGCATGTCTGACCCCAGCTTCTTTGACCTTAAAACCTGAATACAGAATCATTGTGCCATAAGGCCTCCCAGGATTCTGCACTTACAATACTCATATTTGAAATGAATTAAACTAATTTTGCAATTGAATTTGAGAACAATTGGGTTAAAGCTCTTCCAATGATTTGTTGAGTAATTTTAATTATTTTATATAAGGCTTTTCAAATTATAAATGGGATAAACCATGTTTCAATGCTTGAGAATCTAATAACAAGATGAATGACAGAACTAACTAGTCATTACTGGTCTACCTTATCTTGCCTGCGTGTGTGCTATGTCACTTCAGTCATGTCCTACTCTTTGCAACTCTATGCACTATAGCCAGCCAAGATCCCTCGTCCATGGGATTCTCCAGGCAAGAATACTGCAGTGGGTTGCTATTCCCTCCTCCAGGAGATCTTCCCAATCTAGCAATCGAACCCACATCTCCTGTGGTTCCTACAGTGCAGGCAGATTCTGTATCACTGAGCCACTGGAGGAGTCCCCACCTTATCTTACCTGGTGGTAACTCATGTTTTTGTCCTGAGTTTATCCTTGCTAAAGCAAATATATACAATCATGATGTTCATCAGTTGGTTATTTTCATTTGTTTCTCATTTTATTGAAATAAAATGATTATTTTATGTCATCTTTTTGTTCACAGAATACAAATACCCTTAAGTGGCAATAGATTTAGATCCAAATTCTTTTTTCTCAGATTCCTTCACTTAGACACATAGTCATAAAAATGCTAAATATTATTTATATTATTTTATATTTCTTGATACATACAACTATACATTGAGAGTATATTATGCATATTTTCTTTCCAAACACATTTTTCCCCTCTGTAACTACCATTCATTCAATCATTTTAGTTTTCTAAATCCATTTTAACTCACAATTCAGATTAGTGTTAAGTGTACCTCCTTTCACTTTTTTGACATTTTCTTCTATGAGTAATATGTATACATTTTAAACATATACTGACATAACATAAGCACATATATATTAATACAAAAGGTTTTTGGTTATTAATTACCTTCTAGAAATGAAATATACATAACACAAAATTATCATCTTACTTTTTTCCAGCTTAATAATATATCATGGACAATATTTTGCTGTTAGCTGGTATATTTTGAAAAAAATTTTTTTTACTAATTATTTTTAATGATTGCATAATATCCCATTGAGTGGATGTACCCTATATTTTCAGTCTTTCCTCTGTAGATAGATTTAATGGGGCATCTTTCCTCTGTAGATAGATTTAATGGGGCATGAAACAACAGACCAGTTCAAAATTTAGAAAGAAGTATGTCAAAGCTGTATATTTTCACACTGCTTATTTAACTTATATGCAGAATATATCATGTGAAATGCCCAGCAGGAATTAAGAATGCTGGGAGAAACATCAACAACCTCAGATATGCAGATAATACCACTTTATTGACAGAAAATGAGGAGAAACTAAAGAGCATCTTGATGAGGGATAAAGAGTAAAAAACCTGGCTTAACCCACAAGATCATCACATCCGGTCCCATCACTTCATGGCAAATAGATGGGGAAATATAGAAACAGTGGCAGATTTTATTATCTTGGGCTCCAAAATGACTGTGGACAGGGTCTACAGCCATGAAATTAAAAGACCATTGCTCTTTGGAAGAAAAACCATGATAAACATAGACAGTATATTAAAAAGTAGAGACACAACTTTCCTGATAAAGGTCTGTATAGTCGAAGATGTGGCTTTTCCAGTACTCATGTATGAATATGAGAGAAGGCTGAGCACCAAAGAACTGATGTTTTAGAACTGTGGTTCTGGAGAAGAATCTTGAGAGTCCCTTGGGCAGCAAGGAGGTCAAACCAGTGAATCCTAAAGAAATCAACCCTGAATATTCATTGGAAAGACTGGTGCTGAAGCTGAAGCTCCAATACTTTGGCTACCTGATGTGAAGAGTCAACTCACTGGAAGAGAACCCTGATGCTGGGAAAGATTGAAGTCAAGAGGAGATGGGAGCAGCAGAGGATGAGATGGTTGGATGGCACCATTGATTCAATCAATGTGAGTTTGAGCCAACTCCAGGAAACAGTGAGAGAGGAAAGCCTGGCATGTTACAGTTAATGAGGTCACAAAGAGTAGGACATGGCTTAGCAACTAAACAACAAAATTGAAATAGTATTGCAATAAATACATTTTATTTATATCCTTAGCTGTTTTTTTTTTTTTTTTAATTCTTCCTGATAGATTCCCAGGTGCAAGATGCTAGAAAGAATAAGTATGTGCATCTTATTTCTAAATCACCTTGACAGATTGCTTTACAGATGCTACAACAATTTTATCTATCAATCAACAATGTGTAAAGCACTTTATCCTGATTCTCCAACAACAGGACATTTTACTCTTTAAAATTTTTCCAGGTCAGGAATTTTTCTAAGATCTGCCAAGATATGTATCTTTTTCTCATCAATTCCTTCTAGCATGAGATGAGTCCTTTCAACCTGCAGACTCAAGTCTTTCTTCAGCTCCAGGGTATGTTCTACTGTTTGCAGAGTATTTGTTTCTCTGTCGTCCATTTCCTTGTCTCCTGATTGAATTGCTATTATATACAACGCTAAGCATTTGGGTTTATTACTTACCTTTTCAAATGTCAGTTTTCATTTTTTTTTTCCTGACATTACTTTTACTACTTTTTTCCTGAAGCCATCTAATTTAAGTATTGCTATTGACTCTGTGAAAGAAGGATATTTTTTTTTTTTTAATGAGGGAAACAAATAAGCAATTTATGCATTTTATTTTATTTTTAAAATTTTTTAAAATATAAATTTATTTTATTTTTTCTGAGGATTATGGCATGGCTATTTTTTTTAATTTTATTTTATTTTTAAATTTTACATAATTGTATTAGTTTTGCCAGATATCAAAATGAGGTTAAGATGGATTTTTTTTTTTTTTTTTTTGAGGTCCGGAGAACCTTCTTAGATTTCAGTTCAGTTCAGATCAGTCACTCAGTCGTGTCCTACTCTTTGCGACCCCATGAATCACAGCATGTCAGGCCTCCCTGTCCACCACCAACTCCTGGAGTTCACTCAGACTCACATCCATTGAGTCAGTGATGCCATTCAGCCATCTCATCCTCTGTCATCCCCTTCTCCTCCTGCCCCCAATTCCTCCTAGCATCAGAGTCTTTTCCAATGAGTCAACTTTTCGCATGAGGTGGCCAAAGTACTCAAGTCTCAGCTTTAGCATCATTCCTTCCAAAGAAATCCCAGGGCTGATCTCCTTCAGAATGGACTGGATGGATCTCCTTGCAGTCCAAGGGACTCCCAAGAATCTTCCCCAACACTACAGTTCAAATGCATCAATTCTTCAGCGCTCAGCCTTCTTCACAGTCTAACTCTCACATCCATACACAACCACAGGAAAAACCATAGCCTTGACTAGACGGACCTTTGTTGGCAAAGTAATGTCTCTGCTTTTGAATATGCTATCTAGGTTGGTCATAACTTTCCTTCCAAGGAGTAAGCATCTTTTAATTTCATGGCTGCAGTCACCATCTGCAGTGATTTTGGAGCCCAGAAAAATAAAATCTGACACTGTTTCCACTGCTTTCCTATCTATTTCCCATGAAGTGATGGGACTGGATGCCATGATCTTCGTTTTCTGAATGTTGAGCTTTAAGCCAACTTTTTCACTCTCCACTTTCACTTTCTTCAAGAGGCTTTTGAGTTCCTCTTCACTTTCTGCCATAAGGGTGGTATCATCTGCATATCTGAGGTTATTGATATTTCTCCCGGCAATCTTGATTCTAGCTTGTATTAGACTTCAATATTGAGTGCTTTTTCTTTCATTTGTTGAAGTTCTCCCCTGAAAAAGGCACAAGAGACTCCATCTTTTACAAAGATCTCTTCTAATTCTTATTCTTCTTGAGCTTTCTAGCTACAGGATTATACTGTGTTGGTATGATTTACTTTACAAAAATGTTAAAAAGCATCAAATTTTATAAAGTTTAATACAATGACTAACTGCATCAGCATTACACATTTTCAAGTGTTTGTCATGTTTATTTCAAATCTTGGTTTTCTTTTTAAGAATAGACATAAATATTTTTTCATATTTTGTCTTAAGCCTCATCTTTTGTCCAAAAGTACAGGAAAAATCATTTCTAAATTTGAAGTTTATCATTTGTGTATGTTGTGAAATAATTTTATTAAATAACTAATGATCTCAAATAGTATATGTTCTTCTTTGGTTAATTTTTTCATCATATGTATGTGTATTTACCACATTGTAAACATCATTGCCAATTTTTTTTGGAACCTGAGGTTTATGTATGTCATTCCACTTTCAGTAATTTCAATCTTTTCATCATTTGAGTTTCAGTTCAGTTCAGTCACTCAGTCGTGTCTGACTCTTTGCGACCCCGTGGACTGAAGCATGCCAGGCCTCCCTGTCCATCACCAACTCCTGGGGTTTACTCAAACTCATGTCCATTGCCAATGTTGCCATCCAACCATCTCATCCTCTGTCGTCCCCTTCTCTTGCCTTTAATCTTTCCCAGCATCAGGATCTTTTCAAATGAGTCAAGTCTTCGCATCAGGTGGCCAAAGTATTGGAGTTTCAGCTTGAACATCAGTCTTTCCAATGAATACCCAGGACTGATCTCCTTTAGGATGGACTGGTCATATCTCCTTGAAGTTCAAAGGACTCTCAAGAGTCTTTCTCCAACACCACTGTTCAAAAGTATCAGTTCTTTGGCACTCAGCTTTCTTTATAGTCCAACTCCCACGTCCATACATGACTTCTGGAAAAACCATAGCTTTAACTAGACAGAACTTTGTGGGCAAAGTAATGTCTCCATACCAGAATAATATACAAATTTAGATTGCTACCAGTGTTCTGCTAATATAAATATATTTGCAATGAGTATTTTCTAAACGTTTCCTTAGGTACATCTATGAGACATTCACTAGGAGATTATACCTTAAAGGGCAATTGCTTGGTTACAGAATATGGGCAATTCCAACTTTACTAGATATTGCTGGCCAAATTGCACTATAAACTACTTATACCAAATACATTCTGACCGGCAGCATGTGAGAATGCCTATTGTTCCATCTCACTGCCAGCAATTCTTGTTTCCATTCTAACTTTTGCAAGTTTGATATTTGTAAAATACTATTTCATATGAATTTCAATTGGGATTTTTCTAATAACCAGTGAGTTGAGTAATCTTCCTGTGACTTACAACTACTTGAGTAGTTTTATCCTTTGTAAATCCTTTATGCAATTCAATTTACAATATTTTCTGTTATATTTTAGATGTGCACCTTATAACAATTGTTTATTCAATATCACAACCAATATTTTAACATGTTTTATAATGCTGTGTTGTGTTCATCAATATTTTAACATGTTACTCATGAGTAATTTTATAATAATCCTTAGTTATTCATACTTACAGCTTCAAGTCCTCTAAATAGTGTTAGGACCAGTCCTATTTCAGATAATTTGCCTTTTAATTTCCAGGTTTACCACCAGCATGATACTTACTTTATTTTTAAACTTCACTTACTTGTTGAAAATAATGTTTATTTTATTATCAATTGTACACATTTCAGTGGGGATTTCTTTTCTTTTTAAAAATTTCTCTATATTACCAAGATTAGGAGTATATTACTTGTTGATCTGAATTCATAGGAGTTCAGGATAACCTGCTAGATGACCTAGAAAGCACTTCAGACATGGTCTAAGCCCAGCTGAGCATATATAGTAGCAGGAAAGTTTTCAATCCTTTATGAAGGTAACAGGAAAAAGTGTACTTACTCACCAATCTTAAATTTGGGTATTTGTTTTGGTTTTTGAGATTGGAGAGGACTTGGTCCATGCATATATGCTTCTGTGTATCTTTCTTGGATCAGGGATCCGTATAAGCCAGACTCTTTCTCAGTCATACTCTTATGGTATTTCCTCCAGGAATGGGCCATGCAGGATACCAGATTCTCATTCTATGTTAAAGAAAGTGAGATAACACCATTTTAGTTATCTCTGTCCATGCCTTATTCTTCCCTGGAAATCATGACTACTTGACTTGCTGGTACTGAATGGATTAAACTGCCACTATCATAGAAATCTTAGTAAGATTTCATTTTAATGTGATATTTTAGACATGTGGAATTGTTTTCCAAAAGATAAAAATTGTGACACAAGTCATTATTTGACTTTTTGCTTTCTCAACTATTATAAAACACATAGAAAAGGTATTTTGATATGCATGGCAATTGAAACGTCTAATTCCCAAAGTAACTGAGTAGAACAATAACATGGCAAAAATAATTCTTGATAGTTTGATGTGAGTAAGAATTAAGTTATAAGGACTCAAACAAATACCTAAAGTGTAAGAATTGGAATTTTATTAAAAAGAAAAAAAATAACTACATAGTTAAGTTAGAATAATTTACAACATAGCTTGGAAATTTCAGCTTAACCCAAGTTTGAATAAGCACAGGCTACAATAAAGCATGAGTTTTGAAGCCCTTGAGTTTAAATCATTGGCTCTGTAATATTGATAACCCAAGAAAATAACATTCTCAGTCCTAGTGTGTTGATGCTTGTCTGGTGGCTCAGACATAAAAAAATCTGCATACTATTTATATTATTGTGAAGTCGCTCAGTCATGTCCGACTCTGTGTGACCCCATGGACTGTAGCCCACCAGGATCCTCCATCCATGGAATTTCTAGGCAAGAGTACTGGAGTGGGTTGCCATTTCCTTCTCCAGGGGATCTTCCCAACCCAGGGATTGAACCTGGGTCTTCTGCATTGCAGGCAGATGCTTTACCGTTTGAGCCACCAGGGAATCACACATTTATGTTATATAATAACCACTTAAAGCATAGCTTCTGGCATTTTTTTTTCAGATCAGAGTATATAAAATAATTTTACATTTGAAAAAATAATTTACAAGCTTAAAAATTTATTGATGATTCAGGGCTAAGTTTGCTGTCAGTTCTTGAGTTCTTAGAAGATGTCAGAAGCTATGCTTTAAGTGGTATTTATATTACATAATACCACTTATATAATATTTATAATATAATACCAATTATATAATATTTATATTATATAATACCACTTAAAGCAGATATTTATATTATATAATATCACTTAAAGCAGGTATTTATTATATATAGTACCACTTTGATGCTAAAGCTGAAACTCCAGTACTTTGGCCACCTCATGTGAAGAGTGGACTCCTTGGAAAAGACTCTGATGCTGGGAGGGATTGGGGGCAGGAGGAGAAGGGGATGACAGAGGATGAGATGGCTGGATGGCATCACTGACTCGATGGACGTGAGTCTCAGTGAACTCCGGAGCTGGTGATGGACAGGGAGGCCTGGCGTGCTGAGATTCATGGGGTCGCAAAGAGTTGGACACGACTGAGCAACTGAACTGAATTGAACTGAAAGCAGATATTTATATTATATAATACCACTTAAAGCAGGTATTTATTATATATAATACCCCTTAAAGCCTAGCTTCTGGCATCACTAAGAACTCAATAACTGACAACAAACTTAGCCCTGAATCATCAATTAATATTTAAGATTGTAAATTATTTTTTCAAATTTAAAATTATTTTATATACTTCTGATCTGAAAAAAAAAAAAAACAGCTTGAACATGTGGAAATTCATGTTTCATGTACTGTTGAAGCCTGGCTTGGAGAATTTTGAACATTATTTTACTAGCATGTGAGATGAGTACAATTGTGTGGTAGTTTGAGCATTTTTTGTCATTGCCTTTCTTTGGGATTGGAATTAAAACTGACCTTTTCCAATCCTCTGGCCACTGTTGAGTTTTCCAAATTTGCTGGCATATTGAGTGCAGCACTTTCACAGCATTATCTTTTAGGATTTGAAATAGCTCAACTGGAATTCCATCACCTCCACTAGCTTTGTTCGTAGTGATGCTTCCTAAGGCACACGACTTCACATTCCAGGATGTCTGGTTCTAAGTGAGTGATCATACCATGGTGATTATCTGGGTCATGAAGATCTTTTCTGTATAGTTCTTCTGTGTATTCTTGCCACCTCTTCTTTATATTTTTGCTTCTGTTAGGTCCATACCATTTCTGTCTTTTATTGAGTCCATCTTTGCATTAAACATTCCCTTGGTATCTCTTATTTTCTTGAAGAGATCTCTAGTCTTTCCCATTCTATTGTTTTCCTCTACTTCTTTGCCTTGATCATTGAGTAAGGCTTTCTATCTCTCTTCACTATTCTTTGGAACTCTGAATTCAGATGGGTATATATTTCCTTTTCTCCTGGCCTTTCACTTCTCTGCTTTTCATAGCTGTTTGGAGGCCTCCTCAGACAACCATTTTGCCTTTTTCCATTTCTTTTTCTTGGGGATGGTGTTGATCACTGCCTCCTATACTATGTCACGAACCTCTGTCCATAGTTCTTCAGGCACTCTGTCTACCAGATCTAGCCCCTTAAATCTATTTTTCACTTCCACTGTATAATCATAAGCGATTTGATTTAGGTCATATCTGAATAGTCTAGTGGTTTTCCCTACTTTCTTCAACTGAAGTCTGAATTTGGCAATAAGGAGTTCATGATTTGAGGCAAAGTCAGCTCCTGGTCTTGTTTTTGTTGACTCTATAGAGCTTTTCCATCCTTGGCTGCAAAGAAGACAAGCAATCTGATTTCAGTATTGACAATCTGGTAATTTCCATGTGTAGAGTCTTTTCTTGTGTTGTTGGAAGAGGGTGTTTGCTACAACTAGGGTGTTCTTTTGGTAATACTCTATTAACCTTTGCCCTGCTACATTCTGTACTCCAAGGCCAAATTTGCCTTGGATAACCACAAACTGTGGAAAATTCTTAAAGAGATATAAATATCAAGCCACCTGACCTGACTCTTGAGAAATCTGTATGCAGGTCAGGAAGCAACAGTTAGAACTGGACATGGAAAAACAGACTGGTTCCAAATAGGCAAAGGAGTAAGTCAAGGCTGTATATTGTCACCCTGCTTATTTAACTTATATGCAGAGTACATCATGAGAAACACTGGGCTGGATGAAGCACAAACTGGAATCAAGATTGCTGAGAGAAATATCAATAATCCCAGATATGCAGATGACACCATCCTTATGACAGAAAGTGAAGAAGAATTGAAGTGCTTCTTGATCAAAGTGAAAGAGGAGAGTGAAAAATTTGGCTTAAACTCAACATTCAGAAAACTAAGATCATGGCATCTGGTCTGATCACTTCAAAGCAAATAGACACAGAAACAGTGGAAACAGTAGCAGATTTTATTTTGGGTGGGGGGAGGGCTCCAAAATTACTACAGATGGTAATTGCAGCCATGAAATTAAAAGGTGCTTCCTCCTTGGAAGAAAAATTATGACCAAACTAGACAGCATATTAAAAAGCAGAGGCATTACTTTCCCAACAAAGGTCCATCTAGTCAAAGCTATTGTTATTACATTAGTCATGTATGGATGTGAAAGTTGGACTATAAAGAAAGCTGAGTGCCAAAGAATTGATGCTTTTGGGCTGTGGTGTTGGAGAAGACTCTTGAGAGTCCCTTGGACTGCAAGGAGATCCAACCAGTCTATCCTAAAGGAAATCAGTCCTCAATATTCATTGGAAGGACTGATGCTGAAATGTCGATACTTTGGCTACCTGATGTGAAGAGCTGACTCATTAGAAAAGACCCTGATGCTGGGAAAGATTGAAGGCAGGAGGAGAAGGGGATGGTTGGATGGAAACACTGACTCAATGGACATAAGTTTGAGTAAAGTCCGGGAATTGCTGATGGACAGTGATGCCTGGTGTGCTGCAGTCCACGGGGTCGCAAAGAGTCAGACAGGACTGAGTGACTGAATTGAAATGAGCTGATCTGAGAAAATATAAAACTGTGATTTAATGCAATACATTTTTATCAGTTTAAAATAAATAGATTTTATTTTTCCTCTCATTTCTGGTACTGTCAATCGTAAAGGAAATCAACCTTGAATATTCATTGGAACGACTGATGCTGAAGCTGAAACTCCAATATTTTGATCACCTGATGTGAATAGGTGACTCACTGAAAAAGACCCTGCTGCTGGGAAAGGCTGAGGGCATGAGAAGGAGACCGAGGTTAAGATGGTTGGATGTCATCATTGACTCGATGGATATGAATTTGAGCAAACTCTGGGAAAATGTGACAGACAAGGAATCTTGGTGTGCTGCAGTCCATGGGGTCGTAGGAAGTTGGACACGACTGAGTGACTGAACAACAACAAGTCTAAGGGAGTAAAATGTAAATAGTATAATGAAGATGCCCATACATACAATCATTCTCATGATATTAAAGCATAACAGATATGTGAGCAAATGATGATAGTTTTAACTGTTACTAACAACTGTTGGCAGATTATCATAAATGAATATATTTTAGAGAGTCTAACAGTTAAAATAATAAAATATTTCTATTTCATATTATCCTCAGTATATTGTACATGAAAAAGAAAGATCCTAGGGAAGTCCCATCTGTAGTAAAGGAAGAATAAAACAAAACTGTTTACTATGTATACTTAATACAAAAAGCTTACAAACATTGGTTTCAGCTCCATTTACTGCATGTACTAATTAGTTTTTATGTTTGTCTTACAGAAATATAGAACTTTTCCTGTTACATTAATATAAAACTTTTATTTCATGTGTTCATAAAAACTATTGAAAAACCACTTTTTCCTGTATTATCCACCTTATTAAGTTTATTTTATGCATTATGGTACACTCCTGAATAGAACTTAATAATTTACAGAATTTGTCAAACCAACCAGGCTTCAGAAAATTAAAACATTTTTGCCTGAGTTTTAATGGGAAATAATATGAACTTTTGGAAATGTATCTAGAGAATGCAACCTGTAATAAAAAAGTAAATAACTGTATACATGAAATTGTGCTTAGAAAAAGGAGTATTGATTTTAGCTTCCAAATGTAAGCATCTACTCTTCTTCACCTTTTCTTAATTTAGGTAAATCTTAAACTTTCAATTAAAAATGATTATTATTCTAGTATCAACAACTCATTCTAACTAATAGCTTTTGACAAATAGCTATCCAGTTATGACTATTGAATCATCTGTACAAATAAAGTTTTCATTTATTTAAGTTTTTGAAATCAACATTGAATATATTTTATAGGTATTCAAAATGCTCTGACTCTCACTTGAATAAGATTCCTCTAATGCAAAACCCATCCTTTATTTTTATCATATTTCACACTAACAGTGGTGGGGACATGAAAGACATTCAGAATGTCACATAGAGAGAAGTTACAAGTACTTAAAAAAAAAAAAATTCAAACACGTAAGCTGAAATAAGTAACATACCTGAGTAATGCACTCTTTAGTTAATGTGTATTTTCTTAAATAATAAGCACTAATTTTGGAAAATGGGCTCTCCTAGTTGATGACTCATTTTGTAATAGAACCATAAATTGAACTGTAGACTTTAGAACCATAAATAAGGACTAACTTCTCTTCATCAGAGTCATAAATATTTAACATATTTTTATTGCTGGCTTTGCAAATGAATGTTGATTGGTAATTAAATAAGAATACAAGTAGAAAAGAATAAAGAGTAACACTGATACATGTTTTTAGCTGAAAAGAATAAAATGTATATTTTAAAAATGGTGTTGGATGCCAAAATATTAAACTAAACCAATTATATCTTAATGGAGCACCTGAGAATCTCTCTCGCTTTCTTTTTTTGAAGTACAGAAGCTTCATGAAATCTTTTAATTAAAAAAAAAATATTTGAACTTTCTAGAACACACTGACATTTTAAAAAGACACAGAAAACTACAGAATGAGAAAAAAAAGAAATAAAAAAAGAAAAGAAGCAAACAGGAGGACAAAAGTATACTTAAGGATTAGACAAAACCTTGAAGGAATGCAGTTATTGCAGGATTAATGTATGAGTATAAAGGATATCAAATTTCTTTGATAATGTTAGAGTAAGCAAAACTGAGTTGTTCATAACAATGTACCTAAAGAGAGAAATAATTACGAAAAATTGTCACTAGGTTACAGATCAATAAAATACATCATTTAAAAAATAAGTTGCATGTCATCTTATCTTAACAGTATGAAATATTGTTACATCAAAGGTAAAATATGATGTGTAAATTAGATACATAGATATATAAATTAGTAGCATGTTATATATACAGTTTTAAACTATTCTAGCATACATCAGGTAATGGAATTTTCAGATAAAATATATTTTTATTTTATTTGGCAGCACTGCATGGCTTGCGGAATTTAGTTGTCCACCAGGGATTGAATCCAGGCTCTGACAGTGAATGCACTGAGTCCTAACCACTGGACTTCCAGGGAATTCTTATATATTTTAAAAATATTTAAATTAAAAATATATAACTATATGCTTTTTCATTAATTTTAAAAAAGCTTATTACTATCCATTAATGATAGCAGAAAGCTTTGATTGAGACTTCAGAACGTTTCTATTCCAAGGTAGTCTATTTTAAAAACCACTTATATAAATTAAAATCCTGCAAATGTAAATGTTGTTAATTCTGGTTTTGTTGCAAGAAAGGGGATCTCTTTCAAGGCCCAAAGTGTGTTCTTGTTTAACATTCAGAAATGAATTGTCCAAGGAGACATATACTGACAAAGCAAGAGACAATTTTGGAAAAGGTCACACGTGTGGAGAACAGTAGGGTTAGGGAACCCAGGAGAACTGCTTTGCCATGTGGGTCCCAGTCTCAGGTTTTATGGTGACAGGATTAGTTTCCTGGTTGTCTTTCACCAATCACTGTGATTCAGAGTCCTTCCTCTTGGTGCATGCTTTGCTCAGTCATGATGGATGCCGGCGAAAAGTATTCTGAAAGGTGGTAGGACAAAAGGTGTCGCCTTTTGACCTTTCCCAAACTCTTCTGGTTAGTGATGTCTTATTTGTTCCATGTTCCTTATCAGGACCTCCTGTTGTAAAAATAACTCAGGCAGATAGTTACTATGGTGCCTGGCCAGGATGAGTGGTTTCAATCAGTGTGCTTCCCGTAACAGTTTTTTCACTGTTTGAGCTTCTCAGAAGGCTCAGTGGTAAAGGATCCACCTACCAATGCAGAAGCTGCAAGAAGCACAAGCACAGGTTTGATCTCTGGGTCAGAAAGATCCCCTGGAAGAGGAATGGCAACCCACTCCAGTGTTCTTGCCTGGAGAATCCCATGGACAGAGGAGCTTGGTAGGCTACAGTCCATGGGGTTGTAAAGAGTCAACAACACTGAGCTTGCAAACATGCAAATCTAAGCATAGCCAACATTCTTAAAAAACAAATTAACAACATCAACTTATATGTTTTGGAAAAAATACCAATCATTCATATAAAATTCTTAATATTATTCTTTCTTATACTTTTACAAATTATGCTTAATCAGATTTTATCCAGAATAGAATTTGACTGTATGTCTATTGGGCCTAGTGTAAGACTAAGAAACATCTGCCAGGCAAGACTAAAAAAAATATTGCTTTCTTGTAGAATAAACTGAAAATTTTAAATATTATGTTCTTGTATATAGTCCTTATCATATTACACTTTTGTTTTCTTACTTTCATATTCTAGCCCTCACTACTATTTGTAACACATATGTACATATAAACACAAACCTATACTTTTACTTCCACTAAAACATAGTTTTCATTTGCAAATCATAGAGGGTCACACAACTATTAGATTTAAACTGAATCTTACCCACCCTTGAGTCAAGATCAATCCCTATTTTATTAAGGTGAGTAGGCACTATGTTCTCTGATTTGCAGAGGTGTAGCTGATACTAACTGGAGAAAGATAATAATATCAAGAGCCTCCTAAAATCAGAGATGATGGGAAACTCTTAGAGAAATCAAAGAAAAGTAAGCTATTACTTTAAAAGAGCTACAATAAAGAGTACTAGCATACCTTTCCATATTGTCCTGTAAAATACATCTTTTGTATTATATTTGAAACTTGTACCAACTATACTGAAATGCAAAATGCATGTGAATATTGATGCCAGTGTAGTTTTTTGGTGTTAAACTGATTATAAAACAGGGGAAGATTAAATTTAGGTTAAATAAAAATGTATTATAAATCTTTGCTGTTTACTTCTTCTGATTAACCTCCTCAGTTCAGTCGCTCAGTCATATCTGACTGTTTGAGACCCTATGATGCAGCACACAGGGTTTTCCTGTCCCTCACCATCTTATAGAGTTTGTCCAAGTTCATGTCCATCACATTGACTATGACACCCAACCAGCTCATCCTCTGTCATCCCCTTCTTCCCCTGCCCTCAAGCATACCCAGCATCAGGGTCTTTTCCAGATTCAGTTCAGTTCAGTTACTCAGTCGTGTCCGAATCTTTGTGATCCCATGAACCACAGCACACCAGGCCTCCCTGTCCACCACCAACTCCCAGATTCCACCCAAACCCATGTCCATTGAGTAGGTGATGCCATCCAACCATCACATCCTCTGTCATCCCTTTCTCCTCCTGCCCCCAATCACTATCAGCATCAGGGTCTTTTCCAGTGAGTCAACTCTTAGTATGAGGTGGCCAAAGTATTGGAGTTTCAGCTTCAACACCAGTCCTTTCAATGAATACCCAGGACTGATCTCTTTTAGGATGGACTGGTTGGATTTCCTTGCAGTCCAAGGGACTCTCAAGAGTCTTCTCCGACACCACAGTTCAAAAGCATCAATTCTTCGGTGCCCAGCTTTCTTTATAGTCCAACTCTCACATCCATACATGACTACTGGAAGAAATATAGCCTTGACTAGATGGACCTTTGTTGACAAAGTAATGTCTTAGCTTTTTAATATGCTATCAAGGTTGGTCATAACTTTCCTTCCAAGGAGTAAGTGTCTTTTAATTTCATGGCTGCAATCACCATTTGCAGTGATTTTGGAGCCCAGAAAAACAAACACTGTTTCCCCATCTATTTGCCATGAAGTGATGGGGCCGGATGCCATGATCTTAGTTTTCTGAATGTTGAGCGTAAGCCAACTTTTTCACTCTCCTCTTTCACTTTCATCAAGAGGCTCTTTAGTTCTTCACTTTCTGCCATAAAGGTGGTGTCATCTGCATATCTGAGGTTATTTATATTTCTCCCTGCAATCTTGATTCCAACTTGTGCTTCCTCCAGCCCAACATTTCTCATGATGTACTCTCCATATACTTAAATAAGCAGGGTGACAATATACAGTCTTAATGTACTCCTTTTCCTATTTGGAACCAGTCTGTTGTTCCATGTCCAGTTCTAACTGTTACTTCCTGACCTGCATATAGGTTTCTCAAGAGGCAGGTGAGGTGGTCTGGTATTCCCATCTCTTTCAGAATTTTCCACAGTTTATTGTGATCCACACAGTCAAAGGCTTTGGCATAGTCAATAAAGCAGAAATAGATGTTTTTCTGGAACTCTCTTGCTTTTTTGTTGATCCAATAGATGTTGGCAATTTGATCTCTGGTTCCTCTGCCTTTTCTAAAGCCAGCTTGAACATCTAGAAGTTCACGGTTCATGTATTCCTGAAGCCTGGCTTGGAGAATTTTGAGCATTACTTTACTAGCATGTGAGATGAGTGCAATTGTGTGGTGGTTTGAGCATTCTTTGGCATTGCCTTTCTTTGAGATTGGAATGAAAACTGACCTTTTCCAGTCCTGTGGCCACCGCTGAGCTTTCCAAATTTGCTGGCATATTGAGTGCAGCACTTTCACAGCATCATCTTTCAGGATTTGAAATAGCTCAACTGGAATTCCATCACCTCCACTAGCTTTGTTCATAGTGATGCTTAGTGATGTTTCCTAAGGCTCACTTGACTTCACATTCCAGGATGTCTGGCTCTAGTTGAGTGTGAGTGATCACACCATCATGATTATCTGGGTCATGAATATCTTTTTTGTACAGTTCTTCTGTGCATTCTTGCCACCTCTTCTTAATATCTTCTGCTTCTCTTAGTTTCATACCATTTCTGTCCTTTATTGAGCCCATCTTTGCATGAAATGTTCCCTTTGTATCTGTAATTTTCTTGTAGAGATCTCTAGTCTTTCCCATTCTACTGTTTTCCTCTTTTTCTTTGCCTTGATCACTGAGGAAGGCTTTCTTATCTCCCCTTGCTCTTCTTTGGAACTCTGCATTCAAATGGGTATATCTTTCCTTTTCACCTTTGCTTTTTGCTTCTCTTCTTTTCACAACTATTTGTAAGGCCTCCTCAGACAGCCATTTTGCATTTCTTTTTCTTGGGGATGGTCTTGATTTTTGTCTCTTGTACAATGTCATGAACCTCCGTCCATAGTTATTCAGGCACTCTGTCTATCAGATCTAGTCCCTTAAATCAATTTCTCACTTTACTGTATAGTCTTAAGGAATTTGCTTTAGTTTTAACCTCCTACATTTGTTCAATTCATTTTCTTTATAAACTCTTCTGGACAATACTCCTTGTTTTCTGTCTTCACTGAAATTAGAGCTTTATAATCGATATAACCTCTTTCTAGGTCTATATGAGTTTTCCTATCATGTAAGTGAATATAGTTTATAATTATCATTGGGAAGTTTGTATTTTTATTGTGTATAATATGCCAGAGAAACCGTATGTAATTCAGTCATATTAAATTCTTTTGTTTAAAAATCCAAGCAAAACACTTGACTGTGTGTATATACGTACTGGCACACAGACACACAAAAGCGGCAGAAACAGCACTGATTTAAAAGTCAGAAGAACAAAGTTCTGTTTTTCTGTGCCGCTACATCTCTTCATGCCATAGTAGATGGAGAACCATATGATTTGATTTCCCTGGAATTCGTTTCTCTCAAATATTACAGAGGAAGGAGGAGTTGGTTTCTAATGTTTATTTGGTTTAGTTTCCCAGTTCATGTGAATTTTTTTTAGCAGACTTCAAACTCAAAACTTAGACATAATTACAGTGTTTTGTATTGAGACAGATACTATCAATGATCAATGCATTTTTAGAAAAGTTTAGTTTACGTCCTCTGATGTATTGAACTGGAAAAACTAAGGGTGATACAGTACACCTTTCACCTGTTTAAAAATGAACAAGGATGTAGAAAGACTATTTGTAATGAAAAATGCAGTGGATCAAATTCCATTAAAGTTTTAGTGTGACTTTTATCTAAGGTGACAATGAGCTGACCTTATGAGCTCATCGCTGGGGAGCTAGGCTTAGAGACAACTTCAAGGTCATCACTTTCAAGTAAGATCTATGGCTAACACTGTTTTCTGATGAAGAATGAGCAACTGTGAACTTTTTGGGCATACGTTTTCTTGTACCACAGTAAGATACATAATGTGAAAGAAGTCATATAGATATAATTTATGCATGTGTTAATCATGATCAGCCTTTTTTATTCTTTAACCTTGAGCTATAACTAAGATACTTCAAGCATAATTTTGCTGGGAAATAGGCTTATATATTACCTTTTTAAAGTGAGGTTTTATCCTCTGGCATCATTTAAGCTACCTCTGAAATAGTGTTTTCTTACCCAATTATAACACAGATAAAAATATATTTTTTAATTTATGTTTATTTAGTATTTGAATTTTTTGTTGCTTAAGGCTTGTGCCATACATTGTCAGAATTGACTGTGTTTGTGTGACATTTGGATGGATCAGTAATAAATCTCCTGTACCCAAATATGCCCCTTTTATCTGCTTGCTGAATCTTTCACTCTATCATTATTTGTGTTTCGCTCTACCATTAGGAGGGCTTCCCTGGTAGATTGGATGGTAAAGAATATGCCTGCAATGAAGGAGACCTGGGTTTCATCCCTGAATTGGGAAGATTCCCTGGAGGAAGGAATGTCAACCCACTCCAGTATTCTTGCATGGAGAATCCCCACAGACAGAGGTGTCCATGGTGTCACAAAGAGCTGGACATAACTGATCAACTAAGCACAGCTACCATTAGGGAGAAATATTAAAGTATGTTACTGGAAGAGATGGCACCTTGCCTAAAATCAAGTTTTCTAATACACATGTATCCATATTAAAACCTGGAAAGCAATGATTTGCTTTTTAAAGTCTATAACCAATAGTCTTATGTTGTTTCTCTTTCACTCCCTTTCACCTCTATTTGTCTTTATTTCTATTCCCTCTTCTATATGTCCTTCTCTTATTTTTCCTCTATTTTTTTTTATGCTTCTATTTTTTTATGCTTCTGTGTAGCCACTCTATTCCACTTTACTAGTTAGTATCAAATGCCGTCACTTTGAATGCCCAAGTAGCAATTTAAAATATTATAATTTCCCCCAAAGACCAGTAGGCATACACTTGTAGTTGCACATGTTGGGTTTGATAATCATTTCAAAAGGAAGAACATATACCATGAGGAGTCACAGCATGAGGGTGTTAGAAAAAATCCATCATAAAATTTTGGGCTTATATTAGGTATATGTAAGGTGAGTTCAAGGAAGCAGGAAATCAAACAAAAACACATGTATACCTGTGGCGGATTCATTTTGATATTTGGCAAAACTAATACAGTTATGTAAAGTTTAAAAATAAAATAAAATTAAAAAAAAAAAAAAAACAATCCGTTTTACTCTGGGTGTTTTCAGGAAGCAGGGGCAATTGATTCCTACTTAGGCTACCTAGATGGAAGCAAGACCAGAGAGAAGCAAAATGGTAATTAGAATAGAAGCATCTGCCACTTCCCTTAGCCAGGATAGGAGTATGTCTGGTCTTTTTGTGGATTAGACATTATTTATGTATTCATATTTATAGACGTTATTCTATTTGATCAGGATTACAGAGTGGTCTTATTTTCTTTGACTCTCTCACGGTCACTGATTAACACTATCTGATGCTAATATTCTGTGAATTTGCTTATTTTTTTATTGAATAACACCATAGTCCACCCCGGCTTTCAAGGGGTGTTTTTACTTTATCTTTACCAAGCTATGAGTCTCAAGCAGTCCCTTTCCTGAGTCTAGGGGTTAAAAGTATGTGCTCTTGAACCACACTGCTGGGTTTGATTGACTACTGCATTTGTCATTTACTAACTATATTACAGAATACCTACTTCATTTAACTGTACTTTATCTACTTCCACTGAAAAATGGACATAGCAGTCTCTCCCTTATGGTGTTATGAGGGTTAAATTGGTTAATACATGTGAAATAGGGAGAACACTGCTTATCACACAGTCGTGTTGTAGAAATGTTAGCTAATAGTATTTCATCAGCTTTCCTTTCCACAGATAAGTACTGGAACATCCCCCAAAAATGTTCATATCATGATTAAATCTTTTGCACTATCACTATTATCTTTATAACCTCTTTATACACCCAATTTTAGATATGTTTAAGCTCTAGTAACCCTCTAGAAACACCTGTGTTCTGGCTCCTTCAGGTGAGCCTTTCATCTCAGATTCACCACTTCCTTGAACTTCACCATCTCCTTAACAGTGGTCACTGCCTTGGCCCAAAGTGGCTTACAAGTATCTGCAACTGAGGGCAAGTACCATAAACTCCCACCAATCACATTTGGGTCCCATCTTTCCTGTCTAATAACTAACCTTTTCCTTTTACTGATTAGAATGTTAGTACATTATATAAAAATTTTACATTATGGCTTTACAGCAGTTTAGGACTGCTCTAAAAGTAAGAAGTAATATTTGTCTTACATTTATGGCAGGATAATTTTGAAAGATTTTCATTTTGCAACAGCTTATGTACTTTTTTCTCAGTTTTCCTTTTTAGGTAGAGAAACTTTGCAATTTCCTACTTTGGTGACATTAGTAAGGTGAGAAGCAGCTGCAACATTTGGTCAAAACTCTTCCTGACTTTGCTTAAAGCATAAACCAACTGATTTGATTGTGCAGCTGCTGATGTGGTAGAAAAGAACCACTGACGAAGTTCATTATGTGTAGGAATGGTGTCATGAAGTGAGAGACTGAGGAATATGTGTTAATTCTCTGAACAATGGGAACACACAACAGTATTCTAGGAGAGTGTCCCAAGGAGGTGGTATGTACCATCTATAACAAAGACTGAACTCACACATAACACCAAAGAAGTAGAACTTTTAGACCTAAAACAACTGGGAAAAAGGGCATCTCAGTCATAAACCCTAGAATATAAGGCATTAAAACAGAAGCCCCACGAGGGTAGGCCCTTTACTTTCTTGTTGAGTGAGGATTATATGTTCAAAAGGAAAACAGTTCCCAGCACTACTTCTAACATATATTTTAGTCAGTAAGTTAATGAATGATTGATTATATCTCCAGAACTTTTGTACAGATTGACTGGAATTAGGGGAGACCACTTGTTGACAGGCAGGATGCCTATCCTACTAGGAATCTGGTTCAATAAGACACACACCTCACCCAGAAATTCATTATTTCATGGCTGTCTTGGAATCAGGTTTAGAAATCTATCCTCCAGAGATGTATGTGTGTGTATATGTGTGTGTGTGTGTGTGTGTGTGTGTGTTCATCTCCCCAGAATAATAACTACAAAATGATGGTCATATGAAAATCCTCCCTGATTTTAAATTGTACCTTCCCAAACACTGCAACAATAATGGTAGCAGCACTGATACTAGTATAATTTCAACTTTCAGTGCATTTTACTACAGTTGTATCCTTTGCTGTAAGTTATGTAGTCATTAACTCTGTCATGAAAATAAAGCCTATTCTTTTTAAAAATTTTAGGTTGTGACAGCCTGACTAATGGCATTTTCCTGATTAGGTCATGCTTTCTTACACCTCTGTGCCTTTGCACAAACTGCTCTCTAGGCTTTAATGCCCTCTCACCATCTGTACTTGGCTAACTTCCAACTCACAGTTCATGAGTTTGCTTAGGCATTCTACACCCAAGAAGCTTTTAGAAAATAATTTTCAGTAGAAGAAAGAGGCTGTGAACACATTGATGAGTGACCTAAACTAGATATGAGGAAAAAAAAGGAAGAGAAAAGAGGGATTTGACATAATTATTAAAATGTTTTGTTCATAATTTTGCCTAGACTGATGTATATTTTTAGCATTGTATAGTATATTTAATTCATATTTAACCACATAATTTAAGTGTGTTCCCTGATATTATATATAGATGCTAATGTTCAGATTTCATTTCTTGAGATCTTCAAATTACAAAAGAAACTCATTTTTAAAGTAATTACTAATAATGTCCTGAAAATGTGACTGTCAAGAGGAAATTGTGTATCTATCTATATATATAGTCTAATTATCACATTAAAAATAAAATCAAAACTATATAATGAAGATTAGCTCCAAAAAGAGCACAAAATTTAGCATCTGTGCCAATACTTCATATTTAGTGCTCTTTATCTTCTATTAACACTATTATTTTGTTCTTTAAAATAATGACACTATAAGTAAAATTTAACATTTGATGAACTTCCTAGGATTTGTTAGTATTAACTCTCTCCAGGTAGTTGAAAATACTGTAATATAGAAATGGTCCTTATAATATGTTATCACTATAATTTAGTATACATGCTTATACTAATAACTATATATCTATTTATTCATGTAAATAATAATATCTTTTTTGGGGTAGATATTGTTACAATTTTTAGAGCAGTATTCCACACATAACTATTGCCTTTCCTTTGAATGCATTTTCAATCCTTATTTCATTATGCAGGCTATCATTAACCACAAAGGTAAATTTTTTCAAAAGGAAAAATTAAAATTCTCCCAATGTGAGCATTGGAAGGTTTAAATGCATTCAATTCTGAGATCCACAATGACAAACCAAGTTCTAGTAGTAAAGTGATGTCAAAGACAAATATTATATGATGTTATTTATATGTGGAATCTAAAATAAGACACAAATGAACTTATCTGCAAACAGAAAGACTCACAGAGAAGAGGGGTTAAGGATGAATGGATTAGGAATTTTAGATAATCAGATGCAACTAATTTATATAGAATGGGTAAAAAACAAGGCCCTACTGTATAGCACAGGGAACTGTTTTCAATACCTTGTGAAAAATTATAATGGAAAAGATTATAAAAAGAACATGTGCACATCACTTTGCTATACATAAGAAATTAACACATTGCAAATAACCTTTACTTAAAAAGAAAAGAAGTAGATTATTTGGTTAGTGTCTATATATACTTCCATATCATAAGAATTACTAAATTCCAGTTTTAAATAGTAGTCAATGTTGGTGTTTAATTTCATGAATCAACTCGTATGGGCCATGGTCAAACTTTATTCTGGATATTTCTGTGAAGATGATTTTTGGAAAGCATAATTATCCTTTAGGATAATGTGGGTGGATTCACCCAATCAGCAGAAGGCCTTAATAGAAAATCACTGACCCTCTCCAAACAGGAAAGAATTCTACTAACAGAATAACTTTGGACTTGGCACTACAACGCTTCCCTAAGCATCCAGACTTCTGGTCTACCTACTGATTGGTTGATTTGGACTTGAAAAATTTCTGTATATGTGTGAGCTAATTACCCCAAATAAATATATTTTCCTCACTCCTTGTCTATCTTTCTGTATGTATGTATTTGTGTTTTCAGATGGATTGGTAGGGATTTGAACAATGGTTATCAGAACACTAGGCAGAGGAGAAAGGAAAATACAGGGAGCTGGATATTTTCAAAATCTCAATGCCCAAATAGAACTGAAGTAATTAAATAATAGAGTGTTATCCTTGGCCACAAAAACCTATTAACTTATGTGATACAGTTTAAACTGTAGCCTGGGAAACCAACCAGTATAATTATTATTGCATTTCTATGGAAACACTAATTTTCTCTCCCCAGAAAACAACTTTACAAGAAAACTTTAAAAATTCAGTCTGTTTGTCAACTGGGGATTCATGAATAATTTTGGATTTGTGTAAGGACTGAACTGAACTGAAGGATAATGTACAATCATTTACCTCAAATTGAAAATTGTGCATATTTTTCCTAAATTTTTATGCATTTGGAACTAAAGTTGTATACTTTACTTACATTCATTCTTGATTCTTTCTTCTCTATCAAATTTTATTAAATATACAATATGCTCTATGTTCATTGCATTGCTGTCAGCACAAACGAACACAAAAGGGGAAAACATACAAAACACTAACTCAAAGTTAAACTGTAGCTGAACTTGCAAAGAGCAAACCAGCCTGGAAACATTTATAGAAAACATAATTAAACCCTATATTGTAATTTAGAGAACCTAAGGTTTTTGCCATGAGTCTGTAGTATTGACAGAGAAATGTTCAGGAATTAAAAATTTTAGAATGTCTTTCATTTTAAAACCAGCTTCTTAAAATTCAGGTAGATATCCAAGCAAAAGATCTATGTGTACCCATAGAATTAATATTGGACACTGTCAGAAGTTCTATAATAACTTCATTGTAAGCTTATTCATGGTTGACTGGAAATTATTTTAATTGTGGCATGATGGTACTACCAAGTTTTTTTTTATTATTATTATCTTGGAAAAAACACATTTAAATTAATGTGAAATATTGGAAATTATATCAGGGTACCACTGGAGGCAGAGAAATAATCTAGAATAAAATTGCCTATTGACTCTTTCTGGTAGACAGCATAGGCTAAGAAGGGCACAAAGGACTTATGACTAGGTCAACTCCTAACTCATTTCACTCCAGAATTATAATTTTAAAATAAATAAATAAATTAGAGGTATAGCTAGACTTACATGATATCATGTATCTTAGCATAACTTTTTTCAGTTAACTCCAGTGTATTCTAGGAAAGGGTCTCAGAAGGGAAAATAGTAGAGAGCTGTGAGAAATAAATGTTGGAATTGTTTTTTGTTTGTTTTGCTACATTTATCATAAGAATATTTATTCAAGTGGAACCCAGAAGTCTTTCCAAATAGTTTTTTATACTGACAGGTAATTGACTTCAACTGGAAGGGAAAATAACTGGCAAAATTCTAGGTAAAGGAGGTTGAATGTCTGCAGTATAACCTGATCACTGGTGTTATTTGGAACTTCTGAACTATAACAGTCTTCTGCAACTCAACAAAATGCAGTTGAAATTAATAAGGTACCAAAGAAATGCATGTTCAGCAGCTTAATTAACTTAAAGTGGATGAATCAAATCCCAAATAAAGAGCAGATGCTCCAGTATGCCTAGGGATGAATATATTATAGATTCTGAAAAATGATCACACTTTCACATTTCTAAATGTCCAAGGAACTGAAAATCAAGGTAGCTCAAGTATGACAATAGTTTTTATTTTAGGTTCATCTTTAGGATAATTTTTTTCAAAGACAATATTTTAAAACATACTTATAATTTTCTACTATGTTGAATATCATATTTTCCAGGGCATAGTATAGATTTCAGAATCATTGCTGTTGTGTTTAGTTGTGTCCAACTCTTTGAAATCCCCTGGACTGTAGCTTGCCAGGCTCCTCTGTCTATGGAATTTTTCAGGCAAGAATACTGGAGTGGGTTGCTGTTTTCTACTCCAGGGGATTCTCTTGATCCAGGGATCAAGCCCACATTTTCTGCATTGGTAGATGAATTATTTAACAGTACTATTACTTGAAAAATTTATTTATATTATAAATATTCTGCTGCTAAAATGTTTAATATAAAATCAGATAATATGACATTCATATTATTCTAAGGTATTATTTCTAGATTTAGTGGAATTTGAACTATGTTAACTGAAGCATCACTGCCTTCATGTCATAGACTCTTGAATCTAGTACATTTTTTCACTTTCAATAAATGTCAGTAACCTGAATTTACAGCTCTTTAAGAGTTTAATTTGATTTCTACAAGTCAAAAAAAAAAAAAGATGCAGATGTGAAGTTAATCTCAAAAAGAAGATTGAACAAAGCAGTTCCATAATGCAAAAACAGTACTCTCTCCACAGGCTTTATAACTAAAATGTATTAATAAATTGCAGCAACAGTCATATCAAAATTTATGTTATGTGTATTTTCTACCTTTCATTACTTCAAGGTAGGTATGGTCAATATCCAAATCAGATTGATTATGATCTTTGCAGCTGAAGATGGAGTACAGTCAGCAAAAACAAAACCTGGAGCTAACTGTGGCTCAGATTATGAGCTCCTTTTTGCAAAATTCAGGCTTAATTTGAAGAAATTTGGAAAAACCACTGGGCCATCCATGTATGACCTAAATCACATCTTTATGATTATACCATGGGCTTCTCTGATAGCTCAGTTGGTAAAGAATCCACCTGCAATGCAGGAGACCTTGGTTTGATTCCTGGGTTGGGAAGATCCCTGGAGAAGGGATAGGGTATCCACTCCAGTATTCTTGGGCTTCCCTTGTGGCTCAGCTGGTAAAGAATCTGCCTGCAATGTGGGAGACATGTGCTTGATCCTTGGGTTGGGGAGATCCCCTGGAAAAGGGAAAGGACCTAAATCACATCCCTTATGATTATACCAGTGGAGGTGATGATAGATTCAAGGGATTAGATATGGTAGATAGAGTTCCTGAAGAAATATAGATGGTGGTTCATAACATTGCATGAGAGGCACTAACAAAAACCATTCCAAAGAAAAGGAAATGAAAGAAGGCAAAGTGACTGTCTGAAAAGGCTGTAAAAATAGCTGAGGAAAGAAGAGAAACAAAAAGCAAGGGAGAAAGGGAAGGATATACACCATTGAATGTAGAGTTACAGAGAATTACAAAGAAAGACAAGAATATCTTAAATAAGAATGGAGGAAGTAGAGAAGACAATGCAAAGAAACAGAGGGGAAAATAGAATATGAAAGACTAGAGATCTCTTTAAGAAAACCAGAGAAATGAAGGAAACTTCACATAAGGATGGGCATGATAAAGGACAGAAACAATAGGGACCTAGCAGAAGCAGAAGACATTAAGAAGAGGTGGCAAGAATACACAGAAGTATCATGCAAAAAAAGGTCTTAATGACCCAGATAACCATGGTGGTCTGGTCACTCACCTACACCCAGACATCCTGGTGTGTGAAATCAAGTGGACTTTAGGAAGTATTACTGCAATCAAAGCTAGTGGAAATGATGGAATTCCCTCTGAGCTATTTCAAACCTTGGACTATGCTACATTTAATATGTCAGCAAATCTGGTAAACTCAACAGTGGCCACAGGATTGGAAAAGGTCAGTTTTTATTCCAATCCCTAAGAAGAACAATGCCAAATACTGTTCAAATTACTGTACCATTGCACTTAACTCATATAATATTAATACTAAGGTTATGCTCAAAATCCTTCAAGCTAGGCCTCAGCAGTATATTAACTGAAAACATCCAGATATACAAGCTCTATTTAGAAAAAGCAAAGGAACCAGAGATCAAATTGCCAACATTTCTTGGATCATAGTGAAAGCAAGGGAATTCCAGGAAAATATCTATTTCTGCTTATTGACTACTATAAATCCTTTGATTGTGTGGGTCACAACAAACTGGAAAATTCTTAAAGAGATGAAAATACCAGACACCTTACCTGCCTCCTAAAAAACCTATATTCAGGTCAAGAAGTGACAGTTAGAACTGGACATGGAACAACGAAGTGTTTCAAAATTGGAAAAGGAGCATGGTAAATCTATATGTTGTTATCTTGATTACACAACTTATATGCAGATTTCATCATGTGAAAGGGTGGGCTGGTTGGCTCACAAGCTGGAATCAAGATTGCTGGGAGAAATGTCAGCAACCTCAGGTACCAGTCTAATGGCAGAAAATGAAGAGGACCTAAAAACCTCTTGATGAGGGTGAAAAAGGAGAGTGAAAAACATGCATTAAAAAAAAAAAAACCTCAACAAGAAAAAAACTAATATCATGGCATTCAGTCTCACTACTTCATGACAAATAGAAGGGAAAAAAGTGGAAGGAGTGACAGAATTTATAAGAAAATAAATTTTGGGCTCCAAAATCACTGCAGATGGTGACTGCAGCCATGAAATTAAAAGACATCGTTCCTTAGAAGGAAAAAGCAGAGACATAACTTTGCCAACAAAGGTCCATATAGTCAAAGCTATGGCTTTTCCAATAGTCATGTATGGATGTGAGAGTTAGACCATAAAGAAAACTGAATGCCAAAGAACCGATACTTTCAAACTGTGGTGCTGGAGAAGACTCTAGAGAGTCCCTTGGATTGCAAGGAGATCAAACCAGTCAGTCCTAAAGGAAATCAGTCCTGAATATTCATTGGAAAGATTGATGCCAAAGCTGAAGCTCCAAAACTCTGGCCACCTCATGCAAAGAACTGACTCACTGGAGGAGACCCTGATGCTGGGAAAGATTGAAGGCAAAAGAAGAAGGTGGTGGCCAGAAGATGAATTGATTAGACAGCATCATTGACTCAATGGACATGAATTTGAGCAAACTCTAGGAGACAGTGTAATACAGAGGAGCCTTGTGTGCTGCAGTCCTGGAGTCACAAAGAGTCGGAGACAATGACTGATCAACAGCACACTTTCCTCTGTAATATGAAGTATGTGTAAGTGTGTGTGTGTGTGTGTGTGTGTGTGTGTGTGCGCGCGCTCAGTAGTGTCCAACTTTTTGCAACGCCATGGACCTTAGTCTACCAAATTCCTCTGTCTATGGATTTTTTCAGGCTAGATTACTGGCGTGGATTGACATTTCCTACCCCAGGAGATCATCCTGAACCAGAGATCAAACCCCCATCTCTTGTATCTCCTATATTGGCAGGAGGATTCATTACCACCATACCATCTGGTAAGCCCTTTCCTTAAGTGTAATTGCTAGCAAATACTAATGTTAAGAGGTGAAATTTATTATATACTACCAAATTTGAGGCATAGTTCTATAGACCTTACAACATAAATGTTATCAGTGCTGTTTTCCAGCAGTGAAAGGGAGGTAGAGAGAGATCCTATAACATGTTCATGATTGCAAAATTCTAAGTCTAGAGCTGGAAAAGATTCTTCTGCAGACATCTTCACTACTCTCCTCAATTATTGTTCTAAATTCTTTGGGCTCCAGACTTCATTAATAGTTTGTAAAGATAGTATGTATATGATATTTCTAATATTCTTTAAGTTAAGCTGATAAGATAATGCAGTTTTATTTATATGAAGATCTACAGTTACCTGTCTAATCTAAAGTTAAGTCTAGACACCATTATTTATTAATTTTGTGGGTGATTTGCTTCATATGTCCCTGACTCTTATGTTCTAACTGGAAACTTATTATAACAATAATAATACTGAGAATAACACCAACTTGTAGAGTTATTTTGAGACTAATTACACACAATTCATGTAAAGTAATTTGCATGCTATTTTTAAAATTTGTGTATTTTCAGGGTTGAACAAAGTGGTTATTACATAGTAACCAGTCAACAAATACCACTGATATTAGTAAAAGTTCTAGTATTATTAGCAAATGACAAATACTATACTGAGTTCTTTAATAGAGAGATGAATATGATAGAATCAATGTTGAAAATAATTTAAAAAGACAGAAATAAATGAAGAATGAAAAGAACCTTCATTCATTTCTGATGGAAATACTGAATAGAAGAGCCCGTTTTGAAGACAGTTTTGAAATTTTTACACACTTTTTCATAGACTCAGTTATCCTGTCTATGGATACTGTGCTCTGCTTAGTTGCTCAGTCATGTCCAACTCTTTGTGATCCCATGGGCTGTAGCCCTCCAGGCTCCCCTGTCCATGGGGGTTCACCAAAGCAAGAATACTAGAGTGGGTTGCCATGTCCTCCTCCAGGGGATCTTCCCAAACCAGGATATTGATTCAAATAAATTGAAAACTCATATTCATACAAACATCTGCACATGGATGTTTGTAGCAGCTTTATTCAGAAGTTGAAAGCAAATCAAGAGGTCTATCAACAGGTGAATGACTGGACAAACTGACACTTTTAACAATGGAATAACTATTCAACAATGAAAAACATGGTGCATTAATTAATACAAAGCTATGGCTGAATCTAAATGCCTTTTGCCAAGTGGAAAAAAGCAGAACTCAAAAGAATATTGATTGTAATACTGCATTCTAATGTAACATGCTGGAAAGGCCAATCTATAGGAACAGTAAAAGATCAGTGGTTAACAGGATTTGGAAGAATGAAATGCAATCTTATGAAAAAGAGACATACAAAGAATATTTTAGGGTGATGTGCTTTATGATACTGGGGTACTGGGTACCTCATCCTATGTAGGTTTCCAAATCTAATATATATATATATATATTTTTTTTTTTCGCAAGCTGTAAACTTTAATGTAAGAAAACCAAAAAGAAAAAAATAATAAATAAAGCAGTCAACCAGAATGCCATGATGAAATACAAACTGTGAAGAATGAATCTAATCTGTATTACAAATATATCACATAACCTTACTGAAGAGGGTGAAGTGAATAAGAGCTGAACTGAGCTGATCTGTGTAACATAGGTAAACAATATTTTGACTGGAAACGTAAAGGTTAACAGCAAAAAGAACTATGCATAAACAACATGGTTTATTTGACTTTTTTCCCACAGAAGTATAGGTTAGCAATTTTGAAGCTATTAATATCTGTATTTAAGAGTTTAAAAATAAGTCATAAATGATAGATAATAAGAGGCTGGATATTTACTGTCAGATTTCCAGATAATATCAGTAGACAATGCACCTTCCAGAGTTGGGACTTAATCTTCTCTTACCCTTAAGTGGGGATAAATTTAGTGACTTGCTTTCAATAATAAGGTAGAAAAGGGAAAAATAAAACAGTAACTTTACAAGGGAGAAAGCTAGGACACACTAACTTAACTAAGTGATCAAAATTAAAATTATCAATAATGTTGTGTGTCTATTACTTACCTGTGCTATGACATGGTAAGAAGGGTATTCAACCTCTGTGACATTCTTTTCCCCAAACCATAATTCCAGTCCAATTATGAGAAAAACATAAGGTAAACGCAAAATATGACCCATTTTAGAAAATATGAGAGTCAATTCCTAGGCAGGTTGATAAGAAGTCCAGAGGAGATAGGCATCTGGAATTCTCAAGGAAGAGGAAAGGACACTTTTTTTTTTTTTTTTTTCCCCCTCTACATTCCTTAGTCTTAGTCACATTGGAGGTTTTTTGTTTTTTGTTTTTTTCTTTAAACCCAGAACTGATGATTACACAACAAACAACTCAGTTTAAACTCTGTAATAGGGATTATATAGAAACAATGTATCCTACTTGAGAACAGTTTCTCCTTCCTGAAAACCTTCTGCTGCTGCTGCTGCTGCTGCTGATAAGTCGCTTCAGTCGAGTCCGACTCTGTGCGACCCCAAAGACGGCAGCCCACCAGGCTCCCTGATCCCTGGGATTCTCCAGGCATGAACACTGGAGTGGGTTGCCATTGACTTCTCCAATGCATGAACGTGAAAAGTGAAAGTGAAGTCGCTCAATCGTCAGACTCTTAGCGACCCCATGGACTGCAGCCTACCAGGCTCCTCCGCCTTTGGGATTTTCCAGGCAAGAGGACTGGAGTGGGGTGCTATTGCCTTCTCTGAAAACCTTCTAACTAATCCTAATATCTTAGAATGTAGATTATGGGAGTGGGTCTGGAAGGATCTTTCTATTGTTAAATTCTAATCCTGTTATCTTAAAATGCAAATTGTGGGTTTGGGCTTGGTAAAATTTTTAAAACCTTGAGACATTCTTTTGATTTATTGTAATAACTAATTTAAAAAGTATATAATTCCCTTGCTAAAGAATAATGAATGAGGCACTCTCCACCCCCTTCTGATGTCTATGTCAGAAGCTTTCTCTGTCCCTTTTTACTTTAATAGAACTCTGCTCTACAAAAGCTCTTAAGTGATCAAGTCTGGTCCCTGGTCCCAAAGTTAAATCTTCTTCGGAGATCTTGAATCCTGCACCATTCAGCATAAGCTATAAAATGCTAAACCAGCATTCTTCAAAACTGTCAAAGTCATGAAAATCAAATATTAAGAAATTCACATAAGAGGATAATAAGAAAATCAATATAATCAAGACACAACTTGGTATCCAGAATAGACCTTGAAAACACAGAACAGACTTTGATAGAAAAACAAATGAAATTTAAGCACAGTATGGAGTTTGCTTATTAGTAATGTGTCAGTGAAAATTTCTTGGCTTGACAAATATATCAAAGCTATGGTAACATTACTAGAGAAGTCCATATGGAAACTCTTCGTGTTATCTTTGCAAATTTTCTATAAATCTAACTTTAATCCAAGCTTTAAAAAATGCCTATGAAAAAATTTATAGTAGAAAATATAGAAAACATGATAAGTTTTTGGATATATTAAAGATAGATTGAACAATGTTTGCAGAGTAGGGATTGAGTATCCATACGATACACTTATTTATATGAAATTAAAAGGCACTTACTCCTTGGAAGAAAAGTTATGACCAACCTAGACAGCATATTAAAAAGCAGAAACATTACTTTGCCAACAAAGGTCCGTCTAGTCAAGGCTATGCTTTTTCCAGTAGTCATGTATGGACACGAGAGTTGGACTATAAAGAAAGCTGAGCACGAAGAACTGATGCTTTTAAAGAGTGGTGTTGAAGAAGACTCTTGAGAGTCCCTTGGACTGCAAGGAGATCCAACGAGTCCATGCTAAAGGAAATCAGTCCTGAATATTCATTGGAAGGACTGATGCTGAAGCTGAAGCTCCAATACTTTGGCCATCTGATGCGAGAACTGACTCATTGGAAAAAAAAAACCCTGATGCTGGGAAAGACTGAAGGTAGGAGGAGAAGGAGACGAAAGAGGATGAGATGGTTGGAAGGCATCACTGACGCAATGGAAATGAGTGAAGGGTAAACTCCAGGAGTTGGTGATGGACAGGGAGGCCTGGTGTGTTGCAGTCCAAGTGGTGGCAAAGAGTCAGACACAACTGAGTGACTGAACTGAACTGAACAC
This sequence comes from Bubalus bubalis, assembly GCF_019923935.1. Lineage (NCBI taxonomy): Eukaryota > Metazoa > Chordata > Mammalia > Artiodactyla > Bovidae > Bubalus > Bubalus bubalis. The sequence continues at coordinate 45,164,361 of NC_059169.1, forward strand.
TTATTTGTTGCAGATCAGTGCCAATGTAGGAGACATAAGAAACATGACTCTCATGCAGAGTCGGACACAACTGAAGCAACTTAGCATGCATGCACACCAAGATTAGGACTTTCCAGGTGGCACAATAGGAAAGAATCCACCTATCAATGAAGGAGATGCAAGAGATATGGCTTAGGTCCGTCATTCAGGAAAATCTCCTGAAGTAGGAAATAGCAACCCCCTCAAGTAGTCTTGCCTGCAAGATTCCATAGATAGAGGAAGCTGTTAGGCTACAGTCCTTGGGGTCTCAGAGAGCCAGAGGCTACTGAGTGTGTGCGCACATGCGTGCGCAAACACACACACACACACACAAAGCCAAGACTGTGTTTATACATTTTAATCCACATATGGTTAACTATGGACAGGGAAGCCTGGTGTCCTGTAGTCCATGGGGTTGCAAAGAGTTGGTACGACTGACTGACTGAGCAACAACAATGGCAAACTATGCATTTATGAATTACTAAATTAATACCTCACAATTTTACCTATCAGGCAATAATGTTTTTACTAATTGCATAATTTTGTAAATGTCCTAGTAAAGTCTTCATTTTTATTTATCAAATTATTTTGCATTTTTGTTTAAAAGTACCTTTTGCAGTTTCAATATATTATTATATATTTCATATACTATCATACCATCAGCCTTTGGAACATATAACACATTAGACATAATATGTGCTTAATGAATGCTGCTGAATCAATTATTAAAAGAAATTCAATATTTGTGTCTTTTTATTTACTCTAATCACTAGAAGTAAAGAATTACACAGTACATGCAATTACCACATACAAGTCAAGCATTTTAGAATTTGTTGAATCTCATTTTATAAGCTTATTATTTTAAAATTCCACTTCGTAACATCTTTAAATTCAACACATGTGAAGAAATGTATCATTTAAATTCAATGAAGCAAAGATAACACAGTAGCTTCCCAATTCACTTTAATCTCCATAAGCCTGGGATTTTTTTTTTTTTTTTTTTTTTTTGCTGACTCTGAATTGTTTTCTTCTTCTTTTATTTATTTATTTTCTATTCCATTAATTCTGGTGGATTTAAAATATTGTTACCTATTTAGTCTCATTTCTTTATATAAAAAATTATGTATATGAAGAAGTTAGAAAGAGTAGTTATATTTCAAGTTGAAATATATGTTTTAATTCTTGAAGCATTCATTAACTACAAAATGTTTATTGCTAGCATTCAGACATCACACCCTAAAATAAAAAAATCCTGCCAAGTGTTCTTTGTTTAACTAAGGTTACAATAGATACATCGGAAAGATTAGTTACTATGAAAATCTATTAACTCATGAATGTAGATAATTTAAAGCCCTATTTAGTTTTATTTTTTTTTTCCTGACTGCCTTGCACAGAATGCGTAAGATTCACAAATGAGGACATTTGTATATTATCTGTCCCCAATATCACATTGCATGTAAAATTAAGAAGTTACCACCTAAGTATAACTCTTTGGGAAGTATTAACTTGGTTATAAAAGTAAACAACTCTTAGTTGATCATTTCACATATCTGTTATGTGACATTGTATAGAATCTGAATGTCATAGATCATTGAGTTAAGATACTTGAAAAAAGGTAAAAATTTTACATGTAGTGAGCTTAATATTCCAAGAAAATAAATTTATCTTTTATCACTGATCACTTTTTTTTGTTAAATTTGAGACAGCTATGTGGAAAGCTTAGCAAAAGATTTTCATTCTTCAACAAAACAAAACAACAAAGAAAACAACAACAACAAAGAAACAAAAAAATCACCTTGAACTTAGTTAACAAGGAAATATCCCACATAGAGACTAAGGAAACATGATAACGTCTTTCTACTAAATCTAGTCACTGACTAGGTAGATCCAATATATTTTTGGAAGGATACTGGGTGTTCACTGCAAGGACTGATGCTAAAGCTGAAACTCCAATACTTTGGCCACCTCATGCCAAGAGTTGACTCATTGGAAAAGACCCTGATGCTGGGAGGGATTGTGGGCAGGAGGAGAATGAGATGGCTGGATGGCATCACCGACTCGATGGACATGAGTTTGAGTGAACTCCGGGAGCTGGTGATGGACAGGAAGGGCTGGTGTGCTGTGATTCATGGGGTCACAAAGAGTTGGACACGACTGAGAGACTGAACTGAACTGAGAAAGCTAGAATTTGAAGCACATAAACATAACCATGAAAAATGAAACAATGAAAAAACCTCACAACAGACATAAAATAATTTTGAATATTTTTTTGTTCCTTTACTTTTGACTCTTACTTCCTATGCATTATTTCTATGCTGTGCTGTGTGCTGTGCTTAGTCACTTAGTCGTGTCCAACTCTTTGGGCCACATGCACTGTGGCTCAGAGGGTCCTCTGACCATGGGGATTCTCCAGCCAAGAATACTGGAGTGGGTTGCCATGCCCTCCTCCAGGGAATCATCTCGACCCAGGAATTGAACCAGGATCTCCTGCATTGCAGGCAGATTCTTTACCAGCTGAGCCACCAGGGAAGCCCAATATTTCTATATACAACTTTAAACAAACTTGACTCCTACTATATAATTGTGTATCCTGATCTTATTATCAAATATACCTATATCTCAATATATATATTCCTAAATCTGCATGCTAAATGGAAAGCAAACTGTATTAATCATTTACTTATTACTGAATGTCAAAGGATGGATGAAGTTTCAGGAAAGGCAGGTAAATGTATATATTTGTGTGTTTTTATATTTTTATATAAAAAAGTAGAGAATATTTCTATCCCATTGCTTCTTTCTTTCAGTAGGAGACAAGGTCACCTGCTGAGAATTATTAGGATATGGAAAACAGACTGATTGTAGAAGCATAGTAAGATTTCTACTCTACTTGTTGAGATAACCATAAATGTATATTGGTGGCTGTCTACTCACTCTTCTCAAGATACACAGTAGCATGGGGCTATTTCTGTAACAGATGAAAAGGGTAGTTGTTTGGCTTCATCTTGGACTCCAGTTTTGCTGGAATGGATAATAAAAGAATAAGAGATTTTAAGGGATTTATTTGTAAAATAACTTTTGAGCTTTGGAAACCAGATTATATAGGCAGGCAGGGAAATCTAAATGGGAGTTAAATTCCCATTTAATAAATATAAGCACGCTGCTCTCTGTCCACACCTTCATTTATAGCAGAAACTTAGAGAGTCTGTAGTCCACTGAGATAGTATCCTACTTTCTCCACCATGGTACAGTTACAAATATAGAATGTGCTAATAGTAATGAGGAAATCAGCAAAATAGTAAGCCTGATAGAGGATTTGAAGAAGGGACATTTACATAATCAGTTAAGGACTGCATGCTACAGAAGCTCACTAAGATAGGAATGACATTGTTTACTATCCTATTATGTGAAAAACAGACATCTTTTAAGTTGTCTTCTCTACCAAACAGAATAATGTTCATCTTTATTGGTAAAAATATACAAGTAAACAAATGATAACAGAGGCTAGGCTCTTGAAGACGGTAAATAGTAGTCCTGTTAAACAATGATATTCTAGAGACATTTAGTCTACTCTTGGTCTTATATCCAAAATTTGTTTATTTTTCTTTAAAAAAAAGAAAGAAAGAAAGAAAAAAAGAAACAGTAACCACACAGACTAAATTCCTACCAAACAGCCTTTTTTGCTTGGCTCGACTAGATATTTGCAGGCTACAAATATGCTTTCACCTGTTTTAGAACTGTTTTAACCCATCTATTTTTCTCTAGAATTTTCAATTTCTCCCTGGTTGTGGAAAATACAATAGGAAGAAATGGAGAGACACAGATTTGTCTGTCTTCTTAGACTGTCATGAGTTAAAGGCTATGTAGCAAGCACTGAACCTCCAATCCAGTACCATCTGCTTTGTAACTATAAACCAATTAAATTTTGTCATTAATTATCTTTCAGTTTAATTCTTCACTGCTAAAAAATTCTACCTTGATTGACTCTTCATGAAGATTTACCTGTATTACCTCATCATTAAAGAAGTGGAGACTTCTCTTCATTAAAGAGTGCTTGGTGTCATTCCAGATCAGATCAGATCAGTCGCTCAGTCATGTCGGACTCTTTGCGACCCAATGAATCGCAGCACGCCAGCCTCCCTGTCCATCACCAGCTCAGGAGTTCACTCAAACTCACGTCCATTGAGTCAGTGATGCCATCCAGCCATCTCATCCTCTGTCGTCCCCTTCTCCTCCTGCCCCCAATCCCTCCCAGCATCACAGTCTTCTCCAATGAGTCAACTCTTCGCATGAGGTGGCCAAAGTACTGGAGTTTCAGCTTTAGCATCATTCCTTCCAAAGAAATCCCAGCGCTGATCTCCTTCAGAATGCACTGGTTGGACCTCCTTGCACTCCAAGGGACTCTCAAGAGTCTTCTCCAACACCACAGTTCAAAAGCATCAATTTTTCGGCATTCAGCCTTCTTCACAGTCCAACTCTCACATCCATACACGACCACAGGAAAAACCATAGCCTTGACTAGACGAACCTTTGTTGGCAAAGTAATGTCTCTGCTTTTGAACATGCTATCTAGGTTGGTCATAACTTTCCTTCCAAGGAGTAAGCGTATTTTAATTTGATAGCTGCAGTCACCATCTGCAGTGACTTTGGAGCCCAGAAAAAGAAAGTCTGACACTGTTTCCACTGTTTCCCCATCTATTTCCCATGAAGTGATGGGACCAGATGCCATGATCTTCGTTTTCTGAATGTTGAGCTTTAAGCCAACTTTTTCACTCTCCACTTTCACTTTCATCAAGAGGCTTTTGAGTTCCTCTTGACTTTCTGCCATAAGGGTGGTGTCATCTGCATATCTGAGGTTATTGGTATTTCTCCTGGAAATCTTGATTCCAGATTGTGTTTCTTCCCATGCTGCATTTCTCATGATGTACTCTGCATATAAGTTAAATAAACAAGGTGACAATATACAGCCTTTTCCTATTTGGAACCAGTCTGTTGTTCCATGTCCAGTTCTTACTGTTGCTTCCTGACCTGCATACAAATTTCTCAAGAGGCAGATCAGGTGGTCTGGTATTCCCATCTCTTTCAGAATTTTCCACAGTTTATTGTGATCCACACAGTCAAAGGCTTTGGCATAGTCAATAAAGCAGAAATAGATGTTTTTCTTGAACTCTCTTGCTTTTTCCATGATCCCGCAGATGTTGGATATTTGATCTCTGGTTCCTCTGCATTTTCTAAAACCAGCTTGAACATCAGGAAGTTCACGGTTCACATATTGCTGAAGCCTGGCTTGGAGAATTTTGAGCATTACTTTACTAGCTTGTGAGATGAGTGCAATTGTGCGATAGTTTGAGCATTCTTTGGCATTGCCTTTCTTTGGGATTGGAATGAAAACTGACCTTTTCCAGTCCTGTGGCCACTGCTGAGTTTTCCAAATTTGCTGGCATATTGAGTTCAGCACTTTCACAGCATCATCTTTCAGGATTTGGAGTAGCTCAACTGGAATTCTATCACCTCCACTAGCTTTGTTCGCAGTGATGCTTTCCAAGGCCCACTTGACTTCACATTCCAGGATGTCTGGCTCTAGGTCAGTGATCACACCATCGTGATTATCTGGGTCATGAAGATCTTTTTTGTACAGTTCTTCTGTGTATTCTTGCCATCTCTTCTTAATATCTTCTGCTTCTGTTAGGTCCATACCATTTCTGTCCTTTATCGAGCCCATCCTTGCATGAAATGTTCCTTTGGTATCTCTGATTTTCTTGAAGATACCTCTAGTCTTTCCCATTCTGTTGTTTTCCTCTATTTCTTTGCATTGATCGCTGAAGAAGGCTTTATTATCTCTTCTTGCTATTCTTTGGAACTCTGCATTCAGATGCTTATATCTTTCCTTTTCTTTGTTGCTTTTCACTTCTCTTCTTTTCACAACTATTTGTAAGGCATCCCCTGACAGCCATTTTGCTTTTTTGCATTTCTTTTCCATGGGGATGGTCTTGATCCATGTCTCCTGTACAATGTCACGAACCTCATTCCATAGTTCATCAGGTACTCTATCTATCAGATCTAGGCCCTTAAATCTATTTCTCACTTCCACTGTATAATCATAAGGGATTTGATTTAGGTCATACCTGAATGATCTAGTCATTTTCCCTATTTTCTTCAATTTCAGTCTGAAATTGGCAATAAGGAGTTCGTGGTCTGAGCCACAGTCAGCTCCCGGTCTTGTTTTTGCTGACTGTATAGAGCTTCTCCATCTTTGGCTGCAAAGAATATAATCAATCTGATTTCGGTGTTGACCATCTGGTGATGTCCATGTATAGAGTCTTCTCTTGTGTTGTTGGAAAAGGGTGTTTGTGATGACCAGTGCATTTTCTTGGCAAAACTCTATTGGTCTTTGCCCTGCTTCATTCCGTATTCCAAGGCCAAATTTGCCTGTTACTCCAGGTGTTTCTTGACTTCCTAATTTTGCATTCCAGTCCCCTATCATGAAAAGGACATTTTTTGGGGGGTGTTAGTTCTAAAAGGTCTTGTAGGTCTTCATAGAACCGTTCAACTTCAGATTCTTCAGCATTACTGGTTGGGGCATAGACTTGGATTACTGTGATATTGAATGGTTTGCCTTGGAAACTAACAGAGTTCATTCTGTCGTTTTTAAGATTGCATGCAAGTACTGCATTTCGAACTCTTTTGTTGACTAGGATGGCTACTCCACTTCTTCTGAGGGATTCCTGCCCACAGTAGTAGATATAATGGTCATCTGAGTTAAATTCACCCATTCCAGTCCATTTTAGTTCACTGATTCCTAGAATGTCGACATTCACTCTTGCCATCTCTTGTTTTACCACTTCCAATTTGCCTTGATTCATGGACCTGACATTCCAGGTTCCTATGCAATGTTGCTCTTTACAGCATCAGACCTTGCTTCTATCACCAGTCACATCCACAACTGTGTGTTCTTTTTGCTTTGGCTCCATCCCTTCATTCTTTCTGGAGTTTTTTCTCCACTGATCTCCAGCAGCATATTGGACACCTACTGACCTTGGGAGTTTCTCTTTCAGTATCCTATCATGGGGTTCTCAAGGCAAGAATACTAAAGTGGTTTGCCATTCCCTTCTCCAGTGGACCACATTTTGTCAGATCTCTCCACCATGACCCGCCCATCTTAGGTTGCCCCACTGGCATGGCTTAGTTTCATTGAGTTAGACAAGGCTGTGGTCCTAGTGTGATTAGACTGACTAGTGTTATGTGAGTATGTTTCAGTGTGTCTGCCCTCTAATGCCCTCTTGCAACACCTACCGTCTTACTTGGGTTTCTCTTACCTTGGGCATAGGGTATCTCTTCACGGCTGCTCCAGCAAAGCGCAGCCATTGCTCCTTACCTTGGACGAGGGGTATCTCCTCACTGCTGCCCTTCCTGACCTTCAACGTGGGATAGCTCCTCTAGGCCCTCCTGTGCCAGCGCAGCCAGGGCTCCTCGGGTGTGGGATTGCTCCTCCCGGCCACTGCCCCTGGCCTCGGGTGTGAGGGCGTGGGTAGGACAAGAAAAAGTAATATAGACAATATCAGGGGTATTTTGAGTTGTACCATATCTGAACCAGCTCTCTGCATGTTTCTATTAAATGTTATAGATCATTCCATTACTTGAAATGATTGATAAAGTTAGTACTTATAGTTTCCTGGCTTATTCAAAATGTTTACTTATGAAGGAGATTTTGTATATGTTATTATTTTGTCTCATAAAAGAGACTTCAGGTTTAATACAGTAATGCTTAAATTTATTCATAAGCAACTTAACCATAACCTTAATTTTTTTTTCTGTTATACTAATGAGATACTTTTAGAAGAGTTCAGACTTAAAATCTAAATAAAAAAAAATTTAAAAAGTGAAGCTAAGCCTGAACATTTGCTGCTTTTTGTAACACTCCAAAATAGTCATGTATTTTTAATGACTATTTGTGAATTGTATTTCTAATTATTCATTAAAATTCATTGTTAGATGCTATGAATATGCTATAGCATAAATTCCCATGAATATAAAATGAAAATCAAAATACGTGATGTTAAATCTGCAGAAATGTTTCTCCAATATGATAGTAGAGTTCATAATTATAAATACTTTATAAGCTTCATATTTTACTGATAGTTTTAATTCAAAATTAATTGCATATCTTTGCACAATAATTATCTCACTGAAACCATATACAAGTCCTTTTGTCCTTGTCTTTTGAAGTAAAATGCTGACTCAAGATTTAGTGATTGGAAAGTGTGAAGATGTAGGAACAACGAATAGCTGTTGAGTTGAGGAACTGGTATCTATTTAGAGTATAATTCTGCCACATAGCACAATCAACAAACTCCCATTCCCTGAAAGATAGAGATAAATGCCTGGCACACATTACTAAGTGGTTTTTATAGAAAGAAGAACCCTCCAGTGAGAACTGGAACATAGACCCTAGACTGGTTGAAACCAGAAGTTTGCTGAAACTTCATTTTGATACCAAGCAATCTGAGAATTATCCATTAGCTGATTATGCCCTGATCCTCAAACACTGTAAAACTTCTCACCATCCTCTCCAGAATGGGTCATGCAGTCTTGAGAGCATTAGTCCACTGTGACCCACTTGCCCATCAAAGCAATAAGAGCTACTATTTTCTACTTCACCCAAAAGTCTGTCTCTGTGTGTCTATTTGGTACTGATGAAGAGAGGCAAAATTTCAACAACATGACCAAAATGCTAAACTTAATTGCTAAGTAAAAAAACTTGAGTGTGTGTTCTTTTTTATCAAAAATATTAACTGATAAACATTTTCTGAGGAGTACCACCACTCCATTTGTGAAACTTAAAAAAAAATGAAAACACATGGAAAATATCTACCCAGGGAATTCCCTGGTGGTCCAGTAGTTAAGATTCCATGCTTTCAATGCTGAGAGTACAAATTCAATCCCTGGTCTGGAAAATTCCCACAAGCCATGTGGTGCCAGAGGTGGGGCCACACCTACCTAACTCAGATTTGATGGATCAAAGTTTTCAGGGATGAAGCCAAAAAAGATCCCCCTCTCATAAAGCTTCCATTATAATAAGGTATAATAAGGCATAAAACAACATATGCAAATACACATAAATTTACTCATTATAATATCTCAGTTGCTAAAGTCTATACAGGCAAAAGACACAGAGTAGAAGAAGTTAAGACAATATCAGATTGTCAGGTAGGTAATCTCTGAAGAAGTAATACTATTCTGGGAATCCAGGGAGCAATTCCTAGAAGATATAGAGAAGAATATTTCAAGAAGGAAGAAAACATCAACAAAAAGGGCTTGCATAGGAATAAGCTTGGAATACTTAGAGAGCCACAAAGTGATAGATACCTCTGGTACAGACTCAACAAAGGGGAGGTTGGAATGGGTCAAATTCAATTATGGGGTCAAAGGCCAAATTATGAAAGGCGTAATAATGTGAGATAAGCTTTTAGATTTTGTTTTAAGAAGTAACATAGTCTGAATCATAATTTTAAAATAGCACCCTGGCTGCTGAACAGAGAATAAATTCTCAATATGAATAGTAATGGGGGGAGGCAAACTGCTTTGGCAATAATGGCAAACAACAGCCAGATATGTTGGTGGTTTAGACTGGGCATATAGAAGTGGGGGTGGTGAAAATTGTGCATATATTTTTAGAAGAGACGCTTTATTACCTCATCTGCTCTCTGTAGACATGAATAACTCTTATGATTTCCTGAAGTGTTTCTGCATTTGAGATACAGGAGCTAAAAAAGATAATACATTGAACACCAAGACTATCTGCTTCCTGTCATTTCTCCAATACAGAACCTTCCACTAAATTTCCTACTTTGATTGATAACACCCATTTATCCAAACCAGAGAACTTCAGTGTCTTCCAGACACTTTTTTTTCACTCCATTTTGACAGCCATTGCCTTTGGTGACCATTAATACCTCTGCAAAATGTCCTTACTTCACCTCTATGATTCTTCCTTACAACAGTTTCATCTCTCAACTGAACTCTTGATCTAATTGGAAAATTTTCTGCCCTCATCTTTACTTCTTCATGAAGACACTATTGTGATTGTTTTCAGTTCAGCTGCTCTGTTGGGTCCAACTCTTTGTGACCCCATAAACCACAGCATGCCAGGCCTCCCTGTCCGTCACCAACTCCAGGAGATTACCCAAACTCATGTCCATTGAGTCGGTGATGCATCCAACCATTTCACCCTCTGTCCTCCCCTTCTCCTCCTGCCTTCAATCTTTCCCAACATCAGGGTCTTTTCAAATGTGTCAGCTCTTCACATCAGGTGGCCAAAATATTGGAGTTTCAGCATCAACATCAGTCCTTTCAATGAACACCCAGGACTGATTTCCTTTAGGATGGACTGGTTGGATCTCCTTTCTGTCCAAGGGACTCTCAAGAGTCTTCTCCAACACCACAGTTCAAAAGCACCAATTTTTATGCACTCAGCTTTCTTTATAGTCCAGCTCTCACATCCATACATGACCACTGGAAAAACCATAGCCTTAACTAGATGGACCTTTTTTGGCAAAGTAATGTCTTTGCTTTTTAATATGCTATCTATGTTGGTCATAACTTTCCTTCCAAGGAGTAAGTGTCTTTTAATTTCATGGCTGCAATCACCATCTGCAGTGATGTTGGAGCCCCCAAAAAATAAAGTCTGACACTGTTTCCCCATCTATTTCCCATGAAGTGATGGGACCAGATGCCATGATCCTCATTTTCTGAATGTTGAGCTTTAAGCCAACTTTTTCACTCTCCTCTTTCACTTTCTTCAAGAGGCTCTTTAGTTCTTCTTCATTTTCTACCATAAGGGCGGTGCCATCTGCATATCTGAGGTTATTGATATTTCTCCCGGCAATCTTGATTCCAGCTTGTGCTTCTTCCAGCCAAGCGTTTCTCATGATGTACTCTGCATATAGTTAAACAAGCAGGGTGACAACATACAGCACTGATGTACTCCTTTCCCTATTTGGAACCAGTCTGTTGTTCCATGTTCAGTTTTAACTATTGTTTCCTGATCTGCATAGAGATTTCTCAAGTGTCAGGTCAGGTGGTCTGGTATTCCCATGTCTTTAAGAATTTCCCACAGATTGTTGTGATCCACACAGTCAAAGGCTTTGGTGTAGTCAACAAAGCAGAAATAGTTGTTTTTCTGGAACTCTCCTGCTTTTTCGATGATCCAGCTGATGTTGGCAATTTGATCTCTGGTTCCTCTGCCTTTTCTAAAACTAGTTTGATTGTTTTACTGCTATACTTTTATCCTCTGATGATTTCTATTCATCTTTAAAATACTTTCAAACTTCAGATTATTTACGTCCAACTCTCCCCTTCCTGAGATATTGCATCCTAAACTAATACCAGACAGCTTTGTGGTTTGCATATATGGTACATTGTTTAAAACTTTATCTTCCCATTATGCTCTTTTGCCTTCATCCACTTGACAAACTTCCTTTTCCAGCCACTGAAGCTCATGGTTCATAATAAAGAGACTGAATTTAACTAAATCCATTTATTCTGTTTGGGACTTCACCTCTTATGTGAAAAACCCCTTTCTTCACCCAGACAAAATTGATCACCAACTTCTCTATAATGTTTATGAACATTAACATTTTTAAGTGCTATTTCCATGTGTAAATGTGTACATACTCCTCAAAAGTGCTCATATCTTTTTTTTAGAAGTTTTCTGACATAAAGAATGATAAATTGTTTGCTTTTGAAAATGTGGTGCCTTGCATACATTCAAATATATTTCAATATTCTTTGTAACTCAATTACTACAGTAGAGGAACAACTGCTAAATAATATATTAATAGATAGATAATAATGATATGTCCTTAAAGTAGTGACTAATCCCTTACACTCACTCTTGTTTAATCTTGGTCTAGAACATATGCTTTTGCCATTTGGTTTTGTGTCAAAAATTGACTTCAAAACCTCAGGCCAAATTTTTTTCTCATGTAGGTTAATGAATAACCTCCTTGTGCAGGCCCTGAGACTCCTCAGTATCTGCAATTGCTCAAGGCTCAAATATTAAGTTGCATAAATGTCAGTAACCACATTTCTCCCGTTTTGGCTTTTAGTTTTTCTAATACACTACCACTCATGTATAATATAAATTTAATAATTCATATATGATTCTTATATAAATATGTGTGCTTTAGAAAATCACCTGTGCAATGTCTTTCCCTGCTAAGGTAAACTGAGAAGACTGGTTTCTTGGCAGAAAAGACATGTAAAATATTTTCTTTAGTACAAAAAGTAAATAAATCCTCAGCCATTTTTTTGATCGCATAATTAATTGCCTTACTATATCTTGGAGCCCCAGGCTTCGCTAGTGGGAAAGAATCCACCTGCCAATGCAGGAGACATAGAGATTCAGGCTCAATCCATAGGTTGGTAAATTCCCCTGGAGGAGGGCACGACAACCCACTCCAGTGTTCTTGCCTGGAGAATGCCATGGACAGAGGAGCTGGTGGGCTACAGTGCATATGGTCACAAAGAGTCAGACACGACTAAGGTGACTTAGCATGTACGGCCTATATCCTAATCTCTTTTTTTTCCCCCTAATGCCTGCTAGCTCCCCTAAATAATATATAGGTAACCATATTTGTTGGGATCCAAACAAGCAAAGAGAATCCATTGTCTTAACTGGAAAAATTAATATAAAAATTGAAAAAGTAATTAGAGGACAGAAAGGCGAATGGGGAAAAAAGGAATTATTTAACAGAAGCATCCACTGTCTCTACTGTTTTGAGAAGTAAGGGCAGAGGTTAGGGTTTACTGGAGCCTAGAACGTTGGAGAAGAACCTCCCAAAGGAACTTCAGCCTCAGAAAATGAGACATAACTCATCTAGAGCTGGCATCTCAGGAACTCAGAGCAGGGTCTCTTCCAAACTGAGACTCAGACATGGGAGTAAAAATGCTGCTCAGCTTGTCTCTGAAAGCTATCATAGATGACAAATCGCTGTTAAGATGACACTGACACAGGAACAACTGAACAGAAGGAGTAGGTTCTTTTTGTCTCTTCTTACTTTCCCATCTCCCTCTAGCAATCTGCCAAAGGAAAATTGCAGTTTGTAAAATCTGTCTTCCAATTTCGAACAGAAGATGGAAGTGGATACATAGGGGAACAACAACAGCTGAAAAATCAACACTCAATCTGTACAACAGCTATTGCATTACTTTGAAGGTCTGATGTACACATCATGTCACAGAATAAAGGAATCCATGAGTTGGGTCCCAGGAACAGAGGCTTCATGCTGTGCTATGAGCAGTATCTTGACTGCTGTCAACCTTAAAGTAATAAGCAAGATTAAGTCATGTTTCTGGTTAATTATTGGCTATTTGCAAGTGGAAAGCCAAGTTCTTTGCAATATTTTCATTAGTAAGCAATCAATAATAGCCTGCTTTTTTTCCTGTGGCCAAAGAGATAAACTCAACCTAAATTTCACAGAATGCTTTAATAGACTGAATCAATTATGAATTAAATTATTCCTATGCTAATGCTAATTAGTTAGAATAGGGAAAAGGAGTCCAAAATGGTGGTGGCTAAAAGACAAATAAAGGAAAATCTCGTAAAAATGGAGCAAATCCAGTGAAAATGGAACAAAAGAAAATCTGAAGACCAGAGTGAGAACCTCAGGTGAAACAAACAACCCTCCTGGATAGCCCAATTCACATAGGGCAAGCTAAAGGGGAGGAGAGAAAACCATATAAAAAGAGGAGCCAAAATTGAACCCCTCTCTTCTTTTGGGTTGGCCCACCTCACGCCTCTAGGATGTATTTTCCTTTGCTTGCCAAATAAAACTGAGCTGTAACCAAGCTGTAACACCGGTCCACCACTTCAAATCTGTGCTCTAGTGGAAACTGCACACTCCCCTGACACTAATATTCATCAACATATTCCTCTATACGTAGACCAATGTCTAATCAGTTTGAATTGCATTACTCAGATGATTGCATCATTGCACTAGCCTGAAGTGTCTTGAGATTACACCATTGAACTAACATGAAGTGTCTTGAGTAAAACACTACAACTTCAGTTTTTGCAATTAATATGTCCCCAATATGCAGCATGATATCATACATGAAGTAGTTTCTTGGTACATGATTGGCATAAAAAACAAAAGAGGGAGGAGGGAGGAGGGTTCAGGATGGGGAACATGTGTATACCTGTGGCAGATTCATGTTGATATATGGCAGAACCAATACAATATTGTAAAGTTTAAAATTAAAATAAAATATTTTAAAAAACCCCACAAATTTTGAAAAAAGAAATTACTTGTTCCTTTAAATTATACCTTGAGATATTTTACATTTTCACTAATATACCAGGGTAATATACAAAATTCAGTGACTTGTAAGTATTAATATTACAATGATTTCCAAAGTTTCTATCTCACATGCAAAGATGTATTCATTGTGAGAATCTGCCTTTGCAAGATAAAGGCAATTTTTATTTAATGCCTAATTATACAATGTCTATTCAATATGTATGATTTAATATTGATTATAAGCCTTAGTATTTTTAGTTTCCTGTATTTTCATTAAGAGAAATGAAAAAATATTCTCTAAGAAAATATTCCTCAGAAAATATTTGAAGTTATCCATTTTTGTATTTATATTTTATGGAGAAGGGTATGGCAACACACTCCAGTAGTCTTGCCTGAAGAATCTCATGGACAAAGGAGCTTGGCGTGTGACAATCCATGGGGTCGCAAAGTGTCAGACACAATTGAAGAGACTTAACACATGCGTTTATATATTAACACTGTTTCCTATGCTTGTGCTATTTTAATTGATTCCTTCCTCACCATGGCATCTCCCCTCACAATCATACCCCATCAATAAAGCAATACACTGTTATACTGTGGGTTTTATACTAATCTTATACGATGGACCCTGGACTTAATTTTCTTTTAAGGTCAAGGGAGTTTGGCATTTTTTATTAGCATGAACTCTTTTGGAAAAAGTTAGTGCTGATTAGCAAAGAAGACATATATTGATACTAAGGAATATTGGCAGAGGTGTATGGACACTGTATGCCATTCAGTGTACCCTTTTAAATGAAATTAGCTTTTCATGAGTACAATATCTTTATTAACTTGCTAAGGCTTCCCTAGTGGCTCAGCAGTGAAGAATCCACCTGCAGTGCAAGAGATGCAGATTTGATCCCTGGGTCAGGAAGATACCCTGGAGAAGGAAGTGGCAACTCATTCCAGTCTTCTTGCCTGGGAAATCCCAGGGACAGAGGGGCATGATAGGCTACAGTCCATGGGAAAACAAAAGAGTCAGACATGACTTAGCTTCTAAACAACAGCAACAACATATATTCAAATTAGCTTTAAGAACAATATATTAAAATAAATCATTTCATAATTGTTCATATTTTTAAAATCTTCAAAATTAAGTGTTCTGTCATATTTTCACTAGTTATATTACTTACTATATTATGTGTCTATATAAATGCTTTATGTTTCATAAATATCAGTATATATTTTTATATTCTTTATGTTTTTTATTTTATATCAAATATATGTTATTATACATCTCTATCTATCTGATTTGTTAGTGTAGCTGTGATAGTTAATTTTATATCTCAACTTGATTGAGCCATTGATGCTTGATTAAACATTGTTTCTGGAAATATTTGTGAAAGCATTTCTTGATGAGATTAGTATTTGCGTAGGTAGACTCCATGGTCTTCCCAGGTGGCCCTAATGGTAAAGAACCCCTCTGCCAATGCAGGAGACTCAAGAGATGTGGGTTCAATCCCTGGGTCAGGAAGATCTGCTGGAGAAGTGCACGGTAACCCATTCCAGTATTCTTCCCTGGAGAATCCCGTGGGCAGAGGGGCCTGGCAAGCTACAGTCCATAAAGTCAGAGTGAGACATGACTGAAATGACTTAGCATGCACACACACACGTAGATCCTGTAAATTGCCCTCCCAGTTGTAGCTGCATATTTGCATTCTCAATTGACTTAAAGCCCGAATAGAACAAAAGGCAGAGGGAAGAGGAATTCATCCCTATTTTCTTGCCTCATTGATGGAAACGGAACATCTCCTATTCTCTTTTGCTCTCCAACAGTTCCCCTGATTCTCAGGTCTCTTGACTCAGACTAAATGACACCACTGACTTTCCTGTGTCTCCAGTTTCCATACTGCAGATTACTGATTTTGTTTCTCTGGAGAAGCCTAAAAGAACAACCAGTCAAGAACTAATATATTCCAGTCATGGCATAATTCATAGAGAACTTAAAGAGAAATAGGACCATCTTTATCCTCAAGGAAGTTTCAGACTTTTAATTTCTTTTTAAGTACTTGACTTCTCCTATCTGTAGGTCACAAGTATGCTGGAATAGTGACGGTGTCTACAATAATAAAAAATATTTAAGAAATAACAATACTTCGAATTTTCATTAAGGCTATATATTTCTCAAAATGATTCTGGATATACTCTCTGATTTCTTATTTTGATCTGTGAATTAATGCTAAGATGTATAAAATTTGCATATTTTATACATAACAAAATTAAATCAATAGTATTTCATAAATAATATTATTCATATATTTAAATCATGTTCAATTAAATTTAAATATTAAGTTTAAAGATTTTCTTACACAATTAAATTATATGATTTTCCCTTAAAAATATTTCTAGAGTTTGAATAAAAATATGGTTTGCCATTTGCCCATGAGATACTAAACTGACTGAAGTTTCTAAGCATAAACATCAGTGTGAAACATTGTTTATTCTTCTGCATTCCTTCAGGATCTAATTTATGTGTTTTCTTTTGTGATACACTATTCTCAAAGCAGAAAGTATTGCTTTCTTGTCTATGCTCCAACAGCATAATTCTTAATTCTACCTCAGAAAATGTGTACTACATAAACACTTCCCAGATATTCTCAGACATAAGTCATTTAATTTGGACCTGAGAGGAATAGAGACTCTGAAATGTTTAAAAGCCTGAAGACATCTCAGTTACACTTTTCTATGCAAACTTACTTGTATATGTTCAAAATTCTGGATGGCATTTGGAATTCTGGGTCTTCTGATGTGGATCTCCCCAATGTCAAAAGAGGAAAAGCAAATAACTTTACTGATCCAGACAAGCATGTCACAATCTCTGAATGTAGGAAACTTCTGGTATCCTTGGATGATGTTAAGGCAGGAACACCTATAAGTAAAGGCCCTATTTCCACAGCTTCAACCTGAGTATAAGGAATGTCAATCTGAAGTACACATAAAAGAGCAGTGAAAGGCATGGAAAACTACTCAAAATGAGTTTGCAAGTAAGGGCACAGATAATCCTACAAGGTGCTATGACACTGGGATGGCCTTTCATTATTATCCCGAATTGTGGTGTGAAGACAGGGCTTCCACATCCTTATATCAGCCAGTTGATGCGGTTCAGGACATGCTATCCTAAACTTTGGCTTGAAAATCTTACACTGAAGGAGTTTGAGTAAAGGCAGAAGCAGGGAGTTCACTCTGACCTTCCTCAACTCTTACCCATCTTTCCTGAATGCAGGAGATAGTCTTCCATGCAAAAAACAGCCTTCTGGTACCAAAAGGAAGGGAAACATTCTTTTCACCACAGATAGGGAATTTAGGGCCAAGATATCTGTAAAAACAAACCTTTTAAAACTATCCCATCGTTCTAGTTACTTCTTTACCATTTACTACTCTCTGCCCAAATCCCTCTGTTTTGCCAGTTGATGTCAAATGTAATTTTTTTTTATTTTGTCTAAAAGGTATAAACACTTCCTGCTCTGTTCACTTCAGGTTTTCATTCTCTTGGGAAAGTTCCCATGTATGTAAAAATTCAGTATAATACGTATGCTTTCCTTCTATTAATCTGTCATTGTAACTAATTTTAAAATTAGCCAGGGCCTAAAGAGGGTCAAGGAAAACTTTTTTCTCTCCTCCACATTTGGGGAGACATTTCCCTGTGGTCTGGGTCAAGTCTCGGTGAGAGACACCTGTAAACATTCAACTGCTGATATTTTTTAACAACAAGTAAAATTGGTGTGTTTGCTCTGAAGGGGGCATCCAAGCACAGATGCACTATTCATAACAGTAATCTCTTGAAGACTGAATGTTTCCCATCTGTATGTCTTATTTGGAGAAATGTCTCTTTAGAGTCACATGAAAAGATGCTCAGCATTGCTAACTGTGGGAGAAATGCAAATCAAAACTACAATGAGATATCACTTCACACCAAACAGAAAAACCATCATCAAAAAATCAAACAATAAATGCTGGATAGGATGTGGAGAAAAGGGAACTCTACTGCACTGTTGGTGGGAATGTAAATAGGTACAACCTAGTGGAGAACAGTATAGGGTGTGTGTGCTCAGTTGTATCTGACAATGTGAGCCTCCATGGATGGGAGCCTGCCAGGCTCCTCTGTCCATGTGATTCTCCGGGAAAAAATACTGAATTGGATTATCATTTCCTTCTCCAGGGAATCTTACCAGCTCAGGGATCAAACTTGTATCTCCCACATCTCCTTGCATTGGGAGGCAGATTTTTTTTTAATCACCGAGAAACTTGGGAAGTACCAGAGAACAGTGTGGAGGTTTCTTGAAAATTAAAAAATTGAGCTACCATAAAATCTAGTAATCCCAGGCTTGGGCATATAATTCAGAGAAAAACATGGTTAGAAAGGATACATGCACCTCAATGTTCATTGCAGCACTGTTTACAATAACCAGGACATGGAAGCAGCCTAATTGTCCATTGTGTCCATTGTACAGGTGAATGAGTAAAGAAGATGAGGTACATATATACGATGGAATATTAGCCATTTAAAAGAATGAGACAATGCTATTTGCAGCAACATGAATAGACCTGGAGATTACCATGTTATGTGAAGTAAATCAGAAAGAAAAGACAAACATAATATAATCTTGCTTACATCTAGAATCTAAAAAAAGAAAAAAATGATACAAATGAACTTATTTACAAACAGAAACAGACTTACAGACTTAGAAAATGAATTTATGGTTACCAGGGGTGAAGTTTCCCAAGGAGGGTAGATTGGGAGTTTGAGATTAATATGTACAAGCTGCTATATTTTTAAAAAATGCCTTTCCATGGGAAAAAAAAAAGATTAAATGTTTCCCATTAATAGTAAAATTACTTACATGCATGCTATAGTTTTGTTACTACTACTAAAGTAAATATTTCTTCTATAATATTTCCTACAAGATTTTTCAGTGAAGGAGAACTATTGATTTTTGTCTAATAATTCCAGAACTAATCATTTTACTGAATTACTATTTAATTTTGTTATCTTAGCTTCCACAGATATATAATTATACCCATATGCATATCCAGGCTACTCTGACTTAAAATAGCAATTTATTCCTGGAAAAACAAAATTAGATCAATTATTATCATACATGTATAATATCATATAAGAAACGGATCACCAATCCAGGTTCGATACAGGATCCTTGGGGCTGGTGCACTGGGATGATCCAGAGGGATGGTAAGGGGAGGGAGGTGAGAGGGGGGTTCAGGATGGGGAACACATGTACGCCCGTGGTGGATTCATGTTGATGTGTGGCAGAACTAATACAATATTGTAAAGTATTAGCCTCCAGTTAAAATACATAAATTTAAATTAAAAAAAAAGCATTAAGTATAAACGACATTTTGATGAACTATTTTTTCGTAGTCAACAAACAAAGCAACCATGTGATGACAGTCAATGTAATTGAAACTTGCATTTAAAAAATAATTACAAAGAACAGTACAGACAAAGAAATCAGTATTAACAAAGCAAACGAATGAAATTGCAACTACTCTACACTGACAAAGCTAAAGAGGGTTGAAAGAAAACCTTAACACTATGGTGCCTCTACTCACTTAAAAAAGATGTAACCAGTCGCCAGTCCAGGTTCGATGCAGGATCCTGGGTACTTGGGGCTGGTGCACTGGGACGACCCAGAGGGATGGTACGGGGAGGGAGGAGGGAGGAGAGTTCAGGATGGGGAACACGTGTATACCTGTGGCGGATTCATGTTGATATATGGCAAAACCAATACAATATTGTAAAGTTAAAAAATAAAATTAAAAAAAAGAAGCAATCAAAGCATATACAGCCAAAAAATGTAAGAAAAAAAGTAATATTCAAGTGTGACTAGCATTTGATTCATCCAACTATTAAGGGGATTTTTGTGATGTTTGTAGTATTTTTCAGATTTTTAAAAATTATAATTTGTTGCGATTTATTTTCTCATTGTAAATAAATATTCACATTCACATCTTAAACAAACAAAAAAAAAGATAACTGT
Source organism: Bubalus bubalis (assembly GCF_019923935.1). NCBI lineage: Eukaryota > Metazoa > Chordata > Mammalia > Artiodactyla > Bovidae > Bubalus > Bubalus bubalis. Next base: position 45,184,714 of record NC_059169.1, read on the forward strand.
CTGGCTGCTCTCATTTCTGTGTTCAGCTGTTCTCGAGTCATGGGAAATACAAATCAGCTTAATCAGACCAAAAAAGGACTCCCAGCAGGTAAAAGGATATGAAAAGTAACTCCTTGAAATGTCAATTTCATTTAAGTTGAATGGACATTTTTTTAGGTTTTAACTGTTGCCATAATATTTTCATTCTTCTCCTTTTTTGTAAAACTAAACATTTAATCAGAGAACTGATTGACATTTTAAAAAAGGGTAAGTTCAGTTCAGTTCAGTCGCTTAGTCGTGTCTGACTCTTTGAGACCCCATAAACTGCAACACACCTTATAATAGTCATTATCTTGTCTTGTTCTTTATGTTAATGAAGATTCATGTGTTTCACCATCAATTATAATGACAGAATTTTTCTCTCACTTTATTATTTATACACAAATATAAAAATAAAATGGATAATTGTATATGCATATGTTTGTACAATTATAGAAAAATTATTTTAAGAGAGTATCTAGTTTTTCATTATGTTCCAAATTAATTGATGTGTTTAGAATTTATTTCTTTCTTTGCTAGTTGCTACAGACATCATTATGGTATCATTTGTTTTTATTGTCTGATTGTATTTTCTGGTAATTTTTCTCATGGGTCTAATTTACTCAGGTTTTTATATTTGAATATCACTGGAGAAATTTAAATTTAACCTAATCTTTAAATCTTAAGACTTTTCCTTCTGTGTGCATATTTTCTTTCCTAAATGCTGAGAATTTTTTTTACTGATGATTTATAGTACAGTTTTTTTAAATCTATGTTTATATGAATCTATATGAATAATATTTTCCAGGAGTCAAATTGTCTTTTTTTCAAATTTTCTTTAATTCAAATTGCTTTCTTCAATGATAAATTTTCCTTTTTCTGTGCACTTTTAGATTTATTTCTTCTTGTATATTTTCAAAATACCAATTATATCAACTCATGATATCATTTCATATTTATTGTCTTTGCTCTAATTTTCACTTCTTTTTGTTTTTTAACTAGTTTTATTTTTTTTTCCCCACTCTTTTTTCTGTCACTGCATCACATTCCTGACTGGATTATCAGTGGAGTTCTTTTCTTTTATTTATATATTTTTTAATTAACCATATGATCCATATGTTTCTTTTCTTTTCTTTTTGTATTGATTTACTAAGCTCTGAAAGCTCAAAGTTGATCTATTACTGGTTTTGTAACAGTTCTTCCTTGAGCCATTGAAGATCTTTTCTGCTGCTGAGTCGCTTCAGTCTTGTCCGACTCTGTGCGACCCCACAGACGGCAGCCCACCAGGCTCCTCCGTCCCTGGGATTCTCCAGGCCAAGAACACTGGAGTAGGTTGCCATTTCCTTCTGCAGTGCATGAAAGTGAAAAGTGAAAATGAAGTTGCTCAGTCGTGTCCAACTCAGCGACCCCATGGACTGCAGCCCACCAGGCTCCTCTGTCCATCGGATTCTCCAGGCAAGAGTACTGGAGTGGGTCACCATTGCCTTCTCTACTTTTAGGTTCTTAGATTTTTGTGGGCAATGATTTTTCATCAAAGTTTTCTGCATTTTTAGTGTCATCTTATTGGATTTTTTTTCCTATGAAAAATCATTATCATGCTTCCTTTTCCCCATTAGATGTATGCCACTTATATGTAATTTTCATAATAATTTCACAAATAATATTCATACATAAATTCATAATTATTATCATTATTATTAAACATAATTCAATGGGAAGAGCTCATTTTGGGCCAATCATTTCACAAGAAATATGGTGATGAAATCAGAAGATAGGGAAAGTGTTCCAGACAATTAGAATAGAGAAGATTGATGTTCCATTCTACTGTCTATTATATATTTCTTGTGACAATCTTGCTTTTAGGTATTACTTTGATCAGGGTGCAAAGCATAAATCCTGGAAGCATTCCATAGCTCATTTATAGAAAATCTGAGTATTTGTACATTATTTTCTTTCATTTTCCTACGATGACAGAGAGAGGCACCTACAGATGTCTTTTTATAATGTTTTCTCTGTCACTACACTGTTTTGTGCAAAGCTGGCATATCTGATTATTGTTGTCATATATATATATATATATATATATATGTATTAGTCAGTCATTCAGTACTGTCCTACTCATTGCCACCCAATGGATTGCAGCACGGTCAGAACTCCCTGTCCATCACCAACCCCCGGAGTTTATACAAACTCATGTCCATTGAGTCAGTGATACCATGCAACCATCTCATTCTCTGTCATCCCCTTCTCCTCCCACCTTCAATATTTCCCAGCATCAGGATCTTTTCCAATCAATCAGTTCTTCGCATCAGCTGGCAAAAGTAATGGAGCTTCAGCTTCAGAATCAGTCACACCAATGAATATTCAGAACTGATTTCCGTTAGGATGTACTGGTTGGATCTCCTTGCAGTCCAAGAGACTCTCAAGAGTCTTCTCCAACAATTCAGTTCAGTTCAGTCATTCAGTCGTGTCTGACTCTTTGCAACTCCATGAACTGCAGCACGCCAGGCCTCCCTATCCATCACCAACTACCGGAGTCTACCCAAACCCATGTCCATTGAGTCGGTGATGCCATCCAACCATCTCATTCTCTGTTGTCCCCTTCTCCTCCTGCCCTCAATTCTTCCCAGCATCAGGGTCTTTTCAAATCAGTCAGCTCTTCGCATCGGGTGGCCTAAGTATTGGAGTTTCAGCTTCAACATTAGTAGTTCCAATAAACACCCAGGACTGATCTTCTTTGGGATGGACTGGTTGGATCTCCTTGCAGTCCAAAGGACTCTCAAGAGTCTTCTACAACACCACAGTTCAAAAGCACCAATTCTTCAGCACTCAGCTTTCTTTATAGTTCAAATCTCACATCTATATATGACCACTGGAAAAACCATAGCCTTGACTAGACAGACCTTTGTTGGCAAGCAATGTCTCTGCTTTTTAATATGCTATCTAGGTTGGTGATAACTTTCCTCCCAAGGAGTAAGTGTTTTTAAATTTCATGGCTGCAGTCACCATCTGCAGCGATTTTGGAATCCAGAAAAATAAAGTCAGCCACTGTTTCCCCATCTATTTGCCATGAAATGATGGGACCAGATGCCATGATCTTAGTTTTCTGAATGTTGAACTTTAAGCCAATTTTTTCATCAAGAGGCTTTTTAGTTATTCTTCACTTTCTGCCATAAGGGTGGTGTCATCTGCATATCAGATGTTATTGATATTTCTCCCAGCAATCTTGATTCCAGCTTGTACTTCCTTCAGCCCAGTGTTTGTCATAATGTACTCTGCATATAAGTTAAATAAGCAGGGTGACAATATACAACTTTGACATACTCCATTTCCTATTTGGAACCAGTCTGTTGTTCAGTGTCCAGTTCTAACTGTTGCTTCCTGACCTGCACAGAGGTTTCTTAAGATGCAGGTCAGGTGGCCTGGTATTCCCATCTCTTTCAGAATTTTCCACAGTTTATTGTGATCCACACAGTCAAAGGTTTTGGCATAGTCAATAAAGCAGAAATAGATGTTTTTCTCGAACTCTCTTGCTTTTTTGATGATCCAGTGGATGTTGGCGATTTGATCTCTCATTCCTCTGCCTTTTCTAAAGCCAGCTTGAACATTTGGAAGTTCCAGTTCACATACTGCTGAAGCCTGGTTTGGAGAATTTTGAGTGTTACTTTACTAGCTTGTGAGATGAGTGCAACTGTGCAGTAGTTTGAGCATCCTTTGGCATTGCCTTTCTTTGGGATTGGAATGAAAACTCACCTTTTCCAGTCCTGTAGTCATTGCTGAGTTTTCCAAATTTGCTAGCATATTGAGTGCAGCACACTCATAGCATCGTCTTTCAGGATTTGAAATAGCTCCACTGGAATTCCATCACCTCCACTACCTTTGTTCGTAGTGTGCTTCCTAAGGCCCACTTGACTTCACATTCCAGGATGTCTGGCTCTAGGTCAGTGATCACACCATCGTCATTATTTGGGTCATGAAGACCTTTTTTTTGTACATTTCTTCCATGTATTCTTGCCACGTCTTTTTAATATCTTCTGTCTGTTTTGGCCCCTATCATTTCTGTCCTTTATTGAGCCCATCCTTGCATGAAATGTTGCCTTGGTATATATAATTTCTTGAAGAGATCTCTAATCTTTCCAATTCTGTTGTTTTCCTCTATTTCTTTGCATTGATCACTGAGGAAGGCTTTCTTATCTCTCCTTGCTATTCTTTGGAATTCTGCATTCAAATGAGTAATATTTTCCTTTTCTCCTTTGCTTTTCACTTCTCTTCTTTTCACAGCTATTTGTAGAGCCTCCTCAAATAGCCATTTGGCTTTTTTGCATTTCTTTTTCTTGGGGATGGTCTTGATTCCTGTCTCCTGTACAATGTCATGAACCTCTATCCATAGTTCATCAGGCACTATGTCTATCAGATCTAGTCCCTTAAATCTATTTCTCACTTACACTGTATAGTCATAAGGAATTTAGTTTAGGTCATACCTAAATGGTCTAGTGGTTTTCTCCACTTCAATTTCAGTCTGAATTTGGCAATAAAGAGTTCATGATCTGAGCCACAGTCAGTTCTTGGTCTTGTTTTTGCTGACTTCATAGAGCTTCTCCATCTGGGGGTGCAAAGAATATAATCAATCTGATTTCTGTGTCAACCATCTGGTAATGTCCATGTGTAGAGTCTTCTCTTGTGTTGTTGGAAGAGGGTGTTTGTTATGACCAGTGAGTTCTCTTGGCAGAACTCTATTAGCCTTTGCCCTGCTTCATTCTGTACTCCAAGGCCAAATTTGCCTGTTACTCCAGGTGTTTCTTGACTTCCTACTTTTGCATTCCAGTCCCCTATCATGAAAAGGACATCTTTTTCGAGCGTTAGTTCTAGAAGGTCTTGTAAGTCTTCATAGAACCGTTCAACTTCAGCTTCTTCAGTGTTACTGGTCGGGGCATAAGCTTGGATTACCGTGATATTGAATGGTTTGCCTTGGAAACAAACAGAGATCATTCTGTCGTTTTTGAGATTGCATCCAAGTACTGCATTTCGGACTCTTTTGTTGACTATGATGGCTACTCCATTTTTTCTAAGGGATTCCTGCCCATAGTAGTAGAATTAATAGTCATCTGAGTTAAATTCACCCATTCCAGTACATTTTAGTTCACTGATCCCTAGAATGTTGACGTTCACTCTTGCCATCTTCTGTTTTACCACTTCCAATTTGCCCTGATTCATGGACCTGACATTTCAGGTTCCTATGCAATATTGCTCTTTACAGCATTGGACCTTGCTTCTATCACCAGTCACATCTACAGCTGGGTATTGTTTTTGCTTTGGCTCCATCCCTTCATTCATTCTGGAGTTATTTCTACATTGATCTCCAGTAGCATATTGGGCACCTACTGACCTTGGGAGTTCATCTTTCAGTGTCCTATCTTTTTGCCTTTTCATACTGTTCATGGGGTTCTCGAAGCAAGAATACCGAAGTGGTTTGCCATTCCTTTCTCCAGTGGACTACATTCTGTCAAACCTGTCCACCATGACCTGTCCTTCTTGGGTGGCCCCATACGGCATGGCTTAGTTTCACTGAGTTAGACAAGGCTGTGGTCCATGTGATCAGATTGGCTAGTTGTCTGTGATTGTAGTTTTAGTCTGTCTGCCCTCTGATCCCTTCTCTTAGTGTCTACTGTCTTACTTGGGTTTCACTTACCTTGGACGTGGGGTCTCTCTTCACGGATGCTCTAGCAAAGCACAGCTGTCTCTTCTTACCTCAGACGTGGGGTAGCTCCTCTCAGCCGCAACCCCTGACCTTGGGTGTGGGGTAGCACCTCTTCTCCAACACCACAGTTCAAAAGCATCAATTTCTTAATTTCTTTATTCTTTCTGCTCTGGGATATCAAACTAAGACCAGGAGGTAGACTTAATTTATACCCGGACCACCCATATCAATTTGTTTCAAACATAGCATTACTTATCTTTCTTTCCATGGATTCCCATTTGATTGATGTGTGAGAAAATAGAAAAAGAGAGTGTTATTTGAAATTTATAGGTAGAACATCAATGTAAGATGAATGTCCTTTAGAGAAGATATTAATCTTGACAAGAATAAAAATTCAACTAGTGTTAGAAGGGGCAAAATTATAATAGGAATTGAGGAGTAAATAAGGGAACCCTTCTCCCAGATTTGGAACCAAAAATCTACCAGCTCACAATTTTAGTAAATAAACTGCCAATTCAGGAGATGCAGGTTTGAGCCCTGGGTTGGAAAGATCCCCTGGAGAAGCAAATGGCTACCCACTCCAATATTTTTGCCTGGGGAATCTTATGGGCAGAAGATCATGACAGGCTACAGTTCAAGAGTTCCCAAAATAGTCTAACAGGACCTAGTGACTAAACACCACCAGCACCACCACCACCACCAAAAGCAAGAAGGTATGAAATGGTACAACACTGTATACATATGGACAAAACATTTTTAAAAGTCATCATGATCAATTTTACAAAAATAGATTTATCAATTTAGTTTAAGTAAGAACATTTTTGATTCAAAAGATAATGGAAGGCTGTCTTTTCACCTTGCTTATAGTTTCCTTTGTTGTGCGGAAGCTTTTAAGTTTAATTAGGTCCCATTTGTTTATTTTTGCTTTTATTTCCAATATTCTGGGAGTTGGATCATAGAGGATCCTGCTGGTATTTATGTCGGAGAGTGTTTTGCCTATGTTCTCCTCTAGGAGTTTTATAGTTTCTGGTCTTACATTTAGATCTTTAATCCATTTTGAGTTTATTTTTGTGTATGGTGTTAGAAAGTGTTCTAGTTTCGTTCTTTTACAAGTGGTTGACCTGTTTTCCCAGCACCACTTGTTAAAGAGATTGTCTTTAATCCATTATATATTCTTGCCTCTTCTGTCAAAGATAAGGTGTCCATAGGTGCATGGATTTATTTCTGGGCTTTCTATTTTGTTCCATTGGACATGGAAGCAACCTACATGTCCATCAGCAGATGAATGGATAAGAAAGCTGTGGTACATATACACAATGGAGTATTATTCAGCCATTAAAAAGAATACATTTGAATCAGTTCTAATGAGGTGGATGAAACTGGAGCCTATTATAAAGAGTGAAGTAAGCCAGAAAAAAAAAAAAAAAAAAAAAAAAAAAACCCACCAATACAGTATACTAACATATATATGGAATTTAGAAAGATGGTAATGATAACCCTGTAAGTAAAACAGTAAAAGAGACACAGATGTATAGAACAGTCTTTTGGACTCTGTGGGAGAGGAAGAGAGTGGGATGATTTGGGAGAATGGCATTGAAACATGTACAATATCATATATGAAATGAATCGCCAGTCCAGGTTCGATGCATGATACTGGATGCTTGGGGCTGGTGCACCGGGACTACCAAAGGGATGGTATGAGGAAGGAGGTGGGAGGGGGGTTCAGAATGGGGAACACTTGTATACCTGTGGCGGATTCATGTTGATGTATGGCAAAACCAATACAATATTGTAAAGTAATTAACCTCCAATTAAAATAAATAAATTTATAGTAAAAAAAGATAATGAAAAATAGGAAAGGTCTCTATACATAGTAAGGACTTTGAATCTGATATATTTTCCTTTTCTTTTTCCTTAAAGAAAGCACTAGTTTATATTGGAGCTTTTTCCTAAACTTTTAAGAAAAGAATAATTCCAATCTTACACAAATTATTCCAGATAATAAAAAAGTGTGTCTACTCTCAAACCAATTGTCTAAGATCAGCATAACTTTGATATAAAAACTTGACAGGGATATTGCAAAAAAGGGAAAGTTATGGATTGATCTCTCATATAATTGTAGATGCAAAACTCTAAAACAAATAGCAGCAAATGTGTAAAAAAGCAATCAAGTAAGCAGAGATATAAGATTATTTTTGCATTTAAAAAACTGCAATGCAATTAATGATATTAAGTGAAATAAGTGGAAAAATGATATTTTCTTCATAAATACAAAATAACCATTTGATTGTATTCAAAAAATTATAAAACCAAAATCATAAAACTCTTTTTGATGCTCAACTTATAAAACACTTGAATATGACAAATTAGAAACACAATGAGACAACACTATACATCTATTAGAATGAAAACTATAAATCAAATATATAAAATTACAAAAGACTTGCTATAAAAACATGTAAAAATAATATATATGTATATATTACATTAAAAATACAATACATCATTAATACCAAGTGCTAGCAAGGAGGCAAGATGATTGTAACTTTCATTCATTGCTGGAGGGAATGCAAAATGGTACACTCACTCTGTTTGTCACTTTCATATTAAATTAAATATACACTTACCATACAATCCAACAATCACTGCTAGGTTTTTGACCTGAAGAAATGACAATTTTATTCACATAAAAATCAGTATTTGTATATTTATAGTAACTCTATTCATAATTGACCAAAATTGGAAACAACCCATTGTTCATGAATAAATAAGCTATGCATAGTCATATAATTTTTCTATGTAAGAATAAAGAATAAACTACTGATACCCATAATATACATGTATTTCATATGTATTTTAATGTAAGAAAGAAGCCACTTTCAAAAATCTATAAGCTGTATGATTTCATTTACATGACATTTTAGAAAAGCAAAATTATAGGAACCAAGAACAAATTAGTTGTTGCCAAGGTTTGAGGTGGGAGGAAGTTATTGACTACAAACAAGAAAACATAATGAAGATTTCTGGTGTTATATGACACTTCTGTATCCTGATTATGGTAGTAGTTACATAAATGTATAGCATAGCTAAAACCCACAGAACCATACACAAAAATATATAAAGTGTACGGTATGAATAAAAAAAAAAAAAACTAATACCATTCGTAAATAATAACTGCATATAGAAGGAATCTTCTTTAATTTGGTAGAGGAGAAAAAGGTAAAACAAACATGATATTAATTGGAGAATTCATGAAAATCCATCCTGCCAGTGAGACAAGAAGATCTGCCTGTAGTACTTCTGTAAAATATTGTCCTAGCAAATTCTAACAAGTATAAATATTGGAAATAAAAGTTTTATTTTTGCAGATGACATGACTATATATATAGAAAATTAAAAGGAATACTGAGAAAGTCTTACCTTTTAAATGAGTTTATTTTGTATGTTTAATATAAAGTTGAAAGAAAGAGATGGAGAGGAGTTAAGAGAAACAAACTTAAAGCAACAACTTGCAGAAATCTGAAATAGGCTAAAGTATAATAGCATCTAACAAGTAGATTTCAAACTTGAGTAAATGAAATAAATTACTGGATATTCACACAGGATAAAGCATGAAGCTAGAAGGAATAGGAATTTTCTCCTTGAGGGAATATGCAATAATGAAGGATTGTATTTTAGTTCATCACACTTACAGCTTATTTCCAAATCTATTTATTAAAACTAAAATCCTATGTAAAGTGAACAAAGCTTTGAAGTGGCCTAGAGAAAAATTTCTCATGTAACAATTATCTCTAGAAATATTAGACTACCATGTGACAATAAGAACTGAGAAAATTCTTATTGATATTGGACAGAACTGAATGACTGTTCAAGTCAAGACTGCCTTTATAAAGACTTCTCTCTAAAATTCAGAGCTTAAAAGAGAGAATGTAAGAAATAACACAAAATAGTTTAAGGTAAGTAAAGAATAGTGTGAATAATCTAGCTATGATTAGGTGCCAGAGCTTACTAAAATATATTTATATTTATGGGTTTTTAATTCTTCAAATTTAACTCTGTCTCACATTTTTGCAGCTAAATCATGTTAATCTGAAAGATGGCATGGCAATCTGAAAGAATATAAACTTATTCTCAATGTTATTATTGAGAAAAACAAATCTTACTTTTATTCACAATGGTTTTTGACCATTTAATATGAGCCTGACAATGTTGGATAGTATAAGAATTACTTAATGGATCAACATGAGGAAACACACAAACATTCAATATTTTATAATAAAATTTTATTTAAATAAATACATTTATTAATACATATATTCAAAGTAAAATATTTTAAATTACACTTTAACCCATTTCTTTCATGCATTAATCAAAGACTTGAGATCTTGAGTCCTTTAATACTCAGCAGTGCTTGCTTCCACAGCACATATACTAACACTGCTGCTGCTGCTAAGTCGCTTCAGTCGTGTCCAACTCTTCGTGACCCCATGGACTGCAGCCTACCAGGCTCCTCCGTCCATGGGATTTTCTAGGCAAGAGTACTGGAGTGGGGTGCCATTGCAACAGACACTCAGATATTTGAGTGTCCCAGGTGGTGCTATTGGTAAAGAAACTGCCTGCTAAGTCAGGAGAAAAAGAAAACAGGGTTTGATCCCTGGGTTGGAACCATCTCCTGGAGAAGGTCATGGCAGCCCACTCCAGTATTCTTGCCTGGAGGATCCCATGGGCAGAGAAGCCTTGCGGTCTACAGTCCATAGGGTCGCAAAAAGTTAGACACAACTGAAGTGACTTAGTATGCATTATGTGTTTTCTGCTCTTCTACCTTAAATAAAAGTACAGTAAATGACAGAAGGAGATGACAGAAGATGAGATGGTTGGATGGCATCACCGACTCGATGGACATGAGTTTGAGCAAGCTCTGGGAGTTGGTGATGGACAGGGAAGCCTGGCATGCTGCAGTCCATGGGGTTGCAAAGTCAGACACGACTGACTGAAATGGCTGAATTAACCTTTATGAGGTTACTACTAGTGGTTTTTTTTTTTTAATTTTATTTTATTTTAAACTTTACATAACTGTATTAGTTTTACCAAATATCAAAATGAATCTGCCACAGGTATACATGTGTTCCCCATCCTGAACCCTCCTCCCTCCTCCCTCCCCATGAGGTGGATGAAACTGGAGCCTATTATACAGAGTGAAGTAAGCCAGAAAGAAAAACACCAATACAGTATACTAACGCATATATATGGAATTTAGAAAGATGGTAACAATAACCCTGTATACGAGACAGCAAAAGAGACACTGATGTATAGAACAGTCTTATGGACTACTAGTGGTTTTAACCACAGCCTCTTATTTAGAAAAGCTGGCAATATCAAACAATATAACTCTTTTACAGCATTTTAAATGCAGTTGGGTTTAATGCACATTTTGCATACTGAATGGAATCTCATGGCTCTAATAATTTTGCAAGCTCATTTCAGGGCCATTTTAATTGAAACATTTAAATCATACTTTGCAGCCCCAACAAATTTTATTTTCTGCAAACATTTCTCTTGTCTTCCCAGTAGCTTTTGTTTAAGGATCCATGATTCCCTTATTCTATGCAGTTAATCATTGATTGTTAGGCCAAATGGAACCAATGTGTTGGAAAACATACACCATAATTTATTTTTTTTTCTTTTTCCCTAAGACGTTGGGTCTGAGATCAGTATAAAATGGTTCATGTGCATTATTCCCCATGTATATGCTCAGTTATATCAGAAGAAGAGAATGATTCAGACACTCAGAGAAAAGTGCTTAGGGTAGGAAAATAAAGGGGGGAAATGAATAGTGTTGCTTAAATGCCTGGTATGAGATGTGCTTGGAATAGGCAAACATCTGGACATTTAAGTGGTGTGAACCCAATCAATTCTTTTGTTTTTCTTATTCTAGTTGAAATTTAGATTTTTTAATTTATATATATGATATACTCTTGTTAAAAATTAGTCTAAATTTGAATTTGCTTCTTTAGGATTTTCCCCATTGCTATTTGGAGAAGGCAATGGCACCCCACTCCAGTACTCTTGCCTGGAAAATCCCACGGATGGAGGAGCCTGGTAGGCTGCAGTCCATGCGGTCACTAAGAGTTGGACACGACTGAGTGACTTCACTTTCACTTTTCACTTTCATGCATTGGAGAAGGAAATGGCAGCCCATTTCAGTGTTCTTGCCTGGAGAATCCCAGGGACGGGGGAGCCTGGTGGGCTGCCGTCTATGGGGTCGCACAGAGTCGGACACGACGGAAACAACTTAGCAGCAGCAGCAGCTATTTCCTGGACTTTAAAAAATATACACTCTTTAAAATATTTTTAAATAAAAGGAAATCCTCCTATTTGTTTCTCAAAAATGTTTCCTTAAAATATGTTTAAAGACTCTTCAGGCTCTAAAAAATGGTCAGCTAAAAGAACTAGATTTAGTTAACCATCAGCTAGTTTCTATGCTAAACAATTCTGTACAGGTTTATCACATGGCACTAATAGCAGTACATCAAAATGGGAAAGCATGATTAAATTAATACAAAGATATCAAAGTGCAAGTAATGAACTTACAATATGAATTTGTGGTTTCTTTAAATATGTCCCTAACTCACACTTGGTTCCTTGAAATGACAGACCTATTCACACTAATACTATTGCTGTGTCATCATATAGATGCTATGCTAAGTGTAGACACTCAAATAAGTATGATCACTTTGCTGTCAGAGAACCTTGGCCAAAGACCGGGAAGTGGCTTGTATAGTAAAGAAATAACCTTAACCAAAGAGAGGACTGGTCTTTGCTGAAACTACCACGAGGTGATCTCTAAGCTCTTGGACTATCATTCCAGATATCTTTGTCTGGATTCTTTGGCCACTAGATTAACAATTTAATTCATGATGGATGTAATTTATTTGATCCATGCACTACCAGCTTTACCTCCAGTAGGGAATGGAAACAAAATGTATCATTCTCAACCTCAGGGAAGGGCTGAAGATAAAAGATCAGTCAGGCAGGCAGGATGTGACTGATTTTCCCAAATCTTGGAAAACCAAATGTTAAGACGCTTTCTTGGTTGGCAGTATGTACTCCATGTGTATTGTCAACATGAATTCTACAAAAGTAATCCTGTCTTCATTCTATAGGGAGAAGAAGACAGAAGCTCTGCATGTGATACTTTTCCTGATATCTTCTCTGTGTACTTCTACTTCTAGTTGACTTTAATCTGTATTTTCATGTAAGAAATTGTGACTGTAAATATAAAAGAAAAAAAATCTGCTTCCTTAGATTAAAAATTGATTTTAATAAAGGATATAGTTCACACAACATGTTTCCTTTATTTCTGTCATGTCTATTTACAATAAAGCAAAAATATACTTGACCTAGTTCCAAAAATTTTTAAATGTTTTTGTGAGGCTCTAATCAAAAATCAAAGTGAACACATTTATAAAAATCAACCAATCAAAGGAGTTGATTGACTCATAGAAGGGTCAATTCTTTTGCTCCTACTTTGCTATTTATTTCTATTCTGTATTGTTTTCTAATTTAAAAGAGTGTTTAAAAACCATGCTGCATTGATTAGTCATTAGAGAAGATGTGGCACATAAAGGGCATCATAATGCATTGTCAACAACCTGGTTTTAAAACCTCTATGACTTGTGATGGAAATTTATTTGGACTTTGGAAAGCAAAAAGAGATAGCTTATTAGTGAATCAAATTAAGAATGTTGACAGAATGATCTCTGTTCATTTCCAAGGCAAACCATTCAATATCACAGTAATCCAAGTCTATGCCCCAACCAGTAACACTGAAGAAGCTGAAGTTGAACGGTTCTATGAAGACCTAAAAGACCTTTTAGAACTAACACCCAAAAAAGATGTCCTTTTCATTATAGGGGACTGGAATGCAAAAGTAGGAAGTCAAGAAACACCTGGAGTAACCGGCAAATTTGGCCTTGGAATATGGAATGAAGCAGGGCAAAGACCAATAGAGTTTTGCCAGGAAAATGCACTGGTCATAACAAACACCCTCTTCCAACAACACAACAGAAGACTCTATACATGGACATCACCGATGGTCAACACTGAAATCAGACTGATTATATTTTTTGCAGCCAAAGATGGCAAAGCTCTATACAGTCAGCAAAAACAAAACCAGGAGCTGACTGTGGCCCAGATCATGAACTCCTTATTGCCAAATTCAGACTTAAATTGCAGAAAGTAGGGGAAAGCACTAGACCATTCAGGTATGACCTAAATCAAATCCCTTATGATTATACAGTGGAAGTGAGAAATAGATTTAAGGGCCTAGATCTGATAGATAGAGTGCCTGAAGAACTATGGAATGAGATTCGTGACATTGTGCAGGAGACAAGGATCAAGACCATCCCCATGGAAAAGAAATGCAAAAAAGCAAAATGGCTGTCAGGGGAGGCCTTACAAATAGCTGTGAAAAGAAGGGAAGCGAAAAGCAAAGGAGAAAAGGAAAGATATAAACATCTGACTGCAGAGTTCCAAAGAATAGCAGGAAGAGAAAAGAAAGCCTTCTTCAGTGATCAGTGCAAAGAAATAGAGGAAAACAACAGAATGGGAAAGACTAGGGATCTCTTCAAGAAAATCAGAGATACCAAAGGAACATTTCATGCCAAGATGGGCCCAATAAAGGACAGAAATGGTATGGACCTAACAGAAGCAGAAGATATTAAGAAGACATGGCAAGAATACACAGAAGAACTGTACAAAAAAGATCTTCACGACCCAGATAATCACAATGGTGTGATCACTGACCTAGAGCCAGACATCCTGGAATGTGAAGTCAAGTGGGCCTTGGAAAGCATCACTAGGAACAAAGCTAGTGGAGGTGATGGAATTCCAGTTGAGCTATTCCAAATCCTGAAAGATGATGCTGTGAACGTGCTGCACTCAATATGCCAGCAAATTTGGGAAACTCAGCAGTGACCACAGAACTGGAAAAGGTCAGTTTTCATTCCAATCCCAAAGAAAGGCAATGTCAAAGAATGCTCAAACTACCACACAATTGCACTCATCTCATACACTAGTAAAGTAATGTTCAAAATTCTCCAAGCCAGGCTTCAGCAATATGTGCACTGTGAACTTCCAAATGTTCAAGCTGGTTTTAGAAAAGGCAGAGGAACTAGAGATCAAATTGCCAACATCCTCTGGATCTGGAAAAAACAAGAGAGTTCCAGAAAAACATCAATTTCTGCTTTATTGACTATGCCAAAGCCTTTGACTGTGTGGATCACAATAAACTGTGGTAAATTCTTCAAGAGATAGGAATACCAGACCACCTGATCTGCCTCTTGAGAAATTTGTATGCAGGTCAGGAAGCAACAGTTAAAACTGGACATGGAACAACAGACTGGTTCCAAATCGGAAAAGGAGTTCGTCAAGGCTGTATATTGTCACCCTGTTTATTTAACTTATATGCAGAGTACATCATGAGAAACGCTGGACTGGAAGAAACACAAGCTGGAATCAAGATTGCTAGGAGAAATAGCAATAACCTCATATATGCAGATGACACCACCTTTACGGCAGAAAGTGAAGAGGAACTAAAAAGCGTCTTGATGAAAGTGAAAGAGAAGAGTGAAAAAGTTGGCTTAAAGCTCAACATTCAGAAAACGAAGATTATGGCATCTGGTCCTACCACTTCATGGGAAATAGATGGGGAAACAGTGGAAACAGTGTCAGACTTTATTTTTCTGAGCTCCAAAATCACTGCAGATGGTGACTGCAGCCATGAAATTAAAAGACGCTTACTCCTTGGAAGGAAAGTTATGACCAACCTAGATGGCATATTCAAAAGCAGAGACATTACTTTGCCAACAAAGGTCCGTCTAGTCATGGCTATGGTTTTTCCTGTAGACATGTATGGATGTGAGAGTTGGACTGTGAAGAAGGCTGAGCACCAAAGAATTGATGCTTTTGAACTGTGGTGTTGGAGAGGACTCCTGAAAGTCCCTTGGACTGCAAGGAGATCCAACCAGTCCATTCTGAAGGAGATCAGCCCTGGGATTTCTTTGGAAGGAATGATGCTAAAGCTGAAACTCCAGTACTTCGGCCACCTCATGCGAAGAGTTGACTCATTGGAAAAGACTTTGATGCTGGGAGGGATTGGGGGCAGGAGGAGAAGCGGATGACAGAAGATGAGATGGCTTGATGGAGTCACTGACTCGATGGACGTGAGTCTGGGTGAACTCCGGGAGTTGGTAACGGACAGGGAGGCCTGGCACGCTGTCATTCATGGGGTCGCAAAGAGTCGGACACGACTGAGTGACTCATCTGATCTGATCTGATCTGAAGACCATGAAAATAAAAACTTGGAGCTAATATGACAGAGTGGTATATCCTTTTTCAGTAATGATCTACTTATTAAGATAGTCTATAAGAACTCATGACCTTATACAAAGAATAATGAGACTGGAATTTGTCAAATTTTTAGTATAGTAATGACATTTATTTCACTGACTCTTGTATTTTAAGCAAGAAATAGCCAATGCTATGAGTAATTGGGCTTCCCAGGTGGCATTAGTGGTAAAGAACCGACCTGCAAATGCAGGAAACATAAGAGGCGTAAGAGAAAGATGTGGTTTCAATCCTTGGGTCGGAGAGAGCCACTGGAGCAGTGCATGGCAGCCCACTTTAGTATTTTTGCCTGGAAACCCCATGGACAGAAAAGCCTGGCAGTCTATGGTCCACAGGGTCGCAAATAATTGGGCAAGGCTGTATATTGTCACCTGCTTATTTAACTTATATGCAGAGTACATTATGAGAAATGCTGGGCTGGAGGAAGCACAAGCTGGAATCAAGATTGCCAGGAGAAGCATCAATAGCCTCAGATATGCAGATGACACCACCTTTATGGCAGAAAGTGAAGAAGAACTAAATAGCCTCTTGATGAAAGTGAAAGAGGAGAGTGAAAAAGTTGACTTAACCATCGCTTCCTGGCAAATAGATGGGGAAACAGTGGAAACAGTTGCTGACTTTATTTTCTTGGGCTCCAAAATCACTGCAAATGGTGACTGCAGCCATGAAATTAAAAGACGCTTACTCCTTGGAAGGAAAGTTATGACCAACCTAGATAGTATATTGAAAAACAAAGACATTACTTTGCCAACAAATGTCCATCTAGTCAAGGCTATTGTCTTTCCAGTAGTCATGTATGGATGTGAGAGTTGGACTATAAAGAAATTTGAGTGCCAAAGAATTGATGCTTTTGAACTGTGGTGTTGGAGAAGACTCTTGAGAGTCCCTTGGACTGCAAGGAGATCCAACCAGTCCATCCTTAAGGAGATCAGTCCTGGGTGTTCATTGGAAGGACTGATGTTGAAGTTGAAATTTCAATACTTTGGCCATCTGATGCAAAGAGCTGACTCATTGCAAAAGACCCTGATGCTGGGAAAGGTTGAGGGCAGAAGGAGAAGAGGACGACAGAGGATGAGATGGTTGGATGGTACCACTGACTCAATGGACATGGGTTTGAGTAGACTCCGGTAGTTGGTGATGGACAGGGAGGCCTGGCATACTCAGGTTCATGGGTTCTCAAAGAGTCAGACATGACTGAGCAACTGAACTGGAACTGGAAGAGACTTAGCACAAATTATTAATCAAGGTCAATGTATTACATATACTTGAGAATTTGTCTCCTAGGAAGATAAATAATTATAAACAAAATTACTTAGCATGTATCAATTTCATAAAATGGAAAAACAAATTTCTTACAGTTTAAATATTCAGAAATCTTTAATTTTATACTATATGGAATAAAAGTAAAATAATTTGAATATATGAAGTAGTTTAGTGACTAAATTCCCATAAAATTCTGTGATCAATTTCCACATTACTTCCTAGACCAACTGGTATATGAAATATAAAATAGAATAAATTACTTGGAAAGTTTATTTAACTAAAATACATGCACTTGTGCACACACAAAAATGAATAAAAGATGACAAACTAGGTGATAAAAACAAACGTTAACATTTTGTAAAGCAAGAGTATCTTCCCAAGAGTCTAGAGAACTGCAAAATGGGGTAGAAGACAGGAAACTTTCACAGTATTAAAAAATAACAATGAAGACAAAAATACAAAATATATGACTAGCTGAGGCTACATAGTCATCCTGTTTGGACTGAGAAGAAACAACAGAAAAAATATAGAGCCCAGAACTGACTTGGTATTGAGATTGTTTTACTTGGATAAATGATATCTCTGGTCAGGCAAAGTAATTACAGGTACAGAAAGTAACAATGTCAACCTATTCCAATATCCTTGCTTGGGAAATTCCATGGACAGAGGAACCTGGTGGGCTACAGTCCATGAGATCGCAAAGCATCAGACATGGCTTAGCAACTAAACAAGAAAGTTTTCTAAGCTTTGGTTTGCCAGTGTGGTACCTTGAGCAGGAGCAGCACCATCTTGTGCAAGGGAATTGTTTCAAAAGTCTCCACTTTGGATCATTCTCTTGACCATTTAGGAGGCTTGATAAAAAAGATTTGGAGTGATTCTCAGTTATCTTTGCCTTTTCAGTCTTAGTGTCGTGTTCACAATAGAAGATGTTAGGCTCACATTATTGAGACTAGGTTAGGTTCTTCTGTACTCTTTTGTTGTTCCAATCAGAGAAAAACCATCTGTTGGCTGGCTGGTCAATGGCTACCACGTACATTTAAAACTTTTCAGAAACTCTCGTTGTTTTTGTTGTTGTTGTTCAATCACCCAGTCGTGTCTGACTCTTTGCAACCCCATGAACTGCAGCACTCCAGGCCTCCCCATCCCTCGCCATCCCTGGAGTTTGCCCAAGTTCATGTCCATTGCATCAGTGATGCCATCCAGCCATCTCATCCTCTGATGCACTCTTTTTCTTATGCTCTCAATCTTTGCCAGCATCAGGGACTCACTTTTCCACTGAGTCAGCTGTTCACATCAGATGACCAGAATACTGGAGTTTCAGCTTCAGCATCAGTTCTCCCAATGAGTATTCAGGGTTGGTTTCCCTTAAGTTTGACTGGTTTGATCTCCTTGCTGTCCAAGGGACTTTCAGGAGTCTTTTCCAACACCACAGTTCAAAGGCATCAGTTCTTTGACATTCTGCCTTCTTTACAAAAGGTCCAGCTCTCACAACTGTATGTGAACACTGGGAAGACAATAGCCTTGATAATACAGACTTTGTAGGCAGAGTAATGTCTCTGCTTTTCAACACACTGTCTAGGTTTTTCATAGTTTTCCTGCCAAGAAGCAGTTGTCTTCTGATTTCATGAATGCACTTACCGTCTGCAGTGATTTTGGAGGTCAAGAAAAGGAAATCTGTCACTACTTCCACCTTTTCCCCTTTTATTTGCCATGAAGCAGTGGGGACAGCTCCCATGAGCTTTATTATTATTATTATTAATATTTAGGGTTTTTGGGGAGGGAGGAGGGAGGAGGGTTCAGGATGGGGAACACATGTATACCTGTGGCGGATTCATTTTGATATTTGGCAAAACTAATACAGTTATGTAAAGTTTAAAAATAAAATAAAATTAAAAAAAATATTTAGGGTTTTTCTTTAAATTTTATTTTATTTTTAAACTTTACATAATTGTATTAGTTTTGCCAAATATCAAAATGAATCCGCCATAGGTATACATGTGTTCCCCACCCTGAACCCTCCTCCCTCCTCCCTCCCCATACCATCCCTCTGGGTTGTCCCAGTGCACTAGCCCCAAGCATCCAGTATCGTGCATCGAAGCTGGCTCTTTCACTCTCCTCCTTCACCTTCATCAAGAGGCTCTTTAATTCCTCTTTGCTTTCTGTCATCAGAATGCATACCTGAAGTTTTTGGTATTTCTCCCGCCTATCTTGATTCCAGCCTGTAACTCATCCAGACTGGCATTTCTCATGATGTGCTCAGCATACAGGTTAAAAAAACAGGGTGACAGTAGACAGCCCTTTTCTCATACTTGACAGTAGACATACTCTTTTCTCAATCTTGAATCAATCAGCTTTTCCATACAGGCTTCTAACTGTTGCTTCTTGACCCACATACAGGTTTCTAGGGAGACAGATAAGATGGTCTGGCATCCCCATCTTAAAGATTAAGAGCTTTTCCCAGCTTGTGATTATCCGCAGAGTCTAAGGCCTTAGTGTAGTCAATGAAAGAGAGGTAGATGTTCTTCTGGAATTCCCTGGCTTTTTCTATGATCCAGCGAATATTGGCAATTTGCTTTCTGGTTCCTCTTCTTTGTCTAAACCCATACTGGACATCTGGAAGTTCTTGGTTCACATAATGGTGAAGCCTAGCATTCGAGATTTTAAGCATGACCTTACTATCATGGAAAATGAGTGTAACTGCCTGATGGTTATCAAATTCTTTAGTACTACCCTTTTTGGGAATTGGGATGAGGACTGATCTTTTGCAGTCCTGTGGCCACTTCTGGGTCCTCCAGATTTGCTGACATATTGAATGCAACACCTAGATAGAATTAGGGAGATATTAATAATTATTAGCAACATAACAAAGCCCATGCTTTGGAGAGCACCCCTGAGCCAAAGTCTTCATGACTCAAATCAGCTAAGATTTCCTATGACTGTATTTCTACTTCCCAGAAGTGTTTATGCAACCATTTTAAGGCACTGGAATTCAGGGAGTAGTGAGTGATGAGCAGAAAGAACCAAAGGACCACCAGCACCATAGCACACATTAATAATCAATCAAGTTGGATTCCTTTGCAATGGCTTTAGGTATGTGAACCTTGGTATTATTTTTCTCAAGCCAAGGCAAGGAAAATATGGGGGAAAAAAAAGAATTAGAAAGAGGACTTCTCTGGTGGTGCCATGGCTAAAAACTCACTTGCCATGCAGGGGAACAGATTTGATCCCTCCTTTGGGAAGATTCTACATGTCTCAGAGAAGCTAAGCCCAAGGGCCACAGCTACTGAGACTATGTGCTACAACTACTAAAGCCCACAGGCCTAGAGCCTGAGCTACACAACAAGAGAAGCAACATCAGTGAGAAGTCCACACACCACAATAAATTGTAGCCCTCATTTGCTGCAACTAGAAAAAGTCCATGCAAAGCAATGAAGACTCAGTACAGCCAAAATATACAAAATTATTTTTTTTAATCATAATGACCTTCATAGTTTTAGATTTAGATAAAAGATGGTCAGAAGTGGAAGAAAGAATAGAAATAAATGTTCTAGATCAGACATGATGGGAAGAAGCAGCCACTTAAACATCAGCTACTTCTCTTCCTAGTCAATTTGATTTTTTTTTAGTGATTTTATTTTTTTAATTTAAATTTATTTATTTTAATTAGAGGCTAATTACAATATTGTATTGGTTTTGAGGTTACTGAGCTTATATAGGATCAGATGTCATGTAGAATTACCTTCAATTGTGAAATTTTCACCCAATATTTGATACCTCATAATTTGGCATTGATGTCAATGGTCAAGAGAGTTTGGTATAGACTTTTCTACATATCTCAATTCTGCAAATGCATAACAGTAAAAGATTTAAAAATTCCCATTGGTAAAAATCTGATGAGAGTTAATTGCAATGGAACTGACAAGGAAATTTGGTTATTTCTATGACATACAACATTTTAAGATTATAGCTGAAATTATGACTCATAGACTTATCCCAGGACATATCAGATTTGTATGAACTTTATACAATCTCTGGAACACTTACATTAATAAAATATACCATACAAATAAAACTTAAGAAAGCCAAACACATATTCTTATTGGACAAGGCTTCCTTTGTAATTTAAACTATTAGATAATCCTAAATAACAGTACTACTTTTAAGTAGACATATCAAAAAGCATAATTACTGTTGAAAATTTATAGACTCTTGAAAATTTATAGACTTACATCACGTTAATTTATTTGTTTCAGAAATTATGCTTAGATTATACATGAAAGTTTTGTGAGTCATTAAATGACAAACCATCATCTTAACCTACCTTTCTTGCTGACAAATTCTTTAACAGAGATAACATATGAGTTTATTTGACTCAGTAAACTTTGGTGGAATAATTGCTATGCTGCTGCTGCTGCTGCTGCTAAGTCGCTTCAGTTGTGTCCAACTCTGTGCGACCCCATAGATGGCAGCCTACCAGGCTCCCCTGTCCCTGGGATTCTCCATGCAAGAACACTGGAGTGGGTTGCCATTTCCTTCTCCAATGCATGAAAGTGAAAATTGAAAATAAAGTCGCTCAGTCGTGTCTGAGCCCTAGCGACCCCATGTGAACCTTGGGGACTACAGCCCACCAGGCTCCTCCATCCATGGGATTTTCCAGGCAAGAGTACTGGAGTGGGTGCCATCGCCTTCTCTGAATAACTGCTATAAATCTGCATTATATTTAATATTGATAACTCTCAAATCATGCCTGCTTTAATTAAGGCCAAAAACTGAAACTAATTTTTTCTCCTCCCAATTAACTTAGATTATAAGAACTTGAAAAACACCTGGGTTATTTTCTATATTTGGGGGGAAATATGTGATTTATATGAACACTTAATCTTCTTTTCTTTTCATTTCTTTTTCCTTGGCTTGTGGAAATCATACTTCTTCAGGGATTGAACCCAGGCTCTGGGCAGTGAAAGCCCAAAAGTCCTAACCACTGGACCACCAGGAAATTCCCTATAAATTCTTTGTATAATCCAAAGGTAGAAAAAAACCACACATTATTAATGGCATAAATGCACATATATATATAAACATACAGACAGATGAAGAGATCTTAGCTTTCCTTTTAAAATTTTAGCTATGAGATGGGAATGATACTAAACTCATTATCTTACAAAAGAATAGGTGGATCCAAATTGTACTGTGGCAGATGGAATAAGTTAAAGCTACAACCTCTATAATCTACCCCTCCAATTTTTTTTTTTTCTTTTGATAAAATTGCCTCTCTGAAGTTTGTGTTTCAAACAGATGACCTCTAGTTCCTGGAAAAGGCTTGGAGAAACACTTGTATCCTGTTGACACAGATAAAGAAGGCAAGTTCCCCCAGGAAATATCTTTGTGTACTAAGTCCAGAATTTTTACAGTAGCTATGAGTCTTTTGAGACAATGAGACAAGTTTGTGGATTGGCAAAATGGATGAGTAGGCTTTCTCTATTCTTGTGTAGACTCAAATTGTAAGACGATTTGTCCATGTTGTCCTCATTCATAGGACAATTATTATTAATTCCCCCAAATTGGGTTGCAATCTAAATGAAGTGAAGGGAAGGACTCACCTTTCTAACCTCATTATCTTTAGATCAGGGAGAAGAACTTCATTTGCCATAGATATCATAAGATTTCTATATTCTGAATTTAGAGTCCTTTTTCTTGGAATATTCCTTTGTTTTATTTCACAGTTTTATTAAGCTAATGGAAGAAATCTTTAAAAAGACAATCAATCAATAAAACAGAGACAAACAATTTCTACTGGCTTTAAATATCTTCTGATTCCTTTGGCCATAGAATTACTTAAAAAAAAAATCCTTTAAAATACATTGTCAGATTTTAGCCAGGACAAATAAATATTACTGGCAGCAACCCCACAGACACAAAAGGCATCCCAATACAGGGTGCAAAGGATACTCCCCTCCCAAATTTCAGCACTTCTCCCAAAGAGAGTCAAAGGAATTAAAGACTTGGATAATTTCCTTAGAGCTGAAATCATTCATAAGACCTTATCTACAAATGGAGTGCAACCTATATTTTTGTCTGGCCTTATCTCAAAAGGTTTTCCCTGGTGGCTCAGTCAGTAAGAAATCCATATGCAAGGCAGGATATTTTGGTTAAGGAAAATCACCTGAAAAGGGAATTGGCAACCTGCAGCATTATTCTTGCCTGGAAAATTCCATGAACAGAGGAGCATGCCAGGTTAGAGTCTGATGGGCCACAAAGAGTCAGACACAACTGAGTAGCTAAGTACAGTTCAATTCAGTTCAGTTTCTCAGCAGTGACCCCAGTTTCTCTTTGTGACCCCATGGACTGCGACACACCAGGCTACCATGATCAATACCAACTACTGGAACTTGTTCAAACTCATGTCCATCAAGTCAGTGATGCAATCCAACCATATGATTCTGTCATCCCCATCTCCTTCTGCCTTCAATCTTTCTCAGCATCAAGGTCTTTTCCAATGAGTCAGTTATTTGAATCAGATGGCCAAAGTATTGCAATTTCAGCTTCAGCATCAGTCCTTCCAATGAATGTTCAGGACTAATTTCCTTTAGGATTGACTGGTTGGATTTCCTTGTAGTCCTGGGGACTCTCAAGAGTCTTCTCCGACACCACAGCTCAAAAGCATCAGTTCTTTGGCACTCAACTTTCTTTATAGTCTTACATCCATACATGACTACTGGAAAAGCCACAACTTTGACTAGATGGGCTTTTGTTGGTAAAGTAATGTCTCTGCTTTTTAACATGATCTCTATGTTGGTCATAGCATTTCTTCCAAGGAATAAAATCTCAAGGTTTCTGTCACTATTTGTAGTGATTTTAGAGTCCAAGAAAATAAAGTGTGTCCCTGTTTCCATTTTTTCCCCATCTATTTTCCATGAAGTTATAGAACCAGATGCCATGATCTTCATTTTTCAAATGTTCAGTTTTAAGCCAACTTTTTCACTCTAATCTGTCACTATCATCAAGAGGCCCTTTAGTTCCTCTTCACTTTCTGCTAAAAGAGGGGTGCCATCTACATATCTGAGATTATTGATATTTCTCCCAGCAATCTTGATTCCCGCTTATGCTTCATCCAGCCTGGCATTTCACATAATGTAGTCTACACATAAGTTAAATAAGCAGGAAAACAATACTCAGCCTTGAAGCACTCCTTTTTGAATTATGAACCAGTCCATTGTTCCATGTTCAGTTCTAACTGTTACTTCTTGATCTGCATACAGATTTCTCAGAAGATAGATTAGGTGGTCCAGTATTCCCCATCTCTTTAAGAATTTTCTGTTTTGTTGTGATCCACATAGTCAAAGGCTTTAGCATAGTCAGTGAAGCAGAAACAGAGGTTTTTCTGGAATTCTCTTTTTTTTTTTTCTGTGATCCAACCAAGGTTGGCAATTTGATCTCTGGTTTCTTTGCCTTTTCTAAATCCAGTTTGTATGTCTGGAATTTCTAAGTTCACATACTGTTGAAGCCTAGCTTGGAGAATTTTAAGCAATACTTCACCAGCATGTGAGATGAGTGCAATTGTGTGGAAGTTTAAACATTCTTTGGCATTAACTTTCTTTGGGACTGGAAGGAAAACTGACCTTTGCCAGTCCTGTGGCCATTGCTGAGTTTTCCAAATTTGGTGTCATATTGAGTGCAGGCCTTTAAGAACAAATCTTTTAGAATTTGAAACAGCTTAGCTGGAATTCCATCACCTCCACCACCTCTGTTCATAGTGATGCTTCCTAAGGACTATTTGACTTTGTACTCCAAAATGTCTGACACTAGGTGAGTGATCACACCATCATGCTTATCTGGGTCATTAAGATCTTTTTTTGGTATATTTTTTTGCATTCTTAGCACCTCTTCTTAATATATTCTGCCTCTGTTAGGTCCATACCGTTTCTGTCCATAATTGTGCTCATCTTTTAATGAAATGTTCCCTTGGTATCTATAATTTCTTGAAGAGATCTCTGTCTTTCCCATTCTATTGTTTTCCTCTATTTCTTTGCATTGAGAGAAAGGCTTTCTTATCTCTCCTTGTTATTCTTTGCAACTCTACATTCAGATGGATATATCTTTCCTTTTCTTCTTTGTCTTTCATTTCTCTTCTTTGCTCAGGTATTTGTAAGACCTCTTCAGACAAGTTTGCTTTTTGACATTTATTTTTCTTGGGAATGGTTTTGATCACCACCTCCTGTACCATGTTAGAACCTCTGTCCATAGTTCTTCAGGCACTCTGTCTATCAGATCTCATCCCTTGATCAATTTGTCACATCCACTGTATAATCACAAGGGATTTGACTTAGGTCATAACTGAATGGCCTAGTGGTTTTTTCCTACTTTCTTCAATTTAAGTCTGAATTTTGCAATGAAGAGTTCATGATATGAGCCACAGTCAGCTCCCAGTCTTGTTTTTACTGACTGTATAGAGCTTCTCAATCTCTGGCTGTAAAGAATACAAGCAATCTGATTTCAGTGTTGACCATCTGGTGATGTCCATTTGTAGAGTCTTCTCGTGTTGTTGGAAGAGGATGTTTGCTATGACCAGTGTTATCTTGGAAAAACTCTGTTAACATTTACCCTGCTTCATTTTGTACTCCAAGGCCAAATTTGCCTATTATCCAGGTATTGCTTTACTTCCTACTTTTGAATTTCCAATGCCCCAAAATGAAACAGTCATCTTTTTTGGGTGTTAGTTCTAAAACTTGTAGGTATTCATAGAACCGTTCAACTTCAGCTTCTTCAGCATTGCTGGTCAGGGCATAGACTTGGAATACTGTGATATTGAATGGTTTGTCTTGGAAACAAACAGATCATTCTGTCATTACACCCAAGTACTGCATTTTGGATTCTTTTGTTGACTATGATGGCTATTCCATTTCTTCTAAGGGATTCTTGCCCTCAGTAGTAGATATAAAGGTAATCTGAATTTAATGTGCCCATTCCAGTCCATTTTAGTTCACTGATTCCTAAAATGTTGATGTTCACTCTTGCCATCTCCTGTTTGGCCACTACCAATTCACTTTGATTCATGGACGTGAATCAAGTTTCATATGGTTTATGAACTTGATTCATTCCAGTTTCCTATGCAATATTCTTTCCAGCATCTGACTTTACTTCAATCACCAGTCACATCCACAACTGGGCATTGTTTTCTCTTTGGCTCCATCTCCTTATTCTTTATAGAGTTGTATGAGCACAGCACATAGCAATTTACCAGAGAATCCTTGTGTCCCATCAACCTTTGTAGGGGTCTTTCTTTGAGGGTGAATATGGAGGCGTTTCAGTTTTTGTGACAGGATTTGACAAATTCCTTGAGAACATTTTTTTCCAGTGTCCTGGTTGATTGCAGACCAGTCACTGATTTCTTGACTACTGTTCTGATTTTGGACCTTTGAGAAGGATGGACCCGAGGAGGCCTGGGTGTTTTCTTAGGTCTCTAACTTCAGAGGTACTGCAGTTGCTATCCAATAACTTGGTGGATTTTTAATGGTCTATGGTTTCTTCAGAGTAGAAAGGCAATTAAGATATAGGATAATTAGACTGAGAGTACTGAGTGTCTGTTTTAGAATCTTTTATTTTAGGTACCACTTGTGTCTATTTTAAATACCTTTTGTGTCAGGTCATGAACTCCATATTGCAGAACCCAGACTTAAATCAAAGAAAGTACAGAAAACCACTAGACCATTCATGTATAACCTAAATCAAATCCTTTATGATTACACAGTAGAAGTGACAAATAGATTCAAGGGATTAGATCTGATAGACAGAGTGCCTGAAGAATTATGGATGGAGGTTTGTGGCATTATACATGAGGCAGTGATCAAGACCATTCCCAAGAAAAAGAAATGCAAAAAGGCAAAATGGTTGTCTGAGGAGGCCTCACAAATAGCTGAAAAGAAGAGAAGCAAAAAGCAAAGGAGAAAAGGAAAGATATACTCATTTGAATGTAGAGTTCCAAAGAGTAGCAAGGAGAGATACAAAAGCCTTCTTCAGGAATAAATGGAAAGAAATAGAAGAAAACAATAGAATGGGAGAGACTAGAGATCTCTTCAAGAAAATTAGAGATACCAAGGGAACATTTCATGCAATAAGCACAATAAAGCAGAAATGGTATGGACCTAACAGAAGCAGAAGATATTAAGAAAAGCTGGCAGAATACACAGGACTATACGAAAAAGATCTTAATGACACCGATAAGCATAATGGTGTGATCACTAACCTGGAGCCAAACATCCTGGAATGCAGAGTCAACTGGATCTTAGGAAGCATCACTACAAACAAATCTAAGGGATGTGATGGAATTCCAATTGCTGCTGATGCTAAGTCACTTCAGTCATTAATGACTCTGTGCGACCCCATAGATGGTAGCCCACCAGGCTCCCCTGTCCCTGGGATTCTCCAGATAAAAACAATGGAGTGGGTTGACATTTCCTTCTCCAATGCATGAAAATGAAAAGTGAAGGTGAAGTCACTCAGTCACGTCTGATTCTTCGCAACCCCATGGACTGTAGCCTATCAGGCTCCTCCATCCATGGGATTTTCCAAGCAAGAGTACTGGAGTGGGTTGTCATTTCCTTCTCCAGAATTCCAGTTGAGCTATTTTAAATCCTAAAAGATGAGGTCGTTAAAGTGCTGCACTCAATATTCCAGCACATTTGAAAACACAGCAGTGGTCACAGGACTGGAAAAGGTCCGTTTTCATTCCAATCTCAAAGAAAGGCGATGCCAAATAATGTTCAAAATACTGCACATTTGCACTCATCTTACACGCTAGCAAAGTAATGCTCAAAATTCTCCAAGCCAGAAATTTCAACAATACGTCAACTGAGAACTTCCAGTTATATAAGGTGGATTTAGAAAAGGCAGAGGAACCAGAGATCAAATTGCCAACATCCGTTGGATCGTTGAAAAAGCAAGAGAGTTCCAGAAAAACATCTGCTTCAAAGCCTTTGACTGTGTCCATTCAGTTCGGTTCAGTTGAGTAGCTCAGTCATGTCTGACTCTTTGCAACTCCATGAGACACAGCACACCAGTCCATCACCAACTCCCGGAGTCCACCCAAACCCATGTGTGTGTATCACAACAAACTGGAAAATTTTTCAAGAGATGGAAAAATCAGATCACCTTACCTGCCTCCTGAGAAATATTTATGCAGATCAAGAAGCAACAGTTAGAACTGAACATGGAACAACAGACTGGTTCAATGTCGGGAAAGAAGTATGTCAAGGCTGTATATTGTCACCCAGCTTATTTAATTTATATCCATAGTACATCATGTGAAACGTGGGGGTGGATGAATCACAAGCTGAAATCAAGATTGCCAGGAGAAATATCAATAACCTCATATATGCAGATGACACCATCCTTATGGCAGAAAGCGAAGAAGAACTAAGGAGCCTCTTGATGAAAGTGAAAGAGGTGAGTGAAAAAGTTGACTTAAAACTCAGCATTCAAATATACAAAGATCATTAAATGAAGACCCATCACTTCATGGCAAATAGATGGGAAAATAATGGAAACAGGGACAGACTTAATTATTTTGGGCTTCAACATCACTGCAAATGGTGACTTCAGCCATGTAATTAAAAGTTGCTTGCCCCTGGAAGAAAAGGTATGACCAAACTAGACAGCATATTAAAAAGTAGAGACATTGCTTTGCCAACAAATGTCCATCTAGTCAAAGCTATGATTTTTCCAGTAATTATGTATGGATGTGAGATTTGGACCATAAAGAAAGATGAACAGTGAAGAATTGCTGCTTTTGAACTGTGGTGTTGGTGAAGACTCTTGAGAGATCCTTGGACTGCAAGAAGATCCAACCAGTCCATCCTAAAGGAAATCAGTCTTGACTATTCTTTGGAAGGATGATGGTGAAAGTGAAACTCCATTACTTTGACCACGGATGGGAAGAACTGACTCATTGGGAAAGACCCTGATGCTGGGAAAGTTTAAAGACAGGAGGAGAAGGGGACAACAGAAGATGAGATGGTTGGATGGCATCACTGACTCAACAGACATGAGTTTGAGCTGTTCTGGGTGTTGATGGTGGACAGGGAAGCCTGGTGTGCTGCAGTCCAAGGGCTTGTAAAGAGTCAGACATGAATGAGCAGCTGAACTGAACTATGCCTTTAAGTTTTTCATTAGCATTTTCCAATGTATCTTTCAATAAGGCTATATTGGAAACTTGAACCCTTTGGAGTGTTCTACATAACAATTAAAATAAGTATCCTATTCTGTTTATTAGGCCTGGGAATCCTTGTTTTTAAGTGCAATTTAATGGATGATCTTGTCTAACTAGTATCTAAGATTTTGCCATTTTTATAAGTATTTATAGCTTTTAGGACCACAGTTTTTAGACATAAAATAAATAGCATGTGTCAAAAGATGATGAACTTAATTCTTTAAAACTTCAGGTTTCCAATTTTTTTTTTTTTTTTTTTTTTTTTTTAGCTTTGTGTTTCTCAGGACCAAACTAATACCTAAGAGGATCTGCCACTTAGTTGACTTTGTTGTGGATTTGTGGTATTTAAGGCAATGGCACCCCACTCCAGTACTCTTGCCTGGAAAATCCCATGGACAGAGGAGCCTGGTAGGCTGCAGTCTATGGGGTCGTGAAGAGTCGGACACGACTGAGCGACTTTACTTTTCACTTCTCACTTTCATGCATTGGAGAAGGAAATGGCAACCCGCTCCAGTGTTCTTGTCTGGAGAATCCCAGGGACGGGGAAGCCTGGTGGGCTGCCGTCTATGAGGTCGCACAGAGTCGGACATGACTGAAGCGACTTAGCAGCAGCAGAGCAGCAGAGTGTATCTCATTACATGAAAACTTTCTTGAGATTGTCAGGTGACCTAGTTTTAATTTAACCCATTGTATGAGCAACCTTATTATGGCCTTGGAGACTTAGAGTTAAGTCTAATATGTCGGTCATACTATTTTAAACATTATGTGACTGCAGCCATGAAATTAAAAGATGCTTATTCCTTGGAAGGAAAGGTATGATCAATCTAGATAGCATATTCAAAAGCAGAGACATTACTTTGCCAACAAAGGTTCATCTAATCAAGGCTATGGTTTTTCCTGTGGTCATGTATGGATGTGAGAGTTGGACTGTGAAGAAGGCTGAGCGCTGAAGAATTGATGCTTTTGAACTGTGGTGTTGGAGAAGACTCTTGGAGTCCCTTGGATTGCAAGGAGATCCAACCAGTCCATTCTAAAGGAGATCAGCCCTGGGATTTCTTTGGAAGGAATGATGCTAAAGCTGAGACTCCAGTACTTTGGCCACATCATGCGAAGAGTTGACTCATTGGAAAAGACTCTGATGCTGGGAGGGATTGGGGGCAGGAGGAGAAGGGGATGACAGAGGATGAGATGGCTGGATGGCATCACTGACTCAATGGACATGAGTCTGGGTGAACTCCGGGAGTTGGTGATGGACAGGGAGGCCTGGCGTGCTGTGATTCATGGGGTTGCAAAGAGTCGGACATGACTGAGTGACTATTTTGATCTGATCTGATAATGTTATATAGAATGCTGCTGCTGCTAAGTCGAGTCAGTCGTGTCCGACTCTGTGCAACCCCATAGACGGCAGCCCACCAGGCTTCCCCGTCCCTGGCATTCTCCAAGCAAGAACACTAGAGTGGGTTGCCATTTCCTTCTCCAATGCATGAAAGTGAAAAGTGAAAGTGAAGTCGCTCAGTCATGTCTGACTCTAGCGACCCCATGGACTGCGGCCTACCAGGCTCCTCCGTCCATGGGATTTTCTAGACAAAAGTACTGGAGTGGGGTGCCATTGCCTTCTCCGGTTATATAGCATATTATCATTATTTATTTATTATATAGCACTATATATGTAATATATAACATTTTAAAATAAATTTTGCTTGAAATGAAGGTGTGGATGAAAGGGGAGTGAAGCTCCGTTATGAGAATGACTATAGCCACTGTTAATATGAAAAAATTGAGTGAACTCAGAGAAGTACCAGATACATTGTCTGTGCTTCTTTTTGTTCCCCAGGCCACAATGCTCAGCTTTGTATCTCATCTCATTCGTCATCAATTGTGATGTCAAAAATGAATAAAGAAGACAATTTAGGTAGTATCAACAAACTTTATTTAGCACTTCATGAAGTAGACAGTTTCTGTTATCAAGGAACTAGAGAACTGAAAAATGGAGCAGAAAGAGAGACGCTTGTACAGAATAAAGAGTAAAAAGAAAAAAAAAAGATAAAAGTATAGAATATCTGATTGTCTGAGGCTACAAAGTCAATCTTTTTTAGGGGAAAAAAGGTACAAGAAAAATGTTTAGACATATCTGACTCCACGTTTGGGGATTGGCAGACTGAATAGACTGCATTTCTGGTCCAGGGGAGCACTTACAGGGACAAAAATTATCTAAGTTAAGAGAAGTGTGTGACAGACAATGAGATGGTTGGATGGCATCACCGACTCACTGGACCTGAGTTTGGACAAACTCTGGAAGATATTGAAGGGCAAGGAAGTCTGGCATGCTGCAGTTCATGGGGTCACAGAGAGTCAGACACATCTGAGTGAACAACAACAAAGAAAGCAATTTCATCAAATGTGCACACATATGTCTTCACACACTTTGCTTTTGAAAGAGAAGTAAAAGAGTAAGTGAAAAGTTCAATTTAGTTATAGGTAGTAAGAAATAATTCTTTTATATTACATGAACCAGGCAATATATCAGGAAAATATAAAAATCAATGATCTAATTTCTATGTATATAGTTAGTGAAATCAGTTCAATATTGTTATTTAAAATATGACAATATTTGAAAATATGCAACCTATATATTATATTGACAGGGATAATCAAAATCATAAGACAAGTAGATATAGAGCAAGACTTAAACATAATTTAAAATAGCATAGGAGAGTATTTATGTAAGGGAGAGAAACAGGAAAATAGGGACTTCAAGAATTGACAAGATACTTGATTTTTTTCTTTCCTGGTAGCACAATGTAAGACAGAAAGTTAAAATTGGATTTTTTTTCAGTCTCAGTTTTAGTTAATGCCTCAAAAGTCAAAAAAATTTAACAAATGCAAAGTACATTCAGACCCTAAACTAAAGAAATTTCTGTGTACTAAAGGCATATTTAGTTGTGAAGTGGGTTCTGTGACTTCTGATCTGCATAAGAATCAGAAGTTGAAAAATCCAGTTGGGAGAATGAATTTCAGATTCAGTACTTCAGGCTTCAGTACTCTTCTTGGAATGGAGAAAGGTGCTTCTTCTTTCCCAGGTGGCTGAATGGTAAGGAATCTGCCTGTATGGTTTGATCCCTGGGTTGGGAAGATCCCCTGGAGAAGGAAATGACACCCACTCCAGTATTCTTGCCTGGGAAATCCCATGGAAGAGGAACCTGGTGTGCTACAGTCCGTGGGGTCACAAAAGAATCAGACAGGACTTTATGACTAAGCAAAAACAAGCTTAAAAAAATATAGGAAAGTTTAAATTTTAAGATATCCACATAGTTTGCTATGGGTTTTCTGAAGTTCAAAGGAAACTGAGATACTATTTGACTCCTGTGAAGAGAAGTCTTACTATAAAAGTTGGAGATGGGACTGCCATTTTCTGGCAATGGAGAGAAGACCCTAAGGATGGTATGTCTGTATTCTATAACAAGTATATTTCTCATAGACTACACAAAATTGAACAAGTATATCTTTCTAGGATTAGCCTAAAGGATATCTAAAAGACTTCTCAGTTTTAAAGATGGACACATTTCTAGAGGTCTAAGGGATAAGGGGATAGCAGAAAGTTGTCAGCCACAGGAAGAATTGTGCTATAATATCAGGTAATTTACCATTCAATCAAAATTGAAGAGCACAACTAATATATTTGCCATGAAGAGGGTACCAGCACCAAAACACATATCCATCAGTCAGATAATAACTGTCCAGCATATATTGTTCCTTGTTCTCCCAAACTCCATCTGTTTTCAATCCAGAGGGGTCCAAAATAACAGATGCAGATTTGGCTAGGAGAAGATGAGAAGGGAAAAGAGACAACTTTTTCCAAATGTAAGCTTTATGACTAAAAGCAGAACTGAATTGGAATTGGGAAGAAATTTTGAATTTTAAAATAAAGTTTTAACACTAAAAATGAATCATTTAATTACCAAAGTAAAATTCTGCTTGTAATTGACATGGGCTAGAAAAGCAATGAGACCTGATCAAGATTTCATTGAAAGTTCCAAAAGGGAAAAAAAAAAATCTAGAACATAGACTTTATGTATGTACATATAAGAGTTAGGTAAAGACAAGTAGGAACATTTTAAGAGAATTTATTGTCTGTGTGAAATCACTTAGAGAAAAGAACCAGAAGCTTCAGGAAAATTTTTATGATTGAAGCAAGTGCAGAAATGGTGAAAAAAAGTGACAAAAGATGATGGAGATTAAAAAGTAAGAAAGAGTCAAATCATTAAAGATTCGTAGGTCAAGATAGAGTTTCTGAAATTTATGCTAAGTGCAAAAGATGACAACCATTGAAGAGTTTTAAACTGCTGAGCAAAATGATCAATCAATGTCACATTTACTCATTTTAATTCAGTAATATCTCTCAGAGTGGTTCTATATTCTCCCTTCCTGTGGCCACTACTCCCACAGTTCTAATAAATTCACTAATCCCAGAACCTATTACTTCTCACCTGAACTATTATAGGAGACTTTTAAAAGACCTCTTAAATGTATATTCTTGTTAAAGTACAACTTTGATCATCTCTATTTCCTATTCAGTAAGTCTTCATTAGCTAAAGGATGCGTTACCCTATTCTTTGACTTAATATTCAAAGCTCTCTGTTTTGGGTTCCTGTCTAGTTTTACATCACAACTTAGCTACCAACTTGAACTCTTCCACATTTGCTATATTCTTGCAATTATTCCTTCCCATCATTTTCCTCAAGCAGTTTCCTGTGCTCTTACACTATTCTTCTTCTCTGTGGGGTCAAATTCTCTCTTTGCACAAAAATGTAATCCTAATACCGCTTCTGGTGTCCACAAAATCTTCTTTGACCAACTCAAGCCAGATTCTGTGTCCTTCCCCTTCTTTGTGTTATAATTTAATTAATTAATCAGGAAAACATGTATACAGAGTTGTCAAATGGAATGCCTTCTGCTAGGCATCTCTCTCTTTCTCTCATTTCTAAAGTAGGATACATAAGATAAGTTTTGGCACATGTGGCACTAAAAACATAATGCTTTATCCAAATGAAAGATGTATCATGCAATGGTATAACTTGATAATCCCTACAGTAGAATTTTATACTGTCTGTGTGACCTCACAAGGCAAACTCTAAGTATCTCCAGGAGGGATTGGAGATGGCTTTATGAAGGAGGTATGCCTAGGCTTTGATGAAGATAAGAGTTTTTAGACCAAATGGGTCAAAGGCATTTCAGACAGAAAGAATGTCTGTTTATGCATTAGCACCTGTGGGATACATATAACTGACAGTGGAAACTGAGTCTACCTCCTTACATTTTCAGTTTCCGAGTTTCATATCCTACACAGAATAAGCAAGAATATCTTTTCTGTTCAACCCCTTCAACTACAGATCGTGAAAACTGGGCAGCTCACAGAGCCTTCCCTGATATAACCTATCATATATCCTTAGGCAACTGTCACCATCGTGGTTCCAAACAAGGTTCATCATTGTCCTCATAAAACCCTCAGCACACACTTTCCCAAAACAGAGAAGATATTGAGGGGAACACTTCCTCCACCCCTGATATTTTCCTCCTTGGGCAGAGTCACACGTTAACATTGTAGTCTGACCCTTGTCTGTCAGCTCCTTTACTCATTGCATGTGAAAGTGTTAGTCACTCTGTCATGTCTGACTCTTTGTGACCCCATGAAGTACAGCCTTCCAGCCTCCTCTATCATGGAATTCTCCTAGCAAAAATACTAGAGAGGGTAGCCATTTCCTTCTTCCTGACCCAAGGATCAAACCTGGGTCTCCTGCATAGTAGGCAGATTCTTAACCATCTGAGCCATGAGGGAAGCCCAAACAGTGGTTAGATGCCACAAAGTAGTTGGCAATGTCTTAACTGTATGCATGTTGTCAGGCCTGAGAGCCTTGTCCATCCTTGTCAAGGGGAGCGCTATCCTTCTCTCCTTTCATATAACACTCATGGC
This sequence comes from Bubalus bubalis, assembly GCF_019923935.1. NCBI lineage: Eukaryota > Metazoa > Chordata > Mammalia > Artiodactyla > Bovidae > Bubalus > Bubalus bubalis. Next base: position 45,220,276 of record NC_059169.1, read on the forward strand.
ATAGCAGGAGTGAGTTTACTATAGCTGAGTCTGGGAAAAGAAACCAGGCAGTATGACTCTGCCCTTTCAACTCTTCTTTTTCTTGGGAACTTATCTGAGCATCCTAAAATTCATTCTTCTCTGTTCCTTTACATCAAGGGAAGACAAGGCAGCCCCAGAAAGCTGACTATGAGTGGGTGAAAAAGTTGATTTAATTCAGGAATTCCAAATCAGTAAGTCTGTTTCTTTCTTTCTCATTTTCTTCTTTCCTTCCATCCTTCCATGATTCTTCCCTTCCTTCCTGTCTGTTTTTATCACTCACATAAGTAAAATTCTCCCAAAGCATCCCCCTCAAGTGTCTTGTTTTTATTTTTTTTATTTTTATTTTTTTTATTATTTAATTTTATTTTATTTTTAAACTTTACATAATTGTATTAGTTTTGCCAAAAATCAAAATGAATCCGCCACAGGTATACATGTGTTCCCCATCCTGAACCCTCCTCCCTCCTCCCTCCCCATTCCATCCCTCTGGGTCGTCCCAGTGCACCAGCCCCAAGCATCCAGTATCGTGCATCGAACCTAGACTGGCAACTCATTTCATACATGATATTTTACATGTTTCAATGCCATTCTCCCAAATCTTCCCACCCTCTCCCTCTCTCACAGAGTCCATAAGACTGTTCTATACATCAGTGTCTCTTTTGCTGTCTCGTACACAGGGTTATTGTTACCATCTTTCTAAATTCCATATATATGCATTAGTATACTTTATCCGTGTTTTTCTTTCTGGCTTACTTCACTCTGTATAATAGGCTCCAGTTTCATCCACCTCATTAGACCTGATTCAAATGTATTCTTTTTAATGGCTGAGTAATACTCCATTGTGTATATGTACCACTGCTTTCTTATCCATTCATCTGCTGATGGACATCTAGGTTGCTTCCATGTCCTGGCTATTAGAAACAGTGCTGCAATGAACATTGGGGTACACGTGTCTCTTTCCCTTCTGGTTTCCTCAGTGTGTATGCCCAGCAGTGGGATTGCTGGATCATAAGGCAGGTCTATTTCCAATTTTTTAAGGAATCTCCAGTCTGTTCTCCATAGTGGCTGTACTAGTTTGCATTCCCACCAACAGTGTAAGAGGCTTCCCTTTTCTCCACACCCTCTCCAGCATTTATTACTTGTAGACTTTTGGATTGCAGCCATTCTGACTGGCGTGAAATGGTACCTCATAGTGGTTTTGATTTGCATTTCTCTGATAATGAGTGATGTTGAGCATCTTTTCATGTGTTTGTTAGCCATCTGTATGTCTTCTTTGGAGAAATGTCTATTTAGTTCTTTGGCCCATTTTTTGATTGGGTCATTTATTTTTCTGGAGTTGAGCTGTAGGAGTTGCTTGTATATTCTCGAGATTAGTTGTTTGTCAGTTGCTTCATTTGCTATTATCTTCTCCCATTCTGAAGGCTGTCTTTTCACCTTGCTAATAGTTTCTTTTGATGTGCAGAAGCTTTTAAAGTTAATTAGGTCCCATTTGTTTATTTTTGCTTTTATTTCCAATATTCTGGGAGGTGGGTCTTAGAGGATCCTGCTGTGATGTATGTCGGAGAGTGTTTTGCCTATGTTCTCCTCTAGGAGTTTTATAGTTTCTGGTCTTATGTTTAGATCTTTAATCCATTTTGAGTTTATTTTTGTGTATGGTGTTAGGAAGTGCTCTAGTTTCATTCTTTTACAAGTGGTTGACCAGATTTCCCAGCACCACTTGTTAAAGAGATTGTCTTTAATCCATTGTATATTCTTGCCTCCTTTGTCAAAGATAAGGTGTCCATAGGTGCGTGGATTTATCTCTGGGCTTTCTATTTTGTTCCATTGATCTATATTTCTGTCTTTGTGCCAGTACCATACTGTCTTGATAACTGTGGCTTTGTAGTAGAGCCTGAAGTCAGGTAGGTTGATTCCTCCAGTTCCATTTTTTTCTCAAGATCGCTTTGGCTATTCGAGGTTTTTTGTATTTCCATACAAATTGTGAAATTATTTGTTCTAGCTCTGTGAAGAATGCTGTTGGTAGCTTGATAGGGATTGCATTGAATCTATAGATTGCTTTGGGTAATATACTCATTTTCACTATATTGATTCTTCCAATCCATGAACATGGTATATTTCTCCATCTATTAGTGTCCTCTTTGATTTCTTTCACCAGTGTTTTATACTTTTCTATATATAGGTCTTTAGTTTCTTTAGGTAGATATATTCCTAAGTATTTTATTCTTTCTGTTGCAATGGTGAATGGAATTGTTTCCTTAATTTCTCTTTCTGTTTTCTAATTATTAGTGTATAGGAATGCAAGGGATTTCTGTGTGTTGATTTTATATCCTGCAACTTTACTATAGTCATTGATTAGTTCTAGTAATTTTCTGGTGGAGTCTTTAGGGTTTTCTATGTAGAGGATCATGTCATCTGCAAACAGTGAGAGTTTTACTTCTTCTTTTCCAATTTGGATTCCTTTTATTTCTTTTTCTGCTCTGATTGCGGTGGCCAAAACTTCCAAAACTATGTTGAATAGTAATGGTGAAAGTGGGCACCCTTGTCTTGTTCCTGACTTTAGAGGAAATGCTTTCAATTTTTCACCATTGAGGATAATGTTTGCTGTGGGTTTGTCATATATAGCTTTGATTATGTTGAGGTATGTTCCTTCTATTCCTGCTTTCTGGAGAGTTTTTAACATAAATGGATGTTGAATTTTGTCAAAGGCTTTCTCTGCATCTATTGAGATAATCATATGGTTTTTATTTTTCAATTTGTTAAAGTGGTGTATTACATTGATTGATGTGGATATCGAAGAATCCTTGCATCCCTGGGATAAAGCCCACTTGGTCATGGTGTATGATCTTTTTAATGTGTTGTTGGATTCTGATTGCTAGAATTTTGTTAAGGATTTTTGCATCTATGTTCATCAGTGATATTGGCCTGTAGTTTTCTTTTTTTGTGGGATCTTTGTCAGGTTTTGGTATTAGGGTGATGGTGGCCTCATAGAATGAGTTTGGAAGTTTACCATCCTCTGCAATTTTCTGGAAGAGTTTGAGCAGGATAGGTGTTAGCTCTTCTCTAAATTTTTGGTAGAATTCAGCTGTGAAGCCGTCTGGACCTGGGCTTTTGTTTGCTGGAAGATTTTTGATTACAGTTTCAATTTCCGTGCTTGTGATGGGTCTGTTAAGATTTTCTATTTCTTCCTGGTCGAGTTTTGGAAAGTTGTACTTTTCTAAGAATTTGTCCATTTCTTCCACATTGTCCATTTTATTGGCATATAATTGTTGATAGTACTCTCTTATGATCCTTTGTATTTCTGTGTTGTCTGTTGTGATCTCTCCATTTTCATTTCTAATTTTATTGATTTGATTTTTCTCCCTTTGTTTCTTGATGAGTCTGGCTAATGGTTTGTCAATTTTATTTATCCTTTCAAAAAAACAGCTTTTGGTTTTGTTGATTTTTGCTATGATCTCTTTTGTTTCTTTTGCATTTATTTCTGTTCTAAGTTTTAAGATTTCTTTCCTTCTACTAACCCTGGGGTTCTTCATTTCTTCCTTTTCTAGTTGCTTTAGGTGTAGAGTTAGGTTATTTATTTGACTTTTTTCTTGTTTCTTGAGGTGTGCCTGTATTCCTATGAACTTTCCCCTTAGGACTGCTTTTACCGTGTCCCACAGGTTTTGGGTTGTTGTATTTTCATTTTCATTCGTTTCTATGCAAATTTTGATTTCTTTTTTGATTTCTTCTGTGATTTGTTGGTTATTCAGCAGTGTGTTGTTCAGCCTCCATATGTTGGAATTTTTAATGGTTTTTCTCCTGTAATTGAGATCTAATCTTACTGCATTGTGGTCAGAAAAGATGCTTGGAATGATTTCTATTTTTTTGAACTTACCAAGGCTAGCTTTATGGCCCAGGATGTGATCTATCCTGGAGAAGGTTCCATGTGCGCTTGAGAAAAAGGTGAAATTCATTGTTTTGGGATGAAATGTCCTATAGATATCAATTAGGTCTAACTGGTCTATTGTATCATTTAAAGTTTGTGTTTCCTTGTTAATTTTCTGTTTAGTTGATCTATCCATAGGTGTGAGTGGGGTATTAAAGTCTCCCACTATTATTGTGTTATTGTTAATTTCTCCTTTCATACTTGTTAGCATTTGTCTTACATACAGCGGTGCTCCCGTGTTGGGTGCATATATATTTATAATTGTTATATCTTCTTCTTGGATTGATCCTTTGATCATTATGTAGTGACCATCTTTGTCTCTTTTCACAGCCTTTGTTTTAAAGTCTATTTTATCTGATATGAGTATTGCTACTTCTGCTTTCTTTTAGTCCCTATTTGCATGGAAAATCTTTTTCCAGCCCTTCACTTTCAGTCTGTATGTGTCCCCTGTTTTGAGGTGGGTCTCTTGTAGACAACATATGTAGGGGTCTTGTTTTTGTATCCATTCAGCCAGTCTTTGTCTTTTGGTTGGGGCATTCAACCCATTTACGTTTAAGGTAATTACTGACAAGTATGATCCCATTGCCATTTACTTTATTGTTTTGGGTTCGAATTTATACACCATTTTTTTGTTTCCTGTCTAGAGAATATCCTTTAGTATTTGTTGGAGAGCTGGTTTGGTGGTGCAGAATTCTCTCAGCTTTTGCTTGTCTGAAAAGCTTTTGATTTCTCCTTCATACTTGAATGAGATCCTTGCTGGGTACAATAATCTGGGCTGCAGGTTATTTTCTTTCATCATTTTAAGTATGTCTTGCCATTCCCTCCTGGCTTGAAGAGTTTCTATTGAAAGATCAGCTGTTATCCTTATGGGTATTCCCTTATGTGTTATTTGTTGTTTTTCCCTTGCTGCTTTTAATATTTGTTCTTTGAGTTTGATCTTGGTTAATTTGATTAATATGTGTCTTGGGGTGTTTCGCCTTGGGTTTATCCTGTTTGGGACTCTCTGGGTTTCTTGGACTTGGGTGATTATTTCCTTCCCCATTTTAGGGAAGTTTTCAACTATTATCTCCTCAAGTATTTTCTCATGGTCTTTCTTTTTGTCTTCTTCTTCTGGGACCCCTATGATTCGAATGTTGTAGCATTTAATATTGTCCTGGAGGTCTCTGAGATTGTCCTCATTTCTTCTAATTCGTTTTTCTTTTATCCTCTCTGATTCATTTATTTCTACCATTCTATCTTCTAATTCACTAATCCTATCTTCTGCCTCTGTTATTCTTCTATTTGTTGCCTCCATAGTGTTTTTAATTTCACTTATTGCATTATTCATTATATATTGACTCCTTTTTATTTCTTCTAAGTCCTTGTTAAACCTTTCTCAACCTTCTCTAAACCATCTTCTCAATCCTTGCCTCCAGGCTATTTATCTGTGATTCCATTTTAATTTTAAGATTTTGGATCAATTTCACTATCATTATTCGGAATTCTTTATCAGGTAGATTCCCTATCTCTTCCTCTTTTGTTTGGTTTGGTGGTCATTTATCCTGTTCCCTTATCTGCTGGGTATTCCTCTGTCTCTTCATCTTGTTTAAATTGCTGAGTTTGGGGTGTCCTTTCTGTATTCTGGCAGTTTGTGGAGTTCTCTTTATTGTGGTGTTTCCTCGCTGTGTGTGGGTTTGTACAGGTGGCTTGTCAAGGTTTCCTGGTTAGGGAAGCTTGTGTCGATGTTCTGGTGGATGGAGCTGTATTTCTTCTCTCTGGAGTGTAATGAAATGTCCAGTAATGAGTTATGAGATGTCTATGGTTTTGGGGTGACTTTGGGCAGCCTGTATCTTGAAGCTCAGGGCTGTGTTCCTTTGTTGCTAGAGAATTTGCTTGGTATGTCTTGCCCTGGAACTTGTTGGCCCTTGTGTGGTGCTTGGTTTCAGTGTCGGTATGGAGGCGTTTGATGAGCTCCTGTCAATTAATGTTCCTTGGAGTCAGGAGTTCCCTGGAGTCAGGGTTTGGATTTAAGCCTCCTACTTCCAGTTGTCGGTCTTATTTTTACAGTAGTTTCAAAACTTCTCCTTCTATACAGCACCATTGATAAAACATCTACGTTAGAGATGAAAAGTTTCTCTACTGTGAGGGTCACTCAGAGAGGTTCACAGCGTTACATGGAGAAGGGAAGAGGGAGGAGGGAGTTAGAGGTGACCCAAATGAGATGAGGTGGAATCAATAGTGGAGAGAGTGGGCTAGCCAGTAGTCACTTCCTTATGTGCACTCCACAACTGGACCGCTCTGAGATGTTCACGGAGTTATACAGAGAAGAGAAGAAGGAGGCAGGAGACAGAGGTGGCCAGAAGGATAAAAGGGGGAAATGAAAAGGAGGGAGACAGATCCAGCCAGTAATCAGTTCCCTAAGTGTTCTCCACCGTCTGGAACACACAGAAATTCACAGAGTTGGGTAGAGTAGAGAGGGGTTAGGGAGGAGATACAGGCAACCTGGTGGAGAAAATGGAGAGTCCAAAGGGAGAGAGAGCAGTCAAGCCAGTAATCTCGCTCCCTAGTGAAAAATGGGTCCTGAGGATTGGGTTCTTAAAGGTACAAAATTGGTAACAAATACATAAAAGCAAAAATTAAAAATCTAGAGTAGAGTTTGGAATTTCAAAAATGTGATGTTAATGAAAAGAAGAAGGAAAAGAAAGAGAGAGAAAATGAACAAAGAAAAACAAACAAGGTTGTGAAAATTATAAAGAAACTACAGGTGCAAAATTGATAACTAATACCAAAAAGCAAAAATTAAAAATCTAGAGTAGAGTTTGGAATTTCAAAAATACAATGTTAAAAAAAAGAAGAAGAAAAATAAAGAGAGAAAACCAACAAACCAACAAAAACAATGTCACAAAAATTATAAAGAAAATACAGGTACAAAATTGATATCAAATACCAAAAAGCATAAATTAAAAAATCTTGAGTAGAGTTTGGAATTGCAGATATACAATATTATATAAAGAAGAAGAGAAAGAAACAGAGGGAAAAAAAGAAAAAAAAAGTCACAGAAATTATAAAAAAAAAAAAAACTATAGGTACAAAATTGATAACATATACCAAAAGGCTAAAATTAAAAATCTAGAGTTTGGAATTTCAAAAATACGATGTTAAAGAAAAGAAGAAGGAAAAGAAAGAGAGAAAAACGAACAAAGAAAAACAAACAAGGTCGCGAAAATTATAAAGAAACTACAGGTACAAAATTGATAACTAATACCAAAAAGCAAAAATTAAAAATCTAGAGTAGAGTTTGGAATTTCAAAAATACAATGTTAAAAAAAAGAAGAAGAAGAAAAATAAAGTGAGAAAACAAACAAACCAACAAAACAATGCCGCAAAAATTATAAAGAAAATACAGGTACAAAATTGATATCAAATACCAAAAAACATAAATTAAAAATCTTGAGTAGAGTTTGGAATTGCAGATATACGATGTTATATAAAAGAAGAAGAGAAAGAAACAGAGAAAAAAAAAAAAGTCACAGAAATTATGAAAAAAGCTATAGGTACAAAATTGGTAACATATACCAAAAGGCTAAAATTAAAAATCTAGAGTAGAGTTTGGAATTTCAAAAATACAATGTTAAAGAAAAGAAGAAAAATAAAAAAAAAACAAACATGGTTAAAAAATTATAAAATATATATATGAAGTTTGCTGAAGAAGAAAAAAAAATAGGGTCTTTTTTTTTTTTTTGCAAAGTAATAGTTATAAAAGTGAAAATTAAAGGACAATAGAGGACTTAAAATTTTTTTTTAAAAAATTAATAAAAAAAAAGAAAGAAAGATTGATCATAAAAATAGTAAAAATATATCTAGATCTTTCTCTGGTTTTGTTGTGAGTATTGTGGGTTCAGTTCATTTTTGGCTAGTTCCTTGGTCCGACTTATATTTCTCAAGATCTATAGGCCCCTTCCTATGTAGTCCGTAGTAACCACAGGGTTTTAATCTATGGCCTGTAGCTTCCAAGGCGTTTCCCTCTGTTATAGCTTCTTCTGTTTGCTGGTCTCTTCAGTGTCTGGTTCCCGCCCTAAAAGGGGACGGTGGAGGACACTATTTTTTTTTTTTTTTTTTTTTAGGCTCACTTGTTCAGCCGTGCTGTGGGGAGGGAGGGAGGGATGCTGCAAACAGATAACACTGGCGTGCGCTTGCACTGCCTCAGCCACACTGGGTCTGCCCCCGCTCACGGCGAGTGTAGCCTCCCTGCCCACATTGCTCGGGCTGTAGGTTGTTCCGCCGGGAACAATCAGAGGCCGGCCCTGGGCTGAGCTCCCAGGTCCAAGCCGCTCAGGTTCAGGCACTCGGGTAGTCCTCAGAGGCACAGACTCAGTTGGGCCTGCGTTTTGTGCTCTTCCCAGATCCGAGCAGCTCAGGTGATGAGGTGTTTGGCGGGCGCCAATGCTGCGACTTATCGCCTCCCCGCCACTCGGTTATCTGGGTGTAAAACCGGCGCACCTTCTCAGGCAGATGTTGACCGTCCAGACCCCCAAGAAGTTTTAGTTAGCAAAGAAGCCTGCTTACAGTTTTATAGATAGTGTCTCTCTGGGGCTGCGATTGCCCCCTTCCGGCTCTGGCTGTTCAGTCCTTTGTTCTGTGCGTGGGCCTGGCGGTGTCTTAGGTTAGGGCTGGCTTTTCGCGTGGTAGATATCCCACAGTCTGGTTTGCTAGCCCAAATTATTTCGCTCAGATAGCGCTCAGGACATTCGGGCCCGATTCTTACTCTAAGGGACACAGCCCGCGCCCCGCTTCCCTGCCCAGCCCTCGCTTGCTAATGCCGTGTGCAGGTGTCTGCGCTGCTTCTCCACTGGAGGAGTTACCGTGGGGCTCACAATCTGCGATTTTTAATTGTTTATTTATTTTTTTTCTCCCTTTTATGTTGCCCTCTGTGCTTCCAAAGCTAGGCACAGATTCGGCAGTGAGAAGGTTTCCTGGTGTTTGGAAACTTCTCTCTTTTTAAGACTCCCTTCCCTGGACGGAACTCCGTCCCTCCCTCTTTTGTCTCTTTTTTTGTCTTTTATATTTTTTCCTACCTCCTTTCGAAGAGTTGGGTTGCTTTTCTGGGTGCCTGATGTCCTCTGACGGCATTCAGAAGTTGTTTTGTGGAATTTACTCGAAGTTTAAATGCTCTTTTGATGAATTTGTGGGGGAGAAAGTGTTCTCCCCATCCTACTCCTCCGCCATCTTGGCTCCTCCCCCAAGTGTCTTGTTTTTAATGTGCCTTAGACCCTCACTGATACCCACAGTGATTGTTTTCATTGAAATAAATAATTATTTCCTGTGTGTTTTAGGAAAAAGTTCCAGTTTTTTCCCAAATGGCCTGTATATGATCCTAGAATGCCTATGGATAATCTATTATGGGTTATGACAATAATGGCATAGTAAATATCTATTTCAAGTGAATGTCTCCTGGCTGTTAGGCTATATTGATCACAAGTTTGTGAAATCAATATTTATATAGATATTGTTTTATTATGTATAAACAAAAGATGCTAGGGAAAAAATCTTCTTTAATCCTGCTTTATTGATTTTAGTTTCTATGTTTAATATTAATTAGTACCAATGTCTAACTAAGCTTAATTTAATGATGTGCAATTTCACCAAAGTTGTATTTAATACAAAGATTCAAAATAAGAATATAATTTAATGTTATCACAATACCTGTGCTGCTGTTGTTGAGTCGCTAAGTCTTGTCTGACTCTTTGCAGACTTCATGGACTTCTCTGTCCATGGGATTTCCCAGGCAAGAATACTGGAGTGGTTTGCCATTTCATTCTCCAGGGAATCTTTCTGATCCAGGGATTGAATCTATATCTTTGCTTGGCAGGCAGATTCTTTACCACTGAGCCACTGGGAAGTCTGCCCCAATATATTTTTAGATGAAATGTAATGATTTTTAAAATTTTTAAATTATTACAAAACATTGATATTAAATTCCACTTAATTATTCATTCAGTGACATAGGGATTAAGTGAAATGTCTCTACTTCAGACATATAAAGTGTGAGGATTTTTTATATTTTTGAAGGAAGATATCTGATGAAAATGTATTTATTAGTTGAGATGAACATTAAGTGTTTCTATCAAAAACAAGATTCCGACTTGTGTAATTCTGAGACAGAAATTCTAGAACTGTACCCTATAATGTCTTCAACAAAATCAGTTCTGCTTAAAGTCATTTTTAGGTTAAATTTAAAAAATAAATGCCTAAAACATCTAAAAAATTCAAACTATGCACAGTATGATAAATATTTCTAAAGTCTTATAAACAATCCAGCTTGGTGTAACAAAAAAAATTAATCACTTTAGTTTTATCTTTTTATAAATTTTCTACATATGTACAATCACATATAGATAATACATATGTATATGATACAATTCACTTAAAGATATTTCTGTGTTAGCATTAAATATATATTTTTGCTATGCATATTTTATAGGCCTTTTTGAAACTATTTTCTCTATTCATAGAATTAAATATTACACAGGCACTCTGTCTATGTGCATGTGTGTATGCTCAGTTGTGTCTGACACTTTGTGACCCTATGGACTACAGCCCACCAGCTTCCTCTGCCCATGGAATTTTCCAGGCAAGAATACTGGAGTAGGTTACCATTTCCTATTTCAGGGAATCTTCCTGACCCAGAGATGGAACCTACTTCTCTTACATTGGCAGGCAGATTTTTTTTTTACCACTGTGCCACCTGGGAAGCCCACAAAGGCAATTTAGAAAATCATATATTTTATTTCACATTTTTAATAATAAAATTATGTACAAATTCTTACTGGAGATTCAAGCTACTTATCTAGAAAATTCTCCTAAAATGTCAATTTAAGTTTCAAAATCCTGACTATAAAATTTCAAATTATAAAACAAAAAATAATTTTAAAAGAGGGAAAATAATTAGTAATTAATTTCACTGAAATTTAATATATTGCTATATTGAAAATCAAGATCAATGCTATCTCTGTGTTTGAAACATAAGGAAGAATGAATAAGAGATTCTGTTTTATTCAGATGTGTGGACACTGTCTACACAACAACTTCTTTCCTCCTAACTGGAAATTCATTCAGCCCAATTTTTGTCACTCATGAGATGTAAAGCAGGAATGGCAAGAAGACAACATTGGAGGAAGTGTCATATGTTCTGTCTATATCATGAACATGGTTAAGCCAACATAATTGCGTCAAATTATATTTTCCAACAGATTCAAAATTCGTCACACTTTATCCAGATTTAGAACTAAGGGAAAAAAAATTTAAAAATCCAATTAGTCAGTCATTTCAAATTATGCTTCTTTTCTCTAAGATTCTGACATTTCTTCTTAATTTCTTGTCACTTGGAGTTTAATTAGTAAACTAATATTGGTTTTAAAACATTGAATAATATTTTTTTCTAGACCTAAAATATATTTTGGAAACTGGATGTAGTATAGCCTCCACATTATTTTCATCTGTTCATTTTCACTCTTTTGGACTCCTTTTGTAGGTAGATACCAGTTCAATTCTATTTGGTAAATCATTGGAAAGACTATGTTTTAGATGTACTAAATATGTCTTACTAATGTAAAGATAAATCATGTCTATCACTTTTTTTAAACAAGGTGTGGCAATTTGACATGGAAAGAATTAGATCAGACAAAAAATAAGGTTTGCTTATTGTTTAATTTTGCTTTGTTTTGTTTTACAAATGTACATAAGGGAAACAAAACACAATATTATATAGTCAACAGTAGACTTTCACATTGATTTTGTGGGGTTTAAGTCTCCATCGATTTTCAGAAAAATAAAAGGAAATTTGTAGTTTATTCTAAGTTTGCAAGACAATCCTTTTTAAATACAGTTACTCTAAACTACATGATAAAATGGTTATCCTAGACTACAAAATTAAAAACTAAGTATATTTTCTTCAAGATAATAACAATAATTTTAATTCAGGAGAAATAGAAATATGTTTGAGATATATTTTGCAAAGACTAACTACCACCTTCAGATGGTTGTGTTGTTCTTGGGTTACTTATAATGCACTGTTTTCTTTGTAGAGAGAGTACTAATACAGTTTCCAACTAGTAGACATATTTCCTCCAAAATTTTTTTGTGTCTACTAAAAGAATTTCACTGAATATGAAGGATATAATTATATATATATTTATATCTATCTATCTATAACAATTTATATTTTTAAAACTCATAGTTATATTGGAACCTTTTTAAAGCAAACCTAAAAAAAATAATAATGTCAAATGTCCAAAAGTCAATAGCTACTGAAGATTTGGTTCCAAAGACACAGTAATAAAAGGTTTCAGAGACTATATAGTTCAGAAAACTTATACTTGGCTGTTATTTTTTAAGGCCAGACATTCTTCAGCACTAGTGTACATTTTGTAACTCAGTATTTATATTTGAAAATATGACATGAAACAGAAGAACTTTTTTATTACATAATTGCAAGTAGGATGGTTGGAGCAAGAACATTCATCTATTTGCATAAACTCTAAAATATTAAACAAAGAGTACTTCCTCTCAGCCAGGCAACCAACCCTTTCATTTCCACATCAACCTTTTACATGAAGGTATTATTAGTTATCATCATCATCATCATTATCATCTGTACTTTATGAATGAGAAAACAGATGGACAGTTTGCTGGGTAATTTTTTGAAGGTCACTCAGTACATTTCCCAGGACTGAGATATGAATCCAGACTGTCTGATTCTATTGTCTAAGACCTTGATCATTATGTTACATTGCCTGTGAAGCTTCACTGAAAAAGATTGAGCAATCTGACAAATAATCAAGTTTTAATTGAAATATTTTTAAAGGAAATAATCCATTCTAATCAAATACTGAAAATACTACTGTTTGACATTTAATATTTGAATATGTTATAAATCAAGTATCATAGGCAGACCAAAATTATTTTAAGGTCTTTCATCATTTCTGAGAACAGCTTCCTGTCAATTTCTTGAACTTGGAAATCTTTATTTTCAAATCTATATAAAATGCTTCATGTGTTATTTATATCATATATTTTAAGTAAGATATTCAGAAACAAGAATGTGACTGTAAACAAGGAGCTAAGAAAACAAAAACTTATATGATGTATGAACATATATTTAGGTATTTTTCCAGAATATATTTCCAAAATTTGGCTATCTTGAAACATATCAAATTATAATATCTGTCTAATCTTTGTTAAAGATGTTGAGGTCACATAAATTATACTGCCATTGTCTGTAAATGTAGCATTAGACATCTATGCATTTACATAGAATATCTAATTGTAAACAACAGCCTCCCAAACAGCCCTGGACACTCCTGAAAGTCCCATGACCCAGGATCCTCCCATTCAGGCAAACCAAGATAGTTAATTATCCTTTTTTATTTGATAAAACTAGAAAGTAGAAGTAAGGAAAAAGGAATGTAGAACTCCAGTAACTTTCCCATTTCAATTATCCTTTAATCCACCTCCAATGCAGGACATGGAGTTTCAGTCTCTGTGTTGGGAAGATCCCCTGGAGGAGGAAATGGTAATGCACTCCACTAGTTTTGAATGAAAAGTCCCACGGACAGAGCAGTCTGACCGGCTACAGTCCAAAGGGCTGCAAAGAGTCTGACACAACTGGGAAACTGATCACATGCACTATATCACCACTTACTTTGACTTTAATATGTGGAAAGATTTTAACTGTACACTGGTTTATTCAATAATTGGTTGCATTCAATAATTGCTCATTATGAGAACATTGCATATCAAATTCTACATCATGTTTTTGGCTATGAAAATAAATGGATATATTGAATCCTGTATTTTTCAGTTCTCAGCCTTCTTTATGGCCCAACTCTCACATCCATACACCACTACTGGAAAAGCCATAGCTCTGACTATACGAACCTTCATCAGCAAAGTAATGTCTCTGATTTTTAATGCTCTGTATAGGTTTGTCAGTGATCACATCTCGCGTGGGCTCCTGTTTCTAGCTGACGTCACTACTAGAACATCCATGTTTGTCTTAATCAGAACAAAATATAGTCAAGTACTGTTGTGGTTCTGATTTTTTAAATAGTTCTACTCCAAAATCACTGCAGATGGTGATTGCAGCCATGAAGTTGAAAGAGGCTTACTCCTTGGAAGTAATGTTATGACCAACCTAGACAGCATATTAAAAATAGAGACCTTACTTTGCCAACAAAGGTCAGTCTAGTCAAGGCTATGGTTTTTCCAGTGGTCATGTATGGATGTGAGAGTTGGACTATAAAGAAAGCTGAGCACAGAAGAACTGATGCTTTTGACTGTGGTGTTGGAGAAGACTCTTGAGAGTCCCTTGGACTGCAAGGAGATCCAACCAGTCCATCCTAAGGGAGATCAGTCCCGGGTGTTCATTGGTAGAACTGATTTTGAAGCTGAAACTCTAATACTTTGGCTACCTGAGGCAAAGAACTGACTCATTTGAAAAGACCCTGATTCTGGGAAAGATTGAGGGCAGGAGGAGAAGGGGATGACAGAGGATGAGATGGCTGGATGGCATCACTGACTCGATGGACATGGGTTTGGGTAGACTCCAGGAGTTGGTGATGGACAAGGAGGCCTTGGGTGTTGCAGTTCATGGGGTTGTAAAGAGTCGGACACGACTGAGTGACTGAACTGAAGTGAACTATACAAATTTATCTTTGTACATTGTTGTAACATAAATGATTCTATTTTGTTAACATTAATTGAATAATATGATTTGTTGTAATTAAGTGTGGTTTAAAGCATATTGAAAGCAGGGACATTACTTTGCCAACAAAGGTCTGTCTAGTCAAGGCTATGGTTTTTCCAGTGGTCATGTATGGATGTGAGAGTTGGCCTGTGAAGAAAGCTGAGCACCGAAGAATTGATGCTTTTGAACTGTGGTGTTGAAAAAGACTCTTGAGAATCCCTTGGACTGCAAGGAGATCCATCCAGTCCATTCTAAAGGAGATCAGCCCTGGTATTTCTTTGGAAGGAATGATGCTAAAGCTGAGACTTGAGTACTTTGGCCACCTCATGCGAAGAGTTGACTCATTGGAAAAGACTCTGATGCTGGGAGGGATTGGGGGCAGGAGGAGAAGGGGACAACAGAGGATGAGATGGCTGGATGGCATCACCAACTGGATGGACGTGAGTTTGAGTGAACTCCGGGAGTTGGTGATGGACAGGGAGGCCTGGCATGTTCCAATTCATGGGGTCGCAAAGAGTTGGACACGACTGAGAGACTGAACTGAACTGAACTGAATCATTGATTAGAATTAAGACTTCAAGCAGAAGAAACAGTCAATATAAATTTGGTTTGAAAAAAATAAAACTTTCTCTGTTCCTTACAATAGGAGTCCACAGATAGAAGGTCTGGAGTTGTAAGGTAATTCTCTTGCTGTGGTCTTATTGATTTTCTTAATATGAAGTGATTAGGGAAAAGGGACTTCCCAGAAAGTGCAGTAGTAAAAAATCTGCCTGCTAATGCAGAAAACACAAGAGACACAGGTTTGGTACCTGCATTGAGAAGATCCTCTGGAGTAGGAAATGACAACTCAATTCAGTATTACTGCCTGGAAAATTCTATGTACAGAGGAGCATGGCAGGCTACAGTCCAGGGGGTTGCAAAGTGTCATATACAACTGAATAAGCATACACACACACACACACACACACACACACAGACTTGCACAGGGAAAAGAAAGAACTAGAATGATATGGTTTATCCTAGGCAAATGAATTGTGTGAACTCTTTTAAGTGAAAGAGTAAAGAAATAAGAGGTTGCAATTTGTATATAATGTGGTGAAGCTATAGATATAAAATTTAAAATTTGTTGATATATGGCAAAACCAATACAATATTGTAAAGTTAAAAAATAAAATAAAATAAATTAGAAAAGAAAAAAAAATTCTATCTGGAGTTTGGAAGACAGTTTTTAAATGTAATGCTGTATTTGTGAGTCATCAATTTACCCTTTGTAGTTTTGCTTGCTTTGTTTTGCTATTGAGAAGATTAATTCAGTTTTGTCTTACATTATATATTGTATCTGGAGAAGGCAATGGCACCCCACTCTAGTACTCTTGCCTGGAAAATCCTATGGGCAGAGGTGCCTGGAAGGCTAGAGTTCATGGGGTCTCGAAGAGTCGGACACGGATGATCGACTTCAGTTTCACTTTTCACTTTCATGCATTGGAAAAGGAAATTGCAACCTACTCCAGTGTTCTTGCCTGGAGAATCCCAGGAATGGGGGAGCCTGGTGGGCTGTTGTCTATGGGGTCGCACAGAGTCAGACACAACTGAAGCGACTTAGCAGCAGCAGCATATATAGTATCTACTGAGTAAGTATAAATTTATTATAAAAAATAAGTAGCAGAAAAATCTTAACAGTAGGACACCCATGAAAGTAACAAAGATGATTTTGTCCTGAATTACCTACCATGTAATTTTTATATAGTGTATATCAAAATTATGTTATGAAGACTAGGATATATAAGGGGAGAAATAAGGAATGTTGCAATTAAAATATTGGTAAATTAGAGGTGTCCCCAGAACTTCTCAGTAGAAAAAGGAAGCATAAGTCCATAGGGAAGAAGATGATAATAGGAATGGAACTGTAGATGTAATCAGTTCATTTGGCAGATTAACCTATAAAATAGATAGTTTCATGAAAAAGGGGGATGTAGAGTAAAAAGCTAAAATCACAAAGAAAGAGCCATTTAAGTAAAAGGCAAAATAATCAAAGAGAAGAACATTAACCATGTTTTCAGTCAGATAGGGAGAAAAATCTGGTGTCATAGGAACCAAAATTGGAGTTTATAAAAGAACTTGGGAAATAGTGTTGACAAATCTGAACCAAAGACCTGATGGATTATGGAAAAGGAGGGGCCAACTTCTTCCCTCTGGACTTTTGCAGCTTGTGCAGAAGCACTGATTTATGGTGAATTTCCAAAGTATTTGAACCAGAATAAAGGAGAGATCTGACAAAGGAAAGGAGAATGAGAATGAGTGGATTGTGTGAATCTGTAGCCTCTGCTTGGTTCCCTGGTCTATATTCCTTTCTATAAAGACCAATATACATGTCCCTCATTCTGTACCTGCCTGTGAGCACCCTGGCCTACAAAGATCACCTTCTCCAAGGGACTGAAACATCAGTGTTCTATTCTTTGACCAGTCATCTATCACCCCTGAACACGAATGTGTTTTTTTAATGTGTTAACAGTTTTCTTCTACATAGGGAAACTATTAGGATTGCTCTTCTTGTATGCAAGATGAGAACAATAACATTTTCTTAACTAGAGCTTGTCCAATAATTTCAAGTAGAAAAAAAAAATTGGAAAGTAGTAAAGGGGTTAGCAGTTAACTGGTTTCATAAATTTTAGGACATGGTTTGGAAAGAAACTACATTTCAATGTTTTGGGGAATAAAATTTTGTTTCTGAAGTTACCCAAAGCATGAGGAATTTGGAAGACATTAGGTACCAAGGGAAGGAGAAACTAGTGTATTCACATAAGCAATGAGTAAAATTGAGGAATATTATTTATTATTGAGGATAATGTATTAAAGATGATAAACAGAGGGAAAGAAAAGCCTGGAGTGGGAGAGACTGAAACAAGAGAAGGGACATTTCTAGAGGCAAATCTGCATTATCTGTGAAGTAAAATGTGGAGTTGCTTAATATAGCAAGGAAGACAAAGTATGTGACTATAAAGATGTAAAGAAATACTTACCATGAAGAGCCCTTTGAATCTTTAATGTCTCATTTGACCCCTGACTCTATCACCTATGTTTTGCAGAACTAACATAGGTAAAATAGATAGTTGACAGCCAAAAGTTATTCATTTGTTTCTCCACTCCAGTATATAAGCTTTTGTTAGTAAACTCATACCCTAAATGGCCATAATTCTGCTGTTTAGTTCATTCTCTTTTTAAATGTCAGACAGAAGAAAAATGTTGCTGTTACTGAAGAAATCAGCCAGATTTATCTTGAGTCCAATAAGTAAAATGTGATCTCACCTCATATCCTAATTTGTTTTATTTTTTTTTTAATATGATTAGCTTTCAACTTTATTCTTTGTTTCTCTTTAACAAAAATCTCTTAGTCCTGAGGTAACAAAGACCGTAAACTGGGTGACTTAAAACAAGGTGAATTTATGGTCTTTAAGTTGTGGAAATTAGTTGCCCAGAATCAAAGTGTTAGCATGGCCATGCTTCTTTCTAAAGCTCTAGATGAGGACACTTCCTTGTCTTTTCCAGCTTCTGATAGTTCAGGTATCCTTGGTTTATGACAGCATCACTTCAATCTCTGCCTCACCTTCATAGGGCCGTCTTTGCTCCCTGATGTTTTTCTAACTTTCCATGGTCTTCTCCTTCTTGTGTCTCTGTTTTCTCATCTTTTAAGCCGCCAGTTGTATCAGACTAGGACCTACCCTAATTCCATAAGATATCATCTTAACTTCATTATCTGCAAAGACCATATTTCAAAGTTATATCACATTCCCAGGTACTGGGGGTTAGGACTTCAAGTTTCTTTGGGGAGACACAATTTATACTATAATAACTGCAATTAAAAAGCCAAGACTTAATATTTTGCAACTTATATTCCTCCCTTCCATTTCTAAAACATCTGGAAACTACATATCCGAGCTCTTTTTGTATGAGCCTCAGCTAGGGGATTGAGTGAGCCTCAGCTAGGTCAGTGGACTGATAGCCAAAGAGCTACATACAAATCCCATCTCTGTCTGTGGAGATTTTAGAGGCAACATTTGAGTATGTGGCTTCCATATAGGGAATTCACTTGGGTCACTGAGTCACATTCAGGGGAGAGCTTCTACAAATCTCAACACAGGAATTTGCACACATGAAAAATAAATTTTCCTTGTTAAGTCAATAAGTTGCAGAGAGACTACCTTAACAGACATGCACATGTACATTAAGAAAAGGTTCTACTCTCAATGTTATTATTGGACCCTCTAATATTATGTCTAGCAATAAAGGACAAAAATATATAATATGTATAAAACCCTCTTAATCTACAATGCAGTGTTGTCGTTATCTTCATATAGCTCATTTTCTCTCAAGACTTAGAATATACTATCAGTTTCATTGGACAATATTTTTAAGGTGAAAAGACTTGCAATTAATGATTAAGTCCCAACTGTTTTCAATGCACAATAAAAATGATATCACTTTTATGGCATCACTGAGTCAATGGACATGAGTTTGAGCAAACTCAGGAAGATAATGAAAGACAGGGAAGTCTGGCATGCTGAAGTTCATGGGGTTGCAAAGAGTTGGACAAGACCAAGTGACTGAACAACAATGACAATAAAAGTAATCAAGTTTACAGATTTCCTAAGATGACTGATATTCAAATATCTTAAAAGCAAAATAATTGCAAGACATTGTCTGGCAAAGGTTAATTATCACTCTACAGGTTATTTGATGGGAAATCCTACATATGTATGTGTTGTAGAAACATGTTTAGACCAGCAAATTTATATTAATGTGTTCATTCAATTATGCATTCACACAATGCTTTGGTGCCTATGTTTAATACCCTCTGCTTGGATTTAGGTATAGCATAGTGAAGCAAATAGGCAGGTTTCAGCTTGCACTGAGTTTACAGAACATGGGAGGAAATAATAAATGATGACACAGGTGTATAATTACATACTGCCAGAGTGTTATGAATGAGATGCAGAGGCAGATATAAAAACACAGAACAAGAAATGTGATCTATCCTGTATCGAGCTGAGAATGTTCCCATAAGAAAGTGACATCTTTCACTAAGTGTTTAATGTTCAGTAAGAATTAACTAAAACAAAAGGTGGCTGGTAGAAAGTGGTTTATGCAGAGGCAAGAAGAGGTCCAAAGGTCCTGGAAATAAATGGATTAATTCTAGGAGTGTAGAGAGCTTGTGAAAAATGTGTGAAATGAGAAGAAAAGTAGGGGACAGAAGTGGCAGGAAGCTGCAGTCTATGTTAGGGATTTTTTTTTCCATACTAAAAAAAAAATATGGTCATATTTGAAATGAAAATATAATTCTGCCTGCAATTTGTAGACAGAAAAATTGATCCGGGAAAATAATTTTGGAGACAGCTATAGTATTTCAGTTTTCAATCTTAGACTAGCGGTTTGGGAAAATGAGAGAAGTAAATAATTTAAGAAATATTTAGGATGTGCTGCATGCAAACCATAGAATATAGGCATGTAAAAACATTTTACTATTTCCTCTACTATATATTGCCTTTCCTTAAAACACTATTCCTCCTTATGGCATATCTGTGCCTACGCCTTTCTGGGGAAAGTAAGAAATGATATGGATTAGGGATAAGAGAAAACTTGTCAATGAATATCCATTACAACTTAGTTTCACCTCCTAATTATTTGGAGGGAAATTCAATCAATTCACATTCAACTCTGCTATTTCCCCTCTGTTAGTATGTATTCTCTTCCCTTCTTCTCTCCATTGTTGAAATGTGAAGGCTAGATCCACTCTCTCTGGCGAGGGAAGAACCATTTTTGTGCTTTGTTGTTTTCCCTATGTATTCAACAAGTTGTCCTTCACTCTGCCTGGTCACTGAAACACCAAGAGTGTACTCTGAGGTGAAACCTGTTTTAGTCTTGTAGAAATAGAACACTTGATGTCAGTAGTCTTGGTTATCCCAAATCTATCTAACCATTTTTTTTTTTTAATTGGAGGATACTTGTTTTACAATATTTGCTGCTTTCTGTTGTACATCCACATTAATCAGCCATAAGGATACATATTCCCTGGTATCTCAGGCTGTAAAGAATCTGCCTGCAGTATAGAAGACTTGAGTTCAATCCCTGGGTTGGGAAGATTCCCCTGGAGAAGGGAATGGTAATCCACTCCAGTATTCTTGCCTCGAGAATTCCATAGAAATAGGAGCCTGGTGGGCTACAGTCCATGGAGTCATAAAGAGTTGGACTTGACTGAGTGACTAACACTCACATACATATGTCACCTCCCTTTTGAGCCTCCCTCCCACCCCCATCCCACCCCTTGAGTTTGTCACAGAGCATCAGGCTGAACGCCCTGTATTATACAGCAATGTCCCACTATCTATTTTATACATGGTAATGATACATATTTTAATGACATTCTTTGAATAGCAAATAGGAAGCCAAAAATTTGCTTCTCCACATCTTTTACCCATCTCTCCCCCAACTCATACCCATCCTCAGTATCTCAATACTGTTTCCTCTTTTTTGTCAGGAGGGACTTCCCTTGCATCATAACATGCATTTCTCTATCATATATATATCAATCCTGCAAAAGACTCTGTCAGAATAAAGTTTATACTTTGTTCCTCCAAAAGTACTTTACTCTCCCCAAGCCTTGTTCTTGGTATGTAAACAAAACAATAAAACAAACAACAACAAAATAACTTTTGGCATTTGAGGGTTTTTGCTTATTTCTATAAAACCCGAATTTCAACATTAATATTTCTACATACACACAAACTAAATTCTAATTTGAAGGTCAAAGTTGAGCAAAGACCTGTTTGTTCTTGACTGTTTTCCCCAAACCATAGTAATGATTCAAAGCTGGGAAAAGTGAGAGTCTAAACCATATTTAGAATTACATGTCATAAAAAAAGAAAAACATTTTTAGTGGACAGTCACATCTGTTAATACCTTTTTCCCTTTAAGAATGGCTTTTTTCTTCACAAAATGATATCTGGGTACTTAGTGAAGTTTGGATACCTTTAAGCAAATTGAGAAGAAATCTGTGGTCCATACACAGAACTTAAGTGCTAACTTATAAATGTACTTTTCCAGCACATTCTAAATTCGATCACTGTTCATGAATCAAAGATATATGATTAATCCACTGTATCTTTCTGTTTTGTGTGACTTTCCTGGTGGCTCAGGTGGTAAAGCATCTGCCTACAATGCGGGAAACCTGGGTTTGATCCCTGGGTCGGGAAGATCACCTGGAGAAGGAAATGGTAACTCACTCCAGTATTCTTGCCTGGAAAATCCCTTGGACAGAGGAGCCTCTTAGGCTGCAGTCCATGGGGTGGCAAAGAGATGGACATGACTGAGCAAGCAGGCATTAATGATATTGTACCTTGCCATTATATTTGAGTTCAATATCTTAATGTTCTTTGTTCCCTGCTTGATTCTGATTCACTCCACTCTCAGTACTTCAAACATTTATACACACATCTGTCTAGGAATTTTAGCATTGATTGGGAGGTTGCAAAGCTGCCATGATTAAAGTGGAGAGACAGTTCTGGGAAGACATAAAGAGACAGATAGAAAATATTTTGCCAGTCTGACTATATGGCTAAAGATGATTCTAATAATAAGAACACTCTAAATGTACTTTAAAAATCAAATACCTGTATGTGCTATTAACTTGTGAAATAGTAATATGATTATAGGTTTTCTCAGATAAAGGAATTTGAAAAGTTAAATCCTATCAATTAAAATTATATTCTATTAATTTATGTTAGACACATTTAGTAAAGGAAAAAATTGTCTTGCATACAGGAAATAGTGTCAGAAAAAAGCATCCTTTTGTACCTAAGAAAGAAATGCTGGCAAGCTTCCCAGTTTAGTGTGCATTAAACACACACACACACAAACACAGGCACATACACATTCATACACACAGCTGCTAAGTCGCTTCAGTCATGTCCAACTCTGTGCAACCCCATAGACGGCAGCCCACCAGGCTCCCCTGTCCCTGGGATTCTCTGGGCAATAACACTGGAGTGGGTTGCCATTTCCTTCTCCAATGCATGAAAGTGAAAGTGAAGTCGTGCAGTCGTGTCCGACTCTTAGAGACCTCATGGACTGCAGCCTACCAGGCTCCTCCGTCCATGGGATTTTCCAGGCAAGAGTACACACAGAGTAAGTCACAAATATTAATTTTATTTTTTAATAGAACAATTTGTAATTCAAGTGTGATAAATATTTTAATGTACTAACAACATACTTATCCCTCAAGCAAACCTTTATTTTGGAAAGCTCTAATACATTTTAAATAAATATTTCCCAAATAAGAATACTGGAGTGTGTTGCCGTTTCCTTCTTCAGAGTGTCTTCCAGACCCAGGGATCAAACGCGTCTCCTGCATAGGCAGGCAGATTCTTTACCAGTGAGGCACCTGGGAAGCCCTCGTAAATGTCCTATATACATGGAAAAAGAATATATACATATGTATGTCTGTATATATACGTGTGTCCGTATGTATATGGACTGTATGTCTGTGTATATATACATACAGACTTACAGGGCATTGGGAAAGAAAATCTTTATAGTACAGTGAAGAAGCAATACTCACAACAGTGAACTTTTACATCATGGAAAACGACATGCCAATGGTTAACACGTTGTATTGTATAAATGTTAGCCATTTGAGTTATGAATTACTATTGAATCAATAGTACTGAACCTTTGAAATTTATTACTAAGCTTCTTGCTTTTTTGTGTTCAAGTCAATACAGATTCGATGGTCCCATAAATCTTATTGTTACTTCTAAAGTGAGTTGTTTCTCCTCCCTACCATCACCAGCTACCCTCTCCCCGCAGAGTAAAGACAGCGTAAAGCTTAAGTCATATTGTTCCTTCAATAGCTGAGTGAAGGAAGTAAATGAATTACACAGTAAAAGACAGTTATGGAGCACTAAGGTTCAGAGAGAACAGTGGGTGTGAGTATCATGTAGCTTCCCAACTGCTAAAAAGGATCTTGATAAAGTGGATCCCAGCTGTGTTACTCCAGATGCCTGCTTTCTCTTAATGACCCTTAGAACAGGCAACAAAGCAATTAATGGTCTATCTGTTAAAAAAAAAAAAAAACAAACTGTCAGATAACTTTTAAATAAAAATAGGATAAAAGGCAATTCTCAATGTAAACCTCATGTAAACATTTTAATATGAACTTGCCCCTATGATAATTTATATGTAATTAATAAATTATGCTGCTGCTGCTAAGTCGCTTCAGTCGTGTCCGATTCTGTGCGACCCCATAGATGGCAGCCCACCAGGCTCCCCCGTCCCTGGGATTCTCTAGGCAAGAACACTGGAGTAGGTTGCCATGTCCTTCTCCAATGCATGAAAGTGAAAAGTGAAAGTGAAGTCGCTCAGTTGTATCCAACTCTTCGCGACCCCATGGACTGCAGCTCACCAGGCACCTCCGCCCATGGGATTTTTCAAGCAAAAGTACTGGAGTGGGGTGCCATTGCCTTATAAAAATCAAAGTGTCTCAAAACAGGTAGAGTTATTAGTGACAATTACTAAATACCTTCCTAAATACAGTTTCTATCTACAGTTATGCAAACTGGTAACTATTTAGCCTCTGCTTGGTTAATTATGAAAACCAAAATTCACACTATTATTAAAAAAAGATTTCCTTATTAGAGAGTCTTGTTTTTAATGAGTTCTTGTTATTACTAATGAGTTTCTGTTATTCATTACTTGAAGTGTGCACTCTTTAAACACTCCCACAAAAATTCAACTTACTCTTTGAAACAAGGCAACTGTCATATTGATTTTTTATATGACAGGCTTTAGATATTTAGTGCAAGCATATGTTTGGGAGAGATGACGTCTGAGCTTTCTCCTTTTCATCAGTTTTCTAATGTAAATATTTATAATGATTCAAAGCATTATTTTTATGAAATGAATGATCATAGAAATCATGCTCATAACTCTTAATAGCCATATATTTCTGTATATGTTTATTTCTAGAATACAAAGCTGATTTATTTTAGCTATTTACATTTACAATGTAATATGTGCCTTTGTCCATGATAATTTAATAATTGAGACTGGATTAAAATACATCAATTTTTTTACTGTGACTTGAAACTGTCACACTAAGTGTTTAGACTTCACTTATTAAAGAGCAGCTAGCAAACGTGTCACTTAAATGACAAGGTTAATAGGATCTATATCTCCTACTTTTAACAATTTTTGTCTCATCAGATCATCACTATGTTAAGGGTCAATACATATCTAATTGATAGAATTAAGTAAAAGTAAATGAATTATTAAATTATTATATAATTGTGATTACTTTTTGTTTCTAATTTCAGTGTTGGATCTTAAACTTGCTCTCTCTATAGATAGAGTATATAGCTTATTTGTTCAGTAATTATATAAATATGCATGCCTGTGTGAAGTCGCTTCAGTCATGTCTGACTCTTTGTGACTCCATAGCCCACCAGGCTCCTCTGTCCATAGGATTCTCCAGGCAAGAATACTGGAGTGTGCTGCCATGCCCTCCTCCAATTATATAAATGTACATCTGTATAATTTATAGATTATATATTTATATAATTTAGTGCAACAATGCAGTTTAAGACTGGAAATAATTGAACAATATATTGAATTAACATATCAGATTGAGCACTCTACCATTGTTCCTACCATGAATCAGAAGGAATGTATGTGTGCAGCCTTCTATTGTGCCATAAGAGAACAATACAAAATCATCTATGTATTCATGCCCTCTTGACAGGAGAAACTAGAGAAAAGACAAAAAGCAATAGACACTGGTCATATCTCTTATTCAGATGGGAGCAATCTCTTCGAGCCCATAAACCAGCTCAAAGCAGACACCTCTAGCACGTATCCTAAATAATTGGGAACCTCAAACCCTACAGAAGAAATACTTGATCTTTTTCTGCTGCAAGGCATGGCCTCAATATAATCTATCTGATGGTGAAAGATGGCCCTTTGAGGGCACGCTTAATTAAAACACAATCTTACAGTTAGCTTTTTTTTTTTGTAAACAGGAGGGGAAAATGGTCAGAAGTCCCTTATGTACAGATTTCTTTGATTTAAGAGAAGAACCCACATTACATACAAATTGTGGGTTCTCTCAATCTGTACTGCCTGTAGTTTCTTCTGAATTTTTAAGTCCAAACTGTTCCCCTTACCTGGGACTGACTAAATCAAATCTTGGGAACTTCACTGGTCCCTATCAACTCCATCTGTGGTTCCTACTCCAAAGCTGTACCCTTCTCTTCTTCCATTACAAGAAGTAGCAAATTTGGGGTATGGGGACTAGTATGGGTCCACATTCCTTACCCTCTCCATGATGTATGGCAAATTAAAATAGACCTGGGAATTTTTGCTGATAATCCTGATAAATATATAGAAGTTTTTCAGGGTCTTAAAAAATTCTTTGACCTAGCCTGGGGAGACTAAACCAAACAAACCCTCACTGGAGAGGATAGAGATAAGGTAATTAGTGGTGCTCAACAATGGGGCTTCCTGGTGGCTCAGACAGAAAAGATTCTGACTGCAGTGCAGGAGTCCTAGGTTCAATCCCTGGATCAGGAAAATCCCCTGGAGAAGGGAATGGCAACCCACTCCTGTATTCTTGCTTGGAGAATGCCATGGACAGAGGAGCCTGGCAGGCTAGTCCATGGGGTCACAAAGAATCAGACGCTAGTGAGTGACTAACACCACCATCGATAGATGATAAGTCGATTTCTCTCCTGTCATAGAAACTGATAGAAAATTATTGTGTATCTCTGAGTATATCTCTGAAATGTGTCTCTATAATTATGACTTCATTTTCTTTTAAAAAGCAGCCATATTTGTACCTACTCTCCCTCCATACCCATGCTCTTTCCCCAAAGTGGAATTTGGGAGTAGGAGATACAGGGAAAGAATCTCAGTAATTAGTAAGGCAATGGCACCCCACTCCAGTACTCTTGCCTGGAAAATCCCATGGATGGAGGAGCCTGGTAGGCTGCAGTCCATGGGGTCGCTAAGAGTCGGACACAACTGAGCGACTTCACTTTCACTTTTCACTTTGATGCATTGGAGAAGGAAATGGCAACCCACTCCAGTATTCTTGCCTGGAGAATCCCAGGGACGGTGGAGCCTGTTGGGCTGCCGTCTATGGGGTCGCACAGAATCGGACATGACTGAAGCGACTTAGCAGCAGCAGCAGCAAGAGGAATGTGGAGACCTGAAACTCACAAGACAGGTCCCCTGCACATGCTGAAAAGCAGCACACCCACCTGAAACCACAGTAGTGTAGATATTTGTGGATTCAATACCTGCAAGTGATTAACAGAGAGACAAACAGAGATTCTCACACCAAAATAAGCAGAGAACCAGGTATAAACAAACATTTCAGAAAATTTGTCACCATCTAAAAGAAAAAATTCAACTGTAAAACACATTTTTAAGGAAACAAGAAGAGAATAATTGTATTAGTAAGTGAAAGTAATGTCCAACTCTTGTAAATTAAGGACCCTAGAAATTTAAAATAAAAGCATCAATACTTAATATTCAATATGCTATGAATCTTCATTGAGTGTCAATTCAAATAAAAAAAATCTGGGGACACATGAGTTCATTGTGGAAATTAAAATACTCATTGAAAATTTGGTGGTGCTACGGAATTATTGGGAGTTTTTGCTTGTTAATGGTATTGTGCTCACCTTTAAAATAAAATGTCTTATTTTTTGAGTTTATGTTAATATATTTGTACATGAAATGATAAAATATCTAGGATTTGCTTTAAAATAATCCACAGGAGAGTAGATAATTGATGTGGATAGAAGTGGAGATGAAAAAAGATATATGAATTGACCATGAAATTTGATTATGGGTAGTACGTGAAACCTTGCTCTTCTCTTATTTTTGTATATTCCTTACATCAGCAGAAAAGCAGAGGATAATAAGATAACAAACAATTTAATGAGTTAGAAAGACAGTTTGAGAAAATTAGGGTAATTTGGCAGGCTGTACCCTAATAGTTTAGCCATGAATGAAGCATCATTTACAACTTTCTCTAACTGATGTTCTAAGAGATGAGAAGAAAATATATGTAGAAACAAATACATCGTAAAGAAGAAGAAAAACTTAAAATTCCAGAATACTGAATGCATATGTAGAATGAATTAAAAAAAATCTGGAAAAGTACAATTATTCTATTGCAGAAGACATTAAAAAATGCCTTAAAGGAAATGAAATAAATTATCAGCTATACAAAATACATGTGTGCATATATGTATATATATATATGAACTTGTTTCATATATATATATATATATGAACTTGTTTTATCATCAACCACACTGCATGTTAAAAGCATAGTAACAAGAAATCAAGTGAACATTGTTTTAAAGTTAGACCGTTATTAGCATCAGATGGTATTTGGCAATCATATAGTTTCAACTGGACAGTGCTAATAAGTCCTGAATGAGATAGTGAGGCTTAGGCAGAGGCAAATTGTAGGGGGAAAACATCCCCACCAACAAAAACAAACCAAAAAACAAGGAGACTGAGTGTTGCTGGAATTTTCTATTACTTGGGGTAACAGTTAATTGAGTCATCAATTTAATTATTTTTCTACCCCATTTATTGTTGCTCTAACATGCCAAACATATGCCTCTGAGCCTTTTCACTTTTTTTTTTTTTTCCTGCCCCAATGACTATTGCCCTGGTAATTGCAAGACTCCCTTTCACCCTTCCACTGCTTTATTCAGATCTCTTCTCAAATGTCATTTTATCAGAGAGAATTTCTCTAACCATATTATCTAAAATAATTGTTGCAGCTCCCTCAGAATTCTCTAGTTCTCCCCTTGCTTTATTTTTCTACATAATAATTAAATCCCCATGACATTATTTACTTATTTATTTGCTTGTTTGTCTTTTCCCACTAGGTTGCAAGCTCCACTGAAACATCCAGAACAGGGTTTGACACTAGTATGAAACAAAAAACATTATTAATTATTTAATGCCTTGGAAAAGAAAGAGCTAAGACACCCCACCAATATTTATTTGGAAAATGATGGTTACTTGCTAAAGTGCAAAAGCAGAAAAAACATATGTTATTTATATCTTCTCTAAATGTTAAGGGAAGAATATGAACAAAAATGACATATGAAATTCAATAGCAAATGCTTTCCACTAGATTTAACATTGTCTCTGAATATAATTCTTACAAACCAAATTAACAAAATAAATTCAATTCTGTTTGTATTTTATCAAAGAAAATCTCATTTTCAAAAGCCCACATCTTGTCTTTAACATACTCAGATGATATTTCAACAATTTCAAATTATGAATAACCTGAGTTATATATATATTATACATTATGATTTTAAATAAATACAAGAATTCAATAAAGTGAGATCTTTGGTGACAGCCTGAGGCGCTGAGTAAAATATTGTTAGAAGGATTTTCTAAGTACAAATAATTTTTTTCTCTGTAGGCTTCCTTTTTTGATATATATTCCTTATTACTTAATAATAAATTCTTACTGGTTTGACATAACATACTTTAAATTGTTTACATTACCCAGTGGTTGCTAATTGCTTCCAGATGACAGACCTTGGGAATGGTACCAATCAGTGACATCTTTAAACCTCCCCTAGTATGGAAGAGTGACATTTGTAGGTGGCCTCACCCTCAGGCCACTGCCTTCCCAGGGTGATTGCTTATGGTCTGGTCATATAAAGTGAATAGAGGGCTGCTTCACTAAAAAACTGGTAATATTTTTAACAGTAAATGGAACTTTGAATATTCCTCACAATCACTCTCTGATAGCTGTGATCAATGAATGAAAATTTTGATAATGTAAATCTGATCACACTTTGTCACCATTAATCCATGTAATAATCTGAAATTGCTATCAAAGACCTTATTACTGAACTACATGACTATTTTTTAAAGTAAACTTCAAAAATTTCTATTTATTCTTTATAATTTGTGGGCATCAAAGCATTATTTTAACATTCAAACAGCAGTAATACTTTCTATCTTATAATATTTAAATTTCATAACCTATTAACTGAGTTTCATAATTTGCATACTGCTGCTGCAAAGTCTCTTCAAGTCACGTCCAACTCTATGCGGCCCCATAGACGGCAGCCACCAGGGTCCTCCGTCCCTGGGATTCTCTAGGCAAGAATACTGGAGTAGGTTGCCATTTCCTTTTCCAACGCATGCATGCATTCCAAGTCGCTTCAGTCGGTCCGACTCTGTGCGACCCCATAGACAGCAGCCCACCAGGTTCCTCTGTCCACAGGATTCTTCAGGCAAGAACACTGGAGTGGGTTGCCATTTCCTTCTCCAATGCATGAAAGTGGAACGTGAAAGTGAAGTCCCTCAGTCGCGCCCGAGTCTTAGCGACCGCATGGACTGCACACCGCCAGGCTCCACCTTCCATGGGATTTTCCAGGCAAGAGTACTGGAGTGGGTTGCCATTGCCTTCTCCGAATTTGCATACTAACTATGCATTTATTGTTAACCATTTCAATTTAGAGACAGGATGTAGAAAGACAGAAATTGATATTTGTTGAGTAACTTCTATATGCTGGCCCCTATGTTGAAAGATGTAATTTAGTTAGTTTTTTGTTTTTTTTTGTTTTTTTTTCTTCAAAACTTTTGAAACATTATAGCCTCTGTTTTACAGATTAGGAAAGGAAGTCTCTGAGGAGTCTGGAAAATATTTCAAGATAAAACAGTTAATTAGTATCAGAACTGGAATTCAAATCCAAGTCATTGTACCCAGAGTAAACCCTATCTGTATCATTTTAAAATTTTGGTAGATATTGGTAGATGTTTGACAAGGCCCCTCTCATTTAGTCAAGATTGAAGACTCAGCAATATAATTCTCTTCTTGATGTCTCTCATTGCTTTCTTATTGTTTCAGTTTCTTCTTTCTGGACTTTTTTAAATTCAATTCTTTCTTCCAATTCTATTATTTATTTCTGTATACTATTTCTAAGATAGATTTGTTGTGTATGTCCTCAGTTGCATCTGAATCTTTGCAACTTCATGGACTATAGCCCACCAGGCTCCTCTGTCCATGAAATTTTCCAGAAAAGAATGCTGGAGTGGGTTGCCATTTCCTGCTTCAGGTAATCTTCCTGACCCAGGAATCGAACCCACCTCTCCTAAGTCTCCTGCTTTGGCAGATGGAGTCTTTACTACTGTGTCGTCTGGGAAGCAACAAGCATAGATATCACAGTTTTATAAAAATGTGCAAATATCTTGTTTTTCATTATGCACATTAAAATGTCATTTTAGACTTATGGAGAGTTCCTATTTCTTCATGATTTTTTCTTTTAGTTAATACCCTGTTTCAGAAATAGAGTAGATGATAGTAAATGTTTTATTCACTTAATTTTAAAGAATCCATGGGTATTTACAATCATGTTTTATTTGGAACTGTGTAACTCTGAAGTTAAATCATAGGCCAAAATGGACTACTAATATTTCAGTGTTCAGTTCAGTTCAGTTCAGTCGCTCAGTCGTGTCCAACTCTTTGAGACCCTGTAAATTGCAGCACGC
Organism: Bubalus bubalis; assembly: GCF_019923935.1. Classification (NCBI taxonomy): domain Eukaryota; kingdom Metazoa; phylum Chordata; class Mammalia; order Artiodactyla; family Bovidae; genus Bubalus; species Bubalus bubalis. The sequence goes on from NC_059169.1 coordinate 45,251,535, forward strand.
CAGGCCTCCCTGTCCATCATCAACTCTCGGAGTTCACTCATACTCATGTCCATCGAGTCGGTGATGCCATCCAGCCATCTCATCCTCTGTTGTCCCCTTCTCCTCCTTCCCCCAATTCCTCCCAGCATCAGAGTCTTTTCCAATGAGTCAACTCTTTGCATGAGGTGGCCAAAGTGTTAGAAAAATTGAAACTTTGTGTTCAGGAAGTTCAAATTGCAGGTTAAATGCAGAATACTAAATGAGCAGGAAACAAGAAAATTGAGCTTATCTTTAGAGTAACTGGAGATAGACTGGAGGAAGATTACAGTTATGTAAAGTTTAAAAATAAAATAAAATTAAAAAAAAAACACTAAAAAAAAAAAATAAAGATTATCAAGATGAAATTCCTGGTCTATATTTCAACTGACCACCTACATTGATAGTAGGTGACTATCACTTCTACTTCCCAGGTAATGCTAGTGGTAAAAAGCCCATGCCAATGTAGGGGACATAAGAAGCACGGGTTTGATCCCCTTGAGGGAGGATCCCCTTTAGGAAGAAATGGCAACCCACTCCAGTATTCTTGCAGAGAGTATTCCACGGACAGAGGAGCCTGGAGAACTACAGTTCATGGGGTCACACAGAGTCAGACACAACTGAAAATGCTGATGAGTAATAAGAAATTTGTACAGGTTACATCATTGATCTTTAGGTTAATAATCTAGAAAAATAAATATTACCTCTCTGGTTTTCAAAAGGATTTCCCACAATATTCACTACACTAAGCTCTTTCCTGACCCAGGATCTTTGTATATAACATTTCTTTTTCTTCTTTCTTTTTCTGTGTTCTCCTTATCCATAAAGTCTCTGCTTTATAATCCATCTCCAGAGTCCTGATTTCCCCTTGAGAACTAATACAATTTATAAAGTGAGATAACATATGGCAAAGTGCTTTTAAAAATAAAAACCCAGCACTGTAATTTATATCCATTTACTAAATACCAATCCTGATACTAAATCCCTAAATTAAATTAAGATAGCCCTCTATATGAGAGCAAGCATTAATACTACCCAGCTTATTTTAGAAAATTATTATGGAATGATCCTAGACTAAACCATTGAGTTTCCTAATGGAGGATAAAATATTCCTGATGATGTATTTCTTTCTTTGGATCCTTGCACTTTTCCAATCTAATTGAGCTAACTTAAAAAAAAAAAAAGTCTTAAGTGATATATTCAGTTCAGTTCAGTTCACTTCAGTTGCTCAATCATGTCTGACTCTGTTTGACCCCATGGACTGCAGCACACCATGGTTCTCTGTACATCACCAACTCACGGATTTCACTCAAACTCACGTCCATCTCGTCGGTGATGCCATCCAACCATCCTATCTTCTGCCGTCCCCTTCTCTTCCTGCCTTCAAACTTACCCAGCATCAGGGTCTTTTCCAATGAGTCAGTTCTTTGCATAAGGTGGCCAAAGTATTGGAGTTTCAGCTTCAGCATCAGTCCTTCCAATGCATATTCAGGACTGGCTTACTTTAGGATGGACTGGTTTGATCTCTGTGCAGTCTAAGGGACTCTAAAGAGTCTTTTCCAACACCATAGCTCAAAAGCATCAATTCTTTGGTGCTCAGCTTTCTTTATAGTCCAACTCTCACATCCATACATGACTACTGGAAAAACCATACCTTTGACTAGATGGACCTTTACTTCACTGCTTAAAACCCTTTACATTAACTGCTTAATTTTCCATTGTAGATACAATTTAAAAAAAAAAAAAAAAACTATACCCTGCAAATTATGGAATAATGTCATCTCAGCCTTCTCCTTACCTAATCCCTAAGAGTGGCCTTTGTATTCCTCCAATATACCATTCTCTTTGCTAAGTGGCTTTGCTAAGTGGCTTTTTTTGGACTGTGAAGAAGGCTGAGTGCCAAAGAATTGATGCTTTTGAACTGTGGTGTTGGAGAAGACTCTTGAGAGTCCCTTGGACTGCATGGAGATCCAACCAGTCCATTCTGAAGGAGATCAGCCCTAGGATTTCTTTGGAAGGAATGATGCTAAAGCTGAAACTCCAGTACTTTGGCCACCTCATGTGAAGAGTTGACTCATTGGAAAGGACTCTGATGCTGGGAGGGATTGGGGGAAGGAGGAGAAGGGGACAACAGAGGATGAGATGGCTGGATGGCATTACTGACTCGATGGACATAAGTCTGGATGAACTCCAGGAGTTGGTGATGGACAGGGAGGCCTGGCGTGCTGCGATTCACAGGGTCGCAAAGAGTCGGACACGACTGAGTGACTGGACTGAACTGAACTGAACTGAACTGAAGTGGCTTTCAGAGGCCATTCTTTGGTCTTTCTCCGGCTCTTGTGCTGATTGTTTTCTTTTATTTTTGTATTTTATCTCCTTCTTCTCATCTCTTTATCCATCTGTTTTACACACACACACACATACATATATTGCTATCTTTTAAATGGGTTCTAAGATCAACTTTATAGAGCACACTTTTCTAAGGATTCTACATAAAATGGAGAACTATGAAGTGCCTTCTGCTATCTCATCTCTTATCACTTCATAACACCAAAATGTTTGGGTTTATTTTTTGTTTCTTTAGATGTTTTCTAGCTTTTCTTCCCATAGAAAATGTCAGTTTTGTGTGGATAATGAGAAGCCCCTCTTTACTTTTCATGTTATAAGTACATAACAAGGATCCAGTCATTCGGAAATAGATATTTGTTCTATGATTGAACAAATTTCAACAATTTTATGACACCAAGTCCAACAGTTAATCATTTCTACCTAACCGTCTAAATCATTATTAGGAAATCAGATATTTCAATATTGGACTGGATTTTTTTAACTAAATAGCAGGTTAGTTAAAATTCTTATTTTATTGAAGACCATAAATAAGTCTTTCCTTATTGATAAATTCATTTTTAAACTGTAATTCTCCTAGATGTTTCTGATTTTTGAAAACAATTGCCAGTGTCATTGTAAAATTCCCTTCTCCATTGTCTTCTCTTGGAAAGCATTACTGAAAGGAGACATAGTAGAGGTTTTATGTTTAATGACACAACCAGAATGACAGACTCTAGGTAGCAACAATAAAAAGACAATTAAAATATTGCAGCTGTGTGGAATTCAATATCTTCTGTGAACTATCTCCATTTAAAGTTTGGAAAATGTGTTTTTAATATCCAGGAAATGATATCTACCACATAAACTGAATTAATCTCTTGCAAAAGGAAATAAATGTCAAATTATTTGTTTCTCCTTTATTGTTGTTGACTGCATTGTTCCCTATGATTTGATTTCCTTTCAAACTTTATGTATGTGCATGTGCATATAAATTTACATATACCCACATATGTATATGCATAAAATATATTTGAATAAAAAACAATATATTTATACTGCACTAACTGCTTTATTCTATGGCTTTAACTGGGGATTGATACCCACAGCAAAGGAAAAGAGGTTTTCAAAAGGTTAGTGAAGCACAATTTTTTGTAAAGAAGTATATGATGTTAGGAGTTATGTTCCATATGAAAATTAAAACTTTGCATTTCAATGACCTGTAAAGTTCTCTTATTAACCAAAAAAATAGACTCAGGAGTGGCTGATTAGGTCTATATACTCAGTGATTGGTACTTTGGCTTCTCCATACTTCATATTTGCATCTTTGGGAAATGGGCATGAGAAATAATTACGAAAAATCACCTGCAAAAGCTGTATGTAAAAATTGAAAAATTATCAATCTAATAAGAATTAGAATTATTAGAAAATTATTTTTCAATAAGAATTAGAAAAATATTCAAAACATTGTATGGTGTGGATAACTCATAATTTAAAATCTTTTTGTTTATATATGTTATATACCAGAATAGGTCCCTATTTTCTTCACAGCACAAGACTGAGGACACAGGTAATTCTCAATATTAAATTGATTGATTGAAATCTCCTGCGGTTTCAATTAGCTCTGCATGGCTTGACATTTTTGTAAGTCAGAAATCCATAGTCTGGGTTTTCAGTGCTTACACATAAGTATAGATTTGTGGCAGAAGATCAGAAATAATGAATGAACCTTCTAGAAAGCTCGTTCTATTGGATGGAAGTGTCAATCTTAGATTCTCCAGTCAGGAATCTGGAAAGAGGAAATTTGATATCTATCCTGTAGTATAACTTGTTCTAGTAGTCTATTATATTCACAAAAATCAGCATTAGTAAATGGAGACATATTCAATTATTGAAAATGTGTTTTTATAATGCAAATTAAAATTTTTAAATTTTTGACAAAATATAGCTAATAAAAAAACTCAAAATTCAGAAAACTAAGATCATGGCATCTGGTCACATCACTTCACAGCAAACAGATGGGGAAACAGTGACAGGCTTTATTTTTTTGGGCTCCAAAATCACTGCAGATGATGATTGCAGCCATGAAATTAAAAGATGTTTGCTCCTTGGAAGAAAAGTTATGATGAACCTAGACAGCATATTAAAAAGCAGAGACATTACTTTGCCAACAAAGGTCCATCTAGTCAAGGCTATGGTTTTTCCAGTGGTCATGTATGGATGTGAGATTTAGACCATAAAGAAAGCCAAGCACTGAAGAATTGATGCTTTTGAACTGTGGTATTGAAGAAGACTCTTGCGAGTCCCTTGGACTGCAAGGAGATCCAACCAGTCCTTCCTAAAGGAAATCAGTCCTGAATATTTATTGGAAGTACTGATGCTGAAGCTGAAACTTTAATACTTTGGCCACCTGATATAAAGAACTGATTCATTTGAAAAGACCCTGATGCTGGGAAAGATTGAAGGCAGGAGGAGAAGGGGATGACAGAGGGTGAGATGATCACATGGCATGACTGACTCAATGGACATGAATTTGAGTAAACTCTGGGAGTTGGTGATGGACAGGGAGATGTGGCATGCTGCAGTCCATGGGCTTGCAAAGAGTCAGACGTGACTGAGCAACTGAACTGAACTGAGCTAAGCTAATATTCATATGCAAAGCCAGAATGTTGACTAGCAAACAACACATTTAACTAAATTTGTACTACAAATGGGCTTCCCTGGTGGCATAGACAGTAAAAAATCTTCCTGTAATGCAGGAGACCTGGGTTTGATATCTGGGTCAGGGAGATCTTTTGGAGAAGGGAATGGCTACCCACTCCAGTATTCTTGCCTGGAAAATTCCATGGACAGAAGAGCCTATCAGGCTAGTCCATGAGGTTGCAAATTGGTAGACACAACTGAGCAAATTTGACTTTCAGTAATATCAGGTAGCATGGTGAAAGAGATTAAAACAATAAAAGGATCCATTCAACTCAGAAATAACTCATATTTTGTTTTGCTGACAGATCTGAAATTTCCTAAATTACATTCAAATTCAGATTATGATAGTTGTTTTACAAAAGAGTTTAGAACAGTAGAAGCTATTCATATACCTAGATTCATGCAGAAGCCTGGTTTATAAAACAGATAAAAACAAGATTGTCTTTATCCAAGCTGGAAAGTCCACCCTAGGCTGTGACTGCAGGTGGTGCCCTTAACATTTTTGGCAATCCCTAAAGAATGATAAAGAACTTTGAATATATCTTGGTTTAAAGATTCATTTACTAAATCTTGATGAAATATGAATTATTTTGTTGGCTGAAATTACAAATTAATACCTGAGCATGACTTAAGTTATGTGAGCATCTGACATCAATGAACAGGACAAAAAAAAAAAAAAAAAAAGGAGAAAGAGATTACCTTTAGGAAACAAAAACAGAATTAGACTTTATTGAACATTGATAGTATAGAGGGGAAAGAAAAAGTCTGTGAGCTTGAAAGATCATTTCCCTAGAAATGCTATACCTTCCCAAAACTTTTGGAGCATACTTCTATCATCTTTTATCTCCTTTAGTACCATAGCATTATAATATATGCTTGTCCCTGCTTATTTTTAACCTGGCAGCCAATATGTTCTTAGAAAATTAAAGTCAGATGTCATCACACCAATGCTCGACACACTCCAATGGCTTCTCATCTCATTCAGAATAGAAGCAAACCTTCCTATCTACTCACCTGGAAGATCCTTTAAGCCACCTTACTGACGCTCACCCCACACTGAGTTACCTCATAGCTCAGTTGGTAAAGAATCTGCCTGCAATGCAGGCAACCCAGGTTCAATTCCTGGGTTGGGAAGATCCCCTGGAGAAGGGAATGGCAACCCATTCCAGTATTCTTGCCTGGAGTATCCCATGGACAGAGGAGCCTGGCAGGATACAGTCCATGGGGTTGCAAGCATCAGACACGACTTAGCGACTGAATCATCCCCCTTCCGCTCCACCCCACCGCAAGTTCATCTTCAGCTAGGTTCCCCTTTGCTGACTCAGCTCTAGTTGATATGACTACTTAAATATTCCAAAACATATCATTTCCCAGGGTCCTTGCTTGTCTATTTGATCTGTTTGGGATACTGTTCCATTTACATGAGCAAAATCTGCTTTCACTTCCTTCTGGACACAGCTGAAGTGTCCATCTCCCAGTGGAATTTGGTCTTTCAGACCTATTTCCCTTCAAAACTTTTACCTTCTTTCTTTGATACTATCTCCATAGACATCTTCATCATCTGGTATTTATTTATTTATTGACCTTTAATTTGTATCACTCACTTCAAAGATGTAAGTTCAATGAGGGCATGGATTTTGGTTTACCTTTTTTCTTGATTGCCTCATTCCTATCACTTTGAATAGGGCCTGGCACATAGTTGATGCTCAATAAAAAAGAAATGTGTTTGAATACATGCAGTAATGCATGAGTGAGTTAAATATGTGTTTCTAATGTAACTAAAGCTTATAAATTTAAATGTAAAGACTTAAAAAATTTTAATATTAACAATGAAAAAAATTGCCTAAATACATTACACATTGCATTGCCTCTTTCTAGAAAGGAACACAGAATATAAGCTGATTTTTTTTAATGTTTTAGAATCATTTAGTAATATGACTGAAGTATTCCAGAAAACACTCTTTTATAATTCTATTTGCTCTTACACAAAATAACTCCAGACAGAATGTTTTGTAGTACTTTTGTTTAATTTTTTTTTTTCCTGCTCTCTCCTACAGGAGTCCATTCTACCCCATCCCCCAAACTGGTCACTATTATTAATTCAAAAAATATATATTAATTTATCATGCCATGATAGGCACTGTGTTGTTGTTGTTGTATAGTTGCTAAGTCATGTCAGGCTCTTTTGTGACTCCATGAACGATAGCCCACTAACATCCTCTGTCCACAGGACTTCCCAGGGAAGACTACAGCAGTGGGTTGCCATTTCCTTCTGCAGGGGATCTTCCCAACCTAGGGATCAAACCTGAGTCTCCTGCATTCGCAGGCAGCTTCTTTATCTCTGATCCACCAGGAAAGATGTGCTAGGCGCTGTGAATTCAATAGTAAATAAGTTATGTTCCCTGCCCTCTAAAACCATTATAGCATAGTAAAATAATCTCTGTTGTTTCCAGAAATTATTGTCTCAAAAGAGATACTATTTTTGTTCTTGCCTAAATACACACATGCATGCACACACACACACACACGCAAATACACACTAATTTTGAAAAGTTCACTTTTGAAAATGCTAAAAATATCTCTTTTATTAGAGCAGAGCAAATGTATAGATAATTATGAAATTCCAAACTCTGAATCACACAATTTATTAAAGGATATTGAAGTGTCATAAGAAGTGTGTCTTTTTTAAAACATGTACTCTTGTACTTAGCAGGAGGAAAAATGTACCTGTGGAAAACTGTCTGAGATATATAATGAAAGAAAGTACCTGTGATGTGGCAAGTGGAGTTTTAAATTTATTTTTCTTACACTAAGTCTTTTATAATGTCTAGCTAGTAAGATTTTTATACAGATTAAATGAGATAGTTGTCTGGAATTTAGAAAGGTGTTATAAAATTATACTTCCCATTTTAGTTGCCCAGATCACTATTAAGAATAAAGTATAATAGGATTAAAATTTTTATAACTTTAACTTTGGAGAAAAGGTTCCATATTTAATCTGAGAGTCTATCTAGTATGAATAGATTTAAAGAATGTAGTATAATCTACAATTGTATCTTTTTCCCACTGTCATCTTTATTTATAATGTTGTTTTAGAAAAGTGAAACTGTTTATCTCTCAATTGTGTCCGACTCTTTGCGATCCCATAGACAGTAACCCACCAGGCTCCTCTGTCCATGGAGTTCTCCAAGCAGAATACTGGAGTGGGGTGCCATTTCCTTCTCTAAGGGGATCTTCCCAACCCATAAATTGAACCTGGGTCTCTCATGTCTCCTGCATTGCAGGTAGACTCTTTATTACTGAGCCACAGGGAAGCCCAAACTCTACACAAAACTTAAGTAGGCAAAAATCTCATGAAATTTTTGTGGTGTTATGATTTTCAGATTTATCACTCTATTTTTCATCCTTTATAGTATGCTTGTATTCAACACATATCATATTTCCTCTGTTCTATAGAGGAAAGCCTTGCCTATAGAAACTTCCCATCTTCCATTTTGGCTAATAATTAGTGTAGCATAGGAAAAGAAAGGTCCCTGTAGATACAGGAGACAAGTATTCAGTCTAGAGATTCATTAGTTAGCCTCCTACAAGGCTGACAAGTAATCTTCTTTTGGACTGGGGACCAAAAGACATCTTGATTGGTAGTAAAAGTCATGAAAATATACTAAATACCTCGAGCTCTGATATTTAAATTAAAAATTAGAAACCTATTTACTTGTATTAACAATGCTCAAAGGAATTTGATTTCTCAGAATAAACTTCTTGAAGCTCTTTGAATATACAGTTTACTTGAAATAAGTTATAGTATTATTTCTAAAACAGGTTATGCATGAAATGTTGCTCTCAACTCTTATATGTTCACGTGTTACTTAACACATGGACTTCTGGGAAAAGGAGCATTTGTAAACCATCTATAATTTATGTTATATACCTAGTCAAAATTGCAATAAGGCAAATGGAATCTTAGTTTCTTAAGACAGGCCTTTTGACTCTAGATTTTTAACACATCTGATAATAATGAAGATGAAAGCAAATATAAAAGCTTGGCAGATGTTCCTCCAGATAGAAAGATGGAGGTATCGAAACCTGACATGAGAAAATCTTATAAAAATTTCCAAGAGCCTATGTCCATATGAGACACAAGACAATAAAATATCATCCACAAAGTTAATTCTGGGTTGGCTCTAATTTTCAGGTCTCGTAAGCAGGAAAAGGTAATTGCAACTATGTTGAAGCTAATATTTAAATTTTGTGTTACTATTTTCTTGTTTATATTGACATCATAAACTCTATAAGTTCTAAGTCTGTATTGTATATACTATAATCCTACTATTTTATTTTGTCCTTAATGGTAAAAATTTCAGAGGATGCACAGGTTACCTCACAGTGATAATGAAAAATTTAAATATGACATGAAAAATAATGAAATTACTTTATTCCATGTAAATCTTAACACTTTTGGAAATATAAAATATTAGTGAAACAGTTTTCTCTTTATCTATATTAATATATTGTCTGTATATTTATATATTTTTAGAAATATTTCCATAGAAAAAGTAAGGGTTTCTTAAATCATATCATGTTGTTCTGAGCAGTGTGACTATAACCAGAGCACCTACTTCAAATGTCAAAAGAGTGAATTTTCACCTTGGAAATTCTGCACACAATTTTGAGAATAAAAAGATAATTAAATGAAACCTAGGTCATCGTTAATATGAATGCACTCTTTTAGTGTCATTTTGAATTCCTACACTCATGCAGTTAACTCAGAAATATATGTATGAGAACTTCTCAAGCATATACATTTATTGCCTGATTCAAATCAAGAAGGTCAAATAAACCAAAGAGGTAGAGTGGATTAAAATGGCCCCTAAGGATCAATTAACACCTACAAATGTTTAGTAAGCAGTCATTTAATTGCTACTTAACTAAACTATACATACACTGTAATCAAGATTAATAGACTTTGAACATGTAATGTTTATTTGATTTAAGAAGTATAAGCCCTTGATACAATATATGAACTCACTTAATATTAGTGCTATATGGCATTATTTCATTAATTTTCAGGAAGAATATATCATTACAGAAGTATTTTAATTTCCACTTCCACTCATTTTAAATATTTTCTAGTGATGTCCATAGATATATATCATTAAAATAAAACAAATATGAACAAAAAACAAACTAAAGTACAGGAATCTTTAAGGTTTGAACTTTCAAATTGGATAATAATTAGCTGCTCAAGTGCTTTTGTTGAGTATTATTATGTAGAGGCAAATTACTAGACATTGTAGAAGTACTGTCTAAAAGATTCAGAAGGATCAGAATTCACTTGGAGCAAATATACATTTATGTGAATGTGTTTAGAAAATGATTGATAAAAGAGAAAACTTTCCACCAAGAAAATGCTTGGGTTCACATTCAATTTTGCTTTTTGGTTAAATGTTTGAGTTGTAGGAACCTTCAGTTAGGTGTATTTAATATTCATATTGAAATTAATTATTATTTGAAGAGTTTTATACATGTGTATAGAAGTAAATTTTTGAGCATCCTCTGGATTTTTTGCTAAAGTTTTGTCAGGAAACTACGGCAATACTATGAACATTCATTTGAAAGACCCTGATTGAAATGACAGATCAATATAATTAAACAATAGGATTAGAAAAATTGAATTGATTTTCTTGTTTAAAGGAAAGTGTAATGTGATTTTGGGGATTCTTCAAAAGTGTCTATTATGTCTTTGTCCTCTTCCTTATAAGCATGGTTATCTTAAACCTTAATTTAGTTGACTCAGAAGTAGATTACAATTGATAATTATAAAGTAAAATAGTTATAATTTATAACTGGCTAAGCAATCATCCTTTGTTAGCACTTACAGCCAGTTTCTAGGAACTTAATTCTTTCATATCTGCTACTTCTTGGCATTGGACCTAATGTGTTGCAAGTGCTAAATTATTATTATTATTATTATTTTAGTTTGAATACTGGATACTTAACAAGGCATATTTTTTCAAAAAGTTTTCTAATACATAAATGTAAGTCATGATATCTTAGTAAATTTATTTTTTCATTTCTTCTCTCTTTTTCTCCTTCTTTTTCTCTTTCTTTCTGACTTTCTTTCCATTCATTTTCTTTTCTCTCCTCCTTACTTCTTATTGCTTCATTTTTTCCCTTCTTCCTTCTTCTACTTCAATAATAAAATATAATACTAAAGCTAAATAAATATAAATATCTACTTAAGAATTCAATTAATATTTCTTTATATTAAAACTCAAATTACATTAATTTGGGTCATATAAATTTGAACAGATAACTTTTTAGCTGCATAATAATCATATTGGTATTGCAAAGTAAAAGTGGAATACAAAATGGAATTTCAAAATAGCAATGGAAAAGAGTACTGAATTATAGTTTTGAATGTTTCACATATGAAGAAGGAAACTATAGCAAACCTTATTTATATTATTTTATACTATATATTATTTAAATTAAGTTTAAATTAAATGAAGTTGGAAAATCCATGATGCAATCAATTTCTTAAAAAGTCAGTTAGTTATATGCACTCATATTTCTGTACTACCTCTGATGGAAAGTTTTCTCTGTCTTGCTTGTAATGTGTGATTTCATACATTGCTTTCTTCCCAAAGGGAAATACTTGATTCAGTTCTTGGATAAAAATGATCTGTCACCATTGTTTGATTTAAAAGGCTTTTTTCTTTTCTTTTCTTTTTTAACTCTGAATACTGAAAGAAAAAAAATCAAGGCACAGGGGACTGTAGTCCAGCTGTTGTGGAATAAATCAATATTAAAATGTGTAATAGTGGATTTTCTTCTTCTGAAAGTAGGGATTGTGTGTGCTTAATTTCTTGTTTTATTAATACATCTAACTGTCTAAGAAAGAAATGTAGCTTCAGTTTCTGTTTAACTTTACTGCTCAACAATGGGGTAATATAGTAATACTGTAACTGTGCTTTAATCTTTGATTCTTGTGTTCTGTTGGGGGTTGATGAAGCTATGACTTTAATAAATTTCTGTGAATTTCATTTAATTAAACAACCATATTCCTTGTTGAGTTAGGGAAACTGCAACTTCTCTGATCTGTTTGACGTTGGCAAAAATGATTTCGGTTCTATTTTAAAGGCTCATTAAAGGAAAAGCTGAAAAATATCTTCGTGGTCATAGCTAGAATGGATCATAAATCTTCTCATTCTAAATATAAGGACAAACACATCTTTTCTTCTTCAAACAAGAGATTTCTGCAGAATAGTAGCCTTTGGGTATATTCAGTTTTTTCCCCCTAACCTCTTCCATACATTTCATATCACGATTTTTGTACTAGAAGGTTATGCCTTGAAATTACATTTTATCATTTTATTCCACTTCTTGGTTTACACGGAGAACAGCTTTCATTCTACGGCAACTCATTAAATGCACTGATTTTGCAAAACTCGTCCCCTGTGCTCAGATGCCCATCTTCAAATTTCTACTGTGTGCCTCTGGCCCCCAGGGTGAAGCACTGCCTGAGTGCGTTAATGGCAGAATCACAATGTAATTGTCAGAATGGTGGCATCGTCACACTTTGACGCCAGCATCCTGTTTCTTTCTTCTCACTACAGAGAAACTAAGGCTAAAGGTTAAAAGATGCGCTTTATTAAATAATTCAAGCCATTAACCTGCAACCTACAAAGCGATGGCAGCCTATTAAGTTTACGCTGCCATGATTCACATTTGGTGTTTACTGATGCTAAACCATATTGCCTGTTTGCTTTACTTTTATTGCTACATAGTAATGTAGTGAGGAAGGAGAATAAAAAAAGGTGACAGGACCTACACAAGGGGACAATAAGAGCATCAGACTCACTTGCATAAAGAAGATTGAAGCCTTCCCTCCCTCCCTCCATCTCTCCGTATAGGCCTCAATGCACATCTGCGTCACTTACTGGGGAGGAGGAGGCGCCGAGGAAGAGAGAAAATTGTACTGTGAGGACCTTGACAGCTTCACGGCGCGGGCTTTCCTTTTGCCCTCCTGTATTTGCTGGATTTTTTTTTTTTTTTTTTCCTCTCTCTCTCTTATACAAACTGACTAGATAAAACCACCCCTTCTCGCTTTGCAGAAGGCATTGGACTTTCTCAGAGATACCCGCAGCTTTCAGAGCATCTTCCTAGAGAGCAGGGACAGGGGCGCAGGTGCATCGAGAAGGCTGAGGGAGGGGGTGTGTGCTTCTTCCGCGACTTGGGGATCTTTCTCTCTGCAATCTCCAGGCACTGAACTCTAAGCTGCAAGGATAGGGGAGCCAACAGCTTCTCGACTGAGGCTCTGCCATCCGTGCATACTAGGGAGGTGTATCCAGCTGCCTTCGCCTCCAGAGCTCTGAGCGCGCAGACCTCCCTCCCTCGCGCGTCTCCGGCATCAGGGCCGTCCCTCACCGCGGTCACCTGGGGACCCCGCAAGGAGATCGGGGATTCTCAGTCCTCTGCGTCCAGTTCCTGCCTGTGCACCAGGCCGTTGAGTTCCCCACGCGCGGGTCCTGAGGTCCTGACCGCAGCTGAGCCGCACGGCTCTTCTGTTCGCGCTCCGGTCGTCGCTTGGCAGGGTGCGCAGCTGCCCGGTCCCGTCTGTTCCCGGGGTGCAGAGGGAGCCTCCCGCCTCCTTCTCCAACCCGGGGCTCCGTTGGCCTGCCTCCCCAACCCGTTTACTCCTGCATCAGCTGAGGTCCCTTAGCCTTCCTTGCGTCAAGTATGTCAGGCTCTGGGCGAAAAGACTTCGATGTGAAGCACATCCTGCGACTCCGCTGGAAACTCTTCAGCCACCCGTCGCCGTCGGCCGGCAGCCCGGCCGGGGGCAGCTGCCTGCAACAGGACGGCAGTAGCAGCTTCGAGCACTGGGGACCTAGCCAGAGCCGCCTGCTCAAAAGCCAAGAGAAGGGCGGAGTGAGCACTTTCTGGAAGAAGCCTTCCTCTTCTGCCTCCTCTTCTTCGTCTGCCTCCCCGTCCTCTTCTGCCTCTTCCTTCAGCCCTCTGAATGGCACCCTCCTGCCTGTGGCTACGAGGCTGCAGCCAGGGGCGCCCGGGCAGGGAATCCACCAGCCCGCCAGGACTCTCTTCTACGTGGAGTCCTTAGAGGAGGAGGAGGTTCCCGGAATGGACTTTCCTGGACCACACGACAAAGGGCTTGTCCCACAGGAGTTCAAAGTGGAGCCAGACAACTCGAGCCAAGCAACAGGTGAAGGGTGTGGACACAGGTACAGTAAGACCCAATGGGACAGCCAAGCAGCCCTCAATTTCCACTCGTTCCCGTCCCACCCCGTGTGCTCTGGTAGTTACTAAGTTTTAGGTTGAAATTTTTGATTAAGTGATGCCAGCCTGATTTTTATTAATCAAGTTGTAATCTTATTAAAAGTTCCCTCGTTAATTTCTATTGGCTCCTACATATTGCTTTTCTTTTGGAGTTGTAATCACAAATTGAATATATATGCATTTTGCTAACTCTCCAGGTAGAGTGGTTCTCATATTTCTGAGGTTACGGTATTTTTCTGTCATTTTCTGTCATTAAATGGCATGTGTGAATCTCCCAGTTATCTAATGTGAGGAGAAACTTCACTATTCAAATGCATCTCGTATACTAGCCTAGTAACTGTCTTGGCAGATTATCTAGGATCGTTGTGGCTTGAATCTATATTCTAAGAGTAATGAGGTGGACAGAAGGAGGTTCTGGACAACATTATCTTCTCTCTTTTTCCTCCATCCTCTATCCCAACTTGCCTTTTTATCCTACTTCCTGATCACCTTTCCTCCATCCTCTATCCCAACTTGCCTTTTTATCCTACTTCCTGATCACCTTTGCTTTGTTCAACGTCTTAGAATTAAACTCTTACTAATGCCTTTTGCATTATTCTACCTTGATTCATTGGCTCAGTATGGACTGTGTATTCTTAGTAAGCAGGTCAATGTCAATTTCCTGTTTATTTCTAGTATCACATCTTTGAGTACAGTTTTTCTACTGTCAAGACATAGAAAAACTCTCTCACACATGACTTCATTCTGAGTTTGATATTTTCAGAGAATTAACTCATTCTACACTAGATAATTACTACTTTAGGCATATAGTGAAGGGATCTGAAAAGGTTTGCATTTTAATTCATATATGAGAATATATTATGAAGAAGAAATACAGGGGAGCCATAGGAAAATTATGATGAAACAGTTAATAATAAAATTTACCTTTCAGTAAATAAATTAGAAACAGAAACAATGTTTTAAACTTCTGCTTCATTGAATCAACATTTCATAAAGTTGTCATGAAAGAACACATAAAACAAAATACTATAGATGTTTCTCTGTTGACAAATGTGAAGTTAAAGATACAAAAATCATCCTTAAAAATTTTCAATTATATGGATTATGTGGATTTGAATTTGAATTTTAAGAATCTTGAACATAATCTTATATGCAAAGATAATATAATGGAAGTTTATTATTTTACAAAGAGAGGTTTAATTTACTATTTTCAACTCTGAGAAAGTTTTTTCTATATATAGGAGACCTAAAATATAAATTTATCTATTATTCAGTTTAATTAAGATACTTTACAAAAATATTCATAACTTTGGGTATCATTACTACTGTGAAGTTATTTGATTTATGTATTCACTGGTGACCTACAGTTATGGATTTTTTAAAAAATAAAATATGTTGGGCTTTAGCCCCTTTGAGCACTTTTGATTTTATTTTTTTTTTATTTTTGGGTAATCATATCTAAAGATCTAGTATTTCACATTATATGTTTAAAAGAAAACCAGTTAGGTTAAATATTTACCAACTACTGTTATATTGAAACTGGTACTTATGCGTCTCAGGCAGTTCAGGAAAAAAAAATAGATATTTTTTTCAGTTTTGTGAAGTCTTCTCATCAGCTCAACACCTGACCTTCTGGGAATATTTATGTTTGATAGTTTTAAAAACCAATTTGCTTTATAAAAATATATCTTAAGTATATAAGGCATATTTGGCATAAGTAATTTCAGTAGAATTTTATATAAGTTGGAGACTTTGGAAATACTTATGGAGTATTGGCTTAAGAAATTAAATAAATAAAACTAAGAACTAATAGTCTAGGTTAAAGATAAAACACCCATCAGATTTACTTCCAGTCCCTCGCTTTTGAATATACATCAGTGTTTTTACTCATTAAGAGTTGTATATGAAAACAATTCTGAAAACAAGTCAAGTGCCACCCCAAATCATCTTTACTTTTGATATGAGGGCTTCTATAAGAAGTTCGTATGTGTAAAATATTGAAATTAAGGTCTAAGTTTATTTTAAAATTCTTATGCTTAAATCCTTTAGTTAAATTTTAATTTGTTGCTGGACAAATTAGTCAGCACTGATAGTATTCTCGTGGATTTTATGTGTTCCTAAACATTCATAGACTACTGGTTCTGTGTTCATGGTTGATTGACAGCAAGCTACTAAACTTAGCAATTAGTTATTATCAATACATATTATTATAATATGTTGTAAGAATAATGTCCATTTCCCAGGAAGGACAACATTTCCAATATGTTAAATACAAAATGGAAAACAATATGTAAGATCATTCTGTAATATGGATTTACTTTGGTTTCTATCATAACCCATGCAGGAAATCTACATGAGGTTCATAATGACCAGTGGACACATAAACCATATAAACCTGCATAATCATTTTGATTACTTGAATCATTACTCTATTACTATTCTATGCTGTCACATTTGATATTTAGCATTTTGCTTCATCAATTCTGAGCACTATAGCTAATCTACATGTGTAAACAAAGAGTTGGCCCTTTTCCTCTTTCTCCATTTCTCTTTATTTGTTCTCATACTAGTTAAGAACATTGTTTTATAAAAGTAGCTCAGTTTTATTTGTTGTTCAAATAGCAGCTGGGAGTTGCTCAGCAAAAAGAAGCTCATAATCTCAGAATTCTGGAAAGCTCAATTACCATGGAGTTGAAACATAAAGGTAGCAAGAAGACATAGTAAATTGATTTTCTGCTGAAATCCAGTCTTTATCTTATCCCACTTTATCAGACATACATAAACAAATCTCAGTATTCTGCCTTACCCGTGACACCACTAAGAATCCTAACTCTTAAAGTAATAGGCTCTTGCCCTGTGCTATTATTTATTTACCTTCTCTTTTTTACTGTCTGAACTTAGTTGTTGGCGAGTGTATCATTTCCTAGCCATCAGATCATTACACATTTTTGGTATGCCTAATTTTTTTTGTACAAGATTCTATATGAGTAAACTAAAAAAACAAAGACCTATTCTTGAAGTTCACAGTAATGTGAATAGGAGAAAATACATCATGTTTAACCACTTGCTTTTTTAGTTTTTTCAATTCTCACAGAGTGGAGGCTTCTATTTTCATGGCTTCAGTTGCATATGTACTCAGTTTAGTTGAACTCTGTGACCCCATGGACTGTAGCCCGCCAGGCTCCTTTGCACGTGGGATTTTCTAGGCAAGAGTACTGAAATTGGTTACCATTCCTTCTCCAGGAGATCTTCTCAACCCAGGAAATGAACCTGCATCTCTTGCCTCTCCTGCACTGGCAGGAGGATTCTTTACCACTGAGCCACCAAACTGTATTTTAGTTGCATTTCAAAACTCAGACTCCACCTCTCCACACTCAACCCTCTTCTTTACCCTCACCCTGACTTCTGGTCTCACACATCCATTTGACCTCTCTGGTGGAAATCGCAGATACAATAAGAACACAGCACATACAAAATTGAGCTCATAATCTCGCTTCTCTCTTGCTCAGTTTCCTTCTTCTCTGTCTTGGAGAAGAGCATTCCATGCATTAGGTTGTGCAAGCCAGAAATACAGGATCATATTTGTCAAAATCCTTTTTCTCTTGATTTTCAATATTCCACCAAGTCCTGTCACTTTTCCTTCAAAACTGTCCTTTCTCCTGCATCTGTCTCACATCTCTCCAACTCCATCAACTGCACTTCATTTAAAAATACTGTCGTCTTTTATGTCAACTTCTGTAACTCCCATCTACATTCTCTTCCTTGGTTAATCTTGCCACCTGTAATCTTCCTCCATACTAGAGTCAATGAAAATTTATAAAATAAAAATTTGAATTATTTTGCCAGATCCTGATTCTCCTTTTATTTTTCAAAGCATTTCCACCACTCTGACCATGATCCATTCTGTGGACAGCGATGCCCTGAAAGAGCTGAACCTTGTCCCTCACAAGATCCCCGCACTCCTCCCCTGTCTTCCAGGTCAATGTTCTTCTGTATTGCTTTTCTCTACCTCTGGGCCTCACGAAGTTAATTCCTTTCCTGATTACATAGTGATTCTCCTTCCCTTAATTGACCCTTTTCTGAATTCATTCCTATTCATTATTAAGATGTCTTAAATAAAATCCTTGTAGCTTTCTTGAAGAAGCATTCATTGATCTTCCAGAAAAAGTCACTTTAAAAATTTTAATTTATTTTATTCCCTTATTTTATGTTTTTAGAGTAATTGGTCTCTGTTTTGAGTTTCTTATTATAACTATATATTAACATATGTGCTACTTTTTTTTTTTAATTTATCTAACTCTGCCTCATGGACAGCATGTTTGTTTGCTCATTATTTTATACCTATCATAGAGCATATAGTTACTCAATAAATACTGTTGAATGTATACATATTTGTCATAATCATAATGAATGACTTTGATTAAGAACTTGTTATTTGCCAGGTAGCATGCTGAATATTTATATTGTGGAGTTTAATATTCAGAACAACTCTGATTCTGATATAATTATGGATCTCTTTGTTAAATGATTAAATAATCATTTTATGATTATGAGAATACTGAGATATAGACAGGTGATTAATTTCCCCCAAATAGCAGGACTGTAAGGAGTACAGCTGGATGTTTAATCCTGGTTCTCTGACTCCTGACACCATAGTCTATGCCACTTTGCCAACTCTTCTCTCAGTCTGCTTAAACAAACAAACAGAACAGAAGAAAAGAGGCTCCAGCCAAGATTATGCTGAAAGAATTCTCTTATTTTTCTGGTGGAAATTGTGCTTGTGTCTCAATGTTTAAATGAACTATTTTAAATGATAGTGATGTACAACTCCTGATAAGGTTCAGTCAGAGAGGACTTAGCCCAAGTTAAAAAACACAAAATTATTTTCTGAAGTATTGCTTATTCAGTGCATTTTACTTTTTAGTTAAATCAAAGTATAAGGAAATAACCTAGACATAAAAAAATCATTAATTTTGGAGTCCAAAGGAGAGCATTAAGACAAAAAAATCTCCTTCTGAAGTACAGAACAATTGATACAGAGATGTGTCACAGAAAAGAACATATACCATTAGAATCTCATAGAAGTTTATGGAATTTATTTAGAATGGAAAGAAATCAGCCTTGTTTCAGTCAAAAGGAAAGGAAAATGACATGAAGTGCTATTTCTTCAGGAATGTAGCTCTCAAAACATTCTTATATGGAACACTAAAATAAATAACATTCATATTTTCTCCATGACCTCAATTTTGTAGTAAAAAAGTGTATGGAGTGATTGTATTCAATTTTATGTCTTCCTTGTTAATTTATTCTAGGATTGGGTATTATACAGCCTATTAGAATTTAAGTCAGAATTAGCAAAAAACAATAGTTTGTCTGCGGGAAGTTGTTTGTTTTTTACTTATTTTAGGATGCATTTACCAATATATTGTGGTGTTTGCAAATAAGTCTA
Source organism: Bubalus bubalis (assembly GCF_019923935.1). Classification (NCBI taxonomy): domain Eukaryota; kingdom Metazoa; phylum Chordata; class Mammalia; order Artiodactyla; family Bovidae; genus Bubalus; species Bubalus bubalis. Next base: position 45,271,327 of record NC_059169.1, read on the forward strand.
CAGTTTCCAGATGCCATCTCCTCTGAGTACGTTTGCTTCAGGCAAACTAAGAAGATCATAAAGGAAAAAGTAATAAGATCACTGGGTTGGTTTGCAAGTACTTAAAACTCCAGAGCTATCTAAGAGAAAGATGTGAATACAAATGCAAGATGAAATAAATAGAACTCTTAGTTGTAACAAACCATAAAACCTCTACACTAGTTGAAAAATCATATTCTGGTTTTCTTTGAAATTTCTAATGGATACTTTGTAAACTATATCATTAACCACTTCAAGGCATCAGTTTAAACGTTTAAAAAGTAAGGAAAATCTTGGGGAGGGAGGAGAGAGGAGGGTTCAGGATGGGGAGCGTATGTATACCTGTGGCGGATTCCTTTTGATGTTTGGCAAAACTAACACAGTGTTTCAGGTTTAAAAATAAAATAAAAATTTAAAAAAAATAAAAAATAAGGAAAATCTCCCTATCAACCCTTGGTTAATATAGAATATAATATTGATAAGTTATTTTAATTTGTTGATTTCTTGTATAAGTATCAACAGATAATTTGTATATCTGAAAGATGATATATTTCTAACATGTACATGTTAAGTCAAATTTCATTGCTTTTGACTAAGAGCTCTTACAGAATTTATAGAAATTTTAGATCTACAGGATATTTTAGAATTATATCAAGTTTAAGAACATGAAAATGTACTATGTTTTAAATGGAGTCTCACAGTAATGAGACTATTGATTTTATTTTAACATCCAAAATAACTAGGTATTTTTGTAGTAGCTGTAAAAACAAATTCTCTGGAATGTACATAGTTTAGAAAAGATAAACTTAATTTATCATTCTGCATTTAAGATAAGATTATTCAAAACTTTGAGGAAAACATGATATAGAAACAGATAATCTGAGCAGAATCTAATATTTGAAAGTATTGTAAATCAAGTATAGGTAAAAATTCTGTCCACAATATTTAAATAGGTTTTGGTGCTACTACCTTTGTTCACTTTCTGGCCAGGATTTGGAAACAGATTGGTATAAGAACTTATGAAAGCATTACCCAGTTTAGCTTGACTGATAGAATGTGTGGTATGATTTTAAAATCCTGCAAATGGTAAGCCAACAAGGGAGGTCATTTTGACTGAAGATCATGTCACAGAACCAGTACTTGAAAATGATCTGACAGTCTTTGATAAAGGTAAAGAGTGGAATCAACTGATTTAATTCTAAATTCAGATTTCCCCATCCCTTAAGCAGCCTTAATCCAACTTTTACAATTTCTCATAGGAAATCTTTCAGTTTAATTTCTTCTCATACTTGTTTGTAACACTGTCCCAGTAGATCATTTGGGCTCCTTTATTCTTAATGATGTTGATAGGTACTTAGTCATGTAAATCACCATTTTCATCTAGGCTGAAATGTGATGGGATAACTTTAAAAATTAAAACATAAAATTAGGGGGTTTTAAACTACAAAGGTAGGAATAATTTAACTATTTTATAGTTTTAAAGAGGTGAATACAAAAATCTCTTTATATCTACAATAAACATATGGTTTGTTTTGATTTACTTCTTTAATAGATTCTAATTACATTAAAATGTCTGAGATGTTTCTTTAGGCTAATATTCACAAGTATCAACTTCAGAGTAGACAGAAAAATACCCTTGGAAAGAAAAATTGTTTTGAATTTATATCTTCAAATTTATGGATATAAAAATGTCCTGACTTTTTAATCCTGAGATTCATCTTTGAACTCTACAATGTTGAAAATAAGTTGAAGTAGTTTATCATTCACAGTAAAATTTAAATATGATTTCTACTTTTTCAGTTACCTTACCTTTCAGTAGAGTGGTTTACACACATTAGTACCTAGATATTTGGTCTTTGGTAATCTGATGATATTTAAACATTTACTTGTACAATTTTTTCTTAAAAGGCATGGCATTTTGCATTTTAATTTCTTTATGACTGTGGTTTATAGCTGTTTTGGTTAGTGGTTAGCTGGACTTCCCTGGTGGCTCATACAGTAAAACATCTGCCTACACTGTGGGAGACCTGGGTTCAATCCCTGGGTCAGGAAGATCTCCTGGAGAAGGAAATGTCAACCCACTCCAGTATTCTTGCCTTGAAAATCCCATGGACGGAGGAGCCTGGTAGGATACAGTCCATAGGGTTGCAAAGAGTCGGACACAACTGAGCGACTTCACTCACTCACTCACTAGCTTGGTTAGTGGTTAGTTATAGTGGTTTTGGAGAAGGTAATGGCATCCCACTCTAGTACTCTTGCCTGGAAAATCCCATGGATGGAGGAGCCTGGAAGACTGCAGTACATGGGGTCGCTGAGGGTCGGACACGACTGAGCGACTTCACTTTCACTTTTCACTTTCATGCATTGGAGAAGGAAATGGCAATCCACTCCAGTGTTCTTGCCTGGAGAATCCCAGGGACGGGGGAGCCTGGTGGGCTGCTGTCTATGGGGTCACACAGAGTCGGGCACAACTGAAGTGACTTAGCAGCAGCAGCATAGTGGTTTTGGTTAGTAAATTCTTATTAGCAATAGGAATATGCCCATATTAATCTGCCTAAGAATAAGAAAATTTTGAAAAGCAGTCAATGTTAAAATAATTGTAGATCAAATAATTTTCTTTAAGTCAGACAAAAGAACTGAGATTTCTGCTTCTGGCTGAGTTAGAATAAAAGGCATTAGGCTTATTTGTGCATCTAAAATAACAACAAAGAAAAAAGAAGAAAGGAATACAGAGAAAAAAAAGAATGAAAGGAAGAAAGGAAAGAAGGAAGTAAGAAAATAAAGAAATAGGAAAAAAAAAGAAAAAAAAACAAGAAAGAAGAAATATATGAAACAATGTATTCAAGACACTGGACATCAGACACTGAAGGAGAGTAATTCCTGAGATATGAAAAACAAATGGAGAAAAGGGAACCCTCTTACACTGTTGGTGGGAATGCAAACTAGTACAGCCACTATGGAGAACAGTGTGGAGATTCCTTAAAAAACTGGAAATAGACCTGCCTTATGATCCAGCAATCCCACTGCTGGGCATACACACTGAGGAAACCAGAAGGGAAAGAGACACGTGTACCCCAATGTTCATTGCAGCATTGTTTATAATAGCCAGGACATGGAAGCAACCTAGATGTCCATCAGCAGATGAATGGATAAGAAAGCCGTGGTACATATACACAATGGAGTATTATTCAGCCATTAAAAAGAATACATTTGAATCAGTTCTAATGAGGTGGATGAAACTGGAGCCTATTATACAGAGTGAAGTAAGCCAGAAAGAAAAACACCAATACAGTATACTAACGCATATATATGGAATTTAGAAAGATGGTAACAATAACCCTGTGTACGAGACAGCAAAAGAGACACTGATATATAGAAGAGTCTTATGGACTCTGTGGGAGAGGGAGAGGGTGGGAAGATTTGGGAGAATGGCGTTGAAACATGTAAAATATCATGTATGAAATGAGTTGCCAGTCCAGGTTCGATGCACAATACTGGATGCTAGGGGCTGGTGCACTGGGATGACCCAGAGGGATGGAATGGGGAGGGAGGAGGGAGGAGGGTTCAGGATGGGGAACACATGTATACCTGTGGCGGATTCATTTTGATATTTGGCAAAACTAATACAGTTATGTAAAGTTTAAAAATAAAATAAAATTAAAAAAAAAAGGTGGGGGGAAAGACTGAGGGCAAGAAGAGAAGGGGGTGACCAAGGATGAGGTGGTTATATAGCATCGTTGACTCAATGAGCATGAATCTGAGAAAACTGGGAGACAGTTCGGGGACAGAGGAGCCTGCTGTACTGGACTTCATGGGGTCATAAAGAGCCAGACCCAACTTAGCAACTATACAATGATAACAAGTAGGTTATATATCCAGAGTAGGCGCAGAACAGGGCAAAGGTTGGACACAGCATGAAGCTGATGGGATAATCTGTGAGCACTAGTGAGGCATCCCCTAGTGAGAGATGTCAGGGTAGGAGGTCCTGCCTTCCTGGGTGCAGGCTAAGAGTCAACATTGTTTGGATGCTCACGTTAGCGTATACTCACTTGTACTCAAAGACTGGAATGTCCAGAGCCACCTGGGTCAACCCCCTCAAAATGAGAGCTCTGCAAATTTTTCTATTGACTGGCCGTTTTTTAGAAGAACTACATTTCCTTCCCTAAAGGTCTAAGAACTACAGAGAGTTAAACTAAAAACTGTTCTCCTGGATCCTTCATTTTTTTTTTTTTTAATTTGGAGTGTGTAATATCTGACAATTCGTTTTTTCCTCTTAGGATATTATTAAAAATTGATTTGTGTGTTCCTTCAAAAAACAAACAAACAAACAAACAAAAAAAAAACAAATGGAATGAACACTAATTGTCCAAGCTCACTGCCTTCAGAGATTCCAGGCACTGATACAGGGAAGGAAAAAGGAAGAAGAGTGTACAAACCACCCTGGATTGAAGAGATGGAGCTAAGTGGTCAGGAAGACCAAAGTAGTGAGACCTCAAATGATGGTGTCATAAAAGAAAGCTGCAATAGGTAGAAAGCCCCAGAAGTCTGTGGAGGTGCCACTTAAGTATTCAGCAGGTCAGTATTCAGTAGACTAATGATAGTTACACATGTTTAAGGAAACCACTCAAGTTCTGGGAAAGAGCCATGTCAGAATTATAGGGATGGTTGTTGTTCAGTTGCCAAATCCTGTCTGACTTCTTGCAACCCCATGGACTGCAGCATGGCAGGCTTCCCTGTCCCTCACCATCTCCCAGAGTTTGCCCAAATTTATGTCCATTGAATCAGTGATGCCACCTAATCATCTCATCCTTTGTTGTCTCCTTCTTCTTCTGCCTTCAATCTATCCCAGCATCAGGGTCTTTTCCAATGAGTTGATGCTTTGCATCAGTTGGCCAAAGTATTGGAGCTTCAGCTTCAGCATCAGTCCTCCCAATGCATATTCAGGATTTATTTCCTTTAAGATTGACTGGTTTGCTCTCCTTGCAGTTCTAGGGACTCTCAAGAGTCTTCTTCAGCATTACAGCTCAAAAACATCAATTCTTTGATGCTATGCCTTCTTTATGGCTCAGTTCTCACATCTGTACATGGCTGCTAGAAGGACCGTGAAGTGAAGTGAAGTGAAGTGAAAGTCACTCAGTCCTGTCTGACTCTTTGCAACCCCATGGACTATACACTCTATGGAATTCTCCAAGCCAGAACACTGGAGTGGGTACCTGTTCCTTTCTCCAGGTGATCTTCCCAACACAGGGATTGAACCCAGGTCTCCCATGTTGCAGGGGGATTCTTTATCAGCTAAGCCACCAGGGGAGCTCAATAATACTGGAGTGGGCAACCTATCCCTTCTCCAGCAGATCTTTCTGACCCAGGAATTGAATTAGGGTCTCCTGCATTGCAGGCTGATTCTTACTGGCTGAGCTACCAGGGAAGCCCCAAAAGACCATAGCCTTGAGTACATGTACCTTTCTTTGTGAAGTGATATCGCTGCCTTTTAATGCACTGTCTATGTTTGTCATAGCTTTCCTGCCAAGAAGCAAGCATCTTTTAATTACATGGCTGCAGTCACCATCTGCAGTGATTTTAGAGCCCAAGCAGAGGAAATCTGCCACTGCTTCCACTTTTCCTCTTCTATCTGCCATGATGGTACCAAAGGCTTTGACTGTGCAGGTCACAACAATCTGTAGAAAATTTGTAAAGAGTTAGGAATACCAGACCACCTCACCTGCCTTCTGAGAAAATTTTATGCAGATCAAGAAGCAACAGTTAGAACTGTACATGGAACAACAGACTGGTTCCAAATCAGGAAAGGAGTACATCAAGGCTGTATATTGTCACCCTGCTTATTTAACTTATATGCAGAGTACATCATGAGAAACGCTGGGCTTGAGGAAGCACAACCTGGAATCAAAATTACTGGGAGAAATATCAATAACCTCAGATATTCAGATGACACCATACTTATGGCATAAAGTAAAGAACTAAAGAGCCTCTTGATGAAAATGATAGAAGAGAGTGAAAAAGTCAGCTTAAAACTCAACATTCAGAAAACTAAGATCATGGCATCTTGTCCCATCACTTCATGGCAAATAGATGGAGAAACAGTGGAAACAGTGTCTGATTTTATTTTCTTGGGCTCCAAAATCACTGTAGATGGTGACTGCAGCCATAAGATTAAAAGACTCTTGCTCCTTGGAAGAAAAGTTATGACCAACCTAGACAGCATATTAAAAAGCAAAGACGTTAATTTGCCAACAAAGGTCTGTCTGATCAAATTATGTTTTTTCCAGTAGTATGTATCTATGTGATAGTTGGACTATAAAGAAAGCTGAGTGCCAAAGAATTGATGCTTTTGAACTGTGGTGTTAGAGAAAACTCTTGAGATTCCCTTGGACAGCAAGGAGATCCAACCAGTCCATCCTAACGGAAATCAGTCCTGAATATTCATTGCAAGGCCTGATAGTGAAGCTGAAAGTCAAATACTTTAGCCACCTGATGTGGAGAACTTACTCATTTGAAAAGACTCTGATGCTGGGAAAGATTGAAGGTGGGAGGAGAAGGGGAGGACAGAGGATGAGATGGTTGGGTGGCATCACCAACTCAATGGAGATGAGTCTGAGTAAATTCCGGGAGTTGGTGAAAGACAGGGAGGCCTGGTGTGCTGCATGTAGTCCATGGGGCTACAAAGAGACAGACACGACTGAGTGACTGAATTGAACTGATGAGACCAGATTCCGTGATCTTAGTTTTTTTAATATTGAGTTTTAACCCAGCTTTTTCACTCTCCTCTTTAACCCTCATCAAGAGGATCTTTGTTCCTCTTCGCTTTCTGGCATAAGTGTAGTATCATCTGCATATCTGAGGTTTTTGATATTTTTCTTCACAGGGTTGGTACCTGTTCTTAATAATTAGAATGGAAAACCTAATGATTCCTGATAGTAGATAAAGTATGTGGAAGGGTATTAACCACTTAGTAATAGAAAATAACTAGCCCTGGAGTAAACACTTCCATGGTTCCGTTTAACAAATCTTAACAGGAAACCCTCAAAGCATCAAAGTGCTTCCAAGTAATGTAACTGTGCTCCAGAACAGAGTTGAAAAATAATCCATATATTCATAAATTTTTAGTACCAAAGAAGGCAAATATTGCAATGTCTGACATTGAATTGAAGATAACTAGGCAACAAAGATGGAGAAGGCGATGGCACCCCACTCCAGTACTCTTGCCTGGAAAATCCCATGGACAGAGGAGCCTGGTGGGCTGCAGTCCATGGGGTCGAGAAGAGTTGGACACGACTGAGCGACTTCCCTTTCACTTTTCACTTCCATGCGTTGGAGAAGGAAATGGCAACCCACTCCAGTGTTCTTGCCTGGAGAATCCCAGGGACGGGGGATCCTGGTGGGCTGACATCTATAGGGTCGCACAGAGTCAGACACAGCTGAAGTGACTTAGCAGCAGCAGGCAACAAAGAAGTGGAAACATATTAACCATAATGAGGAGACATATCAATCAACCAAACTGACCCCAAAGTCTAGAAAAGTCTTTAAAGCAGTTAAAACAATATTCCATATGTTCAAATAGTTAACTCAGCCATGTTAGATATGAAAAAATCAATATCAAACCTCTAGACCAAAAGATAACACAATGCCTGAGATGAAAAAAATATATTAAATGAAATCAGTTACAGGAAGCAGAAAAACATAATGAATTTGAAAACATAGCAATGAAACTATCCAAAATTAAACAAGGAAAGAAAGATTTGATAATTTAAAAAAACTAAATAAATATATACTTAGAATTCCCAAAGGAAAGAGAAAAATGAGAGCAAAAAAATTAAAGAAATAATGGCAGAAAGTTTCCAAACTTTATGAAAAATATAAACCCATATTTTTAATAATCCTAATGAATTCTAATCACAAGAAACATGAAAACTGCCATAAGTCACATTTTAAACAAATTCTCAAAACCAAGGATAAATATAAAAATATTAAAACTTCCAGAGAAAACACATGTTGTGTAGAGGGATATAAAATAAAGAATGATAGATCTTTTTTTTTCCATTGGAAATAATGCTAGTGAAAAGTGGAACATCATCTTTTGAGAGTATAGGGGAAAAAAAAAAAACAAAAAAACTACCCATCTGAAATTCTATATATACCCAAAATATTTTTCAAAATGAGAGTGATATGATATTTTTTCAGACTTAGAATAGTTGCAAAAATTCATCAGAAGGAAACATGCTCTACAAATATTAAAATTCATTAAAGACAAGAAAAATGAAACCAGTTAGCACAGAGGAATGAAAAACCACCAGAAATGTTAACTGCATAGGTAAAAAGATAAAGATTTTTCTTGATTATATAAATCTGGAACATTTGGAACATAAATAGTGGTTAAACAAGCAAAAACCACAAAAATATGAGGTTTTTACCACATGTGTAACCTATACTTATAACTGCTATAGCATTAAGGGAAGAAATAAAAGTATAAGGTTCTTTATAATAAATGTAAAGAGGTGTATCATTTGAAAGCAATCTCAGAAGTATATTGTAAATCCTAAAACAACCGCTAAAGTAACAAAACAATAATAAAGTAACAAAACAAAATAGCTAGTCATCCAGCAAAGATAAAATGCTCTTTTAAGAATTATTCAATTAATCGAAAAAAAATGAGAGCAAAGTAGGACAAATAGTAAATTCAGAGCACAATTATAATCTGAAATCTTACTATATCAAGAATTACATTAAAGTAATAGCTATATACATCCATAATATAAAGACAGAAATTATCATTCTATTAAAAGCCCTAGAAGAAATACACTTTAAATATAAACACAAACATTGGATAAAAAGGAAAAGATAGAAACAATACATAGCATGCTAAGACTAATCAAAAGAAAGCTGAATGAATATATAAAAATATTAAACAAAGTATCTCTCAGAAGAAAGAATATCAATCTGATAAAAAGAATCTATTAAAAATACCCTAGAGGCAACATCAAAATGTTAAAAGATTAAATGTGTTTCCTCTAAGATCTGGAAAAGAATGAGAATGTCTTCTCTCACAACTTTTGTTCAACATTGTATTGGAGATGATAATCAGTTCCATAAGGAAACAAAAAGAAATAAAAAGCACCTATATTGGAAAGGAAAAATAAATGTTTTCATTTGTACAAAATAGATCATCATAGAGTAATAAATAAACACTATGGTTTTGTTTGCTATGGAATCTACAAAACGATGGAGTTTTCATGGTTTGGGATACAGAATCAGTATACAAAATCCAACTGCATTTCTATATACCATCAAGGAATATCTAGAAATTGAAATTACAAAAATAGTAACATCAGTAAATTTTGAATATGTATAAATGCATACAACAAAAGATGAGAGAGACTCATAAGCTCAAAACAATAAAACTAGGTGGATAGAAATTAAAGTCCTAAAAATGGAAATATATATTATGTTCATAGTTCAGAAAACTTACTATTACTGAGATGTTGATTCTTCTCCAGTTGATTTATAGATAGTATACATCCTCGAAGAAAATATGTTTGATTTTTTTGAACAAATTGACAGATTTATTCTAAAACCCATTGAAATATTCAAAGAAGCTATAGAAAGACAAAACTTGAAATTAACCTACTTTGAATAGTATAGTATCAAGGTCACAATATATAGATTAATGGGGAGTAATTAAAATATTTTTATAACAGCCATATTGAGTATGGCTTCCCTGGTGGCTCAGATAGTAAACAATCTGCCTGAAATGCAGGAGATCCGGGTTCTATCCCTGGGTTGGGCAGATCCCCTGGAGAAGTACATGGTAACCCACTCCAGTCTTCTTGCCTGGAGAATACCATGGACAGAGGAGCCTTGTTGGCTACAGTCCATGGGGTCGCAGAGTCAGACACAACTGATTAACACACACAATATTATAGAGTAATACTTCACACCATAAAAAATAATAAGCAACTGGTCATTAAACACTTATAACTGAATGAAAAAAATGTTATGATGAGCCAAAGAAGCTCAATTGTATGGTATATTTCTTTTAATATTTATGTATTGTAAGTCATGTATACACTGATTATTCATATTTTGAATAATAATTTGATCCTAATTTTCCTTGAATCATATATTGGAGTCAAAGACTGACTGAATTTGAATACATGGTTCCAGGAATCATTTATTGATATTTGCCTTGCAGAACTTCATTATGAAATTATTCACATTAAGTTTTTTGTTTCCTTCTTGGCAGTAGATGAGAAAGAAGAGAAGGCTGAATAGTTTTACAGCACGCATTTCTGCAAAGAAAGCTCAGAAATTCTTGCTGTGTGCCCACAAGGACTTTTATCTTGAGGCACTGGGAACCATACCCATTTCTCATGCTAGAGGAGCAGCAGTACAGTATTCTGAGCTTTCTCTTAAGGACACAGAAAGGAAATGCTGTGCTGTCCTCATCTCTGATTCTTCTTTGTATTTTACCAGATGATTTGGAAGGATCACTAAACATATTTTCCCACAGAGGAAAAACAAAAGTTCATTCTCCTCTCTAGCTCTTGTCCTAACAGTTATAAAATATTCACCTGCAATTATTCCCTTAATAATGGCCTGTGACTTTTAAATAGATTTATTATTAGAAGAAAACATTTTCAATTTTAAAACTAAATTTATATTATTAAAGAGCTTATCAAAGAACTCAAAATTATTTCTTCTTAAAAATTGAGGTGTAGTTGATTTACAATATGTTAATTTCTATTCTACAACAAAATAATTAAGTTATAAATATGTATATATACATTCTTTTTTATATTATTTTCCATTATAATTTATTATAATGGATAAGGATGTTGAATATAGTCCACTGTACCATATAGTAGAACCTTATTGTTTATCTAGTCTATATAAAATAATTTGCATCTGCTAACTTCAAACACCCACCCAGTCCTACTCCTCCCTCTTGGCAACAACAAGACTGTTCTTTGTGTTTGAGTCTGTTTCTGTTTCATAGTAGTTTCATTTGTGTTGTATTGTAGATTTTGCATATAATTGATATATGGTATTTGTCTTTCTCTTTCTGACCTCACTTAGTATGATAATCTCTAGCTACATACATATTGCTGCAAATGGCATTATTTTATTTATATTTTTTCTCTGACTTTCTTTTTTTTTATTTTTTAACTTTACAATATATTTTTTAAGCTGAGTAATATTGTATAAGTGTGCCACATCTGAAACATTTAGGTTGTTTCCATGTCTTGGCTATTGTGAACAGTGCTGCAATGAACACAGGGTTTTATGTATATTTTTGAATTATAATTTTGATTGGATATATGCCCAGGAGTAGGATTTCTGGATGATATGGTAATTTTATTTTTAATTTTATTTTCCATGCTGTTTTCCATAGTGGCTGCACCAGCTTACATTCCCACCAACAGTATACAAGGGTTCCCTTTTCTCCATGCCCTCTCCAGGATTAGTCACTTTAGTTATGTCTGACTCTTTGTGACCCTATGGACTGTAGCCCATCAAGCCCCTCTGTCCATGGGATTCTCCAGGCAAGAATACTGGAATGGGTTGCCATTTACTTCTCCAGGGGATCTACTTGACCCAGGGATTGAACTTGCATCTCTTATGTCTCCTGCATTGGCAGGATTATTCTTTACCACACTAGATTGTTCTAGTGTCACCTAGAAAGCCCTAGACCGAGGTCTAGACCTAGAGACACCCTCTCTAGCATTTGTTATTTGGAGACTTTTAAATGATGGCCATTCTCATTGCCATGAGGTGGTAGATTATTACAGTTTTTATTTGCATTACTCTAATAATTAGCAATCTTGAGTATTTTTTCATGTGCCTTTAAGCCTTTGTATTTCTATTTTGGAGAAATGCCTATTGAGATCTTCTTGATTATATTTAAAACTGTATTTAAGTTATGCTGACTGTGAAGCAATCAATTTAGTTGATGAGAATCAAACTTTAGAAAATTTTTCTGTTACAGTATGTGATATGGACTAGAGAAAAATAGATGAAACTAAAAATAGAGGGACATTTAAAAATTCTAAAACAACAATCTACTGAGAAATTATTACTAATAAAAAGGAACAGAAGATAGAAAACTCATGGAAAAAAGTGCCTCAATTGTCCCATTAATTTAAGCTTTAATTGTAAAAGACAGAGAGAGGTAAGATTTCTACAATTCTGGGTGGGGAAGTAAATGGATTTGTTCTTGCTCTACAAAGTGGACAGTGCAGGAGGCTAGAAGGAGGAAAATATTTTTTGTTTGAACAATCTGAGTCCAATAAGCAGCTGACATGACTACTGTAATATTTTTAGTCCATTTGGAAGAACTGTAGTGGGGTGATGGAGTAAAGGGATTACAATAATTAAATTTTAGAATATGCTGGGACTTCAGATTTCACATGAAAAATAGACCTGAATAGTGACAACATGAAATATGTGGTTATGAGAATGAGTAAGTTGGAATAAAGATGTGGAATTCAAGGCACTGGAAGCAGGAGCTACGTTGCTTGATGAATCATCTATAGAAGATTAAATATGTCCAGAAATATAGTTGGATTTGAGGGATCTCAATGTCTTCAATGAAGAGAGGCACAAAAAAATCAATATGAGGTATATCAATGGAAGCAACTCGGTTGAGTCCATATATAAATTTTATTTGGTGAAACTCATCATAGATGTAGTTTAATTTATTTGTGAATGTGTACAATGGGCTTCCTGGTGGAGTTAGTGGTAAAGAATCTGCCTGCCAGTGCAGGAGACAGAAGAGACTTGGATTTGAGCCCTGGGTCAGGAAAATTCCCTGGAGTAGGAAATGATAACTCAATTCAGTATTCTTGCCTGGAAAATTCCATGGGCAGAAGAACCTGGCTGACTACAGTCCATGAGGCCGCAAAGAGTTGGATGTGACTGAGCGCACGCGCATACACACACACACACACACTCACATGTACACACAAATATATATATATTACATATAAATTTAGATACAAATCAGTTTAATTTACATATAAATTAATTATATATAAATGTATATGACATATATAATATAAAATAAAATTTATAAATGGACAAATACTAAAATATGTTTATTTTTAATTTATTAACTTGAGGTAGTAAATAACTTCCACAGATAGTACGGTGCTTCTGAAATAGCCATCACATTATTTCAATGGAAAGAAAAGCTATTGGAACCAAAGAGAAAATATCAAATGCTTGGGCCTCTGGAAATTTAAAACTACTTCAAAATAGATTTTCAGTACTCACACACATGTCTATATTTTTTTTATGTTGAATTTAATGAATAAAATTTATATCTCTGTTGTTTATGCAAATAACAATTATTCTTATATTCTTTAGAAAGAAAAATAATTTATGAGTAATTTTGTATTTCACACAGCTTTATCCAATGTTTCACTGACCTGGAGAATTGCATTGGCCTAGGAATTAGCACAAAGAGAAGTGTACCAGAGTGAGCTGATGTAATATCACGAACCTATATACATAAGAATGTCAAAGCAGTATAATCGCTTCTGAAAAATCAGTGATTGCCACAATCTCAGGAAGTAGCCTTCTTATTAGTCCTTATTGACTACTACTATTACCTTATAGTATGATGTTAAATATAACACCTCTTTTTAGTATTATATTTTATTTAAAAGTACAGATACATTTCATTTAATACATTAAAGTAAACTGACAGTTATTTGGGGCTTTGCTGTCTTTAAACAGAAAAACTTTGGCAGTCACAATTCAGAAGGAAGGAAGGATGAGACACTTAAAATTACAAATGTACAATTCGAACTCCTTGAAATTATAAAAACTTTATGATGAAAATGTTAACCTCTTTCAAATAACAAATATATTGGAAGCAGAAATTGCATCATAATTCTCAAATCACTGTAAATCAGGTAAATGGCTTAAATTTATATGTTTATGATACCCAGGTAAGAAATAATCAAAAATATTTTATTGTTGATAGGAATGCAGTTTGCTGTATTTGGGAGGGAAGGGCATGGGGCAATATTTATTGGTGAAAAAAATATAAAAGTCTTTTAATCAGTAATACAAATTTTGAGATTATATCCTTCAGAAATAAAAGCACTATAAGTTAAGGAACACCCATATCCCACATTTCCTCACTGATAGAAGTATGACAAAAAATCATTTTATATCCTTCATGTAAAATATACATTATAAAATGCAAAATATGTCCTCTGTCTCCCTTTTCTCCTTCTGCCTTCAATCTTTCTCAGCATCAGAGTCTCTTCTAACCAGTTGGAAGAGGGGAACAGAGGATGAGATGGTTGTATGGCATCATGACTGCAATAGACATGAACTTGGGCAAACTTCAGGAGATGGTGAGGGACAGGGAAGCCTGGCACATTGCAGTCCATGGAGTCTCAAAGAGACAGACATTACTTGGCTACTGAACAACAACAATAAAATATACAGAAGTTGAAAAAGAATGAATAAATGTAGAATGTGTTGGATAACACTTGGATTCAGTGCATAAAGTAATTTGTAAAAATTTGTGTGAGACATGTAAAATAGTGTATATGATCACATTATATATTAAAACAAAGAATAAAACATCTCCACATTCATGTTTATATGTTTAAATGCCTTTGTAAGATCAGAGAAAATAACATGGTAATTCAAATACCACATTTTTACTTTTGTTTCCAGAAAATTATAAGATTCTTGTCTATGTTCTTAATGTGATACCTTGAACTTTATTACAATTATGTTTTTTAAAAAAGATTAAGAAAAGGTTGTAAAATTTTTAATTTAGCAAATATTTACTTTAAAAACAATGCATATAATTGTGGTCAAAATTTGGTAAATTCCTAGGAGGTGTTAAAATGCAATATTGCCATCTACTGGTCATTTATACAAATTAAAGTGACATGTGTTAATGCCTGCTTGGTGTCACTTCAGTTGTGTCTGACTCTTTGTGACCCTATGGACTGTAGCCTGCCATGCTCCTCTGTCCATGGAATTCTCCAGGCAAGAATCTATGAAATTCTCCAAATTCAACACACTGGAGTGGGTTGTCATTTCCTTCTCCAGGGGATCTTTTCAACCCAGGGATTGAACCCACATCTCCTATGTCTCCTACATTGCCAACTTGTTTTTTTTTTACTACTAGTGCCACCTGGGAAGTCCAAAATCTATATAATATAATGGACAAATAAGGACATTAAAATATTCTAAGATATCAACTTTCACCATGGAATGATTTTTTTTTCCTATTCAGTGTATACCACATTACCAGGGTGATGCTGGCCTCATAAAATGAATTTGAAAGTTTTTTTTTGATTTTTTTCTAATGGTTTCTTTATCGTTATTAAATTTCTCATTTTCATCATGCACTGCTTTATTAATTTAGTTTAGTTGTCTATGTGCTGTTGTATTTTACTGAACTCATTTTAAAACAAATATTCTGATTTCTTTGTCAGTTCAAAAATCTCTATTTCTGGAGAAGGAAATGGCAACCCACTCCAGTATTCTTGCCTGGAAAAGTCCATGGACAGAGGAGCCTGGCTGGCTGCAGTCCATGGGGTTACATGACTGAGCATGTGTGCATGAGGGTGGAGGGTCACGGGTTGGTAGCAATAAACTGGTAGAACTAAAAAAAAAAAAAAAAAAAAAAAATCTCTATTTCTTTAAGATCAGTTATTGAAACTTTATTGGCTTCTGTTGGTGGTGTCATGTTTATCTGATTCTTTGTTACTCTTGTTTCTTTGGGTTGGCATCTGCATTTGAGTAAATGATCTCTCTTCTAGACTTTACACATTCCCTTTGTCAGGAAAAGGCCTTCACTAGTCCAGTCAGCATGGGCACCGGACCAATCAACTGGTGTTGACATACAAGCAGGGCTTACTATCAAAGATCTTGGTTGGGAAAGGCCACGACAGTTCTCTGAGATTGGGAGTGAGGGATCATCAGTTGAGTTCCACAATTGGGTTGGCCTTCTGTTTGGGTTTTACATTCAAGTGGAGCTGCTGTATGGGCTTCCTGGTTGGTTGAAAGCACTCTGTGGGCAAGGGGTCAATAGCTGGGCCCTGTGGTCACTTCTGGGTGAATTAGGTCTCAGGTTACATTCCCTGGCAGTGAGGCTACTAATTAGACTCTGTAATTGTACAAGTCTGCAGGCTGGGCTCTGCAATTGCTTATGGTCAAGTGAGGTACCACTTGTTGTTCAGTTGCCCAGTCATGTCCAACTCTTTGTGACCCCATGGAGTGCAGCATGTCAGGCATCCCTGTCCCTCACCATCTCCCAGAGTTTGCCCAAGTTTATGTTCATTGCATTGGTGATGCCGTCCAGTCATCTCATGCTCTGACACCCTCTTCTCCTTCTGCCCTCAATCTTTCCCAGCATCAGGGACCTTCCCAATGAGTTCTCTGTTTGCATCAGATGACCAAAATATGGAAGCTTCAGCTTTAGCATCAGTATTTTCAGTGAACATTCAGGGTTGATTCCCTTAAGATTGACTGGTTTGATCTCCTTGCTGTCCAAGGGACGTTCAGGAGCCTTGTCCAGCACGACAGTTCGAAGACATCAATTCTTTGACATTCTGCCTTCTTTCCAGTCCAGCTTTCACAACTGTACATGACCACTGGGAAGACCATAGCCTTGACTATATGGACCTTTTTCAGCAGAGTAATGTCCCTGATTTTCAACACACTGTCTAGGATTGTGATCGCTTTCCTGCCAAAATCAATCGTCTTCTGATTTCATGGCTGCAGTCAATGTTCATAGTGATTTTTGAGCTCAAGAAGAGGAAGTCTGTCACTATTTTCACCTTTTCCCCTTCTATTTGGCATGCAGTAATGGGGCCAGATACCATGATCACACTTTTATTTTTCTTAATATTTAGTTTTAAGCCAGATCTTTCACTCTCCTCCTTCACCCTCATCAAGAGGCTCTTTAGTTCCTCTTTGCTTTCTGCCACTAAAGTGGTATCATCCACATACCCTAGGTTGTTGATGTTTCTCCTGCTTGTCTTGATTCCAGCTTGTAATTCATCCAGCCTGGCATTTCTCATGATGTGCTCAGCATACAGATTAAACAAACAGGTGACAGCAGAAAGCACTGTCATACTCCTTTTTCAATCTTGAACCAATCAGTTGTTTCATCCAGGGTTCCATCTGTTGCTTCTTGACCTGCATACAGGTTTCTCAGAAGACAGGTGAGATGGTCTGGTATCCCCATGTCTCCTACAGCTTTCCACAGTTTGTCATGATCCACACAGTCAAAGGCTTTAGTGTAGTCGATGAAACAAAGATAGATGTTTTGTTTGTTTGTTTGTTTGTTTCCCCTGAAATTTGCTTGCTTTCTCCATAATTCAGTGAATCTTGGCAATTTGATCTCTAGTTCCTCTTCCTTTTCTAAACCCAGCTTGGACATCTAGAAGTTCTTAGTTCACATAATGCTGAAGTCTAGCATACAAGATTTTAAGCATGACCTAACTTGCATGAGAAAAGAGGGCAATTGTCTGATGCTTAGCACATTCTTTGATACCAATTCTTGGGAATTGGAATGAGGATTGTCCCTTTCCAGTTTTGTGGTCACTGCTGGGTTTTCCAGATTTGCTGACAAAATGAATGCAAAACCTTGATGGCATCATCCTTTAGGGATTTGAATATTTCTACTAGAATTTCATTACATCCACCATTAGATATGCCTAAAATTAATCAGGTCCATCAAATTGCCAACATCCGCTGGATCATCGAAAAAGCAAGAGAGTTCCAGAAAAACATCTATTTCTGCCTTATTGACTATGCCAAAGCCTTTGACTGTGTTTATCAGAATAAATTGTGGAAAATTCTGAAAGAGATGGGAATACCAGACCACCTGACCTGCCTCTTGAGACATCTTTATGCAGGTCAGGAAGCAACAGTTAGAACTGGACATGGAACAACAGACTGGTTCCAAATAGGAAAAGGAGTACGTCAAGGCTGTATACTGTCACCCTGCTTATTTAATTTATATGCAGAGTACATCCTGAGAAACGCAGGACTGGAAGAAACACAAGCTGGAATCAAGATTGCTGGGAGAAATATCAATAACCTCAGATATGCAGATGACACCACCCTTATGGCAGAAAGTCAAGAGGAACTCAAAAGCCTTTTGATGAAAGTGAAAGTAGAGAGTGAAAAGTTGGCTTAAAGCTCAACATTCAAAAAACGAAGATCATGGCATCCAGTCCCATCACTTCATGGGAAATAGATGGGGAAACAGTGGAAACAGTGTCAGACTTTATTTTCTGGGGCTCCAAAATCACTGCAGATGGTGACTACAGCCACGAAATTAAAAGATGCTTACTCCTTGGAAGGAAAATTATGGCCAACCTAGACAGCATATTGAAAAGCAGAGACATTACTTTGCCAACAAAGGTCCATCTAGTCAAGGCTATGGTTTTTCCTGTGGTCATGTATGGATGTGAGAGTTGGACTGTGAAAAAGGCTGAGTGCTGAAGAATTGATGCTTTTGAACTGTGGTGTTGGAGAAGACTCTTGTTTTTTTTTTTTTTTTTTTTTTTTTTTTTTATTTTTAAACTTTACATAACTGTATTAGATTTGCCAAATATCAAAATGAATCCGCCACAGGTATACATGTGTTCCCCATCCTGAACCCTCCTCCCTCCTCCCTCCCCATTCCATCCCTCTGGGACGACCCAGTGCACCAGCCCCAAGCATCCAGTATCGTGCATCGAACCTGGACTGGCATCTCATTTCATACATGATATTTTACATGTTTCAATGCCATTCTCCCAAATCTTCCCACCCTCTCCCTCTCCCACAGAGTCCATAAGACTGTTCTATACATCAGTGTCTCTTTTGCTGTCTCGTACACAGGGTTATTGTTACCATCTTTCTAAATTCCATATATATGCGTTAGTATACTGTATTGGTGTTTTTCTTTCTGGCTTACTTCACTCTGTATAATAGGCTCCAGTTTCATCCACCTCATTAGAACTGATTCAAATGTATTCTTTTTAATGGCTGAATAATACTCCATTGTGTATATGTACCACAGCTTTCTAATCCATTCATCTGCTGATGGACATCTAGGTTGCTTCCATGTCCTGGCTATTATAAACAGTGCTGCGATGAACATTGGGGTACTCGTGTCTCTTTCCCTTCTGGTTTTCTCAGTGTGTATGCCCAGCAGTGGGATTGCTGGATCATAAGGCATGTCTATTTCCAGTTTTTTAAGGAATCTCCACACTGTTCTCCATAGTGGCTGTACTAGTTTGCATTCCCACCAACAGTGTAAGAGGGTTCCCTTTTCTCCACACCCTCTCCAGCATTTATTACTTGTAGACTTTTGGATCGCAGCCATTCTGACTGGTGTGAAATGGTACCCCATAGTGGTTTTGATTTGCATTTCTCTGATAATGAGTGATGTTGAGCATCTTTTCATGTGTTTGTTAGCCATCTGTATGTCTTCTTTGGAGAAATGTCTATTTAGTTCTTTGGCCCATTTTTTGATTGGGTCATTTATTTTTCTGGAGTTGAGCTGTAGGAGTTGCTTGTATATTCTCGAGATTAGTTGTTTGTCAGTTGCTTCATTTGCTATTATCTTCTCCCATTCTGAAGGCTGTCTTTTCACCTTGCTAATAGTTTCCTTTGATGTGCAGAAGCTTTTAAGGTTAATTAGGTCCCATTTGTTTATTTTTGCTTTTATTTCCAATATTCTGGGAGGTGGGTCATAGAGGATCCTGCTGTGATGTATGTCAGAGAGTGTTTTGCCTATGTTCTCCTCTAGGAGTTTTATAGTTTCTGGTCTTACGTTGAGATCTTTAATCCATTTTGAGTTTATTTTTGTGTATGGTGTTAGAAAGTGTTCTAGTTTCATTCTTTTACAAGTGGTTGACCAGAGTTCCCAGCACCACTTGTTAAAGAGATTGTCTTTAATCCATTGTATATTCTTGCCTCCTTTGTCGAAGATAAGGTGTCCATATGTGCGTGGATTTATCTCTGGGCTTTCTATTTTGTTCCATTGATCTATATTTCTGTCTTTGTGCCAGTACCATACTGTCTTGATAACTGTAGCTTTGTAGTAGAGCCTGAAGTCAGGTAGGTTGATTCCTCCAGTTCCATTCTTCTTTCTCAAGATCGCTTTGGCTATTCGAGGTTTTTTGTTTTTCCATACAAAGTGTGAAATTATTTGTTCTAGCTCTGTGAAGAATGCTGTTGGTAGCTTGATAGGGATTGCATTGAATCTATAGATTGCTTTGGGTAGTATACTCATTTTCACTATATTGATTCTTCCAATCCATGAACATGGTATATTTCTCCATCTGTTAGTGTCCTCTTTGATTTCTTTCACCAGTGTTTTATAGTTTTCTATATATAGGTCTTTAGATTCTTTAGGTAGATATATTCCTAAGTATTTTATTCTTTCCGTTGCAATGGTGAATGGAATTGTTTCCTTAATTTCTCTTTCTGTTTTCTCATTATTAGTGTATAGGAATGCAAGGGATTTCTGGGTGTTGATTTTATATCCTGCAACTTTACTATAGTCATTGATTAGTTCTAGTAATTTTCTGGTGGAGTCTTTAGGGTTTTCTATGTAGAGGATCATGTCATCTGCAAACAGTGAGAGCTTTACTTCTTCTTTTCCAATTTGGATTCCTTTTATTTCTTTTTCTGCTCTGATTGCTGTGGCCAAAACTTCCAAAACTATGTTGAATAGTAATGGTGAAAGTGGGCACCCTTGTCTTGTTCCTGACTTTAGAGGAAATGCTTTCAATTTTTCACCATTGAGGATAATGTTTGCTGTGGGTTTGTCATATATAGCTTTGATTATGTTGAGGTATGTTCCTTCTATTCCTGCTTTCTGGAGAGTTTTTATCATAAATGGATGTTGAATTTTGTCAAAGGCTTTCTCTGCATCTATTGAGATAATCATATGGTTTTTATTTTTCAATTTGTTAATGTGGTGTATTACATTGATTGATTTGCGGATATTGAAGAATCCTTGCATCCCTGGGATAAAGCCCACTTGGTCATGGTGTATGATCTTTTTAATGTGTTGTTGGATTCTGATTGCTAGAATTTTGTTAAGGATTTTTGCATCTATGTTCATCAGTGATATTGGCCTGTAGTTTTCTTTTTTTGTGGGATCTTTGTCAGGTTTTGGTATTAGGGTGATGGTGGCCTCATAGAATGAGTTTGGAAGTTTACCATCCTCTGCAATTTTCTGGAAGAGTTTGAGCAGGATAGGTGTTAGCTCTTCTCTAAATTTTTGGTAGAATTCAGGTGTGAAGCCGTCTGGACCTGGGCTTTTGTTTGCTGGAAGATTTTTGATTACAGTTTCAATTTCCGTGCTTGTGATGGGTCTGTTAAGATTTTCTATTTCTTCCTGATCGAGTTTTGGAAAGTTGTACCTTTCTAAGAATTTGTCCATTTCTTCCTCGTTGTCCATTTTATTGGCATATAATTGTTGATAGTAGTCTCTTATGATCCTTTGTATTTCTGTGTTGTCTGTTGTGATCTCTCCATTTTCATTTCTAATTTTATTGATTTGATTTTTCTCCCTTTGTTTCTTGATGAGTCTGGCTAATGGTTTGTCAATTTTATTTATCCTTTCAAAGAACCAGCTTTTGGTTTTGTTGATTTTTGCTATGGTCTCTTTTGTTTCTTTTGCATTTATTTCTGCTCTAATTTTTAAGATTTCTTTCCTTCTACTAACCCTGGGGTTCTTCATTTCTTCCTTTTCTAGTTGCTTTAGGTGTAGAGTTAGGTTATTTATTTGACTTTTTTCTTGTTTCTTGAGGTGTGCCTGTATTGCTATGAACTTTCCCCTTAGGACTGCTTTTACCGTGTCCCACAGGCTTTGGGTTGTTGTGTTTTCATTTTCATTCGTTTCTATGCAAATTTTGATTTCTTTTTTGATTTCTTCTGTGATTTGTTGGTTATTCAGCAGTGTGTTGTTCAGCCTCCATATGTTGGATTTTTTAATAGTTTTTCTCCTGTAATTGAGATCTAATCTTACTGCATTGTGGTCAGAAAAGATGCTTGGAATGATTTCTATTTTTTTGAATTTACCAAGGCTAGCTTTATGGCCCAGGATGTGATCTATCCTGGAGAAGGTTCCATGTGCACTTGAGAAGAAGGTGAAATTCATTGTTTTGGGATGAAATGTCCTATAGATATCAATTAGGTCTAACTGGTCTATTGTATCATTTAAAGTTTGTGTTTCCTTGTTAATTTTCTGTTTAGTTGATCTATCCATAGGTGTGAGTGGGGTATTAAAGTCTCCCACTATTATTGTGTTATTGTTAATTTCTTCTTTCATACTTGTTAGCATTTGTCTTACATACTGCGGTGCTCCCGTGTTGGGTGCATATATATTTATAATTGTTATATCTTCTCTTGAGAATCCCTTGGACTGCAAGGACATCCAACCAGTCCATTCTGAAGGAGATCAGCCCTGGGATTTATTTGGAAGGAATGATGCTAAAGCTGAAACTCCAGAACTTTGGCCACCTCATGCGAAGAGTTGACTCATTGGAAAAAGACTCTGATGCTGGGAGGGATTAGGGGCAGGAGGAGAAGGGGATGACAGAGGATGAGATGGCTGGATGGCATCACGGACTCGACACACATGAGTTTGGGTGAACTCCAGGAGTTGGTGATGGACAGGGAGGCCTGGCATGCTGCGATTCATGGGGTCACAAAGAGTCGGACACTACTGAGTGACGGAACTGAACTGAACTGACAGAGTGGGCATGATGATTGGATAGGCCATGGTTATGCTTCTCTGTGTGTGAGGTCACTATCTGCACTGTCTTGTTGGGCAGGGCCTCCAACTATATTGTACTGAGTACAGTTGGGTGGGGCTGCAGACTGTTTTCTGTTGTATGGCAAGTCACTGTCTATGTTGTGATCTCATGGTTGTGTGGGGCTGCAGTCTGTATTCTCATAGGGCCACTAGCTGGGTTCCCTGCTAGTCTATGTCCAGCAATTGAGGGTGCCATAGGCTGGGCTGTGCTCCTTGGTGGAGTTGTAGGCTAGGTGGTCCAGTTAGCCAAGCTATCAGGGTGCCCAGGATCACTCATTATGCTCAACAGTTAAGCAGGGATTCTGGCTTGGTTCCCTGCCAGCGCAGGTCTGTAGGGTAATCTCCAGGTCTGCCAGGATTCTCTGGCCTGGCTTCCTGGTGTGTGAGACTAGAGTTTATGATCAGCAATTAGTGGAGCTGTGAATTTGTTTTTCTACCCTGATGAGCTACAGAATGTTTTAGCAGTTTAGCAGTTATGTAGAACTTTGAGCATGCTTACCTGTCCAGAATGGCTTCAAAGATAGTACAGCCTGTTGGCTGAGAACTGCAATCAAGCAGAACTGTTAACAGAGCTTCCAGACCAGATCAGGCCATTAGCTCAGCTCTGAAGATGAGCAGAGCTACTGGCTGGATCCTTGCTTGACAACTCCTTTAAGCAGGAAGCCAGCTGGCCAAGATCTGAGCACTGGTTGCTGGTAGCCCTGGCCCTTCTCTGTCTCTTTGGATTTGCAGTGGTTAAATCTGCAGATTTCCCCTTGTAAACATTTGGAAATGAGGTGTGGGTATCCACTTTGGCTTTCTTTTCCCACTGAGAAACCATAGTCCCAAGGGGGCCCTCCTGGTGCATTGTTATGACAACCTGGGAGATAGGCGATGTTATCAACGTGAAACTGCTCTTCTCATCCTTATAATGAGGTCCTTCTCAGTCCTCATGATCCAGGAGGGGGCCTAAACTTTATCCGAAGTTTCTGAGATTTCCACAATTGTGACTTACCTATGGATAGTTGACAGTTGGTCTTCTTGTGGTAGGGACTGAAGTTGAGAACAACATATGTCACCGTTTTGATGACTTTGCTCTCCAATTTTTCAAATATTATAAAAATTTACTTAGATGTTGTGCCAAAATAGTAGAAAGAGAATTCAGAGTGCCTACCTCATAAAATATGGCTTCCAAGGTGGTGCAGTAGTAAAGAATCTTCCTGCCAATGCAGGAGATACAGGAGATGCAGATCAACCCCTGGGTTGGGTAGATCCCCTGGAGGAGGAAATGACAACCCACTTCCAGTATTCGTTCCTGGAGAATCCCAAACAAAGGAGCCTGGCAGGCTACAGTTCTTAGGGTCACAAAGAGTTGGATACAACTGAGTGACTGTGCATGTATGTACCTCAAGTATAATCATTTCCACTATTTAATAGTATACATGGAAAAAAAAGTGACAATTCACTCCAGTATTCTTGCCTGGAAAATCCTATGGACAGAGGAGCCTGGTGGCTACAGTCAATGGGGTCACAAGAGTCAGACATGACTTAGTGACTAAACAATAACGACAATAATATTAAATATAAGTATAATGTTAACAGAGTATGATATATATTTCAAATGAAATTTTCTATTTTAAAATGATCACACTTTCAAATCATACAAGCCAAATTTATGGAGTCTAGACTATTAGAAGGAAAAAAAAATAGCTAGCTACTCCTAAGTCTGTGCCTTCCTGAGTTGCATGAGTCTTCCATGTCTGCCTTACTCACCTCACATGCATATTTATTGAGGAAATCATGACTGAACATCTGAAAGCACTTGGAGACTTTAACACATTACACATAATAGTCAAGCCAGCAATATCAGTACTTGGCTCCATAATACTGGGCTTAATGAAACTAGATTGAAAACACTTGGAACGTGTCACTTTTTCTCTTTGGAAAAAGCTTTATCTAGGCTTTAATATTACCCTGTGTAATTTGCTAGAGAATTTTTATATAAAACTTCATTAGTAAAGCATCTCACCTTGATATCGCTATTACATAATAACCTGACAGTGTTCTCCACAATGATTCATTGGCTTTTGTTTTTAAAACAGTTGTTCTTTTAAACGATTCTCTGAATGTTTCTCCAAGTTTTTGAAGTACCATATCAATATTTTCAGTCTTTCTCTTTCAGAGAAGCAATATGCTTCCAAGTCTAACTCTGGCTCTGTCTTTCAAAATATCAGCTTGCCCTGAAGCTAATAATTACGCCTAGAGTATTCTCATTTAGCTAATTGTTAGTTTAATAATTTGAATCGAGAATTGTCTTCAAAAAAAAAAAAAAGAGTTGTCTTCAGATTAGATAATGTGGCAATTAATTCTTTTTATTCCATTTCCTTGAGAAGACACTCTTTCCTGGTAAATCTTCTCTGCTAATCATGTTTCTCTTTTACTTGGAATGTGAGGTCAAGTTATAGTACACAAAGCAAGGAAATTTACCTCTGATTTGAAGTTTTATTTCTGTTTTTAAGTCTATTCTCACAGCAAATGATTTTCAGGAGTCATATTAGCAAGTAGAAATCATGTACCTACTTGTTAAGTAGAAACCCTTACCAATTCTCAAAGTGAAGTTGTTTGAGAGGTTGTTTTGAATTTTCTCCTAAGAACACCAGTAGGAAGTTATCAAAATTCCCATAATGTACATTAATTACACTAGAACTGAATCACCTCATCGGGAATGTCTTTAAAGTTTCCAGCTTGAAATTATAGAAGAGAATCACTTCCCCTCTCCTCAGTAACATTAATGGCATTGAAATCTGGAAATCACTGTATACAGCATTAGGAAAATAAGCAATTTAAACTATTCCATAGAGTCAACTTCATGGCATGCAATCTACCCAGTCTCACAAATCCATGCTTAGAAGGATCCCACATTTGGTTTAATGCTCTACTATTTCCCTCTTGTGTGTGTGTGTTCAGTCATGTCCTATTTTTTTGTGACACCGTAGACTATAGGCCACTCTCCTCCGTCCATTGGATTTTCCCTGCAAGAATACTGGAGTGGGTTGCCATTTCCTCCTCCAGGGGATCTTCCCAATCCAAGGATCAAACCTGTGTGTCCTGCGTCTTCTGCATTGCAGGTAGATTCTTTACTGCTGAGCCACCACAAAAACTATCTCCCTCTTAAAACTCCTAATGATATTGAATGAGGAACCTTGCACTTTGATTTTCCATTGAGTCTCACAATTATGTCATTCCTTTGTAATAGTCCTGAGAATGCAACTAGAACAAGTGCTTCTCTTTCTTGGGTCTTCTGTATCTTTAGTTTTCCTCTTGAAAAATCTGACAATCACTGTAAAAGATTTGATTTATAAATTATTGCAATAATCTTTCTCAAAATGAGTCCCCAGATCCTAGGACCTTCCCAAATTTCACTTAAATGCAACTGATTCCATTGACTATATTGAGTAGATTAATGACTGAAACAATACTTATTATTTGGAAGGGTACTAATTTTTGGCATAGTAGTAAAGAACTCACCTGCCAATGCCAGAGACAGAAGAAATGTGGATTTGATCTCTGGTTTGGGAAGATCCCTTGGAGAAGGGCATGGCAACCCACTCCAGTATTCTTGCCTGAAGAATCCCATGGACAGAGGAGCCTGGAAAGCTACAGTCCATAGGATCACAAAGAGTCAGACATGACTGAAATGAGTTAGCACACAATCACTCTGTGTGTATCAATCTGCCTGTATCAATGTTATATCAGAGTCAGCATAACAGAAGCTTGAAAAGCAACATATCTAGGTATAGACAAAAGGAAGAGACTATTTTTAGTAGAAATGGGGATTTGGTAGAAGGCATGGTCATTGAGATGTATTCAATTAACTCCATTCCCACGTCTCTTCTGATTAATTCTCGTGGATAACTGCATTAAATGGAGATAAAGACATATATCTTCTAACTTTGTTTATTTGGAACAGTATGAGAAGAAAACCAGATTGGAAGGCAGAAAAAAAAAATGGTCTGCAGTTATGGGTTTGCAATGAAAAAGGCAGTAGAGGTAATGATAGGGACCAAAGGGTGACCTTAACTCACCTGGTCAGCTAAACAAGCCACTCAAGTTGTCACATAAATATGGCAATCCTCTAGTGTTTTCCCAGATAAGTCAAAGTGCCTACAGAGTAAAATGATTCCTTCTGCTTTAGATAGAGAACTGCACTGTAGCATCTCACAACTTAATTTAAACCTTTCTAAACACAATCTAGAGGAAGAAGAGATCAAATTGCTAACATCCATTGGATAATCGAAAAAGCAAGAGAGTTCCAGAAAAACAACTATTTCTGCTTTGTTGACTACACCAAAGCCTTTGACTGTGTGGATCACAACAACCTGTGGAAAACTCTTAAAGAGATGGGAATACCAGACCACCTTACCTGCCTCCTGAGAAATCTATATGTAGGTCAAGGAGCAACAGTTAGAACTGGACATGGAACAACAGACTGGTTTCAAACAGGAAAAGGAGTATGTCAAGGCTGTATATGGTCACCCTGCTTATTTAAATTATATGCAGAGTACATCATGCAAAATGCCAGGCTAGATGAAGCACAAGCTGGAATCAAGATTGGAGAAATATCAATAACCTCAGATATGTGGATGACACCAACCTTATGGCAGAAAGGGAAGAAGAACTAAAGAGCCTTTTGATGAAAGTGAAAGAGGAGAGTGAAAAAGTTGGCTTAACCAATACAATATTGTAAAGCAATTAGCCTCGAATTAAACAAAATAAATACAACAACAACAACAAAAGTTGGCTTAAACCTCAACTTTCAGAAAACAAAGATCATGGCATCTGGTCCTATCACTTCATGGCATATAAATGGGGAAACAATGGAAACAGTGACAGACTTTATTTTCTTGGGCTCCAAAATCACTGCAGATGATGATTGCAGCCGTGAAATTAAAACATGCTTGCTCCTTGGAAGAAAAGCTACAGCAAATCTAGACAGCATATTGAAAAGCAGACACATTACTTTGCCAACAAAGCTCCATCTAATCAAAGCTATGGCTTTTCCAGTAGTCATGTATGGATATGTGAGTTGGACTATAAAGAAAGCTGAGTGCCAAAGAATTGATGCTTTTGAGCTGTAGTGTCAGAGAAGACTTGAGAGTCCCTTGGACTGCAGGAGATCAAATCAGTACATCCTAAAGGAAATCAGTCCTAAAGGACTGATGTTGAACCTGAAACTCCAATACTTTGGCCACCTCATGCGAACAACAATTCCTTGGACAAAACCCTGATACTGGGAAAGATGGAAGGCAGGAGAAGTGAACTGAACTGAACTGAAACACAGTCCATCCAAAAGCTTTCTGGTATGAACGAATGAGAATTTTCTATTTTATTCTATCAGTCAGGTCATTACATTCACTCAGTGGTGTCTGACTCTTTGCAGCCCCATGGACTGCAGCACGCCAGGCTTCCTTGTCCATCACCAACTCCCGGAGCTTGCTCAAACTCATGTCCATGGAATCTGTGATGCCATCCAACTATCTCATCCTTTGTTGTCCCCTTCTGTTCCTACCTTCAATATCTTGCTTAAAGAATCCAATTTTCTCTTATTAAAAAGAACCACTGGTAATTAAAAAATAAAATTAGTTCTCATGATTGGTAAAATTAAATATAGCCTTTTACCATGTTTTAGTAAAATATGTAACTCCAAAATCAGATGTGAGTGTTATTCTCAAATAATGTCACAAGAGGAACTCTATTAATTATTCAAGTATATCGAATAACTTCATATATATATTATATATTTGATAAAGTATATATACCAGTTTACAATATAGACTGCAATTCTAATAGTCACTTAGCTTTTATAACTTATCCTTCATATACCACCAGAGAAGGCAATGGCACCCCACTCCATTACTCTTGCTTGGAAAATGCCATGAACGGAGGAGCCTGTTAGTCTGCAGTCCATGGGGTCGTGAAGAGTCGGACACGACTGAGCGACTTCACTTTCACTTTTCACTTTCATGCATTGGAGAAGGAAATGGCAGCCCACTCCAGTGTTTTTGCCTGGAGAATCCCAGGGATGGGGGAGCCTGGTGGGCTGCCGTCTATGGGGTTGCACAGAGTCAGACATGACTGAAGTGACTTAGCATAGCATAGCATCATATACCACTCTTTGATCACTCAAGAATGACCAATGCATTGGCAGCAAAGTTCGTTATGTATGATACAATTGGTTCGAAATCCCATGAGAAAACAAATACTTTGTTAAAATCAGACTAATGTCAAGTACAAACTTCAATTTGGAAAATAAATCTACCAAATTAAGTAATGCCTTCCCACATGTGTTTTCTGTGTCAAAACATTTGTCTTATTATGAGGCAGATACTTCAGGAGGAAAAAAATCAGAAAAATAGGACATTGCTGCTCCATTTTGGGGGCAGGGGCATATAATTGCAGTGCTTCAGTTCAGTTCATTTCAGTTGCTGAGTCGTGTCTGACTCTTTGCAACCCCATGAATCGCAGCATGCCAGGCCTCCCTGTCCATCACCAACTTCTGGTGTTCACTCAGACTCACGTCCATTGAGTCAGTGATGCAATCCAGCCATCTCATCCTCTGTTGTCCCCTTCTCCTCCTGCTCCAAATCCCTCCCAGCACCAGAGTCTTTTCCAATGAGTCAACTCTTCGCATGAGGTAGCCAAAGTACTGGAGTTTCAGCTTTAGCATCATTCCTTCCAAAGAAATCCCAGGGCTGATCTCCTTCAGAATGGATTGGCTGGATCTCCTTGCAGTCCAAGGGACTCTCAAGAGTCTTCTCCAACACCACAGTTCAAAAGCATCAATTCTTCAGCACTCAGCTTTCTTCACAGGCCAACTCTCACATCCATACAAGACCACTGTAAAAGACCATAGCCTTGACTAGACATATCTTTGTTGGCAAAGTAATGTCTCTGCTTTTCAATATGCTATCTAGGTCGGTTATAACTTCTCTTCTAAGGAGTATGCATCTTTTAAATTCATGGCTGCAGTCACCATCTGCAGTGATTTTGGAGCCCCAAAAAATAAAGTCTGACACTGTTTCCACTGTTTCCCCATCTATTTTCCATGAAGTGCATAGAAAGCATCACTACGAACAAAGGTAGTGGAGGTGATGGAATTCCAGTTGAGCTATTTCAAATCCTGAAAAATGGTGCTGTGAAAGTGCTGCACTCAATATGCCAGCAAATTTGGAAAACTCAGCAGTGGCCACAGGACTGGAAAAGGTCAGTTTTCATTCCAGTTCCAAAGAAAGGCAATGCCAAAGAATGCTGTTGTTACCGCACAATTGCACTCATCTTGCATGCTAGTAAAGTATTGCTCAAAATTCTCCAAGCCAGGCTTCAGCAATATGTGAACCGTAAACTTCCAGATGTTCAAGCTGGTTTTAGAAAAGGCAGAAACCAGAGACCAAATTGCCAACATCTGCTGGATCATCGAAAAAGCAAGAGAGTTCCAGAAAAACATCTATTTCTGCTTTATTGACTATACCAAAGCCTTGGACTGTGTGGATCACAATAAACTATTGAAAATTCTGAAAGAGGTGGGAATACTAGACCACCTGACCTGCCTCTTGAGAAACCTATATGCAGGTCCGGAAGCAACAGTTAGAACTGGACATGGAACAACAGACTGGTTCCAAATAGGAAAAGGAGTACGTCAAGGCTGTATATTGTCACCCTGCTTATTTAACTTATATGCAGAGTACATCATGAGAAATGCTGGGCTGGAAGAAGCACAAACTGGAATCAAAATTGCCAGGGGAAATATCAATAATCTCAGATATGCAGATGACACCACCCTTATGGCAGAAAGTGAAGAGGAACCTCTTGATGAAAGTGAAAGAGGAGAGTGAAAAAGTTGGCTTAAAACTCAACATTCAGAAAACGAAGATTGCAGTGCTTAGGGTTACCTAGATTTTATACTCCCACTGCCCCCCATTTCATTATCTTTCTGAAAGGTAAAAGTTTTGGGTTATCAAATTGACTTATGGTTTTAGATCCAGTTTATTTCATGTGGTCTTTGGTTATACGATGGTAAAGGATGTGTACACTCTTGTGGATGAAACTCTCTGAGCCTGACAGGTAGAATTTATTTTCTCTAATATAATTGTGGGATCAGAAATGTTCTCTGTTACTCCCTTCCTTCATCTCTCCATCTCTGCCTGCTTTCTCTTTATCATCTCTCTTAGTATTTCTGTGTCTCTCTTTCCCCAATCTTATTTTCAATGCATCCAAGGTATTCAAGTATAGATAATGATAGAGTTCTTAAAAAGATGTATCATATAATTTATTTTCATTTTATTGTACCATGCAGTTTTCTTAAGGAAAAGAGACACATGCAACTTGATATAACTTTCTTAAGAAGTTCCTACAAGGAGAAACATTCATAGTGCTGACAAAAAAAAAAATAATGGATTTTTCCTATTTTTATCCATTGACACTGAACAAATAAAATTAGATTTCAAGATTATATTTAAAATGTATTAACATATTTTGGGTATAAAGTCTCATAAATATTATTCTACAGTTTAGATGTGATGCATAAACCATTCTATCTTTCTATGTATGCATAATCCAATGAAAGAGAAAGTGACTGTCATCAGTCATGTCCAACTCTTTGCGGCCCTATAGACTATACAGTTCATGAAATTCTCCAGGCCAGAATATTGGGGTGTTTAGCTCTTACTTTCTCCACAGGACTTCTCAACCTAGGAATCAAAGCAGAATCTCCTGCATTGCAGGGAGATTCTTTGCCAACTGAGCTATCAGGGAAGCACAGTCTAATATTATAGATATTATCTACACATGACAACTGAGCACTTAAAATGTGGCTAGTCTAAATGGAAAATTGAATCTTAAAATTTGTTTAATTTTAATTATTCTAAATATACATGTAAACAATAGCATGTTGCTAGTTGCTACCACATTGGAATAGCACAGTCTTATCATGAAAAATATGAGCAACTTTTCTATATTTTCAGGGTACTATAAAATCATGGTGGAACTAAGAAAGGGATAATTCAGTTCATAAAGTTAAAGCTGTGATTGAAAAAATTTGTACTTATAATCTATTGAATGCTTTACATTCCACAAGTCATTATTTTAACCACCAGTATGGTTTTTCATTAATTAAAATTATGCAAGCTCTATGCTTACAAAAATAGGCAAATCATTCATTATTATATGATATATATGCTTATAATTTTGACTATTACACATAAGTGAAGATAAGAATTATTATTTCATTTTAAAGAGTAAATGAGATTCTAGGCAAGGATATACTAGGTAAGGAAAGATTCTAAGTAGAGGAAACAATCTGTACAAAGTCATATATATATGTATATATATATATGTAAAATTAAATACAGAAATAATAAGTGATAGCTGAATATAACAATAATAGATTTGGACTGAAGAAAAGATTAGAAAGATGTATTAGTTTTTTAATACTTTGTACCAGTTACCACAAAATTAGTAGCTTGAAACAACAATCAATTATTTTTGCTATTTCCCTGAGTTAGGAGTAGGGACATGGCTTAGTTGTGTTCTCTGTTGTTCTTAGTTGTGTTCTTAGTTGTGTTCTCTGTTGAGCCTCATAAGCCTGAAATCAAAGTAAAAGTTGAGATTCATTCTATCCACAGGTTTGACTGGGGAAGATTGTTCCCAGGTTCAATCAGGTCTTTGTCACAATTCTTTTTGTTGTGGATATTAGACTGAAGGCTCCAGCTTCCTACTGTCAGTTAGAAGCCACTCTGAGGTTCTGGAGGACACCCACTGTCCCTACAACATTATCTTCTCCATAGGCAATTCACACATTGTCTATTAGCTCAGTTAAAGACAAGGGCAAAATTTATCTCTACAGTCTCCTGCAATGGAGTCTCATATAATGTAACTTAAGATAAAAGAAAGTCACGGATTCTACCTGCACTCAAGGAAAAGGGATTGTATTACTGGTAAAACTCATTAGTGATCACCTTATATTGTGTCAAGCACAAAAATCTAATCAGGATTTATGTATGGTGTGTATTAGACTTAATTGGGCATCATATATTTTTGAGTTGAACACCATATATTTTAAGTTAAAAAGATGTGCTTTGCAGACAGAAGTTGTGGTATGCAATGAAGAGACTCATGTTTTCACTAAATTGAGGGAATAAAATCAGAGGTTTTTTGGTTATTGTTTGTTTACTTTGTTTTGATAGAACTAAATCCAATGGATCAATTATTTAAAAACACCTTGCCCTACTACAGACAGGTATCAGGTAATGAAGCCCTATATTTGAGTTCCAAATTCTGTAGTTTGAGAAAGCCAGTGCATTAACTAAGGAAGCTAAAGAGAATGAGGACACTGATTCTCTTTTTCATAGAAGTATGAGCAGGAATACAGGTGTCAGGCATGTCAACCATACATCTGTAACTGGAGAGAGGAAAACAGGTTAAAAAAGAAAACAGGAATGACAAAAAAAAAAAAAAAGAAGACATATATTCTCTAAGGTAAAATGTTAAAATATCTATGGTGCAGTTTATTTCAAGATTAAAACATTTTTAAAAGTATTTTATCAATAGTTCCAAGTGCTTAAATATAAGAAACAGATTAGTGGTTGCCTAGATCTGGAAGACTGGGGAAGGATTTTCTAATGGGCCCAGGTGTCTTTGGGGAAGATAATAAAATTCTCAAAACCTAAATTTCATGATACTTAAACAACTGTGAATATAGGAAAAACATTGATTTATACACTAAATAGGTAAATTTTATCGTGTGTGATTTATATCTTAAACCATCATATAGAAAATAAAATAATTTTACTGAAAGAAAATTGGTATTTATAAAATCTTCTCATGTATAGATATTTTTTATATTCCTGAAGTTTGAGGTATAAGGATCTTTGGACATAATGAAAGAATGTGTTGATGCCTAGAATATATATATATAATATATATATATATATATATACACACACACATATATATATAATATAAAATTCATAACTGTAGATGGAATGAGATAAAATCGTATTAATCATATACAACAATTTATGAGAACATTTTTTCAAAACTACATAGGACAAGCCAAGGAAAAGTTGAAAAACCATATTAAAATCAACAATAAAAAGAACTGTAGGCCAGGCCTGGGTGTATCCTACATTCACAGCTTGGTGGGAAGGTGCTCCCATGGCAGCCATTTTGCCTTACGGACTCCTCTATAGAGAAGGCTTTTCCACCTGAGAACTGGCTGAAAGTGTTGACAGCTGTGTTTCCAACATTTTCTTTGGCATCAATCAGGACAGGTGGTAGCAACCATCCAAACAAAGCATCATGATTTCAGCCATACTTTTGTTTTTTGAGTAAATAGAATGGAACAAAAACCCTACCCCACGAAAAAAGCACAATTATGTGCAGTGAGACAAGAGCATTTGAAAATACAGTCTCAGTAGTTTGTGACCTGTGGAATTGTGCACAAATGCTTATTCTGACCTTGTTGTAAATGGAAGAAGAGATACAATTTCAGATGTCAAAATATTTTTGAAAGATATTAATCAAATGGAGGAGTAGCAGTAAACTCAACAAATAAGTGAACCAAGCTTGCAGAATGGAATATTAAATAGAATTGAGTGCTTGATCAGCAAAATTAGGTATAGGCTCAGGATGTGGAAGCACAAAAAGTATACAGCTAGATTTTTTTTTTCTTACCAGACAGAATATTGTTCTCTAAAGAAAACAAACATTTCCAGAGAAATATCTATAGGTACATGTGAAAAAAAAATTATGATGAAATGAGACAGAAAGAGTATGAGTCCTTATTGTATGAAAATTGACTGTAAGAGATTTTCTTACAACACTTTTTCAGAGTTTGCTTGTAGAAGTGTCACAAAGAATTAAGACCAAATTTAAACAGTTCTCTGAAGCAGTTTGTCTTAGAGGCAAATAATAATAATAATTAAAAATTCAGATTCTAACAAATAAAATAAATGTGCTACAGGAGCAGATTGAATAGTTGATTGAATAATTAAGATAATAAGCAGATCAAATAATTAGGATCTGAAAAGAAGGTAAAGGAGTCCTAAGGAAAATGAATGAAATGATGTCCTAATGATGAAATTAGTTAAATAGTTTAAAAAAGATAGATAACCTTGATGATTGAAAGCATTGCTGCCCTGTTTAAACAAATAGAAGTTTGTGAAGTGGGAAATTAGTGGAGCTCTTTTGATAGTAGGATAGTCTCAATCTGGGCAGAAAACCATTTTTGCAAAAATAATATTTGGACTTTGAAAAAACTAGAACTCCTGTGGATTTTTTTTTTTTAATGAATACAAAAAAAAAAAGAAACTTAAAATTCCAGTCATAAAGAGTGATTAAAAATGAGGAGCAAGAACAAGAAGAAAGAGAAAATGATTCGGTGAGAAATATAAACAAAGACTGTGGAAAAGAAGGTGGACTTACCCGGTGGTTCAGCATTAAAGAATCTGCTTGCAATACAGGAGACACAAATTTGGGTTTGATTCCTGGATTGGGAAGATTCCCTGGAGAAGGGAATAGCAACCCACTCCAGTACTCTTGCTCAGAAAATCCCATTTACAGAGGAGCCTGGTAGGCTACAGTTTATAGGGATGCAAAGAGTCAGACACAACTGAAGTGACTAATCATGCACACATACATGGAAAAGAAGATGAGGGGGAAAAAGAAAAAAAGAAAGGGTTTGTGATGGAAAAATAAGAAAGTTGCTCATGAAATAAATACACAAGCTGACCTTCTGAATGAAGAGGCAGCAGATCTCAGAATCACAAAAAAGATCATGAAGTGGAACATGAAGGTGAAGCAGATAGAGGAAGAAGCAGATGCCAGAATATATGAGAAAAATATGAGTATAGATAAGAAGATCAACAAGTTAATATGGAAGGCCATGCAAGCACAGAAACAAAAGTTGGAATAGAGAAAAATAATATCCAAGGATAAAGACAAGAAGAAATCTAGTGATTAAAAGATAAGAAGAAAAAGATAAATAATGTGAAGTTAGGATTCAATGAGTTGAAAGAAAGCAACACTCAGAATGAGGTCAATGGGATCAGTGAAGACATTAAATCTGAAGATGACGCTCAATTCAATGAAAACTAATGTGG
Organism: Bubalus bubalis; assembly: GCF_019923935.1. Taxonomy (NCBI): domain Eukaryota; kingdom Metazoa; phylum Chordata; class Mammalia; order Artiodactyla; family Bovidae; genus Bubalus; species Bubalus bubalis. The sequence goes on from NC_059169.1 coordinate 45,307,297, forward strand.
TAAGACCTCAGACCAAACAGAAGACTATTGTGTGAATATTTTTAGAATAATATTGAATATGGCACCAAATAGTGACATTTGAATGAACTGAAAGAAAGCTATAATAAAATAGAAAAAAGTATCATGCAGTTCTTTTTAATTAAAAGTTAATTAACGGCTGATTGTGACTACCAGATTTCAGAAAATGTGCTAATATTATATATGCCACTGATAACCTAGGTCCTATGCCATGTTTGTTTTTTCTTTAGGCTTTTTAAAGAGTACTACCTAAATATAAGGCTTATTCAGTTTTTAATTGCCAGTTTTCTTTCTTGAAATTTGAAAGAATTAAGCATTAGTATCCACACTAATAAGACTGAGATTCCATTTTTACAACTCTTCTATTCCTAGCCTTTGACTTCCTGTTAGCAAAAAATAAGTAACTTTATTTTGAATTCAATTGGTTTCATTAGTGGTAGAAGAAACCACATGGCCTATATTTTCTGATTTTTGTATTTTTAAAGTAATTAGCCTCCAATTAAAATAAATAAATTTAAATTTAAAAAAAAGAAAAAAAAATTTGAATTGGAAGAAGGATGTATTTATACCAATCGGTGTTCTTGCTAACATACCCTATTATAATTAGACATTAACCAAAATTATAACTAAATTACATATGTTTTTTTTTAATTTAAAAAAGCTGTAGTTTGTTAAATGCACACTATGTGCCAGACACTATAATAAGCCTTTTCTATCAGTTTTTTTGTTTGAGTCTCAACTAGCCTCTATGGGAAAAGATAACATTGTTATTTTCATATTTCAGATGAGAAAATAGAGAGACAGCTATATCACAAAGCTCAATATTAACACATATAAGATTATAAATCAGATATTCACACAGGCTTATATAAATATATGTGTGTGTGTAAATCTAGTAACAAAAGTTTTCTTTCCACTTTAATTTAATGCAAATGAATTTATATATCTAGTCAATGATAACAATTTGAATTTTGACTTATAAAGCAAACATTGAGAAAATGGCCCCAATCACAATTTAGTGAGTGAGGATGGATAGTGTGTCTCCATGAAATGTATCAACTGTCTGAGCAACATATATTTCTATGAAAATAAGAAAAAAGACCATCTGGGAAAGTTATTGAATGTATTGTATTTCTAAATTTCCCTTTTTAAGTAGGTCTTTCTATATTTGTTGACCAGGTAGAATGTAGCCACATGAGTAGCTCTTACAGATTCTGAATTTTTTATGAGTTGTAGAAAGTATTGAATCTTGCAGGACCTAACCGAAAACCAAATCAAAAGACTTGGGTTCCAGTTTTGTCTTTATCATGCTATGTAATTTAAGGTAATCAGGATCAAGTTGACAGAGTAGAAAGGCCCAGCATTCATCTCCTCCCATAGCAAAACCAAAATTACTGCCGCATATAGAGCAACTCTCTTTTGAGAAAGACCTCAAGAATATCACAATAGCTCTTCTACAACTAATTATATAAAGAAACATATCAATGTGGAAAGGTTAGACACAGACATGATCTATTCAAGACCTATACCTCTGGAGGGAAAACCAAAAGTGGAAGGGTATATCACAAATGTCAGAGTCCTTGCTAAGGAGGCAAAGGATTGAGTCCTACATTGGACACCCCAGCCCTGGTTATTGGCACCGGGTACATGAACCCTGTTGTGAAAGTGAAGATCTCTCAGTTGTGTCCAACTCTGCGACCTCATGGACTATACAGTCTATGGAATCCTCCAAACCAAAATACTAGAGTGGGTAGCCTTTCCCTCCTCCAGGGGATCTTCCAAACCCAGGGATCAAACCCAGGTCTCCTGAATTGCAGGTGGATTCTTTACAAGCTGAGCCAAAAGGGAAGCCCATGAATCCTCTTAATGGGTTTAAAAACTAGCAGGGCAAATGACCAGAGAATTGAAGGATTGTAAGAAACCTAAATTCCACTGTTAAAGGCCACACAGAAAAACTTACTCCTTTTGAATTCCAAAGCAGAGACAGCTGATTAAAATACTTCAAGCCCTTTAGCTAGGCTTCCAAGATTGCTCCAGAACACAACCTCCAGCTATGCCAGTCTCTGGCCCCAAACCCCTGTGCCACCGAGGTGGTAGCCCTTGGAAAGCTTCAGCTGAAGCCTTGGCCAGGAATGGGGTTTGAATACAGGTCCTCTCACCATGGCAGTGGATCTTGGTGAATCCCGGAAGAAGCTGTGACCTGCACCTGGCTCTGGCATCAGTCAACCTTGCCAAGGCAGTGGCCCCCAGTCCATCCTGGCAAGAGCCCCAACCAAGGCCAACATTGGCTCCAGCTCCTCCTGTCATAGCCACTAGGCACAGGTAGCCTGATTAGATCATTCTACAAAAGGGCATGCTTTCAAGACCAGAAGAAATATCTGTTTTGCCTAATTCACAGAGACACACACAGAATGTAATGAAATATGAGATGAAAGAAATATATTCCAAATGAAAGGACAAGATGAAATGCTAAGAAAAAAAAGCAAATCAAACAGAAATAAGTAATTTATCCTATAGAGTTCAAAGCAACAGTAATAAAAATGATCATTAAAACTGGAAAAAGAGGAACACGATGTGAATGACAACAAAAACTAGAAAAATATACAAATGAAATAGAGCTGAAGAATACAATATCAAATGAAGAATATACTAGAAGAAATTAACAACAGATTAGGTGATACAAAAGAATGCATAAGTGACCTGAAATATCACCCAAGCAGAACAGCAAAAACAAAAAGAACACTGGGATGACCCGGAGGGATGGTATGGGGAGGGCGGTGGGAGCGGGGTTCAGGATGGGGAACACGTGTACACCCGTGGCGGATTCATGTTGAAGTGTTGCAGAACCAATACAATATTGTAAAGTAATTAGCCTCCAATTAAAATAAATAAATTTAAATTTAAAAAAAGTTTAACTGAAGGAATAGAGTTGTCACTTAAATATTCTTTACTTGACAATCCTTGCTTTAAATAGAAATGAAAATGTTCTTCTGTATATTGGGTGCTAATAAATCATGCTTTTTATGCATTTCCAACTAAAAAAAATGAATATAGTTCTCACAAGAGAATAGTATGAATAACTATGCATCAATAAACTGGACAACCTAGAAGAAATGGATAAATTCCCAGAAATATACAATCTTTCAAAACTGAATCAGAAATAAATAGAATATATGAAGATAATAATTATGGAAAATGAAATTGAATTAGCAACAAAAAATTCTCAGTAAGCAGAAGTCCAAGATGATATGGTTTCACAAGGGAATTCCTCAAAATATTTTTTAAAGAGGTATTATCTATTCTCAAATTACTCCAAAATATTAAAGAGAAGGGAATGTTTCCACACTTGTTCTACAAGGTTAATAATGTGATGCCAAAACCAGAAGAGGACCATCCACAAAATATAATTATAGGTCAATATTGCTAATGAATGTAGATGTAAAAATACTCAATGAATTACTAGCAAGCTGAATTTTATAAACATTAAAGGAATCATATATCATGATCAAGTGGAATATATTCCAAAAATTGAAGGATGGCTCTATACTACAAATCAATCAATATGATATGCCACATTAATAAAAGTATAAAAACCACATGATCATATCAATAGATGCAGAAAAACATTTGACATAATTCAACATTTATTCATAACAAAAACTCTCAACAAAGTGAATATGGAAGGAAGATATCTTAAAAAAAAAACATTTATAAATGAATCCAAATTGGAAAATAAGAAGTAAGCCAGTCACTATTTACAGATGACCTGATACTTTAATTGTTATTCAGTCACTAAGTTATATACAACTCTTTGCGATCCCATGGACCACCAGGTTCCTCTGTCCATGGGGTTTTCCTGGCAAGAATCCTGGAGTGGGTTGCCATTGTCTTCTCCAGGGAATCTTCCCAACCCAGGAATCAAGCCCTCATCTATTGCATCTCCAAAATTGGCAGGCAGATTCTTGGCAGGCAGATCCCTGAGCCACCAGAGAAGACAGAGTCTATAATAGAAAACATTAAAGACTCCACCAAAAAAACTTCAAAAATTTGTTGCTGGAAGTTGTTTTTTTTTTTGATGTAGTTATAAATGAAATTTTTTTTCTTGATTTTTCTGATAGTTCAATATTAGTGTTTAGAAACAAATGGAGTTCTCTGTAGTAATACTGTGTCCTGCAACAAATTTAACCAATAAGGTAAAAGAGAGAAGAAAGAGTATACCCTGAAGACTATATGACATTCATGAGAGAGATTGAAGACAACACATATATTAAATAAAAAGATATACTGAGTTTATGAAGAGGATGAATAGCACTGTTAAAAATATCTATACTACCCAGAGCAATTTACAGATTCAATGCAATTCCTATTAAAATGTACATGGCAATAAATAAAAAGATATACTGAGTTCACAGACAGGATGAATAGTATTGGTAAAAATATCTATACTACCCAAAATGATTTATAGATTCAAAGCAATTCCTATTAAAATATGCATGACATTTTTCATAGAACTAAAACAAATAATCATAAAATATGCATGGAACTACAAAAGACCCTGAATATCTAAAGCAATCTTAGGAAATAAGAGGAAAGCTAGAGATATAATGCTCTCTGAATTAAAATTATATCACAAAACTATGGTAATCAGAATGGTATGGTACCTGCACAAAAACAAACACACAGATCAATTGAATAGAGGGGGCACAGAGATAAACCCATGCACATACAGTCAAATAATCTGAAATAATAGAAAAGACTATAAAATCGGATTGGGGGTACTAGAAAACATGATTCTTACTGTTGTTCATCGAAAAATGATGTCAAACTCTTTGTGATCCAAAACGTGCCAGGCTTCTCTGTCATCCACTATCTCGAGTTTGCTCAAATTCATATCCATTTAGTCAGTGATACTATTAACTATCTCATCCTCTGCCTCAACCTTCTCCTTTTGCCTTCAATATTTCCCAGCATCAGGGTGTTTTCCAATGAATCAGCTCTTCACACCAGGAGGACAAAGCACTGGAGCTTCAGCTTCAGCATCAGTCATATTCAGGGTTGATTTCCTTTAGAATTGACTCTTTTGATCACTTCACACTCCAAGGGACTTTTAAGAGTCTTCTCTAGCACCACAATTCAAAAGCATCAATTTTTTGGTGATCAGACTAACATTTGCTGTTCACTCACTCAGTCATATCCGACTCTTTGCAGCCCCATGAAATGCAGCACCCCAGGCTTCCCTGTCCTTCAACATCTCCCAGAGCTTGCTCAAACTCATGTCCACTGAGTGAGTAATTTCATCAGACCATCTTTCTGCAGTGATTTGGAGCCCAAGAAAATAAAGTCTGTCACTGTTTCCATTGTTTCCCCATCTGTTTGCCTTGAATTGTTGGGACCGGATGCCAAGATCTTCATTTTCTGAATGTTGAATTTTAAACCAGCTTTTTCATTCTCCCCTTTCACTTCATCAAGAGGTTCTTTAGTTCTTCTTTGCTTTCTGCCATAAGTGTGGTATCATCTGCATATCTGAGGTTATTGATATTTCTCCAGGCTATCTTGATTCCAGTTTGTGCTTCATCCAGCCCGGCATTTCACATGATGCACTCTGCATATAAGTTAAATAAGCAGGGTGACATATACAGCCTTGACAATATACAGACTTCCATGACTACTGGAGGAGACTCTTGAGAGTTCCTTAGATTGCAAGGAAATCAAACCAGTCAATCCTGAAGGAAATCAGTCCTGAATGTTCATTGGAAGGACTCATGCTGTAACTAAAACTCCAATACTTTGGCCACCTGATGCAAATAACTGACTCATTGGAAAAGTCCCTGATTCTGGGAAAGATTGAAGGCAGGAGGAGAAGGGGATGACAGAGGATGAGATGGTTGAATGGCATCACTGACTCGATGGGTATGAGTTTGAGTAAGCTCTGGGAGTTGGTGATGGCCAGGGAAACCTGGCATGCTGCAGTTCATGGGGTTGCAAAGACTCAGACACGACTGAGTGACTGAACTGACTGACTGATGACTACTGGAAAAACCATAGCTTTGATTATATGCACCTTTGTTAACATAGTGATGTCTCTGCTTTTTAATGTACTGCCTAAGTTTATCATAGCTTTCCTTCCAAAGAGCAAGCATCTTTTAATTTCATGGTTGCAGTCACCATCCGTAGTGATTTTGGGGCCCAAGAAAATAATATCTGTCACTTCTTTCACTTTTCCCCTTTCTATTTGCCATAAAGTGATCTGACGGGATGCCGTGACCTTAGTTTTTTTTTTTTTTCATGTTGCATTTCAAGCCAGCTTTTTCACTCTCTTCTTCCACCTTCAAGGGGCTATTTTGTTCCTCTTCATTTCCTTACTTTAGAATATCATCTGTATGTCTGAGTTTGCAGCTTTTTCTCCTGGCAATCTTGATTCCAGCTTGTGGTTCCTACAGCATGGCATTTCACATAATGTATTCCACATACTAATTAAATAAGCAGGGTGACAATAGCGAACTTTGTCATATTCATTTCCCAATTTTGGACCAGTCAGTTTTTCCATGGCTGATTCTGTTTCATCTTGAACCGCATACAGGTTTCTTAGGAGACGGTAAGTTGATCTGGTATTCCTACCACTTTAAGAATTTTCCACAGTTTGTTGTGATCCACACAGTCAAAGGCTTTCGCACAATCAATGAAGCAAAACTTGATCCTTTTCTGGAATTCCTTTGCCTCCTCCATGATCCAATGAATGTTTACAATTTGATCTCCGTTTCGTCTGCCTTTTTTTAAACCCAGCTTGCACATTTAGAAGTTCTAGGTTTCTGTACTGCTGATGCCTAGCTTGAAGGACTTTGAGCATAACCTTGCGAGCGAGTGAAATGGTAGTTTGATCATTCTTTGGCATTGCCTTTCTTTGGGATTGAAATGAAAACTGACCCTTTCTAGTCCTGTGGCCACTGCTGTGTTTTCCAAATGTGCTGGCGTATTGAGTGAAGCACTTTTACAGCATCATCTTTTAGGATTTGAAATAGCTCAGTTGGAATTCCATCACTTCCACTAGTTTTTTTGTAGCAATGTGTCCTGAGGCCACTCAACTTCACACTAAAGGATGTCTGGCTCTAGGTGAGTGACCACATCATTGTGGTTTTCCGGGTCATTAGGTCTTTTTTTTTTTTTTTTTGTATAGCTCTTCTGTGTATTCTTGCCACCTCTTCTTAACCTCTTCTGATTCTGTTATATCTCTACCATTTGTGCCCTTTATCATACCATTCTTGCATGAAATAATCCCTTGGTATCTCTAAATTTCTTGAAGAGATCGCTATTCATTCCCATTCTATTGTTTTCCATTTATTTGCATTGTTCATTTAAGAAGGCTTTTTTAATCTCACCTTGCTATTCTCTAGAACTCTGCATTCATTTGGGTACGACCTTTCCTTTCTCCCTTGCCTTTTGCTTCTCTTCCTTCATCAAATATTTTTAAGTCCTCCTCAGACAAGTACTTTGCCTTCTTGGGTTTCCTTTTCTTTGGGATGTTGTTGTTCACTGTCTCCTCTACAATGTTACAAACCTCTGTCCATAGTTCTTCAGGCACTCTGTCTATCTGATCTAATCCCTTGAATATATTTGTCACCTCCACTGTATAATCATGAGTGATTTGATTTAGGTCTTATTTGTATGGCCTAAGATTTTCTCTACTTTCTTCTGTTTAAGTGTGGGTTTTGCAATAAGTAGCTAATGATCTGAGCTACATTCAGGTCCAGATCTTGTTTTTACTGACTATTTTCTGCTTCTCCATCTTCAGATGCAAAGAACATAATCTGATTTCAATATTGACCATTTGGTGATGTCCCTATGTAGAGTCATCCCCTGGGTTGTTGAAAAAGGGTTTTGCTCTGACCAGTGTATTCTTTTGACAAAACAGACATCCTAAGATGTCTATTTTTACTATTGTCATCTCCTGCTTGACCATGTCCCGTTTACCTTGATTAAGGACCTAATATTCCAGGTTCTTATGCAATATTGTTCTTTACAGCACTGGACTTTACTTTCACCACCAGACACATTCATAGCTGATTGTCATTTCTGCTTTGGCCCAGCTGCTTCAGTCATTTAGGGTTATTAGTGATTGCACTCTGCTCTTCCCCAGTAGCATATAGGACACCTTCTGACCTGGGGGACTCATCTTCTGGTGTCATACCCTTTTGTTTTTTTTGTACTGTTCATGGAGTTCTTGTAGCAAGAATACTAGTGTGGTTTCTCATTACCATTTCCACTGGACCACATTTTATCAGATCTTTTCACAGCTGCACATAAAAAATAAAACTATATATTTTCTCACACCAGATACAAAAATAAACTCAAAATGGTTTAAAGAGTTAAATGTAAGACCGGAAGTGATGAAAGTTTTAAAATAAAAATAATATATACATTACACTCTTTGGGATTAGCAATATTGTTTTAAATGTTTCTTCAGGCAGTGGCAATAAAAGCAAAACAAGCAAATGCAACCAAATCAAACTAAAAACTTTTTTCACAGTCAAGGAGACTATCAACAAAGCAAAAAAAGCAGACTGATGAATATAAGAAGATATTTTCAAACTATTCTGCATTAAGAATATTTTTGAAATTATATCTCCACTAAAAAGATATTTTCAAACTATATCTCCATTATATCTTTAGTGGAAAATATATAAAGAATCCATACAACTCAATATGAATACCAAATAGGTAAATAAATAAACAATAAATCCATTAACATGGGCAGGAGGATTGCTGGAATCTGGGGGACAATGGATACATGTATATGTATAGTTGAGTCCCTTTACTTTTCACCTGAAATTATCACAACATTGTTAATCAACTATACCCCAATACAAAACCATTTTTTTTAAATGGGCAGGAAAAGATGAAAATAAAATTTTCCAAAGAAGACAAATAGATGGCCAATAGGCACCTGAAACACAGTTCAACATCACTAACAGGGAAATGCAAATCAAAGCAATGAGCTATCACCTCATATCTGTCAGAATAACTATCATCAAAAAGACAAGGAATAACAAATATTGGCAAAAATGTGAAGAAAAGGGAACTCTTGTAAACTTTCATAGGATGTAGATTGATATAGTCAGTATTGAAAATAGTACTGATGTTCAAAACATTAAAAAATCTGCGATGATCCAGCAATTCCACTCCTGAATATTAATCTGAAGAAAATGAAAACATAAATTTAAAAAGATATATGAACCTCAATATTCATTGAAGAATTATGAGCAATAGCCAAAATATGTAAATAGCCTTAGTGTCTATCAACAGGTGAATGAATAAGGAAGATGTGGTGTACATACTATTACTCAGCCATAACAAATAATTAAATTTTGTCATTTATGAAAATGTGTGGACCTAGAGAGGATTATGCTAAGTCAAATAAGGCAGACAAAAACAAATACTGTATATTTTTACATAGTGTATCTAAAAAACAAACTAGATAAACAAATATAACAAAACAAAAATATAGTCACAGAGACAGAGAAGAACTAGTGTTTGCTAGAAGAGAAGCAGTGAAATAAGAAATTAACTAGTTGAAGGGAATTAAAGGTACAAATTATCAATCATAAAATGAGTAAACCACAGATGTAAAGAACATAAAATATTGTCAATAGTATTATAATAACTTATATGGTGTATAATCGATACAAATATCAATCACTATGGTGTATACCTAAAATTCATGTAACAAAGTCAACAATTAAAAAAACAAAAACAAAAGCTTATGTTTTGGAAAATCATGCCTTGAATCCATAAAAGTTAGATTCATATGAACATTTTAGGATAATCAATAGACCTATACCACTAGATTTTTTAAAATATTTTCTATAGTATAACATATGTTATTTATATGTTATATATTATGTTTTACTATTTAGTAATGTACATTAATCTTTATTTTATATATGTTATTCACTATATTTTATGAAGAATCAATAAAATTCAAGAGTATTTTCAACCAGTAATTCAAACTATTTTAATGACCCAGAGGTATGTATTTTATCTTTGCCAATAAGATCAAAATCAAATAGGGTCATAGAGGATCCTGCTGTGATTTACCTTGGAGAGTATTTTGCCTATGTTCTCCTCTAGGAGTTTTATAGGTCTTACGTTTAGATCTTTAATCCATTTTGAGTTTATTTTTGTGTATGGTGTTAGAAAGTGTTCTAGTTTTATTCTTTTACAAGTGGTTGACCAGTTTTCCCAGCACCACTTGTTAAAGAGATTGTCTTTTCTCCATTGTATATTCTTGCCTCCTTTGTCAAAGATAAGGTGTCCATAGGTGCATGGATTTATCTCTGGGCTTTCTATTTTGTTCCATTGGTATGGGGAGGGAAGAGGAGGGGGGTTCAGGATGGGGAACACGTGTATACCCGTGGCAGATTCATGTTGATGCATGGCAAAACAAATACAATATTATAAAGTAATTAACCTCCAATTAAAATAAATAAATTTATATTAAAAAAAAAAGTCAAATTGGGTAAGCTGGTCAAACAGCCCACAATATTTTTTATATTTCTCTTATTAACCTTTTATCAGATATATTTTCTTATCTTATTATACTATGTATTCTGTGGAGTACTTCTCTAATCCATTAAAAACAGCAAGGTAATAACATAAATCTTCTAACAGCAATAGCAAAACCAGTGTCACCTAAGTGCTTAAGCAGAGCATATAGAATTAGTATAACAATATGAGCATAGCTAAAATTCAAGAAAAAATTCAGGACAAGCCAAGATGTGAATAGCTACAGGCAGGCTGGATTCAGGAGATGGTTTATAGTACTGCCACGGACCACTGATTCTTTTGTACTTTCCATTTCCTCCCTTTTTGAACCAGAAATGTATATAATTGCTCTCCTATGTTTGTCAGACCATGATATGTAGGAAGCATTTATGGTAGATATTTTGTCTCTACTTTTACAGATCTTCAGATGAAAAGGAATACGGCAGTAGTCTGTACTAAATAACTAAATAGATTATATAATAAACTAAATAAATAAATAATAACTAAATGTGGTCATGTGTGGATGTGAGAGTTGGACTGTGAAGAAGGCTAAGCGCCAAAAAATTTATGCTTTTGAACTGTGGTTTTGGAGAAGACTCTTGAGAGTCCCTTGGACTGCAAGGAGATCCAACCAGTCCATTCTGAAGGAGACCAGCCCTAGGATTTCTTTGGAAGGAATGATGCTAAAGCTGAACTCCAGTACTTTGGCCACCTCATGCATAGAATTGACTCATTGGAAGACTCTGATGCTGGGAGGGATTGGGGGCAGGAGGAGAAGGGGACGACAGAGGATGAGATGGCTGGATGGCATCACTGACTCGATGGATGTGAGTCTGGGTGAACTCTGGGAATTGGTGATGGACAGGGAGGCCTGGCGTGCTGCAATTCATGGGGTCGCAAAGAGTCGGACACGACTGAGTGACTGAACTGAACTGAAATAAACTACATGCTGGAGTCTCATGTACACATGAACCTAATTTAAATGATGGTATCTTGGGATTTTCAAGTGACAGTGTAACAGGATAAATCTCTTGGAAATTTCGGGAGAGGAGCAAATGTATTTTGCATTTTGGAGGGACATGAATCATGGGAGTTAAAGGCTGGGCTGTTACAGATAGACTTTTGAACGTGGCCTTGATTTTCACATCTTGTATAATATCCTTTGCTCAAGTATGAATGAGGCATGTGACTTCCTTGTAACAAAATGTCAAAGATGATGGTATTTAATTCCTATGATTAAGTTAGATTATATTGCAAAGGAAATAAGATGATAGCTGTAGATCTAAATTTATATATGACTACACTTGCAGTATACACAAAACTCTCAAGATTCTTTCCTTGTTGGCTTAGAAGAAGTGAGACACCATGTTGTGAAAGGACCTATAGAGAAATGCACATGGCTTGTATCTACTGAAAGACTTTGGCAGTAAGGAGATGAATTTGGTTAACCACCAGAATAAGTTTGGAAGCACATTCTTCTCCAATTTGCTGTTCTAGATGTAAAAGTAGCCCAGGTAACACTTTGATGGCAGGCTTGTGAGTTTTTCATATAGACCCAAGAAAATTGAGAGATAGTGAATATATGTATAGTTTTAAGCTGTGAAAATTGTGATGAAATATTATACAGCAATAGAAAATTAATATACCACTGTGGCAGTTACCCAGAACTGACATACTTCCCAAGATACATTTTAAATCTGAGACATCCTTGAGCAAGCTGGGGCACATTGGCTTTCCCAAAATACCCTTACTTTTTGGTTGGGTCTAATGCATTGGAGAAGGAAATGGCAACCTGCTCCAGTGTTCTTGGGTGGAGAATCCCAGGGACGGGGGAGCCTGATGGGCTGCCGTCTCTAGGGTCGCACAGAGTCGGACATGACTGAGGTGACTTAGCAGCAGCAGCAGCAATGTGCATTTTAAAGTATACTTGGTATAATTTTTTGCAAAATTTCTATATAAATAATAAATTTTTCATGACATGTGCTTTTTAGTATTTCTGCAAAAAGAAACTCCCTGAATATAGTGGTTGAATTAAAATAAGTGTGCTATACTCCTAAAAATAATGTTAAAACCAGTGAGTAATGTTTTAGAATAGCCAAACATTTAAACATTTAAGAAAATCAGTGGCTGAACAAAATCGATTTAAAAAGCAATTGTATTTCTGCATACTAGTAGCAATAATCTGAAAGTGAAGTATATGATTTACAATGGAATAAGAAATCATCATATACTTAAGAATAAATCTAATGAAAAATGTGCAAGTTTTCCACAACGAAACATACAAAAAGTTGTTGAATGAAGATCAGTAAGGTCTAAAAAAAAATGAATGCATAAATTGGAAGACTTGCTGTCATTAGCTTGTCCATTCTACTAAAACTTATCTATAGATTTAATGACTTTGGAACCCAAACCCGAGATAGTTTTGTTGACAAAACTGACAAGCTGATTTTAAAATCTGTGTGGAAATGCAAAAGGTCTAAAACAACCATAAAATTTTTGAAAAAGATGAATAGTTTAGGACCTACACTGTCTCATTTCAGGGCTTGTCATAACACTGTAGTAATCAGAATAAAATTGTGGGGTTAGTATACAAAATGCAGCAAATAAACCAAGATAATAGAAAATTCTGAAATAAACTATGACACATTTATGATCGACTAATAGCCAATCAAGATTCCAAGTCAATGAGGAAAGAAAAGTTATTTTTAACAAATTGTGCTTAGAGCTACCAAAACTTTGTACAGGGCAAGTCAAACTTCAAATTCCACCATACTCTGTACACAGAAGCTAATTTCACAGAGATCACAGACTTAAAAGCTACAATTACAAACTTTTTACAAGTAAATATAGTTAAATATTTAGATTACATTTTTTGTTGTTTCGTTGCTAAGTCATGTCTGACTCTTTTTGCAACCCCATGGACTATATATAGCCCACCAGGCTCCTCTGTCCAAAGGATTTCCCAGGTAAGAATCTTGGAGTGATTGGAATGAGTTGCCATTTTTTCTCCAGAAGATCTTCCTGACCCAGGGATCAAATCTGTATCTCATGCATTGGCAGACAGGTTCTTTATCACTGAACCACCAGGAAAGCCCTGATAACATTAATGCAGCCAAATATGTTTTCAGAGAAGTAAAAAGCAGTGAATTTGAAAGAATAAAAGTGATAAATTGCAGTTACCCAAAACTTAAAATATTTACTAATCAAAAGATATTATTAAGATTTGGGAGAATGGCATTGAAACATGTATAATATCATATATGAAATGAGTCACCAGTCCAGGTTCGATGCACGATACTGGATGCTTGGGGCTGGTGCACTGGGACGACCCAGAGGGATGGTATGGGGAGGGAGGAGGGAGGAGGGTTCAGGATGGGGAACACATGTATACCTGGGGTGGATTCATTTTGATATATGGCAAAACCAATACAATATTGTAAAGTTAAAAAATAAAATTAAATTTAAAAAAAAGAAGTAAATGTGTAAGCTACAGAATGGGAAAAAACCTATTTCTTTAAGGACACTTCTGGTTAATAGAAATGTTCTCTATTTATATTGGGTTGAGTTATGCTATATATGATTGTCAAAAGAAAAAATATATCAGTTGGAAATATAGTAATAATTAAAACATGTTACTGAGAAGTAAGAAGATAGACATATTTAATTACATGAAATTTCAACATTTTAGTAGCCAAAAATATCCCATCCAAAGGCAAGTGAAGACAATGATCTGTAAAAATCATTTGAAATGATGATAATTGTAGAAAATTGGCATGAGGTATATGGTCATATAACAATAATAGACAAATTAAAATGATGTTCAAATAAAAGAAATTTCCTCAAACTTAGTAACAGTTTATGAAAAAAAAAAAAAACACACAGAAATCTCATTCACACTCATCAGTTTAGCAAAAAAGAAAAAAAACAAAACAAAACACACTTAAAGACCTGTTACACAGATTAAGGTTGAAGCTTTGAAAAAAATAACAAATGGATTCCTCTTTAATATTTTTGGCAGAATTGTGAAGTGTTGTATCAATGGAGGAATATTCTGAAGACAGAAATGAATATTACAAATATAGATACTTTAAAAATGAGAGATTCTAATTTTGGCACAGTTGATATTCTGGCTAGATCTTTGTTTGTGGTGGAGTCTGTGCTGTGGGATATTTGTAGGATATTTAAAGCATCTCTGGCTTGCACTCACACTCCCCAGTATGTAAGCTTAAATTGTCTCTGGATGTTATTCAGTGTTCTGTGGAGGATGAAATTGCCCATGGTTAGAACCACAGTTTTAAGTTAACCTCTCAAACGTTTTTGTTGCATTATTATAGTAGCAGATTTGCTAAAAAAAAAAGAAAAAAAGGCAAAAGAATTAATAGTGTAGTGACACCATGGAATCTTAGGAGGCCATCAAGATAATGAATCAGCATTATACTGGTTGATTAGAGGAACTTACATAAGGTACTACTAAATAGGAAGAAAAGAGGGAAACAGCCTAGAAAAAAAGATTGTCCTAAAATAGTCCTTGTACTTATGATTTTCAAAGGATTCTATTCCTGCATTTGAATTAAACTTGTATCAATCTGCATATAAATAAATAAAATGAAGGTTGAAAAAAACAAATTTGGCATGGTTGTGACTGGCCAATCTATCAGTCTGTCAGCCTATTTATAAAACCAAGATGAGCAGATGTTCTAATGAGGTGATTCAACAAGGTAAAGAAACAATATTAATTTCTAGGTATATCTGAAAAATACAAAATGACTTTGTTTTAAAATATATTAGAATTGATTTAATTTTAAAGCTCATTCCTCCAATTATCATACTTCTTTCTGCATTTATGATTTCCTTTGGGGAAGTAAAATGATTCTGTGGTCACTTAACAGCTATACACTCGAGGCCCTTGCCAAGTGTTGAAGGGTATTTGAAATAAGAGCCAAGCTGTGCTGGCACGCTCTACAGATTCATTCCCTGGTCCAATCAGACAGCACTCAGACTAGCAGACACACAAAGGCAGTCTGAGGCCAATGCCAACATGTATTCTTTCAGATGCTGCCAGCTTTTGTCCAGACTGCATGTTGAGTAATGAACAGGCTGCCATTATTAGTGGCAGTATCTTGGTACCTATCCACAAATCCCTTTTTTCACCTAGTGAGCCAAGATGGAATGAACTATCAAGAATTATGGAATACACAATTATGGAAATATGGAACATGTCCTGGTGTCCACATGCCCTGGAGATCTGCTATGGACCCATTTTAAAAACATTCTAAGAAAGTGAAATAAATTAATCACATAGAATATGAATTAAGACCTCAATATCCTGAGTTCAAATCCCAGCTCTAACACTTACCTAGAGGTGTGACCATGGACAAATTACTTAGCGACTCAAAGCCTTTTATTCTGTAAGCAATTTGCAAAGTGATATATCATATTACCTACTTGGTCTTTTTGTTACAAAGCATTAATATTCTTAAACCACTTAGACCAGAACTTATATAATCATTATATAAATGTTTGCTATTACTAATACTATTATTCTTCTATTGAAAATATTGAGACTATAGGAATATAAATTGTCATAAAACATTTTATTTTTATTATTCTTTTGTGCTGATGAAACTAAATTATGTGTGGATCCTTGATTAGGTGGGACATTAACAAAATGAAATGATTTTTTAGACATGAGGAAGTAAAAGTAAAATAGTACAGATTACACAGACATCATGAAGAGAGTTAGAAAGCTACGTGTCCTGTTACTTTACTGAGCTTCTATCATAGAATATATGAAATAGACCATAAATGTCAGTATACATAGGAGTCTTTGAACAACACACATTAAGTCCACTCAACCTGAGAGACTGTGATTCAGTGAATGTGATATACAATAGAAGTAACAGATTCAAGGGATTAGATCTGATAGAGTGCCTGAAGAACTATGGACAAGGTTTGTGACATTGTACAGGAGGCAGTGATCAATCAAGACCATCTCCATGAAAAAGAAATGCAAAAAGGCAAAATGGTTGTCTGAAGAGGCCTTACAAATACCTGAGGGAAAAAAAAGAGAAGCTAAAGACAAAGGAGAAAAGAAAAGATATACCCATTTGAATGCAGAAGTTCCAAAGAATAGCAAGGAGAGATAAGAAAGCCTTTCTCAGTGATCAATGCAGAAAAATAGAGGAAAACAATAGAATGGGAAAGACTAGAGATCTCTTCAGGAAAATTAGAGATACCAAGGGAACATTTCATCCAAAGAAGGGCACAATAAAGGACAGAAATAGCATGAACTTAACAGAAGCAGAAGATATTAAGAAGGGGTGGCAAGAATACACAGAAAAACTATACAAAGAAGGTCTCAATGACCCAGATAACCAAGATGGTGTGATCACTCACTTAGAGCCAGACATCCTGGAATGTGAAGTCAAGTGGGCCTTAGGAAGCATCACTATGAACAAGGTTAGTGGAGGTGATGGAATTCCAGTTAAGCTATTTCAAATCCTAAAAGTGAAGCTGTTAAAGTGCTGCATTCAATATGCCAGAAAATTTGGAGAACTCAGCAGTGGCCACAGGACTGGAAAATGTCAGTTTTCATTTCAATCCCAAAGAAAGGCAATGCCAAACAATGCTCAAACTACCACACAATTATACTCATTTCATAAGCTATCAAAAAATAATACTCAAAATTCTCCAAGCCAGGCTTCAACAGTACATGAACCATGAAATTCCAGATGTTCAAGCTGGATTTAGAAAAGGCAGAAGAGCCAGAGATCAAATTGCCAACATTCATTGGATCATCAAAAAAGAAAGAGAGTTCCAGAATATCTTCTTCTACTTTATTGACTATGCCAAAGCCTTTGGCTATGTGGATCACAATAAGCTGTGGAAAATTCTTCAAGAGGTGAGAATACCAGACTACCTTACCTGCCTTCTGAGAAATCTGTATGTAGGTTAAGAAGCAACAGTTAGAATCATACATGGATAAATGGACTGATTCCAAATTTGGAAAGGAGTATGTCAAGTCTGTATATTGTCACCTGGCTTATTTAACTTATATGCAGAATACTTCATGTAAGATGCTGGGCCAGATGAAGCACAAGCTGGAATAGAGATTGCCAGGAGAAATATCAATGACCTTAGATATGCAGATGACACCACTCTAATGGCAGAAAGCAAAGAAGAACCCAAGAGCCTCTTGATGAAAGTGAAAGAGGAGCATGAAAAAGCTGACTTAAAACTCAGTATTCAAAAATCAAAGATCATGGCATCTGGTCCCATCACTTCTTGGCAAATAGATGGAAACAATGGAAACAGTGACAGACTTTTTTTTCTTGGACTCCAAAATCACTGCAGAAGGTGACTGCAGCCATGAAATTAAAAGATGCTTGCTCCTTGGAAGAAAAGCTATAACCTACCTAGACAGCATATTAAAAAGCAGAGACATTATTTTACCAACAAATGTCCATCTAGTCAAGGCTATTGTTTTTCCAGTAGTCATGTATGGATGAGAGAGTTGGACGATAATGAAAGCTGAACACGGAAGAATTGATGCTTTTGAACTGTGTTGGAGACTCTTGAGGGTTCCTTGGACTGCGGGAGATCAAATGAGTCAATTGTAAAGGAAATCAGTCCTGAATATTCATTGGAAGGATTGATACTGAAGCTGAAACTCCAATACTTTGGCCACCTGATGCGAAGAACTGACTTATTTGAAAAGACTGATTCTGGGCAAGATTGAAGGCAGGTGGAGAAGGGGATGGCAGAGGATAAAATAGTTGGATGACATCACTGACTCAATGTACATGAGTTTGAGCAAACTTCAGGAGTTGGTGACGGACAGGGAAGCCTGGCCTGCTGCAGTCGCTAGGGTTGCAAATCAGTCATGATTGAATGACTAAACTGAACTGACTGAACTGAATGTGGTATGGGTTCAGGGAAAAGGGATAGTTAAGAAGCTTGTAAGTGGTTCTTAGGATCAACCTGCTGTGGATATCACTGATATAGAAGAGATTTAGTTAAGTGATTGACCCTGCCTTGTCCCTGGCCTAAGTTTTAAGAAGGCTTGGAGAGCCTATAAAAACTGCAACATGTATGACATGGTTGATAAATGTCAAGTCTGTATTTCTATCATATGCTCAAGAGCATTCTGTCTTCATTTGTATTAAATGTTATAAAATTGTTTAATTCCTCTTCTGGCCATCAAACTGTGCAGCTTGTCAAGTGAAGACCTGACAACTGAATGATAATGAGAAAACCCAATGAGCATATCTTGAGATAGGTCCTTTTATAGAATTTATTGTTTAAATAAATTCATTTCAACATAAAATGTTTCATGATTTTTATAAATATATAATGGTTCTTACTTTGTATATGTATGTGTTTTTTTTTTGGTGAAATAATTCCAATTGAAAAGCCCTTATAATTTCAAAAAGCACATTTATGCCAGTACACTGAATAGAGTGGTGACATTAAAGGAACAGTAAAGTTGGCAGTGATCTTGATTAGCTGGACTCACATTCTCGTTTCATAGATGAGAAGGTGAGGAGACTAAGGCTCTCAAATGTTAATTGACCTTTACAAGGTCCCAGATCTCATTAATGGCTTTCCAAGTACTAGAATACTATTTGTCTGACTGCAAAGCCAATATCTTTCACTAAGCTCTTTGCCCTTCATGTAATATGAATTTGCATTTTTGCTGTTGTTGTATTTTTATTAATATTTGGGGAGAAGATTTGGAAGTTATACAAATAAAATTTTTATGATTAAATGTGTTATTGAAAACTTAATGGGGGAATTTAAATAACTCTTTGAACATCATTAATTTGCTAATCCCAAATACTTTTTTGTCTTTGAATGAGGAGCCTATTTAATATGACCTTTTAAATATAAGCAGATGAAATTGTATCTACTTTCCTCACTGTAAATATTGTAGCAAGAAGACTGTTAGTTGGTGCCTACATGATCTAAGAATCTTCTGATATGTTTTTTTCTCCTTTACCCAGATTGAGTTAATTCCCTTCATTAGAGCACTCAGGAAGCCATACAGAGCTGAACTATGCCAGCTTTGTAAATCATTCCCATCTCAGCTTAGACCAAGCCAAACAGATGCAGCCTCTGCTAGATAAAGAATGGCCATCTAGAAGGGCACCTGTAAAGAACAGGTTAATAGAAACTTTTCCAGTACAAAATTTTTAAAAGAATAATAAATATGGACTGAATTCTACTTGACCTTTTATTTAATGAGAGGAAAGTCTTTGACAAAAAGAAAACATGAAACCTAACAAGATAAATATCACAGAAAGGGCACAGAACATGTGCAGAGCTTGCATGGCTTCTATTTCATTGGATACAATATTACTTTTTTTTCTTAACCTTTAGTGCTTATGATGTAATTCCTAATATTTTTAGCTTAAAATCATTTTTAGTTAATAGATTTTATTTTAAAGTAGTTTAAGTTACAGGAAAATTGTAAAGGAATATAGATAGTTCCCATAAACTTCCCACTACCTACCTGTGACCCCATTTTCCCTATTAATAGCTTGCATCAGTGTGGAACATTTAGTACAACTGATGAACCTATGTTGATATATTATTTTCAGCAAAAGTCCATTGAATATATTAAGATGAGTTCTTTTTGTTGTTAGTTTCTATGGATTTTGCCAAATATTAATATAAAGTTATACACCCACCATACAAATATCATACAAAGTATTACTGTACTCAGTTGTGTTCCATTCTTTGTGGCCCCATGGACTGTAGCCTGCCAGGCTCCTCTGTACCTGGAATTTTCCAGGCAAGAATACTTGAGCTTTTGCCATTTCCTACTCCAGGGATCTCCCCAAACCAGGGATCGAACCCACATCTCTTACACCTCTTACATTGCAAGTGGATTCTTTACCACTGTGCCACCTGGGAAGCCCAAATATTACCACTACCTTGAAAATTCCCTGTCTTAGACATATTTATTTCTACCACCAAACCTTCAGAAATTATATTTTTCATCTGTGTAGTCTTCCATTGTTTAGAATGCCATGTAGCTGACAT
Organism: Bubalus bubalis; assembly: GCF_019923935.1. NCBI lineage: Eukaryota > Metazoa > Chordata > Mammalia > Artiodactyla > Bovidae > Bubalus > Bubalus bubalis. The sequence continues at coordinate 45,327,898 of NC_059169.1, forward strand.
GACATATACATAATATCATACAATGAATAGTCATTTCAGATTGGATTCGTTCACCTAGTGACACACATTTAAAGTTCTTTTATTTTATTTTATTTTTTTTTTGACTCTGCAAGAGCAAAATAAAATCCTTTATTTCCTGAGTTCAAAACTCTTATATAAAATTATTTTATAAAATTATATATAAACTCTAATATAAAATTAAAAAATAAAATTAAAAAATAAAAAAATAAAAAAAAATTAAAGTTCTTTTAAAAAATTAATGAACAATATTTCATTTTGTGGCCATACATACCATTGTTTATCCAATTCAACTTTTTAAATGACATTTTGGTTGCTTCCATTTTTTGGAAATTACAAATAAAACCTCTATAAATATTTACTTGGGAGAAGGCAATGGCACCCCACTCCAGTACTCTTGCCTGGAAAATCCCATGGACAGAGGAGCCTGGTAGGCTGCAGTCCATGGGGTCGCTAATGGTCGGACATGACTGAGCGACTTCACTTTCACTTTTCACTTTCATGCATTGGAGAAGGAAATGGCAACCCACTCCAGTGTTCTTGCCTGGAGAATCCCAGGGACGAGGGAGCCTGCTGGGCTGCCGTCTATGGGGTTGCACAGAGTCAGACATGACTGAAGTGACGTAGCAGCAGCAGCAGCAAATATGTACTTGGAGGATTTTGTGTGCATATAAGCTTCCACTACATTTGATAAAGGTTTAGGAGCACAATTGCTGTATTATACCATAAGAATATGGTTAGATATTTAAGAAACTGCTGAACTGTCTTCCAAAGTGGCAGCACCATTTTGTACTTCGACCAAAAATGAATGATGGTACCTGTTTCTCTATATTTTCATCAGGATTCTGTATCTTCAGTATTTTGGATTTTGACATTTCTAATAGGTATATGGTGGTACATCATTATTATTTTAATATGAAGTTTCTTAATAATGTGATATTGAACATTTTGTCTATCTTTATTGGACATATATATATATATGCATATATATACAAATATATATGGGCTTCCCTTGTGGCTCAGCTGGCAAAGAATCTGCATACGATGAGGGAAACCTGGGTTCAGTCCCTGGGTTGGGAAGATCCCCTGTAGAAGGGAAAGGCTCCCCATTCCAGGATTCTGGCCTGGAGAATTCCATAGACTGTATAGGGCATGGGGTCGCAAAGAGTCAGACATGACTGAGTGACTTTCACTTTGACACATAAATATATATTCCTGTATATATTTTGGCAAGGTTTCTCTTCAAAGCTTTACCTGCATTTTTTCCTTATTTTTAAGTTTTGAGAGTTTTTCTGTGTTTTGAATACAATTTTTCTACTGGTTATGCATTTTGTAAAAATTTTCTCCAACTCCGTGACTTGTCTTTTCATTCCCTGAAGAGAAAATTTTGCAGAACAGAAGTGTTTAATTTTAATGAAGTCCAATTTATGATTTTTTTTCTTTCATTTATTGGTCTTTTGGTCTAAGTTTGAAAAATCATTGTCAATCTTGAGGTCACATAGATTTTCATCCCTGTTACCTTCTTGAAGCTTTATAGTTTCACATTTTACTAGCTTTAGAGCTAGTTTGCCAGTTTCCAAAAAGTAACTTGCTGAGATTATGATTGGCATTGCATTGATTCTACAGATCAAGTTGTGAAGAAATGACATTTTAATAGTATTGCTCTTCCTATCTATGAATATTGACTATTTCTGCATTTATTTAGAACTTTGATTTCTTTCATCAAATCTTAAAGTATTCCTCATGTAGGCCTTGTATACATTTTGTCAGATTTTTACCTAAACTTTTTTATGCTACGTAAAGAGCATTGTGTTTTAAACTTAGAATATATATAGTACTGTTTATTAATTCCAGTTGTTTTTGTTGGTTTTTGGCAAGATTTTCCACATAGACAACCATGTCACTTGCAAACAAAAGAGACAATTTTATGTCTTCCTTTCCAATATTTGTACTATCTATTTTGTTTCTTGACTTATTGCATTAAGCAGAGTGTCCTGTACAATGTTGACTGTAAGTGGTGAAAGATGGTATCCTTTCTTTGTACCTGATCTTAGAAGGAAAACAACTAGTTTCTTATCATTATTAGTATGAGGTTAGCTCTAGATTTTTTTGGTCTCTTTTCCTTGTATGGGCTTTTCTGGTGGCTCATACCGTAAAGAATCTGCCCACAATGCAGGAGACCTGGGTTGGATCCCTGGGTTTGGAAGATTCCCCCTGGAGAAGGGAATGGTTACCCACTCCAGTATTCTGGCTTGGAGAATTCCATGGATAGAGAAACTTGGCAGGCTCAGTCCATGGGGTTGCAAAGAGTCAGACATGACTGAGCAACTTTCACTTTCCTTGTTTACTCAGAGTTTTTATCATAAATGAGCGCTTTATATTAGCAAATGCCTTTGCATTTGCATCTATTGATATGATCTTGTGGTTTTTCTTCTTTAGCTTGTTTTTATAATGGATTTTATTAAGTTATTTTTGAATGTTAATGCAGTCTTGCATACCTGAGATAAATTCCACTTGGTCATCCTATATATAATCATTTTTATACATTGTTGTATTTAATTTGCTAATATTAAGTTGAAGATTTTTGCATACTTGTGAGAGATACTGATCTGTACTAATATCTTTCTTGTAAAGTCTTTGTTAGGATTTGACTTTATTCTGGAATAGATTGTAAAGAACTGACATTGTTTCTTCCTTAAATGATTGGTAAAATTTACCTGTGAAAACATCTGGGCATTTTGCCTTCTCTTTTGGGATGTTATTTATTTGATTCAGTATCTTTAAAGGTTATCTGCTTCTTCTTGCATGAGGTTTGATAGATTGTATCTTTCAACAAATTGATTCATTCCATCTAACTTACCAAATTTGTAAGCAAAAAATGTCCATAACATTTTTTGATTAAATGTTCATGAATTCAATAGCACTAGTCCTTCTTTTCCCTGGAGAAGGGCATGACAACCCATTCCAGTATTCTAGCCTTGGAGAATCCCATGGATAGAAGAGCCTGGCAGACTACAGTCCATGGGGTTGCAAAGAGTCGAACAGAACTGAAGCCACTTACCACCAGTCCTTCTTTTATTTTTGATATTAGTAATTTGTGCCTTTTTTTCTTTTTTCTTGACTAGCCTGAGTAGGGTTTATCAATTTTATTAACCTTTCCAAAGAATCGGAGTTTGTTTGCTTTGCTTTTCTCTATTTTTTTTTCTTAGTTTCAATTATCTTGATTCCTGCTCTGATTTTTATTATTTTATTTTTATTTATTCATTTTATTTTTATTTATATTTTTTTACTTTGAAATGAATTTGCTCTTGTTTCCTAGTTTCTGAGGGTAGAAGCATAGATTATTAATTTTAGATAACTTCAAATTTATGGTTTCAATGCTAATTTCACTCTACTGTTTTTTTAATATAAATTTATTTATTTTAATTAGAGGGTAATTACTTTACAATATTGTATTGGTTTTTCCATACATCAACATGAATCCGCTACGGGTGTACACGCGTTCCCAATTCTGAACCTCCCTCCGACCTCCCTCCCCATACCATCCCTCTGCTTTTGATGCATATCACATACATTGATAGTTTGTGGTTTCATTTTCATTTAATTCAAACTATCTTAAATTTTCCCTTCAATATGTAGATCCCTCATATTGATCTACATATTATTGAGAAGTCTCAAAATCTGCAAATATTTTTTGAATTTTCCAGGTATCCTTCTGTTATTGATTTCTAGTTAAATTTTATTGTCACCTACTAGCATACTTTATATGATGTTTGTTCTTTTAAATTTATTAAGGTAAATTCTATGGCCCAAAATATCATCTATCTTGGCGAATTTTCCATGTGAGCTTGAGAAGAATGTGTATTCTGCTGGTGCTTGATAAAGTATTCTATAAATGTCAATTAGATCCAATTGATTGATGGTCCTATTTAGTTCAGCTACATTCTTACTGAATTTTCCCTGCTGTATCTGCCTTCTACTGATAGGAGAGTGTTGAACTCTCCAAATACAATAGCAAATTCATCTAGTTCTCTTTGCAGTTCTATCAGTTTTGCCTCATGTGTTTTGACACTCTGTTATTAGGCACATAGATATTAAAGATTATTATGTTTTCTTGAATAATTGACCCTCTTATCATTATATCATGCTCCATTTTATAACTCTTATTGCCCTGAACTTGGCTCTGCCTGAAAGTAAAATAGCTGTTCCTAAAAATAATATAGCTTTTCCTGCTTTCCTTTGAATAATCTTAGTCAGGCATAGTTTTCTCCAAACCTTTACTTCCAAATTATCTGTCTTTATATTTAAAGTGAATTTCTTTTAGACAACATATAGGTGGGTCTTTTTTTCTTTTTTTGTTCTCTGAGATTCTCTGTTTCTTACTTGTTTTACTTAGACCATTCACATTTAAAGTGATTATTAATAGCTGCAATTATATTTACTATTGCAATTGTATCTATTTTAACTGTTTTCTATATGTTGCCTTTGTTTTTTGTTTCATTTTACTTTCACATTTTCTACCTTCTTTGTTTGGAAAACATTATATTATTCAATCTCCTCTCAGCATATGTTATGCTTCTTTTAAAAATTCTTAGTGACTGTCTTTGAGTTTTAAATATGTGTAATAGAAATCTCCTACAGCTCTACAGTTACCTTATGAGAATACCTTATAATAGGTACCTTATAACAGAGTATATTTCCAGTTCTTCTCTCCATTTGTTTATATGACTATCATTTATCTCACTTATCTGCTATCAGTTCAGTTCAGTTTAGCTCAGTTTCTCAGTCTTTTCTGACTCTGAGACTTCAAGTACTGCAGCATGCCAGGCTTCCCTGTCCATCACCAACTCCGGGAGCTTACTCAAATTCACGTCCATTGAGTCAGCGATGCCATCCAACAATCTCATTCTCTGTCGTCCCCTTCTCCTCCTGCCCTCAATCTTTCCCAGCATCAGGGTCTTTTCAACTCAGTCAGTTCTTCGCCTCAGGTGGCCAAAGTATTGGAGTTTCAGCTTCAGCAGTAGCCCTTCCAATGAATATTCAGGGCTGATTTCCTTTAGGATGGACTGGTTGAATCACCTTGCAGTCCAAGGGACTCTCAAGAGTCTTCTCCAACACCACAGTTCAAAAGCATCAATTCTTCTGTGCTCAACTTTCTTTATAGTCCAGCTCTCACATCCAAACATGACTACTGGAAAAATCATATCTTTAACTAGATAGACCTTTATTGGTAAGGTAATGTCTCTGCTTTTCAATATGCTGTCTAGTTTGGTCATAGCTTTTCTTCCAAGGAGCAAGCATCTTTTAATTTCACAGCTGCAGTCACCATCAGCAGTGATTTTGGAGCCCCCCAAAATGAAGTCTCTCCATTGTTTCCCATCTTTTTTGCCATGAGTGATGGGGCCAGATGCTATGATCTTAGTTTTCTGAATGTTGAGTTTTAAGCCAACATTTTCATTCTCCTTTATCAATTTCATCAAGAGGCTCTTTAGTTCTTCTTCACTTTTCTTCCATAATGGTGGTGTCATCTGTGCATCTGAGGTTATTGATATTTCTCCCAGCAATCTTGATGCCAGATTGTACTTCATCCAGCCTGGCATTTCTCATGATGTATTCTGCTTATAAGTTAAATAAGCAGGGTGACAATATACAGCCGTGACATAGTCCTGATTTGGAATCAGTCTGTTGTTCCATGTCCAGTTCTAACTGTTGATTCTTGACCTGCATGCAGATTTCTCAGGAGGCATGTAAGGTGGTCTGGTATTCCCAAGTCTTTAAGAATTTTCCACAGATTGTTGTGATCCACACAGTCAGAGGCTTTGGGTTTTCAAGATGGTGGAGTAGAAGGATGTGCACTCATCTTTTCCTGTGAGGACTCCAAAATTACAATTTGCTGCTGAACAAACATTGACAGGAGAATATTGGATGCCCCCCATAAAAGATACCCTACATCCAAGGGCAAAGGAGAAGCCCCAGCAAGATGGGAGGAAGAGCAAAGTCACATTTAGACTCAAACCCCTTATACTCCAGAGACGCTTAGAGGGCTCAAATAAACCTTGTATGTACCAGGACCAAGAGACCCCACAGAAACTGAGCCAAAACTATGTTTGAGTGTCTCCTGTGGAGGTATGGGTCAGCAGTGGCCTGCCCCAATGGCAGGGGCTCTGGGTGAAGCAGTCCTGGGTATGGCATAATCCCTCTTGGAGGAGGTATTCATTAAACCCACCATAGAGCTGCCAGAACTTACACAGGACTGAGGATACAGACTCTTGGAGGGCACAAACAAAACCTTGCGTGCACCAGGACCCAGTAGAAAAGATAAGTGACCCTACAAAAGACTGATCCAGACTTGCCCTTGAGTGTCTAGGAGTCTCTGGCAGAGGTGTGGGTCAGTGGTGGCCTGCTGCAGGGTCAGGGGCACTGAGTGCAGCAGTGCGTGCGTGGGACCTTTGAAGGCAGTTGCCGTTATCTACAGGCTATAACCACCAAATACAGCATTGTTATTTTTTTGAACAAAATAATAGAAACACTTTTTTTGTTGTTGTTAATGATAGGAGTATGGTCCATCAAGCTGTGACTTACTATAGACATTGGGGCTTGCCCATGTGTACAAAGCCCAGACATTCTGTCAATTTTTCTTGAGCAATTACATCAAGAAGCTAACATCTAATGTACACAATGCTGTACACAATGCTGTACACAAGCTATTCATGTGTCATTTTCATATGGCCAACAGCCATTGACAAACACAGCACCCTCTTCATATTGAACTTGCTCATGGACTTCACTTCATCAACTTTGGACACCATGTTCTCACTGTGACTCAGAAAGGAATGAAACTCGCCAGTCTTATACAAATCTGGGCCCAGGATCCATGGGATCAAGCAGATCAGAGACTGTAGACAAAGAGGCATCACACTTAACCAGCTTCTTGACCAGGTTAAATAATTAAAAAAATAAAATAAAAACGTATGTTTTACCTTTACTTATTCCATCCATGGTATGCTTCCTTTCTTTATGACACAATTTCTCACCTATATCATTTTCCTTCTCTTTTAATAACTTCTTTTAACATTTATTACAAGGTAAGCCTATTTGTGACAAAGTCTCTCTACTTTTCTTTGTCTGAGAAAGTATTTCTCCTCATGCTTGAGAAATTATTTCACTAAATAAATTTTAGCTTGGTGTTTTCTTGCCCTTTTTTTTTCTTTAAACATTTTAAGTAATTATTCCACTCATTTTTCTTGCACAGAAGAGATATTTCAGAAAATTTTGATGTAATTCTTATCTTATTCCTCTATAGGCACGTTGCTTCCCTCTTCCCTCTGGATTCTTTCAAGATTTTCTCTTCATTTTTGATTCTCTGAAGTTTAATATGATATGCCTAGATAAAGATTTTTTGGTATTTATCCTACTTGGTGTTATCTGAGATTCTGGATCTGTGGTTTGGTATCTGTCACTAGTTTTGGAAAATTCTCAGCCATTATTATTATCACATCTATTTTTTTCTGTTTCTTTTTCCCATTCCTCTCCCTTTGGTATGTCCATTACACATAAGGCTACAGTTTTCACAATTAGCCCACAGTTCTTGGAAATTCTGTTCATAGTTTTTCTCTTTTCATTTTAGTTTTGGAAGTTTTTATTGACATATCTCCAAACTCATTATTTCCATATAAATGTGTATGGTCTATTGATGACCTCATCAAAGGCATTCATTTATGTTACAATGTTTTTGAAGTCTAGCATTTCTTTCTGTTTCCTTATCAGAATTTACATACCTCTCCTTACATTACTTGTCTGTTTTTGCATGCTTTTTATATTTCCCATTAGAGCCTTTAGCATGTTATATTTAACATATTACTTTTCCATTAGAGCCCTTAATGAAGTGATTTCAAATTCCCAATTTGAAGTTTTCAAAATCTATGCCATATCTAATGCTTGCTCTGTTTCTTCAGATTTTATTTTTTGCCCTTCTGGAAAACCTTGCTAATTTTTGTTGAAAACTGTACATGATGTATCAGGCCAAAAGAACATGAGGTTTTATGATTGTCTGGCTAGAAGTTAGACCATTACTGCTTGTTGAGGCTGTGTTTTCAGAGGCTAAAATTGGCTGTGGTGCTCTTGTTCCATGTCACCCCTGTTTTATCTGGTTATCCATAGATGCTTTTTTTTTTTTTTTAACTTTACAATATTGTATTGGTTTTGCCATAGATGCTTTTTTAAAACCATTTAAGTCTTGCAGGGTTTCATTGTTGTTGTTGTTTAGTAGTAATCCCCATTTATTGTTCAAGAGAGTTATTGATGTGGTGGTAGAGAGGTTGTACAGGCAATATATATAATGTCCTATGATTAGGTCACAGTCTTTCAGTGAGCTGTTTAGCTGGCTATTCCTTTCTCCCAGATGGGTTAAGTTTTGATAAAATCCCAATAGGTTACATTCTGGTGTGATAATATAATAGATTTGAGGTTAGGTCTTATTAAAGAGAACAGAGAGCTCTGATGTTATTTCAAGAGTTTCTTCTTTTTCCCTTTCCCTACTAGAAATAAGAGAGGAATTTTCTCATATCTTCACATTAAGACTCCAGTAGAAGACCTCTGGAATACTCACAAAATAAGAACCTTTCTCTCCTAAAACAGAGCCTCTAGAATGTTTAACTCTCAAATTAATTTCCTCAAAGCTTTTACTAAATTTTGATTAGCTTTATGGGAGGCAAGAAAACTGATTGTATTAAAATTGTTTTTCAACTATTTACATAGATTTATCATCAAACTTTTATATCATAATTTACATAAATCCATAACTATTTAGTTATTTCATACGTGATGAGTTATTTCATATTCATATTATTTATTTCTATTCACAAAAGAGGCACATTTCTATATTCTTCAGGATAATCATACCAACTGTACAGAATGACTTTAAAAAAAATACTGGAAGTTGTTTGCATGTGAGGTTACATTTGTGATATTTAATCTGGGCTCAAAAACTCAGATATATGTCACTGTATAAAAGACAAAGAAAATTTTTTAAAAATTAGCAACATCTAGTACAATGTATCTTGTTCTAGAAGACTTTAAATATCTTAATAAAATTATAATTTGTTGATTTATGTCATTGTAAGTAAAATGAAAAATAGCATTTTTCACTTACAACTTTGTTAGGTCTAATGATCAAAACTTTAATTAAGAACAAATTGTTTATCATGATCAAAGAAAACTTTAAAAATGAACAGCAATTCTGCTGAAAGTATAACTCTGTGACAGAGAGATTGTAAATTCAAAACATATATAAAAGTTATTTATATTTTATGTCTTGTATTAAGTTTGGAAAAATTGATACATATTTCTGTTACTTTTAAAACAAATTTTAATATTAATTGAAATGTTAACTAAATACTTAGAAACATATTATTCTCATAAACAATAACCAACAAAATATCAATGATGATATTTAAAATAAGCATTCAATAAAACAAGCGAGACAGAGAAAGACATATACTACATGGTATCACTTAAATGTAGAATCTAAAAAAAAACACACACACACACACACAAAACAAAGACTGGAAAATTAGTTGTCAGGGATGGAGGATGGGGGAAATAGGGAAAGATACAAACTTTCAAGCTATAAGATGAATAAGGTCTGAGGATCTCATCTAAATATGGTGACTATAGTTGATAACACTGCATAAAATAACTGAAATTTGCTAGTAAAGTCATAAAGTAGAACTTAAATGTTCTCAGCAAAAAAAAAAAAAGTGAAATTTTTATTAACTAGATTTGGGGACTTCTTTCACAGTGTATACATAAATCACTACAATGTATGTTACAGTTTTATCTGTTAATTACATCTGAATAAAGCTGAAAAATATTAATAAAGAAATAGCATACAAAAGTTATGTGGAATAAAATAAAGTTGAATCTACACAAAAAGGATTAAAATTGATCTAAAATACTTTGGTTTTCATATGATAATTGGGTCAGATATGACACAACAAATAAAACAACAAGAATGACAGTGCTTTAGATTCATACAGAAACATGAATCTGAGTAAGGGAAAATGTGCTTAGGTTGGTGGATAGCTTGGTTAGTATCTAAGAGTAGCTATATAAAATAATTATTTTTCATTTGTTATAATGTAATCTTTCCACTTTCAGCACAAGTACCTATACTGTGGTTACAAATAGAAATCTAAGAACTTAGCCTAAGCCATCATGTGTCATGCAAATTATCCATTATAATTCCAACCCTAACAGGGATAAGAACTTTTCTGAAGCTGTTTTATGAGGCCTATTTCTAATGACAAAGAGAAGCAAATAAAAATTCCCCAGCATTATCAGATTCTGGAATAAACTTTTCTTACTACCCAGGAAGGATTATGGATCTGAGGCCAAAATCGAGGTAGTACATGGTTTCTGATTCCCAAACCTAATTTCATGTAGCTTTAAAGAGCAATTTTGCTCATTTTCCTAATTGACTAAGTCATTCAGTTCAGTTCAGTCGCCCAGTCGTATCCGACTCTTTGCGACCCCATGAATTGCAGCACGCCAGGCCTCCCTGTCCATCACCAACTCCCGGAGTTCTCTCAGACTCACATCCATCCGGCCATCTCATCCTCTGTCGTCCCCTTCTCCTCCTGCCCCCAATCCCTCCCGGCATCAGAGTCTTTTCCAATGAGTCAAAGTTGGCAAAGTAATGTTCTGCTTTTGAATATGCTATCTAGATTGCTTTCCTACCAAGGAGTAAGCGTCTTTTAATTTCATGGCTGCACTCACCATCTGCAGTGATTTTGGAGCCCCTCAAAATAAAGTCTGACAATGTTTCCACTGTTTCCCCATCTATTTCCCATGAAGTGATGGGACCAGATGCCATGATCTTTGTTTTCTGAATGTTGAGCTTTCAGCCAACTTGTTCACTCTCCTCTTTCACTTTCATCAAGAGGCTTTTTAGTTCCTTGTCACTTTCTGCCATAAGGGTGGTGTCATCTGCATATCTGGGGTTATTGATATTTCTCCCAGCAATCTTGATTCCAGCTTGTGCTTCTTCCAGCCCAGCGTTTCTCATGATGTACTCTGCATATAAGTTAAATAAGCAGGGTGACAATATACAGCCTTGATGAACTCCTTTTCCTATTTGGAACCAGTTTGTTGTTCCATGTCCAGTTCTAACTGTTGCTTCCTGACCTGCATATAGGTTTCTCAAGAGGCAGGTCAGGTGGTCTGGTATACCCATCTCTTTCAGAATTTTCCACAGTTTATTGTGATCCACACAAAGGCTTTGGAATAGTCAATAAAGCAGAAATAGATATGTTTCTGGAACTCTCTTGCTTTTTTGATGATCCAGCAATTTGATCTCTGGTTCCTCTGCCTTTTCTAATACCAGCTTGAACATCTGGAAGTTCACGGTTCATGTATTGCTGAAGCCTGGCTTGGAGAATTTTGAGCATTACTTTACTAGTGTGTGAGATGAGTGCAATTGTGTTGTAGTTTGAGTATTGTTTGGCATTTCCTTTCATTGGGATTGAAATGAAAACTGACCTTTTCCAGTCCTGTGGCCACTGCTGAGTTTTCCACATTTGCTGGCATATTGAGTGCAGCACTTTCACAGCATCATCTTTCAGGATTTGAAATAGCTCAACTGGAATTCCATCACCTCCACTAGCTTTGTTTGTAGTGATGCTTTCTAAGGCCCAATTGACTTCACATTCCAGGATGTCTGGCTCTACGTGAGTGATCACACCATTGTGATTATCTTCGTCGTGAAGATCGTTTCTGTAACCTGGAGTTAAGCTGTTCATTAAAATGTTTTTTGATCATGTCTATATACTATTTTCTACTATTTACACCCTAAATGGCTTACTCAAGTCTGTATCCTTATGCTTCACACAACTGTTATAGAGTAGGTGTCCAATAGAGGCTTGTTAATTTTGCTTCATAAAGATCTTTTAAGAAAATAAATCTCTCACTGCCATATGATTTAGACTGACTAAATTGGTAATTTTACTCTTACTTAACATGTTTTTAAAATGTGCTTCAATTTTCTACCACCTCTTGAGAATGCAAAGCTTGAGTGTAAATTCACAGTGCAGACAGTAAAAAGCACAGCTGGTAAACCACAGGGCAAATTTGCAAACCCTTTTGTTGCCTGATTTAGTTCCGTTAATTACTGTTTATTTTGAATAATTATGCTATAGTCTGTAGTTTAAAAAACATTTTTGTCTGAACAAACTGATAGAAATATTTATCAATGTCTTTAGCTAATGCTTTAATTTCCCCTGGATAATCACTGTGGAATGTGAAATTTATACACTGGTCTCCATAATAGGAGTTGATATATGCTTAGCCTTCTCTTTAATTTTTTTTTTTTTTTTTTTTGCCTTATCTTGGTTTTGATGAAACAATGAATGTTAGTGGTAAACCTGGGAATTCTGATTACCATCTGTCTGATCCACCTGCTAAGGCCTTATTTCAACTGATGCTGAGGTGCTATTGAACAAAGGCTTTGCTTCTAACATAAAAATAAATCTAAAAAATTCTAGTTATAATAAGTTCAAATAACTTGCCTTTGCCAAGTTTATTTCCCCCTAAACACAAAGATTTAAAGAATAAAATCTAAGGGAAAATATTATGGTCTCTAAAACCTTCCACTCTTCTTAGAATTTTATTTACACAATACTTATTGCTCCAAGGTACATTTCTTTCCCAGTGTTAATTAACAATGAATTAAAAGATGAATGCTTTCTTGTTAGTGACTGTAGTAGGAATAGGAAAACACCTCAATATTCAACCTTTCATTCTTATTAGATAACTTCCCACCTCTTCCCAATCTATTATCTTCTTCTTAATATGGTTCAAGATGTAGGGAGGATTGACTAGCATATGTGCTTGCCAAAATCATCCTCTCCATCCTTTTAAACCCTGATTCATTTTTATAATTGCACCTTTCCTAACTTTAATCAAATTACAGTTGTGCTTTAGTTATTTAATAATATATCTATGGAAGAATACAAGTCTCTTAAGAAACTTGTGGTCATAACAAAGTGTGTCTCAGATTTGGGGTACTTTCTGAGTAATATTAAGCTAATGGAAATTTTAAAGTAATATCAGAAGTAATGTGACAATAAAGAGAGCAATTAATGTTTATTTTCTCCTTACTTCCCCTAATTTGATGCCTCATTCCCCATCATAACATGTTGGTGTTAAGAGACTGTCTCTGGTTCTGAATGAAGAACTGATGTGGAGAGAATTGACTTTGGGTCAGGAATTGACCACTGCACATTTGAGCAGTCAGGGTCCCAAGACAATCTGTGATGTGTTTTATTAATAGAAAAAGAGAAGCAAACAGGGTCAACAATTTTCATTTATTTGGGGCCAATTGTCTTTGAGAATGAAAAGTATGAATTATTTTTCCCTGTATGTGTGTGTTAGTTGTTGAGTCGTGTCTGATTCTTTGCTACCCCATTGACTGTTGCCCACCAAGCTACTCTGTCCATGGAATTCCCAGGCAAGAATACTGGAGCGGGTAGCCATAGGCACATACAAAAACTTTTTCAGAGATTCAGATATCAGTGACACCATAGATTGGATTATTTGGTGGTTAAAATTCAAAGAGATATAAACCAAAGTCAGGAAACCAGCAGATTTATTTAAGGTTAAAATTTGGAAATACTCCAAGGGAATAAACATTAAAAAAATATGTTATATTTATGCACTAGAATACTAGTGAGTTATTTAAGAAAGATGAATCTCAAAAAAATTTCTGAGCACAAGTAGCTAGTTACAAAGAGTATGTGCTTTATAATCCTATTCATATGATGTCCTATGACAGGCCAAAGTAATCCACAGAGATAAAAATTATATGTCTTGATCTGATCAAAAGGTTTGATGGGTATTTGACTGCAAAGAGTTATAATGAAACTTTCTGGATGAGGGAAACTGAATCTAATTAAGATGAGATCATGTTTTCACACATGTATACGTCGGTCAAAATTGGACAAACTATGTTTCTCTATTGGAGAAGGCAGTGGCACCCCACTCCAGTACTCTTGCCTGGAAAATCCCATGGACGGAGGAGCCTGGTAGGCTGAAGTCCATGGGGTCGCTAAGAGTCGGATACGACTGAGCAACTTCACTTTCACTTTTCACTTCCATGCATTGGAGAAGGAAATGGCAACCCACTCCAGTGTTCTTGCCTGGAGAATCCCAGGGATGTGGGAGACTGGTGGGCTGTCTATGGGGTTGCACAGAGTCGGACATGACTGAAGTGACTTAGCATAGCATGTTTCTCTGTGTGCATTTTGTAGTACTGAAAATACATCTCAAAATGAATTAGAAGAAAGTAGATAATCAGACTTGAAGAACTGAAAGCTCCAGGTAACAATGTCAAGGGGATGATACATTGGAGTCAGTTTTTCTTACACTGTTTGATATAGGTAAGCACAAGGATGGTAGCACAAGTCTGTACACTAGCATTGGCAGGTGGCCAGGTTATTTATATATTTATCCTTTTATTCAAGATATATTTACTCTTTAGACATAAGAGGCATTAAATATACAATGGTGGGCAATTGTCTCTAACCTTGTAATCTTCTAGTTAATTGAATATTAACCACATAATTGAAAATATGGAACAAAACAACCAGAGAGAGAACTCTCATAACAGTTGTGTGGACAAATGCTGAGCATCAGCTTCTAAATGACAAGTTTTAACACCCTTGTATGTATTAACATGAAACACACTAAAGCATTTCTATACTATTTAACGTTCATCTAACACATTTTGGGTGCCAGCTGACCTAAGTAGATTTTGCAGCTTTGTTCATTCTCTTTGCATGCTGATTGACTAATCCTCATAGATACCTGCTGCTTCATTCAGAATGCACACGTCCTTTAATTAGTCTTCTACCTAGAGCTGCATAATCAATCAATTATTAGGACAGGTATTTTCATAACCTGTGATCATTCATTTAATATTTTGATGGATATTTTCTCAAAGAAAACATTTCATAATATTGATGTTCTGGCTGTTTTGAGTTAAACCTGCTGAATTTAAAAATCATTCAGACCCTAGGTAGAAAAGGAAACCATCCTGTTGTATAAGCCCATCTATAAATAAAATCTAAGTTGAAACTCAATATTTTTCAAAATTTATTCTCCAAGGAAACATGTCTCACATACAGCAAAGCAAGCATTCATGCAAAGTACTGAATTCTGGGGTAACTTGCCAGGCTGTTCTACTGGCAATAGAAAACTGAATGTTTTCATATTCTTTCTTTTCCAAATTCAAATGTATTCAAAATTATCTCAGTAGTTGGCCTATTCTTTGGTATTTTTGAGTGGGAAGATGAGGTTACATTTTTTAAAATAAGGAATTTTGCAAAGCCGATTTCTATTTTATTTACATTGACATTTCTGATTAAGTATTCTAAGTGGATGAATATCACTATGCTTGTTAGGTTGTGAATTTAAATTTTCTTTTCTTTTTTCATTTCAGTTTTATCAATGGATAACTTTTTAATGACAAAGTCACAAGGGGTTATGAGAGTATGAGTGAAAGTGTCAATATAAACATTATTGAACATAACAGTTCATTAGTTATAATGGTCAAATCAGATCACTTAATGATGCCAGAGAAATGTTATTAAATGCATTACATGTTCAAATCCATAAAAGCTATGACTGCGGTTTTTAAAAAGAATGTATCCTTATTGTTAAAAACTGTGCAGTTATTATTAATTCTGTCTTGGAGTGGCTGATTCAAAAAATAAAACCATACTTCTTAGAAAAATGTAGTATTGGTATAAAGAAGACACTTGGGTCTATCTCTCAAGGGCCTTATGTATTCCACTGACAGCAGCCTCCAGAAAGAAAAGCAAAGAGAGATAAAAATGAATTTTAGATGAAGTATTGGGATGATTGATGAATTAAAACTAAGTTGTTTTCAGAACTTATCTGCATTGCTAACTTAATGCAACTTAGCTGCATTGCCATTAAGAAAGAATCTGTGGCCAAATTTAACAGTCAGTCAGTCAGTTCAGTAGCTCGGTTGTGTCCGACCCTTTGCAACACCATGAATCGCAGCACTCCAGGCCTCCCTGTCCATCATCAACTCCTGGAGTTCACTCAAGCTCATGTCCATAGAGTCAGTGATGCCATCTAGCCATCTCATCCTCTGTTGTCCCCTTCTCCTCCTGCCCTCAATATCTCCCAGCATCAGAGTCTTTTCCAATGAGTCAACTCTTCGCATGAGGTGGCCAAAGTATTGGAGTTTCAGCTTCAGCATCATTCCTTCCAAAGAAATCCCAGGACTGATTTCCTTTAGAATGGATTGATTGGATCTCCTTACAGTCCAAGGGACTCTCAAGAGTATTCTCCAACACCACAATTTAAAAGCATCAATTCTTTGGCACTCAGCTTTCTTCACAGTCCAACCCTCACATCCATACATGACCACTGGAAAAAACATAACCTTGACTAGACTAACCTTTATTGACAAAATAATGTCTCTGCTTTTGAATATGCTATCTAGATTGGTCATAACTTTCCTTCCAAGGAGTAAGCATCTTTTAATTTCATGGCTGCAATCCCCATCCGCAGTGATTTTAGAGCCCCCCAAAATAAAGTCTGACACTGTTTTCATTGTTTCCCAATCTATTTCCCATGTACAAAGTATCAAATTTAACAGTACTAAGTATCTCCAGGAAGCAACCATGATGTGACTGGGAAAATGAAAAAGGACCTATAAAGGAGAAAATAAAGTTCTTTATTAATTTAAGGTAAAAAGAAGATCAAGGACAATATCAAACACCTTTGAACAGAAGAGAAAAACTGATAACTGAAAAGGCAAATTCATTTAATATTTTTTAAATTCATTAATTTTGTTATTTTTTCAACAAACTTTGTGTTTGTATAATTGATTATAATTTTGTTACATAAATGTGATTTGGGATGAAATTACTAAAACAAATGTAAGTTCAAAACATTTAAAAAAACAGCCAGTCCAGGTTCGATGCATGAAACAGGGTGCTCAGAGTTGGTGCACTGGTATGACCCAGAGGGATGGAATGGGTAGGGAAGTGGGAGCGGGGTTCAGGATGGGGAACACATGTAAATCCACAGCTGATTCATATCAGTGTATGGCAAAAACCACTACAGTCCATGAAGTCTGCAAAGAGTCAGACAAGACTTAGTGACTCAACAACAGCAGCACAGGTATTGTGATAACATTAAATTATATTCTTATTTGAAATCTTTGTAATAAATACAACTTTGGTGAAATTGCTCATCATTAAATTATGCTTAGACATTGGTACTAATTAATATTAAACATAGAAACTAAAATCAATAAAGCAGGATTAAAGAAGATTTTTTTCCCTAGCATCTTTTGTTTATACATAATAAAACAATATCTATAGAAATATTGATTTCACAAACTTGTGATAATATAGCCTAACAGCCAGGAGACATTCACTTGAAATAGATATTTACTATGCCATTATTGTCATAACCCATAATAGATTATCCATAGGCATTCTAGGATCATATACAGACCATTTGGGAAAAAACTGGAACTTTATTCTAAAACTGGGATACATTATCTCACCAAATTGGCACACAGGAAACAGTTATTTATTTCAATGAAAACAATCACTGTGGGTATCAGTGAGGGTCTAGGGCACATTAAAAACAAGACACTGGGGGAGGTGCTTTGGGAGAATTTTACTTATGTGAGTGATAAAAACAGGCAGAAAAGAAAGGGAAGAAGCATGGAAGGATGGAAGGAAAGAAAATGAGAAAGAAAAAAACAGACTTACTGATTTGGAATTCCTGAATTAAATACAACTTGGGTGCTCAGCTTTCTTCACAGTCCAACTCTCACATCCATACATGAGTACTGGAAAAACCATAGCCTTGACTAGACGGACCTTTGTTACTAAAATAGTTTGTTATTAAAATATATTGAAGAATAACATACTAAAATTTGTTATGGTTTGTCTATACACTTATTTTAGCAAAAACATTGCTCATTTCAGTTCAGTCATTCAGTGGTGTCCGACTCTTTGTGACCCCATGGACTGCAGCACGTCAGGTTTCCCTGTCCATCACCAGCTCCCAGAGTTTACTCAAACTCATGTCCATCAAGTCAGTGATGCAATCCAACCATTTCATCCTCTGTTGTCTCCTTCTCCTCTAGGTTGGTCATAGCTTTTCCTCTGCAGAGCAAGCATATTTTAATTTCATGGCTGCAATCACCATCTGCAGTGATTTGCAAGCCCAAAACAATAAAGTCTCTCACTGTTTCCATTGTTTCCCCATTTATTTGCCATGAAGTGATGGGACCAGATGTCATGATCTTAGTTTTCTGAATGTTGAGTTTTAAGCCAACTTTATTAAGTTCAAATTTTAAGTAATGACTTCAAATATGGTAAAGCCTCTGTTAGATTTTTGTTGCTATTTAGTCACTAAGTCATGTCCAACTTTTTGTGACCCCATGGGCTCTCAAAGAGTAGCCTGTAAGGCTCCTCTATCCATGGGATTTTCCAGCAAGAATACTGAAGTGGGTTGCCGTTTCCTTCTCCAGGGGATCTTTCTGACCCAGGGATCGAATCTGCATCTCCTGCAATGGTGGACAGGTGCTTTACTGCTGACCAGGGAAACCCCTCAATTAGATAATGCCTTTGAAAGACATTAAGTTTTTTTGTTTGTTTGTTTTGTTTATTTGCAGTTTAGCCACCATCTTTCTTTAGAATATAGAATATGGATGGAGGAGCCTGGTGAGTTACAGTCCATGTGGTCGTAAAAGAGTCAAACATGACTTAGCAGCTAAATATTAATAACAATAATGCCAAAATATTTCTCACAATCACCAGAGGAATGTGATAAATGATGTAAACATTCTTCAGTACTATACCTTATTTTTCTAACCAGTTCCCATAGGACAAATGTGTTGATTTTGTTTTTGTGTTTCATGGTTAAGGGGTAATATGTAGTCTTAAAAGAGTGATGCTAAATATACTGCATTAAAAAGAAACATAACTCATATTTCATTATGGTTTCATTAACTTTGAATTCCACTGCTGATTAAGCATACACATTTTCTGTGAACTGGAATTTTTACTACTTACTGGAAATTTGGATTGCAGTATCAACTGAATTGAAATTCAGTGTATTATGCAGCTTTAAGAAAGTAGAGGTCAATGATACTATAAAATCTGTTTAAAATATTGGAAATATTTGTTATACACAAGAATAAAAATTAGTCTGTACAAAATAGCTTACTAGAAATTGACAAATCAAAACAAACAAAAATAGCCTCTCTACAAAACTAAAAATAAGAAAAAAAATACCTTTATTTCTATTTTTTTAAGTTAGGATTTTTATTCTTGCACCCCCAACCCCCAAACACAAAAGCACGCAAAAGAAAAACAGACATAGATTTTCTTAGCAATTTACCTGCATCTCTAAAATGTCAGTAGAACAAACTGGCAGATAGTTAATAATATCAGCAAAGGCAGAGAGAATCATAAATCACATGTGGGATGTACCCCTAATATCAGGGAGATCTCCACTCATCTAGTTCAAGAAACTTTAACAATACCTTTATCAGATGCCCCATTGCTGAACATTTAAATGTTGTCAGTGTTGAATTGTCTTCCTCTTATTGAGTTAACTTTGATTCAAGGAGTGTCTGCATAAAATACTTGCCTTTTAGAAGGAAATGCCTATGTGTTCTCCCCAGTGAATATCAAGTATTTGCTGTATGATATTTTGATTTCAGGAGCATGGTATTACTGATTAAATAAATGTTATAAAATTTCTACTACATGCCATATTTATGCAACATTAAGGAAAATGTATGAAGCCCTATATTTTTACATGAGACAATATCTTAATGATCATTTTGTAGAACACCCTAACACTCCACTCCATACATCTATTTTTATAGAAATTTGTGACATAGACATGTCTAATATCTTTCCTACTGTCATATGTTATATTCCAACTAAACTTGAGAGTATGACTAACCTCCTTATACTAACCAGTATTGATTTCCATTTACAATTCTATTCTAAGGATGATGTTAGAGAAATATTTATTTATCTGCTCTAGTCAGTTATGGAAAATATAGTATTCATTTTCCTAGGGATAATTATTACCACAAAACTAGTTAATGCATATAAAAACACTTTCAAAATGGAAAAATGTCACAAAGATGATTATACTAATATGCTTTATTATGAAATTGTTCTCATAAAAAATATTTAGAGCTGGATGATTATCAACTACCAGGTTAATGTTTTTCTTCTATCATGGTTAAAATTATTTTTATAATATGCCACAGTCTAGAGAAGTTTGTATCACCATAATAAAACTAATAAAAAGTAAGTAATTCAAATTGATGTAGTAACCAGGGAGACTAATATGTATTTTAATAGAGCCTTAGAATATCAGTTATAACACATAAAAGAGGAATTAATCAATCACCATCATCCTTTAGGGAATTTCTGAAGTAAACTGCAGTTCAGTTTCTATGCTCTTTATAAGCAAAAGATAAGTTAAAAAAAAAAAGGAAAACCTCAGCTCACTTACTTTAACTGAACATATCAGAACCTCAAACTTTATTTTAATATTTTATAATCTTAAACCTTATAAAACTTTAACTCTCTAGATAAAAGTTTAATACAGAGGTAGAGGCTGGCTTCTGAAGAAGGTGTTATGGAAAGGTTCCTTAAGAAGGAAGAAGGCTCCAGAATCATGTGTGAATATTTCATGTAACGCAAATCAGTTTCATCAAAAGGCCTCCTTTTGAAGACAGATAGAACATCAAAAAAAATGACTTTCAAACTTTAGATGGATTCTATTACTAATATTAAAGTGATAAAATTAGAAGAATTTTTAATATTTTCACCTCATTCATTTAAATGGTCAATTAAAGGTAGCAATATATTTTCAGTAAAAACTTAAGGCAGTAAATTGATCACTTACAGTACTAATTTTTTTATTTAACATTCTGAAAAGATATGCTTTAAAGTGTCACTCTCAAATAAATGATCCATTAGTCTGCTTTATTCTTTGTTTTCTCTCCCATTTTATTATTTTACAGTTTTAGATACTTTGATTTGTGGTCAGTATAAATGTTGTATCAGAAGACAATAGATAGAATAATTATGGTTTGTCCTGCGACAAATTGAGGGGACAAAAATACCTTCCTTTCTCACTTTGAAGTTTGTTGTGAAGTTAACATGGGATAAGATACTATATATAAAAATACACTGAAAATCATAAAATCACATGTAAATAAACTACTAAAAGTTTACAGACCTTAAAGTAGTGTCATTAGCATGTAATAAATTACAAATGCTTATGTTGATGTCAATGATTATTACACTCCAGCAGATGGTGAGAAAACCAGCAGAGAAGCTGCAGTTCATTTGTGTGATGATTTAGGGGCTCATTTTTATTTCTTTTCACTAGTAATTCAGACCAAGTTCAAGTAGTAATTGCTAAAATAACTCTGAAATATGATAAACTGTGGCCTATGTATTTCAAAATATAGGTAGAGGCACTTTAACAGGGAAAAATGTAACTTTATCAAGAACTAGTATTTCTTCACCTTAGTGACAAAAAGAAATAAATGAATGGAGTTCAGTTACTGATAGGGCAATTGATTTTGTCATTTATCTCTACAGTTGATCCTAATCTGAACTATTTTGACCTTGATTTTCCATAGCTTCTATAAACTGGGTTTTAGTATTCTCCTTCTGGAAGAAAATATTAAAGAAAATATAAAATTAAAAAATGAGTAAGAAAATACTTCCTAAAGTATACTGCTAATCAAACCTTTATTATTAGTACCAAAGATATCACATTCAATAAGACAGGTTAAAGTGGTAACAAACGAATTACTCTTTAAGAGAAAATGGGTTTATCCTAATGAATTGAAAGTGAAGAAGTACACTGTTAGTCACTTAATCATGTCCAACTCTTTGCAAACCCATGAACTGTAGCCCATCAGTCTCCTCTGTCCATGGAATTGTCTAGGCGAGAATACTGGAGGGGGTAGCCATTTTTATCCAGTGTATCTTCCTGACACTGGCATTGAATCTGGGTTTCCTGCATTGCAGGCAGATTCTTTACCATCTGAGCCAACTGGGAAGCCAATTATCCCAATAACGTAAGCCAATTTCAAAACGAAAGTAAATAAAATTATTTTGTAACTGGGTTTATTTTCTCTATGTTTTCCCCCTTTTAGATACCATTCTTAGGTTTCAAAATACTTTTAGCTCACTGCCTTATCAGATAAAGTTGATGCAACAATATTTACCTATTTTTTAATAACCTCCTCATTTATCAAAGAATATGAATTACATCAAAGAGTCTCTTGATGAAAGAAGTGAAAATAGAGAGTGAAAAATCTGGCTTAAAACTCATTCAAAAAGCAAAGATCATGGCATCCAGTCCCATCACTTCATGGTAAATAGATGGGGAAACAATGGAAACAGTGACAGACTTTATTTTCTTGGGGCCCAAAATCACTGTAGATGGTGCCTGCAACCATGAAATTAAAAGACACTTGCTCCTTGGAAGAATATCTGTGACCAATCTAGACAGCATATTAAAAAGCAGAGACATTACTTTGCCAACAGAGGTCCGTCTAATAAAAGCTATGGCTTTTCCAGTAGTAATGTATGGATGTGCGAGTTGGACCACCAAGAAAGCTGAGTGCTGATGAATGGATGCTTTTGAACTGTGGTGTTGGAGAAGACTCAGGAAAGTCCCTTGAACAGCAAGGAGATCCAACCAGTCAATCCTAAAGGAAATGAGTCCTGAATATTCATTGGAAGGACTGATGCTGAAACTCCAATACTTTGGCCACCTGATGGCGAAGAACTGATTCACTGGAAAAGACCCTGATGCTGGGAAAGATTGAAGGTGGGAGGAAAAGGGGATGACAGATAAGGAGATGGTTGGATGGCATCACTAATTTGATGGACATGAGTTTGAGCAAGCTCCAGGAGTTGGTGATGGACAGGGAGGCCTGGCGTGCTGCAGTCCATAGGGTGGCAAAGAGTCGGACATGACTAAGTGACTGAATGAACTGAACTGTCTTTGTCATTTAAAATGCTTAAAGATAAATCTAAAGATAATCACAAAATTAAAACTGAACCTTAAATTGTTTTCTGAAATATACTTCGAATTTAGGTAATAATTCACTAACATTTGTGGTAGGAGGATAATCACATATTATCAGGTTCTGAGTTTCCCAAATGCCTATGTCTTGTCAGACCAATCAGCCTTATTGAAACTCCAGAGAGTATATACTTTATTAAATTCCTGGAAAATGTAATTTTGCAATAGTCCCATGTTTCTTTTTCTAAGATTTTCCTAGAGAAGTAGAGTGATATATGCCAGTAATAAAAGAATTGAAGTCTCTCCCTTAAAAGGAATGAAAACTTGTCTCAGACTCTGAAGAGATCTCATCAATAACTGACTTGAGGACGTCCACTAAGATGTGAGGAGAAACTCAAGTCCAGAAATGGAGCCTAGGGTTTTAAAACTGATCACTGAAAATATCAAGACTGGCCCCCAGCTTCACAGGAGGTACTTTTTCCATTCTACTTTTAAATATTGTTCTGCTTATGCCTGGAAATCTAGAAGCAGCCATAGAAAAAGTAGGATATAGGTAAAAAATCCACATCAGATGAAAATTTACATTTTGAAGTTAAGAATTTAGTTTCTAATATATTTCAATTCATATATTTAGCTCTGTTTTTAAAGTAGTTTGTTGGGAATTTGTTTTGCTAAATTGAAATCACTAAAACATGAGATGCCAACTGTTGCCTAGAGATTAGAAGAATTTCCCTTTTAATAGGTCAAATTTTTGTATTTAATGAATGAATTCCCTATATTATTCAGAAGCAATGAAGGTGTGAAATAATGTATCTCTAAAGAGCACAGCCTTTATAAACTGTATTACATGGAGCAAAATTCATTCCTATATGATTATATATATATATATATATATACACACATACACACACACTATGTGTGTGCTAAGTCACTTCAGTAATGTCCAACTCTGTGTGACCCTATGTACTGTAGCCTATCAGGCTCCTCTGTCCATGGGATTCTCCAGGAAATTATACTGGAATGGGTTGTCATGCTCTTCTCCACGGATTCTTCCTGACCCAGAGGTCAAACCCATGTCCCTGATGCCTCCTGCATTGTCAGGTGGGTTCTTTACCACTCGCACCACCTGGGAAGCCCATATACTATATGTATGCATAGCTACTATATACATGTCAACTACAAATTGACACATGCCACTGGCACTGGCCGTCTACCTCTACAAGGATTAAATTATATACTGCCACAGTTGCTAATATTCAACATTCCTTGAAAATAATTCAAAGTAGAAAGCAAAAATGAGGTACTCTGTCCTCTAGAAAAAAACTGGCAGAACACGTTTTCAGATAGATATTTTCAGGAGCCAATTTTAAGAACTCAATTTTTGTATTACCTCATATCTAGAAAAGCAATAAAATCCTTCATGGTGACAAGGGACTGCTCCTAAAGACTAGCAGAAACCTTCTGAAAAAAGGATGTGCAGGATTGCATGTAATTCTGCTTCAACAAAATCACTTATATACTGACCTTTCCCCTGATTTCTCTGAAACAGTTTCTCAGAACTATCTGAAATGCTGTCTCCTAAGCTATAGTCCTCATTTTCTTCCCAATAAAGCTTAACTCACAACATTCACACTGTACATTTTTTAAAGTTAGCATGTATGGGCTTCCCAAGTGTCACAGTAGTAAAGAATTTGCCTGGCAATTCAGGAGATGCATGAGACTCAGGTTTGATTTCTATGTTAGGGTAATCCCCTAAAACAGCAATGGCAACCCACTTAAGTATTCTTGCCTGGAAAATTCCATGGGCAGAGGAGCTTGGCAGACTATAGTCCATGGGGTTGCAAAGAGTTGGACACAACTGAGCACCACAACCTATCCACCCACTGTGTGTATGTGTATATATATATATTCCTTATTAAGCTAATTTTTGTAATGTGGATATTTGTGCACAGTGAACTAATTTCTAGATTGGAATATAATATTCACTTTCTAAATTTAATAAAAAAATTTGTGATTTTTCTTCTAAAGCTAAACTGGTCAAGTTAAGTTTCTTATTTTTTCTTATGTCTTATATCTATGATAAATGTATTTTTTTGGAATGATTTACTATTGCACAAACATCTCAGATTCTGATCTATTCTTGTTTATTTCCTCCCCCCAACCCCCCCACACTGGTCATATAGGTAGTCTATATAGATACTCTAGTGTACATGTTTAGATGGTTTGGTTGTAAGCTCCATAGAATATAAGCATTTAATTACTACATTATTTATAGTCCCTAACACAGGATAAGTTTTCATTGAATGAATTTATCAAAAAACAGTCAATGTCATATGGTAGTTTTAGTCCAAGTTTTTAAAGGAATCTTCATACAGTTTTCCATAGTAGCTGTATCATTTTTCATTCCCACCAACAAAACAATATGGTTCCCTTTTCTCCATATCCTCTCCAGCATTCATTGTTTGCAGATATTTTAATGATGGCCATTCTGACCAATGTGAGGTGATACCTCATTTTAGTTTGAGTTGCATTTCTCTAATAATGAGTGATGTTGAGCATTTTTCATGTGTTTGTTGGCCACCTGTATGTCTTCCTTGGAGAAACATATATTTAGACTTAGAAAAAAATAGAACAGTGAATGCAACCTAAATTTGTAACTATAAAAGGAAAAAACGAAAGTCAATAATTTCTAGAAAAACAAATGCCTTATAACAAGATAGATAATCAACAGTTGCAGTTTTAGTGCTTAATATGGCAAGATAGAAAAATATGGCTTAGGAAGGCAGATAAACCTGGGTCCAAGTCTAGAATCTGTCACTCTGTACCTCTGGGATCTTAATGTGTGATTTATTTTCTCTGAGAGACATGTTCTTCATTTGTAAAATGGGGACAATCATCTTTACTTTCCAGAGATTGTGTGAGGATTAAATGTAATAATGAATGTAAAACATCTCTCAAAGTCTGCCACTGTGGTCTTCTTGACATTGTTTCCCACATTATTCTATGTGACCCCTTCGCTCATACTCAAGCCCCTACAGTCAAAAGAAACAAGTATTTTCAGTACTTTGCATGTCTTTTTCATTGGTTGTATTCTCTGTCTATAATCTTCCAGTTTGGTGGCTTGATAGACAAATCAAATCTTTTCTTTTCTTTTTTTTTTTTAATTAAGCTTACCCTGCACCAAAAAAAAGATTCAATGTAAGTCACCTCTTTATCTTAGACAAAAGAGAGGAGAGAAAGTACAAAAAGAACAACTTAACTAGAAAATATTCCCTTAAAGAAGTCAGTTGAAGGTTGGATTGAATGAAAGAGAGATTTACTGGGATGAGGCAGTTTTCAGCCAAAAAGTTTAATTAAAAAAATGACTAACCTGGTACAAGAAAGTTTCTCTGCTAATTTGAAAATTAAACATCATTTCTTGTCCTTATGTTTGAGAGGAAATCAGTACTACCTGACTTAAAAGAACTATCATGAAATATTTTATTTTGCCAAATTAAGAGATGTTTCATGGGGATGACAAATTGTCATTTGGAGAATATATTTTCTTTAAACTAGATATTTATTTTTAAGAGTAATCCAACAATGTTTCAAACATTTAAACATGTTGTATCTGGTAACTTTTAGAAATCTGAAGGGGATTTCTTGTTTCTGTTATTTGAGTTTTAACTTTTCAATGAAGTTCAAATTGTTATATTTCTTTATTAATTATTTTTACCACTCTGCTGCTTGCCAAATATCTGTGCACCACTCCCTACTTGTGATTTACCTAACATATGGTAAATACTTCATAAATAGGTCATCAAAATAAGATGGTTTTGTTTTGAGAATACAGTAAGAAAAAAAATCTTTATAGGATGTTTGCTAACAATAAAAAGAATTACTTGCAATTTAGGATTTGTACCTAACAGAATAAGGGTTTAAAAATTAAGATCAAGCATAAAAGGGCTTTTGTTTGTTTGTTTTAGTAGATTCAATCATACATTATTTTGGTCCTGATTACAACGTTTGTTTAACGATTTTGAAGTAATTCAAGTTTTCTTTTGGAAAGATCACCTTAGAAAAAGAACTCTCAGACTTTTAGATGATGGTTAGTAGAATCAAGACTTCATTCTTTCAGCTGTGTATTGAATTTGGGATTGCAATTCAAATGTTGACAAAATGATTTCAAATAAGAATTGCTGTACATAACACTCATAAGAGTTAAGTGTGACTCTTTCATTTTTATACCAACAAAACTTGGTCTCAGAAGGTAATGTGACTTTCCCAAGGTTTCCCAATGAGTGATAATCAAGACTGGAAATAGGCCTTGGAGGCCTGTTCAGTTCAGTTAATCTTGTATGCTGAATATTTAAAAATGGACAGATTGACTATGTTGCCTAGAGGTTCAGAGACATAGTAACATTTCTTTTTAACAATTGTAGTAAAATATCTAATCTTTTTTAATCCTCAAATATGATTATAAATTGAGAATTAAGAGAAGTTTTATTAATTTTCAAAATATTACCAATAATCTCATTAATGGTATGGCCCTGATAGAAGCAGAGGATATTAAACATAGGTGACAAGAATACACAGAAGAACTATATAAATAAAAAAAAAAAAATCTTAATGACCCAGATAACCATGATGGTGTGATTATTCACCTAGAGCCAGACATCTTGGAGTGTGAAGTCAAGTGGGCCTTAGGAAGCATCACTACTAACAAAACTAGTGGAGGTGATTTGAAACAGTTCTATCTGAGCTATCTCAAACCTTAAAAGATTAAACTGTTGAAGTGCTGCACTCAATATGTCAGCCAATTTGGACATCTCAGCAGTGGCCACAGGACTGGGAAAAATCAGTTTTCATTCCAATTCCAAAGAGGGGCAATGCCAAAGAATGTTCAAACTACCACACAGTTGCATTCATTTCACATACTAGCAAGGTAATTCTAAAAATCCTCCGAGCTAGGCTTCAACAGCACGTGAACCAAGAATTTCCAGATGTTCAAGCTGGATTTAGAAAAGGCAGAGGAACCAGAGATCAAATTACCAACATCCATTCGATGATAGGAAAAGCAATAGAACTCCAGAAAAAGAAAACATCTACTTCTGCTTCACTGATTATGCTAAAGCCTTTGACTGTGTGGATCACAATAAACTCTGGAAAATTATTAAACAGATGGGAATACCAGACCAAATTAACTGCCTCCTGAGAAACCTGTATGCAGTTAGAATGGGTTCAATTGACTGGTTCAAAATTGGAAAAGGAGTATGTCAAGGTTATATATTATCACCTGACTTATTTAACTAATATGAGAGTACAGCATGCAAAATGCCAGGCTGGATGAAGCACAAGGTGGGATCAAGATTTCTAGGAGAAATGTCAATAACCTCAACTATGCAGAAGGCACCACCTTTATGGCAGAAAGTGAAGAGGAATTAAACAGCCTCTTGATAAAAGTGAAAGAGGATAGTGAAAAAGCTGGCTTAAAATTCAACATTCAAAAAAATAAGATAATGACATCTAGTCCCATCACTTCATGTCATATACATGAAGAAACATGAAAGACTTTATTTTCTTGGGCTCCAAAATCACTGTGCATGGTGACTGCAGCATGACATTAAAAGACACTTGCTCCTTGGAAGAAAAGCAATGATAAACCTAGACAGCATATAAAAAAGCAGAGACATTGCTTGCTGACAAAGTTCTGTTGAGTCAAAGCTATGGTTTTACCAGTAGTCATGTATGGATGTGAGAGATGGACCATAAAGAAGGCTGAATGATGAAGAATTGATGCTTTTGAAATGTAGTGCTGGAGAAGACTCTTGAGAGTCCCTTGGACTTCAAAGAGATAAAACCATTTAATTCTAAAGAAAATCAACCTGAATATTCATTGGAAGGACTGATGCTGAAGCTGAAGCTCCCAACAATTTGGCCATCTGATGCCAAGAGCCGCCTCATTAGAAAAGATTCTGATACTGGGAAAGAGAGATGACAAGAGGAGAAGGGGATGACAGAGGATGAGATGGTTGGATGGCATCACCAACTCGATGGAGATGAGTTTGAGCAAGATCTGGGAGATGGTGAAGGACAGGGAAGTCTGTAGTACTGTTGTTCATGGGTTTGCAAAGAGTTGGATATAATTGAGTGACTGAACAACAACAATAAATCTCATTAAGTTAGTGTATAGACAGGGATTCGATTTTTTTCATTCAAACTAATCCAAAGATCATGTATTTATACATTTGGAAATTTAAGTGTTGTTTGTTAAAAAAAAAATGTTGCTTACACCTAGGGATGTATCTCAAAACCAGGTATTTGAAAATAATTTTTTATAAAACTAATAAGGAAAGGTATATATACATGTATATATAATTATTTATATTAAATAAATTGACAAATTCACAATAAACTATATGTAATATATAATGATCTTGATTTATATTTTATTGTGAATTTATCTTTTCAATACAAATAATTTAGTTCAACTAATATGTATTTGGGTCCTACTATTACACTGTTTTTGTTTTAATAAATAAAACAGGATGAGGGGGCAGTAAGTTATGAACATGATGGTACTATTCTAGACAGATTGATAAGAAATTTCTCCATAAGATTTCATTTGAACAGAGATCTAAATACAATGAAGGAGTGAGCCTTATCAAAAACTGAGGCAGTTGTGTTGTAAGACAGAGCAAGTTAAATGCCTCTGGGAGGGAGCAAATGTGGAATGTTCTAGGAATATAAACAGACTTCAGAATACCAATCAGGATTGAGCCCTAGGGAAAAGTTTGAAGAGAATAAATAAGTGGGGAAGGAGAGAGTAGGCTACATAGAGCCTTATAGGTCAGAGTGAGGAATTAGAATTTAATTCTGAGTACAATGAGAAGTTGCTGGAGAATGTTGTATAGATGATGTGAGGGAGTTTTTATATAGATTGCAGCTGCCATAAGACATGGAGAAGGCAATGGCACCCCACTCCAGTACTCTTGCCTGGAAAATCCCATGGACAGAGGAGCCTGGTAGGCTGCAGTCCATGCGGTCGCTAAGAGTTGGACACGACTGAGTGACTTCACTTTCACTTTTCACTTTCATGCATTGGAGAAGGAAATGGCAACCCACTCCAGTGTTCTTGCCTGGAGAATCCCAGGGACGGGGGAGCCTGGTGGGCTGCTGTCTATGGGGTCGCACAGAGTTGGACACGACTGAAGCGACTTAGCAGCAGCAGCAGCCATAAGACAAGTGTGTGTATGAAAAGGTGAGTAAGAATTGCAGAAATATACCAATTAGAAAGAAATTGCAGAAGTGCAGGTGAGAGATGATGTATCAGGCTGGAATTGGTAGAAGCATTGAGAGACTGATTGTATTTTAAGACTTTTGCTTTTAGTAAGATGGGGTAGATGGACTCTTTCCAATTCCTCTGGCTAAAATAATATATATATATATATGTGTGTGTGTGTGTGTGTGTGTGTGTGTATATACATACATACATATATGTGTGCGTGTGTGTGTGCGTGTGTGTGTTGCTTTAGTCATGGCTGACTCTGTGAAACCCTATGGACTTAGCTCGCCAAGCTCCTCTGTCCATGGTGTTCTCCATGGAAGAATACTGAAATGGGTTGTCATGCCCTCCAGGGTATCTTCTCCACCCAGGGATTGAACCTGTGTCCGTTAGCTCTCCTGTATTGGCAGGAAGGTTCTTTACCATTAGTGCAACCTGGGAATATATACTTATAATAGATATAAGTAAAAGATACATAGATACAGTATAGATATCTTGGGTTTTTCATTTACTTAGAGAAATAGGGTAGATTTTATATATATATATATATATATATATATATATATGTATTTAACATAGTAAGATAAAATGTATAGAGATGAAGTCATACTGTTTAGGTACTTTGGGACCCACTGGGAATGGCACAGTGGTGATTTCTCCAGGTTTCATTTTCACCTTATATAGCCTAGTTTGAATTATGAAATCAGCAACCTGGAAATACCAATTGAAGAGAAAAAGTGTTTGTTGTTCAGCCATGCCCAACTCTTTGTGACCCTGTGGACTGCAGCCCACCAGAAATCTGCTCTTTAGTCAAATACTACAAAGGGGTGGTCTAAAACAACAGAAAGGTTTAGACAGAAATCTTTTAGATATATACCCTCTATGAATACTTCAGTCAGATACAGAAGGAAACAAACAAACAAACAAATAAAATACAACTTCATTCTCACTTCTACCAGCAAATCCTGAATAGGAAGCATAGACATCCATCCTGGTGATGTATAAGGAGGGCCCACTGTGGAGGCTGCCTGGTGGTTCCCTGGTGGCTCAGAGGGTAGTGTCTGCCTGCAATGCGGGACACCCGAGTTAGCTCCCTGGGTCAAGAAGGTCCCCTGGAGAAGTAAATATCAACTCACTCCAGTATTCTTGCCTGGAGAGTCCGATGGACAGAGGAGCCCCATAGGCTACAGTTCACAGGGTCACAAAGAGTCAGACACCACTGAGTGTCTTTACTTTCTTTCTTTCTACTGTGTTGGGCTCAGAGAAGTTCAACAGGGAAATAATGAGGCAGTACTCCCTGAACTCATCAGAGCAATGTCATAGAGCATGTGCTGAGGCACACAATTTAAATAACATCAGAGAGTGGTGTTTCATCTTCACATGGCAACAACAAGGCCCTCTCCTAAAATCCTCTCTCCAACTGCATCAGTGGAGACCATGTTGGGAGTCTCAATTTCTAGGCATACTAAATGGTTTTCCCTCGTAGCTCATTCAATAAAGAATCTGCCTGCAATTAAGGATGAAAGTGAAGTCACTCAGTCGTGTCTGACTCTTTGCGACCCCATGGGCTGTAGCCTACCAGGCTCCTCAGTCTATGGAATTTTCCAGGAAAGAGTACTGGAGTGGGTTGCCATTTCCTTCTCCAGGGGATCTTCCAAACCCAGGGATTGAACCCGCATCTCCCGCACTACAGACAGACACTTTACTGTCCTAGCCACCAGGGAAGCCCATTCAGGATACCTGAGTTCAATTCCTGGGTCAGGGGAGATCCCCTGGATAAGGAAATGGCAACCCACTCCAGTATTCTTGCCTGGGAAATCCCATGCACAGAGGAGCCTGGCAGGATACAGTCTGTGGGATCGCAAGAGTCAGACAGGACTTAGCGACTAAACCACCAAAGGGTAACAAAACACCTTTCCCCGCTCAGCTAATGTTAGAGAAGAGAAATACTAGTGCATCCAGGGATTTCACCATCACTCATTATCATTAAGGCCACTTCTCCACAGTGTCAGTGGAAGCCAAGTAGGAAGCAGTAATAACGTCTTTCTAGCCCTCCCAGTCAGAGTGATATCAGGAGGGACTTAATGGGGAGCTTGACCTCCCATTTCTCCTATACCCAGTAGTAGCAGAGAGAACCTTTCAGCCTCAACCCACTGAAGCTGAGTAGAGAACTTAGACTTACATATCAACTTGAAAAATAATGAGGCTGTGCCCTTCCTCATGATAAGAGCACTGTCAGAAGACTCTAAAGCACAAGATTTAAATAAGACTTATAGTATTATAACAGGAAATACAAAATGTCTAATTACACTCATTACACGCAAATTAGGAGGATTCAAGTATGATGAAAAAAGCCAACAAAAGACAACACTGGGATGACTCAAGTGTTAAATTATTTCCCAAAGATTTTAAAGCAGCCAACATATATGCATTTCAAGGAGCATTATAAACATGTAGGTGGCTCAGTGGTAAAGAATCCACCTGCAATGCAGGAGGCCCTAGTTTGATCCCTGTGTCAGGAAGATGACCTGGAGGAGGAAAATAGAAACTCACTCCAGTATTCTTACCTGTAAAATCCCATGAACAGAGGAGCCTGGTGGGCTACTGCAGTCCCTGGTGTTGCAAATATTTGGACATTACTGAGCAACTGAGCACACAAGTACTATAGAAATAAAAAATAGAAAGCTTCAACAAATGCATAGAAAATATAATGAAGAGTCAGATGGAAATTATAGAACTAAAACAATACAATAATTAAAATAAAACTCAAATAATGATTTCAATAACAGGATGAAGAGATCAGAGGAAATAAATTTTTAGCTTGATAGATTTATAGAAGTTCTTCAAACTGAACAATGAGGAAAAAGAAGACTGGAAAAAGAAAAAAAAAAAAAAAGAGATAGCCTCAGTGCCATGTGGACTGTAACAAAATATCAATCTCTGTGTAATTAGAGTTGACAAGGATAAAAGAGGGTGAGACTTAAATAATAATGGCTAAAAACTCCCTAAATTTGACAGACAAAACACAACAGAAAATGACAGTACCAAACATAGACTCACAGATTGAATAAGAATGAACCCAGAACAGAATAAAGTACCCCAAAATACATATCATATCATAGTGAAATTTTGAAAACTAAATTTTGGAAACAGAGAAAAAAGGTATTGCCTATAAGACAAAAACTTGAATGACAGTGAATTGCTCATCAAAAATCATGGAGGTCAGAAGGAAGTGGTGAAATATTTTTAAGTACTGAAAGAAAAGAACTGTCAAACTAGAATTCTATATTGATTTTTGACAGGTACTGTTAAAAAGATGAAAAAAAAAAAAAACTAAATGTGGGATAAAATCTTTACTAAGGTTATATGTGCCAAAAGATTCATATCTAGAATATTTAAATAACTTCAAAGCTCAATCATAAAAATACTCAAATGATCCAATTAAAAACCATACAAAGAAATGAAGCAATATTTAGCAAAGAGAATATACAAATGCCAATTACATGAAAATATTTCAACCTTACTGTCCATTAAAGAAATAGAAATTAAGACCATAATGAGATATTGCTAAATAATATTTTTAATTAATATTTCTCTTTTTTAAGTTTTTAAATTATGAAAATATGTTAAGACATTTGCTGGAGATTTGGAAAATACAGAACAAAGTAACATATAGTTCTACTGTATATTGCAATTACTTTTTAAGTAGATAACAAGATTTTTAGTTGGAGTTTCAATATTAAATTCTAAAAAATTAATAGAATGAATATAAAAGTAGAATATAGTAGATCTGAAAAGCACTATGAACCAATTCAACATAATTAACAAGTATTCAGTTTTCATACACTAGCAGGAGGCAAAACCTATTCAAGTTCCCACAGACTATATAAACCAGGAGACACTGGAGCATATCCAGGGACATAAAAAAATTTCATTGTCTAAAGGTATTGAAATCCTGGAGTCTGTTTTCTTATCACTGTGGGACCATGTTAGAAATCAATAAGCAATCCATGTAAATACAAAAGACATCATTAAATACTAGCAAAAAAGAGATATTAAATCTATCCTATATTGCAGTTTGGAATGCATAATGGTACACAAATTTTAAGAACTGAATAAAATAATAAGCAAATTTAGAAAACCCAATTATTGTATTAAATAACATTTAGTATTGAAAAGAAAATTCAGAAGATTTCCCAAGGTGGCAGGGAAATAGGACAGGGAGACTACTTTATCCCTCACAAATTCATCAAAGAATCATTTGAATGCTGAGCAACTTCCACAAAACAACTTCTGAACACTGGCAGAGGACACCAAGCACCCAGAAAGACAGTCCATTCACTTTGAAAGGAGGTAGGACAAAATATAAAAGACAAAAAGAAGGACAAAAGAGTTAGAGATGGAGATCCATCCTGAGGAGGGTGTCCAGAAGGAGGAGTTTCCACACAGTAGGAAACCTTCTCACAGGCAGGTCCGAGGGGAGCTTTGGAATCTCAGATGGCAACATAACCAGGAGAGGGAAAAAAAAAAAAAATGCAGAATAGATGCCTAACTGCAACTGCCAGTGGAGAAGTATGCCAGACGCTGGCTTCCCCCACCAGCAAGCAGCGGCTGAACATGGAGGTGTGGGCTGCATAATCAGTGCTTAGGGTAAGGACTGGGCCTAAATGTCCTGAGAACAATTTGAGGGAGCAAACAAAAGATAGCAACCCAAACTGTGGGATCCCCAGAAAGGAACAAAAAAGAGAGAAGTTTCCCATGAAAGGCTCTAATGCGCAGCCTGGCCCACTCATAGAACAAAGGATTGAGAGAATAACAAAGGAGAGCTAGCCGGCTGTGTACAGGCCCCTCCCCCACACCAGAAGCACAAGTGCAACAGCCAGAGCCAGAAGGCAATGGGCTGCTACAATCTCGGCCCCAGAGACCAGCATCCTTCACCAAACTGTGAGCAGGTCCCAGTTGCTAACCACATGTTTCTGGCATCCTGAATGGCTGGCATAGGCCAGGAGGGTCGCAGCCTGAGATCAGCTCCCCAGAGCAGACACATGACAAACCTGAGACTGTGCTCTCACAGCGCACCTGGGAAACTGAGAGGACCAGCTGGGGAGGTGATTAAGACTCACAGCCCATCTGGGACAATGTGCTCACCAAGCACCTGGTCCCCTGAGCTGCTCGGACTTGGGCAGGGCACAAAATGCACAAACAACTGAGTATGTGCCCTTGCGGAGTACCCGAGAAACTGAGAGGCTTAGACCTGGGAAGTGCATGAAATGCAGGGCCTGCTTTGGACAGTACCACTGCAGAGAAACCTTAGGCCTGAGCAGTATAGACCCAGGAAGCACACACTGCCTTGAGCTGGGGCAAACCCAGTGTGATCCATACACTGTGAGCACTCCCCACACAAGTCAGCAATATTCGTTTGCAGTGTCCCTCCCTCCCCACAACACAACTGAACAAGTAAGCCTAAATAAGTGACCACTTTTGGCCCCTTGTGTCAGAGCAAAAATTAGACACTGAAGAGACTTACAAACAGAGGAAGTCAAAATAAAGAAGAGGGAACTGCTCCGGAAGTGACAGGTGAAAATAGATTACAACTCTGTAGTTGCTGCTGCTGCTGCTAAGACACTTCAGTCATGTCCGACTCTGTGCCACCCCATAGACGGCAGCCCACCAGGCTCCCCCGTCCCTGGGATTCTCCAGGCAAGAACACTGGAGTGGGTTGCCATTTCCTTCTCCAATGCAGGAAAGTGAAAAGTAAAAGTGAAGTCGCTCAGTCCTGTCTGACTCTTAGCGGCCCCATGGACTGCAGCCTACCAGGCTCCTCCATCCATGGGATTTTCCAGGCAAGAGTACTGGAGTGGGGTGCCATTGCCTTAACCCTGTAGTTAACCTTGACTAAACATTGGAGGGGCCTATAGACCTTGAGAACAAGCACAATCTGGAACAAGGAGCTATGTGAAATTGAAATGACCCCACACTGCCCACAACAGTTCCAGAGAAATTCCTAGATGTATTTTTACTATTATCACTTTTTAAATGTTTTAAAAAATTAAGTTCTTTATTACTCCTTTAATTTTTATTTGTATAACCTACTATTACCTTGCCAAAAATTACCCTATTTTTAAAGCATATTCATATATATATATATATTATAATTTTGTGATTGATTTTGTTTTGTATGTTCAATATTACAGTTTTAAGAGTCTAATCTCTACTCTAGATTTTTAATCTTTGCTTTTTGGTATTTGTTATCAATTTTGTATCTTTAAGAATCTAGTCTTCAGTATCCATTTTCACTTACGGGTGTGAATACTGGCATGATTGCTCTCTCACCTTTTGACTCTTCTTTTTCTCCCCAAGGGCACATCTATCTCCTCCTTCCCCTTCTCTACTTAATTCTGTGAATTTCTCTGGTTATTCCAGGCTGTAGAGAACACTTAGGGAACTGATTACTGGCTAGATTGGCTTCTCCCCTTCTGACTCCCCTTCTTCTCCTTGTGGTCACCTCTCTCTCCATCCTCCCTCTTCTCTTCTTCATGTAACTCTGTGAACATCTCTGGGTATCCCTCACTGAGGAGAACTGTTTCACCATTAACCTAGATGTTTTATTATGTGTGCTCTGCTGCTGCTGCTAAGTCGCGTCAGTCATGTCTGACTCTGTGCGACCTCATAGATGGAAGCCCACCAGGCTCCTCTGTCCCTGGGATTCTCCAGGCAAGAACACTGGAGTGGGTTGCCATTTCCTTCCCCAGTGCATGAAAGTGAAAAGTGAAAGTGAAGTCGCTCAGTCATGTTCTACTCTTAGCGGCCCCATGGACTGTAGACTACCAGGCTCCTCTGTCCATGGGATTTCCCAGGGAAGAGTACTGGAGTGGGGTGCCCTAGAGCTGGAGAAGTCTTGAGGCTACTGTAAGAATAAGACTGAAAGCCAGAGGCAGGACTCTTAACTCCCAAACTTGAGAACATAAGAAAACTCATGATTCCAAGGAATATCAATAGACAAGAGCTCACCCAAAATCTTCCATTCCTACATGGAAACAGAACTCCACCCAAAAGCCAGCAAGTTCCAGAGCAAAACATACTATGCTAATTCTCAAGCAAAGCAGGAACACAGCCCTGAGCATTAAAATACAGGCTGCCAAGGCCATGTAAAACCCATAGATACCCCAAAACTCACTACTGAACACTTCACTGCACTTTAGAGAGTAGAGATCAATCTCTACCCATCAGAACACAGAGGCAAGCACGCCTAACTAGGAAACCTTGAAAAACCACTAGTCTGGCACCACAAAGAGCACCACAAATTTCCAGCCTACAAAAAGGCCACCCCAAACACAGCAATCTAAACAAAAGAAAAGGTAGAGAACTATACAGCAGGTAAAGAAACATGATAAATGTCCACCAAACCAAACACAAGAGGAGGAGATAGGGAGTCTGCCTGAAAAAGAATTCAGAATAATGATAGTAAAGATAGTAAAGATGATCCAAAATGAAAGCAAAATGGAGTTACAGATAAATAGACTGGAGAAAAGGATTGAGAAGATGCAAGAAATGTTTAACAAGGATCTAGAAGAAATAAAGAAGAGTCAATGAATAATGAATAATGCAATAACTGAGATCAAAAGCCTTCTGGAGGGAACCAACAGATAGAATAAATGACACATGATAAGTGAAATGGAAGATAGAATGGTGGAAATAAATGATGCAGAGAGGAAAAAGAAAAAAGAATTAAAAGAAATTAGGACAACCTCAGAGACCTCTGGGACAATGTTAAATATCCCAACATTTGAATTATAGGTGTCCTAGAAAAAGAAGACAAAAAGAAAGGGCATGAGAAAATACTTAAAGAGATAATAGTTGAAAACTTCCTTAAAATGGGGAAGAAAATAGCCACGCAAGTCCAAGCAACTCAGAGAGTCCCAAACAGGATAAACTCAAGCTGAAACACCCCAAGACACATATTAATCAAATTAAGAAAGATCAAACACAAAGAGCAAATATTAAAAGCAGCAAGAGAAAGCAAAACATAACACACAAGGAGTTCCCCATAAGGAAAACAGCTGATTTTTCAATAGACACTCTTCAGGCCAGAAGGGAATGGCAGGACATCCTAAATGTGATGAAAGAGAAAAACCTACAACCCAGATTATAATACACAGCAAGGATCTCATTCAATTATAAAGGAGACGTCTAAAGCTTTACCAACAAGCAAAAACTGAGTGAATTCAGCACTGGCAAAGCAGCTCTTCAACAAATGCTAAAGGATCTTCTCTAGGCAGGAAACACAGGAAAGGTTTATAAACTCAAGCCAAAATAACAAAGTAAATGGCAATGGGATAATACATTTCAATAATTACCTTAAATGTAAATGGGTTGAATGCCCCAACCAAAAGACAAAGAGTGGCTGAATGGATACAAAAACAAGACCCCTATATATGCTGTCTACAAGAGACCCACCTCAAACCAAGGAACACAAACAGACTGAAAGTGAAAGGCTGGAAAAAGATATTTCATGCAAATAAAGACCAAGAGAAAGCAAGAATGGCAATACTCACATCAGAAAATATAGACTTTGAAATAAAGGCTGTGAAAAGAGACAAAGAAGGACATTCTCTAATTATCAAAGAATCAATCCAAGAAGTAGATATAACAATTAGAAATATATATGCACCCAACATAGGAGCACCTCAATACATAAGGCACATGCTAACAAGTATGAAAGGGGAAATTAATATTAACCCAATAATAGTGGGAGACTTTAATACCCTACTCACACTTCTGGATAGATCAAGCAAACAGAAAATTAGCAAGGAAACACAAACTTCAAATGATACAATGGACCAGTTCGACCTAATTGATATATATAGGATACTTCACCCCAAAACAATGACTTTCACCTTTTATCTGAAGTGCACATGGAACATTCTCCAGGATAAAACACATTCTGGGCAACAAATGTAGCCTTGGTAAATTCAAAGAAATTGAAATAATTTCAAAAATCTTTTCTGATCACAATATGGCCTGGAAAATCCCAGGGATGGGGGAGCTTGGTGGGCTACCGTCTATGGGGTCGCACAGAGTCAGACACAACTGAAGCAACTTAGCAGCAGCAGCATGGTAAGATTAGATGTCAACTACAGAGGGGGAAAAAACTATTAAAAACAAAAACATATTGAGGTTAAACAACATGCTTCTGAATAACAAATCATGGAAGAAATCAAAATGAAAATCAAAATATGCATAGAAACAAATGAAAATGGAAAAACAATAGCCCAAATCCTATGGGATTAAGTAAAAGCAGTGCTAATGGGAAGGTTCATAGCAATACAAGCTTACCTCAAGAAACAAGAGAAAAATCAAATAAATAATCTAACTTTACACCTAAAGCAACTAGAAAAAGAAGAAATGAAGAATCCCAGGGTTAGTAGAAGGAAGGAAATCTTAAAAATTAGAGCAGAAATAATTGAAAAATAAATAAATGAGCCTACAGCAAACAAAACAAAACAAAACTAAAAGCCGGTTCTTTGAGAAGATAAAATAGCAAAACCATTAGCCACATTCATCAAAGAAAAAAAAAAAAAAAAGAATCAAATCAACCAAATTAGAAATGAAAATAGAGAAATCACAACAAACAACACAGAAATGCAAAGGATCATAAGAGACTACTATCAGGAACTATATGCCAATAAAATGGACAGCTTAAAAGAAATGGATGAATTCTTAGAAAAGTATAACCTTCCAAAACTGAACCAAGAGACATACAAAATCTTAGCAGACCTATAACCAGCATGGAAATGAAAACGGTAATTAAAAAATCTTTCAACAAACCAAAGCCCAGGACTAGATGGCTTCACAGGTGAATTCCGACGACATTTTAAAAAAGAGCCAGCATCTATCCTACTCAAATTCTTCCAGAATTTTGCAAAGGAAGTTAAACACTCAAACTCATTCTGTGAGGCCACCATCACCCTAATATGAAAACCAGGCAAAGATTCCACAAATAAAATAAAAATACAGGCCAATATCACTGATGAACATAGATGCAAAAATTCTCAACAAAATTCTAGCAAACAGAAT
Organism: Bubalus bubalis; assembly: GCF_019923935.1. Lineage (NCBI taxonomy): Eukaryota > Metazoa > Chordata > Mammalia > Artiodactyla > Bovidae > Bubalus > Bubalus bubalis. The sequence continues at coordinate 45,368,387 of NC_059169.1, forward strand.
CCAACAGCATGTTTAAAAAGATCATACATCATGACCAAGTGGGCTTTATCCCAGGGATTCTTCAATATTTGCAAATCGATCAATGTAATACACCACATTAACAAATTGCAAGATAAAAACCATATGATTATCTCAATAGACACAGAGAAAGCCTGTAACAAAATTCAACATCCATTTATGATACAAAGTGTCCAGAAAGTAGGCACAAAAGGAACATACCTCAACATAATAAAAGCCATATATGATAAACCCACAGCAAACATTATCCTGAATGGTAAAAAATCAAAAGCATTTCCCCTAAAGTTAGGAACACGACAAGGGTGCTCACTCTCAGCACTACTATTCAACATTGTTTTGGAAGTTTTAGCCACAGCAATTAGAGATGAAAAAGAAATAAAAGGAATCTAGACTGGAAATGAATAAATAAAACTCTCACTGTTTACAAATGATGTGATCCTCTAAATAGAAAACCCTAAAAACACAAAAAGAAAATTACTGGAGCTAATCAATGAATATAGTAAAGTTGCAGGATATAAAATTAATACACAGAAATTTTTGTATTCTTATACACTAGCAAGGGAAAACAGAAAGAGAAATTAAGGAAACAATTCCATTGACCATTGTGATGAAAAGAATAAAATACTTAGGAATAAATCTACCTAAAGAAATAAAAGATCTATTTATAGAAAACTGTAAAACACTGATGAAAGAAATCAAAGATGACACAAATAGATGGCAAAATATACCATGTTAATGGATCGGAAGAATCAATATAGTGAAAATGAGTATACTACCCAAAGCAATCTACAGACTCAAGGCAATCCCTATCAAGCTACCAACGGTATTTTTCACAGAACTATGACACCTCATGTGAAGAGCTGACTCGTTGGAAAAGATTTTGATGCTGGGAGGGATTGGGGGCCAGAGGAGAAGAGGACGACAGAGGATGAGATGACTGGATGGCATCACCGACTCGATGCACATGAGTTTGAGTGAATTCCAGGAGTTGGTGATGGTCAGGGAGGCCTGGTGTACTGCGATTCATGGGGTCACAAAGAGTTGGACACAACTGAGTGACTGAACTGAACTGAACTGATGACATATAAATTCATAATGTTTATGGAAATACAAAAACCCTTGAATAGCCAAAGCAATCTTGAGAAAGAAGAATGGAACTGGAGAAATCAACCCGCCTGACTTCAGACTATAGTATGAGTATACAAAGTATAAAGTATGAGTATACAAAGCTACAGTCACCCAGACAGTATGGTACTGGCACAAAGACAGACATACAGGTCAGTGGAACAAAATAGAAAGCCCACAGATAAATCCATGCACCTATGGACACCTTATCTTTGACAAAGGAGGCAAAAATATGCAAAGGATAAAAGGCAATCTCTTTAACAAGTTGTGCTGGGAAACTGGTCAACTACCTGTAAAAGGATGAAACTAGAACACTTTCTAACACCATACAAAAAATAAACTCAAAATGGATTAAAGATCTAAATGTAAGACCAGAAACTATAAAATCTTAGAGGAAAACATAAACAAAACACACTCTGACATAAATCACAGAAAGATCCTCTATGGCCCACCTCCCAGAGTAATGGAAATAAAGCTAAAAATAAACAAATGGGACCTAATTAAATTTAAAAGCTTTTGTACAATGAAGGAAACTATAAGCAAGGTGAAAAGACAGCCTTCAGAATGGGAGAAAATAATGTCAAATGGAGCAGCTGATGGAGAATTAATCTCAAAAATATACAAGCAACTCTTGCAGCTCAATTCCAGAAAAATAAATGATCCAATCAAAAAATGGGCCAAAGAACTAAATAGACATTTCTCCAAAGAAGACATACAGATGGCTAACAAATAAATGAAAAGTTGATCAATATCACTCATTGTCAGAGAAATGCAAATTAAAACCACAATGAGGTACCATCTTATACCAGTCAGAATAGCTGCTATCAAGAAGTCTACAAACAATAAATGCTGGAGAGGGTGTGGAGAAAGGGAACCCTCTTACACTGTTGGTGGGAATGCAAACTAGTACAGCCACTATGGAAAACAGTTTGGAGGTTCCTTTTAATCTCTGGGTTTATTAATACATTGATATTTATCATTGAAACATTGATGTTTTGAAGCATGATCATGATCAAATAAAATTTTACTGCATAATTGCTAAAGCAATTAAATATTTTCCAAGTATTTATGATTGAGTTTTTTTTTTTTTTTCCCTGTGTACTCTAACCTACAAACTAGATATGGTCTTAGCTAAAGTGTTAGAAACATTTATTCCTTTAGTATTATAGACCATTTAATTCCATACCAGATTTGATAAAGTTATCACCTCACTTGATTTCCATAAAATGATAGATTCACATCAAAGTTTTTTCCCTTCCTTCACTGAACTTAAGTTTCTCAAGAGCTCCTCTTTGCTAGATTCTCAAAAATGTACCAGCCACCTATTCCTGATTTTCTAAATCTCTCACTTGATTTAGAGTGAGACAGTTTCTAGGCTTCAGTCTCCAAACATTCATAAACAGGTTTTCTTTTAAACAAGACACTTCACTTAGCATTTACCAAGGCATTCTCTTTAAAGACTTACTGATAAAAGTGATTTTCTGTTTGTTTGGTGTATATTTTTAACTCAAATTAATATCACCAGCAAATACTATGCTATTTTAAGGAAATATACCTATACAATCTTTTTTTAGTAAAGACGACTGCAAAATTTTACTCACTTGTAATCCTGTTTCTGACAAGGGAACTTTCTTCACAGTCCTGCTCCTGATATCATAGAATCAGCAATACATAGAAATACAGTTGCCATGACAACTCTTTCACAAACTTAAAGCAAACACATATCATAGTATCTGCTGAGTCCCTGTACAGCAGGCAGATGGAGAGCCTAGGTTTATATCCATCTTTTTTTTTTTCAGATTCTTCTGATCTGAAGAATGCATTTTACAATAGAAAACAGATTTATTGTAATCAAAGTTAAGAGTAGGTTGCTTTCTATATGCAACATTCTTTAGCCTTTTATGTGTGAAAGATTTTGTTCAGTTCAGTTCAGTCATTCAGTCGTGTCCAACTCTTTGCAACCCCATGAATCACAGCACTCCAGGCCTCCTTGTCCATCACGAACTCCCGGAGTTCACCCAAACTCATGTGCACCGAGTCGGTGATGCCATCCAGCCATCTCATCCTCTGTTGTCCCCTTCTCCTCCTGCCCCCAATCCCTCCCAGCAGCAGAGTCTTTTCTTTGACTCATGTAAAGAGTCAACTCTTTACATGAGGTAGCTGAAACTGGAGTTTCAGCTTTAGCATCAACACCCAGGACTGATCTCCTTTAGAATGGACTGGTTGGATCTCCTTGCAGTCCAAGGAACTCTCAAGAGTCTTCTCCAACACCACAGTTCAAAAGCATCAATTCTTCAGTGCTCAGCTTTCTTCACAGTCCAACTCTCACATCCATACATGACTACTGGAAAAACCATAGCCTTGACCAGATGGATCTTTGTTGGCAATGTCAGGCTCCTCTGTCCTCCACTATCTCCTGGAGTTTGCTCAAATTCATGTCCATTGAGTTGGTGATGTTATCCAGTCATCTCACCCTCTGCTGCCCTCTTCTTTTACCGTCAATCTTTCCCAGCATCAGTGCCTTTCCCAATGAGTCAGCTCTTCACATTATGTGGCCAAAGCATTGGAGCTTCAGCATCAGTCCTTCCAATGAATATTTAGGTTTGATTTAGCTTAAGATTGACTTGTTTTATTTCCTTGCAGTCCAGGAAGTTGAGGATGATTAAATATCTAGAAACTCTTATCAAAGGAGAAGTCCACAGGCTTAAATCTACATAGCAACCATAAACTTGATGTGCTTTTCTTGATAACCTCCCCTCCTCTCCCACATAATCTTTTATCTTTAGCTGGAAATGGTATTTAAGGTGAGAGATTGGGCCATTTTAGGGAGTTACTCAGCTTTTCTGGGTCTCTGCCATTGTATAGGAGATATATATAATATTAAACTTCTATTTTTCTCCCGTTAATCAGTCTTTTATTTTAGGGGGTTTCAGACAAAAAGCCTAGAATGTGCAAAAAATTTTATTTTTCCTCCCCTATAATAGTATATCTGAAAAAAACAAAATCAAAAAAGGCACAAGTACCGAATGTTCATTGCAGTACTGTTTAAAATAGCTAGGGCATAGAAGCAACTTAGATGTCCATCATCAGCTGTGGTACATATATACAATGGAATATTATTCAACCATAAAAAGGAATGCATTTGAGTCAGTTCTAACTATGTGGATAAACCCAGAGCCTATTATACAGAGTGAAGTAAGTCTGAAACAGAAAACCAAATATTATGTATTAACACATATACATGGAATATAGAATGATGGTACTGATGAACCTAAACAGATAACCAATGGGATTTTGCTGTATGACTCAGGAAACTCAAGTCAGGGCTCTGTAAAAACCTAGAGGGGTGGGAAGTGGGAGGTAGGTTAAAGAGAAGAAGGAACATATGAATACCTATGGCTGACCCACGATGTATGGCAGAGGCCAACATATAATTGTGAAGTGATTTTCCTTCATTTGAAAATAAATAAGTTAGGGGGGAAAAAAGTATGCCTGTATGTTTGATATTAAGTCAGTATTAGGGCTTAATGACTGAGTTTTACTCAAACAACATTCACTAGTAGTTTGGGAGCAACCTCTATTGAAGTTTAAGTGTAGTTGAGAGAAAGCTGCAAACAAGATTTTCCCCTTATTACTTACTTAGATAAAGAGAGTAAAATTTTTCTTCCAGCACAGGTCAACTCAGAAGGAGAATATTTGAGGATAAAACAAAATAATTAAAATATAATGGTGTGCATTTTAATAAATATCAGCTTACAAAATTACATTTGTAGATTCAGATTTAGAAGTACCAGTAGCAAGCAGTTTCATGAATTCCAGAGGTAGTATCTATGCTTAAAAACAAAAACCTGCAAATGATATGCTCATGGCATTTTATGATCTTAAAGAGAATACTAACTCATGACAATAAAACACCATATGAGCTGTGCATTGCAGGGTTAGTTTTTACCTGGGTTTGATTACTGGGTTGGGAAGATCCCCTGGAGAAAGGAAAGGCTACCCACTCCAGTATTCTGACCTGGAGAATTCCATGGACTATACAGTCCATTGGGTTGCAAAGAGTTGGACATGGCGGAAAGTCTTTCACTTTCAATATTTTGAGTAATTTTTGAAAACTCTATTTTTAAAATGAAAAACACAGCTATTTAATTGTCATGGAGCTGTAAGATTTTTGGTTTTTTAATTGAAGCTATGTATAAGAACAAGGTTGAGCTTCCCTGGTAGCTCAGCTGGTAAAGAATCTGCCCGGCAATGCTGGGGATTCTGGTTCAATTCCTGGGTAAGGAAGATTCTGTGGAGAAGGGATAGGCTACCCACTCCAGTATTCATGGGCTTCCCTGGTAGCCCAGTGAAGAATCTGCCTGCAATGTGGGAGACCTGGGTTTGATCCCTGGGTTGGAAAGATCCTGTGGAGGAGGGCATGGCAACCCACTCCAGTCTTCTTGCCTGGAAAATCCCCATAGACAGAGGAGCCTGGTTGGCTACAGTCCATGGGGTTGAAAAAAGTCAGACACGACTGAGCAACTAAGCACAACACAGCACCTAAGAACAAAGTACTGAAATCTCACTGGGAAATTTTATTAAGCTTATTGCCAGAGAACCATACAATTTTGCATGGTATTTTCCATGTTTCATTTCTACAAAAGTAGAGTCCACTATATTCATTTCTTCAAGTTTCCCTGTCATTGTATTTTCTACTGTATTTTTCTGAAATAAGGTATAATAAAATGTTATCAGATTCTACTAGTTAATATTTAAGCACATTGGTTTCAAAACTTTTTTCCTTTGGTACTGAAAAAACAACTTATGCTACTCATGCTTTCAGACTTTGGAAATCTTGTCTATTTTGCAAGTCATTATAGCAATTACTACTTTCTCCCATCCATTTCTTCTTCACCTTCTTACCCCATTGCCACCACTTGATCATCATAGCATCTATTAGTGTGCTCCATCCTATGCTTAGCACGAGACTTAGGATATATTTACAGATGTTTACGATAAACCTTTAGAGAAACAAACAAAGCTGTACTTTCTAGACTGTGATATTGAAGTTCACATGAGTTAAATTAATTTGCCCAAGTCTATGTTATATGTTAGTGGTATAATCAGGATTCAGTCCCTGTTTGTTCATCTAAATTTTATCATCTTTCTCTTTCTATAAAATATCTTTCTGTTCTTTGAAATTTCATGATATTTTTGGCTCTTCTATTTTCACTTAACTTTTCCATTCTCACTATCTGTCATATTTATGTTTTCAGTAACACATTCTAGGGCTTCCTTGGTGATTCAGCAGTAAAGAATCTACCTGCAATGCAAGACATGCAGGAGACTTGGGTTTAATCCTTGGGCTGGGAAGATCCCAGGGAGGAGGGCATGGCAACCCACTCCATTATTCTTGCTTGGGAAATCCCATGGACTGAGAAGCCTGGAAGTCTACAGTCCATGGAGTCTCAAAGAGTTGGACACAACTGAAGGGACTGAGCATGCACACAACACATTCTAAATGGTTCAGGAAAATATTCTTATTTTTTATTTTTATTTTTTTTCATTGATTAGGGTCATACCTTTTATATGAAATAGTTTACAACCATCTAGAACAACTGAAGAACATATAGCTTCTAGTCAAATGGCCTTCCTATCTGTAAGGAATGTATGCCTTTCTCTCTTAAGAATCAACTACTCAGAGCAGCCAGTTCCTATCTAGCTCAGGGTCCTCATTGATCATCCATTGTCAATTTGCAAAGAGTGCAAAGGACTGCAATCTGTCCATAGCTGATATTCTGGAACAGTATATTTGATGAAATTTATTCTTTAATAGTGTCTTGCTGTTGTGTTGTTCAGTTGCTAGTCATATCTGACTCTTGGCAACCCCATGGACTGAAATAGGCCAGGCTCTTCTGTCCTACACAAGCTCCCAGAGTTTGTTCAGATTCATGTGCATTGAGTTGGTGATTATATCTTTCATCTCATTCTCGGTGGCCCCCTTATCCTTTCACCTTCAACCTTTCCAGATTCACAATCTTCTCCAATGAATTGTCTCATTGCATCAGGTGGCCAAAGCATTGGAGCTTCATCTTCAGTATTAGTACTTTCAATGAATATTCAGGATTGATTTCCTACAGGATTGATTCATTTGCTCTCCTTGCAATCCAAGGAACTATCAAGAGTCTTCTCCAGCCCCACAATTTGAAAGCTTCAATTCTTTGGTAGCTCAGTCTTCTTTATGGTCCAGCTCTCACATCTGCACATGACTACTGGAAAAACCGTGGTTTTGATAATATGGACCTTTGTTGGCCAAGTGATGCTTCTGCTTTCTAAATTATGTCTTAGATCCTGCCTAAAGGAAAGAGAAAAAAAAATTTCGAGACACTTTGGTTATATATGAATTAACTTTTGTCACTAATTTAGAGTAACAAACAGCTTTCAAATATCAATAATTTTCATAAATATTTTTTTCTCATCCAGTGACCTCAGTTCAGTTCAGTTCAGTCGCTCAGTCATGTCTGACTCTTTGCGACCCCGTGAATTGCAGCACGCCAGGCTTCCCTGTCCATCACCAACTCCCGGAGTTCACTGAGACTCACATCCATCGAGTCAGTGATGCTATCCAGCCATCTCATCCTCTGTCGTCCCCTTCTCCTCCTGCCCCCAATCCCTCCCAGCATCAGAGTCTTTTCCAATGAGTCAACTCTTCACATGAGGTGGCCAAAGTACTGGAGTTTCGGCTTTAGCATCATTCCTTCCAAAGAAATCCCAGGGCTGATCTCCTTCAGAATGGACTGGTTGGATCTCCTTGCAGTCCAAGAGACTCTCAAGAGTCTTCTCCAAACCACAGTTCAAAAGCATCAATTCTTCGGCACTCAGCCTTCTTCACAGTCCAACTCTCACATCCATACATTCCCACTGGAAAAACCATAGCCTTGACTAGATGGACCTTTGTTGGCACCTGATGCCTGTTAAAAGTGCTTCTGTGACAGGATGTGGGTTATATTCAGGTCAGCTCCATGTGTCTTCAGGCCCTGGATTCGAAGCTTAAAGAGCACATTCTACTTGAAATATGCTGTACTCCTGTTAGAGGGCAAGAGCTCAGGAGGGCTGGATCATATTTGTAATGCATCTTAAAGCCCCTTGCATAGAACACTTCTGCTTTCACTCTATTGTAAGAAGAAATCTACTGGATAAAACTCAAAACCTAAAATTTCAAGCACTATACTTCACTCCATCTGGTTGGGATATAAAATAGAAAGTCAGTATTTGCTGATTAATAGTAATTTCCACTATGGTCCGCTTTTTTGGTCACATTCCTATCCTCTTTTCCACATATAACACATATTCATCTCTCCCCAAGGAAGACACACTGAAATTCTCATCCCAACAGAGTATCAGGCTCAAAACACAGTATTTCCTGATGGTGTATAGATCAGTCCAGATGTGAGTTATTAGCAATCCCCTCCTTACATACATGCACACATATGAGTGACAGAGAGACAAAATAACTTCAGTAAACACTCACATTCAAACAGGGAGGGAATGGGTAACTAATAGCAATGCTTATTATGACAATCTTAAAATACTGTTAGGCTAATAGTGCAAGTTGTTCCCAACCAAGATGGCAGTGTTCTTTGATTAGGCTCTACTATTGCTCCCAGGAAGTTGCTGTCTTAGCTATGAGTTTTGAAACTCAATCCGACTCTGTAGTGTTCTTGGGCACAGAATTCTTTCTATGTCCCCTGTTTCTTGTTTATAACAAATAGACACCTGCTTCCATGACCTTCCCTGAGTTACAAAGGGCAGATGCAAACAGTTACTAATCAGGAAAGGTAGAAGATGCAGAGACAAGGGAGGAGACCACCTTGGTCACATTAGGAAAAAAAAAAAAAAGTTGAGTCCCTGCACATACCCAGATTCTTATCAGCAGCTCAGACTTTGAACCATTGCTGTAAAACACCTCACCTAATCCCCTTAGGCTGGGACACAGTTTTTGAGGCATGAGCCCACCGCAGGCCCCTTTGCCTGGCAAAGTAATAAAGCTATTCTTTCTACTTCACCCAATATTATATCTCTGTGGTTTAATTCAGCACCATTTCACAGAGACTGAGTTTTCAGCATAATTCATGGATCCTCCTTTGGGACAACCTTCCTATCCCTTTATCAACCTTGACCATCTTTTATGATAGGATTGGGAATTACATATTTCTTTTCACTAGAGTGCTTAGACTACTTCCTGTCCATAAAAACGTAAAAAAAAAAAAAAAAAATTAATGTGTTGAATTATCATAGTCTCCTTTAATTCAGATTCCCTCCGCAAAGGCGGGAAGAAGTAAATAATCTAATCCAATCAGTTCCATTGGATTGTTGAATATAGTTTATACAACAACTATATTGCTATTTATAAATTCAGTGACAAGTACTTTGAGATTATCAGTCATCCCTGGACTTCAACCTTATTCCTTTTAATGGAATTATTTGGCCCAACTAAAAGGATTTGCTGGGGCCATTTGCCCAATCAGGATTCTTAACAAATGTCTTATGATGTCTCAAGACTCAAAGTATATCTGAATTTTATATTTAACTGGTAAAATAGAGGCAATTGTTTCCTTTCATATCAGTTCAAATCCTGAAATTTCTGTATTATTTCCTTCTTTCTTCACAAATTTAACTGTGATAATTTGTTTTTCTGACCTCAACTACTCTTTGCAGTATCTTATCCCAGCAGTCCCCAACCTTTTTGGTACCAAGGACTGGTTTCCGAGTACTGGAGAGAGGGTTGGTTTTATTGGGTTGATTCAAGCACACTACATTTATTGTATCCCCCACTCACCTCCTGTTGTATGGCCTGATTCTTAACAAGTCATTGGCTGGTATGGGGATTGGAGACCCCTGCCTTCATAAATGCAGTTAACAAAACACAAGTCCTTCCAATAACTTTCTTCTAGAAATTTCTTTGGTGAGATCCATACATTCATTAAGTATATTTTCTGCCTCTCAAATATTCTTGGTCAGTAGGTTTACCAAGTGTTTCATCATTATATAACATGGCACTATTCTAATCTCTATAAATGGATTCCTCACTGTCTGCCAAATTAATCCTAAATGAATCCCAACTACTTTGCTATCTTTAGTCATCTGTTGCAGATGACTAAATATAAAAAACTTTTTATATTGTGCACTTTGAAAAATATTCCCTCTTAGGTAACATTAATAGGACTTTGAGAGGGTAGTAACTGTCATGGTAGGATTGCAATATTGTTTTTTGGTATAGTTTTTCCCTTCCTGTTCTGGGAAATGCAGTCACTTCAGACAGCTACAGTACAAAACTAATATATGCATTCATATCTTGTCTGGTTTTGTAACTGCAAAGTTCTGTCCTCAAGAAATGTGGGCTTTGTTGGGAGCCATGAAGGAAAATAAATGAACAACATTTATTTGAACTAATTCTAGAAGTGGTTTATGCTCCATTATTCTCCTTGGGCATTTTTTGACACCAAAGCAGTCACTGTATCTCTGTGCCTTCTTAATTTATCTTTGTTTTTCTAGATTAGCAGTCAGGAATATCATTTGTAAATGAGAAGGAATTTTATTTTTTACATTTTAAAAGTGTATATTTTTATAAAACAGTCAAAACACTATGGTAGTCTTTTTAAATGAAACAAACATCCCACACCATGTGTTTCTTTTTCATCACTTAATCTTTCATATTCACTATTGTATTTGAGAATATTCTTTCAGTACAATCACTCTAAGCTACAAATTTTATTCACATTATGAAGTACTTGATACATGCAAACCAACAGCATGAACTCAATAACTATTGTTATTTAGAACTCTTTTAACCATGAAATTGAAGGGAATCACATGGAGAAGGAAATGGCACCCCTCTCCAGCACTCTTGCCTGGAGAATCCCATGGATGGAGGAGCCTGGTTGGTCGCAGTCCATGGGTTTGCTAAGAGTCAGACGCGACTGAGCGACCTCACTTTCATTTTTCACTTTCATGCACTGGAGAAGGAAACGGCAACCCACTCCAGTGTTCTTGCCTGGAGAATCCCAGGGACGGGGGAGCCTGGAGGGCTGCCATCTATGGGGTCGCACAGAGTCGGACACAACTGAAGTGACTTAGCAGCAGCAGCACACATTTTATAAAAATGATGAATCATAGAAATTTAGTCCAAGTACATGATTTTCCAACAACTCTACATTCTATTTCTACCATATCTCATTTTTTAAAATAGTAGTTTGCTTTCTTTTCAATAACTAACCCTGCAATGCACAGCTCATATGGTGTTTTATTGTCATGAGTTGTGCCCTCTTTCTCTCATACACACACTGTACACATTCACAAAACACACACATACATAAACTCCTCTGAGTTTTTAATGTTAGCAACACTTTTAAAGTCATCATTAAATTTCTAGCAACTGCACAATTCTTAGACTGTATTAGGTGTCTTATAAATTTGGGTTGTTATTTTTACCCATGGAAGAATGGGTGTTCAAAGTGGCTAAGTGACATATTAAATATGATAGTCAACTATTAAAAATAGCTGGGTAAGAATCCAAATATACTAGCTGTCAATTTAGTGTTCCTTTATGTGTAATATACATGAATAACTATAATACATATCATACAAATAAGAACATTGCAAATTATTTCTAAATCCCTAAAACTGAATTTCTGGAAAAAAAAAAAAAAAAGCCTCATCATGTTGAACTTAACTATATGTAGTACTATTTTATTGTTCAAATAGTCCTGTCTAGAAACAATCTATATGACTTACTCAACTTTACATCAGGTAGGGAGGTATTTTTGTTTTTTCTATTTGTTTTAGTTATACATGTATCTCTTATAACATGTTGAAACAATAATAACTTGTTACTATTTTAACTTTCTATGTGTAACTTTCTTTGGTTCTGTCACATATTCATTCATTAGATTGTCTGTTTATTGCTGATCCTGTTGTTTTTTAACAAAGGTGCTCTTTTAACATGAAAATAGCACCCAAAAGGGTATCCTTTTTGCCTCTAACTCCAGGATGTTTCTGCAGTGAGCAGGTCCTTTTTGGGTGATTTCAAGAGGAAGGTCAATGTGATGAGACTTGGCTGAATTTCTCTGCCTTTTCTGAACTTCCAAAACATTTTACCTGATTCAGTGCTTTTGGGACTGATGCTTTATTAGCTTTGGAGCTTTTGCTGAGAGTGCTCTGTCTCTGTTATTTTAACATACTAGACAGTTTATGGCTAGGATGAAGACAATCAAAGAAAGTTTGCATATAAGCATTTAAGCACGCTTAAAAAAAGTCAAAAGAAATCTTAAAATTAGTTTAGGAAGTTCATATATTTATAATGGGTTTTTGATCTGAATTCAAATGGCATCTTTCCAGTTTACCTTTTAACTTATACACATACAGAAATTGACTGTGCAGATGTAGCGTGGGTAACTTTCTCAAGATACATAATTATTTACCCCAGAAGCTACTACTTAAATATGCAAATTATTTTCCAGATGGTCTGTTCAGTAGTAGGAATATTTAAAAATAAATAAAATAAGACTAAACTTCTTTAAAGAGCATGTACTAGAATTCTTAAAGATGAGAAATAAATGAGTACCTATATTGATGCATAAAATAATTCCATCTCACAATCAACTAACAAAGTTAATACTTAAGAGTCATGATATATGTTCTGAATAAGCAAATAGTGTCCTAGGTCCTCATTAAAACATCATACTCATAGATTATATATTTAAACTATCCATGATAATGTCTTTTCCACAACTGTATAAAATTCTGAGCATTGTTTAGGAAAATCAGTCAAAAAACATTGACTATGATTTATGTGAGTGGCATCTTCAAATACTGGAAATATGGAGACTCTGGTGCCACTTGACCTGGTTAATTTTCTGTGGGCCACATAAAATTCATATATATGTAAACATCCAGTGCTATATTAGAATATGTAGCTTTCTTCATGGGGCTGTTGTGAGGTTTGTAAACAAAATATTGTAAGGAATTGGATGATATGAGGAACTTATAAACTATTACCTATTATCTCTGTGATTGTCCTTCAACTAGAGTTTCTCACACTGAAGTATACATATATTTAAGGTCACATGAAGACTCCTTCAAAACCAAATTTTAAACTATATTTAAGGAAATAAATTGCATACCTTCCACTTTTTTTAAACAACCCTTCCTAAAATCTATTATTATAAGAATGCATCTATGTTGGGCAAATTTTCCTTTTTGACTCCTTTTCTCAAGTATTATTCTCATAAGTTTAGAGAAAGAATGAAAAGAAGATAAGAAAGCAGGTAAAAAAGAAGACAGAGAAAGAAAGAAAGAAAGGATGGAAAAAGGGAGCAATGAAAGAAATAAGGAACAAAAGAAAGAAAAGATATTCTTTTTCCCAAACTGAAACTTGTAGTGGACCATTGTGTATTAAAAACACATAGACATTAAATAAAGGATATATTTAAATTGAAGAAGAACCCCTGAATGTGAAAAAAAAAAAAAAAAGTTTACGTAAGGAAAAAAATGACAAAACTACCATTTTAGTCAAAAATTCATGATAAACATTAAATGCCCTAAATTTGCTAGTACAAAGTTAAAAAAAAAAAAGTGTTTAAAGCCTCTATTATTCAGTGTTTTCTAGAGAAACAGAACCAATTACACACACACACACACATTTATTATAAAGAATTGGTTCATGTGATTATGGAAACTGAGAAGTCCCATGATCTGTTCTTTGTAAGCTGGAGACCCAGAAAACATGTCCAAAGACCCGAGAACTGGAAAACCAATGGTGTAGATTCCTGTCTGAGATGTTATGTCCCAGCTCACCATTGAGGCAGAAAAAGAATGCAAATTTATCTGTTTGTTCTATTCAGCCCCTCTTCTTACTGGATAATGCTTACCCACAATGGTGAGATAACTTTATTTTTCTTAGCCCTCCAATTCAAATGGTTGCCCCATCCAGAAAAACCCTCACAAGACTTATAATGTCTAAACTTAGCACCCCATGAAAAAATTCAAGCAATTAATTAAACATTTTGAAACATTTCAATACTGTCTAAAATATTAGGTCACATATCTTTTGAAACTTGTTAAACTTATGAGAAACATTTTTGACTATCAAAATGAAAATAATGTATGAGGCTAATTCCAAAGGGAAAATATGTACTTTTACAATGCTGGCATCTGCTAATCAACTTCCAAACAGTTTATCAAACTCACTATGGCAAAAAGAGAAAATGTAACATATTGCGGAATCTGACTGAGACAAGGTACCATCTATACATTCAGCAAATATTTAACTTTTAGACCTAGATTTTCATTTACTGGCAATATAAAGGGGGCATAGCTTTGCTATACAACACTATGAAAAAGCAATTAAACAAAGTCATATTGTGAGTGTTTCTATGGTGAACTGTCCTGGCTGCTTCAATAAAGTTAATGTCACAAAGAAGAAAAACAAAACAAGAAAGAAATTTTGGAAGAAAGTGGCTCTGGACTTCCCTGGTGGCTCAATGGTAAAGAATCCACTTGCCAATTCAGGAGATGTGGTTGGAACCTCCATCGAGAAGACCCCCTTAAGAAGGAAATGACAACCCACTCCGGTATTCTTGCCTGAGAAATCCAATGGAGAGAGGAACCTAGTGGGCCACAGTTCATGGGGGTCACAAAAGAATCAGACACAACCTAGTAACTAAACAGCAACACAACAACAAAAAATGGTTCTAGGTTAAAAGTTTCCAAATAGAGAAAACAAATGCAATGGTGAACTTGACTGGATCCTAGATTAAAATGATAATAACAGAGTAAAATATATTTAAGGCAGTTAGGGAAATATGAATATAAACTGAAGTGATGTTATGCTGCTGCTGCTGCTAGGTCACTTCAGTCGTGCCTGCCTCTGTGCGACCCCATAGACGGCAGCCCACAAAGCTCCCCCGTCCCTGGGATTCTCCAGGCAAGAACACTGGGGTGAGTTGCCATTTCCTTATCCAATGCATGAAAGTGAAAAGTGGAAGTGAAATCATTCACTCAGGTCCGACTCTTAGCGACCTCATGGACTGCAGCCTACCAGGCTCCTCCGTCCATGGGATTTTCCAGGCAAGAGTACTGGAGTGGAGTGCCATGTGGGGTTTATTTCTAAACACAATTTTTCCCCTCCTCCCATCTTGCTGGGGCTTCTCCTTTGGCTTTGGACATGGGGTATCTTTTATTAGTGGGATCCCACATTCTCCCGTCAATGGTTGTTCAGCAGTGAGTTGTAATTTTGGAGTTATCGCAGAAGAGGAGCACATGCCACCATCTTGGAGTCAAATATAAATCAAACTTCTAGAGCAGGAGAATGAGTGCTCATTATGTTGGTTATCATGTTTAACAGCTATAATGCAAAATATTCTTCAAAAGTCAGAAATTCTTAGACACGTCCAGGTTCTCTATTCCAATGTGTGGCTGGCACCACACTCACCTCATTCCTTAGGAAAGTCTGTGAGTGTCCAGGATTCTCTGGTGGATGCATGGGTTGACAGTGGCCTGCCATGGGGTCTGTGTGTGAGTGTCACCTGTGGGTGCATGGGTTAGCAGTGGACTTCTGGAGGGGCAGGGGCTCTGGGTGGTATAGACCTGGGAATGGCATAAGTCTTATTGGAGGAAGTCACCATTAACCCCACCATAGAACCACCAGAACTTACACAGGACTAGGGAAACAGAATTTTAGAGGGCACAACAAAACTTTGGGCACACCAGGACCCAGGAGAAAGGAGCAGTGACTCCACAAGAGACTGATCCAGACTTGCCCATGAGGGTCCAGAAGGCTCCGCCAAAGGTGTAGGTCACTGGTGGCCTGCTGCAGGGTTGGGGACCCTGAGTACTGCATTACTTGCATAGAACCTTTTGAAGGAGGTCACCATTATTTTCATTACCTCCACCATTGTTTGGCCTCAGGTCAAAAAACAGGGAGGAAACACAGCCTCACCCATCAAAAGAAAATTGGATTAAAGATTTACTGAGCATGGCCCTGCACATCAAAACAAGACCCTGTTTTTCCCTCAGTCAGTCTCTCCCATCAGGTAGCTTCTATAAGCCTCTTATCCTTCTCCACCAGAGGGCAGACAAAATGAAAACCACAATCACAGAAAACTAGCCAATCAGATCACATGGACCACAGTCTTGTCTAACTCAATGAAACTATGAGCTGTGCCGTGTAGGTACACCCAAGATGGATGGGTCATGGTGGAGAGTTCTGACCAAACGTGGTCCACTGGAGAAGGGAATAGCAAACCACTTCAGTATTCTTGCCTTGAGAACCCCATAAACAGAATGAAAAGGTAAAAATATAGGACACTGAAAGATGAACTCCCCAAATCAGTAGGCACCAAATATGCTACTGGAGATCTGTGGAAAAATAACTTCAGAAACAATGAAGAGACAGAGCCAAAGTAAAAACAACACCTAGCAGAAGCAACATGCCGAAGAGGCTGAAGTTGAATAGTTCTATGAAGACCAACAAGACCTTCTAGGACTAACACCTAAAACAGATGTCATTTTCTTTATAGGGGACTGGAATGCAAAAGTAGGAAATCAAGAGATACCTGGAGTAACAGGCAAATGTGGCTTTGGAATACAAAATGAAGCAGGTCAAAGGCAAACAGAGTTTTGCCAAGAGAATGCACTGATCATAGCAAATACCCTCTTCCAACAACACAAGAGAAGACTCTATACATGGACATCACTAGATGGCCAACACTGAAATGAGACTGATTATATTCTTTGCTGCCAAAGATGGAGAAGCTCTAAACAGTCAAGGAAAACAAACAAACAAACAAGACTGGAAGCTGACTATGGCTTCCATCATGAACTCTTTATTGCCAAATTGAGACTTCAATTGAAAAAAGTAGGGAAAACCACTAGATTGTTCAGGTATGACCTAAATCAAATCCGTTATGATTATACAGTGAAAGTAACAAATAGTTTCAAAGGATTAGATCTAATAGAGTGCCTGAAGAACTATGGACAGAGGTTTGGGACATTGTACAGGAGGCTGTGATGGAGACCATCCCCATAAAAAAGAAATTCAAAAAGGCAAAATGGTTGTCTGAAGAGGCCTTACAAATACCTGAGAAAAGAAAAGATGTGAAAGGCAAAGGAAAAAAGTAAAGATATACCCATTTGAATTCAGAGTTCCAAAGAATAGCAAAAAGAGACAGGAAAGACTTCTTCAGCAATCAGTGTAAAGAAATAGAGGAAAACAATAGGATGGGAAAGACTAGGATCTCTTTAAGAAAATTAGATATATCAAGGGAAATTTTCATGCAAAGATGGGCACAATAAAGGACAGAAATTGTATGGACTTAACAGAAGCAGAAGATATTAAGAAGAGGTGGCAAAAATACACAGAAGAACTATACAAAAAAGATCTTCATGACCCAGATAGCCACGATGGTGTGATCACTAACCTAGAGCCAGACATCCTAAAATGTGAAGTCAAGTAGGCCTTACGAAGCATGACTATAAACAAAGTTAGTGGACGTGATAGAATTCCAGTTGAGCTATTTCAAATCCTAAAAGATGATGGTATAAAAGTGTTGCACTCAATCTGCCAGGAAATTTGGCAAACTCAGCAGTGGCCACAGGACTGGAAAATTTTCATTCCAATCTCAAAAAAAGACAATGCCAAAGAATGCTCAAGCTTTCATACAATTGCAGTCACCTCACACGCTAAAAAAGTAATGGTCAAAATTCTCCAAGTCAGGCTTCAACAGTACATGAACTGTGAACTTCCAGATGTTCAAGTTGGATTTAGAAAAGACAGAGGAACCAGAGATCAAATTGCCAACATTTGTTGCATCCTTGGAAAAGCAAGAGAGTTCCAGAAAAATATCTACTTCTGCTTTACTGACTATTCCAAAGACTTTGACCGTGTGGATCACAACAAACTATGGAAAATTCTTAAAGAGATGGGAATACCAGACCACCTGACCTGCCTCCTGAGAAATCTGCATGAAGGTCAAGAAGTAACAGTTAGAACTAGACATGGAACAACAGACTGGTTCCAAATTGGGAAAGGAGTACGTCAAGGCTGTATATTGTCACCCTGCTTATTTAACTTATATGCAGAGCACATCATGAGAAATGCTGGGCTGGATGAAGCCCAGGCTGGAATCAAGGTTTCTTGGGGAAATGTCAACAATCTCAGATATGCAGATGACACCACATTTATGGCAGAAAGCAAAGAAGAACAAAAACACCTCTTGATGAAAGTGAAAGAGGAGAGTGAAAAAGTTGGTTTAAAACTCAACATTCAGAAAACTAAGATCATGGCATCCGGTCCCATCACTTCATGGCAAAAAGATGGGGAAACAATGCAAAAAGTGACAGACTTTCTTTTTTGGGGCTCCAAAATCACTGCAGATGGTGACTACAGTCACGAAATTAGAAGATGCTTGCTCCTTGGAAGAAAAGCTATGACCAATCTGGACAGCATAATAAAAAGCAGAGACATTACTTTGCCAACAAAAGTCCATCTATTCAAAGTTATGTTTTTTTCCAGTAGTCATGTATGGATGTGAGAGTTGGAATATAAAGAAAGCTCAGCGCCAAAGAATGGATGCTTTTGAACTGCAGTGTTGAGGAAGACTTTTGAGAGTCCCTTGGAATGCAAGGAGATCCATCCAGTCTATCCTAAAAGAAATCAGTACTGAATATTCATTGGAAGGACCAATACTGAAGCTGAAACTCCAACACTTTGGCCACCTGATGTGAAGAACTGACTCATTTGAAAAGACCCTGATGCTGGGAAAGATTGAAGGCAAGAGGAGAAGGGGATGACAGAAGATGAGATGGTTGAATGGCATCACCAACCCTATGGACATGAGTTTGAGTAAGCCCCAGGTGTTGGTGATGCACAGGGAAGCCTGGCATGCTGCAGTCCATGGGGTCCTGGAGAGTTGGACATGACTGAGTGACAGAATTGAACTGAACTGATGTTATGGTATGATTTTTAATTTCTAGGTCATGTTCAGTTCAGTTCAGTTCAGTCGCTCAGTCGTGTCTGACTCTTTGTGACCCCATGAATTGCAGCACGCCAGGCCTCCCTGTCCATCACCAACTCCCGGGGTTCACTGAGACTCACATCCATCGAGTCGGTGATGCCATCCAGCCATCTTATCCTCTGTCGACCGCTTCTTCTCCTGCCCCCAATCCCTCCCAGCATCAGAGTCTTTCCAATGAGTCAACTCTTCGCATGAGGTGGCCAAAGTACTGGAGTTTCAGCTTTAGCATCATGCCTTCCAAAGCAATCCCAGGGCTGATCTCCTTCAGAATGGACTAGTTGGATCTCCTTGCAGTCCAAGGGACTCTCAAGAGTCTACTCCAACACCACAGTTCAAAAGCATCAATTCTTTGGTGCTCAGCCTTCTTCACAGTCCAACTCTCACATCCATACATGACCACAGGAAAAACCAAAGCCTTGACTAGCCAGACCTTTGTTGGCAAAGTAAAAAAAACAGAGATACTAAAGCTTTATTCCCAGAGATAAAAAAAGATCCTAAAAGGTTACTCTGAATGATTACACACCAACTAATTGGAAAACCTAGAAATGGATAAATCTTAAAAACATACAACCTACCAAGACTGAATCATGATGAAATATAAAATATGAACAGCAGGAATATTTGCAAGGATATTGAATCAGTAATTAAAAATCTTCCAAACCAACTGCCAGGACCAGTCAGATTTACTGGTAAATTCTACCAAACATTCAAGGAAGAATTAATACCAATTCTTTTCAAGTGCTACCAAAAAACAGAGGAGAAGGAAATATTCCCAATTTATTTTATGTTGCCAGAATTATCTTGATATGAAAATCAGACAAAAAATGCCAAAGGAAAAGAAAACTACATGCCAGTATCTCTGATGAATATGTATGCAATAAAATATTACCAAACAGAATGCAAAAATACATCAAAAGAATAATAGATCATGATCAAGTGGGATTTATTGCAGGGATAGCAGACTGGTTCAACATCTACAAATTTGTCAATGTGATACACCATCTTAACAAATTGAAAAATAAAAATCATGTGATCATCTTAATATAGGTATATAAAAAGCATTGATAAAATTTAAAATCCATTTGGGATAAAAAGCTTTCAACAAAGTTGATATAGAGAAAATATCCTCAAATAAAACAATGTATGACAAACCCACTGCTAACATTATGCTCAATATGAAAAGCTGAAAACCTTTGCTCTAAGATTGATAGCAAGAAAAGAATGGTCAGTCTTGCCACTTCTGTTCAACATAGATGTTAGAATTTCTAGTCAGAGAAATTGGGCAATAAATAGAAACAAAAAAAATCTAAATTTAAAATGGGGAAAAAAAAAAACTGTCACCATTTGTAGATAAGATAATATTATATATAGAAAATCCTTAATACTCCAACAAGAACTGTTACATCTAATAACTCAGTGAAGTTGCATAATACAAAATCAATAGACATAAATATGTTGCAATGACAGATTAAAGAGAAATTAATAAAAATATTTAAAATTGCATCAAAAATAATAAAATATCTAGGAATAAATTTAACCAAAGAAGTGAAAGATCTGTGTATCAAAACTTACAAGACTTAATAAAGAAATTGAAGAAGACAAAATAAATGGAAAGATATTCTGTGCTCATGGATTGGAAGAATCAATATGTTTAAAATGTTCATACTACTCAATCTACAGATTCAATACAATTTCGATAAAAGTTCTATTTTTTTTTCAAAGAAATAGAGTAAATAAACTTAAAAATTACTTGAGGTCACAAAATAGCCAAAACAATTTTGAAAAAGAACAAAGCTGGAAGCATCATATTTGTTGGTTTTAAACTATATTTCAAACTTATAAAAATAGTGTTGTATTGATATAAAAGCAAATAAATTGATCAACAGAACTGAATACAGAGTATTTCTCCCAAAAAAATACATTTATAGTCAATTAACTTATGACATAAAAGCCAAGAATGTGCAATAGATAAAATCTAGTGTATTCAGTAAATATATTGGGAAAACTAGACAACCAAATGCCAAAGAATGAAACTGGACCACTATTTTTTTACCATAGACAAAAATTAACTCAAAATGGACTAAAAAGTTGATCATACAAATTCTGAAAACATAAAAATTCTGGAGAAAAATACAGGAAAGAAGATCCTTGACATTTGTCTTGGGAATGATTTTTTTTGGCTATGATACCAAAGCATAAGTAATGAAAGCAAAAATAAATAAGTGTAGCTACATTATAATGGAAAGATTCTACACAGCAAAGAAAATTATGAATGAAATGAAAGACTACATACTGAGTGAAAGAAACCATTTGCATATCATTTATTGATATGGGGTTCATATTCAAAATATATCAAGATCTTATACAACTCAATAGCAAATATATATATATATATATATATATATATAATTTATTAAAAGGTGGGAAGGAGATATGAATAGACATTTTCCCAAGGAGGACATAGCCAATAGATACATGAAAATATTCTTAACATCATTAATTAGAAGGGAAATACAATTCAAAACTACAGTGAGGTAACACTTCACACCTTTTAGAATAGCTAGTATCAAAAAAACAAGAAATGATAAGTGTTTGTGAAGATATAGAGAAGGGGAATGTCTAGTTAACAATTGAAATATAAATTGGTTGCAACCTCTGTGGAAAAACAGTATGGAGGTTCTTCTAGGATTACAAACAGAACTATCACACAATCCATCAATTATACTTTTGATATTCAGCAAAAGAAAAGAAACACACTAATTTGAAAAGATATATGTTCCCTTATGTTTGTTGCTGCTTTATTTACAGTAGCCAATATATGGATACAATATAAATGTCCATGGATGAATAAATGAATAAAGAAGTGAGATGGAGATGGAGAAAGGAATGGCAGCCCACTCCAGTATTCTTGCTTGGAGAATTCTGTGGACAGAGGAGACTGGTGGGCCATTAGAGTCACAAAGACTTGAACACCACTGAGCAACTAACACACACACACACACACATATACATTTACCCACAAAAAGAATGAAATTGTGCCATTTGCAGCAACATGTATGGATCTTGAGAGCATTAAACTAATTGAAGTAAGTCAGAGAAAGACAAACACAATATGATCTCTCTTATACACGTAATCCAAAAAGATCAGTACTTGCCAGGATGTAAGGAGGATGAGATGGATAGGAAGGCCACAGAGGTTTTTAGCTCAGTGAAACTAATCTGCATGTTACTATAATGGTGTATATCAGATAACCGTGATAGTGTGATCACTCATCTAGAGCCGGATATCTTGGAGTGCAAAGTCATGTGGGCCTTAAGAAGTATGACTACAAACAAAACTAGTGGAAGTGATGAAATTCCAGCTGAGTTACTTCAGATTATAAAAGATGATTCTGTTAAAGTGCTACACTCAATCTGTCAGCAAATTTGGAAAACACAGCAGTGGCTACAGGACTGGAAAAGGTCAGTTTTCATTCCAATACCAAATAAAGGTAATGCCAAAAGAAAGCTCAAATTACCACACAATTGTACTCATTTTACATGCTAGCAAATAAGGCTCAAAATTCTCCAAGCTAGACTTCATCAGTACATGAACAGAGAACTTCCTGGTGTTCAAGCTGAATTTTAAAAATGCAGAGGAATCAGAGATCAAATTGCCAACATCCGTTGGGTCATAGAAAAAGCAAGAGAATTACAGAAAAACATCTACCTCTGCTTCATTGACTACAGTAAAATCTTTGACTGTGTGGATCACAACAAACTGAAAAATTCTTAAACAGATGGGAGTACCTGACCATTTTACCTGCCTCCTGCAAAATCTGTATGCAGATAAAGAAACAACAGCTAGAACTGGACACAGAACAACAGACTGGTTCAAAATTGGGAAAGGAGTACCTCAAGGCTGTATATTGTCACCCTGCTTACTTAAATTATATGCAGAATACTTCATGTAAAATACTGGGCTGGATGAAGCCCAACCTGGAATCAAGATTGCCAAGAGAAATATAAATAACCTCAGATATGCAGATGACACCAACCTTATGGCAGAAAGAGAAGAGGAACAAAAGAATTTCTTGATGAAGGTGAAAGAGGGAAATGAAAAAGCTGGCTTAAAACTAACTCAACATTAAAAAAAAAAAGGAAGATGATGGCATCCCATCTCATCACTTCATTGCAAATACATGAGGAAACAATTACAAACTTCATTTTCTTGGGCTTAAAAACCATTGAATATTGACTACAGCCACAAAATTAAAAGACACTTGCCCCTTGGAAGACAGCTATGACAAACCTAGACAGTGTATTAAAATCAGAGACATTACTTTGCCAACAAATGTCCCTACAGTCAAAGTGATGGCTTTTACATTGCTCACGTATGGATGTGAGAGTTGGACCATAAAGAAGGCTGAGCACTGAAGAATTAATGCTTTTGAAGTGTGGTGCTGGAGAAGACTCTTGAGAGTCCCTTGGACTGAAAGGAAATCAAACCAGTCAATCCTAAAGGAAATCAATTCTGAATATTCATTAGAAGGACTGATGCTGAGGCTGAAGCTCCAATACTTTGGCCACCTGATGCGAAGAGCTTACTAATTAGAAAAGACTCTAATGCTAGGAAAGATTGAAGGAATGAGGAGAATGGGATAACAGAAGATGAGATGGTTGGATGGCATCACTGACTCAATGAACATGAGTTTGAGCATACTCTGGGAGATGGTGAAGGACATGGAAGCCTGGTGCGCTGCAGTCCATGGGATCACAAAGAGCTGGACATGACTTAGCTACTGAACAAAAAGAGTCCAGATATTAAAGGTACAGCTCCTGCTTCTCCCAGGTAGTCTCAGGATAGAGAGAAACAATCAAGTTAGCTAAAAATGAGAACACAGGTAAGTGTGATAAATCTCATCCATGGTTCTACACACTGAGAAAAATGCTCAAACTCTACTTTAAGGACAAATAGACTAGGAGGATCATTAAAAAGGGAGTTTGATTCTTTCAGTCTTGAAGGACTAGTGTAAAAACAGTAAAGTAGAGGAAGAAGAAGATTTAAAAAATATATGATATTTCTTTAAGCCACCTCACCTAGTGAATCACTCTGCAGAAGTTGTAACATTTTGCATACTGGTGGAAAGACAGTTATTTGCCTTAAACTTCAGTTTAACTACTGATGCTGCTGAAAAATAATTTTCCTTCAAAGAGATATTTCTCTATTTAAACTTTACTGCTCAATCGTGTACGACTTTTTGCGACCCCATGAACTGCAGCACACCAGGCCTCCCTGTCCATCACCAACTCCCAGGTTCACCCAGACTCCTGTCCATCGAGTTGGTGATGCCATCCAGCCATCTCATCCTCTGTCATGCCCTTCTCTTCCCTCCCCCAATCCTTCCCAGCATCAGTGTCTTTTCAAATGAGTCAGCTCTTCGCATCGGGTGGCCAAAGTATTGGAGTTTCAGCTTCAACATCAGTCCTTCCAATGAACATGCAGGACTGATTTCCTTTAGGATGGATTAGTTGGATCTCTTTGCAGTCCAAGGGACTCTGAAGAGTCTTCTCCAACACCACAGTTCAACAGCATCAATTCTTCGGCACTCAGCTTTCTTTATAGTCCAACTCTCACATCCATACATGACCACTGAAGATACCATAGCCTTGACTAGACAGACCTTTGTTGGCAAAGTAATGTCTCTGGCTTTCAATATGCTATCTAGGTTGGTCGGTTCTGTATACTAAATGCCTGAGTTTGGACCTTCCTTAAACTTCAATGGCTTCCTCAATTCTTCAAAACTCTTTCTCCAATGTTCTGGATACTATATGTTCCTTTCGTTCCTTTCTCTAACCTTACTCCATTGTTTCCTTTTGGTTTTTCAACACGTTCCTTTCCTACTGGTTCTCTTCTATCTACATTTAGACACCTCATGTTTCTTCTGTCTCAAAACACTAAAACAAATAACCTTCCTACATTTGATATTTCTTTCTGTCTAGCCTTCAGAGAATTTTTTCATGACTTAAGTTAAGCAGGAGCTGTCCATTCTCAAGTATCATTTCTTGGAATCGAACTTCGAGTCATGGCATTCCATTGATAAATTGCCTTTAATTTATTAATTACATAAAGTATTCTAATGAATATTTCATATTCAAGTGTTTATTCAGCTACTGAAGCATTTAACTGGCAGTTATCTTTTATCTGTGTTTTTTTTTTTTTTTAATTCTCTCATCCATTTGCTTGCTTTAGTGGTACCAGTCTCTTCTGTTTCTCTCCTATCATTCTGACTTCAATGCTTTCTCATCTTTTTTATTATTGGTGACACCAAAGTCCTTCCATTTTTTCACTTTACAGTATATCCTGTTAGAAATTGACCACATTCTAAGCATTCATTTCAACTCCTATGCACTACCAAGTCTTAAGCATCTATTTTTCTCTTCAAACCTCCCTTTAAATTATCAAAACTTTTATTCTGGATTACCTATATGTACCTTCAGTTCCACAATTCAACAAGTGAACTAAGTGTTTTCTAGTCTGCTTCTTTTCCTTGCTTCCAATCTCATGAAATGGCACAGTCATCCCACAAATTGCTGCTGCTGCTGCTAAGTCGCTTCAGTCATGTCCAACTCTGTGTGGCCCCATAGATGGCAGCCCACCAGGCTCCTCTGTGCCTGGGACTCTCCAGGCAAGAATACTGGAGTGGGTTGTCATTTCCTTTTCCAATGCATGCATGCATGCTAAGTTGCTTCAGTTGTGTCTGACTCTGTGCGACCCCATGGACAGCAGCCCACAAGGCTCCTCCATCCACAGGATTCTCCAGGCAAGAATACTGGAGTGGGTTGCCATTCCCTTCTCCACGTTCCACAGATTACCTCAGCTCAAACTTCAGAATCACTTGAAAGTTCTCTGTCACTCTCTAAAATATTACACTAATCCCCACAGAATTCACCACTTCATCCTCTGAGATGAAGTCTTCATTATTTTTGGCTTGTACTGCTGAAGTGACTAATTAATTAGCCTTGAGAAATAGGACAGCATGATGGGTAAAGGAGCAGTCTCTACATCCCCACTGTCTGAATTCAATTCTTGCTGCTTCCACTTTACAACTGTGTGACATTTATAACCATTCCTCAACCTCTGAATTTATAAAGTGAGGATAGTCATAACATCTATATTTAGGGATTATTGTAGTAACCATGTTAACATGTGAAACTCCTGTCTGATATAAAGTAAATGTTGTGTCAGGGTTAGTTGCTATCTTAGCTCTCAGTGAAATGTTTCACTCATAGCTTTCAAGACAAATATTAAACTTTTTAAAAATTTTGCACATAGATCATTTTATGATTTACCCTATGTTTATTTCTGTTATTTCTTGCCCCTCCCCAGAAAACATTTTGAGATTCAGCCACAACATTATACTTAAGCCTTCCATAATATTGTTTTTCTATTTTCATAGTTTCAATCCTGTTTATGTTAATTTTTTTCAACCTTAGGATTTAGTAGTCATAGGTGTGTTTGTGTGTATATATATATATATGCCTGTGTGAGTGTGTGTGCTATCATAGATAGCTAGGTTAATTTCAGAATACTATAAGAGAGTTTTCTGGGGTGAAGTGGTGTTTCATTTTTAGAAGTCAAAGTAGAATCACTACCGACCTGAATTTTTGAGGATGTTCTTTTTTTTTTTTTTAATTTTATTTTATTTTTAAACTTTACAAAATTTTATTAGTTTTGCCAAATATCAAAATGAATCCGCCACAGGTATACATGTGTTCCCCATCCTGAACCCTCCTCCCTCGTCCCTCCCCATACCATCCCTCTGGGTCATCCCAGTGCATTAGCCCCAAGCATCCAGTATCATTCATCAAACCTGGACTGGCAACTCATTTCATATACGATATTTTACATGTTTCAATGCCATTCTCCCAAATCTTTCCACCCTCTCCCTCTCCCACAGAGTCCATAAGACTGTTCTATACTCAGTGTCTCTTTTGCTGTCTCGAGGATGTTCTTTTTTATATAAAGGTCAATGCACTTTCTTAGAAAAGTTTTGAGTTCTAAAACTGATATCTTCATCAAAACATGTAAGTATTCATTTAACATTTCTGTACCTTATTTTTATTCATCTCTAAAATTAAAGTATTTAATATTTAAGGATATATTGAACAGGGATGACACAACAGTGCCATGTATATGAGAAAGTGTTTCTTTAAGGAATGCAAATACATTCAAGAATGTTATGGTAATACTGTATTTCAATTCTATAATATGTACGTGTGTGTGTGTGTGTGTGTATAACCTACTACTCCCACTTCCATAATAAATTCTGATCATGTTTGTGAATCCCTTATTAGTATATATTACTTTAAACTGAAGTTTTAAAAATACTTTTTAGTTTGCCTTTTTCAGAAGTAATTCAGTACTCATTATAATACTGTATGTATTGCTTTAAAACTGTTTAAAATACTGTGAGAGAAGAATAAATACTTCTAGAAACCTATTCCAACTAAAGAAAAAAATAAAGTAACATACCATGTTTACCAGCAAATCTTTTTGCCATGAAAGCAAATGTGTTTTGACTGTTTGTTTTTTTTTAGCCCTCCTATATATTTAGCTCTGCAAGCTAACTGAAAATTCATAAATTACTAACATTATCATTATGCATACTACATTTTTGTTCAATTTCACAATGCTTTAAGCACATTGATATTTATAAAAGTTCCATAGCAATTGGAGTAACATTTTTAATCTTAGAGACTCTCATTATAAATGCATGAATGATGGTATAAACAGCATAAAAAACTCCCTGACTTTATTTTGCATTTCCTTATCTCTTTCACTAGTTTTCAATTTGACAGATTCAGTGATGATTTTCTTCACTGTCACACTCAAAATATAACATTTATGTATTTTTCCTCTTAACTATTTGTCTTTTAATAAATGCTATTAAAATTCTGATTAGAACTGCACCGGAGTATTCTGATATTCTTCAAACAAAAAAAACAATGAATATTATAGCCACATAAAAGTATTGCTTTATTATAAAGTTGTGCACTCATTTTAATTTCAGTATCCACTCTACTTTTTCCTAATAGAATTTGTTGTTAACTTTGATTATTGTAAGACTGGATTATATATTATTATTAAACAGAAAATTAATATTAACATTAGGAATAAGAATCCTTTTCAGCTAATTTTTTCTCTCAGTTTATCAGGATAAAATCATTTATCTTTCTCATTCAAATATATGGATTCACATAAGCATCTGAAAAGTGAAGGCATATTTTATTATTGGATATTGTTTATCAATGTATTTTATTAACATTTTATTTTTGGAATATATAAATATATATATACATATATATATATATATATAAATACAGGCTCCCTCTCATATATATATATTTGTATATATATATTGGTGAGCCAATATATATATCCCTAGAGCCAACATAGTAGTGAATATATTTTCTCTCCTCAAATTTATTTTCCATGTCTCCATATATTAGCCATCAAATAAATGTGTATATATTTTGTGTATATATTGTGTTGCAATTATAAACCTTGGGTTATATACCATAAACTCATTTCAAATCACTTCTTTTGATGTCTATAACAAGTAGCAATAAAATGGTTTGTTTTATTAAATATGGAATTTACCAAATGCAGAAGCTTATATTTTATGGATATGAAATCTGTTTTTTATTATAGTTCAAGCTGCATTATAGGCATCTGATAAACAATTTTCTACCCTACCAGTGCTAAAACATTCTAGAAATTCAACTTTTTAACAGCTTTCAAAATTCCAACAAATTTTAAATATTTTTTAATAGTTACAATGCAAATATGATGCTGAATTCCTATATAAAACTATGTAACATTATTCATTTTGTTCACCAATTTGGAAGAAAACCCATATTATTAGAGATTTTTAAAAAAGTTATAACTATGCAATACAGACAGCAATGCTTCAAATCTATGAGGTAGCTTCCAGTCTGATAAAATTAATATATTATTACACTGCACATTCACAGTAAACTAAACAAATAGATTACATGGACTACAACCTTGCCTAACTCAGTGAAACTATGAGACATGCTGTGTGGGGCCATCCAAGATGGACGGGTCATGGTGGTGAGTTCTGACAAGACGTGGTCTACTAGAGAAGGAAATGGCAAACCACTTCAGTGTTCTTTCCTTGAGAATCCCATGAATAGTATGAAAAGGCAAAAAGATATGACACTGAAAGATGAACCCTGGAAAGTGTCAGCTGGGAAGGCCATAGAAAAATAATATGTACGAAACGAGTTGCCAGTCCAGGTTTGATGCACGATACTGGATGCTTGGGGATGGTGCACTGGGACAACCCAGAGGGATGGTATGGGGAGGGAGGAGGGAGGAGGGTTCAGGATGGGGAACACATGTATACCTGTGGCGGTTTCATTCTGATATTTGGCAAAACTAATACAATTATGTAAAGTTTAAAAATAAAATAAAATTTAAAAAAATTAAAAAAAAATACTTGAGGACAAAATTAATGGTAAAAGAGATTCAAGAGAGGTGGTGCTTTAGTTGACTTTTCAATAATAGTCAGGCGGCACTAGTAGTGCGTTAGACAGAAGATGTGGGTTCCATCCCTGGGTCTGGAAGATCCCCTGGAGGAGGATATGGCAAACCACTCCAGTATTCTTGCCTGAAGAATCCCAGGGAAACTGGCAGGCTACAGTCTTTATGGTCTCGCAGTCAGACATGACGGATGTGACTCAGCATGCATGCTTGAAATACTAGTCAAGGAAGAGAAAAAGCATCCTTTAAAAGAGCAGCATGTGCAAATTCTCACAGTTATTTAGACAGAGATCAAAGCTGACAGTCTAAATTAATTGTATACATAATGGGACAGAATCTGGCAGTATAGAAAAGTTTTTGTCCCATGGATAGGAGCCTGGCCTTTTACTCCTAATACACTTGCCTTTGAATGCCATTTTGTTTTATATGTTGTTGATAGCATCCATAGTAATGTTATTTAAAGCCCCAACATTCCAACTAAACAAACTTGTGCATTGTAACTGTGCTGTCTATCTACATCTATATCTATCTATCTATCTAGTCTATCTGTTTCCAAACAAAAAGTCTGTAGCTTATGCTATGATCCTTGATCTCTCAGCTATATTTCACATATGTGATGGCCCCTCTTCCTGTGGAACAAGTAAGACAAAAAATTATATCCAAGATTCTATTTTCTGTTCTTTATACTTCTCTGGCATCTTTACACTCTATATGTAGAAAGTAAAGGGTGAAATATTTAAGAGAATGTGAACTTAAATAAATAAAATGGAAAACAGTAAAAATATAAACTGTTGGGAAAGAAGACAAATGCTAAACAGAGTCAAACCTTTTACTCCTAAATGACAAAAGAAGATGTGTGTAATTATACAAAATAGGACAATTAAGGAAAAATTTTTAAAAATGTGGAAAGTCTCACAACCATTCAATTTTCCTGGAAAACAGTGGAAATTTATGAATAGAATTTAATAGAATTTTTAAAATGTAACTCTGCCCCATAATGACAAAATTCATTAAGACTCTACCAGTAATTCATGTATTATATTATTTTCAAGGGCAAAAGTTTGCACTTTACATTTAGAAAAATATAAACACCCTTCAAAAGTGCTGTAAACAATTTGAATAGTAACAAGTGCCAAACTGCAAATAAATTTTTCTCTGAAAAGAGTAACACATTTTTTAACGGGAAAGTGAACATTTCCAAGAGCTAGATTTTCTTACCCTCCAAAATGGAGACGGCAGAAAAGCCATTGACTAAGGGAAATAAAATAACAGCAAAGAAAGAAAGTATATAAATAAACATTCAAACTATGTTTAATATCTGGTCTAGATATTTTATACTAAAATTCTAAGCATTCAAATGAGGTTCTCTGCATACTTTTTAAAAATTAATTTATTTATATCAATTAGAGACTAATTACTTTACAATATCATGGTGGTTTTGCCATACATTGACATGAATCAGCCATGTATTTACATGTGTCCCCCATCTTGAACACCCCTCCCACCTCTTTCTCCATCCCATCCCTCAGAGTGGTCCCAGTGTACCAGCTTTGAGTGCCCTGTTTCATGCATTGAACTTGGACTGGTCATCTATTTCACATATGGTAATATACATGTTTCAATGCTATTCTCTCAAATCATGCCACCCTTGGCTCCTCCCACAGAGTCCAAAAGTCTGTTTTTATATTTGTGTTTCTTTTGCTGTCTATGTATAGGGTCATTATTACCATCTTTCTAAATTCCATATATATGTATTAATATACAATATTGGTGTTTTTCTTTCTGACTTACTTCACTCTGTATGATAGGCTTCAGTTTCATCCACCTCGTTAGAATTGATTCAAATGTGTTCTTTTTAATAGCTGAGTAGTATTCCATTGTGTATGTGTACCACAGCTTTCTTATCCATTCATCTGCTGATGGACATCTAGGTTGCTTCCATGTCCTGGCTATTATAAACAGTGCTGTGATGAATATTGGGGTACACGTGTCTCTTTCAATTCTGGTTTCTTTGGTGTGTATGCCCAGTAGTGGGATTTCTGGGTTGTATGGCAGTTCTATTTCAGGTTTTTAAGGAATCTCCATACTGTTCTCCATAGTGGCTGCACTAGAGGGCATTCCCATCAGCAGTGTAAGAGGATCCCTTTTCACCTCACTCTCTCCAGCATTTGCTACTTGTAGACTTTTTCATAGCAGCCATTCTGACCAGCATGAGATGGTACCTTATTGTCATTTTGATTTGTGTTTCTCTGATAATGAGTGATATTAAGCAACTTTTCATTTATTTGTTAGCCATCTGTATGTCTTCTTTGAAGAAATGTCTGTTTAGTTCCTTGGCCCATTTTTTTATTAGGTCATTTATTTTCCTGGTATTGAGCTGCATGAGCTGCTTGTATATTTTTGTTATTAATTCTTTGTCAGTTTCTTTGTTTGCTATTATTTTCTCCCATTTGAATGCTGTCTTTTCACCTTACTTATAGTTTCCTTCATTGTGCAAAAGCTGTTAAGTTTCATTAGGTCTTGTTTCTTTATTTTTGCTTTTATTTCCATTACTCTGGGAGGTGGATCATAGAGGATCTTGCTGTGATTTTTGTCAGAAAGTGTTTTGCCTATGTTTTCCTCTAGCAGTTTTATAGTTGCTGGTCTTATATTTAGATCTTTAATCCATTTTGAGTTTATTTTTGTGTATGGTGTTAAAAAGTGTTCTAGTTACATTGTTTTACAGGTGGTTGACCAGTTTTCCCAGCACCACTTGTTAAAGAGAGCGTCTTTTTTCTTTTTTTTTTTTTTTTGAGAATGTCTTTTCTCCATTGTATATTTTTGCCTCCTTTGTCAAAGATAAGGTGTCCATAGGTTCATGGATTTATCTCTGGGCTTTCTATTTTGTTCCATTGATCTATATTTCTTTCTTTGTGCCAGTACCATACTATCTTGATGACTGTAGCTTTGTAGTATAGCCTGAAGTCAGGCAGGT
This sequence comes from Bubalus bubalis, assembly GCF_019923935.1. Lineage (NCBI taxonomy): Eukaryota > Metazoa > Chordata > Mammalia > Artiodactyla > Bovidae > Bubalus > Bubalus bubalis. The sequence continues at coordinate 45,401,109 of NC_059169.1, forward strand.
TGATTCCTCCAGTTCCATTCTTCTTTCTCAAGATTGTTTTGGCTGTTAGAAGTTTTTTGTATTTCCATACAAATTGTGAAATTATTTGTTCTAGTTCTGTGAAAAACACCCTTGGTAGCTTGATAGGGATTCCATTGAATCTATATTATTGCATTGAATTATTGAACTATCACATTGAATTATTATTGCATGAATCTATATATTGCATTGAATCTAGGGATTGTTTTGGATAGTGTACTCATTTTCACTATATTGATTCTTCCAATCCATAAACTTGGCATCTTTCTCCATCTATTTGTTTCATCTTTAATTTCTTTCATCAGTGTTTTATAGTTTTCTATAAATAGGTCTTTTGTTTCTTTAGATAGATTTATTCCTAAGTATTTTATTATTTTTGCCTCAATAGTGATTGGAATTGTTTCCTTAATTTCTCTTTCTGTTTTCTCATTGTTAGTATATAGGAATGCAGGAGATTTCTGTGTATTAATTTTATATCCTGCAACTTTATTATACTCATTGATTAGCTCCAGTAATTTTCTGGTGATGTCTTTAGGGTTTTCTATGTAGAGAATCATATCATCTACAAATAATGAGAGTTTTATTTCTTCTTTTCCATTCTGGCTTCCTTTTGTTTCTTTTTCTTCTCTGATTGGTGTGGCTAAAACTTCCAAAACTATGTTGAATAGTAGTGGTGAGAGTGGGCACCCTGGTTTTGTTCCTGACTTTAGGGGAAATGCTTTCAATTTTTCACCATTGAGGATAATGTTTGCTATGGGTTTAACATATATGGATTTCATTATGTTGAGGTATGTTCCTACTATGCCTACTTTATTGAGGGTTTTTAATCATAAATGGATGTTGAATTTTTTCAAAAACTTTATCTGCATCCATTGAGATAATCAAATGGCTTTTGACTTTCAGTTTGTTAATGTGGTATACCACATTGATTGATTTTCAAATATTGAAGAATCCTTGCATCCCTGGGATAAAGCCCACTTAGTCATGATGTATGATCTTTTTAATATGTTGTTGGATTCTGTTTGTTAGTGTTTTGTTGAGAATTTTGCATCTATGTTCATCAGTGATAGTGCTCTGTAGTTTTCTTTTTTTGTGGCATCTTTGCCTGCTTTTGGTATTAGGGTGATGGTGGCCTCATAGAATGAGTTTGGCAGTTTAACTTCCTTTACAATTTTATGGAGGAGTTTGAGTAGGATAGGTATTAGCTCTTCTCTAAATTTTTGGGTAGAATTCACCTGTGAAGCCATCTGGTCCTGGGCTTTTGTTTTTTGGAAGATTTTGATTACAATTTCAATTCCCATGCTTGTGATGGGTCTGCTAAGATTTTCTATTTCTTTCTGGTTCAGTTTTGGACGGTTATAGTTTTCTAAGAATTCATCCATTTCTTCCAAGTTATCCATTTTATTGGCATATAGTTGCTGATAGTAGTCTCTTATGATCGTTTGTATTTCTGTGTCATCTGTTGTGATTTCTCCATTTTCATTTCTAACTTAATTGATTTGATTCTTCTCCCTTTTTTACTTGAGGAGTCTGGCTAATGGTTTGTCTATTTTATTTATCTTTTCAAAGAACCAGCTTTTAGTTTTGTTGATTTTTGCTATAGTCTCCTTTGTTTCTTTTTCATTTATTTCTGCTCTAATTTTTATGATTTCTTTCCTTCTACTAACCCAGGGAGTCTTCATTTCTTCTTTTTCTAGTTACTTTAGGTGTAAAGTTAGATCATTTATTTGATTTTGCTCTTGTTTCTTGAGGTAAGTTATGAACAACAACAACAACAAAAAAGTTGATTAACACTGGTTTTACTGAATCCCATATGTTTTGGGTTGTTGGGTTGTCATGATTTCATTTTCATTTGTTTCTATACATATTTTGATTTCTCTTGTGATTTCCTCTGTGATTTATTGTTTACTCAGAAGAGTGTTGTTTAGCCTCCATATGTTTGTGTTTTTAATTTTTTCTTTCTGTAGCTGACATTTAATCTTACCACATTGTGATCAGAAAAAAACGCTTGAAATGATTTCAATTTTTTTAATTTACTAGATTTATGGCCTAGGATGTGATCTATCCTGGAAAATGTTCCATGTGCACTTAAGGAAAAGGTGAAATTCATTGTTTTGGTGTGAAATGTCCTATAGTTATCAATTAGGTCTAACTGGTCCATTGTATCATTTAAAGCTTGTGTTTCCTTGCTAATTTTCTGTTTAGTTGATCTATCCATAGATGTGAATGGGGTATTAAGGTCTCCCACTATTATTGTGTTACTGTTAATTTCCCGTTTCATACTTGTTAGCATTTGCCTTACATATTTTGGTGCTCCTATGTTGGTTGCATATACACATAATTATTATATCTTCTTGGATTGATCCTTTGATCATTATGTAGTGTCCTTCTTTGTCTCTTTTCATGGCCTTTATTTCAAATTCTATTTTATTTGATATTAGTATTGCTACTCTTGCTTTCTTTTGGTCTCCATTTGCATGAAATATGTTTTTCCAGCCTTTCTTTCATATGTGTCCCTTGGTTTGAGGTGGGTCTCTTTTCAGTTCAGTTCAGTAGCTCGGTTGTGTCTGACTCTGTGACCTCATGAACCACAGCATACCAGGCCTCTGTGTGCATCACCAACTGCGGGAGTCTACTCAAACCCATGTCCATTGAGTCAGTGATGCCATCCTACCATCTCATCCTCTGTCGTCCCCTTCTCCTCCTGTCCTCAATCTTTCCCAGCATCAGGGTCTTTTCCAATGAGTCAGCTCTTTGCATCAGGTGGCCAAAGTATTGGAGTTTCAGCTTCAACATCAGTCTTTCCAATGATATTTGGATCTTGTTTTTGTATCCATTCAGCCACTCTTTGTCTTTTGGTTGAGTCTTTAAACCCATTACACTTAAGTTGATTATTGATAAGTATGATCCCATTTCCATTTACTTTGTTGTTTTGGATTCGAATTTATAAGCCTTTTCTGTGTTTCCTGTCTAGAGAAGATCCTTTAGCATTTTTTGAACAGCCGCTTTGCTGGCACTGAATTCATTCAGTTTTTGCTTATTGGTAAAGCTTTTGGCTTAAAGCTCAATATTCAGAAAACAAAGATCATGGCATCTGGTCCCATCACTTCATGGGAAATAGATGGGGAAACAGTGTCAGAATTTATTTTTTTGGGCTCCAAAACCACTGCAGATGGTGACTGCAGCCATGAAATTAAAAGACGCTTACTCCTTGGAAGAAAAGTTATGACCAACCTAGATAGCATATTGAAAAGCAGAGACATTACTTTGCCAACAAAGGTTCATCTAGTCAAGGCTATGGTTTTTCTGGTGGTCATGTATGGATGTGAGAGTTGGACCGTGAAGAAAGCTGAGCACCGAAGAATTGATGCTTTTGAACTGTGGTATTGGAGAAGACTCTTGAGAGTCCCTTGAACTGCACGGAGATCCAACCAGTCCATTCTGAAGGAGATCAGCCCTGGGATTTCTTTGGAAGGAATGATGCTAAAGCTGAAACTCCCATATTTTGGCCACCTCATGCGAAGAGTTGACTCATTGGAAAAGGCTCTGATGCAGGGAGGGATTGGGAGCAGGAGGAGAAGGGGACGACAGAGGATGAGATGGCTGGATGGCATCACTGACTCGATGGACGTGAGTCTGAGTGAACTCCGGGAGTTGGTGATGGACAGGGAGGCCTGTCATGCTGCAATTCATGGGGTCGCAAAGAGTCAGACACGACTGAGCGACTGAACTGAACTGAACTGAACTGGACTGAACTGAAAGATTTGGATGTCTTTTTCATATTTGAATGAGATCCTTCTTGGGTATAGTAATCTGGGTTGTAGGTTTTTCTCTTTCATCACTTTTAGGATGTCCTGCCATTCTCTTCTGGCCTGAAGTGTTTCTATTGAAAGATCAGCTGTTATCCTTATGGGGATCCCTTGTGTGTTATTAGTTGCTTTTCCCTTGCTGCTTTTAACATTTGCTCTTTGTGTTTTATCTTGATTAATTTCATTCATATGTGTCTTGGGGTGTCTCACTTTGGGTTTATCCTTTTTGGAAATCTCTGGGTTTCTTGAATTTGGGTGGCTATTTCCTTCCCCATTTTAGGGAGATTTTCAAATATTATCTATTCAAGTATTTTCTCATGCCCTTTCTTTTTGTCTTCTTCTGGGACTTCTATGATTCAAATGTTAGGCTATCTAACATTGTCCTAGATATTTCTGAGGTTGTCCTAATTTCTTTTAATTCTTTTTTCTTCTTTCCTCTCTACTTCATTCATTTCCACCATTCTATCTTCCGCCTTACTTATCCTATCTTCTGCCTCAGTTATTCTACTGTTGCTTCCCTCCAGAGGGCTTTTGATCTCAATTATTGTATTATTCATTATTGATTGATTCTTTTTTATTTATTCTAGGTCCTTGTTAAGCATTTCTTGCATCTTCTCAAACCTTGTCTCCAGTGTATTTATCTGTAACTCCATTTTGTTTTCATTTTGGATCATCTTTACTATCATTATTCTGAATTCTTTTTCAGGCAGTCTCCCTATCTCTTCCCCTTTGTTTGGTTTGGTGGGCATGTATCATGTTCTTTTACCTGCTGAATATTTCTCTACCTTTTCCTTTTGTTTAGTTTGCTATGTTTGGAATGGCCTTTCTGTAGACTGGAAGTTTGTAGTTCCTCTTTATTGTGGAGCTTGCTACCTATGGGTGGGGTTGGAAGAGTGGCTTATCAAGGTTTCCTGGTTAGGGGAGCTTGCTTCTGTGTTCTGGTGGGTGTTAATTGTGAAACAATTCTCCACAGTGAAGGAAACCCAGAAGGGTTCACAGAGTTACATGGAGAAGAGAAGAGGGAGGCGGGAGATAGAGGTGACCAGGAAGAGAAGCAGGGGAGTCAAAAGGGGAGAGACCAGTCTAGCCCGTAATCGGTTCCCTAACAGTTCTCCACATCCTGGAATACCCAGAGAGATTCACAGAGTTAAGTAGAGAAGAGAAGGGGGAAGGAGGAGATAGAGGTGACCTGGGGGAGAAAAGGGAGAGTCAAAAGGGAAGAGAGGAATCACACCCCTAAGTGAAAATGAAGAATGAAAACTAGATTCTTAAAGGTACCAAATTGATAACAAATACCAAAAAGCAAAGATTACAAATCTAGGATAGAAGTTAGACTCTCAAAATACAATATTAAAAATACAAAACCAAATCAATCATATATATGTTTGTGTGTGTGTGTGTGTGTGTGTGTGTGTGTATATATATATATATATATATATATATATGAATTTTGCTTTAAAAATAGGGTCTTTTTTTGCAAGGCAATGGTAGGCTATAAAAAATGAAAATTAAGGGAGTAATAAAGAACTTAAAAATAAAAAAAATTGATAATAGTAAAAATACATCTAGGAATTTCTCTGGAGCTGTTGTGAGCAGTGTGGGGTCGGTTCAGTTTCAGATAGCTCCTTGTTCCAGCTTATAGTTCTCAAGGTCTATAGGCCCCTTCCAGTACTTAGTTAATGTTAACTGCAGGGTTTTGATTTGCTGCATCTGTCACTTCCAGAGCAGTTCTCTCTTCTTTGTTTATTTTGGTTTCCTCTGTTTGCAAGTCTTTTCAGTGTCTAATTTCTGCCCTGACACAAGGGAGTGAAGGTGGCCACTTATTTAGGCTCACTTGTTCAGCTGTGTTGTGGGGAGGGAGGAAGGCTGCAAACAAATATTGCTTACATGTATGGGGTGTGCTCACAGTGTATGGACCATGCTGGATTTGCCCCAGCTCACAGGACTGTGTATTTTCTGGGTCTACACTGCTCAGGCTCCAGGTCGCTCTGCAGGGGTACTGTCCAAAGCAGGCCCTGCATTTCTTGTACTTCCCATGTGTAAGCTGCTCAGGTTCAGTTTCTCAAGTCCTTTGCAAGGGCACAGACTCAGTTGGGTGTGCGTTTTTTGCCCTTCCCTGGTCTGAGCAGCTCAGGTGACCAGGTGCTTGGCAAGTGTACTGCCCCAGGTGGACCGGGTGTCTTAATCACCTCCCTGGTCATGACCACTTGGTTTCCTGGGTGTACTGTGAGAGCACTGTCTCAAGTGTGCCGTGTGTCTCCTCTGAGGAGCTGATCTCAGGCTGCAACCCTCCTGGCAGATGTCAACCATCCAGGATGCCATGAAGATGTGGCTAGCAACTGGGAGCCTGCTCACAGTTTGGTGGAGAATACCAGTCTCTGGAGGTGAGATTGCTCCTTGCCTTCTGGCTCTGGCTGTTGCACACCTGCCTCTCTGCCTCTGGCGGTGGGGTGGCGAGGGTCCTGTCCACAGCCAGCTAGCTGTCCTTTGGTATTTGCTCAATCCTTTGTTCTGTGAGTGGTTCAGGCTTCACATTACAGCCTTTTGTGGAATATTTCTCTCTCTCTCTCTTTCTTTTTTTTTTTTTTTTTCTCTCTGGCTATCCCACAGATTGGGTTGCTATCTCACATTAGCTTCCTCAGATTGTCCTCAGGGCATTCAAGCCCAGTCCTTACCCTAAGGATGCAACACGTGCCTCCCTGTCCAGCCCCTCCAGTGACGGACTCGAGTGTCTGGTCTACTTCTCCCCTGGGAGTTATAGTTAGGCACATAATCTGTGGGTTTTTTTTTTTTTTTTTTTTTTTTTCCTCTTCCTGGTTATGTTGCCCTCTGAGATTCCAAAACTCCCCACAGACCTGCCAGTGACAGGGTTTCCTGTTATTTGGAAACTTCTCCTTCACAACTCCCTCTGCAGGATGGGTCTCCAATCCCTAACTCTGTTGTCTCTCTTTTTGCCTTCTATATTTTGTCCTACCTCCTTTTGAAGAGAATGGGCTGCCTTTCTGGGATCTTGATGTCCTCTGCCAGTGTTCAAAAGTTGTTTTGTGGAAGTTGCTCAGCATTCAAATGATCTTTTGATGAATCTTTTGGGGAGAAAGTGGTGTCCCCATCCTATCTCTCTGCCATCTTGTGACTGCCCCCCCCCCATACTTTTTGAAACATATTAAGAATAAGAAAAGAATCCATAAGGATAGAGAAAAGCAAATATGTTGCTTTCCAAAAGGGGAAATAGATTTCAGCCTATATTGCAATGTTTGTTATCAATGATGGAAAAATGGATCAAAGAATTTTAAGAATTTGTAAACTCCAGAAATCAGTGATCATTATTCACAATTTGATGGATTCATTTGGACAGTTAAATAAATGTGATAGGGAGGTCATCTTTATTTCATAAATATATTTTATTTTCCACACAATTTAACACAATAAGTGCATTTGAAGGGAATGCTATTAGTTGAACAATTTTATTAAAAAAAAAAACTTGAAAAATAGAACGACTAGAGGTTTTAAACTGTTCTTTCCTTGAGATGATTATTCCATAGTTTTATCTATCAGTCTGCCAAAGGTTAGCAATCATACATATCGCATTTGTGAAACTGCAATGTAAAATATTGCAACGTTTTATGTCTCATAGTCCTAAAGGAAGCTGTAGCTTATTTTGATCCAGGGATATTTAGGAAATATGTGAGCTCTGCCCTGTCCACCCCTGGTAGCTCTTAGAGACTCTGCCTGCCAATGCATGAGACGCAAATTTGATCCCTGAATTGCAAAGATCCCTGGAGAAGGAAATGGCAATCCACTCCAGCATTCTTAGGTGGAGAATCCCACAGACAGAGGAGCCTACTGGGCTACAGTCCATGGGGTCACAAAAGAGTCTGACACAACTTAGTGACTTAAGAACAACAACAAAGCTCTGCCTTGGTTCCAAAAATAAAAGATATGAATAGGATATACAAGTGTTGTCTTAGTAAGGCTGTATGTCGAGCATAAATTCAGAGTTTTAGTTAGTAGTTGCAGTTCTTATTTCCTTTTTATTATTATTATTTTTAATAGGAGGATGATTGCTTAACAGTGTTGGGTTTATTCCTGAAATATAACAATGTGAATTGGCCATAAGTATCACCGTCCTGTTGAACTTCTCTCCAATCCCCCACTCATCCCACCACTCTAGATTGAGCTCCCTATTTTATACAGAAACTTCAGACTAACTGTGTATTTCACATGTTGCTCCTGCTTTGTTACTCAGTCTTGCCCAACTCTGCAGTACCATGGACTGTAGACACCAGGCTCCTCTGCCTATGGAATTTTCCATAAAAAAAATACCTGGAGTGGGTTGCCATTTCCTACTCCTCTATTTTACATATGGTAGTGTATGTGTTTCCATACTATTCTCTCAATTCATCCCATCCTTTCCTTCCTCTGCTATATCTGCAAGTCTGTTTTCTGTATTTGTGTATCTATTCCTGCCTTGCAAACATGTTTATCAGTACTACTATTCTAGATTCCATATATACATGTTAATATATGGTATATGCTTTTCTTTTTCAGATTTACATCACTCTGCATAACAGACTCTAGGTTCATACACCTCACCTCACTACAACTGACTCAAATTTTTTCCTATTTATGGCTGAGTGATATTATATATATATATATATATATATATATATATATATATATATAACGTCTTCTTTATCCATTCATCCATCAGTGGACACCTAGGTTGATTCCATGTCCTGGCTCTTGTAAATATTGCAGCAATGAATACTGGGGTACATATGTCTTTTTTAATTATTATTTTATCAGGGTATATGCCCAGTAATGGGGTAGCTGGGTTATATGGTAGTTTCCCTGGTGGCTCGATGGTAAAGAATCTGTCTTCAATGCAGGAGACACAGGAGATGTGGTTTGATCCCTGAGTCAGGAAGAAACCCTGGAGGGGGAAATGGCAATTCACTCCAATATTCTTGCCTGGAAAATCCCAAGGACAGAGGAGCCTGGCAGGCTACAGTCCATGGGCTCACAAAAAATCAAACACGATTGAAGTGACTTAACACACACACATGGTAGTTTTATTCCTATTTTTTTAAAAGACTCTCCATATTGTTCTCCATAGTGGATGTATCATTTGTATTCCCACTAACAGTGCAACATGATTCCTTTTTCCCCACATCTTCTCTAGCATTTTTGTTCTTAGACTTTTTGATGACAGCCATTCTGATTGATGTCAGGTGATACATTATTGTGGCTTTTATTTGTTGAGTATTTTTTCATGTATTTATTAGCCATGTGTATGTCTTCTTTGGAGAAATGTCTGTTTAGATCTTTTTCCCATTTTTTGATTCAGTTGTTTATTTTTCTGATATTGGGTTGCATGAACTACTTGTATATTTTGGAGATGTATCCTTTGTTAGTTGCTTCATTTGCAATTAGTTTCTTCCATTTTGAGGATTGTCTTTATATCTTCTTTCTTTAGTTTCCTTTGCTGTGCAAAAAAGCTTTTAAGTTTATTGTTTTTTAATATAAATTTATTTAATTGGAGGTTAAGTTTAATTAGATCCAATTTGTTTATATTTGTTTTTATTTCCATTAAGAAGGTGGGTCAAAGAAGATCTCTCTGTTACTTATATCAAAGAGTGTTCTACCTGTGTTTTCCTTTGAGTTTTATAGTTTCTGGCCTTACATTTAAATCATTAATCCATTTTGAGTTTATTTTTGTCTGTGATGTTAGGAAATATTCTAATTTCCGCCGTTCAGTTTTCATAGCACAATTTATTAAAGAGACTCTTCATTGAATGTTCTTGTTCCTTTATTAAAGATAAGGGGCCCATAGGTGACTGGGTTTATCTCTGGGCTTTCTACTCTGTTTCATTGATCTATATTTCTGATTTTATGTGTGTACCATACTGTCCTGATTACTCTAGCTTTGTAGCACATATGATCTGAAGTCAGGAAGATTGATTCCTCCAGCTCCATTTTTCTTTCCCAAGATTGCTTTTGTTTTTCAGAGTCTTTTGCTTTTCCAAACAAGTTGTGATTTTTGTTGTTGTTGTTGTTGTTATTGTTGTTCTAGTTCTGTGAAAAATGACATTGGTAATTTTTTAGAGGTTGCATTGAATCTGTAAACTGCTTTAGGTAGTACAGTCATTTTCACAATATTGATTCTTCTAGTCCCAGAACATGATATATCTCTCTGTGTCAACTTTAATTACTTTCATAACTGTCTTCTAGTTTTCTTCATACAAATGTTTTGTCTTCTTAGGTAAGTTTGTCCACTACATTGCAGGCAAATTCTGTATTATCTGAGCCACCAAGTAGATTTATTCCTAGCTATTTTGTTCTTTTCATTGCAATGGTGAATGAAATTGCCTCCTTAATTTCTCTTTCTGATTTTTATTTGTTAGTATATAGGATAAGAGATTTCTGTGAATTGATTTTGTATCCTGTGATTTTAATAAACTTATTGATTAGTTGTTATAATCTTCTGGTGGTATCTTTAGGATTTTCTCTGTATCTATCATGTCATTTGCAAACTGTGAGGGTTTTACTTTTTTTTTTCTGATCTGATTTCCTTTCATTTCTTTTATTTCTCTGATTGGTGTGGCTAAACTTTCCAAAACTATGTAGAATAGTAGTGGTGGAAGTGGGCACCCTTGTCTTGTTCCTGGCTTTAGGGGAAATACTTTCAACTTTTTGCCATTGAGGATAATGTTTGCTGTGGGTTTGTCATATATGGTTTTTATTATGTTGAGGTATGTTCCTTCTGTGCCTGCTTTCTGGAAACACAGCAAATTTAACTATGTTAAATAATTGTGGTGAAAGTGGGCATCCAGCAGACAGCCCTGTCATACTCTTTTCTCAATCTTGAGCCAATCAGTTATTCCATACAGGGTTCTAACTGTTGCTACTTGACTCACATATAGGTATCTCAGGGAACAGGTAAGACAGTCTGGTTTTCTCATCTCTTTAAGTGCTTTCCACAATTTATTATGATCCACGCAGTCACTGGAGGATATTCCAAGGGAGGAAGAAATGGCAAACCACCTCAGTATACTTGCCATGAGAACCTCATAAACTGTACAAATGGACTTGTTTATATGGCCTTTATTATGTTGAAGTAGGTTCTTTCTATGCCTATTTTCTAAACAAGTTTTTATAATAAATGGATTTTGAATTGTGTTGCAAGATTTCTTTGCATCTACTGAGATGATCATATGGTTTTTATCTTTCAGTTTGTTAATGTGGTGTATCACATTGATTGATTTGCACATATTGAAGAATCTTTGCATCCCTGGGATAAACCTCAGTTGATCATGGTGTATGATCCTTTTAATGTGTTGTTAGATTCTGTTTGCTAGAATTTTGTTTAGTATTTTTGCATCTATGCTCATCAGTGACGTTGGGAATTTTCTTTTTTTATTATCTATGTCTGATTTTGGGGCTTCTGTGGTGACTCAGTGGTAAAGAATCTGCCTGCAATGCAGGAGCAACAAGAGACATTGGTTTGATCCCTGGGTCAGGAAGATCTCCTGGGGGAGGAAACAACATCCTACTCCAGTATTTTTTGTTGCCTGATTTTGCCATCAGGAGATGGTGGCCTTATAGAATAAGTTTGAAAGTGTTCTTCCCTCTGAAATTTTTTGAAAGAATTTGAGAAGGATAGGCATTAGCTCATCTTTAAGCATTTGATAGAATTCACCTGTAAATACATCTGGCCCTGGGTTTTTGTTTCCTGGAAGACTTTTGATCACAATTTCTATTTCTATTCATAATTTCTATTCCTTCCTGATTCAGTTATTATAGAAGATTATACTTTATATAAATGTATAGTCTAAAAGGGGCTTGCCAAGTGGCACTAGTGGTAAAGAACCTGCCCACCAATGCAGGAGACATAAAATTTGTAGGTTCAGTCTCTCAGTCTGGAAGATCCCCTGAAGGAGGGCATGGCAATCCACTCCAGTATTCTTGCCTGGAGGTTCCCCTGGAGAGAGGAGCTTGGTGGCCTACAATGCATACAGCTGCAAAGAGTCAGACATGACTCAAGTGACTTAACACAAACACTCATACTATAAAAGGTTATACTTTTCTAAGAATTTGTCCATTTCTTCCAGGTTGTCCATTTTATTGGCATAAAATAGTATTTTATGATCTTTTGTATTTCTACATAGTCTGTGTGTAACCTCTCCTTTTTCATTTCTAATGTTGTTGATTTGAGATTTTCTCCCTTTTTTATTAATGAGTCTGGCTAATGGTTTGTCAATTTTGTTTTGTTCTCAAGAAACAAACTTTTAGTTTTATTGATCTTTGCTATTGTTTCCTTCATTTCTTTTTTCATTTATTTCTGCTCTGATCTTCACAGTTTATTTCTTTCTACTAACTTCTGGTGTTTTTGTTCTTCTTTTTATAATTGTTTTAGTGTATATTTAGGTTGTCTATCTGATATTTTCCTTGTTACTTGAAGTAGGATTGTATTGCTACTTGTATAAAATTCCCTCTTTGAGAACTGCTTTTGCTGCATCCCATAGGTTTTGAGTTGTCATATTATCGTTGTCATTTGTTTCTAGGTTTTTTTTAATGTGTCATCTATTTTTTATTTCCTCTTTGATTTCTTCAGTGACCTCTTGGTCATTCAGAAACATATTTTTTAACCTCCATGTGTTAATGGTTTTTATATTTTTTCCCCTATAGTTGGTATGTAATCTTACAGCATTGAAGTCATAAAAGATGTTTGATATGATTTCAATTTTCTTAAAGTTACTAAGGCTTGATTTGTGACCCAAGATATGATCTATCCTGGTGAATGTTCTGTGTGCACTTGAGAAAAACATATATTCTGCTCTTTTTGGATGGAATGGCATTAGATATCAATTAGGTCCACCAGGTTTAATGTGACATATAAAACAAGTTTCCTTATTAATTTTCTCTCTGAATGCAGGTCTATTGGGTGCAGGTGAGGTGTTAAAATTCCCTACCATTAAAGTGTTACTGTTGAGCTCCCCTTTTGTGTCTGTTAGTGTTTCCCTTATGTATTGAAGTACTCCTAAGTTGACTGCATAAATATTTACAAGTGATGTGTCTTCTTTGATAGATATCTTGATCATTATGTAGTCTCCCTCCTTGTCTCTTATAATACTTTTTTATTTTAAAGTCTATTTTGTCTGACATGGGTTTTGTCATTCTTACTTTCTTTTGATTTCCATTTGTATGGAATATATTTTTCATCCTCTCAGTTTCAGTGTGCATGTGTTTCTAGGTCTGAAGTGGGTCTCTTGTAAACAGCATATATATGGGTCTTGTTTGTGTATCCATTTAGCCCATCTGTGTCTTTTGGCTGGAACATTTAGTCTACTTACATTTAAAGAGATTATTTATATATATGTTACCATTTGCATTTTCTTAACTGTTTTGTGTTTGTTTTTGTAGCTCTTTTCCTTCTCTTGTATTTCTTTCTTAGAGAAATCTCTTTAGAGTTTGTTGTTAAGCTGGTTTGGTGGTGCTGAATTCTTTTATCTTCTTTTTGTCTGTAAAATTTTTGATTTCTCCATCGATTTTGACTGAGATACCTCCTGGGTAGAATAATCTTGGTTGTAGGTTTTTTATCCTTTCATTATTTTAAATACATCCTGTCACTCCCTTCCATCCTACAGAGTTTCTGATGAAATGTTAGCTGTTGATTTTATGGGATTTTTGTTGTATGTTACTTGTTGCTTTTTCTTTACTCCTTTATTGTGTGTGTGTGTGTGTGTGTGTGTGTGTGTGTGTGTGTGTGTTTAACCTTTGTTGGAGAAGGAAATGGCAACCCACTTCAGTATTCTTGCCTGGAGAATCGCATGGACCCAGGAGCCTGGCAGGCTACTGTCCTTGGGGTCTCAAGAGTCAGACATGACTTAGCGACTAAACTACTATTACATTAGTTTGATTGATATGTGTCTGCTAATGTTTCTCCTTGGTTTTATCCTGTATGTGACTCTCTGTGCTTCTTGAATTCAATTGACTATCTCCTTTCCCATGTTAGGGAAGTTTTCAACTCTAATCTCTTCAAAAATTTTCTCCAACCCTTTCTCTTTGTCCTCTGAGATCCCTATATTTCAAATGTTCACAAGTTTAACATTGTCGCAGGGGTCTTTGAGACTATCCTCAATTCTTTTAATTTTTTATCTTTTATTCTGCTCTTCAGCTATTATTTCCACCATTCTATCTTCCAGCTTACTTATCTGTTTGTCTGCCTCAGTTACTCTGCTAATGATTCCTTTTAGAGTATTTTTAATTTCAATAACTGTGTTGTTTGCCACTATTTGTTTATTCTTTATTTCTTCCAGGTCTTTATTACATGTTTTAGAGGATTCTTGTATTTTTTTCCTGTTTTTGAGATTTTATATTATCTTTACTATTATTATTCTGAATTATTTTTTAGGCAGCTTGCCTATTTCCTCTTCACTTATTTGGCCTTGTGGCTTTTTATCTTGTTTCTTCATCTTCATAATAGTTTTATTTCTTTCAATTTTGTCTAACCTACTGTGTTTGAGATCTCCTTTCCCAGACTATAGTGTCATAGTTCTTCTTGCTTTTAATCTCTGTCCCTGGTGGGTGAAGTTGATCCAGCAGTTTGCATGACTTTTTTTTTTTTTTTTTTAATTGTCATTATCCAGGTTTAGTTGTGGGCCTACTACTTTAGGATGAAAAACAGAGAAACATGAATTCATTCTCTGAGGGCTATATTTAAGATGGTATAGCCAAGGTAGCAATGTCAATTAGTACTTACTATTAATGGAAAAACAACAACAACAAAAACATGAACTAGGCAAAGTGCATTGTCTAGTTAAGTGATAATATCATTAAGATATGTGCCAGAGAAGAAAAAAAAAGATTTTTGAATGACAAAAATCTTCACAAATCATCTATATTTTCACTGCATTTAAGTTGCACCAAAGGTAACATTTTCTAGCAACTTTAATTTAAAAAATATACATTATTTGGCACTCCAATAACATTTTGATTCATAAGATTTATATAAAAATAAATTTTACACTAAGTTATATTCTAAATTACATTTGATTTATATGCACTTTCTATGCATATAGAAAATGACATTTTAGAGGGTCATTTGGGAGCTCTATTTTTAGTTTAGTTTAGAACCTGCATAGTGTTTTCAATCGTGGGTATACCAATTTACATTCCCACCAACAGTTCAGGAGGGTTCCCTTCTCTCCACATTCTCTCCAGCTTTTATTTGTGGATTTTTTGTTGATAGCCATTCTTACCAGTGTAAGGTGATATATCATTGCACTTTTCATTTGCATTTCTCTAATAACTAGTGATGTCGAACATCTTACATGCTTATTGGCCATCTCTATGTCCTCTTCAGATAAATGTCTATTCAGCTATTCTGCCAATTTTTTGATTGAGGTTTCTTTTTTTTTTAAATTTTGGTGTTATTAAGTGTCATAAGCTGTTTGTAAATTTTTTTGAGACTAATCCCTTACTAGTCACATCATTTGCAAATGTTTTTTCTCAATCTGTGGGTTATCTTTTCATTTTGTTTATTAATTCCTTTGCTGTGCAAAACTTTTCAATTTAAGTAGGTCCCATTTGCTATTTTGTGCTTTTATTTCCATTAATCTGGGGAGATGGATTGAAAAAGATGTTGCTGTGATTTTATGTCAGAGTATTCTGCTTATGTTTTTGTCCAAGTGTCTTATAGTGTCTGATCTACCATTTAGGTCTTTAATCCATTTTGAGCTTATTTTTGTATATGGAGTCAAGAAATGATTTACTTTCATTTATTTACATGTGGCTGCCCAGTTTTACCAGCACCGTTTGTTGAAGAGACTGTCTTTCTAACATTGTGTAGACTTGCCTCCTTTGTCATAGATTAGTTGCCTACAGGTGTATGGGCTTATCTCTGGGTTATCTATCCTGTTCCATTGATCTATATTTCTATTTCTGTGACAGTACCACACAGTTTTATTGACTGTAGCTTTGTATCATATTCTGAAACCAGGGAGTTTAATTCCTCCAACTCTGTATCTCTTTTTCAAGATATCCAGGGGGATTAAAAAAAAAAATAATAAGGCCTTAAAAGTAACATGCACTCAAGTGTTCATTGCAACAATGTTTACAACAGCTAAGACATGGAAACAACCTAAGTGTCTATTGACAGAGGAATGGATAAAGAAGTTGTGGTACATAGGTACAATGGAATATTACTCAAACATTTAAAATAATCAAATAAGGTCATTTGCTATAACATGAATGGGCCTAGAGAGTGTCATACTGAGTAAAATAAATCAGACAGACTAGAAATATCATATGACATCCTTCATATCTGGAATCTAAAAAGAAATGATGCAAATGAACTTACTTCCACAGATAAAGACTCACAAATTCAGAAAATGAACTCACTGTTGCCAGGGCAAAGGGGTCATTAAGGATTTTGGGAAGGTCATTTACACACTGCTATACTTAAAATGAATAATCAAAAAAAATCTATTGTATATCACATGGAATTCTTCTCAATGTTATGTGCTAGCCTGGATGGGAGGGGGGTTTGGGGGAGAATGGATACATATGTAGGTATGGCTAAGTCCTTTTGCTCTTCACCTGAAATTATCACAACATTGTTAATCAGCTATACACCAATATAAATATTTTTGGTTTTAAAGAATAAATAAAATTTAAAAAAATGAAAGTGTATTATTAATGTGCTGGTTTGCTTATACAGGAAGCAACCTAGATATCCATCAGCAGACAAACGGATAAGAAAGCAGTGGTACATATACACAATGGAGTATTACTCAGCCATTAAAAAGAATACATTTGAATCAGTTCTAATGGGGTGGATGAAACTGGAGCCTATTATACAGAGTGAAGTAAGCCAGAAAGAAAAACACCAATACAGTATACTAACGCATACATATGGAATTTAGAAAGATGGTAACGATAACCCTGTATGTGAGACAGCAAAAGAGACACAGATGTATAGAACACTCTTTTGGACTCTGTGGGAGAAGGACAGGGTAGGATGATTTGGGAGAATGGCATTGAAACACGTATTATATCATATATGAAACGAATCGCCAGTCCAGGTTCCATGAATGATACAGAATGCTTGGGGCTGGTGCACTGGAATGAGTCAGAGGGATGGTATGGGGAGGGAGGTGGGAGCGGGGTACAGGATGGGGAACATGTGTACACCCATGGTGGATTCATGTTGATGTTTGACAAAACCAATACAATATTGTAAAGTAATTAGCCTCCAATTAAAATAAATAAATTTATATTAAAAATGTTTAATTAAATCATCAGTATAGAGTGATAGAAACGAAAAAGGAGCTCTTTATTTTCCAGTTACTCTTTTTCATTTTCTTCAATGAAGACATCAAATTTGAAAAAAAAAAAAAAAAGAAAGAAAGAAAGAAAAGAAAGAAAGAAATATAACATTGGAAAACTTGCTGATTTTACATTTATATGCTATATATTTCAGCTGGATCCTACAGGAAACTAAGATAGTCTTAATTTTTGGAAAGGAAGCAAATAGAAAATGGAAAATTAGTAAAAAAAAAAAAGTATATATATATTGAAATTTATTGATTTCTGAATTAAGTTTCAAATATTTTGGTTTATATAGTATTTTAAAAGCTTAGAAATTTATGGTATTACAAGGTCTATAATTTGGTTTATTTCTGTGTTAAATTTTGAATTTTTCTGCTAATCATGGATTTTTTTAAGCTAATCTTAAATAATATGCAAGCCTTCATTTTCTTTTACAAGGGATACCTTGAAACCCTGTAACTACAATTCCATTGCCGGGGTTTCATTTATATTTTTCTTTTTATATTTTATTCATCAGTCACTCATTCCTGTCTAACTCTTTGCAACCCCATGAACTGCAGCACCCGAGACTTCCCTGTCCTTCACCATTGCTCAGTTTGCTAAAACACATGTCCACTGAGTCAGTGATGCTGTCGAACCAAGTCATCCTCTGTCATACCCTTTTCCTTCTGCCGTCAGTCTTTCCCAGCATCAGGATCTTTTCCAGTGAGTTGGGTCTTCGATCAGGTGCCCAAAGTATTGGAACATCAGTCTTGCCAATGAATATTCAGGGTTGATTTTCTTTAGGATTGACTGGTTTGGTCTCCTTGCTATTCAAGGGTCTCTCAAGAGTCTTCTCCAGCACCACAGTTCAAAAGCATCAATTCTTCAGTGTTCATTCTTTTTTATTTTCCTGCTCTCACATCCATACATGACTACTGGAAAAATCATAGCTTTGACTATATGGACCTTTGTTATGCAAAGTACTGTCTCTGCTTTTTAATACACTGTCTAGGTTTGTCATATTTTTTCAACCAAGGAGCAAGCATCTTTTAATTTCAAGGCTGCAGTCACCATCCACAGTGATTTTGGAGTCCAAGAAAATAAAATCTGTCAGTTTCTTGTTTCACCATCTATTTGTCATGAAGTGATGGGACCAGATGCCACGATTTTTGTTATTTGAATGTTGAGTTTTAAGCCAACTTTTTCACTCTCCTTTTTTACCTTGTTCAAGATGTAAAACTCAAAAGTTGAGTTCTTCGCTTTCTGCTATAATGGTGATGTCATCAGCATGTCTGAGGTTATTGATATTTCTGCCCACAATCTTGATTCCAGCTTGGGCTTCATTCAGCCCAGCATTTTTCATGATGTACTCTGCAAATAAGTTAAACAAGCAAGATGACAATATAAAGCCTTGCCCTACTCCTTTCCCAGTTTTAAACCAGTCCATTATTCCATGTCAGGTTCTAACTGTTACTTCCTGACCTGCAAACATGTTTCTCAGGAAGCAGGTAAGGTGGTCTGATATTCTCATCTCTTTAAGAGAGTTTTTCACACTTCATTGTGATACCCACATTCAGTGAATTTTGCATAGTGAAAGAAGCAGTAGTAGATATTTTTCTGGAATTCTCATCTGGGTCCAACAAATTGTTGGCAATTTGATCTCTGGTTCCTCTACCTTTCCTAAATGCAGTTTTTACATCTGGAAGTTCCTGGACACATACTGCTGAAGCCTAGGTTGAAGGACTTTGAGATTTCTTTGGTAGCGTGTAAAATGAGTGTAACTGTGTGGTAGTTTGAACATTCTTTGGCATTACCCTTCTTTGGGATAGGTGTGAAAACTGATGTTTTCCAGTCCTGCGGCCACTGCTGTGTTTTCCAAATTTGCTGGACTATTGAGCACTTTAACAGCATTGTCTTTTAGAATTTGAAATAGCTCAGGTGAAATTCCATCGCCTCCACTAGCTTTGTTCATAGAGATGCTTCTTAAGGCCCACTTGACTTCACACTCCAGGATGTCTGGCTCTAGGTGAGTGATCACACCATTGTGGTTATCTGGGTCATTAATTTCTTTTTTGTATAGTTCTTCTTTGTATTCTTGCCACCTCTTCTTAATTTCACATTGCTCCATTAGGTCCATATCATGTCTGTCCTTTATTGTACCTATCTGTGAAGGAAATTTTCCCTTGCTATCTCTAATTTTCTTGAAGAGATCTAATTTTATAGTTTTCCCCTATTCTTTGCATTATTTACTTAAAATACTTTCTTATCTCTCTTTACTATTCTTTGGAACTTTGTATTCAAATGGGTGTATCTTTGCTTGTCTCCTTTGTCTTTCACTTTTCTTCTTTTCTCAGCTATTTGTAAGGCCTCCTCAGACAATCATTTTGCCTTTTGCATTTCATTTTCTTGGGGATGGTTTTGATCACCACCGAGTGTACAATGTTACAAACCTCTGTCCATAGTTTTTCAGGCACTCTGTCTATCAGATCTAATCCTTTAATCTATTTGTGTTTTTGCATTATGGAATCCATATTAGCCAGTCAAGGGATTATGACAATATCTTTTGACATACACTAGTAGACACATTGCTGAAAATATTGCAATTTAATTAATATTTAAGACACACTGCTTAATTTTCAGACTGTTGCTGAAAATACTATAAATAATATGATATATTTTGATTATGAGAAACATTTAAAAGGGCAGTATAAAAATAATACTTTAGAAATACTAGAGAAACTACCTTTTAACATTGTAAATTACCTATTTTTTTGTCAATGAAATGTCTCTGGGAATTCAGTGAAGTACATAATAGAGAGAGAAAAAGGAATCATTTGCCAGAAGGATACAATTTTATTATTTATTTAATGAATGAAATAAAAAATATTGGCAAATTCCATGGTGATATCCCCATTACAATCTTCATGGTTCTATCAAAAGTATTTAAAGAACTTCATTTTTAAAAAATATTTGTTTATTTATTATTTATTTGACTGCATTGGATCTCTGCTGCAGCATGCTAGATCTTCATTACATCATGTGGGATCTTTCATTGTAATGCATGGATTCTCTAGTTGAGGCACACTGGCTATAGAGTGTTCAGGATTCAGTAGTTGTGGTCCATTGGTTTAGCTGCTCTGTTGTGTGTGGGATTTTAGTTCCCTGACCAGGGATCAAGTCTACATCCCCTGCACTGCAAGGTAGATTTTTAGCCCCTGGACCACCAGGGAAGTCCCTTGATAAGCTTCATCTTATCATACTTTCTTTACTTGGCCCTTTGAGATACCAATACCTTTCAGTTGTTTGTCTTTGACTTTCATCTTTAACTTTTTTTTCCAAGTTCTTCTCAGCTTCAATTGCTGGTTATTCTGAGGACTTCATTCTTAAACTTTCTACCTTTACTACATATGGTCATTGTGTATGTGATCTGCCTCAGTGGCATGGTTTTAAATATTGTCAATAAAAAATATGGCAGCCAAATGTATTATTCAAACTCCCAACTTTCCTAGCACTCAAGAATTTTATCCAATAGCCTATTTGACATTGCCACTTGGATTTACTCTGGCACTGAATTCTTGTTTATATTCATTTCTCCTGGTTTTTTTCTTTTTCAATTACATATGGTTCAAAATCATCCCCCAACTTGTTAAGGTAAAAAAACCTATACATAATCCTGTATTCCCTTTTTTACCTTTTATACTTTCATACTTGACATCAATCTAACTATATAATCTATCAGCAGTACCTTTGAAGAATATTGCAAATGCTTATCTTCTTTTAGTTCAGTTAAGTTCTGTGTCTTAGTCGTGTTTGACTCTTTGCGACCCCATGAATCGCAGCACGCCAGGCACCCCTGTCCATCACCAACTCCCGGAGTTCACTCAGACTCATGTCCATCGAGTCGGTGATGCCATCCAGCCATCTCATTCTCTGTCGTCCCCTTCTCCTCCTGCCCCAAATCCCTCCAGCATCAGAGTCTTTTCCAATGAGTCAACTCTTCACATGAGGTGGTCAAAGTACTGGAGTTTCAGCTTTAGCATCATTCCTTCCAAAGAACACCCAAGGCTGATCTCCTTTAGAATGGACTGGTTGGACATCCTTGTAGTCCAAGAGACTCTCAAGAGCCTTCTCCAACACCACAGTTCAAAAGCATCAATTCTTCGGTGCTCAGCTTTCTTCACAGTCCAACTTTCAGATCCATACATGACTACTGGAAAAACCATAGCCTTGATTAGACAGACCTTTGTTGGCAAATAATGTCTCTGCTTTTTATATATTATCTAGGTTGGTCATAACTTTCCTTCCAAGGGGTAAGTGTCTTTTAATTTCATGGCTGCAATCACCATCTGCAGTGATTTTGGAACCCCCCAAAAAATAAAGTCTGACACTGTTTGCCCATGTATTTCTCATGAAGTGATGGGAGCAGATACCATGATCTTCGTTTTCTGAATGTTGAGCTTTAAGCCAACTTTTTCACTCTCCACTTTCACTTTCATCAAGAGGCTTTTGAGTTCCTCTTCACTTTCTGCCATAAGGGTGCCGTCATCTGCATATCTGAGGTTGTTGAGATTTCTCCCAGCAATCTTGATTCCAGCTTGTGCTTCTTCCAGTCCAGCGTTTCTCATGATGTACTCTACATAGAAGTTAAATAAGCAGGGTGACAATATACAGCCTTGATGTACTCCTTTTCCAATTTGGAACCAGTCTCTTGTTCCGTGTCCGGTTCTAACTGTTGCTTCCTGACCTGCATATAGGTTTCTCACGAGGCAGGTCAGTTAGTCTGGTATTTCCATCTCTTTCAGAATTTTCCACAGTTTATTGTGATCCACACAATCAAAACGTTGTCATAGTCAATAAAGCAGAAATAGATGTTTTTCTGGAACTCTCTTTCTTTTTTGATGATCCAGCGGATGTTGGCAATTTGATCTCTGGTTCCTCTGCCTTTTCTAAGACCAGCTTGAACATTTGGAAGTTCATGTATTACTGAAGCCTGGCTTGGAGAAGTTTGAGCATTACTTTACTAGCGTGTGAGATGAGTGCAATTGTGTGGTAATTTGAGCATTCTTTGGCATTGCCTTTCTTTGGGATTGGAATGAAAACTGACCTTTTCCAGTCCTGTGGCCACTGCTATTTTCCAAATTTGCTGGCATATTGAGTGCAGCACTTTCACAGCATCATCTTTCAGGATTTGAAATAGCTCAACTGGAATTCCATCACCTCCACTAGCTTTGTTCATAGTGATGCTTTCTAAGGCCTACTTGACTTCACATTCCAGGATGTCTGGCTCTAGGTGAGTGATCACACTATCATGATTATTTCGGTCGTGAAGCTCTTTTTTGTACAGTTCTTCTGTGTATTCTTACCACCTCTTCTTAATATCTTCTGCTTCTGTTAGGTCCATACCATTTCTGTCCTTTATTGAGCCCATCTTTGCATGAAATGTTCCCTTGGTATCTCTAATTTTCCTGAAGAGATCTCTAGTCTTTTGCATTCTGTTGTTTTCCTCTATTTCTTTGCATTGATCGCTGAGGAAGGCTTTCTTATCTCTCCTTGCTATTCTTTGGAACTCTGCATTCAGATGCTTATATCTTTCTTTTTCTCTTCTGTTTTTCACTTCTCTTCTTTTCATAGCTATTTGTAAGGCCTCCTCAGACAGCCATTTTGCTTTTTTGCATTTCTTTTCTGTGGGGATGTTCTTGATTCCTGTCTCTTGTACAACGTCACAAATCTCATTCCATAGTTCATTAGCCACTCTGTCTATCAAATCTAGTCCCTTAAATCTATTTCTCACTTCCACTGTACAATTATAAGGGATTTGATTTAGGTCATACCTGAATGGTCTAGTGGTTTTCCCTACTTTCTTTAAGTCTGAATTTGGCAATAAGGAGTTCATGATCTGAGCCACAGTCAGCTCCTGGTCTTGTTTTTGCTGACTGTATAGAACTTCTCCATCTTTGGCTGCAAAGGATATAATCAATCTGATTTTGATGTTGACCATCCGGTGATGTCCATGTGTAGAGTCTTCTCTTGTGTTGTTGGAAGAGGGTGTTTGCTATGACCAGTGCGTTCTCTTGGCAAAACTCTATTAGTCTTTGCCCTGCTTCATTCACTATTCCCAGGCCAAATTTGCCTGTTACTCCAGGTGTTTCTTGACTTCCTAGTTTTGCTTTCCAGTTCCCTGTAATGAAAGGACTTCTTTTTTGGGTGTTAGTTCTAAAAACTCTTGTAGTTCTTCATAGAACCATTCAACTTCAGCTTCTTCAGCATTACTGGTTGGGGCATAGACTCGGATTACTGTGATATTGAATGGTTTGCTTTGGAAATGAACAGAGATCATTCTGTCGTTTTTGAGATTGCATCCAAGTACTGCATTTCGGACTCTTTTGTTGACCATGATAGCTACTCCATTTCTTCTAAGGGATTCCTGCCCACAGTAGTAGATATAATGGTCATCTGAGTTAAATTCACCCATTCCAGTCCATTTTAGTTTGCTGATTTCTAGAATGTCGATGTTCACTCTTGCCATCTCCTGTTTGACCACTTCCAATTTGCCTTGATTCATGGACCTGACATTCCAGATTCCTATGCAATATTGCTCTTTACAGCATCAGACCTTGCTTCTACCACCAGTCACATCCACAACTGGGTATTCCTTTTGCTTTGGCTCCATCCCTTCATTCTTTCTGGAGTTGTTTCTCCACTGATCTCCAGTAGCATATTGGGTACCTTATCGACCTGGGGAGTTCCTCTTTCAGTAGCCTATCATTTTGCCCTTTCATACTGTTCATGGGGTTCTCAAGGCAAGAATATTGAAGTGGTTTGCCATTCCCTTCTCCAATGGGCCACATTCTATGAGACCTCTCCACCATGACCTGCCCATCCTGGGTGGCCCCACCCATGGCTTAGTTTCATTGAGTTAGACAAGGCTGTAGTCCGTGTGATCAGATTGGCTAGTTTTCTGTGATTATGGTTTCAGTGTGTCTGCCCTCTGATGCCCTCTTGCAACTCCTACCGTCTTACTTGGGTTTCTCTTACCTTGGACGTGGGGTATCTCTCCAGGGCTGCTTCAGCAAAATGCAGCCAGTGCTCCTTACCTTGGACGAGGGGTATCTCCTCACAGCTGCCCCTCCTGACCTTGAATGTGGAGTAGCTCCTCTCGCCCTTCCTAAGTCAATAAGAACTAATTTATTTGATTACATACTAATGGGAGATTTATATTATTGAAAAATTAAATTTCTATCTCTTTTGGCACATAAATGCAGAAGTGTGCATACTTGGTCAGTTGAGTTCAGTTCAGTCACCCAGTCGTGCCCGACTCTTAATGACCCCATGGACTGCAGTACACCAGGCCTCCTTGTCCATCACCAACTCCTGGAGCTTGCTCAAACTCATGTCCATCGGGTCAGTGATGCCACCCAACCATCTCATTCTCTCTTGCCCCCTTCTCCTCCTGCCTTCAATCTTTCCCAGCATCAGGGTCTTTTCCAGTGAGTCAGTTCTTTGCATTAGGTGACCAAAGTATTGCAGTTTCAGCTTCAACATCAGTCCTTCCAATAAATACTCAGGACTGATTTCCTTTAGGATTGACTGGTTTGATCTCCTTGCAATCCAAGGGGTTCTCTCAAGAGTCTTCTCCAACATCACAGTTCAAAAACTTCAGTGCATAAGTGTGCATGCTTAGTCAGTCGTGTCCAACTCTGCAACTCCATGGACTATAACCCACCAGGCTTCTATGTCCATGGGATTCTTCAGGAAAGTATATTGCAGTGAGCTGCCATTTCCTTCTCTAGGGAATCATCTTGACTCAGGGATATAACCCATGTGTCTTGCCTGCATTGGCAGGCACGTTCTCTACCAGCTGTGCCTCCAGGGAAAACTTTTAGCACATATATTTGGTGCAGTTCAAATACTCGATAGAATTTTTTCTTCAAGTCACTAAAAAAAAAAAAAGTAATCAATTGTTATCATCAGCATCTATGTAAGAAAAAAGAGGAAAGTAGTGTAAGGAGAATAATTGTTAATGTAAATGAGAACCATATAATTATTGGTGAGAGAATTACAGAAAATTTGGGGGACATATTAAAATAAATGACTTATTTTGCTGTTCCCAATAGATTCTTAATGCATATATTTATATACATGCTTATTTGAGTGCATAACCAGCCATGCACATGAGTGTATCCAAATATGGGGACCATATCTCCAGACACAGAAAATATACACATTCTTCTATGTCCACAAAAATGACAAAAATCTTTACAATTTTGAAAAGATAGGATCCTAGATGTGAAAGCTAGCTATGAGACACAAGTGCATGTTCTCAAATGAATTAAACAACTTGACATTTCTCATAACCCTTTTTCCTGAGATGATGGATTCCCTCTATGAGTCAAAGAAGCCTCTTAATATTTATTTTTGAATAAATATTCAAAATTAAGCCTATAAAACAATCATGACAACCTAATTTTCAGTGCAATATATTGCAAATATGATTGAGCTGTGTAATAGGCCCTTCAGAAAATGATACTCTAAAATAAATACTTCTGGAGATTATGAAGTTGGAAAATTTAAAGCTAGAACTCTTACAGGAGAAGTATGGCATGATACTTAGGGAAACAGGATAGCAAGGAACACCAAATCAGAATAAACCAATACATATTAATGCCATATTATGTTAATTTCCAACATGGAACTCTAAACATTTTCATTTTATATATCATCTGGCATGTGGTTGGAAAAAAGCACTTATTGATTTTCAGATAGTATTTCCTGCCTATAAACCAGTTGCTTTATTGTATCATATTTATTATTGTAGTAAGTCAAAAATAGTTGTATAAGGGTAGGTTTTAATCTTAACTAGTAATGTAAGTGTCAAAAAAATGTACCATTAGAAATACCTATCAGCCTCTCCTAAGAAAGCATTACAATGGAGATTAGCTTGCCTTTTCTCAGTGGGTCTGAAACTATCTGATTTTTCTTCAAAACAGAAAACTTAATTTTTGTGTCTGCTTTTTCAACATCAGACTTCTCAGGTAATCCATAGTAAGGAGTCAGGTGGCACAAGAAGTATGTATCACAGCTTATATAAAATATTCTCTCCCAGAGAGAAACTTGAGGAACAGAAACCATCAGAGGAACCAGGAGCTTATTCTGGCCAACTCATGTGTTTGAGCATGCATTCTCTGAGTGGGAAGTCAAACCTGCTTGTTTTATTCAAATGAACAAAAGTCACATTTTATTTATTTTTTCCATCTTTCGTACTGCCTTTTCTCTTACTCTGTTCATTACTTGAATTGCCACATGTCCAGAGTATAGACTTTCTTTTTCATAGTTAGAAATACATTCTTATAGTTTATAAGCAGCTGAAGAAACAAATAACATGTTGCACTGTCTGCAGTAATAGAAACAAAATTTTTAAGGGAATCATAGGTCTCTTCACAGTCTTTGAATCCTCATAGTTAGGGGATATATCTGTGTCTGTGCTTGTTTTATTGTGTGTTCTAATAAATGATTATGACCTGTATATATTATTTTTTTAATTACTTTAATGTGTAAAGTTAGGAAGTACTAGACAAATTGAGATTCTTTGCTATTTAATGATTCACCAACAAAGCTTAAATAAATTATAGGTGAAATGTTTCATAGCAAAGAATTTCAACAAAGTTTAAATAAAAAAGCCAAGTCCATCTCCACACTCTCAGATGAATTAAAAAAGATGTAACTGCTTATATTTGGTGTTTCCCTTTGTATTATTCAAAAATATGTCAACCCTAGTCTGATTATCATTATTCTAAGCTATACTGTTTTTAAAGTAGATATTTCCCATGTATACATCAGCAACTTGGAATGTAAGATTCACTTAAATAATGAGTACATCAATATGTCCTTATATAGATGTGTATGTGTGCCTTTGTGTATGAGTGATTTCTGGGAAAAGTTAATTTTTGAGCAGAATACTCTCATAAAAAACATAATGAAGTCTAACTTCTATAATTTTATTATGAATCTTAGAAGTAGATACTTTTCAGAATCAAATGCACATATTTGATTCACTGCAGTATGATATTTCAAATATATTTTCCCAATCTAATTAGTATCATAGGGCTTGTAGATAGATTCATGTATTATTTATACATTAAATTATTAGCAGTATTTCCTTTAATACCTATGATATCTGAGAAAACACTAGACTCATAATTGCAATCAGATAACTTTCTTAAACTACATTTTAACATTAGAGTCATAACTCTACAGGTTATCATTCATAATGCTAACAATATTTATTAACTAAATAAAATATGGTAATCTATTTTTATTTAAAAAGCTAAAAGAAGAGGAATTTTTACATATGTAAGACTGTGCTTTTTTTTAGTTGCTCAGTCTTGTCTGACTCTTTGATACCCCATGGATTGTAACCTGCCAGGCTTCTTTGTCCATAGGGAGTCCAGAAGACTGGAGTGGGTTGCCATGTCCTCCTCCAGGCTATATTCCCAACCCAGGGATCAAACCCATGTCTTCCACATTGCAGGCAAATTCTTTACTATCTGAGCCATCAGGAAAGTCCATGAATACTGGAGTGGGTAACCTATCCTTTCTCCAGGGGAATCTTCCCAATCCAGAAATTGAACCAGAGTCTTCTGCATTGCAGACAGATCCTTTATCAGCTTAATAAGGGAGACTTATGTAAGATTAACTTGGAAATAAATAATGATTGCTCAGATCAGTCTAATTAATGTGATGATTCAGATTATTGCAGAATCCTATGAGTCTTTTCTACAATAAACTATCTAAAATTTGCTGCTGCTGTTACTGCTGGTAAGTCGCTTCAGTTGTGTCCGACTCTGTGTGATCCCATAGATGGCAACCCACCAGCCTCCCCCGTCCCTGGGATTCTCCAGGCAAGAAAACTGGAGTGGGTTGCCATTTCCTTCTCCAATTAATACATTACAAATATTTCCATTTGACTACATGTCAACTTTATTTTATTTGTAGAAAAAGTTGGAACTTAAGCCACTATATTTAATAATTGCTGTTCATTTGCTATAAATATAAATCAAAATAAAAGCAGAGTGCAAATTATATTTTAAAATGTTTAAACATATTAACATTTTCATGGAACAGCTATTTTCTTTAAAATAAATGTATAATTTGATAAAAAACAAACACTAAATTTTAGCTAACCAGTTGCTAGACCTGAACAGACAGGATCTTCTAAAGCACAGGTGATATACTGTTTGAAACTAGATATTTATACATTTTCAGTTCATACTATTAGGCTGTAAGAGTGTCAAAATAGTAAATAGTAGTTACAGTTTATTGGGGCTATCCAGACATCTCAAAGATAATCTGTCTACCAGTGCAGGACATGAAGGTGACATACATTTAATCCCTAGGTCAGGATGATCCCCTGAAGAAGGAAATGGCAACTCACTCCAATATTCTTGCCTTGAAAATTCTACGGACAATGAAGCTGTGCAGGCAACAGTCCATGGGGTCACAAAGAGTGGACATGACTGAGTGACTGAGCACATAGTTTATTACTGTTTATTAACCTAATTATTAATATAAATACTTAAGGAAATACATTCAAAAGGAAAAATTTCCTAGACAGGCAACCCAGATTCTTTTACATGATTTATTTAAAAAAAAATTTGAACAAAATTTTTGCTCTAATTGTATTCTACATATGAGCTTGTCAGTCTCCCAACTCTAACAGACCCAAAGGAAGCAAAGTTTATTATGGTACTTACTATGAGAGTAAGGAGGCTTTGTGTAAGAAACATTGAAAAAATGATTAATATCCTCAACAGTATTGCTGTAGAAACAGCACAGTTTCTAAAATATTGCCATTTAGAGTATCTCTTGATAAAAACTAATACTATAAACTTAAAATTAAATATAATGAAATAATTATTGAGTGGAATGAAATAAATTAATGCTCTTCATTGAATCAGAAGTTCCTATGTGTACAATTGGTGTTGTTCATTTGCTAAGTCTGGTCCAACTGTTTGCAACCTCAAGGACTGCAGCATGCCAGGCTTCCCTGTCATTCACTATCTCCCAGAGTTTGTTTAAATTCACGTTTGTGGAGTCAGTGATGTGATCTAACCATCTCATCCTCTGCCTCCCCCTTCTACATTTGCCTTCAATCTTTTCAGCACCAGGATCTTTTCCTGTGAGGAAGCTCTTTGCATCAGGTGGCCAAAGTATCAGAGCTTTCCTTTAGGATTGACTGGTGTGATCTCCTTGCAGTCCAAGGGTCTCTTGTGAGTCTTCTCAAACATCACAGTTCAGAAGCATCAGTTCTTTGGTGCTCAAATTTCTTTACGGTCCAACTTTCACATCCATACATGACCACTGGAAAAAAACATAGCTTTGACTATATGGACTTTGTAAGCAAAGTAATGTCTCTGCTTTTTAATAAGCTGTCTAGATTGGTCATAGCTTTACTTCCAAGAAGCAAGTGTCTTTAAATTTCATGGCTGCAGTCACAATCCACAGTGATTTTGGAGCTCAACAAGAATAAAGTCTTTCACTGTTTCTGTTGTTCCCCATCTATATGCCATAAACTGATGGGATTGGATGCCATGATCTTAGTTTTTTGACTGTTGAGTTTAAGCCAGCTTTTTCATTATCTTCTTTCACTTTCATCAAAAGGCTCTTTAATTGCTTCTCACTTTCTGTATAAGGGTGGTTCAGTTCAGTTCAGTTCTGTTGCTCAGTCGTGTCTGACTCTTTGTGAACCCTTGAATGGCAGCACTCCAGGGCTTCCTGTCCATCACCAGCTCCCAGAGTTCACCCAAACCCATACCCATTGAGTTGGTGATGCCATCCAACCATCTCGTCCTCTGTCGTCCCCTTCTCCTCCTGTGTCATCTGCATATTTGAAGTTATTGATATGTCTCCCAGCAATCTTAATTCTAGCTTGTGATACATCCATTCAGCATTTTGCATGATGTACTCTGCATATAAGTTAAATAAACAGGGAGACAATATACAGCTTTGACACACTCCTTTCCCAATTTTTTACCAGTCTGTTGTTCCATCTCCAGTTCTAACTGTTGCTTCTTGACTTGTGTACAGTTTTCTCAGAAGACAGGTAAAAAGATCTGGTATTTGCACCTTTTAAAGAATTTTCCATAGTTTGTTGTGATCCACATACTCAAAGGTGTTATAGTAGTGAAGCAGATGTTTTTCTGAAACTCTCTTGCTTTTTCTATGATCCACTGGATGTGGGCAATTTAATCTCTGGTTCCTCTGCCTTTTCTAAATTCAGCTTGTGCATCTGGAAGTTCTCGGTTCATGTACTGTTGAAGCTAAGCTTGAAGGATTTTGAGCATAACCTTGCTCGCACGTGAAATGAGTGCAGTTGTACAATAGTTTGAACATTGTTTAGCATTGCCCTTCTTTGGGATTGGAATGAAAACTGACATTTTCCAGTCCTGTGGCCACAGTTGAGTTGTTCAAATATCCTGGCACTTTGAGTACAGCAGCTCTTTAACATGATCACATTTTAGTATTTAAGTAGCTCACTTGATTTCCATGACCTCCACTAGCTTTGTTCGAGCAATGCTTCTTAAAGTTCACTTGACTTTACAGTCCACAATATCTGGTGCTAGGTGAGTGACCATACCATCATGGTTATCTGGGTCATTAAGATCTTTTTGGTATAGTTTTTCTGTGTAATCTTTCCACCTCTTCTTAATCTCTTCTGCTTCTTTTAGATCCTTATGATTTCTGTCCTTTATAGAGCCTATCTTTGCATGAAATATTCCCTTGATATCTTAAATTTTCTCAAAGACATCTCTAGTCATTCCCATTCTATTGTTTTCTTTTATTTCTCTTCATTGTTTATTCAAAGAGTCCTTCTAATGTTTTCCTGAATTTCTCTAAAATTCTGAATTCCATTGAGTATTTTTTTTATTTCTCTAATATTATCTAATGCAAATGTTTCTAAAAAATATTCATTTACTCAAAATATAAATCAGTAGCTATGTATTGAGGTATATTTATATATAGTTTTATAATTCATAAAAAGATGCATACAATAAAAGACAGAAATGGTATGGACCTAATAGAAGCAGAAGAAATTAGAAGAGGTGGCAAGAATTTGCAGAAGAACTATACAAAAATGGTCTTAGTGCCTGGAAAACCAGGATGGTGTGGTCACACATCTTGAGCCAGACATCCTGGCGTATGAAGTCAACTGGGCTTTACGAAGCATCACTATGAACAAAACTAGTGGAAGTGATGAAATTCCTGCTGAGATATTTCAAATCCCCAAAGGTGATGCTGTTAAAGTACTGCACTAAATATGCCAGCAAATTTGTAAAACACAGCATTGGCCACAGGACTGGAAAACATCAATTTTCACTCATCTGAAAAAGGGCAATGCCAAAGAATGCTCAAACAACTGCACAATTGCACTATTTCACATGCTAGAAAGGTCATACTCAAGATCCTTCAAGCTATGCCTCAAGAATATGTGAACAGACAATTTTCCAGATGTACAAGCTGGATTTAGAAAAGGCAGAGGAAGCAGAGGTCAAATTGCCAACATCCACTGGATCATAGAAAAAGCAAGAGAATTCCAGTAAAAAATCTACTTCTGCTTCACTGACTACACTTAAACCTTTGACTGTGTGGATCACAACAAACTGGAAAATTCTTGAAGAGGTGAATACCATTCCACTTTATGCACCTCCTCTGACACCTGTATGCAGTTCAAGAAGCAGCAGTTAGACCTGGAGATGGAACAACTGACTGGTTCAAAATTGGGAAAGGAAAATGTCATGGCTCCATATTGTCACCCTGCTTATTTAATTTAAATGCAGAGTACATCATGTGAAATACCAGGCTAGATGAATCACAAGCTGGAATCCAGACTGCAAGGAGAAATATCAACAGCCTCAGATATACATATGACACCACCCTAATGGCAGGAAGTGGAGAGGAACTAAAGAGCCTCCTGAAGATCAAAGAGGAGAGTGTTAAAGCTGATTTAAAACTCAGCATTCAAAAAATGAAGATCATGGCTTCTGGTCCCATCACTTCAAGGCAAATAGATTGGGAAACAATGGGAAAGTGATAAACTTTATTTTCTTGGGCTCCAAAATCACTGAAGATGGTGATTGCAGCCTTGAAATTAAAAGATGCTCCTTAGAAGAAAAGCTATGACCAAACTAGACAGCATATTAAAAAGCAGAGAAATTACCTTGCTGTCAAATGTGCATATAGTCAAATTTATGGCTCTTCCAGTAATCATATATGGATGTGAGATTTGAACCATACAGAAGGCTAAGCACCAGAGAATTGATGATATCTAACTGTGGTGCTGGAGAAGACTCTTGAGAGTTCCTTGGAATTCAAGGAAATAAAACCAGTCAATCCTAAAGGAAATCAACCCTGAATACTCATCAGAAGGCTGGTACTGAAGCTGAAGCTCCAATAGTTTGGCTACCTGATTCTAAGAGTTGACTCATTGGAAGAGGCCTTGGTGCTGGGAAAGATTGAAGTTAGGAGGAGAGGGAGCAACAGAGTATGAAATGTTTGGATGGCATCACCGACATGAATTTGAGCCAACTCCAGGAGATAGTGGAGGACAAGGAAGCCTGGTCTTCTACAGCCCATGGGGTTACAAAGGGTCAGACATGACTCAGTGACTGAACTGAACTGATATTAGAATTTGATTGATTCTTTTCTCAGGGCTAAACTTGGATTATCAGTTTGGGGCAGAAAGATCTAAGAGGTAATGTCACACAATATCAAAGTTATATTCCAAAAACATGACATTACTCTTGATATTAACCAGGACCAACTGGCTGAGGAAGTGTTTCCTTATTTTAAAGTTATGTTTTCTTCCTCCCTAATGACTTAATTTTCATTTTGATTTGTAGCTATCATGCTTTCCACAAATCCAAGTAGATACCAAATCTAACTACCATTAAAATACACAAAATGTGTTTCTCTTCTTGTTGGACAAGGAAAAGCATGGCAAACCTGCAACTTTCCTGTTCCTTAAGCTCAATTATCATCTACAGGTGGATCTTTTCATTATTAGTTAGCATTCAAGTATGCTTATATGACTGGACAATATTATCTGTCATTGGTGAATAAGGCACTACTAACTCACTCCAGTATTCTTGCCTGGAGAATCCCAGGGACAGAGGAGCCTGGTGGGCTGCCATCTATGGAGTTACACAGAGTCGGACACTACTGAAGTGACAGCAGCAGCAGCAAAAGCCTATGTATATGCTCACTACTACTTTGAGCAGCCCAAACAAAACACTCATATGCAAAACCACTGCAAATCTTATGTTGGCTCCAATCTCTTTTCCAAAGAATTAGTTTAATAGGGGCAAACTTTATTTTACAAAGGGGAGAAGTTGTAAACACTTTACTATAGTTGGACTTTTAGCAAGCTAAAAAGCTGCCTTGATTAAAAAGTAAGTACATAAAAGGTAGAACTTCACAATCTAACCTTTAAGACAAGCTTTAATCCATTAGCTTATAAATATTCTTTGATATCTGAAAATGTATCTCATTTGAATTTTTTAAAAAAATATTTATTATACTATGCCTCCTCACTTCTTTCAATACATACTGTCTTAACTATTTTACATCCAGTCGCCAAGATCTAACTCCAGCAATTTTTCTAGAATATTTGCTCCTTTTAAAATAATAGAGCATTGATTTTCCCATTATAAATAATGTATCTGTGCTGGTTAAAGTTAGCAGAAGACATTTGTTCAAAACCGGAAGTGGAGCATATAAATTAGGATGACAGTCAAGTTCAGAATATAGTGATCCTCTTTTTATTTTTTTTATTTTTGTCTCCAGTTGTATAAAGAAATAAAAGACTTAGGGACAGAAGAAGGAAGACAAAAAACAATGGTAATAAACTTACCCCATCAATAAAAAGGTATGATCCCTATTCCCTCTATAATTCAGTCAAAGAAACAGATCTTTTCTTCTCTTCCCAGAAGCAAATAAATGAGGAGAGGGAATATCTTTACTTATACAGGACAATAAAGGCATCAATAATGATAAGATACAAGAAGAAACTTGCACTTGCTAAATTTTGAAAGAGGGATTATGGGGCAAGACAGAATGAGACTTCAGAAGGAAAAAAAAAAGTATTTAAAATGACAGAGGGTCCTTGTGGGATGGTTGTGAGAAAAGGGAAAAAGAGGAGAGAGCACTCACTTGAGACACTGTTATCCAGTCTCTCAAACTTGCATGGATTGAAAATCTGATTATTTGGCATACAGTATAAGTTTAAAAAAAAAAAGAACTTAAGGTCTAAGGATTATTATACCTACTCATTCAATATACAAGGTTTAGATTCATTTACTACAGACCTTGAATGTAATTAATCTTTTTTTTTTTTTTTTCAAAATCACACACACACACACACATACACACATTCAGTTCAGCTTCTGGAAAATAATTGACCTAGGGAGGGAGAGTTTTTTTCCCCATCAATGACAGACACTGGGGGCTTCCCAGATGGGGCTGCTGGTGGTAAAGAACCTGCCTGCCAATGCAGGAGATGATGTAACAGATGCAGGTTTGATCCCTAGGTCAGGAAAATCTCCTGGAGAAGGGCATGGCAACCCACTCCAGTATTCTTGCCTAGAGAATCTTATGGAGGGAGGAACCTGGCAGATTATGGTACATAAGGTTGCAGAGAGTCAGACCTGACTGAAATGACTTAGCATGCACTGATGCGAGGGGTAAGAAAGCATCTATCTCAAGAAACTAATGTAAATAGAGTTTAGGATAAGGTCACTGTCTCCAGAGGGGAATTACAAACATAAATGGTAAAAGAAGAGTCTTTTCATATGCAATAAGAGAATTCATTGAAACTACTGAATGTGGTTAGACTCAGGTTCCCTAATAAACCAGAGCAAACATGTAACATTCTTCAGGTTAGAGTAATTCAACATTTGTGGAATAGAGTTCTTACAGATTTCACGACACTGGGCTAAATACCTGGTATACCAATCAAAACACATGTTTCCCCCCTCTTACCACCTCATTTAAGGCACAACAAGAGTGTGAAATTATTTTTGTACATTAAAAAAATATTTTTTATTGTACATTAAAATGAATTAATTAAATTCATTTAATCAAATTTTATTCACATTGCATTAAATTTTTCTATTGTTATAACATAATTTCCATTGTTCCTGGTAAAGACAAATAGACACTTAAAAAAAATTCATAGTATTGGTGGGGTGGATATGGACCAAAAATTAAAACAGAGGAGAAAGGATATATGAAACATCTGAAGAAAAGAATGGCACAGTTTCAGTAACAGATACTTTATTGATAAATATTCCCTAAATTATTAAATATAATTTCCTTTGTTAAAAATGAATTCATCTTTAATCAGAGAACAGAAAAATTCCTCAATTTTTTAACTTCTTAATAAAACATTTTCTGTGAGTACTAGCCATAAAATAAATACTTTAAATCTATTGATGAATTCACTGTGTCAGTTAACATGCAGTAAAATAATCATTTTTGTAATATTTTGTGGACATTTATCTTATTTGTGGACAATTTATGAGGACCAAAATGGAAAACTGTTCACATAAATGTGAATTAAATGTAAGTACATTAGAAAAAACTATTTGTATCAGCTATTTCTAAAGAATATTTTATTTTATGGCTGTAATAAATTTTATTTTCAGTTACTTAACAAGCATAAATATCCCTTCAAACTTTATGTATCTTCAAGATATCCATTTTTCAAAATGCTTTAAATGCAATATGAACCTGGATAAATATTTATTTATGCATTAGTATTCTCCAAGGTTAAACATTAAATCAAATTAAATCTATTATATCCACATGTAATAACTTTTTTAATGGCTCCATCCACTCACTCTTGTGAATTATCAAGACTTATTGGTCTCCACTGAATTTTTCATATTAAAATTCTGTGGCAAAGTAAAGATGAATGTGGATAATTTCTGATTTCAAAAGTAATTCTAATTGTGCACCATCACATATCTCTAAAACTATCCACTGCTAGATATTATGACAAACATATTGTTTACATTAAAAGTTAAAAAAAAACAGAATGATATTTTGATATAATAACAAAATTTGAGAGTCAGCTTTAATTTTGCATAATTTAAACCAGAATTAGGTTAAGTAGCAGGTCAGGAAGCAACAGTTAGAACTGGACATGGAACAACAGACTGGTTCCAAATAGGAAAAGGAGTTCGTAAAGGCTGTATATTATCACCCTGCTTATTTAACTTATATGCTGAGTACATCATGAGAAACGCTGGACTGGAAGAAACACAAGCTGAAATAAAGATTGCCAGGAAAAATATCAATAACCTCAGATATGCAGATGACAGCACCCTTATGACAGAAAGTGAAGAGGAACTAAAAAGCCTCTTGATGAAAGTGAAAGAGGAGAGTAAAAAAGTTGGCTTAAAGCTCAACATTCAAAAAACGAAGATCATGGCATCGGGCTCCATCACTTCATAGAAATAGAAGGGGAAACAGTAGAAACAGTGTCAGACTTTATTTTTATTTTTATTTTTTTTGGGCTCCAAAATCACTGCAGATGGTGACCGCAGCCATGAAATTAAAAGACGCTTTACTCCTTGGAAGGAAAGTTATGACCAACCTAGATAGCATATTGAAAAGCAGAGACATTACTTTGCCAACAAAGGTCCGTCTAGTCAAGGCTATGGTTTTTCCAGTGGTCATGTATGGATGTGAGAGTTGGACTGTGAAGAAGGCTGAGTGCTGAAGAATTGATGCTTTTGAATTGTGGTGTTGGATAAGACTCTTGAGAGTCCCTTGGACTGCAAGGAAATCCAACCAGTCCATTCTGAAGGAGATCAGCCCTGGGATTTTTTTGGAGGGAATGATGCTAAAGCTGAAACTCCAGTACTTTGGCCACCTCATGCGAAGAGTTGACTTCTTGGAAAAGACTCTGGTGCTGGGAGGGATTGCAGGCAGGAGGAGAAAGGGACGACAGAGGATGAGATGGCTGGATGGCATCACTGACTCGATGGACGTGAGTCTGAGTGAATTCCGGGAGTTGGTGATGGACAGGGAGGCCTGGCGTGCTGCAATTCATGGAGTCGCAAAGAGTCGGACAGCTGAGTGACTGAACTGTACTGAATGTTTGAAAAACTTTTTTCAATGCACGATACTGGATGCTTGGGGCTAGCGCACTGGGACGACCCAGAGGGATGGTATGGAGAGGGAGGAGGGAGGAGGGTTCAGGATGGGTAACACATGTATACCTGTGGTGGATTCATTTTGATATTTGGCAAAACTAATACAATTTTGTAAAGTTTAAAAATAAAATAAAATTTAAAAAAAAATGGAAAAAAAAAAAGAAAAACTTTTTTTTTTTTTTTAATCTGTACACAAAATAACTGAAGTTCAATACTAGGTATTTGTATGTGATCAAGTAGAAATGCTTAAGGTGTGGTCCACAGTGTTTTTGGAGATTCAGGAGAGTCTTTAAGAAAATGATGAGCTTTGAACTAAGACTCAAACGATGTGCAAATATATATGGTAGATAGATAGAAATATGAGTTATTTCACTGATAGGAATACCCATAAGCAGGAACCAGGAAGTATTAATACCATGAAATTCTGCAAGAGAAATTGTAATTATTGATGTGGGAAACATCAGCATATGGTAAATTCTGAGTGACAATCGGGGTTTAAATTATGAAAATTTTTAGTTTACTTCTGTATTTATTTTGTGAATGAACCTTAGCCATTCCAGAATTTAATACTTTTTCAACTCTCATTTTAAAACCATCATAAATACCTGAGAATTCTGTTGACAATGAGTGGATCTGTTGACCATTCTGCATTGCATATAGCTTGAGAGCCATAGATGTAGAAAAGGGAAACTGCAAAATACTGTAATTATTTCTGCTCTATTCTGTATGTACCCTTATTTATGCATATCTTTGAGTGTTTGGGGCTTCCCGGGTGGCTCAGATGGTAAAGCGTCTGTCTACAATGCAAGAGATCCGGGTTCAATCCCTGGGTTGGGAAGATCCCCTGGAGAAGGAAATGGCAATCCACTCCAGTCCTATTGCCTGGAAAATCCCATGGACAGAGGAGCCTGGTAAGCTACAGTACATGTGGTCGCAAAGAGTTGGACACAACTGAGCGACTTCACTTTGAGTGTTTTAGAAAGTTTAATAGTGTACTGATGGCAATTCTAACATTCTACCATACTTTATTATAGAATTAAGCTGATTTTCCAGCTCATCTATAGTTAGCCAAGGAAGTTTTGAAAAAGAATAGGGTGATATGCACACTGTATAAAATATATTTATAGCAATTAAAATAGTCTGAGGCATAGTCAGATGAGAAGCTAGAATAGAGAGAAAATGACAAAATCATGTATATAAGGGAATCAAATCATAAAAATGACTTTCCCAGTTGGCTCAGATAGTAAAAAATCTGCCTGAAATGCAGGAGACCCAAATTTGATCCCTGGGTTGTGAAGATTCTCCTGGAGAAGGAAATGGCAACCCACTCCTATATTTTTACCTGGAGAATTAAATGGACAGAGGAGCCTGGTGGGCTACAGTCCATGAGGTCACAAAGAGTCAGACACAACTGAGGAACTAACACTTTCACTTTCAGTAAACATCGGCATATATTTATGGATTTCTACTGTTTCTTACTAATAAATGTCAATACTAAGCTGATTTTACTGGAACACCTTTGGAGACTATATTGATGCCAATAAAGCAATGCTTCATTAATTATTATTCTTTTCTATAAATTTCCTTGCTATTTTCAGGTATTCTTTCATATAAAATGTAAAATACTTTAGTCAAATTATAATAAAACATTTGTTTTTAATCACTAAAACATAATTTGTTTAAATGTTACATATGACTAATAGATTAATCAGCTTTTATCTAAAATGAATTGCTTTTTAGAATATTTATATTTGTGTCAATAAATTTAAACTTCAGTAAATAATTCTGTATTTTTAACTGTTGCTCAGGCAAAGTCTCTAATTCTCAAATTCTATTTAGAATTTGTATTCTAAATTACTGAAATCATTTTGGTTATTTATTTTAGAAATAAATATTTATATTGCCCTAAGTCTGTTTAGCAAGAATCTAATTTAATTTATATGTATTCTTAAAGTCACTTTTCTACAATTGTGTTTAGTCCATTTGTTAGCATTTTGCATTATTCTGCAGGATAGACACATATTTTTCCATAGCATAGACATCAACACTTTTATTTCCCATGTTTGAAAAAAATGAGCTCAACTGAATTTCTAGCTTCAGTTATTTGATATATCTGTATGCAGAATATCTCTCTGGATTGATTTTCTCAAAAATATTAAAAATATGCATAGGACATTATATGATATATATAGATTTAGTAATGAATTTTGTAACTTCTTCAGGAAGATACATTGCAGATACATTAAAGTATAGATGCATGCATGCTAAGTCGCTTCAGTCGTGTCCAACTCTGTGAGACCCCATGGACAGCAGCCCACCAGGCTCCTCTGTCCATGGAATTCTTTAGGCAAGAGTACTGGAATAGGTTGCCATTTCCTTCTCCAAAAGCATAGATAAGCCTCTCACCTTCAAAGAATTTTGCAATTACATTATTACTCTTTAAAAACATGCACAGCAAGAAATTATATTCTAAGACATTGCATTCACTATCTTTTCTTTCTTACTTGAATATATTTGAAATATATGTCTATGCAGAAAATAATAAAGTAAAAGTTATTTGCAGTAATTTTAATTATACATGTAATTATCAAAGTGATTATCAAAGATAGTGTTTTTTAATTAACAGTATTTTAGCTACTATAGTAGCTTTTATTTTGCTTGCCCCAGCACATTATTTTATTTCATACAATAAAATTATCTGAGAAATGAAAAGTGGAAAACAATTATAATATTTTAACAGAGCTATTATCACTGAGATATTTTTTCCTTAAGAGCAATTGGGTAATTTTGAATATGTCTTATAAGGTCTTGGTATACATAATGATGTGACTCTGAAATAAATATTAATGTTATTAATTGCATTATATAATCAACAAGATAATAATAAAACAAGGAAAACATGAACTTGACAAGATAAAAAGCAATCAATTTTAATATCCTCAAATGAAAACACAATTACTATACAGCCAAAATGTAACCTTCTAAGTGCTTTTCTGTGATCCAAAAAGGCCAGGACAAAAGTTAAAGCAACATAATTTTGGATGCTTAGCATTTCATTCCCATGCTCCTCTGTCCGTGGAATTCTCCAGGCAAGAATACTGGAGTGGGTGGCCATTTCCTTTTCCAGGGGATCTCTCTGGCTCGAGGATCAAACCTGGGTCTCCTTCATGGCAGGAAAATTCTATACCATCTGAGCCACCAGGGAATCAGAGGTTATTTCACTGGTTAGTCAAATGTTTTTATATTGTCATTTGTCATGGGAGTCTTTATTTATTTTCTGATCTGACATTTTCCTATCTGTCAGATCTATACAAGTACTTGTTTCACCATTTCTAAACTTTTTCTATTCCCAGCCTCTTATTTATGGAATTCCATTTCCATTAACAAAAACTGGGTAATAAATTCCTGTTTAGAATAATGGTTTAAAACTTCTCACATACACCACATATGGGACATTTGTGAAGTCGCTCTGACATGTCCGACTCTTTGTGACCCTGTGGACTGTAGCCCATGAGGCTCCTCTATCCATGGAATTTTCTAGGCAACAGTGCTGGAGTGGCTTGCCAAGTGTCCTTAAAAGTAGATCCCAAGTTAAAGTTATAATAAGTATGTGTAAACTAGTACCAGTGCATAAATCTATTTTTGCTTTATATACTATGCCAAAGCCTTTGACTGTGTGGATCACAATAAACTGTGGAAAATTCTGAAAGAGATGGGAATATCAGACCACCTGACCTGCCTCTTGAGACACCTGTATGCAGGTTGAGACACAACAGTTAGAACTGGACATGGAACAACAGACTGGTTCCAAATAGGAAAAGGAGTACATCAAGGCTGTATATTGTCACCCTGCTTATTTAACTTATATGCAGTATGCATCATGAGAAATGCTGGGCTAGAAGAAGCACAAGCTGGAATCACGATTGCTAGGAGAAATATCAATAACCTCAGATATGCAGATAACACCACCCTTATGGCAGAAAGTGAAGAGGAACTAAAAAGCCTCTTGATGAAAGTGAAAGAGGAGAGTGAAAACATTGGCTTAAAACTCAACATTCAGAAAACTAAGATCATGGCCTCTGGTCCCACCACTTCATGGGAAATAGATGGGGAAACAGTGGAACAGTGGCTGACTCTATTTTTGGGGGGCTCCAAAATCACTGCAGATGGTGATTGCAGTCATGAAATCAAAAGGTGCTTACTCCTTTGAAGGAAAGTTGTGACCATCCTAGACAGCATATTCAAAAGCAGAGATATTACTTTGTCAAAAAAGGTCCATCTAGTCAAGGCTATGGTTTTTCCAGTGGTCATTTATGGATGTGAGAGTTGGACTATAAAGAAAGCTGAGTGCCAAAGAATTGATGGTTTTGAAC
This sequence comes from Bubalus bubalis, assembly GCF_019923935.1. NCBI lineage: Eukaryota > Metazoa > Chordata > Mammalia > Artiodactyla > Bovidae > Bubalus > Bubalus bubalis. The sequence goes on from NC_059169.1 coordinate 45,442,836, forward strand.
TGTGGAGTTGGAGAAGACTCTTGAGAGTCCCTTGGACTGCAAGGAGATCCAACCAGTCCATCCTAAAGGAGATCAATCCTGAGTGTTCATTGGAAGGACTGATGTTGAAACTGAAACTTCAGTTCTTTGGCACCTGATGCAAAGAGTTGGCTCATTGGAAAAGACCCTGATGCTGGGAAAGATTGAGGGCAGGAGGAGAAGGGGATGACAGAGGATGAGATGGTTGGATGGCATCACCGACTCAATGGACGTGAGTTTGGGTAGACTCCAGGAGTTGGTGATGTATGGGAGGCCTGGCGTGCTGCGATTCATGGGGCAGCTAAGAGTCGGACACCACTTAAGCGACTGAACTTAATGTGACCATAGCATTTTTAAAGTGAGTAACTAAACTCTGACCCTGTGGGCAAGCTCAGAGTTTGAGCTTGCAGGGTAGCAGTTTGAAGAGACTTAAAAGCCTTTTGAGTATCTGGGGACCATGCCAGATTGTCAGTTTGCTATGTCTCAGTTGTAAATTTATGTAAAAAACCATGCAATTCCCCATAACCCGGAACCCAAAGGAGAAATAGCCTGTAATGCCCAAGAATCCTCATGTCATAGACAGAGGATGATTTAGTATAGGTTTAACTCTAGAAAGTATCCTTCAAGTCAATGAATGAAAAATATATGTCTCATTCAGGAATTTCAGATAATAATGTATAAAGATTAGGCACTTATTATTCATATATTTTGAATTAGTCTCCCTTTATCATTTGACTTCTTTACACCCAATATAGGAGTGTTGTATGGACTGTTACAGGGAATTAATAGTCCTTGTTCCTTTAAATTTTCAATGATGGGTTTTATCCATTCCTTAACCTCGGGCTTTGATGTGGAAATAGGTGAGGGTCTTTGAGCTTGATAAGGAACAGCACTTTGTGTTCAACCCAGTTTTTCATCAGCCCACACTGTAGGATTTACATTTTGTGCTATTAAAAATAGTGGGTTCCATATTCGTGAAATCAGAGGCCTGTATCTTCTTCACTATATCCCTCCCCAGAACGGGTGAGGGAGTCTCTGGCATGATTAGAACATTGTGAGAAAATAGTACAGAGTCCCAGTTGCCACTTAAAGGATGACTGAAATAATAGCATTTGACTCATCCAGACAGCACATTACAGTAGTGGATTGGGCGGGAAGTGGACCAGGAGCTTCAGTGAGCATAGAGAAATTTGTCCCCACGCTGATCCAAAAGAAAATCAACTGATTGCCCATACCCCTCCTTCACCCACCCCACCCCACTGCCACAGTTATTAATACTCAGGATTCCTCAGGTATAATTAGGATATGAGCTTGTGTAAGGACCCCTGGGCACCTACCATTTGGATTGTCTTGAAAGTCTGACCCATGGGGCCTGCATCTTGGAGGCACTCTCTTCTCTAGTATGGTCCTTTGCAGACTGGATTTTTTTTTTTTTTTTTTTTTCCTTACTGGCTAGAGAGTAAGCTGAGGTTGGAGTAGATGCTTGAGGGCAATCCTGCTTGAGATGTCCTGCCTTCCCACAGCAATAAGAAGTCCATCCCTTTTCACCTTGGTTCCTCTGGGCATTATTCCTCAGGCTGTTTCAGAGCAGATCTAACAGCCATTATTGGCTGCCTGGTTCTTTTTTCCTCCTATTTTCCTCCTCGTATTCTCCACCATAATATACCATCTGAGTTTGCTGTAACAGTTTTTTAAAGACTGATTTGGCCCAAATGCCTGTTTTTATAACTTATGACAGATATCTGGAGGTGACTGAGTGTGAAATATATCTTTAAAGAACATTTCTCTCCATATTTTTGGGATCAATGTCACTAAACTTGCAGACAGCCTCTCGTAGTCTATCTAGGAGTTTACCAGGGGTTTCCTTCTCTTCCTGTTCTGTCAGTCAACTTAGCATAGCTTAAAATCTTAGCATGTGCTCACTTGAGTCTTTGAAAAATACATCCCGCAAAGTGGCTCTGATTCCACCTTCTTTTAGCTGTGTTATCATCTCAGTCTGGCACCATTATGGGAACTGCTTGGCTCCCAGTAGGAAGGAGGGCTATTTCATGTTCCCTCTTTCCCTTTGTCTCACATTCAAGCAATTTGTCTCCAAAAGTTGTAGCTTCCCCTCAAACTAAAGCTTTTTGAGTCAGGGGTCAGTGACTGTCTCAAGACATACATTACATCTCTCCAAGTAAGCTCATAAAGTAAAGTTAGCTCCATAAAGGCTTCTATGTACTTTTTGGATCCTATAAATAGTCTTGACCGCAATTAGTACTGTTTGAATTTTTATGAAAACTGAAACAACCCTTCCTGGAAGGGTGCCCTGATTCTCAGCCTGTTCAATTGGGAGCCACAGATACAGGGGCAAAGTAAGAGGACAGGAGGGAGCTGAAGTTTTCACACCCAAGTCTGAACCCTTAGGACATAAGTCTGGCATGTCTCACAGAGAGATAAAGAGCAACACATGGCACTTCTACCCATTTCCCTTGTCTTCTACAGAATGGGTCTAGTTTGTAAAATAGTATCACAATTCAGAGACCCTTAAGAGACCCTTCAAAAGGCCAGCATTCCCCGCCTTCCAAAGGATACTGTGGCCATTCAGTATCACAAAGATCAGACTTGTCTTTTTTAAATTTGGGGGATCAAACTTGTCACAGTTTTGAAACACACTTTAAAGGAGTGGTTCTGGAACTTCTGGCTCACATCTGTAAGAGAGAAAAATGTGGCATCAACAGCCATGGCTTCTTTCTATCAGAGGCATCCCTTATTGCTCTAGATGGGAATGTAGACAGACTTTCCACCAAAGCTTTCCTTCCCTGGTCGGACTTAGTCTGCTCCTTACTGACACAGGTGCCTTACTTGTGCCTCCTGGTTCTACCACCAAGGAGGGATGGAGATGCACCAGGAGTACACCTGATGGCATTCCAAATTGATTTCTAGTTCATACCACACGACCTTTGTTTAATTTGCTAGACTAGTTTCCCAGAAAATTTCCCAAGCTAGTACTACTGGGGAAAGCATCAGTCTTCCATGTGCCCATTGACATTCCTGAGTACAGTCCTGACTGCAGTAGAAGTGATGAGTCATTGCCACATCAGTAAAACACTGGAGAGCTTTATCTAACCCGCTAAGAGCTAGTACTCCCAAGGAAGAAGCCCACTGTACTCCCAAACTGGGATTCCTGCCCTATGTTCTTAAACACCTCACCCTCACTATCAACACTTTCATATAGTTTGGAGGCACAGCTATGGCAAGGACTCACCAGTTCCACTTAGTTCTTAAACATGATCCTAGAAAGTCTGTACCAAACTTGGGGTCTAAGTAAAAGTACATAGTTAATGGCATGAATCACAAGTCCCTCGAAAGTCTATGATCTGACAGATTATGTTAGTAGTTCTAATTCTCCACATAATTATTAAATCATCAAAGAGACCAGGAAAAGCTGACCAAGATAGGAAAGTTTGGCCCACACGCTAGCCCATTTCTGATTGCTCCCCTCGCAGGGACCTTGGGTGTCTCTTGGCACTGACAGGTTGGTTTAAAGCCCTGACAAAGCTCCCCTTTTGGAGGCTACCTTCAGTCATTACCACGAGACACTGCAGAACTGCAAAGCAGGGCTCATCACTTGCTTCATGCAGAGTATGTCCTTCATTCACACAGGCACACGGAAGAGTTAGTAAAGTAAAGCAGAAAAATGTGTATACTGAGAAAACAGAGAGGCTATTTCTCTCTGAACACATAGAGTGTTCTTATCTTGTCCTGAATATCCCGGACAAGCCCCCAAGATGATAGCTTATGGTGAAAGATGTTGGATTCGTGATCTCTGAAGAAGATTTAGCTTCAGGACCAGGGACCTGGCTTGATCACTCAAGAGTTTTAGTGTAGCAGAGTTTTACTAAAGTATAAAAAGGGGCAGAGAAAACTTCTGAGATAGACATCAGAAAGGGGACGAAGAGTGCCCCTCCCCTTGCTAGTCTTAGAAAATGAGTTATATGCTTTTTTTAACTGGTTATTACAATAAGTCAAAAGAATGTCTCAAGGTTGTAAAGATCTTACTAGACCCACCCCCACAATGCACATTTTAAGATAAAGTGAACTCACTCAATCGTGTCCAACTCTTTGTGACCCCATGGACCATAGCTTACCATGTTCCTCCATCCATGGAATTTTCCAGGCAAGGGTACTAGAGTGGGTTGCCGTTTCCTTCTCCAGAAGATCTTCCCAACCCAGGGAATTGAACCCAAGTCTCCAGCATTGTAGGCAGACGCTTTACCTTCTGAGCCACCAGGGAAGACGTTTTTAAGATAACAGGATTTTAACTAACAACAGAAAGATTTTACCAGACCCACTCCCATAATATACATTTTAAGGTAACAGGATTAGTCAGGTTTTCAAGAAGGAGAAACTGTCCTCAAGCAGGGTACATTGTTGCTATATAATCCTAATCACAGAGTTGTTTCCTTGTATAATCATCAGCTCTGGGCTTAAAGAAAAAAACGTTTTATGTGCTTTAAGACTAAGGAATGTAGACAAGAAAACATTTACCCTTCCCTCCTTCTTGAGAATTCCAGACCCCTTTTGCGTCTTCAAGAGCCCCAGACCCCTTTCTTCTCCTCGGGGTCCCCAGACTTATCAACCTGCCTAGGGACTGACTTTCTCATAACTTAGGGAGAAGACATAAAAATCCTGCCATGATAATTTAACTCAGATTTCTCACAAAATAAATCACTTTTTTTTGCTGATTAAATAGACCAAATAAAAATTTGGTGGATGGACTACCCATTTCACACAAGTACCTTCTAATATATATATATATCCCCCCCACCCCCCACCTCAGAGACTTTTCTAGATAACTAAAATCTACTATTCACAATTTCATTCCCTTGATCACTAGTCAAATTTTTTTTTTTTTTTTTTTTTTGTATAAAAGACTAGATAGTAAAAATTTTTGGCTCCATGGTCTCTGTAGCAACTAATTGATTTGCTGCTGTGGCAAGAAAGTAGCCGTAGAGAACACATGATCTAACAGATGTGGCTATGTTCTGATAAAACTGTATTTACCAAAACAGGTGGCAAGCTTGATTGGACAACTGGATAAAGACGAAACAACCATATTTTGTTGTATTCATAGGTACTGTCATTGACTACAGTTTGTATCATCAGAATCTATAGTTTCCATTCCAGAGAGCTTTAAAAGTATGCTATTCATCTCTGTGCCAGTAAATTTCTTGATGGTGAAGGGATATTCACTAGGACATACAATAGTTATGGTTAAATAAGTTGGCCATAATAGATCTCCTGTATCATTCCATATACGAATCCATACAAAGTATGCTACCTGGGCTTCCCAGGTGGTGCTAGTGGTAAAGAACCTGACTCCCAAAGCAGGAGGCATAAGAGATGCAGATTCAATCCCTGGGTCAGGAAGATACCCTAGAAGAGGGCATGGCAACCAACTCCAATATTCTTGCCTGAAGAACCCCATGGACAGAGGAGCCTAGTGGGCTCCATAAGGTTGCAAAGAGTCAGACACAACTGAAGTAAAGTGGCATACATGCACACATAAGCACAGTGGAATGATATAAATAAGATAAAATAATACAGAATTATATGTTCATAAGTATTTTTCTTTCTTCTTTAGTATGACTGAGAAATGTTGACATTACAGATTCTAGGATTTCTGTTACTTCAGTTTTCCTTTAGCCCATAATTGATGTTGCAGCCACTCTTCTGAATCCTCTGAAACCACATAAATTCATTTTATACAGGTCAACCTTAACCTGATACCTTCTGAATATTTTATTATTAATGTTTCTCAGATCCCTGTCTATACAAATTAGCATCTTATTGTAATAATTTTAGTGCGTGATGTACCTTCTCAAGGCAGAATTTGCACTATTTTATCATTCATGTCAATTTCCAACTGCATTTCATATTAAGAGCACTTTCAGAATTTATACCATTTCATATTGCATGAATCTTTCTCTCTAAATTATCTTCTTGGATTTTTCCTTTTTTGAGTGCTGAAAATTTTCAGAATCTAAATGTGATTTACTCATCAACCATTAGATCATGGCCTGAAGCACAATTTTCCTTATACTGAATTTAATGTTCTTTAAAACATATAATTTCACTTTGTCTGATTTTACACATCTAAAATATATTTTTTAAATATATTATACATATATATATATGCATGAACTAGGCATTTAAAAATTTAAAACAAGTAAACCACAAATTTATTATTTATTTTGTTTTATATATCTATTTATTGTTTAAAGTAGGTACGATTTTTAAAGCAACATACTGCACTGTACTGATATGCATCTAATTCACAAAAATACTCTTTCAATTTCACAAACACTATTGGTCACATTCCCACATTTAGATTTTTTTTTGGAAATATGAATAAGAGATTAAGTGACTAAGCAAATTTAAATATACACATTTATTTACACAAACATCTATGAGAAAGTTTATTAATGGTAATTCTATTTTACAGACAAATAGAGATTCAGAATGCATAGACACACACTTATATATATTCACTTTTCCCTGACTCCTAAGTTATTGCTTTTATTTATTCCATCTTACCAATGTGTGTGGTGTGCTTGTGTATGTGTGTGTTTCAACACTTCTTATAAGAATCCTTACTTAAAATTCTATTGTAATTATCTTATAAGAGACAGTTTATCCAGAAGAAATTAATGACTATATTCATTTTTTTTCTTGTTTCTAAATAGTAGCAGATGGTGCTTGAACTTTATCCATTATATTTCCTCCATCTGAGCCTCTCTCCTGGGGATAATTGAAAGATTTTAAAATTATTGTGTTTAAAATAGCCAGACATTTATTTTTATCATTAGTTTACTCTTCTATATCAACATATGAAGATGATGTTTCATACTCTAGTATTAAAATACAAAGTTGATTTTTTAAAATGAATTTATTTAAATGTTTTCCCTTTTCTTTTTCAAAATAACAAAACATTAACTCTAAGTGGAGGACTTCTGGAGTTAAATATATATGCAATATTTGATTTTACTGTCAGAATATTTTATCAATTTTTGAACTTTGAAATTATTTGTAATAATGTATTTATAGTTTTAAAATCGAAATAAATGTGCTTTATATAAAATATTTAAGAAATGCAACAAAGGAAGAATATAACAAACTTTTAAATTTTCATGAAAAAATTTTTTTAAATTAAAATAATTATCTTAATGAAAACACAATATAAATAAATGTACATTTTCTTCAATGTATACTAAATTTGCAGATCTAAAATGGTTATTTTGTCATTTAAATAAAATAATCTTTTACTAATTACAGGCCTTCCCCAAGAACTATGCATGAGTCATTTTTTTAATATTGTTTTAGAAATGTTTTTGAAATTATTCTCACAAGACCACAGCTAATTAATTTCTCAAGATAAACAAAACATTTCTTGCAAATTTATCTTGCCATTTTAGTTCTACTCTTAATCATTGACATTAAAATATTATGCATGCATTCTCAGTTGGTTCAGCCATGTCCAAGTCTGCACAACCCTGTGGACTGTAGCCCAACAGGCCCCTTTGTCTATGGGAATTCTCCAGGCAACAATACTGGGGTGAGTTGTTTTGCCCTTTTCCAAGGGATCTTCCTGACTCAGGGATAAAACCTGTGTCTCTTATGTCTCCTGCATTGGCAGTCATGTTCTTTACCACTAGTGCCACCTGGGAAGTCCAATAATGCTGAGATCTAGTCTTTGTCAGGGTTTCTTGTTTGAAATAAATATATCAAAATACCTGTTTAGATTATTTTTTAAGTACTTACTACATTATATTTAGTTTACTTTTTAGTATTTTCACAGCATACGTAAATGCATTATGAGAGAATACACGGGGGTATATTCTGGTAATACTAGTTGCAAATATTTTGTTTTTGTTTGTTTGTTTGTTTTCTACTGAACTTGGAGCTATTGAAAATTTAGCAATAGCAATTTACTCAAACATTTTAACAACTATTTCTGTTTGCCAGGCATTTCTGTTGGCTTTTGAGATATAAATGCCTTTACCAAAAATATATTCTTGCATTCTATGAAACAAATAAATATAAAATAGCTGATTTATTTCCAAATAGTTAATGAATTCCTAAAATATCTATATGCCAGATGTGTATTTAAATCATACTAGATAGTTAGCATATCAGGGTAAACTGCAACCTCACAAGCTATGAATATTAAAATATATCTTTCAGAAAGAATTGATATTTAAACTGATCTCTGAAGGAGTAAAGTTATTCATGAGAATCTCAATGTTTTACGCAAGTTTCAGGTAAAGAAAAAAATTGTGTGTGAAAGCTTTAGAAGAAAGGAATCTAATACATAGCAGGAAGTAGAATTAGTATTCCTAGAATTAAAGATTGAGCTGAAGAGTATTAAAAGTTGAAGTATCAGATCAGATAGGAACTTATAATGTGTGATTTGTTATTTGAACCAAGGAGGCAATAAACACTGAGAGCTGCTTGGCAGTGTGCAGAATTTATGATGTAATAGTTTTGGATTGGCAGGTAGGTAGGCATCTTAAAGGGAAAAGAGATGGGTAATTTGGAGGGGTTAACTTTTTTAAAGTTAGTGTTGTGCTAGTTACTCAACATTGTTGCCTGACTCTTTGTGACCTCATGGATTGTAGCCCACCATGATTTTCTCCAGTCCATGGAGTCCATGGAATTCGCCAGGTCAGAATACTGGAGTGGATAGCCATTCCCCTCTCCAGGACATCTTTATCAGCTCAGGGATTGAACCAAGATCTCCTTCATAGTAGGCAAACTCTTTTCTGCAGTTTAATCTTCCAAATGTAACTGTGTCCTATTCCATGAGCTGTTATTTTTGCCTAATCCATATATTTTTTGGAAAAATATATGCTTTATATCAGGTTTGTTTGGAAGAGGAAAAGTAAATTATGTTTAGGTCTGAATTGTTTAACACAGGGGCAGAATTGCATGTTGATCTGCTCTCCACCATTAAGAAATGAACAATAATAATGCCAGAAGAAAACATAGTAATGCCCTTGACAAAAGCAGTCTCATTATTTGGGTGGTTGGAGAAGTAGGATTTCAGTAGATTGAGTAGCATTCAGGGAGTCAGGGATTAAGATAAAGTGTACAGACAATACCTTCAAGACATGGTTGGGAAAGGAAGTAGAAAGGAACAGCTATGGCTAGAGTAATTCAAGAAGTTGCTAACTGACAACCACAAATCATGAAGAGGCAAAAAGACAGCTTACTTGGGGTCTTAGAATTTCAAAGTGAGATCACAAATACTGGAGGGAACCAGAATAATATACCACTGGAGGACATCCCCTGGGGGCAATCTTCCAATTACAAATAAAGACACAGCTAGGTGGAACACAGGGAAAGTGAAGTCCCTCACTCTTTGTGACCCTGTGGACTGTAGCCCACCAGACTCCCCATCCATTGGATTCTCTAGGAAAGAATACTGGAGTGGGTTGCCATTTCTTCTCCAGGGGATCTTCCTGACCCAGGGATCAAACCCAGGTCTCCCGCATTGCAGGCAGACACTTTAACCTCTGAGCCGCCAGGTGGAACACAGGGAAAGGAGGTGTTAAAGGTGAAATTAAATCATGGTCTGTTAATACTTGAGTAGCCTAGAAGCCTTGTTTGTTGGAATACAAAAGGCTTATCATAACAATATGTTTTATTGTTACACAGTGAGGTAAAGGTAGGTTTTTGGAAGTTGAATCCAGTGTTTCCAGGTAATTGCCAGATCTTGTTGGAAGAAACATTTCTAGAAAACTGTTGGGGGCTGCTAGGTATTATCTGGTTCTTTTGACAAAGAAGAAAAGGCAGCTGTAGCACAGTAGATTAATAGGATATTCTGGGACAGTAGATGAATTCTGAATAAGACATAGTAGAGGGATGATAGAAAGATTGAAGATAGCCAAAGCAAGAGGATCCCAGTATTCAATCAGTAATCTGAAGCACTGATGGGGATCCAACTGTCTATTAGATTTTCTCCAGTGGCTAGACTTTGGGAAGTGCAGTGGCACTATTTTTCCAGGCATTATTTTCCCAGTGGCATTATTTTCCCAGGCATATGGGGTCTGGATAGATTTTGAGAGATATAATGATAATACTGGAGAAGGAATGGCAACCCACTCCAGTATCCTTGCCTGGAGAATCCCATGGACAGAGGAGCCTGGCAGGCTACAGTCCATGGGGTCACAGAGTCAGACACAATTGAGTGTCTGAACTGAACTGAGGATAGCTCCTGGCCCTGGTTAGTGAAATAATTTTAAGCCAAACAGATTAATTAAGTGACCAAAAACTGAAGCCAGAGACTTACTCTCAGCAGAGTTAAGACAAGATCTATGGTTTTCATAGACTTACCACTAATGAAGGATGCTCACTCTATGTAGGGCAAAGAACATTAATAAATCCATAGCTACAATGAGGAGTCCCAAAACTTTAAATATCTGGTCTTTCATAGTTAAAATCAAAGGACCAAAAGACCAGAGTCATGTCCTCTAAACTTTCATTCCAGGCATAAATTCATTGCAAATTTTCATTATTTGAACATTTTGCCTATAAGAAGGAAAGCAAGAAGGAAGAGTGGCAAGCTGATGCATCATCAGATATTACATAATGAAGAAGATATAGCAATTCCCTGATGATAGCAATTCCCTGATGAACAAAGGTAATGAGAGAGACTTAATCAGGGACCATGCTGACTACTGGAGTGGTGCAGAGTCTTGGAAGTGTTGTCTGCATCACATACCATCAGCTTCACATCAGAGTCAGTTTCTTTTTTTTTTTTTTTTTTTTTTGCAGAGTCAGTTTCAGTTCTAGGTCTCCAGTTATTTCAGAGGCCCACTCAGGTATGGAAGCCCTTTTTTTTTTTTTAAAGGGGAAATATGATTCTACAAGGTTATACTTTTATATTTGGTAGCATACCAACTTTGTTTGAAAGTACCTGATAGGATCTCTTCCATCTGGGCTGTAAGGCATCCTTTGAAAGCTATCTTTTCCACTAAACATAGTCTCCTGGCTGTTAATTGTGGTACTTTATATTGTTTCCTGGGAGCTCACTGTGTAAAGATTTTTCAGTCAGGTACTCATTTTTATTTAGAGGCTTAATGAGAATTTAACAATAATATAAAATATCTCCCTTGAGTAGAAGAGCTCATCTAACCCTGGGCCAAAAATCATGGATTTCTAGTATTTATTTCTAAGGGTGACTATTTGTTTTCCAAAATGTGTAGATCTTACATTTAATAGAACAATGGGTAGGAATTGAGGCAAAAAAAAAAAAAAAAAAAAAAGATTGAAAGCCTCAGAGAGTTTTACCAATTGAGTTTTGATAATGACACTGGTTCTTCTACTAAACCAGAAAATTGAGGCAATAAACACAATGGAAATGCTGTATAGTATGCCAGATTTCACAAACAACATTTGAAATTTGTCCAGTGAAATGGCTACCTTTGACACTATGTAATTCTAAGGGAATTTCCTAAGTAAGAATTATCTTTTCCAACCATATTTTGGTCACTGCCAAGTGACTCATCTGCAAGAAAAGGCTTCCATGCATTGGGAATTTGTGCAAATTGTCTCCAGAATATATTTGTATCTTTGAGAGGAAGACAGCTGAATAAAATACAGTTAGCAGTTAGCAAAGGGACCTGGAATCAAAGAAAGTGGTTTTGAGGAGTATGACTAAGCTTTCCTAAGTTATACCTAGGTCAGATCTGACACCTCTGACATATTTTGGCTGCTGTTGTGGGAGGTTTCCAAAAGTATTGTATTCCCCAAATATTTTTTTATCAGTATCCCCAGCATGGTTTCTTTAGTGACTGCAGGACAGCTCTTTGGCCCCTAACAAAGCCCAGTGTTTTACTTGAGTTTAGACAAATTGAAGTTTATCCCTGAAGACCTCATGCCTTTAGTGTGCTGGTGAGTGAGGAGGTGTAGGTTGTCCCTGAGGCTTGCTTCCTCAATGGGAGAACATAGCAAATGTTTGTCAACATATTGGCATGAAGCAGAGTCATGAGCAAAATACACTTGAGTCAAATCTTTGTTCAATATCTGTGAAAAATAAGTGCGGCTTTCCATGAAGCTCTGAGACACAAAGTAAATTGACATCTTACCCACATAAAGGAAAACAGGTATTGACTATCTGGATGTATATGGAATGAGTCGCCAGTCCAGGTTAGATGCACAATACTGGATGCTGGGGCTGGTGCACTGGGATGACCCAGAGGGATGGTATGGGGAGGGAGGAGGGAGGTGGGTTCAGGATGGGGAACACATGTATACCTTTGGCGGATTCATTTTGATATATGGCAAAACCAATACAATATTGTAAAGTTTAAAAAAAAAAAAAAAGCACTACATAAATCTCTAACTGTTAAAAGCTGTGGGCTTCCCTGGTGGCTCAAATGGTAAAGAATCTGTCTGAAGTGTGGGAGACCAGGGTTCGATCCCTGGGTTGGGAAGATCCCCTGGAAGAGGGCATGGCAACCCACTTCAGTATTCTTGGAGAATTTCATGGACTGAAGAGCCTGGAGAGCTACAGCCCATGGGGTCGCGAAGAGTCAGACATGATTGATCAAACACACACATAAAAAACTACGTGTTTGGAAGGATTAACTTTAAAATAGTATGAGGGATGAGGAGCACAGGGAGATGTGGTATGACTATATTGTTTATGGCTCGAAGATCTTGAATGAAATGACTGCCTGCATTATGAAGTTTGTATATGGGAAGGACTAATGTGTTACAGGGACTTGGCCATGGGATTATGAGGCCCCTTTAGGGGTATGCCTTGGCAAGGGGACACAGTTTTTTCTAGGGCTTCAGGTCCGAGAAGGTTTTGCCTCAAGGAAGGCAAAGATTTACTAGCATCTGTTGTTCTTCAGTCACTAAGACCTGCCTGACTCTGCAAACCTGTGGACTACAGTACATGAGCTCTGTGTCCTTCATTGTCTGCTGGAGTTTGCTCAAACTCAGGTCGGTTAAGTCAGTGCTATCCAAACATTTCATCCTCTGTCACCCCATGGACTATAGCCCTCCAGCATCCTCTGTCCATGGGATTTCCCAGACAAGAATACTGAAGTGGATTGCCATTTCCTTCTCCAGGTGATCTTCCCATTCCAGTGATCAAGTCCAGGGAATGAGGCACAGATTTTTATTTGTAGAAAGGAACTTAGAAACAGTCTCTGAATGCGAAGTAATGTTTGATTCACAGACCTTTTGGGTTTCATGAGTTCATTGGGAGACTTCAGTAAATCAATTGAAATAGGCTTCCCTCTCTATTTGCTTAGTTTCAGACCTTTTAGCTTCTAATTATACACACAAAAAGACCAGTTTTGGAATTTCAAAAACTCCCTGTTGTGGCCAGATCAATTTTATGCCATGAAGTGAAGGGACCAGATGCCATGATCTTGGTCTTTTGCATGATGAGTTTTAAACCAGCTTTTTCACTAACCTTTTTCACTTTCATCAAGAGGCTCTTTACTTCCTTTTCGCTTTCTGCCATAAGGGTGGTGTCATCTGCATATCTGAGATTATTGATGTTTCTCCTGACAATCTTAATTCCATCTTGTGATTCATCCAGCCCAGCATTTTGCCTGATATACTCTGCATATACTTTAAATAAGCATGGTGACAATATACAGTCTTGATGTACTCCTTTTTGCATTTTGAGCCAGCTTATTTTTCCATGTCTGGTTCTAACTTTTGCTTCTTGACCTACACACAGGTTTCTTAGGAGGCAGGTAAGGTGGTCTGATAGTCCCCTGATATTCCCATCTCTTTAAAAATTTTCCAGTTTGTTGTGGTCCACAAAGTCAAACTGGAGGAGGAAATGGAAACCCATTTCATTATCCTTGCCTGGAGAATCCCATGGACAGAGGAACCTGGTGGGCTACAGTCCACAGGATCTCAAAGATTTGGACACAACTGAGCAACTAACATACACACACACACACACACACAGAGAGAGAGAGAGAGAGTAAAAGGCTTTAGTGTAGTCTATGAAGCAGAGGTAGTTTTTTTCCCCCCCCTGGAATTCCCTTGCTTTTTCTATGATCCAACAGATGTTGGCAATTTTATCTCTAGTTCCTCTGCCTTTTCTAAATCCAGCTTGTACATCTGGAAGTTCCCAGTTCACATACTGTTGAAACCTATCTTGGAGAATTTTGAGTATTACTTTCTTAACATGTGAAATGAGTGTAATTGTGTGGTAGTTTGAATACTCTTTCGTGTTGCCCTTCTTTGGGATTGGAATGAAAACACCTTTTCCAGTCCTGTAGCCACCACTGTTTAATGACATAGTTCTTTCCAAAAGGTCAAAAATAATTTTTCTTCTTTTTATTGCTTTAATACTTTAGGTTCAGGAAATCTTAAATATGTTTAAATTTTAATGGGAAGAAGTTATATTAAACTTTTAAAATTGTGTTTCTTAAAACTAGAGGCTTTAGGGACTTCCCTGGTGGTTTTGTGGCTGAGACTCTCTTCTTCCAATGCAGAGGGCCCAGATTTGATCCCTGGTCAGGGAACTAGATCCCATATGCTAAAGGCTTTATACTCTTGGATAAATAAGAATAAAATAAAAGGAAAAATAACAATAAAAATAAAAATTATTATGTCATATCACAACAGCTGTTAGACTCTCAGATTAGAAAGAGACTATAAAGTTTATTTAGGTTGAAGACATAAAATTCAATAATCCAATGTCAGATTTTTCTGGCATTTTAGATATAGAAAACATTGTAGAGATATGACATCTATATCTTAAAATTTTAAGATTGCATTTATTAAAATAATAAGCCTAGGTATATAATAAGTCTTCATTATACAATGAAATTTAGCTTAATATTAATAAGCATCCTGAAACTGCTTTTTATATCTTGAGCCAAAATTTAAGAACAACAAGCTTTATTCAAGTCTGAGATCAGGAAATGATTTAAGAGGAAATATGTAAGCACTGTGACAGTGACTTTATAAGGAGAAAATAGCATCAAACCAACATAAATGTTTCTCTCACAATTCAACTTCTCAGGAAAAGTGACTTGTTTTCATATATAACATGAAAAAACAAAGCATTAGAAATTTTAGGACAGAAATCTATGAATGAATACGAGTTCAGTTCAACTCAGTTCAGTCGCTCAGTAGTGTCTGACTCTTTGTGACCCCATGAATTGCAGCATGCCAGGCCTCCCTGTCCATCACCAACTTCCAGAATTTACTTAAATTCATGTCCATTGAGTCGGTGATGCCATCCAGCCATCCTCTGTTGTCCCCTTCTCCTCCTGCCCTCAATCCCTCCTAGCATCAGAGTCTCTTCCAATGAGTCAACTCTTCTCATGAGGTGGCCAAAGCATAGGAGTTTCAGCTTTAGCATCAGTCCTTCCAGTGAACACCCAGGGCTGATCTCCTTTAGAATGGACTGGCTGGATCTCCTTGCAGTCCAAGGGACTCTCAAGAGTCTTCTCCAACACCACAGTTCAAAAGCATCAATTCTTTGGCTCTCAGCTTTCTTCACAGTCCAACTCATATCCATACATGACCACTGGAGAAACCATAGCCTTGTCTAGACAGACCTTTGTTGGCAAAGTAATGCCTCTGCTTTTTAATATGCTGTCTAGGTTGGACATAACTTTCCTTCCAAGGAGTAAGCGTCTTTTAATTTCATGGCTGTGATCACCATCTGCAGTGATGAACTCTGAAAAAATAATTTTTGAGGCTAGTTTCTAACTCTGTTCTTTTAAGACTTATTCTCAAAGTATTTTCAAAGTCTTCAGAAAAGGCTCAAGTTCCTGTAATAATTATTTGCTAATGTACCTAGGTTATGTAAAAAAAGACTACCTTGACAGTAGTTAGCTTTTTTACTTTGCCTAGATCTTGTCAAATTTTATGTATGCCCTGTTTCATTTTATGTCTATGGTCTCACCATGCTCTAAAACTGAAAGTAAAATAAATTATATTTTCCCCTATCTCATTTACTATTTCATCCATCACAACTTGAGTGACTTGAAAATAAAATATACTAGATCATTTCCCAATAACATTTCCCAAGCTATGAAATTCTTAATGAGGTGTAAAACTTTCTGCCCTAAGTACATTATTTAACTTGTAGAAAGTTAACATAAGGATCTGAATTTATCCAAAACTTCCTGGAAACCTATCTGGAGCCATTTTGCAAGGCTGTTTCTAATGTCTTGACTTTTAGACTTTATTCATGTCATTATCAGCCTGATACCAGACCAGAAATATCAGTGTCTTAAAGGGGCATTCTTGATCTAATTGGCAACTTACAGTTCTGACTCTATTCTCCTTAGTTAAATGAGAGTCAATAATATGCTCATTCTTGATTTAAAGATGTATCATTCAGGCAATTTTGCGACTTTTCTGTTCAGTGTGTTAATGTCTGAAATAATTCCGTTATTCTTGTCACATATGCCTAAGCCTGAATTTCTAAAATATATGCTGGAAAATACCATATTCTGGGGTTGTAATTTGCAAACTTGTGAAAAGAAGACAAATACTATAGTAATTTTTCTATTAACTATTTTAAATATTTATTACTGCTTTTAAATATAATAATAATAATAATAAAAGGAATTGATGCAAAAAAGGATAAGTAAAACACTTTTGAAAAAAATAATGAAAAATAAATATTTAAAGGAAAACATGAAAATTCTGATGAAAATAACCATGTTACAAAGGAAAATATTATAAATAACAGAGAATACACATAATTTTCATGGATTTAGATTCATAAACTTGTCTATATTCTTTTGGGTGTTTGATGTATACAAAAACATCTTCTGGAAATAATACCAAATATGTTTTTTCTTATCTAACTAAAATGGCTTTTTTTTTTTTTTTTTAAATTTTCTTACATTATACTGGAAAGGCCCTATAGGAAATTGTTGAATAGAAGTAGTACTAGTAGATTTTGTTGTTAATTTCAAGGTCAAAATGATTCAACAAAATTTGATATTTGCTGTATGAATGAATGAGGTGGTTTATATAATTAAAAGTTTTCCTTTAAGTCCAACTTAGTTTTGATTCATTACCAACCATATATTTCATACTTTTATTTTTTTTTATTCATTTCTCTTTCACATACTTTTCTATATTTGGTTGTTAATATTTTCTTACAATTTATGTAAATATCTTTAAGAGAGACAATGGCCATTAATATTCCTTCCCTGTATCATCCTTCCCAGGTTTTGTATCAATGTTATATTTGCCTCATTAAAATACCTGAAAGACATGATCTCTTTTTCCATTCTCTAGTGACAGTCTTTTTATTTTAGTTTAAATATTTTCTACTTACTTTTTCAAATCACTGCTATATTAAAGAATATTAATATTAATGATAATTATTTTCACATCTACTAAATACCTAGCTGTGATCCATCAATCTAAAGATATCTGTAGTACCTGGTGGTCTGTTTCTAATGTTTGTTTTTCTCCCTGTAACTTCTTTATAAGTTTGTTACTTTTCTTTAATGTCAAGTGCTGTATGCACATACACAAGAAATAAAAGAACCTAAGTAAGGTTATCTCTTTCTAGTGAGAATTTATTTTGACTGTTTGTTGGCATTTACATTAGAAAATCAACTTAATTCAATTGGAGATTTCATTGATTCAAATCTAAGTTTCAGCTTTTGTATTATCTTGTCTATTTCCAGTTTCTCTGACTTCTAGGATATAGTTCTTCAGAAGTTCAGTTGAGAGTCCATTAATTTGCCAGAGTTCCCTGTTTTTGTTTGCCCTTAAATTCAAATTGCTATCTTTCAAGCTCTGTTTAACTTCTAAATGTACTATAACTATTTTTTACTCACCTAGCATATTTCAGTTAAGTTCAGTTCAGTTGCTCAGTCGTGTCTGACTCTTTGCAACTCCATGAATCGCAGCACACCAGGCCTCCCTGTTCATCACCAACTCCCAGAGTTTACTCAAACTCATGTCCATCGAGTCAGTGATGCCATCCAGCCATTTCATCTTCTGCCGTCCCCTTCTCCTCCTGTCCCCAATCCCTCCCAGCATCAGAGTCTTTTCCGATGAGTCAACTCTGCATGAGATAGCCAAAGTACTGGAGTTTCAGCTTTAGCATCAGTCCTTCCAGTGAACACCCAGGACTGATCTCCTTTAGAGTGGACTGGTTGGATCTCCTTGCAGTCCAAGGGACTCTCAAGAGTCTTCTCCAGCACCACAGTTCAAAAGCATCAATTCTTCAGTGCTCAGCTTTCTTTATAGTCCAACTCTCACATCCATACATGACCACTGGAAAAACCATAGCCTTGATGAGCACATTTAGGAATCAGCAAATAACCACTAAGGGAAAACTGGCACACAATAGTGGCCATACCTGAACTTTCCTGCTCTATGGTCCCACATGGCCCTCCAGTTCTGGCTACTTTTGAGGAAAATATCCATTCTTCCACCAAGCCACATAGTACCAGCAGAAGTTCTGCTTAGTTCCCACGTTATTAGCTTTTTAGGTTCTCAGACTCCTACTTGATGTTGTTTATAGTTGGTAGAAAACTTAAAGAGGAAAGAAAACATTGTGTGTAATTTTGAGCTGACTTTCATGAGTTTATCTTTATTCTAGGATCTTATTCTTTCAGATCCTAGCTGCCTTAGAAGGTATAAGTATATTCCAGTAGTTATTTTGATATTTTATGCAACTTTTTTCTGGTGTTCCTGGTGAGGGGTTTAGTTAGCAAAAAGTTATTGCATTGTAATGGGAAGTATAATACTCCATGTAACTTTCTATCTTGAAATATGTCATTTATTTCCTTATTAATGTTATGCATCTAATACAGTTTCATTTTTTAAGAATTTATTATCAGAGCACATAATTGAGTCTGCTGGTCTTATCATGCATGTATATTGAGAGTGTTCTATATATAAAATATGTATCTTAATGTCTTTATCGTGAAGTAGCCTATAATATTATTAGATATAAGAGCCAAAATTAAGTATCATGGATTTTATGAAATCCTAAAACTTAATGAAGCACAAGCTGGAATCAAGATTACTGGAAGAATTATCAATAACCTAAGATATGAAGAAGACACCACCCTTATGGCAGAAAGTGAAGAAAAACTAAAGAGCCACTTGAAGAAAGTGAAAGCGGAGAGTGAAAAAGTTGGCTTAAAGCTCAACATTCAGAAAACGAAGATCATGGCATCCGGTCCCATCACTTCATGGAAAATGGATGGGGATACAGTGGAAACAGTGGCTGACTTTATTTTGGGGGGCTCCAAAATCACTTCAGACGGTGCCTACAGTCATGAAATTAAAAGACACTTACTCCTTGGAAGGAAAGTTATGAACAACCTATACAGCATATTAAAAAGCAGAGACATTACTTTGCTAACAAAGGTCTATCTAATCAAGGCTATGGTTTTTCCAGTAGTCATGTACAGATGTGAGAGTTGAACTATAAAGAAAGCTGAGCCTGAAGAATTGATGCTGTTGGAGAAGACTCTTGAGAGTCCCTTGGACTGCAAGGAGATCCAACCAGTCCATCCTAAAGGAGATCAGTCCTGGGTGTTCATTTATAGGATTGATGTTGAAGTTGAAACTCCAATACTTTGGCTACTTGATGCAAAGAGTTGACTCATTGGAAAAGACCCTGATGCTGGGAAAGATTGAGGGCAGAGGAGAAGGGGATGGCAGAGGATGAGATGGTTGGATGGCATTACGGACTCAATGGGCATGAGTTTGGGTGAACTCCGGGAGTTGGTGATGGACAGGAAGGCCTGGCATGCTTGTGATCCATGGGGTTGCAAAGAGTCAGACATGACTGAGCAACTGAACTGAGTTTTTTACATAATTATATATGTATGTTTTTGTTTAATGAATTGAGTACAGAATATGAGTCAACAATCTACTGTCAAATTTTTGTCAGTCTTTTTCCAAATGACATTATATAATTTCTCACAGTAAAAATCACCTACTTATGTAAAACACTTATTAAAATCTCACAAGAATAGTAATTTAGAAACATATATTTAAATGGTCAAACTCAATGTCAAATTGATTAAATTAACATTTAACTAGTAATTCATTTTAGGGAGGTTATGTTTGTAATTTACCATTTCTCACTGTTTTCAAGTTTATTAGCTCCTAATAAATACAGATAACCTATCTTTTAAATTTCTCTAAAGTGAGAAAAATTTACAATTCACTTATTGCTTCTTAAAACAAATCATTTAACCCCAAATGGGTTTTCTGACATACTAATAATAATGGACATTAGGAGAGAAACTTAAATTTAAAACTAAACTTTGTATGTAGTTCTGAACAATTGGTGGCACTTTATAAACCCCATCTTTTTGTGCTTTTTGTGTGTGGTTTGCAGACTGTCAGAAACTAGCCATTTGCTGACACCTCAAAGTGATATGGACTCTGGTAGCTCTGAAGAATTCTATCAGGCTGTGCACCATGCTGAGCAAACATTCAGAAAAATGGAAAGTTATTTGAAGCAACAGCAACTCTGTGATGTTATCCTGATTGTTGGGAGCCGAAAAATACCTGCACATAGGTATAGTAATCTGTCTTTATCTGAAATATGAAGTCATATATTCATAATGATGGTCTAGTATATAGATTTCAAAATACTCTACAAATAGAGAAGTAAGCATCCATGTTTTTAAGGACGTTTGGGTAATTTTCTTGGTGAGAGTTATAATGCCATGTTAAGTCATCTTTTTAAGAAGTAAAGCAAATATAAATAGTTCAGAAATAAAGCTTCTAATAAGGTTGAAAAATACCCCATTTTATTGACTCATTATTGAGGCATACTAATTGGGAATCAATTTTGACTTAGGAGTATGTACCTAAGCTCTGAAATGTGCTTTATATTTATATTTATATTTGACTTAGGAGTATGTACCTAAGCTCTGAAATATGAGATATGCTTTTCTGTCGAAATTGAAAGAAAGTCATGTTATTTTCGGTATACACTATTTCAACTAGGAAATTAACTGTGATATCACAGGAAATTCATAGTGATATCTTTATTTTAAATGTATTAAAATTTCCTTAATTTGTGACATACTGATACTATTTCTAAGGCCCAATATATTCAAAGGTTAATGCATTTTTAAATATTCCTTAGTATTTACTTATAAATAATAATTCTCAGTTACATGAACTAGATATCTGATTGTGTCCTATTTATATGCTATTAGTTTATTTCTGAAAATTCATTAAATTTGATGTTGAATTTTTCCTCAATTTTTCTATTTATTTTTTGAAATTTTAATGAGAAAAGAATTTTAATTTAATTTTTGATACTGATTATTTTAAATAATTGAATATATGGACAAATCACCTTAGGCTACCTTGACGTATGCTATTTAATACCATTAATACCTATGAATAAATAGAAAACAATAAACTGTGTAAAATAAATATTTAAAATGTGCCTCTCTTTCCCATATTTTTAAACTTATATTGCATTATCTAGATAATATATATGCACCTAAGTGCAAACTATTAAAAGAATTCCAAAATATAAGGCTATATTTCTATTACCATAAGAATGTTAAATCATGGACATTGCATTTAAACCAATACACTAAAAATGCATAGGAAAGAACATTTGACATTAAATAATTAATCTAGTAGATCTTATGGGGTTCAATTCATCAATTAACTATGACAGCAATTCTAATAATACAATAGTGATAGTCACTAAATCATGTCCAATTCTTTGTGACCCCAAGGACTGAAGCTTGCCAGGCTCCTCTGTCCATGGATTTCTCCAGGCAAGAACATTGGAATGGGTTGCCATTTCCTTCTCCAATAATACAATATTCACACTTATTTTGCAAACACTTCTATGAAATTGCATTATCATTACCAATAGAACAATTGTATTATCATTATTATTAAGACAGTGTTGCAATATGTGTGACAAATATGTAGATTATTCTAACCTATCATCTAAATAGCAACTAGATAAAAATTCTGTTAACAAGTGATTTTAATTTCATAATGTAGCTAAGTTTATTTTAATTACCCACTAGTTAAATATATATATATGTTAATATCTGAAATAATTCCGTTATTCTTGTCACATATGCCTAAGCCTGAATTTCTAAAATATATGCTGGAAAATACCATATTCTGGGGTTGTAATTTGCAAACTTGTGAAAAGAAGACAAATACTATAGCAATTTTTCTATTAACTATTTTAAATATTTATTACTGCTATTAAATATAATAATAATAATAATAAAAGGAATTGATGCAAAAAAAGGATAAGTAAAACACTTTTGAAAAAAATACAGACTTCTTGTAAATGGTCTTGCTTAATTGGTTAGCAACTACCAAAACAAAACATTTGAAGGTAAAACTCCGAATTTTAAATATAGGAATTTTTCTTAGGTAGGCTGCCTATAATTAGGGATGTCAGATGCTGAAAATTAGACTGGCAAGATCAATATTAATAATTTAGACAGTCAAATTTTCAAAAGTAAAAGAATTAAGAAGTTTTGATGGCTTACTCTCTAATGATATACAAGTATATAATGAAATACGGTTAAGCTTTTGAAAGTTTTTTTCTCCCTTTAGCCATCATTAAGAATAAGTGCCTTGGACATAAGTAAATGAGAAAATCTTAAACAGCTAACTTCCTGTGAGTTGGAAATAATGGCACTTTTAATTTTTTGTGCATATAAAAAGTGTGGAAGAATCTAAAACACAGTCAACAATCTTTGTTCTTGGGAAGTAAGGCTCTTAGGCACGATAAATGAGGCACTGGAATTATTTTTAATATATAAACATGTATATGCTTTGAACGTCTTAGTATGAACATTTCTGCTGCTGCTGCTAAGTCGCTTCAGTCGTGTCCAACTCTGTGTGACCCCATAGACTGAAGCCCACCAGGCTCCCCCACCCCTGGGATTCTCCAGGCAAGAACACTGGAGTGGGTTGCCATTTCCTTCTCCAATGAACATTTCAAGATCAAATAAATTCTTAAGTGAAAAATCAAATGATATATGATAGAGAAGAAAGGATCTTGCTCTATAGACCAAAATATTGGGTATCTCAGGAAGCAACATATTCTATTTTCATTTTCCTGCAGGGGCTTCCCTGGTGGCTCAGACAGTAAAGAATCTGCCAAAATGTGGAAGACCCAGGTTCAATCCCTGGGTTGGGAAGATACCCTGGAGAAGGGAGTGGCAACCCACTCCAGTGTTTTTGCCTGGAGAAGTCCATGGACAGAGGAGCCTGACAGCTACAGTCCATGGGGTTGCAAAGAGTAGGACACAACTTAGTGACTAGCACTTTGACAGTGTATTTATTTATTTCAAGAATATATTTATTACTCTAATGTTCTTTACTGAGCACTAGTATTATGGAAATAGTTGAGGCTAAAAGGGGGAATTGCTATATTTAGAAACATGTTTAATTTCATAAGTAACTTAGATATTAATACTCAAGAGTAGGCAAAGAGTAATGGTTATCTATACTGATGAAAAGTTAGTTTATAGATATTCTTTGATGGGAGCAGATTAATTATAATAGTCCTGTACAAACTTCAGAAGAAAAAAAAAGAAAGATCCCAGTGCCTGCTGGCTTTGGTAACTCCAGACAACTCCCATTGTACTAGGCTCTGGAAGTGCTCCTGTAGACACAGGATGCCTATGAGGCCCCCTCAACCCAGACTGGGTTCCTTGAACCCAGGCTTCTGGTTGGCCCAACCAGGCCAACTACCAGAGATCCAGGCTTTTATCCTTCCCAATGTCGGGCCATCCACTTGTGCCACCAGGTTCCAGTGCCAGGCTTGCACCTGTGGATCCAAAATTTAAGTTGGTTCCCATGGATCCAGGCTGCCCTTGCAGCTCAGCTGGTAAATAATTCTCCTGCAATGTGGGAGACCTGAGTTTGATCCCTGGGTTGGGAAGATCCCCTGGAAAAGGGAAAGACCATGCACTCCAGTTTTCTGGCCTGGAGAATTCCATGGACTGTATAGTCCATGGGGATGCGAAGAGTCTGATACTACTGAGCAACTCTCACTTTCACTTGCCCTTGGATCCAGGCTGTCTGCTGTATCTGCAACAGAAACTTGCTCTGGCAGAACAAACCTTCAGACTGGCCTGAAAGTTCTCACCTTACAAGCAGACTCTGGTGGTTCCAAGTTCAAGGCTTACTCTACTGCCACACCAGCCACAAGAATAATCCAATACTGCAATATGCTGTTGTATTAATCACTTTGTTATTATATATGTTATATATATATATGTTATATATATATATATGTTAGAAGACAAAAGTGTTCAAAATAACTATAGCTACAATAATTAGTTAATAAATACACAGCATAACAACAGGTGAATTGTGACACCAAAACAAAATATGGGGAGATGGGAAAGTGGGAGTAAAAGGTCAGAGTATTCTTATGCAAATGAAATTATCAGCATAAAATAGACTTATTTTTATTGAATATTTTATGCATATTTCATGATAATCATAAAGCAAACTTACAACAGATACACAAAGTAAAAAAGAAAGGAATCAAAACATAACACTAGAAAATTATCAGTCCCGAAGTAAAGATAGCAAAAAAGGAAGGAAGAAACAAGGAATCAGCAAAACAGTCAGAAAACAATACAAGACGTTATAAATCCTTCAGTTCAGTTCAGTTCAGTTGCTCAGTCACTTCTGACTCAGCGACCCCATGAATCACAGCATGCCAGGCCTCCCTGTCCATCACCAACTCCCGGAGTTCACCCAAATTCATGTCCATAGAGTCAAGTGATGCCATCCAGCCATCTCATCCTCTGTCGTCCCCTTCTCCTCCTGCCCCCAATCTCTCCCAGCATAAGGGTCTTTTCAAATAAGTCAACTTGTCACATGAGGTGGCCAAAGTACTGGAGTTTCAGCTTCAGCCTTAGTCCTTCGAGTGAACACCCAGGTCTGATCTCCTTTAGAATGGACTTGGATCTCCTTGCAGTCCAAGGGACTCTCAAGAGTCTTCTCCAGCACCACAGTTCAAAAGCATCAATTCTTCGACACTCAGCTTTCTTTATAGTCCAACTCTCATATCCAAACATGACCAATGGAAAAACAATAGCCTTGAATAGATGGACTGTTGGCAAAGTAATGTCTCTGCTTTTCAATATGAGGTTGGTCATAACTTTCCTTACAAGGAGTAAGAGTCTTTTTTTTTTTTTTTTTAATTAAATTTAATTTCATGGCTGCAATCACCATCTGCAGTGATTTTGGAGCCTCAAAAAATAAAGTCTGACACGGTTTCCACTGTTTCCCCATCTATTTCCCATGAAGTGATGGGACCAGATGCCATGATCTTAGTATTCTGAGTGTTGAGCTTTAAGCCAACTTTTTCACTCTCCTCTTTCACTTTCATCAGGAGGCTTTTTAGTTCCTCTTCACTTTCTGCCATTAGGGTGGTGTCATTTGCATATCTGAGGTTATTGAGATTTCTCCCAGCAATCTTGATTCCAGCTTGCACTTCGTCCAGCCCAGTGTTTCTCATGATGTACTCTGCATATAAGTTAAATAAGCAGAGTGACAATATACAACCTTGACTAACTCCTTTTTCTATTTGGAACCAGTCTGTTGTTCCATGTCCAGTTCTAACTGTTGCTTCCTAAACTGCATATAGGTTTCTCAATAGGCAGGTCAGGTGGTCTGGTATTCCCATCTCTTTCAGAATTTTCCACAGTTTATTGTGATCCACACTGTCAAAACATTGGCATAGTCAGTAAAGCAGAAATAGATGTTTTTCTGGAGCACTCTTGCTTTTTCCATGATCCAGCGGATGTTGGCAATTTGATCTCTGGTTCTTCTGCCTTTTCTAAAACCAGCTTGAACATCTGGAAGTTCATGTATTACTGAAGCCTGGCTAGGAGTATTTTGAGCATTACTTTACTAGCGTATGAGATGAGTGCATTGTGTGCTAGTTTGGGCATTTTTTGGCATTTCCTTTGTTTGGGATTGGAATAAAAACTGATCTTTTCCACTCCTGTGGCTACCGCTGAGTTTTCCAAATTTGCTGGCATATTGAGTGAAGCACTTTCACAGCATCATCTTTCAGGATTTGAAATAGCTCAACTGGAATTCCATCACCTCCACGAGCTTTGTTCATAGTGATGCTTTCTAAGGCCCACTTGACTTCACATTCCAGGATATCTGGCTCTAGTGAGTGATCACACCATCATGATTATCTTGGTTGTGAAGATCTTTTTTTGTACAGTTCTTCTGTGTATTCTTGCCACCTCTTCTTAATATCTTCTGCTTCTGTTAGGTCCATACAATTTCTGTCCTTTATCAAACCCATCTTTGCATGAAATGTTCCCTTGGTATCTCTAATTTTCTTGAGGAGATCTCTAGTCTTTCCCATTCTGTTTTTTTCCTTTATTTCTTTGCATTGATCGCTGAGGAAGGCTTTCTTATCTCTTCTTCCTATTCTTTGGAACTCTGCCTTCAGATGCTTATATCTTTCCTTTTCTCTTTTGCTTTTGGCTTCTCTTCTTTTCACAGCTATTTATAAGGCCTCCCCAGAGAGCCATTCTGCTTTTTTGCATTTCTTTTCCATGGTGATGATCTTGATCCCTGTCTCCTGTACAATGTCATGAACCTCCGTCCATAGTTCATCAGGCACTCTATCTATCAGATCTAGTCCCTTAAATCTATTTCTCACTTCCACTGTGTAGTCATAAGAGATTTGATTTAGGTCATATCTGAATGGTCTAGTGGTTTTCCCTACTTTCTTCAATTTAAATCTGAATTTGGCAATAAGGTGTTCATGATCTGAGCCACAGTCAGCTCCCGGTAATGTTTTTGCTGACTGGATAGAGCTTCTCTATCTTTGGCTGCAAAGAATATAATCAATCTGGTTTCAGTGTTGACCATCTGGTAATGTCCATGTGTAGAGTCTTCTCTTGTGTTTTTGGAAGAGGGTGTTTGCTATGACCAGTGCATTTTCTTGGCAAAACTCTATTAGTCTTTGCCCTGCTTCATTCTGTACTCCAAGGCCAATTTTGCCTGTTACTCCAGGTGTTACTTGACATCCTACTTTTGAATTCCCATCCCCTGTAATGAACAGGACATCTTTTTCAGGTGTTATTAGTAATTATTCTTAATATAGCTGGATTAAACTCTTTAATACAAAGGCATAGAGTGGCTGAATGACTTAAAAACTAAGACCCAGTTATATTCTGTCTACAAGAGACTCAGCTTTAAGAACACACATAGTCTCAAAGTAAATGGATAGAAAAAGTTATTCCAAGCAAACACATGTAAAAAGATCACAGTAGCTATGGTTATTTCAGACAGAATAGACTTTAAGCCAAAAATTGTAACAAGAGACAAAGACGGTCACTATATAGTGATAGAAGTGTTAATTCATCAATAGAATATGACAGTTATAAAAGTATTATGGTAATCCTTTCACAGTATATATATGTATCACATTCACACATTATATAACAACAGTGGGCTTCATAGGTAGCTCAGCCGGTAAAGAAACCACCTACAATACAGGAGAATCTTGTTTGATTCCTAGGTTGGGAAGATTCTCTGCAGAAGGGATAGGCTACCCACTCCAGTGTTCTAGAGCTTGCCTGGTGGCTCAGATGTTAAAGAATCTGCCTCCAATGGAAGAGACCTGGGTTCAATCCATGGGTAAGGAAGATTTCCTGGAGGAGGGCATGGCAACCCAGTCAAGTATTCTTGCCTGGAGAATTCTCATGGACAGCGGAGCCTGGTGGGCTGCAGTCCATATGGTCACAAAGAGTCGAACATGACTGAGAGACTAAGCAAAGCACAGCACATATCAATAATATCTCAACAAAACTAAGCTGGGGGAGGTAAGAGAAGCTGAAAACTTTTGTTTTTTTCCCCATTGTTTAGATATCATTTAAATATCCTCTTTATTCTTACTGTGAATATACAGCAACCAGTGAAGCATCTTTCCTTGTATTAATTAAAATAGATGTTTATCAAACATATTAAAGTATTGGTCTATGCCCTGCTGGTGATGCAAAAGAGTTACAAAACATGCTCATTTTCCTTGTGAAGCTTCCAACTATCTTGAAGAGGAAAGATTAACCAATAGGACAATGTATTTGTGTTTGTAAATAACTACAACTGAAATATATGGCTGAGATTCCAAATACGAGAGACAATGAAAGAAATGAATATTATATGAGAGTATTATAAAAGTTTTTTTAGGAGAAATTGAGATCAGTCTAATGAAAGAGAACAAATATGCTATTTTAGATAGAATAGTATGGAAAATAGAGAAGTAAATAATTTGCAGTTTTGAAAATTACGATGTACCAGCTTAGCTAACGTGAAGCAATACAGAAAGTGAGCTATAAAATTAAGGCAAATGTTATTATCATAAACCTTGATATCTTGTAGAGAGGTTTGCATTGGAATTATGTGTACAATTAAAGTTCACATAGGTTCTTGAATAGGGGAGTAACATAGTCAAATCAATGCTGTGCTTAGTCACTCAATTGTGTCTGATTCTTTGAGACCCCATGGGCTATAGCCCACCAAGCTCCTCTGTCCCTGGGGATTTTCCAGGCAAAAAGACTGGAGTGGGTTGGCATGCCCTCCTCCAGAGGATCTTCCCCACCCAGGGATCAAGCCCAGGACTCCCACATTGCAGGTGGATTCTTTACCAACTGAACCCCAGGGAAGCCCAAGAATACTGGTATGGGTAGCCTATCCTTCATCAGAGGATCTTCCCCGCCCAGGAATCGAACTGGGGTCTCCTGCATTGCAGGTGGATTGTTTACCAGCTGAGCTAATCAAGTCAATAATAATAATAATAATAGCTTCCCTGGCGCCTCTGATGGTTAAAAACCTCCCTGCAATGGGGGAGTCCCAGATTTGATCCCTAGGTAGGGAAGATAGCCTGGCAAAGGAAATGGCAATCCACTCCAGTATTCTTGCCTGGAAAATCCCATAGACAGAGGAGCCTGGTGGGCTACATGGAGTTGCAAAGAGTCAGACATTACTGAGAGACTAACACTTTCACTTTCAATAATACTAGTTAACACTCACTCTATTGCTTATCTGCCAAACCCTATTTGAAGTGCATGTCATATACTAACCCACTTTGTCCTGAAAAGGAAGAAAATTATTTTTCCACTTTTTCTCTCATAGAATAGAAAATGGAGAAATTAAGAATTCAACCAAATTATGCATTTCATAGGTGGTGGAAATATATTCAAACCCAGGCTGTCTGGCTATAGAAGTAATGCTTTAATGACTACAATAGTCTGCTTAGCATAATTTACAAAGACAGTCTGAAAAATGGCACAGGTTTAGAATATGTACAAAAGATGGGCAGAGCAAAAACTAACTACTGCCCCAGGAAGCTGTTATACTTAATCCAGGCATGAAATGAGGACTATGTAAACACTGAAAAATAGATGAATTGAGAAACGCTTTGAACAGTGTCATTAGTCAGGATCTTTGGATGCAGAGTAGAGACTGGAATTCAGGTGTGCACAGTTTATTTATAAAGTATTTTCAGAGGAAGAGCAGGATAGGGCAGAAGGAGCAAATCCAGGATGTGGTCTTGGCAGGTCCATCGTTTCATCTTTAACTCCTAGTCATACCCTGAGGAAAAGGGACAGCCTTCACACCTTGGTTCTATTAGTCATCATTGTTAGACCCACTCACAGGCTGAGAGTTGGGAAAGCTGGAGAATTCTGGAGATGAGGTAAGAGTAGCCTGAGCACATGGAATGAGGCAAATTCTGTTAGACCAAGTGCAATTGGTCTACACAGAAAGGACAACTGGAAGCAGTTAGGTGTCAATATCATTGGTGCTGGAAACATAGGTGTACCTCATAAAAGGGGTCTGGGCACAAGAACCATACAGTCCAATTCAAGAGGAAAGATGGGTCTTGTGTCATATTTATACGGGCAACAAAGCCAGAGGACATAAGTGATGACTTGTAATACTGTGAAAATTCAATATATTGGTGATACACCAAGTAGAATTAGGGAAGTAAAAATAAAAGAGCTCTCCTAGGGAATATTAGAATGCTACTGGGATATCTAGTGAGCAGTTTCTACAGGCATTCTAGATAAGATGCTAGATTAAAACCACAATAAATGTTATAATTAAGACCATGCTCAAACATGGTTCCGAAACAGTGAGTATTAAGGCCAAAATTTAGAGACCCAAGAAAAAACCTGGAGGCAGTGAAAGGGTCAAGAAGTAAGAGTAAGAAAAGTTAAATAATTTGAGGAAAACAAGGCTAAGGAAGTCTGCACTGCCTTAGCTAAAATGGGATTTAGAGAAGGCATGGGAAGTCCACAGTGTCAAACTTCACAGTAACCTGGAGTAGGACTTAGACAGGTTTAATAGCTTTGTAAGGAAATAAATTTGTAGTGACCTCAATAAGAGACTTTTCCAGAGTGACTGCAGGCATTCACTATTTATGCAGTTTTTGCTCCTGCTTCTCTTGCATTAATAGAAGCTATATACTCACCTATGAAGATATTACTTTCTGTTATGCATTGCGTTCCTCTTTTAACATCTAATTCAAATTTTATGTGTCACTAAATCTAAATGCAGTATAAAGTTTTCTGTACTTCTCTTACTGAGTTAGCAGTATTTTGTATTTTATAGCTGATGGAGAAGATTTCATATCATTATTTAAGATAAAATTCTGTAGGTTTTGTAATATTTTCCTCTACATGGATGTTGCCTGGTTGCAAATAAAGCCCTTATATACTTAAACTGGTTAACTGGCTAACTTTATGTCAGTATATTTCTTATGCTCCAGAAAAAAAAAAAAAATATATATATATATATACACATACATACATATGTCTGTGGTTTATGATAGTTTACCATGGTATTCAGTTATATTTAGTTCTTTTGGTAAAACTGATTAACAGTGATTTATCTAATCAGTGTATAACAAATATTTAAATCTATCTGTATCTTAATTATTTTGTCACCTATGGGAATATAAAGAGTTGACATGTTTAGGTACTTACCGTCCTTTTAAATATGTAGCAAACTGATAACTTTAAATATTTCTAACATGTTACCAATTAGGCTATTAATATTAATAGTTAAAATCATGAATCACATCCCTAAATTCATGAAGTATATACTGAGGGTTTTTTCCAGTTGAAAAAAGTCATAAACTTATGAATCATAAACACTATAAATCATAAAGTTATACTGATACCACTAATTTCAATCCACTTTAAACAGAAAAGAGTTTCAGGAATAATTCAGACAACTGATTAAAACACACATCTTAACTACAATTCAGTTTTCAATTTTTTTTTACAATTCTCTATTCATTTAGAATCAGAACATATTGTCAAATATGTTACTCATTCATCTTAAAATATATTCCTACTTAGGATTTTAAAGTATACAAAAATATTAACAATCATTAAAACAACAATAAATCATCAGAAAATTGAAATAGCTGCATGTTTTTAAAGCTATCAAAAAGTTGTAGCAAAACAATAAAAATTAAAAATAACTAAAAACTAAAGTAATATTCTCTTCTTAGCTTCTACTTTTATTTTAATGGTGTGAGTTGACCACAATGTCCATTTTACAAGTGAGACTTAACGACACATGGGAGAAAGTTTGGAGAATGGAAATCTACAGTCAAGAGCAAAATCAGTCAACTCAACCTGGAAAAAGGCCATTAAAGCAAGTATGAAAGATAATTTAAAATATCTATACTGCTGCTGCTGCTGAGTCGCTTCAGTCATGTCCTACTCTGTGCAACCCCATAGACGGCAGCCCACCAGTCTTCCCCCGTCCCTGGGATTCTCCAGGAAAGAACACTGGCGTGGGTTGCCATTTCCTTCTCCAGTGCATGAAAGTGAAAAGTAAAGTGAAGTCTCTCAGTTGTGTCCGACTCTTCGCGACCCCATGGACTGCAGCCTACCAGGCTCCCCCGTTCATGGGTTTTCCAGGCAAGAGTACTTGGAGTGAGGTGCCATTGCCTTCTCGGTTTTTACTGCTGCTGCTGCTGCTGTTGCTGCTAAGTCACTTCAGTCTTGTCCGACTCTGTGCGACCCCATAGACGGCAGCCCACCAGGCTCCCCCGTCCCTGGGATTCTCCAGGCAAGAACACTGGAGTGGGTTGTCATTTCCTTCTCCAATGCATGAGACTGAAAAGTGAAAGTGAAGTCGCTGGGTAGTGTCCGACTCTTAGCGACCCCATGGACTGCAACCTACCAAGCACCTCTGTCCATGGGATTTTCCAGGCAAGAGTACTGGAGTGGGATGCCTTGCTTTCTCTGAAAATATCTATAGAAAAAGATGAATATGATAATGCAAGTTGATATTAACAGAGATTTGGAAAAAAAATGTTGACTCACTAGAAGTCTTCTGCAATAAAACACAAAGCAAAAGAAAAATTGAGTGTAAACTGAGCTGACTCAACAACATGTAAGGTATTCTCAATTATTGGAACATATATAAAGTCCAAAAAAGAGTTAGAAGAGGAATTGGGTGAAAAAAATGAGGTACAATTAGCAGATAATTTTCTAAATTTGATGAAAAAGATCCATCCACCTCTCCAGGAAGCTCAGAAAATGGTAAGAAAAATAACAAAGTAACCACATCTATATAACTTAAGCCTTAATAGGCTAAATCTAACTCCTAAAATAAACTGAGAAAAACTAAAACAATTAGAGATAAAGGACATAGTAAAACAGGGAAACAATTATAAGAATGAAAAATCATTTCTATTAGAAACAATAGAGACTTGATCATAATAGAATATTAGTTTTCTAGCTCAAAAAAGTTTTTCTCTCAATCTAGAATTCTATATCAAGTGAAATAACTTTATATTCTCAATGCAGCTAAATCAAGATATTTTTATATAAATGAAAACTGACAGAATTTATTATCATCAGACATTCTTTACAAGAAATACTAAAGAAGCTTCTTTCACTTGAAGGGTATTGATACCCTTCAGTATCTTTATCCTTCTTTAGAACAAAATTGAGTCATTTTTACTTTCACACATATATTCTTTGGGCTTCCCTGATAGGTCAGTTAGTAAAGAATCACCACCTACAGTGCAGGAGACCCCAATTTGATTTTGGGGTTGGGAAGATCAACTGGAGAAGGGACAGGCTACCCACTCCAGTATTCTTGGGCTTCCCTCGTGGCTCAGCTAATAAAGAACCCACCTGCAATGCGGGAGACCTGGGTTCGATCCCTGGGTTGGGAAGATCCCCTGGAAAAGGGAACGGTTACCCACTTCAGTATTCTGGCCTGGTGAATTCCAAGAATTGTACAGTCCATGGGGTCCAAAGAGTCGGACACAACTGAGTGACTTCACTTTCACTTTCATATATTCTTTAAAATGATTCTTGACTGAGCAAGAAGAAAGTAAGGAGTAGGACTAAGAAAAATTATGCTGTTGTGAGGTTCTTGCAATGTTTATGAAGCATTGTGAAAGTGAAGTCTCTCAGTCGTGTCCAACTCTTAGCGACCGCATGGACTACAGCCCACCAGGCCCTCCGTCCATGGGATTTTCCAGGCAAGAATACTGGAGTGGGTGACATTGCCTTCTCCGTTAACAGCGGCTAGGCATATTATATTTACTTGGAGCTGGTATCTTGGTGACAGCCTTAGTGCCCTTGGACATGGCGTGCTTGGCCAGCAATGAAGCATTAGGTTGGTACAAAAGGAAATGCAGGGAATGCTAAATCAATATAACTAGGCTTAAACACATCTTTATTAATCAAAATAAGAACCATTACAATCAACGCATTTTTGCCAATGAGAGATAAGTTTGTTTTTTCCTGTAGGGTAAAAATCCATGCTTCAGGATTCCACACTCTTGGAAAGTATTTTCTGCCCCCTGCTGGTTGTGGAAGAATTTTACCTGCAAAAAGTTGTCCAGATGCTTGCAGAAATGGTAGTTGATTGGTGAGAGAGGTCAGATGAATATGGCTGATGAGGCAAAACTTCGTAGCTCAATTTATTCAACTTTAAAGCTTGATTGTGTGACATGCGGTCAGGCATTGTTATGGAGATGAATTGGGCCCTTTCTGTTAACCCATGCCAACTGTAGGCATTACAGTTTTCAGTGCATCTCATCGATTTGCTGAGCATACTTCTCAGATGTATTAGTTTCACTAGGATTAAGAAAGCTATAGTGGATCAGACCAGCAGCAGTGACCATGACTTTTTTTTTTTTTTTTTTTTTGGTGCAAATTTGATTTTGGTAAGTGCTTTGGAGCTTCTTTTTGGTGTAACTAGGGAATCCCAAGTGGCTCAAATGGTAAAGAATCTGCCTGTAGTGCAGAGAACTGACTTCAATCCCTGGGTATCAAAGACTCCCTGAGAAGGGAATGACTCCCTATACCAGTGTTCTTGCCTGGAGACGTCTATGGACAGAGGAGCCTGACAGGCTTCATTCTATGGGATTGCAGAGAGTAGGACTCAAGTGAACAGCAAACACTTTCACTCAGTCCAATTGCTGAGCTGGTTGTCATAATATAATTAACTTTTCAACTCGTGTCACAATCCAATCAAGAAATTATTCATTGTTATTGCACAGAATATGTACAGAATAAGAGAAGACAACACTTCGAAGCAAAGTTTTTTTTTCTTTTTTTTTTTTTTTAAATTTTGGATCCCACCTTCAGAGGGTGACGTGAGTTGAAAAGTTAATTATATTATGACAACCAGCTCAGCAATTGAATTGAGTGAAAGTGTTATGGGAAATAGATGGGGAAACAGTGGAAACAGTGTCAGACTTTATTTTTTGGGGCTCAAAAATCACTGCAGATGGTGATTGCAGCCATGAAATTAAAAGGTGCTTACTCCCTGGAAGGAAAGTTAGGACCAACCTAGATAGCATATTCAAAGCAGAGACATTACTTTGCCAACAAAGGTCCGTCTAGTCAAGGCTATGGTTTTTCCAGTGGTCATATATGGATGTGAGAGTTGGACTGTGAAGAAAGCTGAGCGCTGAAGAAATGATGCTTTTGAACTGTGGTGTTGGAGAAGACTCTTGAGAGTCCCTTGGACTGCAAGGAGATCCAACCAGTCCATTCTAAAGGAGATCAGTCCTGGGTGTCCATTGGAAGGACTGATGCTAAAGCTGAAACTCCAGTACTTTGGCCACCTCATGTGAAGAGTTGACTCATTGGAAAAGACTCTGATGCTGGGAGGGATTGGGGGCAGGAGGAGAAGGAGACAACAGAAGATGAGATGGCTGGATGACATCACTGACTGGATGGACGTGAGTTTGGGTGAACTCTGGGAGTTGATGATAGACAGGGAGGTCTGGCGTGCTGCGGTTCATTGGGTCTCAAAGAGTCGGACAAGACTGAGTGACTGAACTGAACTGAATCAAGCTTTTTCACCTTTCCAATTTGCTTCAAATGCCAAGTAACCATAGAATGATCGATGTTGAGTTCTTTGGGAACTTCTCATATAGTTGTAAGAGGATCAGCCTTGATGATGGCGCTCAATTGGTCACTGTCAACTTCCAATGACCAGCCACTACACTTCTTATTTTCAAGGATCTAATCTCCTTCACAAAACTTCTTGAACCACCACTGAAGTGTATGTTCAATAGCAGTTCCTGGGCTAAATGCACTATTGATGTTGCAAGTTGTCTCTGCTGCTTTATGATCCATTTTGAACTTGAATTAAAAAAAAAAAAATCTCTGAAATTTCCTTTTTGTCTGACATAATTTCCATAGTCTAAAATAAATATAAAATGAAAAAACAAGTAATAAGTCATTAGCGAAAAAGAAAAATAAAGTGAGAGATACACATTAAAATGATGTCTAACATAACCACAGTTATTTAAGCATGTATTTCAGTATCAAACAGCAAAGTTCAGCAATTCAAAGTCACGATTACTTTTGCACCAACCTAACAGTGAATTTTACTTGACAGTAGACTGTTACTAGTTAAAAATTAGTGTGTAATCTCTAAACAGAGTCAGCAAACTTAAATGCAGAGGCTGCATCCAACATGCAGGCAGGTTTTGTATGAACCATGAGCTAAAATAAATTTTCACATTTTCCATTGATTGAATTTTCTTAAAGGAAAATGTGATAGTATATGTTATAGTGGGCAACTGAGATGCTAAATTCCGTTTGACTCTGTGTGATCCTGTGGACTATAGCCCACTGGGCTCCTCTGTTCATGGAATTTTCCAGGCAAAAAACTGGAGTGGGTTGCCATTTCCTTCTCCAGGGTATCTTCCCAACCCAGGGACTGACTCTGTGTCTCCTGCATTGGCAGGTGGATTCTTTACCACTGAGTCACCAGGGAAGCCCTAGAGAATGTATGCATGATTCTTAATACCTAAACTACTTTATAACTGACTATTTGTAGAAAAAGTTCTGACCCCTATTTAAAAGCAACCACTTAAAAAAAATTCACATATACATGCAAGAAAAAAGAGCCAGTTAAAATATAAATGAATGAGATAAAATAAAAGACACTAATAAATAAATACATAAACCAAAAAGACTAAATGGAGCAAATTGAAAGCAAATATAATTGAGTAGAACAGTAGAATTAAACCTGAATATAATTTTTTAACAATAAAATTTAGTAAATTTTCAAAACTGGATGTATGCTTGGTCTCTCAGCCATGCCCAACTCTGTGACTCCATAGACTATAGCCTGCCAGGCTCCTCTGTCCCTGGGATTCTCCAGGCAAAAATATAAAAGTTGGTTGCCATTTCCTTGTCCAGGGGATCGTCCCAACCCATGGATCAAACCCAGGTGTCCCACATTGCAAGACAATTCTGTACCATCAGAACCACCAGGGAAGCTCAAGAATACTGGAGTGGGTATCCTATCCCTTCTCCAGGGGATCTTCTCAACCCAGGAATTGAATTAGGGTTTCCTGCATTACAGGCGGATTCTTTATCAGCTGAGCTACCAGGGAAGCCTCAAGGAACTGGGGATAAAATGGGCTAATTCTTGAGAAATGTAAACCTTAATGAAGAAAAAAAGAGTATATAAAAAAGGCTTGTAGCTAATTTAATCATTGAAATTGGACTAATATGTCACTTTTTCCCAAAATAGGCCAACAAAGATTTTATTCAAGTAAGGTCTGGAACATTTTAAAAGAAAAGTTATTTACTTTCTTTCATAAATTGCTATATATAATTTAGAAGATATTAAGCTGCCAATTCATTTTACAAGGCTAGTATAATCTTTATTCAAGAGTCAAATAGGGAAAACAAGAAAAGAAAATAGCAGGTTCATTTTTCATGACTTTAAATAGAAAAATCCTAATGATAATTTTGATTCAGAAAAAAAGACATTTTGTGAATTTTAGCATCTATATATTATAAATCTTTTTGGCAAAGCTAAAAATTAAAGGTGTTTTCCTTACTTGGTAAAGCTCATACAACAAAAATTTAGCAAGCATTCTACAGAAAGAGTCTAGATGTGACTTGTTTAAGATAGAAAGTAACCCAAATTTTCTCTCCCAACATGGCTACAGTTTAACACAACATTGAGGTCCTATATGAACCTGAAAGAAAGGCATAGTGAAAGGAATTATGGAGAATGGACAGGAAGTGGTCAAAAGAAGATTCTTAGCAGATGCTTTAATCATCTGCCTAGGAGACAAAGCAGCTAAATCAGAAAGACTATTAAAATACAATATTATAAAGTAAAAAAAATAATAATAAAAAAATTAAAAAAATAATAAAAAATACTTCAGTAAATATGCCAGATAAGAGATAGATCCATGAAAGTTTCAACTAATGAATCTTACATCAACAAAAATCACCAAAAAAGTAACTTTTTAAAGTTATTATTCATAATACTAACAAAACTCTAAATTATGTAAGAATCAAAAAAGAACACAAAAGATAATTTTAGAAAAAAAATAAATTTGAATAAAAAGCAGACAAGATATTGTGAATACATGGAGAGATATTTTATACTTTTATATTGGAAGACTTTAGTAATAAATATATGAACTATCCCCAATTAAAACAGAAATTCAATGCATTTTAATTAAAATTCCATTTAATTTATTTGAAGAGCTTGCATTAAATTTCATATGAAGACTACAACTCCACTAATAGTTAAGTGAAAGTAAAAATAAAAAGAGAGGATTTGTTTCACTGCTTATAAAGACTATTTAGAATCATAGCTTTTTTCTAAAATGTATTGTATTAGCACAAGGACAGGAAAATAAGGGGGAAAAAACTGACAGATCACAATACATTCAGGACTCAAATTTGAAATATAGTTGGCACCAGTAATTCACTGGGACAAATGAAATTCTTTAGTAGTTTCATGGAACATGGACGAGTATGTGGAGAAAAATAAAATTGGAATCCTATCCAAAAGGATGAATGACTTAAATTTGAAAGAAAAAAATATAGAAGAAAATGTAAGACAATACTCTGTGACCAAAGGTTGGAGCAGAATTTTATAAATCAGTTTTTTAAAGTACACTTCATAAGGCAATAAATAGATAGATGCACACATATGTATATATACATAATGGATGGATGATAGGCTGATGGATGGATGGATGGATAGACAGATAGTGTCCTTCATTGCATTCTTGTTTGACACATTCATGGCCTAAATAAGATCCTGTGACTCTTTCAGGCTTGTTCTGAGCTCAGTCTCTGACTATTTTGCTGCCATGTTTACAAGTGATGTTTGTGAAGCCAAGCAAGAGGAGATCAAGATGGAAGGCATAGACCCCAATGCTCTCTGGGACCTTGTCCAGTTTGCATATACAGGTACAGTAAATGGATTATAATTTTATGTTAATATCTTTTGAATTTTAGAATTTTAGTATATGTTTTAAAGCTAAAAAAGAAAAACTTCTTAGCTTGTATCAGTCTTCTTTTTTTGGCTGAGACACTAACAGAGAAAAATCAAACCACATTTTCCTTTGTCAATGAAATGACCAATGTAAATTATATATAAATGTTCTACTCTCTCCCACAAATAATTTATAATGATTTTTTAAAAACTGGTTTATAATAATAGTCAATGGAATGAGTTTGGAAGACAGGAAAGAGATTATTAATTATTAAATATGAGTTTGTTTATGTCCAAACTTAGAGCATTAGGAAGAAAAGCTATAATTGTCTTTCTTTTAGGAAATGATGGGTTCAAATAATTATTTTATCCTTGTAACATGTTTATTTCAGTATTAAAACCTTCACAGACAATTTAATGTGGACTTGACAAACAGCTTAAAAAGGAAAATGAAGACACTTAGAATTGTGAAAATGACTAATTTTTAAAGCATTTTTTCTTTTTTCTGATCTATTATGTTCTTTTGTTGGCCTTTGCACCATATTATATTTAGCACAAATAATTTTGCTAATTTAGCAAATAACTGTTAAATGCTATTCAATGTACAAGTATTAGCTGTGCCTCTGGAGAATAAACTAATGAATAAACCATGTATTTGCCCTCCAAAAGCTCACAGTCCAAGTGGAGGTAAAAAGTTAGACAAGGGATAAATATGATAGAATTCCAAATGTTAAGAGGAAATTAGAGGGCATAAAACCTGCTATTTAGAGCATTATTATGACTCACATTTGTTTAAAGCATTTTAATAACTTTCAAGGTTAGTAAGAGAAGGGGACGCATTATACTAAAATCTTGTGATAGAAGCAAAGGCAAATAGTATGGATTGGTGTAATATTTTTAGAAGTGACAGGTAGTTCGTTTTGCCCTAACTCTTGATCATAGTGTGAAATGAAGAAAGAAAGAGAAGTTAGAGCCTGATTACCAAAGCAGCAAGACCCTAATTAAAGGAGCTGTGTTTTTGCAGTACTTCTGGTTACAGGGAAATGAGAGATGGCATTGTGAAGATCAGACTTTTCTGGTGGCTCAGTGGCAAAGAATTCACCGGCAAATACAAACTTGATCTCTGGGTCAGGAAAATCCCCAGAGAAGGAAATGGCAACCCAGTCCAGTATTCTTACCTGGGAAATCCTATGGACAAAAGAGTCTGGCGGGCTACAATCCATGGTGCTGCAAAAGAGTCACACACAATTTAGTGAATAAACCACTACGTTGTGAAGATTAGCCACTAGAACCAGACACTATAGAAGTAGTAGGAATCTGTTCTCTTGGAGAATTTAGCTTCTCACAAAGAGAAGTTTACTATCAATACTATACTTACTCAGTAAAACAAACCTCTTTGGGGGGGAAAAAACAACAACAACGACAACAACACATGTTCTGGGTACTTGAATCTCAAGGCAGCAATGTGATGGAAAGACTTAAACATTTTCCAGCCTCAGTAACTTTTAAATTACATTTTGTCAAAGCAAATATTGTAGTGGACAAAGTTAATCAGGTAAGCACAAGGCTGTTGCAACAGGGGAGTGAGATCAGAATTCAGTCTTAATTTTGCTGAAACAAAGGGTTAGGGGAGTATTTTTAAGTTCTGAGGTAAAAGAGAGCACAGGCCATTGCTTATTGGCTTTACCTAAAAGAAAAGTAAACTTTCTCCTCTTTGTGACAGAAGGTAGTTTCACAACTTGAAGCAAGGTGCCCACTCAAATTCTGCTCTTTCCATTCCACAAATATAGAGATATATGAGTGCTATTTCCCTTGATGTTGGATTTTCAAAGAGATGGCTTTCAGGTCCTTGAGAAAAATCTTCCTGTTGTATAACTGGAAAGAAGCCAGTTTTTTCTTTTTAATAATTTTCATCTTAAAGAGGTAGAGGAAGATTTATAATTATAAGTTTTCTAAAGCAAATGCTCCAAGAAAAGAGAGATTAAAGGCTTCGAGTCAAGAAGTAGGCTGTTTAAATTTTAGTGAACCTGAGGGGTCTTTAAGACCATCTTGTTTGATTTCAAATTGCAAGCAGCTTGATATAATGATATAAAAGATTGCTGACTTTCCAAGCAAGAGATAAATAACATAATCACACTACTGTTTCCTAGAAAGAGAAGAATCATTTTAGGAATCCTTCTACAAACATAAAGACATAGATCCAACACTTACAGCCTCTATGGCTTCTTGGCAGCCTTGCATTCCTTGAGCAAAAAACTAGGTCAAAAGACACTTATCATTGTGCAACAGAAAGTTGGAAGGTGTTTCAAAGCTTTCTGCTGAATATAATGACCCAGATTTGCCTCTGCTTTGTAGAGAGCAGACCAGATACAAAGCTGCCTTTTGGTTACCTCTGCCAGTCTGGCCTTTGCTCATATTAATATATCCATACCTACCTCAAGGTTGATAAATTTCCAGTTGTTACTGAAATGTGCTAGATGAGCTAATAATTTGCATCATAATATTGCACAATATTGGAGGTTAGTCATAATAGAAAGTGTGTACCTTTTTTTAAATATATACACAATGTAAGAAATTATAACAACAGTAGAGATCAAGTAAACAATGATACAGAAAAGAAAGACTAAGAGGTATCTCTGTATCTAAGAGATAAGAGGTGTCTATTTAGCTAGCCAACTAACTGCTCTCTAAGGCTTTCCTTTGTAGAAGGCTAAAAATAAACACATCTCAGAAAAGGAGAAAGAATGAATGAGCAGTGAGATCCTTAAAGGGTCATCCAATTGATAATATTTTCTTGAATTCTCAAGTTTGGGTAGCCTCAGAGAAACTAAGGAGGTTCAACTGTCTCAAGAAGTAACAGTTAATTATTAGCTGTCTAGTTCTGCATCTGGTAAAGATGGGTAAGTGTACTTTAAAATGATTTAAACAGATACAATTTCCTTGAGTCTGGAGAGTCTTTTAGGTTTGAAAGAACCATGTGTAGCTATTTTTATAATCTCATTAAAAATTTAAGAGTGAACAGGCAAACTTTCTTGGAAGAATTAACTGAGATAAGCTTCAACAATTATAGAGTTCAATAATTTTTGACTTGAACAAAGAAGAAGCATTCTTTAAAGAATTCATGTGGTAAAGTTTGTAAGAAGTATAAGACATTCTCTCTATTTACCTTTCTTTTTTCCTACTCCATCAAATTAGAATGAGAAGGAATGGAATCAGGAGTGTGGTAGCGTTTCATTAAGAACCAAAGCAAATATTTAGAGATTTTTATTTTTTCCCTAGTGATTAGAAAGCGTGACCTGGATAAATAAATAAATGAGTGATGGATAATAGCTCAAATGAAATTAGAATTTCTTCTAAAGGAAAAATATATAATAATATAAAGGTTAATACTAGCAATATGTAAGATAGAATAAAAAAGCCAATAAGGTCTTTGTGTTGACAACATTAAAGAAAATGCTCTTGAAAATATGAAGGGTAAAGATATAACTTATAAAAATAACAACTAATTATTACAGTATCAAAACTAGCTACTTAAAATAAAAGTCACTATAAGGTCATTTTTTTTACATCTATAATAGTTCAGTAATAAAAAGAAAATGAAGTTTATATCAATGTTAGAAATAATTGTATATCTAACAAGAGAGTTCTTATTGCCTTTCTAAATTCTTGATTAACTTTGATTTATTCTTTTTACAACTTTCTATTTAATTTTATTTATTTTTTTAAATTAGGAAATATGAGGGTGATCTTAGTCATTTGCACAGAACAAAAGCCTATTTAGTAACTGTGTATGTTATAAATGTCCTTTAAGCAGTGTCTTAAATTTAAAATTTGATTATTTAATTAAATCCAGAGAGTATGTAATTCTGCAAGCTAATGATATATACGTTTTTCAATATCAAAAAATAACTTGGTTAAAAATATTTGAGCACTTATTGTCTGAAGATGGTCACACTAGGGACTACAAAATGAAACATAAGTTGAAACACTAAAATGACATAAACTTTTAAATAAGTTTAGTAATTTATAAATTTATTGGAGTGAAGCAGCTCTTTACTTTTGTTCTTGAAACTAGTAAGATCTATGTATCACCATCCACTTACTGGCATTCTCAGTTGTATAGCATGAAATGAACTTTAAAAAAAAAAAATTTTTTTTTATGTTGTTCTGATTTTATTTAAATTTTACTTTACAATATTGTTTTGGTTTTGCCATACATCAGCATGCATCTGCCACGGGTGTACATGTGTTCCCCATCCTGAACCCCCCTCCCACCTCCCTCCCCATACCATCCCTCTGGGTCATTCCAGTGCACTAGCCCCAAGCTTCCTGTATCCTGCATCGAACCTGGACTGGAGATTCATTTCTTATATGATATTATACATGTTTTAATGCCATTCTCCCAAATCATCCCCTCCTCTCTCTCCCACAGAGTCCAAAAGACTGTTCTATACATCTGTGTCTCTTTTGCTGTCTCGCATACAGGGTTGTTGTTACCATCTTTCTAAATTCCATATATATGCATTAGTATACTGTATTGGTGTTTTTCTTTCTGGCTTACTTCACTCTGTATAATAGGCTCCAGTTTCATCCATCTCATTAGAACTGATTCAAATGTATTATTTTTAATGTCTGAGTAATACTCCATTGTGTATATGTACCACAGCTTTCTTCTCCATTCATCTGCTATCCTTTCAAAGAACCAGCTTTTGGCTTTGTTGATTTTCTCTATGGTCTCCTTTGTTTCTTTTGCATTTATTTCTGCCCTAATTTTTAAGATTTCTTTCCTTCTACTAACCCTGGGGCTCTTAATTTCTTCCTTTTCTAGTTGCTTTAGGTGTAGAGTTAGGTTATTTATTTGACTTTTTTCTTGTTTCTTGAGGTATGCCTGTATTGCTATGAACTTTCCCCTTAGCACTGCTTTTACAGTGTCCCATAGGTTTGGGGTTGTTGTGTTTTCATTTTCATTCATTTCTATGCATATTTTGATTTCTTTTTTGATTTCTTCTGTGATTTGTTGGTTATTCAGCAGCGTGTTGTTCAGCCTCCATATGTTGGAATTTTTAATAGTTTTTCTCCTGTAATTGAGATCTAATCTTACTGCACTGTGGTCAGAAAAGATGCTTGGAATGATTTCAATTTTTTTGAATTTACCAAGGCTAGATTTATGGCCCAGGATATGATCTATCCTGGAGAAGGTTCCATGTGTATTTGAAAAAAAGGTGAAATTCATTGTTTTGGGGTGAAATGTCTTATAGATATCAATTAGGTCTAACTGGTCTATTGTATCATTTAAAGTTTGTGTTTCCTTGTTAATTTTCTGTTTGGTTGATCTATCCACAGGTGTAAGTGGTGTATTAAAGTCTCCCATTATTATTGTGTTATTGTT
This sequence comes from Bubalus bubalis, assembly GCF_019923935.1. Classification (NCBI taxonomy): domain Eukaryota; kingdom Metazoa; phylum Chordata; class Mammalia; order Artiodactyla; family Bovidae; genus Bubalus; species Bubalus bubalis. The sequence goes on from NC_059169.1 coordinate 45,487,021, forward strand.
AATTTCCCCTTTCATACTTGTTAGCATTTGTCTTACATATTGCAGTGCTCCTATGTTGGGTGCATATACATTTATAATTGTTATATCTTCTTCTTGGATGGCGGAGGAATAGGACGGGGAGACCACTTTCTCCCCCACAAATTCATCAAGACAACATTTAAACGCTGAGTAAAATCCACAAAACAACTTCTGAATGCTGGCAGAGGACATCAGGCACCCAGAAAAGCAGCCCATTGTCTTCGAAAGGAGATGTTTTATCAACGGTGCTGTATAGAAGGAAAAGTCTTGAGACTATTGGAAAAATAAGACTGAAAACCGGAAGCAGGAGGCTTAAGTCCAAATCCTGAGAACATCATAGAACACCTGACTCCAGGGAACATTAAGCGATAGGAGCTCATCAAACACCTCCATAACTACACTGAAACCAAGCACCACCCAAGGGCTAACAAGTTCCAGAGCAAGACATACCACGCAAATTATCCGACAACACAGGAACACAGCCCTGAGCTTCAATATACAGGCTGGCCAAAGTTACTCCAAATCCATTGACATCTCATAACTTGTTACTAGACACTTCATTGCACTCCAGAGAGAAGAAATCCAGCTCCACCCACCAGAACACCAACATAAGCTTCCCTAACCAAGAAACCTTGACAAGCCAGGGATACAACCCCACCCACAGGGAGGAAACACCATAATAAAGAGAACTCCACAAACTGCCAGAATACAGAAAGGACACCCCAAACTCAGCAATATAAACAAGATGAGGAGACAGAGGAATACCTAGCAGGTAAAGGAACAGGATAAATGCCCACCAAACCAAACAAAAGAGGAAGAGATAGGGTATCTACCTGATAAAGAATTCCGAATAATGATAGTGAAAATGATCCAAAATCTTGAAATAAAATGGAATCACAGATAAATAGCCTGGAGGCAAGGATTGAGAAGATGCAAGAAAGGTTTAAAAAGGACATAGAAGAAATAAAAAAGAGTCAATGTGTAATGAATGATGCAATAAATGAGATAAAAAACACTCTGGAGCAACAAATAGTAAAATAACAGAGGCAGAAGATAGGATTAGTGAAATAGAAGATAGAATGGTAGAAATAAATGAATCAGAGAGGAATAAAGAAAAACCAATTAAAAGAAATGAGGACAATCTCAGAGACCTCCAGGACAATATTAAACGCCACAACATTCAAATCATAGGAGTCCCAGAAGAAGAAGACAAAAAGAAAGACCATGAGAAAATACTTGAGGAGATAATAGTTGAAAACTTCCCTAAAATGGGGAAGGAAATAATCACCGAAGTCCAAGAAACCCAGAGAGTCCCAAACAGGATAAACCCAAGGTGAAACACTCCAAGACACATATTAATCAAGTTACAAAAGATCAAACACAAAGAACAAATATTAAAATCAGCAAGGGAAAAACAACAAATAACACACAAGGGGATTCCCATAAGGATAACAGCTGATCTTTCAATAGAAACTCTTCAGGCCAGGAGGGAATGGCAAAACATACTTAAAATGATGAAAGAAAATAACCTACAGCCCAGATTACTGTACCCAGCAAGAATCTAATTGAAATATGAAGGAGAAATCAAAAGCTTTACAGACAAGCAAAAGCTGAGAGAATTCAGCACCACCAAACCAGCTGTCCAACAAATGCTAAAGGATATTCTCTAGACAGGAGACACAAAAACGGTGTATAATCTCAAACCCCAAACAATAAAGTAAATGGCAATGGATCATACTTATCAGTAATTACCTTAAACGTAAATGGGTTGAATGCCCCAACCAAAAGACAAAGACTGGCTGAATGGATACAAAAACAAGACCCCTATATATGTTGTTTACAAGAGACCCACCTCAAAACAGGGGACACATACAGACTGAAAGTGAAGGGCTGGAAAAAGATATTCCATGCAAATAGAGATCAAAAGAAAGCAGGAGTAGCAATACTCATATCAGATAAAATAGACTTTAAAACAAAGGCTGTAAAAAGAGACAAAGAAGAACACTACATAATGATCACAGGATCAAAAAAAAAATTTTTAAACATGTTCCCTCATGTAATGGAGTTTTTATTCTATAATTTTATTCATCTAGAAAGAGATCTGGAGTATTATTTGTTTAATCTACAGTAAAGCCTATGATTTGAGATAATGAAGTCAAGGCTGTTCTGAAACTATTGTACAGAATGTCTTCCAAAGGATGGGATCAGGGAAGAAAACATATGTTTATATTTTCTTATTATCCTACTTTCAAATTCCTTAGAAACTTAGAGATCTATAGAACTTTAGAAATTATTTCTTGAGCGTTATGAATTTCACTAATTAATATTTTTCTATAGCTAAGAATATGATACAAAGCAGAGGCAACAGAACAATTTTTTTGAGGATACGTATCTTAAGCATTGACAGAATCATCATAACATAGATCAGAAATTCGTTGGTCTCCTTTGAATTAATATTAAGGGATGCATGCATGCATCATAAGTCACTTCAGTTATGTCCAACTCGGCCAGCCCATGGACTGTAGCCTGCTAGGCTCATCTGTCCAAGGAATTTTCCATGCAAAAATGCTGGAGTGGGTTGCCATGCCCTCTTCCAAGGGATCTTCTCGATCCAGGGATCAGAACCCAAGTCTCTTATGTCTCATGCATTAGCAGGAGATTTATTCACCACTAGCATCACCTGGGAAGTCCAATATTAAGGGATAGCTTTTTAATTTTTTTTTCAATTCTTTATAGACTCTGAATTTATTACTGCAGCCTAGTTAGTGAGCTAAAGTAACTTGACAAAATCCATAGTCAGCTGTTGAATCTACCGCTAGAGTAAACTGTCAGAGCATAAATTGAATGGTATTATCTCTACTGAACCAATATCCTTTTGTAGAGTGTTAGTTAATTAGTGACTATCTTGCCCTCACAATAGTTTAGTTAGCTTAAATCCACTCCCATATAACTAGGCAATGGCTCGCTGCAGGCTTGAGTCATACTTCCTCCCAAACTAGTGGTGGTTCCCTGCAGGAACATGTGATACCTGATAGCTTCAGCACATGAATGCCTGACAATTCTTGCTTTGTGAATGAACTGAATGCCTCTGAATTTTTACTATATGTACATACCCACTATGTGCTGTGTCCTATGATGGGCTCTGGAAGACAATATGTTGATTTATACACATTCTCTACCTTTTAAGGGTTTTTCCAAAGTATTCTGAGTTTCAAATAGCTGCTACTACTGCTAAGTCACTTCAATCATGTCCGACTCTGTGCGACCGCATAGACGGCAGCCCACCAGGCTCCCCTGTCCCTGGGATTCTCCAGCAAAGAACACTGGTGTGGGTTGCCATTTCCTTCTCCAATGCATGAAAGTGAAAAGTGAAAGTGAAGTCGCTCAGTCGTGCCCAACTCTTAGAGACCCCATGGACTGCAGCCTACCAGGCTCCTCCGTCCATGGGATTTTCCAGGCAAGAGTACTGGAGTGGGTTGCCATTGCCTTCTCCGTTCAAATAGCTAATTTTTGCTATAAACATACTTTTTGATATACACAGCCTGGTGTTTCCTCATTAGAGAATGGTGTAAAGCGAATTTTGAAGGTTACTATACTGATTGTGGAGAAGGAAATGGCAACCCACTCCAGTGTTCTTGCCTGGAGAATCCCAGGGACGGGGGAGCCTGTTGGGCTGCCGTCTATGGGGTCACACAGAGTCAGACACGACTGATGCAACTTAGCAGCAGCAGCAGCATACTGATTGTGTAAATATTAATTTTAGCCAGAAATAGATGATCACATTGTGAAAATGAAAGAGGAAGTTTAATATATTTGAAAAGGATGCTTTGGGATTCACTGTAGTTTAAAGTTGCCATCAGACCGATAGAAATATCCTTCCCGTTTATCCTGACATACTTGAAAATATACTTTGTTCATTGAGGTATAAGAAAATAAAGTTTGAACAAATATAGGTGATGGGATTACAGCGTTGCTAACAAAATACCAGGTCCTGTAGAGAACTGATAAGGACAAGGTTTAAATAAAGGAAACTGTCCATCTAGCAGTGGTATTAAAAAGAGGGGTAGAAAATTAAACTGCCAAATGGCAAAATTTTAATCATACTGAAGAGTTAACTTCCTTAAAAGACAACCAGAAAAAAAGGTTTGTGTACCATTGAAGTTAAGTAAGGCCTTAGTACATGCTAAGGAATGGTAAGATAGTTTCTGTTTAGTGCCAAACATTTGAATAAAATACCATGAATGGTATGAAAATACACATACACAGGAGCTAACAAGTTTAATGTTCTGCCTTAATATTAAAACATATACATCAATATACACAGCCTGGGCTAAATATTCTAAATTCCCTTCAGAATTTTTATGGTAATTAAAAGTAAATTATTTTCTGATTTTTATTACTGGTTTAATTCAAAAGTATGAATATACAAACACAATATTATTTTTAAACTTATGGCTTTTGCTAGATGAGAAAATTATCTTCTCAGTTTAAGAAATTGAGCTTTAAAATACTGGTTTTATATATTACCATTACCAATTAACTAAAAATGTTGAGAATAATTATCATAGGATGTTGAAATAACCTATACAAATCAGTAAGAAAAAAGTAAAAACAGCAAAATAAATCAGTTGTGTATTGCCATCATACTCCTACCTTTCCACTATTTTACCAGGAAATTTTGTGTGTGTGTGTGTGCGTGCACACCTGTGCATTCATGCAACACTAAATAATATATAATTAATTGGGGGAACATTATTGTATCAAATAGATAATTTAAAATGATGTATACCACACAATTGACTCATCTCACATGCTAGTAAAGTAATGCTCAAAATTCTCCAAGCCAGGCTTCAGCAATATGTGAACCGTGAAATTCCTCATGTTCAAGCTGGTTTTAGAAAAGGCAGAGGAAACAGAGATCAAATTGTCAACATCCGCTGGATCATGGAAAAAACAAGAGAGTTCCAGAAAAACATCTATTTCTGCTTTATTGACTATGCTAAAGCCTTTGACTGTGTGGATCACAATAAACTGTGGAAAACTCTGAAAGAGATGGGAATACCAGACCACCTTATCTGCCTCTTGAGAAATTTGTATGCAGGTCAGGAAGCAACAGTTAGAACTGGACAGGGAACAAGAGACTGGTTCCAAATAGGAAAAGGAGTTCGTCAAGGCTGTATATTGTCACCCTGTTTATTTAACTTATATGCAGAATACATCATGAGAAACGCTGGACTGGGAGAAACACAAGTTGGAATCCAGATTGCCAGGAGAAATATCAATAACCTCAGATATGCAGATGACACCAGCCTTATAGCAGAAAGTGAAGAGGAGCTAAAAAGCCACTTGATGAAAGTGAAAGAGGAGAGTGAAAAAGTTGGCTTAAAGCTCAACATTCAGAAAACGAAGATCATGGTATCCGGTCCCACCACTTCATGGGAAATAGATGGGGAAACAGTGGAAACAGTGTCAGACTTTATTTTTCTGGGCTCCAAAATCACCACAGATGGTGACTGCAGTCATGAAATTAAAAGACGCTTGCTCCTTGGAAGAAAAGTTATGACCAACCTAGATAGCATATTCAAAAGCAGAGACATTACTTTGCCAACAAAGGTCCATCTAGTCAAGGCTATGGTTTTTCCAGTGGTCATGTATGGATGTGAGAGTTGGACTGTGAAGAAGGCTGAGAGCTGAAGAATTGATGCTTTTGAACTGTGATGTTGGAGAAGACTCTTGAGAGTCCCTTGGACTGCAAGGAGATCCAACCATGGGAAGTCCATTCTGAGGGAGATCAGCCCTGGGATTTCTTTGGAGAAAATGATGCTGAAGCTGAAACTCCAGTACTTTGGCCACCTCATGCGAAGAGTTGACTCATTGGAAAAGACTCTGATGATGGGAGGGATTGGGGGCAGGAGGAGAAGGGGATGACAGAGGATGAGATGGCTGGATGGCATCACTGACTCGATGGACCTGAGTCTCAGTGAACTCTGGGAGTTGATGATGGACAGGGAGGCCTGATGTGCTGCGATTCATGGAGTCGAAAAGAGTTGGACACGACTGAGTGACTGAACTGAACTGACTGAAAGTTACTGTGGCTCAGATCATGAACTCCTTATTGTCAAATTCAGACTTAAATTGAAGAAAGTGGGGAAAACCACTAGACCTTTCAGATATGACCTAAATCAAATCCCTTATGATTATACAGTGGAAGTGAAAAATAGATTTAAGGGACTAGATCTGATAGACAGAGTGCCTGATGAACTATGGACAGAGGTTCTTGACATTGTACAGGATACAGGGATCAAGACCATCCCCATGGAAAAGAAATGCAAAAAGCAAAATGGCTGTCTGGGGAGGCCTTACAAATAGCTGTGAAAAGAAGAGAAGCCAAAAGCAAAGGAGAAAAGGAAAGATATGAGCATCTGAATGCAGATTTCCAAGGAATAGCAAAGAGAAATAAGAAAGCCTTCCTCCGTGATCAATGCAAAGAAATAGAGGAAAACAACAGAATGGGAAAGACTAGAGATCTCTTCAAGAAAATCATAGATACCAAAGCAACATTTTATGCAAAGATGGGCTCGATAAAGGACAGAAATGGTAGGGACCTAACAGAAGCAGAAAATATTAAAAAGAGGTGGAAAGAATACACAGAGTAACTGTACCAAAAAGAGCTTCATGACCAAGATAATCATGATGATGTGATCACTCACCTAGGGCCAGATATCCTGGAATGTGAAGTCAAGTGGGCCTTAGAAAGCATCACTATGAACAAAGATAGTGGAGGTGATAGAATTCCAGTTGAGCTATTGCAAATCCTGAAAGATGGTGCTATGAAAGTGCTGCAGTCTATATGCCAGCAAATTTGGAAAACTCAGCAGTGGCCACAGGACTGGAAAAGGTCCGTTTTCATTCCAATCCCAAAGAAAGGCAATGCCAAAGAATGCCCAAACTAGCGCACAATGCACTCATCTCATACGCTAGTAAAGTAATGCTCAAAATACTCCTAGCCAGGCTTCAGTAATACATGAACTTCCAGATGTTCAAGCTGGTTTTAGAAAAGGCAGAGGAAACAGAGATCAAATTGCCAACATGCTCTGGATCATGGAAAAAGCAAGAGAGTTCCAGAAAAACATCTATTTCTGCTTTATTGACTATGCCAAAGCCTTTGACTGTGTGGATCACAAGAAACTGTGAAAAATTCTGAAAGAGATGGGAATGCCAGACCACCTGACCTGCCTCTTGAGAAAACTGTATGCAGCTCAGGAAGCAACAGTTAGAACTGGACATGGAACAACAGACTGGATCCAAATAGGAAAAGGAGTAAGTCAAGGCTGTATATTGTCACCCTGCTTATTTAACTTATATGCAGAGTACATCATGAGAAACGCTGGGCTGGAGTAAGCACAAGCTGGAATCAAGATTGCTGGGAGAAATATCAATAATCTCAGATATGCAGATGACACCACCATTATGGCAGAAATTGAGGAATAACTAAAAAGCCTCTTGATGAAGGTGAAAGAAAAGAGTGAAAAAGTTGGCTTAAAGCTCAACATTCAGAAAACGAAGATCAGGATATCTGGTCCAATCACTTCATGGGAAATTCATGGGGAAACAGTGGAAACAGTGTTAGACTTTATTTTTTGGGCTCCAAAATCACTGCAGATGGTGACTGCAGCCATGAAATTAAAAGACGCTTACTCCTTGGAAGAAAAATTATGACCAACATAGATAGTATATTGAAAAGCAGAGATACTTACTTTGCCAACAAAGGTCCATCTAGTCAAGGCTATGGTTTTCCCAGTGGTCGTGCATGGATTTGAGAGTTGGACTGTGAAGAAAGCTGAGCACTGAAGAATTGATGCTTTTGAACTGTGGTGCTGGAGAAGACTCTTGAGAGTTCCTTGGACTGCAAGGAGATCCAACCAGTCCATCCTAAAGGAGAACAGTCCTGGGTGTTCATGGGAAGTACCGATGCCAAACCTGAAACTCCAGTACTTTGTCCACCTCATGTGAAGAGTTGACTCATTGGAAAAGACCCTGATGCTGGGAGGGATTGGGGGCAGGAGGAGAAGGGGACGACAAAGGATGAGATGGCTGGATGGCATCACTGTCTCGATGGACATGAGTTTGAGTGAACTCCGGGATTTGATGATGGACAGGGAGTCCTGGCATGCTGTGATTCATTTGGTCTCAAAGAGTCGGACACAACTGAGTGACTTCACTTTCAGTTTTCTCTCTTATGCATTGAAGAAGGAAATTGCAACCCACTCCAGTGTTCTTACCTGGAGAATCCCAGGGACGGGAGAGCCTGGTGGGCTGCTGTCTATAAGGTCGCACAGAGTCGGACATGACTGAAGCGACATAGCAGCAGCAGCAGCAATGTTACTGAACACTATGTCTGACTAATATGAGAGGGAATGTTGTTTATATGTACTTATGTAATTTCCAGGTAGTGTGAAAAATGTGAACTTCCATTGTCCTAGCATCAACTGTCATAAAATAACATTTTTTTTTTTTTTTTGAGGAATGTTATTGACATGTACACACTGCCATATTTAAAATGGATAGACAACAAAGACTTACTTTATAGCACAGGGGACTCTACTCAGTATTGTATAGCAAGCTAAATGGGAAAATAATTTGAAAAAGAATAGATACACCTGTATGTATAACTGAATGACTGAGCTGTATACCTGAAACTAATACATGTTCTAATAAGTATATATATGCTTTATAAGCATGTAGATTACATACTTTAGAAAGCATGTAGATGGCACCCCAATGGGAAACAGTGATTGTTTATTTAGCACAAATTAAAATATCCTAAGGCTTGGACAGGATAGGCTAAGGCTTCACTTTCAGAATTTTGCAATTTTAGGTATAACTTTGTTTTATTTTTGTATCTAAATAAGAATTATTATTAAAAATACTGTAGAAGTTTAATATTTATTATTTTAGGATGTTTCACACACATCTTAGTTATGTCTCATGATACTCAGGTTTATTTTGATATTGGGAAAGCTGTAACACCAACTTCGTATGTTTCTAAATAATACGTACCTTTGAAAATACTCCTTTAGTTGAATTTTGACTATGGCTCAATACCTTGTATTTCTAATTTGAAACAGCTGATACTCTTTGTAGACTGTATCTAAAAACAACTAAACACAATTAAAAACAATAAAGGAACAAAAACAAGGAAACCAAACAACTGCAACTTTTCTGCACCCTTCTTCAAATTTCTATAAATTACCATTGTTTATGGTTCACCATATTTATGAGGAGTTACTTTTTTTTCATGCTTGAGAAAAGAAAAGAAATTTATAATGAGAACCCTAAGCACTTTAATTTTAAATACTTTGTCTTGTTCAGATAAACGATGGTAAAGACTTCCCATAAGGAAAACACATTTCAGCCATAAAATAGATCCAAAGGAGCACCTTATCTCTGACCCTTTAGATTGTGTGCTTAAACTCTCTTCTCAGGCACCTTGTTGCTACCTCTGAACTCCCTTTACATTCCTCAATCAGAGAAAACACTATCCTGATGGTGTTCATGTGAATCTGATGTCTGATGCAAGTTCCAACTCCATCTTTTCTTCTTTGGAGAAATGTTAATGCAGAATAGAAAAAAAATTACTAAAGAAAATCTAGACTAGTAATGGAAATGTAGTCCTGTGAGAAGAATTATAAAAAATCACTTTGTGCACGTATGTTAAGTTACTTCAATTGTGTCCAACTCTCTGCAACCTGATGGACTGTAGCCCACCTGGCTCATCTGTCCATGGAATACTCCAAAAGATCACTTTACATTTACTTAATATGTATCATTTTTTATTTTTTATGCATTTATTTCCACAAAGAGTAGCAATACTTTGAAATATATGTCATTAATAATTATAAGTTTTTCTGGGAAATGTAGTCTATAATAAATGGACATTTTTTATACAATATGATTTTTTGAATTTTGGGGCAGATTATTTTATTTATCAAATTAAATTAAACATATTTAAACCTGAGTACAAACATTGCTTTTTATACTTATTTAATTTAAATTTTCTTTTTCACAAAAGGACTTCAAGCTAAAATAGTTAAATAAGACCATCTGTATACCTTCTTTGGAGAAATGTCTGCTTAAATATTCTGTGCATTTTTTGATTAGGTTGATTTTTTCATATTGAGCTGCATGAGTTGTATGAATATTTTAGAGATTAACTCCTTGCTCATTGCTTTGTTTGCATTTTTTTTTTATTGTTTGTTCCCCACCCCCCCGCCCCCATTGAGAGTTGTTCTGTTTTGCTTATGCTTTTCTTTGCTGTGGGAAAACTTTTACATTTCATTAGATCACATCAAAAAAAAAGGTATTTTTGTGATTTATGTCAAAGAATGTTCTGCCTATTTTCCTCTAAGAATTTTATAGTGGTTGGCCTTATATTTATGTCTTTAATTCATTTTGTGTTTATTTTTGTGTATGATGCTAGGGAGTGTTCTAATTTCACTTGTAAGCATGTCAGTGCCCAAATTTCCTAGCTCCACTTATTAAAGAGTCTTGTCTTATCTCCATTGTATGTTTTTGTTTCCTTTGTCATAGATTAGGTGGCCATAGATGTGTGGGATAATCTTTGGACTTTCTATCCTGTTCCATTGCTCAATAGATCTGTTTTTGTTCCAGTGCCATGCTGCTTTGATTACTGTAGCATTGCAGTGTAGTCTGAAGTCAGGGAGCCTGATTCCTCCAGCTCCATTTTTCTTTCTCAAGATTGCCTTGTCTAATCAGACTCTTTTGTATTTTCATACAAATTGCACAACTCTTTGCCCTAATTCTGTGAAAAATGCCATTGGTGATGTGACAGAGATTGTATTGAGTCTGTAGATTGCCTTGGGTAGTATAGTCACTTTCAAAAAAGAGACATTTGCTGTTCAGTCTCTAAGCTGTGTCTGACTCTTTGTGGCCCCATGGACTGTAGCATGTTGGGTTCTCTGTCATCCCACTGTCTCCTGGAGTTTGCTCAAATTCATGCACATTATGTCAATGATGTCATCCAACTATGTCAACCTCTATTGCCTTCTTCCCCTCCTGCCTTCAGTCTTTCCCAGCATCATGGTCTTTTCCAATGAGTTAGCATCAGGTGACCAAACTATCAGAGCTTCAGCTTCAGCATCAGACATTACAATGAATATTCCATGTTGATTTCCTTTAGGATTGACTGGTTTGATCTCCTTGCTGTCCAAGGGACTCTCAAGAGTCTTCTCCAACACCACAGTTCAAAAGCATTAACTTTTGGTGCTCAGCCTCCTTTATGGTACAACTTTCACATTTATACATGACTACTGGAAAAGCCATAGCTTTGACTGTACAGACCTTTGTCAGCAAGCAATGTCTCTGCTTTTTAATATTCTGTCTATGTTTGCTATAGCTTTTCTTCAAAGGAGAGAGCATCTTTGAATTTCATAGCTTCAGTCACTATCCACAGTGATTTTGGAACCCAAGAAAATAAAGTCAGTCACTGTTTCCATTGTTTCCCCCTCTGTTTGCCATGAAGTAATGGGACCAGACACTATGATCTTAGTTTTTTGAATGTTGAGTTTTAGGCCAGCTTTTTCACCCTCCTCTTTCACCTTCATCAAAAGGCTCTTGAATTCACTTTCTACCATTTAGGTGGTATCATCTGCATTTCTGAGATTAAGAAGACATACTAATTTCAAAAAAGCACATGAAAAGATACTCAGCATCAATAATTATTAGATACATGCAAACCAAAACTATAGTGAAATATCACCTAACATTGGTCAGAATGATCATCATCAAAAAAATTTGCAAACAATAAATGCTAGAGAAGATGGGGAGACAAGGGAAACCTATTACACTGTTGGTGGGAATGAAAATCGACACAATCACTATGGAGAACAGTATGGGTATTCTTTAAAAAACTAAAAGTAGAACAATCATATCACATAGCAATCTGACTCCCAAGCATGTATCTGGAGAAAACCATCATTTGAAAAAAATACATGCAATCTAGTGTTCACTGCAGCACTATTTACAATGGCCAGGACATGGAACCAATCTAAATGTCCATCAACAGAGGAATGAATAAAGAATACATGGTATATATATTCAATATAATATTACTCAGCCATAAAAATTAAAAAAAAAAATGGGATGATTCTGTTTGCACCAACATCGAGGGATCTAGAGATTGTCATACTGAGTATAGTAAGTCAGAAGAGAAAGACAGATATCATCTATCACTTATGTATGGAATCTAAAAAATGATACAAATGAACTTATTTATAATACAAAATAGAAGTAGGTTCATAGATGTAGAAAAATCTATGGTTACATGGAATAAGCGATGGGAGAGAAATATATTGGAAGATTGGGATGGACATATACTCACTACTACATATAAAATAAATAATTAATAAAAAATCTCCTATGTAGCACAAGGAACTCTACTCAGTACTCTATAAATGACCTGTATAAGAAGAGGATCTCTAAAAGAGTGGATATATGTATACGTATAACATTCACAGTGCTCTAGACCTGAAATTAACAGACTATTTTAAATCAACTTTACTCCAATTATATATATATATATATGTAGGTGAAGAAATTGACATGTTAGTAATATATACATGGATGTTCTAGGTAGCATTCTGGGAAAGGATTTCATGCTTACTTGAGAATCAGTTGTGTACTCACTAATACTTGATAGCTATTACACTTCTCATTCACTGGGATAAAAAATTACTGATTGTAAATACAGATTCTTAGATGTGATGATCTCAATGAAAATATGAATGCAAATAGTCAGAAAATGAAGATAGTAATCTCTGAAACTTATCTATACTAAAGACAAAAAGGAAATTAGACAATAACATATTAAGCATATTTTGAGAGCCACTATAGCACTCCAAAGAAAATTATCTGTTAAATAAATAAACAAAAACAATCTGATAATTCAGAAGCCCCAGCGTACAGAGTGCATAGGATGGCCTCTTGCGCAGATAGGATAGTATTAACTCCCAATATAGGCAGATGGTCAGAGAACAAAATGTCAAAACTGCAGACTTTTTAAATCCCAGTACACAACCATCCAAGTTAGTACCTAAAATATATACTCAACCAGGACGGAGCAACTTTGAGGTTAACTTCAGTTCAATATGCTTCTTTGAGAATCTGTGGTAGGTAGCAGCATGTAGGTATTGTTACTATATATCTAATGAGAAGTTGTATTCTCTTAATCTTTTCCCTTGCAATCTACCTTATATTTTCTAGACTGAAGTAGAGCAATAAATGAAGAAAAAAAATCTAATAAGCCATTTACAGAAGCCATAGGATTATAACATTGCTTGCAGTTTTGCTCTTAAGTATCCATGGTTTATAAAACTTTTTGAAATTCAAGTAAAAAGACCTAATAGAAGGCATTCAAATTCAAATCTGTAATACCCATAGAATGATTTGAATCCTAAATGTCTTAAAATTCAGTTTGGAAGAAACTGAAATTTTGTTTGGAAGAACTAAAATTCCAATATTTTGTTTTAACTTCTCAGTCACTAAGACAAAGAAAAAAGGCTAACAGCTATGCTATTAAAATCAAAACCAATATTACTCAACAGAAACACAGCTTACTGATATTAATATCTGAGAGAAATATTTTTGTGTATTTGAATACTTGAAAACCAGAATGGTGTACTTCAGACATCTTCACTAATGTCTCAGGAGTAGATATTATAATGCATTACTGAACTGTTTTTTCTGTTGTCTGATCTGAATTCAAAAGATAATGTCCAGAGACACAGATTATTAATAATTTAAAGTATAAAACAATAGGATATTAAAATCCTTGGATCAAACTCTCTTGGATTCAAAAAACATTTAATTTGAAGAGATTATTGTTCAGTTCAGTTCAGTTGCTCAGTCGTGTCCTACTCTTTGTGACCCCCATGAATCACAGCACACCAGGCCTCCCTGTCCATCGCCAGCTCCCAGAGTTCACTCAAACTCATGTGCATTGAGTTGGTGATGCCATCCAACCATCTTATTCTCTGCAGTCCCCTTCTCCTCCTGCCTCTAATCCCTCCCACCATCAGGGTTTTTTCCAACGAGTTAGCTCTTTGCATGAGGTAGCCAAAGTATTGGAGTTTCAGCCTCAGCATCAGTCCTTCCAATGAACACCCGGGACTGGTCTCCTTTAGGATGGACTGGTTGGATCTCCTTGCTGTCCAAGGGACTCACAAGAGTCTTCTCCAGCACCACAGTTCAAAAGCATCAATTCTTCAGCGCTCAGCTTTCTTCACAGTCCAACTCTCACATCCATACATGACCACTGGAAAAACTATAGCCTTGATAGACAGACCTTTGTTGGCAAAGTAATACCTCTGCTTTTTAATATGCTATCTAGGTTGGTTATTGTTACCTACGCTAAAATTAAGTGTACACTTTCCATGTAAAGGTGTCCTAAAGTATTAAACTTTGCAATGGCCAAATGAACATATATGTGATAGGTTTGACATATATGTTCCCAAATTATGTTGCCTAAAGTAGATGATTGGATAACTTGTATAACTATGAGTTGATCATTTTTTTAATATGTATTTTTGTTTTGCTCATAGCCAAAATTTGCTTGAGTATTGAGTGGGAGACTGCTTTAGGTTAAGCTCTATAGCAAGTCCTTGTATAGCATTGACTATGGAAATAATTCTATGTAGTTTATTAGGGACAGAAGAGGTGGCAAAAATACACAGAAGAACTACACAAAAAAGATCTTAATGACTCAAACAACCAAGATGTTGTGATCACTCACCTAGAGCCAGACATTCTGGAGTGTTAAGTCAATGGGCCTTGGGAAACATCACTACAGACAAAGCTAGTGGAAGTGATAGAATTCCAGTTGAGTTATTTCAAATCCTAAAAATTAGTGCTATTAAAATGCTGCATTCAGTATGCCAGCAACTTTGGAAAACTCAGCAGTGGACATAGGACTGGAAAAGGTTAAGTTTTCATTCCAATCCCAAAGAAAGGCAATGCCAAAGAATGCTCAAACTACTGCACAATTGCACTCATTTCACATGCTAGCAAGGTAATGCTCAAAATCCTACAAGCTATGTTTCAACAGTATGTGAACTTAGAATTTCCAGATGTGCAAGCTGGATTTAGAAAAGGCAGAGGAACCAGAGATCAAATGCCAATATCTGTTGGATCATCAAAAAAGCAAGATGTTCCAGAAAAATATCTACTGCTTTATTGACTATGCCAAAGCCTTTGACTGGGTGGATCACAACAAACTATGGAAAATCCTTAAAGAGATGGGAATACCAGACCACCTGACATCCCTGCTGAGAAGTCTGTATGCAGGTCAAGAAGCAACAGTTAGAACTGTTAGAAACAGGACAACAGACTGGTTGTTTCCTGGTTGTATTTCCTGGTTCCAAATCAGTAAAGGAGTACATCAAGGCTGTATATTGTCACCCTGCTTATTTAACTTATATACAGAGTACATCATGAGAAATGCTGGGCTGGATGAAGCAGAAGCTGGGATCAAGATTGCCAGGAGAAATATAAATCACCTCAGATATTCAGATGACATCACCCTTATGGAAGAAAGCGAAGAAGAACTAAAGAGCCTCTTGATGAAATTGAAAGAGTATAGTGGAAAAGTTGGCTTGAAACTCAGCATTCAGGAAATTAAAATCATGGCAACCCGTCCCATCACTTCATCGCAAATAGGTAGGGAAACAATGGAAACAGTGATGGACTTTATTTTGGGGAGCTCCAAAATCACTGTAGATGGTGACTGCAGCCATGAAATCAAAAGACGCTTGCTCCTTGGAAGAAAAGTAATGACCGAACTAGACAGCATATTAAAAAGATGAGACATTACTTTACCAACAAAGGTCCATCTAGTCAAAGCTATGGTTTTTCCAGTAGCCATGTATAGATGTCGGAGTTGGACTATAAAGAAACCTGAGTGCTGAAGAAATGATGCTTTTGAACTGTGGTGTCAGAGAAGACACCCTTGGACTGCAAGAGTCCAAGACTCACAAAGAGTCTGACATAATTGAGCAACTGAACTGAACTTACTTTTCTCCTGAGAAACCTGTATGCAGGTCAAGAAGCATCAGTTAGAACTGGACATGGAGCTATGAACTGGTTCAAAATTGGGAAAGGAGTATGTCAAGGCTGTATATTGTCATCCTGCTTATATAGCTTCTATTCAGAGCACATCTTGAGTCCCTTGGACTGCAAGAAAATCCAACCAGTCAATCCTAAAGGAAATCAGTCCTGAATATTCATTGCAAGGACTGATGCTGAAGCTGAAACTTCAATACTTTGGCCACCTGATATGAAGAACTGACTCATTTAAAAGACTCTGATGCTGGGAAAGACTGAAGGTGGGAGGAGAAGGGGACAACAGAGGATGAAATGGTTGGATGGCATCACTGACTTGATGGACATGAGTTTGAGTAAGCTCTGGCATTTGGTAATGGACAGGGAAGCCTAGTGTGCTGCAGTCCCTGAGGTCACAAAGAGTCTGACATAATTGAGCAACTGAACTGAACTTACTTTTCTCCTGAGAAACCTGTATGCAGGTCAAGAAGCATCAGTTAGAACTGGACATGGAGCTATGAACTGGTTCAAAATTGGGAAAGGAGTATGT
This sequence comes from Bubalus bubalis, assembly GCF_019923935.1. Classification (NCBI taxonomy): domain Eukaryota; kingdom Metazoa; phylum Chordata; class Mammalia; order Artiodactyla; family Bovidae; genus Bubalus; species Bubalus bubalis. The sequence continues at coordinate 45,503,702 of NC_059169.1, forward strand.
CAAGGCTGTATATTGTCATCCTGCTTATATAGCTTCTATTCAGAGCACATCTTGTGAAATGCTGGCTAAATGAATCACAAGCTGAAATCAAGATTGCCAGGAGAAATATCAATAACCTCTGATATCCAGACGATACCACCTTTATGGCAGAAAGTGAAGAGGAATTAAAGAGCCTCTTTTAAGGGTGAAAGAGGAGAGTGAAAAAACCAGCTTAAGACTCAGCATTCAAAAACATATATGGCTATGGCTGATTCATGTTGATATTTGGCAGAAACCAACAAAAATCTGTAAAGCAATTATACTTCGATTAAAAAAGTAAATAAGTTAAAAAAAAAAAAAAAAAGCTAAGATGCTGGCATCTAGCCCAATCACTTCATGGCAAACAGATGCAGAAACAATGGAAATAGTAACAGGCTTTATTTTCTTGGACTCCAAAATCACTGTGGATGGTGATTGCAGCCATGTAATTAAAAAGAGTTGCTCAAAAAAAAAAAAAAACAACCTTGCTCCTTTTAAGAAAAGCTATGACCAAACTATACAGCATATTAAAAAGCAGAGACAAAACTTTGCCAACCAAAGCTCATATAGTCAAAGCTATGGTTTTTCCAGGAGTTCTGCATGGATGTGAATTGAACCATAAAGAAGGCTGAATAACAAAGAACTGATGTTTTTGAACTGTGATGTCGAAGACTCTTAAAAGTCTTGAACTTCATACAATTCAAATCAATCCTAAAGGAAATAAACCCTAATGTTTTTTGGAAGAACTGATGCTGAAGCTGAAGCTCCAATATTTTGGTCACCCCGTGCAAGCCAATTTATTGGGAAAGACTGATGCAGGGAAAGATTGAAAGTAGGAGAAGAATGGGATGATAGAGTACAAGATGTTTGGATGGCAAAAACCAATACAATATTGTAAAGTAATTAGCCTCTAATTAAAATAAATAAATTTAAATTAAAAAAATAAAAAAAGAAACAACCCTAGGAATTTATTGGTATAAATAAGTAAATTCTAATCATTTACATAATCTGTTCTCAAAGAGATAGAGCATAACTCCCTGTTCCTTAAGTGTGGCTGTGCATTAGTACTTTCTTCTAGACAGGGGAAGAGTTCTTTAGCATTCAGAAACCTGACAAACACTACTTCTCCCAAGTAATCAAAATTGATATCAACAGTGATGTCATGCTGATAATTTGCACCCTTGATATGATGTGATGAGCCCCAAAGCTCATAATATCAGTGTAATCATAATTAAACAAATCCCAATTGAGGGACCGTCTACAAAATAATTAAATAGTACTTCAAAACTGTCAAAGTCATCAAAAACAAGGAAAGTCTAAGAAACCATCACCTCCAGTGTTCTTGCCTGGAAAATCCCACCTACAGAGAAGTCTAGCAGGCTGTAGTCTATAGGGTCGAGAAAGAGTCAGACACAACTTAAGACACTAAGCAAACAAAAAAAAGAAAAAAAAAACTGTCACAGCCAAGGGTTTCCTAAGGAAATATAATGACTAAATGAAATACGGTACTTTACATGGGATCCTGGAACAGAAAAAAAGGACAATAGGTAAAAAATAAAACAGCATATGTGAGTAAAGAATGAACTTTATTTAATAACAATATAACAATGCTGTTTCATTAATATATGGATCATATATATTAACTAGGAGAAACTAGCATATGCTATATGAAAAATGTCTGTGCTACCTTTGCAAATTTATGTAAATCTAAGGTATTTTAGGAAAAAAGTTATTCTTTAATCCTCTATACATTTCTAAACTGTCATTTTTTTACTTTGTTTTAATTCTAATGTAGCAATGATTTTTTTTTAATGAAGAAACATGGAGATAGATGACAGATGGTTAGGCTATTTTAATTTACTTTATGTATTTTATAGGCAGTTCTTGCACTTACAAGATAAAATGTATTATTTTTTTCAAAATAACTGACTTAATGCATGAAATATGGTTGTACAGCACAGTTGTTAGAATACAGCTTGTCTATTAAAATGTAAACAACATAGATTCATATTCTTCTATAACAGTCACAATTTTCTTCCCCTTATATTTTACATATTTTCACTCCAGTACAGAGTAAATTTAAGTATATTCCCTTTTAGGAAATCAGAGTTTGAGTCTACTTGTATGTGTTTGGATTAGTCAGCAGCTTTAGCATTTATTTAATGTGAGGTAAAGGTAACACTGGACGTGGAACAACAGATTGGTTCCAAATAGGAAAAAGAGTACATCAAGGCTGTATATTGTCACCCTGCTTATTTAACTTATATGCAGAGGACATCATGAGAAACGCTGGGCTGGAAGAAACACAAGCTGGAATCAAGATTGCTGGGAGAAATATCAGTAACCTCAGTTATGCCAATGACACCACCCTATGGCAGAAAGTGAAGAGGAACTCAAAAGCCTCTTGATGAAAATGAAAGAGGAGAGTGAAAAAGTTGGCTTAAGCTCAACATTCAGAAAACGAACATCATGGCATCCGGTCCCATCACTTCATGGAAAAGAGATGGGGAAACAATGGAAACAGTGCCAGGCTTTATTTTTTTGGGCTCCAAAATCACTGCAGATGGTGACTTCAGCCATGAAATTAAAAGACGCTTACTCCTTGGAAGGAAAGTTATGACCAACCTAGATAGCATATTCAAAAGCAGAGACGCTACTTTGCCAACAAATGTCCATCTAGTCAAGGTTATGGTTTTTCCAGTGGTCACTTATGGATGTGAGAGTTGGACTGCGAAGAAAGCTGAGTGCTGAAGAAATGATGTTTTTGAACTGTGGTGTTGCAGCAGACTCTTGAGAGTCCCTTGGACTACAAGGAGATCCAGCCAGTCCATTCTAAAGGAGATCAGTCCTGGGTGTTCTTTGGAGAGAATGATGCTGAAGCTGAAACTCCAGTATTTTGGCCACCTGATGTGAAGAGCTGACTCATTGGAAAAGACTCTGATACAGGCAGGGATTGGGGCAGGAGGAGAAGGGGACGACAGAGGATGAGATGGCTGGATGGCATCACCGATTCGATGGACGTGAGTCTGAGTGAACTCCAGGTGTTGGTGATGGACAGGGAAGCCTGGCGTGCTGCAATTCATGGGGTTGCAAAGAGTCGGACACAACTGAGTGACTGAACTGAACTGAACTGAAAGGCAGCACACATTGGAGGTACCCTATTCAAAACTCAGTACCTTCTTACTCCACCAGTCAACTCAACAGAGAGTGATTCTATTGATACAATTTGTGTAGGGTTAAAATCAATGACTGAGGTTTTACCTCATTGGTAATTATTGGTTAAATATTGCTGATCATTTTATGGTCATGTCATAAAATTTTTTTCTTAGACAACATAAAAAAGGGCTTTGGGGAACTTTTAGTAAAGATATCTTCACTCATTCAAAAGAACTCTACATAAAGGGATATTTTCTCTTCTGATGGGTGTTTTCTTGTCTGAATTTGAAGCTTAAAACTATGGCAACTATGAGAGAAACAGCAAGGCTTTTGAAAAGATGGCAGTTTCCTGATGACGTGTTGAGCTTTATCAATTAATCAGCTCTCATCCTTTGGAATTGTCAAGGAAGATTCTAAATGTTTCTTTATTATTTAAGAAAAAAATTTCTCATGGTTTTCTACTGCTATAGTTATCAGCTTCTTAATTATTTCATTTGCCTATCAGATATTTTAAGCTAATTTTCAGTGGCACCTAAAGTAAAATCATACAGGCTTTACCTCTCAGTAAGTGTTAAAGCCCTTTGTGAACAGTAATGCCCTAAAAGTTGACTTAGTGGATGTATAGAATTGCTTTTTTCCCCCCCATTAATGCCAGTTGTATCTTTTTTAGGTTCACTTTTAAGTCAAATACTTAGCAGATTTTTGCCTTTCTACCATCTAAATGTGCCAGCAAAATAGCCAGGTTATAGATACAAAGTAGATCATGCATGAGATAACTCAATTTATGTGCATTCAAGCTCAACACTAACTATATTCCATTTATGCCTTCTGGCTTTTACAAATGTATCCTTTAATTGGATATATTCCTAGTTGAAAAAAATAGAATATTTTTGACTCTTTGAAACAAACAATGCTTACATCCTCCAAATTTACATCCAAAGTTATCACTAAGTAACTTTTAAAAATTAGTCTGCAGATAACCTATGAAAATTTAGTTTCTCACAAGAAAGAATGGTGAGATGCCCTGCGAATATTTTACCTAAATTATTATAAAGTACAATGTTAGAGCCAGCATTTGAATTTGGATTGAATATTTTTTTATTATATACCCTATAACTTATTTCACTGTATAATATCTATGAAACACTTTGATTTGGGAAGGTAAACATACTAACATGGACATACACACACACACACACACACATACACTATTTTATATGTTAGGTTTACACTTATAAGATTTTTTATACAGTACTTTGGTCAAGCATTTTAAATTGACAATAGTGTATATGAAGTTTCCATGATCATAATAAGAAGATCTATATATTGTAAGCTTAAGAAAAAAAGAACATATAACCACAATTTCTCTAAATTATAATATCCTATCTTTGTGATTTTGTTAGTAAAGTTTGAATTAAAACCATCAGAAAGTATTTACAGTTAGTAGTCAACTCAAATTATCTTGGTTAACATTTGAGTATTCTTTTTTAAAGTTTTATTAATGAATAATTAACATTCAATGAGCTACACATACATAAGGTGTATAATGTGATACTTTGACATGTGTATACATGTAGAAAGGCTTCCCTAGTAGCTCAGATGGTAAAGTATTTGCCTGCAATGCAGGAGACACAGATTAGATCCCTGGGTGGGGAAGATCCCCGGACAAGGAAATAGCAACCCACTCCAGTATTCTTGCCTGGAAAACTTCATGGATAGAGCAGCCTGGTGGGCTATAGTCCATGGGATCACCAAGAGTCAGACATGACTGAGGGGGTAACACACAAACATGTAAAACCTTTACCACAATCAGGATAAGGAATATATCTGTCACCTCTTTTCATGATCCATTTTGTTGCATCTACTCATCCCTCCCCATGCTCAGGTACTAATGATCTGATTTGTGTCACTCATAACTGATAAGTTTAGATGTTTAAGAATTTTAATTAAACTGGATCATAAAGTTTTTTTGGCTGATTTTATACATTCAACATAATTTTTCACTCAGCATAATTAACCAAGATATTGCACATATCAATAGTTCTAAATTATTACTGAACAGTAGTACAGTAAATGAATAGATTACAATTTATTTTCCCATTTACTTGTTGTTGAACATCTAGGTTGTTTTCAGGGTTTGGTCATTACAAGATAGATCTACTATAAGCATTCATGCAAAATGATTTATATAAACATATTATTTTATTTCTCCTGGGTAAATAGTTAAGAGTGGGATGACTAAGTCATTTTAAAAGCAAAAATGGGGAGGGAGGAGGGAGGAGGGTTCAGGATGGGGAACACATGTATACCTGTGGCGGATTCATTTTGATATTTGGCAAAACTAATACAGTTATGTAAAGTTTAAAAATAAAATAAAATTAAAAAAAAAAAATAAAAAAAAAAGCAAAATTGTATAAAACTATTTTCCAAAACGGTTATACCATTTCATATTCCCATCAGCAGTCCTAATGCATGTGTAGTGGTATTTCACTGTGCATTTCACCTTACATTCTCTTAAATACTAATTATGTTGGGCATTTTATTTTTTATTTTTTTTTATTTTTTTAAATTTTATTTTATTTTTAAACTTTACATAACTGTATTAGTTTTGCCAAATATCAAAATGAATCTGCCACAGGTATACATGTGTTCCCCATCCTGAACCCTCCTCCCTCCTCCCTCCCCATTCCATCCCTCTGGGTCGTCCCAGTGCACCAGCCCCAAGCATCCAGTATCGTGCATCGAACCTGGACTGGCAACTCATTTCATACATGATATTTTACATGTTTCAATGCCATTCTCCCAAATCTTCCCACCCTCTCCCTCTCCCACAGAGTCCATAAGACTGTTCTATACATCAGTGTCTCTTTTGCTGTCTCGTACACAGGGTTATTGTTACCATCTTTCTAAATTCCATGTATATGCGTTATTATACTGTATTGGTGTTTTTCTTTCTGGCTTACTTCACTCTGTATAATAGGCTCCAGTTTCATCCACCTCATTAGAACTGATTCAAATGTATTCTTTTTAATGGCTGAATAATATTCCATTGTGTATATGTACCACAGCTTTCTTATCCATTCATCTGCTGATGGACATCTAGGTTGCTTCCATGTCCTGGCTATTATAAACAGTGCTGCGATGAACATTGGGGTACTCGTGTCTCTTTCCCTTCTGGTTTCCTCAGTGTGTATGCCCAGCAGTGGGATTGCTGGATCATAAGGCAGGTCTATTTCCAGTTTTTTAAGGAATCTCCACACTGTTCTCCATAGTGGCTGTACTAGTTTGCATTCCCACCAATAGTGTAAGAGGGTTCCCTTTTCTCCACACCCTCTCCAGCATTTATTACTTGTAGACTTTTGGATCGCAGCCATTCTGACTGGTGTGAAATGGTACCTCATAGTGGTTTTGATTTGCATTTCTCTGATAATGAGTGACGTTGAGCATCTTTTCATGTGTTTGTTAGCCATCTGTATGTCTTCTTTGGAGAAATGTCTATTTAGTTCTTTGGCCCATTTTTTGATTGGGTCATTTATTTTTCTGGAGTTGAGCTGTAGGAGTTGCTTGTATATTCTCGAGATTAGTTGTTTGTCAGTTGCTTCATTTGCTATTATCTTCTCCCATTCTGAAGGCTGTCTTTTCACCTTGCTAATAGTTTCCTTTGATGTGCAGAAGCTTTTAAGGTGAATTAGGTCCCATTTGTTTATTTTTGCTTTTATTTCCAATATTCTGGGAGGTGGGTCATAGATGATCCTGCTGTGATGTATGTCAGAGAGTGTTTTGCCTATGTTCTCCTCTAGGAGTTTTATAGTTTCTGGTCTTACGTTGAGATCTTTAATCCATTTTGAGTTTATTTTTGTGTATGGTGTTAGAAAGTGTTCTAGTTTCATTCTTTTACAAGTGGTTGACCAGAGTTCCCAGCACCACTTGTTAAAGAGATTGTCTTTAATCCATTGTATATTCTTGCCTCCTTTGTCAAAGATAAGGTGTCCATATGTGCGTGGATTTATCTCTGGGCTTTCTATTTTGTTCCATTGATCCATATTTCTGTCTTTGTGCTAGTACCATACTGTCTTGATAACTGTGGCTTTGTAGTAGAGCCTGAAGTCAGGTAGGTTGATTCCTCCAGTTCCATTCTTCTTTCTCAAGATCGCTTTGGCTATTCGAGGTTTTTTGTTTTTCCATACAAATTGTGAAATTATTTGTTCTAGCTCTGCGAAGAATGCTGTTGGTAGCTTGATGGGGATTGCATTGAATCTATAGATTGCTTTGGGTAGTATACTCATTTTCAGTATATTGGTTCTTCCAATCCATGAACATGGTATATTTCTCCATCTGTTAGTGTCCTCTTTGATTTCTTTCACCAGTGTTTTATAGTTTTCTATATATAGGTCTTTAGATTCTTTAGGTAGATATATTCCTAAGTATTTTATTCTTTCCGTTACAATGGTGAATGGAATTGTTTCCTTAATTTCTCTTTCTGTTTTCTCATTATTAGTGTATAGGAATGCAAGGGATTTCTGGGTGTTGATTTTATATCCTGCAACTTTACTATAGTCATTGATTAGTTCTAGTAATTTTCTGGTGGAGTCTTTAGGGTTTTCTATGTAGAGGATCATGTCATCTGCAAACAGTGAGAGCTTTACTTCTTCTTTTCCAATTTGGATTCCTTTTATTTCTTTTTCTGTTCTAATTGCTGTGGCCAAAACTTCCAAAACTATGTTGAATAGTAATGGTGAAAGTGGGCACCCTTGTCTTGTTCCTGACTTTAGAGGAAATGCTTTCAGTTTTTCACCATTGAGGATAATGTTTGCTGTGGGTTTGTCATATATAGCTTTGATTATATTGAGGTATGTTCCTTCTATTCCTGCTTTATGGAGAGTTTTTATCATAAATGGATGTTGAATTTTATGTTGAGCATTTTAGAGTCATGTATCTTCTTTTGTGGACTGTCTGCTTAGATCACTTACTCATTTTTATAAGCATTTTTATATAAGCTTTATATAATAAGATTTTTATTATTATTTAGTTTGAGAGTCCTTTATGTATTCTAGACACAAGTACTTTATCAGATATATGATTTTGCAAACATTTTTTCCCAGTTCATAGTTCATCTTTTGTTCCTTTACTACTGTCACTGTAATGATTTTTAACATTTTTTCCTGTAGATTATGCCTTTTGACATTTTATCTTAGAAATAATTAATTAACTTAAAGTTATAGGGATTTCTTAGAGAAGATTTGTAACTTTAAGTTTTAAATTTAGGACGATGGTCCATTTTGAGTAAATGTTATATATTGTGTAGGCTAAAATATAAGTTTTAGTACATGGATATCTGCTTGTACTGATTATTCAAAGACTGTGCTTTTTCAATTGAATTGTTTTTGTTCCTTTGCAAAACTTTATATATTATTCGTTGTATTTTTAGAATCCATTCTTTTCTATTGATCTATTTGTCTATATTTAGACCAATAGCCATAAATTTTAATTACTACAGCTGTATAAAATGTCTTAAGATCTATAGTGTCATTATTTCTACATTTGTTCTTTTTCAAAGAACATTCTTGGTTGTTGCATTTATATATGAACTTTAGAATGCTAAAATTTCTACAAAATGTCTGCTTGGGTTTTGAATATAATCATAATAAACCTATAGATTAATTTGGGGTCAGTTGCAATCCTGATAATATTGTATCTTCCAGCCTGTGGACACAGTATATCTCAAACTTCACCCATCACCTCAACTATTCTAATTAGAAAGCTGTATTGGGATATCCTCAAGACTAACACTCCAGGTTTGATGATTCATGAGAGGATGACTCACAGGACTTAGCATACAAACCAATGGTTCTGATTTGTTTTATCAAAAAGATTCAGAGCATAATGAGGATAGGGAAATAGTGTACAGTGTATAGTCTTGGAGCAATCAGGAGCAAACTTCCAAGGTCGGCATTTCAAATGGAATAGTACAGGGTACACTTAATTTCCTCTGCAATGAGTTGTTACAAAGTTTGTGAGTTGTTATCAACAAGGGAGAGTTTTTATTGAGGCAGCTTTTGCTTAGTATATGCCAAAATTCAAGACTCCCAGAAAGAAAGCAGTTGTTAAGCATAAGCCATAATGTTTACACGAACAGTTTAGGCACAGTGAGCCATATATACTACTGAATAGTGGGAACCCTCTTGAAATCTAAGTTTTCAGATACCAATCAAGGGCAAATCTTGCGAGCATGCCTTTTCAAGGAGAGCAGTTCAGACTTGCTGTGTTAATTTGTTAATTCTTTCTGCACATATGCTACTGAGACCAATAATCAATTAAAATTAAAGTCACTCTCCTAATGTTCTGAAGTCACAGTAAAAATAGAATCTATAAAGATCATATCATCTGAATGTATCCTTTTTAAACTGATTTTCACATGATCAGTGTTAAAAAAACAAGCATCTTTTTGATAATCATTGAAAAATTTTAGATACAGTTCCTCCAAAGGTGTAAAATCATGACAAAATTTTAAACACATACATATATATGTATATATACTTGTTGTGCTTATAATCAATAGTAAATAATAACAGATCTTATTGTACACATTTTATCTTCCCTATATCTTATATTTTTATTGATATAAGTGTGCTGCTGCTGCTGCTGCTGCTAAGTTGCATCAGTCGTGTCCAACTCTGTGCGATCCCATAGATGGCAGCCCACCAGGCTCCCCCGTCCCTGGGATTCTCCAGGCAAGAACACTGGAGTGGGGTGCCATTTCCTTCTCCAATGCATGAAAGTGAAAAGTGAAAGTGAAGTCGTTCAGTCATGTCCGACTATTAGCGACCCCATGGACTGCAGCCTACCAGGCTCCTCTGTCCATGGGATTTTCCAGGCAAGAGTACTGGAGTGGGGTGCCATTGTCTTCTCCAGATATAAGTGTATGGGTACATATTTCATAAAACATAAAATCTACATAAAGTATAGGTTTCTATAATTTTTAGAATATTTTATTTTGATGTTTACTAATATTCCATAGTATATTTGGATAAGGAGGCCTGGCATGCTACTATTCATGGGGTCACAAAGAATCAGACATGACTAAGCAACTGAACTGACTTGAATATTCCATAAGCTTTAATATATATATGTATAATTACACTAATATAATTAGTCTTAAAGTCATTTAGACTGGTTGTTTGACATTATTATTGAATGACAATGTTACCGATAATGTGAAATATAAACACCTCAAATTATTTTATTGCTATTGACAAATGTGTCCTCTGTCAAATTGATCATGATGTTTGATGTTCTAGTAGTTGATAATATCTGAAGAGGGTCCTTGTGCATTTATTAAAATGTTGAAAATTTGTTTATAACTTTTATTATTGATAATGTCCCTCTTTTATACCAAGCTAAAATTTAGGTAACTAATTTAATTAGCAACTAATATGCAATAAAATTATTTTAATTTCCTTTGAATTTATATCCAAAGGTAAATAGAATTTACCTCTCTCTTTTCTTCATCAAATCCCTTGATATACTGGGAAACAGGCTTTAGATTTCTTTGCTTTCATCCTTTCAATGAAACTCATAAATGAAACATAATTCTCTTCATCTATTAAACATGTTAAGTTATGAGTGAAATGTCATGTTTTAAACTGAAATTATCCCTCAACAACATATGACTTATTAATTATAAAGGGAAATATTTCTGTAGAAATTTAAGTTTCTTTAAAATAAGGGTATCTGGCAGACACTATTTTAAACAAGATACCAAATTTAACACCAGCAAGAGTGGGATATACTGCCATTATCACTCACTCTGTATGCATGGAATGAAAAACAGCACTTATATTGTCTCCCTACCAAAAGGTATTGGCTAAATCTAATCATGGGGGGAAAATATGACTAATTCACATCAAGGAATTCTGAAAAACATCTGGTCTGAACTCCCCTAATATAAATGTCATGAATGACAAAATGGCTGGCAAACTGTTCCAGATTAAAGAAGACCAAAGAGATGTAGCAAGTAAATAATGTATGAGACTTCATTGTATGTGTGTGTGTATGTGTGTGTGTGTGTGTGTGTATGTGTGTGTATGTGTGTGTGTGTGTGAGCATGCATGCACATGCGCTTAGCCATATCTGACTCTGCAACCCCCTGGACTGTAGCCCATAGGTTCCTCTGTCCATGGGATTTTCCAGGCAAGAATTTTGGAACTGGTTGACATTTTCTACTCCAGGCAATCTTCCCAACCCAGGAATTGAACCTGCATCTCCTGCTTTCCTGCATTAGCAGGATGATTCTTTATCACTGCACCAACTGGGAAGCCCTTGATTAGATGCTGAATTTAAAAATAAAATCAGTAAAGCATCTTATTTGAACATCTGGGGAAATTTACATTAGGGCAAATACTATTGTTTTTGAGTGTAAAAAATTAAATTTGTGAGTGGCTATCTAAAAGAATGCTGTTGTTTTTAAAGAGAGACACACTGAAGTATTCAGAAGTGAAATACATGTTGATTAGTAGTACTATTAAAATAATTCATCAACTATAGGATAAACAAACAAACATATACATAAATATAGCAAAATGTTAACACTTTGTGATTGTGTTTTTCTTAGTTAAGTTAAGGAAAAGGTACTTAAGTGCTTATTGTACTACTATTGTAAAGTATTGAAATTTTTAAAAATTCAGAATAAATTTTTGATGTGGGCAAGAAATAAAGGCATTCTGTTTATGAAGAGGTTTCTTAATAAGTATCCTGTCCTTAAAAGCTGAATTTTTTACAGTAAACAACTTCTCTTAGAATGTAATAAAAATGAATATTGATGATGAAATAAAGATACATCTAAGAAAAAAAATGACAATATCATCACAAAGTTAAAAAATGTATTCCAGCTGGCAAGAATATCTTTCTAAATTTTAATTAGAGTCTAATTACTTTACAATATTGTACTGGTTTTGCCATACATCAACATGAATCCACCACGGTGTACACGTGTTCCCAATCCTGAATCCCCCTCCCACATCCTCCCCATACCATCCCTCTAATTAGCCTCCAATTAAAATAAATAAATTTAAATTAAATTTTTTTAATTAGATAACAACAACATAATAAATATTCATCAATTATTTTCCCTATGGTTTTACACTTGAGGTTCAATTTAGACACCTGAGACAGCTTTCAACTCAAGTATAAGTTTTAATTTATTTTTGGAGTATTATTAGTTTATATATTGCATATTGTTGTTTGAAGCTAATAATTCTGGGTGTGGATTCAGAGCTCAGGCTTCTTGCTTCCCATGTAGCTTCCATCCACTGGGGTTTTTATGTAGGCCTTAGTTAGCTTGTGGGCTTCCTAGGTGGCTCAGAGGTAAGGAATCTACCTGCCAAGGCAGGAGATACAAGAAATGTGGGTTGGATTCCTAGGTTGGGAAGATCCCTTGAAGAAGGAAATGGCACCCCACTTTAGCATTCTAGTCTGGAAAATTCCATGGACAGAGGAGCCTGGCTGCCTTCAGTTCATGGAGTCGCAAACAGTTGGACACAACTGAGTGAATGAGCACAAAGCACACTTAGCTGGTAGAAAAGAAAGAGTAAGGGTGAGGCACAGTCACATCATAAATGTTGGTGTGGTAGCAACACAGATCCACTGACATGTGTCATGATGTTAGTATGTGATTTGACCCCGTGTTCAGGAAAAATGAGTGCAGATATTTCTAGTGAAGGGTAGTCATGTGTATCACAAAAGCTAAGGTGATATAAATCATTTCTGAGACTGCATGACCTAGAAAACTTCTCCCAATAGCAATGGAAAATCTGAATGGAACTAAATCACTAAAGATGTGCTGAATTGTTACATGAAAGAAAACCTACATAGTTGAGCCTGGAGATCTCTTCAAGAAAATCAGAGGTACCAAAGGAACATTTCATGCAAGGATGGGCTCGATAAAGGACAGAAATGGTATGGACCTAACAGAAGCAGAAGATATTAAGAAGAGATGGCAAGAATACACAGAACTGTATAAAAAATATCTTCATGACCCAGATAATCATGATGATGTGATCACTGACCTAGAGCCAGACATCCAGAAATGTGAAGTCAAGTGGGCCTTAGAAAGCATCACTACGAACAAAGCTAGTGGAGGTGATAGAATTCCCGTTGAGCTATTCCAAATCCTGAAAGATGATGCTGTGAAAGTGCTGCATTCAATATGCCAGCAAATTTGGAAAACTCAGCAGTGGCCACAGGACTGGAAAAGGTCAGTTTTCATTCCAATCCCAAAGAAAGGCAATGCCAAAGAATGCTCAAATTACTGCAGAATTGCACTCATCTCATACACTAGTAAAGTAATGCTCAAAATTCTCCAAGCCAGGCTTCAGCAATATGTGAACTGTGAACTTCCTGATGTTCAAGCTGGTTTTAGAAAAGGCAGAGGAACCAGAGATCAAATTGCCAACATCCGCTGGATCATGGAAAAAGCAAGAGAATTCGAGAAAAACATCTATTTCTGCTTTATTGACTATGGTAAAGCCTTTGACTGTGTGTATCACAATAAACTGTGGAAAACTCTGAAAGAGATGGGAATACCAGACCACCTGATCTGCCTCTTGAGAAATTTGTATGCAGGTCAGGAAGCAACAGTTAGAACTGGACATGGAACAACAGACTGGTTCCAAATAGGAAAAGGAGTTCGTCAAGGCTGTATATTGTCACCCTGCTTATTTAACTTATATGCAGAGTACATCATGAGAAACACTGGACTGGAAGAAACACAAGCTGGAATCAAGATTGCCGGGAGAAATATCAATAACCTCAGATATGCAGATGACACCACCCTTATGGCAGAAAGTGAAGAGGAACTCAAAAGCCACTTGATGAAAGTGAAAGAGGAGAGTGAAAAAGTTGGCTTAAAGCTCAACATTCAGAAAACAAAGATCATGGCATCTGATCCCATCACTTCATGGGAAATAGATGGGGAAACAGTGGAAACAGTGTCAGACTTTATTTTTTTGGGCTCCAAAATCACTGCAGATGGTGACTGCAGCCATGAAAGTAAAAGACGCTTACTCCTTGGAAGAAAAGTTATGATGAACCTAGATAGCATATTCAAAAGCAGAGACATTACTTTGCCAACAAAGTTCGTCTAGTCAAGGCTATGGTTTTTCCTGTGGTCATGTATGGATGTGAGAGTTGGACTGTGAAGAAGGCTGAGCACCGAAGAATTGCTGCTTTTGAACTGTGGTGTTGGAGAAGACTCTTGAGAGTCCCTTGGACTGCAAGGAGATCCAACCAGTCCATTCTGAAGGAGATCAGCCCTGGGATTTCTTTGGAAGGAATGATGCTGAAGCCTAAACTCCAGTACTTTGGCCACCTCATTCGAAGTGTGGACTCATTGGAAAACACTCTGATGCTGGGAGGGATTAGGGGCAGGAGGAGAAGGGGACGACAGAGGATGAGACGGCTGGATGGCATCACTGTCGATGGACGTGAGTTTGAGTGAACTCTGGGAGTTGGTGATGGACAGGGAGGCCTGGTGTGCTGCGATTCATGGGGTCGAAAAGAGCCCGACACAACTGAGCGACTGATCTGATCTGATCTGATCTGACTTACACAGATGAGATTTATAAACATTCCAGAAATAGCTCCATTATTTAACAAGTTATACCAGTAGTTAGGGGAAAAAAGAAAAGAAACATTGAAGAGCTCAGTTTTGAGGTTAACTGACCAGAAAGAAAGGAAAATTCCTCCCCTGGTGACTCAGATGGCAAAGAATCTGCCTGCAATGCAGAAGACCCAGGTTTGTTCCCTGGGTTGGGAAGATCCTCTGGAGGAGGAAATGGCTACCCACTTCAGTATTCTTGCCTGGAGAATCCCATGGATAGAGGAGCCTGGCAGACTACAGTTTATGTGGTCACAAAGAGTCAGACATGACTGAGTGACTAACACACAACACTGACCATAAAGAAAGAAATATTATAGGAATGTATAGACACAGTGAGTTAAATACAATATTAGCAACATACCACATGTGTGGTTATAAATATTTATGCAGATGTTAATTAAAGACACCTAAATATTCCATATTCATATAAACAGTGTATATATTGTCAGAAAGTTAGTGCATCTTTGCTCTCCTAAGCTTATAAAAGTGTATGTGTGCATGCATGCTAAGTTGCCTCAGTTGTGTCCAACAGTTTGTCACTCTGTGGATTATAACCCCCCAGGCCTCTCTGTCCATGGGATTCTCCAGGCAAGAATGTTAGAATGGGTTGCCATTTCCTCCTCCAGGGTATCTTCCTGACTCAGGGATTGAACCCTTCTTTTTTGTGTCTCCTGCATTGGCAGGGCGGTTCTTTACCCCTAGAGCCACCTGGAAAGACATGTGTTGTAAAATATTTTTCTATCTATCTTTTCTTTTTTTTAATTACTGAATTCACAACCGAAGGAACAACCATAATTCCTGTTTAATAGGGTACATGTATTTCTGAGGAAGCTGTCTTCATGTTTGGATGATTTTGAATATCATACTAATTAAGAAATGCAAGATGCTGAAAGCAATTACTGACCTTTCATGAGTTGTATTTATTTGGATTATCAATTTAGGTTCAATAATTTCTAGAAGGTTGGCCTAATGTTTTGAAAAATAGACTGGTACCTATTATTTCATGCTTTAAACAGTTTCATAATTCTTTTAACGTTTAGGTTGCTTGGAATTAAAGGAAGAAACCATTGAAAACCTTCTTGCAGCAGCTTGCCTTCTTCAGCTTCCTCAAGTAGTGGAAGTGTGCTGCCATTTCCTCATGAAGCTCTTGCATCCATCAAACTGTTTAGGAATCCGAGCATTTGCGGATGCTCAAGGATGCATTGAATTAATGAAGGTGGCCCATAGCTACACGATGGTAAGGAAATGTAATTTTTTAATAATAGCAGCATAGCTGTATTGTCAGAGGTTAAAATAATTATAGCTATTGCATTCAAAATTAAAACTCAAAATTAGTTTTGAATCACTGGTACATTTTTATCACTAGACACAATGTACTGTATAGTATTTAAGAACCTCAAAATAGAAAAAGACATCACACAATGGTCTTTATTATGGCTGCATTTACATTTTATAGATGATATAGATATAGATATTGACTGCTTGGGATTTTAAATGATTCTTAAAATAATTTTTGTCTTAATTTCTCCCAGGATATCTATCTTTTACATCTCCTTCCACAGCTGCTTTTCCCCCTCTTTTCTTTCTAGTTAAGAGCTAGCAGTTTATGTCACAAAATTTTTTCTTTTGCATTTTTCAAACAACCTCTCTACCACGGACTCAGGTTTGTGCATGCTATGTTGCTTCAGTCATGTCCAAGTCTTTGCAATGCTATCAGGCTTCTCCATCCATGGGGATTCTCTAGGCAATACTGGAGTGTGTTGCCATACCCTCCTCCAGGAGATCTTTCTGACCTAGGAACTGAACCTGTGTCTCTTTAGTCTCCTGCACTGGCAGGCTCTTTACCACTAGCACCACCTCAAAAGCCCATGGACTGAGGTATATTAACCAAAATTCAGTATTGAAATCCTACCCCAGATGTGATGGTGTTTGGAGATGGAGACTTTGGAGGTGAGGTCATCATAGCAGGCCCCTCAGGATGCCCTTATAAGAAGAGACACTGTAGAATTTGCTTCCCCTTTCTCTCTTTCATGTGAGGACACAGTGAGGAGATAGCCATCTGACAGCTCAGAAGAGAGTCCTTAGAGAACCCAGTAACACTATATTTTAATATTAGACTTTTCATCCTTCAAAATAATAAGAAATAAATTCCTGTTGTCTAAGCCACCTACTCTGCCGTATTTTGTTATGGAATCCTGAGCTATCTAGTACACTTTTTATCATAGCATGATATGTTAGGTTTGCATTTGTCTGTATGATTTATGGAGAAAAAAAGATAGTGATAGTACATTTTAAAGTATTTATTGGGATAGTGAATATTGGATTTCAGAATTCCTGGGAACTTTTATACTAAAAGGGAAAATATTTAGGTACATAAATCAGATGATGTTTGTGGTTTTTTTTTTTTTTTTGTAAATTTGTCTTTCTGTACCATTTTTCATAAAAGGTGTAAATTGATTATCAGTCAGTAAATAGTCCTTTAATACAAGCCTATTTTATTTTTTTCTCTTTGATTTCTTACTGTATGTATAGACATACATGTAGATATTTTAACAGAAGGATTAAAAATCATTTAAAGTGTACACTTTAAATGGGTGGACTTTGTAGTGTGTTCTTTAAATGTTATCTTCATTCTAGAATTGAATAATCAGTTAGAATATTTTCATACTGATCATTTTATATCCTAGAAGCAATCATTGCAAAACCAATACAATATTGAAAGTAAAAAAAAAAAAAATGCTTAATAGAGTGCCTAGAATATAGCAAGCACTATATAAAATGTTAACCATTCTTGCTATTTTTATTATTAATATTATTAATGATTTGATGTTTATTACTGGAACAACCAACTCTAAAGCATATAGCTTTCTCTTTGCAACTCAAAGGAATAATTTATATGAAATAAATCTCATTAAGCTTTATAGTTGCTATTTATTTAGAAACTCTTATTTTGAGATTTAGCACCTTTTCAAATTACTAATGACAATCAGCCATTTAAGTCTCCTTATTGTTATTCTTAGACAGAATCTCAATATCATTTTAATTTTCTTCTTTAATCCTTTAAGCAGATTAGTAAATCAAATAAAATGTAGAAATAAAGGAAGGAGATGCCTGCTTTGTACTTCTATTGTCAAATTCTTTTTCTGAAATATTCCATGACAGGGCACAGTATTACTATTCAAATTATATGAACCATATAAAATTAATGTAAATAAATACTTCATCAACCAAAATATCAAAACCCAACTGCTGTCATTTAATTATGCACATTTCATTACACTTCAGAGTTCCTGGCTTAGCTAAGCCAAAGAACAATATGCCTCCATATCCAGTGGGATAATGGTCCCTTCTGGTCTGGTTTGAAATTATTAATTTAATAATCAAAACATTTTCCTTGCAGCTGCTTGAACTGATCTGAAATTTATCACACAATAGTATCAATATAGTTTTTAAACACATTAAAATATTCTTTATAGTAAACTATACATGTAAAACAGAAATATAGGAATGTCCTTGATAAGACACTCAACATTCTAAACAACTCTATCTTAACTTATTTTTGAGACTATGGATTGATCGTGTGTTGTGTTATGCTTGTCAAAATTAAAATGATTTCAAATTCTGTTGGAAGCATGAAGCTCCAGTGTTCTCCAGATGCTCATGGGTTACTCTTTTACTGGAAAACATTTTCTGGAAAACAGTTGTCTTCCTAGAGTATTATTTTGTCTCAGTTCTAATGCTTTAAAATGAGTGTATCTGATATTATAATTTTTTTACCATATATTAGCCTCTGATTCATGTTTAATCTTGCATATCTCCTCATTTAATCTATTTAATTTGTGCTCCAAGAACAAACTTATTAAGCTTTTTCTTATTCTTCTCCTTAACTCATTCAGTAGCAAAACATCTCAGGGTTTCTACTGAGTAAACTCTGGTACTGAATTAATATATTTATTGGCTCTAAATATGCCTTCTTTGCTTATTTTACACATGGCATTCTTGTTTTAATTTTCAATTTCCTTGCCAAAATATTTTAAATATGAACTTGATCTTTCAACATTCAGGTCTTAACTTGCTGTCTGTATGCCTTTACTTTTTATATGTTTTGCTGTTCCCTTTGGAAATTTCACTTATTTGAATTCAGCTATTGATTTTGTGTGATTCCAAAATCTATTCAGGGAAAGTGACCCTGCTTGGCAGTGGTTCATGTGTGAAATATTGAAAAATTTTGAATGCAAGCTCAATATTAGACAGAAATGTAAAATAAATTCTGAAACATTAATTTACATTTTGGGTACAGGAATATACAGATACCAACAAGAAAATTGAGGGAAATAGTTCCTCTTACTCTATTGGAGTTCAAAATGAAACCTGTTCTTAATTCTGGACATCTAATTTTAAAAACATTAGAGAACAACAAACAGAAGATGAGAATTATAAGAATAGCAAAAATTTTATAATCATGAAATATGAAGAAAAGTTGAAAAGATTTGGTTCTTATAGCTGAATAATATCAGGGCATGGAAATAGATATCTTTGTGTATTTGATAGAATGAGTTTTTGTTTGAAACAGCACCATTTGTGTTTTCTAATCCTGTTGTTAATTTTAGTAGTATAGCCTTCTTTTCAATTTAAATATCATAGGAAAGAATAATATTGAAGTTGAAGTGTTTTGTGTGATGATAGATGAAGGGTCTGGAGTCTCCTTCTGTCTTCTGAGTTTTCTTTCTCTGCTGCTTGTCTATTTCTACTAATCATCAACATCACTTCCTACTAAGGTCAGCTCTGCCTTTAGAGGAGACTCCTGGATCTTTATTTTTAAGAAATCCTCTCTTCATATGGTTCTGGTTTAGACTTTGACAATTAAAAGCATTCGTGCAAGGTATAGAAAGTGGAAATGAAGGCGAATCCATTATTTCTGCACAGGTAGATGCAGGCAAATACGTGGATGAATGGAAACTTGAAGTAACTTCTAAGTGAGCACTTGAAAGCAATTAACTTCACTGATGTAGACTGAGATGGTTGACTGGAGATTTCTGGAGGTTCTTGAGGAGTTCAGTGCCTTTGTGGAGTACTTGTCAGAACAGTTCATATTGAACAGAGGTAGAGATCATTAGCAGAAAGTTCCCTGACCTTCATTTCCACAGCTATTTAGGTCCCCAATTCCCTATCCAAGATCTATTTTACATAGAAAACATGGTTTGTTTTTCTAATCCAACAATGTCTTAAACACATACCCCAAAATAGCAAATTTAAGTTTCACATTTTGATAGAAGTAATTCTCCCCACCTAACTTCTCAACAACTGCCTAGGCATTTTTCCTAAAAAATAAATTGAATTAATTTCACCACTTCTCAATATGTCCATGAATTCCTTTCACTTGTTTTTTATTCATGATAGTTCTTTTATCTGGAATCCCTGGTATATAATTCTAAATAACCACCCTCACTTCTCAGTTTAAGTTCACCCACGCCTAAGAAATATTTTAAAAATTTTCATGGCATTCTCTGTCTTATTTAAATCCTTAGTATTCCTTTTGTTAGCACTAAATGGTGTCACTATACATTTTCTTATGCAATTAATTATCCCTTGTGTCTTTATGACTGACTTCACAACTACATTGCAACTTCTTTGTGACAGAGAACAGGTCTTCCCACTGAGATTTGTTTTTCCCAACAAATCTCCATTGAGATTTGTATGTACCTGCATGTGTAATGATTGAGAGCATGTGTAATATATTGACTAATTCCTATAGTTCCCATGGATATTTAGAATTACTATTCTCAGAACTCCCAAATTCAGTTATTCAGCAAGACTATCCATGTTTTCCTCTAACTTCTAATGATATTTCCTATTGTTATTTTCTTGTTCACACAATTCCAGCCACACTGTTCCTCTTGCTATTTTTTGACTACAGCAAACATACTATCACCAGACGAACTTTGCATTGTTCTTTCTTACTTCTGCTGGAAATGCTCTTCTACCAAATATTTATATCCTTTCTTTGCCTTATTCAGCTTTCTGCTCAAATGTCACTTAGACAAAAATCTCTTCTCTGAATATCCTATTAAAAGTGACATTACTTTCAAAACTCTCTCTTTCCTTAAACTGTTTTCTGTCATTTAGAGTACTTTTATTCTAGTTTCATATCATTAATTTTTTGTTAAGGGTTGTTGTTGTTCAGTTCCGCCATAATGTGGTATCTCCTAGATAGCATCTGTTTAACTTCCTATAGCTTGGAAACCTAGATAGATGTGTCTTCATAGCATTCATTGTTGAAAGGGGAAGTTACTATTGACTACTTCATACCAGGAACTGTAGAAAGATACAATGGTGACCCAAATAGACATATGTTGCCCTTGTTCTTCAGTCAGTAGGTTGTATTCAACTCTTTGCAACCCCATGGACTGTAATGCTCCAGGCTCCCCTGTCCTTCACTATCTTCTGGGGTTTGCTCAAATTCATATCCACTGAGTCAGTGATGCTAACTATCTCATCCTTTGCTACCCCCTTCTCCTTTTGCCTTCAATATTTCCCAACATCAGGGTCTTTTCCAATGAAATTGTAGGATAATATAAGAGACCAAAACAGGAAAAGCTTTGGCAGTGCAAAATTTTGCAGAGTTAAGGAGACTTTGTTAAAGATTTGTGATGTTATATTAAAATAAGGATATAACACTGAACATTTCTGAGCAAGTAAGAGCCAAGATTTAATTTTAAGACCAATCTTCAGATTGGCCTGAGGAGAAGGCAAGAAGAAAGACCAAGAATAAGGTTAATACTTCATAAGAGTATATTATATATAAAAATATGTATATTTACACATACTGGGTGAGTGAGAAAGAAAAAGAGAAACTCAGGCAGCTCCTGACATTTTGCTTGATGGCAAGCTTATCTCTACTGGTGCTGGTGGTGCACAAGTTAAATACATAGTATATACCAGATTTTTTGTTTTATTTGTTTTTTTTTTCTATGTTTCTCTTTACTTGCTTGGTCGCATATTAAAAAGCAGAGATGTTACTTTGCCAAAAAAGGTATGTAGAGTCGAAGTTATGATTTTTCCAGTAGTCATGTATGGATGTGAGTGTTGGACCATAAAGAAGGCTGAGTGCTGAAGAATTGATGCTTTTGAACTATGGTGCTGCAGAAGACTCTTGAGAGTCCCTTTGACTGCAAGGAGATTGAGTCAATCCTAAAGGAAATCAATTCTGAATATTCATTGGAAGGACTGATTATGAAGCTGAAGCTCCAATATTTTGGCCGCCTGATGTGAAGAGCTGACTCAGAAAAGACCCCGATACTGGGAAAGATTGAAGGAAGGAAGAGAATGGGATGACAGAGGATAAATTGGTTGGATGGCATCACCACCTCAATGGACATGAGTTTGAACCAGCTCCAGCAGATGGTGAAGGCCAGAGGGAAGCCAGGTGTGCTGCAGTCCATGGTATCACAAAGAGTCGTACATGACTAAGCAATTGAACAACAACAATATATCAAGCATTGTCTACATGTTAAACAAACTTTTAAATTTTAATCTTTTCACAACTCCTGCAAAGTATGTGTTATATCCATTCTAAAATAAAATTAAAAGATGCTTACTCTTGGAAGGAAATTTATGAACAACCTAGACAGCATATTAAAAAGCAGAGACATTACTTTGCCAACAAAGGTCAATCTAGTCAAGGCTATGGTTTTGCCAGTGGTCGTGTATGGATATGAGAGTTGGACTATAAAGAAAGCTGAGTGCCGAAGAATTGATGGTTTTGAACTGTGGTGTTGGACAAGACTCTTGAGAGTCCCTTGGACTGCAAGGAGATCCAACCAGTCCATCCTAAAGGAGATCAGTCCTGGGTGTTCATTGGAAGGACTGATGTTAAAGCTGAAACTTCAATACTTTAGCCACCTGATGTGAAGAGCTGACTCATTGGAAAAGACCCTGATGCTGGGAAAGATTGAGGGCAGGAGGAGAAGAGGATGACAGAGGATAAGATGGTTGGATGGCATCACCAACTCAATGGACATGAGTTTGAGTAAACTCCAGGAGTTGGTGATGGACAGGGAGACCTGGTGTGCTGTGGTTCATGGGGTCTCAAAGAGTAGGGCATGACTGAGCAACTAACTGAACTGAATGTTTAGTGAGGCTAAATAACATACTCAAGAATAGTAGAACATGCTAGAATGGAGATTTAAATATGACAGTGTCTTACTGCAAACTTAAAGCTCTATTTAATGTGCTAATAAATTTACATATTACCAGAATATCAAGTTGGATTCCTGATATCCAGAATATTTCAGGGCATGGATTACTTGAGACAAATGGACACTATAAACCTGTAGCATGGATGAGATCAAAGAATTCCGTGAAGATTTTGCTCCTCAGTTTTACCATTTCCCTGTTCACTTCACCCTTACTTTCTATCCAGTGCTACCAGCTTTGAAAGATTCCACAATGTTTACTCTAGAAGCAGAAGCAGTTTCAGTAAGACTAATTGGAGGCTGCTATGATCAGTCAGTAGCTTCAAAAACCAGGTGTTTCATAGATGGAGCATCAAGCCTTCCAAACTCAGCATAAGAGCAGCAGCCCTTTCAAAGGCCAGAACCTGAAAGCTCCTGTACATAGTTCACTTGTCTTTCAGAGCTGTAAAAGTAATGCCAGAGAAAATAAACTTTATTGATGTGGTTTCTGTTTATGGTTTTAAAACAACTGACATTTCTCATGATTTCTAGTCAGCAGCATTTTTTTTTAATCTTTACCAAAAGTCCGACAAATAAACCATAAACTAGAATTTGCTTTGAGAGAACAAATGGAATTTAAATGTCTTTGTTTTCCTACATTGCCAAAATAAAGTTCACTTCATCTGTATTCTCCTCAGGACTCCTATGTGATGTATTAGTACTAAAATTTTCTGTGAACATTTTTTTGTTTTGTTTTTCAGTTCATTGCTTTGTGTTAGTCCCTTTGAGTATCTCATTTACAAACATGGTGTGAATAATGAGTTTAAATCAGTATATAAATGTCAACCTGAAACTTAGCCAAATTCGATTTTCAGAATTTCTTTGTAAATTGAAGTAAAGGTGTTGAGTGAGTGTAATAAGTTGCTTGAAGGACAACCACCACCTATGTTTAATCCTCACAAGCAGTGAGAAGCATGCAGAGGCCTCTATAGAAAGGAACTTCCTCTCATCTTGTGTTTGTTTATGCTTTCCTTTACTTGCTTTGCCCCTAAATTAGACTGACAACTCTTCACCAGCAGTTTTACTTTGTGTTATTACTCACAGTCATAGGTAAAATTCTAGTCTATTGCCTGCAACTGGAAGTTGATTTTAGTGCAAGAATTTTTAAAAATTGTCCTTAAATTGCTTAGTGTTGTACACAAATGGGATATTCAGATTATACCAGATAAATTGACAGAAATGTATAATAAATAGTAATATTATAATAAATATTCACTTATGCAATTGCAGTTTGACTATATAAAAATTGTTAATTGTTAGGATTCTAGACAATAACCACAATAAAATGTGCATTTATGACCGTTTCAAAGACTAATTAAGCATACTCAAAGAGGATCCAAGGAAAATTGTAAGCTTTTAAAGGATTCATTTTACACAAAGTCCATTTCTTCTATTCAGATGCCCTTTGAGTATGTTTCTATTTTAGGTTTTCATATTCAAACTGAAGATATTCTATTTTAAGAAATGCGTCCTTCTGCTTTGCTGTTGATAATGGTGAAGATGATAATATTCACCTATTTGAAAAAGACTCCATTCATTGTAGGAATTCTTTCATTTACATAACTCTGATTTTATTTTCATTTCTTTTACTGGGCTATTTCTAAAATACAATGATTTGGCACACAGCTGCACACACACACAAGCAAAATCTACTATTAAAATTATTAAAATGTATTAGGTTATTTGGGGTTTCCCAGGTGGCTATAGTGGTAAAAGAATCCTCCTGCAAAGAAGGAGACATGGGAGATGCAGTTTTGATCACTAGATTGGGAAGATCCCCTGGAGGTAGGCATGGCAACTCACTCCAGTATTCTTGCCTAGAGAAACCTATGGACAGAGAAGCTTGGTGGCCTATGGTCCATAGGGTTAACTACCCGATTTAAATCTTTGTTGAGTTGCTATATCATGAGTTGATTCTGTGGAACAATACAATGAAAGAAATTCCAAGAAGGAACACTAATGTCAAAAAATTTCCTATAAACCCAAATCTAAAGGATTTTCAGAGTCACTTGTAAGTAATATTTTTTAATATAAATTTATGTATTTTAATTGGAGGTTAATTACTTTACAATATTGTATTGGTTTTGCTATACATCAACATGAACCCACCACAGGTATACACATGTTCACCACACCCTTTCCAGCATTTATTGCTTGTAGACTTTTGAATCTCAGCCATTCTGACTGGCATGAAATGGTACCTCATTGTGGTTTTGATTTGCATTTCTCTGATCATGAGTGATGTTGAGCATCTTTTCATGTGTTTGTTAGCCATCTGTATGTCTTCTTTGGAGATATGTCTATTTAGTTCTTTGGCCCATTTTTTGATTGGGTCGTTTATGTTTCTGGAATTGAGCTGCAGGTGTTGCTCGTATATTTTTGAGATTAGTAAGTAATATTTAATTATTTGAATTATTTAATCTATAGAATTTCATTCTATGATAAATAATATTTCTACTTTGTTAGAATAGTTCTAAAAGGGCTTCCTAGGTGGTGTCAGAAGAAGGAAAAGCCAGAAACTTGTTGGCTATAGTACCTTTCATTTTGCAAATCAGTTCTTCAACAATGAAATCAATAACTTGCTTTTGTTCTGAATTTTTAAATGCCTATGAAAAACTGATTTTCTATGCATATGAAAGTTTGACTTTATTACAAAAATTTGCACCTTATGAACTAATGTTATAGAATATTTATATTTTCTGATGAGGTAATGAATTACTCATCAGGGAACTAATTTCTTTTTATGCTTCCATTTAGATTTTTCTTTCAATGTCACTTTTGTTAAGGACTACACTTGAGCTTAAAGATTTTTAATGGTACTTTTTAAAATATTAATAAAAAGAAGAGGGATAGATTATAGTTCACAGGAAACATGCTAAATCAATCCTTGCCTGAGGGGAAGCCCAGTCTGCCTTTTGTACACAAGGCAGCATAGAGCTGGGGCTGATCATTACCTTAAAATAGTACTTTCAGAAATGTACAACTAGGCACAATTCAACAAAAAATAGCTTTCAATAGAGTATTGGGTATTCCTCCCAGACCCCAAGTTACTCTAAATATGTTAAATTTTTTGTACAGAGGTGGACTTAATATTCCATGAGGCACAAACTACATCTGACTTGTTCACTGTTATACTCTTAATTCTTAGGATAGCATCTTACTCACTGTAGACACACAATAAATTATGTTTGAAAGAAATAATAAATGAGTTCTTTCACATATTAATAATTTGAAATACTATTAAAACTTACCAACTTAAATTAAATATTAATATTAATAATTTGAAGTGATACATATTATCTCTGAGCTTTCCAGGTGACTCAGTGGTAAAGAAACTGCCTGCCAAGCAGGAGATGTGTGTTAGATCCCCTTGATGAAAAGATCCCCTGGAGAAGAAAATGGTTACCCACTCCAGTATTGCTGCCTGGGGAATCCTGTGGAGAGAGGAGACTGGTCCATGGGGGATGCAAAGACATGACTCAGTATTAAGCAACAGCAATTTACACAGCAATAATTAAAAATATTTATATAGTGCCTAAATTTACTTTTCATATCTCTTTATTAAAAATATGTATAAATAAATAAATAGTAAATACTT
Source organism: Bubalus bubalis (assembly GCF_019923935.1). NCBI lineage: Eukaryota > Metazoa > Chordata > Mammalia > Artiodactyla > Bovidae > Bubalus > Bubalus bubalis. Next base: position 45,530,364 of record NC_059169.1, read on the forward strand.
ATAGAATGTATCATGATCTCAAAGTTCATTAGCTGTTTTTTTAATCAGCAATTTCTAAACGTTTTAATAAGTAACAGTTTTTGTTCCACCTACTGTGTATGTATATTTTTAAATTGAGTTTTCAGTAGACCTATTTCATAGTCAAGGTCTATATTCAATATTTTTGATTATTTATAATAAAAACTGTTCATTTAAATTTAATTTTCATTGAAGATCCTATTGCTATCCATAAATACATATAAACCTTTGTGATTTAATAGAAAGAATATGTACTACAAAAAATAGAAAGAATATGTAATACAAATATGTACTACAAAGAAAGAATATGTACTACTAAAAATAGTAGCGCTGCTGCTGCTGCTACTGCTAAGTTGCTTCAGTGGTGTCCGACTCTGTGCGACCCCATAGATCGCAGCTCACCAGGCTCCCCTGTCCCTGGGATTCTCCAGGCAAGAACACTGGAGTGGGTTGCCATTTCCTTCTCCAATGTATGAAGGTGAAAAGTGAAAGTGAAGTCGCTCAGTCATGTCTGACTCCTAGCGACCCCATGGACTGCAGCCCCCCAGGATCCTCCCTCCATGGGATTTTCCAGGCAAGAGTACTGGAGTAGGGTAAAAATAGTAGGGCAAATGTAGGCAATTGTCACATATGAGAGCTAATTATATAAACTAATACATAATTAAAAGTTTCTAGATGACAGAAAGCTGAAATTAGCAAAGATTTAATAAAGGAGATTCAAATCCCAACCTAAGTAAATTAAAGAAATAGTTTAGATGATGAGTTTTATTCCAATAAGTGTCCTATTGTATTTTTTTAATACAAGACAAGCTTTACTTGAATAACAAAAAAAAATCTATTTTAGTTTCGTTAAAGAGTTAAATAATTTATAATTAGTAAAAAGCTTTCTTGAAAATTATGAAGTTTAAACATTTTAAAACAAATTGAACTATTTCTTCTATACTAAATCTAAGTAGATTTATTTAAAGACTCAGATTACTAAAGCCAGATATACTACTCTAAACATTTGTTAAATACAATTTGCATTTTAATTAGTTCTACAGTTAGAGAAAAAGAAGAGATTGTAAATATATGGATATTGATGGAATTCATTTCTTCTCCAGTTCTATTTGAAAGGAAAATGACCTGATTATTAATGTATGAAGCATTGTTTCTATTTTTACTTCTGGCATATGGAAAAGAATAAATGAAGATAACTAAGATACAAAAAGACAGGATTAAAGGAAATTTTTAAAAAGTACATAATTTTCAAAAGAAATGTATTGTAGTTGAACTAGAAGAAAATTGATGAAGCTAAAATTAGATTTATTATATATAGTTAGTGATTAAAATATATGAATATATTTATATATACAAATAAATATCTTTAATAACATTTCAAACATTAATGAGAAGAAAGGTTGTATTTTAAGTAGTAAACTGTAATATTTGGTTTATATGAAGTTTATATGGCTTCAAATATTGACACTTACCACATGTATAACACATATCACCATTATCATATTATTTTTATATTTAATAAATTTACATATCTGACAAAAACTAAAAGAAGCATAAAAAATAATTAGGATATCATCTTCATTAGTTAGGTTTGCCTTGTCTTATGTGCTAACAGATATCATTTGAGGATGTAGTAATGAACTTATTTTTCTTTGAAATAATAATGTGGCAAATTATATTTTCTTAATTATTCAGAAAGATTATAGGGAAAAGTTGTCATTAAATATTAAAAATTTGAAAGTCTCAAATATTGTTCAAGACTCTAAAGCTTGGTTTGTAGGTATCAAACCATTTGGTATACATTTAACAGACTGTTTCAAAGCCTTTAATGATTTGTGATGGTTTGGTTGTCAGTAGATTTACGCATCACTTGGTGTAGGAAAGAATATTATTTTACTAGAGCATTTCGACTAAAAAATGGACAGTCTGATGAACTCACTTGAAATGTATCACAGTAAATTGACACTCTCTTTTTCTTTTTTTAAAATCATAAAATGCTCTGAGAATTATTGCCTTATTATTTTCAAGATGGCATAAATATGAGTAATCTATCCCAGCTAGGTACAAATAAAATTTGGTAATAACCATAACTTAAGCTAAACAAGACCAAAATTTACAAACTACTAATAGTATATTCCCCAATCCCTCCCAGCATCAGGGTCTTTTCGAATGAGTCAACTCTTCGCATGAGGTGGCCAAAGTATCAGCGTTTCAGCCTCAGCATCAGACCTTCCAATGAACACCCAGGATTGATTTCCTTTAGAATGGACTGGTTGGATCGCCTTGCAGTCCAAGGCATTCTCAAGAGCCTTTTCCAACACCACAGTTCAAAACCATCAGTTCTTCAGTGCTCAGCTTTCTTCACAGTCCAACTCTCACATCCATACATGACCACTGGGAAAACCATAACCTTGACTAGATGGACCTTTGTTGGAAAAGTAATATCTCTGCTTTTCAATATACTATCTAGGTTGGTCAAAACTTTCCTTCCAAGGAGTAAGCGTCTTTTTAATTTCATGGCTGAGAAAATAAATGCATCTTACTAATCACAAAACCAAAAACTGATATAGTAATCTGGTTACTTAGAAATGCCAATATAATATATACCAGAATTAGATTTTAAACATACATAATTCCTTGCAAATATTATTTTTTAGCTGTTTTAACTCAAAACTATTATTGGTTCAGATCAGATCAGTCGCTCAGTCATGTCTGACTCTTTGCGACCCCATGAATCACAGCACGCCAGGCCTCCCTGTCCATCACCAACTCCCGGAATTCACTCAGACTCACGTCCATCGAGTCAGTGGTGCCATCCAGCCATCTCATCCTCTGTCGTCCCCTTCTCCTCCTGCCCCCAATCCCTCTCAGCATCAGAGTCTTTTCCAATGAGTCAACTCTTCGCATGAGGTGGCCAAAGGATTGGAGTTTCAGCTACAGCATCAGTCCTTCCAAAGAAATCCCAGGGCTGATCTCCTTCAGAATGCACTGGTTGGATCTCCTTGCAGTCCAAGGGACTCTCAAGAGTCTTCTCCAACACCACAGTTCAAAAGCATCAATTCTTTGGTGCTCAGCCTTCTTCACAGTCCAACTCTCACATCCATACATGACCACAGGAAAAACCATAGCCTTGACTAGACGAACTTTGTTGGCAAAGTAATGTCTCTGCTTTTGAATATGCTATCTAGGTTCATCATAACTTTTCTTCCAAGGAGTAAGCGTCTTTTACTTTCATGGCTGCAGTCACCATCTGCAGTGATTTTGGAGCCCAGAAAAAAAGAGTCTGACACTGTTTCAACTGTTTCCCCATCTATTTCCCATGAAGTGGTGGGACCAGATGCCGTGATCTTCATTTTCTGACTATTGAGCTTTAAGCCAACTTTTTCACTCTCCTCTTTCACTTTCATCAAGAGGCTTTTGAGTTCCTCTTCACTTTCTGCCATAAGGGTGGTGTCATCTGCATATCTGAGGTTATTGATATTTCTCCCAGGAATCTTGATTCCAGCTTGTGTTTCTTCCAGTCCAGCATTTCTCATGATGTACTCTGCATATAAGTAAAATAAATAGGGTGACAATATACAGCCTTGACGAACTCCTTTTCCTATTTGGAACCAGTCTGTTGTTCCATGTCCAGTTCTAACTGTTGCTTCCTGACCTGCATACAAATTTCTCAAGAGCCAGATCAGGTGGTCTGATATTCCCATCTCTTTCAGAATTTTCCACAGTTTATTGTGATCCACACAGTCAAAGGCTTTGGCATAGTCAATAAAGCAGAGAGAGATGTTTTTCTGGAACTCTCTTGCTTTTTCCATGATCCAGCAGATGTTGGCAATTTGATCTCTGGGTCCTCTGCCTATTCTAAAACCAGCTTGAACATCAGGAAGTTCATGGTTCACAGATTGCTGAAGCCTGGCTTGGAGAATTTTGAGCATTACTTTACTAGCGTGTGAGATGAGTACAATTGTGCGGTAGTTTGAGCATTCATTGGCATTGCCTTTCTTTGGGATTGGAATGAAAACTGACCTTTTCCAGTCCTGTGGCCACTGCTGAGTTTTCCAAATTTGCTGGCATATTGACTTCAGCACTTTCACAGCATCATCTTTCAGGATTTGGAATAGCTCAACTCGAATTCCATCACCTCCACTATCTTTGTTCGTAGTGATGCTTTCTGAGGCCCACTTGACTTCACATTCCAGGATGTCAGGCTCTAGGTGAGTGATCACACCATCATGATTATCTGGGTAATGAAGATCTTTTTTGTACAGTTCTTCTGTGTATTCTTGCCATCTCTTCTTAATATCTTCTGCTTCTGTTAGGTCTATACCATTTCTGTCCTTTATTGAGCTCATCTTTGCATGAAATGTTCCTTTGGTATCTCTGATTTTCTTGAAGAGATTGCTAGTCTTTCCCTTCTGTTGTTTTCCTTTATTTCTTTTTTTTTTTTTGAATTTAATTTTATTTTTAAACTTTACATAATTATATTAGTTTTGCCAAATATCAAAATGAATCTGCCACAGGTATACATGTGTTCCCCATCCTGAACCCTCCTCCCTCTTCCCTCCCCATACCATCCCTCTGGGTCGTCCCAGTGCACTAGCCCCAAGCATCCAGTATCGTGCATTGAACCTTTATTTCTTTGCATTGATCGCTGAAGAAGGCTTTCTTATCTCTTCTTCCTATTCTTTGGAACTCTGCATTCAGATGTTTATATCTTTCCTTTTCTCCTTTGCTTTTCGCTTCTCTTCTTTTCACAGCTATTTGTAAGGCCTCCCCAGACAGCCATTTTGCTTTTTTGCATTTCTTTTCTATGGGAATTGTCTTGATCCGTGTCTCTTGTACAATGTCACAAACCTCATTCCATAGTTCATCAGGCACTCTATCTATCGGATCTGGGTCCTTAAATCTATTTCTCACTCCCACTGTACAATCATAAGGGATTTGATTTAGGTCATACCTGAATGGTCTAGTGGTTTTCCCTACTTTCTTCAATTTAGGTCTGAATTTGGCAATAAGGAGTTCATGGTCTGAGCCACAGTCAGCTCCTGGTCTTTTTTTTGCTGACTGTATAGGGCTTCTCCATCTTTGGCTGCAAAGAATATAATCAATCTGATTTCAGTGTTGACCATCTGGGGATGTCCATGTAAAGAGTCTTCTCTTGTGTTGTTGGAAGAGGGTGTTTGTTATGACCAGTGCATTTTCTTGGCAAAACTCTATTAATTTTTGCCCTGCTTCATTCCATATTCCAAGGCCAAATTTGCCTGTTACTCCAGGTGTTTCTTGACTTCCTACTTTTGCATTCCAGTCCCTTATAATGAAAAGGACATCTTTTTTGGGTGTTAGTCCTAAAAGGTCTTGTAGTTCTTCGTAGAACCGTTCAACTTCAGTTTCTTCAGTGTTACTGCTTGGGCATAGACTTGGATTACTGTGATATTGAATGGTTTGCCTTGGAAACAAACAGAGATCATTCTGTCGTTCTTGAGATTGCATCCAAGTACTGCATTTCGGACTCTTTTGTTGACCATGATGGCCACTCCATTTCTTCTGAGGGATTCCTGCCCGCAGTAGTAACTATAATGGTCATCTGAGTTAAATTCACCCATTCCAGTCCATTTCAGTTCTCTGATTCCTAGAATGTCGACATTCACTCTTGCCATTTCCTGTTTGACCACTTCCAATTTGCCTTGATTCATGGACCTGACATTCCAGTTTCCTATGCAATATTGCTCTTTACAGCATCAGACCTTGCTTCTATCACCAGTCACATCCACAGCTGGGTATTATTTTTGCTTTGGCTCCATCCCTTCATTCTTTCTGGAGTTATTTCTCCACTGATCTCCCATAGCATATTGGGCACCTACTGACCTGGGGAGTTTTCTTTCAGTATCCTATTATTTTGCCTCTTCATACTGTTCATGGGGTTCTCAAGGCAAGAATACTGAAGTGGTTTGCCATTCCCTTCTCCAGTGGACCACATTCTGTCAAATCTCTCCACCATGACCCACCCGTCTTGGGTTGCCCACTATTGGTTAGGTGTGAGACATACGCCACCCCTAGAATTTGGAGTTCAATCACACCATGGGAAATATGTGTCCAAGATGGTCACAATCATGTCCCAAAATTAAACTAAATATCTACCATTATTAAGTTAATGGTTGCTTTAATTGCTAAAAAATTTAATTAACATGTGTATTCAGTTTTTATTTACAACTTATGGAATATTGTTGTTATTTGGTCTCTAAGACATGCCCAGTTCTTTGTGACCCCATGAATTGCAGCATACCAGGCTTCTCTTTCCTTCACTATCTCCCTGAGTTTGCCCATTGAGCTAGTGATGCCATCCAACTGTCTCATTCTCTGTCACCTCCTCCTCTTGCACTCAATCTTTCCCTGCATCAGAGTCTTTTCTAATGAGTTGTCTCTTCACATCAGGTGGCAAAAGTCCTGGAGCTTCAACTTCAGCACCAGTCCTTCCAATGAATATGCAGAGTTGATTTCCTTTAAGTTTGGGTTGATTTCCTTGATGTTCAAGGGATTCTCAAGAGTCTTTTCCAGAACCACAGTTCAAAAGCATCAGTTCTTCGGCAATCAGCCTTCTTTATGGTCCAACTCTCACATCCATACATGACTACTAAAAAAAACATAGCTTTGACTATACGGAATTTTGCTGGCAAAGTGATGTCTCTGCTTTTTAATACACCGTCCAGGTTTGTCATAGCTTTTCTTCCATAGCACAAGTATGAATATAATATTCCATATATTCTATAGATATATATTGATTTTGATTCGTTATTGATTTGAAAGAAAGAAGCAAACATATAAAACACACTAGAGTTGATGGACAAGAACTAATCAAAAAAATATTTATTGGTGTGACAAGACAGTCAAATAATACATGTATTCATTCCCTAAAAAAAAGGGTGAGCATCTTTTCAAGTTGGTAACTAAAGAACAAGTTTGTTTTCCTTATATCTGTTTACTACATGAAATATTATATCTATATTTTGATAATATATGAAATATCATATAGATTTAAAGGAGAACAAACGTCCTATGGAAGAAAAGCTATGACAAACATAGAGAGTGTATTAAAAAGTAGAGACATCACTTTGCCAATAAAGATCCAAATAGTCAAAACCATGGTTTTCTCGTAGTTATGTATGGATATGAGGGTTGAACCGTAAAGAAGGCACCAGTGTGTTTTATATTTTTGCTTCTTTGTTTCAATGTAAATCTTTAGAAAGACTAGAACACTCAAATACTTCATTGTAAAAGTAACACAAATTGTATTTAGAAGGTATTGTTTATTATTAAAACATGTGAAGAAAAATAAGGAATTGTTTCCTATAGCAAATATACCAAAATAAAGATTTTAGGCAGAAAAATAAGTCTTTTATCATCATTTTAGCCAAATGATGATAATATAGCATAATAAGAATTTAGCATAATAACCATTTAGAGTAATAATTATTCTCTTGATAGCAGTATATGCCATATATATATTATTTTGATACACACATATGTATACAAGATTTTTTACATGATTCATTTAATAAAACCAGACTTTTGTATAATTATATGCTTAATTTATGTTTATACTATTCAATATCTTCAGCTATCAATCTATCACAGATAAAGGAAGTATTTGCACGGTTTCTGAAATGCCAAGGACCTAACACAGAATAACATTTCTAGTTAACATTTCTTGAGGCCTTTCCCTGGGTTTGACTTAGGTGTTTTTACACACATTAGTATAGCATCCCTATGAAATAGATAAAATATTGTTATTATTTTACAGATGAGAAACTGAAAACACAATAAGATTAAGTGTCTTGCACAAAGTCACCCAGCTAATGCATTGTAGATCTTGAATTTTGAATTTTTGAACACAACTATGAACCATTTTGTCCCACTGCCTTAGATTAAACTGATAAATATCACTTTACTGGAAAAATATATCATCCAAAATTTAAGGTAATTTTTTCAAAAGTGATTTTTTTGAAAAAGTAACAAAGAAAACAGATACATGGGCCTTAGTTTAAGGTTAAATAATGTGGAAAAGAAAAGTGTAAGTGTTAGTTTCTCAGTCATGTCTGACTCTTTGCAGCTCCATGGACTGTAACCCACCAGTCTCCTCTGTCCATGGGATTTCCCAGACAAGAGTCCTGGAGTGGATTGCCATTCCCTTCTCCTAGGGATCTTCCCAACCCAGTAATTGAATCTGGGTATCCTGCATTGCAGAGCAGATTCTTTACCATCTGAGCCATCAGAGAAGCCATAAGTATCAGTTGTTGTCATCATTGTTGTTTAATCACTAGGTCCTGTCCAATTCTTTTGTGACCCCATGGACTGTCCTGGAGTGAGTAGCCATCCCTACTCCAGGGGAGCATCCCGACTCAGGGATTTAACTCAAGTCTCTTGCATTTTCCACATTGGCAGGTGGATTCTTTACCACTGAGGCACCAGGGAAGCCAGATGAATATCAAACATGAGCCAAATATGTAAAGCGCATCAGAAGTATAAAGTGAAAGGCTAATAGAAAAATTATAATATTTTTATCACCACACCTAGGTTTGCTTCTAAATTTGCAGACAATGGAAGTGATTTATTTTGTTCTGCACCTTACATTAGCAGATTACTAGTTAGGTATTTGAAAAAGTTTCTTTTCACTGAAGGAAGATGTCTTCAGCTTTTTCCAAAGGAAATGTTACTGTAATTGCAGCTCTGTTTTAGTTCTTTATTGACTAGATAATCTTATGGCAGAAAAATATATGCTCCCAGTTATTTGATCAGTAAGATCATTTACATTTTAAAATACAAAAGCCCCCTAGTTATCTGCCAAGTTGGTGCTAAAACAGCATGAGTCGTTAATTGTTATGCATAATGGACTTTATGAATATGCTAAAATGACATAGGGTTTAACATTTATGACTGTTTATGCATTTGTATTTTTAATGTTTCTGTTCATTTCCTGTGCAGCCTTTACTTTATGACTTCATAGAGAGGAAAATTAATGTTTGTGAGGTTTTTGTGTCAGAGATAATATATGAACAAACACATATTTGCTGACCTCTCTTTCTTTTAAGAACATGTTAGAATGAAAAATTCAAATGAATAAGAATCTTTTAGATTCATCATTAGACTTTGTTCTGTGACTATTTTTAGTATGAAAAGGCATGTTTCTATAAGACAAAAAGCTCAAAGCTTTCATAAATTTATGTAAAATCTAATATTCTTAAGGACATGTCAAACAAACACAAATACTCAAGAAAACCCACTTATGTCTTACTATTACTCAACAATTTAGCCATCTTATTTGTTATTAATTCAATAACTTTACTTTAATTTTTGCCCTATTTTTCTTTCTGATACGTGTGAAGTAACTTTGAATGTAGGAGTCCACATGGTGACATTGATTTAGAAATGTCATTTTTATTATAACAATTTCATGAGTACTGCCTGATTATCTGTTAAAATAACATTGTCAACTACAAATGGACTAATGCTTTATACCTTTTAACATTTATTTAACTATCCTAATTTTCTTTTAAAAGGATGTTAACCTAGGAGTCACATGTTAGGTAGTTGACAGTCTCACATACAGTTTAAATGAACGGGAATTCTGATAAAGATGATAAGCAGTAAGCACTCTTTTCACAGCTCCTTTTATAAAATTCTTTGAAATGAAAGCATGAAAATAGAAATTAAGAAGACAATGTACCCACATTTGAATTAGATAATTGTTAAATCAATAATGTAAATTGTGAAGGACAAAATATGCCAAATAAGTAAATTTAGGCAAAAAATAAAAGGGAAGCACCAATTTGACATATATATTATTAGACTTTCCTTCAGGGCTGACCCTCTGTTTGTGATGGGGGATTCCATCTCTTTGTAGAGAAAAATCTGTGGCATTAACATACTCAGTATGCCTTTTTCTAAAACTTTCTTTATTTTATTTATTTTTATTTTCCCACTCAAGAAACTTCACACCTGAAAAAAACAGCACAAATTAACATCTAAATACCCAGTTTAAGGTGGCTCAGATGGTAAAGCATCTGTCTGCAATGCAGGAGACCTGGGTTCAATCCCTGGGCTGGGAAGATCCCCTGGAGAAGGAAATGGTAGCCCATTCCAGTATTCTTGCCCAGAAAATCCCATGGACCGCAGAGCCTGGTAGGCTACCATCCATGGCGTAGCAAAGAGTCAGAAACGACTGAGCGACTTCACTTTCACTTTCACCCAGTTTAAACTCGGTAAGAAAGCTGTGGTACATATACACAATGGAGTATTACTCAGCCATTAATAATAATACATTTGAATCAGTTTTAATGAGGTGGATAAAACTGGAGCCTATTATACAGAGTGAAGTAAGCCAGAAAGAAAAACACCAATACAGTATACTAACACATATATATGGAATTTAGAAAGATGGTAACGATAACCCTGTATACGAGATAGCAAAAGAGACACAGATGTATAGAACAGTCTTTTGGACTCTGTGGGGGAGCGAGAGGGTGGGATGATTTGGGAGAATGGCATTGAAACATGTATAATATCATATAAGAAATGAATCGCCAGTCCAGGTTCGATGCAGGATACAGGATGCTTGGGGCTGGTGCACTGACCCAGAGGAATGGTACAGGGAGGGAGGTGGGAGGGGGGTTCAGGATGGGGAGCACATGTACACCCGTGGTGGGTTCATGGTGATGTATGGCAAAACCAATACAATATTGTAATTAACCTCCAATTAAAATAAATAAATTTAAATTTTAAAAAATAAATAAATGATAAAATTCAAGCTTTGCAAGGTGAAAAAGAGGATCCAGTTTAGGAATATCTGCAGCATCTATCCTGGGTATCTAGGAGTCCTAGATACAAATGTTTACATTTAATAATAACCATCAAACTCATCGATATCATCATCATTATCTTTAACAAGCATATATTCTACAGATAAATTGGGGAATGCATATGTGTGTAAAATATGTAGATTCTTTGAAAGAATATCCTATTTAGTATAAGAAAGGGAATATAATTTCCAGAGCTCTTTTCATTGAGTAAAACAATTAAAGATTAAATAAAGAAAGTAAAAGTGAAGTCACTCAGTCGTGCCAGACTCTTTGTAGCCTGCCAGACTCTGCTGTTCATGGAATTCTACAGGCAAGAATACTGAAGTGGGTTGCCATTTCCTTCTCCAAAATGTAAAATAACCAGCTCTCAAATGGTTGCTCATGCCGGATTAGTTCATGATGGTGAAAGACACACTTATTCATATTTCAGGCATATGTTACCAAGACTTTTAAACTATATTTCAGAAATTCCTAGAGGCACAAAATATTGTTGAAAATTGTGAATAGCTTATATGTTTGATCACAAGGCATGTGAGAAGTAGTGTCTGAATAAATAGCTGGAAAATTAGGATATGATCAATGTGAAGGGACTCTAACATCATAATAAATACTTTGCATATTTTTCCTATAATTAAATGGGAATATTGAAAAGCTTTTATGTAGGAGAATGACACAACTGTGCTTTACAAAGATGATGGAGAGGAGGATATAGTTAATTGATTAATGGAAGGACACACACTAGAAACCAGGAGAACTGCTGTAGTCCATTGAAATACTGTTCTTTATGAAACAGTTGCATCTAGATTCTAACAGATAGGCTGAGTATGCAACAAATATTGCAGAGGCAAAAAGCAATTGATGAAAATAGGAAACTAAATCCCTCTGAGCCTGACCTTTGAGTTGTGCTGCTGTGGTTGACCCTAAGCTATATTAAGTTTGTGCTTTGATGAAACATATCCAAATATATATATAAATATAACTGGCTATTATAACAAAGAAGGCAATGGAAACCCACTCTAGTACTCTTGCTTGGAAAATCCCATGGACGGAGGAGCCTGGTACGCTGCAGTCAATGGGGTCGCTAAGAATCAGACACGACTGATAGACTTCACTTTCACTTTTCACTTTCCTGCATTGGAGAAGGAAATGGCAACCCAGTCCAGTATTATTGCCCAGAGAATCCCAGGGACAGGGAGCCTGGTGGGCTGTTGTCTATGGGGTCACATAGAGTCAGACACGACTGAAGCGACTTAGCAGCAGCAGCATGAGATAGCCTTTCATGAAGTTCTAGGACAGAGGAGCCTTGTGGGTTGCAGTCCATGGTGTCACAAAGAGTCGGACATGACTGAGCAACTAAGCACAGCACACAGCAAAGAAAGAAAGATAAACAAGGGAGAAATCATCCACTGTTTTCTTTCTCATACAACACTCAGTTTCATGATCCCCCAAAAATGAACAGTGTGTATCTAAAACAGTGTGTATCTTCATGCTATATAAGATAAAATGAAAGCAACATTTAGGGATGAAATATTTAACAGTTTTAGCAAAAAAAATTACTCAATAATATAAGCCATATCTACAAAGTATTTTTATAGACAAGTCCACAAATTGAAAAAACATGGTAAAACCATATGGAAAAGCAAAACTGAATAGAACGACAGGCCTGGAGTGCATTTTTGGCTCACCTTCTCTTCCTAAGTGGCCCCTTCCCTTCCCATCTGGCCCATAGGGCTCCCATATCCCCAGAACTATCCAGACATGGACCTCTCCCTACTCCCCGGGTCAGCGAGTTGCCCTGCATGCTGTTTCTTATGGATCTGGACAATACTGGTTGGCTTGGAGACTGGCCTCCAGCCAAAGTAACATTTGTGGCTGGAAAAGCACATTGGCCTCCTTGACCTTGAGCAGTATTGAGCCCTGTCTGGGAAGCTGGCTGAAAAAGTGGCTGGCTATGTATGAAACATCAAGCTTTTTCCTAGATTTGGATGCCACCTCAGGTTGGGGACAGGATGCCATGAGAGAGATAAAGATGCCATGCAGGGACTTGGAACCATGAGAGAGATAAAGGACAACATGCAGTTTGACAAGGTTTTCATCTGCATCAGATCTCTGATGGCATATGGTCACTGTGAGGTCCAAAAGTGCAGTGGGGTGGAGAAACACCAGGGCCCAGTCTGTTAAATGCATTATCCTCACTAGGGACTAGCTACTGATCTTAAAGGACCTGCTCACTGATGACAAGAACACTGAGGCCAAGAAAAGATCCTGAGCTTGTAGCACATCTTGTTTACCTACAGCCACAGTCAGATTTCCCAATCAGCCACTGTCAGTCTTAATTAATTTAAATAATAAATTAATCAAGACCAGTCAGCACCTAGTTCTGTTGGATAAGGCTACTCCCTTGGAGGGAGATTACACAGCAAGTGGGTAGCCTCACAGAGGTCCTAAAGGAGCTTGAAGTTCCTCAAGGAATAAGCCAAGGGGCTGCCACAGTAAATAGTAGCTGAAGGAAAGAAAAGCAAGAAGGCAGGGAATACTACATCATCAGAGACTGGATGCTATGGATCAGGGAGATATAATTTTTGTTGTTGTTTAGTCCCTAAGTCTTTTGAATATACTCTTTCTCCTCTTACTAACACATTATTACTACATTAATAATAAAATGTCTTGCATAAGAAAAACATTTTTGTTTCTTTCCTGAGCCCTTTATTGGATAAGGAAATGGCAACCCACTCCAGTATTCTTGCCTGGAGAACTCCATGGACAGAGGAGCCTGGCGGGCTATAGCTCGTGGGGTCACAAAGAGTTGGACACGACTTAGGGACTTAATGTTAGTCGTGTCCAACTCTTGTGTGATCCCATGGATTGTAGCCTGCCAAGTTCCTCTGCCAATGGAATTCTCCAGGCAAGAATGTTGGAGGTGGTTATCATGTCCTTTTCCAGGGGATCTTCCCAACCCAAAAATCAAGCCCATGTTTTCTGCTTGCCAGGCATATTCTTTCCAATTGAGTCACTTGGGAAGCCCAGAGAGATATGATACTCCTTTGCTTTCCTAGACCCAGCCATCTAGTACTTTCCAAGATGGTGGCACTTGGTGCATAACTAGCATGGAAATGCTATGTAAAATCAGTCAGGGATCTTTTAATTTTTTAAAAGATTTATTTGTTTATTTATTTTTGGTTCTGCTTGGTCTTCATTGCTGTGCACAGACTTTAGTTGTGGCTATCGGGGGGCTAATTGTGATGCATGGGCTTCTTATTTCAGTGGTTTCTCTTGTTACAGAACACAGGCTCCAGGTGCATGGGCTTCAGCAGTTGCAGCTTAGGGGCTCAGTGGTTGTGGCTTATGGACTCCAGAGCACTAGCTCAGTAGTTCTGGCACATGGGACTTAGATCCTCCATGGCATGTGTGAACTTCCCAGATGAGGGATCAAACTCTTGAACCCCACATTGGCAGGCAGATTCTCAACCACTAGACTACCAGGAAAGCCCCAGGAACCTTTTTAATTGAAAAAAAATATCTTAAAATAAGTTGAAACTAAATTTTCAATGCTACATTCCTCACTCGTAGAAAAGTAGATGCCAGTGATACTATTTGCCAAGGAATTTATACATCCAGCCTGAAACTTATTGAGAGTAAAACAACATCTCAAGAAAAAATTAGAGTGAGATATTAGCAAAATTTTTGTCCCAAAAGAAGCAGATCATATTTTGGTGAAAGGAGAGAAATACCCATTTGAAAGTTGGTTCATATAACTGAAAAGACTAAGGGTGGGGCAAGCTTTAGGCTTGGCCAATTGTTGTGTGCAGTAAATGAAATTAAATTACTTCATATTTGCATGAAATAACTGGGTCCTTTAGGTTGACTTTGATTCCAAATTCTGCATGATTCATGTTGCTGTTCCTCACTGATATCAAATTATTATTTTTCACCTATTTCTTTAAATGTTATATTTCATTTTTATCTAAATTATTCAATGAATCTTTTAATGTATTGTATTTAACTTTGCAGAAAATTATTTATCTGTGGTTTATTGACCATACATCACATGTTTTACAAAAACATGAAAAATTTCTGAAAATATCTTAAATTTTGGAGGCCAAGGTAGTGTGATAAATATACTTTAAGACCTTGCTAATCCAGGTACCTTGTTATAGCTAATGATACAATAGTGAATGTGACAATATTTATTAATATTTACTGCATAAAGTTTTCAGTGCTGTGAAATTTGACAGACTATTTGGGACTCACAAAATAAGGGACCCTTGACTCTGAGGAACTTAAGGAAGACCACAGATGACTTAATGCCTGATCTGAGACTAGGAAAAGAGAACAGAAGGGAAGGAAAGGGAAAAAGAAAAGAAGACAATAGCAACAAATGAAGAATATAGTAAGATATTAATTACTGATAATATCTAGGTTAATACACTGCTTTTACTAGCTTCATGTTATTTATTAACTCAGTGTTTTTTTTTTTAATTTTATTTTATTTTTAAACTTTACATAATTGTATTAGTTTTGCCAAATATCAAATGAATCCGCCACAGGTATACAGTTTGTGAGTTTTGCTCATTACTTAGCTATATCCTAAAGAATTAAGATTTATCTTCAATTAAAAAAAAAAAAAACTAAAAATTACTTCCAAAACCCAAAAAGTCATTCATGCAGTGACCAATGAAATTTTATTGATATTTGATAAATATCTGATAAATTGCTATTTGATAAACTATAGGGAAAATAGTTTGGTGATAATGAGAAAACATCTAGAGATTAAGATAAGATTTTCTTTTTAATTCTCTCCACCAGAAAAACAATAATGACTGCCAAATCTGAATATATTTTGCTTTGAATTGTTCAATAATGATGTAGTTTATTGATATTTTGTGTACTTTATTTCCTTTACCTTAGATATTTGCTGTTTTAGCCTCCCTCAAACTGCAAGTTTTGAAGAAAATTCCTTAGAATAATATTATGTAAACTATTTTACAACAGGGTGATATTTTCACTCTAGAAAAATTATTTATGTGGATGTAGATACATTTGGGATAAATTCTCTCTGCATGTGAAAGTATGGTTATTTTGCACAAGTTTCATCATAAAGCAGAGGCAGTTAAAATTTCCTCTGGGCTAAAATATATCAAGTAAGCATCTGACTTGCAATTTTATTCCCTTTTCTTTCTCCTTCTATCTTGAATATCGAGTGAATTATTCCCCTATTTCATTGACATACACACATATATATATATGTATAGTGTGTGTGTGTGTGTGTATGCTTGTGCATCATATACATATAATTTTATTATTTAATGTAGTAATTAGAAATTGTCATAATTTATATGAAGTTATAGTTAAGAACTTAATTTATAATTAATATTTAAATGGAATAAGTAATTTTAATTAGCAATATGTATCATGTGTAGTTGGAGAAGGATATGGCAACCTACTCCAGTATTTTTGCCTGGGAAGTCCAATGTACAGAGGAGCCTGGCAGGATATAGTCCATGGGGTCACAGAGTCAGACATAACTTTAGTGACTAAACAACAACATCATGTATTACATGTATTAATTACATTATTACATTACTAATGATTAATTACATTAATATTGAAGATTATTTTTCAAAATATTTAATATTTAATTTAAATACTAATAATATTTAATTTATAATATAGTGTAAAATAGCAAATACTCTATTTTAACACTGTAAAATGATAGGAAAAATTCTGTAATCAGCTTTATATTAGCTGATGAGTTTAGAAAAATATGTTGATAAATAAGACTTCTTTTATTATAATGCTCAAAGTGAAACAAAAATACAATTTTGTGAGTCTTCCTCATCACATAGCTATGTCCTAAACTATGCAGATTTATCTTTCATTTTAAAAAAAAACCTAAAAATTATTTTCAAGACCCCAAAAGTCATTCATTCAATGACTAATATAATTTTATCAATATATGTCATTTTTATTTGATAAACTATTGGATAAGTATTTTGGCTGTAATGAGGAAGCATCTGTACATTAAGATTTTCTTTCTAATTCTCACCATCAGAAAAATAATAATAGTGACTTAAAAGTCTAAATATGCTAAAAGAAACAAATATAAAGAAAATAACACCATCTATATCTTTAGAAATGAGTGTCTAAATTAGTTAGTATAATGTATAGCTATCACTTTTGATTCATGTATAATTGTACAAGTTATACAACTTGAAAATGAGTGATTCATAAATTACATGTATGACATATTTCATTTTATCAACAAAAGAATTTCTATTTAATGAAAGTATTCTTTTTTACAATTTCCTCCTCAAATTCTTACACTGTAAATTTAAGGAAGAAAAGAACTGTGAAACTGTGTACCTTCCCAGTTTGTATACCAATTGAAAGGTTGAAAAAGATCATAGGAAGAAAGAATAGCTACCCAAGGAACAAATTCTGTAAACCCTTCTCTTATACCATTTCCTTACCATCTCTCTCTCTCTCTTTAGCTGCTAAGTCATGTTCAACTCTTGCAACCCCATGTACTGTAGCCTGCCAGGCTTCTCTGTCCATGAGATTTTCCAGACAAGAATATTGAAGTGGGTTTCCATTTTCTTCTCAATTCCTTACCATATTCAGACTTAAATTATAACACTAATAACTGCTCCTTATACATTTTCCTGCAGCTTCTAATTCTCCAGGCTCCCTGAAAATATTTCTCTATATACTTCCTTGATAAGTCTATCTTCCCTCCCCCACTGCAGGGTCACGGTCTTTGTAGATCAGGACTTGGGGACTGGAATTGATGAGAAGGATGGAGGGGACCCAAGTGTCGAGTGAAACAAGGGTGCTTTATTTGCAGAAACACATGTTTATATATCTTAATACAAGACAGCTTTAGGAAGTAAAAAATATTGAGCAAAAACAAAGCCAAGCGAATAACAATCTTCAAAGGGCCAGAAAGCATTCCATATCCTGAGTAAGAGGGGCATAACTGAATAGATTACATTTAAGTAAGGTCACTGAAGGGAGTCACTGAAAGGAATCCAAGCAGGTGGCCTTTCTCATGATCTCAGTCCTGAGAACTGCATGCAGCTCTGCTCACTTCTGTTTTCCAGGAACTGATAAGGAATAGAGAGTCTTTGAGAAATAGCACACAAAAGAAGAACATAGTGGATCCCTTAAAGTTGAATGCTCCCTGACAGCAGGGTTCTTGTCTGCTCTATTCTCTTATCTATGCTGTCTCCCAATTCACCCATGACTTATGGCTTCAATAATTATTCTAAAACTGAGACCTCACTTTTGAGTTCTGGAGCTCAGTTCTCAATCTCTGTATAACTGTTGATAGTTGTTTGTGTTAGTTGCTCAGTGGTCTCCAACTTTTTGTGACCCTATGGACCTGTAGCCCACCACACTTCTCTGTCCATGGAATTCTGCAGTCAAGAATACTGGAGTGGGTAGCCATTGCTTCTCCAGGGGATCTTTCTGACCCAGGGATCAACCTGGTTTCCTATAATGCAGGCAGATTCTTTACTCTCTGAGATACTATGGAGGTCCACTGATAGCTGCTGTGTTCAAATTAAATTAATTATATTTTATAACATATACTCTCCAACTTTTCAGTTTAGTTCAGTCACTGAGTCATGTCTGACTCTTTGCGACCCCATGAACTGCAGCATGCCAGGCTTCCCTACCCATCACCAAGTTCTGGAGCTTACCATAACTCATGCCCATTGAGTTGGTGATGTCATCCAGCCATCTCATCCTCTGTCGTCCTCTTCTGCTCCAACCTTCAATCTTTCCAAGCATCAGGGTCTTTTCAAATGAGTCCCCTCTTCACATGAGGTGGCCAAAGTCTTGGAGTTTCAGCTTCAACATCAGTCATTCCAATGAACACCCAGGACTGAACTCCTTTAGGATGGACTGGTTGGATCTTCTTGAAGTCCAAGGGACACTCAAGAGTCTTCTCCAGCACCACAGTTCAAAAGCATGAATTCTACACTCAGCTTTCTTTATAGTCCAACTCACATCCACACATGACTACTGGAAAATCCATACCCTTGACTAGATGGACCTTTGTTGACAAAGTAATGTCTGCTTTTTAATATGCCGTCTAGGTTGGTCATAACTTTCCTTCCAAGGAGTATGTATCTTTTAATTTCATGGCTACAGTCACAATCTGCAGTGATTTTGGAGCCCCCAAAAATAAAGTCAGCCACTGTTTCCACTGTTTTCCCATATTATTGCCATGAAGTGATGGGACCAGACACCATGATCTTAGTTTTCTGAATGTTGAGCTTTAGGCCAACTTTTTCACTCTCCTCTTTCACTTTCATCAAGAGGCCCTTTAGTTCTTCTTCACTTTCTGCCATAAAGGTGGTGTCATCTGCATATCTGAGGTTATTGATATTTCTCCCGGCAATCTTGATTCCAGCTTGTGCTTCTTCTAGCCCAGCATTTCACATGATGTACTCTGCGTATAAGTTAAATAAGCAGGGTAACAAAATACAGCCTTGACATACTCCTTTTCCTACTCGGAACCAGTCTGTTGTTCCATGTCCAGATCTAACTGTTGCTTCCTGACCTGCATATAGGTTTCTCAAGAGGCAGGTCAGGTGGTCTGGTATGCCCATCTCTTTCAGAATTTTCCATAGTTTATTGTGATCCACACAGTCAAGGTCTTTGGCATAGTCAATAAAGCAGAAAAAGATGTTTTTCTGGAACTCTCTTGCTTTTTCCATGATCCAGTGGATGTTGGCAATTTGATCGCTGGTTCCTCTGCCTTTTCTAAAACCAGCTTGAACATCTGGAAGTTCACGGTTCACGTATTGCTGAAGCCTGGCTTGGAGAATTTTGAGCATTACTTTACTAGCGTGTGAGATGAGTGCAATTGTGCGGTAATTTGAGCATTCTTTGGCATTGCCTTTCTTTGAGATTGGAATGAAAACTGGCCTTTTCCAGTCTTGTGGCCACTGCTGAGTTTTCCAAATTTGCTAGCATATTGAGTGCAGCACTTTCACAGCATCATCTTCCAGGATTTGAAACAGCTCAACTGGAATTCTATCACCTCCACTAGCTTTGTTCGTAGTGATGCTTTCTAAGGCCCACTTGACTTCACATTCCAGGATGTCTGGCTCTAGGTCAGTGATCACACCATTGTGATTATCTGGGTCGTGAAGATCTTTTTTGTATAGTTCTTCCATGTATTCTTGCCACCTCTTCTTAATATCTTCTGCTTCTGTTAGATCCATACCATTTCTGTCCTTTATCGAGCCCATCTTGGCATGAAATGTTCCCTTGGTATCTCTAATTTTCTTGAAGAGATCTCTAGTCTTTCCCATTCTGTTGTTTTCCTCCATTTCTTTGTATTGATCGCTGAAGAAGGCTTTCTTATCTCTTCTAGCTATTCTTTGAAACTCTGCATTCAGATGTCAACACCGAAATCAGATTGATTATATTCTTTGCAGCCAAAGATGGAGAAGCTCTATACAGTCAGCCAAAACAAGACCAGGAGCTGACTGTGGCTCAGATCATGAACTCCTTATTCTCAAATTCAGACTTAAATTGAAGAAAGTAGGGAAAACCACTAGACCATTCAGGTATGACCTAAATCAAATCTCTTATGACTACACAGTGGAAGTGAGAAATAGATTTAAGGGCCTAGATCTGATAGATAGAGTGCCTGATGAACTATGGAATGAGATTTGTGACATTGTACAGGAGACAGGGATCAAGACCATCCCCATGGAAAAGAAATGCAAAAAAGCAAAATGGCTGTCTGGGGAGGCCTTACAAATAGCTGTGAAAAGAAGAGAAGCGAAAAGCAAAGGAGAAAAGGAAAGATACAAGCATCAAAATATGGTAATACAGTAATAGTCCTAACAATTGAGAAAGTTTGCTAATATACGCTGAAATCCAAATGAATATATATTTTTTAGTCCCTTGAAATATAGACTATTTAAGTAGTCTTGATAAGATTGAACAGAATGTGTAATAATTACAGTCAAATAAGTTTTCATTACAAATGAAGAAGTGTCATGTATGAAAATCAAGATAGAAATTGCCTCTTTCTTTAGAAAAATTCTTTTCTAGTATCAAAGAGAATGATTGAATGAGAACTAAACCATATTTATAAAGGCTTTGTATTCAAGATAAAATTAAGATTATAAAAAACATAATTTTGAGATTATAAGTTCTCTTATATAAAAAATACTAATTCCATTAAATTTGGAAAATCCCAAACTAATTCAGGATGGGGAACACATGTAAACCTGTGGCGGATTCATTTTGATATTTGGCAAATCTAATACAGTTATGTAAAGTTTAAAAATAAAATAAAATTAAAAAAAAAAAAAAGAAAAAAACAAAAAAAAAAAAAAAAAATAAATAAATAAATGCAAAAAAAAAAAAAAATCAAAGAAAAACATTAAAATTATCACCAGTATAAGACAATTTTATATTAAAATATTTTGTTCCAGCCCTTTTTGTCTACATATTATTAAAATACAGACCATATTTTCATCTAGTGGGCCTTGAAGTGACAATAAAAACAGGATTTTCTCACAAGTGCCCATGTAAACCTACTTTGTGAGTCCCCTTTTCATTGCCTTGCTGAATAATATCAAAGACCGGGCTCCATAATTGTTCTGATGGTTTGTAGTTAATGAAAGTTCTCCAAGGAATCTTGAGTCATAGAATTAGCCTCATTTCTGTAATTAAAACATCCAGTCCTGTCAAATACTTATTAACTGAATCCTGTGTAACCTCAGTGACTGTTTAGTAAGTGGTAACTCTCATGGGAGGTTAACAAGGAAAGAAAACACATACTTTATTTACCTGCTAAAAATTCACTATGTGAAGCCACTTTGCTAATCAAGATTCTTATGCCAGTTACTTTAGTTTCCTGGGAGATTTTGATACACTGGGTTAATCTGGGGGCATTAATTGATTAGTGTGGCAATCTTGTTAAATAATTTCCTGGGGCGCTGTGACAGTATAAATTTGTACAACTTTTACTTACTTATTCCAGTGTTTTGCCCCCAGCCACTTATCAGGGATTATTTTGGCAAGGAGATAGTGTGGCACGGGATTAATAACAGGACTTTGGAAGCAGACTGCTTGACATTAAATATATATTTAATTAATGGCTGTGCTGAGTCTTTCTTGCTGCAGGGGCTTTTTCTCTAGTGTGGAGAGCAGGGGTACTGTCTAGTTGTGGCTCATGGGCTTCTCATTGCTGTAACTTCTTTTGCAGAGCACAGGCTCTAGGGTACATGGGTTTCAGTAGTCAGAGCACAGGCTTAGTTGCTTGGCTTCATGTGGGAATCTTCCAGGACCAGGAATCCAGCCCATGTATCCCACATTGGCAGGTCAACTTTTTTTACCACTGAGCTACTACTGACACCACAACTGCTTGCATTTTTAATACGACCACATTGGAAAGCCAGTCAAGCCGAGTAACTTCATTGTGACTCACTTTACCTACCTTTTAAAGGCGTGTGATTATACTATCTACCTCATTGAGTTGTGAATATTAAATATCATATTTAATATCTTAGAAATTTAAAGGATGAAGTCACAACTGTATTACTTACATAGTTGCAATTATTTCAAATAATACTGAATTGGCTGGAATTTAAGATTTTGTATGTGCTGTACTGTGCTTAGTCATTCAGTTGTGTCTGACTCTTTGTGACCTCATGGACTGCAGCCCACCAGGCTCCACTGTCCATGGGGATTCTCACAAGAACACTGGAGTGGGTTGCCATGCCCTTCTCCAGGGAATCTTCCCAACCCAGGGTTTGAACCCATGCCTCTCACGTTGCAGGCAGATTCTTAACTATCTAAGCTACCAGGGAAGCCCAAGATTTTGTATGCTGCTGCTGCTGCTGAGTCGCTTCAGTCATGTCCAACTCTGTGCAACCCCATAGACGGCAGCCCAACAGGCTCCCCCGTCGCTGGGATTCTCCAGGCAAGAACACTGGAGTGGGTTGCCATTTCCTTCTCCAATGCATGAAAGTGAATAGTGAAAGTGAAGTCGCTCGGTCTTGTCCGACTCTTCGCGACCCCATGGACTGCAGCCCAGCAGGCTTCTCCATCCATGGGATTGAAGTCAAAACATTTACCTCTTCTCTAATGCCCAGAATTTGACATAAAGGCTTGTCATAGAGTGAATAATAAATAAATGTTTTAATATTGGTCAAAAGGAGAAATCATCGTCTACTTTTTAATATCAATAGCTTTAAATATTACCAGTCCAAGAAATTGGTTAATTTAGAGCATGAAAAGGAAAGGTCCCAAGCTACAGTGTATGCTGTTCTCCTTCTCATGTAATTTTAAGAACTGAGTTCAGAATTGAAGTGATTGAAATTTATCAAAGTCAAATAGCATTGCAATATTATCAACATTGTTAATGCATGTAAGCGCATTATTTTCACATCACACTTGAAAAACCAACTTTTGATCATGTTTATATTCTGTTGAGTTAGTAAACCTCATTGTTTGGAGACTTATGATGAGAGTAATCTGTACAAAGTTGGAACTGAACCAACCAGACAAGTGTTTGCATGTGCTCTATGCAATTTAGAGATAGGAAACAAAGTGAATTTACTCAAAATGGAAGAAACGTAAGGATAGCAATTTTAACTGCCTTGTCAATTTATTTTTTTCAGGATAACAATGATATAGCTAGTTTTATTTATTGTAGCTATTTTAGTAAGGCATTTCATTACTGTAGGAAGTATAGTTATGGGAGCTATCATAGAGAACAGATTAACTAAAAATCATAAGTTGTAAATCTTCCAAAAAATGTAAAAATCATATCATGATAATTGATCATGATCATATCAAACCCAATATAGTTCAGCATGAAGCCAGATATAGTGATGCTGGAGCCAGATTTAAAATCCTTGGTTGCTCTTCTCAATCACATAAAGTTGCATAAGCATGGACTATTTACTTAAATTCTCTATGCTTGAGTTTCCTCAAATGGCAAATATAGGTGTTCAAACAGGTTTCTGGCTTTTCTTCTTTTCTACTATTTTTTCTAGTAATAGACTAAGATGTGTAACACATAGTTTATGGGTTCTTTAATTATTATTTTTTTTTTACTGAACTTTTTATTTTTTTAATTTTATTTTATTTAACTTTACAATATTGTATTGGTTTTGCCATATATCAAAATGAATCTGCCACAGGTATACATGTGTTCCCCATTCTGAACCCTCCGCCCTCCTCCCTCCCCATACCATCCCTCTGGGTCGTCCCAGTGTACCAGCCCCAAGCATCTAGTATCGTGCATCGAACCTGGACTGGCGACTCGTTTCATATATGATATTATACATATTTCAATGCCATTCTCCCAAATCATCCCACCCTCCCCCTCTCCCACAGAGTCCAAAAGACTGTTCTATACATCAGTGTCTCTTTTGCTGTCTCGTATACAGGGTTTTGTTACCATCTTTCTAAATTCCATATATATGCATTAGTATGCTGTATTGGTGTTTTTCTTTCTGGCTTACTTCACTCTGTATTTATTATATGGAGTTCTGTCCTCATATGGTACCAGGACCAATGGGAATAATATGCAAGAAGAATGCTTTGAATTGAGTACAAATTTTTTTTTTTTAATATCACCTTCTTCAATTGGTAGGAAGTTCCCACTGATGGGAAAAATGACTGTTGAAGATTTGTAAGGATGTTGAAAAGAGGTTCACACAATAGAAATGCAGCTGAAATACACATTGCATTTTTGTATGTACATTTCTTCTAACATTCATATCCTAGGTGAGAATCTTCACAATGATTATTTCAGCTATACCTAAAAATACCCTAGTTGAGACTCATAAAATAAAATTTAAGCAAGGTAACTTTGTCAAGAGTTGCTTGACTTTCATATTTCTTGATTTCAGCAAAGTTCAAAACTCTAATCGTAATGCATTTTTCTCATGAAATAATGATAATAAAATTTATTTTTATATATTTCATAATTTTTCTTAAATTTTTCTTAAATTTCTTCTAAGACTTTTTTTAGTGTTCAGTTTACAAAATGAAAAATCTCTGTTCTGTACATCAAAATCTAAGACTATGTAGATGTTACATTTATTTTATTAAATCTAAACTAAATATGGTATTTGCTGATAATTTTGAGTATTTTTCTTCAAACACATGGAACATGTGTTAAGCATTCCTTTAAATAAATAAGAAAAATTAAAAACATAATATCATGATCATTGATACAAAACATTATGTTTCAGCCTTACATTTTCATATATGATCTATATCCTCTTTATACTATGTTATCTGTAGCATACCTCTTCTCTCAATTTTATTTCTGTGTTCGTCTGTGTACCTTCATATTTTTTCACCCTCCATCCTTTATAGTTCTATATGTGTCTAGTAATAAATTCTCAAAACTAAAGTCCAGGGAATTGTTTTAACATATGGACTAGTTTTTTGAACTTTTGCTTACAGTTATCACTACTAATCTTTCTTGTGTAGGAAGCATTTTATTTTACAGTCTTTCATTTGCTTCTGCACTTTCATTACTCCCATTTGAGTTTTCTTTTCATGATTGCATTCAGTTTCTTCTCAAAGACTCTTTCATCTGCTTTGGAAGAGGGTCATTATATGCATTTATTCTAAGAAATATTTTGAGTACCTAGGTTGCTCCAGACTTTGAAACAGAATTATCAAGGATTTAGTCAAGGATGAATCTTAACTTTGCAAACAGTAAATATTATAAAATTATAGTATTGAATTCTCTCTTTTCAGTGTTGTAGTTCTCCAAAACATAATTTGTTTCTGCTAGCATTATATTATTCATGCTTTCAATTTCTACAGTCAGGTTTTTTACCCACCAATTGACTGGAAATGCTCTTTAAGGAAACTAACGGCAAATCTATGGGTTTTTCTGTTTTCAATCCCTTTGAACTTACTGTAATTTTTAGTTTTCTTAATTAAACTCTCCTTAAAATTTTCTTTCACTTGCCTCTCTGTCTCATCAGTTCAGTTCAGTCGCTTAGTCATGTCTGACTCTTTGCGACCCCATGGACTGCAGCACGCCATGCATTCCTGTCCATTACCAACTCCTGGAGCTTTCTCAGACTAATGTCCATGGAACCATCTCATCCTCTGTCATCCCCTTCTCCTTCTGCCTTCAATCTTTCCCAGTATCAGGGTCTTTTCTGAGTCAGCTCTTCATAACAGTTGGCCAAAGTATTGAAGTTTCAGCTTTAGCATCAGTCCTTCCAATAAACACCCAAGACTGATCTCCTTCAGAATGGACTGGTTGGATCTCCTTGCAGTCCAAGGGACTCTCAAGAGTCTTCTCCAACATCACAGTTCAAAAGCATCAATTCCTCAGTGCTCAGTTTTCTTTTTACTCCAACTCTCACATCCATACATGACTACAGGAAAAACCATACCTTTGACTAGACAGACCTTTGTTGGCAAAGTAATGTTTCCACTTTTTAATATGCTGTCTCATAGATATATCTTTTCTTAATTCCAGATTTAAATTAGCATCTATGTGTGTGTCTTTGGATACATTTCCTATTCTCTATGAGTGTCATTACTTCTGTGCATAAATAAGATCAAATAAGAAAATATGAGTAAAGTGCCTTTCATGGTGAGAAAAATACTAGTAGCACTTATTTTTATTGCTGTACACAATTTTATAATGATGCATGCTTTCATTTTCTTTTCTGTTTTCAGTTAGGCATTTAAATATGTAAACGAAATGCCATAATATAAAACAACTAAAGAAGCCTCTGCATAAAATTAATAATTTTTAAATATTATATCCATTCTTCTCAACTGTTTGCTTGCACAGTATCTTACAAATGTAAATGTTCCATGAATTTCTTCTTTGTATTTCTGGTGATATTGGACCAAGGCTTTACTGGGATATGCAATCAGGGTTTCAAAATTGAGGGGAAAAGAAAAAAGTATGTTAGAAAGCAGGAAAAGAAATGCAAAGTAGTGCATTACTGAGCTCTTAACAACCTAACAACAAAACACAATTGGTAGTTGAGCAATGAGGAATATCTTCAAAACAACCCATGTAGAACCACTGTGGCTCAGATCTGTTCATCCAGAAGATAAAAAGAAAGGATTATCTGCCAACATATCTTGTCTTCTGTTTCTCAGAGTCAGAGTTTGTACCACTGTACATTATTTATCTGTCTCTTCAAAATTGTGTTAACCAGCTCTGTTCATCCAGTTAGTAGTCCCAGATTATAGTTCAGTGGAACTGTTCCAATGTCTACTGTCAAAAGCATCCCCTCCACTAGGATCTAGGATCTTTTGCTCAACCAGTTCTTGAGCTGTAGAGAACTAAAGCACACTTTCATGATTGAGTTATTGACAGTAATACTGACAAAGACTAATCCTAAATTTATCTCTTATTTTCTTAGGTCATGAATTCTAGCACTTGAGAATGCAGGATTAAATACCAGCATTGATTCAATGCATATACTATAATTTGGAGAGACATGCCCCAATAACACATGGTCTGTGTCCAAAGCTGGTGCATTATCCAAACCCATAATATGTTGTTTTACTATTCTTTAGGCCAGACATTTATCAGTGATATAATAAGACCAATGAATCTTGTGTTCAAAAGCCTATTCATAATGTTGTCAATCATACTGTATCAATGAATTAGGAATTCCCTAGACCATTAAATGATGTTGACAAGCAACAAAGGTAAATCTAAGTATAGGATATGTTGCTGTTTCAGAAAAGATTAAATTCTGTCACCTGCAACATAAATTGGGACCTATGTAATTCACTTTTGCCTGGTGGTTAGCTGGTCTTCCCCAAAGAGTTGTACTGTATTAGGAAGTCACAGCTAAATCGAAGTTGTTGAGAGACAGTTCCTAGTTTCAGGCCTGGGCATAGCTTCCATCCTTGCTATATTGGTGATCTCTTTATGGGACCATTGTAGGAACATAATGGCTAAGGAAAGATGATAGCTGATGTGAATGACACAAGTAACTGTCTACTTGGTTATTGAGAGACTCCTCTGTAATGGATGTTATATGCTGAGCATTAAAGAAAGATCCTTATTTTATGAGCACTCCAATGGATCTATTGACATAAGATTACCCCAGATTTCTTTGCCACCGATCTTTCCCTATTGTTCCTTTCTGGCCTCTTATAAGCCAGCTAAGCTGTTTTCCTGTGCTGAGAAGGCGATGTACAATTTAGACTTCTCTATCTTCATACAAAGTATACATCCAAGTGTACTGTTCACAGATTTGACTATTGCAAGGATTTTCTTTCATCATGGTCCTGGTCAGCACCAGTGTAGCATGCCAAGTCTTTTCTAAACTAGATCTGAATCCTTATTTTTTCCCATAAATTTATTTTAAGGAACCCAATTTGAGTGGAGGAATGTACTTACTAGTGCCTTTTAGACCTGTTGGAATACAGTGCTTCCATTTAACCATTGTGATTGCTGGGCTCGATGCCTACTTTACATCATTATCCAATGGATTTAATAACATCAAACAATTTTCAGTCACTGAATGTTCCATGATAAGAACTTTGGTTACCACATGAGCCCAACAGTGCTCCAATAGCTGGCTTTTTTTTTCAGACCTACAGCAAGTCTTATTTACAGTGTGTGTGTGTGTGTGTGTGTGTGTGTGTGTGTGTGCACGCGCACGCGTGCATGTGTGCGCACTAAGTTGCTTCAGTCATGTCCGACTCTTTGCAACCCTATGGACTGTAGCCCACCAGGCTTCTCTGTCCATGGGATTCTCCAAGCAAGAATACTGGAGTGGGTTGCCATGGTCTTCTCCAGGGGATCTTCCTGACCCAGGGATTGAACCTGCATCACCTACATATCTTTCCTTGGTAGACAGGTTCTTTACCACTAGTTCCTCCACCTAGGAAGCCCCCTTACAGAGGGTAGTCTTGCTATAAAACTTAAGAAGCTTGAGCCATGATTTTAACCACTGACACTTGTTAGTTCTCTTCCCCACATTCTTATCCATTAGTTCTCTCCCCCCAATTCTTATCCACTCCAGAACTAATTTTCAATCCTATATCACAAATGGCAGGGGAAACTTACCCAACAACTGGGACTTGCATACACCAGCCCCATTAGAAACCAATAGCTTGAATAAATTTGAACAACAAATAAATTTGAATCATATTCTTATATGCCTTAAAAATCCAAAGAGACCTAGTAAATTCTGTGCCTTATTTTCGCTGGGTAGTTGGTTCTCCCATTACAATCTAGACCATGAGGTTATTGAAAAGTCTACAGATGCAGCAGATCCTCAAAACTTCTTAGGGATTCAGGTCTCAACTTCTGGCATACATGTGTTTTGCTAAGTTATCTAGAATACTCATCACTTCCTGTTCACCGAAGCCAATTATCATGATAATATATATTATCAATAGAGTGGATTTCTTTGATGTCTCATGGAATGTCAGGAAAGCAAAGTTTTTGTAGACTCAGTTCAGTTCATTTAAGTAAATCAGTCATGTCCAACTCTTTGTGACCCCGAGGACCGCAGCATGCCAGGCTTCCCTGTCCATCACCAACTCCTGGAGCTTTCTTTAACTCATATCCATTGAGCTGCCATCCAACCATCTCATCCTTTGTTAACTCCTTCTCCTCCTGCCTTCAACCTTTCCCAGCAATAGCATCTTTTTCAATGAGTCAGTTCTTATCAGGTGGCCAAAGTATTGGAGATTCAGCTTCAGCATCAGTCCTTCCAATGAATATTCAGGACTGATTTCCTTTAGGATTGACTGGTTTTATCTCCTTCTCTATCCAAGGGACTCTCAGGTGTCTTCTCCAACACCATAGTTCAAAAGCATCAATTCTTTGGTGCTCAGCTTTCTTTATGGTCCAGCTCTCACATCCATACATGACTGTATGGATACCTTCCATACTTTTCCAAAGCTATGGAAAAACCATTGCTTTGATTAGACAGACCTTTGTCCGTAATGTCTCTGTTTTTGATATGCTGTGTAGGTTGGTCATAGCTTTTCTTCAAAGAAGCAAGTGTCTTTTAATTTCTTCACTGCAGTGACCATCTGCAGTGATTTTGGAGCCCAAGAAAATAAAGTATGTCACTGTTTCCATTGTTTCCCCATCTATTTGTCATGAAGTGATAGGAACAGATGCCATGATTTTTGTTTTTTCAATGTTGAGTTTTAAGGCAGTTTTTGTAGACTATATCAGGGCAAAGAATATAATCACATTGCAAAAAGAGCTCCAAGATTATTAAAGCATACTGCCATCTTTATTATATAAAGACAAACTCCTATGTTCTTTTTTGATAATGAGAATTCAGAGAAAATCATTTGTCATGTCCATGGCTAGATACTAATGCCTCAGGCAACTGTGAGAGTCTTCCCATACCTGGAAGCACCACCTGAGGGTTGCTCCATGCCTGAGGGGATAGAGTCTTTCTCTTTCCAAGCTTCAAGCCTCTGTTTCTTCTGGCCAGCTCTGGGCATTTTTCAGAGAGCAACTACAGAATACAGATTGGTACTTTTGGTGCTTCTTCACGTGACTTAAATTCTCTGCTATTGACATTTAAAACTAGCATTATGCAAAATAAAGATGAAGAGTAAAATTCATGCTAGTAGTTTAAAGTTTTCTTTATTTAGAATGACATTGGTGGTAGTGGTTTAGTTACTAAGTCGTGTCCGACTCTTGCAACCCTGTGGACTGTAGCCTGCACAGTTCCTCTGTCCATGGGATTTTCCAAGCAAGAATATGAAGTGGATTGTCATTTCCCTCTCCATGGGATCTTCCTGACCCAGGAATCGAACCCAGGTCTCCTACATTGCAGGCAGATTCTTTACCAACTGAGCTCTGAGGGAAGCCCAAAGAATGACATTAAATAGAAAATAAAAAGCACCATGACAAATCAAAAGAAATGCTCTGGAAGAAAAGAAAAAGCTTAGCATGTACCTTATAGAGCCTTTTCTCCTGCTCTTTGAACAAAAGATTGTACATCTTCACTTTGCCTTGTGCCTCACAAAGTGTAGCCAGCCTTGCCAGAATCAGGAGATTCTGAGATATGCAATAATTTGAGAACCACTGTTCTAACACATCAGGGAATCAAAGAGCTCTGCCAGCTGTTAGTATATCTCAATTATTATTATGATTTTTTTTTATTTCTCTGGAGATAGTCACAGAGACGGTTTATGGAACCATTGTACCTGCACTGAGATGAAACTTCATTATGAAACTGAATATATTGTGCAGCCTCTATAGATCCCACTATAACAAGAGAACCATCATAGCATTTAAATGTCACCCTAAATCAAAAAGTCTTTAAAGATGTCAGGTTACCTCTTCTCAGTGCACATCTACTCTTAGCAAAATCTGAAGATCCCTTTGGGGTAGAATCAGAGTGAAATTTATTACATACACTTGTGTCTATATTCATTTTATATACTTTTCAAAGAATCTTATTACCCCATTAAATTAACATATTCAGGTCTGTGAATGTACATTGATCTAGAAATTATAAGTACAGTTATTAATAAAATTTGCTATTTCAGTGGCTAATGATTGCAGTGGCTAGTGATTCAGTTCGGTTCAGTTCAGTTCAGTTGCTCAGTCGTGTCTGACTCATTGCGACCCCATGAATCGCAGCACGCCAGGCCTCCCTGTCCATCACCAACTCCTGGAGTTTACTCAAACTCATGTCCATCTAGATGCCATCAAGCCATCTCATCCTCTGTCGTCCCCTTTTCCTTCTGCTCCCAATCCCTCCCAGCATCAGAATCTTTGCCAATGAGTCAGCTCTTCACATGGGGTGGCCAAAGTATTGAAGTTTCAGCTTAGCATCAGTCCTTCCAATAAACACCCAAGACTGATCTCCTTCAGAATGGACTGGTTGGATCTCCTTGCAGTCCAAGGGACTCTCAAGAGTCTTCTCCAACACCACAGTTCAAAAGCATCAATTCTTCAGCACTCAGCTTTCTTCACAGTCCAACTTTCTTCACAGTCCAACTTTCACATCCATACATGACCTCTGGAAAAACCATAGCCCTGACTAGACGGACCTCTGTTGGCAAAGTAATGTCTCTGCTTTTGAATATGCTATCTAGGTTGGTCATAACTTTCCTTCCAAGGAGTAAGCGTCTTTTAATTTCATGGCTGCAGTCACCATCTGCAGTGATTTTAGAGCCTAAAAACACAAAGTCTGACACTGTTTCAACTGTTTCCCCATCTATTTCCCACGAAGTGATGGGACCAGATGCCATGATCTTAGTTTTCTGAATATTGAGCTTTAAGCCAATTTTTTCACTCTCCTCTTTCACTTTCATCAAGAGGCTTTTTAGTTCCTCTAGATTTAGTAATTCAACCAAAAGCATTTCATATTGCTGCATATTCATAATATATCCAATCATCTTGCAATTATTTTTAATTTGCAATAACAGAAAAGCACAGGTAGTTACTGAGTAAAGATCAAAAATAGCCATTGTGAATTAAGAGCATTAGGACATGTCAAGTATTTAAAATGTGATCTTATGCCCAAAAGCTTTGTCTCTCTGTACCTCTGTGCTGTACACTTGGGTGAAATAGAAAAGAATAGCTTTAATGCTTTGCCAGCAAAGGGATAGACACTGGACTTCTGCCTCAAAAAACTATCAACCCCAGAGAACTTGATGTTCTCCTAACCTTGATGAGCTTCTCTGTCCCTTTAATGTTTCCTTGGGTGATTTCTTGGCTGTTCCTTACATGATTAGCAGAGAGGGGAAGACTGTGTGTGCTCAGCCATGTCCAACTCTTTGAGATCCCAAGGATTGTAGCCCACTAAATTCCTCTGTCCATGGGATTTTTCAGTCAAGAATACTAGAGGGGGTTGCCGTTTTTTACTCCAGGCTTTTTTTCTGACTCAGGGATCAAACTCATGTTCCCCACATTGACAGGCAGATTCTTTACCACTGCTCCACTTGGGAATGCCCAACTGTTCATCAAATCCACCCTTTATTACTCATAGAAGATTATAATGTCTGGAGTCTTGCCTATAAAAAATGGAGAACAGAAAGGTTTTCATGCCTGGGATGCCACAGGACACTGCTTGGTTTCAGCACTTTATATAAAAATGCTTCATAAGAAATATAAAACTTTTTTTTTTTTTTGGATTACTGTGATGTTAAATGATTTGCCTTGGAAATGAACCAAGATCATTCTGTCATTTTTGAGATTGCACCCAAGTATGGCATTTCAGACTCTTGTTAACTGGGAAGGCTACTCCATCTCTACTAAGGGATTCTTGTCCATGCATTCATGGTAATTTGCTTCAGTCATGTCTGACTCTTTGTGACACTATGGACTGTAGCTCACCAGGCATCTCTGTCCGTGGGATTCTCCAGACAAGAATAAGTTTCCACTTCGACTCAGCCTCTTCATTCTTTATAGAGCTATTTCTCCACTCTTTCCCAGTAGCATATTGGACATCTACCAACCTGGGGGGCTCATCTTTCAGTGTCACTTATTTTTGCCTTTTCATACTGTTCATGGGTTTCTCAAGGCAACAATGTTGAAGTGGCTCACCACTCCCTTCCCTAGTGGATCATATTTTGTCAGAACTCTACAGCATGATCCGTCCATCTTGGGTGGCCCTGCATGGCATAGTTCATTGTTTTATTGAGTTACACAAGGCTATGATCCATGTGATGATTTTGATTAGTTTTCAGTGACTGTGCTTTCATTCTGTCTACCCTTTGATGGATGAGGATAAGAGTCTTCTGCAAGCTTCCTGATGTGAGGGTCAGGCTATGGAATAAACTGGGTCCTGCTCTTGTACCAGAGCCATGCTCAGTAAGTATTTAATTCTAGAGATCACTTCAACAAAATGAGAGATACCAAGGGAATATTTCATGCAAAGATGGACACAATAAAGGACAGAAATGGCAAGGATATAACAGAAGCAGAAGAGATTGAGAAGAGGTGGAAAGAACACACAGAAGAATTGTACAAAATATGTCTTAATGACCTGGATAACAATGATGGTGTGGTCACTCACCCAGAGCCAGACATCCTGGAGTATGAAGTCAAGTGGACCTTAGGAAACATTACTCTGAACATAGCCATTGGAAATGATGGAATTCCAGTTAAGCTATTTTGAATCCTAAAAGATGATGCTGTTAAAGTGTTTCACTTAATATTCCAGCAAATGTGAAAAACTCAGCAGAGGCTACAGGAATGGAAAAGGTCAGTTTTCATTCCAATCTCAAAGAAAGACAAAGCCAAAGAATGTTCAAACTACTGCACAATTGTACTCATTTCACATGCTAGCATGGTAATGCTCAAAATCCATCAAACTAGACTTCAACAGTACATGAACTGAGATCTTCCAGATATACAAGCTAAAACCAGAGACCAAATTAAGAACATTTTTGGATCATAGGAAAGGCAGGAGAATTCCAGGAAAAAAAAAAAAAAAAAAACATCTACTTCTGCTTCATTGCCTATGCTAAAGCCTTTGTGTGGATCACAAGAAACTGTGGAAAAATTTTTTTTAATTTTATTTTATTTTTAAACTTTACATAACTGTATTAGTTTTGCCAAATATCAAATGAATCCGCCATAGGTATACATGTGTTCCCCATGCTGAACCCTCCTCCCTCCTCCCTCCCGAGTCCATCCCTCTGGTTGGTCCCAGTGCACCAGCCCCAAGCATCCAGTATCGTGCATCGAACCTGGACTGGCAACTCTTAAAGAGATGGGAATACCATACCACCTTACCTGCCTTCTGTGAAATCTGTATGCAGGTCAAAAAGTAAAAGAACGGGAAATGAAACAGTGGATTGGTCAAAATTGGGAAAGGAGGACATCAAGGCTGTATATTGTTACCTTGTTTATTTAACTTTATCAGAGCAAAACATGCATAATGCCAGACTGGATGACTCACAAGCTAGAATCAAGATTGCTGGGAGAAATATCAATATCCTCAGATATGACGATGACATCAGCCCAATGAAAGAAATTTAAGAGGAAGTAAAGAACCTCTTGATGAAGATGAAAGAAGAGAGTAAAACAGCTGACTTAAACTCAACATTCAAAAAATTAAGATTGTGGCAGCTGGTCCCATAACTTCATGACAAATAGATCTCAGAAAAATGGAAACAGTGACAGATTTCATTTTCCTGGGCTCTAGAATCATTGTGGACAGTTACTTCAGCCATTATATTAAAGGATGCTTGCTCTTTGGAAGAAAAGCTATGAAAAACCTTAACAGTGTATTAAAAAGCAGAGACATCACTTTGATGACAAAGGTTTGTATAGTCAAAGCTGGTCCATATAGTCAAAGCGGGTCCATGTGTTCAAACTACTGGTTTTTCCAGTAATCATGTACAGATGTGAGAGCTGGACCATTAAGAAGGCTGAGAGATGAAGAACTGATCCTTTTGAACTGTGGTGCTGGAGAAGATTCTGGGAGTGCCTTGGACAGCAAGATCAAACCATTCAGTCCTAAAGCAAACAACCCTGATGCTGAAGCTGAAGCTCCAATACTTTGGCCACCTGATGGGAAGAGCCAATTCATTGGAAAAGATTCTGATGCTGGAAAGATTGAAGGCAAGAAGAAAAAGGGTGACAGAAGATGAGATGGTCCAATGACATCATTGACTCAATAGACATAAGTTTGAGCAAACTCTGGGAGAGAGTGAAGGACATGGAAGTGTGTTGTGTTGTAGTCCATGGAGTCACAAAGAGCTATACATGACTAAGCAACTGAACAAGAACAGCAAAGATCTCTTCAGGCTCTAAAATGAAGTGATCTTGAAGGGCTCCACACACATTTTCACTGAAGTCATAAGCCTTAATTACTCACTGCATTACAGGATATCTGTCTTTGTCAGGGTCCAGCTTAGAGCTGCTGCTGCTGCTAAGTCACTTCAGTCATGTCCGACTCTGTGCGACCCCATAGATGGCAGCCCACCAGGCTCCTCTGTCCCTGAGATTCTCCAGGCAAGAACACTGGAGTGGGTTGCCATTTCCCTCTCCAATCAGCTTAGAGCTAACTTAGAGCATAACTTGATGCAACCCAGTGTAAGGATCCAATGGTTTGGGGCCTCATTACCATAGGACCATGAGGAATGGTTAGGGGCTATTTTCCTAGCTTTCTAATACCCTCTTTTGGGTTTCTAATTTGACTCACAGGTAAGCATGACTAATGTGTGTGTATATGTATGTGTTAGTCACCTAGCCGTGTCCAATATTTTGCAACACCATGGGATTCTCCAGGAAAGAATACTGTAGTGGGTTGTCATTCCCTTCTCCAAAGGATCTTCTCGACCCAGTATTGAACATGGGGCTTCCACATTACAGGTAGATTCTTTACCATCTGAGCCACCAGGGAGTTGGGGGCTAACTAAAGAGAGGGACCAGTGGTCCCCTAGAGAACTGAATGTTTTCTGTAAAGAATTTTTTAAATAATGTCTTATCATTCAATTCTAATTAAAGTAATTAGGAATAGATGATCACCTCTGAGAAATTTAAACTCGACTAGATAATGTTAGTTTCCTATTGACCAAATAACCAAGTTTTCCTTCTCATTTCTTCAATCATAAAAAGCCTCAACAATATTTTGAATTCAATGGGAGTGTGGCCACATCTTTTCACCTTTATATTTAATTTCCTAATAACAGCATTTAATATATTTAGATATGCAGTAAATTTAGCTGAATGACAGATTTGGTGAGGATAATGATTCATCCACCAGCTTTAACCACTAAGTGCTTAAATAAAAAGCAAGCATGAAAAATTGATAAACCTGACAGTGAGGTAAACTGGTAGGAAGAATCCTAAAAATGCTTTTCTCTGCCAAAATCCCCTAATTATTCAATCAAACACTAATCTAGATATTGCTCTGAAGGCACTTAGCAGATTGAACTGAGTTGACTAATCAACCAACTTTAAGATACAGTGATTATCTGGGATCATTGTGTCATAACATGAGTGCCTAAACACAAAAGCAAAGCCAGGAGAATCAAAGAGAAGTGGCAGAGTAATTAAGTTGAGGCTGAGGGCGGGTAGTAGAGACTGGAAATTTGAAGAC
This sequence comes from Bubalus bubalis, assembly GCF_019923935.1. Taxonomy (NCBI): domain Eukaryota; kingdom Metazoa; phylum Chordata; class Mammalia; order Artiodactyla; family Bovidae; genus Bubalus; species Bubalus bubalis. Next base: position 45,567,265 of record NC_059169.1, read on the forward strand.
TCAACCTGCCTTTGCTGTATTTAAAGACGGAGGAAGGAGTATGCAATAAGCAAAGCAGGAAGCTGAGAATAACCAAGGAAGAGCCAGCTATGAAACAGGAAGCTCAATCCCACAACCACATAAGGACTGAATTATCCCACAACCTAAATGAACTTCTAAATAGATTCAAATACTCCAAAAATATAGAGCCTTGTCTACATTTTAATTTTGCTCTTATGAAACCTGGAGCAGAGAACCAGCTCAGCTGCACTTTTCCTGGACTTCTGATTTCCAGAACTTCCAGGTAATGTTCTTTAGTCACTAAGTCATGTCTGACTCTTTTGTGATCCTGCCAGGCTCCACTGTCCATGGGATTTTCCAGGTAAAAATATTGGAGTGGGTAGCCATTTTCTTCTCCAGGGGAATATTCCCAACCCAGGGATCTAACCCACATCTCCTGAATTGGCAGGAGGATTATTTACTACTGAGCCACCTAGAAAGCTCTTAAGAGATAATAAATGGATGTTTTTGTGAAGTCAAAAAATTTGTTACAGCAGTGAAAGGAAATAAATATACAAAAATATTTTTATGTTAAATCATCAGAAAATAGTTATTTAATAGATTTATTAAATGTAAAAATGTATATTTAGAGTATTTTTTAGAAATAAAGAATAACCATTTCCATATTGAAACTCTCTGGGATGGCAATGCACATAGCCTGTGTGAGGTATGAACTTCTATTTTTCCGCAACAGTTCTTGTCTCACTTTGCTGCATCTCATTTTTAAAATATAATATTCTATGGAATTATGCTTGGCACCAACTTGTATATTTAATGATTGCATGTAACAATATATGTTTTAATGCAGCTAATGTTTATTTTATTTGCTGAGACATAAATCAATGACATGTGTTAAGTTATTATTTGGAAAAATCAAAGGATAATTATTACATATATGAATAACTATTAAGAGGATTATCTTTCATTATTTCAATTATTTTGCATAAAGTAATGTATTCTTTTTCATTGATTTCCATTTCATTGTTTTTTGGAAGAATTTTTATAGCTTTGAACTTTACTTGATTTTTTAACAATGATTATGTCTGCTGTTTAAAATATTTTAAAATGGATTAATACAAGAGAAGTTGCTCTGCTGTGATTTTTTTAACATTAATTATGAATTAGTACACCCCAGATGGAAATAGTCTAAATCCTTTTATTAAGCCATAAATGTATGCAGAATTACAATTAAAATTCCACATGCTTCTGTAGAGATCATTTAGACCTTAAGATTGCAAAACTGTAATGTATTCTGATGGAGAAAGCTAATGCTGATCTTCACTGCTAAATAATGTGATTATGTAAGCAAGATCCATACTGATTGCTTTCTTTCCTACATATAATTTTTACCTCAATTGTTTGAGTCTTTTAGATTGTGCATATAACAGACTTTCCTGATAAGTCTTACAGGCTTAACAAAAAAAGACTATATAAATCTAGGTTGACAAAACAATCCTTTTTTGTCCTAAAAAAAACAAAAACAAACAAAAAAAAACACCCTGTTTTCTGTTGAAAAGGATAAATTTTCTTTCAGTTTGTTCTAAGTACAGACTATGTACTACCTGATAAAATATACATTCTTACATATCAAAATAGATTCTAAAAGTCAATTTGCTGCAAGTTGAGGGAAGACAGAAATATCTAGAAATAAAATTTTCTTTTTCTTTCAAAGTTGTAAAGGATTATTATTTTTATATTTTCATCAAGCAATGTAATTTCTCTTAGAAAACTTTTATGTGATCAGATGGCCTGGATGCTTTGCTGCAATGAAAGAAATGCTTTTGAATACCTTTGTGTGTGTGCCTTTGTGTGTGTGTGTGTGTGTGTGTGTGTTAGTCACTCAATCATGTCCTACTCTCTGTGACCCCATAGACCTCACCTGCCAGGTTCCTCAGTCCATGGGAATCTCCAGGCAGGAGTACTGGAGTGGTTCATCAGTTCCTTCTGCAGTTTGAATACATACATAGGCTAAATTCTCATGATTAATTTGGCAATAATACTGTTTCTCCCAGAACTGACACAAACATGTGGCTTTCATTAAGACTGTCCAGAGATTTTTTACTTTCCTCTTAACTTTTCCTGTTGCTGACATTCTCAGTGATTTCTATAAGACACCTAAAAGAAACCTGACAAATACTGATGCAGGGCAATTTATGAAGGAAGGGGGAAAAAGACAGGTTTGGCTTCTACTAAGGAGTAAATGTGTCTGATGTTAATAATTTAAAAAAATACTATTACTCTAATAATTTATTCATGCAGTGTTACACAGTTTACAAAGCAATTACATATTTGACAATAGTAATATTAAACCTCCCCATCCCCAACAAAATAGATGTATACCTGTTTAGCTAACTGGGTTTGCTTTTCTTAGTGGTGTGCTCAAATGCTCAGTTGTGTCCAACTCTTTGTGACAATATGGACCGTAGCCCATCAGGCTCCTCAGTCCATGGGATCTTCTCAGCAAGAATACTGGAATGGGTTACCATTTCTTCCTCCAGAGGATCTTCCTGACCCAGGGATCAAATCCATGTCTTTTACATCTCTTACATTGGCAGGCAGATTCTTTACCACTGTCTCCACTTGGGAAGCTCCTTCTTGGTGGTAAAGTTTATAAATAATTTCTACGCACTCTGTTAACTTATATTAGTAGATAATATGTATCACATATTACAATTTTTGAATAGTATGTCTTCAGAAGCAGAAGCAGACCAAATCATTACAAGAATTTCAAGAATTGCCCCAAAATAGTTTTGCACATACCTTGCATATCATTGCATGACTTAGGATTTTCTTTCCTTCTAATTTCTTCCCCCTAATTTGCTTGATAGCAAGTTACAAAAGGTTCCTTGGTAGGTGTTTGTTATAGAACCTATTTTTAAGGTGAAGAGATGAGATATCAGAGTAATTAAATGTCTTTGCCTAGGAAATCATGACTAGGAAGTATTAGAATTGAGGGTTTATCCAATTCTTTTTACTAAAAAAATAATTTATCTTTCCATCACAATTTCTAATGTGTCTTATCTCTTTAGCAACATTTTTTCAGAAAATACTTCATCATAGACATGTATTTCTTAAGGGACTTATAACAAAATTATCTTTTCCCACATATAATCTTGAAAGATGACCATCAGAAACCATTTTTGATACTGAATAAAGTTTGGGGGTTATTATAAAATGCTTCTTTTGAAATTTATTACTCAAGTATTTTGGGAAAAAAATTCTATCAACAAAGTAGACATATTTAGTGGGTGGTAAAGAATTAACTATGAAAACTGGCAAAGCTTCATTTTAGTTGTCTTTCCTGGTGGCTTAGTGGCAAAGAATCTGCCTGCAATGTAGGTGATAGGGGTTCAATCCCTGGGTAGGAAAGATCCCCTGTACAAGGAAATGGCAACCCACTCCAGTATTCTTGCCTGGAAAATCCCATGGACAGAAGAACCTGGCAGGCTACAATCCTTGGGGTCACAAAAGAATTGGACATGACTTATGGACTAAACAACCACAACAAAGGAAACAAAAGTAGGTATTTCGGAGAAAATTCAGTGAAAATTGTGTCTTTTCCTCAGGCTTACTTTTCTGATTTTGAGGATTAAGATCGTTCAGAGAGGTTAAAAAGTAATAGTTCTTTAGTCTTTATAACATGTAAATCAGAATTAAATATTCAAGTATGTGTAAAGATAAGCAATACAATAATAATATATTTGCCCTAGAAACAATGTGAGAAATTGCAAGAAAGACAATTTTACTTCAAAATGAGTTCAGTTTTCTGACAGTTTTTAACAGTAGTATAAGCTTTCTTCCAGCAGTAGATTTCCTATTGCTGAACATAATTGCAAGGCAAGCATTGCACAACATTATGTACTGTGCACATTAAGTGACTTCAAAGATTGCTTCCATTTTGAGATGATGTGAAGTCACAGAAATTTTTATTTCTTAACCCTGCTAGGTAATGATATGAGTATTAGACTAGATAACATCAATATTATTTAGTATTCTCCAAATCTATGGTTCTATGAGAAATATTTCCTCATTTTAGAAATTGTTATTTTATAGAGAAAAATTATGTATGTCCTAATTCAAATTCCTCCTTGGCCTCCTTTATTTCATATGCATTCTCATCCATTGGACTTCATGAAATCTCTCTCTCTCTTTTTTTTTTTATCTTGTCATACAATGTATATACTTCTCTTTCAACATCATATTGTCCTCCTTATTGTAAAGTAAGTGTATTAGGAGGCAGAATCTTTTTCTTTATTATTTTTCTTATCTCTCTTTTCTTAGTATTAAAAACATACTAGTCATAGGAAAAAAAATAAAAGTTTGTTGACTGAATATTAGTAAAGAAAATAGGGAAGATAAAGAACTATGAACTTGAATTCAGCTACCAGTAAAAGCCTAAAAGGAAGGGTAAACTCTGATGCAGAACAGCTACTGGCTAATGCTTATATAACACTTGCTATGTATCAGGTATTTTTCTAAGAAAAGTATTAATCTCCAAACTTAATCCTCACAGGACTTCCCAGGTGGTGCTAGTGGTAAAGAACCCATCTGCCAATGCAGGAGATGCAAGAGACACCAGTTTGATCCATGGTTGGGGAAGATTCCCTGGAGAAGGAAATGGCAACCTACTCCAGTATTCTTTCCTGGAGAATCCCAGGGACAGAGGAGCCTAGTGGGCTACAGTCCATGGGATCCACAAGAGTCTGACATGACTGAAGCGAATGTTCACACTAGTGCTACTATTTTTATCCTCATTTATAGATAAGGAACTTCCCAGGTGGCTCAGTGGTAAAGAATCCACTGCCAAGCAGGGGACATGAGTTCAGTCCCTGGAAAATCCCCTGGAGAGGGATATCCCAAACTTGCTTGGGAAATCCCATGGACAGAGGAGCCTGGCAGGCTTCAGTCCATGGGGTTGCAAAAGCATCAGACACGACTTAGCAACTAAACAACAACAGCCAAGAAACTTAAATTCCTAATGTGCAGCCAGCAGATAGTCAGGACAGGATCTAAATCCTATCCAATTTACTAAGTCAATACTAATCTATTGACTCTCCCTAATTACCAGGCTACATTATTGGATCCAGTTATACCAAGAACGAGTTGAAAACATGATTCAAGTAAGCACTCAGGAATCAGGGTGCATAACATTGCATAGATCTAAGTAAGCAAGCAAGTCTAAACTAGATGGGCAGAAAGAACAAGAAGAAAAAAATAACAGAAGGATGGATAGCCCAGGTAATATAACAAGATGAAAGACTGAATTCCTAATCTCATCCCTATCTTGACTAATAGTATGACTATGTATGAGTCTCTCTGAGCCCCAGGATTCTTATCTGTAAAGGAACAAGGTGTGACTATCTCCTAATGAATCCCTTCCCTTTGAACTCTGAGGTAGTGCTCAAGAGCTTAGGCAGCAACTTTGACACAAGCATTAAAAATTCACAGAAGCCAAATAATCAAAAGCCCAGGAAAATTGGTTTTAACCTGAAAGGTTAGAGTCTTGACAGTAAAACCAGTGTAGCAACTGTAAGGTGTTACTTCTTAGCCCCTGATAACTTGGGAGAGAAGTCTCTCCCTGTTCTGCATTATTAGAAAGTTTAAATTTTAGAGGGAATGGGGAAAATGTATGTAAAGATAAGTTGATCCAAAGATCAGACCACTTTTTCCTATCCCTGACACTCATTTGGGTCATGGGAACGCTAGCTAATTCTTTTTTTTAACTGGTCTTACTCATTTTTATTTGAAATTAATTTTATTGGAATATAGTTGCTTTACAATGTAGTGATAGTTTCTGCTGTTTAGCAAAGTGAATCAGTTAAACACATACATATATTCTTTTTATTCTTTTTAATTTCCCTCCCATTTAGGTCACCATAGATCATTCAGTAGGGTTCCCTGTAATAAACAGTAGGTTCTTATTATTTATCTATTTTTTACATAGTAGTGTATACATGTGAATCCCAGTCTTCCAATTCATCCCACCCCTTCTTCCCCTCTTAATAACTATAAATTAGTTCTCTACATTTGTGACTCTATTTCTCTCTTTCTTATTTGCAAATAAGTTAATCTGTACCATTTTTCTAGATTCCACATATAAGTGATATTTTATGATATTTTTCTCTAACTTACTTCACTCTGCATGACAATGTATAGGGCCATCCACATCTCTGCAAATGTCACTATTCTGGTCCTTTTTATGGGCCAAATTAATATTAATATTACCCATTGCATATATGTACCATGTCTTTTTGTCCATTTCCCTGTTGATGGATATTTAAGTTGCTTCCATGTCATGGCTATTGTCAATAAGGACAATGTATTGTTCTACATTCAATGCAATGTAGAGTGTAGTACACTCTTGACTTACGGTTTTCTCTGGGTAAATGCCCAGGAGTGGGATTGCTGGATCACATGGTAGTTCCATTTTTAGTTTTTTAAAGGAAACTCCATACTGTTCTTCATAATGGATGTACCAATCTACATTCCTGCCTACAGTTTAGGAGGATTCCCTTTCTTCCACATCTTCTCCAGCATTCATTGTGTGTAGTTGTTTTTTTGTTTTTTTTTGTTTTTTTTTATGATGGCCATTCTGACCAGTGTGAGGTGACAACTCATTATAATTTTAATCTGCATCTATTTAATAATAAGTGATATTGAGCATCTTTTCATGTGTTTTTTGGCTATTCAAAATGTCTAATTAGATCTTACCCCTAGAAAACTGATATTTCTTAAAGATATTATTCTATAAAATAAAGAGTTTAGTCAAAAGATTGGTAATAATTGCCATTTTTTTCTTAGGTTTATGTGAGAGCTTTTAGCATAGTTATTTTTAGAATTTCTCTTATATGTTATTTTCCTCGGGCTCCCATAACAAAGTACCAAACACTGGGTAATTTCAAACAATGAAAATGTATTCTCTTGCAATTCTAGAGGCTAAAATTCTGAAATCCAGATGCTGGCAAGGCCAGAAACTTTCTGAAGTTTAGGAAAAATCTTTCCTTGCCTTTTCCAACTCCTGGTGATTGCTGGCAATCCTTACCATTCCTTGGCTTTTGGCAGCTTGACTTTTACCTCTGCCCCTTTATCTATGTGTTAGTATGCCTTTGTTTATATGGTCTCCCCTGGTCAGAATACATTTCTTTCTGTTTCTCATTTTCTACTTTATGTTCCTACCTAATATTCCAGGTATTTTTGAAAAACAAGCTTTTACAGACTTGAGGACAGTCATTTCCCATGCTTTGCACATTGTCTAGCTGTCCCATGTGTGGTAAACATTTGATGAAAATTAATTTCATTCTCCTCATTACAGTTATCCAGGAATAAATGTTAGGTGTTCAATAAAACTGTGTAGAATGAATGATTGAATGAACTTATAATAAAAGTAACATAAAAAAAAATAAACAGCTCAAAATGTACTGATGTCTCTCATTATTTGATCTTCTCAGGCAACAAAGAGTTAGCTAAGATGTAAGGAAACTAGTGTGAAAAGATATTTTTCTTCTTTAGTGAATAAAAAATAATGACACTTAAATTATTAGATTCTACAAGCTAAACTGCAAATAACACAGGAAATATTAGGAAAGATATCATTGGAAGGAGACCTGATGGGTTTTATATATATATATATATATATGAACTTCATGGGAAATAGATGGGGAAACAGTGGAAACAGTGTCAAACTCTATTTTTCTGGGCTCCAAAATCACTGCAGATGGTGACTGCAGCCATGAAATTAAAAGACGCTTATTCCTTGGAAGGAAAGTTATGATCAACCTAGATAGCATATTCAAAAGCAGAGACATTACTTTTCCAACAAAGGTTCGTCTAGTCAAGGCTATGGTTTTTCCTGTGGTCATGTATGGATGTGAGAGTTGGATGTGAAGAAGGCTGAGTGCCAAAGAATTGATGCTTTTGAATTGTGGTGTTGGAGAAGACTCTTGAGAGTCCCTTGGACTGCAAGGAGATCCAACCAGTCCATTCTGAAGGAGATCGCCCTGGGATTTCTTTGGAAGGAATGATGCTAAAGCTGAAACTCCAGTACTTTGGCCACCTCATGCAAAGAGTTGACTCATTGGAAAAGACTCTGATGCTGGGAGGGATTGGGGGCAGGAAGAGAAGGGGATGACAGAGGATGAGATGGCTGGATGGCATCACTGACTCGATGGATGTGAGTCTGAGTGAACTCTGGGAGTTGGTGATGGACAGGGAGGCCTGGCTTGCTGCAATTCATGGTGTCACAAAGAGTCAGACACAATTGAGTGACTGATCTGATCTGATCTGATATGAATTTCAGCATGCCAATATATATATAATAAAAAATAAAAAAATAATAATGAAAACAATATAATCTATGTGTCATTGTGATGGATTCAGTCATATCCAGTATTATCTTCCAATGTATAGTTTATTTATAGCAATACTTAAAAATATTTCTTATTTCCTAAAGATATAGTATAATTTATACAGATACAAAATTACAAGAATGCAATCTAGATTAGATGTAAGAAAAAAAGAAGAAGAAAATCTGCTGTAGTAGTATTTAATAACGCTATTACCAGAGCTGTCTGAAAAAGTAATCAAATCATAAAAGGCTATAGCCTTACTCTCTGCTAGATTTCAATTTGACTCAAAGTTTTCTAGAAGCCAAATAAAAAGATGAATCTGATCAATTTCATAATTTACAACATCCATGATAAAAGCAAACCAATTTACACAGGAGAAGTGCAATTATTCTTGCTACTAAAATCTGAAAGAAATTTCTCCCAAGCGTTATTGTAAGAGTACACCATAAAATAAAATGAAATCCTTGAACAATATCTTTATGATAGGCACTGCTAAAAGTTTCACAGAGCTGATTTTTATGGTACCCCTCACTATATACTGATGGTCTAGCTATACAATTTCATATGTAGTTTTAAAAAGGCATAGATTTTTGAATAACTGGAATAATAGATGAACAAAAATTCTCTCAAAGTTTCTTCGGAAACTTCTTTATCTTATTGAAGCTCTTTAGAGAAATTCGGTGGTACTAAATCTCAGAGCACACAATTGGCTCATTTAGTAAATAAGTATCATGCACATGTGCATGCTAAGTTGCTTCAATCATTTCTGACTCTTTGAGACTATAGCCTGCCAGACCCTTCTGTCCATGGGATTCTCCAAGAGACATTACTGAAGTGGGTCCTTTGCCCTCCTCCAGGGATCTTCTTGACCCAAGATTCAAACCCTTATCTCTCTCTCTTTTTTTTTTTATTTCATTTTATTTTTAAAACTTTACATAATTGTATTAGTTTTGCCAAATATCAAAATAAATCCCCCACAGGTATACATGTGTTCCCCACCCTGAACCATCCTCACTCCTCCCTCCCCATACCATCCCTCTGGGTCGTCCCAGTGCACTAGCCCCAAGCATCCAGTATCATGCATTGAACCTGGACTGGCAACTCGTTTAATACATGATATTTTACATGTTTCAATGCCATTCTCCCAAATCTTCCCACCCTCTCCCTCTCCCACAGAGTCCATAAGACTGTTCTATACATCAGTGTCTCTTTTGCTGTCTCGTACACAGGGTTATTGTTACCATCTTTCTAAATTCCATATATATGCATTAGTATACTGTATTGGTGTTTTTTTCTTTCTGGCTTACTTCACTCTGTATAATAGGCTCCAGTTTCATCCACCTCATTAGAACTGATTCAAATGTATTCTTTTTAATGGCTGAGTAATACTCCATTGTGTATATGTACCACAGCTTTCTTACCCATTCATCTGCTGATGGACATCTGGGTTGCTTCCATGTCCTGGCTATTATAAACAGTGCTGCGATGAACATTGGGGTACACGTGTCTCTTTCCCTTCTGGTTTCCTCAGTGTGTATGCCCAGCAGTGGGATTGCTGGATCATAAGGCAGTTCTATTTCCAGTTTTTTAAGGAATCTCCACACTGTTCTCCATAGTGGCTGCACTGGTTTGCATTCCCACCAACAGTGTAAGAGGGTTCCCTTTTCTCCACACCCTCTCCAGCATTTATTACTTGTAGACTTTTGGATCGCAGCCATTCTGACTGGCGTGAAATGGTACCTCATAGTGGTTTTGATTTGCATTTCTCTGATAATGAGTGATGTTGAGCATCTCTTCATGTGTTTGTTAGCCATCTGTATGTCTTCTTTGGAGAAATGTCTACTTAGTTCTTTGGCCCATTTTTTGATTGGGTCATTTATTTTTCTGGAGTTGAGCTGTAGGAGTTGCTTGTATATTCTCGAGATTAGTTGTTTGTCAGTTGCTTCATTTGCTATTATCTTCTCCCATTCTGAAGGCTGTCTTTTCACCTTGCTAATAGTTTCCTTTGATGTGCAGAAGCTTTTAAGTTTAATTAGGTCCCATTTGTTTATTTTTGCTTTTATTTCCAATATTCTGGGAGGTGGGTCCTAGAGGATCCTGCTGTGATGTATGTCAGAGAGTGTTTTGCCTATGTTCTCCTCTAGGAGTCTTATAGTTTCTGGTCTTACGTTGAGATCTTTAATCCATTTTGAGTTTATTTTTGTGTATGGTGTTAGAAAGTGTTCTAGTTTCATTCTTTTACAAGTGGTTGACCAGATTTCCCAGCACCACTTGTTAAAGAGATTGTCTTTAATCCATTGTATATTCTTGCCTCCTTTGTCAAAGATAAGGTGTCCATATGTGTGTGTATTTATCTCTGGGCTTTCTATTTTGTTCCATTGATCTATATTTCTGTCTTTGTGCCAGTACCATACTGTCTTGATAACTGTGGCTTTGTAGTAGAGCCTGAAGTCAGGTAGGTTGATTCTTCCAGTTCCATTCTTCTTTTTCAAGATCGCTTTGGCTATTCGAGGTTTTTTGTATTTCCATACAAATTGTGAAATTATTTGTTCTAGCTCTGTGAAGAATACTGTTTGTAGCTTGATAAGGATTGCATTGAATCTATAAATTGCTTTGGGTACCAAAAATTTAGAGAAGAGCTAACACCTATCCTGCTCAAACTCTTCCAGAAAATTGAAGAGGAAGGTAAACTTCCAAACTCATTCTATGAGGCCACCATCACCCTAATACCAAAACCTGACAAAGATCCCACAAAAAAAGAAAACTACAGGCCAATATCACTGATGAACATAGATGCAGAAATCCTTAACAAAATTCTAGCAATCAGAATCCAACAACACATTAAAAAGATCATACACCATGACCAAGTGGGCTTTATCCCAGGGATGCAAGGATTCTTCAATATCTGCAAATCAATCAATGTAATACACCACATTAACAAGTTGAAAAATAAAAATCATATGATTATCTCAATAGATGCAGAGAAAGCCTTTGACAAAATTTAACATCCATTTATGATAAAAACTCTCCAGAAAGCAGGAATAGAAGGAACATACCTCAACATAATCAAAGCTATATATGACAAACCCACAGCAAACATTATCCTCAATGGTGAAAAATTGAAAGCATTTCCTCTAAAGTCAGGAACAAGACAAGGGTGCCCACTTTCACCATTACTATTCAACATAGTTTTGGAAGTTTTGGCCACAGCAATCAGAGCAGAAAAAGAAAGAAAAGGAATCCAAATTGGAAAAGAAGAAGTAAAGCTCTTACTATTTGCAGATGACATGATCCTCTACATAGAAAACCCTAAAGACTCTACCAGAAAATTACTAGAACTAATCAATAACTATAGTAAAGTTGCAAGATATAAAATCAACACCCAGAAATCCCTTGCATTCCTATACACTAATAATGAGAAAACAGAAAGAGAAATTAAGGAAACAATTCCATTCAGCATTGCAACGGAAGGAATAAAATACTTAGGAATATATCTACCTAAAGAAACTAAAGACTTATATATAGAAAACTATAAGACACTGGTGAAAGAAATCAAAGAGGACACTAATAGATGGAGAAATATACCATGTTCATGGATTGGAAGAATCAATATAGTGAAAATGAGTAAACCCTTATCTCTTATGTCTCCTGCATTGGCAAGTGGGTTCTATTTTGTTGCTGTTGTTCACTTGCTCAGTTGTGTCTGACTCTTTGCAACCCCACAGACTGCAGTATGCCAGGCTTACCTATCCTTCACTATCAGCCAGAGTTTGTTCAAACTCATGTCCATCAAGTCAATCATGCCATCAGATCATCTCATCCTCTGCCACCCCCTTTTCTTTCTGTCCTCAATCTTTCCCAGCTTCAGAGTCTTTTCCAATAAGTCAACTCTTCACATCATATGGCCAAAGTATGCTTCTGCTTAAGCATCATTTCTTCCAATGAATATTCAGAGTTGATTTCCTTTAGGATTGACTGGTTTGATCCCCTTGCTGTCCAAAGGATTCTCAAGAATCTTCTTCAGCACCACATTTCAGGAACATCAGTCCTTCAGCTCTCAGCCTTCTTTTTGGTCCAATTCTCACATCTGAATGCAACCCACTCCTGTATTCTTGCCTGGAGAATGCCATAGATTGAGAAGCCTGGTGGGCTACAGTCCATAGGGTTGCAAAGAGTCAGCCACAATCAAGCCACTAAAATTACTACTACTACTGGACAAAAACATAGCTTTGACAATAAAGATTTTTGAATTTTCACAGTATTGTATTAGGCACACAGGAAACACAGGGAGCAAAATTACTTCATGGAATAGGCTATTCTATGAGGTCAAATGTAAGAAAAAAAAATAGCTAAAGATCTGAAAGTAAAAGTTGATTGCTTTTGTGAAAGCTGAAGACACTTCAAGCCTTGGATTTGATTCTAAGAATACATTCACAACATGGGTCAGGTCTTGAGCAAACAGGTCTGAATTTGCTCTGACAAACAGATGAATCTGCACTTGCTGCCTCTCTGCTATGTTTGAGCAGGAGACTAAGTCACCAAGGTTTTTGGGGAAGAGAAGTGCCACTACTTCAGGTTTTACATTAAAAAAAATAATCCATTAGAGATTTATGCCACCTTTGCGGCTTTAAAACTATTATCTGAGAAGTCTTAGTTATCTTCCTTGGGGTTGTCTCAGGAGACATGGAGGAATGTGGAACAAAAGTAAAGGCCAATAGTCAAGTCTTTGTCTTCTCTTACCATTTATTAGACACATAAGACACTGTGATGAAATGTAAGATTTTCAACAAGTAGTTTTTAGAAAGTGTTTGAAAAACACTGCACTGAAGTTCACTATCTCCAAATTTATTTTTCTCTAAGATCATAAATATATTTATTCAATAAATCTGTACTGTTCACTGGCTATGTTCCAGAATCTAGATATAAAAGGTTAATTCAAAGTCTTTGTCTCAAGGAGCTCAAACTTTGTGATAAGATCCCTAAGTACATCAAAGATTATACAGAATTTTGGTAATTGATATGTCATGTACATACACTGTGCATGCATATAAGATAGGGCAGCCAGATCAAATGGGAGTGAACAGAGAGGTCTTGAGAGAGAGAGAGAGAGAGAGATGTGTGTGTGTGTATATATATATATATATATATATATATATGTAGAGAGATATGCATATGCATATATATGGATATAGATATACATATCCATATTTAGTTTTTGAACTGAATCTTGAAAAATGAAAGCAATTAGGATAACAAAGGTGGCTAATAGCCATTTTAAGCAATGGAGTGAGAATAAGGCAAATCTAGAGTAATTTTGTGGCAGAAGTGCCAACAAGTTTGGAAACATAATGTTTAGAATCAGAAAGAGATCAGGTTATAAAGAACCAATATGCTTAACCAAAAGATTTGAACCAGAACAAAACAAAACACAGCACAGCGAAACTTTAGAATAGTGTCAAGAGCACATTTATGTTTTAGAAATACCCTTCTCACAACAGTACAGTGGGACCACTAGAGAAGTTAAGGATAGAGTCAGGCAGAGTCATTAGAAGATATGGCAGCAATCTGCTAGAAAATAAATGGGAATCTAAATTAAGTCACAGAAACTGTCAGGAGAGAGGTTTGAGAGCTATTAAGAAGGTGAAATATATGGGATTTTGTGACTTTTTATGCTCTGTTCTCTTTTTTCCCTTTTGAATAAACAGTGATGCATCTTATAGTGTTAGATCTGTGTAATTTTATTCCCACTTTCTGATTGATGTATATATAGTCAAGCTTTTAATAAATCAAAATGCTATTTTTTCATATTCACAAAATCTTACATAGTAGTCCACTTGAAACTTGAACATTTAATCACTTAGTACATTCTGCCTGCATAACAAAGCTCAATGTTATAATCCTCCAGTTATTACAAGATCTGTGCTCTCTCGGATACATTTACACTCCAATTACAATTACAATGCTTTCATCTTAACAGCTTCTCGCTTCTGAAGGATTATGTCTCAAGGATTATGTTATAATGAAATCAAAGGTTATTGACTACTTTTCTCATTTCTTTCTGGGAGGCTTTGCTAGCTAAATAAAACTGAGGCCAAATTTATGCCAAACTATTTCTCTCTCTAGGAAAACATAATGGAAGTTATAAGAAATCAAGAGTTTCTACTGCTTCCAGCTGAGGAGCTCCATAAACTCCTGGCCAGTGATGATGTCAATGTTCCCGATGAAGAAACCATCTTCCATGCATTAATGATGTGGGTCAAATATGACATGCAGAGGAGATGCAATGACTTGAGTATGCTTCTGGCCTTCATAAGACTGCCACTCCTTCCACCTCAGGTAATTAGATGCTGTTTTCGTAGCTAAGACCGATTGAAAAATTCTGTGCTAAAATTAAATATTACAGCCAATGTTTTACTATTATTTGATGGGTGATGGTTCTGATTCCCAAATCTGCCACTTACTTAATAATGCCTATATGACTGTAGGAATGTCAATTTCTCTAAAGTTTAATTTCTTTATCAAATCAAATTATACTACCACACAAAAATTTTATGAGGCTCAAATTAGATAATATAGGTAAAGTACTTAATATAATAGAATATTTTAAAGATTTTTAGAATATTGCAATTATTTGCAATATAATAATTGCAAAATAATTCTCCACCTCCCTGTTTTGATGATCGATCTAACTACATGTCTGTCTAGTATCTAGCTTACTAACGTAAGATACAATAGCATGATCATTTTCTGAAAAATACATCTCCATAGAATATTCTTAAAAGCTCAAAGCATGAGATTTCAAATGCTTATAGAAGGATAAAGATATATTACTGAATGGCAGAAAATTGTGAAGAAACAACATTTGGCAATTGGGACAATTATATCTTTTATAATTGGAACTAAAGAAAACCCACACACCAAATGTATGATCCACCTCATTTTATTGATGAGTTATGCAGGACACAGGTGATATGATAAAATATCAAGTTCATTCAACTTATAAGAAAAAGCATAATTAATTTTCCCTGATTCAGAGTCTTGTGTCTGTAAAATAACTTCCAATGTTGAAAAATCATCCATGAATAACATTGTTAACTCAGGGTTTCTGGTATTTCACGGCATTCAAACATAAGTTTAAAGGTGGCTCTGTCCTCTGAAATGATAGATAATATTGTGTGTTTGTGGGTGTATATTTTGTATGGTTTATTAGGAGGTTTATTAGGAGCCTGTCCATTTGAATCCAAATCACCATTGACATTTTCAACAATTCACATAATACTAAAAACGTAAGATAGGGAATTAGAAAATCAGGAAACAATAGACAAGCATAACCTGTTGTAAAAAGTGAAGAGAGAGGGAAGTAGGATCACAGGTTAAGAATGGAAAGTTAAGGAAAAAAAAAACATTGTGCCAAAACTGGGAAATAAATGAATATTTATGAAGAAAGTAACAATTGTATTTCATTTGGCTAGTCAAATAAAGTAAAAGAAAAGAGAAAATTTATGGAAATCCCACCTAAATGAATTATGCAAATTTATCCTATCTGCTTTATTGACTATGCCAAAGCCTTTGACTTTGTGGATCACAATAAACTGTGGAAAATTCTGAAGAGATAGGAATACCAGAGAAACCTGTATGCAGGTCAGGAAGCAACAGTTACAACTGGACATGGAACAACAGACTGGTTCCAAATAGGAAGAGGAGTACAGCAAGGGTGTATATTGTCACCTGGCTTATTTAACTTATATGCAGAATACATCATGATAAATGCTGGGCTGGAAGAAGCACAAGCTGGAATCAAGATTGCCTGGAGAAATATCAATAACCTCAGATAGGCAGATGACATCACCCTTATGGCAGAAAGTAAAGAAGAACTAAAGAGCCTCTTGATGAAGTGAAAGAGGAAAGTTAAAAAGTTGGTTTAAAGCTCAACATTCAGAGAACAAAGATCATAGCATCTGGTCCCATCACTTCAAGGCAAATAGATGGGGAAACAGTAGAAACTGTGAGAGACTTTATTTTGGGGGGCTCCAAAATCACTGCAGATAGTAATTGCAGCCATGAAATTAAAAGACACTTACTCCTCAGAAGGAAAGTTATAACCAACCTAGACAGCATATTAAAAAGCAGAGACATTATATTAAAAAGCAGAGATATTACTTTGCCAACAAAGGTCCATCTAGTCAAAACTTTGGTTTTCCCTGTAGTCATGTATGGATGTGAGATTTGGACTATAAAGAAAGCTGAGCGCTGAAGAATTAATGGTTTTGAACTGTGGTGTTGGAGAAGACTCTTGAGAGTCCCTTGGACTGCAAGGAGATCCAACCATTCCATCCTAAAGAAAATCTGTCCTGAATATTCATTGGAAGGACTGATGTTGAAGCTGAAACTCCAATCCTTTGGCAACCTGACACAAATAACCAACTCATTTGAAAACAGCCTGATGCTGGGGAAGATTGAAGGTGGGAGGAGAAGGGGATGACAGAGGATGAGATGGTTAGATGGCATCACTGATTCAATGGACATGAGTTTGAGTAAACTCCAGAAGTTGGTGATGGACAGGGAGGCCTGGCGTGCTGCCATCCACAGGGTTGCAAAGAGTCAGACACAACTGAGTGAATTAACTGAACTGAACAGGCATTTTGGTAACTGGACAAAGAATGGATTGTAAAGTCATGCACTGGATTTTTCTAGATCCCAGATATGTTCTGATACCAGATATTCTCAGAGCATGGACATCTTCTTTCTGAATAGAAATGGCCAATGATCACCAGTAGCCAAAACAAGTAGATAGCCATTAACTTATGATAGATGATGTGGTAATTCGTCACTTTGATCCTGCCCATCCATTTCAGCTTTTTTGTTGAAATGTAGGGAGCTTGGAGTCAAATTGGTGCTCATAAATCATTATATATAGTAGGACACATACCAGAGGAGGCCAAAAACATGACCAGAATCCCATCTTTTCACAATATGCCTTTTGTTCATACACTCCTTGTCCACTTTTTTGTCATTAAGAGTGGGAGTTCCTCCTACATTTACATCTCTATATATTTTTATATCTTCTTCACTGTTACATTAGAACAAAGATGTACATTCTATTGGCTTATTTGTTCCTAAGCCTATGCATTACACATAGTTTTTTAATTCTGATTGGTACAACTGCTTTACTTTGATTAGTGAAGCAATATTTAATAACATCAGAAAACAAATCATTATTGTGTTTTCCTAAAACTAACTAGTAAACACTTTTGCCTTTTATCACAGTGCCTGATAGAGATAAACACATCATTTATCTACTTTCCATTCCTCATCTCTCAAACTGGGATCATTATAAGCATAAGTTTATGTATATTTTCAAGCAACAGATGTGCAGGAGGAAAGAGTAAAACACATTTTTTTTTCATAAAAACAGTGTCTTTAGATATAATATTAATTAATTAATTACATGCCTTTATAAGCACTTTCCACACAATATTTCTAATCTTAAAAAGCACAATTGCAAGATAATGTGCAGAGAGATAAACAGGTTCAAAAGAGTTAAGTGATTTTTCAAAGTCATAGAGCTAGTGAAAAATCCAGTTTTCCTGCAAATCTGGGCTGGCTAGATATGAACATATGCAGAGACATTTCTACTGTGAGTATATGTTCTTTCCTTATTTACTGTCTAAACTGGAAGATCATTAAAATGTTCTGAATATAGAAATTTTTAAGATTCTTATAAAAAAGGCTGGGAAAGGAAGAGTGAGGGAATTGGAACTAACATACATTTCTTTCTTTCTTTCCTTAGTCACCAAACTTATCTCATTTAATGTCTATAATATCCCTATGTAGTAAACATTATTATTATCTTTTAACAAATGAGTAAGTTGAGAATCAACATGATAATCATCTTTCCAGTAAATTGTATAACTCAGACTATTCTAGTTGCATTTGATACTGTTTCTGTTCTCTCTGGTGGGAAATAAGTGCAGTGTTTATTTCTGCTGTTAGTTTCCTATTTACCTCAATGTCCAGCCAGAGTTTTAAAAAGTTGAATTAAATCCAGAATTTTCCAGCCTTTACATGAATTTTCAAAGCTGCTAAACATCTTAAGGTTCTTCAGAAAAGCCATATGTTGATCAGAAGACACTTTTTTCTTGATGGGTTTTAGAACCAGTAAATACAGATTTTGTTCTTAATTCTGACAGTGATTAATGTATGGAGATTTTTTTTTTTTTTACCTTCATTGATTTGTATGTATATACTATGTATCTTATTATACTACATATGTGATTATACTGCGTTTTGTATTATACATAATATATATTATACACATATTTGAAAGTGAAAGTGTCAGTCAATCAGTCATGTCCAACTCTTTGTGACCCCATGGATTGTAGCCTGCCAGGGTCCTCTGTCCATGGAATTTTCCAGGCAAGAATACTAGATAGACTGGGTACCATTCCCTTCTGCAGAGGATCTTCCTGACCAGGAATTAAACTAGGGTCTCCTGCATTGCAGGCAGATTCTTCAGCAGACTCATATATATTTACACAAAATTACATAATATATAATATTTTAAAATACTAAAAATATTTAAAGGAAGAAGAAGCTACATTTTCCTAGTGTGGTACGGGTTTATTTTAAAAAGAAATAGTCCTTGGATTGATTTTTCAGGGAGATTTGAGAGAAGAATTTAACTTATCTTTTTATAATTCCTATAGATTTAAATGATACATTTCAGGTTAGTGACAGACCAATATTCGGAAGGCCAGATATGAGCTGCTTATAATATTATTAAGCAAAACATAATAAACTACTCACCAAGACAAGAATGCAAAGGCGAAGGAGATTTAGCAATGTTTAAAATTAAAAAAAAAAGGTGCGGGGGAGGAATATGTGCTTCTAGGGTAAAGTTAAACTAAATAACCTATAAGTTTTTATATAGTTAGCAGTTTCTTTTTCTATTTGGTGAGTGCACACACACAGAGAAATTCTAAAGTAAAAAGAAAAGTAAACACAATGACGGAAGTTTTAGCAGAAAAGAAAACATGTTAAAAGATTGATTAGAGCCAAAGCATAAATGTAGACTACAGTAAGAGTTTGCTTTTATTAATATAATCATGAAGCAACTAACCAACTTCACTTAAGCATATTTCAGTTCCTCATTCTCACTATCTGCATTCTTATGTTTGTTACTAAGTCTATAATGTTATAGAAGTTATTTCTTAAGTTCTGATATTCTTTATTATTCAAAATTAACATGCTATTATGAAGCATAAATTATATTAATTTGGTTTAGAAAAACAAAAAGAAGAAGCAAATTTTGGTAGAGGCTATGGATCTTAGTTGGGGACAGTGGCAGACAAAATAAGCTTGAGAAAAGAATGGAAGAAAAGACATTTTAAAAATTCCCAGAGGGATGGTACGGGGAGGGAGGAGGGAGGGGGGATTCGGGATGGGGAACATGTGTATACCTGTGGCGGATTCATGTTGATGTATGGCAAAACCAATAGAATATTTTAATTAACTTCCAATTAAAATAAATAAATTTATATTTTAAAAAATTCAGAAGCAATAATGCTTATTTTACTCTCTATTGAAGTAGAATTGCTAATACTGAAATAAATTCAATTGACTTAGCTATAGAAAGAACCAGAGGAAAAGGCAAAATCAAAGAAATACTTAATTGAGATGTACTTTAAGAAATGGTGAATGACTTCTATTATCTTTTTAAATAAGTAAGGAACAGAATTTTGCATAAAAGTTTTCATGTTTTCTTAGATACCCAGGGGAGTTATAATTTCAAAGGAATTGGAAAAATATGGAAATTTCATTTTAAAGAATGGATGATTATGTATACAATATACATATCACAAGGAGGCTACTCAGTTTAATTCACTTATTTTTCTATATTTCCTTTTTTAAAGACACAATATAAGAACATGTTGCTATGCAAAAAAAAAAAGTTTTAACATTTTGTAACTATTGCTTCCACTGGTTTTAACTAATTTAGTAAAATGGATCTTTGTAATGGGTACATATATATTTATTTGTTATAGATGCATTTTAAAAGTATATGTAAGTATCCATTTTGATATGTTCTTTTCTAATGAGTTATTTGAGTAAGTAAAAGCATGGTACTCTAAAAAAATACAGTTGTATGTAGGATCACACCAAAAGTCTTTAGGTAAATTCACTTTTACCACAGTCAGAAATTATTTAAAAGTTTGGAGATACACAGATAGACTTTGTTTCATGTCTTGGAATTGGTATTGTTTATTTCTTTTTTTTTTTATTTTATTTTATTTTTAAACTTTACATAATTGTTTATTTCTTTTGAGGCAACAAGGAGAACCATTTCTCACAACTTTCTAACAGCATACCTACTGACTCTTAACATAAATAAATAGTAATGTCTATGTGTATAAATATTTATTTTCTGTAGCAAAATGTGAAAGAAAATAAAAAGGTTGAAGTGGATAACAAAATGTGACCTAGGTTTAGAGGAGTATTATTTATAATAAGAAAATTAAAAATTTAAAAATAACAAGGAGACATAAGAATTTAACATAAGGAAACAGATATTACCTCTGTCCTATAAGAATTAATGCTCTCTATGCAAGGCTATAAGAAATTTATTCCAAAATATTTTGTTAATGTTAGTTACAGCAATACAAGAAGGGAGAGGTCCTCAACTATTTGTCCCACTGAATGTGTGACAACTGATCAGATACAAGAAACACAAAAACTGTTTTTCTATAAAAATTATAGCCACAACTAAAAAGACAAAACCACTAATTAAAAGCAAAGAAAATGACAAAGAATGAATCAATGGAAAAATAGCAGTTATAAATAAATCAAAAAGCTATTTGGCAAAACTAATACAATTATGTAAAGTTTAAAAAATAAAATAAAATTTAAAAAAATAAAATAAAATAAAATAAAAATGACATACAAAAAAAAAAAAAAAAAAAGCTATGGCTTTTCCAGGAGTCATGTATGGTATGAATGTGAGAGTTGGACTATAAAGAAATCTGAATGCCAAAGAATTGATGCTTTTGAACTGTAGTGTTGGAGAGGACTCTTGAGAGTCCCTTGGACAGCAAGGAGATCAAACCAGTCAATCCTAAAGGAAATCAGTCCTGAGTATTCATTGGAAGGACTGATGCTGAAGCTCCAATATTTTGGCCACCTGATGTGAAAAACCGACACTTTGGAAAAGACTCTGATGCTAGGCAAGATTGAAGGCAGGAGGAGAAGGGGAACACAGAGGATGAGATGATTGGATAGCATCACCAACTCGATAGACATAAGTAAACAAGCTCTGGGAGTTGGTGATGGACAGGGAAGCCTGGCATTCTGCACTCCATGGGGTTGCAAAAAGTCGGATATTATTGAGCAACTGAATTGAGCTCACTGAGCTGACTGATTACCAGTGTTTGTTACTTCTTTGTTTTTTTCCTATTTTTGTCTCTCTGATTTGCTTGCCATGTGATTAATTAATGATATATACAAGGCCATTATCAAAGAAATAGTATTTTCCATAATACTAGAGTACAAGAATTTTTTTAAAATTGTATATTAAAGTTATTCTTCTTCAAAAAAGACCTGTTTTCAAACAGTGTCTTTAAAGCAGAAATGCACAAACAATACATATATCTGAAATCTAATATATGAATCTTAAATATTATTTAGCTTCATGGTCAGTTGATCTACCATGGCATTCACAGTTTAAGGTACAACGTTAAGAAAATACAAAACCTTTTTATTTCAGCAACTTTTAAGTCAAAATCTTGTTAATTTAAAGAAGTATTTGCACATGCACAAACTCGTACATTCATGTTACTACCTTTGGTCAAGTAAAACACATGGAGGGGATGTTGTAATCTATTCTGAAAGCCTTTATTTTTGCTACAGTATGTCAAGTGTTTCTGCCTTAAAAAAGGGTTGATCACAGTGCTTCTGGTTTTATTCCAATCTTTCTTTATACTGAATCTTCTCTACTGCAATTATGCCTTCTACATTTTCTATTATGAATTTTACTCTATATTGGATAATTCCAAGCAACCTACAAATTTTCATTCCTTCAGACATACTAAAGCAAAACAAAATATCTCATACTCCTTTGACCAACTACTCCAGTTCCCTGTTCTTTTTTCCCAGCAAAAATATGTAGTCATCATTTATAGTTGCTAAATGTACTTTGTCGGAATCATCTTTCTGTAATAAAAGTTCTTTGAAATAATCATGATCACTCCAAAGAGTGCTGTCATTTGTGTTTTCATATTACTTGACTTCTCAGCAGCCTTTGACACAATCTGGCCACTCTTACTCAATAATTGCTCATTCTTTCTACTTTCTGATGTTGCAATGACCTGGGGCATCACATAAAAATTGCATTTACTTCTATACTTTTAAATACTATCTGGGAGTCAATTATGAACTCTGATTATGTATGTCTAGCTTTAAAGTTTTCCTTAAAGATAGATTCAAATACCCTATTAAGTACTTGACATTTCTAGTTAGATATCCAATAGTTATTCAAAATTTCACATTTCCAAAATGAAAGATTTCAAATTCCCAAGTCTCCCCCGCCCCCTACTTCCAATTTTAGTAAATATCACTACTAACCACTTAGTTGTTCAGACCTAACTCCTAGAATCATTTTTAATTATCTACTTTGCATTGCATTTAACATTAATTTCCTTAGGATGTCCTTTTCACTCATTCTAAACCATGTCCTGAATCTGTGTGTGTGTGTGTGTGTGTGTGTGTGTGTTTTAACACATCTCTAAAATCAAACCCTAAAATACATCACCAGAGAGTTTCTCCTACTCTGAAATAGCCTGATGTTTATTATTCTAACTTTTATGCTTAACTGCTGCCATAACTTCCATTCAGCAAACAGAATTTTACAGTATGAATCAATTAATGTCAAACTTAAGATTTAGATACTTAGGATTTCCCTGGTTGTGCAGAGGGTAAGAGTCCACCTGCCAATGCAGGGGACCTGGATTCAATCCCTGATCCTGGAAGATTCCACATGCTGAGGAGTGACTAAGCCCATGCACCACAACTACTGAGCCCATACTCTAGAGCCTGCACACTGCAACTACTGAAGCCTATGCACCTAGAGTCTGTGCTTCGCAACGAGAAGCCACTGCAATGAGAATCCAGTGCATCACAATGAAGAGTAGCCCACACTTCCTGCAAGTAGAGAAAACCCACACCCAGCAATGAAAACCAAATAGAGCCAAAAATTAATTAATTACTTACTTTAAAAAGAGATTTAGATAGTTAGAACAAAACTTTAATATCCCTGCCCTACAAGACCCTACAACTGTCCCAATATCACTCCTCTGAACTGATATCCTATCAGCTCTCAGGACACTAAAGACACACTGACGTATCTTCTGTTTCTTGAGCATGTCAGGTTTCTTTCTTCTGTAGTACATTTGTACCAGCTGATTCTGGGGATTAGAAACTGTGGTATCCAAGAGAAGAGGGTGGTGATACAGTTTTCTCAGGGGTAAGCAATGAAAGGGGAAGCATAATCTATAGATAATTAAAGACAACAATAAAACTGATTTAACATTGGTCTACTTTTATCATTGTGATACCTTGACAATTCTAAGCAAAGCTAGAAATAACTTCCTACTTCCTGGGTACAACTGCCCATCACACCCCTTTTCTGGTCCTTCTTTGCCTAGAAGATGTTCCCCCTATCATGGCATCACCCACTCATTTTTTTTTTAACTAAATACATCTCACCTTCAATGTGTCTTCTTAGCACTTTCATATATCGCTTTCTTGCTTAGTAGAAGTTTATTTGTTTTTGAGTTTCTTGTTCACAAAGTACCTGTCATAGTTGATACTCAATAAGTATTTGCTGAATCAACAAATGGGAAGTTAGGTCCTAGGAATTTTGGCTTCATTTATTCTAGAATATTCATTGGAAGGACTGATGCTGAAACTCCAATACTTTGGCCACCTGATGCAAAGAACTGATTCATTTGAAAAGACCCTGATGCTGGGAAAGATTGAAGGTGGGAGGAGAAGGGGATGACAGAGAATAAGATGGTTGGATGGCATCACTGACACAATGGATGTGAGTTTGAGTAAACTCTGGGAGTTGGTGATAGACAGGGAGGCCTAGCATGCTGCAGTCCATGGAGTCACAAAGAGTAGGACACAAATGAGTGACTGAAATGAACTGAATTCTAGCTGTCTGTTGCTATACAACAGACATTTGTTTGGAATGTGAGAGAAAGCACTGTGTTTGATTGCTATGTTCTGTGTATTAGTTGCTCAGTCATATCCAACTCTGCAATCCCATGGACTGTAGCCTGCCAGGTTGCTCTGTACATGGAATTAACCAGGCAAGGATACTGGAGTGGTTTTCCATTCCATTCTCCAGGGAATATTCCCTGGAGACACAGGTCTCCTGGTTTGCAGGCATATTCTTTACCATCTGAGCCACCAGGGAAGCCCATGTTTTGTTTTTTTACCATTAAGCTAACAGTGGATACTAGGAACACTGTCATCAAGGGGAATCATAGCATATAGATTCAGATTTTGCTAAAACAAAACAAAACCTGTTATTGAATGGACAATAGGAGACCAGTCCTAAATAGGATATGACCTCTCTCTTTATTCTGTTAGATAAATTAATAAAATAAATGTATCAAAATGAATAATACGTGTTAGTTGTGTATTTAAAACTAAACTGTCTTAAGAAAAATTGGTTTCATTTTCATGGATAGCATAACAAACCAGAAAGCAAAAGTTCATTCCACAAAGAAAGGAAAACTCAACTTAAATATAAAACTATCTCAAGCATTTTTGTACATACTAAATAATATACATAGTATTTATCAAGAGGCCACACTGTGTAAGAAAAATTACTTTTCTCAGTTAAACATTAAAAAAAGAATTTCTCTTTCTGTTCATGCCTATTATATAAGGATGATAAAATTAAAATTGAATATGTTAATTTGTAAGAGGACTAAGAAAAATTGTGGAACATTTTTAATAAAGCATAAGTCATTTAAATCATTCAAACTTTTCAAATAATTTTGATTTATGATTTGGAGGAATTTAAATGAGCTATTAAAGCTAACAATATTTCAGCACATAGAGTTTATAGAGATGAGATCTGGAGATTAAAACAGGATCCTTAGACTTAAGAACACTTAATCTTTCAGCAAATTTCAAGGCTATATCCTATGAAAAGAAAATTTACACTGGTCCAATTATAGAATTATTCTTTAATTTTGGTAAGTGATCTTTTTGAGATATACATAAAAGTCAACATTCAAAATAACAAAGATCATGGCATCTGGGCCCATCACTTCTTGTCAAATGGATGGGGAGACAATGGAAATAGTAATAGATTTTATATTATTGGGCTTGAAAATCACTGCAGATGATGACTGAAGCCATGAAATTAAAATCAAAATAAAAAGATGCTTGTCCCTTGGAAGAAAAGCTATGACAAAGCTAGACAGCATATTAAAAAAACAGAGATATTACTTTGCTAACAAATGTCTGTCTAGTCAAAGCTATGATTTTTCTAGTAGTCATGTATGGATGTGAGAGTTGGACCATAAAGAAGGATAAATGCTAAAGAACTGATTGATGCCTTTGAACTGTGGTGTTGGAGAAGATGTGAGAGTTCCTTGGACTGCAAGACCAAACCAGTCAATCGTGGGGATAATCAATTCTGAATATTCAATGTAAGGACTGATGCTGAAGCTCCAATACTTTAGTCACTTGATGAAAAGAGCCAGTTCTTTGGAAAATATCCTGATGCTCAGAAAAACTGAAGGCAGGAAGAGAAGAGGATGACAGAGGATGGAATGCTTGGATGGCATTAGCAACTTGGTGGTCATGTTTGAGTAAGCCCTAGGAAATGGTGATGGAGAGGGAAGCCTGGTGTGCTACAGTCCATGGGGTCACAAAGAGTTGGACATGACTGAACAAATTAACAACAACAACAGCAATACATAAAATACATATATTCCTACATCCTCTTGTCCACATTGCTATTTTTATACTTTTTTTGCTTGTTACTCTTTGAGGAACAATAAGACAGCCTTTTGGGTGATACAACTTATGAGTTTCCAGAATTCAAATAAGGTGAAAAAGCAAATTATTCAGTTCAGTTCAGTCGCTCAGTCATGTCAGGCTCTTTGCAACCCCATGAATCGCAGCATGCCAGGCCTCCCTGTCCATCACCAACTCCCAGAATTCACCCAAACTCATGTGCATCGAGTCAGTGATGCCATCCAGCCATCTCATCCTCTGTTGTCCCCTTCTCCTGCCCTCAAACCCTCCCAGCATCAGAGTCTTTTCCAATGAGTCAACTCTTTGCATGAGGTGGCCAAAGTACTGGAGTTTCAGCTTTAGCATCAGTCCTTCTAAAGAACACCCAGGACTGATGTCCTTTAGAATAGACTGGATGGATCTCATTGCAGTCCAAGGGACTCTCAAGAGTCTTCTCCAACACCACAGTTCAAAAGCATCAATTCTCCAGTGCTCAGATTTCTTCACAGTCCAACTCTCACATCCATACATGACCACAGGAAAAACCATAGCCTTGACTAGATGAACCTTTGTTGGCAAAGTAATGCCTCTGCTTTTCAATATGCTATCTAGGTTGGTCATAATTTTCCTTCCAAGGAGTAAGTGTCTTTTAATTTCATGGCTGCAATCACCATCGTCAGTGACTTTGGAGCCCAAAAAACTAAAGAATGACACTGTTTCCACTGTTTCCCCATCTATTTCCCATGAAGTGATGGGACCAGATGCCATCATCTTAGTTTTCTGAATGTTGAGCTTTAAGCCAACTTTTTCACTCTCCTCTTTCACTTTCATCAAGAGGCTTTTGAGTTCCTCTTCACTTTCTGCCATAAGGGTGGTGTCATCTGCATATCTGAGGTTATTGATATTTCTCCCGGCAATCTTGAGTCCAGCTTGTGCTTCTCCCAGGCCAGCATTTCTCATGATGTACTCTACATATAAATTAGATAAACAGGGTGACATTATACAGCCTTGATGTACTCCTTTTCCTATTTGGAATCAGTCTGTTCCATTCCTGACTTGCATATAGATTTCTCAAGAGGCAGGTCAGGTGGTCTGGTTTTTCCATCTCTTTTCACAGTTGCACAGTCAAAAGCTTTGGCATACTTAATAAAGCAGAATTAGATGTTTTTCTGGAACTCTCTTGCTTTTTCCATGATCCAGCGGATGTTGGCAATTTGATCTCTGGTTCTTCTGCCTATTCTAAAACCAGCTTGAACATCTGGAAGCTCACGGTTCACATATTGCTGAAGCCTTGCTTAGAGAATTTTGAGCATTACTTTACTAGCGTGTGAGATGAGTGCAATTTTGCGGTAGTTTGAGCATTCTTTGGCATTGCCTTTCTTTGGGATTGGAATGAAAACTGACCTTTTCCACTGCTGAGTTTTCCAAATTTGCTGGCATATTGAGTGCAGCACTTTCACAACATCATCTTCAAGGATTTGAAATAGCTCAACTGGAATTCCATCACCTCCACTAGCTTTGTTCACAGTGATATTTTCTAAGGCCCACTTGACTTCACATTCCAGGATATCTGGCTCTAGGTGAGTGATCACACCATCGTGATTATCTGGGTCATGAAGATCCTTTTTGCACAGTTCTTCTGTGTATTCCTGCCACCTGTTCTTAATATCTTCTGCTTCTGTTAGGTCCATACCATTTTTGTCCTTTATCGAGCCCATCTTTGTATGAAATGTTCCCTTGGTATCTCTAATTTTCGTTTGTTTTTTTTTAATTTTATTTTTAAACTTTACATAATTGTATTAGTTTTGCCAAATATCAAAATGAATCCTCCACAGGTATACATGTGTTCCCCATCCTGAGCCCTCCTCCCTCCTCCCTCCCCATACCATCCCTCTGGGTCATCCCAGTGCACTAGCCCCAAGCATCCATTATCATGCATCGAACCTGGACTGGCAACTCGTTTCATACATGATATTTTACATGTTTCAATGCCATTCTCCCAAATCTTCCCACCCTCTCCCTCTCCCACAGAGTCCATAAGACTGTTCTATACATCAGTGTCTCTTTTGCTGTCTCGTACACAGGGTTATTGTTACCATCTTTTTAAATTCCATATATATGCGTTAGTATACTGTATTGGTGTTTTTCTTTCTGGCTTACTTCACTCTGTATAATAGGCTCCAGTTTCATCCACCTCATTAGAACTGATTCAAATGTATTCTTTTTAATGGCTGAGTAATACTCCATTGTGTATATGTACCACAGCTTTCTTACCCATTCATCTGCTGATGGACATCTGGGTTGCTTCCATGTCCTGGCTATTATAAACAGTGCTGCGATGAACATTGGGGTACACGTGTCTCTTTCCCTTCTGGTTTCCTCAGTGTGTATGCCCAGCAGTGGGATTGCTGAATCATAAGGCAGTTCTATTTCCAGTTTTTTAAGGAATCTCCACACTGTTCTCCATAGTGGCTGCACTGGTTTGCATTCCCACCAACAGTGTAAGAGGGTTCCCTTTTCTCCACACCCTCTCCAGCATTTATTACTTGTAGACTTTTGGATCGCAGCCATTCTGACTGGTGTGAAATGGTACCTCATAGTGGTTTTGATTTGCATTTCTCTGATAATGAGTGATGTTGAGCATCTCTTCATGTGTTTGTTAGCCATCTGTATGTCTTCTTTGGAGAAATGTCTACTTAGTTCTTTGGCCCATTTTTTGATTGGGTCATTTATTTTTCTGGAGTTGAGCTGTAGGAGTTGCTTGTATATTCTCGAGATTAGTTGTTTGTCAGTTGCTTCATTTGCTATTATCTTCTCCCATTCTGAAGGCTGTCTTTTCACCTTGCTAATAGTTTCCTTTGATGTGCAGAAGCTTTTAAGTTTAATTAGGTCCCATTTGTTTATTTTTGCTTTTATTTCCAATATTCTGGGAGGTGGGTCCTAGAGGATCCTGCTGTGATGTATGTCAGAGAGTTTTGCCTATGTTCTCCTCTAGGAGATTTATAGTTTCTAGTCTTACGTTTAGATCTTTAATCCATTTTGAGTTTATTTTTGTGTATGGTGTTAAAAATTTTTCTAGTTTCATTCTTTTACAAGTGGTTGACCAGTTTTTCCAGCACCATTTGTTAAAGAGATTGTCTTTAATCCATTGTATATTCTTGCCTCCTTTGTCAAAGATAAGGTGTCCATATGTGCGTGTATTTATCTCTGGGCTTTCTATTTTGTTCCATTGATCCATATTTCTGTCTTTGTGCCAGTACCATACTGTCTTGAAAACTATGGCTTTGTAGTAGAGCCTGAAGTCAGGCAGATTGATTCTTCCAGTTCCATTCTTCTTTCTCAAGATCATTTTGGCTATTCGAGGTTTTTTGTATTTCCATACAAATTGTGAAATTATTTGTTCTAGCTCTGTGAAGAATACTGTTGGTAGCTTGATAGGGATTGCATTGAATCTATAAATTGCTTTGAGTAGTATACTCATTTTCACTATATCGATTCTTCCAATCCATGAACATGGTCTATTTCTCCATCTATTAGTGTCCTCTTTGATATCTTTCACCAGTGTTTTATAGTTTTCTATATATAGGTCTTTAGTTTCTTTAGGTAGATATATTCCTAAGTATTTTATTCTTTTCATTGCAATGGTGAATTGAATTGTTTCCTTAATTTCTCTTTCTGTTTTCTCATTATTAGTGTAAAGGAATGCAAGGGATTTCTGGGTGTTGATTTTATATCCTGCAACTTTACTATATTCATTGATTAGTTCTAGTAATTTTCTGGTGGGGTCTTTAGGGTTTTCTATGTAGAGGATCATGTCGTCTGCAAACAGTGAGAGCTTTACTTCTTTTCCAATTTGGATTCCTTTTATTTCTTTTTCTGCTCTGATTGCTGTGGCCAAAACTTCCAAAACTATGTTGAATAGTAATGGTGAAAGTGGGCACCCTTGTCTTGTTCCTGACTTTAGAGGAAATGCTTTCAATTTTTCACCATTGAGGATAATGTTTGCTGTGGGTTTGTCATATATAGCTTTGATTATGTTGAGGTATGTTCCTTCTATTCCTGCTTTCTGGAGAGTTTTTATCATAAATGGATGTTGAATTTTGTCAAAGGCTTTCTCTGCATCTATTGAGATAATCATATGGTTTTTATTTTTCAATTTGTTAATGTGGTGTATTACATTGATTGATTTGCGAATATTGAAGAATCCTTGCATCCCTGGGATAAAGCCCACTTGGTCATGGTGTAAGATCTTTTTAATGTGTTGTTTGATTCTGATTGCTAGAATTTTGTTAAGGATTTTTGCATCTATGTTCATCAGTGATATTGGCCTATAGTTTTCTTTTTTTGTGGGATCTTTGTCAGGTTTTGGTATTAGGGTGATGGTGGCCTCATAGAATGAGTTTGGAAGTTTACCATCCTCTGCAATTTTCTGGAAGAGTTTGAGCAGGATAGGTGTTAGCTCTTCTCTAAATTTTTGGTAGAATTCAGCTGTGAAGCTGTCTGGACCTGGGCTTTTGTTTGCTGGAAGATTTTTGATTACAGTTTCAATTTCCGTGCTTTTGATGGGTCTGTTAAGATTTTCTATTTCTTCCTGGTAGAGTTTTGGAAAGTTGTACTTTTCTAAGAATTTGTCCATTTCTTCCACGTTGTCCATTTTATTGGCATATAATTGTTGATAGTACTCTCTTATGATCCTTTGTATTTCTGTGCTGTCTGTTGTGATCTCTCCATTTTCATTTATAATTTTATTGATTTGATTTTTATCCCTTTGTTTCTTGATGAGTCTGGCCAATGGTTTGTCAATTTTATTTATCCTTTCAAAAAACCAGCTTTTGGTTTTGTTGATTTTTGCTGTGATCTCTTTTGTTTCTTTTGCATTTATTTCTACTCTAAGTTTTAAGATTTCTTTCATTTCACTAACCCTGGGGTTCTTCATTTCTTCCTTTTCTATTTGCTTTAGGTGTAGAGTTAGGTTATTTATTTGACTTTTTTTTTCTTTTTTTTATTTATTTATTTATTTTTTTAAATTTAATTTTATTTTTTAAACTTTACATAATTGTATTAGTTTTGCCAAATATCAAAATGAATCCACCACAGGTATACATGTGTTCCCCATCCTGAACCCTCCTCCCTCCTCCCTCCCCACACCATCCCTCTGGGTCGTCCCAGTGCACCAGCCCCAAGCATCCAGTATCGTGCATTGAACCTGGACTGGCAACTCGTTTAATACATGATATTTTACATGTTTCAATGCCATTCTCCCAAATCTTCCCACCCTCTCCCTCTCCTACAGAGTCCATAAGACTGTTCTATACATCAGGGTCTCTTTTGCTGTCTCGTACACAGGGTTATTGTTACCATCTTTCTAAATTCCATATATATGCATTAGTATACTGTATTGGCACATATATGGAATTTAGAAAGATGGTAACAATAACCCTGTGTACGAGACAGCAAAAGAGACACTGATGTATAGAACAGTCTTATGGACTCTGAGAGAGAGGGAGAAGGTGGGAAGATTTTGGAGAATGGCATTTAAACATGTAAAATATCATGTATGAAGCGAGTTGCCAGTCCAGGTTCGATGCACGATGCTGGATGTTTGGGGCTGGTGCAATGTATTTGACTTTTTTCTTGTTTCTTGAGGTGTGCCTGTATTGCTATGAACTTTCTCCTAGGACTGCTTTTACTGTGTACCACAGGTTTTGGGTTGTTGTGTTTTCACTTTCATTCGTTTCTATGCAAATTTTGATTTCTTTTTTGATTTCTTCTGTGATTTGTTGGTTATTCAGCAGCGTGTTTTTCAGCCTCCATATGTTGGAATTTTTAATAGTTTTTCTCCTGTAATTGAGATCTAATCTTACTGCATTGTGGTAGAAAAGATGCTTGGAATGATTTCTATTTTTTTAAATTTACCAAGGCTAGCTTTATGGCCCAGGATGTGATCTGTCCTGGAGAAGGTTCCATGTGCGCTTGAGAAAAAGGTGAAATTCATTGTTTTGGGATGAAATGTCCTATACATATCAATTAGGTCTAACTGGTCTATTGTATCATTTAAAGTTTGTGTTTCCTTGTTAATTTTCTGTTTAGTTGATCTATCCATAGGTGTGAGTGGGGTATTAAAGTCTCCCACTATTATTGTGTTATTGTTAATTTCTCCTTTCATACTTGTTAGCATTTGTCTTACATACTGCGGTGCTCCCGCAGAACTGAGATCTGGATCTCCTTGAAGAGGAAACAACCATGGCTTTCTAGATGGTAGAGAAGTCACTAAGTTAGTAAAATAATGGCAGAACTAGAGAGAAACCTTTTCTCTAGAACTTATTAGAAATCTTCCTGACATGTCCCCAAAGAGACACCCTACTTCAAAAATCACCTGAGGAGTCTTTTGGAGGCAGTTTCTAAGTTCTTCTGGCCAGCATGCACTACAAGAGGCAATTACTGGAGAACCTGCAGGCAAATCATCACATTATTGTTATTTAGTGGCTAAGTGGGCTCATACCAGGAAACAAAATCTGCAGTGTCTCTTTAGAGCCCTCTATGTCAATGCTTACTTAGTGCTGGTTGGCAAAGAAAAATTACTTAAAGGACCTTGATATTAAAAAAAATAATAACCTAAAAGAATGATTTTGGAACTAAGAATTAATAAAATGATATTAATTGTAAAACTAGGGGGGTGGAGTCAAGCATGTTCATATACTAACAGGTATGATCCAGAAGAGAGGTAAATTTGATGATGTATGAGAGAGGGAAGGATTGTCTGAATATTTTCTTTTTTAAAACATTACTTTATTTTAATTGGAGGCTAATTGCTTTACAATATTGTGGTGGTTTCTGCCATACATTGGCATGAACCAACCATGGGTGTACATGTTTCTCCCCATCCTGAACTCCTCCTATCTCCCTCCACACCTCATCCCTCTGGGTTTTTCCAGAGCACCAGCTTTGAGAGCTCTGCTTCATGCATCATACTTTCACTAGTTATCTATTTTACATATGCTAATATACATTTTCAATGTTATTCTCTCAAATCTTCCCACCCTCACCTTGTCCACATAGTCCAAAAGTCTGTTCTTTATGTCTATGTCTTTTGCTGTCTTGCATATAGGGTCATCATTATTGTCTTTCTAAATTCTATATATATGTGCTAATATACTGTACTGGTGTTTCTCTTTCTGATGTACTTCACTCTGTATAATAGGCTCAAATTTCATCCACCTCATTCAAACTGACTCAAATGAGTTCTTTTTTTACAACTGAGTAATATTCCATTGTGTATATGTACCACCACTTCCTTATCCATTCGTCTGTCAATAGATATCTAGGTTACTTCCATGTCCTACCTATTGTAAACAGTGCTGCAATGAACACTGGGGTATGTGTGTCTTAATTCTGGTTTCCTCAGTGTGTATACCTAGCAGTGGGATTGCTGGATCATATGGCACTTCTATTTCCAGATTTTTAAGGAATCTCCACACTGTTCTCCATAGTGGTTATACTAGTTTCCATTCCCACCAACAGTTTAAGAGCGTTCCCTTTTCTCCACACCTTCTCCAGAATTTACTGTTTATAGACTTTGTGATGGCAGCCATTCTGACTGGTGTGAAATAGTACCTCATTGTGGTTTTGATTTGCATTTCTCAGATAATGAGTGATGGTGATCATCTTTTCATGTGTTTGTTAGCCATTTATGCGTCTTCTTTATAGAAATGTCTGTTTAGTTCTTTGGCCCATTTTTGATTGAGTCATTTATTTTTCTGGTTTTGAGTTGCATGAGCTGCTTG
Source organism: Bubalus bubalis (assembly GCF_019923935.1). NCBI lineage: Eukaryota > Metazoa > Chordata > Mammalia > Artiodactyla > Bovidae > Bubalus > Bubalus bubalis. The sequence goes on from NC_059169.1 coordinate 45,601,463, forward strand.
TATATTTTAGAGATTAAGTCTTTGTCAGTTGTTTTGTTTGCTATTACTTTGTCCCATTCTAAAGACTGCCTTTTCACCATGCTTATAGTTTTTTTGTTGCACAAAATTTTTAAGTTTAATCAGGTCCCATTTGTTTATTTTTGTTTTTATTTACATTAATCTGGGAGGTGGTTCATTAAGGGTCTTGCTGTGATTTACATCAGAGAGTGTTCTGCCCATGTTTTCCTCTAACAGTTTAACAGTTTCTGGTGTTACATTTAGGTCTTTAATCCATTTTGAGTTTATTTTTGTGTATGTTGTTAGAAAGTGTTGTAGTTTCATTATTTCACAGGTGGTTGACCAGCTTTCCCAGCACCACTTGTTAAAGAGATTGTCTTTTCTCTATTGTATATTTTTTCCTCCTTTGCCAAAGATAAGGTGTCCATAGATGTTTGGATTTATCTCTGGGCTTTCTATTTTGTTCCATTGATCTGTATTTCCATGTTTGTGCCAGTACCATACTATCTTGATGACTGTAGCTTTGTACTGTCCTAAGTACTTAGGACTTAGTCCTTAGTACTTAGTCCTAAGTCAAACAGGTTGATACCTCCAGTTCCATTCTTCTTTCTCAAGATTGCTTTGGTTATTGGAGATTTTTTGTATTTCCAAACAAATTGTGAAATTATTTGCTCTAGTTCTGTGAAAAATACCATTGATACTTTAATAGGAATTGCCTTGAATCTATAGATTACTTTGGGTAGTATACTCATTTTCACTATATTGATTCTTTCAGTCCACGAACATGGTATATTTCCCCCTCTATTTGTGTCATATTTGATTTCTTTCATCAGTATTTTATAGTTTTCTATATATAGGTCTTTTGTTTCTTTAGGTAAATTTATTCCTAAGTATTTTATTCTTTTCATTGCAATGATGAATGGGATTGTTTCCTTAATTTCTCTTTCTGTTTTCTCATTGCTAGTGTATAGGAATGCAAGGGATTTCTGTGTATTAATTTTATATCCTGCAACTTTACTATATTCATTGATTAGCTCTAATTTTCTGGTGGTTTCTTTAGGGTTTTCCTATGTAGGGGATCATGTCAACTGCAAACAGTGAGAGTTTTACTTCTTTTCAATCTAGATTCCTTTTATTTTTCTTCTCTGATTGCTGTGGCTTAGACTTCCAGAATTATGTTGAATGGTAGTGGTGACCATGGGCACCCTTGTCTTGTTCCTGATTTTAGAGGAAATAGTTTCGAGTTTTTGACATTGAGGATGTTTGTTGAGGGTGTGTCATATATGGCTTTTATTATGTTGAGGTATGCTCCTTCTATGCCTGCTTTCTGGACAGTTTGTGTCATAAATGGGTGCGAATTTTTCAAAGACTTTCTCTGCATCTATTGAGATAATCATATGGTTTTTATCTTTCAATTTGTTAATGTGGTGTATCACATTGATTGATTTGTGAATATTGAAGTGTACTTGCATCCATGGGATAAAGCCAACTTGGTCATGATGTATGATCTTTTTAATATGCTGTTGGATTATGTTTGCTAGAATTTTGTTGAGGATTCTTGCATCTATGTTCACCAGTGTTATTGGCCTATCGCTTTCTTTGTTTTTGACATCTTTGTCTGGTTGTGATATTAAGGTGATGGTGGCCTCATTGAATGAGTTTGGGGGTTTACCTTCCTCTGAAATTTTCTGGAAGTGTTTGAGTAGGATAGACATTGGCTCTTCTCTAAAGTTTTGGTAGAATTTACCTGTGAAACATCTGGTCCTGAGCTTTAGTTTGTTGGAATATTTTTGATTGCAGCTTCCCTTTCTGTGCTTGTGATGGGTCTATTAAGATTCTCTGCTTTTTCCTGGTTCAGTTTTATAAGGTTATAATTTTCTAAGAATTTGTCAATTTATTCCAAGCTGTCTATTTTATTGGGATATAGTTGCTGATAGTAGTCTCTTGTGATCCTTTGTATTTCTGTGTTGTCTGTTGTGATTTCCCCATTTTCATTTCTAATTTTATTGATTCTGTTCTTCTCCCTTTGTTTCTTGATGAGTCTGGCTAATGGTTTTTCTATTTTATTTATCTTTGCAAAGAATCAGCTTTAATTTTGCTGATTTTTGGTATAGTCTCCGTGGTTTTTATTTCATTTATTACTGCTCTGATTTTTATGATTTCTTTTCTTCTACTAACTTTTAGGGTTCTTCTTTTTTCTAGTTGCTTTAGGTGTAAAGTCAGGTTGTTTATTTGATGCTTTTCTTGTTCTTGAGGTAGGCTTGTACTGCTAGGAACCTCCCTCCTAGCACTGCTTTTCAGAGAAGGCAATGGCACGCCAATCCAGTTCTCTTGCCTGGAAAATCCCACGGACAGAGGAGCTTGGTAGGCTGCCGTCCATGGGGCACTAAGAATAGGACACTACTGAGCGACTTCACTTTCACTTTTCACTTTCATGCATTGGAGAAGGAAATGACAACCCACTCCAGTGTTCTTGCCTGGAGAATCCCAGGGATGGGGAGCCTGCTGGGCTGCTGTCTATGGGGTTGCACAGAGTCGGACACGACTGAAGTGACTTAGCAGCAGCAGCACTGCTTTTACTGAATCCCATAGGTGTTTTGTTGTCTTGTTTTCATTTCTTTTTGATTTCCCTTTTGATTTCTTCCCTGATCTGTTTGTTTACTCAGAAATGTGTTGTTCAGCCTCCATATGTTTGTATTTTTAATAGTTTTTTTTTCCCTATAGTTGACAGATAATCTTATTGTGTTGTGATCAGAAAAGATGCTTGAAATGATTTCAATTTTTTCTTAATCTATCAAGGCTTGATTTATGGCTCAGGACATGATCTATCCTGGAGAATGTTCTATGCGCACTTGAGAAAAAGGTGAATTCCATTGTTTTTCAGTAAAATGCCCTACAGATATCAATTAGGTAGCACTGGTCCATTGTATCATTTATAATTTGTGTTTCCTTGCTAGTTTTCTGTTTGATTTTATCTATCCATAGGTGTGAGTTGGGTATTAAAGCCCCCCACTATTACTGTGTTACTATTTATTTCCCCTTTCATACTTGTTACTCTTTGCCTTGCATATTGAGGTGCTTCTATGTTGGGTGCATATATATTTATAATTGTTATATCTTTTTATTTGATTGATACTTTTATCATTATGTAGTGTGATTCCTTGTCTCTTATGAAGGTCTTTATTTCAAAGTCTATTTTATCTGATATGAGTATTGTTGTTCCTGCTTTTTTTTTGGTCCACATTTTCATGAAATATGTTTTTCCAGTGTTTCATTTGCAGTCTGTATGTGTCCCTAGGTTTTAAGTGGGTCTCTTTTAGACAGAATATATAGGGGTCTTGTTTTTGTATCATTCAGCCCGTCTTTGTCTTTTGGTTGGAACATTTAACCCATTTACACTTAAGGTAATTATTGCTAAGTATGGTCACATTGCCATTTACTTTGCTGTTTTGGATTTGCTTTAATAAACCTTATTGTTTTTCCTGTCTAGAGAAAACCCTTTAGCATTTGTTGAAGAGTTGGTTTGGTGGTGCTAAATTCTCTCAATTTTTGCTTGTCTGTAAACCTTTTCATTTCTCCTTCATATTTTAATGAGGTCCTTACTAGGTATAGTAATCTTGGTTGTATGTTTTTCTCTTTCATCACTTTAGGTATATCCTGCCATTCTCTTCTGACCTGAAGAGTTTCTATTGAAATATCAGCTGTTATCTTTATGGGGATCCCCTTGTGTGTTATTTATTGCTTTTCCCTTGATGCTTTTAATATTTACTGTTTGTGTTTGACCTTTGTTAGCTTGATTAATATGTGTCTTGGGGTGTTTTGCCTTGGGTTTTTCCTGTTTTGGAAATCTCTGGGTTTCTTGGATTTGGGTGGCTATTTCTTTCCTCATATTAGGGATGTTTTGATTATTATCTCCTTAGGTATTTTCTCATGCCCTTTCTTTTTGTCTTCTTTTTTTTGGGACACCTATGATTCAAATGTTAGAGGGCTTAACATTGTCCTAGAGGTCTCTTAGATTGTTCTCATTTCTTTTAATTCTTTTCTCCTCTCTGCTTCATTTATTTCCACCATTCTATCTTCCAACTCACTTATACTATCTTCTGCCTCAGTTATTCTACTGTTGTTTCCCTCCAGAGCACTTTTGATCTCAGTTATTGCATTATTCATTGTTGATTGATTCTTCTTTGTTTCTTCAAGTTCTTTGTTAACCATTTCTTGTATCTTCTCAGTACTTGTCTCTCATCTATTTATTTGTATCTCCATTTTGTTTTCAAGATTTTTGGATCATCTTGACTATCATTGTTCTGAATTATTTATCAGGTAGACTCCCTGTCTCCTCCTCTTTTGTTTGATTTGAAGGGTTTTTACCATGTTCCTTCACCTGCTGAATATTTCTCTGCCTTTTAATTTTGCTTAGATTGCTGTATTTGGGGTGCCCTTTCTGCAGGCTGGAAGTTCTTCATTGTGAAGTCTGCTCCCTGTGGGTGGAGTTGGACTAATCACTTGTCAAGGTTTCCACAGAAGCAATCACAGAGCTTGCTTCTGTGTTCTGGCGGGTGAGGCTGGATCTCTTCTCTCTGGAGTGCACTGATGTGTCCAGTATTTAGTTTTGGGGTGTCTCTGGGTTTGGCATGGCTTTGGGGAGGCCATCTTTTAAAATTCAGAGTTGTGTTCCTGTTTTTCTGAAGAATTAGTGTGGTGTGTCTTACAATGGAACTTGTTGGTTCTTGGGTGGAGCTTGGTTTCAGTGTAGGTGTGGTGATATTTGGGAGAGTTCTTGTCTACTAATGTTCCCTGGAGTCAGAAGTTCTCTAATGTTCTAAAGTTTTGGAGTTAAGCCTTCTGACTCTCACTTTCAGTCCTTCTCTTACAGTAGTGTCAAGATTTCTTTATCTATATAGCATAGAAGATAAAACCCCAAGTTTATTGGTGAAACAATTCTCCACAACCAGAAACACCCAGAGAGATTCACAGAGTTATATAGAGAAGAGGGAAGAGGGAGATAGCAGTGACCTGGAGGTTAAAAGGGAGACTCAAAAGGAGAGAGAGCAATCCAGCCATTAATCAAATCCTTAAATGAAAATGGATAGCAAAGATTAGATCCTTAGAGGTACAAAATTTATAACAAATATCAAAAAGTAAATACTAAAAAACCTAGAATACAGGTTAGACTCTCAAATATATAGTATAGAAAATACAAAGCATAATATACCACAAAAATTTAAAAAAATATATTATATATATGGAATTTGTTTTTTTTTAATAGGTTTTTTTAAAAGGTAATAGTCAGAAGTTAAATATTAAGAATTGATATTAATAAAAATATATATAGGAATTCTCTGGAGCTATTGTGAACAGTGTGGGGTCAGTTAATTGTCAGATAGTCCCTTGTTTCCACTTGTACTTGTTCTCAATGTCTATTTGTTCAGTTCTGTTCAGTCGCTCAATTGTGTCCGACTCTTTGCGACCCCATGAATCGCAGCACGCCAGGCCTCCCTGTCCATCACCAACTCCCGGAGTTCAATCAGATTCACGTCCATCGAGTCAGCGATGACATCGAGCCATCTCATCCTCTGTCGTCCCCTTCTCCTCTTTCTCCCAATCCCTCCCAGCATCAGAGTCTTTTCCAATGAGTCAACGCTTCACATGAGGTGGCCAAAGTACTGGAGTTTCAGCTTTAGCATCATTCCCTCCAAAGAAATCCCAGGGCTGATCTCCTTCAGAATGGACTGGTTGGATCTCCTTGCAGTCCAAGGGACTCTCTAGAGTCTTCTCCAACACCACAGTTCAAAAGCATCAATTTTTCGGCACTCAGCTTTCTTCACAGTCCAACTCTCATATCCATACATGACCACAGGAAAAACCATAGCCTGGACTAGACGGACCTTTGTTGGCAAAGTAATGTCTCTGCTTTTGAATATGCTATCTAGGTTGGTCATAACTTTCCTTCCAAGGAGTAAAGCGTCTTTTAATTTCATGGCTGCAGTCACCATCTGCAGTGATTTTGGAGCCCAAAAAACTAAAGTATGACACTGTTTCTACTGTTTCCGCATCCATTTCCCATGAAGTGATGGGACCAGATGCCATGATCTTCGTTTTCTGAATGTTGAGCTTTAGGCCAACTTTTTTACTCTCCACTTTCACTTTCATCAAGAGGGTTTTTAGTTCCTCTTCACTTTCTACCATAAGGGTGGTGTCATCTGCGTATCTGAGGTTATTGATATTTCTCCCAGCAATCTTGATTCCAGCTTGTGCTTCTTCCAGCCCAACATTTCCCATGATGTACTCTGCATATAAGTTAAATAAGCAGGGTGACAATGTACAGCCTTGATGTACTCCTTTTCTTATTTGAAACCAGTCTGTTGTTCCACGTCCAGTTCTAACAGTTGCTTCCTGACCTGCATACACGTTTCTCAAGAGGCAGGTCAGGTGGTCTGGTATTCCCATCTCTTTCAGAATTTTCCACAGTTGATTTGATCCACACAGTCAAAGGCTTTGGAATAGTCAATAAAGCAGAAATAGATGTTTTTCTGGAACTCTCTTGCTTAGATGCCCCTCAGATACACAGTAACCAATATTAAATGCAGGGTTTTAATTTGTTGCATCTGTCACTTCCAGAGTGGTTCCTCCTTCTTTGTTTTTTTTAGCTTCCTCTGTTTGCCAGTCTCTTCAGTGTCTAATTTCTTCCCTGATACAGGGGGTGAAGGTGGCCACTTAGGCTCATTTATTCAGTTATGTTGTGGGGAGGGAGAGACATTGCAAACAAATACTGCTGACATGTGTAGGGTGTACTTGCAGTGGATGGACTACACTGGCTTGCCACAGCCCAAGGTGACATGTACTTTCTGGGTCTACACTGCTCAGTCTCTAGAGTGGTCTGCAGGGACACTGTCTCAAGTGGGCCCTGCATTTCATCCAGTTCTCAGGACTAAGCCACTCAGGTTTTTGGATGCTCTGCAGGGGCATGTACACAGGTGGGCTGTGAATTTTGTGCTGTTCTAAGGTCCAAACAGCTTAGGGTGCTTTTTGAACACAGTGTCCTAGGTTGGACATTCATTTTATTCACCTCCATGGTCCTGGCTGCTTGTTTTCCAAGTTGTGCCATGACATCACAAGCCCAGGTGTTCTGTGTGTCTACCCAGAGGAGCTGATCTAAGGCTGTGATACTCCTGGCAGATGTCAGCAGTCCAGAGTCCCAGGAAGACGTGATTAGCAACTGGGAAATTGCTCAGAGTTTGGTGGCTCTGGAGCCAAGATTGCCGTGGCCCCTTGCCTTCTGTCTTTAGCTGTTGCAGGCCTGTCTCTCTGCCTCTGGGGAGAGCGCACCAGGGGTCACCGTGATGCATTAGAGTCTTTTGCAGCAAAGGTCTTTTCCTTTTTTTTTTTTTTGTCTCTCTAGCTATCCCACTGTTTGGGTTGCTATCTCACATGAGCTCCTTCAGATTGTCCTCAGGGCTTTCAAGCCCTGTTCCTACCCTAAGAACCAATCATGCAACTCACACCTCTCTGCTCAGTCCCCATTTGCTGGTGGTGGATGTGAGCATATGTGCCACTTCTCTGCTAGCAGCTGCAATTAGACATATATTCTGAGGTTTATTTTTGTGTTTTTCCCTCCCAATTATGTTGCCCTCTGTGATTCCAAAGCTCCCCACAAACACACCTGTGAGAGGTTTCCTACTGTGTGGAAACTTCTCCTTCTTCACAACTCCCTCCCCAGGATGGGTCTCCATCCCTAAATCTTTTGTTCTCTGTATTTGTCTTTTATCTTTGGCCCTACCTCCTTTTGAAGAGATTGGGCTGACTTTGTGGGTGATGCTATCCTCAGCCAGCTTTCAGAAGTTGTTTTGTAGAGTTTCTCAGCATTCAAAGGATCTTTTGATGAATTTGTGGGGGAGAAATTGGTCTCCCCTTCCTATTTCTCTGTCATTTTGGTACCTCCCCCCTTGCCAAATATTTTCTTTGAATGTACTACCATAGGTAGGATTTCATGCACAAGAGGGAAGATTGGCTTTAAAAAAACAAATTGGAAAACTGTCTATGAAAATTAAAAACATGGGCATGCAGAAGTGCATAGGTGAGCATGAAAAGGTGGATCCTAAATTGACTCTGGGATCAATTCAGTGTTTGATCATGGAAAGTATACTTAATTTCATTAGACTTCAGTTTCCACTTTAGGGCAAGGAGATGGAAATATCCCTTTTGAGAGTCACACCATATTCTTGAAAATAGGTTTTAATTTCCTAAGAATTAAAGCCTGCTCAAAATTCTGCAACATAGATAACTTTACAGAGAATTAAGAAAGGTATTCCTACCCATGTTAAAAAATATGTTTCAAAACTCTCATGAACTTTTCATTTATTCAAAGTATATTAATGCAAAACAAAACATGACTTGAAGAATGACATTTGCTCAGCAAAAAAAAAAAAAAAAAAGATATTTTATGAAATATAGATTCCTTCCATTGTAGTCTGTAGCCTGCCAGGCTCCTCTATCCATGGGATTTTACAGGCAAAGATACTGAATTTGCTTGCCATTTCTTCCTCTAGGGGATCTTCCTGACCCAGGGATCCGAACCCATGTCTCTTATGTCTCCTGCATTGGCAGACAGGTTCTTTAACACTAGCATCACCTGGAAAGCCCGCCATTGTAGCAATTTTCTGCTAAGTCATCATTTACAACTTTTAAATGAACAAGAGAAAACAACAACAACAACAACAACAACAAACTTAAAAAAAAAAACTGTTAGCATTATAATGCAAACCTCAATAATTTAAAGTGTTCCTAATAGGGAAGGAAACAAACTTAAACTATGTGAAGAAACCACAAATGAATTAAAATTTGCCACACATGTGCTGACTCAGTGGTAAAGAATCTGCTTGCCAATACAGAATACATAGGTTCAGTCCGTAGGTTGGGAAGATTCCCTGGAGAAGGAAATGCAACCCATTCCACTATTCTTGCCTGGAAAATCCCATGGACAGTGGAGCCTAGTTGGCTATAATTTTGGGGCTCACAAAGAGTCAGATGTGATGGAGAACACTCCAGTACTCTTGCCTCAGAAATTCCAGGGACAGAGGAGACTGGGTGGGCTTCAATCCATGGGGTCACAATACAGCATAGAGACTTAACAACAAAAATAAAAATAAACAAACAAAAAAAACAAAAAGCAGAAACAATTACTACTATAATTATAATTTCCAAGAGTATCAGATAAATGAAATAGTTTATTATTTTAATGATTCTGAAAATGGAGGAAAAAATACTCCCTAGAGAAGAGCAGCTTAACATTGATGACTATCCAAAGAATTAGGCACATACACTCTTTTCCATTTGAATTCAGTGAAAGGTACCTAGATGTCACCCAAAATATAAATGATCATTTTAATAATATTAAAATAACAACACACTTTTAATGTTAAAAATAATAAATACTTGTTATTTATTCAAAATATTCAAAATTTATTGAACTAATGTTTCCCTTTCCAAAATATAAAGGAACATTATCTTATTGATGTTGAATGTAATGCAATTTCAATATTTTAACCACTAAGAAAATGGAGCACATGTTAATTTAATATTTCTTATATATACATCAAATTTTCCAATTCAACTCCTAAAAATTAGACATTTTATTTACTTTTCATATGATCAATTTAAGTTAATGAAAATAGTATACAAATGGCTATTATCAGAAACATTTGTTACTCCTCTGTTACTTAACTTCATCCAATAAAATTTATTTTTTGAACCAGAGGATAATTTATGAAATATTTGTGTGATTTTTTTTTTAACTTGTTAATTTGAGGTTGTGTTTACTCCAACATTCCACCTACTGTTAGCTTCCTTATCAGGCCAATAAAAATTACCTTGAATTAATTTTCTCACAATTTCCAAGGAAGATATGTGAATGATTACAAAATGCCATAATAAAATATGTTCGTTCCTTACTTTTATTGATTTTTATTGTCTTAACGACTTTCAAAACCAGTGTCCTAATGTTTTGCCAATAGAAGCTAAGATTTGAGGATTAAAGAAAACTATTTTAGGTAATATTTTTACTTTAATAACTCATAGATTTGTGTAAAATGAAATTTAGGAATCCTAATTTTAAAATTATACTTTTTCCACCCATGAGAACAAACTTTCAAACAAAAAAATATATCTTTTGACTCTTATGTCTAAGCATTTAACTCAAATTGAAGTATAAACTATCATCATGACACTAGCGCAGAAATGACATTACAGATACTGAATATCTCAACTTTCTGTGTTATAGGTCAAGAGGAAATCTAGATAATTTAAACCACAGTGACTAATTTTATTGTAATTCAAATAAAAAAATGAACCATTAAGTAAAATTCTGTAATTTATAAATGTTTTCCTTGAAATTTATGATCTTATAATTATGTATTCAGTTTCTCAATGTTCTTTACAACTATCTAAATATTTTCATATATTGTATTTTTTTGTATACATGCTATGTTTAAAATGTATCATGTTGCATAATGAAAATTAATACTATCATATTTATAGCTTTAAACTGCCAATCATACATTTTAAATATATAATCTGTGTATGTATATTTTTAGTGAGATTGTCCATAGTCATGATGTCTATTTTATGATTTATTTAGTAGTAAAATATAGTGTATCTGTTCAGTTCAGTTCAGTTGCTAAGTCGTGTCTGACTTTTTGTGGCTCCTTGTCCAACACCAACTCTCAGAGCCTACCCAAACTCATATCCATTGAGTCCATGATGCCATCCAATCATCTCATCCTTTGTCGTCCCCTTCTCCTCCTGCCCTCAATCTTTCCCAGCATCAGGGTCTTTTCCAATGAGTCAGCTCTTCGCATCAGGTGGCCAAAATATTGGAGTTTCAGCTTCAATATCAGTCCTTCCAATGAACACCCAGGACTGATCTCTTTTAGGATGGACTGGTTGGATCTCCTTGCAGTCCAAAAGACTCTCAAGAATCTTTTCCAACACCACAGTTCAAAAGCATCAATTCTTCAGCACTCAGCTTTCTTCACAGTCCAACTCTCACATCCATACATGACCACTGGAAAAACCATAGCCTTGAGTAGACAGACTTTTGTTGGAAAAGTAATGTTTCTGCTTTTTAATATGCTGTCTATGTTGGTCATGACTTTCCTTCCAAGGAGTAAGTGTCTTTTAATTTCATGGCTGCAATCACCATCTGCAGTGATTTTGGAGCCTCCAAAAATAAAGTCTCTTACTGTTTCACCATCAGTGTATCTGGTATAATACTAAATGCTTTATGCATATTATATCCTTAAACATTTCACCACATACTTATTATTATACTGCAGATATTTACTTTCTACTTGAGGAAACTGAAACTTCATTAAATCACCCAAAGACAAGTATAGTGGATAAAGGATTCTGCCTGGAAAATATTTAGTAATTTTTTAATGCATTTGTGTATTATAGAACAATAATAGAATATTAAAATTCTTAGAACAATATTATAGAAAAACTATAGAACAATAATCTAAGAATGTTAATATGATAATTTAAATATTTCAGGTATACTTCTGAGGGTGTATTTTTATTTTTTTCCACTAAAAATCTACATTTGGCATGTTATAATGATTTAATAAATGGATGTTTAAAGAATCAAATTTGATTATTATTTTTAAAGCAAAATATTTCTTTTTCTTCCAAATAACTTTTAAAAATGAACATCATGTCACCTAACTGAAAAAATAACTTTTTAAAATAGATACTTCTACTGCTACTGCTAAGTCACTTCAGTCGTGTCCGACTCTGTGTGACCCCATAGACGGCCGCCCACCAGGCTTGCCCGTCCCTGGGATTCTCCAGGCAAGAACACTGGAGTGGGTTGCCATTTCCTTCTCCAATGCATGAAAGTGAAAAGTGAAAGGGAAGTTGCTCAGTCATGTCCAACTCTTCACGACTCCGTGGACTGCAGCCTACCAGGCTCCTCTGTCCATGGGGTTTTCCAGGCAATAGTACTGGAGTGGGATGCCATTGCTTTCTGCAAAATAGATACTGTATAAGTTATAGTCTATCAGTAAAGCCTTCTCTGGTATGGTTCAAAGGACAGGGCTACATGTATATGTCTCATTTTCCTGCTATGATTAGGAGCCAAAATAACTAACTTAAATAAGTATTGTGTGAGAAAGCAGTGAGAGTTAATCAGTGACAATCAAAAGGTGAAAACAGAAGAGAAGGTAGATAAAAAATTAATATTTTCATTATTTATTTTAAAATTATCATATATTATAGAATTCCTGACCAGCACTACTATACTTAAAAACATATTTACTTTTGCAAAATATTTAAAATATTATTTCACATAAAATTATTTAATAGATTGTGTTAAGAAGTTTCTTTAATTGATTTTGTTTCCATCTGGATTTTAATAAAGCATAGTACACATTCCAAGTGTGGTACTTCTGCAAAATTCAAATCCTTCACAGTTCCATGGTTAACACTTTTATTTTTCTTCTTGTACCTCAGACAGCTTAGAGTTACATATCATTCAATATTTGTGTGTGTAATTAGCCTCTCAGGCATGTTCAATTCTTTGTGACCCCATGGACTATAACCCACCTGGATCTTCTGTCCATGGAATTCTCCAGGCAAGAATACGAGAGTGGGTTGCCATCTTCCCAACCCAGGAGACTGAACCCAGATCTCCATTGTTGCAGGCAGATTCTTTACTGTCTGAGCCTCCAGGGTAGCCTCATTGAAGACTTGGCCAGATTAAATACATATTAAATAACTATAAGAATGAAATATGAAATCTTTAGGGCTAAAATATCCCATATTTCCCACAGGAAAAAACTGCTAATGTTGAGGATGAAATTACAAAATTACTAAAACAGCAACAAAAATATGGCACATTTTCAATGATTAAACCCTCTTATTACCTCTGCATTGGGTCTCTGAAATATTTTCAATGAATTGCTCTAGACTAGCATTTCCCAGTGGTTGTTTCTGGACTAATAGTATTTAAAGGTATATATCACAAAAATGTTTTATGCAAAAAAAATTTATAAACTCATTTTTCTATATCTCTATTTTAAAATTTCACAATGCACATTGTCACAATAGTATATTAGTAAATAAAATCATATAATTCTGTCATGGAATCACTGACTTTTCCGAAGAATACTTATTTCAAGTAAAGGCTATTAAAGTCATGGAAAGAATGATCTACTGAACATGTAGGGTTGCACTGTTCTGAGTGGTTTTATTTGTGAAAGTTTGGAATTCTCAATGGCAAAGGTCAATAAACACTGGATTTTCATTTACAGTAAATTATCCTAAATTAAGGGTGTTCTAAGATGTGTTTATATTTAAAGAAATTGGCTTTCTTTCACTTCTATGAGTCTGTCTACCACAAAGTAGTCTGCTAAATTGGCTTTGCTGAACTGTAAAAGCAGCATATTCAATGAATTCAATAAGCTGACCTATAAAGACCCTGGAAATAGAGTCATAAATAATAATGAGTGTGTTATTCTCGATTCAGTCAGCTGTGGGAGTTTTCCAAACCATTAAACAACTTCCCAATTTGCTACAAATTCAGCATGAGTGCTGTACTCTTTTCAAGAAGAGGTTAAAAACAAGAGATGGCAAATATATGGTAAGGATTTAAAGAGTGATGAATATTTAATCACAATGAACACCTGAAATCTGGTCTGAGGGAGTAGTCACTCATAATATTCATGTGTTACAACAGGAAAAGATGAACTTGATTCTGACCATTAGTTTCCACCTCATGCTAATAAATAAGATCTATTTAAAAGATTCATGTCCATTTCCACTATTGGTCAATTTTTTAGGAGAGTGGATTTCTTTTTTTTATATAGGTACCTCGCTCAGTCATGTACAACTCTTTGCAACTGCATGGATTATAGCCCACCAGGCTCCTCTGTCCATGAAATTCTCCAGGCCAGACTACTGGAGTGGGTAGACATTCCCTTCTCCAGGGTATCTTCCCAACCCAGGGATTGAACCCAGGTTTCCCGTATTGCAGGTGAATTCTTTACCATCTGAGCCACCAGGGAAGTCCATACATTTTCTTTAAAAAACCCTCAGTCTCCTTTCCCTCTATACTATCACTGTTTTTAGATTATGCTTTACCATTTTTTTGCAAAGGATTCCATCTTAATTGCTTAACTCCATGATATCTTTCTTCATGTGTACCTGATCTCAGGAGGGTTCAGCCTGCACAGTCTTGAAGTGGAGCTTGGGCTCCCAGCCACAGATTAAGGCTGGATTGCAGCAGTGAGAGCAGCAGATCCTAGACACTAGACCAATGGTCAGTGATAAGGGTCTTAGCTCTATGGCTTTGCAGGAAAGAATTCCCACGAAGAGGGAAAGTAGTTAAACAAGTAAAGTATTTATAGGAAGAAAAAGAGTACAGTACCTGTGGATAGACATATAGGTGGACTCAGAAAGTCATTGAGTTGAACCCTCATGAAAGTTTGAATTACTGGTATTCCTCATTTCTTCCAGCTTTCCTTTGGCCAATCATCTTAATTTGCCTACTTCACAGTCCGAGTTTGGTATATCTCAGGATCCTCTCATATGTGCACATGCATCTCTTAGCTAAAATGGATCCTATGGGAAAGACCTATGGGTAGCCTGACATTAATTAACATCATTCCCCTTTGACTTCCAAGGAGTCTTTTTGCACATATGTGGTCACTGAGGTCTCCTGACTTTGAGAATGAGAAATATGTGGTCTGGGCATGATCCAGCCTCCTCTCTTAATTATCCTGCTATTCTCATTGTGGAGTTTTGTCTCACAGGGAATGAATCTCAAATCACTTTACCAGGAGGGGGACATCTACCTCCTACTTTATATTTATTCTTCAAAATGCTTTCAAAGTGAAAGTTTTGTTTTTTTCATATAAATTTATTTTCATTGGAGGTTAATTATTTTACAATATTGTATTGGTTTTGCCATACATCAACATGAATCTGCCACAGGTATATACGTGTTCCCCATCCTGAACCATCCTCCTCCTCCCTCCCCGTACACACAAATTTAATTACAATGTTCATTGGCTTTGGAAAACACACGTCAGATACATATATAGCATATATTATCCATAGCATTACATTCTTTGTTGCAATCTTCTTTCTATAGTTATTAGTCTACTCATTCAGAGCAGTAGAATATTTTTTAAAAAATTTTCTGGTTTACCACATGACAAGCCTTCTTACCTCTACGTCCATAATCTGAACCTTATACTCAGACTTGCATGTGCTTGACTAGCTTACCTGCTTCACCATTAAAAACTCAATTTGGGGTTGACTATCCTATGAGGCACTTCCCTGATGACTTCTACTCATTTTCAGAAATGGGTGCTCCTTAAGATGCTCTTATAGTACCCTTTTTTAACTCCATTCCTAGCACTGGTAACATTTTATTTAGGCTACTTAGAGGTATGTGTTTATGTGGCCTAATCCATGTAAGTTCCTTAAGATTTTATCTTCAGTATCTGACACACATTTGATACCTAAACACTGTCTCTTGCAATGCAAAATATTTTTTAATAGTTGCTTATTAATGTCTTTTATAGTCAAATTTTAAACAGATTACTCTGAACTTTACTAACTAGTCTTTATCTTTGGGGTGTGACTTTTTTCTTGAACCAGTAAATGTATCTGAAAAAATTAAAATCAAATTTTTATGAAAAGCTAGGATTAAATATTCAAAAACATACAAAATACAAGTGAAACATTAATATATCTTAATTCACCATGATGAATGCTAATCAATTAAAACTTGTTCAGTTTGAAATTGTTTTATTTTAGCATATTTTGCAGGAATTACAGTTTTGTTGATGTTGTTTTTTAATGTGTATATAGTGATGGTGATTTAGTTGCTAAGTCATGTCTGACTATTGTGTTCTCATGGACTGTGACCCATCAGGATCTTCTCTATGGAATTTCCTAGGCAGGAATAATGGAGACAGTTGCCATTTCCTTCTCCTGGAAATCATGCCAACCTAGGAATCAAACCTGTGTCTCCTGCACTGCAGGTAGATTCTTTACCTCTGAGCAACAAGGAGAGTCCTCGTGTATATATATGCATATGTATGTATTGATGTGCATATGTGCTAAGTCGCTTCAGTCATGTCCATCTCTTTGAGGCCTTATGGACTGTATCTCATCAGGCTCCTCTGTCCATGGGGATTGTCCAAGAGAGAATAATGGAGTGGGTTGCCTTGCCCTCCTCCAGAGGATCTTCCTGACCCAGGGATCAAACCCGGGTCTCTTATGTCCATTCACAGATGGGTTCTTTACGACTAGCACTACATAGGAAGCCTGTATGTTGATGGACAAATAGATATATGGGCTACCCTGGTGGCTCAAATGGTAAAGAATTTATTTGAAATACTGGAGAAGTAGATTCAACTCCTGGGTTAAGAATATTCCCTGGAGAAGGGAATGGCTACCCATTCCAGTATCTTCCTTGGAGAAATCCACAAACAGAAATACCTGGTGGGCTGCAGTGCATATGGTTGCAAAGAGTCAGACAACTGAGTGACTAGCACTTTCATTTTCACTTTTTTCATGCATATGTATGGGTTTCCAGGTGACTCAACAGTAGAGTCTGCTGCATTGCAGGAGATGCAGGTTTGATCCCTGGGTCCAGGATCCATATTTATATATGAAAAGAACATACATAATTAATGTTTTTATTAATCTAGCATTTTCATTTAGAGTATTCTGTCAAATAATTAATAGCACAGAATATCAAGCTCTATGATTCCTTTTCAAAGAATAGAAAGGAATCCATTTTCTCCTTGCTGTGTCCTTCACAGTTTTTAATATACTCAAGGCCATGTTCTTTGCATATGTAAAGTCCACAGACTAAGAGGAAAATGTCAGAAAAAAAAATACTACTTTTTGAGAAAAAGAATGCTTATTTAAAAAAAAAAATAATAATAACATTAACTCCAGATAATGTTTGAGTGTTTCATGACTGTCCTTTGACTGAAATAAATATTAATACACATAACTGTATTGTTCATTAAGCTGTTTTGAGTATTAAGATGAGGTGAATGCATAATATTCAAATAAAGATGTCCTGAGAGGAATCAGTAGGAAAAGGCAATTCCAGTGTTGCAAAATCAAATGAATGTGGGTGTTTGCATCATTCAATAGAAATGGAATGTGAGTATTTATTTGCATTGTCAAAATGACAGCTGAAACAAAATCAGATAATTCATTCACTTAGTACTTCTGTGATAATAAAGATTATCTTATTTAGGGATAATAAAACGTGATAAACATTCTAACTTTAAATATAAAGCAGTCTTGTAAATTGAAGCCCCATTTTTTTTTTTTTTTAAGCCGAGTCCTTCTTTTGGCCAGTTCTTAGGCTTTCCATGAAATTTGTTTACAGAATTCATTCAACTTCAAATTTTCCCCATAGAGAATGAGAGGTAAATGAAATATCTTATCAATACTTTGCATTTTGCTTACATCTGTCTCAGTTCAGTTCAGTTCAGTTCAGTCGCTCAGTCATGTCTGACTCTGTGACTCCATGAATCCCAGCACTCCGGGCCTCCCTGTCCATCACCATCTCCCGGAATTCACTCAAACTCACGTCCATCGAGTCGGTGATGCCATCCAGCCATCTCATCCTCTGTCGTCCCCTTTTCCTCCTGCTACCAATCCCTCCCAGCATCAGAGTCTTTTGCACTGAGTTAACTCTTTGCATGAGGTGGCCAAAGTACTGGAGTTTCAGCTTTAGCATCATTTCTTCCAAAGAACACCCAGGACTGATCTCCCCAGTATGGACTGGTTGGATCTCCTTGCAGTCCAAGGGACTCTCAAGAGTCTTTTCCAACACCACAGTTCAAAAGCATAAATTCTTCGGCACTCAGTTTACTTCACAATCCAACTCTCGCATCCATACATGACCACTGGAAAAACCATAGCCTTGACTAGACGGACCTATGTTGGCAAAGTAATGTCTTTGCTTTTGAATATGCTATCTAGGTTGGTCATAACTTTCCTTCCAAGGAGCAAGCGTCTTTTAATTTCATGGCTGCAGTCACCATCTGCAGCGATTTTGAAGCCCCCCAAAATAAACTCTGACACTGTTTCCACTGTTTCCCCATCTATTTCCCATATCTTTCTTTTAATATTCATTTCAGTTCAGTTGTTCAGTGGTGTCTGACTCTTTGCAACCCCATGGACTGCAACATGCCAGGCCTCCCTGTCAATCACCAACTCCCAGAGCTTGCTCAAACTCATGTCCATTGAGTCAAAGATGCCAACCAATCATCTCATACTCTGTTGGCCCCTTCTCCCCTCGCCTTCAATCTTCCCAGCATCAGAGTCTTTTCAAATGAGTTAGTTCTTCATATCAGGTGCCCAAAGTATTGGGTTTCAGCTTAAACATCAGTCCTTCCAATGAATATTCAGGACTGAATTACCTTTAGGATGCAGTGGTTGGTTCTTTCTGTCCAAGGGAAACTCAAGAGTCTTCTCCAACACCACAGTTCAAAAGCATCAATTCTTCGGCGTTCAGCTTTCTTTATAGTCCAACTCTAACATCCATATATGAATACTGTAAAAACCATAGGCTTGACTAGACAGACCTTTGTTGATAATGTCTCTGCTTTTTAATATGCTGTCTAGGTTGGTCATAACTTTCCTTCTGAAGAGTAAGCATCTTTTAATTTCATGGCTGCAATCACCATCAGCAGTGATTTTGGAGCCCCCCAAAATAAAGTCTATCACTGTTCACTGTTTCTCCATATATTTGCCGTGAAGTGATGGGACCAGATGCCATGATATTACTTTTCTGAATGTTGAGTTATAAGTCAACATTTTCATTCTCCTCTTTCAATTTGATTAAGAGGCTGTTTACTCTTTCTTGGCTTTCTGCCATAATGGTGGTGTCATCTGTATATATGTGGTTATTGATATTTCTCCCAGCAATCTTGATTCCAGGTGTGCTTCATCCAGTCCAAAATTTCTTGTGATGTATTCTGCATATATGTTAAATAAGCAGTGTGACAATATACAGCCTTGACATGCTCCTTTCCTGATTTGGAACCAGTCTGTTGTTACATGTCCAGTTCTAACTGTTGCTTCCTGACTTGCATACAGATTTCTCAGGAGGCAGGTCAGGTGGACTGATATTCCCATCTCTTTCAGCATTTTCCACAGTTTGTGGTGATCCACATAATCAAAGACTTTGGCATAGTCAATAAAACAGAAGTGGATATTTTTCTGGAACTCTTACTTTTTCAATAATACAGCAGATGTTGGCAATTTGATTTCTGGCTCCACTGCCTTTTCTAAATCCAACTTGAACATCTGGAAGTTCACAGTTCACATACTCTTGAAGCCTGGTTTGGAGAATTTTGAGCATTACTTTGCTAGCGTGTGAGATGAGTGCAATTGTGTGGTAATTTGAGCATTTTTTGTCATTGCCTTTCTTTGGGATTGGAATGAAAACTGACATTTTCCAGTCTTGTGGCCACTGCTGAGTTTTTCAAATTTGATGGCATTTTGAGTGCAGCACTTTCATAGCATCATCTTTTAGGATTTGAAATAGCTCAACTGGAATTCCATCACCTCTACTAGCTTTGTTCATAGTGATACTTCCTAAGACCCACTTGACTTCATATTCCAGTCTCTCTGGCTCTACTTGAGTGATCACACCATTATGATTATCTGGGTCATGAAAATCTTTTTCATATAATTCTTCTGTGTATTCTTGTCACCTCTTCCTAATATCTTCTGCCTCTGTTAGATCCATACCATTTCTGTCCTTTATTGTGCCCATCTTTCATGAAAAATTCCCTTGGTATCTCTAATTTTCT
The DNA here is from genome assembly GCF_019923935.1 of Bubalus bubalis. Taxonomy (NCBI): domain Eukaryota; kingdom Metazoa; phylum Chordata; class Mammalia; order Artiodactyla; family Bovidae; genus Bubalus; species Bubalus bubalis. The sequence continues at coordinate 45,621,310 of NC_059169.1, forward strand.
TGGAGATCTCTAGTCTTTCCCATTCTATTGTTTTCCTCTATTTCTTTGTACTGATCACTGAGGAAGGCTTTCTTATCTCCCTTTGTTCTTTGTAACTCAATATTCAAACGGATATATCTTTCCTTTTCTCCTTTGCCTTTCACTTCTCTTCTTTTCATAGCTATTTTATAAGGCCTCCTCAGGTAAACATTTTGCCTTTTTGCATTTCTTTTTCTTGGAGATGGTCTTGATCACTACCTCCTGTAAAGTGTCAGAAAACCTCCATCCATAGTTCTTTCAGGTTACTCTGTCTATCATATCTAATCCCTTGAATCTATTTGTCACTTCCACTGTATAATCATAAGGGATTTCATTTAGGTCATACCTGAATGGTCTAGTGGTTTTTCCTATTTTTTTCAATTTAACTCTGAATTTGGCAATAAGCAGTTCATGATCTTATATTTTAATCCTCTTCTTGCTTTTTTGCCCCAGCACCCAGCTTCCTTCATATTTGTAATTTTCTACCCTTCTCTTTGTTTCCTAGGCCTTAAACTTGGCTTAGGATATTTCCAAAAGTTTTATTTTCAAATGCAATCATGAAGTATCCCATTCTTTCAGATTTTCTGAGTGCCTATTAGAACACATCAGAGAAAAATAAAACACAAAGAAAAATAATAATTGCAACACAATTGCATAAGACCAATTAATAAGAACTTTCATATACCTGATAGCAAGTCATTAAGAAATTTCATAATAATAAAATAAAACATTTATCAATTAAATTGCAAAGCTGGAAATAATCTTTAAAGTAGCTGACAATACACATAAAATTAGTGAAATACAGCACTTGTTCACTTTGATTTTTGTTATCCAAATTTATCATTTAGCTTGGCCTGCCATATCAAAATCCTACAGACTATGTGACTTAAATAGCAGTAATTCATTTTCTCAGAATTCCAAAGGTTATAAGTCCAAGATCAAGGTACCAGAAAATGTAATTCTGGTGAGATCACTTCCTGGCTTCCAGACAGTCAATCATCTTCCTTTTGTGTTCACCCATGGCCTTTTCTCTCAAAGGGATGAGAGTGGGAGGAGGTTGCATACACTCTGATGTATCTTCCTCTTCTTTTACAGACATAAGGACACCAGATCTCTCTGGTTAGGGCTCCATCTTTATGATGTCATTTAACCTTTATGATGTTAAATGATGTAACATCTTTATGATGTTATCAAACCCAGGTCACCCATGTTGGAGGCAGATTCTTTACCAGGTGAGCCACAAGTAAAGCTTCATTCAACCTTAATTATCTTTGTAAATTCCCTATCTTCAACTGAAGTCATTTTTATGTTTAGACTTCAACATATAAATATGGGGAGGGTGCAATTTATTCCATAACAACACATAAAAAATGCACTTTTTATTGAGTTTATGTTTATCCTTACCTTAGTGAGTTGTGATAATCTGATGGTCATAAGGAATACTTAATGGCTATAAAATTAACTTTGACACATGAAAATGTCACTGTTAAAAAATACTTTGTGGAAATATACTTTTGAATAAAAGAATCTTAAAGAATTTTTTTTATATATCCTCAGTTCAGTTCAGTCGCTCAGTTGTGTCTGACTCTTTGTGACCCCATGAACCACAGGAGGCCAGGCCTCCCTGTCCATCACCAACTCCCGGAGTTCACCCAGACCCATGTCCATTGAGTCAGTAATGCCATCCAACCATCTCATCCTCTGTCGTCCCTATCTCCTCCTGCCCTCAATTTTTCCCAGCATCAGGGTCTTTTCTAATGAGTCAACTCTTCGCATAAGGTTGCCAAAGTATTGGCGTTTCAGCTTCAACATCAGTTCTACAAATGAATACCCAGGACTGATCTCCTTTAGGATGGACTGGTTGGATCTCCTTGCAGTCCAAGGGACTCTCAAGAGTCTTCTCCAACACCACAGTTTAAAAGCATCAATTCTTTGGCAATCAGCTTTCTTTATATTCCAACTCTCACACTGGTACATGACCACTGGATAAACCATAACCTTGACAAGATGGACCTTTGTTGGCAAAGTAATGTCTCTGATTTTTAATATGCTGTCTAGGTTGGTCATAACTTTCCTTCCAAGGAGTAAATGTATTTTAATTTCATGGCTGCAATCACCATCAGCAGTGATTTTGGAGCCACAAAAATAAGGTCAGCCACTGTTTCCACTGTTTCCACTCTTTCCCCATCTATTGCCATGAAGTGATGGGACCATATGCCATCATCTTAGTTTTCTGAATGTTGAGCTTTAAGCCAACATTTTCACTCTCCTTTTTCACTTTCATCAAGGGGCTCTTTAGTAGTTCTTCACTTTCTGCCATAAGGGTGGTGTCATCTGAGGTTATTGATATTTCTCCTGGCAGTCTTAATTCCAGCTTGTGTTTCTTCCAGCCCAGCGTTTCTCCTGATGTACTCTGCATATAAGTTAAATAAGCAGGGTGACAATATATAGCCTTGACATACTCCTTTTCCTTGGAGTACCAGTCTGTTTGTTCCATGTCCAGTTCTTTTCTTGCTTCCTGACCTGCATACAGGTTTCTCAAGAGGCAGGTCAGGTGGTCTGGTATTCCCATCTCTTTCAGAATTTTCCACAGTTTATTGTGATCCACACAGTCAAAGGCTTTGGCATAGTCAGTAAAGCAGAAATAGATGCTTTTCTGACTCTTGCTTTTCAATGATCCAGCAGATGTTGGCAATTTGATCTCTGGCTCCACTGCCTATTCTAAAACCAGCTTGAATATCAGGAAGTTCACGGTTCACAGATTGCTGAAGCCTGGCTTGTAGAATTTTGAGCATTACTTTACTAGCATGTGAGATGAGTGCAATTGTGCAGTAGTTTGAGCATTATTTGGCATTGCCTTTCTTTGGGATTGAAATGAAAACTAAGAGCACCTGGGCACAATTGCAAAAATGAAAGAATGATCTTGGTTCTTATCCAAGGCAAATCATTCAACATCACAGCAATCCAAATCTGTGCCCCCAACAACTTATGCCAAAGAAGCTGAAATCGACTCGTTCTATGAAGACCTACCATAGCTTCTAAAACTAACATTAAAAAAAAAATGTCCTTTACATGATAGAGGAGTGGAATGCACAAGTAGGACATCAAGAGATAGCCAGAATAACAGGAGTTTGCCCTTGCAGTACAAGATGCAGTAGGGCAAAAGCTAACAGAGTTTTATCAAGAGAACACACTGGTCATAACAAGCTTCCTGTTACAACAACTCAAGAGATGACTGCACATAGGCATTACCAGAATGTCAGTAGGGAAATCAGATTGATCATACTCTTTGCAACCAAAGATGGAGAAACTTTATACAGTCAGAAAAAACAAGAACTTGAACTGTCTGTTACTGAGATCATGAGCTCATTATTGCAAAATTTTTAGGCTTAAATAGAAAAAAATAAGGGAAAACACTAGGCAATTCAGTTTATACAATGGAGGTGATTAATATATTCAAAGGATTAGATCTGGTAAACAGAGAGCTTGAAGAACTATAGATGGAAGTTTGTTATGTTGTTCAGGATACAGTAATCAAAATCATCTTGAAGGAAAAGAAATGCAAGAGAGCAAAGTTTTGTCTGAGAGGGCCTTACAAATAGCTGAGGTAAGAAGAGAAGCAAAAGACGAGAGGGAAAGGGAAAGATATACCTAACCGAATGTTGAGTTCCATAGAATAGCACGGAGAGATAAAAAACCCTTCCTCAGTGATCAATGCAAAGGAATAGAGGAAAACAATAAAATAGGAAAAACAGATTTTTATCAGGGAAACTGGAAATATTTCATGCAAAAATTGACATAGGAAGGACAGAAACTATAAGGACCTAACAGAAGCAGAAGAGATTAAGAAGTGGCAAGAGTACACACAAGAACTTTACAAAAAGGGTTTTAATGACTGGGATAATCATGATGGTGTGGTCACTCACCTAGAACCAGACATCCTGGAGTCTGAAGTCAAATGGACCTTAGGAAGCATTACTACATAGAAAGCTAGTGGAGGTAACAGATATTTACAGTCCTTAAAGTTGCTGTTATTTACAGCAATTTACAGTTACTGCTAAAGTACTGCACTCAACATGTTAGCACGTTTGGAAAATGCAGTAGTGGAAAACTCCACAGTACTGGAAAAGATCAGCTTTCATTCCAATTCCAAACAAGGGCAATGTATCCAAACTATGATACAATTATGCTCATTTCACATGCTAGTAAGGTTTTGCTCAAAATACTTCAGGCTCATCTTCAGCAGTATGCAAACTGAGAGATTCCAGAAGTACAGGCTGGGTTTAGAAAAGGCAGAGTAACCAGAGATCAAATTGTTAAGATTCAATGGATCATGGAAAAAGCAAGAGAATATCAGGAAAACAAAGACATCTACTTCACTGACTACTCTCAAGCCTTTGACTGTGTACATCAAACAATCTATGGAAAATTATTACAGAGGAAAGCACCTGTCTCCTGAGAAACCTGTTTGCAGGATAAGAAGCAACAGTTAGAATTGGACATGGAACAAATGACTAGTTCAACATTGAGAAAGGAGTGAATCAAGGCTGTATATTGTCATCTGGCTTATTTAACTTAAATGCACAGTATATCATGTGAAATGCCAGGCTGAATGCATCTCAAGCTGAAATCAAGATTGCCAGGAGAAATATCAACAGCTGCCGTCTATGGGATCACACAGAGTTGGACATGACTGAAGCAACTTAGCAGTAGCAGAAGCAGCAGCAGATATATAGATGATACCAATCAATTACAGAAAGTGAAAGTGAAGAGGACCTAAAGAGCCCCTTCATCAAGGTGAAAGAGGAGAGTGAAAAAGCTGGCTTAAAACTCAACATTTAAAAAACAAAGATCATGGCATCCTGTTCCATTCAGTCCAGTTCAGTTCAGTCACTCAGTTGTGTCCAACTCTTTGTGACTCCATGAATCTCAGCACGCCAGGCCTCCCCGTCCATCACCAACTCCCAGAGCTTACCTAAACTCATGTCCATCGAGTGGACCATCATGTCCATCGGTGATGCCATCCAGCAATCTCATTCTCTGTTGTCCTCTTCTCCTCCTGCCCTCAATCCTTCCCAGCACTAGGGTCTTTTCCAATGAGTCCACTCTTCACATGAGTTGGCCAAAACATTGGAGTTTCAGCTTCAGCATCAGTCCTTCCAATGAACACCCAGGACTGATCTTTAGAATGGACTGGTTGGATCGCCTGCAGTCCAAGGGACTCTCAAGAGTCTTCTCCAACACCACAATTCAAAAGCATCAATTCTTCAGCGCTCAGCTTTCTTCACAGTCCAACTTTCACATCCATACATGACCACAGGAAAAACCATAGCCTTGACTAGACGGACCTTTGTTGGCAAAGTAGTGTCTCTGTTTTTTAATATGCTATCTAGGTTGGCCATAACTTTTCTTCCAAGGAGCAAGCGTCTTTTAATTTCATGGCTGCGATCACCATGTGCAGTGATTTTGGAGCCCCCAAAAATAAAGTCTGACACTATTTCCACTGTTTGCCCATCTATTTCCCATGAAATGATGGGACCAGATGCCATGATCTTCGTTTTCTGAATGTTGAGCTTTAAGCCAACTCTTTCACTCTCCTCTTTCACTTTCATCAAGAGGCTTTTGAGTTCTTCTTCACTTTCTGCCATAAGGGTGGTGTCATCTGCATATCTGAAGTGATTGATATTTCTCTCGGCAATCTTGATTCCAGCTTGTGTTTCTTCCAGTCCAGCATTTCTCATGATGTACTCTGCATAGAAGTTAAATAAACAGGGTGACAATATACAGCCTTGACTTACTCCTTTTCCTATTTGGAACCAGTCTGTTGTTCCATGTCCAGTTCTAACTGTTGCTTCCTGACCTGCATACAACTTTCTCAAGAGGCAGATCAGGTGGTCTGGTATTCCCATCTCTTTCAGAATTGTCCACAGTTTATTGTGATCCACACAGTCAAAGGCCTTGGCATAGTCGATAAAACAGAAATAGATGTTTTTCTGGAACTCTCTTGCTTTTTCAGTGATCCAGTGGATGTTGGCAATTTGGTCTCTGGTTCCTCTGCCTTTTCTAAAACCAGATTGAACATCTGGAAGTTCATGGTTCACATATTGCTGAAGCCTGGCTTGGAGAATTTTGAGCATTACTTTACTAGTGTGTGAGATGAGTGCAATTGTGCAGTAGTTTGTGCATTCTTTGGCATTGTCTTTCTTTGGGATTGGAATGAAAACTGACCTTTTCCAGTTCTGTGGCCACTGCTGAATTTTCCAAACTTACTGGCATATACTTCATGTCAAATAGATGGAGAAAAAGTGGAAGCAGTGGCGGATTTCAGTTTCCTGGTCTCCAAAATCACTGCAGACATGGACTGCAGCCTTGAAATTAAAAGACTCATGCTTCTTGCATACAGGGTTATCGTTACCCTCTTTCTAACAATTAGCCTCTAATTAAAATAAATAAATTTAAATTAAAAAGACTCATGCTTCTTGGAAAGAAATTTGACAAACTTTGACAGTACATTAAAAGCAGAGACATCAGTTTGCCAACAAGTATACTTATGGTCAACGTTATGGTTGTTCCAGTTCCTTTTGTCTTTCATTTGCATACCTAACTCTTTGTGATCCCATGAACTGCAGCACGCCAGGCTTCCCTGTCCTTCACTCTCTTCTGGAGTTTCCTCAAACTTGTGTCCATTGGGTCAGTGATGCCATCCAACCATCTGATCCCCTGCTCTCCCTTTCTCCTCCTGACCTCAGTCTTTCCCAGCATTGATGTATTTTCCAATGATTCAGCCCTTTGCATCAGGTGGCCAAAGTATTGGAGCTTCAACTTCAGCATCAGTCCTACCAATGAATATTCAGGGTTGATTTTCTTTAGGATTGACTGGCTTGATGTCCGTATTGTTCAAAGGACTCTCAAGGAGTCTTCTCCAGAACCACAATTCAAAAGCATCTATTTTTCAGTATTCTGCCTTCTTTATGTCCAACTCTCACATCTGTATATGACTACTGGAAAAACAATAGCTTTGACTATATGGACCTTTGCCAGTAAAGTGATGTCTCTGCTTTTTAATACACTGTCTAGATTTGTCATAGTTTTTCTTCTAAGAAGCAAGAATCTTTTAATTTCATGGCTGCAGTCATGGTCTTCAGTGAATTTGGAGCTCAAGAAAAGAAAATCTCTTACTGTTTTCTACTTTTTCCCCATCTATTTTTATCAATGATGAGACCAGATGCCATGATCTTAAATTTTTTAATGTTGACTTTTAAGTAGCTTTTTTGCTCTTCTATATCACCTTCATCAAGAGGCACTTTAGGAACTCTTTGCTTTCTGCCATTAGACTGGTATCATCTGCATATTTGAGGTTATTGATATTTCTCTTGATGTTTGCAATATTTATGTCTGAATGTGAGAGTTGGACCATAAGGAAGGGTGAACACTGAAGAATTCATACTTCCAAATTGTGGTGCTGAAAAAGACTCTTGAGAGTCCCTTGGACAGCAAGGAGATCCAACCAGTCCATCCTAAAGGAAATCAGTCCTGAATATTCACTGGAAGGACTGGTGCTGAAGCTGAAACTCCAATACGTTGGCCACCTGATGCAAAGAACTGGCTCATCTGAAAAGACCCAGATGCTGGGAAAGACTGAAGGTGGGAGGAGAAGGGAATGACAGAGTATGAGATGGTTGGATGACATCACAGACTCAATGGACATGAATTTGAGCAAACTCCATGAGATAGCATAGAATGGAAGAGCTTGGTGTGGTACAGTCCATGAGGTCCCAGAAAGTCAGAGACTGAACAACAACAACAAAGGGGCAAGATAACTAGAGTTCTTTGGACAAGGTACCAGGGGTGCAGAAGATGAGGTCAGCAGTGACCAGAAAGTGACAATATAGGTCTTGTACTGAATCATCCATACTTTAAATTTTAATTTAATTAATAAGAAAGACACTGTAGGATTTTAAGTGAAGAACACACATGCATTATATTTTTTTCTTGATTTGTATTATGGAAGCTTTCCAATGGATTCAAAAGTAGAGAGTAATTAGATCTTTAAAGGATTGCTTTAGTTAATGTTTGAAAAATAAATATATAGTAGAGAAATAGTCAATATTCTAGCATGAGTTAAAATTCATTGATGATGATTCTTATGATAAGATATTAATAAAGGCACTACTTACAAAGATGTGGCCAGTTTTGAAGAAATGACCAAGGAATATTGAGGATTCAGAGGCCTTGAATTATAGGGATGATGGAGGAAACCTTATTACAAAGTCCAGAGTGACTGGGGCTATGGCAGAGAGGCTCCCCTACTTTAACTTTCCTCATAAAGAGATAGCCACACCACACAGGAAGTAGAGAAGACATGCTCTCATCTTTGCTTCCACCTTTCTGCTTGTAAATCCCATTGGTTGGACCCAAATAAGAACAAGTCCAAAAGGAGCAAGCAGATATATTTTCAGAAGGTTCAGTATTTTAAGGAACTGAAAAGGGCATAATAATGCAAAATGAATAATGGGAAAGCAAATGAGAAATAATCAACACTAAGATGGAAACCTGGAAGCAGATTTACTAGTTAGGAGATATTAAAATACTCCAGGTGATGATGGTGAGAGACTGTTCCAGGATGGTAGTAGTGAATATATTCAGGATCTATTTTTAAGCTCAAATTAAAAGTATTGTCCTGTGTATTTGAAAGGTAGAATGAGAGAATGCAATAGTATGTTCGGGTTATATGTTTATATAACTTCAGATATAAGGATTAAGGTGAGTGGATGGATGAATGGGTAGATGAGTACAATAGAAATAAAGATGAGAGAAAAGAGATGGGGGAGAGGTGGAGGAGGTGTGTTTTATAAAGAATAACATCTCAGTACACAAGATGTTATACATGATTTTCTTTCATTCTTCTGGTCTATGAGTTTTCTTAGTGAAACATCTTTCATTCTTTTTCATGCTTGGCAATGAGGTATCTATCCTTATGGATTCAGTTAAGGGAGACCTACCGTTGTAAATATTTCTTTACCACATAGCTACTGACTCATTGAATCTTCCTGTTTCCTAGAGTAACAGATATAGAAACAAAATACTCTAGGAAACAGGAAGATTCAATGAGTCAGTAGCCAGGTGGTAAAGAAATATTTACAATGGCAGGTCTCCCTTAACTGAATCCATAAGGATAGATACCTCATTGCCAAGCATGAAAAAGAATGAAAGATGTTTCACTAAGAAAACTCAGACATGTCCGACTCTGTGTGACCCCATAGATGGTAGCCCACCAGGCTACCCCGTCCCTGAGATTCTCCAGGAAATAACACTGGAGTGGGTTGCCATTTCCTTCTCCAATGCATGAAAGTGAAAAGTGAAAGTGAAGTAACTCAGTCGTGTCTGACTCTTCGTGACCCCATGGACTGCAGCCTACCAGGCTCCTCTGTCCATGGGATTTTCCAGGCAAGAGTACTGGAGTGAGGTGCCATTGCCTTCTCTGTTCTTACTGCTGCAGCTGCTAAGTTGCTTCAGTCGTGTCCGACTCTGTGTGACCCCATAGACAGCAGCCCACCAGGCTCCCCAGTTCCTGGGATTCTCCAGGCAAAAACACTGGAGTGGGTTGCCATTTCCTTCTCCAATGCATGAAAGTGAAAAGTGAAAGTGAAGACTCTCAGTCGTGTTCGACTCTTAGCAACCCCATAGACTGCAGCCTACCAGGCTCCTCTGTCCATGGGATTTTCCAGGCAAGAGTACTGGAGTGGGTTGCCATTTCCTTCTCCTCTTACTGCTACAAGGACTTATTTATTTCATAACTGGAAGCTTGTACCTTTTGATCACCTTCATCCATGTCTCCACCTTCCCCTGTGCCTTGGAAACCACCATAAGTAATTTGGACCTATGCATTCATTTCTTGTTTGTTTGTGTGTTATTTAGACTTACATATATTTGGGATCATATAGTACATCTCTTTTTTCTCCATCTGACTTATTTCTCTAAACCTAATGCTCTCAAGTTCTGTCCATTTGTCATAAATAGCAGAGTTTTCTTCTTTTTTTAAGGCTGTATGTATGTAAACATATACATTTGTTGTTGTTCAGTCACTCAGTCATATATGATTCTTTACAGCCCCATGGACTGCAGGACACAAGGCCTCCCTCACCATCTCCTGGAGTTTGTCCAAGTTTGTGTCTATTGCATTGGTGATGCCATACAGCCATCTCATCCTCTGATGCCCTCTTCACCTTCTGCCTTCAATCCTTCCCAGCATCAGGGTCTTTTCTAATGAGTCAACTATTCCCATCAGGTGACCAAAATATTGAAGTTTCAGACTCAGCATCAGTCCTTCCAATGAGTATTCAGGGTTGATTTCCTTTAAGACTGACTAGTTTGATCTCTTTGTCCAAGGGACTCTAAAGAGTCTTCTCTGGCACCACAGTTCAAAGGTATCAATTCTTTGGTGTTCAGCCTTCTTTATGGTCCAACTCCCACATCCATATGTGACCACTGAAAAGACCATAGCCTTCACTATACGGACCTTTAGTCAGCAAAGTGATCTATTTGCTTTTCAACACACTGTCTAGGGTTCCTGCCCGAAGCAACTATCTTCTGATTTCATGGTGGCAGTTACCATCTGCAGTGATTTTAGAGCCCAATAAGAGAAAATCTGTCACTACTTCCACTTTTTTCCCTTCTATTTGATGTGAAATGATGGAGCCAGATGTCATGATTTAAGGGTTTTTTTTGTTTTTTTGTTTGTTTGTTTGTTTTTTAATATTAGTTTTAAACCAGCTTTTTTGCTCTCCTCCTTCACCTTCATCAAGAGATTCTTTAGTTCCTCTTCACTCTCTGCTGTAAGATTGGTTTTATCCACATATCTGAGGTTGTCGATATTTCTCCCACCAATTTTGATTCCAGATTTTAACTCATCCCGCCTGGTATTTCTCATGATGTGCTCAGTGTATAAGTTAAATAAACAGGGTGACAACAAATAGCCTTGTACTCCTTTCTCAATCATGCACCAATCAGTTCTCCCATACAGAGTTGTAACTGTTGCTTCTTGACCCACATACAAGTTTCTCAGGAGACAGGTTAGGTGGTCTGGTATTCCCATCTCTTTAAGAGTTTCCACAGTTTGTTATGATCCACACAGACAAAGGCTTTAGCGTATCAATGAAACAGTGGTAGATGCTTTTACAGAATTCCCTTGCTTTCTCTATGATCCAGTGAATATTGGCAATTTGATTTCTGGTTCCTTTGCCTTTTCTAAATCCAGCTTGGGCATCTGGGATTTCTTGGTTCATGTCATGTTGCAGCCTAGCATGCAAGATTTTGAGAATGAGCTTACTAGCATGGGAGATGAGTGCAATTGTCCACTGGTTTGAGCATTCTTTAGTACTCCCCTTCTTGGTCACTGGGATTAGGATTGACCTTTTCCAGTCCTGTGTCCACTGCTGGGTTTTCCCGATTTGCTGACATATTGAGTGCAGCACTTTGGAAGTAGCATCTCTTAGGATTTTAAATAACTCTACTGGAATTCCATCACATCCACTAGCTCTATTGACAGCAGTGCTTCCTGCTGTCACACTTGACTTCACACTCCAGAATGTCTGGGTCTGGATGGCTGACCACACCATTGTGGTTATCAGGTTCATTTGGATCTTTTTGTATAGTTCTTCTATGTATTCTTTCCATCTCTTCTTGATCTCTTCTGCTTCTACTAGGTCTACCATTTCTGTCCTTTATTGTGCCCATCTTTGGGTGAAATGTTCCCTTGATATTTTCAATTTTCCTGAAGAGATCTCTAGTCTTTCCCTTTATGTTATTTTCCTCTATTTCTTTGCACTGTTCATTGAAGAAGGCCTTCTTGTCTCTTCTTGCTATTGTTCGGCAATGTTTGGTGTGGCTATGGGTTCATAGTCTCTGAAGCAAAGAATTCACTCCAGGACCAAAGGAACACAGTTGCTCATGTCTTTGCAGCAGAGTAACAGTTTTATTTAGAGTTAAGAAGTAACCAGAAGAGGGTAGGGAGAGTCCTATCTTCAGCGTTTAAGACATCTTATTATATACTTTTTGACCTGTTACTAAAAATAACTATTGTATAGGATTGCACAGTTAACATTAGGTCAGTATGTTTCCCTTAGATCTTGTGAGGAAGTTTGGTCTTCCTGACAATATCAAGGAGCCTGTTCCTATGGCACCTTTATTATCAATTAACCAGTTTCCCAGTCTCACTTCTGTTGTGGGTAATTGGCCATAAATTCCAAACAGCCATCAATTCCAAAACATGAGTGACTATGTGACTAGGCCCATGGAAACTCCCTATCAATCTGCCTAAGGCATGTTATCAATATTCTCTGGAACTCTGCATTTAGTTGAGCTTGAGTAAGCTCTGGGAGTTCATGATGGACAGGGAAGCGTGGCATACTGCAGTCCGTGGAGTCACAAAGAGTCGGACACGACTGAGTGACTGAACTGAACTGAACTGAAACTTTCCCTTTTTCCCTTGCTTTTTGCTTCTCTTCTCTCTTCATCTATTTGTAAAGCCTCTTCAGATAACCGCTTTGCCTTCTTCCTTTTCTTTTCCTTTGAGATGGACTTGTTCACTGCCTGCTGTACAAAGTTATGGACTTATGTCCATAGTTCTTCAGGTCCATTGTTTACTAGATCTAATTCCGTGAATCTATTCCTCACATCTATTGCATATTCATAGGGTATTTAAGTCATAACTGGCTGGCATAATGGTTTTCCCCACTTTTGTTAATTTGGGCCTGTATTATTTTGCTATGAAAAGCTGATGATCTGAGCCACAGTCAGCACCAGGTCTCGTTTTTGTTGACTGTATACAGCTTCTCCATCTTTGGCTACAAATACTGTAATCAATTTGATTTCTGTATTGACAATTTGGTGATGTCCATGTGTAACATTGCCTCTTGTGTTGTTGAAAAGGGTGTTTTCTGTGACTGGTGCAGTCTCTTGGCAGAATTCAGAGGATGAGCAAAAGGTGATATATATATATGTGGGTTTTCCTAGGTGGCTAAGGGGAAAAGAATCTGCCTGCCAATGCAAGAGACACAGACACAGGTTCAATCCCTGGGTCAGAAAGATCCCCTGGAGGAGAAAATGGCTACCGGCTCCAATATTCTTGCTTGGGAAATCCCATAGACAGAGGAGGCCGGCTACAGTCCACGTAATTGCAAAAGAGTCAGACATGATTTAGTGACTAAAGGACAACAGCAAATATATATATATATATATATATATATAGAGAGAGAGAGAGAGAGAGAGAGAGAATATATGTATATAGGTATATATATCTCACCTTTTTCTCATCCATTCATCTATCAATAAATGCTTGTGCTTCTCCTATTTCTTGGCTATTGTAGATAATGCTGCAATGAAAATGTAGGTGCTGATATCTTTTCGAGTTAGTGTTTTCACTTCATTTGGAAAAATGCCCAGAAGTGGAATTGCTAAATCTGGTGAATATCACTTTAAACAATTCTCTTCCAGCATGTATCTACACATTAAAATGATTAATGTAATTTTTTGCAATGACATGACACTGTCATTCAAGTCCCAGAGGATTATCTGTAAAAAGCAGAAGAGTAAATAGTCTAATGATTACTGTTTTGAAAATGTCAGTGAAGTCGCTCAGTCATGTTCAACTCTTCACGACCCCATGGATTGCAGCCTACCAGGCTCCTCTGACCATGGGATTTTCCAGGCAAGAGTACAGGAGTGGGGTGCCATTTCCTTCTCCAATGCATGAAAGTGAAAAGTGAAAGTGAAGTCGCTCAGTCGTGTCTGACCCTCAGCGACCCCATGGACTGCAGCCTTCCAGGCTCCTCCATCCATGGGATTTTCCAACCAACTGAAAATTAGACTGCTAGATAAAAAATTTCAGCTTAATACACTTGCTTAACTGTAAATACTGGAAAATAATTGCCATATGCTCCATTATATTATATGCTGCTGCTAAGTCGCTTCAGTAGTGTCCGACTCTGTGCGACCCCATAGACGGCCTCCTACCAGGCTCCTCTTTCCCTGGGATTCTCCACGCAAGAACACTGGAGTGGGTTGCCATTTCCCTCTCCAATGCATGAAAGTGAAAAGTGAAAGTGAAGTTGCTCAGTCGCTTCCAACTCTTAGCAGCCTCATGGATTGCAGCCTACCAGGCTCCTCCGTCCATGGGATTTTCCAGGAAAGAGTACTGGAGTGGGGTGCCATTGCCTTCTTTGATTATATTATATAATATATTATAAATTATAGTATAGGTTCAGTTCAGTTCAGTTCAGTCGCTCAGTCATGTCCAACTCTTTGCGACCCCATGAATCTCAGCACACCAAGCCTCCCTGTCCATCACCAACTCCTGGAGTTCACCCAGACTCACATCCATCGAGTCAGTGATGCCATCCAGCCATCCCATCCTCTGTCGTCCCCTTCTCCTCCTGCCCCCAATCCCTCCCAGCATCAGAGTCTTTTCCAATGAGTAAACTCTTCACATGAGATGGCCAGAGTATTGGAGTTTCAGCTTTAGCATCATTCTTTCCAAAGAAATCTCAGGACTGATCTTCAGAATGGACTGGTTGGATCTCCTTGCAGTCCAAGGGACTCTCAGGATTCTTCTCCAACACCACAGTTCAAAAGCATCAATTCTTCAGCACTCAGCTTTCTTCACAGTCCAACTCTCATGTCCATACATGACCACTGGAAAAACCATAGCATTGATTAGACAGACCTTTGTTGGCAAAGTAATGTCTCTGCTTTTCAATATGCTATCTAGGTTGGTCATAACTTCTTCCAAGGAGTAAGCGTCTTTTAATTTCATGGCTGCAGTGACCATCTGCAGTGATTTTGGAGCCCCAAAAAATAAAGTCTGACACTGTTTCCACTGTTTCCCCATCTATTTCCCATGAAGTGATGGGAGCAGATGCCATGATCTTCGTTTTCTGAATATTGAGGTTTAAGCCAACTTTTTCACTCTCCTCTTTTGCATTCATCATTATAATACAAATTCTATTATAAATTGTTAGGGAGTGATATATTACTTTATATACCAAATGTCTGGCATAGTATTTGACACAATTCAATTATTTTAATGCCTTTAGTAGTAAGATTAATAAGCATCTATCTTCCCTATCCCTGAAGTTTGTTCAGTCAGGATGTTTGAACCACTCATTTCATACCTAAACTTTAGAAACTCTACAGACAGAGTGTATACACAGTGGAATTAGCTTTACTTGGGAGAATTATTTAAATCCCTTATTGACTTGCAAGATGCATCCACCTTGATGTTTTCACAGGGACTTATTTCACTGATGATGATCAAAAGAGGTATGTTAGGCTTTGATCAGAGCAAATCTAAAGAAAGCTGGGAATCTGCAAATATGCTGTGATTAAAATTCTTTCTCCATCTTCTCTTAGTGAAATGAGGAAAGTAAAATACTGACTGCTATCTTATAATTAGTGTGAGAGAAAGTAAGAAAGGTTCTTATTTAAAGAAAATTGAGTTAAGGCTAGCACAAAACAAAAATGTAATATTAGGCTCCTGTTATTATTGAAATTGGGGGATCCAGTTTTCCAGACAATAAATGAATGCAGTCTCTTCAGTTGCTTATGGTAATGTGTAGGCCAACCTTCTGCAATAGCCCTGTCAAGGAAGGCTATTTGAGAATAACCCTTACATTTAGTGGACTACACTTTTTGGCTATGGTTAGTCTGTGTTACCTCTTCAGTCAGAGAAATTTCTTATTAGAAAGTTTATAGAATTCCAGGATAGCACTGAAGATCACTATTAATTTTTTCAGGAGCATTCTACTTAACACAGAATTGTTTGAAATCAGATGATTTTAGTAACTTGCAAAGGTAGAAGGTTGGTCAAGGTATAATGAGCTTGAACTAGGTATTTGAATTACATTAGGAAATACTTTCAGTTGTATGAAATTAAAACAAGATAGCAAGACAATATATTTTGAGTATATATATTTTAGGACAGTATGTGAGAGTACCATGAATTCTGTATATAATTGCTTGTACCATATACAACAATTGAAATTATGAATCATTCTCAGAAATTCAGAAAAGAACTAATAAGACTGTCAACCAGTAAAATGACTTTTGGAAAGGAAAGAGAATAGTTAAATAGAAGGGTTTTAGGCAATATTACAATAATGTACATTATCTGATGATGCTGTGGATGTGGAGTTGACTGAGAAAATAAGAAACTTTGCTAAATAGAATTACCAGTGGATCTACTACCACAGACAGGAAGAAAAATTTGAGGAGTATTTATTAATTGATACCATAGTTTCCAAATTAGTTGGAATCAGATTAAATAGAAGTGGCTCAAAACGTAAGTATAGATACAAAAATGCATACCTTGTACCACCAATGAAAAGTAGAAGACATAAGCCAATACAGGTGTGAAAATGATAATAAGAAAGAGCAAGTTCAGATATAAATGTATGATTTGAATTATCAATGGAACATTCAAGTTATGCTTCTTAATTGAGTCAAAATGACCTTACCATAAGGTCCAAGATCCCAAATTATTTGTGTAATAGAATTCTACTATTAACCATGATTGGAAAGAGGGCTTCCCTGACAGCTAAGTTGGAAAAGAATCTGCCTGCAATGCAGTTCAATTACTGGGTGGACAAGATCTGGTTGAGAAGGGATAGGCTACCCACTCTAGCATTCTTGGGCATCCCTCATGGTTCAGCTGGTAAAGAATCCACTTGCAATGAGGGAGACCTGTGTTGGGAAGATTCTCTGGAGAAGGGAACAGCTACCCACTCCATTATTCTAGCCCGGAGAATTCCATGGGGTCAAAAGAGTCAGACACGACTGAGTGACTTTCATTTTTATGACTGGAAATAAGCATGGATCTGGGATAAGTTATTTAGAAATATATGTTTGGTTGGTTGATAAGCAAAGATATTTCTGAAAAGAAGACAGTAAGTATTTATGAAGAGGATTAACATGCAAGTAATTTGAGATGTGAGAGTGAATATATTTTTGCCTTTGTGCTGTATATTTTCAAGTTTCAGTACTGAAGATATTATTTAAAATAAATTAATAGATACTCTTAATTATAGTAAATTATCAATCACTTAAATAGTTATTGAACAGTTCATAGGCGCTTTTAACCCTGTTAATCATACCTGAGAAGAGATGCCACACATTTTTCTTGATTTTCTATAAGTTTACAAATCAGTATGACTATGAAGCTTTTAATCAACTACACAGATGGAAATTGATTAAAGTCTAATATGACCAATTAAAAACAAATTGTGTCAACTGTGGCCTGAGTAATTAGGTAAATCCTTGTGGAAATAATAGGTCTTAAGCTAGATTCTGAAGATTGAGTAATATTTTAATGAAAGCATCAGAGGTAAAAGCATTATTTCACTGCTTTCTAAAGCCATAATATATTCAGATGAGAGGAAGAGATCAGAAGAACTAAATTATGAAATACAGAATAATGTGTGCTAAGTTATTAGAGAAAGTGGCTGAATAGCTAGAATGCAGTTATATTATAAAATTTATGGCTTGCTAGTCTGAGGCTATTGAATAATGTCTTCCAAACAATAAGAAATTAAAGCAGGTTTTGAAAATAACCTAGATATGAGTAAATTAATGACGGTGTTATAAGGGGTGGGGAGAAGGGTGGGGTTGAGTAGAATAGATTAGTGATAAGAGAAGCTGCAGGTATCCAGGATCTGGATTATAGCACCTGGCACAAAACATGCTCTAAATAAATAGGTGCAAACTACTTACTAAATGAATGTATGAATGACTCCAAGGTCTGGAGCCTACATAGGATGCAATAAAAATTTTCAGGATGAAAGTGGAGTGCATGCAGGACACAGGATTGCTTCTTTGAGCCTTAGAAATGCTGACCTTGCAAACCACCTTAGAAATGCAAAAATCCATGTTAAATAAATGCAAGTTAATAATAAATTATGGATGCATGAAATCTATTTTAACTTATCACTAATAGGAACTATCATTTGAGTTAATTTTTATGAGCTCTGCTTCTTTTGATTATGTCATTATTCTTGTCTATTTGTACTGTCAGCTTAGCCAATTACTTTTCATCTTAAAGCAATCAAATATTTCTGTGTTCAGAATAAAATTAATGAAATTGCTTCTCATTTTGCAAATGGTTTCTTCCAAATACTTGAGCAGGAATCATTCAAATGTATCATTTGGATATATCAGATGTAAGTTTTAGCATGTTGGTAATTTGTGTTTTCAATGTGACATGATAGCACTGAAAGAGAACATAAAAAGCTCTATTATGTCTACTTTCCTCACTTAATTAAAAATAAAAATAACATCCTCACATTTTATTCAGAATCATCGGTGTGTCAGTGGAAAGAACTAGAAGATATTTCATTTTCTTAAAATTTCATGATTCTATTGTTAAAATTCTTTTCATCTAATGTTAATGGGATTTTAGGTGAAACATGTGGGTCTGGCTGCTTATATAGATGAGTTTCTTTTAGGCTGCAGGCAGATGTTCTGGCCACGGTTGATCTAGTTTTCTTGCACAAGCTTAGGCTGTTTCAGTCACAAGCAGATACTGAAGTAATTAATAAAGGACTGCAAAAATCAGTGAAACAATGTTTGAGCCTGGTTGTCCATTTTCCTCTCTCTCTCTTTTTGAAAATCTATCAAATAGGTTGGAAATATATAGAAAACTTCTCTAGGCATGAAACAACTTATGGTTTCCCTTGGGAGGTGGGACAGCCCTATTTATGAGCTCTCCTATGAATCCTGTTTATTTATTGTGATGTCACAAAGTTCTGTGATAAATAAAGTCTCTCCTTTGACCAGCACTTTCCACTCATTGTTAAAGAGGCTCAAGGTTCAAGGTCACTCTCAGTGTGACTGCTAAATCATTGTTTCCTTGTAGAATATCTTAGATAAATAAACCACATAAAAATTAAAAAAAAATATTTTATTTGCATCCCCTATTTATAAGACATTGAAACAAAAATAATTTTCCTGTAGTTTATGGAATATGATAATATTTTATCACTTTTCTTATTTATTTTGTCAAGCAGAAAACTTGAAAGACCATGTATGAAGCTGTCATTTGTTCTGTAGGGACTGTCACTTCTAATAGGAATTAACTTTGTTTCATAGTTTAAAATTTTGTGAGTTGATTATTTTAGCACAACACCTAATGGCAAAGTGAGTTTAAAGTACTGTGAAATAATATGAGATATATGAAATTTTGTCACTCTCATGAATGTAAGAAAGTTCATAACTTTGACAGCCCAAGGATATAGTCTTAGAAGAGTTAATACATGCTTTGGTCCACAATACGTGCAAATTTATCTTTCTTTGTTTATTCAACATTGCATTCCATTTTCCAATGGATCTTTAGTCAGATAAAAGATACAGAAAGGTGTATTTGCAATGCTTTCTA
This sequence comes from Bubalus bubalis, assembly GCF_019923935.1. Lineage (NCBI taxonomy): Eukaryota > Metazoa > Chordata > Mammalia > Artiodactyla > Bovidae > Bubalus > Bubalus bubalis. The sequence goes on from NC_059169.1 coordinate 45,640,751, forward strand.
CAGATTCTGTTGGTTACTGTGCTTTTCAATACAATGTTACTCTTACTTAAAGAATACCTTTTAATATAGTTGTCTTTACTTCCAGCCACTAACATTTTAGAAAAGTTTTGCTATAATTTATATTTCTCTAATATTTTTATTTTATATTTTAAGAAGTCTAGATATAATGCATATTTCTGTAATGTAGATATTTTATGATTTACTGAAAAAGTTGTATGCTCTCTGTGTAATAAAAGTAGGTTGTACAGCACAAATAATTTGTGCATTTGATTTTGTTTGCTTATGATGAAATGTTGGGTCTTCCCTCATAGCTCAGAAGAACCTGCCTGCAATTCAGGAAACCCAGGTTTAATTTCTGGGTTAGGAAGATCCCCTGGAGAAGGCATTGACAACCCACTCCAGTATTCTTTGCTGGAGAATCCCATGGGCAGAGGAGCCTGGCAGGCTACAGTCCATGGGTTTCAAGAGTCAGCTAGGACTTAACAACTAAACCACCACCATGATGAAATGTTACAAAGTTACAATTTAAGGGAGCACTCATACTTGCAAGTTACTACAGAGAATCATGACAAAGATTCTAGCCAAGAGGGTATTTTCTTTGAAACATTAAGTTATAAGTTATACAGAAATGAGACAATTTTTTAAATATTTTCTTCTTTAGAGGTTGGAGAAACCGTGCAAATCTAGATACTTAAATAATACATTTCATTTTAATGGAGTAATATTTTCAGAATCATAATTTCTAATTTATGGAAAGCATTTGAAATAAATTCATATAAATAATTTTGTAAAATGCAGTTTGAATTAGTATCTATGTATAAGAATGCAGATTAAAACAGATTAAAACATTAAATATTTTTATATTGCTAAATATGAGATTCAATTTCTGAAATCTTAATAAATTGTATTTTAATAACAAATGTAACGGTCATTTGAAAGAAATAGTGTTTTAATAACCATTTCTTTTTTGTTTTTTCATAATTAAAGTCTGTGATAAAGTAAGTGAAACTTTGAGCAGAGAAAAATAAAGCAATAATGTTTTAATATAAGAACTGTAGTGAGCATATTTATTCTAATTAAAAGTTTATAGCATATCTGGTAACTGGAACTTTCTGAGTTACTATTGAGTACTCTAGCTTTAATGAATACATTATTCTAGTTTTTAATATTAATCAATTCTGAGTATCATGCATGAGGTTTGTCTGGATGTTTATTAATCCAGTTATCTTCTGCAGCTATAGGGTTATGTTACAACTTACTGGTTATTATTTACTCACAAAGGAAAATGACAAAGATTATAGGGAGATAGATCATATTTGCAAAGTAGTTGCCTAGCTGATGTGGATCTTTGGCTGGAACAACCTCTTAGTATTTCACACAATGTTAATTATTAATATACCCTATGTTATCCTTCATATTAAGTCAGGATGTTTTTATTTCTGGCATATCTTCTACATAATAACATATTCTAAAACATTATTTTGTACATAGTGGGGTTTTCTTTTTTTTCTTGAGATTCATACACAAATAATTTATAAGGACATAGCTATTGGTTACCTTAAGTGTAAGAACATACTAACAGTAAAGATATTGATAAAGTTCCAAGGATATTTTTTTGTAAACTAAATTATATTATGATTATCTTTGACTGGAAATAGTATTTGTATATAATATCCTAAGAATAAACTCTGATTTATAGATAATTACTGTACAAATTCTGGTATATAAACATGAGTGTGTTTCAAAGTGGTAGACAATTATTGAAACATTGATATATTTTTCTAAATGGGACAGAGCAAAAGAAATGTCAGAGTAGTTTAAGTTTCTCAAAAATTTAAAAATGCAAAAAAGTAACTTCTATTGCATAGGGAGGACCAAAATTTGTGTTAATCTTTGATCATTTCAGAAAATCTAAAAATAGCTCAAGTTTAGGAAACAGATTAACTACCTCTTACTCTCAATTTGGACCTGAGTTTGGAATGGAATAATCCTAAAAACTGTTGTCATGGAATATGAAATAGAGACCCAAGTGATATAGTACCCATATGCAAGAAATATTTTTACAAGTTACAGTTTGAAACAGTTTGAAAACAGTACAGTGATTAAGAAGAATTTAACTTCTTTCAAAATAAAGAATGTTGTCAACTGGTTGAGTACACCAAAGTTAGGAAATTTTACAGAATGATTTGTTAATAAAATGGAAAATATCATTTAAATACAGAATATCTTGGTCATTTTTTAGAAATAAAGTACAAATTTTAAGATTATTTTGTATATCTTTCAGGTCATGTTTGTTTGTTGTTGTTTTTCTTTCCCTTTTGGACTTGCTATGAGTTGATATTTATTTAAAGAAACAAGAAAAACAGGGATATTTTCTTCAAAAGGCCAGAGTTAAATAAACCATGTGCTTCCTGAGAAAGGCTTTCTCACTTTTATACCATTTAGAATATTTTAATTCATCAGATTAGACAGTTTACACTTGGAGGTGGAACCGAGAAACAAAACAGGGAGATGTTGGTGGATGTGATTAGTGCCAGAGCAAACTTGCCAGCCTCATGATGGGATGAAGGGTGTCCAGGGAAGTGTCAGCCCTTCTTACTCAGGAGCCCTAGGACATGTGGCCTGGAAAGTTGGAGAGAGAATGGAGCAGAGGTGCATTAAACCAAAACCAACTTTACTCTCTTTCTAACAACAGATCTTTTTGCCAGGCCCTCTGTGTAAAGCTTTTAAATCTGTTGGCTTCATCTCTATTTCCGAACCATTTGTGATATGTGCAGATAGGTGAGGACTTTGGGCATTGAAGAGATCTGGAGAAATCAGTCCATAAATGAAAATTTGAAACTTAAGACAAGTCTTACTCAAAACCAAGTGGGTGATCACACATGCAGTGAGATCTCGGGAGTCTGAGATCTAAGTTCTAGCTATAAGGAGTTCCTTTTTTTTTTTTTTTTTTAACTGCCATTTGGGTTTTTTTTGTGTTTTTTTTTTATATTAAAGTATAATCAACTAACAATGTTGTGTTTGTTTCAGGTGCACAGCAAAGCAATTCAATTACAAATATATAGGTATTCTTTTTCAAGTTCTAGGACATACTTCAAAATAAGTTGTATATAATATGTTTTTATGGATATATCTATCAACATTAAGAAATTAATTTCCCATTTGAAATTATTACTTGAAAGTATTTTAAACCTAGGCACTCAAAGTTGGCTGTCCTCTGAAACTCCATTTTTACAGAATTCCTTTCATTTTCTTTTATAATTTTTTTTAATTTATAAAAATTTTGAAATAAATCTTATATACTTTGCATGTGTATTTAGAAATAGATACATATTTAGTTTTTCAAGTAGATGATAAGGTCATTGCTTTTATCTTCAACTTTATCATCAATGTATATATCATCTTTTTGAATTCTAAAAAGTATAACAATTCCCTTAAGCAAACAAATGAGTTTGTTCCTGGTTTTTCATGGATTGACTCCTTGCCAGGAAAGAAGAATCTTTTTTCTTCCTGTTGGGCTCTGCTATTGTCCCAGAGAAAGAATTCCCCCTCTATTTCCCCAAATCTATTTCATTAATGTTTCTATTTATTAATATTTTACAAGTAAAATAGTAGTCCCTTAAGAAACATGTAGAAAGGCAACAAAGTTTTAGTATATAAGACAAAAAGTACAAGCAAGACTCTAATTAAACATCTTCTAAAGCACCTAGTAACTCTAATACTTTTTTTTTTTAACTTCATAGCACCTTTTTTTAAATTGGAGAATAATCAAGTAACTGATATGTTTTTGTGTTCTCTCTTATTCTTCCAACAGTAATTTATATATTGCAGTAGTTAAATAAATTTATTTGATTATGGTTCAAATCAATTTCTAAATTGTATGTTGTCATCATTTATTAACTTATTCACTCAGTAAACATTTATGTACCAATGTGGTACAGTGTCTTGCCAATGAGAAGAAAAGGTCAGTGAGTCAATGTTAATGTTTCTACTTATAAATTTTCTAAATCCATGCAACATATTCAACTCTCTTGAAATAAAAAAGGTTTCATGAACAAAAAAAGAGAATATGATACTGAAAGAGTCAAAGAAAAAGAAAATGCAAAGAAGGGCAGAGAAAGAGGAAAGTAAAAGGTATTTTGGATATATTCAAAAAAATGTACAGAAAAAGAATTTGTGGATATGATAACTTTTTATAGTTAAAAAAAAGAGGAATAATATAACATAAAATTCTGGTCTCCCTCAGGTGCTGGATCTTTGGTAATTTTTATTTATTTATTTTAGTTTCACTATTCGAAACTATTACTTTGCCTGAAGTACAGTTTTTCAATGGTTTGCATAATTTAAAATGTGTTATGAGTATAATTTTCTATTTTTATTGAATTGTTTTAATTTGAAAGGGATTAAAACTATGCTTGAACATCTTAGATTATTATATCCTTTAAAACTTTAAAAGCTTTGAAGTATGCTTGGAATACATTAAAGTATGTGACTATTTATGATAGGTTTGTTAGGGCTTAATTTGTTGAAGATTTTTTTTTTAATCTACTTTACCAGAAATGTTTACGGCCAAAAAGGCAACTATATTTGATTTATGAACAGATTTTATAAAAAGGAAACGAAACTGAAAATTGATATTTAGAAGTTTCTTTGTACTCTGAATGGCAAAATAATAATAAATAATATGGAATCAAAAATAATATCTTTTCTGTTTTTCTTAGCCATGCATTTAACTCTTATTTATTTCTCAGTGTAATCAATTCTTATTATATTTTTCATCCCTGTCAGTAGAAGGGCAATATCAAAGCTACTAATCTTCTAATTTTCTAATTAGATATGCTCATACTATAAAAAGCATTATTAACATGAATGTGTATTATTCACAGATATTGGCAGACCTAGAAAACCATGCATTATTTAAGAATGATCTGGAATGTCAAAAGCTGATTCTGGAAGCAATGAAGTACCATCTGTTGCCAGAAAGAAGAACTTTAATGCAAAGTCCAAGAACTAAACCTAGAAAATCTACAGTCGGAACTCTGTATGCTGTGGGAGGAATGGATAACAATAAAGGTATTTAGTTCCAGATCTTTAATAATATTCACCTGGTATCATACCATAACAAGAATTTACTATTGTAATTTGTGTAATAACAACAAACTTCACAGAAACTTACCTTTATTCATTAAAATTTTAGACTTAGGAAAATATTATGATGCCTCATTTTTCCTTTGTTTCAATCTGTAGTTACTGTTTCTTTTTCTTTTTCATCTTTAAATCTTTTATCTCTTTGCATTATGTACAAGATTTCATATGAAATAATAAAAAAAAAGATCGAAAGCACTTACTTACAAAACACAGACCAAATGATTTGTTGGGTATCTTGAAAAATGTATTTCTGTTGTAAGTAAGTATATTAATATTCTATTCTAGTCTAAGTAAAGTAAAATGTATTTCTGTTTCTAAATGCAATGCATCAGCCCTATGCTTGCTGAGAGTAACATTTATGAAAAAGAGAGTCTCTGCTTTTGAAGAATTTAGAACCTTAGCAGCAGCAGCAACAGAAGCCAGAGGGCTTCCCAGGTAGCACGGTGGTAAAGAACCTGCCTGCCAACTCAGGAGACATAAGAGAATTGGTTTCCATTCCTGGGTTAGGAAGATCCCCTGAAGGAGGGCACGGTAGCTCACTCCAATATTCTGCCTGAAGAATCCCGGGCCAGAAGAACTTGGTGGGCTACCATTCATAGCGTTGCAAAAAATCAGACATGACTGAAGTGACACCACAGACACATGCACAGAAGCCGGAAAAAATAGACAATTATCAATGAGGGTACTGACTTGGCAGGTATCATTTTTAAGTTTAATTTTCTTTTTTTTCCACATGAAATATTTTTTCCACTTCTTAAAACAAAAGCAGGTACACTTTATAGTAAGTCTCAGATTTGATAAATGGGCAGTGATTTTGTACATGTATATAAAAATTTAAGTTCAAATTTATGATATTTGCTTTTAAAGAACACTGCATTCTACAGAAAGAATGCCCATATAAGATCAGTTCCATTTGTACCTCTGCACATATCATTTAAAAATAAAGACAAAAAGAACAGTGATTGAATCAGGCAAGCCTGTGGCTAGGATTAAACAGTAAACAATTATCATCAATATAAAAATTAACATTAATATAAAAATCATTATCCTATTAATTAGCCAAAAGACATGGCTAATTTAAATTTAAAAATTTAGTGACTTTAAATACAATTGCCATAGCATAAAGTAGTATGAGTACAGGGAGTACACTGAGTTAAGCTGTTTCCCATCATCCCCAAACCATCCCCCCAATCCTGGTTCACAAAACCAGTCCCCTGGTGCCAAAAAGGTTGGGGATCACTGGTCCAAAGGATTAGAAGAGTGTGACAAAACAAAAGGTTTAAAAAAAATTCCTGATTAAGTCAGAGATAAAACAGGAAAAAAAAAAATTGATGGAACCTTTAGGAATTCTTACCATACCCACAACCCTCTAGAATTGGAAGTTAAATATATCCCAAACTTAGATAAAAATCCTACATTTAATACCAGACCTCAGAGAACCTAGTTTTCCTGCTATAGCAGAAAATTAGAGAAGCCAATGTTTCAAGAGATTTAAACAACTAGGACATTTTCAAGGTAATCGTTGTATTTGCATCATGCTTTTTCTACTTAAAAAGTGTTTTCTACATCTTATTAACTTGTGTTAATAAGTTATCTCTAAATGACCATTAGGATTTTATCCTAAAATTGTTATTTCTTTTCTTGAAAGATAATGAGGAAAAGGAAATTAAAATGTAAAAAGAGGCAGAGAAATCAAAAGAAAAAAATGTAGCAAAAATTAGAATTTATTTTGCATGACTAATTTGAAAAATAAAGCAATACACTGATAATGACACAATATGTTAGAATACAATGATATAGAATACTTAGTGTGTTTTTTGAAATTTTTTACATACTCATATTGTGCCTTATAAGGCTATATAAACATTTTGTTGAGTTCCTCTTCAGTTCCATAATTACTGGGATTCAGGTGATATTCCATAGCATTGATAAGCTATGAGTACAACCCCTGTAGATTTTTTGTAGACATTGCAAAACTTCAGAGCATTTTTCTCTCTTTTCCCTTCCTTTCTTCTTATATTCACATGGAAGTACATGGATCCTACAATGATGCATTTTCCTGCACATCTATTTTGTTCCAGGCTCTGTATTAAGAACTTGTGTACCATGTTGAACATTATGAATTACTATTCCTATCCCATGGGCTTCTCATGTGGTGTTACTGGTAAAGAACCCACCTGCCAATGCAGGAGACACAAGAGAGGCAGTTTCCATCCTTGGGTTGGGAAGGTCCCTTGGAGGAGGAAATGGCAACCCAGTCCAGTATTCTTGCCTAGAGAATCTCATGGATAGAGGAACCTGGTGGGTTTATAGTCCATGGGGTCTCACAGAGTCAGACACAACAAGCAACTGAGCACGCACACATGCACCCCTACCTCACAGAGCTGCCAAGTTAATCTGGGAAAGTGAACAGTAAACAAAATATTTGTGAATAAAATGAGCTTGAGAAGAATGAGTTTGTGAGTACAATATCTATAATGCTCGGGTGCTAACCTAGTTGAGTGTAGGAAAGTGGAGAAGTACAGAGAAAGTGTTCATTGTTGTTCTTAGCTGAAATCTAAAGGATAATTAGACATTAGCTTAGCACATTATTAGAATGGTAGAGTAGGTGTGGTAGCAAATTCCAGACTAGAGATACATCAGATATGAGGACTTATAGCTAAAGAAGCATGACATCTTCAAAACCAGAGAGAAATCCTTTCTGGCTGAAATATGGCCAGTGGAGAAGTAAAGCCAGCATGGTAGTGTGGGGGAAAGACACAGTCCACTTCAGGGAAAGGCTTAGCAAGGTAGATTCTGATTTGAAATCTAGACATCATGAAAGCAAGTGATATTCCAGCTGGAGTAGTCTTTGCAATCAGATGACTATTTAAATCCAGGAGTATCACTTAAAATCTGTCTAATTTACCCTTTCTCAATGCTATGTTGTGTTTCTGTAGCAACTACAGTGATTAAATGTAAAGAGGCTAAATACAAGGCATTCCAACATGTTTGATTAGTGCCAAAGAGGACATCAGAGAACTCTGTAGCAAACTGTGCTGATTTTCCTCATCACATTATAGATTAAGGTCAAACCATCTAGGAACTTTGGTGGCATAGACTATAGGGATTCTATGACTTAATAGTGATGTGACACACAAGTGAACATTGGACAACAAGATATTCATATAATGGCATTTATATGAATAGCATTATGTATTGGGCTTCCCTTGTGGCTCAGATGATAAAGAATCCACCTGCAATGCAGGAAACCTGGGTTCCATCCCTGGGTTGGGAAGATCCCCTGGAAAAGGGAAAGGCTACCCACTCCAGTATTCTGGCCTGGAGAATTCTAGGAGCAAGCTCCAGAGCAAGCTCCAGAAGTTGGTGATGGACATAGGGTCTCAGTCCATGGAGTCACAAAGAGTTGGACAGGACTGAACGACTTTCACTTTCACTTCCAAATGCCTTTTGCACCAATACAAACAGCATTCAAAAATTGGGAATCACATGATTCATTTGAGAGAAAAGAATCAAGACATAAATGAAGTTAGCAGTATGTCTTAGAAAGTATGATTGATTCACTGCCGTAACTGGAATATACTGAAAAATATATCTTTAAAAATATAATTTAGAGTATGTGAAAGAGAAAGTGTTAGTCACTCATTCATGTTCCACTCTTTGCGACGCCATGGACTATAGCCTGCCAGGCTCCTCTGTCTGGAATTCTCTAGGCAAGAATACTGGAATGGGTAGCCATTCAATTCTCCAGGGGATCTTCTTGACCTGGAGATTGATCCAGCATTGTAGTCAGATTCTTTACTGTCTGAGCCACCAGGAAGCCTAATTTAGAGCATATTTCAGTTCAGTTATTCAGCCATGTTCGACTCTTTGAGACTCCCTGGACTGCAGCATGCCAGGCTTCCCTGTCCATCACCAACTTCCTGAGCTTGCTCAAACTCATGTCTACTGATTCAGTGATGCCATTCAATAATAATAATGAGACTGAATTTTTCTTTTTGTATTTTGAATTCTTCATGTTTTTATTCATCAAATGTAATAATGAAGACTGACATTAATTTCCTATTTTTTCAATTATTACATATTTTTTTTTGTTTTTTTTTTAATTTTATTTTATTTTTAAACTTAACATACATATTTTTATTTTAATTTCTTGAACTAATTGCCTACAATATATGGTATAAAATTCAATAGAAATAACTTATGAGGTGCTTTACTCATTTTGTGCATTTTATAAGGAATAATTTAAATATCTTACAAGTTTGCTGTAAACATCTAGTAGGTAGCATAGCATACCTAACAATTTCTGAGCAAATGATGAATATCATATAAGAGAACGAAAGCAGGCTATGGAGAGCCTTATATTCTTTCAGAAATAATTTATTTTCTTTTTGACAGATACTTAGGTAATATGAAAATATCATCTTCCAAACAAGCATTGAGTGATTTGAGACTAAGATGTAGTATCTGTGAGTGCTGCCCTACTCCTGATTTGCCTTCACTATTTATAGAAAGGTCATTATTCTTTGGCCAGTCCTATGTGCCATTTTATTTTCACCTCAGAAGAACCAGTTCTATCTAATTTTTAGCATCTTAGCTTCCATTTTCTGCCTGAATTTCTGTCTTTCTTTGTGTATCTTGCTGCTGCTGCTGCTGCTGCTGAGTCGCTTCAGTCATGTCCGACTCTGTGCGACCCCATAGAAGGCAGCCACCAGGCTCCCCGATCCCTGGGATTCTCCAGGCAAGAACACTGGAGTGGGTTGCCATTTCCTACTCCAGTGCATGAAAGTGAAAAGTGAAAGTGAAGTCGCTCAGTCATGTCCAACTCTTCGCGACCCCATGGACTTCAGCCTACCAGGCTCCTCTGTCCATGGGATTTTCCAGGCAAGAGTACTGGAGTGGGGTGCCATTGCCTTCTCCTTTGTGTATCTTACAAATTAGCAAATGCCCAGAACACAAGCAATGATGGTTTTTCATTCTTTTCTCTGAGTCTAAATTCTGACTACTTTGGTTACCCTGGACTACAGTTAGTGTCTCCCCAGCCCCATGAGGGCTCCGCTCATGGCTCAGTGGTAAAGAATTCAACTGCCAATTCAGGAGATGGGGGTTCAGGCCCTGGGTAGGGAAGATCTTTTGGAGAAGGAAATGGCAACTCACTCCAGTATTCTTGCCTGGGAAATGCCATGGACAGAGGAGCCTGGTAGGCTATAGTCCATGTAGTCACACAAAGTTGGACACAACTTAGCAACTGAACAACTAGAACAACAGCCCCAAAAGCTGTCAAGAAGCTGGGCCCAGCAAGTACTTCAAGGGTTCTTGATTCAATAGCATTGCCTGTGAATCAGTCCTTCAGAGGTGGCTCAGTGATAAATAATCTGTCTGTAATGAAGGAGACCACTGTTTATGCCCTGGGGAAGGGCATGGAAACTAACTCTAGTACTACTCTTATCTAGAGAATCCCATGGACAGAGGAGCCTGGCATGCAGCAGTCCATAGGGTTGCACAGAGTCAGACATGAATGAAGCAACTAAGCAACAGCAGCAGAGAGGGGGAAATGGCAAAGAATGTTAGACTCAATTCAGTTCACATCCTTTCTATTTTGAATTTGTCCTCCTAAGTGTTAACAATCTTTTTTAGTCTCTAATGTCTTTAAACAGCTAATTTTTTTTGTTTGAAGACTGTTGCCTTACAGTTACTCTTGCAGAGATAGTTCATCTGACACAAACTAAACCATCATAGTTAGCAGCAGAGGCCCTTGTGAATTTAGCTTGATGATTTCAACATGGTGCATTTCTGGAACTTCTCTTTGAATTTTTTTGAGATATATATGATAACGTTGATGTTCTCATCTTATTTGTTTTTTTAATAAATTTCATCTATTATTACTTTAAATAGTTCATAGGTTTATTTTATATTATGTAGCTAGTAACTCTAACATCTAAAAGTTTGAGAGTTGATTGTTATTTCTGGCATTTATGTTAATGTTATACCTTGAGTAAGATTAGGTAAGATTATTTTGAAGTTATAGTTCATTTCATTACTCTGTGGTGTATTCAGGGTCATAATTGGAGATGTATCAACCTAAATACAGACATAATCTGAGAAATTGCCAGAAATTGGGTTTACACTAGAATAGTACAGTTGTTGCAATTTTGGAAATGCAATCTCTAGTAGACTACAAGATAGCCCATTGAGGGTGTGGAGTGGGCTGTATTTATAGGCAAGGAGTGCAAAGAGGACAGGCTCCACCCAGAGTCCAAGAAATTAGTTTATGGTCTTGAGAATAGTAAGAGATTCTTGGAAGATGGTCACTGGTAAAATTTGGCTTTTAAATGAGGCATTTTTGAGAAATGAGTCTCCGAGTTCTTGTGTCATCTTCCTGAGAGTGTATGCATTGAGATAATCCATTTCATATTTTCTGGTTCCATTTTAGATTAAAATCCTTTCACACGTTCCTCCGGCATGTATGAGTCAGCTTCAACCAAGAACTCTGACTACCTGTGACATACAGTCTCATCAGTTCAGTTCAGTCCCTCAGTCATGTCAAACTCTTTGCAACCCCATGGACTGCAGCACGCCAGGTTTCCTTGTCCATCACCAACTCCTGGAGTTTGCTCAAACTCATGTCCATCGAGTCGGTGATGCCATCCAACCATCTCATCCTCTGTCATCCCCTTTCCTCCTGCCTTCAATCTTTCCCAGCATCAGAGTCTTTTCCAATGAGTCAGTTCTTTACATCAGATGGTCACAGTATTGGAGCTTCAGCTTCAGTCCTTTCAATGAATATTCAGGACTGATTTCCTTTAGGATTGACTGGTTTGATCTCCTTGCAGTCCAGGGAACTCTCAAGAGTCTTCTCCGACACCACAGTGCAAAAGCACCAGTTCTTCAGCGCTCAGCTTTCTTTATTCACACTCTTTATCCAGCTATCCAGCTCTCACATCCATACGTGACAAGTGGAAAAATCATAGCTTTGACTAGATGGACCTAGGCTTGATGCAAAATCTCTGGATCATTCATCCCCCCTCCTCATGTTAGGCCCAAAGCAAATGCTTTAGATCCTACATAGGTGTAGACATCTGCTCCAAGGAAATGCAGGATTTTGTACTCAGCAATGTCTGTGCCAGGTTTCACCTCAATGTTCTTCAACTATTCAACTCCAGATTTTCTTGTAGTGTTTTTCCTAGCATTTAAGTCCAGTAAAGCAAACACTGGGTTGCAATTTGCCCAGATTTACTGGTATTTTAATTAGAGGGCACAATGGCATCTCTTCTATTCTCCAACAGAGTCTTTCTTTTTCTTTTGCATCTTTTTTTTTTTTTTTTGTAAACTTTTATTTTTTTTTTATTTTGTATTGGGGTTGGGGCATAGCCAATTAACAATGTTGTGGTAGTTTCAGGTAAACAGCGAAGGGACTTCACCGTACGTATACGTGTATCCTTTCTCCCCCAAACCACCCTCCCATCTAGGCTGGCACATACTATTTAGCAGAGTTCCATGTTCTATGTTCTTTTGTACCTTGATTTTTTTCTCCATAGATTGTTTTACTTGTTTTATGCCTTGTACTTTTTGGAGAATAAGGATTTTGTTTAGAATTAAGCTATTACCAAACCTGACATTTTCCCACTTTTTACATGTTTACATATTAGATAACAAAGTTAGATAGCTTCTGAGTATTCAGAAATGTGATAATACATATTCACATGTAACTTCCACATCTCTAAAATGAAGATAATAATTCTACCTCAAAGTATTAAATTATATCAGGTAATAAATTAGAACAGTTCTCATTACAATGTAGATGATGATTCAACCATTTGAATCCGTATTCTTCCTATAGCAAATGCAATTCAAATTCATGTCTGAGCTTAAACAGAAATTGATACATATCTTTGATCTGAGGCATTGTTAGCAAAAATTCAGAACTGTAAGTATAAATTCAAGAGTATATGCATTCTAACATAATAGATTAATTTCCTTTTCAAAATTATAAGCAACTTGGAAACAGGAACCTTACATTTCTTTTTTTTAAATTTATTTATTTAATTTAGAGGCTAATTACTTTACAATATTGTATTGGTTTTGCCATACATCAGCATGAATCCGCCACAGGTGTACACATGCACTGGGATGAACCTTACATTTCTAACATCAGAAAGAACCGTTACTTAGAGCAGGCTTTCAGTAAATGTCTGCCATACTTAAATTACAACCTATTTAACTAATATTAGTAAATACCCAAAATGAAAACTCATATGTATATGCATATATATACTATTTGTCTACATAAACTTTGTATAACTATGAAATTCTCCTTTATTTATAATCTTTGGGGGATTATTAAAGGAAAACTATAAATAAAACTTGCCATTACCAGAATAATTTTCCCCAAAAGATCCTTCAATTATTGTGATAAAAGATTCAACAATTATTGTGAATCTATGTTATTTATACTCTGTAACTGTTTGACAATGAAAAAATTATTTCATCAGTGACATATATATATATATATATATATTTAAGTGTAGTTGATATTATGTTAAAATGGCATATTATGTTAGTTTCAGGTTACAGCATAGTGATTTTGTAATACATTAAACACTGTGAAATGATGACAGCAGTAACTCTAGTAACCATTTATAACCATCCAATAATATTATAGTATTACTCTCTAAGTTCCTTATGTACTATAGTATATCCCTGTGACACTTATCGCAGGAAATTTACTCCAATGAAGCCTCCTCACATATTTTGCCCAACCTTCCACCGCCTTCCCTTCCAGCAACCAGCTGTTTTCTATCTGTATGAGTCTGTTTCTGTTTTATATGTTCATTTGATTTTTCTTTAGATTAAGCATTCAAGTGAAATCAGGGAAACAGTGGAAACAGTGTCAGACTTTATTTTTTGGGGCTCCAAAATCACTGCAGATGGTGACTGCAGCCATGAAATTAAAAGATGCTTACTCCTTGGAAGAAAAGTTATGACCAACCTAGATAGCATATTGAAAAGCAGAGACATTACTTTGCCAACAAAGGTCTGTCTAGTCAAGGCTATGGTTTTTCCAGTGGTCATGTATGGATGTGAGAGTTGGACTGTGAAGAAAGCTGAGTGCCGGAGAATTGATACTTGTGAACTGTGGTATTGGAGAAGACTCTTGAGAGTCCCTTGGACTGCAAGGAGATCCAACCAGTCCATTCTGAAGGAGATCAGCCCTGGGATTTCTTTGGAAGGAATGATGCTAAAGCTGAAACTCCAGTACTTTGGCCACCTCATGCGAAGAGTTGACTCATTGGAAAAGACTCTGATGCTGGGAGGGATTGGGGGCAGGAGGAGAAGGGGACGAGAGAGGATGAGATGGCTGGATTGCATCCCTGACTCGATGGACGTGAGTCTGAGTGAACGGCAGTTGGTGATGGACAGGGAGGCCTGGAGTGCTGTGATTTATGGGGTCGCAAAGAGTCGGACACAACTAAGTGACTTAACTGACTGACTGACTGATGCCTTTCTCTGTCTGATTTATTTCACTTAGCACATTGTCCTCTAGATCCATCAATGTTTTTGAAGTGGCATAATTTCATTTACCATGACTAAGTATTATTTCCGTTGTATATGTATACCACATTTTTGTATTCATTCCTCTACCTATGGACACTTCAGTTGTTTCCATAGTTTGGCTATTATATATAATGTTACAATGACGGAGGAATGCATATATCTTATTGACTTAGTGTTTTTGTTTTCTTCAGGTAAATACCAAGAAGTGAAACTGTCAGATAATAAGGAAGTTCTACTTTTAATTTTTAAAGGAAACTTCATAGTGTTTTTCACTGTAGCTGCACCAGTTTACTGGAGAAGGAAATGGCAACCCACTCCAGTGTTCTTGCCTGGAGAATCCTAGGGATGGGGGAGCCTGGTGGGCTGCCGTCTATGGGGTCGCACAGAGTCAGACACGACTGAAGTGACTTAGCAGCAGCAGCACCAGTTTACATTCCCCAGAATATTGCACAAAGATTCTTTTTCCTCTATACCCCACTAATATGTGTTATTTGTTGTCTTTTAAATGACAGCCATTCTTACAGGTGTAAGATGATAGCACGCTGATTCTGATTTGCATTTCCCTGATGATGTTGAACATTGTCTCATGTGTCTCCTGGCCATTAATATATTTTACTTGGAAACATATTTATTTAAGTGCTCTGCATATTATTTAATAAGATATATGTTTTTGATACTGAGCTTTATGTTTTGTTCCTATAGTTTGGATTTTAACTCCTTGTTAAATATATTATTGTTTAGTCTCTAAGTTGTGTCTGACTCTTTGTGTCTCCATGAATTGTAACTGCTAGGCTCTTCTGTCCATTGGATTTCCCAGACAAGAATACTGGAGTGGGTTGCCATTACCTTCTCCAGGGGATCTTCCCAACCCAGGGATCAAACCTGCATCTCTAGAATTGCAGGCAGATTCTTTACCACTGAGCTACCTGGTAAGCCCCTTTATTGAATATATCATTGGCAAATATCACCTCTCATTCAATAGGTTACTTGTTCGCTTTCTTGATAGTTTTCTTCCCTGTGCAAAAGCTTGCAAAATATTTTCACTTTGATGTAATCCTTTTTGTTTATTTTCATTTCAGTTTCCTTTGTCTGAGGACACACACATACATACATACACATGGGCTTCCCTTGTGGCTCAGCTGGTAAAGAATCTGCCTGCAATTCAGGAGACCTGGGTTCAATCCCTGGGTTGGGAAGATCCCCTGGAGAAGGAAAAGGCTGCCGAATCCAGTATTCTGGTCTGGAGAATTCCATGGACTCTATAGTCCATGAGGTCACAAAGAGTTTGATATGACTGAGTGACTTTCACTTCACTTTACTTCACACATATGTATATATATAGACATATACATCTATATAGATAGATAGATATAGATATAATCTTGCTAACACTGATGTCTGAAAGCATACTGCCCATGTTTTCTTCTAGGATTTTACAGTTTCAGGTTTCACATATAGGTTAAGTCTGTAATCCATTTTGAATTTGTTTTTGTATATGGTGTAAGAAGGTCACCCAGTTTGATTCTTTTGCATATAGCTGTCCAGTTTCCCCATTTATTGAAGAGGTTGTCTTTTCCACAAGTTATATTCTTGCTTACTTTGCTATAGATTAACTGAGCATATATGTGTAAGCTTATTTCTGGACTTTCTACTCTGTTCCATTGATCTATGTTTCTGTTTATATGCCAGTGCCATGCTGTTTTCATGGCTATAACTTTGTAGTATAATTTGAAATCAGGGCCCATAATACTCCAGTCTTGTTCTTTTTTCTCAGGATTATTTTGATTATTTGAAATTTTAGGTTTAATTATTCTAGTTCTGTGAAAAATGCTGTTGATATTTTGGTGGAAATATCACAGAGTCCATAGATTGCTTTGGGTAGTAAGGACATTTTAACAATATTAATTATTCCAGTTCATGAGCACAGTATATCTTTACATTTTTTGTATTTTTTTTTCAATTTCATAAGTGTCCTACAGTTTCCAGAGTACAGATCTTTTACTTTTTTGGTTAAACTTTTTTCTAGGTATTTTATTCTTTTTGATTCAGTTGTAAATGGAGTTGTTTTCTTTATTTATCTCTCTGATACAAAATTATTAGTGCATAGAAACACTACATATTTCTGTACATTAATTTTATATCCTGCTACTTTAGTGAATTCATAAGTTCTAATATTTTCAGTGGAGTCTTTAGGGTTTTCTAATTATAGTATCATGTCATCTGTAAACAGTGACAGTTTTACTTCCTTTCAATTTTAATACCTTTTATTTGTTTTTTCTTGTGTGACTGGCATGGCTAGGACTTTCAATAATATGTTTAATAGAAGTGGCAAGAGTGGGCATCCTTATCTTCTTACTGTTATTAGAGGAAATACTTTCAGTTTTTCATCATTTAGTATGGTGTTTCTATGATATGTCATATATAACTTTTATCATGTTCAGTTACATTCCCTCCACACCTATTTTGTTGAGTGTTTTTATATCTTAGATGAATGTTTACTTGGTCACAAGCTTTTTCTGCATCTATTGAGATGACTCTATAATTTTGTTTTAGTATAGGTTCATCTCTGGGACTCTGTGCTTTCTGGATGTGGATATCTGTTTCCTACACCAGTTCAGGGTTGCTTTCACTGTTATTAATTCTGATAGTATTTTTTTGTCCCATTTTTTGTATCCTTCTAAGAAGCCTATAATGTTAATGTTAGTATGCCTTGTGTTGTCTCAGAAGTCCCTTAAGCTAACCTCATCTTTTGGTTTCTTTTTTTCTTTTCCTCTAGCCTGTCTTCCAGATTACTGATCCATTTTTCTGTATCATTTAATCTGCTGTTGATTTTCTCTGTGTATTTTTTATTCAGTTAATATATTCTTCAGTTCTAATTGGTTCTTTTTTATGTTTTTATCAATTTGGTGAAGTTTTCACTGTGTTCTTTCATCTTCTCCTAAGCTCTGTGAGCATTTTTATGACCATTCATTTAAACAATAACATTTTTTTCTAGAATGCTGCTTATCTCCATTCTATTTAGCTTCCCCCCTCCCTGAGGTTTTCTGTTTTTCTTTCATTTGCAACATATTCCTTTGTCTCATGTTGTCTAACTCTTGGTGTTCGTTTCTATGTATTAGGTGGATCAGCTATATCTTCTGGTCTTGAAATAGCGGCTTTGAGTAAAAGATGTCCTATTGCACCCAGTAGCACTGTACTGCCTCAGTGCCAGAGCCAAATGCTACACGATTTTCCCATATGTGGGGTGCATGTGCCCTCCTATTGTGGCTGGGCTGTGATTTCTCTAGGTACAGCTAGTATGTAGGACTGGCCCCCACTCATCTAGCTGAAAGGCCTGGCCACAAGTGTTGCATATACTCTGTTGTATGTGACTGACTCCTGGTGTGAGCACCCCTTTAAGGAAACACCGGTGCTGGTCAAGGGCATCTGCCAGGTCTGGCTCTACTGCCAGTCAAGTGTACCTGCCTGGACTGGTGGTCCAAGGAGCTACTTTGGATAGTGTCTACTGCCAATTGAAGGTGGCTATTAATAGGTAGGTAGCTACTTTGGAGGGGCACAGTCTAAATCATGTCCACAGGTGAACTTACCTCGGTGGGTTGTTGTGCTAGTAAGTTACATGGCAAGAGTCATAAATGGCACTAAGCAACTAAGTAGAGGAGGGTAATAAAAAAAAAAAAAAAAAAAAAAAAAACTACTAGCACTTACCACTCCTCCATATCCAGAGAAAGTTCCAACAAATCCCAGTCTCTCAGATACACACCTTAAATCACCTTAAAATTAATCAATGGATTTCTTCATTATGAAGCAGGTACTTTTTTTCTGCATTGGGCTTCAGAGCAAATGAGTTTTTCATGTTCCTTTAAGAGAAATTTTTGGTTTCCAGTAGCCATCTGGCTATCTTGGACATAAGCTTGCTTATTTTCAAAGTCAGACATTGTGGCAGCTTGTCTTCCCAGTGCAAGTTCCCAGGCCTCAGAAGATTCATGTAAGGTTTAAAACCTTTGCTCTCCAGGGATGACTAGTTAAGCTGTGATGTCCATTTCACCCCTGGTTTCCAGTGTCTGGAGTCCCGGCAAGACTGTATGTGTACCCCTCCACCCATCTCAACGTGGCTTCTTTTTATCCTTAGTCATGAAAAAGAAAAAAAAAAAAAGTTTCTGCTAGTTTTCTGGCCATTCTGAGTTAGTTGCTGTATATGTAGTTGTAATTTTAGTGTTTTTGTGGGAGGAGGGGAACCTAGGATCTTTTCATTGTGCCATTTTGCCCCCTCCAACAGCATTACTTTAAATACCAGCTTCCAAGCACCACCATATAAAAAATTTCATTTACATTGTATAGCAAATTTTATTTGAGAACATTTTGGTTTTGACAGAGGTTAATAACGTTCGTCTAATTTTTTTATCTGACCTAAAACCTATTCATGATGAGATGTACACATAGTGACTTTTTCAAATATCAGCATAAAATTCTGACATATATTTAATTGTTAATATGTGATTTTTAGTTATAATTTTATAGAAGTTTGGAACTACTTCTCTAGTGTACAGGATGAACAAATAATCCCAGGATGGGTAAATAAACTTTTGATTTTAAGAAACATAAAAGAAAGGATCAGTAATTGAAAAAATTAGAAAATGGTCTATTATATGTATTTCTCTTTCATGTTTTGTAAATTACTTTTATGTATGCACAATTATAAATATTTTAAAAATTTCTCCTAATTTAAATTATCTATTTGATCAATTTCTCATGAGCTTTATTTCTTTATAGCATATCTTTGAAAAATAACAGGCATTATATTAAAATTAAGAATATATTTTCAATTTTTTATTTTAGGATAGTCATGAAAAACTATTAAATTAGTACTTTTAAGTGCTCATAAAATGTATATACTTAAATCTCCAGAAAATATATATATTTGAATACAGATTATTAAACTCACTTTCAGGACATTTTTAAAAAAATAAAAGTCTTATTACATGTTCTAAAACAGTCTTTTTTTAGTTCCGTTTTCGTGTGTATATTATTTCCTCAAAGAACAAATTAGCCATATGAAAAAAGCAACTTTCAGGCATAAAATGTATAAACCCCATTTTTACAAGATTATTTCTAAGCTAAAATACATAGTATAACTATTAAAAGTTCTATAGCTCAACACAAGGTTGAGCTATAGTAAGTTATATATTTCTTACTATAAAAATACTATTAATATCTCAAATATATCCTATTAGCAATATTTCAATCTAATTTGGCTTCAAACTTTAGTCATTAGAGTTCGATGCATGATACTGGATGCTTGGGGCTGGTGCACTGGGATGACCCAGAGAGATGGTATGGGGAGGGAAGAGGAAGGGGGGTTCAGGATGGGGAACACGTGCATACCTGTAGTGCATTCATGTTGATGTATGGCAAAACCAATATAATATTGTAAAGTAATTAACCTCCAATTAAAATAAATAAATTTATATTAAAAAATAAATGGATGAGCCGCATGTAAAAATAAATAAATAAATAAATAAAGATCTTGTTCTTCAAAAAAAAAAAAAAGAATCACTCTGCCCTCTATAGTTAATCAGCTATCGGGGATTGTCTGATTTACATCAGCATTTCTAGTACTTTGGTTGAAACTTTATTATCTTATGTCTCTGTTTATATAACACATGTAAATGCATGTGTTTATCAAATGGATCATTTTTTTCTGACAAAACGTTAATAAACCAGATAATTATCTCCTTACCTCAAGTTTCTCTCCAATCCTACTCATTCAGCTCATTATTTTCAAATTAATTTGTCATAGCTTTTTAACATGATCTTTAAAATACAAAGATATAAATAAAGTTATAAAATAAAAACCTTCATTAGGCCCCTATCTCCCAGATAGAGCTTAATATTCTTCACAAGTGTAATATCTTTATTATCTGTCATTCCAAATTTAACCAGAAAAATTTTCCTATTTTGTGTCCATCACAAATATCTTGAATGATTCACAAGTATCTTGAATGATACTTTTAATTGTTATCAAATTTCATCATTCACTCCCTCAGATTTGATGCACTATATTGGTTGCACTGCCACCCACACACATACATTGTCGAATGCTTTAGTATCTTTTCCCATTTTACACTTCTCTTTGCTTGTCTAAACCGACTGTAATATTCTCCCACCCATGGTTTCTCAGTTAACCTTATTTGATCCCTGTTCTACAGTATCTTAGCATTGTGTGCTTGCCATTTTTATTACATCAGTCATTATATTGAATACATCTTTTTTTCATTAACTTTAATTTGCAGAAAATAATACAAATTTTTAAACATAGAAAAAAGTTAAAAGAATCATACAGTTAAATTCCACATACTCACCTAGATTATACAGTTAAAATTATGCTTAATTTGCTTTGTCACATATTTATTTAGCTATTATTCTTCTACTCATGGCTCATATTTTTTTTTAATTTTATTTTATTTTTAAACTTTACATAACTGTATTAGTTTTGCCAAATATCAAAATATTTTTAATGCATTTTAAACTTGTAGACATAAAATATGCTTAATTCTGGACACATTTATGAATATTATTAAAAAAGTTTCAACATTTTTAGAGCTTTTGGGTAATAGTAGCTTACAGTGAAATGCAGAAATCTTAAGTGTACTTTTAAATGAAGTTTGACAAATATATTACCTAGGTAATTCAAAGTCTTAACTTTGGAGATCAAAGATTGAGAACATTGTCATTACCTCAGAAAGTTCCCTCTTATCCTTTCCTAGTTCGTCACCAGCTTCAACATCTCTAAGACAACTATTTCTCTGAATTTCTTGAACTAGTTTGGCCTATTTTTTAACTTCATGTGAATGCAATCATACATTTTATATTTCTTTATCTAAACTTTCTATCAATCAGCATATTTTAGTGATATATCCATGGCATTGTACATATCAATAGTTCATTCTTTTTTTAAAAAAAATGTCTTAATAGCAATCTGTTTATCCAGTTTCCTGTTGATGAACATCTGGGATATGTCCAGTTTTAGCTATTATAAATAAAACTTCTGTGAGCAGTCGTGCACAAGTATTTTTTTTTTTATCACTGCACTTTCATGTATAAGAGACACATAAACCAATGTTATAAGGCATATGATTTTCCAAAAGTGTGAGTGGAAAGCATCACAAAAATATCTCCTTGTGTCTTGAGGACAATACAAATACATGAGCAAATAAATCACAAAAATGTGCTGTTTTCACTATGGCTGATCACTACTAAACCTATTTACTTGTTTGTGATTTTTATTCTACTAATAACCTTTTCATGATCCAACATCACAATTATTTTAGTAGGAGCAAATATAGTAATTACTGCCCTATATTCCCTGTACATGCTAATCACAACACAACAAGGAAAATACACTCACAATATCAACAATATTTCACCTTCCTTCACAAGATAAAATGCACTCATATCACTACATATTCTACCTCTATTACTTCTATCCCTAAAACCAATGACATGGGTTCTACTCTAATGACATGTCACATGTTGGGTAGCAACCTGGACTTTTAGAGATTTTTTTTTTTTTGCATAGTAAATATACTGAAATTATTGGAAGTATTTGTATTTAATGCCAAAAATTTTGAAGAATTTTATGTTAGTTCTGTTTCACACTCAGGTAGTTTTGATAGCTTGACTTTTAAAGAATCCTTTTAAGATCATGAAGCATTAACACATTTCAGAAATACTAATGTAGACTTGAAGATAATGATCTACACACATAATGATATACCTGTCAAGAGATGATTAATACCAAGAGCAAAATTCATGAATAAATACCATGGGGAATAAGCACATTTAATTTACTCTATCACACTTGAGTCATATTAACTATGCATATTACCCAAGGAATCCAACCATACATTCTGAGAGAGATAGGGGTAATGATTCCAATGATGAGGGTGATGTTAACCTCAATTTCCATGGCGTAAGCAAGAAATGGGAGAAATGAAAATGCTGATACCTCAGAAAATTCCAGTGTCTGTGTTGTACAGGGAGTAGAGTAATGCATTTTATTATTTACTTTTTATTTTACATAACAGCAAGCTATAAAAAAAGAAAACTTAGTACCTTATTTTGTATCAGTAACAATGAAACACCAAAAAAAGATATTTCCCTAAATTTAAAAAAATATAGATATATATCTTGTGAAAATTTAAGTCCATATTAATGTGCATTTAATAGAAATATAAGGAATTTTTAAGAAAACAATTTTAATTATTTTAAGATGTTTTTTGTCTGACATACAGATTTTAAGGCCTAATTCCTCATTGGAAAACCAGATACCTTTTATTTTAATAAAATTGCTTATTTTAGTAAAATTAAAACAATTAGAGTTGTGTGTCTTGTATCCTTTAGCAAGTTAATTAAATATTCCAAATGTTGGTGTTCCTGACACATATTATGGAAATAATAGCACATACTTTTTTGAGATACTCAGAAATATCAAGACAGGATGTATGTTCTCCGATGTAAAACTTAACTGCATCCTAAGTCAATAAATGATGGCAATGCAATCTTTGTAATTTGCACATATATATTTTAATCTTGTATATGAGTCATTGTTTTATACATTTTTATTTATCAAAATTTCAATGTCAGTACAATTTAATCTTTACCACATAAGAATTTTGAAACTGTTATTATTCTTTAATCAATTAGTTATATTTTATACCAGTTATACAAATAAATCATGTTCACATATTACACTATTCTTAATCTTCAGTTCAGTTCAGTTGCTCAATCGTGTCCGACTCTTTGCAACCCCATGAATAGCAGCATGCCAGACCTCCCTGTCCATCACCAACTCCCAGAGCGCACTCAGACTCACATCCATTGAGTCAGTGATGCCATCCAGCCATCTCATCCTCTGTCGTCCCCTTGTCCTCCTGCCCCCAATCCCTCCCAGCATCAGAGTCTTTTCCAATGAGTCAACTCTTCACATGAGGTGGCCAAAGTACTGGAGTTTCAACTTTTGCATCATTCCTTCCAAAGAAATCCCAGGGCTGATCTCCTTTAGAATGGACTGCTTGGATCTCCTTGCAGTCCAAGGGACTCTCAAGAGTCTTCTCCAACACCACAGTTCAAAAACATCAATTCTTCGGCACTCAGCCTTCTTCACAGTCCAACTCTCACATCCATACATGACCACTGGAAAAACCATAGCCTTGACTAGATGGACCTTGTAATAACATTCTAGTTAGAGGCATTATTGTTGTACATAATTAGTTTCCTCCAAGTGGCTTCTTTACAGAAATCTGTAAAAGTGACCATTTCCAAGGTCTACCTTTGAAGCATGGGAAAGAATAACAAGGGTTTCATAAGGTTAGCAGTCTAATTGCACTTCTATTAAATGCTCACGTGTTGGATAGAAAAGTTTGACTTTCTGTTCAATAGTTCTGTTAATATTGTTTTCTTCCCCAAATCAGGAAAAAAAGAAATTAATCTCTGCCTCCCAAATTGGAAACTATTAATTATGAAATTGGGTTGCAATTGTATCCATTCTACTGCCATTTTCTCAATATTTCTTGGGTTCCCAGATCATAATTTCATCCTTTTTGGATTATCTAATTTGCTGCAAATATTCCTTGAGTACTTATTAATCTCTAGTCACTGTTCTTGGTGCTGGTAAACCAAACAGCAAAAGTCCCTGGTCTGTTGTAATTTAAATTATATTCAACAGACTAAAAAAATATATACAGTTAGTTTAGTATATGTGATGATTAGTAATCAAGAAATATAAAGTAAAAACAAAAAAACATCAGAGGAACAGGATGAGGGAATAGTGCTGAAATTTTATTAATGTTGGCTGAGGAAGGCCACATTCATAAGTTAAATTTGACATACAAACTGATATCTGGAAATTCAGTCATTTTTTTTTCCTAAAAAGAATATTTCTTTGTTTTATTATTATTAATAAACATTTTATGTTTCATTTTATCCAAATATTTATATTTTATTGGTATTTTAAGAGTAAGGGATAGCAAAGTATGGCCTACAAGTCAAAACTAACTGACCAATTTGTTTACATGGTTTCCATTTTTACATTATAATATTTTAAAGTAATCAAAGAAGGAATAATATATTATGATTCATTTAGTGAACATTTTCATTTTGTTAAATTCAAATTTCAGTGTCCATAAAGTTTAATTGAGACTCATTCATTTTGCTTATCTATTGTTTACAGCTGCTTTCACTCTATAATGCCCATATGGTTGCAACAAATAGACTCAGAAAAACACACAAAGATCTGTTTTTTACTCTCTGGTCTTTCATGGAAGAAAGGTTTCCAAACTCTGTTATAGAAGAAAGTAAAGCTCTATATCATATTTCTTGAACACTTGAGGTGCCAACTGTATTATTTACTTGACCCAACCCTAATTTACTGGCAGCTGGAGTGGGCAATTTTTATAATATGTTTACAATGTCCCACCTTAAGCAGCTTCCTGGTCAACCTGCTTATCTGCCTAGAACATTCTTTGAGGTAGTGAGAGCAAGGTCAGACTGTCTGCTCTTTTCATAGGAAGCCCAACTCCATAAGCAAAGCTTCAGGAACCATCCACAACTAACTGGGTATGGAAGTATGTGATTTTACTGTAATATCAATTCCAATGATCTCATTTTTTTCTTTATATGCTCTACTTACATCTTTGGTAAATTCTCTTCAATTATCTTTTTTTTTTTTTTTTTTAAACGGGAGTGGTTTTATCATAGTAGTAGTAGTGTAAGTCACTCAGTTGTGTCTGACTCTTTGCAACCTCATGGACTATAGCCCATCAGCCTCCTCTGTTCATGGAATTCTCCAGGCAAGAATACTGGAGTGGATTACCATTCCTCTCGCCAAGGGATCTTCTTGACCCAAGGATTGAACCCACATCTCTTGCATTGCAAACAGATTTTTTGCCATGTGAGCCATCAGGACTTTATCTTAGCAGACATAAAAGCATCCAAGGGCCTGTCCATGAATTCAGCAACAAAAATGAAGTGACCAATCACCTGCAGACTTTGAAAAAGGTGAGGTGATTTGTTACTGATCACAAAGTTTATCTGTTATTGAGTAGTGATTTGGGAACTGAAGAGCTATTAGCAAAGTTTGTACTTGTTATTCATAATTTATTATGGTAACTAAAACATGAGGACCAAGTGTTTTATTTAACTAAACCATGGTAACTGAAATTTATTCACGCTAGAATTATGCAAACCTAGGATTATCTGTATTTGAGGAGATACTGCAGAATCATACTGCAGAGAAAGGGGGCTAGAATGCTATGGTAGGAGACTGACAGCCTCAAACTTATAAATAAGAAGCCCTCTTTTGCTTTGGTTAAAGTCTTAGAGGCACTCTTCTCTTCTTGACACAAAGCAGTGCCATTGTACAACTTTGGCATCAGGCAAGCAGAAGGCACTCTGGCTTAGACTAAGGCATTTTAAGAGACTAAAAAGCTTTTGCACAACATAGGAAAATATAAGCAAGGTAAAAAGACAGCCCTCAGCATGGGATAAAATTATAGCAAATAAAACAACTGGCAAAGAATTAACCTCCAAAATACACAAGTAACTCATGAAATTTAATAATGGAAAAACAACCTAATCAAAAAGCGAGCAGAAACCTTAAACAGATGTTTCTCCAAAGAAGACATACAGATGGCTAATAAACACATGAAAAGATGCTCAACCTCACTTATCATTAAAGAAATGCAGATGAAAATCACAATGAGATATCACTTCACACCAGTCAGAACAGCCATCATCAAAATGTCTACAAACAATAAATGCTGGAAAGGATGTGGAGAAAAGGAAATCCTCCTGCACTGTTGGTAGGAATGTAAATTGATACAGTCACCATGGAGAATAGCATGAAGATTCCTTAAAAACTTCGAAATAAAACTATCATAAGACCCAGAAATCTCACTACTGGGCATATACCCTGAGGAAATCATAACTGAAAGCAACACACATACCTCAGTGTTCACTGAAACACTATTTAAAATAGCTAGAACATGGAAGCAACCTAGACGTTCATCGACAGACAAATAGTTGTGGCACATATACACAATGGAATATTACTCAGTTATAAAAAGGAATGTATTTGAGTAAGTTCCTAATGAGGTGGACAAACCTAGGGCTTTTTATACAAAATGAAGTCAGAATGAGAAAGACAAATATTGTATGCTGCTGCCGCTGCTAAGTGGCTTCAGTCATGTCTGACTCTGTGCGACCCCATAGATGGCAGCCCACCAGGCTCCCCTGTCCCTAGGATTCTCC
Organism: Bubalus bubalis; assembly: GCF_019923935.1. NCBI lineage: Eukaryota > Metazoa > Chordata > Mammalia > Artiodactyla > Bovidae > Bubalus > Bubalus bubalis. Next base: position 45,667,760 of record NC_059169.1, read on the forward strand.
AGGGAAGAACACTGGAATGGGTTGCCATTTCCTTCTCCAATGCATGAAAGTGAAAAGTGAAAGTGAAGTCTCTCAGTCAGGTCCGACTCCTAGCGACCCAATGGACTGCAGCCTACCAGGCTCCTCTGTCCATGGGATTTTCCAGGCAAGAGTACTAGAGTGGGTTGCCATTGCCTTACACATATATATGGAATCTAGAAGTGAAGTACTGATAAACTGATCTACAGGGACGCAATGGAGATGCAGACATAGAGAACAGACTTTTGCATAGTGAGGAAAGAGAAGGTGGGATCATTTGAGAGAATAGCATTGAAACATATATGTTACCTTGTGTAAAATAGCTAGCCAGTGGAAATTTGCTGTAGGACACAGGGAACGCAAAGAGAGGTGGGATGGGGAGGGAGATGGGAGGGAAATTTAAAGGAGGGGATATATATATATATATATATATATATATATATATATATATATACACACACACACACACACCTATGGCTGACTCAAGTTGATATATGGAAGAAACCATCATAATATTGTAAAGTAATTATCCTCCAATTAAAAATAAATAAAAATTTTAAAAAGAGAGACTATATGTTCTAAAGAAAGAATCAACAAAGAATTAAAAGGTAATAGTCTTTCAAACTGATATATTTTGGAGGTAAAATAGAAGCAATAAGAAAATCACATTATTACATTGTTTTGCTTATCTTATACATGGTAGCTGTGAATATCAAAGGATGCCTAATTAAAGCTATATCAAGCATGCTGATGACGTGTCAAAACCACAGTAGCAGGGACTCTTCCCTTAGATTGTGACTGGCTGAGTGAACAGTGGCAAGAATTAAAACCATCGTTTATTCTAAATGTCTGCATTGCCTCCTTGTTGACAACCTCCTTGCAGCCACAGGTCAGTTATTGATTTTCACTAACAGCCAGGTGCATGATCAGATAGATCAACATCTTTCATGTGAAGGCAAAGCAAATTTCTTAATATAACTAATAAATATAAGATCATAAAGAAAACATTAATTATTAACTATGAAATATAAACTTAATTTCCTTGAGTTTCCTTATTGAATCATCTTATTATTGAGCATGTTCTATAATATTTGAATATTTAGTGGTGCTTTAGATTTTCATATATGTAAAATTTTAAAATTACCTAACTGTATGGATAAACTTGGAGAAGGAAATGGCAACCCACTCCAGAATTCTTGCCTTGAGAATCCCATGGATAGAGAAGCCTGGTGGGCTGCTGTCCATAGGGTCACACAGAGTCGGACATGACTGAAGTGACTTAGCATGCATGCATGCATTTGAGAAGGAAATGGCAACCCACTCCAGTATTCTTGCCTGGAGAATCCCAGGACGGAGGAGCCTGGTGGGTTGCTGTCTATGGGGTCGCACAGAGTCGGACACGACTGAAGCGACTTAGCAGCAGCAGCAGGGACAAACTGATATTTTTCTCTCTATATTCAAAATACATGGCTAGATCATTTTATCCTGAATTTGTCTCATCATACTTTTCATCATCATCAGTATTGTTGAAAGACAAAAATGGAAATTGAATAGATAGGTGGAATTAACCATTTTGACCTGATTTTTACTTCCTTGGCTTGAACTGGACAGACTGCACTATCATGAACATTTAAAGAACAGCTTTTTATACTGAAATTCTGAAGCTGGATAATTTCTAAAGCATTTAACACAATAGTGATCATCATACAGCTTTAAGAAAATGATTCACTTGCAATTCTGTGTCAGAGAAACCTGAGCAGTTGCAGTTAGGTGGGGGAAATAACTTTAAAATGCTGTATGACTTTTTCTGAAGAAAAGCAATATAATAGAAGAAAACTTATTCTTTCATCTTTGCCTTTTTGAGGACCACTCTACTTGATGTCTTCCTCAATAACTCCATTCGGTCACTTTGGTTCCACTTCAGTACCTTATTTGAACTTGAAGTATATCTTTGGAGATTAGCAGTTCACTGTCATCAGTTTTTAATCAAGGTGTAGAAACAACTCAAAATCACTAATAACATCGTGTCAGCCGAAACCCGGTTTTGTTTTTGTTTTCATACACAAAGAATTGACTTTGGGGATAGATGTTGAATTACCAGTCTTTCCTGATATATAAGGCTCAGTTAGTAAAGAATCCATCTGCAATGCAGGAGACCCCAGTTCGTTTCCTAGGTTGGGAAGATCTGCTGGAGAAGGGATAAGCTACCCACTCCAGTACTCTTGTTACTTCCCTGGTGGCTCAGGTGGTAAAGAATCCGCCTGAAATGTGGAAGACCTGAGTTTGATCTCTGGGTTGCAAAGATCCCCTGGAGAAGGGAAAGGCTACCCACCCCAGTATTCTGGCCTGGTGAATCCCATGAATTGTACAGTCCATGGGGTTGCAAAGAGTTGGACATGACTGAGTGACTTTCACTTTCAAAAGAGATATTTTAAGGGGAGCATCATACTTCTCCAAGACTCTCAGGGGAAGAACTATGTAAAGTCAAGGTATTTGCTTTCTTAACAATCTTTAGAATCAGGAAAGTTGCTCATGTATTAAATAAAATTCTGGTTGTTTATACAATTACCAATGAGTCTACAAAGAATTTCAGCTCCTAGAAGCAATGTTGGGTCTTTCCAGATGGTTCTGATGGTAAAGTACCTGGTTATCAGTGCGGGAGATGCAAGAGATGTGGGTTCAATCCCTGGGTCAGAAAGATGCCCTGGGAAAGGAAACGGCTATCCACTCTAGTATTCTTGCCTGGACAATCCCATGGACAGAGGAGCCTGGCAGTCTACAGTCCATGGGGTCACAAAGGGTTGGACACAACCGAACACACACAGCACAGAAGCTATGTTGCATTATTATGAGTGAAGGAAGGTTCTCTCAAGTCAAAAGTGAATCACCTGTTGGTGAAGTTTTCTTTCATAGCCTCATCTTCAGTAGAAAGAGACAAAGCTTAGTGACTAACTTGGCTATGCTGCTGCTGCTACTTGGCTATAGTCATTTCTAAAGTCTCTTCTGAGGATGGATCAGGGCTAAAATTATAAGTTAAATTCTTCAAAATTTAGTCTAGTGAAAACTTTATTTTATCTTTTAGTAGTCAGAGAATTTGGGTCACTTATCTGTACATTGTGTGGGTCTTTCAAAGAATATGGATTGGATAATAAATTAGTATTCTGGGATAAAAAAAAGCCATCATAATTATAAATTCTTGAGTACTGAGTACATTTTCTTGGTCAATCTCCCAGTGAATGTACCGTACATAAGTGCATCCTTTTTCTAAATCAAGTATCTTTTTACACACCCACGTGGGAATAAGCCAGTGTGTGTTTGGGTGCATTTCATATATACCAGATCTTAATACTCCAATGTGTGGTTCTTCACTGACAAGGGGAAACAGACTTCTCAGGGCTAACTCAATTTACTTCCATGATAAAGACTCATGGAGAATGAGAAGTAAAAGACTGAGAGATATGTAGAAGCCATTGTACTTTCATGTAAATGTGGTACTAATGTAAACCCTCAGTTTGAAATGAGTAAACATCAGTAGATCACAAAGAGCCTTCAATTAAGATATCTTTATAAGGGAGAGTGCTCATTAACAAAAAGACAAAAATGTACTTTCCAAGAGTTTATAATTTAGGTGGAGATCAATGAAGTCTCATGCTTTTTTTTTTTTAATTGCACTTATGTAAAGGCATTTCAGTGGCTTTTATTTGTGTCATCTGTCAAAAGAAGTGCATACAGCCTCATTTGTCAATCAGCTGTCCAAAAATGTCTCCATAGCTCTTAGGAAATTATAGATAAGAAAATAGAAAATAAGGTCAATGCTTTAGAAGAAGCAGTTCTGCTTATGCGGCAAGAAATTAAAAATTTAAAAATTAAATTGTCTTTAAGGTGCCATGCTGAATTTAAATGGATGTGCGTTACCCCTCTATAAGTGAATGAGTCCATGCACTCTTGGGAATGCATTAGGAATCATATTTTAGGCGTCTGGAATCATTCAGATTTTAGTATTGATATTTCTAAGTTACATCAGGTTATTCAGAATATGAAGCAGGCAGAGTCTGACTTTTCCTCTCAATGGCTTTCTAATTCCCTCTTTGAAAATCTGGAGGAGTATCTTTCCCATGGATCCTTTTATACAATAATGATTAATACGGCCATGTGCTTATGCCTGTTAGTTCTGATTTGTGTAATAGCCCCGTGCCTTTTCAGAATACTCAGCTGAAGTGTTTCTGCTCTATCTACTGAGTTTCATACCTATGCTCTAAAAAATAAAAAAGGGGGAGATGTCAGGAGCTGCATTAGACATTACTGACAAAATGGAGGCATGGCCCCCAGCCCCCTCTCCTCATTCGGCAGGCACAGACCCGGGATTAAGGAGTTAGGCCTTGTAATTCTGACTTGTCTTTTCCTCTCCTCGACTGAGTTGACTGAAAAGGAATATTAAGGTGCTTATTGTTCTTGGGAGGAGGATGAGAAGGCACAAAGTCTTCTGCAGCTGTGCTCAGAAAATAATTCATAAAGTTAATCACTGACATTTGTTCAAGGACTTTTACAAAAGAGTGTTCCAGGATGAGCACATAGGCTGTAGCTTGAGGCCATGGGAGGGATTGCTATCTGAAGCCTATTTGTGAGGAGAATGTTTATGGCAAAGGAGTTTACTGAATTTAGGGCTTAGAAATAATTAAAACAGAAGTTAAAGATTTAAGGAATGTTGTAAAGTTAGCATATTTTACTATAGCCTATAGAAGTTAGGAATTTTTAGAGATACTACAGCTAGAAGCCTTTTTAAGAGATAGTGAACTCAGGATGTTAGGGGCAAACAGGATTTAGGAAGATAAGTATAAACTGAGGAGTGTAGCATGAGTTACAGTGTAATCACAAGTTAAGTATAGGACACATTAGAGGAGGTAGTTAATAGATGATAAGGCTGATTCCAAGAAAATCATTGAAGCAGGAACTCTGTTTGAAGAGCAACAGTGATTTGTGGAGATAATAAATCTGGGAGAGGGGGAACTGAAAATGTCAAACCTCTGGCCTAATGTTTTTGTAAAAGTATAAAAGAGAATCTTAAACTTGAAATAAACAGGCAGTCCAAGAAAACTGGGAGAGGCTGTCTCATTCGCTGACACCGTCCATCTCTTCAGGTTGAATCCCTGGCTGCTGGAGCTGGACTCTGGCATCATAGAGCCAGTAATAATACAACTAGAACCCAATTGTCCAAAAAGCCATGTTTCCTTTCATTTATCAGTGCTGACATTTGCAACAAAGGTCAGAAAATTTCTTATAAGTATTATAAGGAAAGTATTTCTAACAAAAAACTTTCAAACTTTTTTAAAAAGTTACTTAAGAGGGCATTTTAATAATAATATAAATTTGAAAAACTTGACTAGTATTAGACAAACTTTAGCTATGAAAATAAATATTTAATTGAAAAATTTCAAGTAGCATGACTTTATGCTCAGTTCAGTTCAATCGCGCAATTGTATCTGACTCTTTGTGACCCCACGGACTGCAGCACTCCAGGCTTCCCTGTTCATCACAAACTCCCAGAAATTACTCAAATTCATGTCCTTTGAGTCGGTGATGCCATCCAACCATCTCATACATTTTCATCTCCTTCTCCCACCTTCAATCTTTTCCAGCATCAGGGTCTTTTCAAATGAGTCAGTTCTGTGCATCAGGTGGCCAAAGTTTGGAGTTTCAGCTTCAAAATCAGCCCTTCCAATGAATATTCAGGACTGATTTTCTTTAGGATGGACTGGTTGGATCTCCTTGTTGTCCAGGGGATTCTCAAGAGTCTTCTCCAACACCACAGTTCAAAACCATCGATTCTTTAGCACTCAGCATTTTTTATAGTCCAACTCTCACATCCATACATGACTGCTGGAAAACCATAGCTTTGACTATATGGACTTTTGTTGGCAAAGTAATGTCTCTGTTTTTTAATATGCTGTCTATATTTGTCATAGCCTTTCTTCAAGGAGCAAGTGTCTTTTAATTTCACAGCTGCAGTCACCATGCAGCCGTGATTTTGGAGCCAAAAAAATAAATTCTGTCACTTTTTCCATTGCTTCCCCATCTATTTGCCATGAACTGATGGAACAAGATGCCATAATCTTCATTTCCTGAATGTTGAGTTTTAAGCCAACTTTTACTCTCCTCTCACTTTCATCCAGAGGCTTTTGAACTTTTCTTTGCTTTCTGCCTTAAGGGTGGTGTCATCTGCATAGCTGAAGTTATTGATATTTCTCCTGGCAATCTTGATTCCAGCTTGTGCTTCCTCAAGCCCAGCATTTCTCGTGATGTACTCTGTATATAAGTTAAATAAGCAGGGTGACGTACATATAAGTACGTCAATAAAGCCTTGACATACTCCTTTCCCTATCTGGAACCATTATTTCATTCCATGTCCAGTTCTAACTGTTACTTCTTGACCTGCATACAGATTTTACTGAAGACAGGTCAGATGGTCTGGTATTCCCATCTCTTTAAGAATTTTCCACAGTTTGTTGTGGTCCACACAGTCAAAGGCTTTGGCATAGTCAATAAAGCAGAAATAGATGTTTTTCTGAAGAAGGCTGAGCACTGAAGAATTGATGCTTTTGAACTGTGGTGTTGGAGAAGACTCTTGAGAGTCCCTTGGACTGCAAGGAGATCCAACCAGTCCATTCTGAAGGAGATCAGTCCTGGGATTTCTTTGGAAGGAATGATGCTAAAGCTGAAACTCCAGTACTTTGGCCACCTCATGTGAAGAGTTGACTCATTGGAAAAGACTCTGATGCTGGGAGGGATTGGGGGCAAGAGGAGAAGGGGACGACAGAGGATGAGATGGCTGGATGGCATCACTGACTCGATGGACGTGAGTCTGAGTGAACTCCGGGAGTTAGAGATGGACAGGGAGGCCTGGCGTGCTGCAATTCATGGGGTCGCAAAGAGTCGGACACGACTGAGTGACTGATATGATCTGATCTGTAATTCTCTTGCTTTTTTGATGATACAACAGATGTGGGCAATTTGATCTCTGATTCCTCTGCCTTTTCTAAATCCAGCTTGAACATCTGGAAGTTCATGGTTCATGTACTGTTGAAGCCTGGGTTGGAGAATTTTGAGCATTACTTTGCTAGTGTTTGAGATGAGTGTAATAGTGCAATAGTTCGAGCATTCTTTGGCATTGCCTTTCTTTGGGAATGAAATGAAAACTGACCCTTTCCAGTCCTGTGGCTTCTGCTGAGTTTTCCAAATTTGGTGGCATATTGAGTGCAGCAATTTCACAGCATCATCTTTTAAGATTGGAAATAGCTCAACTGGAATTCCATCACCTCCACTAATTTTGTGCATAGTGATAATTCCTAAAGACCCACTTGACTTTGAATTCCAGGATGTCTGGCTCTTGGTGAGTGATCACACCATTGTGGTTATTTGGGTTATGATCTTTTTTGTACAGTTCTGCTGTGTATTCTTGCCACCTCTTCTTAATATCTTCTGCTTTTCTTAGGTCCGTACCATTTCTGTCCTTTATTGTGTCCACCTTTGCATGAAATGTTCCCTTGTTATCTCTAATTTTCTTGAAGAGATCTCTAGTCTTTCCCATTCTGTTGTTTTCCTCTATTTCTTTGCATTGATCACTGAGCAAGGCTTTCTTATTTGTCCTTGCTTTTCCTTTGGAACTCTGCATTCAGATGGGTGTATCTTTCCTTTTCTCCTTGCCTTTCATGTCTTTTCTATTTGTAAGGCCTCCTTAGACAACCATTTGGCCTTTTGCATTTATTTTTCTTGGTGATGGTTTTGATCACTGCCTCCTGTACAATGTTTATGCTAAGTGAACATTTATTAAGAAAATGAAAAAAATAAAGAAATGATGTTTAATAATGTTCTATTAGAACACATTTGAATCGATTTAATATCAGCCAGTGTGTTTTGATGTGAATTATCAAAATTAAAAATTTTCTAAATCTTTTGGAAATTTAATAAAATAATTTAATTTTAGAAATGCTTAAGTTAATCTTTCAATATGCAGGTGGTATTCATATTGTTTTTCTGTTGTCTGCTAATGGCATTAGCATATTTCTCTTAACATATTAAACATAATTTACATATTTAAAGATGCTTTAATGTTTGTAATTAATGTCTTAGTTTATAAAAACTTTGATATATTGACATTCACTCTTTGCTATTGATGCAAAAAGTTTTTGCTAATTTTTTTAAATTTTGTTTCATTGTTTAAGTCTTGCTGTCTGTTTTTTTTTTTTATATATAATTTGTCTCTTTATTTTTGAGGTAACTATATTATTTGAGTGGTTAGTGATCATATAGACTTAAAAAAATTCTAAGTCTCGAGGTTTTTCCTCCTGAACTATTGCTCTTAGGCCCACCTAGAATTGAACACTTATCAACTACATTTTCATCTTCTAGGATGTTTAAGGTTTTAGTAGAATGTGACCAAAGGCACGTTACCAAAAATTACCCTGTCTCGGAGAAACACACTGTAAACATGCTAGTTCTATATCTCTCTTTGCTGTGCTTTAACCCATGTCACACCTAAACCTCATTTCTCTAAAAAGAGAAAGACAAAAGTCTCAATGACTTTTTCTCCAAAAGACAATTGATTACCCCAGCACTATTCATCTGAATAGTAAAATGATTTTTTAATGATTTGTACAGCCACTTTTATCATATTATACTCACATGTTTTAAAGTTGCTTTTGACTTTCTTTTCATGTTCATTAATATAGCCATTTTCTTTCATCATAAAGCCACATTTTTTTTCAGTTTTATTTATTTATTTATTTTTATACTTTACAATATTGTATTGGTTTTGCCATACATTGACATGAATCTACCGTGGGTGTACATGTGTTCCCCACCCTGAACCCCCCTCCCATCGCCCTCCCCACCCTATCCCACTGAGTCATCCCAGTGCACCAGCCCCGAGCACCCTGTATCATGCATCAAAGCTGGACTGGTGATTCGTTTTACATATGATATTTTACATGTTTCTCTGCCATTCTCCCATATTATCCTGCTCTCGCCCTCTCCCAGAGAGTCCAAAAGACTGTTCTATACATCTGTGTCTCTTTTGCTGTCTCACATACAGGGTTATTGTTACTATCTTTCTAAATTCCATAGCCACATTTTTAAAATATCTAAGGTTATACAATACTTTTTAATATTTCATAGACCAATTTTTTCTCTGGATTCCTTTGTATTGGAGATTGTCTCACCTTTAAAAATGTATTTCCTAACATTTGACATTTGAATGTTCAGAGAAACACAAGCACAATTTTATAAATATCTTGTACAAATATCATTATTATATAAATTGTGATTTTAAGATAATTATGATTTCCATAATAGCAAACTACCTCATTCAAAAGTCATATGATTCTTTCCATTCATTTAAATTAACATTATTCAATAAAGTTTTTCATTGTTTTTTTGTCTAGAGTTGGAACCTATCTTGCTGATTTCATTTTTAGATAATTTACTTTTAGTGGTGCTATTTAAATAAGTTCTGTTCTTTATACAATCTATGTGATTTTTATAAAAGGAATCGCATTCCCTTCTCCAGGGCATGTTTCCGACCCAGGGATCAAACCTAGTCTCCCACACTGCAGGCTGATTCTTTACCATCTGACCTACCAGAGAAGCCCCTATATATTTATATCTCTATACAACTCTTCCTCAATTTATAATTTATGTCTTGAATCAATTGCAAGTCCAAAGTATAGTAAGCTGAAACTCTATTTAATACACTAACCTATAGAACATCAGAACTTAGCCTAACCCACCTTAAGTGTGCTCAGTCTACCTACAATTGAGTAAAACCATCTAATGCAAAGCCTATTTAATAGTAGAGTGTTGAAAATCATATGTAATTTATTGAATACTGTCTGAAAGTGAAAAGTAGAATGGTTGTAAGAATATTAGTTATTTAACTTTGTGATGATGTGGCCACATATGAACTGCTTCTCACTGCCCTGCCCAGCTTCACAAGAGAGTATTGTACTTCATATTGCTGGCTCAGCAAAAGATTAAAATTCAACTTAAGATTTCTATTGAATACATACCACGTTCACACCATCGTAAGCTGAAAAATCATTAAGTCAAACCATTGAAACACATTCGGGGACTGTCTTTATATAGCTGTATATCAGTTTATTATCATTTTACAAATATTTGTATTGGATCTAGAATTTCCTTGGTTGTTTGCTTGGTACATATGAAAGTGTTATGGTGATTATGAAATGCTTGCAATACCATCCTAAAAATTTAGAAGGGATTACCTAAAAAGTAAAGACTCATTTGTCCTTGAAAGATATTTTCTCTGCAATAATACTTTTTTGTAAGTACAAGAATTTTATCTTGAAATTATATTTTTCATAAGTATGTAGATACATGAAATTTTTATTATATGAAAACTTCAGAATATATCATTTTTAATAATGATATTTTCTTTAAAATTTGAGGTCTTAAGTATTTTAAAAAGTATCCAATGCTTTAAAATTTTTCCAGAATTCTTCTCAATATTTATTGTTTTCCATAAAAATGTATATACATCTGACTAATTTAACCTTTCCAAAAGTTTGATGGCATCAGGATACATTACTTATTATTGGGCCATGATGTTCTTTGGTCATTGTATAATGTGTTTTGCTGTATTAGCCATAAATGTTTGTTCTGAGTTAAAACAATGCATTTTTTTCCTGGTTATTCCTTCACTATCAGCTATTGCTATTTTCAACTGTCTCAGACCATTTTGATTTGCAGGTTTGTAAAAAGTATTGAAAGTCACGTAACTAAGCTTGTGCTCTCTCTGCTCAATCATGTCCAGCTCTTTGCAACCCCATTGACTATAGCCCACCAAGCTCCACTGTCCATGGCATTACTCAGCAAGGGTACTGGAGCGAGTCTGCCATTTCCTCCTTCAGGGAATCTTCCCTGATGCAGGGATGGAAACTGTTTCTTCTGAGTTTCTCATTGCAGGTGGATTCTTTACCACTGAGCCATTGCAGAAGCCCTGTTACTAAGCTTATTAATATTATATTAAAATTACTGTGTGGGCTTCCCAACTGGCTCTAGTGGTAAAGAACCCACCTGCTAAGGCAGGAGATGCAAGAGACCTGGATTGGATCCCTGGGTAGGGAAGATCTCTTGGAGGAGGATATGGTAAACCCACTCCGGTATTCTTGCCTGGAGAATCCCATGAACAGAGGAGCCTGGTGGGCTAGAGTCCATGGGGTCGCAAAGAGTCATACATGACTGAAGCAACTTAGCAGGCAAAAGAAAAAAAAAAAAACTCTCTGTGATACCTGAAGTCCTTTCTATTGGGTTGAATAAAAGCCTTTAGCTTCTTTATATTTTGTGGCATCTATTTTGTCTTTAGAAAATTCCTATCATTTTATTCTATGCAGTGTTCAAGATAAGTATCATTGCTAAATATTTGAATTATAGATATGAAATAAACCATCTGTAATTTATAATCACATTTTACTGTATGTATGAACAATTCCAAAGATACCTAGAACCACACTTTAATAACATATTGAGCACTTTTTTCTCAGTTTTGTATTTTAAGAAAGGAGTTTGCTGTTTGTTTTGTCAGAAAAACACTTTTGTGTTTGTATTTTATCTAATATCTTCTGGTTATGTTACTGAAGTTGGAAAAAATATACATTTAAAAATGAAAAATAAAATGAACTATATTACTGCTATAACATATTGACATAAACACTTTTTAAAACAAGTACCAACTTTTAGCTCACAAGTGGGTCACAGGTCCAGGAAGGCATGTCTGGTTTCCTCTGCTCAAGATCTCAAAAGGCTTGAAGCAAGGTGCTGGCAAGGCTGTGTTCTCATCTGAAGCTGGAAGCCATCTTCCAATGTCATACAGATTACTGAATGAGAGTTTATGAAAATAGGCTGCTATTTGGCCTGCAGTCACACATTTTAAAGTTGTGCCTCCACTTTGCAGGCATTTGAAATAACCAGTGATAGTTTCATAAACAAAGGAACCCCAGAGTAACTATGTCTTAAAATAAAATTTCCTTTTTAATCTCTTCCAAATGCACTGCTAACCAACACTTCCTGTTCTTAGTTGCTCAGTTGTGTCTGACTCTTTGCAACCCTACAAGGCTCCTCTGTCCATGGGGATTCTCTAGGCAAGAATAATGGTGTGGGTTGCCATGCCCTGCCCTCCTCCAAAAGATCTTTACAATCCAGGGATCGAACCCAGCAGTTCACTCTTATTCATATTTTGTTTTTAATTTATGTAATGACAAATAGTATCTTTACTTTAAGGAACAACACAGGGTAATATTGCTTAGACAGAATGGATTCATCCTTTCTCTGATTCAGGAAACCACCAAGGGGAAAAGTAAAGGAAACAACAGGACTAAAAAAAAAAAAAAAGTTGATAAATGTTTGCAAGTATAACACAGGAAGTTTATATAGACAACTAATGAGGTAGGCTGGTGAAAAAATTCCTTACAGAATATTATTATTATTAACTTTCATTAGAAAAAGAGCAGGCATATATTTAACTTCATGATCATTGCAAATTAGATAAAATATTTAGGTTACATGCTGACTAATGAGGAAATAATTTACTGACTACTATAGTAAACTCTACAAATCAAGAAATACTTTTTTTTTTTAATTTTTATTTTTTTAAATTTTTTAACCTCCCATTAAAATAAATAAATTTATATTTGTTTTATATTACTAAAATTTCTTTTCTTTTTTTTTTTTAACTAATCAAAACTGAAGAGTAGAGTGAACATAGACTTTGGTTTCTGGGGTAGGAAAATAATGCCTCCCAAAGATATCTATGGGGCTTCCTTATAGCTCAGATGATAAAGAATCTGCCTGCAATTCATGAGACCAGGATTTGATCCTTGGGTCACGAAGATCCTCTGGAGAAGGCAATAACAATCCGCTCCAGTATTCTTCCCTAGAGAGTCCCATAGACAGAGGAGCCTGGCAGGCTACAGTCCATGAAATTGCAGAGTCAGACAAAAGCGACTAACATGTATGTATGTATGTGAAGTGAAGTTTCTCAGTCGTGTCCGACTCTTTGCGACCCCATGGACTGTAGCCTACCAGGCTCCTCCCTCCATGGGATTCTCCAGGCAAGAGTACTGGAGTGGGTTGCCATTTCCTTCTCCAGGGGATCTTCCCGACCCAGGGATCCCCAGGATATGAGTATGTTAGCTTACATAGCAAATGCAGGAAAGCGGCTGGTTGTGAAGGGAATACAGGTTGCTAATTAACTGACCTTAAATAGATTTTTCTACATTAACTCAAATTAAATTCAGGTGAGCCTATTATAATCACAAGAATTACTGTCAGAGAAACACTATGTTGTGGGACCTGAAGATGGAAGAAGAGGTCACAAAGAACATGTGAGGCCTAAGCATCACTTCTCTAGAGCCTCCTGAAAGAAAAAGTTGCCAACACCTTGATTTTAACACAGGATCTAATTTGAACGTCTGACCTTCAGAACAAAGAAATAATGTGTGTTTGTTAGGCTGCTAATTTGAGATAATTTTTTTACAATAGCCATAGTAAATTTAAACAACCTTAAAATTTTGCATAATGAATATAGGAATGCATTCCTATTTCTGATGTAGTTCCGTTCAGTTCAGTTCAGTCCAGTTGCTTAGTCGTATCCAACTCTTTGCGACACCATGAATTGCAGCACGCCAGGCCTCCCTGTCCATCACCAACTCCCGGAGTTCACTCACGTCCATCGAGTTGGTGATGCCATCCAGCCATCTCATCCTCTGTCATCCCCTTTTCCTCCTGCCCCCAATCCCTCCCAGCATCAAAGTCTTTTCCAATGAGTCAACTCTTCACATGAGGTGGCCAAAGTACTGGAGTTTCAGCTTTAGCATCATTCCTTCCAAAGAACACCCAGGACTGATCTCCTTTAGAATGGACTGGTTGGATCTCCCTGCAGTCTAAGGGACTCTCAAGAGTCTTCTCCAAAACTACAGTTCCAAAGCATCAATTCTTCAGTGCTCAGCTTTCTTCATAGTCCAACTCTCACATCCATACATGACCACTGGAAAAACCATAGCCTTGACTAGACAGACCTTTGTTGGCAAAGTAATGTCTCTGCTTTTGAATAGTTACTTTAGGATAAAAATATATAGGTCACCTTTGAAAACTATAGCTAGAGGAAAAACACTGTAAAAACTAAAAATCCTGCCATGTGTTGAGGTTTAAGACGTGCCTAGTTTGCTTGAATGAGACTTTGAATCTCAAATCCAGTTCTCAATTTTCCCTTTGAATAGCAACCAACAATCTTTGGTTGTTCAGAAGCCATTGACTTCACATATTTTCAATGATTTTCTCTTAGAAAGATGACTATACTTTAGATTCCCGGCAGAAAATTCGATCAAGGTTTTTGAGATTAAGAAAATAGTTGTTCAGACATTTATTTCCTTGCATACCCAGATCTGCAAAATATGGATTTCTTGGCAATGGATTAATTACGATTAGGTTATACTATTTCTTCTGTCATGATTTGTCAAGAGTTAGTCATAAGAGAGAGGCATTTGCATATAACATACAACTCAGTTTTGAGACATTCATGGCATTCCAATGCTATTAAGCTTTGATAATTCAGATGACCTTTAAATTGTTTAATACTTTAGTTCACCTTGGAATTTCAATTTTTATGTATTTGAATAAAACTTTTAATATAAAACATAAAGAATTCACCTACAATGCAGGAGATCTGGGTTCAATCCCTGGGTTGGTAAGATCCCCTGGAGAAGGGAAAAGGCTACCCACTCCAGTATTCTGGCCTGGAGAATTCCAAGGACTGTATAGTCCATGGGGTAGCAAAGAGTCGGACACAAATGAGAGACTTTCACTTTCATAATAATTGCATTTAAGCATAAAATAAGCAGATTTATTTAAATAGTATTTTATGTTAATAAACTGTATCAAATAACTTTCATGAATATTAAAGTTCATTTTTACTCTAACAATAGTACTATAATACTTCATATTTAGCTATATGAAAATTAGCTCATGTATTTAATAACATCAGAAAGCCAAATTTAATTCATTATAACTCAGTATTTATATTATTACTGCTTTTTCACTTTTGAATAAAAATTGAGCATAATTTACACCATTTTTACTTCAATTAGTAGAACTTTTCCTGCCAAGTTGTTTATATTTGTTTAGTTCATTGCTTGTTAGGTTCTATGAGTAAATGAGACCTCTGAAGAATGTCTTCCCTAATTTGCAAACTTGTAATATATTACAAGTAAAATAATTTTTAGAGCATAAGTGAAAGTACACAAAACGTTGACTTGTAAATGTAGGGATATTTAATCATTAAAGATGTAACATTGATGAATATGAGTCTAAACATGATGAAATAAGGAGCAAGATCAGTGTTTACTGGCTTATAATTTATCATATAAACATTTGTGAATTAGTTCAAGGTAGATATTTTTAATGTGAAATATTTAACTGAACCCCTTAAAACATATGTCATTAATGATTTAGCTTATTTTTTCAATTTCAATTTTACTAGTCAGATTCACTGCATTTCTCAAACTTATACATTAGAAAGCTTTTAGGAAAGATAAGCTATTTTATTTAGATTATAACATAGTTGATAAGGATAGGAGATCATTTCATGTCTCTAAATTCTATTGCTATTTCCTGGATGCATTTTATTAAAAATAAGGTTAAAAAAAAAAAAAGCATAGCTAACATTTGCGTATCTTAAAGCTGACTTTTAAAACCTTTGTTATTTAAGACATAAGACAAATTTTAAAGCAATTTGGTAAAGGATTTGCTAAATTAACCTCTCTTCAACTCTCAGAAATTATACAGATAGCATGTGTAACTTAGTTATTTAAAAGGACTTTAATATATTTCTTTTTAGGCTAGGCTTATGTTACATTTTTTTTTTATAGCAAACAATGATAAAGGGAAGCTATAAAATTTACAGAACTGTCATGCTAAATAATGATTCCATTGAGTCAGTAGTTTAGCATGAGATAATTATGTAATTCAAATAAGCTGAACATTTGTGTCTATTTTAATCATTAATGCCTTCTCTGCCAAGAAGAGAAAATAAGGTACTTAAGTTACTACTCCCTTTGTTTTCTTGCCAGCTTTTTCTTCAAGAAAAGTGAATGGGACAAGAACGTTTTCATATAATAATTTGTGCAGTGTCTTGGGAAGATTATTTTTTGGATTCATAGTAAACAGCGACTTTTTGATTTATATTTTATCAGGAGCTACAACCATAGAGAAATATGACCTCAGAACAAATTTGTGGATCCAGGCAGGGATGATGAATGGCAGGAGATTGCAGTTTGGTGTGGCTGTTATTGATGACAAACTCTTTGTAATTGGAGGTCGAGATGGCTTGAAGACATTGAACACTGTTGAATGTTACAACCCCAAAACCAAGATTTGGACTGTTTTACCACCAATGTCAACGCATAGACATGGTCTAGGTAAGATTCTTCTTTATTGATATCATTTTTGGAAAGTATTTTATTGAAAGTAAGAAAGTGAATGAAAGTGAAGTAGCTCAGCCGTGTCCAACTCTTTATGACCCCATGGACAGTAGCCTGCACCAGGCTCCTCCGTCCATGGGATTTTCTAGGCAAGAGTACTAGAGTGGGTTGCCATTTCCTTCTCCAGGGAATCTTCCCGACCCAGGGATCGAACCCAGGTCTCCCACATTGTACACAGACGCTTTACTGTCTGAGCCACCAGGGAAAGTAAGAATGTGTGTTCAAATATAGTATTATTTTGATCAATTATCATTAACTTGAGATAAGCTGTGAACTCATTTGGAACATATATATATATATATATATATACACACATATATATATATACACACATACACATGTTGATGTATATATATGTTAATATATATATAGGAACATATATATAGATAGATTCTTGACATTTTCGTATGTTGACCACTGTGCATGACCACTGTGCATTAAACTGTTAAAAGAGTGATGTTAAATATACCAAGATGAAATATCCCTGGTTTCCATCAATGGATGAATGGAAAAAGAAAATGTGATACATATACATGATGAAATATTGTTCAGCCATTAAGAATAATGAAATTCTGCCATTTGCAACAACATGGATGGGCTTTGAGGGAATTATGCCTAGTGAAATAAGTTAAATAGAGAAAAATAACCATATGACCTCATTTACATGTGGAATCTGGAAAAAAAAAAAAAAAATCATGGATTTAGAGCAAAGATTGGTTGTTGCCTGAAGCAGGGTTTTGAGAGTGGGTGAAATGGGTGAAGGGACTCAACATTAAAAATTTCCAGTTATAAAATGAGTAAGTCATGGGGATATAATGTACAGCATGGTGACTATAATTAATAAAACTTTATTGCATATTTGAAAGTAGTAGGAGAATGGATCTTGAAAGTTCTCATCATATGGGGAAAAATTGCAACCATGTGTCAAGATGGATGTTAACTGAACTACTGTGGTGATCATATACAAAATATACAAACATTGAATCATTATTTGTACAGGAAACTAATGTGCTGTATCAATTGTATCTCATTTTCTTAAATAAAATAAAAGCAAGGACTTGTAAAAAATATACCTAGATGAGTAGACCTCAAGTTACTCAGTTTTCAAAGTTCTCAGTTTTCAAAGTATGATACTCATACAGCATGAAACATTCATCTACTATGAATAGAAAATGCAGGACTATCATGGAAAGACCAGAGTAATACAATGTGGAAGAAGAAACAGTTAATGTGAATTGAGAAAGCAATTAAGGTGATTTTCTCTAGCATTAGTGGATAGTCAAATCTTTGCATTTAATTGTTGCCATCTTGAAAAGTCCATGGGGAGAGGGCAGAACAGATTTAGGACAAGAGTGACTCATCAATAGGCACTAGAAATCAATATAATAGGATTCAACTGATCTCCACTAGGGAGTAACCTGGAGATGGGGTGAACTGTATTTGGATTCAGAAGTTCTGGGTGTGAGTTTTCAATCTATCATTGGATATTGGCTTGATTTGGGGACAGCAGTTAAACTGTGAGTCTTCATTTCTTCATTTGCCACCAATTTAAGGTTAAGAATTAGATTAAAATTGAATGATGATAATGAATGTGAAATCACTTGTAAATTATAAATTCCTCAACAAATATTTGAAAAAGAGTAATATAATATAGATCCTGAATTTGTGTTTCTCATCCTGTGGATTGTAAGAAGTCCTAGTTAGTTTTTTGAAGACCTGAAATATGTCAGATAGTTGACTAAGTACATTTAGAAATATACATTAGGCCAGTCCAGGTTTGATGCACGATACTGGATGCTTGGGGCTGGTGCACTGGGATGACCCAGAGGGATGGTATGGGGAGGGAGGAGGGAGGAGGGTTCAGGATGGGGAACACATGTATACCTGTAGCAGATTCATTTCGATATTTGGCAAAACTAATACAATATTGTAAAGTTTAAAAATAAAATTAAAAAAATTTAAATTAAAAAAAAAGAAAGATAATGAGGTCTAATTGCAAATTTACTGATCCAGACTTTCAAAAGAAAGCAAACTCATAAAGAATTTAAAAAAAAACAAAAATTAATGGTAGTTTAAGGTCTTCAGCACTAAAATATAATTCATATCTGCCATCATCTAAGACAAACTTTAAAAATAGCTCTGAACTAAAACAACTTATCTTTATGTTCTTCTGATTTACCTCCACTTTTATCAGTTTTCTGATTTTTATTTTATTTGCCATAGTTAGTAAATGTCTTGCTCTGTGATATGCAGTGAGATTACAAGATTGCCCATGTATCCCATATTATACTCCAAGTGGCAAGACACTAAAGTAAAATTTTAATATAAAATAAAAACTCAAAATAATTTAGTTGACCTATATAACTTTCCCTCACCTAGATTTGTTTGAAAAAAATCCTTACATGATTATATTAGAAAGCCACATGAGTTCTTGGTTGTTAAAGTTGAAGATGTGGTCAAAGACATTTCATAGGTATCAATAAATGAAGATTGATTCTTTCTGCTGGATAAAATAGCAAATAAAACTGTATTAATGTTAAGTCTATGATATCAGGAAGTAATGCATCTCTCTAGGGAATGAAGCTAATGAAGCCCACAATTGCCTCAACATGCTGCGTTTTTATTTTAGCATTATATTTGTGAAACACATAGTTCTATAAATCATGTCTTCTTTCCCACAACATTTATTTTGTATAAAATTGAATAAGTCATTCTTACAATACACTGTTTGCAAGTAAGTAGTTTTAGGAAAAATTGATAAAATAGTAATATAGCTGTTGTTGATTATGGATTTTCTATATGCCATGCTTTGTGTTGCATGTTAAATATATGATAGGATTTGTTTTTGTTTGTTTAGTTTTCAACTGAGATAAAATTAAGTGTTAAAGTGTAGAATTGAGTACTTTTGAGTCTATTCACAGAGTTATGTAGTCATCACCACTATCAAACTACAAAATATTTTTATCACCCTAAAAAGAAACCCTGTAATCAATAGCAGTCACTCAATATTGCCCCATCTGCCTGGCCCCTTTAGCAAAAATTAAACGATTTTCTGTCCTGGTGAAATTGCCAACTCAAGATAATTCATTTAAATAGAATCATATAATTTGTGGTTTTCTGATTTGTTTCCACTTTTTGGTTATTATGAATAAAACTAAAATGAAAATCCATGTACGTATTTTTGTATGAATATATATGTTAAGTTCTGTTGGATATGTACATATGAGAAAAGTTGTTGAATTACACGGTAGCTCCATCTTTAAATTTTGGAAGAACTGCCAAGCTATTTTCCAGAATGGCTGTTCCATTTTCCATCTCCTCAGCAAAATATAAGGGTGCCAATTTTTCCACATCCTTGACAACACTTGTTACTGTTTATTCTTTTTCTATTATAATGATCGCAATGTTATCTCATGATTTTATAAAAATTTCTCTAATGAATAATTTTGAGAAATATTTCATGAGCTTATTGACCATTTGTACCTTCTCTGGATAAATATATATAAGTTTTGTTCAGGTTTTTTTTTTCTTTTATTGTTCACTTTATATTCTATATATGAGTTTTCTATCAGATATAACATTGCAAATATTTCATTCCATTCTATGGGTTCTAATTTAACTTTTTGATAAGACCCTTTGAAGCACAATAACTATTGACTTACTAAAGTTAAATTTATTTTCCTTCCTTTTGTTGCTTCTGCTTTTGGTGGAATATAAGAGAAAGTATTTTCTAATTGATGGTCATAAAATTTATGCTAATACTTTAGAAATTTTATACTTTTTGGTCTTAAATTCAAAAACATAATCTATTTATTAATATGATGTGAGCTAATAGTTTAACATCATTTTTACATGTTGTTTCACTGTTCTTTGTTGAAAAAAAATCTTTCCTTTCCATTGAGTTATCTTGGTGCATCATCAAAAATTTATTGGCCATAAATATGAAGATTTATTTATAGACACTCAATTCTACTCTATTAATATCCCTACCTATACTTACACCAATACCACACTGCCTTGATTACTGTAACTTTGTAATAAGATTTGAAATTGGATAATGTCAGCTCTCTGACTTATGTAGGACTGTGTTTAATAGCCACATATCTGTTATTGTCATATAAATTGCATATTTATACATTATACATCTGTCTCAATACAGTTTTAAAATTATTACTTTATGCAGATGTCTTTATAATGACAGGAGAAAATAAAGTGTCATAAATTATTAAAAATACAGTTATTACCTTAATAGAGTTCTTTACTCTTCTTGTGAATTTATGTTCCTATCTAGAAATGTCTACAGCCTGACCCAAAGGACCCCTTTCAGGGAAGACCTATTAGCAACAAATTACCTTTATGTTTTGTTTATTTATTTTTTAAAATCTTGATATATGATCATTTCTCCTTTATTTTTAAAGGACATAAAATTCTTAACAGTCTTTTTATGTTAACACTTTGAATATGCCATACCATGTCTTTTGGTCTCCTTGATGAGAAATCAACTGTTAATCTTTTTGAGAATCCTTTGTGCCTGATAAGTTGCTACTCTTTTGCTACTTATAAGATTCTCACTTTGACTTTTAACAGTTTGTGATATGCCTATGTGTGCCTAGTTTTGAGTTCATCCTACTTGTAGGTTATTGAACCCAGCTATCTCCCAGTTCAGCTGAGCTCCTGATAAGGCAGAGTTGTAAACTGACCACTGAAGTGTTGAAAGATTGCCCCAACATGAACACTGAGCCCCTAAGCAAAGGCAAGTTTTCTTTCTCCTTTCCTCATAAAGGTCTTGGCAGAAGTGCCTGAAGAAGACCTCTTGCCAAGACTCAGACATGGATACCTTAGGATGAAAGGTGGCTGGGAGAGAAATGCCAATATGTGAAGAGCATGATCAGCTAGATAATCTGAGTCCTTCAATGCAATTTTCTTGAAAGTTTGCAGTACTTTGGTTTTGCACCAAGATTGGTATAGGGATAATAGCTTTCCCCTATGAGACCTGCCAGGTAAAGCCTTTGTAATAGCTTATGATCAGGTTTAAAACATTATAAGTAGATTTTTAGCAGGAGCTAGACTCTTCATGACTTATCTTTCATTCCTGCTTACACAAATCCTCAAGGTCAGATAGAGATGAAAACTTATTACCTTCACAGATTTTACCTGTGTATGTGCACATGACCTTTAAGAGTACCAGGAATATGTCAGTTTTTGCAAATTTCTCCATGGACATCCTTTCCCCAGTTCTTCTGTTGTTGTTGTTTTTTTCAGCTTTTTGTTTGCTTTAACTGTTTTCACCACCTCAGGCTGCATTGACATTAAGTAATTGCCACTGATTTTTTTTTTTTTTTCCTTGACACACATCCTGGAGCATTCTCAGTAAGAAGAAGCCTTAATCAGGTGAAACAAGAAACTCTTGCAAGTGTAGGTTTTAAGAAAACTACAAGACCCATCAGAATAATAGCAATTTCCTAAGAATGAGACTTCTGAGGAATCTCCAAAATCTGTCCAGAGCCCTTCATTGGCTGATATGCTGTTAGATTTCATCACTACCTTGATCGTGAGGTTGTTGGTTTTCAAGATTACTGGACAGTTAGAGAAAAGGTGCTTGGAATAAAACCATAGAGCTCATTATTCTTATGTAGATTAAGCTGTTTTTATTTTTTTCTTGAATAAATCTCTTTAAATATTTAATATTTTTATTTCTCTTTCAGAGTTCTGATTTTGAAACATTTTGTCAGTGTTCTCATTATCTTTTATTGTGTCATTGCTGCAGATGTCAACAATAGAAATGATTTTTTTGTGGGTACAATAAGCAAAAACTGGCTAATCTATAAGAAAAGGAGTCTTTTGAAAACATAATGGCTACTAAAACTTTACAAGTGTCTTATATGGTCTAGCCATCAGCACAGGAAAAGATTTTAAAAGCAATGAGAATAACACTGATGTTGGACTTTTGTCAACTATGTTGGTGAACAATGACTCTTCCCCATAGATGGTGAAGTTAGCCACCCTTGAGCCAAAAGGACACATACATAACAGACAAACATAAGTATGAAACTTCAGGCTGTACACAAACCAAAAAAACCCAACAACTGAAAAACAAATAAACATAATGTTTAGCTTATGAAATTGATTAGATATCCTGAAACATGGCTGAAATTAAGACAGACTTATTAATTCAAGTGAAAAAATGACACCCCTTGGAAAGTCTGATAAGGACAAACATGCTTCCAGGAAAGGTACTGGGTGCCCCAACTGGCATCGTTGCTTCTACTCACTCTAGAGATCTGTGAGATAGCTCTGAGTCACTGACCTCAGCTTTTTAGACAGGAATAAGAGGCAACTCAAACTGTTGTCATCTATCATGGTAGACAAGGCTGTTTCAAATGGCTGATCATATGTGTGAACATTCTTAAAATAAGAAGGATATTCCCATTCAGAGGCAATGTAAAAAAAACATGTTCAATCTGTATTCGACATTTACTAACTGATTAAATACTCACAGTTCAGTTCAGTTCAGTCGCTCAGTTGTGTCTGACTCTTTGCGACCCCATGGACTGCAGCATGCCAGGCCTCCCTGTCCATCACCAACTCCCGAAGTTTACTCCAACTCATGTCCATTGAGTCGCTGATGCCATCCAACCATCTCATCCTCTGTCATCCCCTTCTTCTCCTGCCTTCAATCTTTCCCAGCATCAGGGTCTTTTCCAGTGAGTCAGTTCTTCGCATGAGGTGGCTAAAGTATTGGAGGTTCAGCTTCAGCATCAGTCTTTCCAATGACTATTCAGGACTGACTTCCTTTAGGATGGACTGGTTGGATCTCCTTGCAAACCACAACCACCTTATAATTTAGACATTTTTGCAGTTTTAAGGTTTAAAAAATCATGGACCAAGTGGCCAATTAGCTTTCCCTATGTCACCCTCCTTGTAAAGAAGATTTGTACTTGTTATTTTTTTAGCTCAAAAGTCATATTTTTTTTCTAATATAACATGCTGTTGCCAATAAGTTAATAATAATAACAAATATTTTTGTTTTTCAATTGCTAAGTTGTGTCTGACTCTGAACAACCCTATGAATTGCAGCATGCCAAGCTTCCCTGCCTTTCACTATCTCCCAGAGCTTGCTCAACTCATGTCTGTTGAGTCAGTGATGCCATCCAATCATCTCACCCTCTGTTACCCACTTCTCCTCCTGCCTTCAATCATTCCCAGCATCAGGGTCCTTTCCAGTGAGTTAGTTCTTCACATCAGGTGGCCAAAGTATTGGAGTTTCAGCTTCAACATCAGTACTTCCAATGAATATTCAGGGTTGATTTCCTTTTAGATTGACTGGTTTGATTTCCTTCCTGTCCAAGGGACTCTCAAGAGTCTTTGCCACACCAGTTTCGAAGTATTAACTTCAGTGCTCAACTTTCTTTATGGTCCAACTCTCACATCTGTACATTTGTACTGGAAAACCCATAGCTTTAACTATAAGTATCACTTTTGTAGGCAAAGTGATGTCTCTGTTTTTTAAAACGCTGTCTACGTTTGTCATAGCTTTTCTTTCAGGGAGCAAATAGCTTTTAATTTCATGGCTACAGTCACCATCCATAGTAATTTTGGTACCCAAAAAAATAAAATCTGCCACTATTTCCACTTTTTTCCTATTTATTTGCCTTGAAGTGATGAGACTGTATGCCATGATCTTTGTTTTTTGAATGTTGAATTTTAAGCCAGATTTTTCAGCCTCCTCTTTTACCTTCATCAGGAGGCTCTTTAGATCCTCTCTAATTTCTGCCATTAAAGTGACATCATCTACATATCTGAGGTTGTTGATATTTCTCCTGTTTGTCTTGATTCCAGCTTGTGAGTCATCCAGACCAGCATATTGCATTATGTAGTCTGAATATAAGTTAAATAAGCAGCCTTGACCTACTCCGTTCCTAATTTTGAACCAATACATTATTCCATGTCTGGTTCTAACTATTGCTTCTTGACCTGCATACAGGTTTCTTAGGAGGCAGGTAAGATGGTCTGGTATTCCTGTCTCTTGAAGAATTTTCCACTGTTTGTTGTGATCCACATAGTAAAGGCTTTAGTGTAGTCAATGAAGGAGAAGTAGATTTTTTTTTTCAATTATCTTGTTTTCTATCATCCAGAGGATGTTGGCAATTAGATCTCATTTCTCTACCTTTTTTAAAATCTAGCTTGTACATCTGGAAATTCTTGGCTCATGTACTACTGATCCCTTACTTGAAGGATTTTGAGCGTAATATTGCTAGCATGTGAAATGAGTGCAATTGTATGGTAGTTTGAAAATTCTTTGGCATTGCTTTTCTTTGGGATTGGAATGAAAACTGACCTTTCCCATTCCTGTGGCCACTGCCAGATTTTCCAAATTTGTTGGCATATTGAGTGCAGCACTTTAACAGCATCATCTTTTAGGAGTTGAAACAGCTCACCTGGGATTTCATTACCTCCACTATCTTTGCTCATAGTAATGCTTCCTAAGGCCCACTTGACTTCACACTCAGGGCTGTAGCTCTAGGTGAGTGACCACAGTATCCTGGTTATCTCAATCACTAAGATCTCTCTTTTTTTTTTTTTTTTTTTTTTTTTTTACAGTTCTTCCATGCATTCTTGCTTCTTCTTCTTAACATCTTTTGCTTCTGTTAGGTCCATATTGTTTCTGTCCTTTATTGTCCCATCTTTACACGAAATAGTCTCTTGATATCACCACTTTTCTTGAAGTAATATCTAGTCTTTCTATTGCTTTTTTCTATTTCTTTGCATTGTTCACTTAAGAAGGCATTCCTATGTCACCTTCCTATTCTCTAGAACTCTACATTCATATGGAAATATATTTCCCTTTAGCTTTTGCCTTTAACTTCTCTTCTTTTCTCAGCTATTTGTAAGGGCTCCTTAGACAATCATTTTGCCTTTTTGCATTTCTTCTTCTTGGGATATGGTTTTGGTCACCATGCAATATTATGAACCTCCATCCATAGTTCTTTAGTCACTCAGTCACTCCAATCTACTCCCTTGAATCTGTTCATCACCTCCACTGTATAATCATAGGGATGTGATTTAGGTCATACCTCAATGTCCTAGTGGTTTTCCCTACTTTCTTCAATTTAAGTCTGAAATTTGCAATAAGGGGTTCATGATCTGAGCCACAGTCATTTCTTGCATTGGTGGAAGAGGGTATTTGCAATGGCCAGTATATTCTCTTGACAAAACTATGTTAGCCTTTGCCCTGCTTCATTTTGTACTCCAAGGCCAAATTTGCCAGGTATCTCTTGACTTCTTACTTCTACATTCCAGTCTCCTCTGAAAAAAAGACATCTTTTTGGTGTTTGGTGGAGTTCCATGGTGGGAGCAGGGTAGTGACCAGAGCCCTGAGTTCCTAATGTGGTGGGGTAGGAGGTTATGAAGCACTTCTCACCACTCTGGGGCAGCTGGGCTTGCCAGACCTGGACAATAACTCTGAGGAGCCAGAGACGAGGAAAGATGGTGGCCAGCTATTGGCCAGTGGTGGGCCATGTGGGTAGCAGAAAGTTCCCAGGACAGCCAGCAGCAACAGTGAGGCCAAGGAGCCCTCAGTTCATGATCATCCTCCAACCTCAGCTCCAGCCTTCCCTGTACCCCCTTCCCAGAAAATCCAACAGGTCCTTTGGCCAGCCCCGACGTGGCACACTGACTGACACCCACTGGTGAGTGAAGGTTTACATGCCCAAGGGCCAAAGAAGAACCAGAATTTGGACAACCAGTGTGCAGGGCATGTCTGTCCAGTTACAAACAGTGGCTGAAGGACATGTCCCTGGTAGTCAGGGCATGACAAAACATGGTCCACTGGAGAAGACAGTGGCAAACCACTTCAGTATTCTTGACTCAAGAACCCCATGAACACAAAGAAAAGTCAAAAAGATATGACACTGGAAGGTGAACCTCCTAAGTCAGTAGCTGCCCAAAATGTTCCTAAGGATGGGCCCAAAAACAGCTCAGAAAAGAATGAAGTGGCTGGGCTAAAGTGGAAACATCGCTCAGCTGTGGATGTGTTTGGTGGTGAAAGTAAAGTCCAAATGCTGCAAAGAACAATATTGCCTAGGAACCTGGAATGTTAGGTCTATGAATCAATGTAAATTGGACACGGTCAAGCAGGAGATAGCAAGAGTGAACATCGACATTTTAGGAATCAGTGACCTAAAATTGACTGGAATGGGTGATTTTAATTCGGATGACCATTATGTCTACTATGGTGGGCAAGAATCCCTTAGAATAAATGGAGTAGCCCTCATAATCAGAAGTGTCCAAGATGCAGTATTTGGGCACAAAGTCAGTAATGACAGAATGATCTTATTTCATTTCCAAGGCAAGCCATTTAGCATCACAGTAATCCAAGTCTATGCCCCAAGCACTAATGCTGAAGAAGATGAAGTTAAAGAGTTCTATGAATACCTATGATATCTTCTAGAACTAACATGTAATACAATACTCATATTTATATATTTTTTAAAATTTTATTTTTTAATTAAGGTTCATTCTCTCATTTTATGTACACAAATTAAAACACATGCACACAAAAATATCAGTTTAGTGTCTGAGTGTCTCAAACTGTTAGCATGTTTGACTGTGAAAATTTCTATAGAATGAATTTGAGGAATGATTCAACCAAGTATGTCAGATTTGAAATACAGACATAGATTTAGATATAGACAAATGAATAAGTATATGAATAGGTAAAGAAATTGACTAGATATATAAAGTTCTGTGTTAATTTATATAAATTTCTCAATTTCACTGAGTGAAAAAGGGGAAAATGCTGATAGTGGTATGTTTGTTATTTTCATATCAATCATTTAGCTATACTAAAATGATACAATTTGAACTAATAAATCAGGACCAAAAGTCTCTATATTCTGCCATTTAAGGATTATCTGTTTTATAGGCTGGTATCCCATTTGGCCTTCCTAGCAGGAAAACCTTCTATGTATATAGACTCTAGGAACTTATTACCTAATATTATGGATTCACAAACTAACAAGAATTCCTGGAATATTTCAGGGATTAACAGAGAGAGAAAGATATATATATATATAATGCAACTTCTCAAAACACAGACATGGTTCAGTTTTAACTTAAAAAAAAAAAAAATTAAATAAAAAATAACTTAAAATACCAAAAGCAAAAGTAACACAAATGTATTTGGTATTCTTTGCTAGTCACCAAAGATATTCAGTCTTTGAAATAATCAATTATATAAAAAAAGGGAAAAGTATAAAAAAAAAATTCAAATTTGTTTGTTGAAATAAAATATTAAATAGAATTTTGAAAAAAATAAAATTGGCATCATTGTCATCTCTAAAAATCATTAAGAGTAAATAAATTAAAATTATGGCAAAACAGATAAGACAAAGAAATAGTCAGTATGATATTGTTATTCATGGTAGTTTTAGAAAAAAAATATTGAGAAAGTGAGAGAGAAAATAAGAAATAATCTGAGAGAATTTCTCTGAAGTATAATACATGGTCTCTGCTGACCTGAAGTAAATAACCAGATATTTTTCCAACAAAGATGGGTTTACTGGGCCAACAAAGAATTGCTATGGTAAGCTATATGCAAGGTCCCACATAACAAATGAAGGAGAACATTTTTATGGAGAGGAAAAGGAAGTTGGGAGGATTATAGTAAAGAGTCCGTGACATTTTATTTTCTGGATCTTTGCCAGGAAAGAAGAGGAGTCCTTCTGCTACTGTCTCAGAATCTGAGAGCTCTCCTTTCTGGTGTCCCAATTCTAGTTAATTGAAATTCCTGTTTATTATTATTATTATTTTTAAATTTCCCCTTTAGTAAAAAAATTTTTTTTTAATTCAGTGTTGATCAAGAGTTATATCTAGTTTCAGAGACTTTTTGTCCCTAATATCAGGAAGGACCTTTCTAAGGTGTACTGTCTTATATCAGAAGGAAAGTGCACAGATTGGAAACCTATTATGATCACATTTGAGTAACAAAGAAGAGTTGGAATCACTTTCTGTCTAAAGTCCATATATTATCAAGATCATCATCATTGGAGCTCATCTGAAGCATTACATCATCATCGTAAGTTTGGGAGACACATTTATGATAGGTCTCACCTTGATAGTTTGAGGAAGTTGTCTCCTCAAATGTTCTCTGCTTCTATTGTAGAAAATGTTTACTTTTAGGTTACCAGATAATGTGCAGTTCCAGTCAGTGTTCAGTGCTTTCTTTAGGTGTATCACATGAATCAAAGAACCTTTTTGGTGAAGTTTGTTGGCACAAGGGTTAGTTAGCAGTACCCAGAGAGTATGAAGAGAGTTTTGTATTTTCCAATTGACAAAATCTCCAGATTGCAAGATGTAATGCTTAATGTCTTCATCTTGAGCACACTGTGAAAAGATTTCTTTCTTTACCAGAACATGGTTATTTTTAATAGAAGCATTTATGCTTTTGCAATACGAGAGTATTTTTTATCAGTTGTGGGTCAAAATAAATAGAAGGCAAGTATATTAAACTTCCTGTGATTATCTCACAGGATCAGAGTTTATAAATTCCCAAAGGGGTGAATCTGAAGTTTAGAAGGACCAACAGCAATGCTCTTGGTCAAGGTGTTTGGAGGGTCTTGACAAATCTTTCTAGTTGAGTCTTCATAATGTTGTTAATGCTTTGGACTTAATCAGAGGATTGAGGGTGGTAAGCACAGTGAAATTGTTGCAAAATAAGCCAAATAAGGCAGAATTATAGAAGTACCTGGCCAGGAAAATGGTTTCCTCTCTCTTTATGAAGTTTGAGAGGCATTCCCCCAGGTATGGATAATATTTTCAAAAAATATTTTAGCAGTAGAAAAGGAAATAGTCTGTAAGCAAGGAAAGGTTTCAGTCATACAAACTAAAACTAAAATATATTTATATCCATAAGACCGAGGAAGTTGTATGATTCATTTGCCAGAACTCAAATGGTCCATTGGAAAGTTAAAAGTTTGGGAGCAGTACATACAGGCTTCCCCAGGCTGTATGTTGCACATATGGAACAAGAGAGGCAGGCACATTTTGTAAACTTTTAAAAATTTTACCACCGATATCGATTCATGAACACTCTTATTTTGTCAGTAGACGAGTTGTTTAATGCACATACTGTTATTAAGATTCTAAATTTTAGAGTTTCTAGTAAGACTGAGTTGGTATTTGGTCCAAACCAGAGTTTTATCCAATTAATAATTTAATTTTCATTGGCTGAATCCTTGCCAGAAAAGAGACTGTCTTCCTGTTGGGTTCCTCTATTGTTACCAGGTATGAGAACTCCACTGCTGTTCTCTCAATTCTATTTTATTGAGGTTTTTATTTATTTATTTTCATACCTCTAAAACGAGTAGTCCAGAGGGCAATCAGAAAAATGAGTGAAAAAAGAACACATTCACTCTATCTGTATCAAATTGCAGAATATCAAAGATAAAGAAATAATTACATACCTCCCGAAGAGGGAAAACACATACTTAAGCTAATGAGAAAAATAGCCATGTGTGAATAACAAGGAAATAACTGCAATAAAATACCAAAATCCACAGAAAAGAAAGGATGACCAGGCTGTCAGGCTTTTTAATAGCAATGCTATTGTCCACAGATAATGAAAGCATTCTTCAAACTTCTGATGCATAAACTTCTGATGCTCATTTATGTCACGCCAAACTATACCTCATGCTATGAAGGGAGGGAAAAAAAAAGACATCTTCAGATATTTTGATTTTGCTGATTTCAGCAAGGATATGTACCTCAAAATCTATTCTCACAAACGTAAGACTGAAAAAAGAAAGATGCATCTTAAGAAAAAACAATCTTCTAAACTTTTTCATTCTCCTCTTTCACTTTCATCAAGAGGCTCTTTAGCTCCTCTTCACTTTTTGCCATAAGGGTGGTGTCATCTGCATATCTGAGGTTATCGATATTTCTCCCAGCAATCTGGATTCCAGCTTATGCTTCTTCCAGCACAGTGTTTCTCATGATGTACTCTGCATACAAGTTAAATAAGCAGGGTGATAATATACAGCCTTGACATATTCCTTTCCCAGTTTGGAACCAGTCCGTGGTTCCATGTCCAGTTTTACCTGTTGCTTCCTGACCTGTATATAGGTTTCTCAAGAGGCAGATCAGGTGGTCTGGTATTTCCATCTCTTTCAGAATTTTCCACAGTTTATTGTGATCCACACAGTCAAAGGCTTTGGCATAGTCAATAAAGCAGAAATAGATGTTTTTCTGGAACTCTCTTGCTTTTTCAATGATCCAGCAGGTTGGCTTAAAGCTCAACATTCAGAAAACTAATATCATGGCATCTGGTCCCATCACTTCATGGGAAATAGATGGGGAAACCGTGGACACAGTGTCAGACTTTATTTTTGGGGGCTCCAAAATCACTGCAGATGGGGATTGCAGCCATGAAATTAAAAGACGCTTACTCCTTGGAAGGAAAGTTATGACCAACCTAGATAGCATATTGAAAAACAGAGACATTACTTTGCCAACAAAGGTCCGTCTAGTCAAGGCTATGGTTTTTCCAGTGGTCATGTATGGATATGAGAGTTGGACTGTGAAGAAAGCTGAGTGCCGAAGAATTGATGCTTTTGAACTGTGGTGTTGGAGAAGACTCTTGAGAGTCCCTTGGGCTGCAAGGAGATCCAACCAGTCCACTCTAAAGGAGATCAGTCCTGGGTGTTCATTGAAAGGACTCATGCTGATTCTGAAACTCCAATACTTTGGCCACCTCATGCGATGAGTTGACTCATCAGAAAAGACTCTGATGCTGGGAGGGATTGGGGGCAGGAGGAGAAGGGGACGACAGAGGATGAGATGGCTGGATGGCATCACTGACTCTATGGACATGAGTTTGAGTAGACTCAGGGAGTTGGTGATGGACAGGGAGGCCTGGCATGCCAAAATTCATGGGGTTTCAAAGAGTCAGACATGACTGAGCAACTGAGCTTAACTGAATGTTAGGATTCAAAGATCTCCTTCATTATCAGGAAAGATAGAGGATAAACAGTTGTACTTTCACAGAGTTCTTGATCTCATGGGAGAAATATCTCATTAGATAATCTCTTTGCCAAGAGCAAACACAGGGTTGTTTCCCACCTGCAGACACTTGGTGAGTCCTAATATGGCACTGGATTTTCCTTCTTCTTGTTGCTAAGAAGCCCGGTTCCACCTCCGGCCTGTTATACTTGGCTAAAGGAAAATTGCTAAAGCCATCTGAGGATGCTTAATTTACAACTGAGGGTGAACTGGGGTGAAAGCCTGGGGAATCTGTGTATATGCATCCAGAAATGCTCACCTGCCAGAAGAATAAAACAAATGAGGTTTCATAAACTAGCCAAGGGAAATGTGAAGTTAAAATTAAAATATCAAGAAACAATTTTCAAAACAATGTCATGAGTATAACTTAATAAAATTCTTGAATATAAGTATGAGGAAAGAGAACCCAAAGTGACATCTATTATCAGTGTTTTCCCTGACTTTTAGGAGCTATACTTATAGCAACAAATAATGAATGGACTGAAGAAAATAGCAGCCTAATAAAACCTTGCAGTTGTTTGTGATATGATCCATTAGTCTAGAAAATTCCATTTTGAACTGTCAGTTTTCATTATCTTAGAAGGAACACTTGCTTCAGCTTAGCCTTTGCTACTTTAATTACATCAGTATGTATCTGTCCTCTTCATACCTCTTTTATTTAAAAAATAGTATTTGTCACAAAACTAAGGCGTCTACATTTCTTTAAAAGTTTGGTAATTTTCACAAGAAATACAATTCAAAACTGCCCGCTCAGTTTTATATATCAGATTTTTAAAAAAACACTGTGAAAAGAAAAAATACATATGCATATAATGAAGTAAGTTGACAATGTAAAAAAAAAATTACTCTGTTGATACTACATACCCAAATACATGTATGCAAATATATACACAGATCCACAATTTTAAATACATATGCATGTCTGATTGATAAAACAGGGAAAGTTCTAAGCATGATATGGGATATAACAAGAAGTTTTTTAGAGCAAACAGCTACCATTTTCATTTGAAACTTTAAAGTTTGAGTAAACAGAAATTTATAAGAACAGTTTTCTTATTACTTCGACAGATGTAATATAGACACAGACATGTATATACAGCTTTAAATAATATTTTAGAGCCTTTAATTTTTTTAACTTTTATTTAGCAGTTCCTCTGGGAAATATTATGCATAGAACATTAGTAATGCCAGCAAAAAAGAAGGAAAAGAAAGAAGGGAAGGATAAAGAAGAGATAAGAAATAACAACAAACACCTTTTCAACAGAATGTGCACTTATAAACTGTGATTTATAAACTCTAAATATTAGTGAAATCCTCGTTATATATTCAGTCTTCTGTGATCCTATCAGTTGTTGAATTCTAAGCTTAGATATTCCCTGGTGTCTTTCCACTGAATTATGTTTTTTTTTTTTTTTCAAATAAACTTTTACTGAAGATATTTTAATACTAAGAATTCAATAGGTGCTGAGGAAAAGGAGATAAGTAAGAGAGAAGAATGACCTTCAATATTGTACATACTAGTTGTGAATGCTCTCTTACAAATAAAAATCATTAATCCAGGCGTAGAGATTCTGTGTTTGGTTTGTAATGTAATATCTTACCTATTCTATTACTCATTTCTGAAGTAAAATTTTATATCACAAATTGACTGGTCCTCAACATGATTCCGCAGCCATTTGTGGATAACCTATCTCTTAAATCTGCCTGCAATGCAGGAGACCCCGGTTCAATTCCTGGGTCAGGAAGAGCCAATGGAGAAGGGATAGGCTACCCATTGAAGTATTCTAGGGCTTCCCTGGTGGCTAGCTGGTAAAGAATCTGCTTGCAATGTGGGAGACCTGGGTTCAATTCCTGGGTTAGAAAGATCCCCTTGAGAAGGGAAAGGCTACCCACTTCAGTATTCTGGCCGGGAGAATTCCATGGACTGTATAGTCCACAAAGAGTTGGACACAACTGAGCAACTTTCAATAGTGTAAAATTTGTGGACTGAGTATGAAGAATTCCTTTTGCTATACTCTACTCCAATAAAATGCTAAAAACTACTAAATCTTCTAGAACAGGTATCCCCAACCTCCAAATCTAACACCTGATAATCTGAAGTAGAGCTTTTAAGTAATAATACTAGAAATAAATTGCACAGTAAGTGTAACCTGCTTGAATCATCCCAAAATGATTCCCCTCACCAGTCCATAGAAAAATTATCTTTCATGAAACTGGTCCCTGGTGCCATTAAGGTTGGGGACTGCTGTGAGAACACTGACCCTTAAAACTAGTATCTAAACACCAAGCTTCTTCATTATGAGAAACTTTGATAAATGTACTTGTTTGATCTAAGAGTCACAGTTTTAAGTTTCTCTCTTTGAGCAATTGGTGAGTTTTCTGTCCCAATAACATTGTGGATAATATGGCTAATTATGTTTCCCTATATGAATTAAATGTTATAAAGTCTACAATTAAATTTGCAGTCTAAAAGTAACAAACATGCATGCATTTTTTTTTGTAGCAATCTCATATGGGGCTCTATTTTATCTTTCTTTGATTGTTTTGCTATCATCTAATTTTACTAAAATATATCCATCCCTATTTACATGTCTTTGGAATCACCTTAAATTTTCAATAATAAGATGAGGTATTAAGTTAAAGATAAGGCTAGAAGAACTGGTTTAGTTAAATCCAATAAGTTGTTTGTAAGAATGTTCATTTGTTAAGTTATTCCATCATTCAAGTAGAATTAAAATTGTACTACTACATGCTTATGTTAGGATAAAAAGATGAATGAAATATTATACTTAAAGATCTTACATCTGAGTAAGGAGACCAAAAAAGTTAAAAGACAATTTAAATGAACTGTTGTACGTATTAATACAATAAGTAAGAGTATTATGATCATATTCTTTTAAGTCACAATGGATAGGTTAGAAAGGATTCTAAAGAAAAGTGATGCTGAAACTAACTATAGAGTATTAATAATCAAGCAAATTGAAGAAAAAAATATATTTCAGTCAACAAAACATGTAAAAATATCAATGTGAAAAAGAAGCATAGAATATTTGAGTAGCAAACCACAAGGTTATTTGAACACAAATTTTCTGGTGTTGCATTGTCTTATGGATATATTTTAATGGGTTCATGTTGATATATGGCAAAAACCAATACAATATTGTAAAGTTAAAAAATAAAAAAAAATAAAAATAAAATATAGCAAATATAATTTTATTCATTTTTAATATACAGTATAAGAGAAGGAGGAGCATACCTAATATGACCTCCATAATCCCACTTATAATAATATTTAATTGAAATTTAAAATTTAATAGCAAAATATTTATTTTGAGAAAATTTCTTGTGCATCATTGGCTTGGTACATTTGAATTTAGCTCAGATATCAAAAAGCAAAAGGCATAAATTCACCTGATATCTTTTTCTTAGGTTAAATAGGAAATAGATGAAATGGGATTTTTAGAAACCATGAGCGCAATTTGGTCACTCAGGTGAATCACACATAAATAGCTATTAACAGAAAAGGAAAAGTATTAAATCAACTACAGAAACTGTACCACTTCAGTTTCTGTCATTTTCATTATAACAACTAATTTATTGCTTACATTTGCTTTATCTGGGGAGATTATTTTATTTTATATTTTATCTTTTTTCATAGATATCTTCAACCTGAATGATCACATGAATTTTCCATGTTCCAATTTAAAATGCATGTTAAAATTACATTTAATAGAAGATTTCTTCATTTTTAATAATTTCCATCTCAATATGCTGGTGGTAATGGGACACTTGGAGAAGGAAATGGCACCCCATTCCAGTACTCTTGCCTGGAAAATCCCATGGATGGATGAGCCTGGTGGGC
This sequence comes from Bubalus bubalis, assembly GCF_019923935.1. NCBI lineage: Eukaryota > Metazoa > Chordata > Mammalia > Artiodactyla > Bovidae > Bubalus > Bubalus bubalis. Next base: position 45,703,244 of record NC_059169.1, read on the forward strand.
TGCAATCTATGGGGTGGCTAAGAGTCGGACACGACTGAGCGACTTCACTTTCACTTTCACTTTCATGCATTGGAGAAGGAAATAGCAACCCACTCCAGTGTTCTTGCTTGGAGAATCCCAGGGATGGGGAGCCTGGTGGGCTGCCGTCTATGGCGTCACACAGAGTCGGACATGACTGAAGTGACTTAGCAACAACAACAAATGGGATACTAGAGCAAGCAAAACAAAACAAAACAAAACAAGTGTAGATTAATAGATATCTAAATCTGCAGAATGGCTAAGAGACTCCAGAATGCTAATTTGACACTTGAGAAAACAAGTCCAGAAAGGTTAAATAGCTTGCTGAAGTTTATTCAGTTTATTAATCATTTGGTTTGGAATTCTCCATGAATTTGGGATTTGTTTTGTTCTGCTTTGCTACTTACATTAATTTTCTACTTTATTCTGATTATTTGCAGATTACTATTTCTAGAGTAGATCAAGTATATTTTTCACAGTCTGATGAGTCCAGGGGTGAGCAAGGTTTTGTGAGTCTTAAAGATGAGGCTTTTCTTAAGAAATATAAATATAATAGCCTCTTGAACACATTGTTAGAGCCATTTCATGGGCCTCAGAAGGAGCCTGGTGAGAGGACTGCTAAGCCTTAAGTTTCATCAGCCTCACAGGAATTATTTTCTCAATGAGCAGTATTACCAACGTTTACTCGAAGATCATATTTTGCTTTAGTGAATACATAAGTTGATGTGTTTCTCTTTTTATGGAAATCACTAATAGGGTTTTTTACATATGAATTCATATCATACTCAAGAGTATTGTTATTGTTGTGTTTTCACTAAGTCGTTTGTGACTCTTGTGACCCCATGGACTGTAACTCACCAGGATCCTCTGTCCATGAGTTTTCCCAGGCAAGAATACTGGAGTGGGTTGCCATTTCCCTCTCCAAATGATCTTTCCAACCCAGGGATCAAACCTGTGTCTGCTACTTTGGGACACAGATTCTTTATTACTGATCCACAAGGGAAGCCCATTCAAGAATATATTAGTTAATAATTTTATAAAAACTGTTTTCTTTTTTCATGTAATATGCAAAAACTATAAGCATAGTAGCCTATACACTTCATTAATAAAATACTAAGATTTATGCATGTTTGCATGTTTATGATGTTTGTTAAAGTGACTAAATCACTTAACTTTTGAAATCAGTCAAACCATTGTTTATACAAGTCTAGAGATTTGTGAAATACTAACAGCTAGTGTAAGACCAAATATTTATTTTAAAAAACACTATCATAGCTAATGTTTTGACACTAATAAAATACCCTTATTTCCTATTTTATTAAGGGGATATTTTGAATTTTTCTACTGTAATCAATTAGGCATTCAGAAAATATATTTCATTTAAATTACTCCAAATAAATCTCTAATGAAAGTGAAATGATTTTTTTTTTAATTTTTAGATGAGATCAAATCAGTCTTCTTTGTGTCTTTATTCTAATTCCCATTGCTAGAATGTAAACCCACAGAGGACATAATTCTTGTTTCTCTTGTTTGATGTCTTAAGCACTCAACACATATAGAAAACCAAATATTTTTGAATAAATTATTATTTTTAATTCAAAGTATACCATATAAAATTGAAGGTATTGGCATTGATACTAATTATTTATGTGACTTATTATCATAGTAGATGTTTATTTACCAGTAGCTTTTGTTATGGCAATTAGCCAGCAGTGTGGACTCACTCTGCCTCTTTCAGTGCTGTTTCTGTAACACCTCAAACATTTTAAGACACCAAATACTAAGGCTTGAGTGCATTAGCAATGCCAAGTTCAAGGAGCTAGTTCTGCACTTAATAGTGACTTATTAGTTCAATAAGATGAATTCATCATTCAGCACTACCAGGAAAATATTAAACAAAAGTGCATTGTATTCTTTTTTCCTTTAGAGATTAGATTGTCAGATTAAATACAGACGAAAGCTTATTTCAAAAGCATTTTACCTTTTCACAAGACATGAACCTCTGTTCAAGAAACAATAAAAATGAAAAATGATCCTAGCAAGTTTTCTTCTCTGGCTGTTTCATTTAAAAAGTAGTTTTAAATATGGAAATTCAAATAGAATTTGGAAGTGGCTTTAATGGTGACTTTTAAAATGAAACATAAGTCATCAGTACTCAGTTATGTGATTTTTCAAAGCTAGCAGTTGCTGAAAAGTTAACATGTGAGAAAATATTATAGCATTAATGTTCCAATTGAATGGAATGAGATAGGCTATGTATATATATATTTTTTAATCAGTTAGATTCACATTGTACTTTAAACTTTAGGATTAAAGAAAGTAATGCAAAAATTAACTCATACAACATTTTATGCTTGGTTGAAGGGCAAAAATAAGGAAAAATTATTTTCATTATTTTGCCAGACTGAACTGTTTAACATTCTTAAATAATGACAAAAATGTAGAATAATTAGCAGTTTAAGGTACTACACAGAAAAGCACAATATATTACATTTTAAGAGAATGAATCACTATATATATGTGCAACTCTATACTTGTACTCTCAGGTCAAAATTGGTTAAAGTTTTCTTAGACATTTTGATGCAAATTGCAACCATATATATCTATAAATCTGTATATTTTTACAAAGAACAGTACATTATGATTAGTTCTTATCTTTAATCTGAATGGTGTAATCATTAGGACTCCATATATGTTAAAAAGGAATAATGCTGCATTATTGCTATTCTCTTCAGTGCTTAATTAGTTTTTTCTTTATTATACATGGAAATAAAATAAAAAGTTTTATGAAAAAGTTATCTTTGATAGTTAATATGTTTGTTATTTTGTAATAAACTATCACCTCACTTTGGGAGTGGAATGAAAACTGACCTTTTCCAGTCCTGTGGCCACTGTTGAGTTTTCCAAATTTGCTGGCATATTGAGTGCAGCACTTTCACAGCATCATCTTTCAGGATTTGAAATAGCTCAACTGGAATTCCATCACCTTAACTAGCTTTGTTTGTATTGATGCTTTATAAGACCCACTTGACTTCACATTCCAGGATATCTGGCTATAGGTGAGTGATCACACCACCGTGATCATCAGGGTTATTAAACTCTTTTTTGTACAGTTCTTCTGAGTATTCTTGCCACCTCTTCTTAATATCTTCTGCTTCTGTTAGGTCCATACCATTTATGTCCTTTATTGTGCCCATCTTTGCATGAGATGTTCCCTTGGTACCTCTAATTTTCTTGAAGAGGGCTCTAGTCCTTCCCATTCTATTGTTTTCCTCTAATTCTTTGCATTGATTGCTAAGGAAGGCTTTCTTATCTCTGCTTGCTGTTCTTTGGAACTCTGCATTCAGATGTTTATATCTTTCCTTTTCTCCTGTACTTTTCACTTCTCTTCTTTTCACAGCTATTTGTAAGGCCTCTTCTGACAGTCATTTTGTCTACCACCCAGTTTCACTTATCTCACACACTAGTAAAGTACTGCTCAAAATTCTCGAAGCCAGGCTTCAGTAGTACATGAATCATGAACTTCCAGATGTTCAAGCTGGTTTTAGAAAAGGCAGAGGAACCAGAGGTCAAATTGCCAACATCTGCCAGATCATCGAAAAAGCAAGAGAGTTCCAGAAAAACATCTATTTCTGCTTTATTGACTATGCCAAAGCCTTTGACTATGTGGATCACAATTAACTGTGGAAAATTCTGAAAGAGATGGGAATACCAGACCACTTGACCTGCCTCTTGAGAAACCTGTATGGAGGTCAGGAAGCAACAGTGAGAACTGGACATGGAATAACAGACTGGTTCCAAATAGAAAAAGGAGTACGTCAAGGCTGCTTATTGACACCCTGCTTATTTAACTTATATGCAGAGTACATCATGAGAAACACTGGGCTGGAAGAAGCACAAGCTGGGATCAGGATTGCTGGGAGAAATAGCAATAACCTCAGATATGCAGATGACACCACCCTTATGGCAGAAAGTGAAGAGGAACTAAAAGGCCTATTGATGAAAGAGAAAGAGGAAAGTGAAAAGTTGGCTTAAAGCTCAACATTCAGAAAACTAAGATCATGGCATCTGGTCCCAACACTTCATGGTAAATAGATGGGGAAACAGTGGAAACAGTGTCAGAATTTATTTTTGGGGGGCTCCAAAATCACTGCAGATGGTGACTTCAGCCATGAAATTAAAAGACACTTACTCCTTGGAAGGAAAGTTATGACCAACCTGGACAGCATATTCAAAAGCAGAGACATTACTTTGCCAACAAAGGTCCATCTAGTCAAGGCTATGGTTTTTCCTGTGGTCATGTATGGATGTGAGACCTGGACTGTGAAGACAGCGAAGTATTGATGCTTTTGAACTGTGGTGTTGGTAAAGACTCTTGAGAGTCCCTTGGCCTTAAAGGAGATTCAGCCCGTCCATCCTAAAGGAGATCAGTCCTGGGTGTTCTTTAGAAGGACTGATGCTGATGCTGAAACTCCAATACATTGGCCATCTCATGCAAAGAGCTTACACATTGGAAAAGACCCTGATGCTGGGAGGGATTGGGGGCAGGAGGAGAAGGGGATAACAGAGGATGAGATGGCTGCATGGTATCACCGACTCAATGCACATGAGTTTAGGTGAACTCCAGGAGTTGGTGATGGACAGGGAGGCCTAGCATGCTGAAGTTCATAGGGTTGCAAACAGTCAGACATGACTGAGCGACTGAACTGAACTGAACTGAAGTTCAACTTGGTGCTTTAATATATTAGATTGAAATTTTAAGACAAGATTTTATTCATTCAATTAATGTATTGCCAAGGACTTCCCTGGGTGCCAGAGAGAGAACTATGAACAAACATAATCCTGTTCTTATATTGCTTTGGGCTAAGCAAGGTAACAGAAAACTGTCTAGTAGCTCTTGACCTTTGATTTTAGGAAAACTTATCTTTGGCTTTACTTAAATAAAGTAAATACTATACTTAAAAATAAAATGTGTACCTTAATGTATTAGATACACTACAGTGTTGAGATTTTCAAATCTTTTCTATAAGAAACTGATTTTTGTGCTGTCAAATTTCAAAAAAAGTAACACATTTACTATAAAAACTGTGTTACATAATGTGTGCTTGCCAATAACTCAAAATGATGAACGTCGTTGGGAGAATACAAATATCTATCTATCTATATATCTATATATATATCTATATATATATACACACATATATATGGTTTCTGTAAGTATTCTAACTTTAAAATATAAATATTAGAGTTTCTTTAGTATCTATCTATAGGCTATAGTAGCTGTGGAATATAATTTTTGCCTCCACAGCCTTATTGTCTATGTGATTGGGGTAAAAGGTGTTGGATCAAATTCTGATGCACACATAAGGTGTTTTTCTGAAAATCAGGCAGAAACAAAACTAGTCATATCAGTTGATATATAAGCTAAACAAAGCACAGCTCCTTGTTATGGAATACAACTAAAACTATGGTTTAAACTAAGCTATGAATCCTCATATTTGGGCATACCTGAAAACCTGAATTTTTGAAAGAAAAAGCCTTTGATTTTGAACAGGTTACTGAACAATGTTTTATGATTATAATTATAACCTTCTTCTTTAATCAGATAATATCGACATAAGGACAGAGGTGTTTGCAAAAAAATATTTCTTCTTAGTCCACATATGTTAAAGACCACCCATTTTACTAAATGACAGAAAATTTCTATTATCAATTATATGAAAAAACAGTGAAAGATTAAACTAGATGATATGCTTGTAATAGTCTACGCCTGAAAGTGAACTTATGATTTAGAGTTGTTTAAATAAAGTAACCACTCTTCTTTTATGCCTACTCTCCAATATTTATTTTAGACCAAAAAAATTCTGCTATTAATTAATGAGTCTCCCTAAAGATTGAAGGATTAAAAATACATTGTATTCAGTATGTCGACATCTTCTACAATAGATCAGTTCAGTTCAGTCTTTCAGTCGTGTCCGACTCTTTGCCACCTCATGAATCCCAACACTCCAGGCCTCCCTGTCCATCACCAACTCCCGGAGTTCACACAGACTCACGTTCATTGAGTCAGTGATGCCAACCAACCATCTCATCCTCTGTCGTCCCCTTCTCCTCCTGGCCCCAATCCTTCCCAGCATCAGAGTCTTTTCCAAAGAGTCAACACTTCGCATCAGGTGGCCAAAGTACTGGAGTTTCAGCTTTAGCATCATTCCCTCCAAAGAAATCCCAGGGCTGATCTCCTTCAGAATGGACTGGTTGGATCTCCTTGCCTTCCAAGGGACTCTCAAGAGTCTTCTCCAACACCACAGTTCAAAAGCATCAATTCTTCGGCACTCAGCCTTCTTCACAGTCCAACTCTCACATCCATACATGACCACAGGAAAAACCATAGCCTTGACTAGACGAACCTTTGTTGGCAAAGTAATGTCTCTGCTTTTGAATATACTATCTAGGTTGGACATAACTTTCCTTCCAAGGAGTAAGCATCTTTTAATTTCATGGCTGCAGTCACCATCTGCAGTAATTTTGGAGCCCCCAAAAATAAAGTCTGACACTGTTTCCACTGTTTCCCCATCTATTTCCCATGAAGTGATGGGACCGGATGCCATGATCTTTGTTTTCTGAATGTTGAGATTTAAGCCAACTTTTTCACTCTCCACTTTCACTTTCATCAAGAGGCTTTTTAATTCTTCACTTTCTGCCATAAAGGTGGTGTCATCTGCATATCTGAAGTGATTGATATTTCTCCCGGCAATCTTGATTCCAGCTTGTGCTTCCTCCAGTCCAGCGTTTCTCATGATGTACTCTGCATATAAGTTAAATAAGCAGGGTGATAATATACAGCCTTGACATACTCCTTTTCCTCTTTGGAACCAGTCTGTTATTCCATGTCCAGTTCTAACTGTTGCTTCCTGAACTGCATACAGTTTTCTCAGAGGCAGGGCAGATGGTCTGGTATTCCCATCTCTTTCAGAATTTTCCACAGTTTATTGTGATTCACACTGTCAAAGGCTTTGGCATAGTCAATGAAGCAGAAATATATATTTTTATGGAACTCTCTTGCTTTTTCCATGATCCAGCGGATGTTGTCAATTTGATCTCTGGTTCCTCTGCCTTTTCTAAAACCAGCTTGAACATCAGGAAGTTCATGGTTCATGTATTGCTGAAGCCTGGCTTGGAGATTTTTGAGCATTACTTTACTAGCATGTGAGTGTAATTGTGCAGTAGTTTGAGCATTCTTTGGCATTGCCTTTCCTTGGGATTGGAACGAAAACTGACCTTTTCCAGTCCTGTGGCCACTGCTGAGTTTTCCAAATTTGCTGGCATATTGAGTGCAGCACTTTCACAGCATCATCTTTCAGGATTTGAAATAGTTCAACTGGAATTCCATCACCTCCACTAGCTTTGTTCGTAGTGATGCTTTCTAAGGCCCACTTGAATTCGCATTCCAGGATGTCTGGCTCTAGGTCAGTGATCACACCATCATGATTATCTGAGTCGTGAAGATCTTTTTTGCATATTTCTTCTGTGTATTCTTGCCACTTCTTCTTAATATCTTCTGCTTCTGATAGGCCCATACCATTTCTGTCCTTTATTGAGCCCATCTTTGCATGAAATGTCCCCTTGGTATCTCTAATTTTCTTGAAGAGATCTCTAGTCTTTCCCATTCTGTTGTTTTCCTCTATTTCTTTACACTGATCACTGAGGAAGGCTTTCTTATCTCTTCTTGCTACTCTTTGGAACCTCTGCATTCAGGTGTTGATATCTTTACTTTCCTCCTTTGCTTTTCGCTTCTCTTCCTTTCACAGCTATTTGTAAGGCCTCCCCAGACAGCCATTTTGCTTTTTTGCATTTCTTTTCCATGGGGATGGTCTTGATCCCTGTCTCCTGTACAATGTCATGAACCTTATTCCATAGTTCATCAGGCAATCTATCAGATCTAGGCCCTTAAATCGATTTCTCACTTCCACTGTATAATCATAAGGGATTTGATTTAGGTCATACGTGAATGATCTAGTGGTTTTCCCTACTTTCTTCAATTTCAGTCTGAATTTGGTAATAAGGAGTTCATGATCTGAGCCATAGTCAGCTCCTGGCCTTGTTTTTGTTGACTGTATAGAGCTTCTCCATCTTTGGCTTCAAAGAATATAATCAATCTGATTTCAGTGTTGACCATCTGGTGATGTCCATGTGTAGAGTCTTCTCTTGTGTTGTTGGAAGAGGGCGTTTGCTATGACCAGTGCATTTTCTTGGCAAAACTCTATTAGTCTTTGCCCTGCTTCATTCCGTATTCCAAGGCCAAATTTGCCTGTTACTCCAGGTGTTTCTTGACTTCCTACTTTTGCATCCCAGTCCCCTATAATGAAAAGGACATCTGTTTTGGTGTTAGTTCTAAAAGGTCTTGTAGCTCTTCATAGAACCATTCAACCTCAGCTTCTTCAGCGTTACTGGTTGGGGCACAGACTTGGATTACTGTGATATTGAATGGTTTGCCTTGGAAACAAACAGAGATTATCCTGTCGTTTTTGAAACTGCATCCAAGTACTGCATTTCGGACTCTTATTTTGACCATGATGACTACACCGTTTCTTCTAAGGGATTCCTGCCCACAGTAGTAGATATAATGGTCATCTGAGTTAAATTCACCCATTCCAGTCCATTTCAGTTCGCTGATTCCTAGAATGTTGGCATTCACTGTTGCCATCTCTTGTTTGACCACTTCCAATTTGCCTTAATTCATGGACCCGACATTCCAGGTTCCTGAGCGATATTGCTTTTTACAGCATTGGACCTTGCTTCTATCACCAGTCACATCCACAGCTGGGTATTCTTTTTGCTTTGGCTCCATCCCTTCATTCTTTCTGGAGTTATTTCTCCACTGATCTCCAGTAGCGTATTGGGCCCCTACTGACCTGGGGAGTTCTACTTTCAGTATCCTATCATTTTTCCTTTTCATACTGTTCATGGGGTTCTCAAGGCAAGAATACTGAAGTGGTTTGCCATTCCCTTCTCCAGTGGACCACATTCTGTCAGATCTCTCCACCATGACCCGCCCATCTTGGATTGCCCCATGGGCATGGCTTAGTTTCATTGAGTTAGACAAGGCTGTGGTCCTAGTGTGATTAGATTGACTAGTTTTCTGTGAGTATGGTTTCACTGTGTTTGCCCTCTGATGCCCTCTTGCAACACCAACCATCTTACTCGGGTTTCTCTTACCTTGGGCGTGGGGTATCTCTTCACGGCTGTTCCAGCAAAGCAAAGCCGCTGTTCCTTACCTTGGACGAGGGGTATCTCCTCACTGCCGCCCTTCCTGACCTTCAAGGTGGGATAGTTCCTCTAGGCCCTCCTGCGCCCGTGCAGCCACTGCTCCTTGGACGTGGGGTTAGTCCTCCCAGCCGCCGCCCCTGTCCTCGGGTATGGGGTTGGTCCTCCTGGCCGCCGCCCCTGGCCTTGGGCGTAGGGTGGGGACAATATAATTAGAACTTTTAGACTTTTATGAATAAAACAACTTTTTTGCTAACATATTATCTATGTTAAATATATATATTCTCATACTTTTAGCAAAAAATAATAAATGCTTTAACATATAATTTTTTTCTTTAGCGCTTTTATCATCATTTAAACAATAATGGCCAATAATTTTATCCTAAAATATAGCCTATCATTTTTATCTATATCATAAAATACTTATATTTCATTAAGATTATGTTAGTTATAATAAATACAATCAAAATAAATATTGAGATTGATTTTTCCTACTTTAATGATGACAAGAAATTTGCATATTCCATTTCAGTATGAATAAAGACATATGACTATTCAACATCTTCAAGCACTAACTTTATGCTGAATCTCAATAACTGCTAAACATTAGAAATGTGTAAAATGTCAATACTATAGGTAGAATTTATAACTAAGATAAAGAGAGAAACAAAATAAAAATGGTGAAAAAGTAATTGAGTTTTGAATTGTGAAATGTGAATCCAGATCGTTTCTTTTATTCTTCTGAGACAAAGTTTTAACCTTGACCCTGTTTTATTACCCTCAGTATATGAAATCACATTAAACTAAAAGTTACATTTATTTTTGAAAAAGTGCTAAAAATGGGCCAAAGAAATTTAATTTAAATCTTATTTAACTTTCACAATAACTGCTTGAGGTAAGTAGCCTTATTAACATTATCTTTACAAATTAGAAAACTGAAGCACAAATAAAACAACTGAGTTACTGTTATACTCAAAACTTTTTGCATCCAATTCCATGCTTTAATAGTGATCCTTTTATTAATTGTCTGCTCAGGTTATAGGTTGGAAAACACCTTCATGTCAGTCACCTAGAGTGTGCTTTCCATAACTACAGGATCTGTATCAGCAGATTCAGGCAACCATGGGCGGAAAATGTTTGACAAAAACTTCCAGAAAGTTCCCAAAACCAAACCTTGAACTTACATGAGCAGTCAACTATTTACATAACATTTACATTGTATTTACAACGATTTACATAGCATTTACATTGTATTAAGTATTCAGATCAATTCAGTCACTCAGTCCTTTCCGACTCTTTGCCACCCCATGGACTGCAATATGCCAGGCCTCCCTGTCCATCACCAACTCCCCAAGCTTACTCAGATTCATGTCCATTGAGTCAGTGATGCCATCCAGCCATCTCATTGCTTACTGTCCCCTTCTTTTCCCACCTTCAATTATTCTCAACATCAGGGTCTTTTCAAATGAGTCAATTCTTTGCATCAGGTAGCCAAAGTATTGGAGTTTCAGCTTCAGCATCAATCCTTACCATGAATATTCAGGAATGATTTATTTTGGGATGGACTGGTTGGATATTCTTTCTGTGCAAGGGACTCCCAAGAGTCTTCTCCAACACCACAGTTCAAAGCCATCAATTATTTGGCTTTCAGCTTTCTTTATAGTCCAACTCTTATATCCATACATGATTTCTGAAAAAAATCAAAGCTTTAACTAGATGGATTTTGTTGGCAAAGTAATGTCTCTGCTTTTGAATATGCTGTCTAGGTTTTCATAACTTTTCCCCCAAGGAGTATGCATCTTTTAATTTCATGGCTGCAATCGCCATTTGCAGTGATTTTGGAGCCAAAAAAATAAAATCTATCACTGTTTCCATTGTTTCCCCATCTATTTGCCATGAAGTAATGGGACCAGATGCTATGATCTTAGCTTTCTGAATGTTGAGTTTTAACCCAACTTTTTCACACTCCTTCACTTTCATTAAGAGGTTCTTTAATTCTTCTTCACTTTCAGCCATAAGGGTGGTGTCATCTGCATATCTAAGGTTATTGATATTTTCCCCAGCAATCTTGATTCCAGCTTGTGCTTCTTCCAGCCCGGAGTTTCTGCATGTAAGTTAAACAAGCAGGGTGACAATATACCACCTTGATGCACTCTTTTCCCAGTTTGGAATCAGTCTGTTGTTCCATGTCCAGTTCTAACTGTTGCTTCCTGATCTGCATACAGATTTCTCAAGAGGCAGGTCAGGTGGTCTGGTATTCCCATCTTTTTAATAATATTTCAAAGTTTGTTGTGACCCACACTGTCAAAGCTTTGGCATAGTCAATAAAACAGTACCAGATATTTTTCTGGAGCTCTCTCTCTTTTTCGATGATCCAACAGATGTTGGCAATGTGATCTCTGGTTCCTCTGCTTTTTCTAAATCCAGCTTGAACATCTGGAAGCTCACCATTCATGTACTGTTGAAACCTGGCTTGGAGAATTTTGAACATTACTTTGCTAGTGTGTGAGATGAGTGCAATTGGGTGGTAGTTTGAACATTCTTTTGCATTGCCTTTCTTAGGGATTGGAATGAAAACTGACCTTTTCCACGTATTAAAAACAATCTAAAAATAATTTAAAGTATATGGAATGATGTGCCCAGGGTGTATGCAAATATTGTGCCATTTTATATAAGGAACATGATCATCCTCAGATTTTGATCTCAGGGCAGGTAGGACTGGAACTACCACCTTGCAAATATCAAGGAGAACTATATTCCTACGCAATGAGTCAATTCCTAAGAAATTTTAATGGAATGATATGTGCCCTAACAGATTGAATAAAACAGGGATCAAGAAGATAAGACATTTTAGGAACTTGTGAGCCGCAATTTTCTTTTTTTCTTTTTATTATGCTTCTTTTTTATTTTTTCAGCTTCTACAATTGCTTATTTTCTTTACATTTATATACATTTGTTTTCATTTAATTAAATATAGCTGCATAGGACTAGCAGAACTGAGAGTAACAAATCAACATTCTTTTCTCTTCTGCCTCTTAAAATAGCATTTCTAGTATTAACTAAAAACTCTAAAGATCCATCACAATAAAGTGATGGATTCCTGGGAATCTTGTCTTAATGAAATTATTTTATATACTTTACGCATTCATTCATAAATTTACAATGTTGAAAAGCATACAGATAGGCTTAGTGCAATTTGTTGTTTTGAAGTTTTATCTCCACATTTGGCTCAGCGGTAAAGAATCTGCCTGCAGTGCAGAGCCACAGGAGACATAGATTTGATCCTTGGGTCTGGAAGATCCCTTAGAGCAGGAAATGGCAATCCCGTCCAGTATTCATGCCTTGGAAATCCCATGAACAGAGGAGCCTGGTGGACTACAGAACATGTGGTGGCAAAGAATGGGACATGACTGAAGTGACTTACCAGGCAAGCAAACTCCACAATTAGATTCACATGTTTTCCAATTGTGATCATTTCATCAAAGAGTAAAAGAAACATGTTACACCATTATTGTGGTCAAATAGAAGTCATGAAAAATTATTTTATAATATATAATCCCTCTATCTCAGCATTCAGAAAGCCCTAAGATCTAAAGCTATGAACCCAAATCCTTTTACAGGTAGTCTTTGGCAAAAAAGTGTATCTGGTTTTCATTTTTAGACTTTTATACCTGTTTTTGACTACTAGCAGCTAGCATGAATTTGAACTAACAAAGGTCAATTGCTGCCAGTTTTTAAAAGTCAAATGAAAGTGTTACTTGCTCAGTCATGTCCGACTCTAGTACATATTAGCATGAAATGTCAGGAAAGGGTTTTTAGAGGAAATGTCTATAGTGGATCTCTAACCTTGGCTGTTATATGTAGAAATTTATGGAGATATATTAACCCGTCTGCATGCGTGCTAAGTCACTTCAGTCATGTCCGACTATTTGCGGCCCCATGGATTGGATACCACCAGACTTCTGTCCGTGGGATTCTCCAGGCAACAATCGTAGTGTCGATTGTCATGCTCTCCTCCAGGGGAATCTTCCCAATCCTCTTGGGAAGACCCAGGGATCCAACCCACACCTCTTGTTTCCTGCATTGGCATGCATATTCCTTGCTACTGAGCCACCTGGGAAGCCCATTAACCTGTGTGCATCCTCTTAAAAGATTTAAGATGGAAAGGTAAAGACAAGTGGTTCATTAAAGGTAAATTGAAGCAGCTGATTTCCAATGCTTAACAACAATTTTGAAGACAATGGATTAAAAATAAAATGTTGCCAGTGTTATAAGATTCTGAAAGGTAAGGACCCTGACTTTTTTTTTTTTTTTTGCTTTTTTCTTATCTTTGAAAGTTGCTAACAGCACAGAAAATTAGATGACAGCTTAGAGAGAACAGGCTGGAATGACAAAACATGCAAAACAGAACAAGAGTCTGCAAAACACAGAAGAGGACACAGAGGAGATGAATGTGCAGCCATTGTGGATTAGGGGAAGAATCTTGATGTGGAGATCTATAGGGGAGAGGAACAGATTGGTAAAGCCAGAAGGCATGTGTGGCAGCTGATCAATATTGTTTTGAGTGCCAGATCTTATAGCAGTGAGATAAGCTAATCACAGCTTCCCCAAAACTATTCTGAAGATTGTATGTTTTCTATGTGCTTATGTCCTACATGCTTGTAAAACATAAACAACAAACTTATGCTAGGATCCACTAGAAATAAATAAAATAATTAGGTCTCATGTGTTTTTCTCTTGTGCAGGAGATATTAATTACCTTAGTCTCTACCCTTAAATTAATTTCCCTTATTACAAAAGTTAACCCTCTAAAACACAAACCTAATCATCTTTTTATCTAACTAGAAAGAACAAACTCTTAAACATAACATTCATAGCTCATTAATATTTACCTAACATTATCATAAACTCTGCTATTTCCCTCTACTATTACACTCTGAGATTTATAACACTAAATATTTTAACAAGCTGTAAACACACAGAGCTCTTTTACAGCTAACTGTGAACAAGGTGTTGCCTCCACCCAGACTGAAAGGGTAAAAGTATTAGTTGCTCAGTCATGTCCAACTCTTTATGACCCCATGGATTTTAGCTCACCAGGTTTCTCTGGTCATGAAATTCTCCAGGCAAGAATACTGGAGTGGCCTGCCATTTCCTTCTCCAGGGAATCTTCCTGACCCAGGAATTGAAGCCAGGTCTCCTACATTTCAGGCAGATTCTTTACCATCTGAGTCCCCTCCTCTATTTTCTGACTAGTGAATTCTTATTCATCTCATAATATTTGGGTCTAATGTCATTTTCTACATAAAATCCTCCTTTACCATCCTTCACAATGCTTGTTGTTCTCTTTTCTGCATTCCTGCTAAATAGTGGTTTTATTATGTCACCAATAACTATGGATCACACTTATTTAATTATCATACATAGCTAATTAGCTTCTAGAATGAAACAATATCATATTCATTTTTATTTAACTGCCTACAAGTTCCTAAAATATTGCCAGATCATATTAGAACTTGGTTAAGTGTGTAGAAGATACTATCATTGATTGCAGAAAATCATTAATAGACCCATTAAAAAAATAGTTTCCTTTTAAGATAAAATTCACACTGGCTTAATTTCAATATATCAATATATCTGAAGCTCAAGTGCGCACACACACACACACACACACACACATATATATACACTATATATATAGTATATATATTGGAGAAGGCAATGGCATCCCACTCCAGTACTCTTGCCTGGAAAATCCCATTGGCGGAGGAGCCTGGTAGGCTGCAGTCCATGTGGTCGTGGAGAGTCGGACACGACTGAGCGACTTGACTTTCACTTTTCACCTTCATGCATTGGAGAAGGAAATGGCAACCCACTACAGTGTTCTTGCCTGAGAATCCTAGAGATGGGGGAGCCTGGTTGGCTGCCATCTATGGGGTCGCACAGAGTTGGACACGACTGAAGCGACTCAGCAGCAGCAGCAGCAGCAGTATATACATAGTCAATAGAACCTAGAAAAAATTCAGGAAATTGCAGTTTAAGCAAAAAATAATTAAAAATTAACAAATATAAACAGGGTCTTAATTGATGAAGGTATTAAAATTACTAGGTGGGTTGTTAATCATGTCACTTCAAGTTCAACGTGTAACAAAAACATAAACTGTGTTCAAACATGTTGAAAATTAACCTTTAGTTCAGTTAAGTTCAGTCACTCAGTCATGTCCGACTCTTTGTGACTCCATGAATCGCAGCACGCCAGGCCTCCTGGACCATCACCAACTCCCGGAGTTCACTCAAACTCATGTCCATCAAGTCAGTGATGCCATGCAGCTATCTCATCCTCTGTCTTCCACTCCTCCTCCTGCCCCCAATCCCTCCCAGCATCAGAGTCTTTTCCAATGAGTCAACTCTTCGCATGAGGTGGCCAAAGTATTGGAATTTCAGCTTTAACATCAGTCCTTCCAAAGAACACCCAGGACTGATATCCTTTAGAATGGACTGGTTGGATCTTCTTGCAGTCCAAGGGACTCTCAAGAGTCTTCTCCAACACCACAGTTCAAAAGCATCAATTCTTCAGTGCTCAGCTTTCTTCACAGTCCAACTCTCACATCCATACATGACCACTGGAAAAACCATAGCCTTGACTAGATGGACCTTTGTGGACAAACTAATGTCTCTGCTTTTTAATATGTTGTCTAGGTTGGTCATAACTTTCCTTTCAAGGAGTAAACGTCTTTTAATTTCAGGGCTGCAATCACCATCTGCGGTGATTTTGGAGCCCAGAAAAATCAAGTCTGACAATGTTTCCACTGTTTCCCCATCTATTTGCCATGAGGTGATAGGACCAGATGCCATGATCTTAGTTTTCTGAATGTTGAGCTTTAAGCCAACTTTTTCACTCTCCTCTTTCACTTTCATCAAGAGGCTCTTTAGTTCTTCTTAGCTTTCTGCCATAAGGGTGGGATAATCTGCATGTTTGAGATTATTGATATTTCTCCTGGCAAACTTTATTTCAGCTTGTGCTTCATCCAGCCCAGCGTTTCTCATGATGTACTCTGCATATAAGTTAAATAAGCAGGGTGACAATATACAGCCTTGACATACTCCTTTTCCTATTTGGAAACCGTCTGTTGTTCCATGTCCAGCTCTAACTGTTGCTTCTTGACCTGCATATAGGTTTCTCAAGAGGCAGGTCAGGTGTTCTGGTATTCCCATCTCTTTCAGAATTTTCCACAGTTTATTGTGATCCACACGGTCAAAGGCTTTGGCATAGTCAATAAAGCGAAATAGATGTTTTTCTGGAACTCTCTTGCTTTTTTGATGATCCAGCAGATGTTGGCAATTTGATCTCTGGTTCCTCTGCATTTAAGAGAGAGCAATAGAAAACAAAAATAGCTCTGACATATGTTTTGTGGCTGAAAATATTTTGATATATTAGTCTTGACCTTATATTGGTGAAATATCTCCTTTAAATCTTTAGACACTTGTTTTATTCAAGATAGTGCAGTTTTATTTTCATCTTCTGTTCTGGTAGAAATTTTTTTTAGAAAACGAAGGTTAATTATTTAGTTTTCAGTTTAGTTCAGTTCACTTCCTTGGTTGTGTCCAACTCTTTGTGACCCCATGGACTACAGCACGCCAGGTCTTCCTGTCCATCACCAACACATGGCGTTTACTCAAACTCATGTCCATTGAGTTGGTGATGTCATCCAACCATCTCATCCTTTGTCGTACCCTTCTCCCCTTGCCTTCAATCTTTCCCAGCATCAGGGTCTTTTCTAATGAGTCGGTTTTTCGCATCAGATGGCCAAAAGTATTGGAGTTTCAGCTTCAGCATCAGTCCTTGCAATGAATATTCAGGACTGATTTCCTTTAGGATGGACTGATTGGATCTCCTGGCAGTCCAAGGGACTCTCAAGAGTATTCTCCAACACCACAGTTCAAAGCCATCAATTCTTCAGCACTCAGCTTTCTTTATAACTATTACATCCATACGTGATTACTGGAAGAAACCAAAGCTTTAACTAGATAGACTTTTGTTGGCAAAGTAATGTCTCTGCTTTTTAATATTCTGTCTAGGTTGGTCATAACTTTTCTTTCAAGGAGCAAGCATCTTTTAATTTCATGGCTGCAGTCATCATCTGCAGTGATTTTGGAGCCCCAAAAAACAAAGTCAGCCACTGTTTCCACTGTTTCTACATCTATTTGCCATGAAGTACATGGGACCAGATGCCATGATCTTAGTTTTCTGAATGTTGAGATTTAACTCAATATTTTCACTCTCCTTTTTCACTTTCATCAAGAGGCTCTTTAGTTCTTATTAGCTTTCTGCCATAAAAGTGGGATCATCTGCATATCTGAGGTTATTGATATTTCTCCTGGCAATTTTGATTTCAGCTTGTGCTTCATCCAGCCCAGCATTTCTCATGATATACTTTGCATATAAGTTAAATAAGCAGCGTTACAATATATAGCCTTGATGTACTCCTTTCCTGATTTGGAACCAGTCTGTTTTTCCATGTCCAGTTCTATCTGTTATTTCTTGATCTGCATACAGATTTCTCAAGAGGCAGGTCAGGTGGTCTGTCATTCCCATTTCTTTAACAAATTTCCACAGTTTGTTGTGATACACACAGTCAGAGGCTTTGGCATAGTGTATAAAGCAGAAGTAGATGTTTTTATGGAACTCTCTTGCTTTTTCAATGATCCAATGGATGTTGGCAATTTGATCTCTGGTTCCTCTGCCTTTTCTAAATCCACCTTGAACATCTGGAAGTTCACAGTTCATGTACTGTTGAAGCCTGGCTTGGAGAATTTTGAGCATTACTTTACTAGCATGTGAGATAAGAGCAATTGTGTGATAGTTTGAGCATTCTTTGTCATTGCCTAAAATGATCGGTGAACAATTCTATGATTCAAATGTAATTCAAAATATATTGACTTAAAATATTTATTTTCCATCTACTTATTTTTTACTGTGGGAATTACTTTTTTTTTTTTTTTTTTTCCTTTTCTTTGATAATAAGTCAGACTGCCGTATCTGGGATATGGGAAAAATAAACATTTCTCAGTTTTAAAAATAGAAAATTTTTCTTTTACTATCCACATCAAAATGATGTCAAATTACATAATTAGTTTTAATTTTTAGTGATTTTACTCAATATTTTTGAAGTTTATTCTCTAAGCATTTATTAAATAATTAACAAGCTGTGGTCCATGTGATCAGATTGGCTAGTTGCCTGTGCCTGTGGTTTCACTCTGTCTGCCCTTTGATGCCCTCTCTCAGCGCCTACCATCTTGCTTGGGTTTCTCTTACCTTGGACGTGGGGTATCTCTTCACGGCTGCTCCAGCAAAGCGCAGCCACTGCTCCTTACCTTGTAAGCGGGGTAACTCCTCTTGGCCACCGCCCCTGACCTTGTCTCACTCAATGACCACAGCTTGTCTAACTCAATGAAACTAAGCCATGCTATGTGGGGCCATCCAAGATGCATGGGTCATCCGTCTGACAGAATGTGGTCCACTGGAGATGGGAATGACAAACCACTTGAGTACTCTTGCCTTGAGAACCCCATGAACAGTATGAAAAAGCAAAAAGATAGGACACTAAAAGATGAATTCCCAAGGTCGTTAGGTGCCCAATATGCTACTGGAGATTAGTGGAGAAATAACTCCAGAAAGAATGAAGGGATGCAGCCAAAGCAAAAATAATACCCAGCTGTGGATGTGAGTGGTGATAGAAACAAGATCCAAGGCTGTAAAGAGAAATATTGCATACAAACCTGGAATGGTAGGTCCATGAATCAAGACAAATTGGAAGTGGTCAAATAGGAGATGGAAAGAGTGAACATCTACAGTCTAGGAATCAGCAAGCTAAGATTAACTGGAATGGGTGAATATAACTCAAATGACCATTATATCTACTGCTGTGGGCAGGAATCCCTTAGAAGAAGTGGAGTACCCATCATAGTCAACAATAGAGCCCAAAATGCAGTACTTGGATGCAGTCTCAAAAACGGTAGAATTATCTCTGTTCATTTCCAAGGCAAACCTTTCAATATCACAGTAATCCAAGTCTATGCCCTGACCAGTAATGCTGAAAAAGCTGAAGTTGAACGGTTCTATGAAGACCTACAAGACCTTTTAGAACTAACACCCAAAAAGATGTCCTTTTCATTATAGGGGACTGGGATGCAAAAGTAGGAAGTCAAGAAACACCTGGAGTAACAGGCAAATTTGGCCTTGGAGTACAGAATGAAGCAGGGCAAAGGCTAATAGTGTTATGCCAAGAGAATACACTGGTCATAGCAAACACCCTCTTCCAGCAACACAAGGGAAGACTCTACACATGGACATCACTAGATGGTCAACACCAAAATCAGACTGATTATATTCTTTGCAGCCAAAGAGGGATAAGTTCTATACAGTCAGCAAAAAGAAGACCGGGAGCTGCCTGCGGCTCAGACCATGAACCCCTTATTGCCAAAATCAAACTTAAATTGAAGAAAGTGGGGAAAACCACTGGACTGTTCAGGTATGACCTAAATGACCTAAATCAAACCCCTTACAATTATACAGTGGAAGTGAGAAATAGATTTAAGGGACTAGATCTGATAGACAGAGTGCCTGATGAACTATGGACAGAGGTTCGTGACATCGTACTGGAGACAGGGATCAAGACCATCCTTAAGAAAAAGCAATGCAAAAAGTCCAAATGGCTGTCTGAGGAGGCCTTACAAATAGCTGTGTAAAGAAGAGAAGTGCAAAGCAAGGAGAAAAGGAAAGATATGAGCATCTGAATGCAGAGTTCCAAAAAATAGCAAGGAGAGATAAGAAAGCCTTCCTCAGCAACCAATTCAAAGATAGAGGAAAACAATAAAATGGGAAGGACTAGAGATCTCTTCAAAAAAATTAGAGATACCAAGGAAATATTTTATGCAAATATGGGCTAAATGAAGGACAGAAATGGTATAGACCTAACAGAAGCAGAAGATATTAAGAAGAGGTGGCAAGAATACACAGAATAACTATACAAAAAAGAACCCCATGACCCAGATAATCATGATGGTGTAATCACTGATCTAGAGCCTGACATCCTGGAATGTGAAGTCAAGTGGGCCTTAGAAAGCATCACTATGAGCAAAGCTAGTGGAGGTGATGGAATTCCAGTTGAGCTGTTTGAAATCCTGAAAGATGATGCTGTGAAAGTGCTGCACTCAATATGCCAGCAAATTCGGAAAACACAGCAGTGGCCACAGGACTGGAAGAATTCATCTTTCATTCCAATCCCAAAGAAGGGCAATGCCAAAGAATGCTCAAACTACTGCATGATTGCACTCATCTCACACGCTTATAAAGTCATGCTCAAAATTCTCCAAGCCAGGCTCCAAAATATGTGAACCATGAACTTCCAGATGTTCAAGCTGGTGTTAGAAAAGGCAGAAGAACCAGAGATCAAATTGCCAACATCTGCTGGATCATCAAAAAAAGCAAGAGAGTTCCAGAATAAAACATCTCTTTCTGCTTTATTGACTATGCCAAAGATTTGACTGTGTGGATCACAAGAAACTGTGGAAAATTCTGAAAGATGGGAATACCAGACTACCTGACTTGTCTCTTGAGAAATCTGTATGCAGGTCAGGAAGCAACTCTTAGAACTGGACAGGGAACAACAGACTGGTTCCAAATAGGAAAAAGAGCACATCAAGGCTGTATATTGTCACCCTGCTTATTAATTTATATGCAGAGTACAGCATGAGAAACCCTGGGCTGGAGGAAGCACAAGCTGGAATCCAGATTGCTGGGAGAAATATCAATAACCTCAGATATGCAGATGACACTACCTTTATGGCAGAAAGCTAAGAAAAACTAAAGAGCCTCTTGATGAAAGTGAAAAAAGAGAGTGAAATTATTGGCTTAAAATTCAACATTCAGAAAACTAAGATCATGGCATCCAGTCCCATCACTTCATGGCAAATAAATTGTGGTACAGTGAAAACAGTGGCTGACTTTATTTTGGGGCTTCCAATCCAGATAGTATATTGAAAAACAGAGACATTACTTTGCCAACAAAGGTTTGTCTAGTCAAGGCTATGGTTTTTCCTGTGGTCATATATGGATGTAAGAGTTGGACTGTGAAGAAAGCTGAGTTCCAAAGAATTGATGCTTTTGAACTGTGGTGTTGAAGAAGACTCTTGAGAGTCCCTTGGACTGCAAGAAGATCCAACCAGTCCATTCTGAAGGAGATCAGCCCTGGGATTTCTTTGGAGGGAATGATACTGAAGCTGAAACTCCAGTACTTTGCCACCTCATGAGAAGAGTTGACTCTTTGGAAAAGACTCTGATGCTGGGAGGGATTGGTGGCAGGAGGAGAAGGGGATGACAGAGGATGAGATGGCTGGGTGGCATCACTGACTCAATGGACATGAGTCTGAGTGAACTCTGGGAGTTGGTGATGGACAGGGAGCAACTTTTTCACTCTCCACTTTCACCTTCATCAAGAGGCTTTTTAGTTCCTCTTCACTTTCTGCCATAAGGGTAGTGCCATCTGCATATCTGAGGTTATTGATATTTCTCCCGGCAATCTTGATTCCAGCTTGTGTTTCTTCCAGTCCAGCGTTTCTCATGATGTATTCTGCATAGAAGTTAAATAGACAGGGTGACAATATACAGACTTGACGAACTCCTTTTCCTATTTGGAACCAGTCTGTTGTTCCATGTCCAGTTCTAACTATTGCTTCCTTACCTGCATACAAATTTCTCAAGAGGCAGATCAGGTGGTCTGGTATGCCCATCTCTTTCAGAATTTTCCACAGTTTATTGTGATCCACACAGTCAAAGGCTTTGGCATAGTCAATAAAGCAGAAATAGATGTTTTTTCTGGAACTCTCTTGCTTTTTCAGTGATCCAGCGGATGTTGGCAATATGATCTCTGGTTCGTCTTCCTTTTCTAAAACCAGCTTGGACATCAGGAAGTTCACGGTTCACATATTGCTGAAGCCTGGCTTGGAGAATTTTAAGCATTACTTTACTAGCGTGTGAGATGAGTGCAATGTGCGGTAGTTTGAGCATTCTTTGGCATTTCCTTTCTTTGGGATTGGAATGAAAACTGACCCTTTCCAGTCCTGTGGCCACTGCTGAGTTTTCCAAATTCACTGGCATATTGAGTGCAGCACTTTCACAGCATCATCTTTCAGGGTTTGGAATAGCTCAACTGGAGTTCTATCACCTCCACTAGTAAAATATTCCTAGTAACTTAGTCCATCTTGTTCTACCTGTGATCAACATTTAACAAATATATTTGCACCAACCAAGGTGTATTTTACATCATAATTATATAGAGAAAGATATTTATAGACAGTGTATTGTCTATATTTGAAGAAGGAAATGGAAACCCGCCCCAGTATTCCTTCCTGGAAAGTTCCAAGGGCAGAGAAGCCTGGCATGGTTTTTCAGTCCATGGGGTCACAAGAGAGTTGGACACAACTTCTTGAATGAACAACAGTAAAAATTGTATATTTTATATATATACATTTATAACATTAGGAACAATTTCACAACCTTTTTTTTTTTTTCTCTCTCCCTCTCTTTCTCTATTTCTATAAATATATAAATAGAGGTATTTAATATTTTTAAGATATTTTTCCAGGGTAATGTGAGTAAAATATATGCTTACTTATCTATTTCCATATTCCTCATTACACAAGGCTTTTTTGTTTGTTTAATTCTTTGCACAGAGCAACTGTAAAATGTTCATTCTTATGAGCTATTGCTTAGTGATTCATTGTTCCTGAAGTAAAAGTATATAATTATAGTGGAATTAAGTCTCACTAATGATTAGTTATAAATATTTACCAGATACTACTATAACTTTGGTGATGATTATAAAAAAGAATTTAGAAAATAAAATAAATAAGTTGTGCTCAGAAAGTCATATGCATATTATGAAGCCACTGATGAATTAGATATATTCTGTGTCTTCCATTAAGGAATATTTATTCAGCTCAATGATTAAGTTAAAAGAAATTTAAATGAACTATTATTCATTTAAAAATAAATTTCTCTACCTAGGCAAAAGCAAATCTTATATTTCACAGTTTCATGATTTTTAAATATGTAAATAATGGTAAATATATATAAATTAAATACTAAAAAGTACTTTAAGGTTTTCATTATTTTTCATAATTAGAATATATATTCTCTTTAAATTGGAAGGACTGAGAGTTTAGAATAAAGTTAGCAATATTTTGAATGGATAATATTAACATGGACAGATGATTTCTTTCTCAGGAGAACAAATCAATATATCAGTTGCATTAATATAAAAATAGTAAAACAAATATTTTGAGGTAAATTATGTAAGCAGTAAATTTTACTTTTAAGCTAAACTTTTTGCAGGAGTTACCTGTCAAAATGACTGCCTCCAAGATCACTCTTTATATTTAAAGATCTTAATATCCATTGTATTTATCTGTGCTCTAAAACACATATGGAAACTGTTCAGCTTTAACTTGTGGTGTTTTACCTGACAATTAGTAATGGATTGATGCCTTCGTTGAACTATTTTGAAGAAAAATTACACAAAATTTTCTAATATTATATTGCAGAATTTTCAGAGGTAATAATACTATGTCAAAGCTTTATATTGTCACCCTGCTTATTTAACTTAAATACAAGGTACATCACGTGAAATGTTGGCCTGGATGAAGCACAAGCTGGAATCAAGATTGCTGGTGGAAATATCAACAATATGCAGATGACACCACCCTTATGGCAGAAAGTGAGGAAAAACTAAACAGTGTCTTGATGAAAGTAAAAGAGGAGAATGAAAAACTTGGCTGAACACTCAGCATTCAGAAAACGAAGATCATTTCATCTGGTCCCATCACTTCATGGCAAATAGATGGGGAAACAATGGAAACAGTGGCATACTTTATTTTCTTGTGCTCCAAAATCACTGTAGATGATGACTGTAATCATGAAATTAAAAGATGCTTGCTCCTTGGAGGAAAAGCTATGACCAACCTAGACAACATATTAAAAAGCAGAGATGTTACTTTGCTGACAAAGGTCCATCTAGTCAAAGTTATGGTTTTTCCAGTAGTCATGTATAGATGTGAGAGTTGGACTATAAAGAAAGCTGAGCACCGAAGAATGGATGGTTTTGAAATGTGGTGTTGAAGAAGACTCTTGAGAGTCCTTTGACTGCAAGGAGATCAAACTAATCAATCTTAAAGATCAGTCCTCAATAAACATTGGAAGGACTGATGCTGAAGCTGAAACTCCAATACTTTGGCCATCTGATGCAAAGAACTGACTCATTGGAAAAGACCCTGATGCTGGGAAAGATTGTAGGCAGGAGGAGAAGGGGATGACAGAAGATGAGATGGTTGAATGGCATCACCAACTCAATAGACATGAGTCTGAGCAAGGCCCAAAAGATGGTGATAGACAGGGAAGCCAGGTGTGCTGCAGTCCATGGGGTTGCAAAGAGTCGGACACGGCTGAATGACTGAACTCAGCTGAGGCACTCTTAAAGGATAAGTATACTGAGATGCAGGAAATAAGGGTTTTTTTTTTTTTTTTTTTTTTTTTTTTTTTTTCATTGTCACACAGCTGGTAGAAACAAACTGAAATTTGAGCTCAGGCAATTACCCTCTATTGTCAATGTTGCCAACAAAAATCATCTGCAGTTTCTATCAACATTTATGATACCAATGAAATGGACCTATAAAACTTGCTTATTCATACAATGTAATAGTGTATGCAATGGAAAATAATAAATGAATGCCTCATCTAATCACCTGAATGAATGTTATAAACATAACTTGAAAGGGAGAAGACACAATATTTTTTTCTTACCCCTAACCCTGATATTCTCACTCAAAATACCTTGATTAATTAAAACATTTTAATATATAAAATCATTAATTATATTTGTATGTTTTTTGTGTATATTCCCCATTAAAATATTATAAAGTATTTAAAATTTTATAAAAACTAGATCATAATACTTTCACAAAATATTGTTAAGTTTCTTTCCAAAGTAGTATACTTAAACAACAATCTCATCATAAAAATTTCTGTTCCAATGTTTTTAAGAGTTTTTGATATTAAAACACTTTTAAAATTTTAAAAATAGTAAAGTATGGTTGTCAAAAACTTTCTCTCAAAGATGTTTTATTTTTATATCCTGATTATTCTGATTACCAGCTATATCAAACATTTTATATGCTTATAGGACCTTCCTATATCCTATTCTATACAATTTCTCTGTTGTCCATATGGTTGCAAAATAGTTGAACATGACTGAGCAACTAAACAGCAATATAAAGTACAAAATTCCTGGCAGGCTACAGGGATTTCCCAGGCAAGAATACTTCCCAGGCAAGTTCATACATATGAACTTGAAGGTTCATATGTAGGGAACTTACTGTAACCTCAAAATTAAAACCATCACAGATTAAGTATTTTTATAGAGTACATAACTGAATAAATAGTCACCAGACAAATTAAAACTTGTATAGTGAAATGCAAAAAAGCAAAATGGCTGTCTGGAGAGGCCTTACAAATAGCTGTGAAAAGAAAGGAAGCAAAAAGCAAAGGAGAAAAGGAAAGATATAAGCATCTGAATGCAGAGTTCCAAAGAATAGAAAGGAGAGATAAGAAAACCTTCCTCAGCAATCAATGCAAAGAAACAGAGGAAAGCAATAGAAAGGGGAACACTAGAGATCTATCTCGTCAAGAAAATTAGAGATATCAAGGGAATATTTCATGCAAAGATGGGCTCAATAAAGGACAGAAATGGCAGGGACCTAACAGAAGCAGAAGATATTAAGAAGAGGTGGCAAGAATACACAGAAGAACTGTACAAAAAAGATCTTCATGACCCACATAATCACGATGGTGTGATTACTCACCTAGAGCCAGATCCTGGAATGTGAAGTCAAGTGGGCCTTAGAAAGCATCACTACGAACAAAGCTAGTGAAGGTGATGGAATTCCAGTTGAGCTATTTCAAAATCCTGAAAGATGATGCTGTGAAAGTGTTGCACTCAATATGCCAGCAAATTTGGAAATCTCAGCAGTGGCCACAGGACTGGAAAAGGTCAGTTTTCATTCCAATTCCAAAGAAAGGCAATGCCAAAGAATATTCAAACTACTGCACAATTGCACTCATCTCACATGCTAGTAAAGTAAAGCTTAAAATTCTCCAAGCCAGGCTTCAGCAATACGTGAACTGTGAACTTCCTGATGTTCAAGCTGGTTTTAGAAAAGGCAGAGGAACCAGAGATCAAATTGCCAGCATCTACTGGATTATTGAAAATGCAAGAGAGTTCCAGAAAAAAACATCTATTTCTGCTTTATTGACTATGTCAGAGACTTTGATTGTGTGGATCACCATAAACTATGGAAAATTCTGAATGAGATGGGTATACCAAACCACCTGACCTGCCTCTTGAGAAATCTGTATGCAGGTCAGGACACAACAGTTAGAACTGGACATGGAACAACCGACTGATTCCAAATAGGAAAAGGAGTACGTAAAGGCTGTATATTATCACCCTGCTTATTTAACTTATATGCAGAGTACATCATGAGATATACTGGGCTGGAAGAAGCACAAGCTGGAATCAAGACTGCCAGGAGAAATATCAGTAACCTCAGATGTGCAGATGATACCATCCTTATGGCAGAAAGTGAAGAAGAACTAAAGAGCTTCTTGATGAAAGTGAAAGAGGAAAGTGAAAAAGTTGGCTGAAAGCTCAACATTCAGAAAACAAAGATCATGGCATCTGGTCCCATCACTTCATGACAAATAGATGGCAAACAGCAGAAACAGTGTCAGACTTTATTTTTTTGGGCTCCAAAATCACTGCAGATGATGATTTCAGCCATGAACTTAAAAGACGCTTACCCCTTTGGAGGAAATTTATGACTGACCTAGACAGCATATTAAAAAGCAAAGACATTACTTTGTCAACAAAAGTCCATGTAGTCAAGGCTATGGTTTTTCCAGTGGTCATGTATGGATATGAGAGTTGGACTATAAAGAAAGCTGAGAGCTAAAGAATTGATGCTTTTAACTGTGGTGTTGGGGATGACTCTTGAGGGTACCTTGAATTACAAGGAGATACAACCAGTCCATCCTAAAGGAGATCAATCTTGGGTATTCATTGGAGAGACTGATTTTGAAGCTGAAACTTCAATACTTTGGCCACCTGATGCGAAGAGCTGACTCTTTGGAAAAGACCCTGATGCCAGGAAAGATTGAGGGCAGGAGGAGAAGGGAACATCAGAGGATGAGATGTTTTGATGGCATCACTGACTCAATGGACATGGATTTGAGTGGACTCTGGGAGTTGGTGATGGACAGGGAAGCCTGGCATGCTGTGGTTCATGGAATCATGAAGAGTTGGACACGACTGAGCAAATAAATGAAATTGAACTGATAGTATTGGTACAGAACCTACTTTCAAAATCAAGAGCAACTTCTCTCTTTCCATATCCAATATAAACTTGGACTTGGTAAGAAGTAGGCAGGTAAATAATTGACCCATCCTCCTAAAAACACTCTTCACTCATAATTTTCAAATACCAGAAGCTCTGAAAAATCCTCCAACCCATCTGAACATTTCCTCTCTGTCTCCTTTGTCCTTTTTTTTTTCCTTATAAATGATACTGGGGCCACTCAAGACTTTGCTGCTGTGAATAATGTATTTATGAAATGAAGCAGGATCCTATGGTCCTTGATCCCTCCCATGTCCTCAGCCTGACTTTTGTCAAATAATAAGTTTAATCATAGAAGTGAAAGCATGCAAAACAAAGGAAAACAATCAAAGGAGACCAATAAAAATATTGTAGTCATTAAACATAATCAAAGACATTCAGCTCCTTCTGCAGGGCTATAGGTAATATTCTGAACCATATCTTTGAGTTATCTTAGAGATACTGAAACCTCCACCAGGTGGAGAATTTAACTACATGATGACCAGACTGTAGTCATGACATAAACTGCCACAATTCTGAGAACTGGCCTCAAGAAATGCAACAAAACAACCCTGGAACTGAAGACTAACTATATTTAAAGCAATCAAGACGATGCTGGTCAGACCACTGGTGACCAACTTCAAGACTGCTGTCAAAACTGACTGTGGTGTTTCAGCAAGTAACTCCCTCCTTCCACTTTAAAACTCTTGTTGGGACGAGGGTAGTAGGCTACTTGGACAGGCACCTCCCCTTCTCACCCTGTCTCTTGGTTGCTGACATTCAAATAAACCAAACTTTCCACCAACCTGGCCTTTTTGATGGCTTTTGAGCAGCAAGCACACAGAACCCTGGATTCTGTAACACATATTCTATTTTAATTGAGTATTTAATGACTATGTAAGTTCAATGAGGTCAGGGACTTTTTTTTATTCACCTATATTTTCTTGGCACTTTGGCAATAAGAAAAATTCCTAACACATAGTAGACATTCAATAAACAGTAGTTGAATAAGTTATTAATTCATGAATAGATTAAAAGTATCATTTTACTTTCACATCTGTGTTGAGACACAATTCTCCATGAGTCTTTCACATTTTTGCACAACTTTTAAACAAGACTGACTTCCCCTCCCCCAAATTTTTATAACAGAAAGACTAGTAAGATAAAGATAGTTCCTTTCTCCATAATAAAAGACAATCATACTTAAAAGCATGAAGAGAATGTCTCCTTCTGGAGCAATGGGTATATAAGTTTGTTGTCCGTTGTATATTACTTTGCTTCCAACTTCAAATTAACTTACAACCCATTGAATGTACAGATTTCATCTAACTATTGTCAAAGCAAAAAAAAAAAAAAAAAAGATGTAATAGATAAACAAACAAGGAAGACTTTATTCAATACTATTGCAATAAGGAAAAGAGGCCAGAATTGGCCTAAAACAAAAGGGAGTGGAGGGAGTTTCTGAAAGCTGTAATGCATGGGTGGATCATAAGTAGTCTATGTTTGCAAATTGGCCTTATTTAAACAAAGGTAAATTGCATTTCCTATCTTCCAAACAAGAGGTAGACTTACAACTTGAAGCAAGTTGTCAGTTGAAGTTAAGCTCTTACTCTTGCACAGAAACTGGGAGATAAAAACACTATCTTTCTTGCTGATTATATTCCTAGGTTCTTGCGAAAAGAAAGTATGCAGCTGTAACACTGGCAATAGGCTTTTTAAAAGACTAACTTCTCAAAGGGACAGAAAACTTGCAATTTGCAATTACAAGTTGTTTAAAGTAAGTGTTTTAAGGAAAGTGAGATCAGGGTTCTAGAGGCAGGAGAATCCTGTCTCAAGTCTGGTCAACATGAAGGAGATGTTAAAGTCCTCTTGGCATAACCAAGACTGGGAAATTGGGGCTTGGAGAACTGATAAAAAAAAAAAAAAATAAGTGTTGATACTCTGACTATTGCCACTGTTATGGTAATAACTATCTTTCTTCTATGACCCAGGAGCCTTGTGTCTTCTCTCAATATACATACTTTTGTGGCAGTTTAACTTGTCAGCTAGGAAATAGGGTAAGAATCACAGTTACTTCAGAGTTCTTAACAATCAGACATTCCGCTTTGAACTTGTGGAAAATTCACCAGAATTCCCCTAATAGATAATGAGACCACTTCAGTAAATATAAACACAATATTTAAATACTTAGTGATTGTTTAACATTTAAGAAAATTCATCTAATATAGAAGTGAATTAACAGGAAAAAAACAGTGTGTAAAAGTTGTATATATCATCTATTGATGACTCATAAATAATTTAATTGCTTGTGTTTAATAATTTCAGCTTATAGGAAAAGAGGCATTGTATTCTCTAAGCTTTAGATACATTTATTATGTCTTGACAGGGAGCCAAAACTTAGAGACCCCTAACCTGAAAATCAAACTAATTATATTACACTGCTTAATGCAGTTTTGCTGAATGTAAATAAAAGTACTTTAAATTGCAGTGTACAAACAGTCTTCAAAAGTAGAGGCATAAGATACATCATCTCTGACTTTTAGATTTTGAACCTTCATATGATCATAAATAAGAAAATATATTTTCCTTCATAAAGCATCTAGGTCATAATATTTTGATGGATTCCTTTATGTTTTCATGTGAATGAAATGGTTCAATTAATAGTGATTAGTTATGACCTCAGTGAAATCATTTGTTAGCTGATAGAGGCCATTCTGAATGACATAACAGCTGAAAAACAGCTTTTGTTGTTAATTTGATTTGAGAACCTCACTGTGTCATGATTCATTTACTTTTTCTCTCTCCTTTATTGCAGGTGTGACAGTACTGGAAGGCCCTATCTATGCTGTGGGAGGCCATGATGGCTGGAGTTATCTGAACACAGTGGAGAGGTGGGATCCTCAGAGTCAGCAGTGGACATTTGTAGCTAGCATGTCAATTGCCCGAAGCACAGTTGGGGTGGCAGCATTGAATGGCAAGTGAGTAGACTTTTTTTTTTTTTTTAATCTGCAAAAAGATTTTGAGTGAATGTTCTTTTAAAACAACATTTAGCAAACTGCTTTAAAAAAACTTTTTTAAAAATTTAGGTTTTGATTTTTTTTAAGTTTAGTCTTCATGGATTATTGACAGTTCAAGAGTGTGTATTTTTCCGATTATCACTTCTTGTAAAATAAAACCAAACAAAAATAACAAAAATGACCAAAAGCCCCCCAAAACCCCAAAAATATATAGAACAGGGAATTTTACTCAATACTCTGTAATAATCTAAATGAGAAAAGAACTTGAAAAAGAAGATACATGTATGTCCATAAGTTAATCACTTTCTTGCATACCTGAAACTAATATTGCTAACTATTGTTGTTATGTAGTCGCTAAATTGTGTCTGACTCTTTTGAGACACCATGGACTGTAGCCCACCAAGCTCCTCTGTCCATGGGATTTCCCAGGAAAGAATAATGAAGTGGATTGCCATTTCCTTCTCTATGGGATCTTCCTGACCCAGGGATTAAACTCCAACATAAAATAAAAATTAAGAAGAATAGCCAAAAAAAAACTTGAAAACAAAACAAAACAAAAAACAACAAAAATCCTCAAATTTCTTAATCTTAATTGCTTG
Source organism: Bubalus bubalis (assembly GCF_019923935.1). Lineage (NCBI taxonomy): Eukaryota > Metazoa > Chordata > Mammalia > Artiodactyla > Bovidae > Bubalus > Bubalus bubalis. The sequence continues at coordinate 45,734,628 of NC_059169.1, forward strand.
TTTAAAAGTATTAAATATATTTCATGAAAATTATGTCAACTGCATATTTTACCATTTCTGGTGAAATAGTCTAAGGAGACTTTTGAAAGACTACCAAAAGTTTGGTTCTTAATGTTTTTTACCTGATTGTATCAATCTCTCTACTTTTCTCCTTTTCCATTCCTATCACACTAAGTCAGGGATTTTAAAACTCAACACTGTTGATATTTTGAGTCAGATAGTTCTTTGTTGGCTATGAGGCTCGGCCCTGTGCATTACAATGTTTAGCAGTAGACTGGCTTCTATCCACTAGATACCAGCTGTACCCAACCTGCCCAATGTGATAACCAAAAGAAGTCTCCAAATATTGCCTAATATATCCTCCGGGGTGGCAAAATACACTCCCTCTCACTATCTGAGAAACTCTGCCCTAAACAAAGATAACACCTCTGGCAGGGACTACAGCAGAAGTTTCCAGTCTCCTTCCTTCTCTTCCCCCTAAAGTCCATTTGCTAATGCAGCCAGAGCTGCTTTAGAAATACAAATAACATATCAGTTCTCTTCAAGAACGTCTTAAAATTAGAATACAATGCCTATCTCTACCTAAAGTCATCCACTGGATCTTGTTTCTGCCTACTCTACATTTTTTCCTCAATACATCAGCCAAATTGCCCTTTCATCTTTGCTTCAAATACAGCAACTCTAATCCCACTCAATCCCTTTGAGTGTACTTTTTTTTTTTTTTTTTTTTTTTTTTTTGCCTAAATGCTATTCCTTACAATCTTCACATGCTTGGCCTTTTATCATTGCTCAAATTTAATCTCAAAATCTGTCCAAATAGACAGTTATTTACTCTTACTCTTATTTAAAATAGACCACCCTGGACACTATCCCAAATTGTTTGCAGTTCATTAAATTACATATGCTATTGTTATCTATTTTTACTAGGTATACATGGTCAATAAATCTTGGTATCTGTCTACAACATTCCTTATTGTATCCTTAGGCATAATGCACATTCAATCTATTTACTGAATAAGTGTTGAAAGAATTTACACATCCAATTAAGTAATAACTTTTGAGAATTTAATTACCTTTGACAAATTTTTCCTAAATATGTGTAAGTATCTATGAAGTTATTATTATATCCCACTGTTAAAATATAAATAAACTGCTTCCTTCAGCTAAATTGCACATACATGCATTCTTTGGCTTTAAAAACTCTAGGAAATTCACATTTTAATGGCTATACAGTAATTTATTTTATGCCAAAAAATTCCCACAAAAACACACAAAACGTGATAAATGTAAGCTAACACTATAAATTTAAGTAACTAGTACTGATCTGAAATAAGCAGACTGCCAAATATGACTGCAGCAAAGGCAGGTTTATTCAGAATTAGCACAGAATTGCAATTTTGGATCTACAATAATGATGAGTATATGCATGTCCCAAAGTGTAAGAGGAAGAGAAAGATTTTATAGAGAAAAAGGAAGTTGAGAAGGTTAGAGTAAACACAGAGTGTTTTTTTCCCTGGCTTAGTTGTTTTCATGAAAAAGAAGATTCTTTCTGTTGTGTGTGTATTGAGTCATGTCTAACTCTTTGTGACGCCATGGACTGTAGCTTGCCAGGCTTCTCTGTTCATGGGATTCTCCAGGCAAGAATAATGGATCTGGTTGCCCATTTCCTACTTCAGGGCATCTTCCTAACCCAGGGATGGAACACGTATCTCTTGCATCTCCTGCTATGGGAAGCCTTTCTTCCTGTTGGGCTCTGCTATTATCATAGGGTGTAAGAGTTCCCCATTTCGATCTCTCAGTTGTCTTTAATTGAGTTTTCTGTTTACAAATTATTTACACTAGTCTCTGACTTTTAATATCCAAAATATCTGCTGCTGCTGCTGCTGCTAAGTCGCTTCAATTGTGTCCGACTCTGTGCAACCCCATAGTCGGCAGCCCAACAGGCTCCCTCGACCCTGGCATCCTCCAGGCAAGAATACTGGAGTGGGTTGCCATTTCCTTCTCTAATGCATGAAAGTGAAAAGTGAAAGTGAAAGTGAAGTCGTGTCCGACTCCTAGTGATACCATGGACTGCAGTCTACCAGGTTCCTCTCTCCATGGGATTTGCCAGGCAAGAGTACTGGAGTAGGTTGTCACTGCTTTCTCTGATCCAAAATATCTAAATATATCTAAAACACATATCTACAGTGATTTGTGTCTAAAACAATCCCCCAAATTTAGATATTATACATGAAAATATACACTGAATACCATTAGATATAAACTTTTGGGCACCTTCCTAACTGTACCCTTAGGAAGAATTTCTACAAAGTGAAGTGCAAGACAAGTGGGACTGAAATGTTTTCTAGCTTCAAAGGACTATTTTTTTTTATTTTTAAACTTTACATAATTGTATTAGTTTTGCCAACTATCAAAATGAATCCGCCACAGGTATACATGTGTTCCCCATCCTGAACCCTCTTCCCTCCTCCCTCCCCATACCATCCCTCTGGGTCGTCCCAGTGCACCAGCCCCAAGCATCCAGCATCGTGCATCGAACCTGGACTGGCAACTCATTTCATACATGATATTTTAATTTAAACTTTGTCCCTGGTGCATGCATACATGCTGTCGCTTCAGTCATGTCCAACTCTTTGTGACCCCAAGGACTGTAGCCCACCAGGCTCCTCTGTCCATGCAATTCTCTAGGCAAAAATACTGGAGTGGGCTACCATTCCCTTCTCCAGGGTATCTTCCCTACCCAGGGATCGAACTGATATCTCTTATGTCTCTTGCAGTGGCAGGACAGTTCTTTAGCACTAGCACCACCTGGGGAGCCCTGTCTTTCCTAGGAGTCACCAAAATGCTTTTTCAATAGTATCATGCAAAAAATGTCTTGCATCCTGACTGATAACTTATTATCATGATTTGCTTTGAAAAATAATTGTTTTAAAAGCAAAATGTTTTTATTAGTGTGAGGCTAAGTTTGAGTAAACTGCTCATTCTATTTCATCAGATGTGTGTATATGTATTACAGAACTACTTTCATCAATATTAACATATTATGTCCATTTATGATTTTAATTGCATATATTTTGGACTCTCAAATTTCATATTTATATATTTATCAATCTGTGATTTCCTCAGGCTTAGGATTCAGTTTTCATTTAGGTTTATTGTGCACTTAAAATTAGGACTTCCTGGTAAAGAATCTGCTTGCAATGGTAAAGATCTATTGGTAAAAATGGTAAAGAACATGACTGCAATGCAGGAGACTCATGTTTGATCTCTGGAGTGGGAAGATTCTCTGGAGAAGAGAATGGCTGCCCACTCCAATATTCTTGCCTGGAGAATTCCATGCACAGAGGAGTCTGATGGGCTAGAGTCCATGAGGTCACAGAGCCAGACATGACTGATCAACTAACATTTTAAAAGTAAATTCTTGATATTTGGCAAAACTAATACAATTATGTAAAGTTTAAAAATAAAATAAAATTAAAAAAAAAATAAAAGTAAATTCTTACTGTCATATATACTTCCTGAGAATCCATTAAGGAATTTGCCTAGAAATAAATATTTCCAGAGTACTTAGAGAAAATGTTAGATCTATACATTTGAAATTTTTCATTTGATAATACAACCTTACTTTTATATCTTAAAATTAGTCTCTATTTATTTTGTGCATGGGTTTATGCTCTGCCACTCAGCTTTGTCTTACTCTTTGTGATCCCATGGGCTGTAGCCTGCCAGACTCTTCTGTCAATGGAATTTTCCAGACAAGAATACTGGAGTGGGTTGTCATTTCCTACTTCAAGGAATCTTCCCAATCCAGGGATAGAATTCACCTCTCTTGCATCTCCTGCATTGATAGGTGGATTCTTTACCAGTGTTCCACCTGGGAAGCCCCAATGTAGCTTAGCAGTTTTAATTTGAGTATAGGTTTAATATTATGCTTTCTGAGCTTTATTCACATTTGTTTGTATTTTTGAACATTGCAGATATTATATTTTGGTTTACATATTAGTATGTATTAATTATGCATTTAATAGTGCAGTAGAGAAGAAAGTTTAAGTATTTATGTTTATAGTAACCACCTTACTAAAATGCACATGTCAGTTATATTATTTTTCAACTTATATATATTTTCAAAATATATATATTTTTCAATTTATAATAGATTTTCTAGGAAGATAAACATGGTAAACTGAATGCAAATGAAATTTTTTATTTCTTAATATGTATGCTTGTCTTCTTTTTAATGAATTCCTTTTATTTTTAGAATAACAACATAAATATTAATATCAGACAACCTCAACTGTCTTTTAATTGGGAAAACTTTAATACTTTGCTGTTTGTGTGACATTAATTGTTATTTAGGATACTTATACCAAGTGATTTTAAGGACCAGATCTTATTATTGTCTATAATTTCATTAATGGAAATTTTACTTAAAAAATCATATTTGGTATGATGTTTTATTAAATTTTCTTAAAATGTATAAAATTATGTTTTATTATTTTTTTCTATTATATGGTAATGTAAATAAATACCATGACTGTAAATCATTATTATATACACAGAATAAAACCAACTCATCCTTTTTTAATTATTCATTTAATATTTTGCTGCATTCTATAGTCTATTTTTTATCTGTTTGGTCTACATGGACTAATGGTTTTGAGAATCAATTTCCTAACATTTTCCATATGATATGGAGCTTTTCTTATAGATTGAGAGGCTTACTATAATGTATCTGTTATGTTTCTACAAACATGAGAAGTATAAATATTTGAGCATGAGAAATGATAGAAAATATATATATATATATTCCATTTAAAAGTTATATTTTACTGAGATTCTAATATTTAAAAGAAAGCAGTTTTATATTACTTCCAATCCTACGACTAATAAAGTAATTGATTGTGTGTTGTTATATCTACTTTTGTACTGTTATTATCTTCCTAGTTTCTTATATTTAGGAGTTAACATTATTATTCATTTTGTCTTAGGTTTTCTCAGTGTCATTATTCTGTTTTTGTTTCTCTTTTTAATCAAATATGTGCATAGAATGAAGCTCTACTTGTTTTTCCTCTTGTTTTCTTATTCATTAATTTGAACTTGGCTTGTTGTTGTTCAGTTTCTGTCTCACTCATTGAGACCCCATGGACTCAGACACCAGGCTTCTCTATCCTTTATTGGCTCCTGGAGTTTGCTCAAATTCATGTCCATTGAGTCTGTGATGCCATCCAAACACCTCATCCTCAGTCATCCCCTTCTCCTATTGCCCTCAATCTTTCCTAGAAATAGTCTTTTCCAATGAGTCAGCTCTTTGCATCAGGTGGCCAAAGTATTGGAGTTTAAGCTTCAGCATTAGTCCTTCCAATGAATATTTAGGGTTGATTTTCTTTTAAATTGACTGGTCTGATCTCTTTACTGTCCAGGGGACTCTCAAGAGTCTTCTTGAGCACCACAATTTTTCTCTATGGTCTCAGCTTTCTTTATGGTCCAACTGTCACATCCATACATGACTGCTGGAAAACCATAGCTTTGACTCTACAGACCTCTGTCAGCAAAGTAATGTCTTTGCTTTGATAAGATAAATATGTCTATATTTGTCATAACTTTTCTTCCAAGAAGCAAACAGCTTTTAATTTCATGGCTGCAGCCACTATCCACAGTTATTTTCTTGGAGCCCAAGAAAATAAAATCTGGCACTATTTCCACTTTTTACCCAACTATTTGTCATGAAGTACAGGGACTAGATGCCATGATCTTAGTTTTTTGAATGTTGAGTTTTAAGGCAGCTCTTAAACTCTCCTCTAACACCCTCTTCAAGAGGCTCTTTAGTTCCTCTTTGCTTTCTGCCATTAGAATGGTATCATCTGCATAACTGAGGCTGTTGATGTTTATCCCAGCAATCTTGATTCCAGGTAGTGATTCATCCAGCCCAGCATTTCACATGATGTGCTCTGCACAGAAGGTAAATAAGCAGGGTGACAATATACAGCTCTGATGCACTCCTTTTTCAATTTTGAACCAATTTGTTGTTCCATGTCCAGTTCTAACTATTTCTTGTCCTGAATACAAGTTTCTCAGGAGGCAAGTAAGTTGGCTTGATATTCCCATCTCTTTAAAAATTCTCCAGTTTGTTGTGATCCACACAAAGAATTTCATATAGTAAATGAAGCAGAAATAGATGTTTTTTTCTGTAATTTCTTCGCTTTTTCTATGATCCAATGGATGTTGGCAATTTGATTTCCAGTTCTTCTGCCTTTTTTAAATCCAGCTTGTACATCTGCAGCTCTAGGTTCACATACTGCTGAAGCCTAGCTTACAGGATTTTGAGCATTAACTTGCTAGCATGTGCTTAATTTTATTTATTTTGTCTTGAAATTCAGAATTTCACAAAATAGTATTAATAATTGTATTGTAGTTTGTTTTGCCTTAGCATAACAAAATTGTCATTTTAATAGTTTCCACTTCTTGCTTATTAATGATAGTGCTGCTGTGAGCATCTTCAAATATATATGTCCTTTGTGAGCATGCATATACAATTTAGCTGGGTTTGGACACAGAACAGCAATTGCTAGGTTATCCAGCACACTTGTGTTTAATAAATTTTATATGGTTTATTCTATTCTAGTGGATAATATTCAATTAATGACTAAGATTGAACACTTTTTTATGAACTTATCTGTTTTGTTTTGTTTTTGACTAAAATATATGCTTAAGTGTTTTTCCTGTTTCCATGGGAGGACTTTCTTTATTTTTTCTTTCATTTTGCTTTGTAGAGTTCTTCATGTGTTCTAGAAATTACTTCTAGGTAAATGCATCTTACTTTATTATTAGTAGTATATTACTACTACTACTATTTTCTAGGAGGGATATGTTGATTATATAATTTATTAGACCTTATATGTATATTAAACTTTCCTATGTCTTCACCCATTTGTTGTAAATTGGTTTGACTAGTTTAATGTCAAAGCCATGTATCGTTAAACAGTGATTACTAATCTGCTGCAATTTTTTTTTATTATTATTAGCTAGATGTGTGATAAGTCCAGAAGTTTTTCACCTTTAATGTGTTTTTAAATTTCAAACTTGCATTCTTACAGAGATTTTTTTCTATCAGTTAAGGTACAGTCAAGTGACAGAAACTACAATAGTCACTTATCAGTTATTCTACATAAAGATAATCTAATATAAGTATTTGTTAAGTAGATATAAAAATTAACTAAAGAACACTATGGGCTTTCCTGGTAGCTCAGAGGGTAAGGCGTCTGCCTGTAATGCAGGAGACCTGGGTTTGATCTCTGGATCAGGAAGATACCCTGGAGAAGGAAATGACAACCCACTCTGGTACTCTTGCCTGGAAAATCCCACAGACGGAGAAGCCTGGTAGGCTACAGCCCATGGGGTCACAAAAAGTTGAACACGACTAAGCGACTTCACTTTCTTTCAAAGAACACTATACCGTACTGTATCAACTAAAGGAAACAGCTATTGTCCCTAGTATTGGAAAATTAAGAGGGGATTGTAATTATTAAGATTTAGAAAATCAGAGATGAATTTCTGATAATTTCTTAAATTAAGACATTTTCTTAAATTAAGATTTAGAAAATCAAATTTAGAAAAACTTGTGCAGCTGAAATCCAGACATTTGTGATTAGATCCCTGCTCAGCTAGAGCTGGTATCTCTGATGTGAAAGAGGGGTTCCTTGGCCTCTGATCTGGAGTTCTGAGGAGGTGGTGGTGCCAGTCTGCTGCTACTGATAGTTCTGAGTCTCAATAAGGCTGATATTAAGTTTTTAAAAATGGCAATTGAATGAAACTAGATGCAAAAAGAAAGATGGGGCGACACTCACAGGACTGGGAAACAAGCAAAAAGGAGCAAGACCCTTCCTCTTCTAGCACCTTTCAATCTCCCTCTAGCACCTGTTCATTGTCACATCTAAAAGAGGGAAGGAACCAGGTGGCAAGACAGAAAAGTGGTTCACTAAGTTTCAGTCCCTACATCAAAAAGCAGAGTACAGAATAGAGAATGTGGGGCTGAGAGATAGTAGTTTACCTTCTGTCATATTCTTCTCCAATTTTATTTTTTTTTAATTTTATATATATATATTTTATTTTATTTTTTAACTTTACAATATTGTATTGGTTTTGCCATATATTCCATTTTAAAATGTTTACCAGGGTACAACCTGATAGCTGCCTTTCATTCTTTTAACTTGGTATTTGGAAATTCATTTGAATAATCTCAATCATGTCTTTATTTGACTGAGGAAGGTTTTATCTACTGAGGATTAGTTTTTGTTTGTTTTATTCTTTTTCCATTATTCTAGTCCTTTGGTTTTGGGATATATATTTTAGTATGTATTTATGTTAATGGTTATGTGTAGTTTTGAGCACTGATTTCTTTTCCATAAGCACATTTCTTTCCCAGTGATTTTATTTCTTTTCCACTTAACTTGGGAAAATGATTCTATATTTCATATTTAATTTTTGCCATTTTGTGAATTTTACTGTTGCCAATGCAGACACATTTTTTTTTTCATTTTAATTTTCCTTATGTGATACCTTTTGATATCTCTGTTTCTGGACTCATATTCATCTTATTTCAATTAGGTATGTTTTCTTATTGTTTTTCTTAAAAATATCTTATATTTCCAAATCTATATATTATAAATTTTTTTGAGAGCACATTTAGTGACTTTCTTACCACTTACATCAATGATAATAGATTCATTTCTTGTATCCTTCAGAAAATAGGTATCTCACAGCAACTTTGCTTGAGATGAGAATATCTGCACTTCATTATATTATTCATTTGTTACTTTTTTCTTTGAGCAGAAGACACACATATGCACACACAAAACACACAGATGTCATTTTAAAGTTTAATACATTATTTATCTTATTCTAGTGGTCAGGATCTAGTGTTAGTCGATGAGTGTGTCTGACTCTTTGCAACCCCATAGACTGTGTAGCCCACAAGGCACCTCTGTCCATGGGATTCTCCAAGCAAGAAAACTCAAGTGGGCTTAAAACATTAAAATGACATCTGTGTGCTTTGTGTGTGTGTATGTGTGTCTTCTCATCTATCTACCTATCTCTACCTGTCTATGTGTGTGTGTGTGTGTGTGTGTGTGTGTTATTATATATCCAAACTTAAATAGGAATAAATGGGATAAAATTGTTAATAAATAAAATACTTAGCGAATAACCTTTTCATAAAATTTTACATTTTATTATAATTATAATAACTGTTTATCCAATTTCCTCCCTTTTAAATCAACTACACAGGAATTAATTATTTGTGTTTTTGTGTGGTCCTTGAGATCTTGGAAGTAGAACAGTGAGTGCTCCTGAAGATAGAGATTGTTTCCCTGCCTAGAGATTGGACCTAGGTAGCTTGGATGAAAACCAGGAATATTAACCACTAGACCACCAGGGGCTAGAGGCTAGAAGTAAAGTGGCCCTGGATCTTTCCCTGGTTTGAAAGCAAGAATGTTTCAAAGAGGCAAAAATTGTAAAAAAAAAAAAAAAAAAAAAAAAAAGGTACAAAGTTTATTATTAGAGACACAGCACAGTGTGTAGGAGAGCATACAGAAAAGCAATTTGTTTAAGTCAGAAGCTAGGCAGAAATACACAATCAGAGAGAAAGGGTATGAAGTTCTTCTCTAATGAAGAGGAGCACAATGAGTCAGAAACTTTGTACTATATACATGTTACAAAGCACAAGTTCATGTGCTCAAGGCACAATGAAGCCAAATCAAAACATTGGAGTTTGGAGGAGAGAAATGTTTAATGCAGGGCTGTGCAAGGGGATAGGTGGCTCATTCTAAGCCCAAAGCCTTGAATTCCCTGATGGATTTCAGCAAGATAGTTTTAAAGGCAAAGTGAAGGAGGGGTAAGTTTGGTTGTTTCAAAATTCTTAGTGTTGACATGCTTTTTTCCTGCAGCTGTCCATGGATGTCAAACCACTATGTTCCTATAAACTTCCAAGTCAAATGTTATTATCTGTTCTGCAACTTTTTATCTCTACATGAATGGAAATGTCAACTCAGTTTATTTATCTTCCTCTATTCTTGCCTCATCACAGCAAAGATTTGGAACAAAGGACTAAAGTTTAAAGCAAGAGACAAGTTACAGCTCAGTTACAGCTCAAGTAGACAGATCTTCCAAGACATGGGAGTGGGGCAACCCTGAATGAGTTCTGATGACTGCTTGACTTTCTTTTTTACTTCCTGTCTCCTCCTCTTGGTTGTGCTCTGTTCAAAATAGGGCTTCTACTCACTACCAATCAGGAAAGGGAATGAAAATTGGCATATACTTAAGGCTGATTGACAGTTGCAAGTTACATAAAAGCAGGCTCTGTTGCACATGTCTTCCATAATTCAGTCTTCTATAATCAGATGTATGTTCAGTTCAGTTCAGTTCAGTCGTTTAGTCGTGTCTGACTCTTCGTGACCCAATGGACCACAGAATGCCAGGCCTCCTTTCCATCAACAACTCCAGGAGTTTATTCAAACTCATCTCCATTGAGTCGGTGATGCCATCCAACCATCTCATCCTCTGTTGTCCCCTTCTCCTCCTGCCTTCAATTTTTCCAAGCATCAGGGGTTTTTCAGATGAGTTAGCTCTTCACATCAGGTGGCCAAAGTATTGGAGTTTCAACTTCAGCATCATCCTTCCAATGAACACTCAGGACTGATCTCTTTTAGGATGGACTGCTTGGACCTCCTTGGAGTCCAAGGGACTCTCAAGAGTCTTCACCAGAACTCCAGTTCAAAACCATCAATTCTTCAGTGCTCAGCTTTCTTTATAGTTTAACTCTCACATCCATACATGACTACTGGAAAAACCATATCCTTGATGAGACAGACTTTTGTTGGCAAATTATTGTCTCTGCTTTTTATTATGCTGTCTAAGTTGGTCACGACTTTCCTTCCAAGGAATAAGCATCTTTTAATTTCATAGCTGTTATTATCATCTGCAATAATTTTGGAGCCCCCAAAAATAAAGTCAGCCACTGTTTACACTTTTTCCCCATCTATTTGCTATGAAGTGATGGGTCCGGATGCCTTAGTTTTCTGAATGTTGAATTTTAAGCTAACATTTTCACTCAACACTTTCACTTTCATCAAGAGCCGCTTCTTCACTTTCTGCCATAAGCATAGTGTCATCTGCATATATGAGGTTATTGATATTTCTCCTAGCAATCTTGATTCCAGCTTGTGTTTCTTCCAGCCCAACGTTCCTCATGATGTACTCTGCATGTAAGTTAAATAAGCAGGGTGACAATATACAGCCTTGATGTACTCCTTTTCCTATTTTCAACAAGTCTGTTGTTCCATGTCCAGTTCTAACTGTTGCTTCTGACCTGCATACAGGTTTCTCAAGAGGCAGGTCAGGTGGTCTGGTATTCCCATCTCTTTAAGAATGTTCCACAGTTTATTGTGAGCCACAGAGTCAAAGGTGTTGGCATAGTCAATAAAGCAGTAATAGAGGTTTTTCTGAAACTGTATGCTTTTTCAATGTTCCAGTGGATGTAGGCAATTTGATCTCTGGTTCTTCTGCATTTTCTAAAACCAGTTTGAACATCTGGAAGTTCACAGTTCATATACTCTTGAAGCCTGGCTTGGAGAATTTTAAGCATTACTTTGCTAGCGAGTGAGATGAGTGAAATTGTGTTGTAGTTTGAGCATTCTTTGTCATTGCCTTTCTTTGGTATTGAAATGAAAACTGACCTTCCCAGTCCTGTGGCCACTGCTGAGTTTTCCAAATTTGCTCACATTTTGAGTGCAGCACTTTCACAGCATCATCTTTTATGATTTGAAATAGGTCAACTGGAATTCCATCACCTCCACTAGCTTTGTTTGTAATGATGCTTCCTAAGTCCCACTTGACTTCACACTCCAGGTCTGGCTCTAGGTGAGTGATCACACCATCATGATTAACTGGGTCGTGAAGATCTTTTTTGTACAAATCTTCTGTGTATTCTTGCCACCTCTTCTTAGTATCTTCTGCTTCTGTTAGGTCCCTACAGAAGCAGGGACCTTTTCTGTCCTTTTTTAAGCCCATCTTTGCATGAAATATTCCCTTGATATCTCTAATATTCTTGAAGAAATCTCTAGTCTTTCCTAGTCTTTTGTTTTCCTCTATTTCTTTGCACTGATCACTGAGGAGGGCTTTCATATCTCTCCTTGCTATTCTTTGGAACTCTGCATTCAAATGGGTATGTCTTTCCTTTTCTCCTTTGCCTTTCACTTATCTTCTTTCACAGCTATTTGTAAAGCCTTCTCAGAGAGCCATTTTTTTTTTCTTTGCCTTTCTTTTTCTTGGGGATGTTCTTGATCCCTGTCACCTGTACAATGTCCCAAATCTCTGTCCATAGTTCATCAGGCACTCTTTCTATCAAATCTAGTCTGTTAAATCTATATCTCACTTCCACTGTATAATCATAAGGGATTTGAGTTAGGTTCATACCTGAATGGTCTAGTGGTTTTCCCTACTTTCTTCAATTTCAGTCTGAATTTGGCAATAAGGAGTTCACGATCTGAGTCACGGTCAGCTCCCAGTCTTGTTTTTGCTGACTGTATAGAGCTTCTCCATCTTTGGCTGCAAAGGATATATTCAATCTGATTTCAGTGTTGGCCATTTCATTATGTCCATGTGTAGAGATGTCTGTATGTATAAAATATTTATGAATCCTTAAGCAGCTTCTAGCTGCCTATGGTTACTTGAAGAAGCCCCTGTAGTTAGTTTGTATCCACAGTGTGTCTAGGGCGCATGCCCAGTAGTTGGAAAAGTCTGTTGTTATTTTTATAGCATATCTGTGAGCTCTCCTGGACATGTTTGGGATAGGATTTCGATATCAGCTTGCATCCTTTTCAGCTAGATCAGATCAGATCAGATCAGTTGCTCAGTCATGTCCGACTCTTTGCGACCCCATGAATCACAGCACGCCAGGCCTCCCTGTCCATCACCAATTCCCAGAGTTCACTCAGACTCACGTCCATCAAGTCAGTGATGCCATCCAGCCATCTCATCCTCTGTCGCTCCCTTCTCCTCTTGCCCCCAATCCCTCCCAGCATCAGAGTCCTTTCCAAAGAGTCAACTCTTCGCGTGAGGTGGCCAAAGTACTGGAGTTTCAGCTTTAGCATCATTCCCTCCAAAGAAATCCCACGGCTGATCTCCTTCAGAATGGACTGGTTGGATCTCCTTGCAGTCCAAGGGATTCTCAAGAGTCTTCTCCAACACCACACTTCAAAAGCATCAATTCTTCGGTGCTCAGTCTTCTTCACAGTCCAACTCTTACATCCATACACGACCACAGGAAAAACCATAGCCTTGACTAGATGGACCTTTGTTGGCAAAGTAATGTCTCTGCTTTTCAATATGCTATCTAGGTTGGTCATAACTTTCTTTCCAAGGATTAAGCGTCTTTTAATTTCATGGCTGCAGTCACCATCTGTAGTGATTTTGGAGCCCAGAAAAATAAAGTCTGACACTGTTTCCACTGTTTTCCCATGTATTTCCCATGAAGTGATGGGACCAAATGCCATGATCTTCATTTTCTGAATGTTGAACTTTAAGCCAACTTTTTCACTCTCCACTTTCACTTTCATCTAATCCACCCCTTTTTGCTCATGCTTAACTTCCTACCTAACAGGAAAATGTTATACTCTTAAAGGTCAGAGCCTTGAAAGTGGGTATCCGGTATATTTCAGGCTGTGGGTAACACTCTGAACTTAAAGCAAAAGCCAAAGGATGCAAAAGTTAAAGTAAAATAAACAGATTTAATATGGAGTCAGATTCATTCTCCGTATTATAATCAGTTTGTATTAAAATTGTATTATCTTAGATTAACACATGTAAAAAAACAGCTTGTTTTCTTGGTCTTATTGAGGGGTGTTAATAGGTTTAGGAGGTTTTTGAATTGCCTCTGGAAGAAATAACTTCTAAACTGGGATGTGAGTGACTTATCAGATTGGCAGAAAATTAGGAAGTATTGCAATGAGAAGGAACAAGCTGTGTCCAGTTCCTGAGTGTGAAATGCAGACAAAAGAAGAAAATTTTAGGTTTGGCTGGAATATAATGCGAAAGAGTGGTCCCCCAAAATTGGAGATGATGGCAGCCTCCATGTCATATAGCCATATGGCCATGGTAAAAATATAAAATGTTTTAAAAAAGCAGTAATATGGTTGCTTTTTATTCTGTTATTTTTGGCTGTGAGGCATGTGTGGGGGGTTCTTAGCTCCTCACCTGGGGATTGAACCTGTATCCTCTGTATTAGTAGGCAAAGTCTTAACCACTGAACCACTTAAAATTCTCCAAGCCAGGCTTCAGCAGTAGGTAAACTGTGAACTTCCAGATCTTCAAGCTGGTTTTAGAAAAGGCAGAGGAACGAGAGATCAAATGCCAGCATGTTCTGGATCATGGAAAAAGCAAGAAAGTTCCAGAAAAACATCTATTTCTGCTTTATTGACTATGCCAAAGCCTTTGACTGTGTGGATCACAAGAAACTGTGGAAAATTCTGAAAGAGATGGAATACCAGACCACCTGACCTGCCTCTTGAGAAATCTGTATGCAGGTCAGGAAGCAACAGTTAGAACTGGACATGGTACAATAGACTGGTTCCAAATAGGAAAAGGAGTACATCAAGGCTGTATATGTCACCCTGCTTATTTAACTTATATGCAGAGTACATCATGAGAAGCGCTGGACTGGAAGAAACAGAAGTTGGGATCAAGATTGCCAGGAGAAATATCAATAACCTCAGATATGCAGATGACACCACCCTTATGGCAGAAAGTGAAGAGGAACTAAAAAGCCTCTTGATGAAAGTGAAAGTGGAGAGTGAAAAATTTGGCTTAAAGCTCAACATTCAGAAAACGAAGATCATGGCATCTGGTCCCATCACTTCATGGGAAAGAGATGGGGAAACAGTGAAAACAGTGTCCGACTTTGTTTTCTGGGGCTCCAAAGTCACTGCAGATGGTGATTGCAGCCATGAAATTAAAAGACACTTACTCCTTGAAAGGAAAGTTATGACCAACCTAGATAGCATATTGAAAAGCAGAGGCATTACTTTGCCAACAAAGGTCCATCTAGTCAAGGCTATGGTTTTTCCTGTGGTCATGTATGGATGTGAGAGTTGGACTGTGAAGAAGGCTGAGTGGCAAAGAATTGATGCTTTTGAAGTGTGGTGTTGGAGAAGACTCTTGAGAGTCCCTTGTACTGCAAGGAGATCCAACCAGTCCATTCTGAAGGAGATCAGCCCTGGAATTTCTTTGGAAGGAATAATGCTGAAGCTGAAACTCCAGTACTTTGGCCACCACATGCGAAGAGTTGACTCATTGGAAAAGACTCTGATGCCTGGAGGGATTGGTGCAGGAGGAGAAGGGGACGCCAGAGGATGAGATGGCTGGTTGGCATCACTGACTCAATATACGTGAGTCTGAGTGAACTCCGGGAGTTGGTGATGGACAGGGAGGCCTGGCGTGCTGCGATTCATGGGGTCGCAAAGAGTCAGACATGACTAAGCAACTGAACTGAACTGAACTGAATATGGTTGTATTTCAACTTTATAAAAATCGCTCTGGCTGAAGTATCATTTATAAAATTATTAGAATCTCATAAGAGAAGTAGACTGATTAAGATGTATTCCAGTGCCTAAAGTGATTACTTGATAAACCATGGCTCAGAATTGAAATGTATTGAACAGAATGTTACTAATCATGGTTCTTGGCTTCATAGTCAATAGAAATTGATAAGAGGCCAGGCAATAAATTCAGGCAAGGCTTTACTGGGGCTCTTGCTGCAGAAATAGGGATCAAAAACTAGATATTTCCTTGCTTGCTCCCTGAGTTGGGGCAAGATGTTTCCTACTATGGGGTAGAGGTGGGTCCAGGTATTGGGTTGGAGAGATAGGTGATCTGCCCACTCCTGGTGGTGCTGTAGCAGAGTGCATGTGCAGTACCTTGCTTTTGTTCCCAACATCTTGTTTTTGTTAGGTTTTGGTCTTTTTGTATCTTTTTTTTAATGATTTGCACCCAGTGCTGCTGCTGCTTAGTCGCTTCAGTCCTGTCCGACTCTGTGCAACCCCATAGACGGCAGCCCACCAGGCTCCCCCGTCCCTGGGATTCTCCAGGGAAGAACACTGGAATGGGTTGCCATTTCCTTCTCCAAAGCAGGAAAGTGAAAAGTGAAAGTGAAGATGCTCAGTTGTATCCGACTCTTAGCGACCCCATGGACTTCAGCCTACCAGGCTCCTCCGTCCATGAGATTTTCCAGGCAAGAGTACTGGAGTGGGGTGTCATTGCCTTCTCCTTGCCCCCACTGGGCGTGCTATTTTTAGTCCATTATACTTTCTTTGTATTTTGTTGCTGGAAGTGTTGTTCATCCAGGTGCAAGCACTGCAGTAAAGAAAGGATCCCAGGTCCCAGCCTGTTTTACAAGCACTGTAGCAAGGGTCTCAAGTCTGGCCTGTCTAAAGACAGTTCATCTTGGTACCTTATTTGAGCATAGCCACTGCCAAACTCCTCAATCTGAAATACAGTGGTTTCATGAAAAGGACCTCTCCTTCCTTTTCCAGTCTTCACTCTTAAACATCTGCCTTAGAAACACCCTACATCACAGGCATAATGAACTGCTTGATTGTTCACACTCTTTTGCCTTTTCAAATACTCATTTCTCTGCCTCAACTTCCCTTCCATGTTTTCCTTAATAATTTGTGACTGTCCACTGTCCACTTAGTTTCTCTCCTCAGATTTTCATCTGGTCATTGGATACCTTTGGAAATTCTCTAGATTGATAGCCTGTCACAACTCTAGATCTCTCTATGCATTAAGTTCCATGTGGCAAGATTGGTACTAATAGGATTCAGTTTTTTGTACTTGAGAACAATAGTTTAAGAAATCATTAAAATATATTAAAATGTACCTTTACCTAAAAAAAACCTAAACGAGATCATTTATAATAGCTCCATCAGCCAAGAACTAATTTAATCTGCACCTTTTCCATGAACCCTTTTATTTATTTTTAAATTTGTATTTATTTTTTAAAATTTATTTATTTTAATTGGAGGCTAATTACTTTACATTTTTGCATTGGTTTTGCCATACATCAACATGAATCTGCTACAGGTGTACACGTGCTCCCCATCCTGAACCCCTCTCCCACCACCCTCCCTGTACCATCCCTCTGGGTCATCCCAATGCACCAGCCCCAAGCATCCTGTATCCTCCATAGAAACTGGACTGGTGATTCGTTTCTTATATGATATTGTACAGGTTTCAATACCATTCTCCCAAATCATTCCACCCTCTCCCTCTCCCACAGAGTCCAAAAGTCTGTTCTATACATCTGTGTCTCTTTTGCTCTCTCATATACAGGGTTATCGTTACCATCTCTCTAAATTCCATATATATGCGTTAGTATACTGTATTGGCGGAGAAGGCAATGGTACCCCACTCCAGCACTCTTGCCTGGAAAATCGCATGGATGGAGGAGCCTGGTGGACTGCAGTTCATGGGGTCACGAAGACTCAGTTAGGACTGAGCAACTTTCCTTTCACTTTTCACTTTCCTGCATTGTAGAAGGAAATGGCAACCCACTTCAGTGTTCTTGCCTGGAGAATCCCAGGGACAATGGAGCCTGGTGGGCTGCCATCTATGGGGTCGCACAGAGCCAGACACGACTGAAGTAACTTAGCAGCAGTAGCAGCAGCATACTTTATTAGTGTTTTTCTTCCTGGCTTACTTCACTCTGTATAATAGGCTTCAGTTTCATCCACCTCATTAGAACTGATTCAAGTGTATTCTTTTTAATGGCTGAGTAATAC
This sequence comes from Bubalus bubalis, assembly GCF_019923935.1. NCBI lineage: Eukaryota > Metazoa > Chordata > Mammalia > Artiodactyla > Bovidae > Bubalus > Bubalus bubalis. The sequence continues at coordinate 45,752,456 of NC_059169.1, forward strand.
TCCATTGTGTATATGTACCACTGCTTTCTTATCCATTCATCTGCTGATGGACATCTAGGTTGCTTCCATGTCCTGGCTATTATAAACAGTGCTGCAATGAACATTGGGGTACACGTGTCTCTTTCAATTCTGGTTTCTTTGGTGTGTATGCCCAGAAGTGGGATTTCTGGGTCATATGACAGTTCTATTTCCAGTTTTTTAAGGAATCTCCACACTGTTCTCCATAGTGGCTGTACTAGTTTGCATTCCCACCAACAATGTAAGAGGGTTCCCTTTTATCCACATCCTCTCCAGCATTTATTACTTATAGACTTTTGGATAGCAGCATTCTGACTGGCATGAAATGGTACCTCATTGTGGTTTTGATTTGCATTTCTCTAATAATGAGTGATGTTGAGCATCTCTTCATGTGTTTGTTAGCCATCTGTATGTCTTCTTTGGAGAAATGTCTATTTAGTTCTTTGGCCCATTTTTTGATTGGGCCATTTATTTTTCTGAAATTGAGCTGTAGCAGTTGCTTGTATATTTTTGAGATTTGTTGTCAGTTGCTTCATTTGCTATTAATTTCTCCCATTCTGAAGGCTGTGTTTTCACCTTGCTTATAGTTTCCTTTGCTGTGCAGAAGCTTTTAATTTTAATTAGGTCCCATTTGTTTATTTTTGCTTTTATTTCCAATATTCTGGGAGGTGGATCATAGAGGATCCTGCTGTGATGTATGTCGGAGAATATTTTGCCTATGTTCTCCTCTAGGAGTTTTATAGTTTCTGGTCTTACATTTAGATCTTTAATCCATTTTGAATTTATTTTTGTGTATGGTGTTAGAAAGTGTTTTAGTTTCATTCTTTTACAAATGGTTGACCAATTTTCCCAGCACCACTTGTTAAAGAGATTGTCTTTTCTCCATTATATATTCTTGCCTCCTTTGTCAAAGATAAGGTGTGCATAGGTGCATGGCTTTCTCTCTGGGCTTTCTATTTTGTTCCATTGATCTATATTTCTGTCTTTGTTCCAGTACCATACTGTCTCGATGACTGTGGTTTTGTAGTTGAGCCTGAAGTCAGGCAGATTGATTCCTCCAGTGCCATTCTTCTTTCTCAAGATTGCTTTGGCTATGTGAGTTTTTTTGTATTTCCATACAAATTGTGAAATTATTTGTTCTAGCTCTGTGGAAAATACCGTTGGTAGCTTGATAGGGATTGCATTGAATCTATAGATTGCTTTGGGTAGTATCCTCATTTTCACTATATTGATTCTTCTAATCCATGAACATGGTATATTTCTCCATCTATTAGTGTCCTCTTTGATTTCTTTCACCAGTGTTTTATATTTTTCTATATATAGGTCTTTCGTTTCTTTAGGTAGATATGGTATGCTAAGTCACTTCAGTCATGTCCGACTCTGTGCGACCCCATAGATGGCAGCCCACCAGGCTCCCCAGTCCCTGGGATTCTCCAGGCAAGAACACTGGAGTGGGCTGCCATTTCCTTCTCCAATGCATGAAAGTGAAAAGTGAAAGTGAAGTCGCTCAGTCGTGTCCGACTCTTAGCGACCCCATGGATTGCAGCCTAACAGGTTCCTCTGTCCAGTGGATTTTCCAAGCAAGAGTACTGGAGTGGGGTGCCATTGCCTTCTCCAATATATTCCTAAGTATTTTACTCTTTTCGTTGCAATGGTGAATGGAATTTTTCCTTAGTTTCTCTTTCTATTTTCTCATTATTAGTGTATAGGAATGCAGGGGATTTCTGTGTGTTAATTTTATATCCTACAACTTTACTATATTCATTGATTAGCTCTAGCAATTTTCTCGGAGAAGGCAATGGCACCCCACTAAAGTACTTTTGCCTGGAAAATCTCATGGATGGAGGTTCCTGATGGGCTGCAGTCCATGGGGTCGCTAGAGTCGGACACAACTGAGCAACTTCACTTTCACTTTTCACTTTCATGCATTGGAGAAGGAAATGGCAACCCACTCCAGTGTTCTTGCCTGGAGAATCCCAGGACGGGGAAGCCTCATGGGCTGCCATCTATGGGGTCGCACAGAGTTGGACACAACTGAAGCGACTTAGCATGGTAATCATCTGGTGGAGTCTTTAGGGTTTTCTATGTAGAGGATCGTGTCATCTGCAAACAGTGAGAGTTTTACTTCTTTTTTTCCAGTTTGGATTCCTTTTATTTATTTTTCTTCTCTGATTGCTGTGACCAAAACTTCCAAAACTATGTTGAATAGTAGTGGTGAAAGTGGGCACTCTTGTCTTGTTCCTGACTTTAGGGGAAATGCTTTCAATATTTCACCATTGAGGATAATGTTTGCTGTGGGTTTGTCATATATAGCTTTTATTATGTTGAGGTATATTCCTTCTATTCCTGCTTTCTAGAGAGTTTTTATCATAAATGGATGTTGAAGTTTGTCAAAGGCTTTCTCTGCATCCATTGAAATATAATATGGCTTTTATTTTTCAATTTGTTAATGTGGTGTATTACTTTGATTGATTTGTGGATATTGAAGAATCCTTGCATCCCTGGGATAAAGCCCACTTTGTCATGGTGTATAATCTTTTTAATGTGTTGTTTGATTCTGATTGCTAGAATTTTGTTAAGGATTTTTGCATCTATGTTCATCAGTGATATTGGCCTGTAGTTTTCTTTTTTTGTGACATCTTTGTCAGGTTTTGGAATTAGGGTGATGGTGGCCTCATAGAATGAGTTTGGAAGTTTACCTGAACCCTTATAAAATCCACTCATTTAAAATTAACCTTTCCATCTTTTGTGTTCCTAACACACATGATTGATACTTTTCTCTGCAATTTGTCAATATCTTATTTCAGTGGAACTTAAACAGGTGCCTTTTCTTTGACAAGCATCATTTGTAAATCATTCTTTCTCAAGAATTAGAAATGAGTGTTTTGCTTTATTCATTAAAAATTACAAATACATATTTGCTATGATGACATATCAAAGAAAATAAATTGAACCCACCCTCAGAGAACTTACATTTATTAATATGGGGAATAATAAATAGAAGAAGAAAGAAATTTAGAATTGTGATAGGCATAGAGTGAGATTTGGCAAGAAAACTTTGAGGGATTAAAATTGAAGTGACTGTTTCTGCCAGCTTTTGGGTTAGTAAACTCTATCAGGTTGTGGGATGTAGCTCATAAACCTAAATTAATTTCTGTGTTTATAATCTTCAGAGATTTTTTTTTTTAGAAAGTAGAGCCACTTTCTAATAAAATAAGGTAAGTGTTCTGCCTTACCTTAGTCATCTGCTATAATAACAATAAGTCCGTTATGTTTGGGGCAATGAATTATGCTCAGGACCTGAAATTGTCTTTGTCAATATTTTAAAAAACAAAATCCCTGTAGGAAATTCACAAACGGATAGCATATAGGGTGATATCTCTTAATAAGCTAATAAATAAATAACAAACCCATGTTAGATTAAATATACCATTGTTCCAGGCAAGGGGAGAAGATAAAAATACAGTTCAAATTTAGTTGAAATATATTCTTTCTGAGTTTTGGTTTCTGGAAGAGGTAGTTTTGCCAACCAACAACTAATGTCCAGTGGGGCAGTTTTGCCAACCAAGAGCTAATGCCCAGTGGGCAGTGAAAAACTGTAAGTTCCTCAGTTGCTAGAGCACCGTGCAGGGAACCCTGATGGTGTTTGTACTGAAGAGCAGGCTGATATTCCTGGGGTTCTTGCCTGATTTTTCACTGCTGCTGATAAAATAGTCACCTTTATTGTGACAGAAATTAATGCTCAACGTCTTTGGAGAGCTAGATTGGCTTGGTTCAGGAGGAAACTCTGGAATAACTCTCACAAACTTTGTATTTATAGTCTAAATATTCCCTCTGGTGTAGTTGCTTGTCCACCAGTTTTTATTGAAAAACCCCCAGCTAGGGCCCCTCAGCAGCTGAGCTACTGTTTACAATCAGAGCAGATGAGATGATAACATCCAGACACAATTTAATTCATTCTTATATCAAAATAACTTTTCTTCTGAAAACAACTTTGCTTTTTGGTGATGAACAAATTGATTTGAAATTATAGTAAACCAATACACAACAAAGTCTGAGATTGAGTTTGCCACACATACCAACATTTGGCAACATTACCAACCAGGGTTCTTGGCCTTCCACAATTATTAGAAATTGATTAGCAGCCAGACAAAAAATTCAGTCAAGGCTTTATTGAGGTTCCTGCTGCAGCAGTGGGGAAAAGAATAAAAAAATAAAGTCCCTTTCTGGATTGGTCCCAGTGGGAGGTAAGCTCTTTCCTTATACAGAGTGAGGGTAGGGCCAAGTCCAGGGGATGGGCCAGAGGGGCAGCTTAGGTATTTTGCCCACCCCTGAGGCAAAGTTTTAGGCAGGGGACATGCACACTATTCTGCTTTTCTCAAGGCTCTTCAAAAGTGGCAGTTAGGTTGTTTTGTATCTTCTGTGCAGAATTTGTCCTAACTGTGCATGTGTGCAGTTATTTTTAGTCCCTTAGAGTTTCTCTACATTTTGTTTCTCAAGCTATATCCAGGTGCAAGCATTGCCACATTTCAGCAAAGCATTCCAGATTCTAGGCCTGTCTCAAGTGGGAATAAAAGCAGTCATGCAACCAATTGTGTAAGCTTACTGAAATCCCTCTCACTGTATTGTCAGACACTCCTCAAGAACCTCTCATGGAAATTACTCACTAAAAGGCACATGCAGGAGTATTCTGGTAGCAGGTATGACAAGCCTGGGGTGAGATGAAAGTGTTCTCCATCAACTGAAAAACAAAAGACCAAACAAAGTTCTGGATCTAGAGTTTTTTCTAAGGTGTTATATATACCACAATTTCTATAACCATCCCTCAATTTATGTATGTGTCATTGAGTTATGATAAAGTATGTGCGTGTGGATTAGTCTCTCAGTCACATCCGACTCTTTGTCACCCCATGAACTGTAGCTTGCCAGGCTCTGCTGTCCATGAAATTCTCCATAGGAGAATACTGGACTGGGTTGCCATTCCCTTCTCTAGGGTACCTTCCCAACCCAGGGATTGAACCTGGGTATCTCATATTGCAGGCAGATTGTTTATCATCTGAGCCACCAGGGAAGCCAGTGATAAAATATGCCACATATTAAATAACTTTCCCTAGAATGCAGATTATAAATAACATATTTTTGGGGAAAAGACAAAATGGGATAAAAAAAGACTTTCTAGTGGAGATGTACCTGAACTGATTAATGAGAGAAAAATGAACAGTAATCCACCTTATATAATAACAAGGTACCTAGGACAGAATCCACAATGGCACACAGTGCTGGAAAGGATCTAGTGCTATGATAGAAGCTTCTAATTGCCTCTTAATACTCATTCACTCCTTTTTATATGATAGTATGCACAGCACTGTTAGCTAGGCAGGATACCACCTAAAATAAAGACAAATTTTCCCAGCACCTGATCAATCAGGTATTGTCATGTAGCTAATTTCTGGTCAACAGGAGATAAAAAGTGAGTTGTGCAACTTAAAAGATGAAACTTAAAGGTAAAGGATTATATTCCTTCTATTTCTCCTCTATCTTTCTGTTTGAACTATTGTTGTGATAGTTAGAACTCTATCATCAGGACCAGAACAATTGTAGAAAATTCTCCACAAAGCTTTAATATTGTTACACATTTCAAGGCAAAAAAAAAAAAAAAAAAAAACCAACAACTTTTTTTTCAACATATTTGCAAGGTTATTTGTAAATGTAATAGCTTTGGAAGACAGCAATGTCTTTTTGAGGGACAGAGAGCAGATTTGTTCCTTGACTGAAATAATAAACACAATATTGCCCTTCAGAGCAACAAGTTTGCTGACAATCCCTTTAAAGATGATAATTAAAAACTCCAGATGTGAAAAAAAGCCCTCCAAGTAAACAGCATTCACCTAAATCTCTCTGCATCACCCTGGTGGGACTAGGGAATGGCAACCCACTCCAGTATTCTTGCTTGGAGAATTCCATGGACAGAGAAGCCTGGTGGGCTACAGTTCTTGGGGTGGCAAAAGTCACACACAGGTTAGCATGTAAGTCATCCTACAGATGATAGATTGAAAGTTGGAAGCAGCCTGGATCTCAACATATCAGCAAACCCTCTTTATATTTGAACTCATATCTTTAAATAATGCAGAATTTATTTCCCCCAACTGCCATATTGCATGGACAACCATACCCCAAAGACATTGCAGGTTTGATTCCAGACATCTGTAATAAAGCATATATTGTGATAAATGGAGTCACACTTTTTTTTTTGTTTGTTGTATCCCAGTGCATATGAAAATTGTATTTACACTATTGTTGTTCAGTCACTAAGTCGTGCCTGAGTCTGCAACTCCATGGACTGTAGCACACCAGGTCTCCCTATCCCACACCATCTCCCAGAGTTCGCCCAAGTTCATGACCATTGAATCAGTGATGCTATCCAACCGTCTCATCCTCTGCTGCCTTCTTCTCTTTTTGCCTTCAATCTTTCCCATCCTTAGGGTCTTTTCCAATGAGTAGGCTCTATGCATTAGGTAGCCAAAATATTGGAGCTTCAGCTTCAGCATCAGTCCTTCCAATGAATATTCAGGGTTCATTTCCCTTATGATTGACTGGTTGAATCTCCTTGCTGTCCAAAGGACTCAAATCTTCTCCAGAACCACGGTTCAAAAGCACCGATTCTTCGGCACTCAGCCTTCTTTATGGTACAACTCTCACATCAGAACCTGACCACTAGAAAAACATAGCTTTGACTACATAGGCCTTTGTCAGCAAATTTACACTAAACCGTAGTTTATTAAGTTTGAAATGGCATTATGTCATTACAAACAATCTACACACCTTAATTTAAAAAAGTACTTTATTATTTGAAAATGCAGAATTGACATATAACTTTGTTATATTAAAAAATGCAATATCTGCAAAATGTGACAAGGTGGAGTACAATCAAAGGCAATAAATGCATAAATTATACATAAAATGACATATGCCTGTACTAGAATTTAAAATATATGGCACTGAGATGGGCACCTGGCAACTAGATCTCAAAATAGGAAGGCCTGTTTACTAAAGTTTATGTAAAAGTTTTCTGTAAAGCTGAATAAACACATAATTTAGGGAAAATGGTATGAAAGATTCATTCATTCTCAGCAAAATTCTAGAAGAGTTTACTTAAGGCTATTTTTGACCTCCTGCCAATTTTTGCATGCAAGGAGGGACATACTGATCAATATTCACAGCAAACTGATTTATGACACTAATGTCTCCTGAGAATGTTATATTTTTTTTTGTCCTTATTGTCTCCGAATGAAATTCCAACTCCATTGCACAGCATACAATGCTCTTCATTTTCAGTCAGTCCTTTTCATCCTAGCAGCCATCTCTCCTTTCCCCTGTTTACTACCATCTGTTCCATCAATATGACATACTTGCCACTCTTTATTTATCATGTGCTATGACCTTTCATGTCCCTTGTCTTTACACATAATGCTTTCCCTGTATGTAACACTTTTCCCTATTTCTTTATCTTACAAATTTCTACTCATCGTTCAACTCTAAGTTAAAAATGTCATGTTTCCTTTTCTTGCCATGAAACTGTCAGCTGTCACTTTTTATTTTGTCAGTGCCTTTATTTCTAGTATCAGATTCTTCTCTGCTCTTCATATTCTCAACATTTAATTTGTCATTGTAGTGAAATAAAATAGGGAACCATTATAAATTATGATTAAATAGTTTGTCAGAGGAGATCTGGGAAGATAACCTTGGATAATTGCCGATGAATTTTTATGTATGCATTACACTTTTTTCTAACTGCAAAATCTTTTCTGGTATTGAAATACATCCGTTGGTTTTAATAAAGACTCCATTAAAGCAGCCCAAAATGACACTTTCATCTTTTCTATACAATTTTCTCATTTCTTTTTCAGATTATTTAAGGAAAAAAAATGTAGTATATTTATTCTTTTCCAGCAGTTTTGCCCTAGTATTAATAATTTATATTGCATTATCCAAACTAAAGTAATTTCATTGTTAATCTGTAGACTACATAATACTGTAAAGAACATTAAAATGGACTTCCCTGGTGGCTCAGACGGTAAAGTGTCTTGCTTACAATGTGGGAGACCTGGGTTCGATCCCTGGGTCGGGAAGATACTCTGGAGAAGGAAATGGCAACCCACTCCAGTACTCTTGCCTGGAAAATCCCATGGACAGAGGAGCCTGGTAGGCTACAGTCCATGGGGTCCCAAAGAATTGGACACGACTGAGTGACTTCACTTTTTCTGTGCTCGATTCGGCAGCACATATACTAAAATTGGAACGATACAGAGAAGAACATTAAAATGGACCTTTACCATGTGAAATAAAATACTGATGACCTAGGTTACACTTTAGTAAATTATAAAATAACAGCTGCTGCTGCTGCTGCTAAGTCGCTTCAGTCATGTCCGACTCTGTGCGACCCCATAGACGGCAGCCCACCAGGCTCCTCCTTCCATGGGATTTTGGCTTCCTCTTTCACTTAGGGTCAATGACTACATTTGTTTTAGAGAATAGACAAAATCCAAACACCTGTGTGAAGTCCCTGTACCTGAACCCATCAGCTCATCTCCCACCCTGCCCATGATCTCTGCTCCTGCTGCTCTGGCCTCTGCTGCCCTTGAAACTTTGTACTCATCTGTTTGAACGTGAAAGTGTTAGTCGCTCAGTCATGTTCTACTCTTTATGACAACATGGAGCGCCAGCCTCCTCTGTTTAGCTGGCTTCAAATTTTTCCCTCGTAGAAGTTCCTGCACTCACCTCCAACCACTATCATTCTCATGAAATTCTTGGACAAACTTTTTCTTCCCAAATGAGACCTTTTCTGGTGTTTAAAATTGTGACCACATTTCAATTGTAATTGATATTTACAGTTCTAACTCTCATTCCCACCAGTTTCACTCCTGGTCCCACTTTCCTGCTCTATGTCAACAGTGTGTATTCTGTCTGCATACCCTGTAGTAGAATTGAGTGCAGGGAATTTTCTTCTTGTTTTGTTTATGGATACATTCGCAAAATTTTGGATGGTATGTGACATATACTAGGCCTTCAAACTTATGTACTGAATAAATGGGTAAATAAATAAATACAACTATGTATCTTAATGTGATGCAATCTTCATGACTGGGATCAAATAAGCAAAACTTATTTTTATTAGAAATAGACGATGTATTTCTACTTCTGTATTTATGAATGTATTTTAAGTAAAATTTATGCTGTAATATATATTTTCCTGGGTTCCGATCATAACTCTCAGAAATGAAATAGCAAAATAAGTGCATCAAGTAAGTTTCAGCAATATTTACTCAGGCTAATATTGTTGTACTCTTTTTTCCTATAAAGTTTTGTCTGTCCAGATTACACATTAGCTATAGTATAGACACTAATTAAGATAGTATGACAATATGTGTATAGATTATTTCATTTATTTAATGTTCTAAACTATGAATACAGAGCACAAGAAGTAAGCATGATCTGCATACTGGAAAAATCAATTGCTGAACAACAAGTAAAATAATTGATTTTTTTTTTCTGATTATCCTCATTTTCAAGAGAAATTGAAGATAAATATCTTACTATTTTTACAAGACATTCCTTGATATTTATTAAAATAATACATTAAAATTATTTAATTACATATGTAAAAACAGTTTTAATCTAATATTCTAGAAATAGTTGTTAGAAAACTATAGTAGCTTAAATTTCATCTAGTATACAGTATATTAGAATCATAGGAAGTCCAGGTATAGGAAATTAGTTATAGAGTACCTTTAACAAAAATGTCCATGCGAAGTAACATTTTTTAACACATTGGAGGCTCAGGTTGTGATTGAAATTTTATTTTTCAAGGAATTTTCCTTTCCTCCATTTGTCATATAGACTGAAATACTAAATCATGTTTTCTCAATTGTGTTTTTAGGTTGTATTCAGTTGGCGGTCGTGATGGAAGCTCCTGTTTAAGTTCAATGGAATACTATGATCCTCACACAAATAAGTGGAATATGTGTGCTCCAATGTGTAAGCGGAGAGGGGGTGTAGGAGTAGCCACATGCGATGGTTTCCTTTATGCAGTAGGAGGTCATGATGCTCCTGCTTCAAATCACTGTTCTCGGCTACTAGACTATGTAGAAAGGTGAGAACCCAATGCATGGTTAAAATGAAAGACAGAATGTGAATTACATTGATACCTAATGCAAGTGACCATATCAACAAAATATACCCAATCTGCCTAAGCTAAGAAAGTTAATTCAACTCCTAGAGCTGTTTCATTAGTCTCTTTCTTTCTCCTTCTCTCTCTTTCTCTTGCTTGTGTATCACACAAACACACACACACAATATACTATGTCTTATTTTTTCTTTCCTCATCGTCACTCCTTCCCTCCTTCTTTCTTTCTTTCTTACCTTTTCAACTAATGTTTTTTTGAAATCTTACAATTTTATTCACATAATCCTAAAATAATCTTTAAACGTCTCATGAATACATTTTATTTTTTAATTTAAATTTATTTATTTTAATTGGAGGCTAATTACTTTACAATATTGTATTGGTTTTGCCATACGTCAACAAGAAGTTCATTTAAAATAAAGCTGTAAGTACTTTTTAAATGTATGAATGCCTGTTAATTTTCTTTAAAAAATTGAATATTTCATTTATTTGTTTTATTCATCCTGTCGTATTCGTTCTACTACTCACTTCAAATTTACAAAGATGATTTATGAGCTTTGTTTAATGCCACACCTTTCACAATGTAAGACAGATTTATTAAAACTGTATTCTCTATAATTTTGAAGCATAACAGAAATATAGATCCTCCTTTAACTTTTCCTAAAAATGGCAGGTGCACAGAGGTTGGAGTGAAAAGTCACCTTGGCTTCAGTCTTGGTCCAAAAATGGACACACTTCTGGCATGGTTATAACAAATTTCTCTTTCATAGCTGCACATCACTTAGCACTATTATGTCATGTGCAGAAGAATTAGAGAGACTTTTAGTGATATTTATATTTTCAACTGGACATGGAAAGATAGACTAGTTCCAAATCAGAAAAGGGGTACATCAAGGCTGTATATTGTCACCCTGTTTATTTAACTTATATGCAGAATACATCATGAGAAATGCTAGGCTGGATGAAGCACAAGCTGGAATCAAGATTGCCAGGAGAAATATCAATAACCTCAGATATGCAGAGGACAGCACCCTTATGGCAGAAAGTGAAGAAGAACTAAAGAGCCACTTGATGAAAGTCAAAGGGGAGAGTGAAAAAGTTGGCTTAAAGCTAAACATTCAGAAAACGAAGATCATGGCATCTGGTCCCATCACTTCATGGCAAATAGATGGGGAAACAATGGAAACAGTGACAGACTTTATCTTTTTGGTCTCCAAAATCACGGCAGATGGTGACTGCAGCCATGAAATTAAGACACTTGTTCTTTGGAAGAAAAGTTATAACCAACCTAGACAGCTTATTAAAAAGCAGACTTTTGCCAACAAAAGTCCGTCTAGTCAAAGTTTTGGTTCTCCTGTAGTCATGTATGGATGTGAGAGTTGGACTATAAAGAAAACTGAGCACCGAAGAATTGATGCTTTTGAACTGTGCTATTGGAGAAGACTCTTGAGGGTCCCTTGGACTGCAGAGATCCATCCAGTCCATCCTAAAGGAAATAAGTCCTGAATATTCATTGGAGGACTGATGCTGAAGCTGAAATTCCAATATTTTGGCCACCTAATGCAAAGATCTGACTCATTTGAAAAGACCCTGATGCTGGGAAAGAATGAAGACTGGAGGAGAAGGGGACAACAGAGGATGAGATGGTTGGATGGCATCACCGACTCACTGGGCATGAGTTTGAGTAAAGTCCAGGAATTGGCGATGGAAAGGGAACCCTGGCTTGTAGTCCATGGGGTCTCAAAGAGTCAGACACGACTGAGCAACTGAACTGATTACATAAGGAAACATGTTGATATATGAAGAAGTGAGATTAGAGAATACTGAAATTATTTTTTTAATCAGCTGGAATAGGATAAGTAATTCCACTGTAGTGAATAACTTCAAAATGCTCAGTGACTTCACACTGTAAGCTCTTTTTCTTTTTAATGCCACATATCTATGAAAGCCATGATTTTATTACTCTGGTACTCAGAATGAGATATAAGATAAAATACGAGCACCTATTGGTTTCAGTGTCAGAAGGGAAAAGCCAGAGAGTAGTACTACATTGTTCATCCATTCATAAAGATTCAATCTTCAAATATTAAAAATACAGTTTTCCTTTATTTATGCTTTGTTGACAACTCAATCTCATGGCCACCGAAATTTTCAGAGTGTGGGAAGACATTAACTGACGTTGTACCTGGGAGAAGAACAAGAGATGTCTGGCATATCATACTGATGAACATAGCAATTTTCCTCTTAATATTAGGAGACCACATCCTTTATATTTATGTCTGTTAGTAGAATAGACAGTGGGAGAAGGGGGCTATCTCTCATTTATGATTTTTTTTCTAAAAATGCATGAGCATTTTTACTGAGAATAAAGTCATTGAAAGAGATAGTTTCTAGCAAACAGGCTCTGTTCAAACTTGAGGTCCTTCTTGGATAAAATACAGAAACATGCCTGACAATATTGTTACTCTATGAAATGGACTGTAGATTTATATATATATATATATATATATATATATATAAAGAATGGCATTAAGCTCACCATAGTTTCATTCCACCATTATCTTATCCAGTGAAATTAGGAACTAGAGGTACTACAGTGAGGATGGTGGCCAGAATACAAATTAATAGATGTATACTTTTATACACACAAACATATAATCATTTATTTTAAAATACTGCCAACAGAATGGCAGGTTATTCACATTGTCCTCTGTAAAATTCTTGGGAAAAAATGACAAAGAAGAGGAATATGACAAGCCTCTGAATTTCACAGCAAATATCTTATATATAAATGTCACTAATTAAATGATATATTATACACATATTCTTTCCTAAGTTTACTCTCTAATGTATTAAAATGATGTTTGTGAACAGAGGCATAAATAATACAGTCTAGGAATACATTTATAAAGCAAAATTATATTTAAATAAGTGTGGTTATTTTAAGTTATAGGAGTACAGTAAGAATGAATAGCTTAAGTAATGCAGAAGCACACAGCACCATTATTATTCTTATCCAAGCTCATACCATGTGTCAGGTTGATAACATTTTTGCACTTTTTATTGAATATATTCTATATTGATGATTTCACATGTAAATCATCAATAAATCAGGATACATAATGTTGCCCTTGTAGAATTACTTTGCACATATAATGTAAGGAATGTTTCTTAGTGTATAACCATAGGCAAACAAATCATTAGGAATAGCAGATAGTGTAAATGCTGTTTTATAGATAAATAAATAGGTACAAAGACCAAAATTCTTTTACAATGATTTCTTATAGAAGTGTGTATGTGTGCATACTCACTTGTATCCAATTCTTCGTGACCCCATGGACTTTAGCCCACCGGGTTTCTCTGTCCATTGGATTTTCCAGGAAAAAATACCGGCGTGAGTTGCCATTTCCTTCCCTACTTATAAAAATGTAAATACATTATAAACTAGTAAAGTACAGTTATATAACATCTATCAAAAATTGTAGAATTGGGCTTCCTTAAATGCAAGGAACCTTGGTATCTCAAAGCAGAACAGAAAAGACAGCAGGGACTGAGTAAGAACAGGGAATCTAGAATAGCTAATGGAAGAGTAAAATCTAATGTTGCAGACAAGCCTCACTCTAGTGAGAATGTCTTAGTGAACAAAATCAGTGTCGAAAAATGCAGGAAGTTCTAGAAGAATTTAGATTCAGAAAGTAAAATTCATTAGAAAGAGCACATTCATCAATCTATTTACTTATTCAATAACTATTGCTTTGGGTGTACTTTTCACTGTACTATATCTTAAAATGTTTTAGAATAAAGAGATAAGGAAATGAATAATTAGCATTTTAAGATCACAAACAAATTGGGAAATTAGGCAAAGGACTGGAAAATATGCTCAAAGATGATTCTAATAAGAGACCAGGACCATCTTTGTCCTTTAATCTGCATATCAGTAATGAAATGTAATAGGAAAGAGATGCCAAGATCAAAGGAACTTCCTAAACTTGCCTTTGTAGTATCCACTTTGTTTCCTCCAATCTTTTCCCCTTAGAGTAGCCAGAGGAATATTTTAATGATGCAGAATTGGCCTGGAAGTGCAATGGAGTTTTCCTTTGTTTCAATTGTATCAACATAATAAAAAATTATTTGTTTTGCAACAATTTTCCCACTAAAACAGATTCTATGTGCTGGTCAAGATCATCTTGTCTATTCCTATATTCTTCCACTTGGCTCAATTCCTGGCACTGATTAAGCAATCAACAAACATTTATTGAGTCATTAGACAATAAGTAAAAAAAAAAAAAAAAGAAAAAAACCCTTAAATTTATCCAAGGAAAAATCTCATGAGATATACTGTAAATAGGTAGTCAGGAAGATAGATAGATAGATAGATAGATAGATTTTAAAAGAAATGGATGGATGGCCATTTGGATGGACTGATGGAAAGATATGTAGATAAATTTTGACTTTTTATTTCTCTATTTGCATGTGAATAGCCATTTCCATCATCATAAGCTGAGGATTCTTGATTTATATATATTTTAGACATACTTTTAATAGAAAATTTTTGATGGGACAAAAATATTAAGTAAGCATTATTCAGGTATTAGTTGAAAATTATATCGTACTGATAAACACTATTAACAATGCTCACAATTTTTTATATATTGCTTATAATAAGTATAAACTTTTGTTCAAAATCTACCAAACTCCTAAGTCATAACTGAAAAAGTCATATAAAATAACAGTGTGCTATGTGCTTAGTCATGCCTGACTCTTTGTGACCCATGGACTGTAGCCCGCCTGGTTCTTCTGTCCATGGGAATTCATTACTGTCATCATGCATATGTGCATGCTAAGTCACTTCAGTTGTGTCCAACTCTGTGTGACCCCATGGACTGTAGCCCACCCAGTTCTTCTGTCCATGGGATTCTCCAGGCAAGAATACTGAAGTGGGTTGCCGTGCCCTCTTCCAGGGTACCTTCCTGACCCAGCCCTCATCTCTTATATCTAACCTGCACTGACAGGTGGGTTCTTTACCACTTGCATGACCTGGGAAGCTGATCTTTGTTAAAAAATAAAATAACAAGATTTACTGTCTTTACATGTAGTATAAACACATTACCCACTTAATTAAATAATTCTTTTAAAAGTACCATAAATATTAACATATAAAGCAAGAATCGGATTTTGAAGTTTTCATTTCTCCTGATTTCTCATTGCAAACTTTTGGTTTCGATATGATCCAAGAATTTCTGAGCACCATAGACAGATGATAAAGGAGAGACTTATTTTAATTTTAATTATGGATGCTTAGTTATACAAGGCTTATACGGTGTATTCATATATTAATTCATATTTGTATTTTTATATGAGGTCCTAATTTTTTACAAAAATGTAATTACTTGAATTGTTTAAGGTTAAAATGTTAGGTAGACACTTTTGCACTTTTTAATAAGTATCAATTTTTATTCTTCTTAAGATATTATTGTTGGAGCCAGTCAAATGAGTATAGCATGAAAAGACTAACTGGGTTTTTTGCCATTACTTTTCTATTATTGTGCATGTATAATCTTTGCTATTTCTTTGATAGCTAATTATGTTCAAATTTTTATAGAAATATATACAATAGATGGAGATCCTCCTACATAAAAACAGGGGCCCTACTTTATATGTAAATGCAATAATTATTAACCTAGGCCATAACTATACTACTTTATGTTTGTGATTAGATATTTGCCTCAATGGTTTGTGAGGCCAGTGTTATCTTTGGAGTGAAAATTTGGACACAGGGAGTGGCAGATTAATCTGCTGTCCTAGGATATTGGGCCTGGAATTCTGGCTTTGAAGGAAGACATGAAAATACAAAATGTGATGTCTTATACAGATGGAAGGATATCAACCTTGGTATCAAACTGTAAATTTTATTTACATGTTGAGACAACTATTTCAGTTCAGTTCAGTTCAGTCGCTCAGTCGTGTCCGACTCTTTGTGACTCCATGAATTGCAGCACGCCAGGCCTCCCTGTCCATCACCAACTCCCAGAGTTCAGTCAAGCTCACGTCCATCGAGTCGGTGATGACATCCAGCCATCTCATCCTCTGTTGTCCCCTTTTCTTCCTGCCCCCAATACCTCCCAGCATCAGATTCTTTTCCAGTGAGTCAACTCTCCTACCTTACACAGTTAAATTTTCACTCCCATGTCTAAAAGTGAAAACTCCAAACTGCTTAGGATACAGAGAAAACAAGCTCCCCCAAATCAAATGCCTAATAAGAAAGCTTGGATAGCATTATCTATTTTCTGAAGTCTAGAAAAGAAAAGCTAGACAGTGATCAACAGTATAGTATGTTAATTTAGTAGGAGAAGGTTTTAAGTTCATATATGTCTTGTTATATTTCTCTAAAATTCTCCTTATTCACCTCTTATATTATATAAATCTTATACTATCAAAACTTATTTTGATAATGGGTTTGAAATGTAGAAGTGAGAATAAAATACTTGCAGTTCCTTTCTTATAACTTTCCATGTCCTAGTAGAGATGACTTTTTGCCTATATATCAGTTAAAAGGCACTACTCTATCCAGCAGCAACTAACAGAGAGTCATTCAAATTCTCCTCCTGTTTTGAGTGGCTTACATCAACATGACTGGTAGCAGTGTTTTAATATTTTGCTTTAAAATTATGCCCCAAATCATGATACCACCACTACCATCATTCAATTCAGTTCAGTCTCTCAGTCCTGTCCGAATTTTTGCGACCCCATGAATCAAAGTACACCAGGCCTCCCTGTCCATCACCAACAACCAGAGTTCACTCAGACTCACGTCCATCGAGTCAGTGATGCCATCCAGCCATCTCATCCTCTGTCGTCCCCTTCTCCTCCTGCCCCCAATCCCTCCCAGCATCAGAGTCTTTTCCAATGAGTCAACTCTTCCCATGAGGTGGCTGAAGTACTGGAGTTTCAGCTTTAGCATCATTCTTTCCAAAGAAATCCCAGGGCTGATCTCCTTCAGAATGGACTGATTGGATCTCTTTGTAGTCCAAGGCACTCTCAAGAGTCTTCTCCAACACCACAGTTCAAAAGCATCAATTCTTGGGCGCTCAGCCTTCTTCACAGTCCAACTCTGACATCCATACATGACCACTGGAAAAACCATAGCCTTGACTAGATGGACCTTTGTTGGCAAAGTAATGTCTCTGCTTTTGAATATGATACCTAGGTTGGTCATAACTTTTCTTCCAAGGAGTAAGTGTTTTTTAATTTCATGGCTGCAATCACCATCTGCAGTGATTTTGGAGCCCAGAAAAATAAAGTCTGACACTGTTTCCACTGTTTCCCCATCTATTTCCCATGAAGTGATGGGGCCAGATGCCATGATCTTCATTTTCTGAATGTTGAGCTTTAAGCCAACTTTTGCACTCTCCACTTTCACTTTCATCAAGAGGCTTTTTAGTTCCTCTTCAATTTCTGCCATAAGGGTGGTGTCATCTGCATATCTGAGGTTATTGATATTTCTCCCAGCAATCTTAATTCCAGCTTGTGCTTCTTCAAGCCAAGAATTTCTCATGATGTACTCTGCATATAAATTAATTAAGCAGGGTGACATTATACAGCCTTGACATACTTTTTTTCCTATTTGGAACCAGTCTGTTGTTCCATGTGCAGTTCTAACTGTTGCTTCCTGACCTGCATACAAATTTCTCAAGAGGCAGGTCAGGTGGTCTGGTATTCCCATCTCTGTCAGAATTTTCCACAGTTTATTGTGATCCACACACTCAAAGGCTTTGGCGTAGTCAATAAAGCAGAAATAGATGTTTTTCTGGAACTCTCTTGCTTTTTTGATAATCCAGCAGATGTTGGCAATTTGATATCTGTTTCCTCTGCCTTTTCTAAAACCAGCTTGAACATCTAGAAATATTTAAAAATACATAATGTGTGCTCACAACACTAGTAATAATTTTCTGTTATATGAGCAGATAAAATAATTATCAATACATAAAATAATCTATTTCTCCTTAGTTTTGAACTGTTTAAGGTATTTGTTTTAAAAGTTATATTTTACTAGCATTCAGAATGCCTAGGAATACTATATGTTCTGTTTATTGACACTAGCTTAAATAATTTTTAAAACTCTAATAATAAAACTGCACCAAAGAGGAGTCAAAGAGTTACTTATCAGATCCTTACTTTCTCTGGTACAGTTAACCTCCCCTCAACTTTAAGGGAATTGATTTACTTCATACCTGAATGGGCTAGTGGTTTTCCCTACTTTCTTAAATTTAAGTATGAAATATGCAATAAAAAGTTCATGATTTGAGCCACAGTTAGCTCCTGATCTTCTTTTTTTACTGACTGTATAAAGCTCCTCCTTCTTCAACTGCAAAGAATAAAAACAATCTGACTTCAGTATTGACCATCTGGTGATGTCAATGCACAGTCATCTTTTGTGTTGTTGAAAGTGGATGCTGGTTATGACCAGTGTATTCTCTTGGCAATACTCTGTTAGTCTTTGGCCTGCTTCATTTAGTACCCCAAGGTCAAATGTGCCTGTTACTCCAGGTATCTCTTGACTTTCTACTTTTGCATTACAGTCCCCTATGATGAAAAGGTCATATTTGTGTGTGTGTGTGTGTGTGTGTGTTAATTCTACAAGATCTTATAGGTCTTCCATAGATCATTCAATCAAATCCCTTATGATTATGTAGTGAAAGTGACAAATAGATTCAAGGGATTAGATCTGATAGAGTGTGTGAAGAACTATGGACAGAGGTTCATAACACTGTACAGGAGGCAGCAATCAAAACCATCCTC
Source organism: Bubalus bubalis (assembly GCF_019923935.1). Lineage (NCBI taxonomy): Eukaryota > Metazoa > Chordata > Mammalia > Artiodactyla > Bovidae > Bubalus > Bubalus bubalis. The sequence goes on from NC_059169.1 coordinate 45,771,456, forward strand.
AAGAAAAAGAAATGGAAAAAAGCAAAATGGTTGTCTGAGGAGGTCTTACAAAAAGCTGAGAAATGAAAAGAAGCAAAAGGCAAGGAGAAAAGAAAGATATACCCATCTGAATGCAGAGTTCCAAAAACAGCAAGGAGAGATAAGAAAGCTTTCTTAAGTAAACAATACTAAAAAAAGGAGGAAAGCAGTAGAATGGGAAAAACTAGATATCTCTTTAAGAAATAAGAGATTCTTTATTTCCCTATTAAGAAAATTAGAGATACCATAGGACAATTTCACGCAAATGTGAGCAGAATAAAGGACAAAAAAGGTATGGAGCTAACATAAGCTGAAAATATTAAGAAGAGGTGACAAGAATACACAGAAGAACTATAGAAGGAAAGGTCTTATGAACAACCATGATGGTGTGGTCACTCACCTAGAGCCAGACATCTTGGATCATGGAGTCAAGTGGGCCTTAGGAAGCATTATTACAAACAAAAGTAGTGGAGGTGATAGAATTCCAGTTGAGCAATTTCAAATCCTAAAATATGATGCTGTGAAAGTGCTTCACTCACTATGCCAACAAATTTGGAAAACTCAGCAGGGGCCACATGATTGGGAAAAGTCAGGTTTCATTCCAATCCCAAAGAAGGGCAATGTCAAACAATGCTGAAACTACTGCACAATTGCACTGATTTCACCTGCTCTCAAGGTAATGCTCAAAATCCTTCAAGCAAAATTTCAACAGTATGGGAATCGAGAACTTCCAGACATGTCAGTTCAGTTCAGTTAATTTCAGTCCCTCAGTCATGTCCAACTCTTTGCAACCCCATGGACTGCAGCACACTAGACCTCCCTGTCCATCACCAACTACTGGAGCTTATTCAAACTCATGTCCATTGAGTTGGTGATGCCATCCAACCACCTCATCCTCTGTCATCCTCTTCTCCTTCCACCTTCAATCTTTCCCAGCATCAGGATCTTTTCAAATGAGTCAGTTCTTTGCATCAGGTGGCCATAAATTAGGCTGAGCACAAGGGAACCCTCTTACACGGTTGGTGGGAATGCAAACTAGTGCAGCCACTATGGGGAACAGTGTGGAGATTCTTTTAAAAACTGTAAGTAGAACTGCCATACGACCCAGAAATCCCACTGTTGGGCGTATACACTGAGGAAACCAGAATTGAAATAGACACGTGTACCCAAATGTTCATCGCAGCACTGTTTACAATAGCCAGGACATGGAAGCAACCTAGATGTCCATCAGCAGACGAATGTATAGAAAGCTGTAGTACATATACACAATGGGATATCACTCAGCTATTAAAAAGAATGCATCTGAATCAGTTCTAATGAGGTAGATGAAACTGAAGCCTATTATACAGAGTGAAGTCAGAAAGAAAAACACCAATACAGCATATTAACGCATATATATGCAATTTAGAAAGATGGTAACAATAGCCCTATAAGTGAGACAGCAAAAGAGACATAGATGTAAAGAAAAGAATTTTGGACTCTGTGGGAGAAGGCAAGGGTGGGATGATTTGAGACAATAGCATTGAAACATGTATATTATCTTATGAGACATAGATCACCAATCCAGGTTTGTTGTATGAGACAGGGTGCTCAGGGCTGGTGCATTGAGAGGACCCTGAGGGGTGGGTTGGGAGGTGGGATGGGGGTTCAGGATGGGTAACACATGTACACCCATGGCTGATTCATGTCAATGTATGGCAAAAAAACAAAAATAAAAACAAAAAACACTACAATATTTTAAAGTAATTCACTTCCAATTAAAATAAATAAGTTAATTTAAAAAAAAAAAAAAGGTTGAGCACAGAAGAATTGATTGGACAGCAAGTAGATCAAATCAGTCAACCTTAAGGAAATCAACCATGAATACTTATTGGAAGGACTGATGCTGAAGTTGAAGCTGCAATACTTTGGCTACCTGATAGGAAGAGCTGATTCACTGAAAAAGACCCTGATGGTGAGAAAGATTGAGGGCAGAAGGTGAACTGGGCAGCAGAAGATGAAATGTTTTGATGGCAACATCGACTCATTAGATGTGAGTTTGAGCAAATTCCAGGAGATAGTAAAGGACAAGGAAGCCTGCCGTGCCACCATCCATGGGGTGGCAAAGAGTCAGACAGGACTGAGTGACTGAATCACAACAACCTTGAAGAGTAGATGTAGTGGAATATGAAGGTGAAAGTTAAAATGTTAGTCACTTGGTCTTGTCTGACTCTTTGCAACCCTATAGACTATAGTTCACCAGGCTACTCTGTCCATGGAAATCTCCAAGCAAGAATACTGGAATAGGTAGCCAGTTCCTTTTACAGGGGATCTTCCCTACCCATGGATCAAGCCTATCTCTCCTGCACTGCAGGCAGATTCTTTTCTATTTGACAATATGGCCTAAATCAAAATAGATTTTTTCTTACACCTTCATTTAAAAGTTGAAATTAATTTAAATTAAAAAAATATTTTTTGTATAAAAATAAGCAAAAAATGTTGACATAAGGAGCAGACATCTAATTGTATTGCCCATGAAGCATATGATATATTTTTATCTTCAAATTATGTAGTAACAATGCTTGAAAAAGTAATGATATCTCAAATTTTTCAATAGGGCTTTTCAGTGAGAAATTAACTTTTGTTCTGTGGCTATCATATGCCTTCAGCAAGTTTTCATTTTACAGCCAATTTTAGCCACTATATACTGATGCATCTCTTGCTGTAGGCTATAAACTTTAATAGAGTCCCTGATACAAACCTCACATTCTGACCATGAAGGCCAAGATGAGATGTAGGAAAGGCAGACAGCTAAACACATAAAGACAGTTCCCCTGCTTGATTTTTCTTTTCTTTCTATAAACAGGCAACCTGAGGCAAAAAAAAAAAAAAAAAGTGCTTAGAAGAAGATTTTGTCAAAAACATGAACTGATAAAAATAGAGTTCACTGTTCATAATAGTCAGAAAGTGCTTATACATCTGTGGTCTTCTCCTAAGCTAACAAAAGCTGGTTTTTTGTTGTTGTTGTTGTTGTTTTCCTTTTTCTTTTGAAGGGTAACAATTATGTGTATCACTAGGCTGAGAGGTGGATCCATGAACTTCTATAAACATAAAAATCAATTTTGATTCATTAATGTGAAAACAATGATGAACATATTGGCTAATTTTAAATTTGTGTGATTACTTCAAAAATATCTAGTGGAAAGAAAAAGTGTGTCAGAGGGATTAGGGTTAAGATTCATTTTCTGTCTTGGCTTGGTTTGATTTTCCAACTCTATATATTTAAATACCATCACAATTCCTGATGCAAATGAAAAGATTGCTATTAAACACTTACCAATTCCTGAAAACAGATATACCTAATTCAAAGATCTGAATCTTCCAGGAGAAAACATTAATATTTAAAATTTTCCTTAGAAATTTTATAAAATAAGAAAAGAATGATGTCTGTTTTCTAAGCATAGGACATTATTTCTAAACTTCACCTAAATACAAGATGTACTCAGTTAAGTTCACTTGAGTTCAGTTCAGTTCAGTCACTCAGTCATGTCCGACTCCTTGCAACCCCATGGACTGTGGCACTGTGGACTTGCAGCCCCTGACTGTGGCCAGGGCTCACTGTCCATCACCAACTTCTGGAGCATATTCAAACTCATGCCCATTGAGTCGGTGATGCCATCAAACCACCTCATCCTCTGTCATCCCCTTCTCCTCCCACCTTCAGGATTTCCCAGCATCAGGATATTTTCAAATGAGTCAGTTCTTTACATCTGATGGCTAAAGTATTACAGTTTCAGCTTCAACATTAGGCTTTCCAGTGAATACTCAGGAATGATTTATTTAGGATGGACTGGTTGGATATCCATGCAGTCCAAGGGACTTGCAAGAGTCTTCTCCAACACCACAGTTCAAAAACATCAGTTCTTCAGCCCTCAGTTTTCTTTATAGTCCAACTCTCACAGCCATACATGATTACTGGAAAAACAATATCTTTGACTAGATAGAGCTTTGTTGGCAAAATAATGTCTCTGCTTATTAATATGCTATCTAGGTTGGTCATAACTTTTCTTCCCAGGAGCAAGTATCCTTTAATTTCATGGCTTCAGTCACTATCTGCAGTGATTTTGGATTTCCAAAAAATAATGTCTGTCACTGTTTCCATTATTTCCCCATCTATTTGTCATGAAGTGATGGGACCAGATTCCATGATCTTAGTTTTCTGAATGTTGAGTTTTAAGCCAAATTTTCCACTCTCCTCTTTAACTTTCCTCAAAATTCTCATTAGTTCTTCTTTGCTTTCTGTAATAAGTGTTGTGTCATCTGCATATCTGAGGTTATTGATATTTCTCCTGGCAATCTTGATTCCAGCTTGTGCTTCATGCAGCCAAGCATTTCTCATGATGTACTCTGCATAGAAGTTAACAAACATGGTGACAATATACAGCCTTGATGTACTCCTTTCCCTATTTGGAACCAGTCTGAAATTCCATGTCCAGTTCTAATTGTTGCTTCTTGATCTGCAGTCAGTTTCTCAGGAGGCAGGTCAGGTGGTCTGGTATTCCCATCTCATGAAGAATTTTCTACAGTTTGTCATGATCCACCCAGTCAAAGTCTTTGGTATAGTCAATAAAGCAGAAGTAGATGTTTCTCTGGACCTCTCTCACTTTTTTGATGATCCAATGGATGTTGGCAATTTGTTCTCTGGTTCCTCTGCCTTTTCTAAAACCAGCTGGAACATTCAGAAGTTCATGATTTACATACTGTTGAAGCCTGGCTTGGAGAATTTTAAGCATTACTTTGCTAGCGGGTGAGATGAGTGAAATTGTGTGGTAGTTTGAGCATTCTTTGGCATTGCCTTTCTTTGGGATTGAAATGAAAACTGACCTTTTCCAGTCCTGTGGCCACTGCTGTGTTTTCCAAATTTGCTGGCATTTGAGTGCAACACTTTCACAGCATCACCTTTTAGGATTTGTCATTCCACTCTATAATCATAAGGGGTTTGATTTAGGTCATACCTGAATGGTCTAGTGGTTTTCCCTACTTTCTTCAATTTAAATTTGAATTTGGCAATAAGGAGTTCATGGTCTGAGCTACAATCAGCTCCTGGTCCTGCTTTTGCTGGCTCTATAGAGCTTCTCCATCTTTGGCTGCAAAGAATATAATCAATCTGTTGTCAGTATTGACCATCTGGTGATGTCCATGTGTAGAGTCTTCTCTTGTTGATGGAAAATGGTGTTTGCAATGACCAGTGTGTTTTCTTGAAAAAAATCTGTTAGCCTTTGTCCTGCTTCATTCTGTATTCTAAGTCCAAATTTGCCTGTTACTCCAGGTATTTCTTGACTTCCCACTTTTGCATTCCAGCCCCCTACAACGAAAATGACATCTTTTTTGTGTGTTAATTCTAGAAGGTCTTGTAGGTCTTCATAGAACCATTCAACTTCAGCTTCTTCAGCATTACTGTTCAGGCATAGACTTGGATTACTGTGATATTGAATAGTTTGCCTTGGAAACAAATCGAGATCAATCTTTTGTTTTTGACATTGCATCCAAGTACTGCATTTCAGGCTCTTTTGTTGAATATAAGGGCTACTGCATTTCTTCTAAGGAATTTTTGTCCAGAGTAGTAGATTTAATGGTCATATGAGTTAAAATCATCCATTCTCCTCCATTTTAGTTCACTGATTCCTAAAATGTCAGTGTTCACTCTTCCTATATCCAATTTGCCTTGATTCATGGACCTAACATTCAAGGTTCCTATGCAATACTGTTCTTTATAGCATTGGACTTTACTTCCATCACCAGGCAGTGGGTATTGTCTCTGCCTTGGCTCTGTCTCTCCATTCTTTCTCGGGTCATTTTTCCACTGATCTCCAGTAGCATACTGGGCACCTACTGACCTGGGAAGTTCATCTTTTAGTGTCCTATCTTTTTGCCTTTTCATACCGTTCATGGGGTTCTCAAGGCAAGAATACTGAAGTGGTTTGCCATTCCCTTCTCCAGTCAACTAAGTCCTGTCAGAACTCTCCACCATGACCCATCCACCCTGGGTGGCCCTATATGGCTTGGCTCACAGCCTCATTGAGCTAGATAAGGCCATGGCCCATGTGATTGGTTAGTTTCCTTTGATTGTGGTTTTCATTCTCTCTGCTCTCTGATGGAGAAGGATAAGAGGCAATGGAAGCTTCCTGAAGGGAGAGACTGACTGAGAGGGAAACTGGGTCCTGAGCATGGACAGGAGTATGCTCAGCAAGTCTTTAATCCAGTTTTCTGTTGATGGGTTGTGCTGTGTTCCCTCCCTGTTATTTGACCTCAGGCCAAACTATGGTGGAGGTAATGAAGATAATGGCGACCTCCTTCAAAAAGTCCCATGCATGCACTGCTGCACTCAGTGCCCCCAACCTTGCAGCAGGACACCTCCGATCCATGCCTCCATTGTATACTCCTGGACACTCAAGGGCATGTCTGGATCAGTCTCTTATGGGGTCCTTTCTGGGTCCTGGTGCACTCACGGTTTTGTGTGTGCCCTCCAAGAGTCTGTTTCCCCAGTCCTGTGTAAGTTTTGATGGCTCTGTGGTGGGGTTAATGTTGACCTCCTCCATGAGGGCTTATGCCATATCCAGGTCTACTGCATCTAGAGCCCCTACCTCTGCAGCAGTCCAATGCTGACCCGTACCTCTGCAGGAGACACTCAAACACAGTTCTGTCTCAGTCTCTGTGGGGTCTCTGGGTCCTGGCACACACAAAGTATGTCTGAGCCCTCTGTATAGGCCATGGAAATCTCTAGGCCAGAATACTGGAGTTGGTAGCCTTTCCCTTCTCTTCCAGATCCCTGAATCTTCCCAACACAGGGACTGAATCCAAGTCTCCCGCATTGCAGGTGAATTCTTTACCAGCTGAGCCACAAGGGAAGGCTTGTAAGATGTACTTGTGTTTTCTTAATTTTCCTGTGGTATTCGTGTATGAGAATGTCTTCATTATTTGAGCTTTACTTAAAATTTCAGAAGCCTTCAGAAATGCATTTATTATTCTTTACTGCAATTAGCATTAGATTTTGTCTGTTTTTCTCTCTTTCTGCAAAGTGAGCAACAAAGTCTGTTGGTAGATAGTAGTTGAAAAAAAAAATCCTATAGAGCTGAATAAGAATCATATGGGGACCGAAATAGGACTTCAGAGAAGCTATTTAAGTGAAACATTTGAAACAAATTTAATATTTGGTTAAAATTTAAAAAATAATAATAACTTGGACCCTCTGCTTCAATCTCTTGATTTACCAATTTCTCTACTCAAGTGAATCCCAAGTAACTGTCACTGAAACATAGTTCTGTTCATGTTGTGTTTCCTCAAATGTCAAGTTTTCTTATTTTTCTATTGAATAAACATGAAATACTTTCATACTCTGGGAATCAAGTAATCTATTCAATTCAGTTCAGTTCAGTTCAGTCGCTCAGTCATATCGGACTACTTGAGACTCCATGAATCGCAGCACACTAGGCCTCCCTGTCCATCACCAACTCCTGGAGTTCACTCAGACTCACGTCCATGGAGTCAGTGATACCATCCAGCCATCTCATCCTCTGTCGTCCCCTTCTCCTCCTGCCACCAATCCCTCCCAGCATCAGAGTCTTTTCCAATGAGTCAACTCTTCCCGTGAGGTGACTGAAGTACTGGAGTTTCAGCTTTAGCATCATTCCTTCCAAAGGAATCCCAGGGCTGATCTCCTTCAGAATGGACTGGTTGGATCTCCTTGTAGTCCAAGGCACTCTCAAGAGTCTTCTCCAACACCACAGTTCAAAAGCATCACTTCTTCAGCGCTCAGCCTTCTTCACAGTCCAACTCTCACATCCATACATGACCACTGGAAAATCCATAGCCTTAACTAGACGGACCTTTGTTGGCAAAGTAATGTCTCTGCTTTTCAATATACTATCTAGGTTGGTCATAACTTTTCTTCTAAGGAGTAAGCGTCTTTTAATTTCATGGCTGCAGTCACTATCTGCAGTGATTTTGGAGCCCCCCCCCTCCAAAAAAATAAAGTCTGGCACTGTTTCCCCATCTATTTCCCATGAAGTGATGGGACCGGATGCCATGATCTTCGTTTTCTGAATGTTGAGCTTTAAGCCAACTTTTGCACTCTCCACCTTCATTTTCATCAAGAGGCTTTTTAGTTGCTCTTCACTTTCTGCCATAAGGGTGGTGTCATCTGCATACCTGAGGTTATTGATATTTCTCCCGGCAATCTTGATTCCAGCTTGTGCTTCTTCCAGCCCAGCGTTTCTCATGATGTACTCTGCATATAAGTTAAATAAGCAGGGAGACAGTATACAGCCTTAACGTACTGCTTTTCCTATTGGAACCAGTCTGTTGTTCCATGTCCAGTTCTAACTGTTGCTTCCTGACCTGCATACAGATTTCTCAAGAGGCAGGTCAGGTGGTCTGGTATTCCCATCTCTTTCAGAATTTTCCAGTTTATTGTGATCCACACACTCAAAGGCTTTGGCATAGTCAATAAAGCAGAAATAGATGTTTTTCTGGAACTCTCTTGCTTTTTCGATGATCCAGCGGATGTTGGCAATTTGACCTCTGGTTCCTCTGCCTTTTCTAAAACCAGCTTGAACATCAGGAAGTTCATGGTTCACATATTGCTGAAGCCTGGCTTGGAGAATTTTGAGCATTAGTTTACTAGCATGTGAGATGAGTGGGATTGTGTGGTAGTTTGAGCACTCTTTGGCATTGCCTTTCTTAAGTAATCTATTAGCTGATCAAATATCACCTTTTAAGCAATGGTTCTTCTTATACCTTTGATCCTAAACACACTGCACACCTATTTTTCTCAAAGCTGCCCATGCACTTTTTTTTTTTTTTTAGCACTTTTGTTCTTTTGTGGAAATATCCTCTTTTTTTTTCTAGCAAATTTAGGATAGACTTTCAGACCTTGTTTAAAGAAGATTTCAAAAGTGAATTATTTTATAATTCCCCCAGATTTTTAACCATTACTTCTGTTTCATGATCATAGCACTTTATTTGTACTCTCTTGAAAGAACCTCATTCCACTGTAGAAAATATTTATTTTCATATCTGTATTTCTTAGGAAAAATTATGATATTCACTTTTGTGAAATGACTCTGCATCCATCTAGTTAAGAGTCTAGCCATATTTTTAAAATACTTTAAACAATAGAAAGCCCGACTTTGTTAATATTGGCTCTTGAACATGTATTCAAATAATTGAGCTTTTAGGAAAAATGCCAAGTTTTCTTTTCCATGGCTTGTTTTGAAACAGCATCATTAATATCTAATAGTAAAGTTGAATGTGATTAAATTATGTTATATTCTATCATCCTTTTATTTTAGATATGATCCCAAAACAGACACATGGACTATGGTGGCTCCTTTGAGTATGCCCAGAGATGCTGTTGGAGTCTGTCTCCTTGGTGACAGATTATACGCTGTTGGTGGCTATGATGGCCAGACATACCTCAACACTATGGAATCCTACGATCCACAAACTAATGAATGGACCCAGGTAAAACTGTTGCCAGCATAAGTTGCTTCACATATAAGAATTTTTTTCATTTACTTCCTGTGGAGAAGACGTGTACATACAACAGTGTACTTAGTTGAATTACTCTGAACTCAAAGTGACTGATTTTTGTTCATGTTCATTTTATTAAAAGTTTATTAAATCATATACTTTTGTGTACTTTTCTATTGTGTATTCTATACTTTAATAAAATTTATATTACAAAGTGGAATTTATGCTTCAGTGGGACTTCCATTTTAAGTCATACCAAGGGACGGGGACTGAATTTTAATCAACTGAAACAAAAAATAAAAGTGAAATATATTTGTTCACAAAAATTTAACTTTGCTTGGTTTTAGAGATAACAAAATCAAGTGGATAGAAGCTTATAGAAATTAGCTTTCTGCTTCCCATTTTTTGCTGGGCTATCTTTGTTATGTTCCTTGCTACCTATGGCAGAAAGAATATTCCATGGGATATTGCTGCTGGAAACTCCAAATGAAAAACTCTTCACAGCCATAATCATAAAACAAAAGAACTTTTTTCAAAAAGGCCCCCAGAAAAATAGCAAAGAGGCCTGAATAGTCTGTTGCATAATGCATTCATTCCTGGCTGAACACTTTGTTCAACAAGATGGAGAAAAATAATTGGCTTATCTTAGATTAACCTTCAACTATACACAGCAATTAGAGATTCAGGATCATGTTCAGAGAAACTTCAAAACCAGTCAAATATCTGGAGAATGTGTGTTGGGGTGGGGAAACATAAGGGTAGGACACCTTAATTAAGGTGGAAAATACCTTATGCTTACAGTTACTATAGACTTGCTTGTAATGAAGGGAATGGGTATATTCTCAGACTTTTTCTTTAATACTCAATTTCTCTCAACTTTTTTTTCTTTCCAAATCTCTCAATGCTTATTATTTCTCTGCTTTATCAGAAACTTAAAATCAAGAAATATTTCAAACAAACAAACCATTTTTCCACCAGTGGGTACATTTAAATTCCAAAGTCTTACTTAGTTGAAGCAGAATAATAATCTGTCTCCTTGTATTCCTTAATGTATAGAGGGCTTTATTTTTGATCACAGAGATGGACTAAAATTTATATGAAGAACTTGAACACTGATTGAAGTAAATTTTTAAAAGAAATGCTTACTTTTAAAGATACATAACTTCCTTTGATGATATGTGTTCAACTACAATATTAAATAGACTGAGTTGGAAGTACAAAATCAAACTCATCATGGTCAAGCTAAAGTATCTGCCTTATGACTATTACTCTTCCTTAAGGGGAAATTCTTTTATTTCAATGAAGATAGATGCATTTGACAAAGGAGGATGAAAACAGGTAGAATGGAGGAAAGATCAGTGTAAATTTGGAGAACTAGGTTCTGTGATTTTCTGTGTTTAACTTTAATTGTGAAAAAGTAGTGTTCCTTATCCAAGGAGAAGAAAACATATAATAAGGTATAATTTTTGCACTGAGAGTTTAGAAGATATATTTTAACTCCTTACATTCCCAAGTTCCTAGTTTTACAAAGGGAGCAATGCATGAATTATTTTTGATTTGCTAAGGAAGTACAAATTCAATGTTACAGATCTTAAATGAACCACTTTTACAAATGAATATTAAATAAAGAGGCCTATGGGAATATAAATGATTTAATATAATATTTTCATTATATATATATATATATATTTATAGTAATGAGCCATTATGCTTATCATTGCTCTAAAATTGAAGTCAGAATAATGCATATAGTACTAATGGGTAGAAACTTCCAACAGCCATTTTCCCTCATCTATGTTTTATTATACTCTTTTGGATATATAGTATTTTACAAATAGCAAGGTGGTATTTAAAATATTTTAGAACAAATTTATTTTAATATAATAGACATTAATTTTAAAATTTCTAAATTAAGATTTTACATCCATATCTTTTCATTCTTTATATTTTTAAGACTTTCAAGGGGTCATCAGGAAACCTACACAAAATCACTTTGGAAAATTTTCAGGATTCCAGAATACTAGAGAAAGCTCTCATATTTGCTGTATATTGCCTGTCACTTTCCCTTCACTTACTCCACAGATGGACAAAATCAATTGGTGCAAGCATTAGAATAAATAAGAAAATTATATTGAAATATATAATAATGTATATTTGAAAAACTTCCCAAGCTAGCTAGAATTGGAAATAATGAAAATAGATGAGGGGACATTTGCAGATACATGTCTTGCATGGGTACATACAGAACACACACATACATGCTTGCATGAGTGTGTGTATTTGTGTTTTAAATAAACTTGATTTTTCCACTTAATTTTTTTTTTTTTGCATATGATCTGGAACAAAATATGTGTGCTTTAAAGCATAGAAAGAAATTTTTAATTTTGTTTCCTCTAGCTTGAGTAAAATCATCCTTTCATGTGTTTCTTTGGTACATGGTCATAGTGCTGTCATGCTGCATCTATCTGCAGCTATAAAAACCAAATACAATATGTCATTTACAGTCATATATCGAAAGACTGGCATAGTTGCTAGCATGGGTAAGAGATGTGTGAGACTTTCTTAAGTGAATAAATTGTGAATTATTTTTGCAGCTCAGTTTACTCTATTGTACATGGGTTTAGTTCATTTGCATACAATCAATCTATAAGATATTCAGAATTAGTTTCAGGGAAGGCTGGTAAGATATTTGCATCTTGAATTGCTGTTTAATAACTGGTATCATGCCAACCATTTTAGATTAAAAATCCCATGGACGGAGGAGCCTGGTAGGCTGCAGTCCATGGGGTCGTGAAGAGTCGGACAGGACTGAGCGACTTCACTTTCACTTTTTACTTTCATGCATTGGAGAAGGAAATGGCAACCCACTCCAGTGTTCTTGCCTGGAGAACCCTAGGTACGGCGGAGCCTGGTGGTCTTCCGTCTATGGGGTCGCACCGAGTCGGACACGACTGAAGTGACTTAGCAGCAGCAGCGGCAGCAGTTTACTGAAAGGTATAATGCTGGAAAGAGAAAAGGGCAGATTGTCGAATATGTATTAAGATAAAACTGAACCAAGGGGAAGAAAGGGAAAACTCTCAAATATTTAAAAAGTACTTAAATACAATACAATATATCAAATGCTTAAAATAGAATGATAAATGCTGAGGTAAGAGAAATACTTTACACTATGCTAGAACTTAAGTGTATTAGGTAGAGAAATCTTTCGGGAAATTATATAAATAGACTGTGGCATGGCAAATAAATAATAGTTAAACAGATAAAAATATGGGGAATGGTTTGGTTTAAAAAACAGAATTTTTAAAGAGTCATGGGAAGGAGAACACATGGCATGTTTCATTGAGCAAGAAATAAAGTGGTGAGGAATAAGTTTGGAGAGATAAAATGGGTCTTTAAGATATAAGGCAAGAAACCATGTTATAGAATCTTGAATTTACCATGAACCGAAAGGATAGTTAATGAAGGATTTTAGGCAGGGAAAGTAAATAATCAGAATTGTGTTTTAAAATGACTGCACTTGATAGGATGGGAAATATGATTAGGGAAAGATCAGAAATTTATTAGGATATACTTCACTAATTCACTGTATGGGTGGGAATTTTTTCCTTCTTTCCTTCTAGTTTTTTTTTTTTGTTTGTTTGTTTTTGGCTAATCTAACAAATTGACATAAGACAAATTAACAGAAAAAAAACAAATTTAATTTTGTGCATATGGAAACCCCGTATGGACTCAAAGAAGTGGCCAAAAGCAAGAAGCTCTTATACTATTTTAGACAGAATTTAGAAGACAAAGTTGTTTGGGATTAGGTAGTAAATTAGTGAAGAAGTTACAAGGTTTTCTGACATGGCCTTCTTGGCCCTAAACTCCTTATATCTGGTGATAAGGATGCTTTTTACACTCCTAGTAGAGAGAGGGTACCATGTCACATGAAACATTTATCTCCTGCTTTAAGGGGTCAAAGGAGGGTCACAGTGCCCCTTCTGCATGAAGTATCACTCAAGTGTCTTTAATTCAAAATAATCAACGTGCCACAGTGGTATATCCTGCAGTGGGTTATTCTATTCTCCTTTCACACTCAAGGTGAAATTGTAACCTGAACTAGTTGAAGATAGTAGGAATGGTGTAATTCAGTTGGTAGGAGAGATAATTATAAGACTTGATGTTATTCAGCCGTAAGGTTGAGGGAAATGAAACTAAGGGCTGTAGATATGTTCTAGGTTCCTGTCTTGAGCAACTGAGTAAAAGGATAAAAGAAATAACAGAAAGAAGAGTAAACTTGGGGCAGTGGGGGAGGGGAGGGAGCAGTGATTCATTTTTACATGCAAATATAATCATGTATAGAGACATAGATGCAAATGTAGATAGAGGTATACTTCATCTGGAACTATGCATAGTACTTTTCAGTGCTGAATGCACATAGAGAGCATCTGGGGAACTCTTCAAAAATACTACTCAGAACTCATATCATTCCTATTGAATGGTGGGCCTTGAGTAGTTATATTTTGTAAAAGCTCCTTAGATGGCTGTGACATGAAACAACACTTGAAAATCATTGGAAACTAAAAGAGAGACAATGGAAACTGTGTGCAATTTGGAGTCAGAAATATTGCAAATTGTAGACCTAAATGTTACCAGATTTATATCTCTTCATACTCCATTCACTGTAATATAGAGATGACAACATATGTTGGGATTATAAAACTGACTATGGTGATCAACAAAAATTATTCTTAATACACAATATGCTATCAATATATCACATGCTCCTTTTTGCCTTTCACTTTGAGCAAATATCTGTGAAAAAGGAGACATAACATTGACCTTTTTAAAAAAGATACTGTATTAAATGAAAGGTATAAAAAGTGATATGAGAAGATTTTCTATTTGTTTTAACCTATAGAAAGATAGCAGGTGACAATAAGCACAATTAAAAGAACTAATGTATAATTAGATAATGGTGGTAATTTTCATATGTAGAGGGTGGGATAGTGTCCTTTCTCAATCAATAAGATAGTGTATATGATCTGAAGTTATTTTGCTCTCAGCTACTTCATTTGCTACACTTGATTAATTTTATCTTCGGTTTGAAATAATATCCTGTAATTTCTAATCTACCTGATATTTTTATGTAAATGAATTATTCTTAGAAAACTGTATCTAAAAATCATTGATCTCAAAAGTTCAAATTATTAAATTCTTAGCTTACCTCCATGGAATGAATTTTTATTACAAATTCTTTAAAATTGTTGCTTTCAATATATTTCTAGCCAATTTCATATTCAGGATTATTTTTTAAAAATCTCAGTTCTCATCAATAACACTCATAATATGGATTTTAAAATAGGCCCTGTAGCAATTGTAATTATGTTCTATTGATGACAGCATATTGAAATGACATCATTAAATGTCTCTGTTTAGAATGAATTAATAACACATTTTATTCAGTATAATATCTTTGGAAATGACTTTCCAGTGACTTCAATAGTGAAGCAACTATTTCATCTAAAATATACTCCAAGCTATCAATTTGAAATTTCATCAAAAATGTGTCCAGGCAAGCTTCAGAAAAAATCTTTGCTGAAAACTTTCCTATAGAAGCTTCATTTCATTAAATATCATTAAAGAATTTATTACTTTTATCAAAAATTCCACAAATAATTGTAGGTTTTAAATACTTCAATATTCATATTATTTTATATAAATGCCATTTTTATTGTTTCCATGTTTATTGTATTACTTGCAGATATATTGGGAAATGATAATCATATTTATTAATGATTTTCATGGATATGAATGGATGATTTAAATATGTTATAATCTGTATAGTTTTCCATAACAATAAAATGTGTCTTAAATCATATTTCTCTTTTTCCAACAGATGGCTTCCTTGAATATTGGGAGAGCTGGTGCCTGTGTAGTAGTCATCAAGCAACCTTGACTTATATTTTTGGAGAGGTTTTATTTGCTGGAGTGGTTATTTTTATATCAGAGGGCAGGAATGAGAACTTCTGGAGATGAAAATTCTTCAAGAAAAAGGATTTTGGTAGATTTACCTACTGAGATCAAAAAAGGTAGAAGATGAAACAGAGTTATGGGAAACAAGAGAACATCAAACTGCTGTGGGAACACGATCTGGTCATATGTTAGTTCAGGAATGGTTATTGGTAATTTGTTTTGTATTGTAGCATACAATAACTAGAGTTACCAAGGCTCGTATTTCTTGGGCAGTTAAAAGGAGAGATAAAGATTTGTGACATGGATAATTTCATGACTAAACATTATAATGTTTTATAATCTGTGATGATATTCCAGAGGTTGCCAAGAGTAGAAGACGTGATATTTCATCTGACAGAATCTGATTGATTCTGCCTTAATTTCCTAATCAGATGTGGTCATACTAGGAGGTGGAATGATGCTTTATTAAACAAACATGCTTTTTCCTGATTTTCCTAAACTATGAGGACAATTTGAGAAACAGATTCATGCTTGCCTCTTGCACTCAGAAAACAAATCAAAGCTGCATATGTCATCCATGAGGATGGTTGAATTTTACTGAAACTGTATTAGCAATTTGAAGTTGGCAAACACAAAGGATTGTTTTCATTAAGCTTACCATATTGCTTTGCTTTTTGATCACACTGAGAATCAGTACAATTAAAGGCTTTTGCCTTATGATGAGTTGAGTGTAAGCATGGAAACTAGTTATTCTGAATGTTTAATATATATATATATATGTATATGTGTGTGTGTATATATATATATATATATATCCATTGCATGCTGAAATCCTTTAGAATTTTGTTCATAAAACATCTTAGAATTTTGAGGGAGAAATCTATGATACATTCATTTGCAGTGTTAATGGCCATTGTCAGAAGGAGGGCAGACTTCAGACCCTCATTCCCTACTTTTCAAACTGGCTACATTGATAAGCACATTATTTTATGCCAAATGTTTGTAATTGTTTAAAGCATATAGTGGAAATGTTATACAATGTCTTCAATAGATCCAGGTAAATGTTAAATATAATTAATAAATAATAGAAAATTTGCTTTTATCAGTGTACCTTTTTTCAATAAATTTTAATTCAGAACAGAGTAAAAAATTCACAAGTTATTCTGCAAAAATAGGCACGTTTTGTTGCTTAAACTTTCATAAATCAAGGAGCATATATTTTCATCAAAATAAGCTTATTTCTTGCTAAATACTATGCTGTCACAAAGTGCAATCTCTACTGATTTTTTTTATGATCACTCACTTGAGACAGCAATTATGCTTAGAAAATTAATATCCCATAATGAGAGTGCTGATAATCATGCTGCTGCTGCTGCTGCTGCTAAGTCACTTCATTCGTGTCCGACTCTGTGCGACCCCGTAGACAGCAGCCCACCAGGCTCCCCCGTCCCTGGGATTCTCCAGGTAAGAACACTGGAGTGGGTTGCCATTTCCTTCTCCAATGCGTGAAAGTGAAAAGCGAAAGTGAAGTCGCTAAGTCGTGTCCGACTCTTAACGACCCCATGGACTGCAGCCTACCAGGCTCCTCCATCCATGGGATTTTCCAGGCAAGAGTACTGGAGTGGGGTGCCATTGCCTTCTCCAGATAATCATGCAGGAACTATCAATAGAAAGAAAGTCCCTCATTTTGAGTCAGTGTAAAACATGTAATTGAGTTTTATTGTTGGGTAGTGGAAAAATACCAGAAACCTAGAAACCAAGAAAATATTGATAATTTGTGTAAAGGAAATATTAGGAAATCCAGTGTTTTTCCAATGTGTATATGTGATAAAATGTTATCAGTCACATTTCAGAAAATAACATAATTATAAATACAAGATGTTAAGGAAGTATCAGTGATTTTTAATTGTAGTTAAAAGATATATAGCTTGAAATGCATATTTTAGCCATTTCAAATTGTGCAGTTTACAATTCAATTTTTTTTGCCTATGTGTTCTCTTCAACACATAGAACATGTGGATAATATCAGCTAACTGGAGTGGACAACTTATACTTGAAATGTTAACGAATAGAGGGGAAAGTAAAACGATATATATCTATTTTTCAACCATTAAAAGTTTGTGGCAGTCATATTTAAAACTTGGTTAATACATTTATCAACGTTTTTACAAATAATTTTTTCCCTAAGAGGAATATTCCACCAAACAACTTTGCTGTATCCAACCAAATATTTTCAATATGTGAAACATATTAGCTTGCTGCTGCTTGCATTTCATACTATGAGTGTACACACCCAGTTTACCAGTCAAGGACATTGAAGAGCAGTTTGGGGAATAAACTCAAAGCTTATATGAGATAAGAAGAATGGATATTATTTTGTCATTTACTAAAAAATATATTGTCTTCCAAGGTTACATGCTAAATGAGTTTCAGGATGTACCATCTACCCTGCTATGACTCCAATCCAGGATTCTTGAAATTTAACTTTGTCAACTGGTAATTCAGCTATGCTAAGGACGCCACTTTGGGGTGAAATTTCTGCTAAAGATAGGATTCACTATTTGGCTGTTTAATTAATAAGGTATATCTAAAGAAAAGAAGCATATTAATAGAATATACTATCAATGTTGCTAGTTTTTCTAATATACTGTTCATGTTTTTTGTAACATTGATGTCTCTGAAGCATAACTTATTTTTATAAGTAGCTCTATTTAATCTTCAAATACAGTAGTTTTTTTGTTTGTTTGTTTTTAATTTTCCTGGTCCCACCACATATCATGTGAGATCTTATTTCTGCAGATGAGGGATCAAAACTGCAACCCCTGCAGTGGAAGTGCAGAGTCTTAACCACTGGACCACCAGGGAAGTCTCTGTGTAATCTGCAAATATTTTCAATGTTAATGATTACTATTATTGATACAAGGAATATATAATATACAACTGTCCCACCATATCCATGCAGCATTGGCCTGCCAATGCCCGCCAAAGACAAGGACCTGCCCTGGGTGTCATAGTTTGTAGATGCTCAAGACCCATAGTCATGATTCGCATTCATGGGTCCCACCAACCTCAGACCATGTAGTACTGTATTTATTGAAAAAATATCCATATGTAAGTTAACCCATGCAGTTAGAATTCATGTTGTTCAAGGGTTAGCTATAGTTCAAAATTATTTATAAAATATGTAATCACATCCAAGTGTCCATACATGGTAGTACTGGAATTTTTAATGTCACACATTAAAACCCAACATAACACAAATTTACAGTTTGAATGTAATAAAAAATAATATTTGTAAGTTTCCCCTGGGTAGATATTGCAACAAAGACCAAATAAGACTAGAAGCATTAGTGAAATCAGCTGAGAATGTCTAAGGAGATTAAATTGTTAATTATTTTTTGCATAGCTTGAAGAAAACAAAACAAAACAAAACTATTTAGAAAGTAAAATATTTAAGTAATCTGCTAAAATCTATGATAAAACAATAACTTTGAAAATTAATATTTAAATATAGGCTAAAACATAATGCTGAAATATCTAGTCATATTTTTAGATTGAAATGTTACTATAAATTTTTTAAGATTTTGAGGCTTTTGGGAACTTTTAAACATATCCATGTCACTCTTAAAAACTATGCATTGTGGTTTTAGTATTTTAAAAGACGTGAAAGTAGCAGTAGAAGTAATAAGGGAAATAAAAATCAAAGTTAATCTTTTTGGCAAGAAGGGAAACAATTCGCTATCCCCAAAATACCATTTTTGGGGTATTTGGACATAAGGATTATCTTGAACTGACTATTTTTTAAGAAACAGCAGACACAGAAAAATCTCTGAAAACTAGGTAGACATACTGTTAGAGACATTTGTATTTATATGAGAAATTCCATTTGTAAAGGTATCTCCCTCTCTGTACAGGAAGAGGATGATGACTAAATATCTAGAGACTCTAACAATGGAAAAAGCAAATCTGATTAGCCACCTTACCCTACTTACTGTGATTTTACTGGTCCCATTAGTGGCTCCTCCAACTCCAGTATCTTCTTTTGTCTTTAGCTTAAAATGATAAGCTTTGTTAATGATTTTAATGCTTTTCTAGATATGAGAAGATGAAAAAAACAAAAAGCTCAGAAAACCTTCTGAAAATATCTATGTAAAGACTTGTTTTGTCAGGTTTTCCCAAAGCACAGAATGCCTCATTCCTGATCTCTGCCCTAAATATATTTCAGGGTGATTTTTAAGTTCAGTGACTGCAGTGGCAAGGGACTTAATCCTTGTCAAAGAAGATGGTGAGTGACAATTTTTCATTCAAACAGGTGATAATCATCTCACTTTATTTTATGAATGTGATATCTAAATCCTTAAGACTTTGATGGTAAAAGACTTTGATGGTAAAAGACTTTGATGCTTCCTATTACACTGATATATATATTTTTTTCTAACATTTTTGGTCTTTTTCACTGTTCATTATTCCTCTAAATGATAGTGAACCAGTAGATTCATGCAATAGATTGGTGATAGTGGTGGAAAAATAAATTAAATAAACAAAAAATTTTCCAATCTAGAAAACCCTGCCACAAAAATACTAGGAAAAATTAATTATTTAATAAGCATAAAACCAGAATGTAATACACATCACACATAACATGCTATGAGGTGGCAAAGATAGAAAGCTCATCCTTTCTATAGCCAAGCAGACACAACTCATTAAGCATTTTTTTTTTTCAAAATAAACAATATTTACTTCTTAAGTAAGAGGAACTGAACATTTGTCATATAGTTCATCCTAACTTTACCCAGCAGTTGCTTTTTAAAAAAACTACTAATGTGACTTGTTAAACTGGAACACCAATTTCAGCCATTATTTCTCTGTAAACTCTATTTCCATCTCAGTTTTTTCAATGAAGGTACCAACTAAGGCATCAGTAATCCTGTCTAGTTCTCATATGAAATCCATGTACTCCAGGGTAAACTTTATTAGGAATAAAAGCATTTTTTTTCTCATCTACTTTCATTTTGTCTAATTTTTCAATGGGTTTAAAAACTAAATGAGGAGTGTGCTATACATTGAATTCTCTCCAAGCCCAAGCAGCAAAAGTTAGCTAGGTGAAATGTGTATATGATAAGCAGAGAATTCCAATTACAAAACCTTACAATTTTTAAAAAGGAAGATATATGCAAGAGAAATTTTATGTTCATTCTATGCCAATTATTTTATAATCTGTTTTAGTCTTACTGAGACAAGATAGGACAGAAGTAATCCCTGGTCTCAAGGAGCCAAATTTGGTGTACGATTCTTATTCACCTTCATTCTCCTAAGATTATAAGTTCAAATTTGCTTGGGAACTAACTATCAACTTGCTTGTGTTAAGAAGCAAAAGTCAGCCAAGTCAATTTTGAAGATCTAATTGACTTCATTCAATGATTCATGAACTGGGCGGCACCCCATTTAGGAACTAGAAGAAAGCTTGCTGCTAAGTCACTTCAGTTGTGTCCGACTCTGTGCGACCCCATAGATGGCAGCCCACCAGGCTCCCCCGTCCCTGGGATTCTCCAGGCAAGAACACTGGAGTGGGTTGTCATTTCCTTCTCCAATGCATGAAAGTGAAAAGTGAAAGTGAAGTCGCTCAGTCATGTCCGACTCTTAGTGACCCCATGGACTGCAGCCTACTAGTCTCTTCCATCCATGGGATTTTCCAGGCAAGAGTACCGGAGTGGGGTGTCATTGCCTTCTCCAAGAAGAAAGCTTAGAGAGGGTTATACAAAATGGAAGCACTTTATAGGAAGGACATAAGGCAAGGGAGCTATTGGCAAAAGAAATAATAATGTTTAGGCAAAGATGTCTTCTTTGGTGGGGGGAGGAAATATCATACGTTTTATTAGGCAGATTACCACTTCTTTCCCTTGGGGATGATGAAAGTCTTACCTGAGATATTATTTCATTGGTGATGATCAGGCAATTCTGAACTGCTTGATTAAAATTACATTTCTGAAAGTCAAAATGACAGGTTAAGTATTAAATCTAAGTTTGGTATCATGGACTTTAGCACTAGCAATACCGTTTTAGGCCTACAGTCTTCATTTTAACACTGAGAAGGGCAAACCACTTCCCTTGCCTACTGAGAAACTTGTGTTTTCAAAATAAATTATATTTAGAATTGGTATATTAGCTCAGTTGATAAAGAATCCGCCTGCAGTGCAAAAGACTCTGGTTTGATTCCTGGGTCTGGAAGATACAATGGAGAAGGGATAGGCTACCCACTCCAGTACTCTTGGGCTTTCCTGGTGTCTCAGTTAGTAAAGAATCTGTCTGCAATGTGGAAGACCTGAGCTCGATCCCTGGGTTGGGAAGATCCACTGTAGAAGGGAACGGCTATCCACTCCAGTATTCTGGGCTGGATAATTTCATGGACTATATAGTCCATGGAGTCGCAGAGTTGAACATGACAGCACAACTTTCACTTTCACTTTAATATAGATAATGGAGAAAATAAAACCCACAGCATCAACATCTTTTGTATTAAACTGAGAGACACTGACAAGAATACACAGGAGAACTGTACAAAACAGATCTTCACAGCCCAGATAATCACGATGGTGTGATCACTCACCTAGAGCTAGACAACCTGGAATGTGAAGTCAAGTGGGCCTTAGAAAGCATCACTATGAACAAAGCTAGTGGAGGTGATGGAATTCCAGTTGAGCTATTTCAAATCCTGAAAGTTGATGCTGTGAAAGTGCTGCACTCAATATGCCAGCAAATTTGGAAAACTCAGCAGTGGCCACAGGACTGGAAAATGTCAGTTTTCATTCCAATCCCAAAGAAAGGCAATGCCAAAGAATGCTCAAACTACCACACAATTGCACTAATCTCACATGCTAGTAAAGTAATGCTCAAAATTCTCCAATCCAGGCTTCAGCAATATGTGAACCGTGAAATTCCTGATGTGCAAGCTGGTTTTTGAAAAGGCAGAGGAACCAGAGATCAAATTGCCAACATCCGCTGGATCATAGAAAAAGCAAGAGAGCTCCAAAAAACATCTATTTCTGCTTTATTGACTATGGCAAAGCCTTTGACTGTGTGGATCACAATAAACTGTGGAAAATTCTGAAAGAAATGGGCATACCAGACCACCTGACCTGGCTCTTGAGAAATCTGTATGCAGGTCAGGAAGCAACAGTTAGAACTGGACATGGAACAGCAGACTGGTTCCAAATAGCAAAAGGAGTATGTCAAGGCTGTATATTGTCACCCTGCTTATTTAACTTCTATGCAGAGTACATCATGAGAAACACTAGACTGGAACAAACACAAGCTGGAATCAAGATTGCCGGGAGAAATATCAATCACCTCAGATATGCAGATGACACCACCCTTATGGCAGAATGTGAAGAGGAACTAAAAAGCCTCTTGATGAAGGTGAAAGTGGAGAGTGAAAAATTTGGCTTAAAGCTCTACATTCAGAAAACTAAGATCATGGCATCTGGTCCCATCACTTCATGGGAAATAGATGGGGAAACAGTGGAAACAGTGTCATATTTTAGGTTTTTTGGGCTCCAAAATCACTACAGATGGTGACTGCAGCCATGAAATTAAAAGACGCTTACTCCTTGGAAGGAAAGTTATAACCAACCTAGATAGCATGTTCAAAAGCAGAGACATTACTTTGCCAACAAAGGTCCATCTACTCAAGGCTATGGTTTTTCCTGTGGTCATGCATGGATGTGAGAGTTGGACTGTGTAGAAGGCTGAATGCCAAAGAATTTATGCTTTTGAACTGTGGTGTTGGAGAAGACTCTTGAGAGTCCCTTGGACTACAAGGAGATCCAACTAGTCTATTCTGAAGGAGACCAGCCCTGGGATTTCTTTGGAAGGAATGATGCTAAGGCTGAAACTCCAGTACTTTGGCCACCTCATGCGAAGAGTTGACTCATTGGAAAAGACTCTGATGCCTGGAGGGATTGAGGGCAGGAGGAGAAGGGGATGCCAGAGGATGAGATGGCTGGATGGAATCACTGACTCGATGGACGTGAGTCTGAGTGAACTTCAGGAGTTGGTGATGGACAGGGAGTCCTGACGTACTGCGATTCACGGGGTCACAAAGAGTCAAACACGACTGAGTGACTGAACTGAACTGAACTGAGGGACACTAATAAAATGTTTGTTTTGGGAGCCAAGATAGCAGAGGAGAAGATGCAGAGTTCACATATCCCCAGAATTAAGCCATTTGCCAGATGCTGGTGAAGGGACCACAACAGCGAGGCTGATGGGAGGAATCTTAGAGCAACCAGTAGGATTTCAGGGGAGAGAGTAGTGGGAGAAATGGAGATGGGTTTGGGCTGGCACATCTGAGCAGCAGCTGGGGAAGAGAAGGTGTTCACATGCCTGGAGTGGCAGACTTACCTCAGGGTGATTCACTGGGGAAGGAGGGACCTTTGAGGCTTGGAGGATTGGGGATAGCATTCCTGGTGTTTCCTCCACCCACTTGGCTAACAGAACCTGCTGGGGTCCCAGGCCTGGAACTATGCCCTCTGATCTCCCTTTTGCTGTGTGGAGCCTGGTGCCATTGGAGCAGGGAAGAACAGGAATCTGATGGACTGGGAGAAATTCTTAAGCTTTGGGGTGTTGGGTTAGCCACCTGACTTTCCTCAGCTGAAGCCTGTGCATGATTCCTCATCATCCAAGGCCAGAGTTACTCCAGAGCCCCTCTGAATTAGGCTGAGGCTCAGATTTGCCCCTGCACACACAGAACCACCCCTGCCCAGACACTTCTGGCATCACGAATCCTGAGCCTAGACTCCACCCCCATCTAAGACCTGCTACTCCCAGGCAACACTTTTCCTGACTTATTGTTTTGGAGGGAGTTTGTTTTTTGGGTTTTTTGTTAGTTTGTTTTTGCTTTACTTTAGTTTGCTATTGGGATTCTGTTTACTTCTGATTATTTTTTCATATATCTTCTTATTTTTCTAATACACCTGTTAGTTTCCAGATTTATTTCATTTTTTTATCTTTGTTATTGTTCTCCTTTTCTCTTGTTCTCTATTTTTCTTTGTGCCATTCTGTGTGGCATGTGGGATATCAGTTCAAGGGCCAGGGACTGGGGCTGAGCCCCTGTGGTGGGGGTACTTAGTTTGAAACACCAGACTAACCTCAGATCCCAGGGAATATTAATTGGAGTGAGGTCTCCCAGAGATCCACATCTCAACACTGAGACAGCTCTAATCAACTACTTTCAAACACCGGTGTTGGAAACCTCAGGCCAAAAAACCTGTAATATAGGAACACCATCCCACCCACCCAGAAAAAAAGAAAAAGAAATGAGAAGAGAGAAAAAAAAAACAAAACAAAACAAAACAAAAAAACAGAGAAGCAAGGTAAAAACCTGCAAAACCAAAACAATAACGAAGAAATAGGTAACCTGTGTGAAAAATAATTTATAGTAAAGATAGTAAAGATGATCCTGAATTTCAGAGATAAAATGGTTAAAAAAAAAAAAAAAAAAAAGGCAAGAAACATTTAATGAGCACCTGGAAGAATTAAGTTGCTCCAGCAAGAGAGTTCCAGAAAAACATATATTTCGGCTTTATTGACTATGGCAAAGCCTTTGACTGTGTGGATCACAATAAACTGTGGAAAATTCTGAAAGAGATGGGAATATCAGACCACCTGATCTGCCTCTTGAGAAATTTGTATGCAGGTCAGGAAGCAACAGTTAGAACTGGACATGGAACAACAGACTGGTTCCAAATAGGAAAAGGAGTACCTCAGGGCTGTATATTGTCACCTTGCTTATTTAACTTCTATGCAGAGTACATAATGAGAAACACTGGGCTGGAAGAAGCACAAGCTGGAATCAAGATTGCTGGGAGAAATATCAATCACCTCAGATACGAAGATGACACCACCCTTATGGCAGAAAGTGAAGAGGAACTAAAAAGCCTCTTGATGAAAGTGAAAGTGGAGAGTGAAAAAGTTGGCTTAAAGCTCAACATTCAGAAAATGAAGATCATGGCATCTGGTCCCATCACTTCATGAGAAATAGATGGGTAAACAGTGGAAACATGTCAGACTTTATTTTGGGGGGCTCCAAAATCACTGCAGATGGTGACTGCAGCCATGAAATTAAAAGACGCTTACTCCTTGGAAGGAAAGTTATGACCAACCTAGATAGCATATTGAAAAGCAGAGACATTACCTTGCCAACAAAGGTCCGTCTAGTTAAGGCTATGGATTTTCCAGTGGTCATGTATGGATGTGAGAGTTGGGCTGTGAAGAAGGCTGAGCGCTGAAGAATTGATGCTTTTGAACTGTGGTGTTGGAGAAGACTCTTGAGAGTGCCTTGGACTACAAGGAGATCCAACCAGTCCATTCTGAAGGAGATCAGCCCTGGGATTTCTTTGGAAGGAATGATGCTAAAGCTGAAACTGCAGTACGTTGGCCACCTCATGTGAAGAGTTGACTCATTGGAAAAGACTCTGATGCTGGGAGGGATTGGTGGCAGGAGGAGAAGGGGACGACAGAGGATGAGATGGCTGGATGGCATCACTGACTCGATGGACATGAGTCTCGGTGAACTCTGGGAGTTGGTGATGGACAGGGAGGCCTGGCGTGCTGCGATTCATGGAGTCACAGAGAGTTGGACATGACTGAGCAACTGAACTAAACTGAACTGACTGAGCCATGTCTGTCTCTTTGTGACCCCATGGACATGAGGGGCCTCTGTCCCTAGGATTCTTCAGGCAAGAATATTGGAGTGGAGTACTATGCCCTCCTCCAGGGGATCTTCCAGGCCCAGGGATTGAACCTGCATCTCATGTCTGTGCATTGGCAGGCAGGTTCTTTAGCACTAGTGCCACATGGCTTCTCTCATGGCTCAGTGGATAAGCAATCATCCTGCAATGCAGGAAACACAAGAAACATAGGTTTGATCCCTGGGTTGGTTAGACCCTTTGGAGAAGGAAATGGCAACCCACTCCAGTATTCTTGCCTGGAGAATCCCAAGGACAGAGGAGACTTTGGGCTACAGTCCATGGAGTACCAAAGAGTTGGACATGACTGAATGACTACCACCTCTACCACATACTAAAAGAACTAAAGAATAAACAAACAGTGATGAACAACACAATAACTGAAATTAAAAATACTCTAGAAATCAATTGCAGAATAACTGAGGCAGATGAATAGATAAGTGACCTGGAAGATAGGATCGTGGAAATAACTGCTGAAGAGCAGAATAAAGAAAGAATGTAAAGAATAGAGGACAGTCTCAAAGACTTCTGGTACAATATTAAATGCATCAACGTTTACATTATACTGGTCCCAGAAGAGTAAGAAAAATAGGGTCTAAGAAAATTAGAAAAGATCATAGTCAAAAATGTCCTTAACATGGGGAGAGGAAATAAAATAACTAACCAAGTCAGAAAGCAGAGTCCCATACAGAATAAGCCCTAAAAGAGCCACACCAAAACACATATTAATAATAGTACCAAAAATTAAACACAAAGAAAAAATATTAAAAGCAACAAAAGAAAAGCAAAAAGTAACATACAAGGGGTGTGTGTGTGTGTGTGTGTTCAAATGTTCATTAAGTGGCTTCAGTTTTGTCTGACTCTTTGCCAACCCGTGGACTGTAGTCCACCAGACTCCTTGGTCCATAGGATTCTCTATGAAATATACTGGAGTGGGTTACTATGCCCTCCTCCAGTGAATCTTCTGGACCCAGGGACTAAACCCACATCCCTCATGTTTCCTGCATTGGCAGGTGGGTTCTTTAGCACTAGTGCCACTTGGAAAGCCCTAACATGCAAGGGAATCCACATAAAACTGTCAGCTGATTTTTCAGAGGAAACCCTTTAGGCCAGAAGAAAGAGTCAGGATATATTTAAAGTGATGAAAAGTAAAAAATAAAAACAAAAAACCACACAAAGCAAAAGCCTACAACCAAGATCACACTGTGTAACAAGGGTCTCATTCAGATTTAATGAAGAAATCAGAAGCTTTACAGGCAAGCAAACACTATGAAAATTCAGCACCAATAAACCAGACTTACAACAAATGCTAAAGGAACTTCTCTAAGCAAGAAATGCAAGAGAAGAAAAAGACACAAAAACAAACCTAAAATAATTAAGAAAATTGTAACAGGAATATATATATATCAATGATTACCTTAAATGTAAATGGATTACCCTTTTACACCATTGGCATGAAAGTAAATTGGTACAGCCACTATGGAGAACAGTATGGAAGTTCCTTAGAAGAACTAAAAATAATGCTACCTTATTACTCTGCAATATCACTCTTGGGCATATACTTGGAGAGAAACATGATTGAAAAGGATACAAACAGCCCAATGTTCAATGCAACAATGAAATTTGTCAAGACATGGAAGTAACCTTAATGTCCATTGACAGAGGAATGGATAAAGAATATGTGCTACAAATACACAATGGAATAATACTCAACCATTAAAAATGAAATAATGCCATTTGAAGCAACATGAGTAGACCTGTAGATTGTTCTACTACAAGTCAGACAAAGAAGGAGAACTGCCATATGACATCCCTTGTATGCAAAATCTAATTTAAAAAAAAGATACATATGAATATCCTACAAAACATTAATGACTCACAGACTTAGAGAACAAATTTGTGGTTGTCAGGTGGGAAGGATGTGGGAGAGGGATAGTTAGGAAGTCTGGGACCGACATGTACACACTGCTATGTTAAAATGCATAGCCAACAGTCTTTTATTGTATAGCACAGGGAACTCTGCTCAATATTACATGGCAGCCTGGATGGGAAGAGAATCTAGAGGAGAATCGATACATGTATGTGCATGGCTGAAGTCCTTTGCTGTCCACCTGAAACTATCCCAACATTGTTAGTTGGCTATACTCTCATGTGAAATAAAAAGTTTAAAGCAATGTAAGTAGATTAAATACCCAAACCAAAAGACACAGACAGACTTAATGGATACAAAAAGAAGACCTGTGTATATACTGACTAGAAGAAACCAATTTCAAATTTGGGACACATACAAACTGAAAGTGAGGGCATGGAAAAAAATATTCCTTGCAAAATGAAATCAAAAGAAAGCTGAAATAGCAATACTCATAAAATAGACATTAAAATAAAAACTATTACAAGAGATAAAGAAAGACAGGACATTGATCAAAGGATCAATTCAAGAAGCTGATATAGTGATTACATATATTTATGCACTCAGTATAGGAACGTCTCAATACATAAGACAAACACTAACAACAATAAAAGGAGATATTGGCAGTAAGACAATGATAGTGTGGGACTTAGCACTCTAGTTACGCCAATAGACAGATCATCCAAATAAAAAATAAATAATGAAAAACACATTTTAAATAACACAATAGGTCAGATAGATTTAACAGATATTTATAGGACAACCCAATCTTAAGTATCCAAATAAATTTTCTTCTAAAGTGCACATGGAACCTTCTCCAGTATAGACCACATCTTGGGTCACAAATCAAGGCACAGAAAATGTAAGTAAATTGAAATCAGATAAAGCATCTTTTAAAAGCACAGTGCTATGAGATTACAAATCAGGTACAGGGAAAACAACAACAACAACAACAACACATAACCTAAATAGAGCACAGAAGAAGATGGTGGATGAGTTAGATGGAGAGATGGCCAGCCACCTCCAAAATCCACCTCCAAAAACTCATCAAGGTTCAGAATAGCTCCTACAAATCAACCTCTAGGTGTTAGCAGAAGACTGCAGGCCTCCAGGGGGCTTAGGCTAAGCTCCCTGGAATAAGGTAGGAGAGAGGATGGAGACATTAAAAAGGAAAAGATGGAGAATTTTGGATGGGAGTTGTGCCCCAAGGGTGGGAGGGAGTTGTGAAACAGGAAGAGTTCCTGTGCACTGAGCAACTCCCTCACAGGGGGCCCCAAAGAGGAGCTGCAGAATCTGGGAAAGCCAGGCAAAGCTGGGACTTAGAGGGCAAAAAAACAGAGAAAGCTGCACTTCTCAATCTATAAACAGCTCACAGACTATGGCCCTGACAAAACGGCAGGCTCAGGGAACCAAAGGAAGCCCACAGAAGTCCCTTGGTGCAGAGGGGAGGCCAGGGTGTCAAGTGAGGCACGGCATACAAAGCTCTGCAGCACACACAACCCTTGTGGTGCAAAGAGCAGGTTCAGGGATGAAAGAAGAACACACAAACCTTGCAACATAGAGGGTGAGCCCAGTGAGCCAAACCGAATGCACACAATCTCCAGGACATAGAAGGAGGACCTAGTGAGCTGAAACAAGTGCACACAAGCCCTGCAACACAGAGGGTGAGCTCAGGGAGCTGAGGGAAGCCCATAGAAATCTCTATGATGCTGAGGGCAAGGCTGATAGCCGAGAAAAGATCCACACAAGTCCTTACTTAGCAAACTTCAGCCTGCAGTGCAGGGCAGGGTTAGGGAATGGAAGCACTGGCAAAGAGTACAAGGACAAGTAGGGGGCTGGTGGCAGTAAGGATATGCTGAGAGGGCCACTTCCATGTGGCTGCGGAAATGGACATGCTTAACACTGCTAAAGCTAAAAAGACTGCTCAAAGACATACAAAATCCATAGACACCCCAAAACCTACTACTGGACACCACACTGCCCTTCATACAGACGAGATCCAGCTCCATCAAATAGAACACAGGCACTAGATCCTCCAACCTGGAAAACATCACAGGACACTAATCCAAACCCATTCACAGGGGCAGATTCCACAACAAAGAAGAATTATGACTTTGAGAACTTTTTTTCATTTTCTTTTTTCTTAAAAGTCACACTGTTTATTTCTCCTACATATTTCTACCTTCACATTAGCCTTTTGTGGTGTTTTACCCTTTTATTTTCTTGTTAAAAAAAATAATAAGTTTTTTTCCACCTTTTTTTGGGTGATTTTTCTGATTTTGTTTTTTGATATATTTGACTGCCTTTCTTCTAGTTCTTTACCACCTGTAGCTATTCCTGAATATGTATAAATCTCTTTCACATATGTCTATTTATCTTTGCTTTTCTATTTTTTCTTTTCTCTATTTTTTAACCTCTCTTTCTCCCCTCCTTTTCTCTTTTCTTGCTCTTCTCCTTTTTTCCTTCACCTTCTCTTTTTTCACCACATAAGTTGAATTGTTGTGCTCTCTTTGGGGTATTCCTCAGTTGGCAATCTTCTTAGGCTCAGTTTTCCAAATTGGGTGTTAATTAGCTCTGCTTTAATTGGTTGATATCACTTTTGGTTTCCCTTGTTCACCAAGTCAATCTCCTGTATTCTTTTCTTTTAAACACTTTGGTTATAACTCTGTGTTGAAGTGTGTGTACATGTCTCTTTATTTCTGTAATTACCTACTTGATCTCCTCCCACTAGAACACAGTCACAAGTCATTCCTAAAAAGAAGTCAACACAAACCACTCAAAAAAACTTTCCCTCCAAGGACAAAAACCAAAAGGAAAAAAAGAATACAACCATAAAGCCTGAGGAAAGGAGACCTCAAGTGGAGCAAGTTAGGAAAAAACAAAAAATGAAAAGACAGAGAAATACAGCACAAAAGAAAGAAAAGACAGAAACTCACAAGACCAAATAAATGAAGAGGAAATAAGCCAACTACCTGAAAAAGAATTCAGAATAATGCTAGTAAAGATGCTCCAAAGACTTGAAAATAGAATGGAGAAGATTAAAGAAGCAATTAACACAGTTAATATAATCACCAAGGACATAGAAGAAATAAAGAAGAAGCAAACAGAGATGAATAACACAATTACTGAAATTAATACTCTAGAAGGAATCAATAGCAGAATAGCTGAGGCAGAGAAATGGATAAGTGAGCTGGAAGATAGATGGTGGAAATAACTAGTGAAGAGCAGAATAAAGGAAAAGAATGAAAAGTATTGAGGATAGCCTCTGCAAGTCAGAAGGGAATGGCACAAAATATTTAAAGTACTGAAAGAAAAAAAAATCTACATCCATAATTACTCTACACATTAAAGATTTCATTCAAAATTGATGGAGAAATAAAAATCTTCACAGATAAGAAAAGTTAACAGAGTTTATCTCCACCAAACCAGCCTTAAAACAAATACTAAAGGGCCTACATAGTCAGTAAACACAAGAGGAAGGAAAGACCTATGAAAAGAAACCCCCCCAAAATTAGAAATGCCAGTAGGAACACACACACACACACAATTATTTTAAATGTAAAATGATTAAATGCACCAATGGAAAGATACAGACTTAGTGAATGGATACAAAAACAAGACTGATATATATGCTGTCTACAAGAGATGCACTGCAAACCTAGATAAACATACAGACTGAAAGTAAAAGGATGAAAAAAGATACTCCATACAAATGAAAACCAAAAAAAAAAAAAAAAAAAAGCAAAGCTGGATTGGCAATCCTTATTTCAGACAAAGTAGACTTTAAAATAAAGAATATTATAAGAGACAAAGAGGGACACTACATGAAGATCAAGGGATAAATCCAAGAAGAAGACATACCAATTGTAAATTTTTATGCACCCAACATAGGAGCACCTCAATACATAAGGCAAACATTAACAAGCATAAAAGGGGAAATCAACAGTAACATATCAATAGTAGGGGACTTTAACACCCCACTTAATCAATGGACAGATCATCAAAACAGAGAGTCAATAAACACAACATTAACTGAAATATTAGACCAAATGGACTTAATTGATATCTTCAGGACTTTCCATCTTAATATGGAAGAATAAAAGTTCTTCTCAAGTGCACATGGAGCATTCTCTAGGATAGACCACATCTTGGGCCACAAATCAAGGCTCAGTAAACTTAAGAAAATTGAAATCATATCAAGTATCTTCTCTGATCACAATGCTATGAGAATAGATATCAACTACAGGAAAAAATCCCATGGACAGAGAAGCCTGGTAGACTACAGTCCATGGGATTGCAAAGAGTCAGACATGACTGAGCGACTTCACTTTCATTGGAGAAGGAAATGGCAACCCACTCCAGTACTCTTGCCTGGAAAATCCCATGGATGTAGAAGCCTGCAGGCTACAGTCTATGGGGTCACAAATAGTCGGACATGACTCAGCGACTTCACGACTTCACAGGGGGAAAAAAAAAAAAAAAACCTGCATAAAAACACAAACTCATGAAGATTAAACAATGCATTACCAAATAAGAAGATGTTGCTGCAGAAATAAGAAGGGGAATGAAAAAAAAAAACAATTCCTAAAAACAAATGGCAATGAAAACATGATGACCCAAAACCTATGGAATTCAGCAAAAATGATTCTAAGAGGAAAGTTCATAGCAATAAAATCTTACTTCAAGAAATAAGTAAAGTATCGAATAGACAACTTAACTACATCTAAAGCAGCTGGAAATAGATGAACAAAATTCCCTAAAGTCAACAGGAGGAAAGACATCATAAAGATCAGAGCAGAAATAATTGAAAAAGAAATGAAGGAAGCAATAGCAAGATTAATAAAATGAAAAACTGGTTATTTGAGAAGATAAACAAAATTGACAGACCACTAGTCAGACTCATCAAGAAAAAAAATGGAGAAAAATCAAATCAGCAAAATTAGAAATGAAAAAAGAGAGGTTACATACAACAGACAACACAGAAATACAGAAATACAAAAGATCCTAAGAGAATATTATGAGCAACTGTATGCTAATAAAATGGACAACCTATAGGAAATGGACAGATTCTTAGAAAACTTCAACCTACTAAGACTGAACCAGGAAGAAATAGAAATTATGAACAAGTCAATTGCAAACACTGAAATAAAAACTGGGATCAAAAATCTCCTCAAAAACAAAAGCCCAGGGCCAGATGGCTTCACAGGGGAATTCTATCAAACATTTAGAGAAGAGCTAATGCTTATTTTCCTAGAACTCTTTCAAAAAATTTTCAGAAGAAGGAACACTTCCAAACTCATCCTATGAGGCCAGAATCACCCTGATACCAAAGCCAGGCAAAGACAACATACAAAAAAAGTTGCAGGCCAATATCATTGATGAACATAGAGGCAAAAATCCTCAACAAAATTCTGGCAAACAGAATTGAACCACACATTAGAAAACTCATGCACCATGATTAAGTCAGATTTATTCCAGGGATGCAAGGATTCTTCAGTATATGCAAATCAATCAAAGTGACATATTATGTTAACAAATTGAAAGATAAAAACGATATGATCATCTCAATAGATGTAGAAAACACTTTTGACAAATTTTAGCACCCATTTATGAAAAAAAAAAAGAAGGAACCCACCTCAACATAATAAAGGTAATATTTGATAAGCCCACAGCAAACATTATTCTCAATGGTGAAAAACTGAAAGCATTCCCTAAGATCAGGAACAAGACAAGGGCGTCCACTCTCACCACTTTATTCAACATAGTATTGAAAGTCCTAACTACAGCACTTAGAGAAGAAAAAGAAATAAAAGTAATACAGTTCAGAAAAGAAGAAGTAAAACTCTATTTGCAGATGATATGATACTATATGTAGTAAACCCAAAAGAAACTATCAGAAAATTACAAGAGCTTATCAGCGAATTTAGAAAAGTCGTTGGATACAAGGTCAATACACATAAATCATTTGCATTCCTATGTACTAACAATGAAAAAAACCAGAAAGAGAAATTAAGGAATCAATCCCATCCACCATTGCAACAAAAACAATAAAATATATAAGAATAAACCTACCTAAGGAGACAAGATAACTATATACAGAAAATTATAAGACACTGATGAAAGAAATCAAAGGCAGCATAAATAGATGGAGAGATATTCTTTGTTCTTGGGTGGGAAGAATCAATATTGTGAAAATGACTATTCTACCAAATGCAATCTTACATATTCAATGTGATCCCTATCAAATTACCAATGGCATTTTTCACAGAACTAGAACAAAAAATTTCATAATATATATGGAAACACAAAAGACCCCAAATAGTCAAACCATTCTGGAGAAAGAAGAATGAAGATGAAGGAATCAACTTTCCTGACTTCAAACTACTACAAAGATACAATCATCAAGACAGTATGGTACTGGCACAAAAACAGAAATATAGACCAATGGAACAGGATAGACATCCAAAAGATAAACTCACACACCTATGGGTTCCTCATTTTTGATAAAGGAGGCAAGAATATACAATGAGGCAAAGATAGTCTCTTCAATAATTGGTTCTGGGAAAACTGGACAGCTACATGTAAAAGAATGAAATTAGAACACTTCCTAACACCATACACAAAGATAAAATGTATTAAAGACCTAAATGTAAGACCAGAAACTATAAAACTTTTAGAGGAAAACTCAGGCAGAACACTCAGTGACATAAATCAAAGCAAGATCCTCTATGATCCAACTCTTACAGTAATGGAAATAAAAAATAAATAAACAAGTGGGACCTAATTAAACATAAAAGTCTTTGAACAACAAAGAAAATTACAAAAAAGGTGAAAAGACAACCCTCAGAATCAGACAAAATAATAGTAAAGGAAACAGTGGACAAAGAGTTAATCTTCAAAATATATATACAAGCAACTCAATACCTAAAAACAAACAACCCACAACCCAATCAAAAAGTGGGGAAAAGACCTAAGCATATATTTTTCTAAAGACATACTTCTAAAAAAAACATAAAACTAATACAATTATGTAAAGTTTAAAAATAAAATAAAATTAAAAAAAAACATATTAAAAGATGGTCAACATTGCTCATTATTAGAAAACTGCAAATCAAAACTACAATGAAAAACCACCTCATGCTGGTCAGAATGGCTATCATCAAAAAGTCTAAAAGCAGTAAATGCTGGAGAGGGTGTGGAGAAAAGGGAACCCTCTTGCACTGCTGGTGGGAATGTAAATTGATACAGCCAATATGGAAGATGGTATGGAGATTCCTTTAAAACTAGGAATAAAACTACCATATGACCCAGCAATCCCACTCCTAGGCATATACCCTGAGGAAACCAAAATTGAAAAAGACACAAGTACCCCAACATTCATTGCTGCACTATTTACAATAGCTAGAACTTGAAAGCAACCTAGATGTCCATTGACAGATGAATGGATAAAGAAGCTGTGGTACATATATACAATGGAATATTACTCAGCCATAAAA
Organism: Bubalus bubalis; assembly: GCF_019923935.1. Lineage (NCBI taxonomy): Eukaryota > Metazoa > Chordata > Mammalia > Artiodactyla > Bovidae > Bubalus > Bubalus bubalis. The sequence goes on from NC_059169.1 coordinate 45,807,089, forward strand.
AGGACAACATTGAGTCAGTTCTAATGAGATACACTATCCTAGAGCCTATTATATAGAGTTAAATAAGTCAGAAAGAGAAATGTAAATATCATATACTAATGTATATATGTGGAATCTAGAAAGATGGTACTGATGAATTTATTTGCATAGCAGCAATGGAGAAACAGACTTAGAGAACAGATGGACACAGGAGGAGGGGAGGAGGGAGAGGGTGAAATGAGATGTACGGACAGAGTAAAATGGAATCTTATAATAATATATGTAAAATAGATAACCAATGAGAATTTGCTGTATGACTCAAGGAATTCAAACAGGGGCACTGTAACAGTCTGAAAAGGTGAGATTGGGAGGAAGATAGGAGGGAGATTCAAGAGGGAGGGGACGTGGGTGTATCTATGGCAGATTCTTGTTGATGTATGACAGAAAACAACAAAATTCTGTAAAGGAAATATCCTTCAATTTCAAAATAAAAAATAAAAAAAAAGAAGCCTAAATAAATGGAGGTTAAACAGTACCTGCTAAATAACCAAGAGATCACAGAAAAAACTGAAGAGGAAATTTAAAAATACATAGAAAAAATGACAATGAAAATAGATGATCCAAAACCTATGGTATGCAGCAAAAGCAGTTCTAAGAGGGAAGTTTATAGCAATTCAATCTCAGGAAATTAGAATAATGTCAAATAAACATCTAACCTTACACCTAAAGCAACTAGAGAAAGAACAAAGAAAACTCAGTCAGTGGAAGGGGAAAAAAATCATAAAGATCATAACAGAAATAAATGAAATAAAAACAGGAAATAATAACAAAGATGAATAAAACTAAAACTTTGTTCTTTGAGAAGATAAGCAAAAGTGATAAACCTTTAGCCAGACTCCTCTAGGAAACATAGAGAAGGCTTAAATTAATAAAATTATAAATAAAAAAGGAAAAGTTACAATCAATAATGCAAAAATATAAAGGATCATAAGAGACTACTACAAGCAACTATATGTAAACAAAATGAGCAATCTGGAAGAAATGAATGAATTCTTAGAAAGCCACAGCCTCCCAAGAGTGAACTAGAAATAATTAGAAAATCTAAACAGAGCAATCACAAGTAATGGAATTGAAGCTGTAATTTAAAACCTTCCAACAAAGAAGAGTCCAGGACCAGATGGCCTCACATACAGGTTCTATCAAAAATTTAGAGAAAGCTAACATCTATCTTTATCAAACTCTTCCAAAAAATTGCAGAGGCAGTTTGCAGAGGCAAACTCATTCTCAAGGCCACCATCACCCTGATACCAAAATGAGACAAAGATATCACAAAGAATGAAAATTATAGACCAGTATATAGATGCAAAAATCCTCAGCAAAATGCTAGCAAACATAATCCAGCAACATATTAAAAGGATCATACACCATAATCAAGTGGACTTTATCCCAGGAACCCAAGGATTCTTCAATACATACAAATCATTTGATATGATACACTTTGTTAACAAATTAAAGAATAAAAAACATATGATCATCTCACTAGATGCAGAAAAATCAGCTTTTGACAAAACTGAACACTGATTTATGATGAAAACGCTCCAGAAACTGCGCATAGAGGGAACTTACCTCAACATAATAAAGGCCATGTGTGACAGACCCATGAAAACTATCATTCTTAATGATAAAAAACTGAAATCGTGTCCCCTAATATCAGGAACAAGACAAGGTTGCCCACTCTCACCATTCTTATTCAATATAGTTTTGTAATTCCTTATGATGGCAATTAAGAAAAAGAAATAAAGGAATATAAATTGGAAAATAAGAAGCAAAACACTCACTCTGCATATGACTTGTTATTATACATAGAAAATCCTAAAGATATCACCAGAGAACGATTGAACCTATCAATGAATTTAGTAAATTTTCAGAATACAAAGTTAATACACAGAAATCTCTTGCTCTATACATCTAATCAGAAAGAGAAATTAAGAAAACAATCTTAATCACTATTGCAACAAAAATAATAAAATATCTAGGAATAAACTTATCTAAGGAGACAAAAGACCTGTATGCCAAAAACTATAAGACACTGATGAAAGACATCAAAGATGACACAAACAAATGGAGAAATACACCATGTTCTTGGATGGGAAAAAATGATATAATGAAAACAACTATACTACTTAAAGCAATCTCAGATTCAGTGCAATTCCTGTCAAATTATCAACAGCATTCTTCACAAAATTAGGGCAAAAACTTTACAAGTTTACAATTTGTTTGGAAATACAAAAGACCCTGAAGAGCCAAAATATTCTTGAGAAACAAAAATGGAGCTGGAGGAATCAGGCTCCTGAACTCAAACTATACTACAACACGACATTAAATAAAACAGGTGGTCTTAGCTGAAAAGCAGAAATAGGGACCGATGGTACAGGATAGAAATCCCAGAGATAAACCCACACACCTATGTTCACTTAATCTATGAGAAAAGAGACAAGAATATACAATGGAAAAAAATACATCTTCTTTAATAAGTGGTCCTAAGAAATCTAGACAGCTACATGTAAAAGAATGAGATTAGCATACTGCCTAACACCATACACAAAAATAAACTCAAAATGGATTAAAGACTTAAATGTAAGACACTATAAATCTCTTATTAGACAAAGCAAGAAAAACACTCTGTGACAAAAATCACAGCAAGATTTTTTTTAACCCACTTCCTCAGGCAATGAAATTAAAAATGAGAATAAAGAAATGAAACTTAATTAAACATAGTAGCTTCTGTACAGCAAAGGAAACCATAAGTAAAACAAAAGGACAACCCTCAGAATGGGATAAAATATTTACAAATGAAACAATGAACAAAAGATTAATCTTCAAAGTATACAAAGAGTTTATGTGGCTCAATATATTTAAAGAAACAACAACCCAAACAAAAAAAAAAAGGCAGTTCTAAATAGAGATTTGTCCAAAGAAAATCTAAATATGGCCAAGATGCTCATGAAAAGGTGCTCATAATCACTTATTATTATAGAAATATCAATTAAAACTATAATGAGATATCACCTCATACCAGTCAGAATGGCCATTATCAGAAAATCTACAAATGATCAATGATGGAGAAGGTGTTGAGAAAAGGGAACCCTCTTACATTGTTTCTGGGAATGTAAATTGATATAGCCATTGTGAAGAGCAGTATAGAAGTTCCTTAAAAGGATAAACATAGAATTATCATATGACCCAGCAATCCCACTACTTGTCATATACCCAGAGAAAACCATAACTTAAAAAGACACATGTGCTCCAATGTTCATTGTAGAACATTTGTAATAGCCAGGACATGGAAGAAATCTAGCTGTTAATCAACAGATGAGTGGATAAAGAAGATATGGTACATACATCCATGGAATATTATTCAGCCATGAAAAGGAATGAAATTGAGCCCATTGTTGCTGCTGCTAAGTCACTTCAGTCATGTCTGATTCTGTGCGACCCCATAGATGGCAGCCCACCAGGCTCCCCTGTCCCTAGGATTCTCTAGGCAAGAACACTGGAGTGGGTTGCCATTTCCTTCTCCAGTACATGAAAGTGAAAAGTGAATGTGAAGTCGGTCAGTTGTGTCTGACTCTTAGTGACCCTATGGACCACAGCCTACCAGGCTCAGTGGGGTGCCATTGCTTTCTCCGAAGTCCACCATAGTGATGTAGATAAACTTAGAGTCTGTTATACAGAGTAAAGTAAGTCAGAATGAGAAAAACAAATATTTTATATTAACACATACATATGGAACACATACATATAGAAAAATGGCATTAATGAACCTATTTGCAGGGCAGGAATAGATACACAGAAGTAGAGAATGATCTTCTGGACACAGGACAGGAAGGAGAGGCTGGGATAAATTGAAAGAGTATTATTGACATATATACAGTACCATGTGTGAAATAGATAGCTAGCAAGAACCTGTTGTATAATACAGGGAGATCAGCTCGGTGTTCTGTGATGACCTGGAGGAGTGAGATGGTGATTTGGGAGGGAGGGAGGTTCAAGAGGGAAGAGACATATTTAGACATGTAGCAGATTCACTTCATTGTTCAGCAGACACTAACACAATTTAAAGAGATTATGATCCAAATAAAAAGAAAAAAATTTGTGTAGTTAAAAGATAAACAAAAGCACATTAAAATATTTAGGTGATTATTTAAGAAAAAATTAGTTCTAATCAAACAGCCTGGAACTGGAAGTGGTTTAGGGATGCTCAGTCTATATAAGCTAGAAGAGAGACATAAACAAAGGAGGTGCAGAAGCAAAAAGAGTATTTGACTGGATACCGCTTAAAGCTTAGTTGGTTGTGATTGGTTGTTTTTAGCCATTTAATTTCATAACTTTGAGGCATTTACAGGCTTAGATTTTTGTTTGCTTTCATAGGCTACCCATGCACTGGTTCCCAATCAGTCTAATGGCCTCTTTGCTTAATTATCAATATTAATTGATTTTGATGTGTCAGAAGCTCAACTTTAATTGACATTCTAATGTAGTAAACAACATTGATTTTAGATTTTTAAAAATTTATGTGAAAGAAAGTGTATATTCATTTTGATATTTGGCAAAACTAATACAGTTATGTAAAGTTTAAAAATAAAATAAAATTAAAAAAAATTATGTGAAAGAAAGTGTATAAACAATACTTGAATATTAAAAAAGTTGAATTTATAATTTTAATGCTATATTTGTTAGTGTTGACTAATGTTTTGAAAAGTTTCCTGTCAGGATAAATTCTTCACGAACTTAAAACACAAGCATATTATATTTATTAGTTTAGATTAAAATGTGAGGGGAAGTTTAAATAAGCTGTAGATGAGACTGTTAAAGGAAATTTAATATAACTACATTTATATGCACACATGTTAATCAAGGAGCCTTTAAAAATTATTAATATTTTCATAGATTTATAACTAAAATGCCAAGAATCTGAAAGTTCAATTTAGAAACCTAAGGAAAATGTGATTTGTTTATAGAATTAGTTTTAAGTTGATTTTTTGTATGTAAATAATAGCTACTAATAATCTTTCTTTAAAAAGCACAAAAAAATTTTAATATTTATAAAGTACTTCCATATCTATTATTACTTCATCAGTGTCTCCATATTCAAATTAGCAGTTCCTTCAGAGTTATACTCTATCCATCATAGAACTAAAAATATAATTTTATGATACAAATCCGACTATCCATTTTTTATTTTTTTTTCTTTTTTAATTTAATTTTATTTTTTAACTTTACAATATTGTATTGGTTTTGCCATATATCAACATGATTTTTAAATATGTTAAGTTAAATATAAGTGTTTGAGAAAATGCTTCATATTGACTCAAAAATTAAACTAACTTATGGATATTAGATTATTTTCAGTAAAAATTTTGAAGTGTTTTTATTGCATTTAGACAATGATCTAGTTATTATATCTTGATATCATGACCTAATATAAATGCATTTGTATTCTATTTCATTTTTTCCCCCACCTTTAGACAAGTCACTTGTTAGATAATTGAAGTTAAATTCAAATACTTTTATTTTGCTTAGTAATAATTCAGAAAAATGAAATGTGGCTATTTAGAAATTCAGAATTATATCTCATGCACAAATCTGTTGATATTCTTTAAAAAATAATAGGTATTTTAATGCCTATGTTTTTCTAAATGTCCAAAATCTCCTTTTCCATCACTTCTGTTACCAAATATAAATGACGTGCAATAATTAACTAACACAAATAGCATTTAGATATTAACTAGTACTAAAGCTACTTACAGAGAATTACTTTTTAATTTAAATCATTGAAAAGAGAGATTAGATTGAAGCTAGTTTGGTATCAGTTAAAGAATTAAGAGAATTCCTAAAAGACTCTAGGAAACAGGCCATGAAGTGTAGACATTAGGGAGAATAGCTAAATTGCATGCCCAAGCACTGCCTTGATTGATTTTTACTCTGATCCTCTCACAAAATTACATTTGCAAAAGTAACCATGGAAACTAAAAGCTTGACTATGGGAACTGAACTAGCAAAGTAATATCAATGAATATAGTAAAAGGAAAGCTAAGGTGATTTCAAAGTCAAAGAGGTGTCTTGTTTTACATTTAAATATGTTACACTGAGTTTTCTAAATCCTAGGAAATCAACATCTACTTACTATCAGAAAGAGTGGATACAGGAAAGTAGATTAACCAATAAACAAAATGTTTATGTTTCAATGATTACTCTCCAATTTTCTATGTATGTGTTGCTTATAAAGTGGTTTAGCACATATATAAAAATATTTCTTTAATAAAAACATCACATTCTTAGATATACATTTCAACTAGAATAAATCACTTCTTTGGTCATAAAATATTATTTTAGTGACATTATTTGTATACTAATTCTATTATTCATATACTATGCTATTATTTTGAACTGAACACCTATCATTACAATTCAGGAACTTGCTGAAAAATCTCAGTTCTTCAATTGGCTTCACAGTATGTAAGAATATACAAATTATAGATCCATAATAAAATAATTCTTATCTGTAATTTATAGCATAAAGATAAATTAAATGTGATATATTTGTAATGCAACATATTAATTTGTCAAATATTCACCATTTTATAATTCTAGGAATCTAAGTTGATGTTGGGGGCATAATTTTAAACAACAAATTAGTTCTCCATATTCATAGAACACATTTAAGAGCAAATAATACCTGTACTCTGAATAAATATTGGGGTAAATTTAAGGGCCAGATGTAAAAGAAGTTGATGCTGCTGCTGCTAAGTTGCTTCAGTCGTGTCTGACTCTGTGTGCCCCCATAGATGGCAGCCCACCAGGCTCCCTCATCCCTGGGATTGTCCAGGCAAGAACACTGGAGTGGGTCGAAGTAGCATCAAATTGAAGCCAAATACAACAGATGTCTTAATCGCAGGGGGCCTTGGCCTGCAGTGGCTTGAAGCAGAGTTTCAGTTCCCTGGCCAGGGATTGAAGTCAAGTCATGGAAATGAGAGTGCTTAATCCTAGTCACTGTACCAGGGGCCAGTGACAAGACTCTGTATCATCAGCTTTGTAGAAATGATGTTCCACAAAGGGACAGGAAGTAGTGAAACAAGTAAAGTAATTATTTGATGGGAAAAGGATATGTGTGGGTAGACATAGGGGTGGGCTCTAAGAGAGTCAGTCCTCATGGTAATTTGATTCACCTATACAAGGCATTTCTTCTGGGTTTCCTCTGGCCAATCATCTTGCGTTGCCTGTTTCTGAGTCTGTAATTTGTTTGTTTTAGCCAAGACGAATTCTAACAAAGGAATCTAAGGGTTGCTTGACATCATCTGTCGAGTGTGTAGTCAGGTCAAGTGTAGTCTGTGCATGTGTAGTCAGGAAGGTTTCCTTAACCTGGAGAATGAGAAATATGTGGTGTCTATCTTTTATCTGGGCAGGGCTCAGCTCCTCACTCCTGCTATTATGAAGTAGTAGCAAATTCAAAAACATATATATCTGATTCCCAATGGACTGATCACTCCTCAATTGGTCCTTTGACCAGTCATGAATACCAATCAAAATCAGGTTAAGAAATCAGGTTCTTAAACGTTCAGAAAGTATTCTTAGGTGTTGAAATTTGAATTTAGATCACACAGTCTTGTATCTGGGCTCTACCTTTTTCCAGGGCAAATTGCTTAACTTCTTTATTTTTGAGCTTCCTCACTTTGTACATTGCATCCTCAGTCACTCAGTTGTGTCTGACTCTTTGCTACCTTACCAGTCTTTTCTGTTCAGAGATAACATCATAGGTCAGTTGTTTTAAAGTTCTGTATATCAGGCATCTTAAAAGAGAAATGAATAAAAAAAAATGTGTGCATTTGTGTGTGTAGTTAAATTTGTATTAAATATTCAGCAACTGAATCCGATGCACCACCAAACCAGTGGATTCTAAGAGGTTGTTGTAGGAAAGTCTTCAACTGGAAGAGTCAGAACAATTGTAAACATTCTGGGAATATCTTCATTGGCATTTCAAATGTGATTGCTGACCACGGAGATGACACATAAGGTTCAAGAAACAAATTTACATTAGTTGTTTCTGACCCTCTCTGAAGGCCAGAATCAGCCGGCTGTTTAACACAGCTTTTCAGAGTTTCTGGATGCTCTTAAGAGCTAGAATGTCAATGCTCTTGGTGCAGTTGCACAGTCGTTGACATCTCTTGAACAAGGTCACATGTAAAGGACACAAATATTTTGCTAGACTTCCTTAGTCACCCTACAGAGACTTATCCAGGGGTAAATTTGGCCGAGGCATGATCTGCTGTAAATGGTAAGTCTTACAAGAGTTTTATCCAGTTGTCAGGGTTTAGCTCACAGGATGTCATATATTCTGATAGGGATATAAAAACAAGTTTTAGTTTTTAGTGACAGTGAGTCAAGTGGAAAGAAGAAAACTGCGAACAATAACATGAATAGTTTTAGCCAGATATTGAAGGAAACATAGATCTAAACATTTGAGCAAGTTAAAAAGATCCATTCAAGTTTTCAAATAGGTGAAATTAAATTCATAGGGTGAAATTAAACCTTTGCAAATCTATTAGTTTTCTGAAATTTATATAGTGGTGCAAAATAGCTTAAGACAGTGAACTGAAAGAGTCTGACGACCTGGGAAGACTGTTTTCTATTGAAACATTAAAGTTTTCTCTACTCTCTCCCATCTTCCTTTTGAGAAAAAGTAATTTTAAAGGAAGGTTATTATTGATTATAAAATAAGGCTGATATTCTTAGGTATGTCCTGATTACTTTCATGTGTATAGTAAATATGATAATTTACCATGGTCTTTTAAAATTTGCTTTGCTAGAATCTCACATTGGAGATTCTCAGACAGGATTTTTAAAATTCTTGTGAGTCAAAGGAAGTCAAACCAAGAACTTAAGTACCTATTAATTTGGTTGAATTCTCTCTTTTCAAGACTGCCAAAATATCTTCATGTTCCTGGACCTACTTCTTTAATTGCATGTTAGAGTGGGAATCCTGTAACACAGGTACCAAACCAGTTTTTCCAAGATAACTTTGTAAGCATTGGCTTCATAAATTCAGTCTTAGTTTCTTAAAGGTATCTGATCATATCTGACTAAGTCAGCATATTATTCAAGTATGACAAATTCAAGCAATGGGCTTGTGTGCCTGAGGTGCAGAAAGCCAAAACTCTTGAGTTCAGGTGTTAGCATTGAAGTAAGGATTTATTGCTGGGCACCTAGCAAAGTAGTAGGGGGCACAAGTCTCAGGTCCACTCCAACGTGGTCCTTGAATTATTGATTTTTTAAAGAGAAAGAATAAAGAAGCTAGGATTAATCATTTAAACATTGTCTTATGATGTTTCTTAACCATAGTTTTGAAAATCAAGATGCCTGCATTTTATGAGTCTCTGGTCTTGTGTTCCATGACCAAGGGATCAGTCAGCTCATCTTATTCTAGAGAAAAAAACTGAGCTTGTATATTAATGGTGCTGTCAACAACAGAAATTTTAATACAGTAATGATGTTATCCATGTCTGCATTCATGCTAAGTCTCTTCAGTCATGCAACACTCTTTGTCACCCTATGGACTGTAGCTTGACAGTATCCTCTGTCCATGGGATTCTCCAGGCAAGAATATTGAAGTGGGTTGCCAAGCTCTCCTGAAGGGGATCTTCCCAACCCAGAGATTGAAGCTGCATTTCTCATGACTCCTGCAATGCAGGCCATTTCTTTACCACTGAGACAATGGGGAGGTCTAATGATATTATGAAAGTGAAAGTGAAGTCGCTCAGTCATGTCCAACTCTTTGCGACCCCATGGACTGTAGCCTACCAGGCTTCTCTGTCTATGGGATTTTCCAGGCAATAATACTGGAGTGGGTTGCCATTCCCTTCTCCAGGAGATCTTCCCAACCCAGGGAATGAACCCAGGTCTCCTGCATTGTAGGCAGACGCTTTACTGTCTGACCACCAGGGAAGTCCATGATATTATAGATAATGGATAATAGCGATCTTAATTACCTGACTGATTAATTAGTGTTCATTTGGCAAAGGATTGTGATCAGAGGGAACAAGAAAGAGAATGAAGCTTTGAATAGGGAGGTTAATCATAAACTTCGCAGGGATACTGAGTTTTAGGGGGACTTAACTTTGATGACCTTTCAGGCAAGTCCTTGGTTACGTATCAATTTTTATTATCATATCCTGATAAAACAGAGAACAGATTCTTATTGTACCTGTCATAAATGAAGATTATCCACACAAGAGTGAGAAAATGCTGAAACAATGGTATTCCATCACTTGAGTTTTGAAGAACTCAAATATAAGCAGGGAAGTGGGAAATCTTTATAGTTAAAACAAGGGTTGAGGCATCCTTTGATTGGGATTTGTAGGAAAAGGGAAAGCTGGAAGCAGGCTAACTAGAAAAGAGTCATCTCATGTTTGGGGAGCATATTTTGCTTTCTCTAATTATACTTGAGTTGTAAGGGGGGGTAAAAATAGTAAAATATGAAAAGGCCAGTTCCCTTATACATTTCAGCACTGTGTATATATTTAATTAGGTTCTCATAATTTTATAGCTAAAATTATAAAAATAAAAAAGCAAGTAAATTATTTAAATTGAAATCCTGGGAACTATCCTTTACTAATTTGACGATGACTAATAGAGTTTTTCTTGTGGGGAAGGGGTTAGATAATGATAGCCAAATAAAAATTTGAGTTAGGTAAGTATTAATAGCCATAATTTTGTACAATTGCTGTTTTGTTTTTTTTAAGTAAGTTTCAAAATGAATTTTTCCATACACTACATGTTTCTTAAGGAAATATCATCTACATAGACACAAAGTTCACCCAACATTTTACACAGTGTTAAAATATATACTGAGGCATATTAAAAGTTTTAAGGATTTATTTGAGTAAAAATCAATTGAATAAGGAAGTTTCCAACTTAGCAAATATAAAGGAGCTCCCAGGAGCTGTTCAAGATGAAAGACTTTTATAGGCATAAGGGAGTGGAAACAGGGAAATTACACTAGGCAAGAAAGTGGGTTGTTTATTGCAGTACAACTTTCCTTTAGGGGATAGTATGGGTCTGTCAGACAGATTACCTAACTAGTGTTGATGAGGTGATTCCTGATTGACTGGTTTAAGAGTCCATTCTTAGGAGAGTCAGGAATATATTATAATTACACTTATCTGTAATTAAGCCTTGGTTTGAGGATGTGGGGCTTAACATAAGCAACTCCATTTTGGGCCTGTTGTCTTGTTTTTAACAGTAGAGGCAATGAAGTCCAGTGATCTGACCTGCAGTTTTAGTAGGTGTGACCAATTCCTTGAGTGAAAACTGGAACAGATAAAAGACAAGCTTCTGGAGGCAGAAATGCAGTACATTTATAGTTAGTATTGGAAAACCAGAACTATTTCTGTAACAATGAATGAACACAGGATTGTAAAAGTTAAACCTAATTTACTACCTTTTAGGTATATTCTGCAGGTCTTAATAGATTCTTCACTGTTTATTTTGCAAGTGTACACATGGTTTCTGAAATATTTTAGCTAATCCACTGTGGTTTTGCAAATTACACATAGGGGAGGGTTACCAAAGACAGAGACAGAGTTATTCAGATTGATAAATTTCAATTTTAATAAGCAAGATAATTTACTTATGAGGCTTATATTGGGTAAACACAATATGTGTACATACTAAGTTGCTTCAATCATGTCTGATTCTTTGCAACCTTATGGACTGTACCCCCACCAAGCTACTCTGTCCATGGGATTCTCCAGGCAAGAATACTGGATTGGAGTGCCATGCCCTCCTCCAGGAAATCTTCCTGACCAAGGGACTGAATCCTGAGACTCCTGCACTGCAGGCAGACTCTTTACAACTGTCACTGGGGAAGCCTGGTAGATCTCTATACCCACCCACCAAATTTTAAAAGTTTATATAGAGACCTTAACAGGGTTTGGTCAAGTATTTAGTCCAGATGGTCTCAACATCTTACTCTTTTAAGACTACGTCCTTGGAACACCTCCCACTGTGGGAAAGGTAGGCAAAGTATACACCCCAGAAACCAAGGAAAATGGGAGGAGCCTCTGATTGCCAAAGTCTAGTTCAAAAAACAATGGGAGGTCATGTCCTGGCCTCCTTCAACATCCACAAAATTTAAACACCTTGAATTTGACCAGTGAAAGCCTATTTTCAACATTCATTTATTAATTGATTCTAATTAACAAGCAAATTAAACTCACTCCTTTGCATTCCTCCTTCGAGTATTAATCTTCAATAAGATCTCCTCTATTAAAAACTCTTTTTTAATACAATAGAGATAAAAGAGAAGAAAAAGTCAAGTTGATTGTTCAAAATTATTAAGGCATTAAACATAATCTTATATTTTAAAACTCAAATAGCATTCTTATGGAAATAGCTATATTTACTGGCTGAATATAGCAGTATTTTCCAAAACATCTCTTTTTTTTTAATACTATAGATTTTCCAAGTTCTTTTCTTATTTCCAATTTTGTCATCTTGTTGTTTCTTATGATCATCTTTAAAAGGAGCAACAAGCTTGATATCCCTGTTACAACTGAGATACTGGTATTTAAGAAGGTACTTTAACATTTTCAGTTTGTTAAAATGTGTGTGTTAATCGTTTAGTCATGTTTGACTCTTTTAGACCTTATGGGCTGTAGCCCACCAGTCTCCTCTGTACAAAGAATTCTCCAGGCAAGACTACTAGAGTGGATTGACATGCCTTTCTCCAGGAGATCTTCCTGACCCAAGGGTCGAACCTGGGTATCCTGCATTGCAGGCAGATTCATTACTGTCTGTGCCACCAGGGAAGCCAGTTAATGGTATAATGTTTACTTGGAACTCTGGTAATCCCTTCAGATCCCTGAACTTTTTTTTTTTTTTTTTTAAGGTGTAGTAATAGCTTGGGAGAAAATTGAAGCTTCAATGCCTGCCAACATTAGAGATGCATTTCAGTTTAAAAAAAACTCCCTGTTACATCTCCCAGTATTCAATATTTACCTAATACTAGGAAAAAAAATTAGTTTTTGAAGGGGTTCAAGCCACATTTTCCTAAGAAATGGCACCTTGGCATATTGAATATTTTAAGCTGAAGAAGTTTGAGAAAAGGGCTGAAAGAGGAAAGTTACTCTCTTTCAGCCCCTCACCCATCCTTCCTGAAACAGATTAGGAAAACTTCAAGTGAGAGATGCTTTTCCCATACCCAGGAGAAAGGAACATCCTTATCTCTGAAGACAAATGAAGGCCCGGAACAGTCTTAACATACAGGCCTTGTTAAGTTTCCCTCAGTTTACTACCATTACCTTACACTCCTTATCTTACCTTATTCTTCCACAATTGTCTACTTACCATCAAATCTAGACTAAAAGTATGTATGTCTGTTTCTTTGGGTCTTCATTTCTTTCTAAGAGCTCCTGTGTCACATAAAACTTAAATAAATTTGTATGTTTTTCCGCTGTTAATGTCTTTGTCAAATTAACTTTCAGATCTAGCCAGGGACCCTAAAAGCTGAAAGATATCTCACTCCCCTACATTTTCATTTCTGGATCCTTCAAATGTTTTTCTTGCTATTGTTGCTTTAAACAAAAATTTGTTCTATTCCCTTTCTTTTTTTTTCTATTCTAGCATATGCTTGCTTGTTTGAAATCCATGTAAAATAGATTTAAGCACTCCTATCTGTGAAATGGGGTTATTATCTCATTAATATATTGTTTCTACATTCATATAATTTAATATAGTACCTGGAACAGAGAGCATAATAAACAATAGTCTTTAACTGTTTTAGATCAGTCCAGTCAGCACAATAAACATATTGTTTAATTTTTAATTAAATTTGATTTAATTTTAATCCTAAAAATATCTCAGCTACACATCAATACTGTTTTAATGTCTATTTTGTTTATAGAAGAAGCATCACTGCTTTGTTTGAGAATTCAAATTTAATTAGGTTTATACCTTTTTTTTAGTTAAATATTATTTAGCCTCAAGAATTACATTCTCTACATACATTATTGGAAAAGACATCTAGTTTCCTCTAATAGCAGAGCCATGGTTTATCTTCAAGTGGAAGTAGGTAATAATAAAGCTTCTTCTTTCTCTCTCTCTATTTTTCCTGCATTGTTCATGATGAGCAGTAAAAAGAGGGGCTGAAGACCTCATTAAGTTGTATACTTGATAGATTTTATAAAGCAATCCTCAATAGCAAATAAGAAAGAAGCAAAACTGAGCCATAAATAAAGCAACAAAATTGAAATGAATTGCACATTGTTTGAAAAATCAGGAAGGCAAGGAAGAAGAAAATTCTGTTGTTTATGGAGCATTCAACACTTGCTTTTCTTTTTTCTATTGTAAAGGCTATTTGGGGGAAAATATTTTTTGTAGAAAAACAGTGGTCATCATCAAGTTTTATTCAACTTTTTGCTAACATGTCACACAAAAAATTAATAAATTTACTATATACCTACTAAAACTTCTTCCTACGTGACAATCCAGGGACAATAAAGTTCTGAAACAGCAAATTTCCTTCTCTTTTCAAGGCAACACCAAAGAATGCTCAATCTACCACACAATTGCACTCATCTTACATGCTAGCAAAGTAATGCTCAAAATTTTCCAAGCCAGGCTTCAACAGTACAGGATCTGTGAACTTCCATATGTTCAAACTGGATTTTGAAAAGGCAGAGCAACTAAAGATCAAATTTCCTACAACCATTGGATTATCAAAAAAGTAAGAGAGTTCCAGAAAAACATATACTTCTGCTTTATTGACTATGCCAAAGCATTTGACTGTGTGGACCACAATCCACTGTGGAAAATTCTGAAAGAGATGGGAATACCAGACAACCTAACCTGCCTCTTGAGAAATCTGTATGTAGGTCAGGAATCAACAGTTAGAACTGGACATGGAACAACAGACTGGTTCCAAATAGGGAAAGAAATATATCAAGGCTGTATATTGTCATCCTGCTTATTTAACTTATATGCAGAGTACATCATGAAAAACACTGAGCTGGAGGAAGCACAAGCTGGAATCAAGATTGCCAGGAGAAAAATCAATAGCCTCAGATATGCAGATGACACCACCCTTATGGCAGAAAGTGAAGACGAATCAAAGAACCTCTTGATCAAATTGAAAGGGGAGAGTGAAAAAGTTGGCTTAAAACTCAACATTCAGAAAACTAAGATAATGGCATCTGGTCCCATCACTTCATGGCAAATAGATAGGGCAACAATGGAAACAGTGACAGACTTTATTTTTTTGGGCTCCAAAATCACTGCAGATGATGACTGCAGCCATGAAATTAAAAGACACTTACTCCTTGGAAGAAAAGCTATGACCAACCTAAACAGCCTATTAAAAAGCAGAAATATTACTTTGCCAACATAAGTCCGTCTAGTCAAAGCTTTGGGTTTTCCAGTAGTCATGTATGGATGTGAGAGTTGAACCATAAAGAAAGCTGAGCACTGAAGAATTGATGCTTTTGAACTGTGATGTTGGAGAAGACTCTTGAGAGTCCCTTGGACTGCAAGGAGATCCAATCTGTCCAGCCTTAAGGAAATCAGTCCTGAATATTCATTGGAAAGACTGATGCTGAGTCTGAAACTCCAAGATTTTGGCCACCTGATGCGAAGAACTGACTCATTAGAAAAGACCCTGATGCTGGGAAAGATTGAAGGCTGGAGGAGAAGGGGACAACAGAAGATGAGATGATTGGATCACATCACCAACTCAATGGACATGATTTTGGGTAAGCTCTGGGAGTCGGTGATGGACAGGGAAGCCTGGCATGCCGCAGTCCATGGGGTTGCAAAGAGTCGGGCATGACTGAGCAACTGAACTGAACTAAATTCTCTTCTTTTTTTCCCTCCCACTTCCCATTCTTCTCTTCCCCTATCTTTCTCTCTATTCTTCAATAATGACATTCAACTTATTTTAGGAAAACATTTTACCTTTAACTCCAAGTATTTGGGATATTCCAGAACCATCATTTGCATCATCTTTTTCTTGGCCAATTCAATTCATTCAGCTGTAGATTGTTCTCCATAGTTGGTTCTCTCATTATATGCTCATATCCTGAACTTTGGTGATTCTAGGACCATGCTTTCCACTTAGAGATAGTCTTAGCATCTCTTTCAGAGTCTCAAGATTCACATTAATCCTTAGCAGTCTTCCATGTCTGTGTTTTGGAACATATTTGAAGCAATAAATGTAAATATATAAATAAATATGTAAATAAATAAATAAATATTATATAAAGTGAATTCCTGATTATCTTTCAAGGCTATTAGATACTGAGAACTGACACAGAATGATTTTATATCTGTTTAATAATTTTAATTCTCTCTCCAAATAAAGCATTTACTTTATCAGATATTCACTCATAAATGGAAATAATGAGCACACACCCATACATAATACATGTTGCCTAAGCATTCTCAAATTATCTGTGATAAGGATCCTTATTACATTTTTTTCAATTTATTGCAGATGAATACATAAAGACTTTATGTCAATGTTAATTGTTCTTGAAGTTTCTAAATGCTTATTTCCATTTCTGTACTTATTTTGTTAAAGACCTGTGACCAATAATGTATAGCCTATTACATTGAACTGAATATATTTATTACCATGATAGGTCACTATTGCTGCTGCTGCAGCTGCTAAGTCCCTTCAGTCGTGTCCGACTCTGTGCAACCCCAGGCAGCCCACCAGGCTCCCCCGTCCCTGGGATTCTTCAGGCAAGAACACTGGTTGCCATTGCCTTCTCCAATGCATGAAAGTGAAAGTGAAGTCACTCAGTCGTGTCCGACTCGTAGCGACCCCATGGACGGCAGCCTACCAGGCTCCTCCATCCATGGGATTTTCCAGGCAAGAGTACTGGAGTGGGGTGCCATTGCCTTCTCCGAGGTCACTATTAGCTCTCTCAAAATAAAGCCTGTAATTTATCAAACATTCACTCATAAATAAACCAGTCAATCCTAAAGGAAATCAGTCCTGAATATTCATTGAAAGGACTGATGCTGAGGCTCTAACACTTTGGCCACTTGATGCGAAGAATTGACTCATTAGAGAAAACCCTGATGGCTGGGAAAGATTGAAGGCTGGAGGAAAAGGGGACAACATAGGATGAGATGGTTGGACGGCATCAACAACTCGATGCATATGAGTTTGAGCAAGCTTTGGGGGTGGGTGAAGGACAGGGAAGCTTTGCAAGCTGCAGTCCATGGGATCACAAGGAGTCAGACATGACTGACTGACTGAACTGAACTGATATGCCACTCTATCTGTTGGGATTAGATTTAGTGGGAGCACCAAGGTCAAAGTGTCATAAATGAGAGCTCTTACAAGTATTTTTTTTTTTGTTTCATGTAAAGTCTAAAGGTATGCATGTCAGGACTGGTGTGGCAATTTTCCTTTTTGGAGTCCCCAGATACCTAGGCTTTTTCATCTTCCTTATTTATGTACTTAGACTCTACTGGTTTTCTATATGGGAAATATAAAGAATCCAGCACTTGTCATCACATTTATATAAAGGAAGCAGAAAAAAGAACAAATAGAAAAAAGAACAAATAGAAAAAAGAACAGAAAAAAGAACAAACAAACCAGGAAAGAACAAATTAAAGTAGGAAAACACTCTTGCTGTCTATGGAAGAAATTCCAAGCAGCTGAAATATGGCACTTGTGTTTTTATCCTATTATCCAAATTTAGATACATGACCAGACTTAACATCATGAGAGGTTTTGAGATGAAATCTTATCCTGTGGAGTTTGATTAATTCAAAAAAAGGAAAAAGAAAATTGCAAACCATATCTGTTACATTATTGTATAGATTCCATTTGGTGTTTAAAAGAGTTACCAAATTATGCACTTGATTCATCACTTTAAAAATTTTATCTAAATTTTATTTGACCTTTGAAATTTTTGAAACAGTAAAGAAGTAATGACTTTTTTTCCAAAATTGGAATCAGCTGAGGTGATTTTCTGTTCTTGCTTTGTCTATTCAAGAAAAGAAATGTAGGTTTAATTTTAATACAGCTCACTGACTCTTTCAATTAGATATGAATGATAAAGCTCATTTCACTGCCTCAGTAACTATGACATAACTGGACAATCATTTCCTCAATAGTGCCATTTACTGAAGAGACTGAAGGAGGATACATTCTTATCATTTTAGCTTGACAAAGCATATGACTTCTGGGATGGATTAAGTACTCCGATGACAATTTTCATGGTCATTTTTTTTATATTTCATGATGGACTTTGATAATATATGCCCTTCAAAACACTAATATTAAAAGGCTATTGTTTAAACACATCTGGAGGATATTTTTTCCTAATAAATATTATGAGGTCACAGTTGCCTAAAATCATTATCAATGGAATTCACTAATCCAAATGGGCCACTGTGAGGAAGAAAGTAATTACATTAATTTGAAAATATGTGAAAATTAAAAGTATTTAAAAAAGAGAGATTTAATCTTTTAAGGACTTTTGCTAAAAAGTCACACAGTCATTTCTTCTTCTCTCCTAAAACTGCTTTTTCTTCCCCAGTAACCAGATCAAGGACAAAAAAAGAAAGAAAGAATCACAACTTGGCTTAGGATATATTAGATGCCATGATTTAGATTACTGTTTTGAGGATTAGACATTGGAGTTATAAAATTCCTATACTAAAAGAAGTATTTTATACCCCACTGGGGTATAAAACTCATAGTGGTATACACCAACTGATTATTTTTCTAAGATTGGCATTAGTGCTCAAAATATATATTTTCTCACATTGTAACCTTACTGTCAAGTCATATTTGGAGTTCAAATAGAAGTAATTCTGTTGTCTAGAGAAGATTGTACCTTGCATAAGGTTAGTTTGGACATATATGAATTAATTGGTTTTATTTTTTGATCATATATTAAAAGGGTTCAGTGATGCATTCTATACATAGGGGAGAGGTAAAAAGAGTGATGCTTATGCTTCCCTGATGGCTCAAACAGTAAAGATTCTGCCTGCAATGAAGAGACTGGGGTTCAGTCCCTGGATTGGGAAGATCACCTGGAGAAGGAAATGGCAACCCACTCCAGTATGTTTGCCTGGACAAGTCCATGGACAGAGGAGCCATGGGATATATATATATATATATATATATATATATATATATATATATATAGCCATGGGATCTCAAAGAGTGACTGAGCTACTAACTTTCACTTTTCTCTTTGGTTATATAAGCTGGTGAAACTGACTACATATTGTTGTCATTCATTTAAGGTAGAAAGACCTGAAAGAGGATCATATTTTGAAATCAGCATTGTACACATTTTTGGAGTGAATGCAATACACAGCATTATTATGTTCCTAAATTACAAAATAATATGTTCTTAAGAGTAAAAAAAAACATATTTTAGAAGTTATCTAACCCACCATCTTAACTGATAATAGCTATACTGTTTCTGTTTGGATGTTTCAAGAGTTGATATTTTCTTGGATTTATAGACACAGAATAATACTTTTAAAATAGGTATTATTATTTTGGTATGATAGGATGACACCTGACTTTTTATAGAAGATAATAATAGTTTTGAAAGTAAGTACATTCCTATAGGACATGATGCATCTTTTCAAGACCTTGAAATTACTTAATGAAACACTTATTAAATATAAACTATAAAATATATTTATTTCTATATTTATTTTATTAATAATATACATAGTACATAAAAAATGGGCTTCCTTGGTAGCTCAGTTGGTAAAGACTCTGCTTGCAATACAGGAGACCTCAAAAGCCTCTTGATGAAAGTGAAAGTGGAGAGTGAAAAAGTTGGCTTAAAGCTCAACATTCAGAAAACGAAGATCATGGCATCCGGTCCCACCACTTCATGGGAAATAGATGGGGAAACAGTGGAAACAGTGTCAGACTTTATTTTTCTGGGCTCCAAAATCACTATAGATGGTCACTGCAGTCATGAAATTAAAAGACGCTTACTCCTTGGAAGGAAGGTTATGACCAACCTAGATGGCATATTCAAAAGCAGAGACATTACTTTGCCAACAAAGGTTCGTCTAGTCAAGGCTATGGTTTTTCCTGTGGTCATGTATGGATGTGAGAGTTGGACTGTGAAGAAGGCTGAGCACCGAAAAATTGATACTTTTGAACTGTGGTATTGGAGAAGACTCTTGAGAGTCCCTTGGACTGCAAGGAGATCCAACCAGTCCATTCTGAAGGAGATCAGCCCTGGGATTTCTTTGGAAGGAATGATGCTAAAGCTGAAACTCCAGTACTTTGGCCACCTCATGCGAAGAGTTGACTCATTGGAAAAGACTCTGATGCTGGGAGGGATTGGGGGCAGGAGGAGGAGGGGACGACAGAGGATGGGATAGCTGGATGGCATCACTGACTCGATGGACATGAGTCTGAGTGAACTCCGGGAGTTAGTGATGGACAGGGAGGCCTGGTGTGCTGCGATTCATGGGGTCGCAAAGAGTCGGACATGACTGAGTGGCTGATCTGATCTGATCTGGGTTCAATCCCTGAGTTGGGAAGATCCCCTGGAGAAGGGAAAGACTATCCATTCCAGTATTCTGGCCTGGAGAATTCCATGGTTTTATAGTCCATGGAGTCACAAAGACTTGGACTTTATATAAAGTAAAGCTTTATTTTATATAGAGTAAGCTGGCCTTTTACCCCAGTTCCTGGGAGCTTACCTCTAAATTCTTGGCATTTCCACATGATATGCCTATCTCTGCTCATGGTGCACCTTTCAGACAATTCTACTAATGATGTGTGACTCACGGTAGCCCTTACCCAGTTAATGATAACCTGAGATGACTCAGGATACAAGCCATTTCAAAAGGACCAGTCAAGTAATTAGAGGGTCTGTTTGATCTTTTTGGAGGGGAGATGGCTGGAGATTGAGTTTAACCTCTTGGTCAGTGATTCAATTAATTATTCCCACTTAATGAAACCATTTAGAAAACTAAGAACATGGCATCCAGTCCCATCACTTTATGGCAAATAGATGGGTAAACAGTGGAAACAATGGCTGACTTTATTTTTCTGGGCTCCAAAATCACTGCAGATGGTGATTGCAGCCATGAAATTAAAAGATGCTTACTCCTTGGAAGGAAAGTTATGACCAAACTAGACAGCATATTAAAAAGCAGAGACATTATTTTATCAAGAAAGGTCCGTCTAGTCAAAGCTATGGTTTTTCCAGTGTTCATGTGTGGATGTGAGATTTGGACTGTGAAGAAAGCTGAGCGCCGAAGAGAAGAATTGATGCTTTTGAACTGTGCTGTTGGAGAAGACTCTTGAAAGTCCCTTGGACTGCAAGGAGACTCTTAAGAGTCCTTTGGACTGCAACCAGTCCATCCTAAAGGAGATGAGTCCTGGGTGTTCATTGGTAAAACTGATGTTGAAGCTGAAACTCCAATACTTTGGCAACCTGATGCGAAGAGCTGACTCATTTGAAAAGGCCCTGATGCTGGGAAAGATTAAGGGCATGAGGAGAAGGGGACGACAGAGGTTGAGATGGTTGGATAGCATCACTGACTCAATGGACATGGGTTTGGGTGGACTCTGGGAGTTGGTGATGGACAGGGAGGCCTGGCGTGCTGCAGTTCATGGCATCGCAAAGAGTCAGACACAACTAAGCGACTGAACTGAGCTGAATGAAACCCCAGTAAAAACTGTTTACACTGAAGATTGCAAATGCTATAAATTCTGTTTTATTACAAATACCTTTTTTTTTGGTAGAATATTTTATATAATATATGTTTAGTCAGAAAAGTGAAAGTGAAAGTCACTCAGTTGTGTCTGACTTTTTGTGACCCCGTGGACTATAGCCCCACCTGGTTCCTCTGCCCATGGAATTCTCCAAGTCATAATACTGGAGTGGCTAACTGTTCCCTTCTCCAGGGGATCTTTCCAACCAGGGATCAAGCCCAGGTCTGCCACATTGCAAGTTAAATCAGAAAGCGTGGCAGAAAATATTTTATGCAGTATATGTTAAGTCTAATACTTGGTCTTACTTGTAAGTTGTTAGTCTATACAATTTTATGTATATTCTGACAGAAATATTAGATTGCTGGATCTGAGAAACAAACAATGCATTAGACCAAACACCCTGGAGAACGTCTTAATCCCCATCACTTGACACTCAATCCTCATTGGGTGATACAATGGCTTAGTCTGTTCAGGCTCCTATAACAGTATATCATAGACTAGGTGGTCTATAAACAACAAAAATTTGTTTCTCACACTTGTGGAGGCCAAGAAGTCCAAGATCAAGGTGCTACTAGCAGGCTAGGTGTCTTGTAAGAGCCCACTTCCTGGTTCATAGACAGCTGTCTCCTCGCTATGTCTTCACACAATGAAAGCAGAGAGGAAGATCTACAAGGCTTCTTTTATAAGAACACTAATCAAGGGGTCCACTATTATGATTTAATCATCTCCCAAAGGCTCCACCTTGGAGAAGGTAATGGTACCCCACTCCAGTACTCTTGCCTGGAAAATCCCATGGACGGAGAAGCCTGGTAGGCTGCCGTCCATGGGGTCCTAAAGAGTCGGACACGAGTGAGAGACTTCCCTTTCACTTTTCACTTTCATGTATTGGAGAAGGCAATGGCAACCCACTCCAGTGTTCTTGCCTGGAGAATCCCAGGGATGGGGGAGCCTGGTGGGCTGCCATCTATGGGGTCGCACAGAGTCGGACACGACTGACGCACTTAGCAGCAGCAGCAGCAGCAGCAAAGGATCCACCTCCTAATATTCATATTGTGGTTAATATTTTAACAAGAATTTGAAGAGGAATACAAAAATTTTGTTTATTGCACACAGTATTTGGTATTAATTTGACATGCAGTGGGTTTGCATCACAGTAGTTATACCCCAAAATTGAAATACTTAGTTCTTACATGGGAGAAGGAAATGACAACCCACTCCAGTATTCTTGCCTGGAGAATCCTGTGGACAGAGGAGCTTGGAGGGCTGCTGTCCATACGGTTGCACAGAGTGGGACACGACTGAAGTGACTTAGCAGCAGCAGCAGCAGCAGTGATTACATAGAGCAACTGGTGCACCTACCCATTTTCTTTGCCAGAAAAGGAAAGAGACTTAATTCTTAATCAGAAAAATCAATGAATCTCCTCATATGAGGATTAGAAGGGCTTCATGATTATTACCCAGAAATTTAATTGTTGTCTCTCAGAAGATGGACTGTCTAAGTGTATTATTACTGTAGAACACAAGCAAATATTCTTCAGGAAGAAGCGGGGAATTTTTACTATACTGAAATGTGTCTAGGGAACGATATGTTCTCTACATTTAATATAACTTATATTTATTTTCCTATAGAAGGCCTGAAATGTGCAGAAAAACAGAAATCCAGTGAGAATTATCTCCTGGTATTATCTTTAAACTGTAATTAATTAAGAAATACTTTAAAATTTAGATGTAAAGTTTTCCAGGGAATATTTTTCATAATTGAGACTCTGATGTCTTAACTTTCTTTAATATTTTATTTATATAAATAATTATTACACCTTAATAATGTTAAAAAAACACAACATAGTCATAAAGGCTACTTCCCTTATGGAACACACAGTCTAGTGCCGAAAACAATGTATGTACTGTAAACACACAATTCAGTTCAGTTCAGTCTCTCAGTCATGTCTAACTCTTTGCGACCCCATGAAATGCAGCTCGCCAAGCCTCCCTGTCCATCACCAACTCCTGAGTTCACCCAAACTCAAGTCCATTGACTTGGTGACCATCCAACCATCTCATCCTCTGCCTTCCAATTCTCCTCCTGCCCTCAATCTTTCCCAGGATCGGGCCTTTTCTAATGAGTTAGCTCTTCGCATCAGGTAGGCAAAATATTGGAGCTTCAACTTCAATATCAGTCCTACCAATGAACACCCAGGACTGATCACCTTTAGAATTGACTGGTTGGATCTCCTTTCAGTCCAAGTGACTATCAGGAGTCTTCTCCAACACCACAATTCAAAAACATCAATTCTTCTGAGCTCAGCTTTCTTTAAAGTCCAATTCTCACATCCATATATGACTACTAGAAAAACCATAGCCTTGACTAGATGGACCTTTGATGGCAAAATGATATCTCTGCTTTAATATGCTGTCTATATTGGTCATAACTTTCCTTCCAAGGAGTAAGCATCTTTTATTTTCATGGCTGCAATCACCATCTGCAGTGATTTTGGAGCCCCCAAAAATAAAGTCAGCCACTGTTTCCCCATCAGTTTGCCATGAAGTGATGGGACCAGATGTCATGATCTTAGTTTTCTGAATG
This sequence comes from Bubalus bubalis, assembly GCF_019923935.1. Classification (NCBI taxonomy): domain Eukaryota; kingdom Metazoa; phylum Chordata; class Mammalia; order Artiodactyla; family Bovidae; genus Bubalus; species Bubalus bubalis. The sequence goes on from NC_059169.1 coordinate 45,831,430, forward strand.
TTGAACTTTAAGCCAACTTTTTCACTCTCTTTCACTTTCATCAAGAGTCTTTTTATTTCTTCACTTTCTGCCATAAGGGTGGTTTCATCTGCATATATGAGGTTATTGATATTTCTCCTGGAAATCTTGATTCCAACTTGTGCTTCATCCAGCCCAGCATTTCTCATGATGTACTCTGCATAGAAGTTAAATAAGCAGGGTGACAATATACAGCGTTGACATACTCCTTTTCCTATTTGGAACCAGTCTGTTGTTCCATGTCCAGTTCTAACCTTTGCTTTGTGACCTGCATATAGGTTTCTTAAGAGGCAGGTCAGGTGGTCTGGTATTCCCATCTCTTTCAGAATTTTCCCCGGTTTATTGTGATCCACATAGTCAAAGGCTTTGGCATAGTCAATAAAGCATAAATAGATGTTTTTTCTGGAACTCTCTTCCTTTTTTGATGATCAAGAGGATGTTGGCAATTTGATCTCTGGTTCCTCTGCCTTTTCTAAAATCAGCTTGAACGTCTGGAAGTTCACAGTTCATGTATTGCTGAAGCCTGTCTTAGAGAATTTTGAGCATTACTTTACTAGCACAAATGGACAGAAAATTACAATTTGTAAAGGTCTATCAGTAGAATCTGACAGTTACAGAGGTCTAAAAAGGATTGTTTGAGACACTAATGCATTTTAATGAAGAATGGATGTAATTTACTCAGGAGAACTCTCTAAGGAGAGAGACTTGCATACACCATGCTCTGTGGTGGAAGCACAAATAGCCTGTTCCTCAGTTCAGCTCAGTTCAGTTCAGTCACTCAGTCGTGTCCGACTCTTTGTGACCCCATGAATCACAGCACGCCAGGCCTCCCTGTCCATCACCAACTCCCTGAGTTCACTCAGACTCATGTCCATCGAATCAGGGATGCCATCCAGCCATCTCATCCTCTGTCGTCCCCTTCTCCTCCTGCCCCCAATCCCTCCCAGCATCAGAGTCTTTTCCAATGAGTCAACACTTCACATGAGGTGGCCAAAGTACTGGAGTTTCAGCTTTAGCATCATTCCTTCCAAAGAAATCCCATGGCTGATCTCCTTCAGAATGGACTGGTTGTATCTCCTTGCAGTCCAAGAGATTCTCAAGAGTCTTCTCTAACACCAAAGTTTAAAAGTATCAATTTTTCGGTGCTCAGCCTTCTTCACAGTCCAACTCTCACATCCATACATGATCACTGAAAAAACCATAGCCTTGAGTAGATGGACCTTTGTTGGCAAAGTAATGTCTCTGCTTTTCAATATGCTATCTAGGTTGGTCATAACTTTTCTTCCAAGGAGTAAGCATCTTTTAATTTCATGGCTGCATGATGGTACCATGGTACCATCTGCAGTGATTTTGAAGCCCCCAAAAATAAAGTCTGACATTGTTTCCACTGTTTCCCCATCTATTTCCCAGGAAATGATCGGATCAGATGCCATCATCTTCGTTTTCTGGCTTGGCTCATAGTTTCTTTGAATTAGACAAGGCTGTGGTCCATGTGATTAGATTGGTTAGTTTCCTGTGATTATGGTTTTCATTCTGCCTGTCCTCTGATGGAGAAAGGTAAGAGGTTTATGGAAGCTTCCTGATGGGAGAGACTAAGGGGAAAACTGGGTCTTCTGATTGGCTAGGCCACACTCAGTCAATCTTTAATCCAATTATCTGTTGATGGGTGAATGCATCTATATTCAGAATTTATTATAACTGCCTCCTAAAGTGGTCAGTGTGAGCATGAAGTGTTAGATAGACAGAATCTTGGACTGGGGAGCAACCCAGTGTGATGGTCTCATCTCTGCTTCTGATTCCTGTGCTTTTGATTCCAAGACCATAACATGGAAATAATAATTCTTGTCCAATCTCTCTCACAAAGGACAAAGAAGAGGAGAAGTCACTGCCAAGAGTGGATCATCCTTAACAATATCCTGAAATTCACCTGTGCTCCCTGATGAGGCCGATGAGCACAAGAGGCCATTTTTGGTACCAAAGCTCCAGTTTCTTGTGGAGTCCAGTTGAAGGAAGGAAGTCCACTCTGGGATGCTTTATCAGTTGCCATAACTGTCGACTAAAAAAGCATGTACAACTTGAGAATTGTGAGTTAAGTTTTATTTGGGGCTAAATGAGGGCTGCAGCCTGGGAGGCAGCATCTCAGATAGCTCTGAGAGACTGCTCAAAAAATAGTTTAGTTACCTCAAATGTCTAATGAGAATAATAATAGAGTTAAGGGAGTTAAAGCTGGAATCAAGATTGCTGGGAGAAATATCAGTAGCCTCAGATATGCAGATACCACCACACTTGTGGCAGAAAGTGAAGAACTAAAGAGCCTCTTGATGAAAGTGAAAGAGGAGAGTGAAAAAGTTGGCTTAAAATTCAACATTCAGAAAACTAAAATAATGAAATCTATCACATCACTTCATGGCAAATAGATGGGGAAACAGGGGAAACAGTGGCTGACTTTATTTCTGGGGGCTCCAGATGGTGATTGCAGCCAGGAAAATTAAATCATGCTTTCTTCTTGGAAGAAAAGTTATGACAAACCTAAACAGCATATTAAAAAGCACGGACATTACTTGTCAACAAAGGTCTGTCTAGTCAAGGCTATGGTTTTTCCAGTAGTCATGTATAGATGTGAAAGTTGGACTATAAAGAAAGCTGAGCACTGAAGAATTGATGCTTTTGAACTGTGGTGTTGGAGAAGACTCTTGAGAGTCCCTCAGACTGCCAGGAGATCCAACCAGTCAATCCTAAAGGAAATCATTCCTGAATATTCATTGGAAGGACTGATGCTGAGTTTGAAACTCCAATTCTTTGGCCACCTGATGCGAACAACTGACTCATGAGAAAAGCCTCTGATGCTGGGAAAGATTGAAGGTGAGAGGAGAAGGGGATGACAGAGGATGAGATGGTTGGATGGCATCACCAACTCAATGAGTTGGGTAAACTCATTGGCACATGAGTTTGGGTAAACTCTGGGAGTTGGTGATAGGGAGACCTGATGTGCTACAGTCTGGGGTCGCAAAGAGTTGGACATGACTGAGCAACTGAACTGAACTAAGGGAGTTAAAACTAAATCTATTTTTCAGTGAATGCCATCATCTTAATGGCATGACTATAAATTTGCTTCTTTAGTAAAATGCAAAAATTGATGTACAATAATTGATTAGATTGTAAATTATGCATTGTATGATAGAAAATGTTGGTGCAACTTCCTTCTAGTATCCCACAGATTACATATTATGAATATAAAGTTTAAGAGAATAATTGACAGATATAATTTAATGATAGAAAAATAAATTGGTTGGTATTTTATTATAATTTTTCAATTATTTTAACTAATTGTGTTATTATAATTTAAAATCTCATTTTATTGCAGATATATATAACATGAACTATAAACATTTTGTTACAAAATCCTGTTTTAAACATACACACATACATGAGCTAAATTAGCATAATCTGTTAAGCCAGTAAAGATTTTAATGTTCCCATTTCAGTGTACAAAACTAGACATATAGATGAAGAGCAGATATTTTGAGAAAGATCATACAACCAGTAAGCAGCTAAATCTGCTCATATTCAAGACCTAGCTCTAATAACCATCCTTCTTATATAGCAGCTCACATAATCAATGCACTTGAACTTTTTGACATATAAAAAATGTATTGAGAAAATTTTCTATTTACAAATCATTTTTGATTGCTTTGAAATCTTTAAATGAATTGTTGAAGTAAAATATTTACTACTAACTGTGCTTATTCTTTTCATTACCATTTTTAATAAGAGAATAAGTGAAAGGAAGACAAAGGCATAGAATAAAAAAAGGAAGCATTACTTAATTTGTCAATGCAAAAACCTTTTTACTACAGTAAAGTGCTTGGAAAGTATTGAGTAGTTGTCCAATATTAAGTCATCTTTAGGAATAAAATGAAAATTTGACTGACAAACAATGCAACCTTAATGTTTTAAGTGAATTGGATTTTCTGAGTGCTTGATGTTTTGTCCCTGTAGGATCAATGAATTCCCTATTTTTTCTAGATAAAAACAGTTGAACTGGACATTGTGCCTCCCTTTTGCAGTTCATTATAAAACCTAACAGAGTAGCCAGTCAATGTCAATTTGTGTGCAACATTTCTAGTTAGGTTACTAAGAATCAGAAAAAAGAACAGAAAGTAGGAGCCAGGTCCTGCTCTTTAAGTGATGTTTCACAAGAAAAGAGTCAGGTACCTGTTCCTAGCTCTTCTGAGGATACTAAGCAAGAAACCCTTAGCAAATGAATACTAAAAGAACATTAAGGAATTTTGTGAAAATGGAAATAACATTTCTTAAAAGGAAATAACCAGGAAATTAATTCTAGATAAGTAAGTTAGGATCAGAAATGAAGACATTTAGTCTAGCTCATCAGTTTAAATTACAGATGACAGGAAAGCAGTCATGTGGAAGCAAATAATTTTATCCATTTAAAATAATGATATTTTCTCATAATGATAAAATTATGAATTTGTCTAAATTAAAAGTGAAATTTGGCATTCTAAATGACAAAAACCACAATATTAATAGTATTTTTAAAAATCAGTTTTAGTCAATTTGAAGACCTTATGTAAGTTGAAATTGTGTAAACAATTTTGTTTTCCAAAAATATACACATTAGAACATATATTCCAATTGATTTTTACATGCATTGAAAAGTTGCTGTTGTAAATTGAATATAAAAATTTAGATATATAGTTTTCTATGATGAATGACCACTCACAGTCTTTAATACATGAATATGTACTATGAATCTCTAAGGTTAGGATAGAGTTTTCAGTACTTTCTCAGAAATTTCTATTTTTTCATCCATTTACTCATTCATTTACTCAGTCTTAATTTTTTTTTTTCAGTATCTCCAAATATAAGGCACTTTATTAGGCACTAGGAATATAGGAATGAACAAAAGAGACAAAACTGCCTATCTTCAAGTCTTTGCATTCTAACTGGAAATCTTGTGGGTCTAATGTTTTCTGTATCAGTCTTTGAGAAACATAGACAAAATATACACAGATTGTTCAAAATGTAAATAGGGAAATAGGTAACATTTAGCTGAAGTGGAAAAATGCAGTGGTCTTGGATGTTTTGTTAGCAGAGATCTTGAGACTATTTATTTGACACCACTTCAAAAATATATATTTCGGTAATAATGCCATTCAACATACACAGCTGATGAAATTAGAAGATTAAAAAAAAACAATAATCATAAATATCATTTAAGAAGTCAGATACATAAATTAAACAGTAGATTAGAAAATCATACAATTTCATAGTTGCCATTTTTCAATCACTAAATTTTGTTTGATTCTGTAACCCATGGAATGCAGCATGCTAGGCTCCCCTGTCATTCACCATTGCCAGAGTTTGCCCAAGTTCATGTCCACTGAATTGGTGATACTATTCAACCATTTCATCTTCTGCCACCTTCTTCTCCTTTTGCTTCAATCTTTCCCAGCAACAAGATATTTTCCCGTGAGTCAGCTCTTCACATCAAGTGGCCAAAGTATTGGAGCTTCAGCTGCAGCATCAGTACTTCCAATGAATATTCAGGATTGATTTCTCTTAAGATTTTCATTAAGATCTCCTTGCAGTCCAAGGGAATCTTAAGAGTCTTCTCCAGCATCACAATTCAAAAGCATCAATTCTTTGGTGTTGAGTCTTCTTAATTGTCCAAATCTCACATCCATACATGATTACTGGAAAGACCATAGCTTTGACAATATGGATATTTGTCTGCAAAGTGATGCCTTTGTTTTTTAATATACTTATATTAAAGTATATTATATATATGCTTTATAGTTTATAGTGAAAACCAATTTCACTTTTAATTTATAGTTATAGCCTTCCTTCCAAGAAGCAAGTATCTTCTAATTTCAGGGCTACAGTCACCATCTGCAGTGACTTTGGAGCCCAAGAAGAGAAAAACTATCAATGCTCCTACTTTTTCCCTCTTTTTTTTTTTTTTTGCCGTGATCTGATGGTACCAGATGCCATGATCAGTTTTTTGAATGTTGAGTTTTAAGCCAGTTTTTTTTAACTCTACTACTTCATCCTCAAGAGGTTCTTTAGTTTCCTCTTCATTTCCTGCCATTAGAATGGTATTGTCTGCATATTTGAAGTTGTTGATATTTCTCCCAGCAATCTTTATTCCAGCTTGATGTTCATCCAGCCCAGCATTTTGCATGATGTACTCTGCATATAAGTTAAATAAGTTAGGTGACAGTATACAACCTTGACTTACTCCTTCCTCAATTTTGAACCAGTCAGTTGTTCCATGTAAGGTTCTAAGTGTTGCTTCCTGACCCACATACAGGTTTCTCAGGAGACGGGTAAGAAGTTCTGGTATTCCTATCTCTTTAAGAATTTTTTGCAGTTTGTTGTGATCCACACAGTCAAAGGTTTTCGAGTAGTCAATGAAACAGAAGTAGATGTTTTTTCTAGAATTCCCTTGCTTTTTCTATGACCCAACAAATGTTAGCAATTTGATCTTTGATGCCCCTGCCTTTTCCAAACCCAGTTTGTGCATCGGGAAGTTCTCCATTCAAGAACTGCTGAAGCCCAGCTGGAAGGATTTTGAGCATAACCTTAGTATGGGAAGTGAGCTCAATTTTCCAGTTGTTTGAACATTCTTTAGCTTGCCCTTATTTGGAATTGTAATGAAAACTGACCTTTTCCATTCCTGTGGCCTCTGCTGAATTTCCAAGTTTGCTGACATATTGAGTGCAGCACTTTAACACTATCATCTTTCAGTATTTTAAATAGCTCAGCTGCTCATCATCTCCACTAGCTTTACTGGGCTTCCTAGTTTCCACTAGTGGTAAGGAACCCAACTACCAGTGCAAGAGATGTAAGAGACCCAGGTTTGATCCCTGGGTTGGAAAGACCCCTGGGGGAGGAAATGGCAACCCACTCCAGTATTCTTGCCTAGAGAATCCCATAGACAGAGGAGCCTGGTGGGCTACAGTCTAAGGGGTCACAAAGAGTCAGACATGACTGAAGCCACTTAGCAAACATACAAAAACCACTTGACAATTTCACAGTAAGTGTTGCAATTTAAAAGAAATGATTCATTGAAAATTCTAAAATTTAAGATGCAAGTGGCAGGATTTTGTTTATTCTCTGATAGAATGCAGTCTACATGTCATGATACTCTCTTTCAGTTTCACCAAAGACCACCATATAGCTTTTGACAGCCTAAGTTTTACTGAAGTTGGCATTATTAGCTAAAAAAATATAATTTATCAAAAGTGAAGTGATTGCTCTGTGGCATCATCAAGAATAGTGGTTGGATCAACCTAAGGCAGTGATACTCACTGTATCAACAAAGGGATCTCTTCTCCTTTAAACTTATCTTAGGAAGTAATAGTTGCCTGCATATGAAGTTGTCTATGTTGGAATATCAATGGTTGTGGCTAGATACTATTACAGGGAATCTCATGTACACGAGTTACAACATACACATATTTTTGAATGTTGTATGTGGTGCAGATTCTGTATTGAAATAAAATGAGAAACACTGAAGGTTGATCTTCACATATTTTGATCACCAAAAATTTTGTTAGTGCTCATAAAGGTTTACAATAATTGCTTAATTATTATTTAGTTTTATTAAGCTGTCTGTTGGGTTCTATAGTATACTTTTCATATGGACTCACTTAGCCATTGCACCTCAGCAAATTCTTGTAATTATTTTAATGTTGCAGGAAAAGAAGCAGATACAGGCCAAGGTTAAATAACAAAGTTCATACAGTGGCCCTGATATGTGACATCTGATATATGAGAACTGAAAGACAGCACTGGTTCTATTCTTCTCTACTTTACACACAGTCTTGAGTTATATTTTGAGATAATGATAAACATAGGGTCCTCCCCATGTTAGAACAGTGCTCAGCACAGAGTGATATATATATATATATATATATATAGATATAGATATAGATGAAATTAGCAATATGAATGTAATTAAGTCTTTATTCTGATTTACAAATGAATTGATTCCATACGAAGGTTTGAAAATAAAGTTGATCATTATCTAGCAATAGGAAGTGACCGATTTTTCAGTACTTTGCTCATTACAAACCAAAAATACGCTTAAAATGTTGCATCTATTTTGAGATAACACTTTTCAAGGCTATTTTCCCACTCTACTCCATTAAGCTTATTTGAATATATAAATTGACTTTCAGGTATGCAAATATACATCACAATCTGAATTAAGTTTCATATATAATCAGGCTGGTAGTCAAATTGTTGTTTTTATTGTATATTTACTTTATTTTTGCTAACAGGGTGTATTACTTGAGGAAAGACATTTTTGGTGTTTACAAATGTGTCTGGGTCTGCATACTTGGAAAATATTGCAACCAAACTCAGTTCGATTAGTCAATATGTATTGATCACAATCAGAGTAATTCAGGTTTAGTGATTATAAATTGCAGCAATAACATTTCTTTTTATAATAATAAATTATAACTTTAATTAGAAAGTCTCTCATGTGATATTTTTCATTTGTGATAATCTCTTTATCGTTATTTAGAGCACTTGTATACAATCAATACTCTATTAGTGCTTCAAGCTAACAGTTTGTGTGAATCAAAAACTCAAAAGCTGTCCTCAATGAAAAAATCATTATCATTATTACCTTGTTATTTAGTATTTATTGTAGACCACGTTTCTTCATTGAGCTTAGACATCATTTATATTAGTTTTAATGGTCTCACTAAATTACTTACAAAAAATGAGAAAAAATTCTATTTACTAAATTTGAAAGGCTATTATTTTTAAGCTTGAGGTTCTCTGTATATTGAATTAATTAAAATTGTATTTGAAGAAAAGAAATAAGAAAACTTGAGCCAAATTACTTCAAAGATTTCTAAAGCATGAAAAATTCTTTTATATCCTTTTTACATTTTGCATAGATATTATTCCAAATCACTGAATAATTGAAGAAATTAACAATAGATATTGTCTTCCATTTTCCCATGCAACGTTCCATATTTTGGTTTCATTTTTCAGGATGATATGTTGCAAAGAAAAGACAATTGCCTATTCAAACACATCCACATTCTCCATTGCTTAATAAATATTAGAAACTCCATTCAATTTTGAAATATAGATATTATTAAAGGAAATAATCAGTTTACATTCCCACCAACAACAGGATTTCCTTTTCTCCATATCCTCTCCAGTATTTATTGTTTGTAGATTTTTTGATGAATGGCCATTCTGACTGGTGTGAGGTGATACCTCATTATAGTTTTGATTTGCGTTTATCTAATAAGTGATGATGAACACTTTTTCATGTGTTTATCAGCCATTCGTATGTCTTCTTCTTCTTCTTTTTTTTTTTTGCCTTTCACACTGTTCATGGGGTTCTCAAGGCAAAAATACTGAAGTGTTTTACCATTCCCTTTTTCAGTGGACCACTTTTTATCAGAACTCTCCACCATGACCTGTCTGTCTTAGGTGGCCCTGCACAGCCTGGTTCATAGCTTCACTGAGTTACACAAGACTATGATCCACATGATCACTTTCGTTAGCTTTCTGTGGCTGTGATTTTCATTCTGGAGGCTGAGATTATAGATCTTACTTCTTCTGTCTGCCCTCTGATGCATGAGGATAAGTGACTTGTACAAGCTTCCTGATGGTAGGCACTAGCTGTAGAGAAAACTGGGTCTTGCTCTGGTGGGCAGGGCCACACTCTGCAAATCTTTAATCCGATTGTCTGTTCATGAGACTATGCTCCCTCCCTATTAGTTGCTTGGCCTGAGGCCACCCAATCCTAAAGTCTACAGGCTCTATGGTAAGGCTACTGGTGACCTCCAAAAGCTACTTATGCCAGCATGCACCTCCCAGGACTGCTACTGCAAATGTCCCTGTCCCCTGTGGCAGGCCACTTCTGAGCCACACCTCTGCAGGAAACCCTCAAACACTCAGTCTGCTTTAGTCTCTTATGGGGCCACTGCTCTCTTCCCCTGGGTCCTGGTACACACAAGATTTTGTTTGTGCCCTCCAGGAGCCTCTATTTCCTCCAGCTCTGAGGGAGTTCTATAATCAAATCTTGCTGTCACATTTCACGTAAATGTCATATCACATGTGTGGAGTTGGACCATAAAGAAGACTGAGCACTGAAGAACTGATGCTTTTGAACTATGGTCCTGGAGAGGACTCTTGAGAGTCCCTTGGACAGGAAGTAGATTAAACCAATCAATCCTAAAGGAAATCAACCCTGAGCATCACTGGCAGAACTGATGCTGAAGCTGAAGTGCCAATACTTGGCTACTTGATGTGAAGAACTGACTTATGAAAATATCCTGAAGCTGGGAAAGACTGAAGCCTGAAAGGGAAGGGGGTGGAAGAAGATGAGATGATTAGATAGCATCCCTGACTTAATGGACATGAAACTGAGCAAACTCTGGGAGATAGTAAAGGACAGGGAAGCCTGAGCATGACTTAGTTACTGAAAAATAATAACATCTTCTTTGGAGAAATGTCTGTTTAGGTCTTCTGCCTATTGTTTGATTGGGTTGTTGTTTTTCTTGTATTGAGCTGTATGAGTTGTTTGTATATTTTGGAGATAAATCCTTTGTCAATGGTTTCATATGCAATTCTTTTTTCCCATTCTGAGGGTTGTCTTTTAATATTGTTTATAGTTTCCTTTTCTATGAAAAAAGCTTTTAAGTTTAATTAGTTCTCATTTTATTTTTGTTTCTATTTCCAGTGCTCTAGGAGGTAAGTCATAGAGGATCTTTCTGTGATTCACACCAAGAGTGTTCTGCCTATGTTTTTCTCTAAGAGTTTTATAGTTTCCGGTTTTATATTTATGTCTTTAATCCATTTTGAATTTATCTTTGTGTATGGTTCAAGATGAGTTCTAATTTCATTTTTTAAACATGTGGCTGTCCAGTTTCCCAGCACCACTTATTGAATAGTCTATATTTTCTCTATTGTATATTCTTGCCTCCTTTGTCAAAGAAAACAATAAATGCTGAAGAGGATGTGGAGGAAAGGGAACAGTCTTGCACTGTTGGTCAGAATGTAAATTGGTACAGCCACTGTGGAGAACAGTATGGAGATTTCTTTAAAATATTAGGAACAAAACTATCATATGACCCAGCAATCCCAATACTGGGTATATATTGTGAGAAAACCGTAATTGAAAAAGACACATGTACCCTGCTGTTCATTGCAGCACAATAACCAGGACATAGAGGAAACCTAGACGCCCACCCACAAATGAATGGAGAAATAAGTTGTGATATACATGTACTATGTGATATTATTCAGCCATGAAAAGGAATGATTTTGAGTCAGTTCTAGTGATGGATGAACCCAGAGCCTATTATACAAGTAAGAGAAAAACAAATATCATACATTAACATATATGTATGGAATCTAGAAAAATGGTACTGATGACTCCATTTGCAGGGCAGGAATAGAGACTCAGACATAGAGAGCAGACTCATGGACACAGCAGGGATAGGAGAGAGTGATAAATTGAAAGAGTAGCACTGAAATATATGCATTACCACATGTGAAATAGCTAATAGGAAGTTGCTATATAACACAGTGTTCTTGCCTGGAGAATCTCAGGGACGGGGGAGCCTGGTGGGCTGCCATCTGTGGGGTCACACAGAGTCAGACATGACTGAAGCGACTTAGCAGCAGCAGCAGCATATAACACAGGAAGGTCAACTCAGTGCTCTCTGACAACCTAGAAGGGTGGGATGAGGTGAGAAGTGGGAGAGAGTTTTATAAGGGAAGGAACATATGTAAACCTATAGTTAATTCATGTTGATGTATGGCAGAAGCCAACACAACATTATAAAGCAATATCCTCCAATTAAAAATAAATAAAAAACAAAGGCAATAATCATTCCAGCAAATATTACTTGACAGCAAATTCATAGTTACCCTGTTATCCTCTAAAGGGTGTGCAAAATGAGACATAGCTTTGAATTAAGTTGGCGAAGTAAAATATTTGTATATAAAATATAATAAATTAAAACAGAAAGTAAAAAATATAATGTAGGGATTTTAAGGTTAAAATAACTCATATGTGTTGGTGGAGTTTAGAGAATCTATTTGGGAACCCATTTGGACTTACTGAAATTCAACAACCAAGTGGTAAAAATTAGGATTATGTTCAACTGAGAGTAAAAGAGATCCAATTTCCCCAGTGATTTCAACAGTCAAAATATCTGGAAGTGTGCTGATATAGCATCTCTGCTCCACAAAGTCCTCACAGATTCTGAATCTTCAGTTCAGGGCTAAGCTATCCCTAGACTATAAACCATATTCACAGAGTCCAAAAACAAAACAAAACAAAACAAAAAAGCAACTTCAGATATCAGCATGGAGAAAGAAATGAATAAGGGGAGAAGGTCACTTACCATTTTTGTTGTTGTTAAAGAATAACTAAGACTGCCTTGATGTTCTTCTTGGCTTGACCAAAATTTCTAGAAATTTCTTTCTAACTGTAGGTCCCTGATCTCTATTTTGTTGGAACATTTAACTTGTAATTTAAAATTTTGCCTCTGACCCTCTTATATATGGGGAAAAAGAAGATGCAAATGATAATGTAACTAAATATACACAGGAATTGAAATTAAGGTCTTGTGAAAGTTTTTCTCACTGAGTGAATAACTGAACAAATTATTGAAGATGAAGATGGACAAACTAGGGAATTAGAAGAGCATTGGTAAGAGCAATAAGAATGAGTCTTCAAATGGCAACTCTTGTAAAACAGAGAATGGAAAATAAGTATACTGTTAAAAACAAACAAACAAGCAAAAAAACTATATTCAACCCTCCTGGACTATCAGATTAAGTGAACCAGAGAAACAGGAAAACTCAAAATGCAAAAGTTTCTGAAAATAAGATTGCCAAAAGTATGGTAGCATAAAACTAACATTATATTCAGGGTTATGCATATATTGATTAAAAAATTACATTGTTTTTTCTCTCAAAAGGATTACAATTTAGTTGGATATATTTGGAAAACATTCAAAGTAATCTTAAAAATGGTTTATAAGTATTCTTGTATTTGAAATGAAGAGGTAACACAGAAACTTCCTTTAGCACACATTCAGTTCAGATCTGTCGCCCAGTGATGTCCAACTCTTTGCGAATCCATGGACTGAAGCACACCAGATTTCCCTGTCCATCACCAACTCCCAGAGCCTGTTCAAACTCATGTCCATTGAGTCAGTGATGTCATCCAAGCATCTCATCTTCTGTTATCCCCTTTTCCTCCTGCCTTCAATTTTTCCCAGCATCAGGGTCTTTTCCAGTGAGTCAGTTCTTCACATCAGGTGGCTAAAGTATTGGAGTTTCACCTTCAGCATCAGTCCTTCCAATGAGTATTCAGGACTGATTTACTTTAGGATTGGGAATAAACAGTTTATTAAGACATGAATATTATAGCAGTGTAGTTCAGTTGTAAATAACTAAAGAGATGTCAAAGGAACAAAATAAAGAATACTAAACATTAAAGAATAATAAAGAATAATAAGCATTAAAGACCAGGTTCAAATGAAAGAAATAATCAATAAGAGTAATGAAAAATTAGCTTTCTTAAGACAAACTCCAATAAAATCACCTTTCAACATAATAATTTTTTTTTAATGGGAAAAGATGTTTGGTTTAGCAATGACTCCAGACCACAATAAATTTTACTAAATATAGTACACAGTGAACATGAACTTGTTAAACTACTGTGAATGCCATGAATGCTCTTTAAGGAAATAATCACAGTAAAAAAAAAAAAAAATCTAAGCTAGTTAGTCAAGGCCTAAAAGAACTTGCAAAGTTAGAATGTGTCAGCCTCTCTGACTCTCCATCTGGAGATTCTTTCTAACTAACATATCCATAGAGATTTACAATTTAATTTTTATCCCACAACATACTTCTTGTCCTGCAATGCTGACTTACATGTTTCTAAACAAATTGCAGTATAAACAGAGCACATTTGTCTTGGTATTACATTTTTTGGTAACTTTAAAAACTTATAATTTCTTATCATGCCCAATTCTAATCACCAACAGTGTCTCTCTCAACTCACTCAACCCTTAAATATCATTTTGTTATTTCTTCATTTAAATTCTATCATTTATTTTATGCTTAAAATATACTTACATATGCTTAAAATATACTTACAAAGCAAAGGATATCATTAAAATTAATTGTATTTATGGCGCAACCTTTTTTACCTTTCAAAATTATGTATTATAAGCCAAATTGGAAAGAAAGGATCTAATAGAAGAATTTTCCACAGTTTGGTGTGAGTCACATAGTCAAAGGCTTTGGCATAGTCAATAAAGCAGAATAGATGTTTTTCTGGAAATTTCTTGCTTTTTTGATGATCCAACGGATGTGGCAATTTGATCTCTGGTTCCTCTGCCTTTTCTAAATCCAGCTTGAACATCTGGGAGTTCACAGTTCACGTACTGTTGAAGCCTGGCTTGGAGAATTTTGAGAATTACTTCACTAGCAGGTGAGATGAGTGAAATTGTGTGGTAGTTTGAGCATTACTTGGCATTCCCTTTCTTTGAATGAAAACTGACCTTTTCCAGTACTGTGGCCACTGCTGAGTTTTGCAAATTTGCTGGCATATTTAGAACTGGACATGGAACAACAGACTGGTTCCAAATCGGGAAAGGAGTACGTCAAGGCTGTATATTGTCACCCTGCTTATTTAACTTATATGCAGAGTACATCATGTGAAATGCTGGGATGAATGAAGCACAAGCTGGAATCAGGATTGCTGGGAGAAATACCAATAACCTTAGATATGCAGATGACACCACCTTTATGACAGAAAAGTGAAAGTGAAGTGGCTCAGTCATGTCTGACTCTTTGCAACCCCAAGGACTATACCTGCCAGGGTCCTCCATCCATGGGATTTTCTGGCCAAGATTACTGGAGTAGGTTGCCATTTCCTTCTCCAGGAGATCTTCCCAATGCAGGGATCAAACCTGGGTCTCCTGCATTGCAGTCAGACTCTTTACCATCTGAGCCACAAGGGGACTTCAGAAAGTAACAACAGAAAGTAAAGAACTAAAGAGCCTCTTGATGAAAGTGAAAGAGGAGAGTGAAAAAGTTGGCTTAAAGCTCAACATTCAGAAAACTAAGTTCATGGCATCTGGTCCCGTTACTTCATGGCAAATAGGTGGGGAAACTGGAAACAGTGACAGACTTTATTTTTCTGGGCTCCAAAATCACTGCAGGTGTTGACTGCAGCCATGAAATTAAAAGACACTTGCTCCTTGGAAGAAAAGTTATGACCAACTTAGATAGCTTATTAGAAAGCAGAGACATTACTTTGCCAACAAAGGTCCATCTAGTCAAAACTATGGTTTTCTCAGTAGTTATGTATGGATGCAGGACTTGGACTATAAAGAAAGCTGAGTGCCAAAGAGTTGATGCTTTTGAACTGTGGTTTGGAGAAGACACTTGAGAGTCCCTTGAACTGCAAGGAGATCCAACCAGTCCATCCTAAAGGAACTCATTCATGAATATTCATTGGAAGGACTGAAGCTGAGTCTGAAACTCCAATACTTTGGCCACCTGATCCGAAGAACTGACTCATTGGAAGAGACCCTGATGCTGGGAAAGATTGAAGGCTGGAGGAGAAAGGGATGGCAGAGGATGAGATGGTTGGATGGCATCACCCACTCAATGGGCATGAGTTTGAGTAAACTCCAGAAGTTGGTGATGAACAGGGAGGCCTGGTGTGCTGCAGTCCATGGGGTCACAAAAAGTTGGACATGACTGAGCAACTGAACTGAACTGAATAGAAAGAAGAGAAGAAATTTGCCAGATGTAAAATAGATCTCAATATTGTCAAGAAGCCAGTTTGTTAGGATTAAGAAGATGAGAGAGATAAATGTTGAGAAACTACTAGCAAAGTTCACAGTTTGAATTTTACATTTCAGCAATGCATTTCTGGGAAGGCACTAGGGTTTCCCTGATGAATCAGGTGGTAAAGAATCTGCCTACAATTCAGGAGCTGCTGCTAAGTCACTTCAGTTGTATCCAACTCTGTGCGACACCAGAGATGGCAGCCCACCAGACTTCCCCGGCCCTGGGATTCTCCAGGCAAGAACATGGAGTGGGTTGTCATTTCCTTCTCTAATGCATGAAAGTGAAAAGTGAAAGTGAAGCAGCTTAGTCGTGTCCAACCCTTAGCGACCCCATGGACTGCAGCCTACCAGGCAACTCCGTCCATCGGATTTTCCAGGCAACGGTACTGGAGTGGGTTGTCATTGCCTTCTCCAGCAATTCAGGAGACCCAGGTTCAATCCCAGGGTTGGGAAGATCCCCTGGAGAAAGGAATGGCTATCTACTCCAGTAATCTTTCCTGCATAATTCCATGAACACAAGAGTTTGGTGGGCTATAGTCCATGGCTTCACAAGGAGAAGGATATGACTGAGAGACTAACACTTTGACTCTCACTTTTTCAAGGTCTTGGGTGTTCTTGGCAATGGTTAGCCAAATATAAGTGTAAATAAAGAGTGTGTAGTTGTCAAGAACAAAATCTCAGATACTGGCTGTGACATGATCATTTATAAGTTGGTTAAGTCATTAATGTACAATAATAGAGCTTAAATTTGAAAAATAATTTTAAGTCCAGTTTAGATAGTACATGTTAAGAGATGAAATACAATTTTTTTTTGTTTTGTTGTTAAACTAATGTTAGTTTAAATAAAGAAAAGTAGTGATTATCTGGTATAAGATTCAAGGATATATAGATGAAAATTTTAGAAGATAAAGCCTTTAGCAGATGAATGGATAAGAAAGCTGTGGTACATATGCACAATGGAGTATTACTCAGCCATTAAAAATAATACATTTGAATCAGTTCTAATGAGGTGGATGAAACTGGAGCCTATTATACAGAGTGAAGTAAGCCAGAAAGAAAAACACCAATACAGTATACTAACACATATATATGGAATTTAGAAAGATGGTAACAATAACCCTGTATAAGAGACAGCAAAAGGGACACTGATGTATAGAACAGTCTTTTGGACTTTGTGGGAGAAGGAGAGGGTGGGAAGATTTGGGAGAATGGCATTGAAACATGTATAATATCATATATGAAACGAGTCGCCAGTCCAGGTTTGAAGCACGATACTGGATGCTTGGGGCTGGTGCACTGGGACGACCCAGAGGGAGGATATGGGGAGGGAGGAGGGAGGAGGGTTCAGGATGGGGAACACATGTATACCTGTGGTGGATTCATTTTGATATATGGCAAAACCAATACAATATTGTAAAGTTAAACAAAACAAAAAAAAAAGTTGTAATTTTTGCAGCTTGTCAGTTTGTTCTTGTCAGCAGGCTACACTCTTGTTTAACATTCTAAAAAGAATGCTATTGGGTCATCCTCAGGATCCTGAAAGGTAGGCAATGAAATTATCACTCATCCAAGGCATGTAAAAGAACTTACCTCCCCAGACTAGATATAGCAAGAAAGGATTCTCTGATTCCCCTGTCTTCTGATAAAAAGAAAAAAGTGGTCTGGTCCATTTGGAGATCTGATACATCACATTTTGAACTAAAAGCCTTCATAAGCATGCAAAGTTATTCAGTTACTATAAGGAGTTATTCAGTGTTTCCTTCCAGTAAGTCTTTTAAACACATAGCTAATAGAGAATAAGTTTATATTTAAACTCTACTCATTTCATTGAATTAGTGAGAATGAAAAATACCACTGTGTCACCCTCATATTGCTTAAAACCATATAACATATTAGATGTGAATAGAGTGAGGAGGAAAGACATTCATATTTTTCCATCTGCTATATTCCTGCAGTGTAAAAAGTATTTAGAAATGTCTCAATTAATTAGATTGTGAATTTTGGTGGCAAAAATGGGTCACCCATTCGTTTTGAATAACAAACAAATGACATTCAAAACACTGCTATGTTCAATCATGAACAAAATCATTAAAACAAAAATTAAACATTAAATATATAGTGTATTGCTTACATGATTCCCACAGAATTAAAATTCTCAAGAATTAAACTTACAGATACACACATGATCAAAAACATTCTGAGTTGTCATTTATTCAGGAGAGCTTTTCTCAGGCATCACATTCTGTAGCCATCTGTTTATTCATTTTTTATCAGAATTTTTGAATATTTCCTTTTCATTTAATTAGCTTCATATTTAGGATTAAATGCATATTATATTACCTTTCTCTGCTGTTCTCATGCTTATACTGTTACTTTCCTAGTTTTTATTGTTCATTTGTTTGTCTCTGGTGACTGCAGCCATGAAATTAAAAGGTGCTTACTCCTTGGAAGAAAAGTTATGACTAACCTAGAGAGCATATTCAAAAGCAGAGACATTAGTTTGCTAACAAAGGTCCATCTAGTCAAGGCTATGGTTTTTCCAGTGGTCATGTATGGATGTGAGAGTTGGACTGTGAAGAAAGCTGAGAGCCGAAGAATTGATGCTTTTGAACTGTGGTGTTGGAGAAGATTCTTGAGAGTCCCTTGGACTGCAAGGAGATCCAACCAGTCCATTCTGAAGGAGATCAGTCTTGGGATTTCTTTGGAAGGAATGATGCTAAAGCTGAGACTCCAGTACTCATGCGAAGAGTTGACTCACTGGAAAAAACTCTGATGCTGGGAGGGATTGGGGGCAGGAGGAGAAGGGGACGACAGAGGATGAGATGGCTGGATGGCATCACTGATTCAATGGATGTGAGTCTAAGTGAACTCCGGGAGTTGGTGATGGACAGGGAGGCCTGGCGTGCTGCGATTCATGGGGTCTCAAAGAGTCGGACACGACTGAGTGACTGAACTGAACTGAACTGAGTCTGTCCTGAAATCTATTTTATTACTCTATAAAATGTTTTTAAAAAGTAGCAAATCAGCTGAAAGAATATAAATAAACAATATAGTTGAGACTTCAGAAGGAGTATTGGAAATTGCTTCAAATCAAGATAAGGCTTCTCTAGAGGAGAAGCCCCTGGGTCGCACCAGTGGTAAAGAACCTGCCTGCTAATGCAAGAGACATGGGTTCAATCCCTGGGTATGGAAGATCTCCTGGAGAAGAAAATGGCAGCCCACACCAGTATCCTTGCCTGGAAAGTTCTATGGACAGAGGAGCCTGGTGGGCTATAGTCCATGTGGTCGCAAAAGAGTCAGACAACTTAGCATTTGAGAACATCTAGAGAAGAAGAGTAGGAGAGGGCATTGGCACCCCACTCCAATACTCTTGCCAGGGAAATCCCATGGGTGGAGGAGCCTGGTGGGCTGCAGTCCATGGGGTCGCAAAGAGTTGGACACGACTGAACGACTTCATTTTCACTTTTCACTTTCATGCATTGGAGAAGGAAATGGCAACCCACTCCAGTGTTCTTGCCTGGAGGATCCCAGGGACGGGGAAGCCTGGTGGACTGCCTTCTATGGGGTCGCACAGAGTCGGACACGACTGAAGCGACTTAGCAGCAGCAGCAGCAGAGAAGAAGAGTATGTATAGAAAACTAAGGTGTAAATCAGAAGTTACTATTCAGTAAAGAATAATCAAATGAAAACATCATGAAGAGTAATACAAGAAGAGTAAAAGGAACTACAGTAATAGGATCTAAATGCTGAGTTTCAATATTTGATTCAAAGAGTTACAGGCCATCCTTTTAAATTCCCAACCATAATGTATTACATGGCTTATTCAATCAACAAATAATATACTTATTCATCAAAAAAATAAGTTGCAAATACACAATCAATGTATAGTTTAGTAGAAATATTTTTTTTCTTTTTCTTTTCCTTCATTTTCTTTTTAAAGAAGAGATCAATCCAAGAGCAATATAATAGCCTAGCAGTTAAAAGAGCTTCCCTAGTGGCTCAGTGGTAAAGAACCCACCTGCCAATGTAGGAGGCTCAGGTTTGATTCTGAGGTTAAAAAGATCCCCTGGAGAAGGAAATGGCAACCCAGTATTCTTGCCTGGGAAATCTCATGGCCAGAGGAGCTTGGCAGACTACAGTCTATGGGGTTGCAAAAGAATTGGACACAACTTAGCAGATAAACAACAAAAGCAGTTAGAAACTCTACAACATTTGACAGTTACTTAATCAATGAGTATAAATAATTATACAGTTCATTAATAGGAATGCTGAGAGAATTTAATGAGGTGATATATATTGTTTTCACTTTATGATTCTTAATAACCTGCTTTTTACTTTGTGACTGAAGACATGTCGCTGACATACAAATCATCATCCCTTCACATGTAGCCAAGTCAAGCATCATCTTTTGACAGCTCTTTTGTTTCTCCCTTACATTTTGATTTTGCATTGTCCCAGAATAGCTTTTCTATCTACACTTGCTCTCTGGATAATTACATTCATTCTTATGTCTTTAAATGCTATCAAAGTATTTAAAATGTCCACATTTATTATATCTCCAGCTCATATTGCCAACTTTCTCCAACAATGCTTCTAGTTGGTTGATTAATCAGCATCTTAAACTTGAAAAGTCTACAATTGAACTTCTGAAACTGCTCAAAATCTTGTGTAGCCTCAGATTGTCACACCTCAGTTGATGGCAGCTTATGCTTCTAATTGCTCAGGCCAAAAATCTTAGTGCTATCCTTGAATTCTTATTACTGAATGAGAGCAGAGTGGAGAGGGGAGAAAAGATTATTGGTACTTCTTTTAAAGTATTTGCTAAAGCCAAGCACCTTTCACCATCCTTATGCACTCTGGTAAAGCCATCACCAAAAGTTCTCTTGTAGTAATCCAATCTCTAAACTAAAAATGTGGCTTCCACACTGTCCCTTTTCAGCTTGTTTTCAGCAGAGTTACAGGAATAATTCTCTTAAAATACAACTCTTAACGCGTCACTCCTCTGCTCAAACTCATAGTAGATGCTATTTATTATTTTTCTGTCCTCATTCTTCACTATATTTTGCTGGGTTGCTATACTCACAAAATACCTTATCTAGTCTACTTTATTTTTATAGCATTGATTACATTCCAAAATACTTGATGCTTTTATATAATTAATATATGTATTATTTATATTATCCTCTCTCCCCCAATTAGGGGAGGGAAAGATTCCTCCACAAGGGAGGAATCTGGACTCATTTCTTCACTGGTGTGTCCTAGGAGCCTAGGATTGTGTCTGGCATGCAAAGGGACACAATCAATATTGGCCAAATGAATAATTTCTACTCAATGTCTTAGTTGCACATGACAGGATTAACTATTCCTTTCTTATAGAAGAAAGAGTTTCTTACTCCTTTCTTCCTCTCTAGCTTCTGACACATGGAGCATTTGGGCTTCATATGCTGCCTCTCTATCACTCTTCTGACTACATCTCTTATTCCCATCTTGACATTCAACACCTAATCTTTTTTCATTTTCTGTATCTGAACTATTTTTGTTAATAACATCAGTTACATGGGTTCAATGTCAAATGTATGGTGACAAATTTATGCAGGTTTCTCCATCAAAAACCTAAATATTTTGTACGAGACACATGTATCCAACATTCTACTTGATGATTTCATTAACTCACCATTATTTCTAAATGAACAGAATGTGGCAATCACTGTTTTCCTGCTAAAAATCTATTTTACTGACTTTAACAAATGATAGCAACATTTGCAAATTAAAGTTAGAAACTCAGAATTCTATTATATACATTCATTTATATTTTATTAAATCTTAATTATGTATTTATTATTAATTTTCTCTCAGTATTCTAAACTCCATGAGATCGAGGAAAATGCCTAGCTCTGTCATCACTCTAAATACAATTTGCTTGGGGTGGTGCACTGGGAGGACCCAGAGGGATGGAATGGGGAGGGAGGAGGGAGGAGGGTTCAGGATGGGGAACACATGTATACCTGTGGCGGATTCATTTTGATATTTGGCAAAACTAATACAATTATGTAAAGTTTAAAAATAAAATAAAATTAAATACAAAAATAAATAAATAAATACAATTTGCATGTATGTGTGTATATTTATGTTGTTTATAAACATTGAGAATGAACTATTATTATTTTGATGGTTCTTGTATTATTATTATAAAACATAATTATTGATTCTTCTAAGGTGATTACTATGTAGTTGAACAAAAATTAATGCACAAAAATAATTTTTA
Organism: Bubalus bubalis; assembly: GCF_019923935.1. Taxonomy (NCBI): domain Eukaryota; kingdom Metazoa; phylum Chordata; class Mammalia; order Artiodactyla; family Bovidae; genus Bubalus; species Bubalus bubalis. The sequence continues at coordinate 45,853,594 of NC_059169.1, forward strand.
ACACTGTAGTACTTTAATGGTTGAGAAGAACTCTAGGAAAATTAAATCAGCTTTCTTGTTTCACAGATAGTATACATAAGCTGTGACAGAATACAATGTAGAGCCCACTTATTCTTTCTAACCTTTTTCATTATTACTTTTTTGTGGCTTTTGATTCTGCCACGTTGCTATGAGTATATGTCTTTGTTTTCTAGTAAGTATATTCTATTTGTTCAAAAGCCTACTGTGCTCTTTGGATTATTTGAAAATAAAATAATATGAGAATACTTATACTTTTGACCTTAATTTCAGATGCCTAATAATCACTTTTTGAATTGAATATATGAATAAACTTTCTCTTCATTCTAGCAGGTACAGCAGCATTTTCATGAGTTTATAAAGAGCATGTAAAACAGAATTTTGTATTTTTCTAAAGGAGATCCTCTTTTCCACACAGTATTTTAAGCCTGAATCAAGGAAACCTTAATCTTACTTAAAATACTATAGTATTTCAAACACAAATTAAAGTATATTAGTATTCTTTTATTACTTTAATGTTCTGGATTTTTCACTTTCATAATGCTATTTATTCTTTCAGTATTTTTATACACAATAGACAGAATTTTCCTTTAAAAAGTTTTATTCAAACTTGGAGTTTTCTTAAAGAATAAGCTACCTAGCTTGTGGTAGACAGATTGGATTTAGTAGAAGTGTCTGAATTTGTCTAATTTTTATTTCAGGTTTTCAGTACTTTGCTTGAAGTAGACAATAAATATCTCATATTCATATGCAATATATAGTGTTATATATGAAAAATACTATGTTATGCATATGTATACATGAACCATGAACTTGTGGATGTTCAAGCTGGTTTTAGAAAAAGCAGAGGAACCAAAGATCAAATTGCCAACATCCCGTGGACCATCGAAAAAGCAGGAGAGTTCCAGAAAATCATCTATTTCTTCTTTATTGACTATGCCAAAGCCTTTGACTGTGTGGATCACAATAAACGATGGGACATTCTGAAAGAGACGGGCATACCAGACCACCTGACCTGCCTCTTGAGAAACCTATGTGCAGGTCAGGGAGCAACACTTAAAACTGGACATGGAACAACTGACTGGTTCCAAATAGGAAAAGGAGTACGTCAAGGCTGTATATTGTCACCCTGCTTATTTAACTTATATGCAGAGTACATCATGAAAAACGCTGGGCTGGAAGAAGCACAAGCTGGAATCAAGATTTCCGGGAGAAATCTCAGTGACCTCAGATATGCAGATGACACTACCCTTATGGCAAAAAGTGAAGAGGAACTAAAAGCCTCTTGATGAAAGTGAAAGAGGAGAGTGAAAAAGTTGGCTTAAAGCTCAACATTCAGAAAACTAAGATCATGGCATCTGGTCCTATCACTTCATGGCAAATAGATGGGGAAACAGTGGAAACAGTGTCAGACTTTATTTTGGGGGGCTCCAAAATCACTGCAGATGGTGATTGCAGCCATGAAATAAAAGACGCTTACTCCTTGGAAGGAAAGTTATGACCAACCTAGATAGCATATTGAAAAGCAGAGACATTACTTTGCCAACAAAGGTCCATCTAGTCAAGGCTATGGTTTTTCCTTTGGTCATGTATGGATGTGAATGTTGGACTGTGAAGAAGGCTGAGCGCCAAAGAATTGATGCTTTTGAACTGTGGTGTTGGAGAAGACTCTTGAGAGTCCCTTGGACTGCAAGGAGATCCAACCAGTCCGTTCTAAAGGAGACCAGCCCTGGGTGTCCTTTGGAAGGAACAATGCTAAAGCTGAAACTCCAGTACTTTGGCCACCTCATGCGAAGAGTTAACTCATTGGAAAAGGCTCTGATGCTGGGAGGGATTGGGGGCAGGAGGAAAGGGGGATGACAGAGGATGAGATGGCTAGATGGCATCACTGACTCTATGGACGTGAGGTTTAGTGAACTCCGGGAGTTGATGATGGACAGGGAGGCTAGGAGTGCTGCAATTCATGGGGTTGCAAAGAGTCGGACATGACTGAGTGACTGAACTGAACTGACAAATATAATGGTTACTTATTTGTGTAGGAATAGAAAAATAGATAGACCATTAAATTATGAAAGAAATTGAAAGAGAAGGGAAGAAAGAGGGAAGCGGTTTTAATGTGGACATACGATAAAATGCTGGAAATCTAGAAGAAAAGCTCGCAAGATATCACATATTTCTTTTGACCTTATAAAGAGATACATGTGTGCTAAAGTAAAGCTAATGTGAATCTTTATCTTCAAAAGCACAACTCTGAGAATTTCCCTTTTCTTATAACGCAAAACAATATTATTCTATTGGTTTTTTCTTGGTGTTTTATTTATGTGATATAGCTGAGTTCAGATTAAGCATTCTCTATTATTCAAATATATTGTTTACAAAGATTGTTTTGGGGATCCATTTAGACAACTCATTTAAAAAATTTAGAAACCTATGAAAAGTAATGTCGTGTTTATATATTTTTTGTTTTGTTATTTTAACAAAGATATTTAAATTTAATATATACAGAATTAAATATACCCAGGGATATCAAAAAAATACTGTAGTACTATGTGAAGGCTTTAAAGTATTTGCACCGACTGTCAAAAACCTTTTCTGTTGTTAACTGTGGTTACTTAAGTCAGAGATCTATGAAATTTTCATCAATCAGGCCAAATTGTACACTGATTTGGTGAAAGAAAAACTTTACAAAAGGTTACCTCAAAGAGTTTATAAAGAATGTGTCATAATCAGTGACCCTTGTTTCTCTGCTTGTTATGATTCTTTCACTCATTACAGCCAATTACCTGAATCCAACCAGTTTTCTGCATTCAAAGAAAGTTCATTTGAGGTTGCCTTGGCTTTCCTCAATTTTTAAAGATATAATTGGCATAATATTATGTAAGTTTAAAGTATAAAATAAGTTGATTTGATACATTTACATTTTCAATATGATTATCACCATAACCTTAGCTGGCATCTTTATCACCTCACATAATTTTAATTTCTTTTATGTGGTGATAATAATTAAGATCTACTCCCAGTGATTTTGGTGTGTATAATATAGTATTTGATTATAATCACTTCACTGTTCATTAGATTGCCAGAATTATTTTCATTTTCTAGTTACAAGTTTGTACCCTTAAATATCTCCATAATATCCCTATTCTGCAGGCCCTACTAACAACCATTCTACTTTCCGTTGCTACAAATGTGGCTATTTTAGATTCCACATATAACCTGTATCATGGAATATTTGTCGCTTTCTTTCTGACTTACTTCACCTAGCATTATGCCCTTCAGTTCCATCCATGTGGTTGCAAATGGCAGGATTTCCTTCTCATAGGTGAATAATGCTCATCTTTAAATGTTCATTTGTTAAAATAAATAAATAAATAAATGTTCATTTGTTGACAGACCCTTACATTGCATTTTGGGTATTGTGAATAACACTGCAATGAGCATGGAAGTACAAATATCTTTTTGATATCCTGTTTTTATTTCCTTTGGATACATACCAAAAAATGGAATTACTAGATCACATGGTAGTTTTATTTTTAACTTTCTGAGGAACATCCCTCTTGATTTCCATAGTGCCTAAACCAATATACATTCTCCCCAACAGTGCACAAGCGTTCCCTTTTCTCTGCGTTCTCACCAACATTTACTATCTTGTATCTTTTTCATGACAGCCATTCTAACAGCTGTGAGATGATACCATCTTCTGATTTTAACTGGCATTACCCTAATGATTCCTGATATTGAACCTATTTTCAGGATCCTATTGACCACTGGATAGCTTCTTTGGAAAAGATGTCTATTCAGTTTCTTTGCTCATGTTTTAATTGGATTATTTTTCTGATACTGAGTTGTTTGACTCCTTTACATATTTTAGATATTAACTCTTTATCTGATATATGGTTATAAATATTTTCTCCCATTCTATAGATTCCATTTTGTTAATTGTTTCTCTCATTGTGCGGAAGCTTTTTAGTTTGATGTATTTCCACTTGTTGACTTTTGCTTTTGTTCCTTGACCTTTTGGGGTCATATCCAAAAAAATTATTACCAAGACCAGTGTCAAAGTGTTCCTCTCCTATGATTTCCTCCAGGAATTTAAGGTACCATGTCTAATGTTTAAGTCTTTACTTCATTTCAAGTTAACTTTTGTAGGTGGGGTGTAAGATGGTTTGATTTCATTTGTGTCCATGTGGCAATCCAGCTTTCCAACACCATTTATTGAAGGAAGTATCCTTTCTCCATATGTATTCTTTACTCCCTTGTCTAATATTAGTTGACCATATATACGTGGATTATTTTAGGACTCTCTATTCGGTTCCATTGGTCTATGTGTGTTTTTATGCCAGTACCATACTCTTAGTTACTATAGCTGTGAACCATAGTTTGAAATCAGGAAGTGTAATGCCTCTGATTTGTCCTTCTTTCTCAGTATCGCTTTTCTATTCAGAGTTCAATACAACAAACCAACAAAGAATATCATACTGAATAGTAAAAAGTTGAAAGCATTTCTTCTAACATCAGGAACAAAACAAAGAAAAGGGTGTCCACTCTCACTGTTCTTATTCAACACAGAATTAGAAGTATATTTAGAAGAATTAGACAAGACCAAGAAATAAAAGGTATCTGGGTCATCCCAGTATACCCGTGGCAGATTCATGTTGTTGTATGGCAAAACCAATACAATATTGTAAAATAATTAGCCTCTAATTAAAATAAATAAATTTAATTTTAAAAAAGGTATCTGAATTGGAAAGGAAGGAGAATTGTCACCATTTACAATGGATATAATCTTATATACAGAAAACCTTAAAGAATCAATCATCCAACTGTTGTATTTAATCAAAGATTTTAGTAAATTTCAGGATATAATATAAACATATAGAATCAATTTTATTTCTAAATGTTAACAAAATATCTGAAAAAAATAAAAAAAAATCCCATTAAATCCCACCAAAGACAATATAATATAAATTTATTATATTAGTCATAAGTTTAATCACATAAGTGAAAGATCTATAGAATGGGAACAAACTTTTGAAGAAAGATGTTAGAGAAGACAAGAAAATGGGAAAACATCCATGTTCATGGATTGGAAGAATTAATGTTAAAATGTCCATATTACATAAAAGATCTATAGGTTCAATGCAATCCTTTTCAGAATTCCAGTAACTTTTTTGAAAAATTCCAATGACATTAAAAAATTATTTATTTATTTATTTGACTGTGTCAGGTCTTATTTGCAGCATAAGAGTTCTTCATTGAAGCCCACAAGGGCTTCTTTAATTGTGGTGCAAGGGCTTAGTTGCCCTATAGCATGTGGGATCTTAGTTCCCCAAACAGGAATTGAACCCCCCATCCCCTTCATTGTAAAGTGGATTCCTAATCACTGGACCACCAGGGAAGTCCCTCCAGTGGCATATTTTCACAGAAAATAAATATCATAATTTTTTATGCAATTACAAAAGACTCCAAATAAGCAACATTATCCTAATTTTTAAAAATTTTAACACATGAAGTTAAACATTAGGGGATAATTATTAAATCATGAAATTTAAAGTAAATAAACTAAAAGCATTCTGATTTCTAGAGATAGAAAGATTACTATAGATAACAGGATCCTACAGGGATACATTGATTTTCAATATAAGAAAAGTCAAGGTTGCCAAAATCTTGTAATAATCCCTGGTATTGCTGAAGTTAAGGAAGATGTATATTTTCAGTAATCTTCAAATATCTACTCCATATATGTTGAATTTTCATTTGGAGAAGAAGATGGAATAGCTTGGGAATTCTCAATTTCAGTGACCAGTAAAAAATTGCAAACATAAAACTAATGGCTACAATGTAGGTAAAATATTAAGAACAATTGATACATATTGCAAACTGCATTATTTTAGTCACACACTTCATTCAACTAATATATTTTATAACATAAGAGAGAAGTCGCTCAGTTGTGTCCGACTCTTTGAGACCCCAAGGCCTGTAGCCTACCACGTTCCTCTGTCCATGGGATTTTCCAGGCAAGAGTACTGGAGTGGGTTGCCATTTCCTTCTCCAGAGAATCTTCCCAACCCAGAGATTGAACGTGGGTCTCCTGAATTGTAGGCAGATGCTTTACCATCTGAGCCACCAGGGAAGTCCATTTTATAACATTAGGAGTAATAAATGAAAAAAAAAATCTAGATAGCAACATACATGAATTTTGTTCTGTCTGAGGAATTTTCGTAATGACTGTGCCTCTACTTCTTTTGGTAGTAGAAATTAAATAAATGTAAGAAGACCAGAAATCTGAACTAGTTACAGAGAAATAAGAAAACTAAACATGTTAGTATTTGACAGTGATGAATATTGTATAGATTATTATTATTTCATGGAAAATATTTTAATTGTGGTGATATGTGGCTCTTAAAATAGAGTATGTGCTCTTAAGAGTACTATAAAATCATTAAACAGTAATTAATTTGAGCAATTCCTAATAAACTTCTGAGTCTTATGCCTAAAACTTGGCAGGTGTTAAACCACATAATAAATTCTGACATCTTGCCAGATGTCAATGATAATACCTACTTGACAGTGATAAGTATAAAATGTTAGAAGAGAAAATCACTTCAAGTAGATTATTCCTGTCAAGCCTCAGCTGGCTTTAACTAGGAGTGCACATAACAGTTGCTTTGATGTACCCTAGGGTATACTCTGGGAGAAAATTAGGGTAGATGTTGAAAATTTTTCCTATAATTTCTATGAAATCTGTGTTCTGTGCTAAAAAGAAAAGTGATGGTAACATAAAACATTATCATATTCTGCTGTTTTGAAATAACATATAGACTGTTAGTGTCTTATATTTTTAACTTGAGCAGCCCCACAAAATCAGTTCTTTTCTGCATCCTTCAATGTAAACAGTTTGTCTGATTTTTAAATGTTTGCTAGTATCATCTTTGAGGATCTAAAAAAAGATAAGCATTGTACTAATATACTTTTCAGTCTGTAATTATGTGGAGGAAAAGTGAAAAGAAAGTGAAAGTGTTAGTTGATCACTCGTGTTTAATTCTTTGCAACACTATGGACTTTAGCCCAACAGGCTCCTCTCTCCATGGAGTTCTCCAAGCAAGAATACTGAAGTAGGTAGCCATTCCCTTCTCCAGGGCATCTTCCCAATCCAAGGGTTGAAACCAGTCTCCCATATTGCAGGCAGATTCTTTACTGTCTGAGCCACACGGGAAGCCTTATTATGCCAAAAAATATAGTAAAAAAAAATTGGGAAAGACTCAACTCGTACAATACTGTGTGTCAATTTTATCTCAATAAACCTGGAAAACATAATTTAGAAGAATGCTTGTCCAAAGATTGTTTTCCATCGCCCTTCTTTCTCCTGAGGCATGTAGGTGTCTTACATACCTTGATAATGAAGCAACTGCTTTAAACTCAGGTGTATACTAAGATATGTTTTGGGAAGTTAATTCTTGGAATTGTTGTGCAAATCATTGGCAAAATAAAAAAATTCAAATGCTAAAATGTAAGATACAATCATTCTTTAATTTCAGTATATTTTAAAATGTCATAAAAAGAAAAGATATGACCTGTGTAGGCATAATTATTATTTGAGTCCCAAGTCATAGGAAACAAAATGATCACTCAATAGTTTTCTCAAATATCTCAGTCTATAAGCAATTGCTTTTCTTTTACGTTGATACACCTCAATAGAGATCTTAATATAGTGTTCATTTAAAACTTAACAATTCTCCATCACCAATCTTAGAAGTTCCCAGTTTTATTTTTCCTACTTAACATTTTGTGGATGGATTCCAAAATTTTATGGATATTGAAACAACAGACAACACAGTGAGGACCACAAAACCTCAACAAGTTTGGTTTTTAGAAAGTAATACTCTCTCTCTCTCTCTTTTATTTTTCCCATCAGAGAATAGCAATAAAAACACAAAGAAAAATCTTAATGGGATATATGGAAATGTCTAGCCCTGAAGACAAACTTTTTATCTTTTCTATAAGCTTAACCATCTTGGAATGTGAAGTAAAGTGGGCCTTAGAAAGCATCACTATGAACAAAGCTAGTGGAGGTGATGGCATTCCAGTTGAACTATTTTATATCCTGAAAGATGATGCTGTGAAAGTGCTGCACTCAATATGCCAGCAAATTTGGAAAACCTAGCAGTGGCCACAGGACTGGAAAAGATCAGTTTTCATTCCAATACCAAAGAAAAGCAATACCAAAGAATGCTCAAACTACCGCACAATTGCAGTCATCTCATATGCTAGTAAAGCAATGCTCAAAATTCTCCAAGCCAGGCTTCAGCAATACGTGAACCATGAACTTCGAGATGTTCAAGCTGGTTTTAGAAAAGGCAGAGGAACCAGAGATCAAATTGCCAACATCCACTGGATCATGGAAAAAAGCAAGAGAGTTCTAGAAAAACATCTATTTCTGCTTTATTGACTATGCCAAAGCTGTTGACTATGTGGATCACAAGAAACTATAGAAAATTCTGAAAGAGATGGGAATACCAGACCACCTGACCTGCCTCTTGAGAAACCTGTACACAGGTCAGGAAGCAAAAGTTAGAACTGGACATGGAACAACAGACTGGTACCAAATAGGAAAAGGAGTACGTCAAGGCTGTATATTGTCACCCTGCTTATTTAACTTATATGCAGAGTACATCATGAGAAACGCTGAGCTGGAAGAAGCACAAGCTGAAATCAAGACTGCCAGGAGAAAAATCAATAACCTCAGATATGCAGATGACACCACCCTTATGGCAGAAAATGAAGAGGAACTAAAAAATCTCTTGAAAATAAAGAGGAGAGTGAAAAAGGTGGCTTAAAGCTCAACATTTAGAAAACTAAGATCATGGCATCTGGTCCCATCACTTCATGGGAATAGATGAGGAAACAGTGTCAGACTTCTGTTTTTTTGAGCTCCAAAATCACTGCAGATGGTGATTGCAGCCATGAAATTAAAAGATGCTTCTCTTGGAAGGAAAGTTATGACCAACCTAGATAGCATATTGAAAAGCAGAGACATTACTTTGCCAAAAAAGGTCCGTCTAGTCAAGGCTACGGTTTTTCCAGTGGTCATGTATGGATGTCCGAGTTGGACTGTGAAGAAAGCTGAGCACCAAAGAATTGATGCTTTTGAACTGTGGTGTTGGAGAAGACTCTTGAGAGTCCCTTGGACTGCAAGGAAACCCAACCAGTCCATCCTAAAGGAGACCAGTCCTGGGTGTTCATTGGAAGGACTGATGCTGAGGCTGAAACTCCAGTACTTTGGCCACCTCATGTGAAGAGTTGACTCATTGGAAAAGGCCCTGATGCTAGGAGGGATTGGAGGCAGGAGGAAAGGGGACGACAGAGGATGAGATCATTGGATGGCATCACCAACTCGATGCACATGAGTTTGGGTGAACTCTGAGAGTTGGTGATGGACAGGGATGCCTGGTGTGCTCTGATTCATGGGGTTGCAAAAAGTCGGACATGACTGAGTGACTGAATTGAACTGAATTAATAAGCTGAACCTGCAATTACCATATTCTTCTGAGCAGTAAAACCGTGTGTGTGTGTGTGTGTGTGTGTGTGTGTGTGTGTGTAAAAGGAAGAGAGATTCTTAAACCTCAAAGCTTGTCAGTAAAGTTTTGGCTTTCTTTTATTAAAAAAAAAATATTATATAAAAGAACTTCAAAATAATCACTTGGTTAATTTACTGAATATATAAAAAAGAGACTATGGTATCAGAATTAGTATGTAGTTAATTATTGTATTTATAGCTCAAGAGTAGAAGAAACTCTAACTCTCTTAGATTTATTTGATACATGAAGTGTTCAAAACTTATTGTGATGATAAAGACTCATGTTTTTAAAGTTAAATCTGAATTCAATAAAAAATATTATTCAGGGATTACATTGGATAAAATATTTTAGTATTTAGAAATCACCATTACAAAAAGGAAACACGCTGGAACTCTGAAGATTTTCTATGTACTCCCTCTTCAGCTTAACTGTTTCTAGTTTTTGGCTACTTTCATCTAGTAAACTGATGTCTAGCTGGTCATAGAATATGTCCTATGGTATTGTTGGTGGCTTGTGTTTGGAGCAGTGGATCCTTAAGGGAAAATGAACTTTATAGATCTTTCCTTTTTGAGCATTCTCGTCTACTTTCTATGGATCCACAGAAGAACAGTTGTAACTGGGCTTTATGCTTTGCTTTGTTTCAGCTGAGCATCCATTGCTTAAAAAATATGGATGACAAGATACTTTCTATCATTATCAAATACTCCTGTGGTGCTTATCGCTTTTCAGATTTTATTAATTTGCCATCCCAAATACATTACTAAATTAATATTATTTTAGACATTCATTCATACAACCTCTCTGACTATTTATAAGAATCTTCTTTGTATGTTATTTTAGAAGAATCATTCATAAACCATAATAATTAATTTAATTTCAAGAAGTAAATGTATTACATACAAACCACTTGCTATAAAATATAATAAAATAATACTCCTAATCCAACCACCTAATCTAACAACTAGAACCTTGCCAATAACTTTGCTGTGCAAATTTCCCCATTTCTTCTTTCTTCTCCCCAAAGTTCACTACTATTGAAAGTTTTAGCACTATTGTGTTTTTGTAAAACATTGTATCAAATTTTGTGTGTATTATTCTACAATAAGTTTTTTCCATAAAATATTGTATTTCTGCCAGTAATCCATGCTGTTCCCTATAGCTCTCATACACATTTTGTGAAATTGAAAAAAAAAAAAAAATATATATATATATGTGTGTGTGTGTGTGTGTGTGTGTGTCCCAGTAATTTTGTGTGTGTGTTCAGTTGCTAAGTCGTGTTCCACTGTTTGTGACCCCATGGACTTCAGTACACCTGGCTTCCTTGTTCCTTTTTCCCAGAATTTGCTCAAATTCATGTCCATTGAGTCTGTGATGCTATCTAAACATCTCATCCTCTACCACCCTCTTGTCTTCTTGCTTTAAATCTTTCTCAGCACCAGGGTCCTTTCCAATGAGTCAACTCTTCATATCAAGTGGCCAAAGTGTTGGTGCTTAAGCATCAGTCCTTCTAATGAATATTTAGAGTTGGACATGAATGAAGCAACCTAGCAGCAGCAGCAGAGTTGATTCCCTTTACGGTTAATTGACTGGTTTGATCAGTAATTTTACTCTTAGATATATGCCATGGGGGGGGGGGGCTTGCTAATTTTCACTAGTAGACCTATGATTCATGAGTAGACATTAAATTGTTTATTGCAGCATTGGACAAATCAGTAAAAAGCAAACAAACAAACTAGAAGTCAAATGCCTATAAAATTGATAAAAATTGTATTTAGGTAAATAAACTGTGTTGTACTCAGACCTACATCATGCAGCAGTACTTTATTTTTGAAACACAGAAATAATTGGTTTCTAAAAAATATTTTTTAGGGCTTCTCTTGTGGCTAAGCTGGTAAAGAATCTGCCTGCAATGGGGGAGATCTGGGTTCGGTCCCTGGTTTAGGAAGATGTCCTGGAGAAGGGTGAGGCTACCCACTCCAGTATTCTGGCCTGGAGAAGTCCATGAACTGTATAGTCCATGAGGTCACAATGACAGACTTTCATTTTCACATTCAAAACTACATTTTTATCTAGAAAAGTTTTCTATCTGTATTTATCAAATATTCATGTAATTCTGTATTCAGGGAATTCTGAAGTTATCATTTAGAAATTTACAATCTTTGACTGGAACTTCTCTTGTTTTTCAAACATTGCTTTGTTGAAATCAGCTTTTCTCCAGTGTCTTATCTTCTTTTCCTTTGTTAACATAGTTAGAGATCTGAACAAGACTACTTTGATCTGGATCCTTTTTTCCCCAAGCACATCCATTTGGAGACAAAAATCTTTCATAGTGTCCATATGGCACTATCAATTATTGATATAATATAGATCCTACAGCTGCTCTGCTTTTATAAGTGCTCCAAAACAACAATGAGAATGACATAAATAAGTAAATATCCACCAGGAATTTTGCTGCTTGAAGAAAAATATGCTGGAGAAAGGAAATCTAAGTCTTTTTTTTTTTTTTTTGGCAGCTGAATTACTTGTGCTTGAGTCAGGCATTTTTCCCTATGTGATTTGTGAATGAATTGTGGAATAGACCAGAAATTTGCAGAAAAAAAATATATGTCTATGATAGCAGAAAACAGTCTCCAGGGGTTATAAAATAGATCTACAATAAGAGTAATATACACATGCATTAACATGAGGTTTTCAAGAAGATCATCTTGAAAACAAAGAGATTAAATGTTATGTGCAGTGATTTCCTTCTATCAAAATAAATTTAAGGCTGTGGAACAGAATGCTTATAACACTTCTACTCTCATCTTGAAAATCTGCCAACAGTCAGAGGTGAGGCTGAAAGGATAAAGAGGAAACAATAGAGGGACTCAGGGATAAGTGATGCCTTAGAGAACTAGACATTCTTTTTTTAGCTGCTTCCTTTTTCTTGATGCTTAGTTCAGTCAGTTCAGTCACTCAGTCATGTCCAAATTTTTGCGACCTCATGGACTACAGCACGCCAGACTTCTGTGTCTGTCACCAAATTCCTGGAGCTTACACAAACTCATGTACATTGAGTCGGTGATGCCATCCAATCATCTCATCTTCTGTTGTCCCCTTCTGTTCCTGCCTTCAATCTTTCCCAGCATCAGGGTCCTTTCAAATGAGTCAGCTCTTCACCGGGTGGCCAAAATATTGGAGTTTCAGCATCAGTCCCTCCAATGAATATTCAGTACTGATTTCCTTTAAAGTTGGCAGGTTGTATATTCTTGCTGTCCAAGGGACTCTCAAGAGTCTTCTCCAACACCAGAATTCAAAAGCATCAATTTGTCGATGCTCAGTCCAACTTTTTATAGTCCAACTTTCACATCCATACATTATTACAAGGAAAACCATAGCATTAGCTAGACAAACCTTTGTTGGCAAAGCAATGTCTTGCTTTTTAATATGCTGTCTATGCTGGTCATAGCTTTTCTTCCAAGGATCAAGCATCTTTTAGTTCCATGTCTGCAGTCACCATCAGCAGTGGTTTTGGAGTCCAAGAATATACAGTCTCTCACTGTTTCGATTGAATCCCCATCTATTTGCCAAGAAGACCACATGCCATGATCTCAGTTTTCTGAATGTTGAGTTTTAAGCCAAATTTTTCACTCTTTCACTTTCATTAAGAGGATCTTTAGTTCTTCTTCGATTTCTGCAATAAGGGTGATATCATCTGCATATCTAAGGTTACTCATATTTCTACCGGCAATCTTATTTCAAGCTTGTGCTTCATCCAGCCTGGCATTTCCCATTATGTATTCTGCATATGAGTTAAACAATCAGGGTGACAATATACCCCTTGATGTACTCGTTTCCTGATTTGGAACCACTCTGTTGTTCCATGTTCAGTTCTGTCAGTTCTTGACCTGCGTATGGATTTCTCAGGAGGCAGGGATGGTGGTCTGATATTCCCATCTGTTGGAGTATTTTCTTCAGTTTGTTGTTATCCATACAGTCAAAGGCTTTGGCATAGTTACATAAAGCAGAAATAGATGTTTTTCTGGAACTCTATTGCTTTTTTGATGAGCCAAGAGATGTTGGCAATTTGATCTCTGGTTCTTCTGCCTTTTCTAAATCCAGCTTGAACATCTGGAAGTTCACAGTTCATGAACTGTTGAAGCTTGACTTGGAAAATTTTGAGCATTACTTTGCTAGCATGTGAGATGAGTGCAATTATGTGGTAGTTTGGACATTCTTTGGCATTGCCTTTCTTTAGAATTGGAATGAAAACTGCCCTTTTCCAGTCCTGTGGCCACTGCTGAGTTTTCCAAATTTGCTCACATTTTGAGTGTAGCACTTTAACAGCATCATCTTTTAGGGTTTGAAACAGCTCAACTGGAATTCCATCACTTCCACTAGCTTTGTTTGTAGTGATGCTTCCTAAGGCCCACTTGACTGCATTCCAGGATGTCTGGCTCTAGGTGAGTGATCACATCATCGTGGTTATCTGGGACATGAAGATCTTTATTTTGTAGTTATTCTATGTATTCTTGTCACCTCTTCTTAATGTCTTCTGCTTCTGTTAGATCCATGCCATTTCTGTCCTTTATTGTGCCCATCTTTGCATGAAATATTCCCTTGATATCTCTAATTTTCTTGAACAGATCTTTATTCTTCCCCATTCTATTGTTTTGCTCTATTTTTTTTGCATCAATCATTGAGGAAGGCTTTCTGTTCTCTCCTTGCTCTTCTTTGGAACTCTGCATTTAAATGGATATATCTTTCCTTTTCTCCTTTGCCTTAGCTTCTCTTCTTTTCTCAGCTGTTTATAAGGCCTCCTCAGACAACCATTTTGCCTTTTTGCCTTTCCTTTTCTTAGGGATGGTCTTGATCATTGCCTCCTATATAGAGTCACAAACCTCTGTCCATCCTTCTTCAGGCGCTCTGTCTATCACATCTAATCCCTTGACTCTGTTTGTCACCTCCATCACCTTCACTGTATAATCGTAAGGAACTTGATTTCCTGGTCATACCTGAATGGTCTAGTGGTTTTCCCTACTTTCTTCAGTTTTTGTCTGAATTTTGCAATAAGGAGTTCATGGTCTTGTCCATAGTTAGTTCCTGGTCTTGTTTATCTGACTGTATAGGGCTTCTCTGTCTTTCACTGCAAAGAATGTAATCAATCTGATTTTGGTGTTGACCATCTGGTGAGCTCCACCTGTAGAGTCTTCTCTTATATTGTTGGAAGAGGGTGTTTGCTATCCCAGTGCATTTTCTTGGCAAAACTCTATTAGCCTTTGCCCTGCTTCATCTTGTAATCCAAGGTGAATTTTGCCTGTTACTTCAGGTGTTTCTTGACTTCCTACTTTTGCATTCCAGTCCCCTATAATGAAAGGACATCTGTTTTGGGTGTTAGTTCTGGAAAGTCTTATAGGTCTTCATAGAACCATTCCACTTCAGCTTCTTCAGCATTACTGGTCAGGGCATAGACTTGGATTATTGTGGTATTGAGTGGTTTTCCTTGCAAACAAACAGATCATTTTGTCATTTTTGAAACTGCATCCAAGCACTGCATTTCAGAGTCTTTTATTGACTATGATCGCTACTCTATTTCTCTTAAGGGATACTTGACCACAGCAGTAGATATAACGGTCATCTAAGTTAAATTCACTCATTCCTGTTCATCTTAGTTCACTGATTCCTAAAATGTTGATATTCACTCTTGCTATCTCCTGTTTGACCACTTCCAATTTGTCTTGATTCATGGACCTAACATTCCAGGTTCCTATGCAATATCGCTCTTTACATCATCAGAATTTACTCCCATCACCAGTCACATCCACAACTGGGTGTTGTGTTTACTTTGGCTCCTTCTCTTCATTCTTTCTGGAGTTATTTCTTTACTGTTATCCAGTAGTATTGGGCACCTACTGACCTGGGGAATTCATCTTTCAATGTCCTATCTTTTTGCCTTTCATACTGTTCATGGGTTCTCAGGGCAAGAATACTGAAGTGGTTTGCCATTCCATTCTCCAGTGGACCACGTTTGTCAGAACTCTCCAACGTGACCCATCTGTCTTGGGTGGCCCTACAAGGCATGATTCATGATTTCTTTGGGTTAGACAAGGCTGTGGTCCATGTGATCAGTTTGATTATTTAGTTTTCTGTGATTGTGGTTTTCAGTCTGTTTGCCCTCTGATGGATAAGGGTAAGAGGCTTATGGAAGCTTCCTGATGGGACTGACTGTGGGGGAAATTGGGTCTTTTTCTGATGGGTGGGGCCATGCTCAGTAAAAGTTTAATCCAATTTTCTGTTGATGGGTGGGGCTGTGTTCTCTTTCTGTTGTTTGACCTAAGGTCAAACTATGATGGAGGTAATGAAGATAATGGCGATCTCCTTCAAAAAGTACCATGCACACATTGCTGTACTCAGTGCCCCTGACTCTGCAACAGGCCACCGCTGACCCACGCCTCTGCTGGAAACTCCTGGACACTCATGGGCAAGTCTGGATCAGTCTCTTGTTGAATCAGTGCTCCCTTCTCCTGGGTCCTGGTGCACACAAGGTTTTTTTTTTTGTCCCCTCCAAAGGTATGTTTCCCCAATCCTATGTAAGTTCTGGTGGATCTATGGTGGGGTTAATGGTGACCTCCTCAAAGAGGGCTTATGCCATACCCAGGTCTGCTGCACCCAGAGCCCCTGCTCTGTAGCAGGCCACTGATGGACTGATATACTACAAGATGGCAGAATAGAGGGACCTGTGCTGATCTTCTCATGTGAGAACTCCAAAATTACAACTTTCTGCTGAACAACCATCGACAAAATGTTGGATCCCACCAAAAAAAGGATACCCACCTTCAAGGGCAAAGGAGAAACCACAGAATGCCAGTAGGAGGGGAAAAATCGCATTTAGAATCAGACCCCATACCTGCCAGAGACACTCGGAGGGCTCAAACAAAACCTTGTGTGCACCAGAAGACCCCATGGAGACTGAGCCAGACTTGTCTTTGAGTGTTTCTTGATTCTAAATTTTATGAATTCAAAGAATAATCATTCATTTTGGTTATAAATAGTTACTGTGTTTAATACTGAGTGCAATGGACACTAAAATTATGATGAAGAAAAGATAAACCAATATTCTTTATCACTCAGTAGTTATATATGCTACTATTTTCTATACTTTCCCATCCTTTGAATGACTAAAGACAAATATTAGTAAATTGTCAAAAATGTTGTTCTTAGTAATTACAGGCTTGAAAATTAAATCATACTTTTTTTTTTTTTTTTTTTTTTTTTTTACTATTTTGGCTATAGTTATGTAAAACATAACAGAGAAAATGGTCAAAGTTTAAACATGAATCAAAAGAGTTGTGGAATTGCAAAGAGTAAATTTCCAGTAAAAAGGAAAATCTAACTATTGATCCACCTATACACCCTATACACACACACAGACACATACACATACCTGCATTTATACATACATATTGTACTAGTGGAAGTTTCAACCTGATTCCTCAAACTTTTATCAAGTTATACAAACAATTTTCTTTGTTGAAATTCAGTTTTTCTGGGTAATCAAGTATGAGAATGCACAACAAATAAACAGAAGTGACTGAATAGTGCATTTCTTATTACTTGAATTTAGATTCATTGAATAAACCCCTTCTAGAGAGCAATTTTGGAGAAGGCAATGACACCCCACTCTAGTACTCTTGCCTGGAAAATCCCATAGACAGAGGAGCCTGGTAGGCTGCAGACCATGGGGTCGTGAAGAGTCGGACACGACTGAGCGACTTCACTTTCACTTTTCCCTTTCCTGCATTGGAGAAGGAAATGACAACCCACTCCAGTGTTCTTGCCTGGAGGATCCCAGGGACGGGGGAGCCTGGTGGGCTGCCGTCTATGGGGTCACAGAGTTGGACACGACTGAAGCGACTTAGCAGCAGCAGCAGAGAGCAATTTGAGTTGGCAAGACAAGAAATCAGAAAAACAAAAAAGAGGGGAAAAATATTTGTATTAAGAAGAGAATTGGTAAAACTAATAAAATGTGATTTACTTTTGGTTCATTTTATGGATGTACCTATATGATATATCAGAAAATATGAGAAGTAAAAGTAGTTCTGACAATCCTTTGTTGAATATGCCACATCAAAGAAGAAAAGCTGCATAAATAATACTGACATTGGAATAAGTCTTCATGAAAACATCATAATTAATGGAATGGAACACAAATTGTGAGTGAATTAGGTTCAGTATTCTATGGTGAACTTGCTAGTGGCACAGAGAATCATGACACATACTATCTTCAGAAAACATGACTGTGATAGAGCGTGGTAGAAGTCTAAGGCAAAATGTAAAGCCATCACACATTATTTCATCTTTCAGACAGAATTAAGTAGATTTAGTTTTGTTAGGTAGAATAGAGAAAAGGAGTCCAGAATGGTGGAGAGGACTGACAGAATGTGGTCCACTGGAGAAGGGAATGGCACACCACTACAGTATTCTTGCCTTGAGAACCCCATGAATAGTATGAAAAGGCAAAATGATAGAATACTGAAAGAGAAACTCCCTAGGTCAGTAGGTGCCCAATATGCTACTGGAGATCAGTGGAAAAATAACTCCAGAAACAGTGAAGGGATGCAGCCAAATCAGAAACAATACCCAACTGTGAATGTGACTGGTGAAATAAGCAAGGTCTGATGCTGTAAAGAGCAATATTGCATAGAACCTGGAATGTTAGGTCCATGAATCAAGGCAAATTCAAGTGGTCAAATAGGGGATGGTAAGAGTGAACGTCGACATTCCAGGAATCAGTGAACTAAAATGAACTGAAATGGGTGAATGTAACTCAGATGACCATTATATCTACTACTGCGGGCAGGAATCCCTCAGAAGAAATGGAGTGGCCATCATGGTCAACAAAAGAGTCCAAAATGCAGTACTTGGATGCAATCTCAAAAACGACAGAATGATCTCTGTTCGTTTCCAAGGCAAACCAGTAATCCAAGTCTATGCCCCAGCCAGTATCGCTGAAGAAGCTGAAGTTGAACGGTTCTATGAAGACCTACAAGACCTTTTAGAACTAACACCCAAAAAAGATGTCATTTTCACTATAGGGGACTGGAATGCAAAAGTAGGAAGTCAAGAAATACCTGGAGTAACAGGCAAATTTGGCCTTGGAATAAGGAATGAAGCAGGGCAAAGACTAATAGAGTTTTGCCAAGACAATGCACTGGTCATAGCAAACACCCTCTTCCAACAACACAAGAGAAGACTCTGCACATGGACATCACCAGGTCAACACCAAAATTAGATTGATTATATTATTTGCAGCCAAAGATGGAGAAGCTCTATAAAGTCAAAAAAAACAAGACCAGGAGATGACTGTGGCTCAGATCATGAACTCCTTATTGCCAAATTCAGACGTAAATTGAAGAAAGTAGGGAAAACCACTAGACCGTTCAGGCATACTACTACTACTACTACTACTATTACTACTACTATTACTACTGCTAAGTTGCTTCAGTCATTTCTGACTCTGAGCAACCCCAGAGACAGCAGCCCACCAGCCTCCCCCGTCCCTGGGATTCTCCAGGCAAGAACACTGGAGTGGGTTGCCATTTCCTTCTACAATGCATGAAAGTAAAAAGTGAAAGTGAAGTCACTCAGTCGTGTCTGACTCTTAGCGACCCCATGGACTGTAGTCCACCAGGCTCCTCCTTCCCTGGGATTTTCCAGGCAAGAGTACTGGAGTGGGGTGCCATTGCCTTCTCCGACCATTCAGGCATGACCTAAATCAAATCCCTTATGATTATACAGTGGAAGTGAGAAATAGATTTAAGGGACTAGATCTGAGAGATAGAGTGCCTGATGAACTATGGACAGAGGTTCGTGACACTGTACAGGAGACAAGGATCAAGACTATCCTCATGGAAAAGAAATGCAAAAAAGCAAAATGGCTGTCTGAGGAGGCCTTAAAAGTAGCTGTGAAAAGAAGAGAAGCGAAAAGCAGAGGAGAAAATGAAAGATATAAGCATCTGAATGCAGAGTTCTAAAGAATAGCAAGAAGAGATAAGAAAGCTTTCCTCATTGATCAATGCAAATAAATAGAGGAAAACAACAGAATGGGAAAGACCAGACATCTCTTTAAGAAAATTAGAGATACCAAGGGAACATTTCATGCAAAGATGGGCTAGATAAAGGACAGAAATGGTATGGACCTAAAAAAAAGCAGAAGATATTAAGAAAAGGTGGCAGGAATACACAGAAGAATTGTACAAAATAGATCTTCATGACCAAGATAATCACGATGGTGTGATCACTGACCTAGAGCCAGACATCCTGGAATGTGAAGTCAAGTGGGCCTTAGAAAGCTTCACTACAAACAAAGCTAGTGGAGGTGATGGAATTCCAGTGGAGCTATTCCAAATCCTGAAAGATGATGCTGTGAAAGTGCTGCACTCAATATGCCAGCAAATCTGGAAAACTCAGCAGTGGCCACAGGACTGGAAAAGGTCAGTTTTCATTTCAATCTCAAAGAAAGTGAAAATGGAAAGTGAAGTCGTTCAGTCGTGTCCGACTCTTTGTGACCCCATGGACTGTAGCCTACCAGGCTCCTCTGTCCATGGGATTTTCCAGGCAAGAGTACTGGAGTGGGTTGCCTTTTCCTTCTCCAGGGGATATTCCCAAGTCAGGGATAGAACCCTGGTCTCCCGCATTGCAGGCAGACGCTTTAATCTCTGAGCTACGAGAGAAAGGCAATGCCAAAGAATGCTCAAACTACCACACAATTGCACTCATCTCACATGCTAGTAAAGTAATAGTCAAAATTCTCCAAGCCAGGCTTCAGCAATACGTGAACCATGAACTTCCAGATGTTCAAGCTGGTTTTAGAAAAGACAGAGGAACCAGAGATCAAATTGCCAACATCCACTGGATCATAGAAAAAGTAAGAGTGTTCCAGAAAAAAAACATCCATTTCTGCTTTATTGACTATTCCAAAGCTGTTAACTGTGTGGATCACAAGAAACTGTGGAAAATTCAGAAAGAGATGGGCATACAAGACCACCTGATCTGCCTCTTGAGAAACCTATATGCAGGTCAGGAAGCAACAGTTAGAACTGGACATGGAACAACAGACTGGTTCCAAATAAGAAAAGGAATACGTCAAGGCTGTTTACTGTCACCCTGCTTATTTAACTTCTATGCAGAGTACATCATGAGAAACGCTGGGCTGGAAGAAGCACAGCTGGAATCAAGACTGTCGGGAGAAATATCAATAACTTCAGATATGCAGATGACACCACCCTTATGGCAGAAAGTGAAGAGGAACTAATAAGCCTCTTGATGAAACTGAAAGTGGAGAGTGAGAAAGTTGTCTTAAAGCTCAACATTCAGAAAACTAAGATCATGACATCTGTTCCCATCACTTTATAGGAAATAGATGGGGAGACAGTGGAAACAGTGTCAGATTTTAGTTTTTTTGGCCTCCAAAATCACTGCAGATGGTGACTTCATCCATGAAATTAAAAGACGCTTACTCCTTGGAAGAAATGTTATGACCAACCTAGATAGCATATTGAAAAGCAGAGACATTACTTTGCCAACATAGGTCCATCTAGTCAAGGCTATGGTTTTTCCAGTGGTCATGTATGGATGTGAGAGTTGGACTGTGAAGACAGCTGAGTACCAAAGAATTGATGCCTTTGAACTGTGGTGTTGGAGAAGACTCTTGAGAGTCTCTTGGACTGCAAGGAGATCCAACCAGTCCATTCTGAAGGAGATCAGCCATGGAATTTCTTAGCAAGGAATGATGCTAAAGCTGAAACTCCAGTACTTTGGCCACCTCATGTGAAGAGTTGACTCATTGGAACAGACTCTGATGCTGGGAGGGATTGGGGGCAGGAGGAGAAGGGGATGACAGAGGATGAGATGGTTGGATGGCATCACAGACTCGATGGACATGAGTCTGAGTGAACTCCGGGAGTTGGTGATGGACAGGGAGGCCTGGCATGCTTTGATTCATGGGGTCGCAAAGAGTCGGACATGACTGAGGGACTGAAATGAACTGAACTGAACTCACTCATTACATCCAGATAGTCTCAATGCCAAGTTTCTATCTTATGACTATATCCTTGGGGAAGCTTCTGACAGTGGGGAAGCAAGTGTGAAATGCATATTCCAAAGATAAGGGAGGAGATGGGGAGCCTCCATCTGCCTAAGTCCAGATTTCAGGTCACATCTGCTAGATAATCTCTCCCAAGTTCATTGAATAGTCTCCTGGTATGATAATAACTTTAAGGTTAGGTTTCTATCTCAGACCTCTTGCCTGAGCTCTGAACCTACATCTCCATTCCAAATCAGCTACTTAAATGTATCCCAGGAGATACAAGCTTAGCACTCCAAAATCAAAGTTATCATTTCTCAGAAATGACTTTCCCCCCTTGACATATCTTTGTTTGGTGAATAGCTCCACATTTTTTCAACAGCAGAGAGGGACCAGATCCTTCTGCAACATTCTATCCAATCTTTTGAACTTCTGTAGAATATAACTCTTCATTAACACCATTATCCAATTCTTTGCCCAAATGGGACCATTAAAAAAAGAAAAATTAACCCAACTTTTTCTTTGAAAAAATTGTATATTCACATGCAATTGTAATTAAGAGAGCAGAAATATCCTATGTACTTTTTACTGAGTTCCCCAATGGAGACATCTTGCAAACGAACAGTGTACTATTACAACCAGAATTTTGACATAGGTAAAATACTTTACAGTTCCATCAGAACAAGGATCCCTTATGTTGCCATTGAAAAGCCACATCTAATTTCCACACCCCCATTCTTGACAACAACTGGTCTGTTATCCACGTCTATAAATTTGTCATTTCACAAACGTAATATAAATGATATCATACACTGTGAGATCTTTGGAATTGTTTTTTTTTTTTTTTTTTCAATCAGCATAACTCTCTAGAGACTCATCAAATTGTTAAGTATATAGATGTTCATCATTTTTCATTACTGATTAGTATTTCTTGTCCTGACTGTACCACAGTTGGTAGAACCATTTTTCCTTTGAAGGGAATCTTTTTTTTTCTTTTTTTCTTTCAGTTTTTGGCTATTGCAAATTAAGCTGCTGTAAAGATTCATGTACAAGTTTTTGTGTGAGCTTACATTTTTTATTTCTATGGGATAATTGTTCCAGAATGAAAGTTCTAGGTCACATGATAGCTGCATATTTAGTTTTATAAGAAACCACCATCTGTATCATTTTATATTCCCACTAGCAATATATGCATTATACATTAATTTTCTGCATCTTTGCCAACATTTGCTGTTGACTCATATTTTTTAAATGATATGTCTTCATGAGTTAGACTAGTAAGTAGTAAGGTATTGCAGTAGCTCAATAAATGTTTGTTGAAGACTTGTTGAATGACTGAATGAAATGCTTTGTTAATATCTTTAGAGATATTTCTATTTAGGTTAGGATAATTAGTGTTTGGGGATGATTTACATTCTCCCAGAAGAATGTTATGATAAAAATTAACAAAGTGAACTGGATTACTACTTAGATAGTTATTGATTAAAATTGATTTTATTTTCACAGCTATAGAAAATTTAAAACAAAATTACCATCTTTCACAAAATAGAATATGCATCATAAAGGCTTCTTTTGAATATCCTGGCCATTAAAATGTCTATTATTTATATAAACTGCTAACAAAATAACATGGAAATCAAAGCTATTCTGAGTATATTACATTGAGGAAAAATTAATTCTATTGCTAATAAAGCTAATATGGGTGCTTGTATTTTTCACTGAAACTTGTTTAAAAAGACTGTGTTAGATCTGTGAGGTTTGCATTATAAAGACAAAAAGAGAAAATCTTTAATTTTGAAGTATGTACGAAAATTTTAAGAGGGAATTCATTTATTTAGCTATATTTACTTCAGTTAATATTTATTGACAACTAATCATATACCAAACATCGTTCTCTTCATTAGGATGCATTCAGTGAACAAGAGAGGAAAGTTTCTTGTATAAGTGAGGCTTACATTTTAGTAATAGACAATAAATAATATATCATTGTCATAGTAAGCAACTAAATTATAGCTTACATCATAAAAGATATGAAATAAAAGAGAAATGAAACAAGATTGAGAGGAACAAACATTTTAGAGAACATGGTAGATTGTAATTTAATATATGAGGTTAAGTTAGACATGATCAGGAAGTTAAAATATGAAAAGCAATTTTTTTTTCATTTTTATAGGTGAAGAACATTCTTGATGATACAAATAGCCAGCGCCAAAACTGTAAAGTGGGAGAAAGAATATTTATAAAACATCAAAAGGGAAGGGAAAATACGTGTGGATATAGCAGAGTCAGCGATTGGAAGAAAATAAATATTAAGTCATCGTGGAGACGGAAATGACCACCCTCTCCAATATCCTTGCCTGGAGAATTCCATGGACAGAGGATCCTGGCAGGCTGCAGTCCACGGGGTCACAAAGAGTGGGAAACGACTGAGTGACTTTCACACTTACATAGTGATAATGCAAAAGCATATCCTAAAGGTACAAAGTCAGACACGACTGAGTGACTGAACTGAGGTACAGAAGCCAGATTCAGCTCCATTATTCCTTGCCCCAACTGCTCAACCCCCAATTTATTGGTCTCTCATGCAGCAAGCTGGAGAAGGCAATGACACCCCACTCCAGTACTCTTGCCTGGAAAATCCCATGGACGCAGGAGCCTGGTAGGCTGCAGTCCATGAGGTCACGAAGAGTCGGACACGACTGAGTGCCTTCACTTTGACTTTTCACTTTCATGCACTGGAGAAGGAAATGGCACACCCACTCCAGTGTTCTTGCCTGGAGAATCCCAGGGACGGTGGAGCCTGATGGGCTGCCATCTATGGGGTTGCACAGAGTCAGACACGACTGAAGCGACTTAGCAGCAGCAGCGTGTAGCAAGCAGAAAAGTCTTGGAGTCAGTAACAGTGATTTATCTTATCAACAATATCATGAGTCACATGAGGAACTGGAGACCCAGAAAGATTTACCTAAATTAGCAGAAGAGAAGGAAAAAGGCCAATGATAGTTTAAGATCCATATTTTACTGACCTCAAAATCTGATGATTATTTTATACATTATAGCTCCTACTGTTTCTAAAATTATCAGTCATTTACTTGATGTTCTCATCATAAGAAAAAAGTTTTAAAATATATTTCTCCCAGTAGGTAAAGAGAATAAATCCCAAATAGCTTTAATATTATCTTAAGCATGCAATAGCTACATCTTGAAATAAATAATATAATAAACCAGATCCTTTATTATATTAGATTAAATAGCTATAACCATGGAGTTCTCTGGAGTTTTCATATGTCCGGGGTCACATATTGTAAGTTTTCAAGGCTGCTATAAGAGCTACCAATAATTTGGTGGCTAAAAACAACAGAAAAATATTATTCTGTAGGATAGAAATCTGAAATAAAGAGATTGGCAGTGTTGCTTCTCTCTAAGAGCTCTGATGGAAAATCTGTCCCCTGACTTATTTCTAGCATCAGGTGACAGGGGACAATTCTTGCCATTCTTTTGCTTAGAGATGCATCACTACAAAACCTGGCTCAATATTCACATGAAGTTTTCCTTGTGTGTCTCTTCTCCATAATTATGAGTATATTGTTTGTATTAAATTAAAGGCTCATTCAATCTCAGTATAACCTCATCTTAATTATATCTGCAGAGATCTGATCTCCAAATCAGGTTACATACAGAAGTATCAGGCATTAAGATTTCCATATATCTTTTGAGTGGACACAATTCAACCCATAAAATATAGAAATCATGCAGCAGAGATCAACTAAAAACAATGAAGCAAAAAACTATATAGGCTGAAATACTGGGGTACTTGTTGGAATATTGGTATCTATGTGAGTATGTATATTTGTGTGTTTGTTTTTATGATCATGGTTTCAAATTTACATGTCTTGTCACAATTCATGCACTGCTTTTAGGCTACAGTCAGCCTCCATACCTGAGGATTCTCAATTCACAGTTTTAAACAATTGCAAATTGAAAATACTTTTAAAAAATTCCAGAAAGTTTCAAAAATCAACACTTGAATTTGCCACATGTTGGTAAAATTTGCATTGAACTTATAACAATGCATATAGCATTTAGATTATAAAGGTAGGGATTTTAAATACATAGAAGGATGTGCATGGGTTTCATAAAAATACTATACTGTTTTATATAAGAGAGGAACATCCTCAGATTTTGATATCAGAGGGGATCTTGGAACCATCCCCTGCAGCTACTGAAGGATGAGCTTGGTTCTTTTTGGTGCTAGTGGTAAAGAACCTGTCTGCCTATGTTGGAGACATAGAAGACATGGTTTTGATCCCTAGGTCAGGAAGATCCCCAGAGGAGGGCATAGAAACCCACTCCAGTATTCTTGCCTGGAGAACCCATGAACTGAGGAGCTTGGCAGCCTAGGTCAAAGCTTTGTTTTACCAATATTTATATACAGATATGATAATTGGACCTTAAAAAAGGCTGAGGACAAAATAATTTATGTTTTCACAATGTGGCACTGGAGAAGACTCTTGAGATTTCCTTGGTCAGTGAGGAGACCAAACCAGTCAATCCTAAAGGAAACCATTCAATCCTAAAGGAAACCAACCCTGAATATTCATTGGAAAGATGGCTGCTGAAGCTGAAGCTCCAATACTTTGGCCACCTGATGCAAAGAGACAATTGCATAAGACCCTGATGCTGGTAAAGATTGAGGGCAGGAGGAGAGGGTGTGACAGAGGACGAGACAGTTGGATGGCATCATTGACTCCATGGACATGAATTTGAGCAAACTGGGAGATACAGAAGGATAGAGAAGCCTGGTGTTATACAGTCCATGGAGTCACAAAAAGTTGGACATGATTGATTGAACAACAGCAAATTCAATATCAGCTTAGTAAAATTCCTATAAAGTATAAAATATTATGATTTTTCTCAATTTTTTCAATAAAGAAAGGACAATTATAATCTTTACTCAATGTGGAGAGAGAAATATTACTTTAAAATTTTGACTTCTCACAGTTTATGTTAATTGATTAGGATCAGATAAGATTAGTCTCTCAATCATGTCCGAATCTTTGCGATCCCGTGAATCGCAGCACACCAGGCCTCCCTGTCGAATACCAACTCCCAGAGTCAACTCAGACTCATGTCCATCGAGTCAGTGATGCCATTCAGCCATCTCATCCTCTGTCGTCCCCTTCTCCTCCTGCCCCCAATCCCTCCCAGCATCAGAGTCTTTTCCAATGAGTCAACTCTTCACATGAGGTGGCCAAAGTACTGGAGTTTCACCTTTAGCATCAGTCCTTCCAATGAACACCCAGGGCTGACCTCCTTCAGAATGGACTGGTTGGATCTCCTTGCAGTCCAAGGGACTCTCAAGAGTCTTCTCCAACACCACAATTCAAAAGCATCAATTCATCAGCACTCAGCCTTCTTCACAGTCCAACTCTCACATCCATACATGACCACTGGAAAAACCATAGCCTTGACTAGATGAACCTTTGTTGGCAAAGTAATGTCTCTGCTTTTGAATATGCTATCTAGGTTGATCATAACTTTCCTTCCAAGGAGTAAGCATCTTTTAATTTCATGGCTGCAGTCACCATCTGCAGTGAATTTGGAGCCCAGAAAAATAAAGTCTGACACTGTTTCCACTGTTTCCCCATCTATTTCCCATGAAGTGATGGGAACGGATGCCATGATCTTCGTTTTCTGAATGTTGAGCTTTAAGCCAACTTTTTGACTCTCCACTTTCACTTTCATCAAGATGGTTTTTAGTTCCTCTTCACTTTCTGCCATAAGGGTGGTGCCATCTGCATATCTGAGGTTATTGATACTTGTCCCAGCAATCTTGATTCCAGCTTGTGTTTCTTCCAGTCCAGCGTTCTCATGATGTACTCTGCATCGAAGTTAAATAAGCAGGGTGACAATATACAGCCTTGACATACTCCTTTTCCTATTTGGAACCAGTCTGTTGTTCCATGTCCAGTTCTAACTGTTGCCTCCTGACCTGCATATAGATTTCTCAAGAGGCAGATCAGGTGGTCTGGTGTGCCCATGTCTTTCTGAATTTTCCACAGTTTATTGTGATCCACACAGTCAAAGGCTTTGGCATAGTCAATAAAGCAGAAATACATGATTTTCTGGAATTCTTGCTTTTTCCATGATCCAGCGGATGTTGGCAATTTAATCTCTGGTTCCTCTGCCTTTTCTAAAACCAGCTTGAACATCAGGAAGTTCACGGTTCACATATTACTGAAGCCTGGCTTGGAGAATTTTGAGCATTACTTTACTAGCATGTGAGATGAGTGCAATTGTGTGGTAGTTTGAGCATTCTTTGGCATGGCATTTCTTTGGGATTGGAATGAAAACTGACCTTTTCCAGTCCTGTGGCCACTGCTGAGTTTTCCAAATTTGCTGGCATATTGAGTGCAGCACTTTCACAGCATCATCTTTCAGGATTTGGAATAGCTCAACTGGAATTCCATCACCTCCACCAGCTTTGTTCGTAGTGATGCTTTCTAAGGCCCACTTGACTTCACATTCCAGGGTGTCTGGCTCTAGGTCAGTGATCACACCATCATGATTATCTGGGTCATGAAGATCTTTTTTGTACCATTCTTCTGTGTATTCTTGCCACCTCTTTTTAATATCTTCTGCTTCTGTTAGGTCCATATCATTTCTGTCCTTTATCGAGCCCATCTTGACATGAAATGTTCCTTTGGTATCTCTGATTTTCTTGAAGAGATCCCTAGTCTTTCCCATTCTGTTGTTTTCCTCTATTTCTTTGCATTGATCACTGAAGAAGACTTTCTTATCTCTTTTTGCTATTCCTTGGAACTCTGCAGTCAGATATTTATATCTTTCCTTTTCTCCTTTGCTTTTCGCTTTTCTTTTCACAGCTATTTGTAAGGCATCCCCAGACAGTCATTTTGCTTTTTTGCATTTCTTTTCCATGGGAATGGTCTTGATCCCTATCTCCTGTACAATGTCACGAACATCATTCCATAGCTCATCAGGCACTCTATCTATCAGATCTAGGCCCTTAAATCTATTTCTCACTTTCCCTGTATAATCATAAGGGATTTGATTTAGGTCATACCTGAATGGTCTAGTGGTTTTCCCTACTTTCTTCAATTTAAGTCTGAATTTGGCAATAAGGAGTTCATGGTCTGAGCCACAGTCAGCACCTGGTCTTGTTTTTGCTGACTGTATAGAGCTTCTCCATCTTTGGCTGCAAAGAATATAATTAATCTGATTTCGGTGTTGACCATCTGGTGTTGATTGGGATATTTCACTCAAAAGAGAGAGAGAAAAAAAAAAAAGCTTCATTCTCAGAAAGATAGGAAATAGCATGTAAATATTATTTACCTCTTTGATCATGGTAACTATTGTTTCATAAAGCTATGCCCTTCTAAAGAAATGCCAGGATAGCAGTACTAACATTCTGTGGTGTTATTGTTTTACCTTAACTTCACAGCTTTTACAATGATGCTAGAGTGGAAAGAGATTACTGAAACTCAGTTCCCCTGTCTTTATAAAAATATTTCCAACTTTTGTCACAGAGCTTGTTTGATTTTTTTTTTTTTAAACACTCATGTCCACAACAATAAAATGGTTGAAATTTTCCTGAACTGTAAGTCTAACCAGCTCTTCTTGACATCATCCATAGCAAATAATATTTACTTTAGGATATCAAGGAACCACAATGCGGGAGGGGGGGGGGGGGGGAACAGCACGGGTGGGGGAGGGGAAAGGGGCAGCGAGGAAAGAACAAAGATTGTTTTTTTCTTTTATAGCCTTTACTTTCACAATTCAACAGTAAATCAATGGTGAACATTTGGTTTGCCTGAGGCCAACATGAAATCAGCTTGCCTTTTGGAATTTATATTGTCTTTTGTTCTTATCTGCTAACTCTTCAAAATACCCACAAGCTTTCCCATCTTGGAGATCCTCAGCACTAGTGGTAGTCCCCACTGAATGTATCCATTTCATCAAAATGATATGAAATTCAGCTGTCCAACTTTGTATTTGTGAGGAGTATTGGTAGTAGAGTTCAAAATAAAGTTACAGAGAGGAAGTCATTTCACCACACAAATGATTTCCCCTACAGCTAATCCTGTTTTTATTCAGATACAGAGACTTGTCTCCACAAGGCTATTTCTCAGGAAAGAAGAACAGGAAGAAGACAGGAAAAACCATCTGATAAAACATATTTAAGCACACAGACAAGAAAACTCCAATTTAGAGTACTTTCTTGACAAATGAGTGTCCCCTTGGTCATACCTATGTTCAATGTCAGATTCGAGCCTTACTAGTGACAAAGGAAGCTGTCAAAAAGGTGGAATGTATCAGTCATGATTTAAAACCACAGTAAGACAGGGCGAGCAAGTGAAAAGAACAGGGCATGAAGAAATTCAAAATGATAGGTCTGATTTAGCTGATAGCTGCATCATAAAGCAAAATTTTGATTTGCTGAAGCAGTATATTGAGAGCTTAAAGATATTTCCTTTTATACTTCTTTTATTTTTTCCTATAGATAATTGAATTCTGAGAATTATCAATTTCTTGAAACAATGAATCTAATGTGGACCAAAATAATTTGTAAGGGATAAAACATACAAATAAAGTTTGAATTATTCTTAACACAGCTCATGGAATGACTCTGTCCCCTTTAAACTAGGGCAAATACATTTAAATGGTTGAAAAATAAATGTTGCTTAGGGCTTCTGACATGTTACTCCACTGAGGACTAAGGCAGATTAAGGTTTCATCCTTCATTTTAAAGAAAGCACAAAAAACTGGATATCTACCTCTGGGCTTATTGCAGTATCAAAATCTCTCTCCTTCCACAAAAACAGGAAGTTCTATGTTCCTTCTTCCACAGTTCTGAATATCCCAGAACTGTGTTAATATTTTGACCAGCGGAATTAGGGAATTCATCTTGTGCCAACCTAAGCTACCATGCTGTGTAAACCGAAGGCAGCTCCATGGAAACCCTTCTGAGTCATGGAACTCATGCCAGTCCTTCAGCTGAGCACCCAGATAGTAACCAGCATCAACATTCTAGTCATGTTGGTTGGCCTCTTTGAAAGTTCATCTTCCAGCTCCAGCCCAGGCACACTAGCTGATTACACAGAGAACAGAGATAGAATTCCCACAAAGCCGTGATGAAATTGCAGATATGTAAGCAAAAGAAATGACTCTTCTTGTACAGTTCAGTTCAGTTCAGTCAGTCCTGTCCGACTCTTTGCAACCCCATTAACTGCAGCACACCAGGTCTTCCTGTCAATCACCAACTCCCAGAGTTCACTCGGATTCATGTCCATCGAGTCTGTGATGCCATCCAGCCATCTCATCTGCCATCCCCTTTTCCTCCTGCCCCCAAACCCTCCAAGCATCAGAGTCTCTTCCAATGAGTCAACTCTTTGCATGAGGTGGCCAAAGTACTGGAGTTTCAGCTTTAGCATCATTCCTTCCAAAGAAATACCAGGGCTGATCTCCTTCATAATGCACTGGTTGGATTTCCTTGCAGTCCAAGGTACTCTCAAGAGTCTTCTCCAACACCACAATTCAAAAGCGTCAATTCTTCAGCACTCAGCTTTTTTCACAGTCCAACTCTCACATCCATACATGACCACTGGAAAAACCATAGCCTTGACTAGACAGACCTTTGTTGGCAAAGTAATGTCTCTGCTTTTCAATATACCATCTAAGTTTGTCATAACTTTCCTTCCAAGGACTAAGCACCTTTTAATTTCATGGCTGCAGTCACCATCTGCAGTGAATTTGGAGCCCAGAAAAATAAAGTCTGACACTGTTTCCACTGTACCCCCACCTATTTCCCATGAAGTGATGGGACCAGATGCCATGATCTTCATTTTCTGAATGTTGAGCTTTAAGCCAACTTATTCACTCTCCTCTTTCACTTTCATCAAGAGGCTTTTTAGTTCCTTGTCACTTTCTGCCATAAGGGTGGTGTCATCTGCATATCTGAAGTTATTGATATTTCTCCCAGCAATCTTGATTCCAGCTGTGCTTCTTCTATCCCAGCGTTTCTCATGATGTATTCTGCATATAAGTTAAATAAGCAGGGTGACAATATACAGCCTTGACGTACTCCTTTTCCTATTTGGAACCAGTCTGTTGTTTCATGTCCAGTTCTAACTGTTGCTTCCTGACCTGCACATAGGTTTCTCAAGAGGCAGATCAGGTGGTCTGGTATGCCCATCTCTTTCTGAATTTTTCACAGTTTATTGTGTTTCACACAGTCAAAGGCTTTGAGATAGTCAATACAGCAGAAATAGATGTTTTTTCTGGAACTCTCTTGCTTTTTCCATGATCCAGCGAATGTTGGCATTTTGATCTCTGGTTCCTCTGCCTTTTTTAAAACCAGTTTGAACATCTGGAAGTTCACGATTCACATATTGCTGAAGCCTGTCTTGAAGAATGTTGAGCATTACTTTACTAGCATGTGAGACGAGTGCAATTGTGCAGTAGTTAGAGCATTCTTAGGCATTGCCTTTCTTTGGGACTGGAATGAAATCTGACCTTGGAAAAGGTCCTGTGGCCACTGCTGATTTTTCTAAATTTTCTGGCATATTGAGTGCAGCACTTTCACAGCATCATCTTTCAGGATTTAAAATAGCTCAACTGGAATTTCATCACCTCCACTAGGTCTGTTCATAGTGATGCTTTCCAAGGCCCACTTGACCTCACATTCCAGAATGTCTGGCTCTGGGTGAGTGATCACACCATTATGATTATCTTGGTCATGAAGATCTTTTTTGTACAGTTCTTCTGTGTATTCTTGCCACCTCTTTTTAATATCTTCTGCTTCTTTTAGGTCCATACAATTTCTGTCCTTCATCGAGCCCATCTTTGCATGAAATGTTCCCTTGGTATCTCTGATTTTCTTGAAGAGATCTCTAGTCTTTCCCATTCTGTTGTTTTCCTCTATTTCTTTGCATTGATTGCTGCAGAAGGTTTTCTTCTCTCTTCTTGCTATTCTTTGCAACTCTGCATTCAATGCTTATATCTTTCCTTTTCTCCTTTGTTTTTTGCTTTTCTTCTTTTCACAGATATTTGTAAGGCCTCCCCAGACAGCCGTTTTGCTTTTTTGCGTTTCTTTTCCATGGGCATGGTCTTGATCCCTGTCTCCTGTACAATGTCATGAACCTCCATCCATAGTTCATCAGGCACTCTATCAGATCTAGTCCCTTAGATCTATTTCTCACTTTCACTGTATAATCATAAGGGATTTGATTTAGGTCATGCCTGAGTGGTCTAGTGGTTTTCCCTGCTTTCTTCAATTTAAGTCTGAATTTGGCAATAAGGAGCTCATGATCTGAGCCAAAGTCATCTCCTGCTCTTGTTTTGCTGACTGTATAGAGCTTTTCCATATTTGGCTGCGAAGAATATAATCAATCTGATTTTGGTGTTGACCATCTGGTGATGTCCGTGTGTACAGGACACATGTGTTGTGTTTTTGGAAGAGGGTGTTTGCTTGGAGATGTATTGATACCAGTAGTAGAAAACTAGAACAACTTGTTAGGAAGCAGCCTAACTATGCTACCCTTACCATATATCTAGCACCCCTCTTTGCTTTTTTTTTTTTTTTTTTTAAAGGACTAGGGAAAATGTAGAACAGAGTGAGTTCTCAGAGTTGTAAATAGCTGACCATAATTCTCTGGGTGTCAAATAAAGGGTGAAGAATAAGGTGGGAGAATATGCTTCTTTCCCTTTTAGGTCTCACTGCTCATATCCTGTAACACAGGATTAACTCTCAATAAGTTATTTGCGTTTAAACTACATTTGTCTCACTATCTGCAGGGGATAGGTTCCAGTATTTAAAGGAACACCAAAATCAGAAAAGGCTCAAGTTTTTAAAATAAAAATTTGTATTTGCATATAACCTATGGACATTCTCTCGTATATTTCAAATCATCTACAGGTCACTTATAATACCTAATACAATACTAACTAAACAGTTGTAAATATAATTCAAATGCTATGTAAATTATGGAAAATTTTGCTTTTTGGAAATTTCTGGAGACTTTTTCCTTTTAAAATGTTTTTCATCAGTGCTTGCCTGAATCTGAAAATGTGTAATCTAGTATAGGGAAGAGCCAAGTGTAGTGTCTTGAGAGAATCCTAACAATGACAACCTTTAACAAGTGATGCTGGTTACATTGTACTAGTCGAGTAAATATGCCTTACTTATCACTACTTTTACTCATAAAAATAATAGATGTAGAATCTTCTGATATCTGTTTTACAGCCTTTTGGTTTTTAGGTATGTGACTGGCTGATTGAACAATGCAGATTCAATGTGTTTTTGTTCCTGTTGTTCAGTCACTCAGTAGCGTCCAACTCTTTGTGACCCCATGGACTGCAGCATGACAGGCTCCCTTGTCCTCCATTATCTCCCAGAGTTTGCTCAAAATCATGTCCATTGAGTCAATGATGCCATCCAACCATCTCATCCTCTGTTACCCACATCTCTTCCTGCCCTCAATTTAACCAGCATCAGGATCTTTTTCAATGAGTCGGCTTTTCACATCAGTTGGCCAAAGTATTGGAGCTTCAGCTTCAGCATCAGTCTTTCCAATGAATATTCAGGGTTGATTTTTTACAGGATTGACTGATTTGATCTCCTTGCTGTCCATGGGACTCTCAAGAGTCTTCTCCATCACTACAGTTTGAAAGTGTCAATTCTTCAGTGCTCAGCTTTCTTTATGGTCTAACTCTCACATCTAAATGAATACTGACAAAAACAGCTTTGACTATAACTGACCTTTGCCAGCAACATGATGTCTCTGCTTTTTAAAGTGCTGTCTTGGTTTGTCATAGCTTTCCTTCCAAGGAGCAAATATCTTTTAATTTCATAGCTGCAGTCACCATCTGCAGTGATTTTGGGAGCCCAAGAAAATAAAGTCTGTCACTGTTTCCGCTTTTGTTCCCATCTGTTTGTCATGAAATGATGAGGCTCAATGCCATGACCTTAGTTTTTTGAATGTTGAGTTTTAAGCCAATTTTTCTCTCACCCCTTTCACCTTTGTCAAGATGTTCTTTGCTTTTTCAATTCCTTTTCACTTTCTGTCATTAGGGTGATGCCATCTCCATAAATGACGGTATTATATTTCTCCTGGCAATCTTGATTCCAGCTTGAGCTTCATCCAGCCCAGCATTTCGCATAATGTATTCTGCTTCTAAGTTAAATAAGCAGGGTAATAATATACATACCTTGATGTACTCATTTCCCAGTTTTGAACCAGTTCATTTTTCCATGTTTTGTTCTAATGGTTGCTTAAGAATCTCCATACAGGTTTCTCAGGGGGCAGGTAAGATAGTCTGGTATTCCCAACTCTTTAAGCATTTGCCATAGTTTGTTGTAATTCACACAGTCAAAGGCTTTAGCGTCGTCAATGAAACAGAAGTAGATGTTTTTCTGGCATTCCCTTGCTGTTTCTATGATCCAATGGATATTGGCATTTAGATCTTTGGTTCCTGTGTTTTCTAAATCCAACTTGTACATTTGGAAGTTCTCAGTTCATGTACTATTGAAGCCTAACTTGAAGGATTTTGAGCATTGCCTTGCTAGCATATGAAATGAGTGAAATTGTGTGATAGTTTGGAAATTCTTTGGCATTGCCCTTATAAATATGGGTAAGTTTAAACATATTTTATTTTTTTCTCTTCTTTTTTTTTTTTCATTTAATTCCAAGTGGATAATATATAATCTCTCTTTTATAATGACTAATAAATTCCTTAATTATGAGATTATATGACACCTTCTATACATTTTCTGTTATTCATCTCTGGATAGCCCTGTACTTAAATCTCCAGTTAAAATTCAATCTAAGTCATATATCAGCTTTTTGCAACCAACAATTAATTGGTTGTTTCAGACCCAGGAATTTGAAGTAAACAAGACGCAGGATCAGTTCTTTCCATCTTTCATCTCTTTACAGTGGAGATGAGTGCATTGGAGCTATGTCTTTTGTGGGTATTTCTGTTCTACTCTCTTCTGCTTCTGGGTTCACCTCCTCTGATGTTGGTAGGGAAGGAAAAAAAAAAGGCATGACAAAGACTTTAAAAACTAGGCACATATCAATGGTGGAATGGTCTGGGTATAGGTTTTATTTAGTCTGGCTGTCTTTGTTACTCGTCACTACCCCCAAAATGGTATTCTGAAGAGATGGAGGTCAATGTTAACTTCATAAAGGGTCCATTGCTGCTGTTATTCTTAGATAATTTCATTTTTTTCCCCCTGAAGACTCTGAGAGTTTTGGGAGCGTGGGAAAGTATTTTTCTGTTCCTACTTTTCCTAGAATATACCATTCTGCAGCCTCTATTCATTGTGTGTTTGTGAGCTTTTCTAGCATGTCTTCTACTTTCAGAAATATTCAAAGATTTGGCATAAATTTCTTTATCTCCATATGTTGCCAAATGCTAGTTAGACAATGGAAACATTACAGTGAGTTTTTCCTCTTTATATCACTTTAGCAGTAACATGACAAGACTGCATTTTCCTACCTTATGAAATGCACAAGCTTCATCAAACATAACTACTTGTATAGCAAGTTAACTTTACTCTCTCCTTTTGTGTGTGTGCTTAGATGCTCAGCTGTGTTCAACTCTTTGCAAAACTTCAGACTATAGCCCACTAGGTTCCTATGTCCATGGCATTTTTCAGTCAAGAATACTGGTGTGGGTTTCCATTTCCTCCTCCAGGGGATCTTCCCAACCCTGGGATCAAACCCATATCTCTCCTGTCTCCTGTATAGCAGATGGATTCTTTACACCTGAACCATCATGGCAGGACCATTCTCTCCTACAATTATTCCAATTTTTGACTTGTCAATTTTCTTAAAACAAAACAAAGCAGAACATTCATAAGAGGGTCACTAAGATGTTCAAAATACTCACTGCTTAACTTGGTTCAAATGCAAAAATGTCCACCACAACTTTCTTAGACTCCACTAATCCACACCCAGCAGGTTTGCTGGTCTTAGTTACTACCATCATAGGATTGAAGCTTCTGTCCATGTCAAGCCATAACTGATAAAATCGTTCATTTACAGTTATCATGAGGCCTGGGGACACCAATCTCATGAGTTCTAGACATTGTTTTTCTCTATGCTTTATGTAGTAGAATAACCAATTCCTTCTTGTAGGATAGTAACTCTTTGATTTCCTAGCATAAGAATCTCAAAGTGACCAGGCGATAGCTATAGCTTCAGCCTACTGTTTTTCCCTTGAGGAAAAGTGACTTTCAGGGATCAGGACATTTAAGTTAGCAAAGCATACATTTACTGAAAGAAAAGATAGATGTTCCATATATGATTTTCTGATAATGATGGTAAAATGTCCTTTCTACTTCCCTTTAGATTCCCAAATCTATCTATTCTATGGAATGAGATGAATCAGCCTGTACTGGTTGTTGAGCCCTAGTACACTTTTCATCTCAAAGAACATTTCCAAAATGACAAACATATCATATGAGCTTTTAAATATGGCTTTAAGTGTCCATCCCAAATTTCCATAAGATTAGCTGTTCTTCTGGTGATGTAGACTATCAAGGAGCATTTTACACACTGTGAGATGGACTTGGAGTAGTACTTCACTTATTATATGGAATTTAAAACTTTCACTCTAAATAAGGGTCCCTAGTCAGTGACAGCCCAAAATATACTGATCAAACCTTGAACCATTTATGTATTTCTCTTTCTCCAGTATACAATTGCTCTGGTGAATGGCCATAAATTTCTTTGAGACTGTTGTTCAGTCACTAAGTTGTGTCCAACTATTTGTGAACCCATGGACTGCAGCCTGCCAGGCTTCCCTGTCCTTCACTCTCCCCAGAACTTGCTCAAAGTCATGTCTATTGAGTCAGTGATGCCATCCAACCATCTCATCTTCTTTTGTCTCCTACTCCTCCCACCCTCAATCTTTCCCAGCATCAGGATCTTTCTAATGAGTCTGCTCATTGCATCAGGTGGCCAAAGCATTGGAGATTCAGATTTAGGATCAGTCCTTCCAATGAATAATTTTGATACAGTCTGTCTAGTCAAGGCTATGGTGTTTCCAGTAGTCATGTATGGATGTGAGAGTTGGACTATAAAGAAAGCTGAGCGCTTAAGAATTGACACTTTTGAACTGTGGTGTTGGAGAAGACTCTTGAGAGTCCCTTGGACTTTAGGGAGATCCAACCAATCCATCCTAAAGGAAATCAGTCTTGAATATTCATTGGAAGGACTAATGTTGAAGCTGAAACTCCAATACTTTGGCCACATGATGTAAAGAGATGACTCATTTGAAAATACCCTGATGTTGGGAAAGATTGAAGGTGAGAGGAGAAGGGGATGACAGAGGATGAGGTGATTGGATGTCATCACCAACTCAATGGACATGAGTTTGAGTAAACTCTGGGAGTTGGTGATGGACAGGGATGCCTGGTGTACTGCAGTCCATGGGGTCACAAAGAGTCAGACAGGACTGAGTGACTGAACTGAACTGAACTGAAATATATCTTTGAGATATACTTGAATAATTACTTCTATGGTGGTGCTAGTGGTAAAGAATCCTCCTGTCAATGCAGGAGAAGTAAGACATATGGGTTTGATCTCTGGATCAGGAAGATCCCCTGGAGTAGGAAATGGCTACCCACTTCAATATTGCCTGGAAAATCCCATGAACAGAGAAGCCTGGCAGGCTACAGTCCATATCGCTGCAGAGTCGGACATGACTGAAGCGAATTAGGACGTACATATTATAGCATTAAATTCCTATTTCTCAAAAATCCCTTATCTCTCCGTCAATAAAAAGCACTTAGGTATGAGGAATGGCTCAGGTCTGGAATCTGGATTAAGAATTTTTATTTGCACTGTGATAAAGTGCAGGCGGCTGCGACGGGCATGCTAAGCGCGGCCGAGAGGAGCTACCCCACGTCCGAGGTCAGGGGCAGAAGCCTGGAGGACCCCATGCCCGAAGGGCGTCAGCCAAGAGGAGTTACCCCACGTCGGAGGTCAGGGGCAGCTGCCGAGAGTGCCAGACTGTGACGGCACAGGAATGGCGGAGAGGAGCTACCCCACGTCCAAGGTCAGTGGGGGTGGCCGGGAGAAGATACCCCACGCCCTTAAGCCTGAGACCAGGGGTGGCAGATGGGAGGAGCTACCCCACATCCCCACGCCCGAGGACAGGGGCTGTGGCAGGGAGGAGCAAGCCCACGCCTGAGGCCAGGGGCAGTGGCCGGGAGGACCAACCCCACGCCGTGGCTGCACGGGCACAAGAGGGCCTAGAGGGGCGATCCCACGTTGAAGGTCAGGAAGGGCAGTGGTGAGGAGATACCCCTCGTCCAAGGTACAGAGCATTGGCTGTGCTTTGCTGAAGCAGCTGTGAAGATATACCCCACACCCAAGGTAATAGAAACACAAGTAAGAAGGTAGGTGTTGCAAGAGGGCATCAGAGGGCAGACACACTGAAACTATACTCACAGAAAACTAGTCAATCTAATCACACTAGGACCACAGCCTTGTCTAACTCAATGAAACTAAGCCATGCCCATGGGGCAACCCAAGACAGGCAGGTCATGGTGGAGAGATCTGACAGAATGTGGTCCACTGGAGAAGGGAATGGCAAACCACTTCAGTATTCTTGCCTTGAGAACCCCATGAACAGTATGAAAAGGAAAAATGATAGGATACTGAAAGAGAAACTCCCCAGGTCAGTAGGTGCCCAATATGCTACTGGAGATCAGTGGAGAAATAACTCCAGAAAGAGTGAACGGATGGAGCCAAAACAAAAACAATACCCAGCTGTGGATCTGACTGGTGATAGAAGCAAGGTCCAGTGCTGTAAAGAGCAATATTGCATAGGATCCTGGAATGTCAGGTCCATGAATCAAGGCAAATTGGAAGTGGTCAAACAAGAGATGACAAGAGTGAATGTCAACATTCTAGGAATCAGGGAACTGAAATGGACTGGAATGGGTGAATTTAACTCAGATGGCCATTATATCTACTACTGTGGGCAGGAATGCCTCAGAAGAATTAGAGTGGCCATCATGGTCAACAAAAGAGTCCGAAATGCAGTACTTGGATACAGTCTCAAATACGACAGAATGATCTCTCTTCGTTTCCAAGGCAAACCATTCAATATCACAATAATCCAAGTCTATGCCCCAACCAGTATCGCTGAAGAAGCTGAAATTGAACGGTTTTATGAAGACCTACAAGACCTTTTAGAACTAACACCCAAAAAAGATGGCCTTTTCATTATAGGGGACTGGAATGCAAAAGTAGGAAGTTAAGAAACACCTGAAGTAA
This sequence comes from Bubalus bubalis, assembly GCF_019923935.1. Classification (NCBI taxonomy): domain Eukaryota; kingdom Metazoa; phylum Chordata; class Mammalia; order Artiodactyla; family Bovidae; genus Bubalus; species Bubalus bubalis. The sequence continues at coordinate 45,893,565 of NC_059169.1, forward strand.
CAGGCAAATTAGGCCTTGGAATACGTAATGAAGCAGGACAAAGACTAATAGAGTTTTGCCAAGAAAATGCACTGGTCATAATAAACACCCTCTTCCAAGAACACAAGGAAAGACTCTATACATGGATATCACCAGACGGTCAACACCAAAATCAGACTGATTATATTCTTTGCAGCCAAAGATGGAGAAGCTCTATACAATGAGCAAAAACAAGACCAGGAGCTGACTGTGGCTCAGACCATGAACTCCTTATTGCCAAATTCAGACTTAAATTGAAGAAAGTAGGGAAAATCACTAGATCATTCAGGTATGACCTAAATCAAATCCCTTATGATTATACAGTGGAAGTGAGAAATAGATTTAAAGGCCTAGATCTGATAGATAGAGTGCCTGATGAACTATGGACGGAGGTTCGTGACATTGTACAGGAGACAGGGATCAAGACCATTCCCATAGAAAAGAAATGCAGAAAAGCAAAATGGCTGTCTGAGGAGGCCTTACAAATAGCTGTGAAAAGAATAAAAGTGAAAAGCAAAGGAGAAAAGGAAAGATATAAGCATCTGAATGCAGAGTTCCAAATAATAGCAAGGAGAGATAAGAAAGCCTTCTTCAGCGGTCAATGCAAAGAAATAGAGGAAAAAAAAACAGAACGGGAAAGACTAGGGATCTCTTCAAGAAAATCAGAGATACCAAAGGAACATTTCATGTCAAGATGGGCTCGATAAAGGACAGAAAAGGTATGGACCTAACAGAAGTAGAAGATATTAAGAACAGATGGCAAGAATACACAGAAGAACTGTACAAAAAAGATCTTCACGACCCAGATAATCACGATGGTGTGATCACTGACCTAGAGCCAGACATTCTGGAATGTGAAGTCAGGAGGGCCTTAGAAAGCATCACTTCGAACAAAGCTAGTGGAGGTGATGGAATTCCAGTTGAGCTATTCCAAATCCTGAAAGATGACACTGTGAAAGTGCTGCACTCAATATGCCAGCAAATTTGGAAAACTCAGCAGTGGCCACAGGACTGGAAAAGGTCAGTTTTCATTCCAATCCCAAAGAAAGGCCATGCCAAAGAATGCTCAAACTACCACACAATTGCACTCATCTCACATGCTAGTAAAGTAATGCTCAAAATTCTCCAAGCCAAGCTTCAGTAATATGTGAACCGTGAACTTCCTGATGTTCAAGCTGGTTTTAGAAAAGGCAGAGGAACCAGAGATCAAATTGCCAACATCTGCTGGATCATGGAAGAAGCAAGAGAGTTCCAGAAAAGCATCTATTTCGCTTTATTGACTATGCCAAAGCCTTTGACTGTGTGGATCACAATAAACTGTGGAAAATTCAGAAAGAGATGGGCATACCAGACTACCTGATCTGCCTGTTGAGAAATTTGTATGCAGGTCAGGAAGCAACAGTTAGAACTGGACATGGAACAACAGACTGGTTCCAAATAGGAAAAGGAGTACGTCAAGGCTGTATATTGTCACCCTGTTTATTTAACTTATATGCAGAGTACATCATGAGAAACGCTGGACTGGAAGAAACACAAGCTGGAATCCAGATTGCCTGGAGAAATATCAATAACCTCAAATATGCAGATGATACCACCCTTATGGCAGAAAGTGAAGAGGAACTAAAAACCCTCTTGATGAAAGTGAAAGTGGAGAGTCAAAAAGTTGGCTTAAAGCTCAACATTCAGAAAACGAAGATCATGGCATCTGTTCCCATCACTTCATGGGAAACAAATGGGGAAACAGTGGAAACAGTGTCAGACTTTATTTTTATGGGCTCCAAATTCACTGCAGATGGTGACTGCAGCCATGAAATTAAGACGCTTACTCCTTGCAAGAAAAGTTATGACCAACCTAGATAGCATATTCAAAAGCAGAGACAGTGCTTTGCCAACAAAGTTTCGTCTAGTCAAGGCTATGATTTTTCCTGTGGTCATGTATGGATGTGAGAGTTGGACTGTGAAGAAGGCTGAGCACCGAAGAATTGATGCTTTTGAACTGTGATGTTGGAGAAGATTCTTGAGAGTCCCTTGGACTGCAAAGAGATCCAGCCAGTCCATTCTGAAGGAGATCAGCCCTGGGATTTTTTTAAGGAATGATGCTAAAGCTGAAACTCTAGTACTTCGGTCACCTCATGCGAAGAGTTGACTTATTGGTAAAGAGTCTGATCCTGGGAGGGATTGGGGCCAAGAGAAGAAGGGGACGACAGAGGATGAGATGGCTGGATGGCATCACTAATGCAATGGACGTGAGTCTGAGTGAACTCCAGGAGTTGGTGATGGACAGGGAGGCCTGGCGTGCTTCGATTCATGGGGTCGCAAAGAGTCGGACATGACTGAGTTACAGATCTGATCTGATCTGATCTAGGTTGGTCATAATTTTCCTTCCAAACAGTAATTGTCTTGTAATTTCATGGCTGCAATCACCATCTGCAGTGAGTTTGGAGCCCCAAAAAATTACACAAGGGCAGTTGATTAAATTATTAGAAGAGAAATGGATTTGCATTCCTATAGCACAAAAAGCCAAATTCTGACAGTGAGCATTCACAGTAAAATCATCATTTGTTTTAGGGCACTAAACAGAGTAGTGGAAGAAAGACAACTTAAGATCTCCTCCAACTTGGTGTTTGAGTTGGGGATATTTTGAAAGGTGAAGAACAAAGAAGCTAAGTTAATCATTGTGATGTGATTTTTCCTTAGGTGAATTTTTCTTAGGTTGAAGTGGATTATTTAGAGAGAGACACATTCTATGGGCCAAATTCAGTCCATCTCAGAACATAGCTGCTTGTGGTATTTCTTAATCATAGCTTTTGAAGTCAGGATGTCTACACTTTACAAGTCTCTTGTCTGGTGCCCTATGACCCTGGAGTCTGTTAGCTCATCTTTCCCTGGAGAAACAACCTAAGTCTGTGCATTCATGATATCATCAAAATCAGCAATTTTAGTACATTAATGCTATTACAAACTACAGCAATTTTAGTCATCTGACTCTGGTGCATTAATGTGTTCAGTTAGCACAGGGGACAAGAAATTGAAAAGCTTTGGATAGTGTGGTTGATCATACACTTAGCAGAGAAATTCAGTTTTATGGGTACTCAGTTTCACTAGCAATCATTCTTCACTATCAGCCCCAATTTTGCAGATGGACTGAAGGCATATGCTGCCCTACCAGGACATTTGATACTGTGACATAAAAGTTAAAAAAAAAAATTCTTGATTATGTGCAATCCCTGCTTCCAGCCTTGGCTATTGCAGCCCTGATCATATGACCACTGTATGGAGTAGGTGGGGGGGGGGGGGAGTGGCAAAGGTGATGTGTGGAAAAAGAGCACTGTCATCTTCCCCTCTCCCTCTTCCTCACATCTTCCAGGAAAACAGAGAAATCTATCCAGTGTGGACATCCCTTAATCCTACCCACGTTCATGGTAAATGTGAGAACATTCATGAAGGTACATAACCAGCCCTTCATGGTCTTATCTACCCATTTTAGACAACAATTTTTTAATTATTTATTCTAATTTTCTATAAAAACTATTACTGCAAGGAGGTTATTACTTTTTTCATTGTTGGAAATTAGGGGCTGTAAAATATGTTCCTTGATTTGAAGAAATAACAGTTAGTCATTCAAAATGGTGTAATATCTTCTCTTCTAGTTATTCTATCATGCTGTAAGCATTTGTATCTACCACTAGATAAGCAAAGCAGAGTCCAGAGTCAAAATCTATCCTTGTCAAGATCCACTGATAAACTATTTTACAAAACAGAATTAGATTCATGGACATGGAAAACACATGTATGGTTATCAAAGGAGAAAAATAAATTAAAAGATCAGAATTAATAGATATACACTACTATATATAAAATAAACATCAAGGTCCTACTGTATAGCAGAGGGAAATGAATATATTGTAATAACCTATAAGCAAAAATAATCTGAAAAATAATATATGTGTGTCTGTATATGTGTGCATAACTGAATCACTTTGCTGTACATCTAAAATTAACACAGCATAATACATCTACTATACTTCAGTTTTTAAAAAGAGAAAAGACCCTTTGCAGCCCACAAGTATACAGATTTAAATGCCTTTTGTTTTAAAGTATAGACAGCCTTTACAGGGAACTAGCCATTTAAACTAGATGGGTAAAGATTGCTTGAAAACTTTGGTTTTTCTTTCTCAAAAATGCTGGACTCACTCTTTAGAAGAGTCATTAAAATACTTTTCATAATTTATCTTCAAACTTGACATCCCCTACTTTCCTAGAGCTATATCCATCACTCCTCTTGACACCCTTAATGTTTCCAACTTGCCAAGATTATTTTCCTTATGTATGAAGTTTGTTTTCATAGTTTCCTTTTCCCCATTCATGTGTTTTAGTCAACTTGAATTACTTTGTTTGCTTTCCTTTTCTTGTATGTTCATTATATATTGTTGTTCAGTCACTAACTTGTGTCTGACTCTTTGTGAAACCGTGGGCTAAAGCATGTCAGGCTTCTCTATCTTCACTATCTCTCAGAGTTTGCTCAAACTCATGTCTAATGAGTTGATGATACAATCCAGCCATCTCAACATCTGCCACTCTCTTCTCCTTCTGCTCTCAATCTTTTCCAGCATCAGGGTGTTTTCCAATGAGTTGACTCTTTGCATCAGGTAGCCAAAGTATTGGAGCTTCAGCATCAGTCCTTTCAATGAATACTCAGGGTTGATTTTCTTTAGGATTGACTGCTTTGATCTCCTCGCTGTATAGCAGACACTCAAGAGTCTTCTCCAGCAACACAAATTGAAAGGATCACTTCTTCAACACTGAGATATTTTTATGGTCCAACTCTCACATCTGTACATGACTACTGGAAAACCATAGCTTTGAGTATATGGAGCTCTGTCAGCAAAATGTTGTCTCAAATTCAGAAAGATCCCCTGGAGGATGTCATAGCAACCCACTTCAATATTCTTGCCTAAAGAATCCCATAGACAGAGGAGCCTGCCAGGCTACAGTCCATAGGGTCATAAAGAGTCAGGATGGGGAACACATGTATACCTGTGGCGGATTCATTTTGATATTTGGCAAAACTAATACAATTATGTAAAGTTTAAAAATAAAATTAAATTAAAAAAAAAAAAGAGTCAAACACGACTGAAGTGACTTGGCATGCATGTGCACGCAGAAGGTAATAGGAGACAGGGAACACTATGAGAGAAGCACTGAAGAAGATGAACTATCTGAAATGAGTTATAGAGTTCTACTAAAAGCTAGCAAAAATAAAATAAAGAAGTAGTATAAATAAGTTTAAAATTGAAATCATATCAAGCATCATTTCTAATCATAATGCTATGAGACTACAAACCAATGATAACAAAAAAATAAACTTCAAAAAATAAACACTTGGAGGTTAAATTATATGCTACTAAACAACCAATAAATCTGAATAAATCAAAGGGGAAATTAAAAATAAAAACACCTTGTGGACAAGTAAAAAATGAAAATAAAATGATCAAAACTGAGGCACAGAAAAAAAAAAAGTGGTTAATAGCAACACAAGCCCTCTTTAAAAAAATGAGAAAAGTTTAAAATAATAAAAAATTTCCCCTCAATTAACTAGAGAAGGAAAAATAAAATCCAAAGCTATTAGAAGAAAAGTAACCAGAAGGATCAGAGCAGAAATAATGAAAAAAGATACTTAAAGTCAATAGAAAAGATCAACATAATAAGAGCTGCTCCTTTAAAAGAGCAAATAAAACTGATAAGCCTTTAGCAATTCTCATCAAGAAAAAAAAAAAAAAAATGAGAGAGAGGACCCAAATAAAATCAGAAATGAAAGAGGACAAGTTACAACACATACCACAGAACCACAAAGGATTATAAAAAATTACTACAAACAATTATATGCCAGTAAAATAGACCACTTAAGAAATTCCTTGAAGTGTACATTCTCCCAAAAATGAAACAGGAAGAAATGTCAAGTTGTGTAGGAAAATTACTGAAAGTGAAATTCAGTTGGTAATAAAAGAACTCCCAACAAAGGCTCATGATCAGACAGCTTCACAGGTGAACTCTACCAAACATTTGAAAAATTAACACCTATCTTTCTCAAACTGCTTCAAAAAATTGCAGAATGTATTATGATTCCAAAATCACCCTATAAGGTCAGCATAACCCTGATATTAAATCAATCATATCACAAAAAAACAAACTGCAGATCGATATCATTAATGAAAACAGATGACAAAATTGTCAAAACAGTATTAACAAACTGTATTCAACAATACATTAAAAAAAGTTCATACAGCATGATCAAGTAGGATTATTTCAGGGATGCAAAGATACTTCAGTATCCAGAAGTCAGTCAGTGTAATATACTACATAATAAATTTAGGATAAAAAATACATGCTCAACTCAAAAGATGTAGAAAAATGCCTTTAGCAAAATTCAACATCCATTTATGATAAAATATCTCAACAAAGTGGATTTAGAGAGAATATACCTCAACATAATAAAGAACATATATAGTTAACATTACACTCAGTGATGAAAAGCTGAAAACATTTCCTCTGAGATTAGGAAAAAGACAAGGATGCCACCTACACTACTTTTATTTAACATAGTACCGTAAACCTTCACCAAGACAGTCAGTCAAGAAATAGAAGTAAAAATAATCCAAATTGTAAAAGAAGTAAAACTGTCACTGTTTCAGGTTAAATGAAACTATTCAGAGAAAATCGAAAGACGTCACCAAATATACAGTTAGAGCTAAGAAATACATTCAGTAAAGTTGCTGGATATAAAATTAACATGAAGAAATCTATTGCATTTCTATATACTAACAACAAACAATGATAAAGAGCAAATAAAAACAAATCCCATTTGCAATTGCTTCAAAAAAAGAAAATACTCAGGAATAAACCTAAGGATATAAAATACCTGTACTCAGAAAATTATAAGACATTGATAAAAGTAATTGAAGACAACAAAAACAAATGGAAAGACATACCATATTCATGGATTGGAAGAACTAATATTATTAAAATGACTTTATTAACCTAAATAATCTTTAGAGTCAACACAATTCCTTTCTAAATAATAATAATGTTTTTTTTTTTTTTTTTCACAGAACTATAGCAGATGATATTTTGAGATTTAGAGTATTACAGAGAAATATAAAAGATCCTAATGACTTTTCCACTTGATATCCATGACTTGAAAACTTATTTATTCTTTTCCCTTTGCATCATAGAAAAGGAAATAAAGTCAGACATTTCCCCATGCCACCTCTTAAACATGAAATGAAGTAGAGACTGGGCCCAGTGCCCCATAAGATTCACCCTTCCCCCACACCTTCTTTCTTTCAAAGTGGCAAGTTTAGGGAAAAAAAAAAAATTACGTTGTTTTTCTCAAGGCATAAGACCAAGGCCCCTTTGAAGACAAGAAGGAAGGCGAGGGGCAGATGAGGAAGAAAGACTTCTTAGGCACAGAAGCCCTTCCCTCAAGGAGAAAAGCTGCCCTGGGAGTCTGTTTGGAGAGGTGGAGATAGATTATGTGGCAGTGATTGGAGAAGAACCCTGAAACCTTTTCCTTAAACCTGATATGCATTTACAGTTATAAGGAAAGAGAGAAAGTTTGAGGTAATATTAATCCTTCAAAGGCAGAATATGGAAGTCAAATAACATTTCTATCATGGTCACATTTTTATAAAGCCTAAAAAGTTAAGACAAGAAAATGGTAAAAAGGAAGTGGGTGATGAAGGGATGAAGGCATTGTTTGAAGATCCAAAACCCACAGCTCACTCCAAAAGAAGATGAAGCAACAGAGATGAAGTGGATGGGTACCACCATGAAAAAAGCCTTGAAAAAGACTTGTGAGAAGCAGTCACTCATACTCTGCCTCTCCATCACTCCCCACATTTTCACCTAGCTAGGCATGGGCTCTTTCAAACCCATGTCCTCCAGTGTGCTTTGGGGCCACTCATGCCCCTCCTGCCAGCTGGTCAGCCTCCCCTATAGTCTTCAGCTTGTAGCTGTCCTGGACATCACTCCTCAGTGAAGTTGCATACAAGGGTTTCCCTGGTGGCTCACTGAAGAAGAGTCTTCCTTCCAATGTTGGAGACATGGATTTGATCCGTGAGTTGAGTAGATCCCACCGGCGGTGGAGCAACTAAGCCTATGCCCCAAAACCATTGAGCCTGTGCTCTAGAGCCTGGAAGCCACAACTACTGAGCACATGTGCCACAACTAATGAAGCCTGAGAGCCCTAGAGCCTTTGTTACACAATAAGATAAGCCACTGCAATGAGAAGACTGTATACGACAGCTAGAGAGTAACCTCAACTCACAACAACTAGAGAAAAGCCCATGCAGCAACAAAGACCCAGCACAACCAAAAATACATAAATTAAAAAAAAAAAATCCACCCATGATGAAGTAGGCCTTCTCAAATTTGAAGAAAATGTCCAACTTCAAGTGTTTGTCCAATAGCTCTACTTACTGGTCAATAAGTTCCAGAGTTAAAGATATGTACAAGCTCCTTTGTCCTTGTCTTTTGAAGTAAAAGGCTGACTTCAGAGTTAATAATAGTGATATGTGAAGATGTAGAAAAAAAGAATACCTGTTGGACTGGGGTTGTTGTTCAGTCATTTAATTGTGTCCAACTATTTGTGACCCCATGAACTGCAGTACACCAGGCTTCCCTATCCTTCACCACCTTCTGAAGTTTGTGAAAACTTCTCCTAGAGTTTGCCGAAACTCATGTCCATTGAGTCAATGATGCCATCCAACCATCTCATCCTCTGTTGCCCTCTTCTCCTCCTGTTCTCAATATTTCCCAGGATCAGAGTCTATTCCAGGGATCGGCTCTTCCCATCAGGTAGCCAAAATATTGGAGCTTCAGTATCAGCTTTCCAATAAATATTCAAGGTTGATTTCCTATAGGATTGACTGCCTTTATCTCCTTTCTGTCCAGTGTACTCTCCAGAGTCTTCTTCAACACCACATTTTGAAAGCATGAATTCTTCAGTGCTCAGCCTTGTTTATGGCCCAACACTCACATCCATACATGACTACTGGAAAAACCATAGCTTTGACTAGACAGACATGTTGGCAAAGTGATGTCTCTGCTTTTTAATATGTTGTCTAGGTTGTCATAGCTTTTCTTCCAAGGAGGAAGAGTCTTTTAATTTTGTGGCCGCAGTCACCATTTGCAGTGACTTTGGAGCCCAAGAAAATAAAGTCTGTCACTGTTTCCATTGTTTCACCATCTATTTGCCATGAAGTGATGGGACAAGTTGCCATGATTTTAGTTTTTTGAAGGCTAGATTTTAAGCCAGCTTTTTAATTCTCCTCTTTCACATTCATCAAGAGGCTCTTTATTCTGGTCTAGGGAACTAGTATCAGTTTAAACTATAAATCTGTCACATAGAAGTTCCCTGAGAGATATAGATAAAGGCCTGACACACATTCCTAAGTTGTTTTTACAGGAAGCAGACTCCCAACAGATGAAAACTGCTGACCTCAAGATCATAGTCCCTAGACTGGTTGGAACTAGTAGGTTCCAACTGACTCTTCATCACTTCAGCTAATTAGAAGAATGTCCATGAGCTAGTCGTGCCCTGCTACTTGAACCATTTTATTAGTTTTCAATATATTGCTCAGTATGGGACACACAGCCTTGAGAGCATTAGCCCACTGTGTCCCCCTTTTCCTGGCAAAGCAGTTAAACTATTCTTTCCTGCTTAACCAAACCTCTGTGTCTTAGATTCAATTTGGTGTCAGTGTACTGAGGCCAAGTTTCAGCAACACATGACAAGTTCATTGTCTGGACCCTCATTGATGCAGAAGAAATAGGGACTGGAGTGTCTCTTACAGATGACCTTAAGGTTTCTCCACTTCTGGAAGCTTCAAATTCTAATCTTGCAAGCCAGAATGACCTGCATAAGCTCTTGAACCATCTTCTTTTGCTGCTTGACTGATGTGGCCAGATACCATTTTTTACTGCCACATTATCCTCGTCCTGTCCGTAAGATTCTCCAGGCAAGAATACTGGAGTGGGTTGCCATGCCCACTTCAAGAGGATCTTCCTGACCCAGGGAATGAACCCACATCTCTTACGTTTCCTTCATTGGCAGGCAAGTTATTTACCACTAATGCCACTGGGAAGCCAGAACATCAACTTAAATCACATTGTTTTGCAGCTTCTAGCCCTTTGGACCACAGGTGCCATCTCCACCTCCTTTATTAACCTTTAGTTATTTTCATTTCTCCCTCTCACTTGAAGCCCAGCCTGCCCTGGAAACTTGAAACTCAAAATCTTGAAAGGTCATAAGGGTATCTCATTATGAGTACCTTAGTATCCAACGGTCTTTTGACAAGTCTACCTGTTCCCCTGCTGCCTTTATCTGGAACCCACAAAAATTGCTTGGGGCTTTCCCATTTAGTAATCAGCAGCCACTGCATAGTTGACATTTCTGTTTTGTCCATGAGCTGAACTTTGGAGAATTTGGAACATAATTTTTGTTATACAGTAAAGTATATATATATATATATATAAAATTCAAAGTAGCCTCAGTGATATATGTGGACATCTTATGAATTAGCAAATATATCTTTTAACCAGTTTTCCAAAACATTTTTAGAACTGACTTAAAATAATGGTAATTTAACTTAAATTGATTTTGAAACCAAAACAAAGTCATTCTTTGCTAATGACTGCTTGATTTTATATTTTAAAGTTATCTTTGTATATAATTATAGCAGGTGGATTCTATAAAGCCTGTATAATACATAATTGAACAATTTACACTCTAAAGTATCTATTCTTCCAGTTAATCAAGGTTTTAAATTGTGAAAAACTGACATTTCAATGGTAAACAAAGTCTTGTGTTATTGTTAGAAGAATTGGAAGCTATGTAAAAATGTAAAGTTCATCATGTCACATTTGGCACTAGATTGTTTGGGTTGAAATACGTTCCCCATGACTTACTACATGTGGAACTTTGGGAAAATATTTCATTTCTTTGTACTTCAGCTTCTTCATCCATAAAAATGTACTTTCATCATTATCTTGTTGTAGATATTAAATGATTTAAAGAGGTATTACACTGAAGTAGTAAACATTATTTGACATATAGTTTGCATTCAATAAGCATTATTATTTATCTATTCCTTTCCCACAGAGAGATTTGGGGAGGGGTTAGGGCATATAGTTCATGAATTGCTTCGTTTTATTTTTCCTGTTGCCAAAAATAATGCTACAGTACCAATGAGGTACTGAAGGTGATTTCTACTGGGAGAACTGATAGTGAAATTTCCAGGAATTTTGAGAGTTGGTTGATATTATGTTGATAGCTTAAGACTGGCTACAGTGGATATAATTAATGAAACAGTCCCAAAAGGCAATTGCTAAACATTTGCTAGGATGATTCTGGGGTTAAGTTTGTTAACCAAGTCAATAGTTGTCTCTTGCACTGATCTGCTGGGCAAACATAAAGGATCCACTCATTTAAAAAGGAAGAATTTGAAAATTTGGCAGTTTTCTGCAGTTTATAGGAACAATTTTATATACTATTGAATGTTTGTTTAACTACAACATGACCCAGAAATTTTGCTTCAAGTTTAGAGAGATAAAGAGAAATGAAGGTGGCTGTGCACAAAAAGAATTGTTCAAGAGTCCCCTAGCAATATTATTCATTATGGTCATAAAAAAGAGTTCTCTCAACAGGTGAGTATATTAAAAAGTGTTTGATACTCATACCAACAAATACACAATAATAAAAAGAAACAAATCACTGATGAATAAAACAGGGAGAAAGAATCTCACAGAATGAAGCTGATTGAAAGAAAGCAGATTAAAAAAGGTGTAGCATATGACCTTATTTATATAAAGATTAGAACTGAAAAAAAATAAGACTTGGAAAAAAGTAATCTGTAATGAGAGAAATTAGAACTGTCGCTGCCTTTGGTAGGTTGTAGTGGTAGTGGTAGTGACTGACTGGAAGGAGAGTGATAGAAATGTCTGCAGTGATAGAAATATTCTGTATCTTAAAATGGGTTTTGGCTTCATGGATATACACATTTATCATACGCTACCAAATGTACAGTTAACATTTGTGCATCTTAATTTGTATAAATTATATCTCAATAAAGAAAAAAAGCAAAATATTTCAGTGGAAATGCTTATTAATATAGAAATTAGTAATGATCAAATTTGATAATTATAAAATAAAGTTTAGGGGAAGGAAAAGAGTAGTGACTGTACAGTTCACCTAATCTTTTCAAGGTGCTATAATTTTTTGAATGTGTCATCTTGTGTAATTTTTTTTCTAAAATTTATTTTTATTGGAGAATAATTGCTTAACAATACTGTGTATGTTTATAAATATTTCTAATATTCTAAAATTGGTTTAAATAAAATATTTACCTAATAAGATAGCTGGTTGGTTTAAATGAAATAATCCATCCAAAGAATTTAAGATGCTTCATTTTTGGTAAATGCTTAATAAGTTATCTTACAGCTATTTTTATCATTGAGAAATACACATAAAATGGAAAGAGAATATCTCATTAATTTCTAACTCCATGTCATAAGAATGACAGAGAGAATGGATCAGGTAAAATGAAAAACTAAGTGTATTTCCCCTGATCTGAATACTTCGAATATTCTTTGAAACAATTCAGGAGATGACAAATGAGAAAACAAACCTAATCAATCTTGCTGGACTTTAATTTTTGATTGGAAAGAGCAAGTATTATCCAAAAAAAATGGGAGAGAGGAGAGTAGTTTGGTGGCTTTGAAATGGGTGAGAGACAGACTGTCATCTTCCTTCTAACCAGCATTAATGTATATTCTAGAAAAAAAGGAATTAGTGTCTTCTTATGCACATGGAAAATAGTTTTAAATTTAGACTTCAATATGGAAATACAATAAAAATTTGTAGTCATGCAAGTATTCTAATTAATTTTGACATACTTTCCTTTTCTAGGAGAAAAAAAAGCTTTACCATTATATATTTAGCATTAGTAGTAAACAATGAAGATGAAGGAGGGGTGTTATTTCACTGTTTATTTCTCTATACTTTTAAAAACAGATTTTTACTATGATTATATATTACTTTTATAATTTCAAATAGATATTTTAAAAGATTCAATGAAGAGATCATATATTATTAAATATCCTCTTTTCATCTGATTTCCTAAGTATGTAATATTATTATTCCTTATGCTGTGAGAAATATGAATCAGTATTACTCTATATTTTAGATTCATATTTCTATAGAGGTAAAATTAACATATTAATAAATTACATTGTACTTAGGTAGTCAGTTTTGCATGTATTGAGCATTGTATACAACCCTGTAGCTATCATATTCAGCAAGGTATAGAAAATTTTTATCATACTCCAAAGTTACTTTTTGTCTCCTATATCCTACCCCTTCACACCTCCCTCCTTGCAGCTACTCATCTTATTTCTATCACCAAGGACTATCTGTTACTTGAGTTCCATAAAGCTCACACATTTGATCCTTGAACATACTGGGGGAGGATGGGGTGGCAAAATCCTAGGAGGTGAAAACTCTGCATATAACTTTAGAGTCAGCCCTGCATATCCACCATCCTCTCTTCAGCATCTGTGAGTTCAACCAGCTGTGGATCCTGTAGTTCAGGAGTGCATATTTGTTGGGAACAAAAATTAATGTACAAGTGTACCTATGCAGTTTAAACCCATGTTGTTCAAAGGTCAACTGTATATAATATTTATTCTTTGGTGTCTGACATCTTAGACTGATTTTTTGGTAAAAAAAAAAAAAAAAAAAATTGTCCATGTTATTTTGAGTACCAGTAGTGTATTCTTTTTTTATGGCCAGAAAGTAAAGCATTCTTTGAGAATATCACAAGTCATTATCCAATTTGTCAATTTCTCTGTTAATGAGCATTAGTGTTGTTTCATGTTTTTGACTACTATGAATAAGGATGGTCTAAAACTCCTTTTAGTCTTAGTATGAATGTGGGAGTTGGACCATAAAGAAAACTGAGCACTGAAGAATGGATGCTTTTGAACTGTGGTGTTGGAGAAGACTCTTGAGAATCTCCTGGACTGCAAGAAGACCAAACCAGTCAATTCTAAAGGAAATCAGTCCTGAATATTCATTGGAAGGACTGAGACTGAGGCTGAAACTCCAATACTATGGCCATCTGATGAGAAGAGCTGACCCATTGGAAAAGACCCTGATGTTGGGAAAGACTGAAAACAGGAGGAGGAGGGGACTACTAGGATGAGATGATTGGATGGTATCATTGACTGGATAAACATCAGTTTGCACAAACTCCAGGAGTTGGTGATGAACAAGGAAGCCTAGCGTGCTGCAATCCATGGGGTTGCAAAGAGTCAGACATGACTGAGTGACTAAACTGGACTGAAAAATCCTTTTATCAGTGTTTTTAAGAACATATATTTTCACTGCTTTTTGGGTAAATGTGTAAAAGTGGAATTTTAGGCTTAAAAGATGTATATACACCTCTGGCTCATAAGATACATGTTTATGTACATAAGAATATGTATATATGTATTTTATGAGCCATATGCAGACATAAATTATATTTTATGTAATAATAATATCCTATTTTGTTATGCCATTAAAAATGCCAGGCAATCCTTCAAAGTGTTTGTACCACTTACCACTCTCACCAGCAGTATGTAGTTCCAGTTCCTTCACAACTTCAACAGCAGTATTAGACTTTTTAAATCTATGCATTCTAGTGAGTGAAAAATGGTAACTATTTGTGACTTCAATTAGCACTATCTTTATGGCCAAGGATGTTGAGCACTGTATGTGTTTTATCAGTCATTTGTATGTCTCATTTTGTGGTATTTCAGTTCAAGTTTATGCTCATATTTGTTGTATTTTTTATTTGTAAGGATCTTTTTTTTAAATTTTATTTTATTTTTAAACTTTACATAATCTTTTATATATTGTGGATGTATATTTAAAACATGGGTCATTTGTCAAATAAAATAAGGCAAAAGGTTTTTATTTCATTTTTGTGGCTTGTATCCTACTTTTTTTAATGGGATTTTTTCATCAACTGAAACTTAATTTTAGTGAAGTTCAGTTTTTAATTTTTTTTTTCTTAGCTCAGTCCCTTTTGTGACCTTGATAAATCTACTCATCAATGATATGTTTTTTCTAAACCTCTGGGACTGAGGTGAAAATATTCAACCATCCTAATTATTTTTTGTGCATTTTACCTTCTCATGAAAAGGATGAGATACGATAAATTGAAAAAATTAATGAAAACAACTTTCTACCAGAAGGTGCTAAATAAGTGTTTCCTTCTAAAATTACAATGCATCTTTACAGTGTTTTAATAGGTTACATTTTTGTGGAGGAATTTATATTTGAACTATTTCCTTAGAAAAAGAGAGTAAAAATCCCATATTTTAAGTAAATTTTATACAAACCATTTTATATGAATCAGTTAAGTTCAGTAATTCAATAGTATCTGACTCTTTGTAATCCATAGACTACAACAAACCAGACTTCCCTATTCATCACCAACTCCTAGAACTTGCTCAAACACATGTCCATCAAATTGGTGATGTCCTCCAACCATCTCCTCCTCTGTCATTCCCTTCTCCTACTGCCTTCAATCTTTGCCAGTATCAGGATCTTTTTCAATGAGTCAGTTCTTCCCATCAGGTGGCCAAAGTATTGGAGTTTCAACTTCAGTATCAATCATTCCGATGAATATTTAGGACTGACCTCCTTTAGGATTGACTGGTTGGTCTCCTTGGAGTCCAGTGGACTCTCAGCAATCTTCATCAGCACCACAGTTCAAAAGCATTGATTCTTTGGTGTTCAGCTTTCTTAATGGTCTAACTCTTATATTCATACATGATTATTGACAAAACCGTAGCTTTGACTAGACAGACGTTTTTCAGCAAAGTAATGTCTCTGCTTTTTAATATGCCTTCTAGGTTGGTCATAGCTTCTCTTCCAAGGAGCAAGTGTCTTTTGATTTCATGGCTGTGGTCACCATCCCCAGGGATTTTGGAAGCCAAGAAAATAAAATCTGTCACTGTTTCCATTATTTACCCATCTTTTTGCTGTGAAGTGATGGGACAGGATGCCATGATATTCTTATTGTGAATTTTGAGTTTTAAGCCAGCTTTCTCACTCTCTCCTCTTTCACTTTCATCAAGAGGTTTTTAGTTCCTCATTGTTTTCTGCCATAAAAGTGATGTTATCTGCATATCTGAGGTTACTGATATTTCTGCTGACAATCTTGATTCCAGCTTGTGCTTCATCCAGTCCAGTATTTTTCATGATGTACTCTGCATATAAATTAAATATACAGGGTGACAATATGCGGCCTTTCCCACTTTGAAGCCAGTCCATTGTTCCATGTCCGCTTCCAACTGTTGCCTCTTGACTGGCATACAGATTTCTCAGGAGGTAGGTAAGGTGGTCTGGTATTCCCATCTCTTGAAGAATTTTCCACAGATTTTTTGTGATCCACATAGTCAAAGGCTTTGGCATAGTCAATGGAGCAGAAGAAGATTTTTTTTCTGGAACTCTCTTGCTTTATTGATGATCCAACAGATGTTGGCAATTTGATCCCTTGTGCCTCTGCCTTTTCTAAATCCAACTTGAGTATCTGGAAGTTCTTGGATTGTAGTGAAAACTGACATTTTCCAGTCCTGTGGCCACTGCTGAGCTTTCAAAATTTGCTGGCATATTGAGTGCAGCACTTTCACAGCATCATCTTTCAGGATTTGAAATAGCTCAACTGGAATTCCATTACCTCCACTAGCTTTGTTTGTAGTGATGCTTCTTAAGGCCCACTTGACTTCATGTTCCAGGATATCTGGCTCTAGGTGAGTGATCACACCATCATGGTTATTTGGGTCATGAAGATCTTTTTCATATTGTTCTGTGTATTCTTGCCACATCTTCTTAATATTGTCTGCCTCTCTTAGGTCTATACAATTTTTTGTCCTTTATTGTGCCCATCTTTGCATGAAATGTTCCCTTGGTATCTCAAATTTTCTTGAAGATACCTCTAGCCTTTCCCATTCTATTGTTTTCCTCTATTTCTTTGCATTAATCACTGAGGAATGCATTCTTATCTCTCCTTGCTCTTCTTCGGAACTCTGCATTCAGATGGGTATATCTTTCCTTTTCTTCTTTGCCTTTCAGTTCTCTTCTTTTCTTAGCTGTTTGTTAGGGCTCCTCAGACAACCATTTTGTCTTTTTATATTTCTTTTTCTTGGGGATGGTCTTGATCACTGCCTCCTGTACAATGTCATGAAGCTTCATCCATAGTTCTTCAGCTAGTCTTTCAAATCTAATCCCTTGAATCTATTTGTCCCTTTCACTGTATAATAAGGGATTGGATTTAGGTCATACCTGAATGGTCTAGTGGTTTTTCTTCCTTTCTTCAATTTAAGTCTGAATTTTGCAATGAATAAAACTTCAAACACACATCTGGTAGAATGGGAAACTCTTTAAATTTTACAGGCTAACGATGTAATTCAAAGTTACAGAAATTTAAATCTATAAAGTACTTTAAGGTTATGATTTTATAAATGCAAATTCATGTCTATTTTGCAGAATACATAGAGTAGCTACAGATGTATTTAAATTCGTACTAAAACATGAAATGACAAATCTTCTTGATCATGCTGTTTGTTTTTTTTTGTTTCCCCTTAACAACCAAAAAGATTTGTTTCTGTATGGACAAAAGCTTTTAAACACAGAAACACCTCACAAATTTCCAGGTGATGTTTAATTTTGTATCACAAGCAAAACATTTGAATTCTTATTTGCAAGTGCCATTACTCTTTACCACATGTTTATACTTTCATCTGCTGGCCAGAGGACGCAAAAATTTTAATAAGCACACATTTTGAAAGGGTAGTCTGTGCGTTCAAACTTAAGAAAAGCTTTGTTCAAATACATATCTTTCCTATAATAAGAACTCTAAAAATAATTTTATTTTACTTCTTTATCATATGTATTATATATATCATATGTGTATATATATATGGTATATATGTATATATATATGATATATTATATATATCATATGTGTGTGTGTATATATATATATATATATATACACACTACTGTGCATGTTTCAACTATATTTTAAAGTATATTTGAATAACTAGAACACTGATGGGTGATCATTCTTTATTGTTCTCCCCCTGATTTCTGAAAACAACCAAGTGATGTGTCACTTCAAAGTCAGGGTTGCTAATTTTTATTTTACTTTTTTCCAAAAATGAACTGAATCTGTAATAACTGATACGCCTGAAGTTAGCTCACAGGGCTCCCAAGTGAAATGTGTGATTCTTGGTTTCTTTTTATTTGATCCTAAAATTTAGAATCTTAGTTGCTTTCTTTTTCACATTACTTGTAATTTTTGCTTTTCCAGTTATTTAATGAAAATTTATAAGCTTGCATATTTAGAAATCTAAACAGATTCAAGATTTTATTTGTAGTCAGTGAGGATGAGATGGTTGGATGGCATCATTGACTCAATGGGCATGAGTTTGAGTAAGCTTGGGGAGTTGCTGATGGACCGGGAATTCTGGTGTACTGCAGTCCATGGGGTCGCAAAGAGTCAGACACAACTGAGTGACTGAACTGAAACCATTTCAGATTTTCCCAAAGCTTGAATTATTGACATAGGTAGTACTTGATCAAGGACTTCTATGTGATACCAAATAAGAATACAGAAAGTAAAGGCAATTGAAGTGACTTTTTTGTTTGTAAGCTGATTGAAATCAAGTTTTCTTCTCTTATAATTGTAGCCAGAATGGACATATGCTAAGATATGGCCCAGAGAAATGGCAAAACCTTGCATGATTTACTCTTAGCTCTGGATATATGTTTCCATATTTTTTACCCTTTGAGCATAAAATGCTCAGTTTTTGAATACATTTTCAGAATCACAATATTTAACCAGTTTTTTCACCACAAAACAAGAATGTCAGCAAGCACCTTGATTTTCACGAGTGTATATCATGAAGGCTAGTGTGTAAACTATTTATTTAGAAGATTGTCATGGTTACACTAGACATAAGAATTACATTAAACTAGAAATAAGAATTCATATCAGAAATGTAGATTGATTATTAACTTTGTGTTATCAAATAATATAAAAATGAAGGCAATATGGCCAGATTTAGTTTTATTTCCCAGGTTCAAAAAATATATTCTACATATCTTGATTTTAGTTACTATTTTTTGTATCACATCTCATTCTTTTTCATTTCTCAGAGCATAAAATGGAAAAAACAGACACTCTATAAATTGAACACACAAGCAAGGAAGTAACAAAGAGTATCTAGAAACATTAAGAAAGACTTCTGAGAGCCTTGAAGTCTTTTTCCAGATGGACAATGCAATTTTAATTATTATTTATACTCTCCCCTCCAGCTGTTTTGTTTGTGAGTTTTGTTTAACTGTTGATTCTTATACTTGTAATATCTTTTCTTCCCCTTATAGAGTGCATTTGGGAAAATTATGACTGCAACTATTCTATGCTGGTTATTACAGATAACCAAAGGGTGTAAGGGTGAAGAGGTTTTATTCCATGCCAGAGGGAAGTTTATTTCTATAAACTTTCTCAAATTTCATAGGTCAAAATACCTCTTTCTCTCATAGTTGTTAAATCTCTAGCGAGCATTTTTTATACACACAAAGTTTTAATGAAATAATCACCTGTATGTTTGTTTTAATTAATCTTATGTCTAAAAAATAGCTTCTTACATTGTTTCTGCAGCTATAAGTATATAGAAAAAAGATTCTGGAAATATCAGTTTCAGGAATTTTCCTAAGGTGTAGTAGTAAGTATCATGACCCCAACACTTATTTCTGTGCACATAGCTTTAGTGTAATCTGATTTCATTCTTTTTCAGCCTTAATTACCATCTTTTTCCCCAATGGTTAAGTAATGCATTAAGATTTATGAATTGCATAGAAAGAAACTGTTGTGTGTATCACAATAGGACTAGGAAAAAAATAACTTTTCCTAAATTATATATGGATATTGACATTAAATGTTTGTTTTAATGTATTTAAATATAACTTTTTCATAAGACATAACTCAATTTCATCAAATAATAGTGGGGAAAGCAAAATGATATTTAAAAGATGAAATTAGACTATAAAATTGCAGTAATTTATGTGTTATCTTTTATGTGCTTTTCTGTAAGCAGGTTGAACCACAGAGAATATAAAATTATATTAACCAACAGACAAATAATCTAGAATTCAAGACAGAAAAAAAAATAATTTTTATTTAATGAGCTTGCTATTAAGATTGGTGTGCTTCCTAGTGAGTGAAGTGAAAGTCACTCAGTTGTGTCTGACTCTTTGTGACCCCGTGGACTATACAGTCATGGAATTCTCCAGGCCAGAGTATGGAGAATACCCAGGTCTCCCACATTATTGGCAGATTCTTTACCAGTTGAGATACCAGGGAAGCCCAAGAATACTGGAGTGGGTAGCCTATCCCTTTTCTGGAGGATCTTCTCCACCCAGGAATTGAACCAGGGTTTCTTGCATTGCAGGCAAATTCTTCACCAGCTGAAATACCAGGGAAGCCCTGGTTCTTCCTAAGGAAGGCATTACATCTAATCATCTGATTTATATGCTATTTTTGTAACAAGATGTATGCTTTTGCAAATTGTCTGTAGAACAAAAACTGAAAATAAATTTAACTGAAAAAATGTCCATTTTGATTGTATGGAATATAAAATGTAATATAATAATTGCTTGCTTGTTAATTGCATGGAATGCAGTTGACCTTCTGAAATGGATGACTGGGTTTGATCATCTAAAGACCAAGGGTTCAGTTAAGAGTTTAACTTTTCATACTATTCATCCATGTGGTTCTCTAGGCAAGAATCTGATTCTGTGACAAAAGGAGAACGGACACCAGAGGATGAGATGGTTAGATAGTGGACATGAATGTGAACAAACTCCAGTAGATAGTGGAGTTTGACACACTACAGTCCATGAGATTGGACATGAGTCAGATGACTTAGTAACTGAACAGCAAAAACAAACACAGATTATTTTTCCTGTATTAGCTGACTCCCCAAATTTTTCTTGGTTTAGCTTTCCCATGACAATGTTGAATTTTATCTGAGCCAAAAATTCCTGGAAAATAACAGCAATTAAACACTCTTCCACAGCCACTACCCATTTTGTGTTTCAGGAAATGGCCTAACTGCAAAGAACTATCTCAATATAACTTAAATAAAAATCGTGGATGACTGTCTCTAATAAATATGGCAAGACTAGACAGATATTTTTTCAAATTCCCATTCTTAGGTTCATAAATGAGTACAAAAAAAGATATTAATGACTAAGATAATCACGATGGTGTGATCACTCACCTAGAGCCAGACATCCTGAAATATGAAGTTAAGCGGGGTTTAGAAAGCATCACTACGAACAAAGCTAGTGGAGGTGATCGAATTCTAGTGGAGCTATTTCAAATCCTGGAAGATGATGTTGTGAAAGTGCTCCACTCAATATGCCAGCAAATTTGGAAAACTCAGCAGTGCCTACAGGACTGGAAAAGGTCAGTTTCATTCCAATCGCAAAGAAAGGCAATGCCAAAGAATGCTCAAACTACCACACAATTGCACTCATCTCACACGCTAGTAAATTAATGCTCAAAATTTTCCAAGCTAGGTTTCAGCAATATATGAACCATGAATTTTCAGATGTCAAGCTGGTTTTAGAAAAGGCAGAGGAATCAGAGATCAAATTGCCAACATCTGCTGGATCATGGAAAAAGCAATAGAATTCCAGAAAAACATCTATTTCTGCTTTATTGACTATGTCAAAGCCTTTGACTGTGTGGACCACAATAAACTGTGAAAAATTCTGAAAGAGATGGGAATACCAGACCACCTGACCTGCCTCTTGAGAAAACTATATGCAGGTCAGGAAGCAACAGTTAGAACTGGACATGGAACAACAGACTGGTTCCAAATTTAGGAAAAGGAGTATGTCAAGGCATACATTGTCACCCTGCTTATTAACTTATATGCAGAGTATATCATGAGAAAACGCTGGCCTGGAGGAAGCACAAGCTGAAATCAAGATTTCCAGGAGAAATAACAATAATTTCAGATATGCAGATGACCCCATCCTCATGGCAAAAAGTGAAGAGGAACTAAAAAGCCTCTTGATGAAAGTGAAAGAGGAGAGTGAAAAAGGTGGCTTAAAGCTCAATATTCAGAAAACAAAGATCATGGCATCTGGTCCCATCACTTCATGGGAAATAGATGGGAAACAGTGGGAAAAGTGTCAGACTTTATTTTCCTGGGCTCCAAAATCAGTGCACATGGTGATTGTAGCCATTAAATTAAAAGATGCTTACTCCTTGGAAGGAAAGTTTGACCAACATAGATAGCATATTGAAAATCAGAGATATTACTTTGCCAACAAAGGTCCGTCTAGTCAAGGCTATGGTTTTTCCATTGGTCATGTATGGATGTGAGAGTTGGACTGTGAAGAAAGCTGAATGCTGAAGAATTGATGCTTTTGAAGTGTGGTGTTGGAGAAGACTTTTGAACATCCCTTGGACTGCAAGGAGTTCCAACCAGTCCATTCTAAAGGAGATCAGTCCTGGGTGTTCTTTGAAAGGACTGATGCTAAAGCTGAAACTCCAATACTTTGGCCACCTCTTGCGAAGAGTTGACTCATTTGAAAAGACTATGATGCTGGGAGGGATTGGGGACAGGAGCAGAAGGGGACGACAGAGGATGCAATAGTTGGAAGGCATCACTGACTCAATGGACATGACTCTAAGTGAACTCCGGGAGATGGTGTTGGACGGGGAGGCCTGGCGTGCTGTGATTTATGGGGTCACAAAGAGTCGGACACGACTGAGTGACTGAACTGAACTGAAATTCTCCCACTGATCTACATGGTCAGAATGTTCAATAACCTGTGTATGTCTATATGCTTTAGTTATTTGGTCAGTCGCTCAGCCGTGTCCTACTCTTTGCAAACCCATGAATCGCAGCACGCCAGGCTGCCCTCTCTATCACCAACTCCCGGAGTTCACTCAGACTCAGGTCCATCGAGTCAGTGATGCCATCCAGTCATCTCATCTTCTGTCGTCCTCTTCTTCTCCTGCCCCCAATCCCTCCCAGCATGAGTTTTTCCAACGAGTCAACTCTTCGCATTAAGTGGCCAAAGTACTGGAGTTTCAGCTTTAGCATCATTCCTTCCAAAGAAATCCCAGGGCTGATCTCCTTCATAATGCACTGATTGGATCTCCTTGCAGTCCAAGGGACTCTCAAGAGTCTTCTCCAACACCACAGTTTAAAAGCATCAATTCTTCGGCACTCAGCTGTCTTCACAGTCCAACTCTCACATCCATACATGACCACTGGAAAAACCATAGCGTTGACTAGATGAACCTACTTTGGCAAAGTAATGTCTCTCCTTTTCAATATGCTATCTAGGTTGGTCATAACTTTTCTTCCAAGCAGTTAGCATCTTTTAATTTCATGGCTGCAGTCACCATCTGCAGTGATTTTGGAGCCCCCCCAAAAAAAGTCTGACACTGTTTCCACTGTTTCCCTATGTATTTGCCATGAAGTTATGGGATCAGATGCCATGATCTTTGTTTTCTGAATATGGAGCTTGATTCCAAATTGTGCTTCTTTCAGCCCAGCATTTCTCATGATATACTCTGCATATAAGTTAATAAGCAGGGTGACAATGTATGCCTTGACATACTCCTTTTCCTATTTGGAACCAGTCTGTTGTTCTATGTTCAGTTCTAACTGTTGCTTCCTGACCTGCATGTAGGTTTCTCATGAGTCAGGTCAGGTGGTCTGTTATTCCCATCTCTTTCAGAATTTTCCACAGTTTATTGTGGTCCACACAGTCAAAGGCTTTGACATAGTCAGTAAAGCAGAAATAGATGTTTTTCTGATACTCTCTTGCTTTTTCCATGATCCAGTAGATGTTGTCAGTTTGATCCCTGGTTCCTCTGTGTTTTCTAAAACCAGCTTGAACATCTGGAAGTTCACGGTTCACGTATTGCTGAAGCCTGGCTTGGAGAATTTTGAGCATTACTTTACTAGCGTGTGAGATGAGCGCAATTGTGCAGTAGTTTGAGCATTCTTTGGCATTGCCTTATTTGGGATTGGAATGAAAACTGACCTTTTCCAGTCCTGTGGCCACTGCTGAATTTTCCAAATTTGCTGGCATATTGAGTGCAGCACTTTTACAGTATCATCTTTCAGAATTTGAAATAGCTCTACTGGAATTCCATCACCTCCACTAGCTTTATTCGTAGTGATGCTCTCTAAGGCCCACTTGACTTCACATTCCAGGATGTCTGGCTCTAGGTGAGTGATTACACCATCGTGATTATCTTGGTCATGAAGATTTTTTTTTGTACAGTTCTGTGTATTCTTTCCACCTCTTCTTAATATCTTTTCCTTCTGTTAGCTCCATACCTTTTCTGTCCTTTATTGAGCCCATCTTTGAATGAAATTTTCCCTTGGTATCTCTAATTTTCTTGAAGTGATCTCTACTCTTTCCCATTCTGTTGTTTTCCTCTATTTCTTTGCACTGATCACTGAGGAAGGCTTTTTTATCTCTCCTTGCTATTCTTTGAACTCTGCATCCAGATGCTTATATCTTTCCTTTTCTCCCTTGCTTTTTGCTTCTCTTGTTTTCACAGCTATTTGTAAGGCCTCTCCAGACAGCCATTTTGCTTTTTTGAATTTCTTTTCCATGGGGATGGTCTTGATCCTTGTCTCCTGTACTATGTCACGAACCTCCATGCATTGTTCATCAGGCACTCTATCTATCAGATCTAGTCTCTTAAATCTATTTCTCACTTCCAGTGTATAATCTTAAGGGATTTGATTTAGGTCATACCTGAATGGTCTAGTGGTTTTCCCTACTTTCTTCAATTTAAGTCTGAATTTGGCAATAAGGAGTTCATGATCTGAGCCACTGTCAGCTCCTGTTTTTTTTTTTTTTTGTTGTTGTTGTTGTTGTTGTTGTTGTTGTTGTTGTTGACTGTATAGAGCTTCTCCATCTTTGGCTGCAAAGAATATAATCAGTCTGATTTCGGTGTTGACAATCTGGTGATGTCCATGTGTAGAGTCTTCTCTTGTGTTGTTGGAAGAGGGTGCTTGCTATGATCAGTGCATTTTCTTGGCAAAACTCTATTAGTCTTTGCCCTGCTTCATTCCATATTTCATGGCCAAATTTGCCTGTTACTCCATGTGTTTCTTGACTTCCTATTTTTGCATTCCAGTCCCCTATAATGAAAAGGACATCTTTTTTGGGTGTTAGTTCTAAAAGGTCTTGTAGCTCTTCATAGAACCGTTCAACTTCAGCTTCTTCAGCGTTACTGGTTGGGGCATAGACTTGGATTATTGTGATATTGAATGGTTTGCCTTGGAAACGAACAGAGATCATTCTGTTGTTTTTGAGATTGCATCCAAGTACTGCATTTCAGACTCTTTTGTTGAGCACGATGGCTACTCCAGTTCTTCTAAGGGATTCCTGCCTGCAGTAGTAGATATAATGGTCATCTGAGTTAAATTCACTCATTCCAGTCCATTTTAGTTCGCTGATTCCTAGGTCAATGTTCACTCTTGGCATCTCCTGTTTGTCCACTTCCAATTTGCCTTGATTCATGGATCTAACATTCCAGATTCCTATGCAATATTGCTCTTTACAGCATCGGACCTTGCTTCTACCACCGGTCACATCCACAGCTGGGTATTGTTTTTGCTTTAGCTCCATCCCTTCATTGTTTCTGGAGTTATTTCTCCATTGATCTCCAGTAGCATATTGGGCACCTACTGACCTGGCGAGTTCCCCTTTCATTATCCTATCACTTTGCTTTTTCATACTGTTCATGGGGTTCTCAATACAAGAATAATGAAATGGTTTGCAATTCCCTTCTCCAGTGGACCACATTGTGTCAGACCTTTCCACCATTCCCACCCATCTTGGGTGGCCCCACAGAGCTTGGCTTGGTTTCATTGAGTTAGTCAAGGCTGTGGTCCTAGTGTGATTAGTTTGACTAGTTTTATGTGATTATGATTTCAGTGTGTCTGCCCTCTGATGCCCTCTTGCAACACCTACTGTCTTACTTGGGTTTCTCTTACCTTGGACATGGAGTATCTCTTCACGGCTGCTCCAGCAAAGCGCAGCCGCTGCTACTTACCTTGGACGAGGGGTATCTCTTCACCGCCGCCGCTCCCGACCTTGAACGTGGAATAGCTCCTCTAGGCCTTCTGGCACCCGTGCGGCCACCGCTCCTTGGACGTGGGGTTGCTCCTCCCAGCCGCCGCCCCTGACCTTGGATGTGGGGTAGCTCCTCTTGGCTGCTCCTGCGCTGTTGCAGCCTTGCACTCTTGGCTGCTGTCCCTGACATCGGACGTTGGGTAACTCCTCTCGGCTGCCGCCCCTGACCTCAGATGTAGGGTAGCTCCTCTCCACCACCGCCCTCGGGCATGGGGTCTTCCCAGCTTCTGCCCCTGACCTCGGGCATGGGGTAGCTCCTCTCGGCTGTGCTCTGTGTGCTGTCGCAGCTGCCCGCACTTAGTCATATCCAAATCTTCGGTAGTCTGCGTGCATGCTAAGTTGCTCCAGTTGTGTCAAACTCTTTGCAACCGCTGGACTGTAGCCTACCAAGCACCTCTGTCCATGGGGTTTTTCCAAGCAAGAATATCAGAGTAGGTTGCCATTCCCTACTCCAGGGGATCTTCCTGATCTAGGGATTGAACCCATGTCTCACTATGTCTCCAGCATCAGCAGGTGAGTTCTTTACCACTAGTGCCACCTTCGGTACCCTGACTTCACCCAAATTTTGTCAGTTTTCTCCAAGTCTGTGAACTTGGATCCCTCTTCTGTGAGTTCTTTCTGAGAATGTGTTATGTTGCTTCAGTCATGTCTGACTCTTTGCAACCCTATGGACTGTAGCCCACTAGGCTCCTCAGTCCATGGGGTTCTCCAGGCAAGAATACTGGAGTGGGTTGCCATACCCTCCTTCAGGGGATCTTCCAGAGAATAATTAACCTCAAAGAAACACATTCCTGATCTACTGTCTGATCACACTACCGGCTTATCCCATTACTCCACAATGGATTCTTTCTAGCCTTGCTTATTCCTTCTTATAAGTAAAACCCATTTTGGCCTGATATTTGAGAGGCTTAATGATTTCAAAATTTTAGTCCCTTTCTTCTTTTAGCTGGAGATTAGCTTTTTTTTTTTTTTTTCTTCCCTTATCTAATTCTGAATTTGGTTTTCTTTGATAAACTCCTTCTTAATGGTGATTAAGTAGTAGAACCACTCTCAAATTTTGGAGTTAAATTACATTTTTTAGGAAGAGAATCAGAGTAGTTGTAATTTTAATTTTAATGCTTACCTAGGATTCAAAATACTCAATTAAATCCCATATACTATTATAAGTTATATGAAAAAGCAACCAAGTATCATGAACTTGAATTAGAAAAGGAATCAAGCTCTACTCTTTCACTTTGCATGTTAGGGTAGATTTCTGGTTTACATGTTTAACCTTGGAAAGATAACCTACATTTTTACCATTAAAAAACAATCTATATTTTGGTTTTGCTTATGATCATTTAACTTTCAGATGGTCAAGCTCGGTTTAGAAAAGGCAGAGGAACCAGAGATCAAATTGCCAACATCTGCTGGATCATCGAAAAAGTAAAAGTTCCAGAAAAAAATATCTGTTTCTGCTTTATTGACTATGCCAAAGCCTTTGACTGTGTGGATCACAATAAACTATGGAAAATTCTGAAAGAGATGGGAATACCAGACCACTGGACCTGCCTCTTGAGAAACCTATATGCAGGTCAGGAAGCAACAGTTAGAACTGGACGTGGACCAACAGACTGGTTCCAAATAGGAAAAGGAGTACATCAAGGCTGTATATTTTCAACCTCCTTATTTAACTTATATGCAGAGTACATTATGAGAAACGCTGGACTGGAAGAAACACAAGCTGGAATCAAGATTGCCGGGAGAAATATCAATAACCTCGGTATGCAGATGACACCACCCTTATGGCAGAAAGTGAAGAGGAACTCAAAAGCCTCTTGATGAAAGTGAAAGTGGAGAGTGAAAAAGTTGGCTTAAAGCTCAACATTCAGAAAACGAAGATCATGGCATCAGGTCCCACCACTTCATGGGAAATAGATGGGGAAATTGTGGAAACAGTGGCTGACTTTATTTTTTGGGGCTCTAAAATCACTGCAGATGGTGACTGCAGCCATGATGGAAGAAAAGTTATGACCAACCTCGATAGCATATTGAAAAGCAGAGACATTACTTTGCCAACAAAGGTCCGTCTAGTCAAGGCTATGGTTTTTCCAGTGGTCATGTATGGATGTGAGAGTTGGACTGTGAAGAAAGCTGAGTGCTGAAGAATTGATGCTTTTGAATTGTGGTGTTGGAGAAGACTCTTGAGAGTCCCATGGACTATAAGGAGATCCAACCAGTCCATTCTAAAGGAGATCAGTCCTGGGTGTTCTTTGGAAAGGCTGATGCTAAAGCTGAAACTCCAATACTTTGGCCACCTAATGCAAAAAGTTGACTCATTGAAAAAACTCTGATGCTGGGAGGGATTGGGGGCAGGAGGAGAAGAGGATGACAGAGAATGATATGGCTGGATAGCATTACTAACTCGAGGGACATGAGTTTGAGTGAACTCCGGGAGTTGGTGATGGACAGGGAGGCCTGGCGTGCTGCGATTCATGGGGTTGCAAAGAGTGGGACACAACTGAGAGATTGAACTGAACTAAACTGATGAACATTTTTGCACAAAAAAGGCTAACCTGATTTTGAGAGGAAAATTTTAACTATAATCAGCAGTCCATCTATACATATGGTGTGGAAAGTCAGGTAAAAATAAAGGAAGTAATCAAGAATGCTTGATGACTTTATCATATTATTTATTACAGTATGTAATTTATTTATTATGTCCCAAGTATCTAGCCCTAGGCATGACACAATTTATACTGATTGAATATTTACAGATTGAATTTGTAATATCTCTATGACATAAACAGATTTCATTTAGTATTTTACTTCATTCAAAAATCATGATGTTGGTTCTAAGGTATGTCAGTTCTCAAGATAAGATTGACAAAAAGGATAATGTGCATATTTATTATTGAGGAGAGAAACCAAATTTTTGAAAATGAAAAAATTGCAGAAATGTCTATATCACTCATTTTCAAGTTTAATAAGCAACTCTTTAGTTTTATGTTTGGTCATCTTGAGATGAAGTCTTATTTGATATTATGCATTTTTCTGGTCATTTATATTTTTATGTTGGACTTATAAACTGAAATTATTTTATACTTTAAAGAATAAGTAAGCTGATATTACAATAGTTTTGCAGGTTAGTAAATACAGTTTGGAGAACAATTTACATTACAAAAATCAAATCCAACATGAGTAAGAATTTCAAAAATGAGTCAAAATCAATTTGCTGAGAAACACAATCTTGACATTGAAAAAAAAGTTTCCTCAAAATCTACTATTATAAGATTACTGTCAGCTATAGCACTGACCACTGTAGTTTTCCCCATCTCAATAAGTACCCTTCGTTAACATTTCTAAATATTAAAAACTAGGAAACTTTTATAGTACTTATTTATGGATACGTATTCTAAATGATATGCACATACCTATTCTACAAAAGACTTCTCTCTTCTTATTCCCTCCTGCACTGTACTGGGTTGATAGAGTTGCTTCAATATTCATTCCCATGGAAACATTAGAATTTTTGGAAAAAGAGTCTCTGCAGATGTAATCAAGTTCTATGAGATCATACTGAATTAGAGTGAGACCTATATTCATTGTGACTGCCATTTAGACTTCTCCAGCCTTCCAACTTTCCCAGCATCAGCGTCTTTTCCAATGAGTCAGTTCTTCACATGAGGACCTTCAGATTCAGCATCAGTACTATCAATGAATATTCAGGAATGACTTCCTACAGATTGACTGGTTTGATCTCCTTGCAGTTGAACGGACTCTCAAGATTGTTCTCCAACATCACAGTTCAAAAGCATCAATTCTTTGGCACTCTCATATTCATACATGACTACTGTAAAAATCAGAGCTTTGACTAGATGGACCTTGGTCAGCAAAGTAATATGTCTGCTTTTTAATATGATGTCTAGGTTGATCATAGCTTTTCTTCCAAGGAGCAAGTATCTTTTAATTTTATGGCTACAGTCACCGTGTACATTGATTTTTGAGCCCAAGAAAATAAAGTCTGTCAGTATTTCCATTGATTCCCCATCTATTTGCCATGAAGTGGATGTGACCAGATGCCATGATCTTCTTATTTTGAATTTTGAGTTTTAAGCCAGCTTTTACACTCTCCTCTTTCACTTTCATCAAAAAGCTCTTTAGTTCTTCTTCACTTTCTGCCGTAAGGGTGGTGTCATCTGCATATCTGAGGTTATTGACATTTCTCCTGGCAATCCGGATTCCAGCTTGTGCTTCTTCCAGCCCAGCGATTCTCATGATGTAGTCTGCATAGAAGTTAAATAAGCAGGGTGACAATATGCAGCTTTAATGTACCCCTTTCCCAATTTGGAATCAATTCATTGTTCCATGTCCACGTCTAAGTGTTGCTTCTTGACCTGAATACAGATTTCTCTGTAAGGAGGTAAGGTGGTCAGGTATTTCCATCTCTTGAAGAATTTCCTACAGTTTGTTGTGATTCACACAAAGACTTTGGGTAGTTAATGAAGCAGAAGTAAATGTTGTTCTGGAATTCTCTTGCTTTTTTTTGATCCAACAGATGTTAGCAATTTGATATCTGGTTCTTCTGCCTTTTAAAAATCCAGCTTGAACATCTGGAAGTTCACGGTTCATGTACTGTTGAAGCCTGGCTTGGAGAAATTTGAGCATTACTTTGCTAGTGTGTGAGATGAGTGCAATTGTGTGGTAGTGTGAACCTTCTTTGGCATTGCCTTTCTTTAGGTTTGGAATGAAAACTGACCTTTTCCAGTCCTGTGATCACTGCTGAGTTTTCCATTTTGCTGGTATACTGGGTTCAGCACTTTAACAGTGTCATCTTTTAAGATTTGAAGTAGCTCAATGGGAATTCTATCACCTCCACTAACTTTGTTCAGAGTGATGCTTCCTAAGGCCTGAAAGGTTGCCTTGAGCTGGGAGAGATGTAGGGATTCTTGGCCTCTGGAGGAGAGGAATTCAATCTGGGGCCAGTGATGAGGCTTGATTGTTCAGAGCTTTTGTATAATAAAGTTTTATAAAAATATAAAAGCGATAATCAAAGCTTCTGACATAAGCAGAAGGGAGCAGAAAGAGTGCCCCCAGGCTAGTCCTTAGTTGGATGTTATATAGCTACTCAGTTCAGTTCAGTTACTCAGTCGTTTCTGACTGTCTGCCACCTCATGGACTGCAGTACACCAGGCTTCCTTGTCTATCACCAGCTACTGGAGCTTACTCAAACTCATGTCCATTAAGTCAGTGATGCCATCCAACCATCTCATCTCATCCTTTGTTATCCCCTTGTCCTCCAGCTTTTAATCTTTCCCAGAATCAGGGTCTTTTCAAATAAGTCAGTTCTTCGCTTTAGGTGGCTAAAGTATTGGAGTTTCAGCTTCAACACCAGTCCTTCCAATGGATATTTAGGACTGATCTCCTTTAGAATGGACTGGTTGGATCTCCTTGCAGTCTAAGCCACTCTCAAGAGTCTTCTCCAATGCCACAATTCAAAAGCATCAATTCTTCAGTGCTCAGCTTTCTTTATAGTCCAACTCTCACTTCCGTACATGACTACTGGAAAATCCAAAGCTTTGACTAGATGGACCTTTGTTGGCAAAGTAATGTCTCCGCTTTTAAATATGCTGTCTAGGTTGGTCATAACTTTTCTTCCAAGAGCAAGCGTCTTCTACTAGCAGGCTGCTAATCGGAGAAAGTAAATTTCTCAAAGCTCAGAGACTGGCTCCAGGCCTCTCACCCACAACATGCATTTTGAGATAACACTGGCACAAGGTGAGTTGTCCTGGGCCATAAAAGGATTGACATGAATCTTGAAGAAAGGCAGGTTTCCAAGCAAATATATAGATTCATTAACATAGATTAGGAGAACAATGAATGAGTAAAACGTACTGGTTTGCTGAGCCATTATTGGTTCTGAGTCTCTTAAGAGGAATTGACTTGAAGAAAGACAGAGTCTAGGGTAAATACGCAGTTCATTAACATAGCTTAAGAAAAACATTTCCATAGGAAAAATGCATTGGTTAGCTCAAGGTTTGAGAAAAGTTGTTTGGGTGGAACCAGGTGTAGTAATAGCAATACAGAATTTTAAAAGAAATCTCCCTTTGAATTTGTGTGCTGCTGCTAAATCACTTCAGTCATGTCCTACTCTGTGCGACCCCATAGATGGCAGCCCACCAGGCTCCCCCGTCCCTGGGATTCTCCAGGCAAGAGCACTGGAGTGGGTTGCCATTTCCTTCGCCAATTCATGAAAGTGAAAAGTGAAAGCGAAGTTGCTCAGTCATGTCCGACTCTTAGCGACCCCATGGACTGCAGCCTACCAGACTTCTCCATCCATGGGATTTTCCAGGCAAGAGTACTGGAGTGGGGTGCCATTGCCTTCTCGGTTTTTGTATAGAGAAGGAGAAAAATCTGACACTTGTTATTTGTTTCCTTTTGCTGCTTAAGAGAGATAAAAAGCACTTGACACTTGCAGCCTATTTCCTCTATTTGGAGACCCTTAGCCTTCCTGCCTGTTACCCTCTCAGGCCCACTTGACCTCACGTTCCTGGATGTCTGGCCCTAGGTGATTGATCACACCGTCATGATTATCTGGGTCATTAAAATCATTTTGGTATAGTTTTATGTGTATTCTTGCCACCACTTCTTATATCTCCTATTTCTGTTAGGTCCATAGCGTGTCTGTCCTTTATTGTGCCCATCTTTGCATGAAATGCTTCCTTGGTATCTCTAATTTTCTTAAAAAGATCTCGTCTTTCCCATTCTATTGTTTTCCTCTATTTCTTTGCATTGATCACTGAGGAAGGCTTTCTTATCTCTCCTTGTTATTCTTTGTAACTCTTCATCCAGATGGGTTTAGGTTTTCTTTTCTCATTTGCTTTTAGCTTCTCTTCTCAGCTCTTTATAAGGGCTCCTCAGACAACCATTTTCTTTTCACATTTCTTTGTCTTGGTTATGGTCTTTATCACCACCTCCTGTACAATATCATGAACCTCCATCCATAGTTCTTCAGGCACTCTGTCTATCAAATATAATTCCTTGAATCAATTTTCCCTTCCACTGTATAATCATAAGATATTTTATTTACATCATACCTGAATGGGCACTGGAATCAAGCAGACTCTACACAGAAATACCCTGTATTAAAATGTTTGTGACAGTGATTTTACAAAGGTGAATAAAAGTGTTAGGGGAAGCACACTGATTGAAACCACCCACCCTGGCCAGGCACCATAGTAACCATTTGCATGAGTTGTTTTATGACAGGAGGTCCTGATAAGGAATACAGAACTAATAAGCCACCACCAACCAGAAGAGTTGGGGAAAGGTCGAAAGGAGACACCGCATGTCTGTCCACTTCCCAGAATCCCTCTCACTAGCATCCATCTTGACTGAGCGATGCATGTGCTACCAGGAAAGACCCTGAATTAGAATGATTGGCCAAAGACCACCTGGAAACTAATCCCATCACCATAAAACCCGAGACTGTGAGCCACGCAGCAGAGCAGTTCTCCTGGGTTCCCTTACCCTACTGCTCTCCACCCAGGTGCCCTTTCCCAATAAAATATCTTGCTTTGTCAGCACATGTGTCTCCTCGGACAATTCATTTCTGAGTGTTAGACAACAGCCCAGTTTCGGGCCCTGGAAGGGGTCTGCCTTCCTGCAACAAAAGGAGAGAGTGCTGGGAACTCTTATCACTCACAGAATATCCTATATTTCTAAAGACTAACATTCAGTGCTTTTTTTACTCTGAAGGATGGCTTTCTGTTGATTGACTCATTCAATTAAAAGGGAAAAGAACTACCATATGATGCATAAATTTTACTCCAGGGTATATACCTGAAAAACAAACAAACAAACAAAAAACAGTTATTTGAAAATATACATACACTCCAATGTTCATAGTTGCATTATTTACTATAGACAAGATATGGGAACAACCTAAGTGTCCATAAATAGTTGAATGGATAAAGAAGATGTCAGTCAGTTCACTTCAGTCACTCAGTCGTGTCCGACTCTTTGTGACCCCCTGAATCGCAGCACGCCAGGCCTCCATGTCGATCAACAACTCCCAGAGTTCACTCAGACTCACGTCCATAGAGTCAGTGATGCCATCCAGCCATCTCATCCTCTGTCGTCCCCTTCTCTTCCTGCCCCCAATCCCTCCCAGCATCAGAGTCTTTTCCAATGAATCAACTCTTCGCATGAGGTGGCCAAAGTACTGGAGTTTCAGCTTTAGCATCATTCCTTCCAAAGAAATCCCAGGGCTGATCTCCTTCAGAATGGACTGGTTGGATATCCTTGCAGTCCAAGGGACTCTCAAGAGTCTTCTCCAACACCACAGTTCAAAAGCATCAATTCTTTGGTGCTCAGCTTTCTTCACAGTCCAACTCTCACATCCATACATGACCACTGGAAAAACCATAGCCTTGACTAGACGGACCTTTGTTGGCAAAGTGATGTACTCAGCCATGAAGAAAAATAAGCATGATATCGATTATATGTGGAATCTAAAGAAATCAATAAACTAACAAATATTGCATAAAAGAAGCAGACTTATAGATAGAGAAAACAAACTAATGATTACCTGTATGGGAGGGGCAATATAGGAGTAGGTGGAGTGGGCAGTACAAACTGCTGGGTGTAAGATACACTCAAGGATGTATATATATGTAGTCAATTCTTTGTCAAACAGTAAATGGAAAGTAATCTTACAAAACTGTATAGTTGTATAAAATGAAAATCGGTTCAAAATTGGGAAAGGAGTATGTCCAGGCTGTATACTGTCACATTGCTTACTTAATTTATATGCAGAATACATTATGCAAAATGCTGGGCTAGATGAAATGCAAGCTGGAAACAAGATTGCATGAGAAATATCAATAACCTCAGATATGCAGATGACAGCACCCTTATGGCAGAAAGTGAAGAGGAACTAAAAACCATCTTGATGAAGATGAAAGAGGAGAGTGAAAAAAACTGGCTTAAAACTCAAAATTCAGAAAGCTAAGGTCATGGCATCTGGTCCCATCACTTCATAGCAAATAGGTGGTAAACAATGGAAACAGCGATGGACTTTATTTTCTTGGGCTCCAAAATCACTGGGGATGGTGACTGAAGCCATGAAATTAAGACACTTGCTCCTTGGCAGAAAAGCTATGACAAACCTAGACAGTGTATTAAAAAGAAGGAACATTACCTTGCCGACAAAGTCTGTATAGTCAAAGCTATGGATTTTTCAGTAAGTAGTCATGTATGGATATGAGAGTTGGGGCATAAAGAAGACCTAACAAGGAAGAATTGATGTTTTTGAACTGTGGTGTTGGAGAATTATCTTGACAGCCCCTTGGACTACAAGGAGATCAAATCTGTCAGTCCTAAAGGAAATCAGTCCCGAGTATTCATTGGAAGGACTGATGCTGAAGCTGAAACTCCAATACTTTGATCACCTGTAAAGCTGATTCATTAGAAAAGACCTTGATGCTGGGAAAGATTGAAGTAGAAGGAGAAGGAAATGACAGAGGATGAGATGGTTGGATGTATCACTCAATCAATGAACACGAGTTTGAGCAAACTCCAGGAGATGGTGAAGGACAGGGAAGCCCAGCGGGCTCAATTCATGGGGTCACAAAGAGGCAGACACAACTGAATGATTGAACAACAGCAATAAAATGAAAAAAAAAAAAAAAAGTGAAAAAAGGTAATAGACTTTCTTATACTTTAAATAAAATCATTTAGATAAGGTAACAATAGTTACTGTATTGTATTTAAAGTATATGTAAATTACTTAAAATTATGAAATAATTCTTACTCATGTCACTCTGCAAAGCAGGTGGTCACAGTTGGAAGCCAATTCTTTTCCAAAAGTAGGTTAAGAAACCCAGGGCCCTTCTTTTGTTTTGCTCTAACATAAACACATTGCTTCGCAATCACTATAGAAGGAGAATGAATGATAGTTTGGGATGTTTTTAGCAAGTCAGATCTGAAAGTGATATACATTCTAGTAACTAGATCTTATAACTAAATCTCAGGTTGCATTGTTACAACTAGGGATCCAGTATGGACTTCGGAGAAATTTAGTACATATCTTATACCCAAGAAGTAAAGAAAGAATGTTAGATGAAGGGTTAGCCTGGATCAAATCAGTTCAATAAATAATTACTGAACAATTATGATGGGCCTGTACCCTGTGTGGTCAGTTAGAACTGAAGAGACATTAGGGAATTTCCTGTCATTCATAATTCATAATATTTTAAGCAAAGTTTAAATAACTCACTATATTAAATATTAAACATGAGATTGATACATTTTCATTTGGTGTTTTATGTTTGAACTGTAATCATTTTATTGTCATATGCTTAATATTTAGTTATTCTATTTTATTTCTAAATATTTTGCAATTGTTTCTATATAAACTTTCCAAAACTTTTAAAATAAAAATCACCCTTGTGCAGACACATGAGAGATTAAGCAATATTTACTTATTGTATATAGAAATATACAGGAGTATACTCCTGACTCATAATACACCAGTCATATTAAACTGTGATAAAAATTGGAAAGCAGAGGTAAAGGGAATGGGGATTTTGAATCCCTGAGAGAACTTAACTAAAAGAACCTCAGTGTCAGCTCTGGCATTTGAAACCATTGTTTACAGGAATTACTCTAGAACCCATTATAAAAAAAAAAAAAAAAAAGAAAAGAAAAATCCTTCTTTAGTATCTGGTGATTTTAGCATAAGATTGAATAGTCTTGAACATCAGAAGTCCCCTTTTATTTTTTTGGAAATGCATTCTGTCTTAATGATGAAATGATGGAGATAATATTTGTAGGCTCACTCTCTTGGTTTATGAAAGGGAAAGCTGTTGATAACATTCTCAGTAAATCGGCCTCTTCTGTTTTAGCTTATAGGGCTTCAGAGAGGTGTACCTTCCCTCTTCAGCTTAGCCAGGACTGACAGGTGCTGAGAAGGGAGTACCTGCATTATTTGGACAAAAAATTTGGAGACAGAACTGAACTCAGCAGGGCAACAATACAGAGTGGCACTCATCATTTCAATCTTTTGTACTTAAACTAAGTTTAATATAGAGCGTACAGAGTTATTCTCTCTGTTTTGATCAATGGACTTATTTTTGTCTGTCCTGGTACCAAAATGCCTAGAACAAAATGTGTGTGTGTCCCTCTTTCTCTCTCCTGCAATTGTCCTTCTATCCGTTTATGCTCCAAACAGTTATATTTTATGTGGAAGTGAAAAGATGAAGCCTTCATTGTTGTATATTAGTACCATACTTAAAATAGAAAGTAAAACAGCATTTACTAAAAGTATAATTGAGGACTGAGCTAAGCTTGTGATTAAAAGTGAAACTACCCTAAAGTAAATGATAGTTATACACAAAAGCAATTAAAAAAAAAAAAAAGAAGAAGAAGTATGTCTAAGAAACAGGTAATATCTTGGGTTAAAATATGTTATTCCCATTCCATTTTAGGCTAATTTTTAGGTGTCAAATCCTATCCTAACTGATGCTGAAATTTGGTATTATGATGCAAACACACAAGAGGCAGATATTGCCCAGGTAAAAGTAGTTTGGGAGACAATGGGGATCGCAATAATCCCAAGTATGGAAGTTTGATTCTTGTTATCTGTTACTAAATAGATGACCAAAATGCTCTTTTTTATACTTTACAATATAAACTTAACATGATTGTACATTTTGAGATCTGAGAGTGAAAATTCAGATTGTTAGAGAGAGTTGTTGTCTTTTCCCCTTCTCTTAGATTCAGTAATATCCTGTAATAAAGATAAAGACTGGGCTTGAAATGACTCATCAGAAAGAAAAAGACATACTTTTCACCTCTGGCCAACCTCCAAGGATGACTGAAAGTGTAAAAACCTGGAGGCTTTTGGGGGTGAAAACACTAAATTATTTAACAAAAAGCTTGTTATTGTTAGCAGAGTTAAGGAATCCAGAGCCAGAATTGGCAATGAGATTGAGATATGGAAGAACTCTGATTCCCAGGGTCCCTGTCCATGAATATCCTATTACAAACTACCAGGCAGACACAGGAGACAACTATTTTTATGGTTTAAGTGCAGATAGCAAGGATCAGGGAAGATTAATTTTGTCCTCCCATTCATTGTCTCAAATTGTCCAAAGTAGATGACTCAGTGGAGGCCATTAAATGGAGGGTTAAATAAGTGAGCATGTAACTAAGTATCGTCACAATGAAACCAATACTTCAAGTTCCAGCTATAGAATTGGGAACTTGGCTCAACATGTTATTTGGCTTCCAGGGAGTTATCTTCCTAGTGTCTAGGATTAAGAAATTATAATTGGTCTCCCACTTAGCAACTCCAAGCCATTTTAATATTTGCTATCTTCACATACAATGAAGACACATGCCTACAAACATGCAAGATGTAAATGATAAAGAGTCAGCATTCAGAATATACATAATCTCCAATTCACATT
Source organism: Bubalus bubalis (assembly GCF_019923935.1). Taxonomy (NCBI): domain Eukaryota; kingdom Metazoa; phylum Chordata; class Mammalia; order Artiodactyla; family Bovidae; genus Bubalus; species Bubalus bubalis. The sequence goes on from NC_059169.1 coordinate 45,932,337, forward strand.
TCAGATGTGGGCATGGATAACACTGAATAAGGAACTTCTCCCCAAAGTGGAAGGGGTTTCCCTGATAGCTCAGTTGGTGAAGAATCCATCTGTTATGCAGGAGACCCTGGTTGAGTTTCTGGGTTGGGAAAATCTGCTCAAGAAGGGATAAGCTACCCACTCCAGTATTCTTGGGCTTCCCTGGCGGCTCTGCTGGTAAAGAATCCACCTGCAATGCAGGAGACCTGGGTACAATCGCTGGGTTCGGAAGATCCCCTGGTGAAGGGAAAGGCTACCCTCTCCAGTATTAAGGCCTAGAGAATTCCATGGACTGTATAGTCCATGGGGTCACAAAGAGTTGGACACAACTGAGCGACTTTTGCTTTCACTTTCCCAGAAGTGGAACCAAGAGGCATAGGGAGTGAAGTAGAAGTAATGGGCTAAGTATCTTCTGCTAGAAAAACAACAACAAGCAAGAACAACTAGGAATCATCCCACAATCAGGGTGAAAAGTCCACATTACTCTTTGAAATAAGATATTACCACATTCTTTTGTTTCCAGTTACTTCCTCTGTCATTTTTTTAACTCTAGTATTGTTTCACCTTCCTTTTTATATTGTATTAATTAAAGGTAATGATCATTTATCCAAAGATCTCCAGGTCACAAGGAGACACAGCCTAAACTAATGGTGATCACACTTTACTTGGAGAGGGAGATGTATGCCATGACAAGAGGAAACTTTGAGAAAGAGATTAATGATTTTTTACATTGTCAGGAATATTTTTGCAAACATACATATGGGAAGGATGATATATATGAATGTCAGTCTAAATTATAATTTTCAGAAATATTAAATCGCAACTTCTTACAAATACAATCAAATATTTACATTTTTTATTCTACACATCAATTAATTAGGGGAGCAGTAAGTCATTAATATAGGTCCAAAAAGCATTTCAAATATTTATAAGCAATTAAATAAAGAAGTATTAGTACAAGATCACTGAGTTTAATATAAAACTAGTCAATGATCTACAGAGTCATAAACCATAATCTTTGCTTTTGCCACCAGGCGAGAGTTAAGTACATCTCTACTGGACAAAATCTACAAGTTATAATGCTCTGTTACTAAATCTTGGACCTGAGATCAACAGTAAACAGTGAATTTCCAGATTTTAACATTGCACAGTTTTATTTGTCATTCAACCCTCAATAAAGTTGGAGAATAAAGGTAGGGAGAAAAGCAAAAATATATATTCTCCTAAAACTTAGATTGGGATACGTGTATAAGGCTGAAAAAACAGACCCATTTTTTTTATCTTTATTTCCAGATTTGGGATAATTTTTAAATCATTAGGTAGATCAAGGATTTTGGTTAGATGATTTTAGCTAAATAACACTATTTTGTCTTTGTTTGAAAAATGATATTTCATTTTCCTAATGGGAATCCTGGAGAAGGAAATCACAACCCACTCCAGTATTCTTGCCTAGAGAATCCTGTGGACAGAGGAGCCTGATGGGCTGCTGTCCGTGGGGTTGCACAGAGTCAGACATGACTGAATCAACTTAGCAGCAGCAGCAGCAGCAATGGGAATCCACCTTTATCGAATTTCTATCCATGTGGCTTCAGGGGTTGAATCAAACATCAGGACCAGTGTGGACATAAAACTGAGAGAAAACACTTCACTTTCCTTCAGGGGTGTGGAAAGAGCTGGATTCAATAGTTAGTCCTATAATTTTGAGTTTGAGAATTTTTGCAACCATATTGCTATTAAGACTGATGAGCCAATCTAGTAACAGAGTTAACTCAAGGAAGTAGATTTGATAGTTGTTAGACTAAAACTTGTGGTGATATTACTGGAATCTTGTGGGAAACCACACCTGAATTCAGAAGTATCTTGACTTTGCAGTTACTTGAAGTCAAATATATCCTTAGTTTTCGTTCAAAGTAGACTGGCTTTTATTTTAAGTAGTTTTTTAAAATTTAGAATGAATACATGTAAATTATACTTTCTGATCTTTGTGTTTCAGAGAATATCTTAATTTTGTCTTGACTTAATTGAGAATTTAGAGCCTGTTTTGATCAAAATTGTTCTTTCTAGATTTCAAAAACATTTGTATTTGGTCTGAAAATCTGGGGAGATATCTGATTCAAATTTAATTGTTACTTCAGTGTAGAAGACTTGCTTTTAAAAATCTAGATACCATTCAATTTCCATCTATTTTACTCTCATAAATTCTGAATTAAGTTTCTCATTACGGAGTTGTTTGCACTCATCTTGCTTGGTTTTCTGTATGCCACTTGAATTAAAAACTCCTGTCTTCCTTCAGTTTGGAGACATTCTTGATTAAAAAAATTATTGATGATGAAAATTGTTTTTCTGGTTTTGGTCTCAGTTTCAAGTCATATATTTTAATTGCTAGTCTGATTCTATCTTGCTTTTTCTCTTTTTTTGATCAGGATCACAATAAACTGTGTAGAATTCTTAAAGACATGGGAATAGCAGACTACCTGATCTGTCTCTTGAGAAATCTGTATGCAGGTCAGGAAGCAACAATTAGAACTGGACATGGAACAACAGACTGGTTCCAAATAGGAAAAGGAGTTCGTCAAGGCTGTATATTGCCACCCTGCTTATTTAACTTATATGCAGATTACATCATGAGAAACCCTGGGCTGGAAGAAGCACAAGGTGGAATCAAGATTGCCTGGAGAAATAACAATAACCTCAGATATGCAGATGACACCACTCTTATGGCAGAAAGGGAAGAGGAACTAAAAGGCCTCTTGATAAAAGTGAAAGAGGAGAGTGAAAAAGGTGGCTTAAAGCTCAGCATTCAGAAAACTAAGATTATGGCATCTGGTCCCATCACTTCATGGGAAATAGATGGGGAAACAGTGGAAACAGTGGCTGACTTCATTTTTCTGGCCTCCCAAATCATTGCAGATGGTGATTGCAGCCATGAAATTATAAGACGCTTACTCCTTTGAAGGAAAGTTATGACCGACCTAGACATTATATTAAAAAGCAGAGACATTACTTTGCCAACAAAGGACCGTGTAGTCAAGGCTGTGGTTTTTCCAGTGGTCATGTATGGATGTGAGAGTTGGACTATAAAGAAAGCTGAGTGCCAAAGAATTGATGCTTTTGAACTGTGGTGTTGGAGAAGACTCTTGAGAATCCCTTGGACTGCAAGGAGATCCAACCAGTCCATCCTAAAGGAGATCAGTCCTGGGTGTTCACTGGAAGGACTGATGTTGAAGATGAAACTCCAATACTTTGGCCATCTGATGCAAAGAGCTGACTCTTTGGAAAAGACCCTGATGCTGAGAAAGATTGAGGGCAGGAAGAGAAGGGGACGACAGAGCATGAGATGATTCAATGGCATCACGGACTCAATGGACATAGGTTTGGGTGGACCCTGGGAGTTAGTGATTGACAGGGAGGCCTGGCATGCTGCAGTTCATGGGGTCTCAAAGAGTTGGACACAGCTGAGTGACTGAACTGAACTGAATATATTCTTGGAAATTTATCTAAATTCACAGTTGAAATCACTCTATCAAATTCTTCATTCTATTTTAGCATGATGATTAAATATTTCTGTGTTTCCTTAAACTGCATTTTTTCCCCAATCATATGTCCCTTGCTAGATCACTCTCACCTTGTCTTTCCCAGTATAAGATTTAGGCGGTACAACAACCTCTGTATAAAATGCTCTTCCACCTGTTTTTACATAATTAGTTCCTACTTATCCATCATATTTCAAATATCATGCCACATCCTCAAGGAATTCTTTAATTCTGAAGATGTTTTGGATGTCACTAAATCTGTTATTTTATCTTCATTTCATATAAAACTCTTTATAAATGTGTTAACCTTATTATTTAATTAAATTTATTTAATTTTGTACTTGAGAAGAAAAATGACCTGATAACAGACCATAGTGATACCAGTGTGAACTGTTATATATATGTGTGGAATTAATGACTTTATGAACGGGAAAGAAAATTCCTTTTTTTTTAAATTCCAGCCTCTTGTACAGTTTTTCCTCTTTTTCTTAAAATAAGTATGCCTTAGGGATCTCTGTCATTATTATGGTAGTGGATTAATTTCTTAAAATCCCAACCCCACAGTAATCATTAATAAAATGTTTGGTTTTTTAATACTCAGGTCTTTGCTTAGTAGCTAGTACAATATATTATCTGGATTTCTTTGTTTCCCAAATTGTTATCACAGTATCATCCTTGTTAGCATTTGTATTTTCTGTCTCTTTTTTCTGAATGTATTATGTCTGACTCCATCTTTCCTTGCCTGTTGCAAGAAATTCTTCATGGAGCATTCTTAAAGTAGCTTTATCATCATAAAGTCAGATTTCAATCTGAGAAAAAACTTATCATTTGTTGCAAAACTAACCGTAGTGCACTTCCTCATTTATAGGATGTGCACCTGCCATTCATATTTCTGAATTCTGACTGCATCTTGCAACTATCATGTGCATTTATTGATTCCATATACCTTTTGATATGTTATATATCCTATTCAAGCCTCTCAACCTGAAATTTAAGCAAACTTCTCTAAATTCCTCAGTTAATAAGTGATTGAACTAGCTCACTGATGCAAGTATCTTTAGATTGGAAATCTATTTTAAAATCAAAATTTGTCTTTGTCACTAATTTCCCTGCTTAAATTCTTCAATTGCTCTTTATCACCTGAAGCTTAAGTCTAAATTCTTCAGCATGATACATAAGCCCTTCTATGAATTGGTCTCTTTTCATAGATTCTGCTTCATTTCTTGCTATTTTACACCACAAACTTCTTATAAAGTGCTTCACATAATATATCATTTCACAATTCTATTATTTTATTTATACAATTTATTTTGACAGAAATGGTGGCCCCACATTTTTCTTTAACATTTATAGTTCTGTTTCTTCAAGTCTTGGTTCATTCCTGCTCTTGATACCTGCCTAAGAATAGTGGGGAAGTTTAAATGTTTATCTTCTAGGCTCCATAGCATTCCGAATGTTTATTATCTTATGTATACAAATATTACACAAAAATAAATGATTTTTTTCTATCTCCCCCCCCCCCATCAGGATGTAAACTACTTGAGGAGTGCACCTTTACTTTTTATCCTTTAAGCATTACTATTTCACCATGCTTGTCATGTAATCAATGAAATAAATTTAAAAAATACATTGAACTAAATTCTCTCATGAAACCTGAATCACAGGAAAGATGACTGGACCTGTCTAGGGGATTATGTTTAGCATGAAGATAGTTAATTTATATTTTAATCAGATGTTGGAGGAGTCCTACTGAAGGGGGGGTGGTCTTAGTTTAAAAATTTTTGAGCAAATTGTCACATTCAAGGCGATAATACTGATGGTGATAACATTTTCTAAACAGTTGTTCCAGGCTAAGCTTGTAACATATTGAATAATTACTGCTTATAATAGCCATGCCACAATGCATATCCCATTATCAAGGGAGGAAGTAGAAAAACAGAAATGTTAAGAAAATCAGTGCACAATGAACCAATAATGAATGATAACAACAAAAATCTAAGTACTGCAGTCTGATCCCACACACTGAACATATCCATAGAGCTTCAGTGTTGGAGTTTACAGAGTTTAGCATTCTAGTTTAAATTTAACAGAGATTCATAGCATGATGACAATGACTTGAAGAAGTCAGATAAGAACAGTGCTCCCAGTGATCAGAGAAAAACTGAAATGAACAGTTCCAGCAGTTCTCAAGTCTACATCCAAAAATTATTATAACTGAGAACTGAATGCTTTGGTAGAATATAGAATGAATTGTTATAACAATGTAAACAAAAGAGGAGATTTTCATGGTCTAATGGAGCTCTTGGTGGAAAATGGGCTTTGTTTTGGAAGTCAGTGTGAAGTAAGAATATTAGAAATGTGAGTCTTATTTATAATTTGGTTTCATAGCAACCCCACGTCCAAGGAGCGTCGGCTGCACTGGCATTGGAGGGCCAATAGGAGCTAACCAAGTTGAAGGTCAGGAGGGGTAACCTCATCCAAGGTAAGGAGCAGCAGCTGCATTTTGTTGGAGCAGACGTGAACAGATACCCCACATCCAAGGTAAGAGAAACCCAAGTGAGATGGTAGGTGTTGCGAGAGGGCATCAGAAGGCAGACACACTGAAACCATAATCACAGAAAACTAGCCAATCAGCATGGACCACAGCCTTGTCTAACTCAATAAAACTAAGCCATGCCATGTGGGGCTACCCAAGATAGATGGGCCATAGTGGAGAGGTCTGAGAGAATGTGGTACACTGGAGAAGAGAATGGAAAACCACTTCAGTATTCTTGCCTTGAGAAATCCATGAACAGTATGAAAAGGCAAAATGATAGGATACTGAAAGAGAAACTCCCCAGGTCAGTAGGTGCCCAATACGCTACTGGAGATCAGTGGAAAAATAACTCCAGAAAGAATGAAGCGAAGGAGCCAAAGTAAAAACTATACACCGTTGAGGATGTGACTGGTGATAGAATCAAGGTCTGATGCTATAAAGAGCAATATTGCATAGGAACCTGGAATGTTAGGTCCATGAATCAAGGCAAATTGGAAGTGGTCAAACAGGAGATGGCAAGAGTGAACGTTGACATTCTAGGAATCAGCGAACTAAAATGGACTAGAATGGGTAAATTTAACTCAGATGACCATTATATCTACTACTGTGGGCAGGAATCCCTTAGAAGAAATGGAGTAGCCATCATGCTCAACAAAATAGTCTGAAATGCAGTACTTGGATGCAATCTCAAAAACGACAGAATGATCTCTGTTCGTTTCCAAGGCAAACCATTCAATATCACAGTACTCCAAGTGTATGTCCCAACCAGTAACGCTGAGGAAGCTGAAGTTAAACAGTTCTATGAAGAGCTACAAGACCATTTAGAACTAACACCCAAAAAAGATGTCCTTTTCATTATAGGGGACTGGAATGCAAAAGTAGGAAGTCAAGAAACACATGGAGTAACAGGCAAATTTGGCCTTGAAGTACAGAATGAAGCAGGGCAAAGGCTAATAGAGTTTTGCAAAGAGAAAACACTGGTCATAGCAAACACCCTCTTCCAACAACACAAGAGAAGACTCTACACATGGGCATCACAAGATGGTCAACACCGAAATCAGATTGATTATATTCTTTGCAGCCAAAGATGGAGAAGCTCTATACAGTCAGCAAAAACAAGACCAGGAGCTGACTGTGGCACAGAACATGAACTTCTTCTTGCTAAATTCAGACTTAAATTGAAGAAAGTAGGGAAAATCAATAGACAATTCAGGTATGACCTAAATCAAATCCCATATGATTATACAGTAGAAGTGAGAGATAGACTTAAGGGCCTAGATCTGATAGACAGAGTACCTGATGAACTATGGACAGAGGTTCATGACATGGTACAGGGGACAGCAATCAAACATCCCCAAGGAAAAGAAATGCAAAAAAAGCAAAACATCTTTCTGAAGAGGCCTTACAAATAGTGGTGAAAAGAAGATAAGCAGAAAGCAAAGGAGAAAAGGAACTATATACCCATTTGAATGCAAATTTCCAAAGAATAGCAAGGAAAGATAAGAAATCCTTCCTCAATAGAGGAAAATAATAGAATGTGAAAGATTAGAGATCTCTTCAAGAAAATTAGAGGTACCAAGGGAACATTTCATGCAAAAATGGGCTCGATAAGGGACAGAAATTGCATGGACCTAACAGAAGCAGAAGTTATTAGGACAGTAGCAAGAATACACAGAAGAACTGTACAAAAAATATCTTCACGACCAAGATAATCACGATGGGGAGATCACTCACCTAGAGCCAGACATCCTGGAATGTGAAGTCAAGTGGACCTTATAAAGCCTCACTACGAACAAAGCTAGTGGAGGTGATGGCATTCCAGTTGAGCTATTTCAAATCCTGAATGATGATGCTGTGTATGTGCTGCACTCAATATGCCAGCAAATTTGGAAATCTCAGCAGTGGCCACAGGACTGGAAAAGGTCAGTTTTCATTCCAGTCCCAAAGAAAGGCAATGCCAAAGAATGCTCCAAGTACTATACAATTGCACTCATTTCACACACTAGTAAAGTAATGCTTAAAATTCTCCAAGCCAGGCTTCAACAATACATGAATCACAAACTTCCAGATATTCAAGCTAGTTTTAGGAAAGGCAGAGGAACCAGAGATCAAATTTCCAAAATCTGCTCAATCATTGAAAAAGCAAGAGAGCTCCAGAAAAACATCTATTTCTGCTTTATTGATTATGCCAAAGCATTGACTGTGTGGATCAGAATAAACTGGGAAAATTCTCAAAGAGATAGAAATACCAGACCACCTGATCTGCCTCTTGAGAAATCTTTATGCAGGTCAGGAAGCAAGAGGTAGAACTGGACATGGAACAACAGGCTGGTTCCAAATAGGAAAAGGAGTACGTCAAGGCTGTATATTGTCACCCTGCTTATTTAGCGTATATGAAGTGTACATCATGAGAAACTCTGGGCTGGAAGAAGCACAAGGTGGAATCAAGATTGCCAGGAGAAATATCAATAACCTCAGATAAGCAGATGACACCACCCTTATGGCAGAAAGTGAAGAGGAACTAATAAGCCTCTTGATGAAAGTGAAAGAGGAGACTGAAAAAGTTGGCTTAAAGCTCAACATTCATAAAACTAAGATCACGGCATCTGGTCCCATCACTTCCTGGGAAATACATGGGGAAATAGTGGAAACAGTGTCAGACTTTATTTGGGGGCGGGGGGGTGGTGCTCAAAATCACTGCAGATGGTGATTGAAGCCATGAAATAAAAAGATGCCTATTCCTTGGAAGGAAAGTTATGACCAACCTAGATAGCATATTAAAAAGCAGAGATATTACTTTGCCAACAAAGTTCCTTCTAGTCAAGGCTATGGTTTTTCCAGTGTTCATGTATGGATGTGAAAGTTGGACTGTGAAGAAAGTGAGCACCGAAGAACTGATGCTTTTGAACTGTGGTGTTGGAGAAGACTCTTGAGCGTCCCTTAGACTGCAAGGAGATCCAGCCAGTCCGTCCTAAAGGAGACCATTCCTGGGTGTTCATTGGAAGGACTGATGCTAAAACTGAAACTCCAATATTTTGGCCACCTCATGCGAAGAATTGACTCTTTGGAAAAGACCCTGATGCTGGAATGGATTGGGGGCAGGAGGAGAAGGGAATGACAGAGGATGAGATGGCTGGATGGCATCACCGACTCGATACATATGACTTTGGGTGAACTCCAGGAGTTGACGATGGACAGGGAGGCCTGGAGTGCTGTGATTCATAGGGTTGCAAAGAGTTGGACACGACTGAGCGACTGAACTGAACTGCATATCAACTGAACATTCTTAATAATCAATATATTTTCATGTCTACATCTTCAGTTAAGTTCCATTTAATACATCTTCAGTTCAGTTCAGTCATATCTGACTCTTTGGACCCCACAGAATGCAGCACGCCAAGCCTCCCTGTCCATCACCATTACCCAGAGCTTGCTCAAACTCCTGTCCATTGAGTCAGTGATGATATCTGACCATTTCATCTTCTGTCGTCCCCTTCTCCTCCTGTCTCAATCTTTCCCAGCATCAGGGTCTTTTTCCAATGAGTCAGGTCTTTGCATCACATTGCCAAAGTATTGGAGTTTCAGCTTAGCCTCAGCCTTTCCAATGAATATTCAGGACTGATTTCCTTTAGGATGGACTGGTTGGATCTCTCAAGAGTTTTCTCCAACACCACAGTTCAAAAGCATCAATTCTTTGGTGCTCAGCTTTCTTTATTCTCCAACTCCCACATCCATACATGACTACTGGAAAAACCGTAGCTTTGACTATATGGACCTTTTCTGGCAAAGTAATGTCTCTGCTTTTTAATATGCTGCCTATGTTGGTCATAGTTTTTCTTCCAAAGAGCTAGTGTCTTTTAATTTCATAGCCGCATCACCATCTGCAGTGATTTTGGAACCCCTCAAAATAGTCTTTCACTATTTCCATTGCTTCCCCATCTATTTGCCATGAAGTAACGGGACTAGATGCCATGATCTTAGTTTTCTGAATTTTGAGTTTTAAGCCAACTTTTTCACTCTCCTTTTTCACTTTCATCAAGAGGCTCTTTAGTTCTTCTTCACTTTCTGCCATAGGGGTGCTGTCATCTGCATATCTGAGGTTATTGATATTTCTTCCATTTGTGATTTCAGGTTGTGCTTCATCTAGCCCAGCATTTCTGATAATGTACTCTGCATCTAAGTTAAGTAAGCAGGGTGACAATATGCAACCTTGATGTACTCCTTTCCCATTTTGGACCCAGTCTATTTTTCCTTGTCCACTTCTAACTATTGCTTCTTAACCTGCCTACAGGTTTCTTAGGAGGCAGGTAAGATCATCTGGTATTTATACCTCTTTAAGTATTTTCGATAGTTTGTTGTGATCCACACATCTTGGCTGGTTACAAATTTCTACATCTTGGTTGATTCTGTATCTTGGCTGGTTACAAAGGCCCTTACTTTTTTTTTTTTAAGAATGGCTCTACATTTAAGCTAAAAATGTGTCCTGTCCTGGAAGTTAAGATGTGAGTTCATAATATAGACTTCAGTAATCCAATACAGACAGCTAAATAGGCTAAATGTTCCAATTTGGTGATGGTGACAAAAGAATCAAGGAGAATTCAGATTTTATGTTTTCTAATAATAGAACCCTTTTATTTTTATTTTTTTTAATTTTATTTTATTTTTAAACTTTACATAATTGTATTAGTTTTGCCAAATATCAAAATGAATCTGCCACAGGTATACATGTGCTCCCCATCCCGAACCCTCCTCCCTCCTCCCTCCCCATTCCATCCCTCTGGGTCGTCCCAGTGCACCAGCCCCAAGCATCCGGCATCGTGCATCGAACCTGGACTGGCATTGAAACATGTAAAATATCATGTATGAAATGAGTTGCCAGTCCAGAACCCTTTTATTTTTGAGAAGTAATAGATATGAGCGTTGGACTATGAAGAAAGCTGAGCACTGAAGAATTGATGCTTTTGAACTGTGGTGTTGGAGAAGACTCTTGAGAGTCCCTTGGACTGCATGGAGGTCCAACCAGTCCATCCTAAAGGATATCAGTCCTAGGTCTGATCAGTCCTTCATTGGAAGGACTGATGCTAAAGCTGAAACTCCAATACTTTGGCCACCTGATGTGAAGAGCTGACTCATTGGAACAGACCCTGATGCTGGGAGGGATTGAGAGCAAGAAGAGAAGGGGACGACAGAGGATGAGATGGCAGGATGGCATCACCAACTCGATGGACATGAGTTTGAGTAGACTCCAAGAGTTGGTGATGGACAGGGAGGACTGGCGTGCTGCGATTCATGGGGTCGCAAAGTGTCGGACATGACTGAGCAAGTGAACTGAACTGAATAGATATGATACTAGCTGTGGACTTTTGTTGTGGAAGCGATAGAGCACAGTAATAGTAACTCATTTGTTGGTTCTACCGTGTGAATGGATTTATGATCTTGCTTTCAAAATCTCCTTTTTGTGCCCATAATCTGAAGATGGTTTCTACTCTACTTTGATATTTTGTGTGCTAACATTATTTTAATATTTTCTTCAATAATTGGTCTTAACTTATTACCACTAGTGAAGAACCTTGATTGACACAGAACCTGAAACTAAATTGAGGAAATAAAGACTTATTTTCTAGTTTGCATAAGAATAAACAGAGTAAAAAGAATTTCAGCTAATATTATAGGCTGGGGCTAAGGTAGCCAGGGGGTTCCCAAGTGGTTCTAGTGGTAAAGAACCCATCTGTCAATGCAGGAGACATAAGAAACTTAGGGTTCAATTCTTGGGTCAAGAAGATCCCCTGCAGGAGGGCATGGAAGCCTATTTTAGTATTCTTGACTGGAGAATCCCATGGACAGAGGAGTCTGATTGGCTGCAGTCCATGGGGTCCTAAAGAATCAGGCATGACTGAAGTGATTTAGCTACCATGCACGAATGGTAGCCCATGGCAAAGTATATAATTAAAATAAAACTTGTGACTAGGCATAAAATTAAAGTTCTGGAGAATCAAGTTGTTTCTGGCATTTAAAATCTGAACGATGTACAGAAAGGTAACTATTTCTAATGATGCCTTATAAATTAAAGAAATAATATACATTCACATTCTTAACTATACAACTCAGAGCATGAACTGTCAGGATTGTATAATTGTGCTAAAATAATTAGGAGCCTCTGGCAAATATTTGTCATAGATAAATGGGGTTAAAACTACAACAATGCAAACAGATCTCAAATTGCGATTCTAGGGTTTGCTATATCCCTGGGTTAGTCGGGAAAAAAAAAAAAAAAAAATCTTTTGGCTATTTTCCTAGAGAACACTTATTGTAGAGTCAATTAAAGAAAATGTATTACAAAGTAAAAAGGAAATCATGAATAGACATAAAACTCATAGGCACATGAAGGAGCCATCCTCATGAGAGCTAGAAGAACAAAGATAAGATACTAAGGTTATTAAAATCTAGAATTTTGCAGGAGGAGGCTGACAAAGAGGAAAATTCTAACCCCTGAATAGGAGTTGGGACTCTGTTAGTGCTGTGGCCTCAGGAAGCCAAAAGGAAGGCCCCTGAAAGCTGAAATCAGACATTTTAAAAGCTCAGATTTTTGTCTTTGAGGGTACAAAATGAAGCTAATTCTTGGAGTGTAGAAAACAGTTAGCAACTAGAACAAAATACAGCTCTTGCTGCTGCTAAGTCGCTTCAGTCGTGTCCGACTCTGTGCGACCCCATAGACGGCAGCCCACCAGGCTCCCCCGTCCCTGGGATTCTCCAGGCAAGAACACTGGAGTGGGTTACCATTTCCTTCTCCAATGCATGAGAGTGAAAAGTGAAAGTGAAGTCGCTCAGTCGTGTCTGAATTTAGCGACTCCATGGACTGTAGCCCACCAGGCTTCTCCATCCATGGGATTTTCCAGGCAAGAGTACTTGAGTGGGGTGCAGCTGACAGGGTGTAAAACCATGAGGAAGAGGCTGATAGGAAAGAACAATCTCATCAACTACTGCCTTCTCTTTTCTACTCTCTCACTAGCGCCCACTGTTGGTGAAACCTACCATGGATTCTGTTGACAAAAAATCAAAAAACAAAAACCACTTTTGAGTTTCCATTAACAGAAAGTAGAACATAAGAGGTGAATGTGGAACTAAGACTACAGTTGAGAAGACACATATAGCACATATGATAATTTACAATGCTTCTTGAATTTTCCAGTTCTTGTTATGTGAAATTCATTGATCAGTTAAAAAAAAAAAAAAAATGAGATCTAAGAAATAGAATGTAGAAAATGTTTCAATTTAGGGAACTCCTCCTCTTTATCTGTGGTCTTTTTGGATTTGGAAGGGGTAACTTCCCTGTTTGCTCAGAGGCTAAAGACTCTGCCTGTAATGTGGGAGACCTGGGTTCAGGCTCTGGGTTGGGTAGATTCCCTGGAGTAAGGAATGGCTACCCACTCCAGTGTTCTTGCCTGGAGAATCCCATGGACAGAGGAGTCTGGTGAGTTACTGTCCAGAGGCTCACCAAGAATTGAACACAACTGATCAATTAACACTGAATATAATTTAAGTATGTCTCTCTTGTTTGTTTACCCAGTGACCCAAAAGTCTATCCCCTGTGAGTATTTCCAGGGACAAGAAGACAAGCTCCACCTGGTCCCAAATACAAAGCAAACAGCTCTTGAGAGATGCTGGAAATACCTATGGCAAAGTGAACTGTTTTAAGGAAAGTGCAACAAGCCACATTCTTAAAATCATAGACCAAATGCAAAGGGACATTAATTGATTAGGAAAACTTACCTAGGATTACATAATTATCTGAGCATTCATTATTAGTGCATTGTGAGAAGCATAACATTGCAGATCAGATGGGTGATTTTGGAGATAAGGCAAGAATAAGCACTGAAGGTAAAAGTAACTTGTCTGAGCAGTTAGATAACACTCCAGAATGCACTGCTTATCCCTTCCCATAAAAAAGAAGGCCATTGTGGTCAAAAGGAAATAAAGCACAGAGAGAGATGGGAAATATGTTTAATTCAGTCCATGACATTCAGTATTTGTTCTGGCCAAGGACCACTATGCATCAAAATCTCTGGATTCAGTTTATGAAATACATCAAATGTAACTTTGCTTTCGGAGAAATCTCAAAACAATAGACAAAGAGCTGTAATTGTTCAACTACTTAGCCAATGTCTGGGACCTCACATTTGCATTAATAAAAAGAAGGTTGCCTAATTAGTACAGTGCCCAAAGCAAGACATCTTTTGAATTTTCTTCTTCACTGCCATGCAAGAGAATGGACCGGACAGGTTCCCCTGAAAGAGCTGAGGCACGATAGTTGGCTAATCAAATAAATTATACCAAATGAGCATTTCTAAAATGTACTTATTTGGAGGATTATCCTGCCATTTGTACATATAACCATTTCCTTTCTGTAAAAAAAAAAAAAAAAAAAAAAAAAAAAAAAAAAGTCTTCCTTCGTATTGCAATAGTTTTAAGGAGTTTGATAAATTTATGCACTGGATAGATGCCTTAACTTCTTTTTGTATCTTCATTTTTAGTCAACTGAACAAGAAATCTATTTTGAATTTTGGCCAAGTTGGATGAGGCCTTTTTAATACTAACAAGCTTTCCCATGGATATGTGGCAGGATTGATATGAGGATTAAATGTATAGCATTTATTATCAGGAGTTTCCCTGATGGCTCAGCTGGTGAAGAATCCACCTGCAATGTGGGAGGCCTGGAGAGATTCCCTAGAGCAGAGAAGGCTACCCACTTCAGTATTCTGGCATGGAAAATTCCATGGGCTATATATATAGTCCATGGGGTTGCAGAGAGCCAGGCTGGATGAAATACAAGCTGGAATCAAGTTTGGCATGAGAAATGTTACTGACATTTCATACATGCAGCTGACGTCACCCTTATGGCAGAAAGTGAAGAAGAACTAAAGAACATCTTGATGAGAGTGAAAGAGAAAAGTGAAAAACCTGGCTTAAAATTCAACATTCAAAAACTAGGATCATAGCATCCAGTCCCATCCCTTCATGATAAACAGATGGGAAACAATGGAAATAGTGAGACTTTCTTTTCTTGGGCTCCAAAATTACTGCAGATGGTTGTTGGGAGCCGCGTTAGGCATTACTGACAAAATGGAAGCACGGCCCCAGACCCCTCTCCTCATCTCACAGGCACAGCCACGGGATGAAGAAGTTAGGCCTTGTGATTCTGACTTGTTCTTTCCTTTCTTCGGTTGAGTTGACTGGAAAGAATGTTAAGGTGCTTGAAAGAAGCATGAGAAAGCACAAAGCCTTCTGTGGTTGTGCCCAGAAAATAATCTATAAAATAACCATTGACATTTGTTCAAGGATCTTTACAAAGAATGTCCCAGGATGAGCACATAGGCTGCAGCTTGAGGCCATGGGCTATCTGAGACCTGTTTGTGAGGGAAATATTTATGGAAAAAGAAATTTGCTGAGTTTAGAAATAATTAAGAATATGGGTTTAGGAATAATTAAGAATAGCTATTGGAGAAGGAAATGGCAACCCACTCCAGTGTTCTTGCCTGGAGAATCCCAGGGACGGGGGAGCCTGGTGGGCTGCCATCTCTGGGGTCGCACAGAGTCGGACACGACTGAAGCGACTTAGCAGCAGCAGAAGCCTTTTTAGGAGATAGTGATCTTAAGATGCTAGGGGAAAATAGGATTTAGAAAGATAAGAAATAAACTGAGGAATATGGCATGAGTTACAATGTAATCACAAGTTAAGTATAGGACACATAAGAGAAAGTAGTTAATAGATAGTAAAGCCGATTCTGGGAGAATCAGCGAAGCAGGAACTCTGTTTGAAGGACAACAATGATTTCTGGAGATAATAAATCCGGGTGGGGAAAACTAAAAATGTCAAACCTCTGACCTAATGCTTTTGTCAAAGTATAAAAGAAAACCTGAAGCTTGAAATAAATATGTAGTTCTGTACTACGAATCAGAGGTTACATCATCATCTGCCAACACCGCTCACCCCTTCAGGCTGATTCCCTGGCTGTCAGAGCTGGACTCTGGCAGATGGTGAGTGCAGCCATGAAATTAAAAGATGCTTGTTCTTGGAAATAAAAGGTATGACAAACGTAGACAGCATATTAAAAAGCAGAGACATTACTCTGCCAATAAAGGTCCATCTACAGATGGTGATTGCAGCCATGAAATTAAAAGACGCTTACTCCTTGGAAGAAAAGTTATGACCAACTTAGGTAGCATATTCAAAAGCAGAGACATTGCTTTGCAAACAAAAGTCCATCTAGTCAATGCTATGGTTTTTCCAGTGTTCATGTATGGATGTGAGAGTTGGACTGTGAAGAAAGCTGAGCGCTGAAGAATTGATGCTTTTGAACTGCAGTATTGGAGAAGACTCTTGAGAGTGCCTTGGACTGCAAGGAGATCCAACCAGTCCATTCTAAAGGAAATCAGTCCTGGGTGTTCATTGGAAGGAATGATGCTAAAGCTGAAACTCCAATACTTCCGCCACCTCATGCGAAGAGTTGATTCATTGGAAAAGACTCTGATGCTGGGAGGGATTGGGGGCAGGAGGAGAAGGGGATGACAGAGAATGAGATGGCTGGATGGCATCACCGACTCGATGGACGTGAGTTTGAGTGATATCTGGTAGTTGGTGATGGACAGGGAGGCCTGGCGTGCTGTGATTCATGGGGTTGCAAAGAGTCGGACACGACTGAGCGACTGAACTGAACTGAATCAAACCTATGGTTTTTCCAGTAGTCATGTATGGATGTGAGAGTCGGACTATAAAGAAAGCTGAGTGCAGAAGTGATGCTTTTCAACTGTGGTGTTGGAGAAGATCTTGAGAGTCACTTGGACTGCAAGGAGATCAAACCCGTCAATCCTAAAGGAAATCAGTCCTGAATATTCATTGGAAAGATTGATGCCAAAGCTGAAGTCCAAAACTTTGGCCACCTGATGCAGAGAATTGACTCCTTAGTAAAGACCCTGATGGTGGGAAAGATTGAAGGCAGGAGGAGAAAGGGACAACAGAGTATGAAATTGTTGGATGGCATCACGGACATGAGTTTGTGCAAGCTTCTGGAGTTGGTGATGGACAGGGAAGCCTAGCGTGGTAATGTCCATGGGGTCCCAAAGTGTCAGACATGACTGTGCGAATGAACTGAACTGAACTAAACTGATTTATTATCAGTGTCTGATCGATAGTAAGTAGTCAGTTAATGAAAGTTATTAAAAAATGAAGTATATTTATACTCTGGATCCTCAGCTTACTCCTATTTTTAGCACATGGGCTACCATCTACCACAGCAGCATTCTCCATCTACATCTCTTTGCCTGTTTTCCTGCTACTATGACTTTTTAGAGCCGACAGCTCACTTATGTTTCAATAAGCAAAAGAATCAAATTTCAGTTTATCTTGTACACTGGTCTACTGACTCCTTGATATCTGAGTCAATGTCCCAACACATATCTCATTTCTATCATGACCACTCTTTGTTCTTATCACACTACCTGATTTTCTAACACTCTGACTTATCTCCTTCCATAGATTACCAATTTATCCTGATGAGGACAAAAGAGTCTCAGCATGAAGGAACAAAGCATGCAGCAGGGAATTCATGGATTTAGAGCCTGGCCACCAAATCACTGAACAATAGGATTTCAGCAAACAGTAAAACTGGGCATTAGGAGAGATAAGAGGAGAAGAAAGGAGAAGCATTTAGCTGATAATATAAACAGCACTACTGTACATAAGCATGGAATAAGGCTCCTGACAAGGAAATGATGCCATCTAGTGTAAATTGATTTCACATGCAGCCCAGTTGTCACAGAGCATTGCTAGTATCCTTTACCAAAAACCAAAAGGCCACATCTACAGAATGTATATTTGTCACTAAATTTCATAAGCTTTAAAAAATACTGATGTAATCCTATACTATTTTAGCTAAATTGAATGTTTCTATGTAATATAAAGAACAAAATAGTGTAAAATGCAGTACCTTAATAATAAAAAAAGAATAACAAGTAAAACTGTAATATACAGATTCAATTTATTATTCTCAAGATTTCCTTCTTGAATTTTTTATTTTTATCCCTTTTATAATTTAGGTACAAATGCTGTTCTTATTATTTAACATTACATTTATCAAAGTATTTTCACATACAATGAAAAAAAAAGTACGTATTTTATTATTTTGTTCTAACATTCTGTCAAATAGAATTTTTAAAAATATTTAAATGTAACAATTTTGTAATCCATTTCATAAAGAAAAAACCATATTTCTCCTAAAAGTGAAGATTAAAATGCAAAAATTATTATGTGATTGATATTAGAGTTGATAGAAGTCAATAATTCTCTTTTTGTCTTAAGATTTTTCTTTGTAAATAGAGAGATTAAAAAGCCAAACAAACAAGATGGCAAAGTTGAAGAACAGGCACTCATCTTCTGCTGCGAGAACTCAAAAACTGCAACTCACTGCTGAACAACCATCAACAGGAGAATGTTGGATTCCACCAAAAAAAAGGATACCTCACCTCCAAGGGCAAAGGAGAAGCCTAAACAAGATAGTAGGAGAGGCAAAATTGTGTTTAGAATCAAACCCCATACCTGCCAGAGATGCTCAGAGAGCTCAAACAAAATGTTTTGCTCATCAGGAGAACCCACAAAGATTCAGCCAGACCTGCCCGTGAGTGTTTGAGTGACTCCTGTGGAGGTACAAGTCAGCAGTGGCCTGCCACAGGGGCTGGGGCTCTGGGTTCAGCAGACCTGGGTATGGAATAAGCTCTCTTGGAGGAGGTCTGCAATAATGCCACCATAGAGTGAGAAACTTTATTTTGGGGGGCTCCAAAGTCACTGCAGTTGGTGACTGCAGCCATGAAATTAAAAGATGCTTGCTCCTTGGAATAAAAGATATCACCAACCTAGACAGCATATTAAAAATCAGAGACATTACTTTGCCAACAAAGATCCATCTAGTCAAAGATATGGTTTCACTAGTAGTCATGTATAGTCATGGGCTATAAAGAAAGCTGAGTGCTGAAGAATTGATGCCTTTGACCAGTGTTGTTGGAGAAGACTCTTGACAGTCCCTTTGACAGCTAGATGATTCAACCAATTCATCCTAAAGGAAATAAGTTCTGAATATTTATTAGAAGGACTGATGATGCTGAAGCTGAAACTCCAATACTTTGGCCACCTGATTCGAAGAATTGACTCCTTAGAAAAGACCCTGATGCTGGGAAAGATTAAAGGTGGGAGGAGAAGTAGATGACAGAGGATGAGATGGTTGGATGGCATCACTAACTCAATGGACATGAGTTTGTATAAACTCTGGAAGTTGGTGATGGACGGGGAGGCCTGGTATTCTGCAGTTCGTGGGGTTGCAAAGAGTCAGACACAATTGAGTGACTGAACTGAACTGAACTGTACTGACAGCTGCCCGAACTTACACAGGACAGAGGAAACAGACTTTTGGAGGGCACAGACAAAACCTTGTGCACACCAGGACCCAGGAGTAAGGAGCAGTGATCCCACATGAGACTGACCCAGACTTGCTCATGAGTGTCCAGGAGTCTCTGGTGAAGGCGTAGATCTGCAGTGGCCAGCAGATCTGCAGGGTTGGGAACACTGAGTGCTTCATTACCTTCATGGGACATTTTGAAGGACGTCTCCATTATCTTCATTACCTCCACCATAGTTTGGCCTCAGGTCAAACAACAGGGAGGGAACACAGCTCCTCCCATCAACAGAAAATTAGATTAAAGATTACTGAAATGGCCCCACCCATCAGAAGGAGACCTAGTTTCTCCCTTAATCAGTTTTTGCAATAAGGAAGATAAGCCTATTATCTTATCCATCAGAGGTCAGACAGAATGAAAAGCACAATCACAGAAAACTAATCAAACTGATCACATGGACCACAGTCTTGTCTAACTCAAAGAAACTGTGACTCATGCCATATATGGCCACCCAAGAGGGAGTGGTCATGGTGGAGAGTTCTGAAAAAATGTGGTTCACTGGAGAAGAGAATGGCAAACCACTTCAATATTCTTCCCTTGAGAATACATGAACAGTATGAAAAGGCAAAATCATAGGAAACTGAAACATGAACTTCCCAGGTCGGTAGGTTCCCAATATGCTACTTGAGAACAGTGGAGAAATAACTCCAGAAAAATAAAGAGATGGAGCCAAAGCAAAAGCAACACCCAGTTGTGGATGTTACTAGTGATGGAAGTAAAGTCCAATGACACAATATTGCATAGGAACCTGTAATGTTAGGTCCATGAATCAAGACAATATGGAAGTGGTCAAACAGGAGATGGTAAGAGTGAACATCAACATTTTAGGAATCAGCAAAATAAAATGGACTAGGATGGATGAATTTAACTCAGATGACCATTATATCTACTACTGTGGGCAAGAATCCCTTGGAAGAAATGGAGTGGCCGTCATAGTAAACAAAAGAGTCCAAAATGCAGTACTTGGATGCATTCTCAAAAATGACAAAATGATCTCTGTTCATTTGCAAGGCAACCCATTCAATATCACAGTAATCCCAGTCTACATCCCAACTGGTAATGCTGAAAAAGATTAAGTTGAATGGTTCAATGAAGACCTACAAGAACTTCTAGAACTAAGACCCAAAAAAGATGTCCTTTTAATTATAGGGAACTGGAATTCAAAAGTAAGAACTCAAGAGATACCAGGAGTAACAGGCAAAATTTGCTTTGGAATGCAGAGTGAACCAGGGCAAAGGCTAATAGAGTTTTGCAAAGAAAACACACTGGTCATAGCAAACACTCTCTTCCAACACCACAAGAGAAGACTCTACACATGGACATCACCAGATGGTCAATACCGAAATCAGATTGATTATATTCTTGGCAGCCAAAGATGGAGAAACCCTATACAGTCAGCAAAATCTAGACCAGGAGCTGACTGTGGCTCAGATCATGAACTTTTTATTGCAAAATTTACACTTAAAGAAAGAAGGGAAAAGCACTAGACCTTTCAGGGATGATCTAAGTCAAATCCAATATGATTATACAGTGGAAATGACAAACAGATTCAAGGGATTAGATATGATAGACAGAGTGCCTGAAGAACCATGGACAGAAGTTCCTGACATTGTACAGAAGGCAGAGATGAAGATCATCCCCAAGAAAAATAAATGGAAAAAGGTAAAATGGTTGTCTGAGGAGGCCTTGCAAATAGCTGAGAAAAGAAGAGATGTGAAAGGCAAAGGAAAAAAGGAAAGATATACCGATCTGTATGCAGAGTTCCAAAGAAGAGCAAGGAGAAATAAGAGAGTCTTCCTCAGCAATCAATGAGAAGAAATAGAGGAAAACAGAAGAATAACAAAGACTAGCCATCTATTCAGCAAAATTCGAAATACCAAGGGAACATTTCATGCAAAGATGGTCACAATAAAGGCCATAAGTGGAATGGATCTAACAGAAGCAGAAGATATTAAGAAGAGGTGGCCAGAATACACAGAAGAACTGTATAAAAAAGATCTTCATGACCCTGATAACCACGATGTTGTCAGCACTCACCTAGAGCCAGACATCCTATGTGAAGTCAAGCGGGCCTTTGGAAGCATCACTATGAACAAAGTTAGTGGAGGTGATGGAACTCCTGTTGAGCTATTTCAAATCCTAAAAGATGATGTGGTGAAAGTGCTGCACTCAATATGCCAGCAAATTTGGAAAACTCAGCAGGGGTCACAGGGCTGGAAAAGGTCAGTTTTCATTCCAGTTCTAAAGAAAGGCAATGCCAAAAATATTCACACTACCACACAATTGCACTCATCTCACACAGTAGCAAAATAATGTTCAAAATTCTCCAAGCAAGGCTTCAACAGTATGTGAACTGAGAACTTCAAGATGTTCAAACTGTATTTAGAAAAGGTAAGGAACCAGAGATCAAAATGTCAACATCTGTTGGATCATAGAAAAAGCAAGAGAGTTCCAGAAAAAACATTTACTTCTGCTTCATTGACTATACCAAAGCCTTTGACTATGTGCATCACAACAAACTGTGGAAAATTCTTCAACAGATGAGAAAACCAGACCACCTTCTCTGCCCCTGAGAAATCTGTATGCAGGTCAAGAAGCAATAGTTAGAACTGAACAAGGAAAAATAGACTGGTTCCAAATCAGGAAAGGTGCATGTCAAGGCTGTATATTGTCACCCTGCATATTTAATCTATATGCAGAGTACATCATGAGAAATACTGGGCTGGATGAATCACAAGCTGGAATTAAGATTTCTGGGAGAAATGTCAAAAACCTCAGATATGCAGATGACACCACCATTATGGCAGAAAATGAACAAGAACTAAAGAGACTGTTGATGAAAGTGAAAGAGGAGAGTGAAAAAGTTGGCTTAAAACTGGACATTCAGAAAACTAAGATCCTGGTATCGGGTCCCATCACTTCATGGCAAATAGAAGGGGAAGCAATGGAAACAGTGAGAGACTTTATTTTTTGAATTCCAAATCACTGCAGATGGTGATTACAGCCAGGATATTAAAAGATGCCTGCTCCTTGGAAGAAAAGCTGTGACAATCCTAGATAGCATATTTCTTTGCCAAATAACATCTGTCTCGTAAACCTATGGTTTTTCCAGTAGCCATGTATTGATGTGAGAGTTGGACTATAAAGAAAGCTGAGCTCCAACAAATTGATGCTTTTGAACTGTGGTGTTGGAGAAGACTCTTGAGATCCTTTGGACTGCAAGGAGATCCAACCAGTCAATTCTAAAGTAAGTTAGTCCTTAACATTCATTGGAAGGACAATTTTGAATCTGAAACTCCAATACTTTGGCCACCTGATTCAAAGAACTGACTCATTTGAAAAGACCCTGATGCTGGGAAATATTGAAGGTGGGAGAAGAAGGGGACCACAGGGGATGAGATGGTAGGATGGCATCACTGACTCAATGGACATGAGTTTGAGTAAGCTTCAGGAGTCAGCGATGGACAGGAAGTAGGGTCTGCTGCAGTCCATGGGGTCACAAAGTGTCAGCTATGACTGAGCCACTGAACTGAAGTGAGAGAGATACATAGTATAAATAAAATAATATTACATTTTAATTCCTTGTATAATTGTTGTAACTAGTTCACATTTCTCTATTACTAACTGAACTGGATTAGAGATATACTACGTTTAATATTGGGCCAATCTATGATTTTTAGATAAAGTTTTAGGCCTATTATACAGAGTGAAGTAAGCCAGAAAGAAAAACACTTATTCATTTTGATATTTGGCAAAACTAATACAGTTATGTAAAGTTTAAAAATAAAATAAAATTTAAAAAAAAATTAACCATTAAAAAAAAAAAAAAAGAAAGAAAAACACCAATACAGTATACTAACGCATATATATGGAATTTAGAAAGATGGTAACAATAACCCTGTGTACGAGACAGCAAAAGAGACACTGATGTATAGAACAGTCTTATGGACTCTGTGAGAGAGGGAGAGGGTGGGAAGATTTGGGAGAATGGCATTGAAACATGTAAAATATCATGTATGAAACGAGTCACCAGTCCAAGTTCGATGCACGATACTGGATGCTTGGGGCTGGTGCACTGGGATGACCCAGAGGGATGGAATGGGGAGGGAGGAGGGAGGAGGGTTCAGGATGGGGAACACATGTATACCTGTGGCGGATTCATTTTGATATTTGACAAAACTAATACAGTTATGTAAAGTTTAAAAATAAAATAAAATTTAAAATTAAAAAAAATTTTTTTCAAACTAACAAAAACATTTTAAAAGAAAAATAATGTGACCATTTTTCCTGGCAGCCTCATCTTTCCTTTTGAATTTATTTTGGAAGTTTATTTTAAAAATAATTCTTCCAAAGAAGATTAAAATATTTTAATTGAATTATCAATATTTAGTTATTAATCTTAAAAGTATTTAGCATGTATTAGAACACTTTATTTGATATCATCACATTGAAAATATTAGTCCATTTTTATCTTTTCTGTTTCTACTAAAATGCCTACTTTGAGTTAATCTATTGATCCCTTTTGTGAAATAGATCTTTCTTTCTAGTAGGTTCTAAGATTTTCTCTTCACCTTGGTATTGTGCAGTTTCATTAGTGTATGTCTAGAAACTGCTTTCATTTTTGTTTATCTAGATCAGAATTTTGTGTGATCATTCAGTCTCTACACTCAGTATCAGTTTTGACTTGCTGGCTGAAAATGGCATGATGGGTTGGCTTACCCTTTGTAGAATCCCTCACTCTCATTCCATGCAGGTGGAAGGAAAGGATCTTGGAAAGCCTCAAAATTAAATTTAGTTTTCAATATTCAATACAATTGTGGGAGATTTGTAAGATAGAGGTGAACTAGAGGTCATGTGCCTATTAATTTGGATTTCTTCTACTAATGAGCAAGATCATTATAATTCAAGTGTTCCTTCCAGGCTTTCTGGATATTAAGAGCCAGTTGCATTTGATCAATTCTGGTAACTGTGGAGTCTTACTTTTGAGTTTATCTCTTTAATTTCACTACATAATGGCCTGCCTGTTGCATAAGCAGGTGTTACAAGGACTTCTTGTCTCTCTCTTTCACAAACACACACACACACACACACACACACACACATGCACGCCGGCTGCCCTCAGGCAGTGGCCCAAGCACCCTGGCACCACTGCCATGCAGGCAGCTGCAATATGCTAAGGCCCAGGCAGTGACCACAACAAAACAGCACTGGGGTCGTTATTGCAGAGCTCAAAGCACATGAGAAACAGTCAAAACGTCTTATCTTGATGAGATTCTCTCCAAGCCTGCGCATAGAGCCATACAGCAGGTAGAGCAGGGGAGGTCAGTTTATGCTGGTTGAAAGGGTGTGTGCATGCGTGTGTGCTCAGTCGTGTCCAATTTTGTGATCCCATGGACTGTAGCACCCCCACAAACTGCAGCACATGGCTTCTCTGTCCCTGGGATTCTCCAGGCAAGAACACTGGAGTGGGTTGCCATTTCCTTCTCCAGTGCATGAAAGTGAAAAGTGAAAGTGAAGTCGCTCAGTCGTGTCGACTCTCAGCGACCCCATGGACTGCAGCCTACCAGGCTCCTCCATCCATGGGATTTTCCAGGCAAGAGTACTGGAGTGGGGTGCCATTGCCTTCTCCGGAATTGAGGCTATGGGGACTTACATAAACACTGATACTCTGTTGCTGCTGCTGTTGCTATTATTGTAATACAGTCCTTTGTTGCTGACCCAGAATTCTTGTATCTTCTGCTCCTACCCAAGAAACTGGAAGGTTACCTTGTTAACTTGCAAATATAGTCAGATCTCAGACTTTTCATCTATCTTTGCACAAGGATATATCTTAATCCCAATATGGCCAGTATTGATCTCAGGGACAGTAGTCTTGTTCCCAGGTGGCCCTAGTGGTAAAGAACACACCTGCCAGTGCAAGAAACATGAGGTGAGGGTTCCATCCCTGGGTCAGTAAGATGCCCTGGAGTGAGTCCAGTATTCTTGCCTGGAGAATTTCATGGACAGAAGAGCCTGGCAGGCTGCAGTCTACAGGGTAGCAAAGAGTCAGACACAACTGAAGCAACTTAGCACACAAGCATATATTTTAAAAATATATATTCCCTTATTTTAATTCTGATTTAATATTTTTAATCAATTCTAGAAATGTATTATCAAAATATTAATTTGAATATTACATTTATTCTGTCTACTGTACTATTGTTTTTGGAATATCTTTTTTTATATGTACTGATAGATTTATATTATCTTCAAAGTCCCTTGAATGCTCTTAATTATCATCCATTTTTTAAGTTCTTATTTTGCATACTGTAATATCCTCAATTTTGTATCCCACCTTATCATTTCTCTCTCCCTCTGTCTCTCTCTAATAAAACCTGCCTAAAAATCACTGCAGATGGTGATTGCAGCCGTGAAATTAAAAGATGTTTACTCCTTGGAAGAAAAGTTATGACCAACCTAGATAGCATATTCAAAAGCAGAGACATTACTTTGCCAACAAAGGTCTGTCTAGTCAAGGCTATGGTTTTTCCAGTGGTCATATATGAATGTGAGAGTTGGACTATGGAGAAAGCTGAAGGCTGAAGAATCGATGCTTTTGAACTGTGGTGTTGGAGAAGACTATTGAGAGTGCTTTGGACTGCAAGGAAATCCAACCAGTCCATTCTAAAGGAGATCAGCCCTGGGTGGTCTTTGGAAGAAATGATGCTAAAGCTGAAACTCCAGTACTTTGGCCACCTCATGTGAAGAGTTGACTTATTGGAAAAGTCTCTGATGCTGGGAAGGATTTGGGGGCAGGAGGAAAAGGTGATGACAGAGGATGAGATGGTTGGACGGCATCACCGACTCGATGGACATGAGTTTGAGTGAACTCCAGGAGTTGGTGATGGACAGGGAGGCCTGGTGTGGTGCGATTCATGGGGTCGCAAAGAGTTGGACACGACTGAGCGACTGAACTGAACTGAACTGAACTGAAGGGGATTTACATTTCTGAGTCAATACTTTTCTTTAATTGAAATAAAATGTTGGTTCTTTTTCACATCTGCTTGTACTTTCTCATATTACCTGATTCTTTTATATCTATAATCTTATAAACTCAATAGTTTTAAATGAATCTATTTTTAAAATATTTTCTTTCAGATTGCAAAACTCAAGGACTTAAAAGTTTTTATTATTTTTGCTTCATCTGTTTATTCTAAATTATGGTTGATTACTTACATATTTTGTAATTTTGTTTTCCTGGTGTTTTAGAAGGTCTATGTGATTTTTGCTACCTGGTTTGAGGAACCCCTTTTCTGAAATACTTATGTGGATCCATCTTTTGTTCCTGTATAGGCATTCCAATTCAAGCCCTAATTTTATGCACCAAATATGTCTCCCATAGCAGCCACACCATATTCCTCACTTTGCTATCACAGCATCACTTGTATCCGGTGTCTCAAAACCACTCTCAAGTTAATTGATTAGCTAAAATGACTCATAAGACTTAGTAGCATGTGATAGTATAGCTAAGATTTATTACATCAAAAGATATAGAGCAATATCAATATTTTTTAAAATGCATCAGTGGAATGCAGAGGGGTCAGAAACAAGTGTTCATGTCAGGACACATCTTTTTCTCTTGTACCAACTGTATGGTTACATGAAAAATGCCTTGGATCAAGGAAACTCATTAGGACCTCAGGGTGCAAGTCTTTATTGGGTGATTAATCACACAAACACATTCCACTACACAATGGGTCATGACAATAGCAGCTTGGGATCCCAACAGTTAAAACATGTGCATCATTAATATTGAAGATTCCACAAAAGTCATCCTCATTAGTCCTGAAAACCAAGTCCCATTGCTCTGGGTGTACAAAACTACAGCCAACTGGTAACATAAGAATATTCTTAAGATAATGTTTCCAGGACTTGGTCAGTCTTGGTTCCAAGTGATTGTAGAGACATGTAAGAACTAAGCTAAATCTGCCATGTTGATCACTTTTCACACCACCTTTTGGCTTAGTTTTTCACTTGCTTGTTTAATTCTGTCATTTTGGCAATTTAGTGTTTAAAAATAACCAAAATATTGCTTTAGTATTTATAAGTGTTTTTAGAGGAAGTAATTTTTTAGTTTTTTCTTAGTTCTCCATCTTGATCTTTATATATTTCTTTATATGAAGGGCTCCTATTTTAGATTAAACAATTATTTGTGCATAACTGTGTAACTCCATTTTTCTCAGGCTGGTATTAAAGAGGTGAGCATACATAAATTTGCTTACAGAGTATATTCAGTGCAAACAACTTAATAATAAAATCTTCATCTATTATCTGTCTGTGATTTATATACACTTGTTAAAGAACTTGGAGAAGGCAATGGCACCCCACTCCAGTACTCTTGCCTGGAAAATCCCATGGACGGAGGAGCCTGGTGGGCTGCAGTCCATAGGGTAGCTAAGAGTCGGACACGACTGAGTGACTTCACTTTCACTTTTCACTTCCATGCATTGGAGAAGGAAATGGCAACCCACTCAGGTGTTCTTGCCTGGAGAATCCCAGGGACGGGGGAGCCTTGTGGGCTGCCATCTATGGGGTTGCACAGAGTCGGACATGACTGAAGCGACTTAGCAGTTAAAGAACTATAATGAAAATATGGTAGTCTCAGAAGTGAAAGAATTAAGATGTTAAAAAAACAATGGAAACATATGTACTCTTCACAATTTTATCCTTTGATTAGAAATCATTCTAGTTCAAGGCAAAAGAGGAATATTTCAAAGAGGCGAAATGTCTTTTCTACAACAACACAGAGTCACAAATTCTCCTTTATATTAGATTTCATTGAATTTTCAATGGAGATAATACTATTTTGAGGAAAATTGTAAGCTTTACCTCAATATAATATTGATATTTCATATGCCATACCCTTCACATTTCCATAGCTTGCTTAACAATATTAATTTGAAACATACTGAATTTTCATTAAAATTTATTAAGTTGTGTTTTGTGTATGCTCCAGTCCTCAGTTGGAATCCAAGTTCTTCTAGAAGCATTTGTGTTGATTTCTCCGTATTAACTGGCTCTTTGTTTACTCTGGTTTATAATTTTATATCAACTGGAAACAATAAAATGTAGTAACTTTTCAATTCCATAGCTGTCAGAAAATACATTTCAAAAATATATATTTAATATACAATTATAAGTAAGGTATAACAGCCCCGGGTGAATTACTAGGATGAAGATTGAAAACTTACTTATCATGTTGTTCATTTTTTCATTCAGTGCATTTGTTGGGCAACTACTCTGTGACCAGTGTGTTGTCCTAAATAGTGAGCATATAGAAATAAAAATTGAGATGTTCTCATAAAGACTGTAATATATTTTGGATCTAAATGATTGGAGAAAATTGTCATAAAACACTAGTGCAATATTTCTGTTCAAAAAGAAATCATCACCTTTAGAGTGAATTTATGGAATTTTGTCTTCCTTTGGCCCACTTTATCCACTACAGTGCCCCAAACTTACCTGCTTTGGAAAATGGATAGCAATACACATTCAAAATCATTCTCATGGAAATTAATTCTTGGCCAAAAAATATATTTTGCTTCATGCCAAAACATTAATTTAAGGTGATACAACCACTATTTCAACTAGTTCTGATGGATGGTCTGTTTACCTCAGGAAAAGAGAGCAGTGCCAGGGTCCAGCCCCAGCTGATCCAGGGAGTTTGAAGCGGGGATGGCGTCAGTGAGGATCAGGATACAATAGCTTCAATTAGATATTAATTAGAGATGTAAAGAGTAATAGAATGAGGATAGCTCAGTAGGAAAATTCAGTGGAGAAAAGAGGCTGAGTAGCTTGGTTTATGCAGAAGACCAATAAAACTTCAAGACAAGAAGCTTGCACCACTTACGTAGGCCGCAGGCATCCTTCCATTCTCCCAAAGGAGAGGAGACACTGAGGCCTCCCCGGTCGGATCTTAGAAGCCCAGGCAAAATTAGTAAGCTTGGTGGGTTCCACGCTCCAGATGGAGACTCAGCCAGAGTTTAAGAGAGAGAGCAACATGGGGAGACCAGTATTTCGAGAAACTGATCCCAATTCTTTATTTTCCATGGTCTACTTTTATACACTGAGATGTTATGCAAAAGTCACGTGGGGTCAGCAGTCCTGACTTCTATCAAAGTCAGGTGCTTCATACAAATGTATACAGAGGTCTTAGGGGTGTTACATCATCTTCTGGCCAGGGGGCCTGCTGACAATTTATGACCATCTCCTTGTGACAGCAGTCAGTCAACCAGGACACTTATTTCTCCAGGGGTGATTATTCTTAAAACAGATGCCACCCAAATAAAGTTGCATTCCTATAAGGTGAGGGTATAGTGGGTTTTAGTTAAGGAAAGAATTTACTTAACCTAAGGTCTAATGTGATTTATATCAAAGGTTAATACTTATTTCTTCTATGTATTCATTAATGTGTGTAAGGGCAGGGGATGTGGAGACTTAGCAACAAACATTGGTTCAACAAATGAAAAACCCTTCACCAATACAATTTCTAATCAGCCCACTATACTTATACTAATGGTTTTCTAGCTTTTCTAAGGAACCTGTTTTTAGAAGGTTTAAAGCATCTCGTGTCTCTCAGGGTTGGGAGGCTGTGAGCGATCACATATGGCCGGACAAGCCTGTCAGGCAGGCTAGAGAACCTTCAGAGGAGTTTGTAGGTTAAAACACTCTTGTCACGCCCAGGAATTTTTATTAACTGGAGCTCTAAGTTAACTCCTTCTCCAAAAGAGGTGGTGGGGGACAGCCTCCGTAAAGTCAGAGGTGTAGGTGAGAACTCAAAGTAGTAAAGTAGGCAGGCTCTGGTTATGGGGGTAGATGCTCGAGGATTTCCAGGGGGACTCCTGAGGCTCAATCCTGCCTTTGCGTATGTCGAGCCTCCTTCCTCATGACCTTTGCCACGGGTGGAGTGCCTCACTCTGGCCCCCAACAGAGCAGAGTATTGTTGTTTTTCATTTTGGAATACTCTCCCTTTTCTTTATAACACAATGCATTCTTATTCAACTTTTAAGAGAGAAATCCAGTACTAAATTTTATATTCATCCTTTTGATTCCCCCACCATCCTTAGGGAAATAACCATCTAATCACCTTTAAAATTCATCCAACAAATTCAGAGAAACAGATAACAAACTAATGGTTAACCAGTGGGGAAACAAAAGAAAGGGAGGAACAGAATAGGAATGGAGGATTAAAACATACAAACTACTAAATATAAAATAAATAAGCTATAAGGATATATTGTGAGACACAAGGATATAAAGCCATGATCTTATAATTTTAAATGGAGAATAATCTATAAAAGTGTTCAATCATTACGCTGTACACCTGAAAATAATATAATATTTTAAATTAACTTATCACCTAGAGCCTAACACACTGGAGTGTGAAGTCAAATGGGCCAAAGCATTACTATGAACAAAGCTGGTGAAGGTGATGGGATTCCAGCTGAACTACTTAAAATTCTAAAAGATAATGCTGTTAAGTACACCCATGGTGGATACATGTTGATGTATGGCAAAACCAATACAATATTGTAAAGTAAAAACAAACAAACAAAAAATAATAATAATAATTAAAAAAATAAAGTGCTGCACTCAAAATGTCAGCAAATTGAAAAGCTCAGCAGTATCTACAAAGCTGGAAAAGGTCAGTTTCCATTCCAATCTCAAAGAAGGGCAATGGCAAAGAATGTTCAACCTACCATACAATTGCACTGATTTCACATGCTAGTAAGATTATGCCCAAAATCCTTCAAGCTAGGCTTCAGCATATGTGAACCAAGAACTTTCTGATGTACAAGCTGGGTTTCAAAGAGGCAGAGGAAATAGAGATCAAGTTGCCAACATTCATAGGCTCAAGGAGAAGACAAGAGAATTCCAGAAAAACATCTACCTCTCCTTCATTGACTACACTGAAGCCTTTTGACTGTGTGGTCACAACAAACTGGATTGGTGGTGATTAACAAATTAACAAATTCTTAAAGAGATGAGAATACCAGACCACCTTACCTGTCTCCTGAGAAAACTGTGCACAGGTCAGATAACAGTGCTAGAACTGGACATAGAACAACTGACTGGTTCAAAATTAGGGAAGGAATACAGCAAGGCTGTGTACAGTCATCCTATTTATTTAACTTATCTGTAGAGTACATAATTCAAAATGCCAGACTGGATGAATCACAAGCTGGAGTCAAAATTGCCAGGAGAAACCTCAGTAACCTGAGATATGCAGAAGACACCACCAAAATGGCAGAAAGCAAAGAGGAACGAAAGAGCTTCTTGATGGGGGTGAAAGAGCAGAGTGAAGAAATTGGCTTAAAACTCAGCTTAAACTATCACTATACTGCAAATAGAAGGGAAAAAAAGTGGAAATATTGACCAGTTTTCCTTCCTTGGGTTCCAAAATCACTGTGGATGGTGACTGCCACCATGAAATTAAATGATATTTCCTCCTTGGAAGGAAAATTATGCCAAACCTAGACAGCATATTAAAAAACAGGTATCCCTTTGCTGACAAAGATCCGTATAATCAAAACTATGGTTTTTCTAGGATTCATGTACCGATGTGAGAGTTGGCGTAAAGAAGGCTGATCACCAAAGAATTGTGGTGCTGAAGAAGACTTTTGAGAATCTGTCAGACAGCAAGGACATCAAACTAGTCAGTCCTAAAGGAAATCAGTTCTGAATATTCTTTGTAAGGATTGATGCTGAAGCTGAAGCTCCAATATGTTGGCGACTTGATACAAAGAGCTGACTCACTGAAAACAACTCTGATACTGGGAAAGATTAAGGACAGGAGAAGAAGGGAGCAGCAGAGTATAAAATGCTTAAATAGCATCATCAACTCAACAAACATGAGTCTGAGCAAACTCCAGAAAATAATGAAAGACAGGGCAGCCTGGGATGCTTCTTCAATGGGATCATAAAAAGTCAGGAAAGACTTAGTGACTGAAAAACAGCAATAAGAACTTCAATTTTAAAATCTATCTAATATTATATTCTATTATTTTGTTTATTTATTTACATTTTATCCCTTTTCATAAGTTGGAAACTCCTAAAATGCAACTTGTTAATAATTTTTCCATTTTTCTTATTTCTCTAGTGATCTATGACTTTATCATATCACCTTAAAAATCTATTTAACATATTACATTGCATTTACTGTTTCTTTCTGTATCTATCCATCTATTTATATTATAACCCCCCTTTGATGGGTTGGGAATTCATTAAATATAAAATTTGCTATTTGCCTATATTTCTTTGAAACATGAGGCATATTGGACACAGTTTGGCTCACATAGTAATATATTATTTATTAAAATTTAATGAATGAGTGAATGTCATGCAAAATGTTGGAAGTGCAAATGTTTTCTAATTTCTAACCTCCTTTGTATGCATGAATAATATGAGACATATTACTGGATATGTTTCATTTGTTGCATTGAACTATAGTTGTTGCATTAATCTAAGATACAATAATTTCATTCTATAGTGGAAAACATATATATATATATTTGTATTACATAAAACAGATTGCCAAAATGCTGAAATTATATAATCCTTCTATTGAAAACAATGTGTTTTATTACTAGGAACTACAGTAAAATAAAGACATCCTACATAGATAACAATAAAGGCTGCTTGTTTTGGTAGACTTTAAAGGTTTAAGCTCTCAATGAGTAATGGATATCAGAAATAGAATGAGAGGTAAGAAGTAATAAACCCAGGCTAAGACTTTTTTTTTTAAGTAAGTTTAACATATCTTAGTTGTCACACACAAGCTGCATTTTAAAAACAAACTTTTAAAATGTTTTACATAATTCACTTGGTAATGGGTATTTTTATTATTCTTTAGGAAACTTTTCTAAAATTTCCTCCTTTCAGTTCTTTCAGGAGCATAAAAGTGAAAAGTTTTGTTCATGTTTGTTTCTCTGTATACTGCTTCTAGAAGAGTGTTATCACAGAATAATAAGAGGTCTTCAATGAGATTCACAAATTGTTGGTCAAGGGATACCAAATGCCATTTTCTAATAGGAG
The DNA here is from genome assembly GCF_019923935.1 of Bubalus bubalis. Lineage (NCBI taxonomy): Eukaryota > Metazoa > Chordata > Mammalia > Artiodactyla > Bovidae > Bubalus > Bubalus bubalis. Next base: position 45,966,000 of record NC_059169.1, read on the forward strand.
ATTCATCTTTTAGGATGAGTATGGAGGTTCTGATATAGTCTCAACACAAAGAAGTGAAATGTCTTTAATGCCTAGTTTACAATCACAGCCATACTCATACCTTTTACATTCTTACTGTTAGGTAGGTAGATTAGGGGAAAGGAGTCCAAAGTGACGGTGGCTAAAAGACAAAGAAGGTCAAAGGAAGGTCCGAGGACCAGAGTGAAGACTTCAGGTAGAACAAACAGCACTCCTGGCTAAGCCCAATTTGCATAGGGCAGGCCCAGGTGGAGGGAAAAAAAACATATAAAAGGAGGAGCCAAAGCGCTTTCTCATGGACTTTCCCCCATGCGTGTGCTCTTTCTATCTCTCTCTCTCTCCCTCTCTCTCACTCTTTCTCACTCTCTCTCCTGCTATCTTCTAAATAAAATAGAGCTGTAACACTGATTTGTCTAAGAGCTATAACATGGTCCATTCGAGACCTGAGAGCTATAACACGGTCTATCCAAGACCTGAGAGCTGTAACACGCCAAGGGGGCTTTAATGTCCGTCACTCCAAATCCTTGTTGTGACGAAACAAAGAACCGAGGAATATACACTCGTGTGACATTACTATATGCAGAGGTGCACTAGGTGATGAGTTTCATTGCTGTATGAAAAATTGTCAGAGCAGACTATTTGCTTTCCAAGAATTGTATATACATCAATGAGTCCACTGAGAGTTAGAACTGACAAGTTTGTTTATTATCATGAATGATTATTAATCAACAACTTGGGTAAATAGAACTCACTATGACAGGCAATAAGTACTAAAAGAGTATTTAGAATAATCTGGGATTTTTTAAATGATGCAAATAGTTCTAGCTGACATTTTCAAAAATTTGACATTTTTCGTAGGATATATCACAAAATACTACAAATGTAAAAATTAAAAATAAATATTATAACAGTTTTCCTATTTTGTCAACTGTAGTTCCTGCTAAACTACCAGATGAATTTATTTTCCTAATAATGTCAACATGGTTTATAACTTAATAGAGAAAACAACCCTGTTTCCTTGGTATTAATACCTAGACTGTACTTAAATCTCTCTTGTTTACTATGTATTAATTAGAGCTTGTTGAACACAAGGGAGATGTTAACTACAAATTGGCACTTGCCAAGATTGTTGCCAATGACTGAACAAGGGCTTTTGCCATCTGCCTCTGCAGATGAGACTGAACCATGCACTGTTGCAGCTGTTGACCTTCAATATGCCCTAAGGGAGTTCAGGATGTAGTAAGGGACTCTGTACTCCAGGCAATCTGGTGGGACAGGTCTTTAGATAGATGTTTTAGGAACATTTTTAGATGTTTTAGAAACAATTGAGATTTTATAATCTCAACCTTTGCATCTCCTCATATCTAGAAAAGCAATAAATCCATTCATGGTGACATTAGATCCTCCTGAATAGAAGAAAACTTTTTGTAAGTGAATGCTTAATGGTATTGAACTCCCCCTTCACCAAAATCTTATATATTGACTTTCCCCTTCTACCTCTCTGGAGCAGTTTCTCAGAGCTATCTGAGGTGCTGTCTTTTGAGCTGTAGTCCTCATTTTGCCCCAAATAAAACTCAACTCACAACTCTCAAGTTGTGCATCTTTTTGGTCTACAGAGACAAGTATAGTAGCTCAAGATAATAAGGTTTTATTTGTCTCATGTAAAAATAAATGTACAGGTGGTACTCTAAGACTGAAATTTTGCCTCAGTAGTAATAGGAAATGGTCTTTTATCTTTCATTACATTTTTGTTAGCGATGGCTATTGCACTCCAAGTGCTTTACCAAAAGTTTTCACTTTTATCTCAGTCAAAGGATTTTTTGTTAACAAAATAAGCCACTCTTTATATACAAATGTTGGGGAAGTATGTAATTTCCTCGGTTCTGTCTTGCCGCAGCAAAAATTTGAAGTGATGGACAGTGTTACAGCTCAGTTTTATTTAGGAAGCAAAAGAAAATACATCCTCAAGGTGTGAGGGTGGGTCAATCCAAAAGACTCGAAGAGAAGAGAAGCCCCAGGATCAATTTTTGGCTCCTCTTTTTATGTTTTGTCTCCTCCCCCTGAGCCTACCCTATGTAAATCGGGCTGGCCAGGAGGGATGTTTGTTTTACCTGAGGTCCTCCCTCTGGTCCTCGGACCTTCCTTTGTTCTATTTTCAAGGGCTTTTCCCTTCTTTGTCTTTTAGCCCCTGCTATTTTGGACTCCTTTTTTCCTATTATAGCTACCTAACACAAATAAATAATACAACTACTTATTAGGGGATTTTTTTAGTTTACTTTCAACATATCAACATTAAAAGAAAAGAGAAATAGAAAGAGCAGAGAGTACATCACCAAATTCAGTTTTGACCAACATCCAGACTTAAATGGTGCTAGGAAGTCTTGTGCCACAGCACATCTGGAGTTCCATTTGGGAAAAGGTCCTAGGCAGTGTGTCTGCTCAGTGGGTGAGATTTCAAAGACTGTAGTTTGAGATTTTCACTTAAAATCCCAGGACAACTGATATCATTATCAATCTGTGACCAAATTGCAAGTCTGTTTTCATGTCAATGCTTTTGTTTTGTCTTGTAAAACTTGAAATGTTGCTAAGCCTAGGGCTTGGTTGGTTAGGTCCCCTTCAGGGACTCAACAATCTCAAGATTTCTCCCCCATCTTATATAAGGTGTTGCAAGTCTTGCACTCACAACAGGCAGTCATTCACTCTCACTCTTAGTCAGGACAGGTTAGAAGCAAGGTCAGAGGCCAGCTCTGTTTTGTCTCAGAAGCCTAAACAAGACTATTTATTTAATTTCCCTAACACCCAGCTACAACCAGTGTTCTAGAAAATAAGAAGAAAAAGTCAACAAGGTAACATCATTTGATGTCTCTTTTGTTTCAGTGGCCAGAAATGAGTTGTGTGAATGCTCTTAGGGTGAAAGGGGTTTAAAACTGTCCTAAAACTGTAACTTTCCAATTATAGGATAAATAACTCCTAGGGATGTGATATAAAACGTGATAAATATAACTAACACTGCAATAGCTATATACAAAAATTGTTAAAACAGTAAATTTTAAGAGTTCCAATTACAAGGAAAAAAAATTTTTTTTCTATTTCTTTAGTGTTTTATCTAAATGAGATAATTGATGCTTACCAAACTTTGTTGTGGGAATAATTTCATGATGTATGTAAATCAATTTCTTATAATGTACACCTTAAACTTATATGTCGCTTCATGTGAACTATTATCTCATAAAGCTGGAAGAAGAAAAAGAACAAAAAAAAAGTTTAGGTGCTCAGTTGTGTCCAACTCTTTTATGACCCCATGGACAGTAGCCCTCTAGGCTCCTCTGTCTGTGGGATTTCCTAGGCAAGAAATGGGTTGCCATTTTCTTCATTGAATCCACATCGCCTGCATTGGAAGGCAGATGCTTTACCACTGAACCACCAGGGAAGTCCTTAAAAATGTAGGGGATTTTTAAAAAATCTGTCCATTTTAAAGCAAGGTAAAAAGCCTGTTGCTGTTGAGTGAACCAATCTGCCATATCTGTCATATTTTCATCTGAGATACCATTGTACTGTTTTCATTCCAAGCCTATGGCTGAGTTTACTTATTATATATTTACTGGTTTCTCTGAATGAAAATACATTTAAGTGCTACCACTTTAGAGTTACCAGAGTAATGTGTATCATCACAATTCTCAATTAAATATTCACTGAGTTTAAACAAAGTTTTTTTTTTTTTTTTTTTTTTTTTTAATGAGCATTAGGATAAATGATAAGATAGTATGGAATATATTAAGAAAAAAGAAGTTACCAATAGCAGGTTTTGTGATGGCTGATATACTCATTTATAGTCTATACATTCTCTGCCATGCAAGAGAAAAAGGCAGCATAAATGATTGTTAAGAAAATGTAAAGAATACTTTATTCATTGCTATTTCTCTAAAATATTGACTCCTTCTAAATGCAGTTTCTGTCTTTTGCTAATGACCTAATGTAGCTAGACTATTTCTTCTGTCAATAAGCTTATGTTTTCTGCATCTATCCATGGAGTACAGTGAGTATGTAATATGATCGAGCATAGAGAGGAATGAACAGTGCCAATTCTGTAATGCCAGGTATATCAGTTATTACATTACATAGGAAGAAAGGTCAATATGATCACAGTGAACAAGAAATATGGGTGATTTATTATTTTTATGCTGATATCATAATAATAAAAATAACTATAACATCATCTTTAAGCACTACCATCCTCTGGGAACCTAGCATCAGGATGATCCAATACTTTGTTTCAAAGGACTTGCATGAGATGAATGCCTTTGAAGGCATGAACATTTCCTAGGGAGTGTGTGCTTGGTGCTCTAGAGCAATGCCACTAAAATGTGCAATATGTATGTGGATAAGAAGCATTTATACATCCAGTTTTATGCTGACTTGGAAATAATGCTTTCCAAATAAAATCATATAAAAGAAAGTCTGTATGGCTTATTTCAGTCATAGTACTGATCTAGAACTAAAATCCTGAAAATGTTAAGGGTTAGAAATCACTGGAGATGGTGACTGCAGCCATGAAATTAAAAGACACTTACTCTTTGGAAGGAAAGTTATGATCAACCTAGATAGCATATTCAAAAGCAGAGACATTACTTTGCCAACAAAGGTTTGTCTAGTCAAGGCTATGGTTTTTCCTGTGGTCATGTATGGATGTGAGAGTTGGACTGTGAAGAAGGCTGAGCGCCAAAGAATTGATGCTTTTGAACTGTGGTGTTGGAGAAGACTCTTGAGAATACCTTGGACTGCAAGGAGATCCAACCAGTCCATTCTGAAGGAGATTAGCCCTGGGATTTCTTTGGAAGGAATGATGCTAAAGCTGAAACTCCAGTACTTTGGCCACCTCATGCGAAAAGTTGACTTATTGGAAAATACTCTGATGCTGGGAGGGATTGGGGGCAAGAGGAGAAGGGGACGACAGAGGATGAGATGACTGTATGGCATTACTGACTCAATGGACGTGAGTCTGAGTGAACTCCGGGAGTTGGTGATGGACAGGGAGTCCTGGCGTGCTGCAATTCATGGGGTTGCAAAGAGTCGGACACAACTGAGCGACTGATCTGATATGATCTGAGAGAGTAATTCCTCATTTTATCAAGGCAGCAATGAAAAGTTATTTCTTAAAAAATGTGTTGTGATAAGTAAAGAAGCTTTAAGTTTTAAGACCCTGTGATAGAGTATCTAGAGGGAGAAATTCAATTACTTGTTTTTCATCTGAATGTTTCATATAGTCGAGTTAGAAGAAATACACATCCTTCTTCAGTTTCTAGTAACATTAACAGAGCTTGACGTCTTAAATGTTTCATTCATTCCATTCATTCAGACTGTGAAGATTTATTGGTTTTTGAATGTCATGAATTGGTCATGCGTTGGCAGCCAAGAACTCATTCATGGCCTGTACACTTATTTTATTTGGTCTACATTGTGTAAACAATTGAGCCAGCATATTGATTTTTGAAAGCATCAAGAAAAAATCTACATTTCTGATTTTCTTTTTTCAGAATCAGTAGCTCTGGCTATGCTAATTCCACATTTCTGCATAGTAATGTTTAGCTTCTAGCAGTCCCCCAGATCCCTGCAAACTGACATACACTTTATTACATAGGTCATTTCTATCCTTTATATAACTTGCTTGTCATCTGCAAAAGCATCACTGAATATGAAATTTAGAAATTAAAAATAAAGATAAATAGGATGGACTAGTATAAGGTTGGGATATCCCAAAGCTACACATGGAAGATGTCCCTGGAGGAAGAAATGATAAGCCACTTCAGTATTCTTGCCTGGAAAATCCCATGGACCAAGGAGCCTGGTGGGGTCTGCAGTCCATGGGGTCACAAAGAGTCAGACATGACTGAGCAAAAATCACACATGCACAAACAGAAGGGGTAGTTTGGTTAGCTGGATCGTGTCTCAGAATGTTCAATAGATTGGAATTATAAAGAGCATGTTATTAATGAAATCAGGCTATGAGTCAGCCAGGACAGACAATTCTGTCCAACAGAATGTAAAAAGAATACAAAATACAAAAACTTAAAATCTTGTTTGTTTTTTTTTTTTCCTTTCTTTGTGTGTATGTGTATTTATAGATATTCTACCATTGAGTTGAATTTGAATATTGTATGTATGTCAGTACAAAACATTTGGATCTTTATTACTCTACAGTACCACTTTGCTGCTGCTGCTGCTAAGTCCTTTCAGGCGTGTCTGACTCTGTGCAACCCCATAGACGGCAGCCCCACCAGGCTCCCCCCTCCCTGGGATTCTCCAGGCAAGAATACTGGAATGGTTTGCCATTTCCTTCTCCAATAACACTTCTCTACCATAAGCAATAATTACATTGGCATATGCAATGGTTAATTTTATTTTAGTTATTTATGTTTTTTAACTTCAATTGTGTTAGGCCATTTTGCCTAGCTTTTGGTCAAATATCAATCCAGATGTTTCTACAAGGTATGCTGCTACTGCTAAGTCACGTCAGTCGTGTCTGACTCTGTGCGACCCCATGGACAGCAGCCCACCAGGCTCCTCTGTCCCTGGGATTCTCCAGGCAAGAACACTGGAGTGGGTTGCCATCTCCTTCTCCAATGCATGAAAGTGAAAAGTGAAAGGGAAGTCGTTCAGTTGTATCCGACTCTTAGACACCCCATGGATTGCAGCCTACCAGGCTCCTCCGTCCATGGGAGTTTCCAGGCAAGAGTACTGGAGTGGGTCGCCAGTGCCTTCTCTTCCATTCTGCCGAGGTATATTTATATACAATTAACAGTTTAATCAGTAGACATTGAATACAGTATAGCACACATCATAATGTGTAAGTCATCCTCACATAATCAAATGACTGACAGCCCTAAGAAAAAAGCTTGAGGGCACCCTAAAGGAAGGAATTCCGCAGCCATACTGCCTTTGGACTTGAGACTACAGTACCAATCCTTCCCTGGGTCTCTAGCCTGCCAGCCTGCCTTGAAGATTTCAGACTTAATTCTCATAACTGTGTGAACCAATTCCTTAAAATTGGCACTCATTTCTCTCTCTCTCTCTGTCTCTCTCTTTTCATGTGTATATACACATACACCCTATTCATTTTGTTTCTCTGGATAATCTTAATTGTTACAGTATGTGTCTTCCTTGCTCTGATTCTCATTTGTCATCTGATTTAATACAATTTTTTTCTAATTATACATATATATATATATACAGAAATAAATATAATACATAAATATGTATATATGTGTGTATCTTTATATCATAAATAAAAAACATATGATTATCTCAATAGATGCAGAGAAAGCCTTTGACAAAATTCAACATCCATTTATGATAAAAACTCTCCAGAAAGCAGGAATAGAAGGAACATACCTCAACATAATCAAAGCTATATATGACAAACCCACAGCAAACATTATCCTCAATGGTGAAAAATTGAAAGCATTTCCTCTAAAGTCAGGAACAAGACAAGGGTGCCCACTTTCATCATTACTATTCAACATAGTTTTGGAAGTTTTGGCCACAGCAATCAGAGCAGAAAAAGAAATAAAAGGAATCCATATTGGAAAAGAAGAAGTAAAACTCTCACTATTTGCAGATGACATGATCCTCTACATAGAAAACCCTAAAGACCCCACCAGAAAATTACTAGAACTAATCAATGAATATAATAAAGTTGCAGGATATAAAATCAACACCCAGAAATCCCTTGCATTCCTATACACTAATAATGAGAAAATAGAAAGAGAAATTAAGGAAACAATTCCATTCACCATTGCAACGAAAAGAATAAAATACTTAGGAATATATCTACCTAAAGAAACTAAAGACCTATATATAGAAAACTATAAAACACTATTGAAAGAAATGAAAGAGGACACTAATAGATGGAGAAATAGACCATGTTCATGGATTGAAGAATCAATATAGTGAAAATGAGTATACTACCCAAAGCAATTTATAGATTCAATGCAATTCCTATCAAGCTACCAACGGTATTCTTCACAGAGCTAGAACAAATAATTTCACAATTTGTATGGAAATACAAAAAACCTCGAATAGCCAAAGCTATCTTGAGAAAGAAAAATGGAACTGGAGGAATCAACCTGCCTGACTTCAGGCTCTACTACAAAGCCACAGTCATCAAGACAGTATGGTACTGGCACAAAGACAGAAATATAGATCAATGGAAAAAAATAGAAAGCCCAGAGATAAATCAACACACATAGGGACACCTTATCTTTGACAAAGGAGGCAAGAATATACAATGGATTAAAGACAATCACTTTAACAAGTGGTGCTGGGAAAACTGGTCAACCACTTGTAAAAGAATGAAACTAGAGCACTTTCTAACACCATACACAAAAATAAACTCAAAATGGATTAAAGATCTAAACATAAGACCAGAAACTATAAAACTCCTAGAGGAGAACATAGGCAAAACACTCTCTGACATACATCACAGCAGGATCCTCTATGATCCACCTCCCAGAATATTGGAAATAAAAGCAAAAATAAACAAATGGGACCTAATTAACCTTAAAAGCTTCTGCACAACAAAAGAAACTATAAGCAAGGTGAAAAGACAGCCTTCAGAATGGGAGAAAATAATAGCAAATGAAGCAACTGACAAACAACTAATCTCAAAAATATACAAGCAACTCCTACACCTCAATTCCAGAAAAATAAATGACCCAATCAAAAAATGGGCCAAAGAACTAAATAGACATTTCTCCAAAGAAGACATACAGATGGCTAACAAACACATGAAAAGATGCTCAACATCACTCATTATCAGAGAAATGCAAAGCAAAACCACTATGAGGTACCATTTCACGCCAGTGAGAATGGCTGCGATCCAAAAGTCTACAAGCAATAAATGCTGGAGAGGATGTGGAGAAAAGGGAACCCTCTTACACTGTTGGTGGGAATGCAAACTAGTACAGCCACTATGGAGAACAGTGTGGAGATTCCTTAAAAAACTGGAAATAGAACTGCCTTATGATCCAGCAATCCCACTGCTGGGCATACACACTGAGGAAACCAGAAGGGAAAGAGACACGTGTACCCCAATGCTCATTGCAGCACTGTTTATAATAGCCAGGACATGGAAGCAACCTAGATGTCCATCAGCAGAGGAATGGATAAGAAAGCAGTGGTACATATACACAATGGAGTATTACTCAGCCATTAAAAAGAATACATTTGAATGAGTTCTAGTGAGGTGGATGAAACTGGAGCAGAGTGAAGTAAGCCAGAAAGAAAGACACCAATAGAGTATACTAACGCATATATATGGAATTTAGAAAGATGGTAACAATAACCTTGTATACGAGACAGCAAAAGAGACACTGATGTATAGAACAGTCTTTTGGACTCTGTGGGAGAGGGAGAGGGTGGGATGATTTGGGAAAATGGCATTGAAATATGTATAATATCATATGTGAAAAGAGTCACCAGTCCAGGTTTGATGCACGATACTGGATGCTTGGGGCTGGTGCACTGGGACGACCCAGAGGGATGGTATTGGGAGGGAGGAGGGTTCAGGATGGGGAACACATGTATAACTGTGGCAGATTCATTTTGATATATGGCAAAACCAATACAGTATTGTAAAGTTAAATAACTGGGAGGTGGTGTATGCATGCTACAAAATGGTTGTGCTTCTTCTCTATCATCCAGCTCTCAAAAGACAGAATCTCTACATGCCCACCCTATCTGGAAACATACTAGAAAGGGAATTCTGAAGGACACAATTTGGCCCAGCAAAGTCAACACACCCCAAACTCCTAACTCACTGAGACTGAGAAATATAATAAATGTTCATCATTGTTCAAAAAAAAAAAAAAAAAGAAAGAAAGAAAAAAAAAGAAAAATGTTTTATCACCTCTGAAACATTTCTGGTGCCACATTTCAGTCAAAAGTTTTTTTCCATATGACACAGCAATCCCACCGTTGGGCATACACACCAAGAAACCAGAATTTAAAGAGACACGTGTACCACAACGTTCATCACAACACTGTTTATAATAGCCAGGACATGGAAGCAACCTAGATATGCATCAGCAGATGAATGGATAAGAAAGCTGTGGTACATATACACAATGGAATATTACTCAGACATCAAAAAGACTAGATTTGAATCAGTTCTAATGAGGTGGATAAAACTGGAGCCTATTATACACAGTGAAATAAGCCAGAAAGAAAAACACCAATACAGTATCAGTTCAGGTCAGTTCAGTTGCTCAGTCGTGTCTGACTCTTTGCAACCCCATGAATAGCAGCACGCCAGGCCTCCCTGTCCATCACCAACTCCCAGAGTTCACTCAGACTCACGTCCATCGAGTCAGTGATGCCATCCAGCCACGTCATCCTCTGTCGTCCCCTTCTCCTCCTGCCCCCAATCCCTCCCAGCATCAGAGGTTTTTCCAATGAGTCAACTCTTCGCATGAGGTGGCCAAAGTACTGGAGTTTCAGCTTTAGCATCATTCCTTCCAAAGAAATCCCAGGGCTGATCTCCTTCAGAATGGACTGATAGGATCTCCTTGCAGTCCAAGGGATTCTCAAGAGTCTTCTCCAACACCACAGTCCAAATGCATCAATTCTTCTGTGCTCAGCTTTCTTCACAGTCCAACTCTCACATCCATACATGACCACAGGAAAAACCATAGCCTTGACTAGATGAACCTCTGTTGGCAAAGTAATGTCTCTGCTTTTGAATATGCTATCGAGGTTGGTCATAACTTTTCTTCCAAGGAGTAAGCATCTTTTAATTTCATGGCTGCACTCACCATCTGCAGTGATCTTGGAGCCCAGAAAAATAAAGTCTGACACTGTTTCCACTGTTTCCCCATCTATTTCCCATGAAGTGATGGGACCGGATGCCATGATCTTCATTTTCTGAATGTTGAGCTTTAAGCCAACTTTTTCACTCTACACTTTCACTTTCATCAAGAGGCTTTTTAGTTCCTCTTCACACATAAGGGTAGTGTCATCTGCATATCTGAAGTTATTGATAGTTTCCAAGCAATCTTGATTCCAGCTTGTGTTTCTTCCAGTCCAGCATTTCTCATGATGTACTCTGCATATAAGTTAAATAAACAGGGTGACAATATACAGCCTTGACGTACTCCTTTACCTATTTGGAACCAGTCTGTTGTTCCATTTCCAGTTCTAACTGTTGCTTCCTGACCTGCATATAAGTTTCTCAAGAGGCAGTTCAGGTGGTCTGGTATTCCCATCTCTTTCAGAATTTCCCACAGTTTATTGTGATCCACATGGTCAAAGGCTTTGGCATAGTCAATAAAGCAGAAATAGATGTTTTTGTGGAACTCTCTTGCTTTTTCCATGAGCCAATACTGTATACTAATGCATATATATGGAATTTAGAAAGATGGTAACAATAACCCTGCATGCAAGACAGCAAAAGAGACACAGATGTATAGAACAGTCTTTTGGATTCTGGGAGAGGGTGAGGGCGGGATTATATGGAAGAATGGCATTGAAATGTAAATTATCACATGTGAAACGAATCTCGAGTCTAGGTTTGATGCATGATACAGGGTGCTTGGGGCTGGTGCACTAGGATGATCCAGAGGGATGGGATGGGGAGGGAGTTTGGAGGAGGGTTCAGGATGGGAAACACATGTACACACATGGTGGATTCACGTCAATGTATGGCAAAACCAATATGATATTTTAAAGTAAAAAATATAATAATAATTAATTAATTAAAAATGCATTTCATTAAAAAAATTTTTTTAAAAAGTTTTCAAACCCTCTTCTGATTTCTATTACCTTGACAAAGTTTATCTTGCTTTTGAACTTAATGTGAATGAAATCATACAATAGAGTGTCTTTTTGTGCCTAAAAGATCTCTCATTTATCAAAATATTGCTGTGATTATTCATACAATTTGTCACTTTTAATAGTTGATCATCATTTTTTTTTGACTACTGAGTATTTTTCCACTTTATAAAAACATCACAGTGTACCTATCTGTTCTCTGTGAATATTTTGGTTGCTTTTAGTTTCTGCCTTCTATGAAAGTAGCTATTAGGAACTTTTTTTTTTTTAGTGAACTTTATTTTTGCCTCTACTGTGTCTTCATTGCTTTGGGTGTGCTTTAGTTGTAGTCAGTGGGGACTAGTCTTCATTGCTATGTGCAGACTTGTCTTGTGGAGGACAGTCTTTAGGCATAGAGGCTCAGGAATTGCAGCTTGTGGGTTCTAGAATGCAGATTCAGTAATTGTGGTGCATGGGCTTAAACGTTCCTTGGCATATGGAATCTTCTAGTAGAAAGGGTTGAACCCATATGCCCTGCATTGGCAGGTGGATTCTTATCCACTGCACCACCAGGGAGGTCTGAACATTTATACACATCATGTTATGTACATATTTCTTCATCTCTACTTTAGAAAATTTATAACTGGAAAGTCAGAGCATCATATGAGTTTTTTTTAAGTTCTATAATTAATTAAAAAGAAAAAACCTGCAAGTTTTGGAAAGTAGTGATATCATTTTATACTACTACTTGCATGTATGGGAATTTCAATTGCTCAACATAATTACTAAATTTACAATGGTAAATAATTTGACCCATCAAAAACACTTGTATTTCTATTTATTTTGAGCTTCCTTAACTTCTTTCAAGAGTAACTCTTATCTATAAGGGTAAATATCATGTACTTTAAAAAAATATATTCCTAGCTATGTTAAAATTTCTTGTTTTTGAAATAGAATTCAAAAATGTGTGTGTGTGTGTATATATATATATATATTACTCACTGAGAGTGTATGTATATAAAATTAATATATATGTATTAATCTTATGTATTTCAACCTTGATGAACTTGTTTTTTAATTCTAATATTTTTCGTGGATATCTTAGGATTTCTATATGTAAGATCATGCCATGTATAAATAGATAAAAGTTTATTTCTTTCTAAAATCTGAATGTCTATTATTTATCTGTCTTGCCTAATTTCCTGGCTAGAATCTAAACCACACTGTTGATTAGAAGTGGACAGAGCTCACACTTGCTCCTTGTCTTGTTCTTGATCTGAAGGAGAACAAGTTCTATCAGTATCTATTACATATCATGGATGTTTGCTGTGGGTTTTTCAGAGATTTCCTTTATAAGGTTAAGGAAATTTTTCTTTTCTCAATTGCTGAGTGTTTCTATCACAAAAGCATATGAGATCTTATAAAATTCTATACCTGAGATTAGATTGTTGGTGAGACACTCATGGAGTTTCTGATCTTTGTTCTTTTAATGTAATATATTATTATATTGGTTAATTTTAGTATGTTCTGCTATCTTGCATTCCTGGGAAAATGCCATGAACTTAGTTTTTTTTTTTTATTTTCTGAATGTGGAATTTCAAACCAGCTTTTTCACTTCCCTTTTTCACCCTCATCAAAAGGCTTTTTAGTTCCTCTACCCTTTCTGCCATTAGGGTGGTATCATCTGCATATTTGAAGTTGTTGATATTTCTCCTGATTCAAGGAGAATTGATTCAAGCCTGTGTTTCATCCAGCCTGGCATTTCACATGATGCATTCTGCATATAAGTTAAATAAGCAGGGTGACTATTTAACCTTGAGGTACTCCTTTCCCAATTTTGAAACCAGTCAACTGTTCCATGTCCAGTCTAACTATGGCTTCTTTACCTACATACAGGTTTCTCAAGAGACAGGTAAGGTGCTCTGGTATTTCCACCTGTAAGAATTTTCCACAGTTCGTTGGGATCCACATAGTCAAATGCTTTAGTGTAGTCAGTGAAGCAGAAGTAGATATTTTTCTGGAATTCCCTTACTTTCTTTATGATCCAATATATGTTAGAAATTTGCTCTATGGTTCCCTGATTCTTTGAAACAAGCTTATACATCTGGAAGTTCTTGGTTTACATATTGTTGAACCTTCAGTTCAGTTCAGTTCAATTCAGTCACTCAATTGTCTCCGACTCTTTGCGACCCCATGAATCGCAGCACACCAGGCTTCGCTATCCATCACCAACTCCCGGAGTTCACTCAGACTCACGTCCATCGAGTCAGTGATGCCATCCAGCCATTTTATCCTGTGTCATTCCCTTTTCTGCCTGCCCCCAATCCCTCCCAGCATCAGAAGCTTTTCCAATGAGTCAATTCTTCGCATGAGGTCGCCAAAGTACTGGAATTTCAGCTTCAGCATCAGTCCTTCAAATGAACATCCAGGACTGATCTCCTTCAGAATGGACTGGTTGGATCTCCTTGCAGTCCAAGGGACTCTCAAGAGTCTTCCCAACACTACAGTTCAAAAGCATCAATTCTTCGGCTCTTAGCTGTCTTCACAGTCCAACTCTCACATCCATACATGACCACAGGAAAAACCATAGCCTTGACTATACAGACTTTTGTTGGCAAAGTAATGTCTCTGCTTTTCAATATGCTATCTAGGTTGGTCACAACTTTTCTTCCAAGGAATAAGCGTCTTTTAATTTCATGGCTGCACTCACCATCTGCAGTAATTTTGGAGCCCAGAAAAATAAAATCTGACACTGTTTCAACTGTTTCCCCATCTATTTCCCATGAAGTAATCGGACTGGATGCCATAATCTTCGTTTTCTGAATGTTGAGCTTTAAGCCAACTTTTTCACTCTCCACTTTCACTTTCATCAAGAGGCTTTCTTCCATAAGGGTGGTGTCATCCACATATCTGAGGTTATTGATATTTCTCCCGGCAATCTTGATTCCAGCTTGTGTTTCTTCCATTCCAGTGTTTTTCATGATGTACTCTGCATATAACTTAAATAATCAGGGTGAAAATATACAGCCTTGACGCACTCCTTTTCCTATTTGGAACCAGTCTGTTATTCTATGTCCAGTTCTAACTGTTGCTTCCTTACCTGGATATAAATTTCTCAAGAGGCATGTCAGGTGGTCTGGTATTCCCATCTCTTTCAGAATTTTCCACAGTTTATTGTAAACTACACAGTCAAAGGCTTTGGCATAGTCAATAAAGCAGAAATAGATGTTTTTCTGGAACTCTCTTGCTTTTTCGATGATCCTGGGGATGTTGGCAATTTGATCTCTGGTTCCTCTGTCTTTTCTAAAACCAGGTTGAATATCTGGAAGTTCTCTGTTCACTTATTGTTGAAGACTGGCTTGGAGAATTTTGAGCATTACTTTACTAGCGTGTGAGATGAGTGCAATTGTGTGGTAGTTTGAGTATTCTTTGGCATTGCCTTTCTTTAGGATTGGAATGAAATTGACGTTTTCCAGTCCTATGGTCACTGCTGAGTTTTCCAAATTTGCTGGCATATTGAGTGCAGCACTTTCACAGCATCATCTTACAGGATTTGAAATAGCTCAATTGGAATGCCATCACCTCCACTAGCTTTGTTCGTAGTGATGCTTTTTAAGGCCCACTTGACTTCACATTTCAGGATATCTGGCTCTAGGTGAGTGATCACACCATTGTGATCATCTTGGTCATGAAGATCTTTTTTGTACAGTTCTTCTGTGTACTCTTGCCATCTCTTCTTAATATCTTCTGCTTCTGTTAGGTCCATACCATTTCTGTCCTTTATTGAGCCCATCTTTGCATGAAATGTTCCCTTGGTATCTCTAATTTTCTTGAAAGGATGTCTAGTCTCTCCCTTTGTGTTGTTTTCCTCTATTTCATTGCATTGATTGCTGAGAAAGGCTTTCTTATCTCTTCTTGCTATTCTTTGGAACTCTGCATTCAGATGCTTATATCTTTCCTTTTCTCCTTTACTTTTCACTTCTCTTCCTTTCACAGCTATTTATAAGGCCTCCCCAGACAGCCATTTTGCTTTTTGCCATTTCTTTCCCATGGGGATGGTCTTGATCCTTGTCTCTTGTACAATGTCACGAACCTCCGTCTATGGATTTGAGCATAAACTTACTAGCATTGGGCTTCCCTGATTAGATCAGTTGGTAAAGAATCCACCTGCAGTGTAGGAGACCTTTGTTCAATTTCTGGGTTTGGAAGATCTGCTGGAGAAGGTATAGGGCACCTGCTCCAGTATATTTAGGCTTCCTTTGTAGCTCAGCTGGTAAAGAATCTGTCTGCAGTGCGGAAGACCTGGATGCAATCACTGGGTTGTGAAGATCCCCTTGAAAAGGGAATGCTACCCATTTCAGAATTCCATGGACTATTGGGGTTACAAAGAGATGGACAAGACTAAATGACTTTCACTTTTACTAGCATGAAAAATGAGCGCAACTGTAGGGTGCTTTGAAAATCTTTTGCCATTGTCCTTATTTGGAATTGGAATTAAAATTGATCTTTTTCAGTCCTGTGGCCACTGTTGAGTTTTCCAAATTTGCTGATCCATTTAATACATCACTCTAACAGCAGTATCTTTCAGGATTTGAAATAGCTCAGCTGAAATCCATCACATCCACTAGCTTTGCTTGTAGTAATTCTTCCTAATGTCCACTTGACTTCTCACTCCATGATGTCTGGCTCTAGGTGGGTTACCACACCATCATTGTCATCTGGGTCATGAAGATCTTTTTTGTGTATTTCTTCTGTGTATTATTGCCACCTTTTCTTAAATTTGTCTGCATCTGTTAGATCCTTGACATTTTCTGTCCTTTATTGCGCTGTCTTGAAATGTTCCCTGGATCTCTCCAGTTTCTTGAAGAGATCTCTAGTCCTTCCCATTTTATTATTTTCCTCTGCTTTTTAGAGTGTTCATTTAAGAAGGCCTTCTTATTTTTCCTACCTAGCTATTCTCTGGAACTCTGCATTCAGTTGGATATAACTTTCCCTATATCTCTTGCTTTTTGTTTCTCTTCTTTTCTCAGCTATTTGTAAAGCCTCCTCAGATAACCATTTTGCTTTCTTGTATTCATTTTCCTTTGGGTTGGTTTTAGTCACTGCCTCCTGTACAATGGTACAGATCTCTGTCCTTATTTCTTCAAGCACTCTACCAGATATAATCTCTTGCATCTATATCTCATCTCTACTGTATAATCATAAGGAATTTTATTTAGGTCATACCTGAATGGCCTACTGGTTTTCCATACTTTCTTCAATTTAAACATGAATTTTGCAATAAGAAGCTGATGATCTGAGATAAAGTCAAACTATTGATACCGATTTTTTAAACTGCTGCAGGCTACTAATATTTATTTTTAATCTTTTCAAAGAACTAACTTTTGGTTTTATTGATTTTATCCATTATTTTTTATTCTGTAATTCATTCAATTTAGTCATATTATGCATTATTTCCTTTTTTATACCTGTGGTTTTAATTTACTGTTATTTTTCTACTTTATTAAGGTAGAAGGTTAAGTTATTGATTTGAGATGTTTGATTTCCATTAACATATATGTATGTATTTTTATTTGTAAATGATGAAAGTGAAAGAGGAGACTGAAAAATTTGACTTAATTCTCAACATTCAGAAAACTAAGGTCATGGCATCTGGTCTGATCATATAAGATCAGATCAGTCGATCAGTCATGTCCGACTCTTTGCAACCCCATGAATTGCAGTACGCCAGGCCTCCCTGTCCATCACCAACTCCTGGAGTTCACTCAGACTCCCGTCCATCAAGTCAGTGATGCCATACAGCCACGTCATCCTCTGTTGTCCCCTTCTCCTCTTGCCCCCAATCCCTCCCAGCAGCAGAGTCTTTTCCAATGAGTTAACTCTTCGCATGAGGTGGCCACAGTACTGGAGTTTAAGCTTTAGCATCATTCCTTCTAAAGAAATCCCAGGGCTAATCTTCTTCAGAATGGACTGGTTGGATCTCCTTGCAGTCCAAGGGACTCTCAAGAGTCTTCTCCAACACCACAGTTCAAAAGCATCAATTCTTTGGCGCTCAGCCTTCTTCACAGTCCAACTCTCACATCCATACATGACCACAGGAAAAACCATAGCCTTGACTAGATGAACCTTTGTTGGCAAAGTAATGTCTCTGCTTTTGAATATGCTATCTAGGTTGGTCATAACTTTCCTTCCAAGGAGTAAGCGTCTTTTAATTTCATGGCTGCACTCACCATCTGCAGTGATTTTGGAGCCCAGAAAAATAAAGTCTGACACGATTTCAATTGTTTCCCCATCCATTTCCCATGAAGTGATGGGCCGGATGCCATGATCTTCGTTTTATGAATGTTGAGCTTTAAGCCAACTTTTTCACTCTCCACTTTCACTTTCATCAAGAGGCTTTTTAGTTCCTCTTCACATTCTGCCATAAGGATGGTGTCATCTGCATATCTGAGGTTATTGATATTTTCCCGGCAATCTTGATTCCAGCTTCTGTTTCTTCCAGTACAGCATTTCTCATGATGTACTCTGCATATAAATTAAATAAACAGGGTGACAATATACAGCCTTGATGTACTCCTTTACCTATTTGGAACCAGTCTGTTGTTCCATGTCCAGTTCTAACTGTTGCTTCCTGACCTGCATACAGATTTCTCAAGAGGCAGATCAGGTGGTCTGGTATTCCCATCTCTTTCAGTATTTTCCACAGTTTATTGTGATCCACACAGTCAAAGGCTTTGGCATAGTCAATAAAGCAGAAATAGATGTTTTTCTGGAACTCTTTTGCTTTTTCCATGATCCAGTGGATGTTGACAATTTGATCTCTGGTTCCTCTGCCTTTTCTAAAACCAGCTTGAACATCAGGAAGTTCATGGTTCACATATTGCTGAAGCCTGGCTTGGAGAATTTTAAGCATTACTTTACTAGTGTGTGAGATGAGTGCAATTGCACAGTAGTTTGAGCATTCTTTGGCATTGTCTTTCTTTGGGATTGGAATGAAAACTGACCTTTTCCAGTCCTGTGGCCACTGCTGAGTTTTCCAAATTTGCTGGCATATTGGGTGCAGCATTTCCACAGCATCATCTTTCAGGATTTGGAATAGCTCAACTGGAATTCTATCACCTCCACTAGCTTTGTTCGTAGTGATGCTTTTTAAGGCCCACTTGACTTCACATTTCAGGATGTCTGGCTCTAGGTCAGTGATCACACCATCGTGATTATCTGGGTCGTAAATCTCTTTTTTGTACAGTTCTTCTGTGTATTCTTGCCATCTCTTCTTAATATCTTCTGCTTCTGTTAGGTCCATACCATTTCCGTCCTTTATTGAGCCCATCTTTGCATGAAATGTTCCTTTTGTATCTCTGATTTTCTTGAAGAGATCCCTAGTCTTTCCCATTCTGTTGTTTTCCTCTATTTCTTTGCATTGATTGCTGAAGAAGGCTTTCTTATCTCTTCTTCCTATTCTTTGGAACTCTGCATTCAGATGTTTATATCTTTCCTTTTCTCCTTTGCTTTTCACTTCTCGTCTTTTCACAGCTCTTTGTAAAGCCTCCCCAGACAGCCATTTTGCTTTTTTGCATTTGTTTTCCATGGGGATGGTCCTGATCCCTGTCTCCTGTAGAATATCACGAACCTCAGGCCATAGTTCATCAGGCACTCTATCTATCAGATCTAGGCCCTTAAATCTATTTCTCACTTCCACTGTATAATTATAAGGGATTTGATTTAGGTCATACTTGAATGCTCTGGTCTGATCACTTCATGATAAAGGGATGGGCAAACAGTGGAAACAGTGGCTGACTTTATTTTTCTGGGTTCCTAAATCACTGCAGATGGTGATTGCAGCTATGAATTTAAGAGATGCTTACTCTTTGGAAAGAAAGTTATGACCATCTTAGACAGCTTATTAAGAAGCAGAAACATTACTTTGTCAACAAAGGTCCATGTAGTCAAGGATATGGTTTTTCCAGTGATCATGTATGGATGTGAAAATTGGACTGTGAAGACAGCTGAGAGCCGAAGAATTTATGCTTTTGAACTCTGGTGTTGGAAAAGATTCTTAAGAGTCCCATGGACTGCAAGGAGATCCACCCAGTCCATCCTAAAGGAGATCAGCCATGGGTATTCATTGGAAGGACTGATGTTAAAGCTGAAACTCTGATACTTTGGCCACCTTATGCAAAGACCTGACTCATTTGAAAAGACCCTGATGCTGGGAAAGATTGAGGGAAGGATGAGAAGGGGGCGACACAGGATGAGATGGTTGGATCGCATCATCGACTCTGGACATGGGTTGGGTGGACTCCAGGATGGACAGGGTAGGCCTGGTGTGCTGCGGTTCATGGGGTCACAAAGAGTTGCACACGACTGAGTGACTGAACTGAACTGATATTTATAAATTGCCACCTGAACACTATTTGAGCTGCATACTATAAGTTTAAATTTTCACAAAGTTAAATTTTATTTTACTTTTTAAAAATTTATCTCAAAGTATTTTGTATTTCTCTCTCATGAATAATTCTTTGACTCATTAGTTACTTAAGGTATTTTTAAAAATTTGCACTTATTAGTGAATTTCCCAGATTTTATGCTTTTGATTTCTACTTTAATTCCATTATGGTGAAAGAATATGTTTTATATTATTTTAATCATTTCGAATATATTGAGTGTTGCTTTTTAGTGAACTTTCTGTTCTATCTTGGTTAATTCTCTATGTGTACCTGAGAAAGATTTTTATTTTGTCATTATTGGAAAGTGTTCTAACAGACATTAGGTCCAGTGATTTATAGTATTGTCAAATCATCTACTCTCATGCTGACTTCTGCCTAGTTTTTCTACCTACTATTGCAAGTGAGTTATGGATGCTTCGGCTCTCATTGTTATATTGCCTGTTTCCCGCTTCAATCCTTTCAGTTTTTACTTCATGTATTTTGGAGCTCTATTTATATATACATCTAGATTTAGATATTCCTAGCTTATGAAGCTATTATCATTAAAAAGCTCCTCTTTTGTCTCTAGTAACATTTGTTTGTTTTTAAGCCTATTTTGCCAGTATAGCCACTCTACTTTTTGGCTTATATATTGCATGGTATATTTTTTCCATCTTTTCACTTCTAACCTATTTGTATCTTTGAAAGTAATGCATATCTCTCATAGACAGCATTTAGTTTTGACCTTTTTTTTTAATAAAATTTATTTTATAAGCTTCTGATATTGTGTTAAGTGTTTTTATATTCAATGTAATTTCTAGTAAGGTGGGATTAACATTGGAAATTTAGATAACATTTTATATATTTATATAAGCTTTGCCTCTTGATAGTTCCACGAAAACATTTACTTCTGTCTCATTGACCATGCTAAGGCCTTTGACTGTGTCGTTGTTGTCACTAAGTTTTGTCTGACTCTTTTGCAGCCCCATGGACTATAGTTGACCAGGCTTTTCTGTCCATGGGATTCCCCAGGCAAGAATACTGGAGTGGATTGCCATTTCCTTCCTCAGGGGATATTCTTAACCCAGGGATTGAACCCACATCTCGTGCATTGGCAGGTGGATTCTTTACTACTGAGCCATCAGGAAAGACTATGTGTACCACAACTAACTGGACAATTCTTAAAGAGATGAGAACACCAGACCACCTTACCTCTCTCATGTGAAATCTGTATCAGGTCAAGAAGCAATGGTTAGATCCAGACATGAACAACTGATTGGTCCAAAACTGGGAAAGGAGTATGATGAGGCTGTATATTGTCACCCTGTTTATTTAACTTATATGCAGAGAATATCATGTGAAATGCTGGGCTGGATGAATCACAAGCTGGAATAGAGATTGTCAAGAGAAATATCAACAACTTCAGATATGGAGTTGATAACACTCTAAAGGCAGAAAGTGAAGAGGAACTAAAGAGCTTCTTGATGAGGATGAAAGGAGAGAATGAAAAAGCTACCTTGAAGCTCAGCATTCAAACTAAGATCATGGTTTCCAGTCTCATCACTTCAGGGAAATTAAGGGGAAAAAGAGGAAGGAGTGACAGATTTTATTTTCCTGGGCTCCAAAATTACTGTGGATGCTGTCTTGAGACTTGAAATTAAAAGATGCTTGCTCCTTGGAAGGAAAACTATGACAAACCTAAATAGCATATTAAAATCAGAGACATCACTTTGATGACAAAAGTCCATATAATCAAAGCTATGGTTTTTCCAGTCATCGTGTATGGATGTGAGAACTGGACCATAAAGAAAACTGAGTGCTGAAGTATAGATACCTTTGAATTGTGGTGTAGGAGAAGACTCTTGAGAGTCCCTTGGACTGCAAGGAGATCAAACCAGTTAACTCTAAAGGAAATCAGTCCTGAATATTCATTGGCAAAACTGACACTAAAGCTTGAGCTCTAATACTTTGACCACCTAATGTGAAAGCTGATTTATTAGAAAAGACCCTGATTCTGGGAGATGTTGAAGGCAAAATGAGTGGAGATGGTGGAAGATGAGATAGATAGATTGCATCACAGACTCAGTGGACATGAATTTGACTAAACTCCAGGAGATAGTGGAGGACAGAAGACCATGGCATGCAGCAGTACATGGGGTGGCAAAGAGTTGGTCAGAACTTAGTGACTGAACAATAACAACAATATACCTTTTTTTGTGTCTAATCTAGACTTGGTGAAGCAAACTAGTCATTATTTAGGATTCCTTGGTTTTGAGTTCTACATAGTAACCGGTGTACTATTGGAGTTATTGTTGCTTACATACTTTAATTTCAACCAAGACAATATAGATAAAACAGTTATAAGAATTATAAGAAAAAGCAATATGTTATAAGAGGTCCTCAGTTATTTTTTCAAGAGTTACTGAAAATGACTGAAGTTATATTTTAGAGTCACTGAAGATTAGAGGCATTGAAAAGTAGACTCACTTAGAGTCACTGAAGATTAAACTCACATGAAATAAAATGAAATTTAAGTCAAGTTATTGCATTAAGATTCTGATTGCAAATTGAGCTGCATACTTATAGAGTTGTTTGTTTTGCAAAGCAAAGAATTTTCAGTGTTGATTTATTTCTATATATGAGATAATAATCAGTTGAAATATAATCAAATTGGTCTTTAAAAGAACAAGTTGTTTTTCTGGTTTTGTGTGTGTGTGTGTGTGGTTTCACATTCTTATGATGAATTATACAGCAAGAGAGAAAGATGCAACTCAAATTCAGCTCTCTCATGGTTGAGCACTTCTTAATCAACATAGCCACAGGGTGTCTAATTTTCTCATTTGGTATGATTCTTTTCTGTATTCAATAACAATTGTAGTGGATAATGGTTATGATAATACAGGCTACATTTATTGAATTGTACTCTGATCTAGTTGCTGAGCTATTACTGTCACATTCTCATATGTTTGTACTTTTATTAATCTCTCTATGTCCGTTTCTTTTTTACTCTGTCCCTTTTGCCTCCTTAAGCTCAGCCTCTTTATTCATCCATAAGAGTTGCTTGCTTGTAAATATTCCTCAAATCATTAATAATAAGATTTACTTGTGAGAAAAAATCTGAAAGTTATAAAATTGTGTATTTTTCATTCAATATAAGCAAACTAGGCTGTAGTTCTGCCACAATGGCTATATTAGCGTATATATATGTATACATACATACAAACATACACATATAGAGAAAGAAGTGTTATTTTAAGAAATTGGATGATGCTACTCTGAAGGCTGTCAAGTCCAAAATTTGCAGGGTAGACTAGCAGGCTTGACAGTAGGGCAATTGTAGTTAAAATCCAGAGTCAGTCAAGCCAAAGACATAGGTAACAA
Source organism: Bubalus bubalis (assembly GCF_019923935.1). NCBI lineage: Eukaryota > Metazoa > Chordata > Mammalia > Artiodactyla > Bovidae > Bubalus > Bubalus bubalis. The sequence continues at coordinate 45,989,627 of NC_059169.1, forward strand.
CCAGTGTTACAGTTCAAATCCAAAGGCCGTCTGCTAGCCTAATTTTGTCTTCCTTTAGAGATGTCAGTCTTTTGTTCTGCTGAAACCTTCAAATTGACTTCATGAGGCCTACTCACATTATAGAGAATAATCTGCTTCACTCAAAGTCCACCAATTTAAATGTATTCACATTAAAAAAAATAATAAAATCTTCACAGAATCATTCAGAATAATGTCTAACTACTTGTTTGAAAACCATGGCCCAGCACTCTCTGTCAACATGGCACCCAGATGCTTCTTCTTAAACCATATTTAATCTCCAAATGAAGAAAATAACAAAGTCACACCTGCAACTAATATGATACATCTATTCTGCATATAACAGAAAACATACTCTTTGCCCAGAAGATGAAAACTCCTTGAATGATGTTTATTATTCTCAATATCCCATAATGAACATGCCATAATGTAAAATTGTATGTGTGGGGAAACAGTGGAAACAGTGTCAGACTTTATTTTTCTGGGCTTCAAAATCACTACAGATGGTGACTGCAGCCATGAAATTAAAAGATGCTTACTCCTTGGAAGGAAGGTTATGACCAACCTAGATAGCATATTCAAAAGCAGACATTACTTTTCCAACAAAGGTTCGTCTAGTCAAAGCTATGGTTTTTCCTGTGGTCATGTATGGATGTAAGAGTTGGGCTGTGAAGAAGGCTGAGCGCCGAAGAATTGATGCTTTTGAACTGTGGTGTTGGAGAAGACTCTTGAGAGTCCCTTGGACTGCAAGGAGATCCAACCAGTCCATTCTGAAGGAGATCAGCCCTGGGATTTCTTTGGAAGGAATGATGCTAAAGCTGAAACTCCAGTACTTTAGCCACCTCATGTGAAGAGTTAACTCATTGATGCTGGGAGGGATTGGGGGCAGGAGGAGAAGGGGACAGCAGAGGATGAGACGGCTGGATGGCATCACTGACTTGATGGACGTGAGTCTCAGTGAACTCCGGGAGTTGGTGATGGACAGGGAGGCCTGTCGTGCTGTGATTCATGGGGTTGCAAAGAGTCAGACACGACTGAGCCACTAATCTGATCTGATCTGATAGTAAGTTGGAGAAGGCAATGGCACCCCACTCCAGTACTCTTGCCTGGAAAATCCCATGGACTGAGGAGCCTGGTGGGCTGCAGTCCATGGGGTCACTAAGAGTCGGACACGGCTGAGAGGATTCACTTTCACTTTTCATTTTCATGCAGTGGAGAAGGAAATGGCAATGCACTCCAGTGTTCTTGCTTGGAGAATCCCAAGGATGGCAGAACCTGGTGGGCTGCTATCTATGGGGTCGCACAGAGTCGGACACGACTGAAGTGATTTAGCAGCAACAGCAGCAGCATAGTAAATCACTTCAGTTGTGTTTGACTCTTTGTGACCCTCTGGAGCACAGCTCACCAGGCTCCTGTGTCCATGGGATTTTCCAGGCAAGAATACTGGGATAGGTTGCCATGCCCTCCTCCAAGGAATCTTCCTGATCCAGGGATTGAATCTGCACCTCCTATGTCTCCTGCATTGGCAGGCAGGTTCTTTACCACTAGAGCCACCTGGGAAACCCAGTACTTAAATACTATGATATAAAATCAATACATCTTATGTTACATGATAGGGGATTAAAAAAGGGAGAAAACAGAAATATTTACTGCTGGGAGCCAGCGAGAGGACCTACACCCGTGGCAAAGGTCATGAGGAAGGAGGCTCAACATACGCAAAGGTGGGATCGAGCCTCAGGAGTCCCCCTGGAAATTCTTGAGCATCTACCCACTAAACCAGAGCCTGCCTACTTTACTACTTTGTGCTCTCATCTACACCTCTGACTTTACGGGGGGCTGTCCCCCACCACCTCTTTCAGAGAAGGAGTTAACTTAGAGCTCCAGTTAATAATAATTCCTGGGCATGATAGGAGTGTTTCAACCTACAAACTCCTCTGAAGGTTCTCTAGCCTGCCTGACAGGCTTGTCTGGCCACAGGTGATTGTTCACAGCCTCCCAACCATGAGAGGCACGAGATGCTTTAAACCTTCTAAAAACAGGTTATTTAGAGAAGTTAGAAAACTATTAGCATAAGTATAGTGGGCTGATTAGAAATTGTATTGGTGAAGGGTTTTTTATTTGTTGAGCCCATGTTCACTGTTAAGTCTCCACATCCCCTGTCCTTATACACATTAATGAATATATAAAAGAAATAAGTATTAACCTTTGATATTAATCACATTAGACCTTAGGCTAAGTAAATTCTTTCCTTAACTAAAACCCACTACACCTTCACCCTATAGGAATGTAACTTTATTGGGTGGCGTCTGTTTTAAGAATAATCACCCCTGGAGAAATAAGTGTTTACTGACCACTGCCACAAGGAGAGGGTCATAAATTGTCAACAGGCCCCCTGGCCAGAAGATGATGTAACACCCCTAAGACCTCTGTATACATCTGTATGAAGCACCTGACTTTAATAAAAGTCAGGACTGATGACCCCATGTAAATTTTGTATAACACCTCAGTGTATAAAAACGGACTCTGGAAAATAAAGAATTGGGATCAGTTCCTCGAAATACTGGTCTCCCCATGTCTCTCTCTCTCAAACTCTGGCTGAGTTTCCATCTGGATTGCAGAGCCCACCAAGCTTACTAATTTTGTCTGGGCTTCTAAGATCCGACTGGGGAGGCCTCAGTGTCTCCTCTCCTTCGGGAGAATGGAAGGACGTCTGCGGCCTACGTAAGTGGTACAAGCTTTTTGCCTTGAAGTTTTATTGGTTTCCTGTGTAAACCAATCTACTCAGCCTCTTTTTTCCACTGAATTTTCCTGCTGAACTATCCTCATTCTATTACTCTGTATATCTCTAATTAATATCTAATTAAAGCCAGTGTATTTGCAGACGCCGTCTCTCCTTCAAATTTCCCTGGATCCACCAGGGCTGGACCCCAGCAATTTACATCTATTAGAACTTGTATGTATACATATAAATAAAATGCATATCACATGCATATCACACAAATACATAAATGCATATATATATATGCATATATACATCACACATTCATAATGAAATAAACAAAGAATATTCATAATGATTATGATTCTCATTTCTGTAACTCGTGCCATGATCATAGCTGGTGTTTATAGCTATCTTCCTTCACTACCCATCCTGTGTTCCCATTGCTTTCAGCAAGAGCCTAAGCTGGTTATGGTCTTTTACCTGGTGTAACCACCTAAACCTTCATTCCTTAACAGTAGAAGACTTGTCTGGACAGGAGCACTGTAGTTTTACAATGACTTTAATCACAGGACATGGTAAAATTCTGAAAGATCCACCAAGAAATCTATATTACAGATATAATCTTCCTTATTTCTGTTGTGGAGTAGCAATCTAGTTTTCACTTATACTCAGGATGATTTACCCCAGCCAACACCATAACTTCCACTTTACCTTTTGATTCAGATGTAAAGAATGGCTGGATGGTAGTCTTAACCTCTAATTCAGTAGAATCATTTTTGTGCTTGCTAGTGGAAGCACTTTTTCCATTGGAACATGACCTCTAGACCAATGGAGAATAAGATCACAGGGACAAAAAGCAAACATTTTGCTAGCGGGTGGCTGGAGGTTATAGTAAGGAGTGCAACTCCCATTCTCCCCTTTCACTTCTGTATCTATCAATGTTGGCTGCCTGATAGACAGCACCATATATTGGACACTAACTCAGAGCATGTAGAACCCCTTCAAGAACCCAGCCCCAGTTCTGCAAGATATTGACACCTAACTGGCACTATAACTGAGTCTTAAAACACCCATACCATAGATTCAATATTAATCTCATCAAAAAATATCCTCACAGAAACATCCAGAATAATATATGACTATGTTATTGGTGCTCTCTGGCTCAGTCATGTTGGCACATAAAATTAACCATCACGGTGGATATAATTCTTTCAGACCTTAAGTTGATTAAAAGTTCTCTTCTATCAGTTAAGGGACAGTGCTGTGAAGAGGAGGAAGGGTGTTATCCATATCATGTACTGAATGTCCTACTTACTTTATTTAGAAATCTATTCTGATAGGCCCAAATCATCAGGTCTTGAAGCTATTTTCTTCCTCATCCAACATATTTAAAACCATGTAATTACCACTATCTCTCCATCTACCTTGACAACAAGTTTTGAACTCATTATGAATTCTATCTGGTGAAACCTTTCTTTCTCTTACAGAGCACCACACATCTGCAACAAGCCGTCCTCCAACAAAACATTAATTCTTCACAGTGTTACTCTCATACTCAACATGTCCCTGAGGCATTTTAGTTCCTTATGGCATTGGCTGCTGTTAGAGCTTATTGCTCTGAAATTGCTTCAACTTATTGAAAGGGTTAAAGTGTTAATCGCTTAGTCATATCTGAGATCCAGTGGACTGTAACCTGGCAGGCACCTCTGTCCATGGAATTCTCCAGGCAAGAATACTGGAGTGAGTCACCATTTCCTTCTCCAGGGGATCTTGCCAACCCAGGGATCGAACCCAGGTCTCCTGCATTGCAGGCGAATTCTTTACTGTTTAAGCTATCAGGGAAGCCCTGCTTCAACTTATTAGATGTGCTTAAATAAAAAAAATTCTTTCATATACCCATATTTGTTCCAATTAGAGAATCACTTACTACTGATTTCTACACTGAAGCAATTATTTATATTTACAGAGACATGGCTTAAAAGTCCTAGGTAGCGACAACAACTTTGTTTAGTTTTCTTTCAAATATTCTTTTCCCCAGCTTTGGAATTCTTTGTCATTGCATGACTTTACTATTTCAATAGTAGCACATGTATCCTCTTCTAATCATTGTTTTCCTGCTGTAAAAGATTGTGATTTAAAGTCTCTAATTCTACATGATCATGCACTACATCATTGAAAAAGCATATGATATATTCAAGTATCCTTCATGTGATTGGGGTTCAAATTAGGATTCATCAGTGACCAAAACAGATAAGGTTCTTTACTTTCATAGATTTAACTGAGTCCTCCTTTCTCACTCAGATTAATTTAGCTGAATATTTTAACCTTTTAGTTTTCACTTTTCTACTGTATCTGACACTTTTCATAACATTGGAAATATGAGTACATTTTCATAAAAACAAAGGTAAATGAATATCAGAAGCATAATTTTACTTTCACAAGTAGAAAGGAAATATCACAGTAGAAAAATCTGAAATACAAGAAGGGATGGTAGGCATTAACATTACTAAACAATGTGATTTAAAATTATCCTGGAATTTCCTGGTGACACACTGGATAAGAATCCACCTGCCAGTACAGGGGACACTGGTTCAATCCCTGGTCCAGGAAAATTACACATGGTGCATAGCAACAAAGCCCGTGAACAACTACTGAGCCCATGCTCAGTAGTCCATGAGTCACAACAAGTCACTGAGTCCTCATACCAAAACTACTGAGCCTGTGTGCCACAACCACTGAAGCCTGTGCACCTAGGGCCTATGCTCTGCAACAAAAGAAGCCACTACAATGAGAAGCTTGCACACCACAATGAAGAGTGTATAATAATAATGTATAATTAATAATAATGTTTAATTAGAAGGAATAGAAAATACTGGATAATATCAGCATATAAATCAGCTTGAAGTTGATTGATATTACAGTTCTCTAAGGTATTCACATTTGTAAGGAAAGGAGTAAATTTAATAAACATTAGGCTCTTGAGTCAAAATAGTAAAATTTCAAGGGTAATTATTGAAAGGAAAAAAAAATCTATAAGAAGAAAATAGAAAATTCAAGAGTTATGAGAAAAGAAGAGAAAATACAGTGTTCATCAATAAAGGGAAAATGGTGAAAGGAAGCATAATGTCTGAGATAAATAGAAAAAATAAATTTAGGTGATAATAAAAAATAAATCTCAGAAATAAAAACAAATATGATTAGATTAAGCTCAGCAATACAAATAAAAATTTTTCATATTAGATTAAAAATTCAGCTATAGAGAAGAAGATCAAAATTGTTGAATAAAAGGATGTGGAGTTCACTTCTCCCCATGAACACATCAAAAACAACTTAATATGTGGGGAAATTCTAACTGAAAACTAATTAGAGGTTTGCAGAAAGACTTAAACAATAAATTGGTAAGAAAGATCTATAGGGAACCTGATAGGAAGAGAAGTGGCCAGATATGGACCTGTGTCCCTAGAAGGAGGCACAGAAGAAAAAGAGCATTACATGGGTAGAGATCCTCTGTGGGAAATGAGTGGCTTGAGTCACATATTGGGCACCCTAGCTCTGGGGTTGGGCACTGGAAAGAGGAGCACTCTTCACTGGTCTGAAAACCAGTGGACTAACAGGACAACTCTAAGATACCTAAACTTCACTTGTGAAGAGTGTGAATACATTTGCTTACTGTCTACACAAAGTTGGGGAGAAGCAGATTGAAACAGCAGGAGACTCTGGCTGGTTTCTCTGCAATCGCCCAAGTGTAGGCCTCAGCCTGACCTGGGCACCCATTCTAGCCCTGATTGCTCTGTGATGTGACTCCACACTAGAGTGGGATCAAGGGTGAGGGGAACTCAGTTGTGAGGAATAGAGCAGCTCAGACCACATCTGGAATGGCAGCTGAACAGTGAGCAGGGAGACATTACTATTATTTATGTAGGCAGTCTATTCAAAACAGTCTAGAACTATGACTGGGGCCAGGACCACCACAGCTCTTGCCCTGACCCACACTAAACACCTGCTCTAACCCTTCTTGTTCCAGCATCACTTACTTCTGGGGGGAAGGGGCCCATGCTGGGAGAGGGAAACAGCATATATTCTGGAACAAAGCCAACTAAGCCCAACCTTAATGACTTCTGCTTCAGAAACTTGGGACCTGCTTTTGCCCCCAGCTGGGTGGTGTTGGCCACTGAGTAGAGGAGAAACCCTGGCTCTGCATCTAGTCCCTCAGTCTTCAGGACATGTCCTACCAAGGTGATAGCTGCCAGCATACTCTGTGGGAAGATGTAACTCATGATCAGATCAGATCCTGGTCTTCCACCAAAACCACTGGTTTTGTAGACTGTTGGATACATTCTGACATGATGATACTCTTTCAAGGCAAGAGTAGGTAACTGTTTTTAATGATTTCATAGCGATGGAGAAAGTTAAGCAAAAAGAGAAGACAAAGGATTTTTTTTTTCAATTCAAAGAACAGAAAAACCCCTGAAAAAACAACTAATAAAACAGAAATAATCTATCAGAAAGAAGGTTCCAAGCATTAGTAATAAACATGTCAATTGAATTAGAGAAAAGAATAGATGAGCACAAAGAAGTAGTATCTTTTAACAAGGAACTAGAAAATATTTTTAAAAAAAGAAAAAGAAAACTTAAGAACATGATATCTGAAGTTAAAATAAACTTAGGAGGAATTAACAACAGACTAGGTGATGCAGAAGAATACATAAGTGACCTGGAAGATAGAATAATGGGAATCATCCACAGAAGAGTAAAAAGAAAAACAAATAAAATGAAAACAAATTAAGGGACCTCTATGATAGCATCAAGCAATATTTCCATTATTGAGGCCCAAGAAGGATAAGAGAGAAAGGAGTTGAAAGTGCATTTGATGAAATTATGACTGAAAACTTCCCAAAGATCCCAAAGACAACAGATATCCAGGTAGAGAAAGCACAGAGGGTTCCCAAAAAGATGAACCTAAACAAGTTCAAACCAAGAAATAGAGTTGAAATGGCAAATGTCAAAGATAAAGAGATAATTCTAAAAACAGCAAGAGAAAACAGAGTTGTATAAAAAGGAATTCCCAAAGTGTTATCAGCTAATTTTTCTGGAGGAATCTTGCTGGCCAGAAAGGAGTGTCATGATATAACTAAAAAGGTCAATGGAAAAATCTGCAACTTAAGGTGCTCTATTCAACAAGATTATCATTTAGAATTGAAGGAGAGATAAAGAACTTCTCAGTCATAGATATTACAAAAAATATTGCACACCTTTATTCTGATAAAGATGCAAAAGTCCTCCACAAAATATTATCAAAAAATCCAACAATATGTAAAAATGATCATATACCATGAATAAATGGAATTTACTGCAAGGATGTAAGGATGATTCTATATTTTCAAACCAATCAATGTATTATACCACATTAACAAAAAGAAGGATTAAAATAACTTGATCATATCAATAGATGCGTAAAAAATATTTGACAAAATTCAACATCTATTTATGACAAAACTCATTAAAGTGGGTATCATGGGAACATATCTGAACATAATAGTGTGCCATTTATGACAAATCTGCTAACCAGCTAACATTATACTCAACATTCTCAAATCAAAAAGATGAGGATGCTCAAGCTGACCACTTCTTTTTAACATAGTATTGAAAGTTTTAACTACAGCAATCAGACAAAAAGAATAAAAAGCATCACATTGAAAGGGAAGATTTAAAAAATGACACTATTTGCGTTTCTATATATATGATAATATATATAGAAAACTCCAAAGTCCCCATCAAAATTCTATTAAAATAAACAGAAATAATGAATTCAGTAGCAGCCGAGAGGAGCTACCCCATGTCTAAGGAGTGGCAGCTGCATGGGCAAAGGAGGGCTGAGAGGAGCTACTCCATGTTCAAGGTCAGGAGGGGTGGCCGTGAGGAGATACCACTTGTCCAAGGTAGAGAGCAGCAGTTGTGGTTTCCTGGAGCAGCCGTGAAGAGATACCCCACATCCAAGATAAGAGAAACCCAAGTAAGACAGTAGGTGTTGCGAGAGGGCATCAGAGGGCAGACACACTGAAACCATAATCGCAGAAAACTAGTCAATCTGATCACATGGACAACAGCCTTGTCTAACTCAATGAAACTAAGCCATGCCATGTGGGGCCATGCAAGATGTGAGGGTCATTGTGGAGAGATCTGACAGAATGTGGTCCACTGGAAAAGGGAATGGCAAACCACTTCATTTTTCTTGCCTTGAGAACCCCATGAACAGTATGAAAAGGCAAAATGATAAGATACTGAAAGAGGAACTCCCTGGGTCTGTAGGTGCCCAATATGCTACTGGAGATCAGTGGAGAAATAACACCAGAAAGAATGGAAGGGAAGGAGCCAAAGCAAAAACAATACCCAGCTGTGGATCTGACTGGTGATAGAAGGAAGGTCTGATGCTGTAAAAAGCGATATTGCATAGGAACCTGGAATGTTAGGTCCATGAATCAAGGCAAATTGGAAGTGGTCAAACAGGAGATAGCAAGAGTGAATGTCAACGTTCTAGGAATCAGCAAACTAAAATGGACTGGAATGGGTGAATTTAACTCAGATGACCATTATATCTACTACTGTGGGCAGGAATCCCTTAGAAGAAATGGAGTAGCAATCATGGTCAACAAAAGAGTCTGAAATGCAGTACTTGGATGCAATCTCAAAAACGACAGAATGATCACTGTTCGTTTCCAAGGCAAACCATTCAATATCACGGTAATCCAAGTCTATGCCCCAACCAGTAATGCTGAAGAAGCTGAAGTTGAACAGTTCTGTGAAGACCTAGAAGACCTTTTAAAACTAACACCCCACAAAAGATATTCTTTTCATTATAAGGGACTGGAATGCAAAAGTAGTAAATCAAGAAACACCTGGAGTAACAGGCAAATTTGACCTTGGAAGGAATGAAGCAGGCAAAGGCTAAGAGAGTTTTGCCAAAAGAACACACTTGTCATAGCAAACACCCTCTTCCAACAACACAAGAGAAGATTTTACACATGAACATTACTAGATGGTCAACATCAAAATCATGTTGATTATATGCTTGGAGAAGCTTACAGTCTGCAAAAAAAGATGAGGAGCTGACTGTGCCTGAGATCATGAACTCCTTTTTGACAAATTCAGACTTAAATTGAAGAAAGTGGGGAAAACCCAAGACCATCCAGGTATGACCTAAATCAAATCCTTTATGATTATACAGTGGAAGTGAGAAATAGATTTAAGGGACTAGATTTGATAGAGTGCCTGATGAACTATGGATGGAGGTTCGTGACATTGTACAGGAGACAGGGATCAAGAGCATCCGCATGGAAAAGAAATGCCAAAAAGCAAATGACTGTCTGAGGAGGCCTTAAAAATAGCTATGAAAAGAAGAGAAGCGAAAAGCAAAGGATAAAAGGAAAGATATAAACATCTGAATGACGTGATCCAAAGAATAGAAAGGAGAGATAAGAAAGCCTTTCTCAGCAGTCAATGCAAAGAAATAGAAGAAAACAACAGAATGGGAAAGACTAGAGATCTCTTCAAGAAAATTAAAGATATCAAGGGAACATTTTATGCAAAGATGGGCTCAATAAAGGACAGAAATGGTATGGACCTAACAGAAGCAGAAGATATTAAGAAGAGATGGCAAGAATACACAGAAGAACTGTACAAAAAAGAGATTCACGACGCAGATAATTACGATGGTGTGATCACTCACCTAGAGCCAGACATCCTGGAATGTGAAGTCAAGTGGGCCTTAGAAAGCATCACTATGAACAAAACTAGTGGAGGTGATGGCATTCCAGTTGAGCTATTTCAAATCCTGAAAGATGATGCTGTGAAAGTTCTGCACTCAATATGCCAGCAAATTTGGAAAACTCAGCAGTGGCCACATGACTGGAAAAGGTCAGTTTTCATTCCAATGCCAATGAAAGGCAATGCCAAAAAATACTCAAACTACCACACAATTGCACTCATCTCACACGCTAGTAAAGTAATGCTCAAAATTCTCCAAGCCAGGCTTCAGCAATATGTGACCTATGAACTTTCAGATGTTCAAGCTGGTTTTATAAAAGGCAGAGAAACCAGAGATCAAATTTCCAACATCCACTGGATCATTGAAAAAGCAAGAGCATTCCATAAAAACATCTATTTCTGATTTATTGACTATGCCTAAGCCTTTGACTGTGTGGATCACAATAAACTGTGGAAAATTCTGAAAGAGATGGGAATACCAGAGCACCTGACCTGCCTCTTGAGAAACCTATATGCAGGTCAGGAAGCAACAGTTAGAACTGGAGATGGAACAACAGACTGGTTCCAAATAAGAAAAGGAGTACATCAAGGCTGTATATTGTCACCCAGCTTATTTAACTTCTATGCAGAGTACATCATGAGAAACGCTGGGCTGGAAGAAGCATAAGCTGGAATCAAGATTGCTGGGAGAAATATGATTAACTACAGATATGCAGGTGACACCACCCTTATGGCAGAAAGTGAAGAGGAACAAAAAAGCCTTTTGATGAAAGTGAAAGTGGAGAGTGAAAAAGTTGACTTAAAGCTCAACAGTCAGAAAACGAAGATCATGGCATCTGGTCCCATCACTTCATAGCAGATAGATGTGTAAACAGTGGAAAGGGTATCAGACTTTTTTGAGGGGCTCCAAAATCACTGCAGATGGGGGTTACAGCCAAGAAATTAAAAGACGTTTACTCCTTGGAAGAAAAGTTTTGACCAACCTAGATAGCATATTCAAAAGCAAAGATATTACTTCTCCAACAAAGGTCCATCTAGTCAAGGCTATGTTTTTTCCAGTGGTCATGTATGGATGTGAGAATTGGACTGTGAAGACAGCTTAGGGCCGAAGAATTGATGCTTTTGAACTGTGGTGTTGGAGAAGACTTTTGTGAGTCCCTTCGACTGCAAGGATATCCAACCAGTCCATTCTAAAGAAGATCAGTCCTGGATGTTCATTTGAAGGACTGATGCTGAAGCTGAAACTCCAGTACTTTGGCCACCTCATGCAAAGAGTTGATTCATTGGAGAAGACCCTGATGCTGGGAGGGATTCTGGGCAGGAGGAGAAGGAGACGACAGGATGAAATGGCAGGATGGCATCACCGATTCGATGGACATGAGTTTGAGGGCATTCTGGGAGTTGGTGATGGACAGGGAGGCCTGGCATGCTGCAATTCACGGGGTGGCAAAGAGTCGGACACAACTGAATATCTCAACTGAACTGACTTAATTCAATAAAATTGCAGGGTACAGAACTAATATACAGAAATCGATTGCTTTTCCATTTGCTAATAATGACCTATCAGAAAGACAAAATAAGAAAAAAAAAATCCTATATAAAATGCCTAAGAATAAACTTAACCAAGGAAGTAAATGATATATGTTCTATACTCTGAAAACTATAAAACATTGATGAAAGAAATTAAAGATGATAGAAAGAAATGGGAAGATAACCTATGCTTATGGATTAGAATTAATATTGTTAAAATGTCCACGCTACCTAAAGCAATCTCCAAATTCAATGCAGTCCTTAGCAAAATATCAGGGATATTTTTCTCAAAACTGGAATAAATTACCCTAAAATTTACACAGAAGCACAAAATATCCCACATAACCACAGGAATTTTGAAAAAAAAAAAAAAAAACACACACACACACACAAAAAACAAAGCTGGAGGTATCATTCTTTCTATCTGCAGGCTTATCCAACAAAGTTAAATTCATCAAACTGCATGGTAATGAGACAAAAACAGACACATGGATCAGTGGAACAGAATGAAGAGCCCAGAAAAAAACAATACAACTATGATTAATTAATCTAAGAGAAAGAAGATAAGAATGTGAAATAGAGAAAGGCAGTGTCTTCAATAAGTTTTGCCAATATAACTACATTTAAAAAAAATTTATACAAGTTTTAAAGGTTGCATTCTATTTAGAAGTATTGAAAAATATTGGCTATATTCACTGTGTTATATAATACATCATCGTAGCTTATCTTACACTCAATATTTTGTAATTCCCATTCTCTGATGATAACCACTAGTTTGTTCTCTATATCTATAGGTCTGTTTCTTTTGTGTTATATTCAGTTGTTCGTTATTTTTTTTTTAACTTAGATTCCAAACATAAGTGGTATCACACAGTATTTTTCTTTCTGTGTCTGATGTGTGTCCCTTAGCATAATTCTCTCCATGTCCCTCCATGCTGCAACAAGTGGCAACATCTCTTACTTTTCATGGCCAAATAGTATTCCATTAGAAGAATATACCACACATTCTTTAGTCATCTGTTGATGGACAATAAGGTTACTTCCATATCTTGGTAACTGTAAATATTGTTGCTATGAACATTTAAGTGTGTGTATCAATTCAAATTAGTTTTTTGTTTTTCAGATCTATACCCAGAAGTACAATTGCTGGGTCATATGGTAGCTGAGATGGTTAAGAATCTGCTTGCAGTGCAGGAGATCCAGTTCAATTTCTGGATCAGGAAGATCTGCTGGAGAAAGGATAGGCTACCCACTGCAGTGTTCTTGGCTTTCCCTGGTGGCTCAATTGGTAAAGAATCCGCTTGCGATGTGGGAGACCTAGGTTTGATCCCTGGGTTGGGAAGATCCCTGGAGAAAGGAAAGGCTACCCACTCAGTATTCTGGCCTGGAGAATTCCATGGAATATATGGTCCATAGGGTTGCAAAGAGTCAGACATGACTGAGTGACTTTCACTTCACTTTCTGGTAGTTTTATTTTTAGATTTTTGAGAAACTCCATACTGTTTTTCACAAGGGTGGCACCAGTTTACATTTCTGCTAACAGTGTACAGGGGTTCCCCTTTCTCAAAATCCTTGTCATATTTGTTATTTGTGTTCATTTTGATGATAGTCATTCTGACTTGTCTGATGTGGTATCTTATTGTGTGTTGATTTACATTTCCTTGATGATTAGTGATGCTGAGTATCTTTCATGTGCCTGTTGGTCATTTTTATTCCCTGATTGGATAAATGTCTATTCAGTTCTTCTGCACATTTTTAATTGGGTTGTTTGGGTTTTTTTATATTGATTTGCATGAGCTATTTACATATGTCTCTAATACCACATAGAAAAACTCAAAATGTATTAAAAACCTAAATGTAAGACCAAATACTATAAAACTTCTAGAGGAAAATATCAGAAGTCTTTGACATAAACTGCTGCAGTAAATATATATGTGGAAAATAAAGCAAAAATAAACAAATAAATAAATAAAATTTAAAAAAGAAATAAATAGAGACTAAAAAAGACAATGGAAAATGTAGAAAATTTATGATAAAAACTCTCTAGAAAGCAGGGATAGAAGGAACATACCTCAACATAATAAAAGCTATATATGACAAACCCACAGCAAACATTATCCTCAATGGTGAAAAATTGAAAGCATTTCCTCTGAAGTCAGGAACAAGACAAGGGTGCCCACTCTCACCACTACTATTTAACATAGTTTTGGAAGTTTTGGTCACAGCAATCAGAGCAGAAAAAGAAATAAAAGGAATCCAAATTGGAAAAGAAGTAAAACTCTCACTGTTTGCAGATGACATGATCCTCTACATAGAAAACCGTAAAGACTCCACCAGAAAATTACTAGAGCTAATCAATGAATATAGTAAAGTTGCAGGATATAAAATCAACACACAGAAATCCCTTGCATTCCTATACACTAATAATGAGAAAATAAAAAGAAATTAAGGAAAAAATTCCATTCACCATTGCAACGAAAAGAATAAAATACTTAGGAATATATCTACCTAAAGAAACTAAAGACCTATATATAGAAAACTACAAAACACTGGTGAAAAAAATCAAAGAGGACACTAATAGATGGAGAAATATACCATGTTCATGGATCCAAAGAATCAATATAATGAAAATGAGGATACTACCCAAAGCAATCTATAGATTCAATGCAATCCTTATCAAGCTACCAACGGTATTTTTCACAGAGCTAGAACAAATAATTTCACAATTTGTATGGAAATACAAAAAACCTTGAATAGCCAAAGCTATCTTGAGAAATAAGAATGGAACTGGAGGAATCAACCTGCCTGACTTCAGGCTCTACTACAAAGCCACAGTCATCAAGACAGTATGGTACTGGCACAAAGACAGAAATATAGATCAATGGAACAAAATAGAAAGCCCAGAGATAAACCCACACACCTATGGACATCTTATCTTTGACAAAGGAGGCAAGAATACTCAATGGAGAAAAGACAATCTCTTTAACAAGTGGTGATGGGGAAACTGGTCAACCACTTGTAAAAGAATGAAACTAGAACACTTTCTAACACCATACACAAAAATAAACTTAAATGGATTAAAGATCTAAACATAAGACCAGAAACTATAAAACTCTTAGAGGAGAAGATAGGCAAAACACTCTCCAACGTACATCACAGCAGGATCCTCTATGACCCACCTCCCAGAATATTGGAAATAAAAGCAAAAATAAACAAATGGGACCTAATTAACCTTAAAAGCTTCTGCACATCAAAGGAAACTATTAGCAAGGTGAAAAGGCAGCCTTCAGAACGGGAGAAAATAATAGCAAATGAAGCAACTGACAAACAGCTAATCTCAAAAATATACAGGCAACTCCTACAGCTCAACTCCAGAAAAATAAATGACCCAATCAAAAAATGGGCCAAAGAACTAAGTAGACATTTCTCCAAAGAAGACATACAGATGGCTAACAAACACATGAAAAGATGCTCAACATCACTCGTTATCAGAGAAATGCAAATCAAAACCACAATGAGGTACCATTTTACGCCAGTCAGAATGGCTGTGATCCAAAAGTCTACAAGCAATAAATGCTGGACAGGGTGTGGAGAAGAGGGAACCCTTTTAACTGTTGGTGGGAATGCAAACTAGTACAGCCACTATGGAGAACAGTGTGGAGATTCTTTAAAAAAACTGGAAATAGAACTGCCATACGACACAGCAATCCCACTGCTGGGCATACACATTGAGGAAACCAGAATTGAAAGAGACACTTGTACCCCAATGTTCATCGCAGCACTGTTTATAATAGCCAGGACATGGAAGCAACCTTGATGTTCATCAGCAGATGAATGGATAAGAAAGCTGTAGTACATATACACAATGGAGTAGTACTCAGCCATTAAAAAGAATACATTTGAATCAGTTCTAATGAGTTGGATGAAACTGGAGCCTATTATACAGAGTGAAGTAAGCCAGAAATAAAAACATCAATACAGTATACTAACGCATATATATGGAATTTAGAAAGATGGTAACGATAACCCTGTATGCGAGACAGCAAAAGAGACACAGATGTATAGAACAGTCTTTTGGACTCTGTGGGAGAGGGAGAGGGTGGAATGATTTGGGGGAATGGCATTAAAACATGTATAATATCATATAAGAAATGAAAAAAAAATAAGTAAAATTTTTTTAAAAAAGAAATAAATAGAGACTAAAAAAGGCAATGGAAAATGAAAATTTAGAACTTGCAAATAAACAAAAGGAAGAAAATGAAAACCATTTAAACCCAATAGCTGTTAATATTTTAATATGTATTGTTCCAGTCTTCTCTGCAAGTTAGTGTGTATGCATATATGTTTTAAAATGTGAATCGACCATAAAATCTTTCTATCTCATTAAATATCCATGTAATGGTCACATTATTCTAAAAAATAAAAAATAAACAAATTGAACCTAATTAAACTTAAAAGCTTTTGCATAGCAAAAGAAATCATTAATAAAACAAAAAGACAACCTACTAAATAGGAGAAAATATTTGCAAGCAATATAGACAGCTACTTTTAAAAGAATGAAATTAGAACATTTTCCCACACCATATAGAAAAATAAACTAAAAATGACCTGAAGATATAAAGAAGAGGGCTCTAATTCCCTTGATTTGTATGATTCATAGAGATAAATCCCAGGTCTTTAAAGAAGATATCCCTGGGTCATACAGGTGACAGAATGTCTATCTGGTCTCCAAATAGCTTTATAAACATTTAAAAGCAGTAGAGAGTACTTAGAGAAAGTACTCAGAATTAAATGTTTCTACAGTAAATTCTCTGAGAAAAAGAAGAGGGACATATATTTCATTATTTTCAATAAGTGAATAAACATCTTAATTTTAATTTATACCTCACCCAACAATACTAACCAAGGAAATACCCTGCCAAAAAGGAAGTTTTAAGCAACAGATTAATAACCTAAGATTTATATATATATATATATATCCTTGATAAAATAATTCCTCCATGGCATTAAAATATTCCACTATATGTATAATTGATATTGATAGATATTATAAGGATAATAATAAATAAGAATAATGATATTAATTAAAATAGAGATTTTAACACAA
Source organism: Bubalus bubalis (assembly GCF_019923935.1). NCBI lineage: Eukaryota > Metazoa > Chordata > Mammalia > Artiodactyla > Bovidae > Bubalus > Bubalus bubalis. The sequence goes on from NC_059169.1 coordinate 46,006,768, forward strand.
TATCTCAAGTTGATTTAAAGGAAAATACAGAGAAATCAGTTTCAGCATTAGTATATTAGATACCAACCCACAACTTCTGCTCTGTAAAATCATGAGGACATTCTGAGAATACTTTTAACAAGAAAATTATGTTCAATTGTGAGAATCTATTTATTATTGAACTGTTGGTCCAGGCCCAAGTTAGAACAATTAATGATTAAATAAATAATATAAATAAACCTACTTACTTTAGCCTTTTAGAACTGTCATAGCAGAATTCAACAGATTTTCAGCTTAAACAACAAAATTGTATTTTCTCACAGTTCTGGAAGGTAGAATCCCCATATTATGACCCCATAGAGTTGGTTTCTAGTGGGGAATCCTTTCCTGTCTTTCTGATGATTTCTTAGTGTGTTTGCCTCACATGAGTTTTTCTTGGCATTTGTATGTGGAAAAAGACTTCTGTTTGATGTCTCTTATAAAAACACATCCTAATAAATATGAGCCCAAATTTTATAATTTCATTGAATCTTTAATACTTTGTCTGGACCTTCAACATATGAATTTTGAGGGGACACAAACATTAAGTCACTGACTTTGTAATTACCCCCAAGGCATAGGGTTTGCCAAGTAGAGAATGGAAAATAAATACAAAGTATAAATACTTTATGGTAGTTAATAAAAGAGTTTATAAAAAATGTTGAATTTAATAGTTTGAAATAAGAAGCTTCAAAACCACACTCAAGCAGGGAAACTTCACATACGACAGAAATTATATCAACAATCACCAAAGAAACAAAATTTACATTAATAAAAGGGGAAATCATGGAAAAAAGAATGTGGATATTCACATTATCATTCACAAAAATCAGTTCTGAACAGATTAAAGAAGTAAGTATGAATGACAGAAGGTTGCTACTGCTTCTGCTACTGCTAAGTCGCTTCAGTCGTGTCCGACTCTGTGCGACCCCATAGACGCAGCCCATCAGGCTCCCCTGTCCCTGGGATTCTCCAGGCAAGAATACTGGAGTGGGTAGCCATTTCCTACTCCAGTGTATGAAAGTGAAAAGTGAAAGTGAAGTCGCTCAGTCGTGTCCGACTCTTAGCGACCCCATGGACTGCAGCCTACCAAGCTCTGCCGTCCATGGGATTTTCCAGGCAAGAGTACTGGAGTGGGGTGCCATTGCCTTCTCCAACAGAAGGTTAAAAAAATGTAAATAAAGGAAAATATTATTATGTTGAAAAAGATTGAAAATTAGAATGCATTAAAATAAAAATTTTGTTTAGCAAATGAGAAAAAATAGAAATAAAAATATGCATAGTAGCACCACACTTTAAAAAATCATGTGTGCTGTGTCGCTTCAGTCGTGTCTGACTCTCTAACCCCACAGAGCCCAGCAGGCTTCCCTGTCCATGGGATTCTTCAGGCAAGAATATTGGAGTGGATTGTCAAGCTCTCCTCCAGGGGATTTTCCCAACCCAAGGATGGACTCTGTCTCTTATGTCTCCTGCCTTAGCAGGTGGATTCTTTACCACTGGGGTCTATAATAACATCAAAGTCAACTAGGCAAACAAAATAAGCCAAATGTAATAAGACTCCATATGAAAATAAATAATTTTTCAAAAGAGTATAAATATTTCACAAACATGGAAACCCAGTTCTGGATTTAAAATATAAAAAAGAAAAGTATCAATTTCCTTAATAAGTTATAAAATACAAATTAAGACAGCATGATGTTAGATTTTACACCTAATAAGAGAAGTTTAAAAATATAAATCAATGAGATTACAGAATAAGAAAACATATATGTTGTTGGAAGATAATTTGTTACAAACAGTTTGAAAAATAATTTGGCATATCTTATACATTTCAATACACTCACCCTTCAATCAAGCAATTACATTCTTAGGTATAACACCTACAAGCAGTCTCATACATAGACATGAGAAATCTTCAAGAATATTTATTATCAAACTTATTCACAGTAGTAAAAATATCTGAAAATATTGTCCATCAACAGAACAATAAAAAAAGTAAATTGTAATATTCTCACAAATTGGAACACTAAAAGATTGGAAATAAATTAGTTGAACTTGGAAGAATGACATGGATAAATTTTAAAAATAAAATTTAATTACAAACAAGTCACTAAGTGGTACTTTCAGCATGGTGTTATTTTTTATGACTCTAAAATGAGGGAAATGCTTGGTGTATTAATCAGATATGCATACATATATACATGGGTACTCTGAAATATTGAAAAAAGAAAAGAAAGTTATACATGTAAAATTTAAACATAAAGATAAGACTAGAGCAGTGCACATATGTAAATTTTTATTTGGAAATGTTTATTCTTAACTGTGCTGACTTCAAAACTGTTCATTTTATTATCATATGTAATAATATATGTAATCCTTTAATTACATAATGAGCTGTTCCATGGAAAGCATTAAAAATACAAAGAGAAGAAATACAATTTGAAGGAAGTGGTCTAGTGTTGCTTACCCGTGTCTGACCCTAATAATTTAAAATTAAAAATGTGACATAAGAATATACTGTTGCCGGTACCAACTTTAGTACCTTTGTGATTTCAACCCAAGAATGCCATCCTGACTGAGAGAGGAAATAAAATAAGTAAAAATTGTTCAATCCACCAACATCTGAAATTCTGATACATAGGAACTGTCACTTTTGCAGTGGGCCTTGTCTTGCATTAGAGATGCTTTTTCTAATTGTCAAAATGTCACCTTACCTTTCCCCCCTACCTACACAGCCAGCTGTGGCCAAGTGCTGAGGTTCACTGGACACAGCAGTCTTAACAAGTCTACTCACCAAACCAGTGCAGCTTGCATTGCTCAAAAATACACCTGTTACAAACATTCACCTGTCTGCACACACCTGAGTAAACAGCTGCCACAAGAGGATAGTTCTTACCAGTGGGTATTTTGGTCCCCTAAATGTCACTTCTTTTGCCAGTTTTTGAAAGTTTTCTTGCCAAGACCTCATGTGCTAGGGTGTGAGGTGATAATTTTGCATATACTCTTTTAGTTCAAGGCTTAAAACAATTAGGAACTGTATAATGAGATAGAGATAAAAATATATGATATGTTATGCTGTATTATGTTATTATAAGGGACTGAACTTGTGTTTGACAGAAAACTGTCCTTTTTAATACTTCCTTCTTCACCAGCCTAGACCTTTGGAGCCATTGAATGGGATGAACAGTTTTATAGCCAGTTCTACAAAGGATTGCACTCTTCCTTGGGTTGGGTAGTTAAAGATATGGAGCAAAAATCTTATAGGTGATAGTGTAATTTGCTGGAATCATTTTAAAAAATTTGAACTTAAGCATGCACACTCCCTGTACACACACAAACCCTTATATAATTATGTGCCTGTGTGTTGGGAAGATTGACAATAATAGTACCTAAAGTTATTTTTAACATGTATCAAATATTTTATGTTACTGAATAAAATATAAAGCTATAAATAAGAACAATGCTTATTTTTTCTATGAAATATGGTACATGTTGTTCTCATGCTCATCAACAATATCCTTGTAATATTTTATGTGCACAGAAGATTTGCCCAATCCAGATTGGAATCAGTATGATTTACTTTCAGTGTGAGCTCTGATGCAAGCTCTGAATACTATTTAAGGGCTTAAATATGCTCCATACACTCAAGGACTACAAAAACATTAGAGATATAGATACAGTTTTAAAGAAAGCTTATTGTAAAATAGAGGGAGGGGGCATGAAAACAAATGTGGCACAGTTTTATACTTGCTACGGTACTAATCTGAATAGAATATACTAGAAGTAGAAAAGATGATAGGAACAATTTCCATTTGAGAATATTGTGCCTGGATTAGTCTTTAAAATAAATGTAATATTGCTTGAATAGAGTCACAAACTAGAAGACATTTTTTCTGGACAGACTGATATGGAAAACTATTTTCTTGAAAGGATATTGTAGGAATCAAAGACTCCAGAAAATTTAAATAATCAAAAACCTGAAGGCAATATTTATGAAATACAGAAATGTTTTACCTCACAGATATTTTTAGGGGATGGACAACTGGAAGTATAGAAATTCATGTCTTTAATATCAGAAGGATAAACAGCATAAGATAGAAAAGTGGTTTTATTTGCAGTTCAATTTTAAGATATTTGAAATTTTCCAGAGTAACAGAAAATGAAAATGTATTTATTTTTTCTTCTTGTGTTAGTTGCCCAGTTGTGTCCAACTCTTTGTGATCCTATGGTCTGTCCATGAAATTCTCCAGGCAAGTATACTGGAGTGGGTTGCCATTCCTTTCTCCAGGGGATCTTCCTGATCCAGTTATCGAACTCAGGTCTCCTGCATTTACTTTACTTCAGTTCAGTTCATTTCAGTCGCTCAGTCATGTCCGACTCTTTTACTTTTCTTAGGAATTCACAAATAGTGGTGAATTTCATTGTGGCTGAAAGAAAAATCTTGTAATTGTATATGCTTTTAAATCAAGTACTCTGTATTTTCTAAACTATTTTAGATTCCATGCATTCAAGCTACAATTGTTGCCCATTTATGGGCAACATTTTGCCCATTTTCTCAGCGTTAGTCCATAATATCACAATTGTGGGGGCGCCTGGCACTCTATAATGAAATTCTAAATATTAGGCATATCTAGCTAGCTCCCAAAACTACTATATAATTTTCTTGAGAATAAACTAAATGTATAATATATGATTATTTCATTTTTATCTACACATTAACAATTTCAGGATATATCAGCAAGCAATTTATACCTTCAAAGTAGGTGAGGAGAAACATATAATTTCAAATACTTATATGTGTATATAAACAGTACTCGACTTGGAATGTTTCATATGTAATGGAATATTTCAAAACTTCAAGTTCAAAATAAACAGAATACAGAGAACAATAATATAATCTTAGAGTAGAAAGTGAAAAAGGGCTCAAAGACTTCCCTGGTGTTTCAGATGGTTAAGAAAGTGAAAAGTTCTCACAAAGCCCATATCTTTTTCACAAAGCAGTGTTCCCTTTTTATCTATCAGCTTCTGCAATTTTAAAGAGATGATTGGATAAGTTTGATTTTCTAGCTCGCATTTGCATCACAGGTTCCATCTCTGCATGAAAGTTAGCAATTGCAAAAAAGACCTGAGTCAGTGAGTTACATTAGTAGTGATAAGTGAATGGTCTGAGAAGGTACACTTACTTTGAAAATCTATCAAAGAGATAGTAAATAAAACCACAAATGTTGGATCAATTATAACAATCCTGAAGCACAGAGTAGCTGAATTCTGTTAAATATTTCCTGTTGATTAAGCAATGAATTGAGAGTACTCTGATTCATCAGTTTTTCAAATTGCAACCACAATAATCTTTTCAAAGATGAAGATTAATCATACTACTTAACTGCTTCAAAATTTTCAGTAACTTCCCATTGCTCTTAGGAGTTAATCTCTCACATTCAGATACTTTTCTTTTTATTGCTAGAACATTTTGCAGCTAATTACATGTAGTAAATCATAGCAATCACACTTCTTCAAGAGTATCTACTCAATACTTCTAGACGGTATTTTATGCTGTTGAAAAACTCATCAATTTTAGATACTTTAATGACTCTCTTATTAAGACTTACCTTCCTGAGGTCAGATACAATGATTGCTTTAATTGAATTGCTATTTAATGGATGAATTGGAACCTACATGATTAGATAAATAATTTCTATATTTACTATTGAAAATATTTTCAAACTAGAAAATCTTGACATGTTTTTAGTAACACACAAAGAAAATAAATGAGTACTGTAAAGACCAAGATGAAACTTGTCCTAAAGAAAACAAATAAAACTACTCTGGAGTACTGACAGTTAAATTATTGCTAAACATTCAGAACAATTTTCATTAACTATTAGGCTAATGGAGTTCTTTCAAAACATAATAAGTGAATTAATCATGCTCAGAAGCAGTATGGTGATCTTCCACACCTAAAAATGTATTCATAGATATTGCATACTTTTCCCATTGTTTTGGAAAATGTAATATTTTAAAAGTGTAAGACCAAGCTATACAGGAAAGAAGTCTTCACTTCTTTATGAAGGGTATGTTTCAAATCATCTCTATTACATTTTCTATTATTACTGGAACATTTTTGAAACCAATTTAGTGGCTTAAAGTAGCATCAAAATATTATCTTATATTTCTGGACCTCAAAAGTCAAAAATGGATAGGCAGAGCTGTGTTCCTTCTAGAAGTTCATTGGAAAAGTCCATTTATTTGCTTTCCCCAGTTTATAGACACTGACACCATTCTTTGGCCTGTGTTCACACATGACATAGAACTCTGCTTTCATGGTAACATTTCCTTCTTTGACTCACTCTCTTGCCTCTCTCTTTTCTTTATAAGGCCCTGTGATTACACGGGGTCCACTTACATAATCCAGAATAATCATCTCATTTTAAGTCCCTTAATATAATCACACTTTTGAACTGTGGTATTGGAAAGACTCTTGAGAGTCCCTTGGACTGCAAGGAGATCCAACCAGTCCATCCTGAAGGAGATCAGCCCTGGGATTTCTTTGGAAGGAATGATGCTAAAGCTGAAACTCCAATACTTCCGCCACCTCATGTGAAGAGTTGACTCATTGGAAAAGACTCTGATGCTGGGAGGGATTGGGGGCAGGAGGAGAAGGGGACGACAGAGGATTTGATGGCTGGATTGCATCACCTGCTTGAAGGACCTGAGTTTGAGTGAACTCCGGGAGTTGCTGATGGACAGGGAGGCCTGGCATGCTGTAATTCATGGGGTCGCAAAGAGTCGGACATGACTGAGCGACTGAACTGAACTGAACTGCATACAATAACATCAGCAAAATCCTCTTTTCCATGTTAAAGCAACATATTTCCTTAACATGGAAAAAGGTTCTGTGGGTTGAAACATGAATATCTCTGAGTCATAGTTTAGCCCACCACAACACTGGAATAGTGTGTCTCTCAAGCAATAAGCATCTTTCTTCATCTATTTGAAGAATAATATAGAAGAGGAAAATTTCTCCTTTTACTTCTTTTAGGTCTTCATATTCTGAAAGAGATGGGAATACCAGGCCACCTGATATACCTCTTGAGAAATTTGTATTCAGCTCAGGAAGCAACAGTTAGAACTGGACATGGAAAAACAGACTGGTTCCAAATAGGAAAAGGAGTTCGTCAAGGCTGTATTTTGTCATCCTGTTTATTTAACTTATATGCACAGTACATCATGAGAAACACTGGACTGGAAGAAACACAAGCTGGAATCAAGATTGCCGGGAGAAATATCAATAACCTCAGATATGCAGATGATACCAGCCTTATGGCAGAAAGTGAAGAGGAGCTCAAAAGCCTCTTGATGAAAGTGAAAGTGGAGAGTGAAAGAGTTGACTTAAAGCTCAACATTCAGAAAACGAAGATCATGGCATCCGGTCCCACCACTTCATGGGGAATAGATGGGGAAACAGTGGAAACAGTGTCAGACTTTATTTTTCTGGGCTCCAAAATCACTGAAGATGGTGAGTGCAGCCATGAAATTAAAAGACGCTTACTCCTTGGAAGGAAAGTTATGACCAACCTAGATAGCATATTCAATAGCAGAGACATTACTTTGCCAACAAAGGTTCGTCAGTCAAGGCTATGGTTTTCCCTGTGGTCATGTATGGCCACATGAGAGTTGGACTGTGAAGAAGGCTGAATGCCAAAGAATTGATGCTTTTGAACTGTGGTGTTGGAGAAGACTCTTGAGAGTCCCTTGACTGCAAGGAGATCCAACCAGTCCATTCTAAAGGAGATCAGCCCTGGGATTTCTTTGGAAGAAATGATGCTAAAGCTGAAACTCCAGTACTTTGGCCACCTCATGCGAAGAGTTGACTCATTGGCAAAGACTCTGATGCTGGGAGGGATTGGGGGCAGCCGGAAAAGGGAATGACAGAGGATAAAATGGCTGGATGGCATCACTGACTCAATGGATGTGAGTCTGAGTGAACTCTGGTAGTTGGTGATGGACAGGGAGGCCTGGCGTGCTGTGATTCATGGGGTCGCAAAGAGTCGGACAAGACTGAGTGACTGATCTGATCTGATCTGAACAAAAGGCAATTAATATGAGGAAAAGAATACAAATTGAAATTTTAAATAACCTAGAAGCCGTCATAAGGAAAGAAAGACCCAAAGAATTGGCAACACCTAGAGTAGCTAGCGCAGGCGGATGCAACCGCCACACTAAGTGCAACGAAGAGGAGCTACCCCACGTCAGAGGTCAGGGGCAGAAGCCAGGAGGACCCCATGCCCGAAGGGCGGCAGTCAAGAGTAGTTACCCCACATCCGAAGTCAGGGGCAGCGGCCGAGAGTGCCAGGCTGCGATGGCACAGGAATGGCAAAGAAGAGCTACCCAAGTCCGAGGTCAGGGGCGGCAGCCGGGAGGAGCTACCTCATGTCCAAGGAGCAGTGGCTGCACCGGCGCAGGAGAGCCTAGAGGAGCTATCCCACGTTGAAGGTCAGGAAGAGCAGTGGTGAGGAGATACCCCTCGTCCAAGGTAAGGAGCAGCAGCTGCGCTTTGCTGGAGCAGCCGTGAAGAGATACCCCACGCCCAAGGTAAGAGAAACCCAAGTAAGATAGTAGGTATTGCAAGAGGGCATCAGAGGGCAGACACACTGAAACCATACTCACAGGAAACTAGTCAATCTAATCACACTAGGACCACAGCCTTGTCTAACTCAATGAAACTAAGCCATGCTTTTGGGGCAATCCAAAATGGGCGGGTCATAGTGGAGACATCTGACGGAATGTGGTCCACTGGAGAAGGGAATGGCAAACCACTTCAGTATTCTTGCCTTGAGAACCCCATGAACAGTATGAAAAGGCAAAATGATAGGATACTGAAAGAGGAACTCCCCAGGTCGGTAGGTGCCCAATATACTACTGGAGATCAGTAGAGAAATAACTCCAGAAAGAATGAACAGATGGAGCCAAAGCAAAAACAATACCCAGCTGTGGATCTGACTGGTGATAGGAGCAAGGTCCGATGCTGTAAAGAGCAATATTGCATAGGAACCTGGAATGTCAGCTCCATGAATCAAGGCAAATTGGAAGTGGTCAAAGAACAGATGGCAAGAGTGAATGTCGACCTTCTAGGAATCAGCAAACTAAAATGGACTGGAATGGGTGAATTTAACTCAGATGACCATTATATCTACTACTACAGGCAGGAATCCCTCAGAATAAATGGAGTAGCCATCATGGTCAACAAAAGAGTCCGAAATGCAGTACTTGGATGCAATCTCAAAAACGACAGAATGATCTCTGTTCATTTCCAAGGCAAACCATTCAATATCACAGTAATCCAAGTCTATGCCCCAACCAGTAATGCTGAAGAAGCTGAAGTTGAACGGTTCTATGAAGACCTACAAGACCTTTTAGAACTAACACCCGAAAAAGATGTCCTTTTCATTATAGGGGACTGGGATGCAAAAGTAGGAAGTCAAGAAACACCTGGAGTAACAGGCAAATTTGGCCTTGGAATATGGAATGAAGCAGGGCAAAGACTAATAGAGTTTTGCCAAGAAAATGCACTGGTCATAGCAAACACCCTCTTCCAACAACACAAGAGAAGACTCTACACATGGACATCACCAGATGGTCAACACCGAAATCAGATTGATTATATTCTTTGCAGCCAAAGATGGAGAAGCTCTATACAGTCAGCAAAAACAATACCAGGAGCTGACTGTGGCTCAGATCATGAACTCCTTATTGCCAAATTCAGACTTAAATTGAAGAAAGTAGGGAAAACCACTAGACCATTCAGGTATGACCTAAATCAAATCCCTTATTATTATACAGTGGAAGTGAGAAATAGATTTAAGGGCCTAGATATAGATGCCTATAAATTTCTCAGAATTACCACTGAAAGAGCCTAAATGCAGTGCCACCTCAGTAGCAATGAGTACATGTAGCATCTGGATATTGACTTCTAACATCATTCTCCCAAAAAAATGAACCAGAGCTGCTTGGAAAAGTTGATGATGCCTGGAAGGGGTGTAGTATATTCAAGATGAGTCTAGTACATCTTGTGATGATAGAAAATAGTGCCAAGAAAAATTCTAAAATTTGATTCATATTGAAAGGACTCAGAAGACAAATTAAAAGGATTCCCAAAGGCCAAAACAGGAACAATTTTAGCAACAAAGTGAATAATTATAGTATTGAATTATAATAAACTAATAAAATAAATACCTGAGACTTCATACCAATATCAATAAATAATTCATTAGAATAGTAAATGAGGGACATGTGAAGCCTCATACAAAATAATTATAATTAATAAATATAGAAAGTGAAAGTCGTTCAGTCATGTCCGACTTGTTGTGACCCCATGGAATTCTCCAGGTCAGAAAACTAGAGTGGGTAGCTTTTCCCTTCTCCAGGGGATCTTCCCAAACCATGGATCTAACCCAGGTCTCCAGCATTGCAGGCAGATTCTTTACCAGCTGAGCCACAGGGAAGCCCAGTGAATATGAAAAGAATATATAAACAAAAGTCACCATTAGCACATGAGAGGTCCCTTAATGGATATTAAAATGGGTGGGCAAATATAAGGAGCAACAGAATATTTTCAGTCTCAAAATACCTGCCCCCCCCAAATCTTTATTAATTATAAATGAATAAACAGTAATTTTATAGTGGATAAAATTTATCACAAAAACCTATGGTAAATATAAGAACGGTTATATAATAATTGAACATTAATATGAATTCAATTTTTGTTATCTCTTAAAACCAATTTTCTATGCTTAATTAATATCTGAGTGACATTTTTATCTTCAATTTTTTAGGTAACAAGTTTTCTGCATGACTATGCAGACATCTGTGAATCAGAAAAGTAGAATATATGCACACATATAAAATCATGATATACAACAGACTCACGTTTATGTAAAATGTGTATCACATAAACACTGGAAAAAAGAAACTAAGAAATTCATATTGAATGACAAAATAATAATTATCGGGTTATTGTAAAATTAAAAAAGAAAACAATAATTTCAAAATGTATCTTGAGTTGTCACATATGTGTATGTGTGTGTGTGTTTGTGGGTGTTTAGATTAGAAAATCTAGTTTATTATTCTCCCCTGAGTAGATGTCTTATGACAGGAGATACAGAAGATGAAAAGACAGATTGAATAGACTTCACTCTTTTCCAGAAGTGTTGAGAAAATTTAGAATCTGTAATATATGTAAAAAATGTCTGCTTTAGCAAAAAGAAAGCATATTCTTCCTGACACACAGGATAAAGAAGAGATTAATAGATAAAGATCGAGTGTGGGTGGAAAGGAAGTGGTATTAAAAAACACAAAGGAAATATCTAGGTTATGTCATATGTGCATTACACATCACACATCACATTGCAGTAGTCAAGAGATTGAAAACTACAGAAAAAAGTTAATAAAATATTTTCATTAAATATGGTAAATATTTAGGTTTGAAAAACTTGAAGTTCTGATAGGAAAGCATTAGCTTTTGAGTCTCTGTTCCATTCCTTCAATCTGAATACATCTTCTATAAATACCATCAGTCCCAAGGCAGAAATGCTTATTTTGTGCACAAATACTTGCTGAGTTTCTGGCAGTTCTTGACAAAAAGTGGGAACTCAATTTACAGGAAAAACTGACTGAATCACAAAAGGTGAATTTAAGCTGTTACTGCAGGTTGAGTTGGTTAGAAAGTGTCCTAAAATCTTCCTGCTTTTGAAATGCCATCTGAAGCCACGAGATGACTACTCAAATCCAGAAATGATCATTTGATTTTTCTTCCCTCTAATGATGACTAGCTATCACTTCATTTAATTATATGTTCTCATTTCACCATGATTATGGATATTTCCTTGATCCCTTCACATTATTTCATCTTGTTAATGTCTTTATTCACAATATTATATACTGTTATATATTATTGATACTAATAATATATAATAGTATACAACACTATAATACATTATTAATATATAATTGTTTTTATATATTTTATTATTTTAAAATTCTATTTATCCCTTCTTCATGTTTTGATAAATCCCACTTTTAACAGACAAAACTACATGCATATATTATTTCAATTTTAAGCTTATAAAACAGCAATATGCACAAAAATGGAAAATGACAAAAGCAGTGTGCTCTAGAAAATCAATATTGCAGTAATTATCCTGAAAATACTTTCAGAACATAACTTCAAATATATATATATTTTCTCCTATAAAATATTTACTCCTATAAAATATGAAAACATATTTACTTATGTTTATGGCTGGCCAACTATCTTAAAATATTTATCAAATAATAAATATTTCCTTCACTCATTTGATACACCACTTTTTATCATATACTAAATTAGACTTTTCATTTTGGGTGAATTCATGGATTCTACTTATTTCTGTTCAGGGGCTTCTGCCTTTCCTAAAAACTTTCTCAGTACTTAGCTAAAAATAATTGTAGCCTTATAAGACATTCTTATAACTGTGAGATTAAGTGTTAGTCACTCAGTCATGTCTGACTCTTTGCAACTCCATGTACTGTAGTCTACAAGGTTCTTCTAAGTCCATGGGATTCTCCAGGCAAGAATATTGGAGTGGGTAGCCATTCCCTTCTCCAGGGAGTATTCCTGACCTAGGGATCAGACCCAGGCTTCTTACATTGCAGGTAAATTCTTTACCATCTAAGCCACCAGGTAAGCTTAAAGATTAAAGCTTAAGATTTAAATTAAAGCTTAAAGATTAAGATTACACCTCTCTTAAATTAGAATTTTACATAATTTCAGTGAAACTGTGAACAAGCCTCATATCTAATATCTGATTGGTATCTTAATTAATATGTTAATAAAGACATAGGTTAATTCTATTTTTCCCTCTGACAGTTTTTTCTTAGAATTGTTTTTTAGTGCCATTTAATATTTTCTAGTAAACTTTTCAGTTATTCATGAGAAGGTTGTGGTGGTGGTTTAGTCACTAAGTCGTGTCCAACTCTTGCAACCCCACAGACTGTAGCCCACCAGGCTCCTCTGTCCATGAGATTCTGCAGGCAAGAATACTGGAGTGGGTTGTCATTTCCTTCTCCAATTCATGAGATAGGTATATACAATCTCTTCTCTTGCAGAACTTTTTTTTCAATGTGTAATGCAATACTGTCTCCCTTGCATTTTCTTTTTCCCCCCAGCATATGGGAAAACTAATACATTATTATCTCATAATTTTGTAGTTGATCATCTTAGAGATAATCTTATTATTTGAGCAGATTTTCAAATTATCCTCTGTAGTTTTCCAGGTGTATAATTGTATTAGCTAAAAGTTTTAGATTCACTTATATAATTTCAGCTGAATAACTGAAAAGGAATTTTAATTGGATAATAATTCAACTAAATAATAAAATATTCATAAGTAAATACTTTAACATAGTATCAGAAATATATTTCAAACTGAGAAAATAAAAGACAATATTTGGCTAGAATGAAAGCTTCAAAGATGGTTTTAAACCTTCTATGAATAAATAAAGTGCAGATGTTTAAACAATTTTAATTGTTCAAAGAAAAAGCATCCACTTTGTATTTCTTATGAAATTAATTAATTTATTTCAATTGGAGAATAATTACTTTCCAATATTGTCATGATTTTGCCATATATAGACATGAATTAGCCACAGGTATACATGTGTCCCCCCCATTCTGAAGCCCCCACCTACCTTCTTTCCCATATTATCCTTCTGGGTCTTATGAGTGCCTTTTATAAAAGATTTCTCAACTTTTTTTTTTGCTAGCATTTGTTTCAAAGTAAAATATTTGCGCGCATATACTGACATCTGGTGGCTAATCAGTATTGTATTAATACTTCTAATGCAGCATGAAGGAAAGTGAATAAAATGTACCATAAGAAAAAAGTTCTAGCTAAATTTGTGAAAGGAGTAAAAATTTATTTTGTTTTTATATTCATGGGAAAATAATATAAGAAAAATGTAAGCACGTTTGTTAGACTCTTACTATAGTAAATCCATTCTGATTTTTTCAATGTGTAGGAAATTATAACCTGTCATATCCTCTTGTCAAATATGTTTTTCCTGTTTTTATTGCTTTTCATTCATGCTATTTACATAATTGGTACTCTATACCACAGGGCTGCTAAAATCGTTGCTGGGATAAAACATCTTCAGGTAGAATTATTGAATAAATGGAGATGCTACATGTTTGTGCTGTGCTTAGTCGCTCAGTAGTGTCCAGCTCTTTGTAACCCTGTGAACTGTATAGCCTGTCAGGCTCCTTTGTCCATGGAGATTCTCCAGGCAAGAATACTGGAGTGCGTTGCCTTGCCCTCCTCCAGGGGATCTTCCCAACCCAGGTCTCCTGTATTGCAGGCGAATTCTTTACTATCTGAGACACCAGAGAAGCCCAAGAATACTGGAGTGGTAGTCTATCCCTTTTGAAGGAGATCTTCCTGACCCAGCAATTGAATAGGCACCTCCCGTATTGAAGTTGGATTCTTTACCAGCTGAGACACCAGGGAAGCCTGCTACATGTTTAGTGGTGCTTTGTTAAATTAGGAAAATCTTGGGAGGTGGGGAGAAAATGGACAACACAGTGTTATTCAAGTCAATATCCCAGAAGCAAGGGTATTTTTTTTTTTTTTAATGTTGAAGAAGTAGACTATATAAATCAAAGCACTCCAGTTGTGGATGGCTTGTTCTGCTGCATGAAGACCTCAGGTTAGGGTAAAAGCCAGAGTAGCTGCTGAAACTAATACGCTTAAAATCATTGTGCAACTCAGTTCTGGCCCTGTGGCATAGCAAGAGTTAATTAGGCTCAAGACTGATATCATAAGCTCAGGATTTAATTGTATCTGTTTATGATAATAACCCACACTCTTAAATGGTGTATTACACAGTTTGCTGTGTATTACACAGTTTTAGATTCTGAAACTTTAAGGATTTCCCATTCTCAAGGAATATTGAGACCATACGCTTTCCAATTTATCCATATTATCTTATTTATTGATCCTGCATGTTTGCAACATTGTAAGTCCTGGCCTGTCACATCTGATTCTGAGTATTAAATTTATTAAATTGACTAGGTCCAGATTTACTAGTCTGGAAAATGTAGGTGAATTCAAGAAAAATTTATGCAGATCTAACTATACATTATGCTTCAATTCCGTTCTATGTTGGAAGAAGTGTAGGGCCAATATTGCAATTTGTATATTCTTATTATCTATTTTCCAACTGTCAGTTCAAATCAATCCCTTATTTTTAAAAAATTTTTAAGGATTTTTTTAAAGGATTTTTCTTATCCTTTTATTCAATCATATTTTTTTTGTTGTTGTGCTTTATTTCTTTACTTTGTCTCTGCTTTTCATACCTACCTCTATCCATCTCTGATTTTGCATTCCTTCTTCTCCTTCCATTTTCTAGCATTGCTGTGTATGGCATGGAGTGAGATTAAAGAAGATGATATCTGACATATTGGCCATAGTTGCAGTTTTAAAAACACTTTTCTTTAGCACTGAAAATCACCATAATGTTTATATAATTCTACTATTTTACAAATATATGAAGAATTATATGAAAATGTTCAAACAATTATGTCAAGGTCTTTTGAAAATTTGTCCATAGAACTAGATTTATTACATATTTATCCAGCAGCATGTCCCTTTTCCACCTTAACTTCCTAGGTAGTCCAACCTGTAAAGTGATATTTTTTATGCCTCTCAGAAAATTATTTTTATCATTCACAATTCAAAGTGAGGCTTGTGATGGATTTCTATTTTAAGGATGATGAATTTGAACTCCTCTCTTTAGTTTCTTTGATTTTAAATTTCACTCTCTGAATCAATGTATTTATAACTGTGAGAACGACTAAGTACTTGAATGAGATCTTATCTTTTTAAACTTTTTCTTTTTGAATATTATTCCCAAAATATTTCCTTTTTCTGGTTTCCAAATCTGAAAATAGATTTATAGGGTTAGGGAAGATGTAAAGTATATAGAGTCACGATTACATAGATAAACTCATAATTTTCTAAGCTTCCCTGTTAGGAGGCAATACTAGGTGATCTTGTTTCATCATTGAATCCAGGGGTCTTTTCTTTTCATTCATTCTATCAATACCAGCTTTGTACTAGAGTTTACTATTTGCCAGATTATATTCTAGGACCTGGCAGAAGAGAGGTAAAGCCAACAACACTTGAACTTAAAAACCTCACAGTCAAATTTGGAAGATCTCTCTCCCTAGAAACTTTCTAATCCCTCAGTTTTCCTGATGGAGAAAACTCTTCATTATTTCCATTTTTTTTTTTTTTTCTTTTTGAAGTTCCTAATGTCTCTCTGCTTTACTGACTATGCCAAAGCCTTTGACTGTGTAGATCACAATAAATGTGGAAAATTTTGAAAGAGATGGGAATGCCAGACCACCTGACCTGCCTCTTGAGAAACCTGTATGCAGGTCAGGAAGCAACAGTTAGAACTGGACATGGAACAACAGACTGGTTCCAAACAGGAAAAGGAGCACGTCAAGGCTGTGTATTGCCACCCTATTTATTTAACTTATATTCATAGTACATCATGAGAAAAGCTGGGCTGGAGGAAGCACAAGCTGGAATCAAGATTGGGAGATATATCAATAACCTCAGATATGCAGATGACACCACCCTTATAGGAGAAAGTGAAGAGGAACTAAAAAGCCTCTTGATGAAAGTGAAAGTGGAGAGTGAAAAAATTTGGCTTAAAGGCTCAACATTCAGAAAACGAAGATCATGGCATCTGGTCCCATCACTTCATGGGAAATAGATGGGGAACCAATGGAAACAGTGTCAGATTTTATTTTGGGGGCTCCAAAATCACTGCAGATGGTGACTGCAGCCATGAAATTAAAAGATACTTACTCCTTGGAAGGAAAGTTATGACCAACCTAGATAGCATATTCAAAAGCAGAGACATTACTTTGCCAAAAAAGGTCTGTCTAGTCAAGGCTATGGTTTTTCCAGTGGTCATGTATGGATGTGAGAGTTGGACTATAAAGAAAGCAAACACCAAAGAATTGATGCTTTTGAACTGTGGTGTTGGAGAAGACTCTTGAGACTTGGACTTCCTTGGACTTAAAGGAGATCCAACCAGTCCATCCTAAAGGAAATCAGTCCTGGGTGTTCACTGGAAGGACTGATGTTGAAGCTGAAACTCCAATAATTTGGCCACCTGATGTGAAGAGCTGACTCATTGGAAAAGACGCTGATGCTTGGAAAGATTGAGGGCAGGAGAAGAAGGGGACGACAGGATGAGGTGGTTGGATGGCATCACCAACTCAATGGACATGGGTTTGGGTGAACTCTGGGAATTGGTGATGGACAGGGAGGCCTGGAGTGCTGCGGCTCATGGGGTCGCAAAGAGTCAGACACGACTGAGTGACTGAACTGAACTAAACTTAATGTCTCCCTTTCTTTTTCTGTCTGTCTTTTTCTAACTCTCTCAAGGATCTCTATTCATCTTAAAAATTGGTTTTTGGAACACATTGGTTTTCTTTTTCTATATATACTACCTTTGGGTAATTTCCTTGACCCTCATTGTTTCAACTACTCATTATATGCCTCTTTTTCCCAAATTTATTTGTCTTCCTAGACCTTCCTTAGTATTCTCAGATTAATTAATCAAACTGTTTGCTTGCTGTACAAACACAGGCAACACAGAGGAGCTTCAAAATGTCAAAACTGAACAAATATTGTTCCTCCTAGGGCCTATTTCTTCTGTATTTTCTCTTTCTGCTGGCAGCACTGTGTTTGATCTGTTAACACAACCAAGGACCTAGAAGTTATTCTTGACTTTTTCCCCCTTTATCTCCTGTGACTAACCATCAATTTCACTGATTTTACTCTCCATGTATTTTTTTTCAACCAATGCATCTCCTCTATCCTTATTACCTAAGTCCTTCTTCAGACCCCAATTCTCTCATGATTATAAAACTCCAATAGCTGTTGCCCCTTGCTTTGTTCTCCTTACATTTACCCTTCTTACACATCAGTGACATCAAATGCAATTTTAAGTAATTACCTAAATACTCTAATGACTCCTGCTTTTGTATTGGATAAATCTCAATCTCTTTAATCATATATATGGAATATAAAGTACTTTATAAACCAATGCATTATACTTTACACTCCAATAATTTTAAATTGCTTTTAGATGGTATACATATGGTATGCATAACATGTCCATATTTAAAAGTCATCAAGTGTCTTCAAATCACTACCTCAATCCTGCTCATAAGTTAAGACATCCACCAATAAGCTTAAATTAATATTCCATATTTGGCTGTGGTTACTTTTCTGCAGTCTCCCTGTAGTGTGTTTTATTGCTATTTTTGACTTTTCATCATGCACTATGATCAGCTTTTATCTATATTGTCTTGCCTTTCTTCACCCATATCCATTGTTAATAGACTGAAAAATCTGTGAGGAGGGAATGTGCAGCGCACAAGCATAGGGCTCTATGCAAGACAGATTATTAACTATTCAATGAGTATAAATTTTGCAATGTTATAATGTTGCATTGCAGGTGGTAATTATAACTATGTAGATATTTAAAATGTCAATTTGATGATATCACTTAACTGCTTAAAATTCTCCACCAGCTCCTAACTATACTTTATTTGTGTGCTTTATGAATCTTCTTGCTCCAATTCTTAAGAGACTTACTATTTCTATTCATAGAATATTCTCTTGGATTTGCATGACTTGTTCCTTTACTTCTTTCTGACCTTTGTTCAAATTTTGCCTTATCGAAAATGTCTTTACCCAGCAAAAGAGACACAGATGTATAGAACAGTCTTATGGACTCTGTGAGAGAGGGAGAGGGTGGGAAGATTTGGGAGAATGGCATTGAAACATGTAAAATATCATGTATGAAACGAGTTGCCAGTCCAGGTTCGATGCACGATACTGGATGCTTGGGGCTGGTGCACTGGGATGACCCAGAGGGATGGAATGGGGAGGGAGGAGGGAGGAGGGTTCAGGATGGGGAACACATGTATACCTGTGGCGGATTCATTTTGATATTTGGCAAAACTAATACAATTATGTAAAGTTTAAAAATAAAATTAAATTTAAAAAAAAAAAAAGAAAATGTCTTTACCAATCTTGATCACATTCTACTTCTTTCCACCTTCTTTCTTTTATTAATACCTGTTACATGTTAAATAGTTTACTCTATTTATTTGTGCATCATCATGAGTTCATCAAACTATGCGTTTCATAAAAACTGCGACTTTAGTATTTTGTCTACTGTTATATTCACAACAACCAGAGTACTTTGGATTTATTATGATAAATATATAAAAGAATAGATTCTTCTTTGATTAGTTTTTCTGCAAGATTTTTACAAACGATTTCTTAAAAACTTTTTATAGAAATTATCTTAACCCAATGAATTGATTTTGATGTTAGGATTTAAAAGTTTGGTATATATATTGAGGAAAGAGTTGTTTGAAACATACGGTCTGATATGGTAGTCTGGGAAATATTCCTATTAAGTTGTCTGTGTGCATTCCCTGGTGACTCAGCTGGTAAAGAATCTGGCTGCAATACAGGAGACACAGATTCTATCTTGATTCAGGAAGATCCCCTGGAGAAGGAAATGGCTACCTACTCCAGTATTCTTGTTTGGGAAATACTATAAATGAAGGAGCCTGGCATGTTATAGTCCATGGGATCACAAAGAGTCAGATATGATTGATTGACTAAGCACCTTAAGGATATCCTAAACTTGTAGATAGGATTTTATTCTACATAGCAGAATAACAACTTTACATGGAACTTTAAGTATAAGACTGAGGCTGTTAATAAAATCAGGAGCTACTGAAGGTTTGGTGCTTGATATAGGAACTAACTCATGCTGCTGTTAAATTTATAAGGTGACTAGAGATGCAGGGTGTATCTACAAGTAAACAGTAGAAGAGATTTAATATTTACTAATTATTCAGTACACAATTGAGACTTTCATAATTATTATTGTTTTATTAAATAATGCTTACTATGTAGGTTATATTATACTCATCTAACTTTAAATACCAAACAAGATTCACGGATATGTGAAAAAAATTATCTAACTAGTATTTATTAGGGATTATTGATTGACAGGCTTAGTATTCCTTTCCTGGGAGAACTGAAGCTGTATTTAAAGTAAGTCTTAGTTTTATAATGTGAGACTTAGCATAAGTGACTCCATTTTTGGCCTGCTGTTTTTAACAACAGTAAAGGACTGCTTCAATATTCATAATGCCTCATTGCCATGGGATTATCTGAGTTCTCCCTTAAGGCTAGATAAGAGTCACACTGTACTTGTTATTGCATAAGGTTGTAAATGGAGATTTTAGATGAAGTACAAACAATAGTCATAGTGAATGAATGCAATAGAGATGTCAAAATGAATGGCTAAAACATCTATTGCTATGCCAAAGAAGGAGGGTTCTGTGAACAAGGTGGAATAGTTGTTGTTCAGTTGTTAAGTCATATCCAACTTGTTGCACCTCATGGACTGCAGCATGCCAGGCTCTTCTATCCTCCACTATTTCCCAGAGTTTGCTCAAATTCATGTCCATTGAGTCAGTGATGATATCTCACCATCTCATCCTTTTGCATTCAATCTTTCCCAACAGCAGAATATTTTCTAATAAGCTGGTTCTCTGTATCAGATCGCCAAAGTATCAGAGCTTCAGCTTTATCATCAGTCCTTCCAATGAATATTAAGGATCAATTTCCTTTGGGATTGACAGTTTTGATCTCCTTGTTGTGCAAGGAACTCTCAAGAGTCTTCTCCAACACCAGTTCAAAAGTATCAATTCTTTTTTTTTTTTTTTAATTTTATTTTATTTTTAAACTTTACATAACTGTATTAGTTTTGCCAAATATCAAAATGAATCCGCCACAGGTATACATGTGTTCCCCATCCTGAACCCTCCTCCCTCCTCCCTCCCCATTCCATCCCTCTGGGTCGTCCCAGTGCACCAGCCCCAAGCATCCAGTATCGTGCATTGAATCTGGACTGGCAACTCTCACACCAGTCAGAATGGCTGCGATCCAAAAGTCTACAAGTAATAAATGCTGGAGAGGGTGTGGAGAAAAGGGAACCCACTTACACTGTTGGTGGGAATGCAAACTAGTACAGCCACTATGGAGAACAGTGTGGAGATTTCTTAAAAAACTGGAAATAGACCTGCCTTATGATCCAGCAATCCCACTGCTGGGCATACACACTGAGGAAACCAGAAGGGAAAGAGACACCTGTACCCCAATGTTCATTGCAGCACTGTTTATAATAGCCAGGACATGGAAGCAACCTAGATGTCCATCAGCAGATGAATGGATAAGAAAGCAGTGGTACATATACACAATGGAGTATTATTCAGCCATTAAAAAGAATACATTTGAATCAGTTCTAATGAGGTGGATGAAACTGGAGCCTATTATACAGAGTGAAGTAAGCCAGAAAGAAAAACACCAAAAGTATCAATTCTTGAGTGCTCAGCCTTCTTTATGGTCCACCTCTCATATCCCTACATGACTACTGAATAAGCCATAGGTTTGACTATAAGGACCTTTGTCAGTAAAGTGATGTCTCCGTGTTTTTAATACCTTTAATACAAATGTCTAGATTTGTCATAGCTTTTCCTCTAAGAAGCATGAATCTTTTAATTTCATGGTTTCAATCACCATCTGCAGTGATTTTGGAGAAAAAGAAAATTAAAACCCATCACTGCTTCCAATTTTTCCCCATTTGCCATAACTTGATGGAACTGTATACCTTGATCTTAGTTTTTTGAATGTTGAGTTTTAAGCCATCTTTTTTACTCTCCTCTCACACTTATCAAGAAGCTCTTTAGTTCTTCTTCACTTTCTGCCATTACAGCAGTATAATCTTCATATCTGAGGTTGTTGATATTTCTCCTAGCAGTCTTAATTTCAGCTTGTGATTCATCCAGCCTGGCATTTCACGTGGTGTGCTCTGCATATGTTAAATAAACAGAGTGACATTATATAGCCTTGTTGTACTCCTTTCCCAATTTTGAACCAGTCCATTGTTCTGTGTAAGGTTCTAGCTGCTGTTTCTTGACCCACATATAGGTTTTTCAGAAGACAGGTAACGTGGTCTGGCATTTGCATTTATTTAAGAATTTTCCACAGTTTGTTTTGATCCACACAGTCAAAGGCTTTTGTGTAGTCAATGAAGCAGAAATAGATGTTTCACTGGAATTCTCTTGCTTTTTCTATGATCCACTGGATTTGGCAATTTGATCTCTGGCTCCCCTGCCTTTTCTAAATCCAGCTTGTACATCTGGAAGTTCTCATTTCACATACACTGAATCCTAGCTTGAAGGACTTTGAGCATAACCTTGCTAGCATGTGAAATGAGCACAACTGTACCATAGCTGGAACATCTTTTGGCATTGTCTTTCTTTGGGATTGGAAGGAAAACTGGCCTCTTCCAGTCCTGTGACCACTGCTGAGTTTTCTAAATTTGAGGGCATATAGAGTGCAGCACTTTTACAGCATCATCTTCTAGGATTTGAAATAGCTCAGCTAACATTCTATCACCTCCACCAGCTTTGTTTGTAATGATGCTTCCTTAGGCCCACTTGATTTCGCACTCTAGGATGTCCAGCTATAGTTGAGTGACTAAACCATGGTGGTTATCTAGGTTATTAAGGTCTTTATTGTATAGTTCTTCTGTGTATTCTTGACACATCTTCTTACTCTTCTGCTTCTGTTAGATTCTTACTGTTTCTGTCCTTTATTGTGCCCATACTTGCATGAAATGTTCACTTGATTTCTGTAATTTTAGGGATATAAATTCAGGGAGGGAAGGTGGCAAGGTGAAAAAGATTCTTATACTTAAAAAATGGGTTAGAGAATGTATTAGGCTTGATGTCAGTGACCAACTGGCTTAGTAAATCACCGAGGAATATCAATTCAGCATGTTTTAATATGCCATACTTTGCATGTGTCTGCATTTTGGTGTAGATTGAAATTTTATATCTTTCAGAAACATTATTTTTCTTTGTCTAATCCCCTAATTAATCCTTGTACAAGAAGTCTAAATAGTTATTACTGGGATTAATGCTTTTCTGCTATGTTCAGCCATCCTTCCCATGTCCAGCTGCTTCAGCAGGATGATCTGTTTTGTGTGGAAGCTACATAATCAACAGAATGAAATTTCAGTTATTTTTGGCTCTTTGAAATGTAGTGTAATTTGATCAATTGCCAAAAAACAAGTTGTTAACATGACTCCAAATTTTAATAATCCAAGTTATTGCTGATTTGACTATGTTAGCATGATGTATAACTATTAGTTTCTGTACAGGAAGCAAAATGAACATTTTAAAATTGTATTTACAATGAAATAACAGTAGACTCAATTATTATCTAATATTTATATTATGTGTCACTGGAGGATAGTATAACATAAACTTTAAAATGATTTTCAGCAAACTAACTATTCAGATGATTCAAGGGAAAAAAAGCATTTGAAAGTGCTTTTTTTTTGTAAAGACAGAAAATATTTTATAACTCACTAAATAAATGTATCTATCTATATATAAAATTGAATTATGAATGTTAATATACAATTAAAGCTATAGGGAACTGTCTTTAACATATAATTAAATATATAGGGAGCTGGTACTTAAAATTAGATGCCAGAAGGTAAGGTGCAATTCTATTTTATCTCTTTAAATCTTCTCATTATCACTATTAGGAGGCAAAGATATAGATGAGGAATCTGTGGCTTAGAATTATCAATGTGATTTCATTCTTCGCATGAGAAAAATCATCTGAAATGATGTCATTCTTCCCCATTAGAAATGACTCAGTATAATCTTCGTATTTAAAAGGATTTGAAAAAAAGTACCATTTCTTTAATGGTGACATTTTTGATATCTCATAACTGGCTCAAGATATTTTAAGAAAAGAAATCTTCTTAAAACATCAGAAAACAGAAAATAGAATGAACTCTGTGTGATCTCCCCTGTCATTTTTCTCATGCACATAATATGAGGTTAAGACTCTCTCAATTCAACTGCTTTAATAATGTCTAACACTGGAAAATCTTGGTGATATTCACCAATCAACATTCAACGTCATTGTGATGGCACGCTAATAATCTGGCCTTTTAGGATTATTCAGTCAGTTCAGTCACTCAGTCATGTCCGACTCCTTGTGACCCCATGGACTACAGCATGCCAGGCCTTGCTGTCCACCATCAGCTCCTGGAGTTTACTCAAACTCATGCCCATCGAGTTGGTGATGCCATTCAACCATGTCGTCCTCTGTCATCCCCTTCTCCTCCCACCTTCAATCCTTCCCAGCTTTAGGGTTTTTTCAAATGAGTCAGTTCTTCACATCAGGTGGCCAAAGTATTAGAGCTTCAGTTTCAGCATCAGTCCTTCTAATGAATATTCAGGACTGATTTACTTTAGGATGGACTGGTTGGATCTCCTTTCTGCCCGAGGGACTCTCAAGAGTATTCTCCAACACCACAGTTCAAAAGTATCAATTCTTCAGCACTCAGCTTTCTTTATAGTCCAACTCTTGCATCCATAAATGACTCTGGAAAAACTATAGCTTGAAATAGATAGACCTTTGTTGGCAAAGTAATGTCTCTGCTTTTTAATATGCTGTCTAGATTGGTCATAACATTTCTTCCAAAGAGCAAGAGTCTTTTAATTTCATGGCTGCAGTCACCATCTGCAGTGATTTTGGAGCTGCCCTCCTCAAAAAAAAAAAAAAAAAAAAAAAAAAAAAATCTGTCACCGTTGCCATTGCTTCCCCATCTATTTGCCATGAAGTGATGGGAAAAGATGCCATGATTGCAGTTTTCTGAATGCTGAGTTTTAAGCCAATTTTTCACTCTCCTCTTTCACTTTCATCAAGAGGCTCTTTAGTTCTTCTTCACTTTCTGCCATAAAGGTGCTGTCATCTGCATATCTGAGGTTATTGATATTTCTCCCGGAAATCTTAATTCCAGCTTGTGCTTCATCCAGCCCAGCGATTCTCATGATGTACTCTGTATATAAGTTAAATAAACAAAGTGACAATATACACCCTTGACATACTCCTTTCCCAATTTGGAACCAGTCTGTCATTACATGTCCAGTTCTAACTGTTGCTACCTAACCTGCATAGAGACTTCTCAAGAGGCAGGTCAGGTGGTCTGGTATTCCCATCTCTTTAGAATTTTCCAGTTTGTTGTGATCCACACAGCCAGAGGCTTTGGTATAGTCAATAAAACAGAAGTAGATGTTTTTCTGGAACGTTCTTGCTTTTTCGATGAGCCGACTCATGTTGGCAATTTGATCTCTGGTTCTAGCTTGAACATCTAGAAGTTCATGGTTCATGTGCTGTTGAAGCCTGGCTTGGATAATTTGAGGATTACTTTGCTAGCATGTGAGATGAGTGCAATTGTGTGGTAGTTTGAGCATTCTTTGGCATTGTCTTGCTTTGGAATTGGAATGAAAAGTGACCTTTTCCAGTCCTCTGGCCACTGCTGGGTTTTCCAAATATTCTTCACACTTCAACTATTTACTAAGAATTTTTTGTGAGTTTGTAAATTTTTGCAGTTTATTTACCTTTATTAACCTACATAACAGTACTATCACAAATTGATTATATTTTCCTTAATACCCCAAACATACTTTAATTTTTATAATTTGCTTCTATTTAAGCAAATCTTCAATAATAGTAGCTACCATCTACAGTCATCTAAGCTAAAGAGCTATTTTTCTCAATCTATCCTTTTTTCCATTCCTTCATTCTCTTATCTAAATTGTTAAATGTTTTTCCAGATACTTGAAAAATTAATTTTCTGTTAACTGCACTCCCATCCCTGCTGATGTTTTAGTTGATGTTCTATGATAATTTCCCTAGGATCCAATATCTTCTCTCTCTCTCGTACGAAATTGACATTATAGTCAGATCTGATGATTGTTTTTCACTAAACCCACAACAATAACAAAACAAAATGAAACAAACAAAAAACCAACTAACCTCAAATGGTCCTCTAATAATTATATAATGAAAAAGAATAGAGGCCAAAATTTTAAGTAAGACTCTCAATAATTTTTATTGTATATTTCTATCCTATTATTTAAAACTATTGTCATTTTTCTTTAGGAAACATCTATAGATCTCTGTACTATGTACCAAGTACTTTATTAAATGTGAGAAATGTAGCAATGAATGCAATAAGTAAAATTTCACCCTATGTATTATTTAGTCAGTCCCACCAGAGAGTTTTCTCCAATAAAAATTTTAGCAGTAAGCATTGCTTTTATGTTTAGAGTGTTCAGAAGATAACACTCTTTCTTCCCTTCCTGATACACTTCTCCTTAAGCCTCAAGCTTCAGAGCATATGTTATTATTCCTTAAGAACCTTCTTTGATTCTTCTATTTAGAGGTAGTTGTGTTTACAATAGAATTTTAAAGTACTAAATATCATGTAATTTGTCATTATTTGCTTATATCACTTGATTATTCTTAAAATTTAGGGGTCATTGCTATCCTTGAACATTTAATGAAAGTTATCAAACTTTTCTCCTGAAAATTGCAATGTGTACAAAATAAAGTGGAGAATAATTTCAAAGGATTTCAAATTTATCAAAACTTGCTAAAGTACCCCCCAAGGTTAGCACTAATTCCATGTTTTCTTGAAAGCACTGGGTACATTCTATTTGTTTTGAATTGCCATTCCACAGCAAATATATTTTGAAGAAATGGAGGAAATTATTAAATAACTGCTTTTAAGACTTTTAGTACCCTAATTCGATATGCTTTTAAGAACAATAGCTCCTACCAAAGCTTCCATACATGTTTTTTTCTGAAATTTTATAAAATTAAATGAATTGATTAAAGTAGACTAATAAATATATGACAGTGAAATGGACACATACCTCAAGAATATTTTTATACATTATTATTATATAAATTTTATGGTAAGCATTTATTGCCTTTTGTTTACCTCTATTCCTCAGATCTTTTTTGTTGTTGTTGTTCCCCATTATTTTCAATCCAGTTTGTAAACTTGAGAGGAAAAGTAAGTTCTGAAAGGGCATTTAATGGAGCTTACATCTCACCTCTATTTTAAGGGACATAGGTAAGTCTGCATTTGGAAACTTGCAGTCCTGCTGTCTAAGCTCAGTCACTTTTGTGAATGACAGCATTGGTAATTTAAGTCCATCTGGAACACCTCAAGCATTCAGTTCATTTATTAACTTATTACCAGGCTTGGCATATGAACCCTCAGACTATCAGTGAGGCAGAAAACTTAAATGAAATTAGATAAGCAGACATTAATAGAACAGTATGTGTATTAGAGATACTGAAAAGAGCTTCCTGTTTTTCATTTTTTGAAGTGTCTGTCCATTTATCTCTTTGATGCCAGATTAGTATAAATTAGCTTAGCCCAAATTTGTCAGCTTATTTTGACCACTATTGGATAAAAATAAATGAAATAACTAGTTTGGCCAGAAGAGGGAGATCTTGTAAAAATATTCATGGAGAAGTTTTAAAAATTTTTGATTTGTACTTGTCTGTTAAAAAAAAACAGATTAAGCTTCCAGATATTTAACTTTCAGAAAGCTAATGCTTCCTATAATTAGATATTTCCTTTTGCAAAATGTATCTTGGAAAAATGAGGAATGTAATTTTTCCTACTCTACTTATCCTAACTTTCATATATAAAGTATTATTTATATTAGTAAATTTTGTTAATAACAGAACTTTGAAATATCCAATATGACATTGAATATTATTAATAAATACTTAGTCTTATTTGAAGCAATTTGCTTTTTTAAAATTTTTTGACATGCAATTTATTTGAATTTAAGTCCTTTGTATCATCAATTCTCCTTAAAGGACATATCTAAAACTGACATAATTGCTTATAAAAAAGAGCAACTTTAACATTTATTATTAATCACTGAGACTATGCTACATGATAGATAGTCCAAATATGTACACTTATTTGGGCATCTGTTTGGGCTATTATATACATACTACTTCTGTCTTGGTCTCTCTCTCTATCACACACATGTGCACATACACACATACGTATGTGTGTGTATAAATATATACATATATATTTGTATTATGATGTTGAACCATTTATCTTTGCCCCAGCTGATAGTTTTAGACTATATGGAAGCAATCACAGATGGGGTACTGATTGTACCACCTGGAGGGCTGCACTTGATAAATCTGTAACATGATAGGAGAAGAAGTTTGTCACTAATCATTATTAATCTTTTCCCAAAATTAATTCATAAAACTTAGGAACTGGCATTTCTTTTGTTTCGAGTACCACTGGTGACACTTGTAAATTTCCACAGCTGCTACTAAAATATATGTCTTTTTTTTATAGGTGCTGATGAAAAATAACATTGATATTATCAACAAATATATGTTCAGTGTTTGCCCTATGATTATGAAGAAATTTAACAAAGCTGAATGATGCATTTCTTTATTTGGATTATTAGATTAGCTCTTACTGGCTTTTTATTTCAGAACTAGCATGCTACATCCTTTTTAACCTCAAATTAGTACCCAGACTCCAGATTAAGGTCAGCAATACTTTTGCCCATGACCAAACATTTATACTTTTTACACAGCTTTATATTAGACAATGCCACAGACACTTGGTTGCCTGAGATACTGGACTTCTCTGAGTTTCTAGTGTAGAAACCTATTTTCAAATCTATAAATTAATTGCTGATTAGAGTCTCTGTAGTTTTGGAATCTCTGTGGCCTTCCTCTCTACCTACCGAATCTCAGCCTTCTGTACAGAGAGCAATGTATTGAATTCTGCCCCATAGGCCTCCTACTATGTAACAATAGACTTTCTTTCACAAAGTTTTGGAGAAGACAATGGCACCCCACTCCAGTATTCTTGCCTGGAAAATCCCATGGACAGAGGAGCCTGATGGGCTGCAGTACATGGGGTCGCAAAGAGTCGGACATGGCTGAACAACTTCACTTTCACTTTTCCCCTTCATGCATTGGAGAAGGAAATGGCAACCCACTCCAGTGTTCTTGCCTGGAGAATCCCAGGGATGGAGGAGCCTGGTGGGCTGCCGTCTATGGGGTCGCACAGAGTTGGACATGACTGAAGTGACTTAGCAACAGCAACAACAACAACACGAAGTTTAATTTAGTCTTCATTGAACAATTCTAAAATACACATCTGGACATTAAAAAACATTTTGCAGACTTCCTCTAAAAATGATTTATATATTTTCTGTCCTTCTATATCATTGAATGTGAAGGTCTCTCCTTATTTTCAATGTCATATGTTTAGCTTTCAAGGTAAAGCAATAAGTACTTATTTCCATAGAAAAACTTCTCCAGAACACAGACAGGAATGTAAAATATGAGTGAATATTTTTACTATCAAAAGTGGATGACCTAGCTAAAATTCATTCCTCTCTCTGGTGGGAGGAGAGGTAAGTTGCAGCAGCATGCACTAGGATGCCACTAATACAATGTTACATATGCAAACAACACTATACACTAAGTACAGATATGTATGTAATAAAAAATACAGAGACATAAATGAGATTGACGGACCATACAGTCAGCATAGAAGTCACCTCATGAAGTCATAAGTAGAGAATTTCACCTCTACTTGTAGCATTTATTCTTTTGAGCTTAGAGGTGGATATAGGTGTCTTCAGTTTTTTATACCTAGTTTGTCTTAAATGTTACATAATAACTGTAATTAGGATTTTTATCGATAATTTTGAAACATGATCTGTTTCTTGTAGATGTTCTAAATTTGCATACAAAATTTCCTTCTACATTTTGAAGATTCATTTAAACAGGTGGTAGTAGAAAGTAATGCACATCTTTCTTAATATTGGGAATTATGTCTAGTCAAGGCTATGGTTTTCCCTGTGGTCATGTATGGATGTGAGAGTTGGACTGTGAAGAAGGCTAAGCACTGAAGAATTGATGCTTTTGAACTGTGGTGTTGGAGAAGACTCTTGAGAGTGCCTTGGACTGCAAGGAGATCCAACCAGTCCATTCTGAAGGAGATCAGCCCTGAGATTTCTTTGGAAGGAATGATGCTAAAGCTGAAAGTCCAGTACTTTGGCCACCTCATGTGAAGAGTTAACTCATTGGAAAAGACTCTGATGCTGGGAGGGATTGGGGGCAGGAGGAGAAAGGGACGACAGAGGATGAGATGGCTGGATGGCATCACTGACTCGATGGATGTGAGTCTGGGTAAACTCTGGGAGTTGGTGATGGACAGGGAGGCCTGGCGTGCTGCAATTCATGGGGTCGCAAAGAGTCAGACACGACTGAGTGACTGAACTGAACTGAACTGAACATCTCCTGGTCCGGTTTGTTTTGGAAAATAAAAAAAACAATGAAAAAGCAGTGGAATCTTTATCATATCATGTAGGAAGAAATGTTGCAAAATTACTTTTTTAAAATGTTTTTTTTGTAGGCACTTTAAAGATGTTTATTAAAAAATTACTTATTCTTACTAAGCAATCTATATCAATGCTTCTGTTTATTGATAACATCACTAGAATAAAATGAATCACCCCGTTGTCCTTAAAAACATAATTAGTTGTGGTCCCATTGTTTTAAAAATATATTATTGTGGAAATTTCACAAGATTTATTGGAAACCCTGATAACAATTTTTTTTTCCTACTTTAGAAATATTCTTTAGATTCTATGTCTGCTAGTCATATCAATTATGATTCCAAAGGTCAACACAGTTTCTTCTGACATGTCCGTTCCAGAGTCTGGTGACTTGCAACATTCTGTGTGTGCTTGAGTGTGTCTGTGTGCAACTTAGTTTTATAATTTGTTGAAATAAATTCTGCTTTCCACATGGCCCTTACTTCTTCCCTCTTGGTTAGTTTTGAATTTAAGCTAGATTCAGAGTAGCATAGGACATCCTTCCTAAATGGAAAAGTTAGGAATTTTTCCTCAAAGAAAACTTCATTGACAGACTCTGTGTGTGTGTGTGTGTGTGTGTGTGTGTGTGAGCCATGGTATTGATCTACAATAATTGGATAGCTTTCAAAGATGATATAGAGACAAAGAGATGACAAAGAGATATAGATGACAAAGGGATCAAATGTGTATCAAGTGACAGAGAAGTATATTTTGCTTACAAATTCTAATTCTCTTCAGTAATTTTAGAACCAGGGATATCTTAATAGTTAGTTGCTCACTCTTTGTTTATAGCACATTGATTCAGAAAGCAATTTAAACTCATCTTTATAAATGATTTACTTCCAAAAAACAGGCTTTTTTGAAACAGTACTACTAGCAATTTGAATTTTCTTTTTTCTCAAGACTTTGTGGCCCCACCAGCTGTAGGTTTGCCACTAAAAAAAAAAAGAAAAAAAATCCTGCTAATTTGCAGTGGGGAAAAAATTGCCTGAGTGAAAAGACTTATGCTTTAGTCTTCCTTGATTTACTACCTACGAAATTTTAGACTTTCAAGGAGTCCATTTATATCTTTGTACTTCTGGTCCATCATTAGAATTAACTTGACCATTGTTTTCTTTTTTATATAGTAAACGTTAAAGTATGCAGTCAAGTACATTAAAATAAAAATATTATGTAAATAGGCACTGGATAATACAAAACAATATATGATTGTTTTATAAATGACATTTAGGGCTGTAATGTGGGAGATTCTAACTGAATAGATAGGGATATGTACATTGATCACCACTTTTAGAACTAAGAAGAAAAGAGAGAGTGAAAGGACAAATGAAAGTCAATTAAATCCTTAACTAACTGAATAAAATTCTTTGTCTTTGTGAAGTTAAAGAAAATGGCACAGTGTGTTTGACTCAGAATGGTATTTGTAAAAATTCTTCATTCTCATTACTACTTTCTACACTTCTTGCCTTCTGTTTTCTCTTATTTTGTATGTTGTTATTTAAGTGATTTATTTTCTTACTCTTAATTATTGTCAGAACTGCTTCAATTATACCCTTTTCCTCAGTGCAGAATCTTGCTCACTTTTAAAGCTTGCTCAGTTATGATTTCAAATATTTTTTATATTTGGCATTATAATTTATTTTAGATTTGAAAATAACCGTGGTAACTGCAATGCAGCCAACCATTTGGCCTAATATTACTTAAATTCATCCATCTGCCTTTTTGTGTATGCTTATAAAAGTTTATTCCTAATGAAACAGTTTAATTGTCTACTTTCATTATTTTTGATATGTGTATTAGATTAAAAGAAGTTATTTGTTTATCTGTGAAAAGTATCTATCTATTCTTCTTTTAAATCTGATATACCATGAAGTGAAGTGAAGTGAAGTGGAAAGCATTTAAAAGAGAAGCAGTATGAAACAGGATTGTCAACAGGGTTTATCTTCTCATTTTTCTTCTCCATAGACAAATTTCTAGTTTTGGATAATGCTATGTAAGCCAAGGTTATTTAACCACAGCATTGCACATGATTAATATAATTTAACTGCTGCTTACTGTAGAAGAATAGATTTTAAATCAGCATTAAAAAATATATAGTCAAGGTGATAGTTTAATGTAAAATTAACCTGCTATGCTAATTTTGCTTACTGTGGATAGACTAAGTATTGATATATCTATGTTGAAATCTATAGGTACAGTTATCTATATATATTTATATGAATCTAAATACTTTTTAAAATATATAGCAGTTGTGTCATGGTACATCAGTTTTGAAGTTAAAAAAATGATAACAATTTACTGAGGATCTGTTATGTTCAGTGCCATGCAATCAGTGAAAATCTGACATTAGTGCCTGTTACAGAGCCAGATTTCCTGCACTCAACCAAGATATAATAGATCTTTCATTTTTAATGAGTGTTACAGATCGTTCTTATGTCGGTGTTTCGCAGACACCAAACTTTTAAAACAGTGAGCTATTATGTTACATACAGACTGTGTGGCTAACATAAATTGACTCATTTAGTAGTCATAACAATACACTTCAATTTGATTATTAGTATACTACTTTTGACAGATAAGCAAGTTGAAGATCGATTATTTAAAGAAATTACCTGCAGTCACAGACCTGGAAATGACTGATCCATGACTCCAAATAAAGTCAATTTGATTTCAGATTAGATAGTTTTAAGATAATACAATGTATACTTTTTTTTTTTTTTTTTTTTTCTGTATGAGACAAATGAAACATTCTACTGACATAAACAGCTTCCCAGGTGGCTCAGTGGTATTGAATCTGCTTGCCAAGTCAGGAGATGCAGGTTCAATTCTTGGGTCAGGAAGATTCCTTGGAGGAAGCAATGGCAGCCTACTCTAGTGTTTTTGCCTGGAAAAATCCCATGGACAGAAGAACCTGGTGGGCTACAATCCATAGGGTTGCAAAGAGTCGGACATGAGTGAATGAGCACAGCACAGCATTGATATTAAAAAAAAAAAATCAGTTGATAGACTTGAAATTTCAAAGGCAATCTGGTATAATAACACGTAATAAATAAATGGACAACTGGTTATTGGAGCTAATATGCTCTGCGTCTTTTGTTTTAAACAAAAAACATTTTAAATAGGAATAGTATTTAAGCACTTTGAAAAACAAAATAAGGTAGCATAAGTGCCACAAAGTTAACAGAGTCAAAAGAGGAATAATTTAGACCACATAGCTTCATCATTGTCTATGTATGCATCCTCTGTAAACTCTCTGTATTGCTTCCCCTTCATTAACTATTCCAGTGATTCCCAGTTTTTCAGTTAATATCCCAAATGGGCTTTCAGTGTAGTGATGTTTCTAAGCCAATAGCCTTTATTTCTGTTTCTTCTTGTTCCATTTTAAAATATTTCTTTGAAAAAATAGTTTTTTCCCTTCCATCTGTCTTCTTGATGCTATTTCTTTTTTTATTACCCTAGTTTTGAATATATTGTTTGCATTTCTAATTCTCTTTACCCCCTGTCTCTTGATTTAGTTTGGGCCAAAAATATACAGTAACTTTTAGGATTAGAACTACTGAAAATAACATAGACCTCAAAATAGAGGCATAAATGAACTAAAAATGCTAAGAGAAATTTGTAGTTAGGCAATTGTGGTTGTTAAAGCTGCTCCAATATATCTGGGTCTCATGATCCTTCTTTCTTCTTCATTTGACATGCATAAGTTCTTTCCCCAAGACCACATATGTTCAAAATGCATGCTCAGTCATGTCCAACTCTTTGAGACCCCATGGATGACAGCCACCAGATTACTCTGTTCTTCGAATTTTCCAGGCAAGAATACTGGAGTGGATTGTTATTTCCTACTCCGAGGGATCTTCCCAACTCAGGGATTGAACCTACATCTCCTGCATTGAGAAGCAGATTCTTTACCACTGAGCCACTTGGAAAGTCCCATGTTGAGAAAAGGTCCTCATGTTTGAGATATTGCATCCATATTCTAGGCAGTGTGGATAAAAAGAAAAAGAGAGAGAGAGAGAAAGAGAGAGAAGAGAAGTCACTCTCGTTTTTCTTTCTCTTTTCTATTTTTGTTAGATATTCCAAGGGTACAAATGTCAGCAATGTTACTGAATTTTACTTTGGCTTCTCATCACTCAGAAGAGTCAGCAGAAAAGGAAAGGTTACTTTATAAGAGGCCAGCAACCCAGGAAGAAGCTGGACTTGTGTTCAGAAGTCCCCACTGCCAACCACGGGGCAAGCGCTTTCAAAGATGAGTTTTAGGGGCCTATAGGTGGGAAGAGTAAGTTACATGCAGAGCAGCACAATCAATTCCGACAGTCATTTTGAAACTAATCATGTGGTGGTCTGATCAGTGTCACCTTGAATATTTTATTTTCATCTTCACTTTCAGGGTCACTTTATTCCTATTTCCCTGAGGCCAGTTCTCAGAATTGTGTAAGATGGAGCTGCCTATGTCATGACTACAGTCTGATCATTATGCAGTTAACTTCTTCTAACTGGCAGGGGTTTTAGTAGCTACAAAACAGCTCAAAGTATATAGTTAGAATATTATCTACAGCCTTTGGGGATAAGAGAAAGATTCTTGACATTATTCACTGAATAATCTTTTATTATTTTGTCCTATTTAGCAGCTTTTATTTGTTTCTGCAATTTTGTCTCTCTGACTATGTTTTTTGATTAGTTTTTTTAAAGACAAGAGGCAAGTGGAAAATATGGGATGGGAGGTGGTCTGTCCTAGGAAATCCTCACAGAATCCTGGTCCATCAAACAAGTGTCTCATGCTGATCACTGAAGTACGTGGCTATACCCAGCTGGAAGGAGTTGCTTGATGCCATGATTTAGCCAGGTTTTAGAGTGCCATGACATATATCAAATCCCTCACAATTATACAGTGGAAGTGACAAATAGATTCAAGGGATTAGATCTGATAGACAGAGTGCCTGAAGAAATATGGACAGAGGTTCGTGACTTTGTACAGGAGGCAGTGATCAAGAACTTCCCCAAGAAAAATAAATGCAAAAAGGTAAAACGGTTGTCTGAGGAGGCTTTACAAATAGCTTAAAAAAGAAGAGAAGCAAAAGGCAAAGGAGAAAAGGAAAGATATAACCATCTGAATGCAGAGATCCAAAGAATAGCAAGGAGAGATAAGAAAGTCTTCCTCAGTGATCAATGCAAAGAAATAGAGGAAAGCAATAGAATGGGAAAGGCTAGAGATCTCTTCAAGAAAATTAAAGATACCAAGGGAACATTTCATGAAAAGAAGGTCTCAATAAAGGACAAAAATGGTATGGACCTAACAGAGGCAGATGTTAAGAAGAGGTGTCAAGAATACACAGAGGAACTGTACAAAAAGATCTTAATGACCCATAACCATAATGGTGTGATAACTCAGCTAGAGCCAGATATCCTGGAATGTGATGTCCAGTGGGCCTTAGGAAGCATCACTATGAACAAAGCTAGTGGAGGTGATGGAATTCCAGTTGAGCTATTTCAAATGCTAACAGATGATGCTGTGAAAGTGCTACACTCAATATGCCAGCAAAATTGGAAACACAGCAGTGGTCACAGGACTGGAAAATGTCAGATTTCATTCCAATCCAAAGAAAGGCAATGCCAAAGAATGTTCAATCTATTTAACAATTGCACTCATCTCACGTGCTAGCAATGTAATGCTCAAAATTCTCCAAGCCAGGCTTCAAAAGTACATGAACCATGAACTTTCGAAGGTTCAAGCTGGATTCAGCAAACACAGAGGAACCAGAGATCAAATTGCCAACATCTGTTGGATCATTGAAAAAGCAAAAGAGTTCTAGAAAAACATCTACTTCTGCTTTTTTTGACTACACCAAAGCCTTTAACTGTGTAGATCACAACAAACTGTGGAAAATTCTGAGAGATGGGAATACCAGGCCATTTACCTGCCTCATGAGAAATCTGTATGCAGATCAAGAAACAACAGTTAGCACTGGACATGGAACAACAGACGGGTTCCAAACTGGGAAAGGAGTACGTCAAGGCTGTATATTGCCATCATGCTTATTTAACTTATATTCAGAGAACATCATGTGAAATGCTGGACTGGATGAATTACAAGCTGGAATCAAGATTGTCTGGAAGAATATCAATAACGTCAGATACGCAGATGACACCACCCTTATGGCAGAAAGTGAAGAAGAACTAAAAAGCCTCTTAATAAAAATGAAAGAGGAGAGTGAAAAAGTTGGCTTAAAACTCAGCATCCCAAAAACAAAGATCACGGCATCTGGTCCCATCACTTCATGGCAAATAGATGGGAAAATAATGGAAACAGTGAGAGGCTTTATTTTCTGGGGCTCCAAAATAACTGCAGATGGTAACTACAGACATGAAATGAAAAGACACTTGCTCCATGGAAGAAAAGCTATGACAAAATTAAAAGGCATGTTAAAAAGCAGAGACATTACTTTGCCACCAAAGGTCCATCTAGCCAAAACTTTGGTTTTTCCAGTCATCATGTATGGATATGAGAGTTGGACTATAAAGAAAGCTGAGCCCTGAAGAATTGATGCTTTTGAACTGTGGTGTTGGAGAAGACTCTTAGGAGTCCCTTGGACTGCAAGGAGATCCAACCAGTCCATTCTAAAGGAAATCAGTCTCGAATATTCATTGGAAGGACTCAAGCTGTAGCTGAAACTCCAATACTTTGACCACTTGATGTGAAGAACTGACTCATTTATAAAGACCCTGATGCTGGGAAAGATTGAACACAAGAGGAGAAGAGGATGACAGAATGAAATGTTTTCATGGCATCACTGACTCGACAGACATGAGTTTGAGCAAGTTCCAGGAGTTGGTGATGGGCAGGGAAGCCTGGTGTGGTACAGTCCATGGGGTTGCAAAAAAGTCAGACATGACTGAGTGACTGAACTGAACTGAACTCAACAGTCTGCCAAGTTCAATGTGGGAAAATTCCAAGTGCCTACATGCATATTCCAATTTTTGGTAAGAAAATGAGAACTCCGTTTGCTGGCTTTTTCAGTTTTTTTGTCCCATTCCCAAGTTTTCTAAGTTTGAAAATACCTCCTTCTCTTATTAATTGTGCATACTCTCCTTAAGTCCTGGCAATATTTTCCCCTCCCAAAAAAAAGGGGAGGGGAGAAGAAAACTAAGAACTCTCAAAATTACTTAGAAAATACATCATTTTATATGTTGATTTTTACATTATTTAAGTTTTGGTTGAATTTTTCACAATTGAAGAGTTAAAAAGAAAATAAAATTTCACATTACTATTTGAACTATTCAGAAATAATTTTGGTAAGTGGAGTAGAGTTGAAGCATTGCAATAATTTACTAGTGTGAAAGAATGATTTCATGGGACCAGAATTAGCATTGTGACTTAATCTGTAATAGAGAACTACAGTTGAATGTGAAGTCAATTTTATTCTTGTTTCAATGTACATGTTCTTATGAATATTTTATGGCTTAGAGTTTGAATGCATTTATGAGGGTTTTAGTGGATTCAAGACTATTTTAGATTTGTAAATTTTCATTTTAAAACTGGTGTTAATTCTCAGCCCTGAAGTAATGAGAAAAGTATGAGAACTTATTCGATAATTTGAACCATTATTGATACTTGCATTAGGATAGAGTTTAATATTTAGTATATAGCTTGAAATAGTATTATATTTGTTCTTTAACTCTGAATGTCTTATGATGCCAACCAGTTCATTGTCTAACTTTTCTTAACAACATTAGTAGTTATATGTTTTATAATCTTTGCATTTCTTGAAGTTTTCCAAAATTATGTCATTTATAAGCCTTCATATACTTTGTATTTATACATCAAATTTAAATGTTTTAGTTTTAATTAAGTACTTGAAATTTAATATACTATGGTGGTTTCCATTGCATCGAGTGTTTAACAGTGATATGTAGCTGCATATTGTCCTTATAATGCAACACTGATAAACATGACTATAGTTGACTTAGTAATTATGAGCTCAAAAACAGTCTGTGAATATATTCTTGATTGCCCTTTGAAGCTTAAAGTGATCTCATTGTGAAGAAAAATAATAATAAACCCAAGAAACTCTACATTTTTTTGCTATTAAAAATAATCTAAATTTTCTTTAATTTTCCCTAATTAGTAAATGATGCCTAATGATAAACAATTGGATGAATTTTTCTTTGAAATCTAAGGTTTATTTACACAAGCTTAAAGAATCTTAGCAAAAATGTTGTATGGATGAATGTGACATTATATATGTATCTAAAATAAAAGTTTATTAGTTATATTATAATTGTAATAAAGTATTATACTAGTTTCAGTTGTATAATATAGTGATTGAGTTTTTCATAAACTATGAAACGATCACCACAAGACTGGCTACCATCTATCACCATGCAGAGTTATTACAGCTTACAAACTTTTGCTGTGCTGTAATTACATGCCTATAGCTTATTTATTTTATAGCTGAAAATTCATTCCTCTTAATCCCCTTCACATATTTTGCTCTTCTCCCCAAACCCTTTTCCTATGGCAACCACTCAGTCTGTTCTTTGAATCTATGAGTCTGCTTCTGTTTTGTTTTGTTTTAGACTTTCACATACAAGTGAAATCATACAGTATTTGTCTTTGTCTGACTTATTTAATGTAGCATAATATCCTCTAGGTTCATTCATGTTGCCACAAAATGCAACATACGTACCACATCTTGTTCATACATTGACAGCTGATGCACATCTAGGTTGCTTCCATATCTTGACTATTATAAACGGTGCTGCCATAAACATAAAGGTATATGTATTTTTTGAATTTTTTTTGTTTTATTCAGATAAATACTCAAAAGTAGAATTGCTGGATCATATGGCAATTATACTTTTAGTTTTTTGAGGAATCTCCATACTATTTTCATAGTAGCTATACCAGTTTATAACCCAACCAACAATGTATAGCCCTTCCATTTTCTTTACATCCTCATCAACACTTTTCTTTCTCATCAAGTCACATTAAGTAAGCAAGAAAAAGAAGTGAAAGGCATTCAAGTTGGAAAACAAGTCACTTTTTGTAGATATTGTTTTGTTGATGACTCAGTTATGTCTGACTCTTTGAGACCCCATGGACTGCAGCATATCAGGCTTCCTTATCCTTCACTATGGTTTGATATATATATAAAACTCCAAAGATGCTTTTAATAGACTATTATAGCTAAAATTTGAATTCAGAAAATTTTCAGGATACAAAATTACTATTCAGAATTTTGTTGCATTTCTATGCACTGATAGCAATCAGAAAGAGAAATTAAGAAGATAATGCTTTTTACATATTCCTCAAAAGAATAAAATACCTGGGAATAAATTTAACCAAGGAACTAAAAGACATGTTACTCTGAAAACTGCAGGACATTAAAGAAGGAAATTGAAAACAATGCAAATTAAAGGAAAGATAGACTGTGTTCATGGATTGAAAGGATCAACATTATTAAAATATCTATATTATCCAAAAGTATAAATTCAATGCAATTACAATCAAAATACCAATGTAATTTTTCATATAACTTGAATAAATCAACAGAGTATGATACTTGCAGAAAAACAGATCAATGAGCAGAATAGAGAGTCTAAAAAATAAACCCATGCTTATATGTACAAATAATGTACAACAAAGGAGGCCAGAATAATGGAAAAATAATATACAGTGCTTTTTCCCAATGATGTTGGTAAAACTGGAAAACTATATATAAAAGTATAAAGCCTGATCATTTTCTTACAATATATACAAAAATAAACTCAAAATTAATCTAATGCTTAAATGTCAGACATGAAACCATTAAACTCCTAGAAGAAACAGGCAGTATGCTTTTAGATTTGACTTGCCAGACAAGAAAAAAAAATATTAAAAATAGCAAAAGGGATTACATCAAACTAAGAAGTTTTGTCGGAGAAGGCAATGGCACCCCACTCCAGTACTCTTGCCTGGAAAATCCCATGGACTGAGGAGCTTGATAGGCTGCAGTCCATGGGGTCGCTAAGAGTGGGACGCGACTGAGCGACTTCACTTTCACTTTTCACTTTCATGCATTGGAGAAGGAAATGGCAACCCACTCCAGTGTTCTTGCCTGGAGAATCCCAGGGATGGAGGAGCCTGGTGGGCTGCCGTCTATGGGGTCACACAGAGTCGGACATGACTGAAGCGACTTAGCAGAGCAGCAGCAGCAGAAGTTTTGTACAGTGAAGGAAACTATCAACGAAATGAAATGA
Organism: Bubalus bubalis; assembly: GCF_019923935.1. Classification (NCBI taxonomy): domain Eukaryota; kingdom Metazoa; phylum Chordata; class Mammalia; order Artiodactyla; family Bovidae; genus Bubalus; species Bubalus bubalis. Next base: position 46,047,497 of record NC_059169.1, read on the forward strand.
CCGCCTAATGAATAGGGGAAGATATTTGCAAACAGTGTGCTTTATAATAGTATACCAGGGCTTCCCTGGTGGCTCAGTGGTAAAGAATCCTCTTGCGACGCAGGAGACATCAGAGATGAAGTTTCAGTCCCTGGGTTGGGACCACCCCATGGAGAAGAAAATGGCAACCCACTCCAGTATTCTTGCCTGGAGAATCCCATGGACAAACTTGCCTGGTGGGCTACAGTCCATGGGATTGCAAAGGGTCAAGTACAACTGAGCAATTAGCACTTTTCATATTTTATAAAGGATTGATATCCAAAATAAATAATAAACTCCTACAACTCAACATCAAAAACAACAAGCAGCTAAATTGAAGATATGTAGAATTCCTAAATAGACAATTTCTTCCAAAGAAGATATACTGACAGTCAAAAGACACATGAAAAGATGCTCAACATCACTAATTATCCTAGAAATGCAAATCAAACTGCAATAAGTATCATGTCACACCTGTTAGAATGACTACTATTAAAAAGAAGGCTTCTTATAAAAGATGGTAAATAAAAGTAATTTTTAATGAATTTTGCCACCCACTTTGAAACCTATAAAACAAAGAAAACCTAAACAATACAAAGTACTGCTTATATCTGTTTTTTTTTCTTACATTTCTAATCTCTTCCTTAGTTTCTGAATTCAAGAGCATATTTTTCAACATCATAATTCCAGTTGTTTTATTTTTCAAGTTTTTCTTTTATTGTTTATTATTAATTTTTTCTTGTGCTTTTGTTTCTTCTGTTATGTCCCTAATTTTACATATATTATGTTTAGAACTTCTATACAGTAATCAGATGAGATGATGTCTTGGATGGTCTAGTGCTACTTTTGATTTTGTGAAAGTCATGTGACTTTCATTCATAGAGGATTCTTTCCCAGTATTTTTAAATCACTTTGTAATCCTTTTCAGTGAAACCTCATCTATGAAAACTTTATATTTATTTAACTTATAAGATTCCCCACTTCAGATATATTATCAATAAGACTAAAATTTTGTATTATTTATTTCACTGAGTGTTCTTTATTTCAAAGTGAGTTTAAACTCATTGTTGTGTTCAAGGCATGTTGATACAATTTGGCCTTTACTGGTGTCTGAGAAAAAAATGCAGAATCACTGGTGGCTCAAATGGTAAAGAATTTTCCCACAGTGTGGGAAACCACGGGTTTGATTCCTGGATCAGGAAGATCCTCTGGAGAAGGGAATGGCAACCCACTCCAGTATTCTTGCCTGGAGAATTCCATTGACAGAGGAGCCTGGTGGACCCCAGCCCATGGGGTCGCAAAGAGTTGGACTAACTGAACAACTAAAACTTTGATTGTTCAATTTCAAGACCAAATAAAATAGATCACATATAGAGTTCTTTTGAACTTTCTTGCTTTTTTTAATTACGTTCCTTTTTATTATGGTTACATAAAATACTCCATATGGTTTTAATTGTCTTAATTATGTATGATATGTTTATTTTTATATTTTCTTAGAACACTAAGAAAGATGTGAAAGTGAGAGCTGCTCAGTTGTGTCCAACTCTTTGCAACCCCATGGACTATACAGTCCATGGAATTCTCTAGGCCAGAATACTGGAGTGTGTAGCCTTTCCCTTCAGGGAATCTTCTCAACCCAGGGATTGAACCCAGGTCTCCCTCATTGCGGGCAGGATTCTTTACCAGCTGAGCCACCAGAGAAGCCCATACTAAGAATAAATCATCTCAACAGATTCTTTATGCATTGAATTTAAGTAAAGTATTAGAACATTCAATAACAATATTAACAATTGATTACTGTCAATAATGCCACTATTAATGTGTTGATAATTTTCTTTAAAGATCTGCAGTCTTGAAGATTATATGCTTTGGGAAAAATGTTATAATCAGACAATATAAATTTTAAGCACGTTCCTTGTTATTTGAATATTTCTATGACCAACCTAGATAGCATATTCAAAAGCAGAGACCTTGCCAACAAAGGTCTGTCTAGTCAAGGCTATGGTTTTTCCAGTGGTCATGTATGGATGTGAAAGTTGGACTGTGAAGAAAGCTGAGTGCTGAAGAATTGATGCTTTTGAACTGTGGTGTTGGAGAAGACTCTTGAGAGTCCCTTGTACTGCAAGGAAATCCAACCAGTCCATTCTAAAGGAGATCAGTCCTGGGTGTTCTTTGGAAGGACTGATGCTAAAGCTGAAACTCCAGTACTTTGGCCACCTCATGCGAAGAGTTGACTCATTGGAAAAGACTCTGATGCTGTGAGGGATTGGGGGCCAGAGGAGAAGGGGACGACAGAGGATGAGATGGCTGGATGGCATCACCGACTCAATGGACATGAGTTTGGGTAAACTCCAGGAGCTGGTGATGGAAGCCTGGTGAGCCGCAATTCATGGGGTCGCAAAGAGTTGGACATGACTGAGCGACTGAACTGAACTGACTGATGAATGAGAAATTGTGATGTTACAACTCCAAATATTCCCTTCTAAATTGATTTTGTGGTGCAAAGCATGTAACTTGGGGAACTATATTTCTCTTTTGTCTCTTTGCTTCCAAGTAGGCTTTTCCAATGTGGTGTTCTGAGAAGAAGACTGCAAGGTTGGAAGACAGAGGGAGAGAGTCCTTTCTGTTGGGATTGTCTTCCTGTTTGTGCTTCCTAGTCCTGTCAATGTCATAAGTCTTGCTTTTTCACCCCCAAGTCAGTATTTTGTTACACATGACAGTTTTCCCATCTCTCAGAATCAGTCTCATAGTGTTGCTTCAAAGACTTCAGTACCAGATGATTTGTGTCCCTTTCTCTGAGGTTTAATCCAATTCCATGGGGCCCTCTTCTCATTCAGAATGATGAGCACTGTCAAGCAACCTCACTTTCTCAAATGTATGAATTTTCCCTCTACAGAACCCTCCTCCCAGGCCTCTAAATGTTAACTTCCCTCTGTTCACTGTCCCTAGAGGTAGTAGCTACTTCTTGCAGTTAGTAATTTGTTATATTTCATTGGTCCCTTTTTGGTTTTTCAGTTCTTCAATATCTAGAATGCTTTATAGTAAATTCTCTCTGTTAAATTAATGAATGAAAATTTTTATCTCTAGACTATATCATGTTTGATATAGTGTACATATATTTATTTAATATTATACATCTTATAATAAGAATTTGGTGAACAATATTTTAATTGGTAAGTTTTGTGTTTTGTATATATAATTCTTATTCATTGCTATTTTTATTTTTAAAGGAATGATGCTCAAAACCAATTAGCCTTCCTGTATTATACTTCATGGCAAAATTTGATCAATAAGTAAAAAAAGAAAGAGAGAAAAACACATGAAGTGAAAATTCAAAGGAGGTGTATACCATTTTTTAATAAGAAATTTGATCTGGCAGATTTTGATAGGTGAATAGGATTATGAAGAGCAAAAATTCTGGAATGATGGGAAAGATATTAAAATGAGAAGAAGTAGGATGAGCAAAAGGGACAATATGAGAACTTTTTGAATGAACTGCAATCAGAACATTTTGATTACAGAATGTAGAAAACCAGAGATATGAGATGTAGGCCCATGTGAACCATTAAATGGGAGTATCTAAAAAAGTTCAGAATCAAATTAGTGACAAACAATTCCTGGATAATAAAGTGTTAATTATAAAATTACACACACACACACACACACACACACACATGTATAGGTTGAAAATAACAGCCTGTAGATATAGACCTGTAATTAAGGTTTGAGATTACAATTAAGGTTTGAGAAAATAGGTTTGAGACTACAGCTTTGGGAATCATAAACAAGATTATATTGATCACAAATTAAGCTTTATTTTGTAGCTTCATAATGTGCAGTATTTTCATGCTAAAAATCTTTCATGTTAGGCTTCAGCATTACATGAACCAAGAACTTCCAGATGTTCAAGCTGGGTTTAGAAAAGGCAGAGGAACCAGAGATCAAATTGCCAGCATTCACTGTATCATAGAGAAAGCAAGGGAATTCCATAAAATCATCTGCCTCAGTTTTACTAACTATGCTAAAATCTTTGTGTGGATCATAACAAACTGCAAAACTCTTAAAGAGATGAGAATAGCAGACCATCTAGCCTGTCTCCTGAGAAACTTGCATGCAAGTCAAGAAGCTGTAGTTAGAACCCTGTATGAGACAACTGACTGGTTCAGGACTGAGAATGGAGTACCACAAGGCTGTTTGTTGTCATCCTGTTTATTTAACTTATCTGCTGAGTGTACCTTGAGAGATGACAGGCTGAGTGACTTACAAGCTGGAATCAAGAGCAGCAGGAGAAACATCAACAACCTCAGGTACATGGATGAAACCACTCTAATGGCAGAAAGTGAAGAGGAACTAAAGAATCTCTTAATGAGGATGAAGGAAGAGAGTATAAAAGTCAGCTTAAATCTAAATATTAAAAAAAAAAAAAACTAAGATCATGGCAACCAGCCCCATTTCTTTATAGCAAATGGAGGGGGAAAAGGTGGAAATAGTGACAGATTTCCTTTTCCTGGGCTCTAAAGTCACTGTGATTGGTGACTGCAGCCATGAAATCGGAAATGGTTGCTTCTTGGCAGAAAAGCTATGACAAACCTAGGCAGTGTGTTGAAAAGTAAAGACATTACTTTGCTGACAAAAGTCCATACAGTCAATACTATGGTCTTTCCAGTAGTCACCTATGGTTCCGAGTGCTGCACCATAAAGAAGGCAGAGCATCAAAGAATCGATGCCTTTGAACTGTGGTGCTGGAGAAGACTCCTGAAAATTCCTTAGACAGCAAGGAGATCAAACCAGTACCTCTTAAAAGAAATCAACCTTGAATAGTCATTGGAAGGACTGCTGCTGAAGCTCATGTTCCAATATTTTGGTCACCTGATGTGACTAGCCAGCTCATTGGGAAAGTCCCTGATGCTGGGAAAGATTAAAGGCAGGAAGAGAAGAGGGTGGCAGAGGATGATATGGGCTGAATGGCATCACTGGTGCAACAGATATGAAATTGGGCAAACTCTGGGAGATGGTGAGGGACAGGGCATCCTGGAGTGCTGCTGTCCATGGGGTCATAAAGAGGTGGACATGACTGGGCGACTGAACAATGAACAAAAATGTGCAATTGGTGACATTGAAAGAAATAACCTAAATCAGTCTCTGCCTTGCTGACTTTAGATTTGGTCATGTAAATTGTTCCATCTGGTGGTTGTAGGCAGCTATGTTAAGAGCTGAGGCTAAAGTGAGCTTATTTAGTTTATATTGTTCTCTAGTACTCATGAGGTTTGCCATCAGGAAAATACTGAATAATGACTGGACCAAGAAGAAAGTGGAGACACATGGAGCAGACATGAACTAACTAATATTGAAGCCAAGGACACCTGATATATAGTCAAAAACAGGACTGTTCAGCTGATTTGCATACCCTTGAGGAAGAAAAATAAATGCGAATTGTAGGCTACTGATTTCTGAGTTGATTTTCCATGAAGCATTGTTGTAGTACTAGTCTACTAATACATCTAATACACTATGATCTGTGGCTTAAACCAACAAGGTGAATAGCTTAATTAAAGTTCAGTGTGCAAACTCTAACTTTCTTTAATATAGAACAAAGACAGTAAGGGATTTCCCCAGAATTCTATGCATTTCTCTAATAAATTATCATAATAGTCTATCATTTATAATTTATTAATAGACACAAAAAAAGACAGTTACAAAATAAAAAAAAGATATCAAAATATCAAGTTAGAACAGGATTGTAGACTGTAATATATTCACATATATTTGTAAATACACCCAAAAGACAATATTTGTATAATAAAACAATGCTCCCTTGTAATAATGCTCTACTATTTTTTCTCCTCAGCACTTTAAGTCTATCTTCCATCTAGCAAGTAGGGAGGGAACATGAGTGCTCAGTCTTGTCCTATTCTTTTCAACTGCAGGGACTGCACCCTGCCAGGCTCTCTGTTCATGGCATTTCCCAGGCAAGAATACTGGAATGGGTTGCCATTTTCTTCTCCAGGGGATATTTCCAGCCCAGGGATGGAACCTCCATCTCCTGCATTGGCAGGCAGATTTTTTTTACCACTTAGCCATCTGGGAAGCCACAGTAGCAAGTATTTCATCTATTTTTTCATAAGAAATTTTGAAATAGTTCCAATTGGACACTAAGCTAATTTTTTGCCATGGGTGCACTAATTTTATTTCCCATGTCTAGACAGGTTTCTCAATACAGGTCATTTGAAATTTTTTATTTTTAAACTTTACAAAATTGTATTAGTTTTGCCAAATATTCTTGTGGCTCAGCCGGTAAGGTCATTTGAAATTATCCAGTGAATATAATAGAGCAATTAAAATGGCTCAAATATTAATAATGTATATAAATTGCTTTTTTCTATTTATCAGAAAATTAAATACCTAATTTTCATTTAAATTTAGTTTTCAAATTCAGTACAAAATTTCAATTTAATCCAATTCAAAATTTAAAATCTTTCTGGTTTTGCTTCTTTTGTTTTGCTTTTTGCTTCATGGACAGCCACAAAAGTCTTACTTGGGTGCTTGTGAGATTTCTGGATACTTTTTTTCTTTGGCTATCTGTGGGAAAATGAGCAAGACTGCACCAGTCAGGTTCTCTCACCCCAGGTTCTCATGCCCTCTTCACCCATGTTCTACAAACAATAACTTTCCATGGCTGTGTAACAGCTGACATCACTTATAGCATGTCTCGTGTGCATATTGAGGTACTTGCTTGCTCACTGGCTACTTTGTGCAGTACACCTGAATGAGCTTCACCATGAAAGCCTTGAGTGCTGTTGAATTAGGGCTATATTAGAGCAGCATGATGGTTATGTTATATGAGGTTATGTTATGCCTACATTATGGTTCCTTTATAGTTATGTTATGGCTGCTACTGTGGCTGCTGTGTCAGCCAGAAGAGAGACTGTGTTATGGCTGCCATGCCAACCAGAAGAGAATAAACTTGTCTGCAGTTCCTATGGCTCCTTGAGTCTTCTCTCAGCCTCTGAGCTGGAGCCTTGCCTACCCTGGGTTCAGTGAATAATGCAAACAGTGTGAAGAGGATCAGCAGTACACTATCTAAGAATAACATCTCAGAATTTGAATTAAACCAGCTTCAATTTCCTCATGTCTCTCACACTCCAAAAACTCTAAAAGTACATTTCTTTAAAATTAACCTTAAAAAAAAATAAAATTAAATTAACCTTAATGCAATCTCTGTAATTCATTAAAAAAAAAAAAAGAAAAGAAAAGAAAGTGAGGATTCAGTGTTACTCAGAAGTTGGTATAGATGAAATTTCGACATGAGAAAAAAAGACAATAAATATGTAGGCTTCACCTTTCACAAAATGCCAGCTAGTACCAATTGTTCAGAATTTACATTTGGATATAATAAATGTAATTATTACATTTATGACATCTGGGAAAAATCACTGAGCAAAATATTAGTCTTGCATCTTGCTTTAAAAAAAAAAATGGAGTATGCATCCATATTCACTTTCTCTCTCAGCATTTGAAATGGTTCTGATTTGCCCACAAGTAGATTTTGTTCAAGGTGACTATTCTTCCTTCTGTGCTTCCCTGAAGTTCCTGCATTCCCTTAGTTTCCCCTCCTATATTTACAAAACGCTGTTCCTACATAGTCCTTTTTAGCTTGAATTTAAGACACTGTACAGTTGAAATTAATATAATGATTCTGTATGGAAACAGAATATACTTAATTCTACTACCAAGATGCCCTACTATGAAACATGAAACTCTAACACTTCTCAAAGTTCCAGTGGCCTCTTATGTTAAGGCTTTTCTGTATTCCCTTCTCTAGAAAGACCATATATTAGAATAGAGCAAGACTCTATGGGACCTGCCTGGGACCAATCTCCTCCTCCATCCCCTGCCATTTCCTCTGCCTGACTTTTTCTTCTAGAAAAACTTTAGCTTTCTGGACCTTTTTTGAGTGAAAATAAAGGAAAACATTCAAGCAAGACATAAACATAATAGTCCAGGCATCAAACAAAGTCAAGGCATGTACACCCCAGACCACTTAAAACAAAGTGGATGATGCCAACTCCTAAATGCTACTCAGTCACCACACCACCAATTAGAAGAAGATCTATGGGCTGATCACATACCACATGACTTCCCAGCCCATCCTTACCATCTTTAAAAATATTTCTCTGAAAGCCAACAGGGATTTTGTGTCTTTTAAGCATTAACTGCCTGGACTCCTTGCTTGGCCAGTGGACCCAAGTTTGATTTAGTAACAGCCTTATTTTTCTTTTGTCTCTACGGTAACTAATTTGCTGCATATTCTTAAAGGATAATTCCAGGCCCATGATTCCTGTTGCCTAAAATATTTTCTCCCTGATCTTATAATGGCTCTGTTTGTGAATCACTTACCACACCATTCTCAGTCAAATTGCTTGGTTTCAGATCTTGAGGGAGCAAATGTCTAATGAGAACCTCTACAGGTTATCCCATACTATGCACACAAAAAATCTTTCTGTATGTTATTTTGTATGTATTTATTAATTTCACAAGATGGGGTAATTTTATTGATTTTAAAGACACCAGAAGCATCCCTATCTATTGCATTATTTTCTGGTGTTAAGGGTTGAATTGTATCTTCTCAAAAGCTATTGCAGTCTTAACTCCCAGTACCTGTGAATGTGGCATTATTTGGAAGTAGAATCATTGCAAATAAAATTAAAATGAGATCATTATAGTGGATTCTAGACCAGTATGACTTGTGTCCTAAGGGGAAATTTGGACACAGAGATGGACATGTATAGCAGAAGACAATATGCAGGTATAAGGATTATGCCATCCACACATCAAGGAGTGTGTTAGTATACCAGGAGGCAAGAGAGGCCTGGAGCAGACTGTCTCCTATAGCTCTCTGAAGAACCTAACTTTTCTGACATCTTTATTTCAGAATTTTAGTGGCTACCAGAACCTCAAAACAATAAATGTGTATTGTTTGAGTCACTGAATTTGTGGTATTTTTGTTTCAGCAGCCACAGGAAACAAATACACCTCTGAATAAATGCCTTATATGTTTCATTTACTTTTGTTAGTCCCCTACACTTCTCAAGAAGGACGTGGTAACTTTTTTTTTTTTTTTTTAAGTTACTATACTTTTAACTTTAATTCCACCCTTATGGCAGAAAGTGAAGAGGAACTAAAAAGCCTCTTGAAGAAAGTGAAAGAGGAGAGTGAAAAAGTTGGCTTAAAGCTCAACATTCAGAAAACTAAGATCATGGCATCTGGTCTCATCACTTCATGGGAAATAGATGGGGAAACAGTGGAAACAGTGTCAGACTTTATTTTTGGGGGCTCCAAAATCACTGCAGATGGTGATTGCAGCCATAAAATTAAAAGATGCTTACTCCTTGGAAGAAAAGTTATGACCAACCTAGACAGCATATTGAAAAGCAGAGACAATACTTTGCTAACAAAGGTCCGTTTAGTCAAGGCTATGGTTTTTCCAGTGGTCATGTATGGATGTGAGAATTGGACTGTGAAGAAAGCTGAGCGCTGAACAATTCATACTTTTGAACTATGGTTTTGGAGAAGACTCTTGAGAGTCCCTTGGCCTGCAAGGAGATCCAACCAGTCCATTCTAAAGGAGATCAGTCCTGGGTGTTCTTTGGAAGGAATGACGCTAAAGCTGAAACTCCAGTACCTTTGGCCACCTCACGCAAAGAGTTGACTCATTGGAAAAGACTCTGATGCTGGGAGGGATTGGGAGCAGGAGGAAAAGGGGACGACAGAGGATGAGATGGCTGGATGGCATCACCGACTCAATGGATGTGAGTTTGAGTGAGCTCCGGGAGTTAGTGATGGACAGGGAGGCCTGGCATACTGGGATTCATGAGGTTGCAAAGAGTCGGACATGACTGAGCAACTGAACTGAACTGAACTGAACTTTAGTTCCAGTACTTTTCCTGATGCAGGAAAAATACTATTTTCAGTTGAGGAATCTTTATTTCCTTTGCTTTCTATTTATTTGGGCCCAGATGTTTATTTTACTAAAGTGGTCCTCCTAATTTTATTTCATAAGTCTCTTGGAGTGAAAGATAAAATTTTTGAATTCTGAGTGTGGAAATAAAAAACAAAAAACTTCTTTCTTTAAAAAATCCTCACTTCCCCAAATAGGCAAATTCCCCTGGGAAGGCCATCAACTACTTGTACAGAATTCCAAAAAGCTATATTTAATTTATAATTTCATGTCTTGCTTAACTTTAGTATCTCATAATCCAAAAAGTCCCCTTGTAGTCTAGTGTTCCCTTATGGCATAAGAATAACCTGCTTTGCAACTTAGAATTCTAATTTTATTAAGGATTCTATTTTTTAAATCAAGAAACTCAACAAATGTTTGAATTTCATTCTGGTATTCTCAAACTTTCTTTCTGAAATGTGTCCAATTCTTACCTGATAAACCAGTGCAATTGTTCCAATAAACGAAGAACACTGTTAAAGGATATGATTTTGTACTTCTCTGCCTCCCACTCTTCTTATGGAAGATTTCCACTTTTTTAATGTTGCCAACATCTTGACTTTTTCTTCTTACATGAAATCTTATTGAGTCCTGATTCAGAAAGAATGTAGCTTCAACTTTGCTAGTTTCTGTTTCAAAAGCAGCCAAGTATGGAGAGATTACCTTTCTTCTCTATTTTGTAATAAATTTGTTTGAGACTTTCACATTTTTTCTAAGCGAATTTCTTTTCTTCTTTTGCTGAATCAAATACCTTCCATTGCTTTTCTTTCATTTTCAATACAGTTTCAATTTTGACTAAAAAAATAAACTGCTTTTTAATCTCATATTATTCTCCACTATGTCTCTGTGCAATCTTAAGTCCAACTGACAAAGTATTAAGAGAACAGTATTATTAAATTATCACTTAGCCCTTGGGTTCATAATAGTTACACTGATTTTTTTTTTTTCTCCTATCTTACCTTAGTGGTATGATTTCTCATGGTTTCAAGTTTCTGTTTCACATTATCTGTTCACTGAACATATTCATCCCACTGTGATGTTGATTTATCTACAAACTGTGGGTTCCTGAAATCCTCAATTGAAATCTCAGAGAATGTCAGAACCCTTCTGAAAACATGGTGTGGAAATGACTACAGGAGCTTCAGGGGATGTCACAGGGAGTCAAAGTTTACTGTTATGACATTGTCTTCCTTGGACTTGAATGCTATTCACAGATACTGAGGAAAACAAAGTTGAGCAAGCCAGGGCCCCCATGCTGCTGCTGATCAGTTTCTTAAATTTTATATATTGTCAAATTCACATATTTACACACTGCTTTTCTAGCTTTGTTCTTTGCTTGCTTTCATTTTAAAATCTTATTTTGCATATTCAGGTAAAAAAAATAAAACTAGAGTTATCAAAAAACTATTCAACCTCTATCACAGAATCTGCCTATATTTGACTCTTCTGAAATAAGAATAAAAATGCTTTGTAAATAATGCAGCAATAAATTACTATAATATCACATTTGCCACATCAGAGTCTTCAGGCTTCTCTCACAAAACTTTTCTCCAAAATAAATTTCTTTTAAAGTATATTCAGATGATCCCATATCAACCTCTTATGTATAAATGGTTCAGATAGAATATGATGGTTTGATATTTGTAATTTTTTCTTTAATGTCAAGAACAAAACAAAGTATAGTTTTTCAAGGATTTTGCAAGCCTTTGGTCTATTTTACCACTACTTGTGACCACCTCAATCATTTTTCTGGATCCGCTTGTCTATTGACAAATAAATAGGATGAGTCATATTTTCACTTGGAATCCCTGCATTTGTAACTTCCCAAATTAAAGTTACATTTATACCACTGCAGTAAAAGAAAAGGCCAATTTTATATGCACCCCCAGGAATAAAGTACATAGTAAGACACTTCCCTTACTTTGGAAGTTGCATCGGTTTAAGTAGCCTAGCCCCTGAACCCCTGAGTCCAGTGTCCTCAGTTCAGAATTTGAGACTAGCTAAACTTAGAGTTAATGTGAGGAAATGATAACAGTGAAGAATGAGTAGGGCATAGCAGGAAAAAAAAAGAAAGAAAGAAAATCTAAGGTCAATTATTTGGCTCAGCATATTCAGAAATAAGGAAGTTAAAAAACAAGGGAAGAATGTTTAATGACTGCAAGCCACCATAATCCTGTCTGCTGTCATATCTTCTCAATGTAGATAGATTCTTCTGAGTGAGGAGGCAATAAGAAGAGCAAAAAGTATGGATAGTGATGTCTATTCTTATGAGAATGGGGGACCAAAAGTAACCACGTTACTCTCCTAAAAAATTTATTCTTGCACAGAAAAATTATTTCATACATATTAGCAAATACTGAGCTGTCCAATGGAATTCATCAGGAACCAAGAAAAAGGAGGCAAATACCAATGTAATCATTATCAAAAGAAACAAAAACAATTCATTTAATAGAATTCTGTCTTTATTCTTGATAATAGTGTAATAAAGGTGATTTCTGAAGTATAGCAGAAAAATCACTGACATTCACAATCTAAGATAACTGAAGTTAAATTCAAGTTAAAAAGCATCCAACACTGTTACCTTGAAAAAAATGTTTGTATCTTTCTGAATCTTAGTAGTTTCTTGACAAAAGAATAATAATACTATCTATCTCATAAGATCATCATAAGGAAAGCATGAAAATAGCTTGTGTAAAAAAGCTATCACAGTGCTTCGCATATTTTGGTGTTCTATGGACAGTATTACCTTTTAAATAATGTTTGTTGATCTTCAGTTCCTAAGTCGTGTATGACTCTTTGTGACCCCAGAGACTGCAGTACCCAAGCTCCCCTGTCCTTCACTAACTCCTGGAGTTTGCTCAAAATCATGTCCATCGAGTCGATGATACTATCTAACCATCTCACCGTTTGCCCCACCTTCTCCTTTTGCCTTCAATCTTTCTCATCATCAGGGGCTTTTCCAATGTTCGGCTCTTCACATTAGGTAACTAAATCATTGAAGTTTCAGCTTCAGCATCAGTCTTTCCAGTGAATACTCAGGGTTGATTTCCTTTATTATTGATTGATTTGTTCTCCTTGGTCTCCAAGGAACTGTCAAGAGACTTCTCCAGCACCACAGTTCAAAAGCATCAATTCTTCAACACTCAGCCTTCTTTGTGGTCCAACTCTAACATCCACATGACTATTAGAAAAACCATAGCTTTGACTATATGGACCTACTTTAGGCAAAGTGATGTCTCTGCTTTTAATATGCTGTCAGTTTGTCATAGCTTTTCTTCCAAGGAGCAAGTGTCTTTTAACTTCATGGTTGCAGTCATCATCCACAGTGGGAGCCCCCCAAAATAAAGTCTCTTACTGCTTCCACATTTTCCCTCTTTTATTTGTCATGAAGTTATGGGACAGGATGACATGATCTTAGTTTTGTAATGTTGAGTTTTAAGCCAGTTTTTTCACTCTCCTCTTTCATCATTATCAAAAGGCTCTTTTTTTCCTCCCCACTTTCTGCCATTTAGATAATGCAGTGTGTCTTAAGTTCATGATAGCAATGTTGGAAAATGTAACCATAATGTATAAAAGCCCACTCTAGATTTGTCATGTTCTTTGCTGCTATTAATATATACTTCCATTGTCTTCTTCCATGCATATTCCTTGACCTTTTGTTTCAAAAAGACCAAAGAAGGGTATCAGAGGTAGTTTATTTCTAGGCAACAGTATGTCTATGTTTTCCCTAGGATAGTGTCTAGTCAGCAAAACTAGGAAAAATGATGGATAGGAGACATGCATGCAAATAGTCCTTCTTCTCAGCATGATAATTGTGATATATCTTCTTTGAACCATTGCTCCACAATATTTCTACCAAATGCAGCTTGATAGCACCAGATCTCAGCTGCAGCTAGTAGCTGGCTTTCTCTAGCTTTCTGGACAGGAGATTCTCTGAGGCCTCAACCTGGGGAAACTATTAGTTTTTTGTGTATTCAAGAACTGAACTGTGAGGGTGGTAACATACACTCGGTGAATTGTGACAAATGGGCAAGATATTAAGAAACAAATGTTCCTCTTCAAGCAAATAATTTCAAATTATATTTTACATGTATCATTATGTGTATGGGGGTAGCACACATGTGTCCTACTAGGCCTGAGTGATAGTTCTTGACAGAGTTTACGTGCACCATAATGCAATCTCAGTTGTAACTACATCCGTGGTTCAGTCTTATCAAATTAACAACATGAACAAAAACAGTTTCTCGAGCTCTGCTTTCCGAAGATAATGGTCTAAGGCACCCCACGATTTTTCTGTTTTATTCTTTTGATGGCTCAAATAGTAAATTATATGTCATGTGTATTTTACCTTGATTTTTAAAATATTTTATTGGAATATATTTGATTTACAATTTTGTGTTAGTTTCAGGATAGCAAAGTGACTCGGTTTTGTACTTAAACACATACATATATATGTTTGTATATAGTGGCTGTGTGGTGCTGGAGTGGTGAGTGGCCAAGAGGAGATACCCCACGTCCTAGGTAAGGAGCAGTAGCTGAGCTTTGCTGGAGCAGCCGTGATAATACAGTAGGCACTGAGAGAAGGCATCAGAGGGCAGACAGAATGAAACCACAATCACAGAAAACTAGCCAATATGACCACATGGGCCATGGCCTTGCCTAACTCAATGAAACTAAGACATGCCAGGTGGGGCCACCCAAGATGGACAGGTCATTGTGGAGAGTTCTGACAAAATGCGGTCTATTGGAGAAAGGAATGGCAAACCACTTCAGTATTCTTGCCTTGAGAACCCCACAGACAGTATGAAAAGGCAAAATGATAGGATACTGAAAGAGAAACTCCCCAGGTCAGTAGATGCCCAATATGCTACTGGAGATCAGTGGAGAAATAACTCCAGAAAGAAAGAAGAGATGGAGCCAAAGCAAAAACAACACCCAGTTGTGGATGTGACTGATGATAGAAGCAAGGTCCAATGCTGTAAACAGCAATATTGCATAGGAACCTGTAATGTTAGGTCCATGAATCAAGGCAAATTGGAAGTGTTCAAACAGGAGATGGCAAGAATTAACCTAAACATTCTAGGAATCGGTGAACTAAAATGGACTGGAATGGGTGAATTTAACACAGATGACAATTATATCTACTACTGTGGGCAAAAATCCCTTAGAAGAAATGGAGTACCCATGAGAGTCAACAAAAGAGGCCAAAATTCAGTAATGGATGCAATCTCAAAAACGACAGAATGATGTCTGTTCATTTCCAAGGCAAACTGTTCAATATCATGGTAATCCAAGTCTATGCCCTGACCGGTAATGCTGAAGAAGCTGAAGTTGAACAGTTCTGTGAAGACCTACAAGATCTTTTAGAACTAATACCCAAAACAGACGTCCTTTTCATTATAGGAGAATGGAATGCAAAAGTAGGAAGTCAAGAAACACCTGGGGTAGAAGCAAATTTGGCCTTGGAGTACAGAATGAAGCAGGGCAAAGGTTAATAGAATTTTGCCATGAGAACACACTGGTCAAAGCAAACACCCTCTTCCAACAACACAAGAGAAGACTCAACACATGGACATCACCAGATGGTCAATAACGAAATCAGATTGATTATATTCTTTGCGGTCAAAGATGGAGAAGTTCTATACAGTCAGCAAAAACAAGACAGAGAGCTGACTGTGGCTCAGATCATGAACACCCTATTGCCAAATTCAGACTGAAATTGAAGAAAGTAGGGAAAACCACTAGATTATTCAGGTATGAGCTAAATCAAATCCCTTCTGATTATACAATGGAAGTGAGAAATAGATTTAAGGGACTAGATCTGATAGACAGAGTGCCTGGTGAACTGTGGATGGAGGTTCGTGACATTGTACAGGAGGCAGTGATCAAGACCATCCCCAAGACTAAGAAATGAAAAAAGACAAAATGGTTGTCTGAGGAGGCCTTATAAATAGCTTAGAAAAGAATAGAAGTGAAAAGCAAAGGAGAAAAGGAACTATATACCCATTTGAATGCAAAGTTCCAAAGAATAGCAAGGAGAGATAAGAAAGCCTTCCTCAGTGATCAGTGCAAAGAAATAAAGGAAAATAATACAATGGGAAAGACTAGAGATCTCTTCAAGAAAATTCGAGATACCAAAGGTACATTTCATGCAAAGATGGGCTCAATAAAGGACAGCAACTGTATGGACTTAAGAGAAGCAGAAGATATTAAGAAGAGGTGGCAAAAATACACAGAACTGTACAAAAAAGAACTTCATGACCAAGATAATCATGATGGTATGATGACTCACCTAGAGCCAGACATCCTGGAATATGAAGTCAAGGGGGCCTTAGGAAGCACCACTACCAATAAAGCTAATGGGAGTGATGGAAGTCCAGTTGAGCTATTTCGAATTCTAAAAGATGATGCTGTGAAAGTGCTGCACTCACTAGGCCAGAAAAATTGGAAAACTCAGTAGTGACCATAGTACCGGAAAATGTCAGTTTTCATTCCAATCCCAAAGAAAGGCAATGACAAAGAATGCTCAAGCTACAGCACAATTACACTCATCTCACACACTAGCAAAGTAATGCTCAAAATTCTCTGAGCCAGGCTTCAACAGTACATGAACCATAAAAGTCCAGATGTTCAAGTTGATTTTAGAAAAAGCAAAAGAACCAGAGATCAATCTGCAAACATCCTCTGGATCATCAAAAAAGCAAGAGAATTCCAGAAAAACATCTATTTCTGCTTTGTTGACTATGCCAAAGTGTTGGACTGTGTGGTTCACAATAAACTGGAAAATTCTGAAAGAAGTGGGAATACCAGATCACCTGACCTGTCTCTTGAGAAATCTCTATACAGGTCAGGAAGCAACAGTTAGAACTGGACATGGAACAACAGACTGGTTCCAAATAGGAAAAGGAGTACGTCAAGGCTGTATTTTGTCACCCTGCTTATTTAACTTATATGCAGAGTAAATCATGAGAAATGCTTGGCTGGATGAAGCACAAGCTGGAATCAAAATTGCTGGGAGAAATAACAATAACCTCGATATGCAGATGACACCACCCTATGGCAGAAATTGAAGAAGAACTATAAAGCCTCTTGATGAAAGTCAAAGAGGAGAGTGAAAAATTTGGCTTAAAGCTCAGCATTCAGAAAACTATGATCATGTCATCTGGTCCCATGGCAAATAGTTGGGGAAACAGTGGCTGACTTTATTTTGGGGGGCTTCAAAATCACTGCAGATGGTGACTGCAGCCATGAAATTAAAAGACTCTTGCTCCTTGGAAGGAAAGTTATGCTCCACCTAGACAGCATATTAAAAAGCAGAGACATTACTTTGCCAACAAAGGTCCGTCTAGTCAAAGCTATGTGTTTTCCAGTAGTCATGTATGAATGTGAGAGTTGAACTGTAAAGAAAGCTGAGCATCGAAGAATTGATGCTTTTGAACTGTGGTGTTGGAGAAGATTCTTGAAAGTCCCTTTGGTCTTCAAGGAGATCCAACCAGTCCATCCTAAAGGAGATCAGTTCTGGGTGTTTACTTGAAGTACTGATGTTGAAGCTGAAACTTCAGTACTTTGACCACCTGATGTGAAGAACTGACTCATTTGAAAAGACCCTGTTGCTGGGAAAGATTGAGGGCAGGAGGAGAAGGAGATGACAGAGGATGAGATGGTTGGATGGCATTACGGACTCAATGGACATGAGTTTGGGTAAACTCTGGGAGTTGGTGATGGACAGGGAGGCCTGGCATGCTGCAGTCCATGGGGTCACAAAGAGTTGGACATGACTGAATGACTAAACAGAACTGAACTGAATGCATTCATTTTCAGATTATTTTTCCATATAGATTGTTACAGAATACTCAGTATATTTCCCTGTACTATGGCTTCCTGAGTGGCTCAGTGGTAAAGGATCTGCCTTTCAATGCAAGGAGAATCACGAGACATGAAATCTATACCTGGGTTTGGAAGATCCCCAGGCAGGGGAAATGGCAACCTTCTCCAGTGTTTTTGCCTGGAGAATCCCATGGACAGAAGAGCTTGGTAGACTACAGTCCATAGGGTCACAAAGAGTAGGACACTACTGAGTGACTGAGCACCCACACATTCACTCACAACCCATGCTGTACAGTAGTTCCTTATTAGTTATCTATTTTATATATAGTAGTTTGAATATGCTAATCCCAATCTTCTAATTTATCAGCTTCTCCCATGTTTCCTTTTTTGTAACCATAAATTTGACTTCAAGACCTGTGGATCTGTTTCTGTGTTGTAAATAAGTTCATTTGTATCATTTTTTAAAATTAGATTCCACGTGTAAGTGATATCATGTGAGATATATTTTTCTCTGTCTGATTTATTTCACTTAGTATGATAATATCTAGTTCCATTCATTTTTCTGTAAAGGCATTATTTTGTTATCTTTATGACACCAGTCAGGATGCCCATCATCAAAAATCTAAAAACAATATAATACTGGACATGATGTGAAGGAAAGATAACCTTGATGTACTGTTATTGAGAAAGTAAATTGGTACAACCATTATGGAGAACAGCATGGGAGTTCCTTAAAAAACTACGTATAAAACATCCATATGATCCAACAATCCCACTCCTAGGCATATATCCAGAAAAAATAATAATTTGAAAAGATACATGCACCCCAATGTTCATTGCAGCACTATTTATAATAGCCAAAACATGGAAGCAACACAAATGTTCATTGACAGGGGAATGGATGAATAAATTGTGGTGTATATATATATATATATATACACATATACATATATATACACTCCAGTTTGTTTCTGAAATTTAGTTATTAAGACCCACATGGGTCAACTTAAGTTAACATTGACCATCATGGAGCCAGTCCCTGGCAACTTCTAATCTACTTTCTGTTTCTCTGGATTTGCCTATTATGAATGTTTCATATAAATGCTATAATGTAGTGTGTGACACAAAAAATTATATTGCTGCTTTCAGTTAGCATGATGTTTACAAGGATTATCTATGTCATGGTCTGTTTCACTACTTCATCCCTTTTCATGGTTGAATAATATTTCATTTTATGAATACACCTGAATATTCATTGGAAGGACTGATGCTGAGTCTGGAACTCCAGCTCCAATACTTTGGCCACCTGATGGAAAGACTGACTCATTAGAAAAGACCCTGATGCTGAGAAAGATTGAAGGCAGGAGAAGGGAATGACAGAGGATGAGATGGTTGAATGGCATTACCAACTCAATGCACATGAGTTTGAGTAAGCTCTGGGAGATGGGGATGGACAGGGAAGCCTGGTGTGGTGCAGTCCATGGGGTCTCAAAGAGTCACAACACAACTGAGTGACTGAAAAACAACAACAACAATGAAGATATCACATTTTGTTTACTTGCTTGTCAGTAATAGACACTGGACCATTTTCATTTTGTGATCATTATAAATAATGCTTCTGTGAACATTCATGAAGATATTTTTATGTGGACATATGTTTCCAATGCTCTTTGACAAATAATTAGTACTGAAATATTTGATAACTCAATGTTCAACATTTTTAAGAACTTTGAAGTTGTTTTTCATAGTGGCTGAATAATAATCTTATTATCAATGTATCAAGGTTCCAATTTTTCTGCATGATTGCAATTCTTATTTTCTGGTATTTAAAAATTTTACTTATCCAAGTGGGTATGAATTAAATATCAGTGAGGTTTTGATTTCCATTTCTCTAATGACTAATGTGCTGTGATAAGTCACATCAGTCATGTCCGGCTCTTTGTGACCCTTTGAACTGTAGCCAGCCAGGCTCCTTTGTCCATCAAATTCTCCTGACAAGGATACTGGAGTGGGTCATCATGCCCTCCTCTAGGGGATCTTCCCAACTCAGGGATCAAACTCTCATCTCTTAATCTCCTGCACTGGCAGGTGTGTACCTTATCACTAGCACCACCTGGAATTTTGAGGATTATTTCATGGATGCATTGCCCATTTGTATAAGTTCTCTGGCCAAATAAATGCATTCTTTTTCTTTTGTTGTTTGTGTGAGTATAAGAGAATGTATCATTTTTTTCATAATTCTTAGGGTAGTTGTATTGAAGAAAGTTCTTTTTCTTAAATTGGATTTTGCAAAGCATTTGGTTACAGCCTTCAGAACAGCAGGGAAGACTTAGTGAGATTAAGCAATAATAATAAGATCAATTCTAGCTCTTTATTATTTAAATATGTTTTCCATATTTAGAAGGATGATAGGACAAATTCATTATTGGCTTCTGAGAGCTAATATTCAGGCCCTATGGCTCTGTTCTTTTACAGAGAAGGCAATTATCTGAAGATATGTGGCTTGCCTAAGATCACCCAGCAAGTTATTGGCATAGCAGGAATGTGAACACATGGACTCTCAGTTTCCCATCTGTTGCCTAGTTCATTTGGCTGCTTTGTTAGGAGTGGATATGTATGTATATTTATGTAGTATTTTAGGAACAAGCAAAAGAAAGTGGGACTGTGCATTGTTTCAGGTAGACAGTAAGAAGGAAAAGCAATTTTCCTTCTTAGTAACAAATATATTAAAGGTGATTCTACCACTCTGAGAGAGAAGTAGAGTAAATAATTATCCTGTATGTGTCAGTTGCTTGGTTGTGTTCAACTCTTTGCAGCCCCATGGAATACAGCCCGCCAGGCTCCTCTGCCCATGGAGTTCTCCAGGCAAGAATACTGGAGTGGGTTGCCATTTGCTACTCCAAATAATTACCCTATTTCAAAGCATTTGGATATTTAATTCTATATTACTTTAGATATAGTTAACCAAAACCTTGAGACATATATATATATATATATATATATATATATATTATATACATATACTGTGTTATATACATCATTATAAAAATTATGGCTCTACTATGATGGACATCATAAAAATGTTATGCATAGGTGGAAGAGAAAAAGTGTGTCTGTATTAGATGAGCAGAAGATTAAAAACGGTCTCTAGAACCTCCTTATTTGACATCTATAGAACACATTGTTCTAAACAAAGCTGAAAACATAATGAAGGGACAAGTAGAAAGTAGAAAAACTATAACAAGGATTTACAATTAGAGAAAGGAAGAAAGGAAACATGAAAAGGTTGACGGAGAGTAAACCAACAGGAGGAAAACAAATAGGACAGTGGAGGAAGAAAAGATCAATATGTTTGCATGTCTTAACTTCTACAACTTAGTCAGAAATACTATTCAAAGTTTTGTTTTGTTGTTTTCCTTAATTTCTCTTGGGAAGAGAACCGTATACTGTGACATGGAATAAGAAGACTAAGTTATGTAAATATTTCTGGCTTAGTCCTCAGTTGTACCTTTGAGAGAATGATCAGGATGTGTGTGCATATTAATTGTGTGTATGTCACCTGTACCTCCTTGTTTTCTAGCACTCTCTCTCTCTCCATTGCTGAAAGTAGGTACATAAACAAAGAAAAAGGATGTTATGGTCATTTCATCTTATACAGAATATCCTCCTTCCTCCCCAAGTGATGCCTCTCTGCCTCCAGCAACATGAAGCCCACATGTGGGAGAAAGATAATTGTATTAATCACTTTATACAAAAACATAAGAACATGATCACCTAAACTATATATATTATAAATGATACTGCTCTTCTATTTTAAGGGAGATCATCATATTCATTTTCTACCTCCTTTCTTTACAGTAAAAACACATTCAGTGATAGAATAAAGTACTGATTTATATAAAACAATGGCAACTAAACTGTGTTAACATGATCTTTCTAATTTCAAATATCCTAAAGTCAGAAGTTTAAAAGAATGTCCTAATGTTATTTACACTGATTATCCAGAATATATTTCAATTTTTTATTAATGCACTCTTTTATTTAAAATGTTTTATTTTCATTAAGTGT
The DNA here is from genome assembly GCF_019923935.1 of Bubalus bubalis. Lineage (NCBI taxonomy): Eukaryota > Metazoa > Chordata > Mammalia > Artiodactyla > Bovidae > Bubalus > Bubalus bubalis. The sequence goes on from NC_059169.1 coordinate 46,069,407, forward strand.
TTCATTTTAGAAGTGAATTGAAAGGTTCACCATTATAAGTCAATTTAAAGTATATTGGGAATTTCACAGTTAATTTTCAATTACTAATCATTGTTCTGCTTCCCTTGCGGCTCAGCTGGTGAAGAATCCGCCTGCAATACGGGAGACCTGGATTCGATCCCTGGGTTGGGAAGATCCCTGGAGAAGGGAAAGGCTACCCACTCCAGTATTCTGGCCTGGAGGATTTCATGGACTGTAAAGTCTATGGGGTCGCAAAGAGTCGGACAGGACTGAGCGACTTTCACTTTCACTTTCTTCAATCATTGTTCATGACCAAACACAAAATTCGGTTCAGTTCAGTTCAGTCGCTCAGTCGTGTCCGACTCTTTGCGACCCCATGAATCACAACACGCCAGTCTCCCTGTCCATCACCAACTCCCGGAGTTCATCCACACTCATGTCCATCCAGTTGGTGATGCTATCCAGCCATCTCATTCTCTGTCGTCCCCTTCTCCTCCTGCCCCCAATCCCTCCCAGCATCAGGGTCTTTTCCCCTGAGTCAACTATTCGCATGAGGTGTCCAAAGTACTGGAGTCTCAGCTTCAACCTCAGTCCTTCCAATGAACACCCAGGACTGATCTCCTTTAGAATGGACTGGTTGGATCTCCTCGCAGTCCCAGGGACTCTCAAGAGTCTTCTCCAACACCACAGTTCAAAAGCCTCAATGCTTTGGTGCTCAGCTTTCTTCACAGTAAATAATCACCAGTTTAATATACAAGAATTAGAACTGAATATAATTTTCTTGATAGACATACATGATCTACTACATCTTGATATATGTTAAAACTATATTCTTCTCTGTAAAGAAACCTCATAATCATCAGGAGACTGAGATTATAAAGAAAAGAATAGAAAAAAAAAAACAAACAAACAAACAAAAAAACACCTCTTTGTAGCTATATAGCCATCATATGAATTCCTTGATTTATGAATAAAAAAAGAAAATAGAAAATTTATCATTGCATCTTAAATTTTAAAATACTTAATAAATTGTGCTAATAATCAAATATGAGAAAGTTCAACTAAACTGATAATATAACATGTGGGAAATATGATATAAAAACTAGATATAAAGGGGGGAAATTCAACAGAACAACTCAAAAATTAGAAAAAATACTATTAGACTCTAAAGAATATTATTTTATATGAAGAAGTACATTAATCTGAAGTAGGGACCCAGGCTAATTTGTTGGAGGTCTTCAGTATGACCCCCCTGTATTCCATGGGCTAATCTTGTCATTGAAACATATCCTCAAGAGAAAGCCAAATACCTAAGGTATTACTTAACAATCTCCTTGTTATATTATGTAGTTTCTATTTTTACAGTGTATGTGTCAACTTCAAGGATTTTCAAGTGATTCAAAAACTTTAAATTAGTAAGGTGAATACAAATTCCAAAAACATGCCAAAGTGCAGAAATAAACTCTTACTTTTGTTGAGTTGTAGCATTGAGCAACAAAGGAGTAATTTGACAGCAGTGACAAGTGACTTAGCATATGACACTTTGAGGCCACACAGCTTCCAGGGAGAGTAAGATTCCAGTTATTTTTTCCTACTAGATTGTGGGCTATGGTACATCAAATAAGTGACTTTCAGGCCTCAGGCAGCTATAACTCAAGGAAACAGAAGATTAGTGGGTTTGGCAATGATTCCAGATAAAAGACTACAGCTGGACTTATGGTAGCTTATTTTTATCTATCCCACTGTCTGCTGTTCCTCCCTAGAGATATGCTTTCTTTTGCTCTACTTTTTCTATCCAAGAGAGTTAATGGAACATACAACATCAATAACAAAACTAATATGTGAAGTAGACACACAAAAAATCTCTTGTAACAGAGGCCTAGAATTGCAGCAGTGTAAGATAGAAATCGAGTATAGATTTCAGCCCTAGTTCTATTTTTTTTTTTTTTTTTTTTTTTTTTGGGAAAAGACACTGAACATTTTTTTTTTTTAATGGAAGAGTTGTTGTATTTGATGCACAAAATAACTTTTATTTCTACAATTCCATTGTTCTACCATCTTTAATTTGTTTCAATTTTCTACAGTTCTTTTCATTATCTATGACAAGATTTCACTTGTTTCATCTTTCTTGGCCTCAGCTGTTTTTTTTTACATTAGTTCTTTTAGTTATAATACATACCCAATTTCTACTCTGTATCTTTACATATTCTGGAACTATAGACTTCTTTCCATGTAGCAAGCCAGATATTTTTATTAAAGTGTGCAATCTAATTTTCTAGTTATCTATACATAAATTGCATCCATATGATATATTTCCAGAGATTACAAATAAATACTTTCCCATCATCGCAAAGAGCCTGCTCAGTCAGTTCAGTCCCTCAGTGTGTCCAACTCTTTGAGACCCCATGGACTGAACCATGCCAGGCTTCCCTGTCCATCATCAACTCCTAGAGCATGATCAAACTCATGTCCATCAAGTCGGTGATGCCATTCAACCATCTCATCCTCTGTTGTTCCCTTCTCCTCCCACCCTCAATCTTTTCCAGCATCAGGGTCTTTTCCAATGAGTCAGTTCTTGGCATCAGATGGCAGAAGAATTAGAGCTTCAGCTTCAGCATCAGTCCTTCCAATGAATATTCATCCTGGTAAACTATAACAAATATGAAAACTATTAGATATGAAATTTATGTAAAGAATTACTGACCTTATGCAAAAATATCTTTATGTTCAGTTCAGATCAATTCAGTCACTCAGTCATGTCTGACTCTTAGCAACCCCATGAACCACAGCACACCAGGCCTCCCTGTCTGTCACCAACACCCAGAGTCCACCCAAACCCATGTCCATAGAGTCAGTGATGCCATCCAGCCATCTCATCCTCTGTCATCCCCTTCTCCTCCTGCCCTCAATCTTTCCCAGCATTAGGGTCTTTTTCAATGAGTCAACTCTTCCCATCAGGTGACCAAAGTATTGGAGTTTCAGCTTTGGCATCAGTCCTTCCAATGAACACCCAGGACTGATCTCCTTTAGGATGGACTGGTTGGATCTCCTCACAGTCCAAGGGACTCTCAAGAGTCTTCTCCAACACAACAGTTCAAAAGCATCAATTCTTCGGTGTTCAGCTTTCTTTATAGTCCAATGCTCACATTCATACACGACCACTGGAAAAACCATAGCCTTGACTAGACGGAACTTTGTTGGTGAAAAAATGTCTGCTTTTTAATATTCTGTCTAGGTTGGTCATAACTTTCCTTCCAAGAGATAAGCATCTTTTAATTTCATGGCTGCGGTCACCATCTGCAGTGATTTTGGAGGCCAGAAAAATAAAGTCAGCCACTGTTTCCCATCTATTTGCCATGAAGTGATGGTCCAGATGCCATGATCTTAGTTTTATGAATGTTGAACTTTAAGCCAACTTTTTCACTCTCCTCTTTCACTTTCATCAAAAGGCTCTTTAGTTCTTCTTCACTATCTGCCATAAGGGTGGTACCATCTGCATATATGAAATTATTGATATTCCTCTGGCAATTTTGATTCCAGCTTGTGCTTCCTCCAGCCAAGCATTTCTCATGATGTACTCTGCATATAAGTTAAGTAAGCAGGGTGACAATATACAGCCTTTACGTACTACTTTTGCTATTTGGAACCAGTCTGTTGTTCCATGTCCAGTTCTAACTGTTGCTTCCTGACCTGCATACAGGTTTCTCAAGAGGCAGGTCAGGTGGTCTGGTATTCCCATCTCTTTCAGAATTTTCCACAGTTTATTGTGATCCACACAGTCAAAGGCTTTGGCATAGTCAATAAAGAAGAAACAGATGTTTTCAGAAATAGATGTTTTTCTGGAACTCTCTTGCTTTTTCGATGATCCAGCAGATGTTGACAATTTGATCTCTGGTTCCTCTTCCTTTTCTAAAACCAGCTTGAACATCTGGAAGTTGATGATTTACATATTGCTGAAGCCTGGCTTGGAGAATTTTGAGCATTACTTTACTAGCATGTGAGATGAGTGCAATTGTGCCCTAGTTTTAGCATTCTTTGGCATTGTCTTTCTTCGGGATTTGAATTAAAACTGACCTTTTCCAGTCCTGTGGCCACTGCTGAGTTTTCCAAATTTGCTGGCATATTGAGTGCAGCACTTTCACATCATCATCTTTCAGGATTTGAAATAGCTCAACTGTATTCCATCACCTCCACTAATTTTGTCCATAGTGATGCTTCCAAGGCCCACTTGACTTCACATTCCAGGATGTCTGGCTCTAGGTCAGTGATCACACCATTGTGATTATCTGGGTCATGAAGATCTTTTTCGAACAGTTCTTCTGTGTATTCTTGCCACCTCTTCTTAATATCTTCTGCTTCTGTTAGGTCCCTACAATTTCTGTCCTTTATTGTGCCCATTTTTGCCGGAAATATTCCCTTGGTATCTCTAATTTTCTTGAAGAAATCACTAGTCTTACCCATTCGATTGTTTTCTTCTATTTATTTGCATTGATTGTTGAGGAAGGCTTTCTTATCTCTCCTTACTATTTTTTGAAGCTCTCCATTCAAATGGGTATATCTTTCCTTTTCTCCTTTGCTTTTTGCTTCCCTTCTTTTCACAGCTATTTGTAAAGCCTCATCAAACAGCCATTATGCTTTTTGCATTTCTTTTTCTCAGGGATAATCTTTTTACTTTTTTTTTACTTTTTTTTATTTTTTTACTTTACAATATTGTATTGGTTTTGCCATATTTCAAGATGAATCCACCACAGGTATACACGTGTTTCCCATCCTGAACCCTCCTCTCTCCTCCCTCCCCATACCATCCCTTGATTCCTGTCTCCTGTACAATGTCATGAACCTCCATCCATAGTTCATCAGGCACTCTGTCTATCAGATCCAGTCACTTAAATCTATTTCTCACTTCCACTGTATAGGACTAAGGCATTTAATTTCGGTCATATCTGAATGGTTTAGTGGTTTTCTCTACTTTCTTCAATTTCTGTCTGAATTTGGCAATAAGGAGTTCATGATCTGAGCCACAGTCAGCTCCCAGTCTTGTTTTTGCTGACTGTATAGAGCTTCTCCATCTTTGGCTGTGAAGAATATAACCAATCTGATTTCAGTGTTGACCATCTGGTGATATCCATGTGTAGAGTCTTTTCTTGTGTTGTTGGAAGAGGGTGTTTGTTATAACCAGTGCGTTCTCTTGGCAGAACTCTGTTAGCCTTTGCTCTGCTTCATTCTGTACTCCCAGGCCAAATTTGCCTGTTACTCCAGGTGTTTCTTGACTTCCTACTTTTCCATTCCAGTCCCCTATAACGAAAAGAACATTTTTGAGGGGTGTTAGTTCTAGAAGATCTTATACTTCTTCACAGAGCTGTTCAATTTCAGCTCATTCAGCATTACTGGTCGGGGCATAGACTTTGATTACCTTGACGTTGAATGGTTTTCCTTGGAAACAAACAGATCCTTCTGTTGTTTTTGAGATTGCATCCAAGTACTGCATTGCGGGCTCTTTTGTTGACTCTGATGGCTACTCCATTTCTTCTAAGGGATTCCTGCCCACAGTAGTAGATACAATGGTCATCTGAGTTAAATTCACCCATTCCAGTCCATCCTGGTTCACTGATTCCTAGAATGTCAAGGTTCAGTCTTGTCATCTCTTGTTTGACCACTTTCAATTTGCCTTGATTCACGGACCTAACATTCCAGGTTCCTATGTAATATTGCCTTTACAACCTCGAACCCTGCTTCCATCACCAGTCCCATTCACAACTGGATGTTGTTTTTGCTTTAGCTCCATCCGTTTATTCTTTCTGGAGTTATTTCTCCACTGATCTCCAGTAGCATATTGGGCACCTACCGACCTGGGGAGTTCATCTTTCAGTGTCCTATCTTTTTGCCTTTTCATCTTTATGTTAATGCCCCCAAATAATGGCTCAGGGGGCAAAATGTTTCACTCAATGAATTCCACCCCCTCCTGTAATCCTGATACTTCAAAATCCTCTAGACTAAAACAGCTGCAGAATTGTATGATGAATTATTTTGCTATTAGTTTCTACCAAATGTGAAAATATAAGACCGTTACCTTTATCTAAGTTTCAAAATTATATCCTTTGCTTATTTTTTACTATAGTTGCTATTATTTTAATAAACTTCATAAATGTATCGGATGTTAATAAACTTTTAATTTCAACAATCAGTGCAATTCAACAGCAGCTGTGATGCCACTACAAAAAAATATATATATATATTTTTTTTGACATGTTATAGTCTCTTTTAGTTTATATGTAAAGTCATCCCAATGCTCAAAACACATATTATCATATATTGCTTAAATTGCAAAATTCATCTTGCTTTCCTTTTATAATTCTTGAAAATTAAGTGAATTTTTTCTCTATTTTCAGCCATATAAGAGTTTTCTGCTGAAAAAAGTTTTCATAAAAACTTTTCTGTCAAAAACTTTTCTTTCTAAGAAAGATAGGTAATAGAAAAGTACTAGGAGATTTCAACTATTTTATGATACATATAATTACAGAGAATTTTGAAGAGCTATTCATTAACACTATTTAACCTATGTCTATAAATTTGGAAGCATGTTTAACATAGATGAATTTTTTTCACTTGTAAAATGCTCCAATTAACAGTATAAGAAATAGAAATTTTGAGTCATTATATAAATGAAAATGTTAAAAAACATAGTTTTGTTCTGTTCTGCTCAGTTCAGTCGCTGCATCAGATGGCCAAAGTATTGGAGTTTCAGGCAACATCAGTCCTTCCAAGAACACTCAGGACTGATCTCCTTTAGAATGGATGGTTGGATCTCTTTGCAGTCCAAGGGACTCTCAAGAGTCTTTTCCATCACCACAGTTCAAAGGCATCAATTCTTCAGTGCTCAGCTTTCTTCACAGTCCAACTCCCACATCCATACATGATACTGGAAAAACCAAAGCTTTGACTAGATGAACCTTTGTTCGCAACATAGTGTCTCTGCACTTTAATATGCTATCTAGGTTGGTCATAACTTGCCTTCCAAGGAGTAAGCATCTTTTAAGTTTATGGCTGCAGTCACCATCTGCAGTGATTTTGGAGCCCCCAAAAATAAAATCTGCCACTGTTTCCATTATTTCCCCCATCTATTTGCCATGAAGTGATGGGAGTGGATGCCATGATCTTAGTTTTCTGAATGTTGAGCCTTAAGCCAACTTTTTTCAATCTCCTCTTTCACTTTCATCAAGAGGCTCTTTAGTTCTTCACTTTCTGATGTAAGGGTGGTGTCATATGCATATCTGAGTTTATTGACATTTCTCCCAGCAATCTTGATTCCAGCTTGCACTTCATCCAGCCAGCATAAAAAAGAGTAGAAAATTTTGCACTAAATTTTACCTAAGTAAGATAAATTCAAGCCAAGTAAAGAGAATTATAGATTAATTTTATGTGTTGACACAGATTAAAAAAAAAATCTATATGCAACACATCCTTTGATGTTATGGAAAATGAAGACTACTTAGTTTTGATCAAGTGAAATTTATCCTTGGAATGCAAAATTATTATGAAGATATTTCAACAAAAAGTGGACTATATCATACAAATCAGTATTGTGCAAATAAAAGTAAGTAGCCAAATAATATAGAACCTGGGCATGTTTAAACATCATTTAGTAATTTTATTGCTTTATATTTTAATAAGCTACTGAAAGCTTATTAAAATAGGAATAGGAGCAGTTGCATGTTCATTCTTTGTCTACCATATTCTAGACTTGAACACAGAGTTTCTAATTGGGCTGGATATCCCATTCAAGGATAAAAGCTTTAATTCTGTGGTTATAAGGTTTTTAAAATACACAACTGAGAAGGAGGAGTCAAAACCATGGGATTAAACAAAATGTATTGTTTCAAACTTTGGACAGTGATTATTTTCCTTAAAAAATCCTCTGTGCTCTACTTTTTTATCCATCCTCCCCTTACCTAAATCCTGACAAGTATTGATCTTTTTAACCACCTCTTTAATTTGGTCCTTGTATAAGATGCTATATAGTTGGAATAACATAGTATGCATCTTTTTCAGATTGGCTTCTTTCACTTAAGAATATTCTTCAGATTCTTCCATTTCTTTCCACAATTTGATGACTCATTTCTTTTTAGCAATAAATAATAATCCATTGTCTGGATATCCCACAGCTTATTTTTCCATTTAACTGACAAAAGACATCTCTGTTGTTTCTATGTTTTTGGTAATAAAGAAAGGGCTACTATAAACATCTTTGTGAAGAATTTTGTGTGAATGTAAATTTCTAATTCCTCTGGATAAATTCTAAGGAGCATGATTGCTAGATTGTATGTAAAAGGTATATTCAACTTTGTTCAGTTAAGTTCAGTTCCGTCGCTCAGTTGTGTCCAACTCTTGGTGACCTCATGGACTGCAGCACAGCAGGCTTCCCTGCCCATCACCAACTCCCGAAGCTTGCTCAAACTCATGTTCATCAGGTCGATGATGCCATCCAACAATCTCAACCTTTGTCATCACCTTCTCCTCTTGCCTTCAATCTTTCCCAGCATCAGGGTCTTTTCCAATGAGTCAGCCCTTTGCATCAGGTGGCCAAAGTATTGGAGTTTCAGCTTCAGCATCAGTCGTTCCAATGAATATTGAGGATTGATTTCCTTTACCGATAAATTATCTTTCAAAGTGATTGTACCATTTTGCATTCCCACTAGCAGTGAATATGTTCTGTGCTTCCAAGTTCTCGCCAACATTTGACAAGTTGTTATGCAGAAAGAGGAAAAAAAGAACCTAGATACAGACTTTAGAGGCCTACAGGGTTTTTAATTGACTGTTTTCTTACTGTTGAATTTTAAGAGTTCTTTGATTATTTTGGATAAGAGTCTGGTAGCAGATATTATTTTTTGCAAATATTTTATCTCAGTCTATGGGATTGTCTTTTCATTCTCTTGATAGTGACTTAAGAGCAGATTTTTTTTAATTTTATTGAAATCTAGTTATTCATTATTTTATTCTGGGTTATGTTTTTTGTGTTATATGTAAAAGCTATTGCCAAACCCAGGGTCATTTAGGTGTTTTGCCATATTACTTCCTAGTTGTTTTATATTTTTGTTTTACATTTAAGTTTGTGATCCATTTTGAGTTATGTGTGTGTGCTTAGTCACTTAGTTATGTCTGTCTTTTTTGTGTCTCTATGGACTGTAGCCCACAACTCTCTTCTGTCCATGGGGATTCTCTGTGCAAGAATACTGGAGTGGGTTGCCATACCCTCCTCCAGGGGATCTTCCCAACTCAGGGATTGAACCCTGGTCTCCCATGTTACAGATGGATTCTTTACCATCTGAGCCACCAGGGAAGCCCATATAGGATATGCATCTGGATTCTTTTTTCCCCTCCTTTTTGGATATTGAGTTGTCCCCATACATTTTGTTGTAAAGAATATTTTTGTTCTGTTTTATTATCTTTAATCCTCTTTTGATTGCGTTTTGGGTCATGCATTTTTGAGCTCTCTAATTTGCCCTATTGATCTTTCTGACTAACCACTTTGTCAGTGGTACCCTTTCTTGACTACTGTAGTTTTATAGTAAGTCTTGACATTATATAGTGTTATTTCTCTAAAATTGTTCTTTTCCTACAATGTTGGGTTGGTTATTCTGGTTTTTTTTGCCACTGCATATAAGCTTTTTTTTTTTTTTTTTTTTTTTTTTTATCAAGATATAGCTAACATACCATGCTGTGTAAGCTTAACGTATATAACATAATAATTGACTTACATTCACCATGAAATTATTACCACAGTAAGTTTAATGAGCATGCATCATCTCATATAGATGTAAAACAAAAAATAAAAATATATTTTTCTTTGTGATGAGAACTCTTAGATTTGCTCTCCTAGCAACCTATATATAGCATACAACAGTAAGTTGAATATATCATAGTGTATGTCATATTCTTGTTACTTATATATCTTGTAAATGAAAGTTTGCACATTTTAACTATCTTTCCCTTCCCCTCAACACTTTGCCTCTGGTAACCAGAAATCTGATTGTTCTTTCTATGAGTTTATTTGTGTGTTTGTTTTTGTAGTGTAATTGACCTACAACTCTATGTTAGTTCATGGTGCATGACATAGTGATGCAATATTTCCATACATTACAAACTGATCACCACAAAAAGTACAGTTACCACTGTAACAATGCAAAGTTATTGCACAAGTATTCCCTATGTTCATTACCCTGCATATTTTGTGCCCTGATGCACTTATTTTGTAAATTTATAGCTTTTAATTTCACAAAACTATTTATTATTCTATTTTATTTTATTATTCCTTCCTTCAAATTCCTTACTTCTGGCAACCACCTGTTTGTTCTGTGTATAAATGACTCTCTTTCTATTTTATGTTTGTTCATTTGCATTGACTTTTAGACTCCACATAGGAGTGAAATCATTATATTTGTTTTTCTCTGTCTGACAGTTTATTAGCATGATGTACAGTTTCCATTTGTGTTGTCACAAATGGCAAGGTTTCACTATATTTTTTATTTCATTAATTTTTAAATATAATATTCCATTATATATCTACACCACACCTTCTTTAGCCATTCATCTATCTATAGACTTTTAGATTGCTTCCAGGCCTTGGCTATTGTGAATAGTGCTGCTACAAACATTGGGATACACGTATATTCTAATTACGACCTTTTGTATTTCTGTGGTGTCAGTTGTTTTTTTATCCCATTATGCCTTTTCATTGGCACATTTAACCCACTGATATTTAAAGTAAGTGTTAATTTGTTTGTATTTATTATCTCTTTGTCAATTTTTTTTAACTTCTTTTTTGTTCTTTTCTTTGGTATCTTCCCTAATAATTTGATTACAAATTTTAGCATTATGTTTGGGTTCTTTCTCCTTTTTCGTTGTCTATATATCTATTTTCGGAGAAGGCAATTGCACCCCACTCCAGTACTCTTGCCTGGAAAATCCCATGGATGGAGGAGCCTGGTAGGCCGCAGTCCATGGGGTCGCTAAGAGTCGGACACGACTGAGCGACTTCACTTTCACTTTTCACTTTCATGCATTGGAGAAGGAAATGGCAATCCACTCCAGTATTCTTGCCTGGAGAATTCCAGGGACGGGGAGCCTGGTGGGCTGCCATCTGTGGGGTCGCACAGAGTCGGACATGACTGAAGCGACTTAGCAGCAGCAGCAGCATGTATCTATTTTATATTTTTGATTTGTGGTTATGATGAAGTTTTTATATAATAATATATAGCAATATATTCCTACATATATATATATATAAAAAATGTGAAGCAGTATATTTAATTGGATAATCTCTAGTTAAAACACACTCTAACAATGCTGCATTTTTATTTCCCTCCCAAGCTTGATGTTTTGACATATTTTATGTGTGTCTTTTTATGTGTATGTGTGTATCTCTTAACAACTCATTGTGAATATAAGTGGTTTTACTACTTTGCCTTATAACCTTCCTACTAGCTTTGTATGTGGTCGATCTACTTGCTTTATTACAATATTTGCCTTTACCAATGAGTTTTTCCTTTTTAAATTTTCATGTTTTGAGTTGTTGTCTTTTGTCTACTCAGAGAGCCCCTTTCACATTTCTTGTAAAGCTAGTTTAGAGGTGCTGACTTCTTTTAGCTTTGCTTGTCTGTAAATCTCATCTATCCTTTAAATCTGAATGATAGACTTTCAGGTAAAATGTTTTTGAATGTAGCATTTTCCTTTTCTCACTTTAAATATGTCATGTCAGTCTTTTCCGGCATGCAGAGTATCTGCTGACAATTCTGCTGATAGTCTTATGGGAGTTCCCTTGCAGGCAACTAATTGTTTTTCTTTCTGCATTTAGTATTTTCTCTCCATGTTAAATCTTTGCCATATTAATTACAAAGGGTCTTGATGTGGTCCTCTTTGAATTGATCTCATTTGAGATGTTCTGTGCTTCCTGGATCTGCTTCCCTTCTCACATAAGGGAATTTTTCAGGTATTACATCTTTACCGTTTTTTCTCTATATTCTCCTTCTTGGATCTCTTTAATGTAGATGTTAGAGTGCTTGATGGAGAAGGCAGTGGCAACCCACTCTGGTCCCCTTCTTGGAAAATCCCATGGATGGAGGAGCCTGGTAGGCTGCAATCCATGGGGTCGCAAAGAGTTGGACATGACTGAGTGACTTCACTTTCACTTCTCACTTTCATGCATTGGAGAAGAAAATGGCAACCCACTCCAGTGTTCTTGCCTGGAGAATCCCAGGGACGGGGGAGCCTGGTGGGCTGCCATCTATGGGGTCGCACAGAGTCGGACACGACTGAAGTGACTTAGCAGCAGCAGAGTACTTGATGTAGTCTCAGGAGTCTCTTAAATGGTGCAATATGGGATTTTTTGTTAATATTTATTTATTTATTTCATTGTGAAGGATATTAATTGCAAAACCCAGGATCTTTTTTTGCTTCATGAAAGATCTTTGTTGCAGCACACAGCCTCTCTACTTATGGCACACAGGCTCAGTAGTTAGAGCACATGGGCTTAGTTGTATACATTCTTGCAGGTAGCAGAGTGGCAAAATTGTAACAACATTACACTATGAAATAAGATAATCCTGCATGCAAGACAACAAAAGAGACACAGATGTATAGAACAGTCTTTTGGACTCTGTGGGAGAGGGTGAGGGTGGGATGATTTGGGAGAATGGCATTGAAACATGTATATTATCATATGTGAAACGAATTGTCAATCCAATGCATGATACAGGGTGCTCGGAGCTGGTGCACTGGGATGACCCAGAGGGATGGGATGGGGAGGGAGGTGGGAGGGGGTTCAGCCTGGGGAACACATGTACACCCTTGGCAGATTCATGTCAATGTATGGCAAAACCAATACAATATTGAAAACTTTAAAAAAAAAAAAAAAGAAAGGTAAGAATATGGGAAAATTGGAAACTTTTAAGCATTGCTAATGTTCCGTTTTTGGAAACTTACATATGCATTTTGGAGATATTTAGTAATATCTGGTAAAATCTTGGGCTTCCCATGTCCCTCAGTTGGTAAAGAATCTGCCTGCAATATAGGAGATGCAGGTTTGATCTCCGGGTTGGGGAGATCCCCTGGAGAAAGAAATGGCAACTCACTCCAATATCTTCCCTGGAGAATTCCACGGACAAAAGTAAAATCTTAAATGCAAATATACACATTCATTAGTTAGTCTCACAGCAGAGTACATACATTCCAAAAATCTTTCCATAAGACTGTAAAGAGACATTAATAAAGACATTCATCACTGTGTTGTAGATTTTGGTAACAGAGCTATAGGCAGATGACAAGTTCATTACAGGTGTGCCAGTGCTAATTCACTTCAGTTTTGTCTGACTCCTTGTGGCCCGCCAGGCTCTCTGTCCATGGGATTCTCTAGGCAATACTGGATTGGGTTGCCATGCCCTCCTCCAGGAGATCTTCCTGACCCAGGGATGGAATCCACATCTCTTACGTCTCCTGCATTGACAAGTGAGTTCTTCACCACTAACGCCAAATGGGAAGACCCTCCATTACTGGTGGGCTGCATTTTTATCTGTGATATATATATATATATATATATATATATATATATAATGTATAGATACACATATCATATGATGAATGTGATAAATGAATAAAGGAAATATAATAGGCTACACTTATTATCAAAACATCAGTATATCTCAAAAACCTAAAGTTGAGAGGAAAACATAAGAACATAGTATGGTTCATAGGACAGTAGTGGTAAAGAAAATGAAAACTCTCATTTCAAACAAACCTATACAATTTGAAAACACATTTATACACAATTCAACATAATTTAGATGGACTGAAAGTGTATACATTGCACACACAGGAAGGTGCCAGGACAGTTTGTGTGTGTGTGGCATAGATAGAGTATGTGAATTAGTCTTATGTGAAAAATATAAAATAAGAGAGCAGTTAAAAATGCAAGAAATCTTAAGGGATGAACTTCTTGGTGAGAGCATTCATATTTTTATTTGGTTAATATAAATTAAATATACAATAAAATTAAATAATGTTTGTTTAATATTTAAATATTCTCATCTGTTTTCTATAGTGAATAGAAAGATTCAATATTTTTAATTAAGCTTTTACAACCATATTGCAGATGTTCTTGCAATAATTTAAAATTTATATACATGCTCAGTTCCTTCAGTCATGTCCAACTCTTTGCAACCCCAATAAGGTCCATTCTTGGGGTTTTCCCAGCAAGGATACTGGAGTGGGTTGTCATGCCCTCCTACTGGCAATTTTCACAACTCAGGGACTGAACCTGTGTCTCCTGCATCTCTTGCATGGCAGGTGGATTCTTTACATTTGAGCAAGCTCAAAATTTACATGTATATATACATATATGTACACACATATATTTTTCACATTCACTTCTTAACATACCTTAACTTAATATTTTTCAACCTGAGGCTGCTAAAGCACTGGCCTTCCTTTAATAAACACACTCATGAAGCATACATTTATTTTAATATGTGTCTAGTGTAAGTTATTTGAATAATAATAAAGAAAATATGTTTTAAAGAGGGGAAATTTAAGGTAAGAAGCTTTTCCAAAAATAAAGTTAAAAAATACTTTTATTATAATGTATCTAAAGGTTTGGCATTTTATTGTAACATACTATGAAAATGAGATATTAAAATAACTATAGTCTTAATATAGTCAATTTTATAACTTATTTTTCATTTTAATGCCAACTGAATGTAAATGAAATGAGAGTGTTTAATCCCTAACATTGCCTCTTGGGAGTTTTCCTTGATTTTAGATATGATGTGAATGCTGGATGACTCATTCAATATGATTCAGTGCCCTTGAGGAAGGTTGAATAGAATAGCTCAAATAGGGAAGATGAATTCCCTATAGCATTTCAGAATGTAACATTTTTAAAAGCTAGAAAAAATTTTCCACACAATTAGCACAAAATCACATTGTCAGGGATTTGCCTTCAGGTCATTAACTAATATGTTCACTAACAACTTGCACAGAGGGGATTGGAAAAAAAAAAAAAAAAAAGAAAGAAAAAAAGCTTTCTCTGAGTCAGAACTGTGACTGATTTGGAATTAAACCATGCTTACTGGAATTCTAGCAATAGACTTCAACTTTCAGCTTTTTTGTTGTAACCATGCAATGACATTCAAAAAAATGTATTTTCTACCTCATGTAGAAATGAGGTAGAAAATGCTCTTTACACAAAATTCATTTAATTATTTCATAATTTATTCTGTTTCTCTTACTGGAAAATAAATGTCATTCATAATAGAAAATGAAATACAATGTATGCCATTTTTGTAAAGTTTTACCTTTGTTAATGTTGCATTTGTACTATATACAGAAGAATCACAGAAGTAATATTATGAAAAGATTAAATATAACAGTTTTAATGAAGAAAACTGTCTACAATTCATGGTGAACTATAAAAAAGATTCCCCAACTATTATATAATTTGAAAATAAAAGAAACCACAAAGTTTAGGGATAATTTTGGGTATTAATATGTAAATTCACTCACTGTGGGTAGGGTGAAAAATTCTCTAAATTCAAATCCTAAAGGCTTATCAATCCTCCTTGGATAACATAATCTATTATTAGTACAGGTAAGGCAAGGAACTATTTGGAAAACTTCTGTACAG
Organism: Bubalus bubalis; assembly: GCF_019923935.1. Classification (NCBI taxonomy): domain Eukaryota; kingdom Metazoa; phylum Chordata; class Mammalia; order Artiodactyla; family Bovidae; genus Bubalus; species Bubalus bubalis. Next base: position 46,085,080 of record NC_059169.1, read on the forward strand.
GAGAATACTTCTATGTTACAGAATAGAAACTCAGTTCTTACTTATGTCAGGTAGTAGGACCTGAGATTTTACATATGTCAAAACTGGAATATAATATTATCCCAGCTTATGGGGCTGTGTGAGAATTAAACAGAACTTACATTCATTGGGAAGGAAAAAGTGACAGAGAGATATTAATGTGAAAGATGCAAAAACTCATTCAGCAGAAGAGTAACTCATTGCCATAATTCAGCCATGTGGTTGCAGTATATATTTAAAAGTATGCCTCAACAAAGTTGCAATTCTGACAGCTGGTAAAGAAAAGCTCTTCACAGTATTGCTGATCTCTCATAGAATGTATGCAAGTATCCTGGAGTAAGTTGGGAGCTTGAAACCCCTTTTCACTACCCCCTTCATATATTCTTACAGAACACTGACTGATACTACTATGATACCATCTGAGACAGCATGAAAAAATGGTGACAAGTAGCAAGTTTCCCATTTCCCATTGAGCCTTAGTAACACATTCTCTGTCAACTGGGGCTGTCCTCCTCTGATGGGGCTATCTGTCATCCTGAGGATGTCAAGAGAGAGGCTAAAAAATAAATGCTCATGATCAGATGGAAAAGGGAAGAAGTCAGTATCCTAGTTCTCTCTACAGAATGGAATGTGGTGGTTGAGAGAAATCTGACCAGGGATTGGTCAGAAGCTGATCTTGATTTAGAGACTCTTGATGTTATTATACAAATATTCAGGAATACACCAAACTCAGTAAGACAAAACTTGTCAGGAAATATTTAGATACCTTTATTTTCCTTTTGTTTTCTTCCTCTATTTCATCCTCATTGTATCCCTTCTACAAGGATCATTATCTTTGCACCAATATTTGGAGCTTTTGTGGGAATAACTAATAATCTATTATACTGTAAATGTATTATAACTGTTTATCTGAATCTTAGTATGTTTATAAATTTTGAAGAGATTTTTACAACTCTGGGGAATGTGTGCTAATCACATAATGGATATAAAGTAACCACAGGGGCTTCTCCAACTCCAGCACATGCACTCTTGATGCACAACTGTATCTTCAAGTGACCTTAGGCAGCCAGGAGCATATTAAGGGTTCATAAATATTCTGTACATACATAAATATTCTGTACATCTGATTATAACAGACTGAATTATGGGAAAGACATACAAGCTTGTTGTTAGGCAACTTGCAACTGTCAATCAAAATTATCAGTCCATGCCCACCTGGGTGACTATGCAAAAGCCGTTCTTAAAAATCTGTGGACCTCATCATTCTGGCTCCAGTGCTTTCTTGATTTGCCCCACCTCTCCCTTGAGGTGTTCTTTCTGTTCTTTCTTCAATACTTGTTTTTGCCATGGGTAAGACCTCAGATTCTTCTTTGTGTCCTTACAAAGAACCTAGGCCCATGAGAAAGGGTCTTCTTTGGTTCTCCCTATCTGGTAGCATTATCAGTGAAGGGAATTCAGAAAAGGTGAATGTAATTGGCTCTACTATCTGACATCTGCGGCTTTTAAATTAGTTCCAAAATCTCATCAGTGGTGTACTGCCTACAAGATCAAGATTGGTCACTGTGGAACAGCGACCTGATGCTGTCATATTTTTTTGGAGAAAGTGGCAGAGCATGAAGACACCTTAAGGAAGATAGATCAATCTGCTAATAACTGACTACTTCTAATAAAAAATATATATACATATAAAGCTAGTTTAGAATAATCCACTTTTCTAAAATTATACCTTTTTATCACATTTCTTTTAATGATTTCTTTTAAATGAACATGAAGATCATTTTTTAGATTACCTTTGTCAGAATTTTTCTTAGATTGAATAGAGATGAGCAGAATAATTTAGATGTATTTTTCTTTACTTTTGCTATCATTGAAATACTTGTCATTTTTTCTTTTTGCAGGTAAATAATTATTAATATATATCATCTTGTCTTCTGTTTAAAGTAATTAATTTACATTTAAAAAGTTTAATTATTTGCTAATAGCCTGATTCTTTATTCATATAAATTTAGCAACACATCAATAATGTTTTATACAGCAGTGGTAAAGACTCCACTTGCCAATGCAGGAGGGGACACAAGAGATGTAATTTCCATTACCTCAGTCAGAAAGATCCTTTGGAGTATAAAATGGCAATCCACTCCAGTGTTCTTGCCTGGAAAATTCCATGGGTATAGGAGCCTGGCAGGCTACAGTCCATGGGATCACAAAGAGTTGGACAACATGCTCTCACAGTTACCACTGCAGTTATCAGTTCAACTTAATATTTTGCTAATGATTTAATAAATTATATTTATTTAAAATAATTCCTGTCTATAAGTAAATTTATTTTATCACTAGTCCAAATGTACACAACAGAAAATAAATTGTCGTTTTTTAACTGAAAATACTTTTATTTTTTTTTAAATGCTACATTTTCAAGCAAAATAATAAAATAGCAGAGAACAAAACATACACACACACACACACACACACACACACTTTGGTTTATCATACATTGATTCTTCCCCTTCATGGGTCACAGCCTTGTTGTGGCAAAGAGCCTAGTATAATTCAATGAAGCTATGAGTCATGCCATGCATGGCCACCCAAGATGGATGTGTCATAATGGAAAGTCCTAACAAAATGTGGTCCACTGGAGTAGGGAATGGTGAAACACTGCAGTGTTCCTGCTGAGAACCACATGAACCATTCAAAAAGGCAAAAAAAAAAAAAAAAGCCACTGAAAATGAGTCCCCCAGGTTGGAAGGCTACTGGAGAAGAGCAGTGGGCAATTACTAATAACTCCATAAAATTAAGCTGCTGAACCAAAGTGGAAACCATGCTCAGTTGTGGATGTGTCTGGTGGTAAAAATAATGTCTGATGCTAAAGAAAAACATTGCATATGAACCTGGAATGTTAGGTCCACAAATCAAGGACAATTGGGCATGGTCAAGCAAGAGTGAACAATTGGGCATGGAGAGAGCAAGCCTAAGCATAGATATCTTCAGTTTGGCTCAGTTGCTCAGGTGTATGACTCTTTGTGACCCCATGGACTGCAGCACACCAGGCTTCCCTGTCCATCACCAACTCCCAGAACTTGTTCAAACTCATGCCCATCAAGCTGGTGATGCCATCCAACCATCTTATCTTCTGTCCCCGCTCCTCCTTTTCCTTGACATCTTAGGAATCACTGATATAAAATGGACAGGAATGGAGGAATTTAATTTAGATAAATCTGTTGTTGTGGGCAAGAATCCCTTAGAAGAAATGGAGTAACCTTCATAGATAACACATGAGTCCAAAACGCAGTACTGGTGTGAAATCTCAAATACCACAGAATGAACTCAGTTTGTTTCCAAGGCAAACCATTCAACATTAGAGTAATCCAAGTCTATGCCCGAAACACTGATGCTAAAGAAGTAGAAACTGACTATGTTCTATGAAGTTCTATGAAGACCAATGAGACCTTCTAAAACTAACACCAAAAAAAGATGTCCTTTTCATCAAAAGCAATAAGTCAAGAGATACCTGGAGTAACAAGTAAGTTTGACCTTGGAGTACAAAATAAAATTGGGCAAAGGCTAACATAATTTTGCCAAGAGAACACACTGGTCATAGCAAACACCCTTTCCAACAACACAAGAGATGACTCTACACATGGATATCACCAAATGGACAAAATTGAAGTCAAATTGATTATATTATAAGCAGTCGAAGACAGAAAACCTCTATTTAGTGAGCAAAAACAAGACCAGGAGCTGACTGACTCAGATCATCAGTTCCTTACTGCAAAATTCAGGTTTAAACTAAAGAAAGTAGGGAAAACCACTAGACCATTCAGGCATGACCTAGATCAAATCCCTCATGATTATACAGTTCAGTTCAGTTCAGTCACGCAGTTGTGTCCGACTCTTTGTGACCCCATGAATCGCAGCACGCCAGGCCTCCCTGTTCATCACCAACTCCCGGAGTTCACTCAGACTTACGTCCATCGAGTCAGTGATGCCATCCAGCCATCTCATCCTCTGTCGTCCCCTTCTCCTCCGGCCTCCAATCCCTCACAGCGTCAGAGTCTTTTCCAATGAGTCAACTCTTCGCATGAGGTGGCCAAAGTACTGGAGTTTCAGCTTTAGCATCATTCCTTCCAAAGAAATCCCAGGGCTGACCTCCTTCAGAATGGACTGGTTGAATCTCCTTGCAGTTCAAGGGATTCTTAAGAGTCTTCTCCAACACCACAGTTCAAAAACATCAATTCTTCGGTGCTCAGCCTTGTTCACAGTCCAACTCTCACATCCATACATGACCGCAGGAAAACCATAGCCTTGACTAGATGGACCTTAGTTGGCAAAGTAATGTCTCTGCTTTTCAATATGCTATCTAGGTTGATCATAACTTTTCTTCCAAGGGGTAAGCGTCTTTTAATTTCATGGCTGCAGTCACCATCTGCAGTGAGGTCATGAATAGATTCAAGGGGTAAGAACTGGTACACAGTGCCTAAATACTATGGAAAGAGGTTTGTAGCATTGTATTGGAGGCAGTAACCAAAATAATTCCAAAGGAAAATAAATTTAAGAAGGCAAAGTGGTTGTCTGAGGTGGCTTTACAAATAGCTTGGGAAAGAAGAGAAATAAAAAGTAAGGGAGAAAAGGAAAAATATATCCAACTGAATGCAGAGCTCCAGAGAATAGAAAGGAGAAATAAGAAAGCCTACTTCAATGAACAATGCAAATAGAGGAAAAGTATAGAATGGGTAAGACTAGAGATCTCTTCAAGAAAATTAGAGATACCAAGGGAGTGTTTCATACATGGATGGGCACAATAAAGGACAGAAATAGTAAGAATCTAACAGAATCTGAAGAGTTTAAGAAGAGGTGTCAAGAATACACAGAAGAACTATAAAAAAAAAAAAAAAAAAAAAAAAAACGATCCTAATGATTGGGATAAGCACAATAGTGTGGTCACTCACCTAGAGCCAGACATCCTGGAGTGTGAAGTCAAGTGGGTCTTAGGAAGCATTAGTATGAAAAAACTTGTGGAGATGATGGAATTCCATTTGAGCTATTCCAAATCCTAAAAGATGATGCTCTTAAAGTGCTGCACTCAGTATGTCAGCAAATGTGAAAATCTCAGCAGTGGCCACAGGGTTGGAAAAGGTCAGTTTTAATTCCAGTCCCAAAGAAGGGCAGTACCAAAGATTGTTCAGCAAATTGCACTCATTTCCTATGACAATAAGGTTATGCTCAAAATCCTTCAAGCTAAGCTTTAGCAGTACATGAACTGAGAACTTCCAGATGTACAAGTTGGGTTTCAGAAAGGTAAAGGAACCAGAGATTAAATGTTCAATGTTTGTTGGATCATAGAGAAAGCAAGGTGATTCCAGAAAAACATCTATTTCTGCTGATTGACTATAAGAAAGCCTTTGTCTGTGTGGATCACAACAAAATGTAGAAAGTTCTTAAAGTGATGGGAATCTAAGACCATCTTATCTGTCTCCTGAGAAACCTTAATGTGGGTCAAGAAGTAAAGGATGATATGGTTGGATAGCATCACTGACTCAATGGACATGAACTTGAGAAAACTCCAGCAGATAGTGGAGGACAGGGAAGCCTGGCGACCTGCAGTGCATGAGGTCACCTAGAGTCAGACACAACTTAGCAACTGAACAGCAACAATAGTGCTTATTCTCTTCATTACCTCAATTATATTACATAACAAGCCCAATGTCAGTGATTAAATTAATAAGCACTTATTTGGCTGGTAAGAGTGTGGGTTCATAATTAGACTTGTCTGTTCTGGATTGTTCTTTTGATCTAGGATGGGCTCATACACCTGCCTATGATCAGATGGCTGTTGGCCTTTCATAGATGATTGGGCAACATGTTTCTTACCTTAAAGTGAACTATCCCAGAACTGCTTTGTGAGCAATATTAGAAATAGTAGGACACAAGTTGAAATAGACAAGTGTTTTCCTGAGGTTACGCTTGAGTCAGCGATCAAATCTCTTTAGACAATGCCAATCATGTGGTTTAGTCCAGATTCAGTGTAGAATAACAATTGATGTAATATCAGAAACAGGGACAAAGTAAATCTTTTTGAAAACTACCATACTTGGGAAATTTAAATCCTAGTGCTTATAGAAACAGTTTGTCTTTTTGTGAGTCATTTTTTATGGGCTTCCCTAATAGCTCAGGTGGTAAAGCATCTGCCTGCAAAGCATGACCCTGGTTCGATTTCAGGTCAGGAAAATCCCCCAGAGAAGGGAAAGGCTAATCACTCCAGTATTCTGCCCTGGAGAATTCTATGGACTGTTTATCTATGGGGTCAAAAAGAGTCGGACACTACTGAGAGACTTTCACTCACTTTATCACTTTATCACTTTATCACTGTTATGGCATCATATGTTGCAGATACAAATTTTATCTCTAGATTAGTATTCTCAGTTCAGTTCAGTTGCTCAGTTGTGTCCGACTCTTTGCGACCCCATGAATCGCAGCACGCCAGGCCTCCCTGTCTATCACCAACACCCAGAGTTCACTCAGACTCAGGTCCATCGAGTCAGTGATACCATCCAACCATCTCATCCTCTGTCATCCCCTTCTCCTCCTGCCACCAATCCCTCCCAGCATCAGAGTCTTTTCCAATTAGTCAACTCTTCACATGAGGTGGCCAAAGTACTGGAGTTTCAGCTTTAGCATCATTCCTTCCAAAGAAATCCCAGGGCTGATCTCCTTCAGAATGGACTGGTTGAATCTCCTTGCAGTCCAAGGGGCTCTCAAGAGTCTTCTTCAACACCACAGTTCAAAAGCATCAGTTCTTCGGTGCTCAGCCTTGTTGATAGTCCAACTCTCATATCCATACACGACCACAGGAGAAACCATAGCCTTGACAAGACGGACCTTTGTTGGCAAAGTAATGTCTCTGCTTTTGAATATGCTATCTAGTTGAACATAACTTTCCTTCCAAGGAGTAAGCGTCTTCTAATTTCATGGCTGCAGTCACCATCTGCAGTGATTTTGGAGCCCCCGAAAATTAAGTCTGACACTGTTTCCCCATCTATTTCACATGAAGTGATGGGACCGGATGCCATGATCTTCGTTTTCTGAATGTTGAGCTTTAAGCCAACTTTCTCACTCTCCACCTTCATTTTCATCAAGAGGCTTTTTAGTTCCTCTTCACTTTCTGCCATAAGAGTGGTGTCATCTGCATATCTGAGGTTACTGATATTTCTCCCGACAATCTTGATTCCAGCTTGTGCTTCTTCCAGTCGAGCATTTCTCATGATGTGCTCTGCATATAAGTTCAGTAAGCAGGGTGACAATATACAGCCTTGACATACTGCTTTTGCTATTTGGAACCACTCTGTTGTTCCATGTCCAGTTCTAACTGTTGCTTCCTGACCTGCCTATAGGTTTCTTAAGAGGCAGGTCAGGTGGTCTGGTATTCCCATCTCTTTCACAATTTTCCACAGTTTCTTGTGATCCACACAGTCAAAGCCTTTGGCATAGTCAATAAAGCAGAAATAGATGTTTTTCTGGAACTCTCTTGCTTTTTCCATGATCCAGCGGATGTTGGCAATTTAATCTCTGGTTTCTCTGCCTTAATGTTTCAATAAATTCATCAGATATATTATATCATTCACTATGCAATAATAACATTGATGCTTTCTATAAACTGAATGGTTCTAGATATTCTGGGGAGGTGAAAAATACATAGATACTGATGTAATGCTACTGCTTCTAAGACATATGTGGGGATTGTAGAGTTTAAAAATTAAAGGTTGGAGCAGAATCAAGAATAACACCAGATATTCACTTTAATATTGTTGAGCAAACCTATTAGCTCTTTAGCTAATTAAAAAAAGAAAAAGATCAAAATGATATGATCATGATTGCTTTGTGTTGTTTTTATTTAGTAAAGTAAACAACCATAAAATACTTTCCCCTTTGTTGATGCAATTTTATGTGTTTCTGACTTTTCATTCTGAATGTAATTTAGTTTATTACAACTTCTTCAGTCCAAAATCTATAATTTCAGACAGCTCTAATATCTTCCTAAAATCTCTAACTCTGCTGTTATTTCCCTTTGGAGACCCTTAATGAGCCATTTTCTTGGGATTACTGTCTGGTCTATTACAGTCCCTGAACATAAGTTATAGTATCTTGAGCATAAAATAACGGCTTATCTACTCTAAATTTGTTCCTGAATTTGTAATTTTTCTGTTACTTTCATGTTTTTCAAAATCATGTGTTAATTCTACTTTTAAGGACAAGAAACATTAATACATTCTATAATAGTTTTAAGTAATTATGTGTATTAAATACATATTAATAAAATAAAATAATAATGAGATTGTATTAGAGGGAAAATGTCTTACTTTATTGTTTCAATAATACCATCTTTCTGTTTAAAATGTGAATCATAGCCAACAAATTGCAGATTATTAATATCTTATGAAATTTCTTTAAAGATTTATAACTAATGCTATCAACATCTGAACTCAGTTAAATAATATTTTCTAACTCATTTAAAGCACACATATAAATTATTATCAAGCATCTAGATTCACTGGGAATTCTTCAGGCAAGAATACTGGAGTGGGTAGCCATTCCTTCTCCAAGGGATCTTCCCAATCCAGGGATTGAACTCTGAAATGTGTCCCATACTTCAGGCAGACTTTTTACTTCCTGAGCCACCAGGGAAGCCCCTCCATGATTGCATACATCTCTTCCCAACTCTACATTCATAACATCACATTGACATCTTGAACCTTGTATTATCCAAATTAACACTTTTTTTTCCACCTTTCTTTTGGTTGCACTGGTAGTCAAACATTTATCTAGCTACCACAGGCAAGGTACCTGAAAGTTAAAACAGTCAATCGAGATGTTTTATAATCATATATCTGTTTTAAATAAATTAGAAAATATCATCCAACTAAGTATTCTTTGAGCCAATTGTGAGCATCCTCTGAGTGATCTCCAGCACCCCATGAGCCCTTAAATATTCTTTAAATGATAATACCAATAAATATAGAGATATCATATTAGTTCTTCTGGCAATCAAAAGACCTACAGGAATTAATAATAAAGATTAGTTATGTGGACATGAGTCAGAACTAAGTTAAGTATATTACAGGAACTTCAGTGAACGGAAGGGTGTATCATCTCATTAAATGACACAGCAATTACCTGGTTCTAGAGGAATACCTGAAATAATTCCAGATTCTCTTTCTGTGAAATAATTTTTCTTGAGTATTTCTCATTAAAAAGATATGTTTTCATTGTTCAGTCACTCAGTAGTGTTCTAGTATGTGCAACCCCATGGACTAAAGTGCACAAAGCTTCCCTGTTCTTCACCATCTCCTGGAGCATGCTCAAATTCATGCCTATTGAGTTGATGATGACATCTAACCACCTCATCCTCTGTTGCCCTTTTCTCCTCCTGCCCTCAGTCTTTCCCAGCATCAGGGTCTTTTCCAATGAGTCAGCTCTTCACATCAGGTGATTAAAGTATTGGAGCTTCAGCTTCAGCATCAGTCCTTCTAATGAATATTCAGGACTGATTTCCTTTAGGATGGACTTGTTTAATCTCTTTGCAGTCCAAGAGACTCTCAAGAATCTTCTCCAACACTACAGTATATAAGCATTACTTCTTTGGTGCACTTTATGGTCCACCCCTCACATCCATACATGACTGCTGGAAAAATCATAGCTTTGACTATACAAACCTTGCCAGCAAAGAGTTGTCTCTGCTTTTTAATATAATGTCTAGGTTTGTCATAGTTTTTCTTCTAAGGAGCAAGTGTCTTTGAATTTCATGGCTGCAATCATCATATCCAGAGATTTTGATGTGAAAATAAAATATGTCATTGTTTCCATTGTTTTCCCCATCTATTTGCCATGATATGATGGGATGAGACGCCATGATCTTAGTTTTTTGAATACTGAGTTTTAAGCCAGCTTTTTTACTCTCTTCTTTCACCTTCATCAAGAGCCTCTTACCTCCACATCACTTCTGACTTTAGGGTGGCATCTTCTGCATATCTGAGGTTATTGATATTTCTCCGTGCAATCTTGATTGTAGCTTGAGCTTCACCCAGCCTGGAATTTAATATGATGTATTCTGCACATAAGTCAAATAAGCAGAGTGACAGTATATAGACTTGAGGTGCTCCTTTCTCAATTTTGAACCAGCCCATTGTTTCATGTCCAGTTCTATCTCTTGCTTCTTGACCTGCATACAGATCTCTGAGGGGGCAAGTAAGGTGGTAGAGTATTCCCATCTTTTTAAGAATTTCCCACAGCTTGTTGTGATCCACATAGTCAAAGGCTTTGGTGTAGTCAAAGAAACATAAACAGATGTCTTTCAGGAATAATCTTGTTTTTTTCTGTGATCCAATGGATGCTGGCAATTTGACCTCTGCCTTTTCTAATTCTAACTTGATATCTTGAAGTTCTTGGTTCATGTATTGTTAAAGCCTAGTTTGAAGGATTTTGAGCATTAACTTGCCAGCATGTGAAATAAGCACAACTGTGTGGTAGTTAGAGAATTCTTTGGCATTACTCTCCTTTGGGATTGGAATGAAAACTCACCTTCTCCTGTCCTTTGGGCATTGCTAAGCTCTCTAAACTTGCTGGCATATTGACAGCATCATCTTTCAGGATTTAAAATAGCTCAGCTGGAATTCCATCAGGTCCGCTAGCTTTATTTGTAGCAATGCCACCTAAGGCCCACCTGACTTCACAGGATGTCTGACTCTAGGTGACTGATCATGCAATTGTGGTAATTATCCCAGTCATTAAGATCTTTTTTTGCACAGCTCTTCTGTGTATTCTTGCTATCTCCTCTTAATATTTTCTGCTTTTGTTAGGTCCACACAGTTTATGTCCTTTATTGTGCCCATCTTTGCATGAAACATTCCCTGCTCCTGTTGCTGCTGCTGCTAAGTCACTTCACTCATGTCCAACTCTGTGAGACCCCATAGATGGCAGACCACCAGGCTCCTCTGTCCCTGGGATTCTCCAGGCATGAATACTGAAGAGATATCTAGTCTTTCCCATTTTATTGTTTTCCTCTATTATTTTGCACTATTCACTTAAGAAACTTCCTCATCTCTCCTTGTTATTTTCTGGAATTCTGCATTCAGATGGATATGTCTTTCATTTTATCCTTTGCCTTTCCCTTTTCTTCCCTTCTCAGCTGTTTTAAGGCCTTCTCAGACAATAATTTTGCCTTTGGGGCATTTATTTTTCTTGGGAATGGTTTTGGTTAGCCCCTCCTGTACAATATAACCTGTGTCCATAGTTCTCCAGGTATTCTGTCAGGTCTAATCCCTCAAATCTATTTGTCACCATCACCATATAATCATAAGGGACTTGATTTAGGTCATATTTGAATTGCCTAGTCATACTTGGAAGCAATCTCAAAAATGACAGAATGATCTCTGTTCATTTCCAAGGCAAACCACTCAATATCATGGTAATCCAAGTCTATACCCCAACCAGTAACACTGAAGAGGCTGAAGTTGAATGGTTCTATGAAGACCTACAAGATCTTTTAGAACAAACACCCAAAAAAGATGTCCTTTTCATTATAGGGGACTGGAATGCAAAAGTAGGAAGTCAAGAAACACCTGGTGTTACAGGCAAATTTGGCCTTGGAATATGGAATGAAGCAGGGAAAGACTAATAGAGTTTTGCCAAGAGAACGCACTGGTCATAGCAAACACCCTCTTCCAACAGCACAAGAGAAGACTCTACACACGGACATCACCAGATAGTCAACACTGAAATCCGATTGATTATATTCTTTGCAGGCAAAGATGGAGAAGCTCTATACAGTCAGCAAAAACAAGACCAGGAGCTGACTGTGGCTCAGATCATGAACTCCTTATTGCCAAATTCAGACTTATATTGAAGAAAGTGGGGGAAACCACTAGGCCATTCAGGTATGACCTAAATCAAATCCCTTATGATTATACAGTGGAAGTGAGAAATAGATTTAAGGGACTAGATCTGATAGATAGAGTGCCTGATGAACAATGGACGGAGGTTCGTGACATTGTACAGGAGACAGGGATCAAGACAATCCCCATGGAAAAGAAATGCAAAAAAGCAAAATGGCTGTCTGAGGAGGCATTACAAATAGCTGTGAAAGAAGAGAAGTGAAAAGCAAAGGAGAAAAGGAAAGATATAAGCATCTGAATGCAGAGTTCCAAAGAATAGCAAGGAGAGATAAAAAAGCATTTGTCAGTGATCAATGCAAAGAAATAGAGGAAAACACCAGAATGGGAAGGACTAGAGATCTCTTCAAGAAAATTACATACCAAGGGATCATTTCATGCAAAGATGGGCTTGATAAAGGATAGAAATGGTATGTACCTAACAAGCAGAAGATATTAAGAAGAGGTGGCAAGAATACACAGAACTGTACAAAAAAGATTTTCACAACCAAGATAATCAGGATGGTGTGATCACTCACCTAGAGCCAGACATCCTGGAATGTGAAGTCAAGTGGGCTTTAGAAAGCATCACTACGAACAAAGCTAGTGGAGATGATGGAATCCCAGTGAAGCTATTTCAAATCCTGAAAGATGATGCTGTGAAAGTGCTGCACTCAATATGCCAGCGAATTTGGAAAACACAGCAGTGGCCACAAGACTGGAAAAGGTTAGTTTTCATTCCAATCCCAAAGAAAGGCAATGCCAAAGAATGCTCAAACTATTGCACAATTGCACTTATCTCACACACTAGTAAAGTAATGCTCAAAATTCTCCAAGCCAGGCTTCAGCAATACATGAACCATGAACTTCCAGATGTACAAGCTGGTTTTAGAAAAAGCAGAGGAACCAGAGATCAAATTGCCATGATCCGCTGGATCATGGGAAAAGCAAGAGAGTTCCAGAAAAACATCTATTTCTGCTTTATTGACTATGCCAAAGTCTTTGACTGTGTGGATCACAATAAACTGTGGAAAATTCTGAAAGAGATGGGAATACCAGACCACCTGACCTGCCTCTTGAGAAACCTGTATGTAGGTCAGGAAGTAACAGTTAGAACTGGACATTGGACCATAGACTGGTTCCAAATACAAAAAGGAGTACATCAAGGCTGTATATTGTCACCGTGTTTATTTAACTTATGTGCAGAATACATCATGAAAAATTCTGGGCTGGAAGAAGCACAAGCTGGAATCAAGATTTCCGGGAGAAATATCAATAAACTCAGATATGCAGATGACACCACCCTTATGGCAGAAAGTGAGGAGGAACTAAAAAGCCTCTTGATGAAAGTGAAACTGTAGAGTGAAAAAGCTGGCTTAAAGCTCAACATTCAGAAACCGAAGATCATGGAATCTGCTCCCATCACTTCATGGGAAATAGATGGGAAACAGTGGAAACAGTGTCAGACTTAATTTTCTGGGGCTCCAAAATCACTGCAGATGGTGACTGCAGCCATGAAATTAAAAGACACTTACTTCTTGGAAGGAAAGTTATGACCAACCTAGGTAGCATATTCAAAAGCAGAGACATTACTTTGCCAACCAAGGTCCATCTAGTCAAGGCTATGGTTTTTCCAGTGGTCAGGTATGGATGTGAGAGTTGGACTGTGAAGAAAGCTGAGTGCTGAAGAATTGATGCTTTTGAACTGTGGTGTTGGAGAAGACTCTTGAGAGTCCCTTGGACTGCAAGGAGATCCAACCAGTCCATTCTAAAGGAGATCAGTCCTGGGTGTTCCTTGGAAGGACTGATGCTAAAGCTGAAACTCCAATACTTTGGCCACCTCATGCGAAGAGCTGACTCATTGGAAAAGACTCTGATGCTGGGAAGGATTGGGGGAAGGAGGAGGAGGTGACAACAGAGGATGAGATGGCTGGATGGCATCACCGACTCAATAGATGTGAGTTTGAGTGAACTCTGGGAGTGGGTGATGGACAGGGAGGCCTGCTGCTGCTGCTGCTGCTGCTAAGTCATTTCAGTTGTGTCCGACTCTGTGCGACCCCATAGATGGCAGCCTCACCAGGCTCCCCCATCCCTGGGACTCTCCAGGCAAGAACACTGGAGTAGGTTGACAGGGATGCCTGGCATGCTGCAATTCATGGGGTCTCAAAGAGTCGGACACGACTGAGGGACTGAACAAACTGAATTGCCTAGTTGTTTTCCCTACTTTCTTCAATTTAAGTCTGAATTTTGCAATAAGGGGTTCATGATCTGAGCTACAACTGGCTCCTGGTCTTGTTTTTGTTGATGTATGGAGCCTCTTCATCTTCGACTACAAAGAATATAATCAGTTTGGTTTCTGTTTTTCCATTTGGTGATGCCCATGTGTAGAGTCATCTCTTGGGATGTTAAAAGAGGGTGTTTGCTATGACCAGTGGGTTTCTTGGCAAAACTCTATTAGCCTTTGCCCTGCTTTATTTTCTACTCCAAAGTCAAACTTGCCTATTACTCCAGGCATCTTTTGACTTCCTAGTTTTGCGTTACAGTCTCCTATGATGAAAAGGGCATTTTTTTTTTTTTTTAATGTTAGTTCTAGAAGGTCTTCCAGGTCTTCATAGAACCATCCAGCTTCATCTTCTTCATCATTAGTAGTTGTGATAGACTTTTATTATTGTGCTATTGAATGGTTTACCTTGGAAATGAACTGACATCATTCTGTCATTTTTGAGATTGCCCCCAAGTACTGCATTTTGGACTCTTTCATTGACTATGAGGGCTACTCCATTTCTTCTCTGGATTCTTGCCCACAGTAGAAGGTCTGAATTAAATTTGTCATATGAATTTAATTTGGTCATCTAATTAAATTCACCCATTCACATCCATTTTAGTTTACTGATTCCTAAAATGTCAATTCACTCTTGTCATCTGCTGTTTGACCACTTCTTATTTACCTTGATTCATGGACCTAACATTCCAGCTTCCTATACAATTTTGTTCCTTACAGCATCAGGGTTTACTTTCACCACCAGACACTTCCATAACAGTGTGGTGTTTGTGCTCTGGCTCCTATATGGATAATACATATATAGACTTTAGTATTCCCTAGTACTCTACTCTGGAGAAGGCAATGGCACCCCACTCCAGTACTCTTGCCTGGAAAATCCCGGAATTCCTGGAAACAGGAAGATTTACTTGTGCTACCCTTTCCTCATTTGTAAAATTAGGATACTGAAAGTAAGTTGTTTGCAAAGATGAAGTTAGTTAATATATGTAAATATTTAATACTCTAAGTATATAGTGTTACTGTTATGTTAATAATAGCAACACCTCTTTGTTTAACTGCTCAGGAACACAAGGAAATAGACAAGATATAGATGAGGAAATGACACATAGTTACATGTAATCAGAGTTGGAAATTTTCAGGTCAGTGAACTGCAGTGTGAGTTAAAAGAGTAAAAAGCATTATCTATGAGTAAAGAGTAATGAACCAGAATCTATACTGAATAACAAGAAAAGTGAAAATGTGAGGGGTAACAGTAGTGAAATAATGCTGACTGAGTCCTAAGTTAGATTTCTACATGAGTGGGTAAACAGGGAAATAAGGTAGCAGGTAGACAGAGTGTGTTAACTTGGATAGTTTAGATTTCTGAATCAATATATTTTCAAATCATAACATTTTAAGATATGATAATGGGGATGGAGGCTGATGTGATTTGGGAAATGGTTTTGGGGAATAAAAAGATCCAAGGGACTGTGTGGTCCATTTTTAGAGTAATCTTTATGTGCAGTTTGAGGTTATACAGAAGAGTAAAAGGAGGCAGAAAACTATGATCTGAATTCTAAAAGGCTTAAAATCTGAACTAGGGCAAATAAAAAGTTTGAATATGAAATACCACATAGGATAGAAAGTGGTATTTCATATCATATGCTTCACTGAAACTAAATATTTTATAGGAGGAAACAAGATAAAAGTTTTGGAAGTGCAGTGAGAATGAGGAAACCTACACTAGCTCCATCTTGGCTGGTGCCTAAAAACCTGAGATATTTACCAAAAAGGGCAGTATCACTGGGGTCTATCTAAAACAAAAGGAACTCTCAGAAAAGAGGTTAAAGATACAGAAAGTTTGATAAAACGTTCAGGATAATAGACAATGATGTAGAGCCGGGATATATTAGAGGATCTGTAGAGCATAACAATGTAAATCAAAATGAAGAAGGATGGACCTGTGAGCCTGAGATTTGTGGCCTTAAATATAGCCTAGCATATGGAGAAGGCAATGGCACCCCACTCCAGTACTCTTGCCTGGAAAATCCCATGGACGGAGGAGCCTGGTAGGCTGCAGTCCATGGGGTCGCTAAGAGTCGGACATGACTGAGCGACTTCACTTTCACTTTTCACTTTCATGCATTGGAGAAGGAAATGGCAACCCACTCCAGTATTCTTGCCTGGAGAATCCCAAGGATGGGGGAGCTTGGTGGCTGCCGTCTATGGGATCGCACAGAGTCAGACACGACTGAAGTGACTTAGCAGCAGCAGCAGCAGCAGCATATTGTTTGAGGCCTGATAGTCTCTTCAAGATAAACAGGTTCTCATCTCTAAGAAGATATTTGGAACATCCATGCCACTATCTGTCCTGTAGTTAATGACTATCTGCTGGCCTGGATTAAGGGCAATCATGGTTGGAGCATTAGGCTTTCATATGACCTTTAACTGGCCACCCTTTCTGGAAACTATAAGGAAAGACCTAGAAATGAATAACAAAGAAACAAAGTTCATATACACTAAAGTTTGAGTGTAAAAATGCACCCCTTTTTTTCATTTCCTCCATTTAACATGCAATTTCAATTGATATCTAACAATAATATGAAAACTTTAAAAAGTACACTTATATATACCTAATTTTTTTATTAGTCTGTGAAGATGAAAGATCATAGATGTATGAAGAGGGATATTGACATTAGTTGTTTTAACTCATTTCTTACTTATATAGTTTCTCATTTGCAGAGTGTTCTATAAATATTAACCAAAACATCTTTGTAGCAGTGCCAATCTTCAGCTTAGCATATGAATTCAAAGAGGAGAGACTGAAATTTTGAGCAGAGTGTCCTGTGTCTTCAATTTAAGCTGAATGGCTGCTGATTTTACTATGAGGCAATAATGACAGCTTCCTCACTGAGAAGAATCACTGATAACTGTGTCCCTTCCATGGGCACTGCCCTTCCTGACCTCACCACCAAAGAGTAGTTTATTTTTCCTAAACAGTAGAACAGGGAGTTTTTGAAATATAGACTGTTTTCTGTGAACAATTATATATCGGAATTCATGTACAGACAATAAAGTCACATAACCATAAATCCCTAGAACACCATGCTGGACATTTTCTTGCTTACGGGTGTCTTCCACATATTTTAAGGTAAAAACAATGATAAAGGCTTTGCATTTCTTCCCTGTCCCAATTGACTATAAGTCATTTGAACACTGTCTACAAATGTTGCTTCTTAATGTTCTCCAAGGCTGAATTATTATTATTATTATTATTATTTTTAAATGGAGGCAGTGTAAGTTCCAAAGAACGGTGCCAAATCGTTTATCAGGGAGATACACTCTCTTAAGGAACAAAGTAATAGTCTTTATCTTACTTTAGGGGGTGTGGAATCTTAAAATCAGGGAACATGTCTCTTTTCACTTTTTACCCTTAAATGTATCTGTTTTACTTAGTAGAATGCTAATTAGAGGTGTTTAACAAATTGCGTGCTGCAGTCTGTGGGGTCGCAAAGAGTCGGAAGGACAGAGCGACTGAACTGAACTGAACTGACAAATGTATATTGACTCTTTTGCAGATGTGGCAGCATCTAGGGAAAGGAAAGCCTTTTCCTCCTACACTCTTCTCTTATATTCCTATTACCCAACATTGGACAAGAATCAGAATGAAATATGACTTCAAAAAAAAATCTATTAAATGTTTTCTGCTGTTGCTGCAAGTCGCTTCAGTCGTGTCCAACTCTGTGCGACCCCGTAGATGGCAGCCCACCAGGCTCCTTCTTCCCTGGGATTCTCCAGGCAAGAACACTGGAGTGGGTTGCCATTTCCTTCTCCAATGCATGAAAGTGAAAAGTGAAAGTGAAGTCTCTTAGTCGTGTCAGACTCTTAGCGACCCCATGGACTGCAGCCTACCAGGCTCCTCCATCCATGGGATTTTTCCAGGCAAGAGTGCTGGAGTGGGGTGCCATACCTTGCATTAAATGCTCAAAATCTATAATGATTAAAATTAAGGAATAGCAACAGCCCTCTAGCAGTTTGTAACCTAGTGTTCTGAAAGTACCTATGTAGCTCTAATAAATCCATAAATCCAAGTGACTTCATTTCTGCAGAATTGATTTTTTTAAAAGAGGATTCAATTAGATCACTTGTCAACATTTAAACACCACCTGAAAATTCCATTTCTTCTCCAGTTTCCATTGAACAGGTACTGTTCCACAGATTCACATTCCAAACTCCACAAGCTCTTTTATGAGTTTAAAGACTTTTATTTTCTCACTCCCTTTTCTCCCATTAATACATTTATTACAGGGCATAGCACTCTCCTAGGAAGCAAAAGGAAGAAGACAACAATTGAGAGAGAAAAAAAAGACAGTGGGAAGTTGGTGAACATTCATTAATTTTTATATTATCACATATTTTAAAAATTCTTATTATTTTATTGACCTTAGCTAGATTATAGGAATAAACATAAAGCTGAATATTTTTTCACAAGACAAATATTTTCATAATGTTTATGGATACAAAGCTTTATATTTCACTATATTGTTCATAATTCTAAGAGCAAATTTTAAGACAAATTTTCCTCTGTGACATTGATTCCTTACACTGTTCACCAAATGACTCTGAAAGTAAGAGGCAAACATCTAGTCCATTCAGTGTCATATGTTTTAAGCAATACATTTTTTTCCATTCTAAAATAAGATTTACCACCAATAGATCTGTATAATTTAAATAAACCTAAAGAACCACTGGGCTTCCCTGGTGGCTCACACAGTAAAGAATCTGCCCGTGTTTTTTTTCGTTTTGTTTTGTTTTTTTCTTTTCAATTTTCAAGGTTTGATTTGGTTTCTAGGACCAGCTACTGAGCACTGCTCATTTCTAGGCTTCTGACTCCAACCACACCAATAGTATTTCACCTTCAAAAGTTTTAATTTTCTTTCTGGAATGTCAATGATATTCATTATTTGTTGGTTACAACTTCAAGTCACACTTCTGCTTTATTTATTATTATTCATTTTTCCAACTAGCATGTTTGTTGTCTTTCCCCTGAAGAATCTGAGTCCACTCCTCCAGGACCTTTGCCTCCTCCAGAAGGGCCTTTTCCTCCCCTTGAAGACTGTTCTTCTCTCTCAGAGCCTTGTTCTCATGAAGGGCCTGTTCCTCCTTCCACAGAGCCTGTTCTTCCAGCTCCAGCGCCAGACCATCTTTCATCAGGGCCTCTTCCTCCATCTTGATCACGCGCTCCTGATGCTGTAAGGGCCTTAATCTCCTCGTGGAGAGACCTTATTTCTTCTTGAAGGGGTTTCATCGTTCTAGAAAGCTTTCTCCTCTTCCCAGGGAGACTTGACCTGAGCCTCCAGAGCTCGATTCTGTTGCCAATAAGACTATTTTTCTGTGTTCAAGGCATTCATTTCTTCCCAAGGTGATTTTTGGCTTTCTGAAATAGCACTGTTAAACTTACACAGCACCTGATTTTGCTGTCTCAGGGACTGATTTTCCTCATGAATTAAATGGTTGACCATTCAGAAGGCTTTTTTTTTTTTTTCTGGCCGAGGGGCTTTGTTTTCTCTCCAGAGGACTTGTCGTCTTTTAAGAGAGCCTTGTTTTCACTCCTGGACACCTTATTGTCTGAAGATTTTTTCCCATCTCATGAGATACATGTTTGAGCTTGGTTGGATCTTGGATGCAAGAGAGGAAAACAAACGCAGTATTTTACATCTGTTTGATTCAGAGACAAACATTGTTTCTTACTGTTTTATCTGAGCAGAATATGTAAATTCCCAACATGCTTGGCTTAGCCAAAGGTGAACTAATGGTATTTGGAATAAAAGGTTCCTAGATTTGTTGAGAATGTATTTATATAGCGTTGGATCTTGGTTGACTTGCAAAAGCAGTAAACCCAGTAGGAATTTAACAAGGCTCAGTCAAGCCCACTGCAGGAAAAAATAGATAAATAAACAAACAGTGAAATTATGAGCAAAAGTCAGTAAATTATTAGGTTGATATAAAAAAAATGAAAAGGTTTAAATGTCAACACAAAAATTTAAATTAATAATTCTAAATTACATATCCAATCTATAAATAGATGTTAGATCAAGGTTAATCTATTGAAGTTGTCTGTATTAACGTAAGCTAAATTCTGAGCTAAACTATGTAAAGTCAACTATTAATCTTTAACTAATGTATTCATTGTTGTTTAGTCCTTAATTTGTGTCCGACTCTTCTGTAACCCACAAGGCTCCTCTGTCCAAAGGATCTTCCAGGCAAAAATACTGGCATGGGTTGTCATTTCCTTTTCCAGGGAATCTTCCCTAAGCAGGGATTGAACCCATGTCTCCAGCTTAACAGAGGATTCTTCACTGTTGAGCCACCTAGGAAGCCCAATATATTCAATATTTGTAATTAAATTACCAGCTATTAATATTAAAAATACCATATACTTAAAAAAAGTTATTTCATTGTAAGAACTAGAAAGTATTTTTAAAAGAAGTTATTCACCATAATTTTTACCATGTTTACTTATGTATTTAGTAGTAATATTACATATTTTAAAAAAATATTTACAGACTTATATTTCTATGGTCTCTGGATTCCCTGCAAGCCTAATTCCTCTTAGTACTGGAAAACATCTAGGTAAGGTTTTATGTCATCTATAGTGATGTCATATGTGATATACTGGATGCTATATATAGTGTTTTGCTGAGTTTTAATATATTTTTTAAGAAAAAATGTAATTTAAAAGTAATGCTATATTTGATATCTTTCATACTAATTTATCTTTCATTGAATTTCATCTAATATTTCACCACTAATATCTTTCATCTAATTTATTAATGAATTTATAAGATTGATTTTGGTTATAAGTGAAACAACTTCTTATAACTTCATAACTTAGGAATTAAAAATACTGGTAAATACTGTATAATTAAAGGTAAAAATACTTTAAATTATTTTAATATTGATGAAACAATAATACACTGGATATCAGTATTAAATAACTTTGTAAATTATACCAAGAAACTAGTACTAACTAGCAACATTTAAATTCTAGTAATGTTATCTAAGGTAATTTTTTTTATTTTATAAAATATATGTCCACTGTTGCAATATAAAATAAGAGTATTTTTATAATTTTTAAAATTTAAATCTTTGATGGGATATTTAAATATTGAAATCTTCACATATTGCATAGATATCACAATGTTTTAGTTATCTATATTTATAAATTTAAAATTGGTTTAAGGTATAAACATGAAAATAGGATATATAATAGCATGTGCAAACTGAAACCACTCACCTTCATAAAGATTTGCTAATTTATTCATCATTTGAGATTTCCTACGAGCTATTTACATTATGTCTGTCTAACATAATTGAAAAAGTATTTGTTTCACACATACATAACTCTCTAAGTTAATAATATAGTAAAAAACCTAATGCCATGAAATGAGAGTTAATGTAAAATTAAAATCTATGTGAACATTTTCAACTCTTTGTTTTTAACTTTATGAGAGTGAAATATCCTTTTGATCATTTCATTTGTAATTGAGAAACTATTTTGTGTAACTATGTACAGGTTTCTCTTTATGCCAGTGTTTTTAGTCTAGCTGTTTTGCTTCTGCTACTATGGTAGCTGACAATTCAAAAAGAATTTCAAAGACAAAAAACCCTGGGCATTCTTCATTGGGATGTTGTATTCTTGAAATTGAAGGGAAAACTAGGAATTAAGAAGAAAATCTCTGTTGTACTTGATCTATTGAATAAATTGAATTTATAAATTAAAACTTTTCCTCAAGTAAATTACATACCCAAATAGTTTCACCAAAAGATTCTTTTAAATATTTAAGAAAGAAAAGATATTATTTCTAGGAACACTTTCAGATGAGAGAAAAAAAGAACAACTTGTTGTTTTGAGACCACATTACTTTACGTAAAATCCTGGTGAGGCTATTACAGGAAAGAAAAACCAGAGTCTGAAGTGCCTCATAAACATAGATGCAAAAACCTAAACAAAAGATTAGCAAACCAAGTCCAACAATACATAACAATACATAAAATGCACCACTGCCAAACTGGGTTCAATTCATGAATGCAAGATTGAGTTAACATTGGAAAATCAATTAATGTAATTCACTACATTAATTTGTTTGTTAAGAACAAAGGAGAAATTTTTCATCTCTTGCCAAGATGAGAAAAATAGTTTCAGTATATTCAGGAAAAAAAAAAAAAAAAAACATTTTATAAAATAAAAATCAACACAGTTTTATTATTAAAACAAAAACCTAAGAAACCTTCACCGACAATGTTTTAACATGCTAAGAGCACAAAAGAACTTCTTTAATTCAATTATGAGTATGAAAAACACCTAGAGAAACATAGCAGATGATGACATACAAATAGATCACAAATATACAAGGATGCCCGCCATCATCACTTTGATTCTTCCTTATCCTGGAAGTTTTTTAATTGCGAGAAAAGAAAGTGTGTAAGAATTAGAAAAACATAAGTTTCTTAGGATTTGCAAGTAATATTTCAAACATTTATAAGAAAATGCTACATTATTATAATAAAATGGTTAATCTACAACTAGCTTATTAAAATTGAATATAGTTTAGTAAGATTATTGATATAAGGTCAATCTAAAATTAGCTTTATTTACATATATTTAGCTAATGACTGGAAAATGAATTTTATAATTATATAAATACATTATGTACATTGGCAGTAAAACCTCATAGAAATAAATTTTTGTCAGACTGCTATATGGAAAAGTATAAACATTACTGAGAGAAACTGTTTTATTTTTAGTTTGCTAAGTTGCTACCCTATTAGGGGAAGCACACTGACTAACACCAACCAACCTGGCTAGGCTCTCTAGTAACCATTCGCATGAGTTGTTTTACTACAGGAGATCCTGGTAAGGAATACAGAATTAATAAGCCACCACCAACCAGAAGAGTTCAGCAAAGGTCAAAAGGAACACCGCATGTCCGTCCACCTCCCAGAATCCCTCTCGCTAGCATCCATCTTGGCTGAGTGATACCTGTGCCACCAGGAAGGACTCTGAGTCATAATGATTGGCCAAAGACAACCCGGAAGCTAATCCCATAAACATAAAACCCGAGACTGTGACCCACATGGCAGAGCAGTTCTCCTGGGTTCCCTTACCCTGCTGCTCTCTGCCCCAGTGCCTTCTTCCAATAAAGTCTCTTGCTTGGTCAGCACGTGTCTCCTCAGACAATTCTTTTCTGAGTGTAGGACAAGAGCCCATTCTTTGGGGGGGAGGCCTCCCCTTCCTACAACAACCCCATGGCCTGTAGTCTGCCAGGTTCTTCTGTCCATGGGATTTCCCAGGCAAGAATAGTGGAGTGGATTTCCATGAGAGAAATTAGTGAGCTATAAATAGCAGGAAGAGTAGACTATGTTTATGATTGGAAGGTACATTATTGGAAAGATGTTAAATTTCATCAAATTGATTTACATATTCAATGAATTCTCTGGAAAAATAATCACCAGTCGTGTCTGACTCTGTGCGACTCCATAGACTGCAGCCCACCAGCCTCCCCCATCCCTGGGATTCTCCAAGCAACAACACTGGAGCGGACTGCCATTTCCTTCTCCAATGCATAAGTGAAAAGTAAAAGTGAAGTCGTGTCTGACTCTTAGTGACCCTATGGATTGCAGCCCACCAGGCTCCTCCATCCATGGGATTTTCCAGGCAAGAGTACAGGAGTCGGGTGCCATTGCCTTCTCCGATAAATAGCAGGAAGAGTAGACCATGTTTATGATTGGAAGGTACATTATTGGAAAAATGTTAAATTTCATCAAATTGGTTTACATATTCAACGAATTATCTGGAAAAATAATCACAGCAGTTTGTATAGGTATACATATGTACACTGAAAAGTTGATTCTCATATTTCTATTGAAATGCCATGAAAAGATATGACAATCTTAAAAAATATCAGCTTTTTAAAAAGCTATAGTATTTTTTGAGGGGTGAAATGTCCTATAGATATCAATTAGGTCTAACTGGTCTATTGTATCATTTAAAGTTTGTGTTTCTTTGTTAATTTTCTGTTTAGTTGATCTATCCATAGGTGTGAGTGGGGTATTAAAGTCTCCCACTATTATTGTGTCATTGTTAATTTCCCCTTTCATACTTGTTAGCATTTGTCTTACATATTGTGGTGCTCCTATGTTGGGTGCGTATATATTTATAATTGTTATACCTTCTTCTTGGCTTGATCCTTTGATCATTATGTAGTGTCCTTCTTTGTCTCTTTTCACAGCCTTTGTTTTAAAGTCTATTTTATCTGATATAAGTATTGCTACTTCTGCTTTCTTTTGATCTCTATTTGCATGGAATATCTTTTTCTAGCCCTTCACTTTCAGTCTGTATGTGTCCCCTGTTTTGAGGTGGGTCTCTGGTAGACAATATATATAGGGGTCTTATTTTTGTATCCATTCAGCTAGTCTTTGTCTTTTGGTTGGGGCATTCAACCCATTTACATTTAAGGTAATTATTGATAAGTATGATCCCATTGCCATTTACTTTATTGTTTTGGGTTTGAGTTTATATACCGTTTTTGTGTCTCCTGTCTAGAGAATATCCTTTAGCATTTGTTGGAGAGCTGGGCATACACACCAAAGAAACTGGAATTGAAAGAGACACATGCACCCCAATATTCATTGCAGCACTGTTTATAATAGCCAGGACATGGAAGCAACCTAGATGTTCATCAGCGGATTAATGGATAAGAAAGCTGTGGTACATATACACAATGGAGTATTACTCAGCCATTAAAAAGAATACATTTGAATCAGTTCTAATGAGGTGGATGAAACTGGAGCCTATTATACAGAGTGAAGTAAGCCAGAAAGAAAAACACCAATGCAGTATACTAACACACACACACACACACATATATATATATATATATATATATATATACATATATATATATATATATGGAATTTAGAAAGATGGTAACAACAATCCTGTATACGAGACAGCAAAAGAGACACAGATGTATAGAACAGTCTTTTGGACTCTGTGGGGGATGGGGGTGGGGATGATTTGGGAGAATGGCATTGAAACATGTATAATATCATATAAGAAACGAATCTCCAGTCCAGGTTCAATGCAGGATACAGGAAGCTTGGGGCTGGTGCACTGGGATGACCCAGAGGGATGGTATGGGGAGGGGGGTGGGAGGGGGGTTTAGGATTGGGAACACGTGTACACCTGTGGCATGTTGAGATATGGCAAAACTAATACAATATTGTAAAGTAAAATATTAATAATAATAAATAAAAAATTAAAAGCTATAGTAAATTAAACAGTGTTGTGTTAATTAGAAAGTAAATAAGATGGATAGATATCTGCAACAGAACAGATATACATATTCAAGGACACTTGCTACTTGGAACACAACTGAGAAATCTCTCCAACAACAAAAGCAAGTGAAACAAACAATACACCTCATATGATTTTATTTACATAAAGTGCAAAATCATGTGAAAATATATAATAGTACAAGTCAAAGAAAGTTTCTTAGAGTTAAGGATGTGCTAATGGTAGCATGTATGATTTACTCAAAATATTAATGTAAAAAGACAATAGAAAATATTCACACAAAAATGGATATATCTTTGAGTTTGGTTATTTTTATAGAAATCTACCATTTAATAGCAGTGTTATCTTGGGCAAGTCAAATTTTTCACTCTCCTTTTCATCAATTATATAACAAAGAATACCTGATCATTTTCATATGTGCATAAAATGAATAGACGTACACATAAGAAATATGCAAGATTGGCCCATGATAAGTGTGAGTCACCACTACCACCATCATTATTGTCATTACTATAATTAGTTTTAAATTTTACTTATATTGAAAAGCAATTTCTAGCTAACTTTACATTTGTATCAAAAATCACTGGCATTGTTGCTCCAGTACTTTGCTTCAGAAATTCTCGGTCAGATTAGTGTTTCCATTATTGGAAAATTTATTATTCCTGATATCTTCAGATAAATCATAAATTTCAAGGTGGTCTTGAATTTAATATCATTAAAAAATTAAGTTGAAGAAAAGAAAACAAGGGAAATGACTCCTTGACTATTTATTATTAATATTAGAAGATGTAGACTTCAGTAAAGGAAAACAAACGTCATGTTTAATAACATCATTTTAGAAAGAAAAGTTTTCAAGCTTTCTAAGCTTTTTCTAAATATCTGTTAATTGATTTGTGGATGAATTTTCTGGTTTCTTTTTAATTAACTTATTGACTAGGGCCATATTCTGTAAAATAATGTAAGAATAGTGCCCGTATAATTGTAGATTATTGGGTACAGCAAATATAGTAAAGATTCAAAATCATGTCCTCAGGAAACTTCTTGCAGCAGGTCAGGAATCATCTAACACCATTTTATAGTCAACTTACTTTATTTTCTGTGCCCTTTTTTGTCGAAGGCTTGGCAGATATTGATTGCATAAAACATTTTATTAAAAAAATAAAACCCCTCATGAAAAATTGTAGTGTTAACAAAATTAGTATTCAAGAATTAAATGTCTTAACATTTAAGCTAGTGTTGTTTGGCCCTGGCTTTTGTCATTTTTCAGTTTTATAACCTCAATAGTCTTTGTAGAGAGTGAGCTGTCTGCTCTAACTCAGCCTAAGTGACTTTTATTTAGAAAAATAAAGACTTTTGAAGACGAACAGCCACAGGAATATCAGGACCACAAATCCAGAGACATTTGGGCTGCTGCTGCTGCTATGTCACTTCATGTTGGGGGCCAGCAAGAGGCACTCCGCCCGTGGCAAAGGTCATGAGGAAGAAGGCTCAACATACGCAAAGGCAGGATCGAGCCTCAGGAGTCCCCCTGAAAATCCTCAAGCATCTACCCCCATAACCAGAGCCTGCCTACTTTACTACTTTGTGCTCTCACCTACACCTCTGACTTTACGGGGGGCTGTCCCCCACCACCTCTTTCGGAGAAGGAGTTAACTTAGAGCTCCAGTTATTAAAAACTCCTGGGCATGACAGGAGTATTTTAACCTACAAACTCCTCTGAAGTTTCTCTAGCCTGCCTGACAGCCTTGTCCGGCCATGTGTGATTGCTTACAGCCTCCCAACCGTGAGAGGCACGAGATGCTGTAAACCTTCTAAAAACAGGTTCCTTAGAAAAGTTAGAAAACCATTAGTATAAGTATAGTGGGCTGATTAGAAATTGTATTGGTGAAGGGTTTTTCATTTGTTGAGCCAATGTTTGTTGCTAAGTCTCCACATCCCCTGCCCTTACACACATTAATGAATATATAGAAGAAATAAGTATTAACCTTTGATATTAATCACATTAGACCTTAGGCTAAGTAAATTCTTTACTTAATTAAAATCCACTACACCCTCACCCTATAGGAATGTAACTTTATCTGGTACCTTCGGAAGGTGGGGTCTTTTTTAAGAATAATCACCCCTGGAGAAATAAGTGTCCTGGTTGACTGACTGCTGTCACAAGGAGAGGGTCATAAATTGTCAGCAGGCCCCTGGCCAGAAGATATTGTAACACCCCTAAGACCTCTGTATGCATTTGTATGAAGCACCTGACTTTGATAAAAGTCAGGACTGCTGACCCCACGTGACATTTGCATAACATCTCAGTGTATAAAAGTAGACCATGGAAAATAAAGAATTGGGATGAGTTTCTTGAAATACTGGTCTCCCCATGTCACTCTCTCTCTCAAACTCTGGCTGAGTCTACATCTGGAGCGCAGAACCCACCAAGCTTACTAATTTTGCCTGGGCTTCTAAGATCTGACCAGGGAGGCCTCAGTGTCTCCTCTCCTTCAGGAGAACGGAAGGACGCCTGTGGCCTGCGTAAGTGGTGCAAACTTTTTATCTTGAAGTTTTATTGGTCTTCTGTGTAAACCAAGCTACTCAGCCTCTTTTCTCCACTGAATTTTCCTACTGAGCTATCCTCATTCTATTACTCTTTACATCTCTAATTAATATCTAATTGAAGCTATTGTATCCTGATCCTCACCAATGCCATCCCCTCTTCAAACTCCCTGGATCAGCTGGGGCTGATCAGTTGTGATCATTCGGCAACTTCAGTCGTGTCTGACTCTGTGCAACCTCAAAGATGGCAGCCCACCAGGCTCCCCGTCCCTGGGATTCTCAAGGCAAGAAAACTGGAGTGGGGTGCCATTTCCTTCTCCAATACATGAAAGTGAAAAGTGAAAGTGAAGTCGCTCAGTCGTGTCCTACTCTTAGCAACCCCATGGACTGCAGCCTACCAGGAACTTCCGTCCATGGGATTTTCCAGTCAAGAGTACTGGAGTGGGTTGCCATTGTCTTCTCTGGAGACACTTGAGGGTGGAGGGCAATTTAAAATCTTAAATTGTTCTTAAATTTAAATATCATAGCACAAAATAACACTTGGAAAATAAAAGACAAGCAGGAATCAAACATGACTAATGTGGAAAATTCTGAAAGAGATGGGAATATCAGACCACCTGACCTGCCTCTTGAGAAACCTATATGCAGGTCAGGAAGCAACAGTTAGAACAGGACATGAAACAACAAACTGGTTCCACATAGGAAAAGGAGTATGTCAAGGCTGTATATTGTCACCCTGCTTATTTAACTTATATGCAGAGTACATCATGAGAAACGCTGGGCTGGAAGAAGCACAAGCTGAAATCAAGATGCCAGGAGAATTATCAATCACCTCAGATATGCAGATGACACCACCCTTATGGCAGAAAGTGAGGAGGAACTAAAAAGCCTCTTGATGAAAGTGAAAGAGGAGAGTGAAAAGGTTGGCTTAAAGCTCAACATTCAGGAAACGAAGATTATGGCTTCTGGTCCCATCACTTCATGGGAAATAGATGGGGAAACAGTGGAAATAGTGTCAGACTTAATTTTGGGGGGCTCCAAAATCACTACAGATGATGACTGCAGCCATGAAATTAAAAGATGCTTACTCCTTGGAAGGAAAGTTATGACCGACCTAGATAGCATATTGAAAAGCAGAGACATTACTTTGCCAACAAAGGTCCATCTAGTCAAGGCTATGGTTTTTCCTGTGGTCATGTATGGATGTGAGAGTTGGACTGTGAAGAAAGCTGAATGCTGAAGAATTGATGCTTTTGAACTGTGGTGTTGGAGAAGACTCTTGAGAGTCCCTTGGACTTCAAGGAGATCCAACCAGTCCATTCTGAAGGAGATCAGTCCTGGGTATTCATTGGAAGGACTGATGCTAAAGCTGAAACTCCAATACTTTGGCCACCTCATGCAAAGAGCTGACTCATTGGAAAAGACTCTGATGCTGGGGGTGCAGGAGAAGAAGGGAACGACAGGGGATGAGATGGCAGGATGGCATCACTGACCCGATAGACATGCGTTTGAGTAAACTCTGGGAGTTGGTGATGGACAGGGAGGCCTGGCGTGCTGTGATTCATGGGATTGCAAAGAGTTGGACACGACTAAGTGACTAAACTGAACTGAACTGAATGTAATATTGGGGTTCCCTGGTGTCTCAAATGATAAAGAATCTTCCAGCAATGCAGAAGACCTGGGTGTGATCCCTGGATTGGGAAGGTCCCCTGGAGGACCTAATTACTACACACTCCAGTATTCTTGTCTGGAGAATCCCATGGACCGAAGAGCCTGGTGGGCTACAGTCATGGGATCACAGCGAGTCAGACATGACTGCGCAACTAACACACAAACATGAATGTGGTATTACTGAGATTTTTGAGGTAACATTCCCAATAGCATCATTATCCTCTGAGTTGTAGCTTCCCAAACTCATGTTGCTGTCCTAATCCTAGTAATTCAGAATGTCAATGTATTTGGAGATAAATTCTATATATCAGCAACTTAGGTAAAATGAGGTCATCATGGTCGTCTAAATATCCTATGACTGGTGTCCTTGTAAGAAGAGGAAATTTTGTCACAAGGAGTCACAGAGGAAGACTATCTGAGGACAATGCAAAAGGAAAAGACTACCATCTCCAAGTCCCAGAAGGAATTAGTCCTGCTGACATCTTAATCTCAGACTTCTAGTCTCCAGAACAGTGAGAAAATATATTTTTGTTTAAGTCACTTAATGGTAATTTGTTATGGCAGGTATAGCAAACTAATTAAGGAATCATCCCTCCCTCCTTAATGTCTAAAAAAAAAAAGAAAGAAAGAAAGAAAGAAAAATATTGACTTGTGAAGTTTAATTCATAGGGAGAAATTGACTATCAATAGATTGGTTTTAATCCTCCTCCATTACCACTTTGCATAACCTTATTTTTATTTCTCTTTTGAGTCCCTGGTTTCTAACAACCCATTCTAGATTCACTTTAGGCTTTAGCTAGGAACTCAGAACCTACATTCCCATGTGAGTGAGTATTTTCAATCATGCACAACAATGGTTGTTTCTTCTCTTCCTTTTAATTAAACTGTTTAAAAAATCTACCTCTTAAGGAGGTTTCTTTCTTTTGATTGAAGTACAGCTGACTTACAAGACTATATTCATTTCAGTTGTACAAATATCGTTACTATATTTTTATATATTAGACACCATCCAAATTTTCACAATATTATGCCTATTTTTCCCTGTGAGGTACATTATATCTCAGTGGCTCATTTATTTCATAACTGGTAATTGTACTTCTAAAAACCCATTCACATATTTTTCCAATCCCCCTACTCCCTTCTACTCTGACAACTACTGATTTGTTCTCTGGGTTAAGGAATCAGTTTCTGTTTTGTTATATTTGTTTGTTTTGCATTCAGTTTCTACATGTATGTGACAACAATTAGTATTTGTCTTTCTTGGTCTGATATATAAAGTTTAACAGAATACTCTCTAGGTCCATCCACGTTATTGAAATGACAATTTTATTCTTCCTATTATGACTGAGCAGTATCTTGTTGCATATTTATACCACATTTTATTAATCCATTCATCTATTTACAGGCACTTAGGTTGCTTCCTTGGCTATTGTAAGTAATGATGCTATGAACATTAGGGTGCATATGTATTTTTGGTGTATTGTCTTATTTTCTTTGGATAACCCAAAAGTGGAATTTCTAGGTCATATGGTAGTTCCATGTAGTTTTTTTTTTTTTAATTTGGTTTGCTAATATTTTCATTAAAGATGTTTGCTTCTATGCTCTTCAGGATTATTGGCCTATATTTTTCTTTTTCTTTTTTTTTGTAGTGTTTTTGTCTGGTTTTGGTATCAGTGTAATGTTTGTCTCCTAGAATGAAATGTCTTCAGTTTTTTGTTTTTTTTTTTTTTGGGGGGGGGCGAATATCTCAAGAATGATATATATTAACTCTTTTTTTTTTTTTTTTTTTTTAATGTCTGGTAGAATTCCCTTTAAAGTATTTTGGTCTTGGACTTTGTTGGGATTTTTTTTTTTTTTTTTTTGATTAGAGACTCAATTTCATTACTAGTAACTTGTGTGTTCAAATTTTCCATTATTTCCTAATTCACTCTTGGATGCTTGTATATTTCCAGGACATTATTCATATTTTCTAGGTTGTAGAACTTGTTGGTGTATAGCTAGTCATATCAGTCTCTTATGTTTGCTTGCTATTGATTGTAATATCTGTTCTTTCATTCTAACTTTATTTAGTCCCTCTCTTTTTAATAAATAGAGATAAAAGTTAGTCAATTTTTTTAAAGCTTTTCAAAGAATGAGCTCATAGTTTCATTGATTTTTTTCTGTTGTATTTTTAGTTTGTATTTTACTTATTTCTTCTCTCATACTAATTACTTCCATTTGTTAAATTTGGACTTTGACTGTTCTTCCATTTCTAATTTCTTACATGTAAAATTAGGTTGTTTATCTGAGATTTTTCTTCTTTTTTTTTTTTTTTTTTTTCTTTTTTCTTTTTTCTTGTTTCTTGAGGTAAGCCTGTATCACTGCAAACTTACATCCTAGAAATGTTTTTCCAACATCCCATTGGTTTTAGAACATTGTGTTTTCATTTTTGCTTGTCTCAGTATTTTTTTATTTATTTAATTTTTAAATTTCACTTTGATTTCTTCACTGACTCATTCATTATTTAGTAGCATGTTGTTTAGTTTCCAGTTCTTTGTGTTTTTTTCAGTGTTCTTTCTGGAATTGTTTTCTAGTTTCATGTCATTGTAGTTGTAAAAGATGCTTGATATTTCCTTTTTCTTAAATTTATTGAAATTTCTTTTGTGGTCTAGCATATGACCAATTCTACAGAATGTAATTAGTATACTTAAAGAAAATGTGTATTCTGCTATTTTTCAATGAAATTTTCTGAAGAAATCTATTAGATATATCTGCTCTAATGTAACATTAAAGACCAAAATTTCCTTATTGATTTTCTTTCTATAAGTGGATTTTTAAAGTCTTCTGCTGTTATGGTAGCTCAGTGGTAAAGAATTTGCTTATCAATGTAGGAGATATGAGTTCAGTCCCTGGATTGAGAAGATCCCCTGGAGAAGGAAATAGCAACCCACTCCACTATTCTTGCCTGGGAAATCTCACGGACAGAGGAGCCTGGCTGGCTACAGTTCTTTGGGGTTGCAAAAAGAGTTGGACACAATTTAGCAGCTAAACAACAACAAATGCTATTGCATTAATGTCTATTTCTTCCTGTATATCTGTTCGTGCTAAGTTGCTTCCGTCGTATCTGACTCTTTGCTACCCTATGGGCTGTGGCCCACCAGGCTCCTCTGTCCACAGGGATTCTCCAGGCGAGAATAGTGGAGTGGGTTGCCATGTCCTTCTCCAGGGGATCTTCCCAACCCAGAGATTGAACCCGTGTCTCTTATGTCTCCTGCAGTGGCAGGCAGAGTTTACAACTAGCACCACCTGGGAAGCCCATTGTATCTTTTAATGTTTTCTGTAAGGAAATGGCAATCCACTCCAGTATTCTTGCCTGGAAAATCTCATGGACAGAGGAGCCTGACAGGATACAATCCATGGCGAGTCGGACACAGCGTAGTGACTAAACCACCATATATGTTCAAGTGTTCATTTCTTAGGTGCATCATTATTTTTAAAAGTTACATCCTTTTCTTCTATCGACCTCTTTGTCATCATGTAATACTTTTATCTTTTGTTGTCGTCTTTGTCTTACTATCTATTTTGTCTGTTATGAGTATTCCTATCCCAGACTTCTTTAATTTCACTTCACTTTCAGTCTTTGTGTGTCTTTAGCTCTGAAGTGAATGCCTTGTAGGTGGGTCTTTTTTTTTTCTTTTTGTACATTCAGCCACTGTATGTCTTTAGATTGGAAAGTTCATTACATTAACATTTAAGAGATTATTAAGAAGTATGTACTTATTGTCATTTTGTTAATTGTTTTCTGGTTGTTTTGTAATTCTTCACTATTCCTTTCTTCTTCACTGAGTCTATTCCCTTGTGGTTTGGTGGTTTTCTTTAGTGTTATGTGTCTGGACCTTTTCTCTTTACTCTCTCTCCTACATTTTAGGTTTTTGATGTCATATTTCACTTTTTTTTTTTTTTTTTTGTAGTTCATAACTAATTATTGTCGCTTTGGTTGATTTTATGTATTTTGTCTTTTAGCCTCATCCTGGCTTTTTAAATGGTTTGTCCACTGTCTTTACTATATATGGCCTTTACCAGTGAAATGTTTTCTTTTATATTTTTTTTAATGAGTTTTGGCATTTTCTTCTTCACTAGAGCAGGCAATTTAATATTTCTTGTATTATTATTTAACATTTCTTGTAATGCTAAACTGGTTTAAGTCATAGTGAGCTCTGAGATTTCTCTTGCCTGGGAAATCTTTTCTCTTTTCTTCAATTCTGAATAATTACTTTGCTGATAGAATATACTTAGTTGTAGGGGTTTTTTGTTGGTTGTTTTAATTTTTTTTGTTTCTTTTGGCACTTGAAGTGTCATGCCACTTCCTTTTGGCCTCCAAAGTTTCTGCTGAAAAATAATCTGATGACCTTATGAGGATTCCCTTGGATGTGACTTTTTTCCTTGTTGCCTTTAAAATTTTCTCTTTATCTTTAATTTTTCCATTTTAATTATATTATATATTGAAGTGGATCTCTTTGAATAAACTTTGTTTGGAACTTTCTGTTCTTCCTGAACCTGAATATTTGTTTCCTTCCCCAGGTTAGGAAAGTATTCAGCCATTATTTACTGAAATACATTTTCTGACTCTTGCTTTCTCTTTTCTCCTTGTGGGATCACCTATAATCTAAATGTTAATATGTCAGGTGTTGCTCCAGATTTCCTTTAAATGATCCTCACTTTTAAAATTCTCTTCTTCTTCTTCTTTTTTTTTTTTTTTTTTGCTGTTCTAATTGGGTGATTTACATTATTCTGTATCATCTAATCTACTTTTGACTCTCAAAAGTGGATTTTTTAAATTGTATTTATTGTATTCTTTGCCTTTCACTTTTTTTTTTAATATATATTTTCCAACTCTTTGCCAAAGGTCTCACTATGTTCCATCATTATTTTACCAAATTCTGTGAGCGTCTTCATAATTTTTTCTTTGAGGTCTTTATCAGTTAAATTCCGTATAACCATTTCATTGGGGATTTGGGTGGGAGTTGAGATTATCTTGTTCTTTTATTTGAATCAATTTCCTTTGTCTTCTTATTTTGTTTGACCTTCTGTATTTGCTTCTGTGAATTAGACAAAACAGTTAGCTCTTCTGGTCTTGAAGTCTTGGCTTGTGTTGAAGCATCGCTATGAAGACTGTCTGCACACAGTGGCTTTGGTGGTGACTTTGTTGCAAGAGCTGGGTCTGTATACAGGCCTGGGCCAGAAGGCTACTGAGGCAGTCTTGGGAGTTCAGCTAGAGTACCAGGTCCTTTTCACTGTACTCCCTCTGTGCTGAGAATTTGAGTGGGTGAGTTTGTGTGTGAATCTTTTATAAGCAGAGTCTTTGTTTTCAACAATCCTCAGACTCTCTTGGACATAAGCCCCTTTGGTTTTCAAAGCAAATTATGGATTCTCATTTTATTGTGCTGGATCCCATGGCTGAAGTACCCAGTGTAAGTCTTGAATCTCTCACTTCTTAGTTTATGATATTCCTTCCCATTTTTAGGTTACCACATTACAATTGTGAAGTCTAACAAAATTGCATCTCCACCCCACTTACCCATCTCGATGTAGTTTGCCCTTTATATCCTTAATTGTAGAAAACCTATTCTGTTGGTCTTCAGGTTGTTCTCAGAAAGAACTGTTTTATATGTAGTTGTAGTTTGGGTACATCTGTGGGAATACATGAGCTCAGGAACTTCCTTCTGTGTAATCTCTGCTGTCTCAGTTTCTATCTTATATGAAATTAACCAGTTCAGATCCAGCATGGTTCTATATGGTTTTTGCACTATCTTGAATACTCAGGGTACCCTGCTTGTTGTTTTATTCTTGACCAAGAATGTGAAAAATTTTGGTGGCTGCTAATCTGTTCTTACTCATACAAGCTTCGTATTAACAATCCAAAGCTAGAACTTCTCTAGGGTGGTGAAGTATACACAAAATTCAGATGACAAATCATATGAAAACAGTAAATATTCTATAAGTCAATTTCTAAAAGAATTTTAAAGATATAAGGTGATATTTGCCTAAAACTGAACTTTTGCTTCATTTATGCCTACTTAGAAAATGCTGAATTTGTGACATAAGCATTGAAAGCATGCATGATGAAGCCACCTGCATCAGCTAAAAGTGCAGTTGTTAGCTTGCAAGGATCACAAGTAGTCAAGCCTTTATAGAGGGTAGCCTTGAGGTCTCCATGCCTTTTGCTTGCTAACTTCTCATCAGCCAGACTGCTTATCAGACTCAGTCATGAGGTTCTACTATTAAGCCCCAAGGGTTCTCTCTTGTAGAGTACTGCAGCCATCTGAAAAGGTCCTTTTTGAGTTTTTTTTCTGAGATCCAAGTGACTTTGCCAAGCCTAGGGAGTCCAGCACTTCTTCTGAAGCCTAGATATTTTTCCTTAAGGTGGTGTTTTTAATCAAGTCCCTGAAGTCACCACAGAACTGGCTTGAACATCTTGTGCAGACCTTATGAATAAAAAACCAAATGCTCCACTGTAAAAATATTACCTGGATAGACATAAGCATCTCTTAGGTTTAAAATACTTTGTTCACAAACTAAAATCCAAGCAAAGTGCCATACATCCTATACATATGGATAGTCTTAATCACTTCCTTAAATTACTTTTTTGTTTGTTTTATTTATTTATTATTATTATTTTTTTATGTTGGCCATTTTTAAAGTCTTCATTGAATTTATTACAATATTGCTTCTGTTTTAGGCTTTTGTTTTTTGGCTGTGAGTCATGTGGGATCTTAGTTCTTGACCAGGGATCAAACCTGAGCCCCCTGTGTTTGAAGGTGAAGTCTTAACCACTGGACTGCCAGGAAAGTACCCTGTTTTATGGTTTAGAATATATAACAGCTGTATCAAATTTTAAGGTCTCTGAAATGTAATGCCTCAAAGCTGCAAATTTCCCAGGAAGAGACAGGTTCTTGGAAAATATGAACTTTTCAGGAAATCAATTAATAATGGGTATATGTGTGCAAAGTAGCTTCAGTCATGTCCAACACTGCACCCCCATAGACTGTCGCCTGCCAGGCTCCTCTGTCCATGGGATTTCCCGGGTAAGAGTACTGGAGTGTGTTGCCATTTCTTTCTCCAGAGGATCTTCCTGACCCAGGGATTGAACCCGCATCTCTTGTGTCTCCTGGATTGGCAGGTGGGTTCTTTACCACTAGTGCCACCTGGGAAGCCCAGTAATAGGTATATTCTGCAGGTAATAGGATGGTGATTATGTGCACAGATTGAAGATTGATCACCTCATCTGCCCAAGAGGAAAGAGTAAAATGGTGTAAAGAAGTCATACAGTATGTGAATTGAGAAATTTCCAATTGATATGGAAAGGAAATGTCCCTTTCCACCCCCAAGAAATAACAAGTGAATAGAAACCTGCCACTGGGGAAAATTGCTGATGGAAGAATATGGTGCGAGAAGACTACTATGAGTTTCCAGGTCTGTACTAGTTGGGGGTTAAGCAAAATTAATGCAAACCTAAGAAGCTTAGAGCAATAACCAGAAAATCAGGGAACTTGGAAATAAGATTTAACCAGGTAACAACAGTCTTTAGTTTTGTTATGTCTGTTTGGAAAGGTCAACATTGACCTCAGCTGTGCAGATCAGTTAAGATATATGTTCCAATTTAAGTATTGCTTTCAACTGTAAATTTCCAGTATTGTCTTAAAAAAACAAACAAACAAACAATAATGACAATCAAAGTAATAACAACAAAAACCAATGACTTAATTTTAACTTACATTCAAAGAACAGTTTCAAAATATAAAAACAAAATACTATCACTGCAATGGTTTGTTTGAGTTAAGTGACTATCTAATTACTTTAGAGAAAATTACCTTTCTTCCTTAAAGCAGCATGAGGCTGCCAAATTTACTCCTGTTGTAGCAGGAGCCTCATGCTATTTGGCTTCTAGGCTCCATCTGCATTTGTCTGCATCTGCTTTCATCCTCCTCAAACTCCTCTCAAAAGGAGTTAGAAAATCTGCAATTCACATCAGGGCATCCAGCCAGATTAGAAGCTGCCAAATATCAACATCAGGTTTTGTGAGAAAAATTAAGTTACTCAAGCCTTCTCTCTAGCACATCAATGATGTTGTATACAAGGTTATGCAGCCTGAATCTCTATTTCCACCCTGCTGGGTAAAAATAATTTGAAAGTGAAAATGTGAGGTTATGATATGATTTGAACATTTTACGGTGGCCTAACCTTTTCAACTCTTATTCTTACTGTGTCTGGTTATCACGTTAGTTATTTTTTAAAACCATTTTTCTACATTTGTCACAGTACAACATGGAGAGTAGAATGTGAATAATTTCAAATATTACATTTTTAAAAGGTTTCATGGTTTTATGCCCATCTTTATTTTTTAATGAAATTGAATTAAAAATTTAGTGAAAGACTTGAAATATAAAGTCTGGACAATCTTCTAGAAGATAAATTCAAAACCATTGACAAAAATATGAGGGAAAATAATTTAAATTTAGAGAATCAAATCAGAAAAAAAAATCTAACATTAGATTATTAGGAATAATAGAAGTCAACATACAACACGTATATATGTACACACAAAGGAGGTATTTATTAACTAAATTATATCAGAGTAATTCTGTGACTTCAGACACATCTCCTTGTTAGAAAGACCCAATGAGTGATAAAAGATTCAAACTCAGGAGCATCATTACAAAATTTCAGAATGCCAAGTGTGTCATGGCATACAGAGAAAGAAACATTGAAAACAAAGGAATGAGTATCAGAATGACATCAGGTTCTTGACAGAAGACTTTAAGTATATCATGGACAGATACTCGGCTGCCTGCTCTGCTTAATTGTTAATGCACTATGTCTGAAGATAAAAATACAGTAATGGTAAGTGACATTTGTACATCATGTTACAGAGATAAATCTGAACCAGGTGGTCCCCAAGTACAATGCAGTCCAGATAAACTCAGAACAGTTTACAGGTGAGCAGCCAACCTTAGAATGGTGTGCCCACGTGTCCATTTGGCAAGTTCAGAATCACACCACAATATAAGCTCTCCAGGACCTGGGATCTGCTTTATCTGTTCACTGAAGTATCTGTGGCATCTAAAGTATGTAAAACATAAGTAAGTCTTCTGTTAAAACTTTCTGAACAAATATATAAATGGATCTATGAGGCTTATTGTTGATCATCTTATGAAGACTGCAGATATCACGTTAAAAAAGAACTGTGTAAAGGTAAGCTGGGAGTAAGAGAATCCTGGGGTGACATGAATCAGCACTTGAAAGAGCACTAGGGCTCCCACCTTTTCAGATGCATATTGAGAGTTGCCCTTTGACATACTTCATGGGTATGCATTTAGTTTTAATTAACAATGGAGACTTCAGTGAAATATTTGGGAGCATAGAGATGTTTAATTATAAAACCAAAATGCTTGTTATCCAAACCCTTCATTTAAAAAAAAAAAATATATATATATATATTTTTTTTTTAATTGGAGGATAATTGCTTTACAATGTTGTGCTGATTTCTGCCATACATCAATATGAATCAACCATATGTCCCCTCCTTCTTGAACCTCCCTCTTACCTCCCAGATCTTCCCTGGTGGCTCAGATGGTAAAGTGTCTGCCTACAATGTGGGAGACCTGGGTTCGATCCCTGAGTTGGGAAGATCCTCTGGAGAAGGAAATGGCAACCCACTCCAGTAGTCTTGACTGGAAAATCCCATGGACAGAGGATCATGGTAGGCTATAGTCCATGGGGTCACAAAGAGTCAGACACGACTGAGCGACTTCATTTCCATTTTGGCTTCCCTAGTGGCTCAGATGGTAAAGGGTCTGCCTGCAATGTGGGAGACCCAGGTTCAATCCCTGGGTTGGAAAGATCCCCTGGAGAAGGAAATGGCAACCCACTCCAGTACCCTTGCCTGGAGAATCCCGTGAACAGAGGAGCCTGGTAGGCTACAGTCCATGGGGTCGCAAAGAGTCAGACACAACTGAGCGACTTCACTTACTTACTTACTCCCACCTCCCACCCATCCTACTCCTCTAGATTGTCAAAGAGCACTGGGTTAAGTGCCCTGTATCATACAGCAAATTCCCACTGGCTGTTTTGTATATGGTATTCATATGCTTCAATACAACTCTCTTAATTCATCCCACCCTCTTTTCCCCCACACTGTTCATGTCTGTTCTCTATATCTTCATCTGTATTATTACCCTACAAATAGATTCATCATTAACATTCTAGATTTCATACATATGTGTTAATAAATGATATTTGCATTTCTCTTTCTTATTTACTTCACTCTGTATAATAAGCTCCAGATTCAGGCACCTCACTAAAACTGACTTGAATTAATTCATTTTTACGGCTGAGTAGGAGATCCAACCAGTCTATTCTGAAGGAGATAAGCCCTGGGATTTCTTTGGAAGGAATGATGCTAAAGCTGAAACTCCAGTACTTTGACCACCTCATGCGAAGAGTTGACTCATTGGAAAAGACTCTGATGCTGGGAGGGATTGGGGGCAGGAGGAAAAGGGGATAACAGAGGATGAGATGGCTGGATGGCATCACTGACTCGATGGACGTGAGTCTGAGTGAACTCCGGGAGTTGGTGATGGACAGGGATGCCTGGCGTGCTGCGATTCATGGGGTCTCAAAGAGTCGGACACGACTGAGCGACTGAACTGAACTGAACTGAATATTCTACTATATATATATATATATATATATATATACACATATATGTGTGTATATATATATATATATATATATATACACACACCAGAATATCTTTATCCAACAGTCTGTCAGTGGACAACTAGGTGGCTTCTGTGTTCTGACTATTATAAATAGTGCTACTATGAATATTGGTATGCATGTGTGCTTTAGCTATGTCTATCTTTAATAATTCACTTACTGTGTGGAAAAACTCTGGATATTCATGTGTTTCACTCTTACTATTGTCTCTCTAATAAATGCTTTTTAATGTATTGATGATAAAGAAATTTTATATTTGAGACTATAGGAAATCTCAAGTGCCAATAACTGAATGAAACATTTGATTAATAATTTTTCATCAATAAATGGTAGCAGTAATAATAATATATCCTCATAGGTTTACTTTGAAGTTTAAACAAACTGATATATGTAAAATTTAAAGAATATATGGTTAGTGATTAATGAAATAGCTGTAATTATTATATTAATGCATATTTTGAATTTCAAATAAAAAGTAGTGTTAATAGCAACAGTAAAAATATTTTAAATGGTTACAGTATTAATAATTTGTTTGGAAAACCTGTTTTCACATATGTCAATTTATTTGACTCTTATAGCCACTTCACAAACAATAATAACATAAAAATTCTAAAATTAAGTGCAAATATCTATTTATTTATAAAATTTAAGAATGCAATACTTTTATGAATTATTCCAAGTCAAGTAGGG
Organism: Bubalus bubalis; assembly: GCF_019923935.1. Taxonomy (NCBI): domain Eukaryota; kingdom Metazoa; phylum Chordata; class Mammalia; order Artiodactyla; family Bovidae; genus Bubalus; species Bubalus bubalis. The sequence continues at coordinate 46,126,301 of NC_059169.1, forward strand.
GCAGAAAATGTTTCCTTTTTTCCTTTCTGGGCTCTTTGTCTGTTCTTTCAACTAAATTGATACAAACCAGATTGTGCTTTGTGCTTAGTATCTCAAAAATAGATTAACAGTAAAAAAAAAAAAAAATCACCTTAATTTCATTTGTATAGGAACCCCATACTAATATGTGCAACTCAAAGAAGTAACCAAAGCAGGCAGCTTTTATATTTTTCATACAAAGGAACAACAAATTTCTGAAGAATTGACAAGACAAAGAAATTTGGACTTGGAATAGTACGTTAGTGAGAAAGTAATATTAGGTACTTAGAATAGGAAACAGGAGTCCAAAATGGCGGTGGCTAAAAGAGAAGGAAGGGAAAAGCCTGTGAAAATAGAACAAAGGAACGTCAACGGAAGGTCTGAAGACTGGAGTGAGGACCTCAGGTAGAACAAACAGCACTCCTGGCTAGCCCAATTTACATAGGGCAGGCCCAGGGGGAGGAAAAGACATATAAAGAGAGGAGCCAAAGGGCTGGGGCTCCCTCTCTCCCACGCACGCGCACTTGTTCTCTCTCTCCTCTTCGTGTCTTTGGGTTGGCATGCCCTCACACCTTGAGGATATATTTTCCTGCTATTTTCTAAATAAAACTGAGCTGTAACATGGAGCTGTAACACTGATCTGTCTTAAGAGCTATAACATGGTCTGTTAGAGAACCGAGAGCTATAACACGATCTGTCCAAGAGTTGTGACACCCAGAGGGCTTTAATGCCGGTCATTTCAAATTTTTGTTGAGACAAGACAGAGCTGAGGAGATTACACTTGCCTGACAGTGACATGGTTTCTTTATGGCTTTCTGGCTCTACTTCCTTATTTCCAGTGATACTGATACTGTTTACCATTCTGGAACATGGTATGTAGTCTGGTATATTTGTAAGGTATCTTTCTTCTGGGAGATTAATCCCTGGCTTTCAAAGGGTCAAAGGAGGGTCAGAGTGTCCTGCAAGTACTGGTTGTTTCATAAATAAATTTAATTCAAACTTATCAATACACCAAAATGATATATTTTAGGGGGGTGTATTCTGCTTCTTTTCAGATGTTTACTTGCTGAGCTATGTCCAACTCTTTTGCAATCCCATAGACTGTAACCCACCAGGCTCCTCTGTCCATGGCATTTCCTAGGCAAGAATCCTGGAGCAGGTTGTCATTCCCTTCTCCAGGGGATCTTCCCAACCCCAGGATCAAATCCACATCTGCATTGGCAGATGGATTCTTTACCACTGAACCACCAGGGAAGCTTTCAGATACTTGGTTACTATGAAAAGGCAGAACTTCAGAATTTTCACTACAAATTGTAACTCTTCTATTCTATGAGTTCTCAGTTATCAGACAGATACCACAATCTTAGAATTGGGCCAAGTTTTTCATATGCCTTCAGAATACACTGAGCAGAGCATGGTTTCTTTCTGATTGGCTGCTAAATACACTTAGTTGATTCTTCAAATACAGTTCATCATTGTATATTTGAGTACACATGCTTTTATAATATGTCCCAGAAAAGAGGGCTGATACAGAGGGATGTTAATGAGGGAGTTGATTTGGTAATTTTATAATTTAGTATCTCCCCTAGGTCATTAACTATGGATATGGGTGTAATGTGTGTTTTCCTTTTTCTTTACATATACCTATCAGTAAAGTATTCATGGCTCATTTACTTTTTAAAGGAATTTTCTGAATATTCAGAGGTAGTATCTCTATGGGAAACCTTTACTATTTATTCAGTTTTCTCTAAATATATGTAATTAAGAACAGATCCTAAGTTATCTCTAGCAAATCAAATTGTCAATGTAATATTTAATTAGCCACATCATTTTATTAATCACAAATCACAGATTTTATGGCCCACATAATTAAATATCTGAAACTATATCCCAAAGTCTCAATCAAAGAGAAAAAAAGACAAGGAATTTTGAGGTAAAATATTTCAAACCCTTCTCCATGTTTTTTTTCTAAATAATTTCCATCCTGCAAATTCAAATGATGAAAAAGGCAGAAAGACAGGTTCATTGTGCTGTCTTGTCCAGGTCCTCTGTCTCCACTCTCGTTTCATAATGGGCTACTGCACCAATTGGTTCTGCACTGTGCTTTTAAAGAATGGAGTTTCCATATTTACATCTCAATGAAATTGTAGCCTAAAAGTGAGATGTGCCAAATGACTGTTATTCTAAAGCAATTGTTAGGGTGATTTAAATAATAAAGGAAATTAATTATGTAAATGTCCTGCTATTCTGACCATTCAGCCTTGATGAGTTTCAGCAGAGAACAAGAAAAGTTGGCCATCTTTTCTTTTTTCCTTCACTACCTTATGAGAATACTACTCATTCAGGTTAACAGTTCAAAGCAACTGACACATTTCTGAAAATAAATATGCTGGAACATATATTGTATAGAAAGGAGTACATAAGTTTAACATATTTATAAAAACAACATAGATATTTAGAGTTGAAGAAATGGAGATGTAATTTCAGTGACACAAGAACAGTTTATAACTCAGTAATAAAAAAGTTCCTTTTTATAGCATCTACCATAGCTGGAAGGAATTTAGAGATGATTGAATCTAACATCTTCACTTTAGATGGAGATGCTGATATAGAGCAAAGGCTAAGTTTCATGCCTAAGTGCATATAACTGGTTAGCAGCAGAACCTTCACCAGAGGCAATGTATTTGACACAGAGACCAGATCACTTTTCACAATGTCATAGCTGACTTTCTGCTGAGTGATAAAATTGTTTTATTTCACCTTATATAGTGAAAATTCAAAGAGGGAAACCAAGCAAGACCCTATGGAGCTCCTGGGCACAAAAGACTTTTTGTGTCTCCTTTTCTGAGTTCCAAAAGCCAGGATCAAATAATTGCTAATCAAGGAAGGGAGAGGATGCTGAGACAAGGGAGGAGCCACCAAGGAACAATACTATAGCTTTGCGGGCAGGATATTGGCTCCTTGTCGGGGCTTCTCTGGTGGCTCAGATGGTAAAGCTCTGCCTGCAATGCGGGAGACCGGGGTCCGATTCCTGGGTCGGGAAGATTCCCTAGAGAAGGAAATGGCAATCCACTCCAGCACTCTTGCCTGGAAAATCCCATGGACGGAGGAGCCTGATATGCTACAGTCCATGGGGTCGCAAAGAGTCGGACACGACCGAGCGACTTCACTTTTGCTTTCAAGTGATGTACATAACATTATCTCCGAGCTCTTCTGCAGAATCAAATCCCCAGCAAATGGAAGACTTGGTGAGGTACTCTGCATTCTAAGGGTCACAGTTTGCCCATCATCATCTGACTCCAGATGATCTCTGGGTTGAAGAATTTCAGGCCCTGCACACACCTTGATCCTTATCAGCAATCCCATGCCTGGACTATAAACTCCTCACCAGGCCCCCTGGGTTGGGACACACAGTTTTGAGAAAATTGGCCTGCTGTGGCCCCCTTTACCTAGCAAAGAAAAATAAAGCTATTCTTTTCCACTTCACTCAAAGCTCTGTCTCTAATGTTTAATTCAGTGTCAGGGTCCAGAGAACAAATTTGACTTCAAGAGCTTTTACTTATTGATTTAAGGAGATATTTTCTGATTCTAGTTTAACTTGAGCCTGAGAAAGAAAATTCTTCCATCATTTACCTAGGCAATCTGTGAATTCATTTCACTAGTGATGTAGTGGCCCTTGGGTCACAGGTACTTGCTTTTTTATATAAGATTCCTTTAAAGAGTCTTTGTTATGACTCTCATATTTCTATGATGGAAGTGGAGAAGAAACAGAGGTAGTAATTTCAAGCAGACCTACACTTGAGAAGGACAGTGACATTAGATGAGGGAATAGGATAATTGAGACAGTTTACTTTTTCTTTGTGGTATATGAAACATTTCTTTCAAGAATTTGGATTTATTTAGCAAGTATATATATCAAACTTAGATCAAGAGCACATAGACTATTCCTAAGTGAATCAGATGTGATCATCCTTGCTTTTAAGTTATGAACAATTAATCAAGAATATCAGGGAAAACATGAAGTAAATATTTAACTGAGAGCACGCTGATAAGGCACTTAAGGAGTACATGACACATAATTATCAGTGCTGAATACACATTCACAGACACAAAATTAGAATGTGATAAACACTGTAATAATGCTTGTAGGCTAACACAAAGAAAATAGGAATTCTTGGTAAGGCTTGAAAAAATAGGTCAGATTTTAACTAATCTAACTTGACAGAATAAGTAACGACAGACTGAAGGAAGCACTGTTAGGAAAATTAAGAAGACAGAAAAAAAAAGCAGTAGACTTTTAATAAGCAATATAAATATAATTCTGAAACAATCTGTTCTTTTGTATTAGTCATAAAGAGTCATGAAAAGAATGTAGGTATGTCACCCCCTACCTGAAATGAACAATAAATAGGCCCAGATTCTTCTATCTGTTTGTTTTGATTTCCTCTGTAAATTGCCTTCATTTCAAAACTGCTTTTTTGATAATGTAGACCTAACTATATAATAAAGGTCTTTTCTTTGTACATAGTTCTTGCTTTCCTTTTTTTGCATTTCTACTCTTATCATATGTATGTCACCAACGCTTGCATTATTTATAATTTAGAGACTAAGCTTGACCTGTGAATTTCCATGTTTATTTTGTGACAGCCTGCTGAATGATAGTAGATGTATTATAAGCAAAGAAATCAACACTTTCTTTTATCAAAAGGCCTTAAGTAGAAGAACACTTATGAAAAATTGAAAAAAAAAAAAAAAGTAAACGTCCCAATCTAATACAGATGTTACTGTTTCTGCCAAACATTGCTCTGTCTCTAAGCCTCATTTTTGAAAAAGTGTAAAGTTAATAAACAGAACATAATTGTATTTTGAAAGTTTATATATTTTTTTATTTTTTAATTGGAGTAAATTTGCCTTACAATTTTGTGTTGGTTTCTGCCATACAACAATGCATACTAGTTATAAATATACATATATCCCCTCCCTCTTGAGCCTCCCATCCCCAGAATTTATATTAATACTCTCTCTCAGTGCAATATAAATTATTTGAAACTGATTTAAATCATTAATAAATTTAAGCAATATATTGAGTTCAAAAGTTATATATGACCTCATTATTTGACACTTGGAGAAGGCAATGGCACCCCACTCTAGTACTCTTGCCTGGAAAATCCCACGGACAGAGGAGCCTGGTAGGCTGCAGTCCATGGGATCGCTAAGAGTCCGGTAGGACTGAGCGACTTCACTTTCACTTTTCACTTTCATGCATTGGAGAAGGAAATGGCAACCCACTCCAGTGTTCTTGCCTGGAGAATCCCAGGGACAGGGGAGCCTGATGGGCTGCCGTCTATGGGGTCCACAGAGTTGGACATGACTGAAGCGACTTAGCAGCAGCAGCATTTGACACTAAAATTGTAGACTAGGATATTTTTAAAATTTTTTGGTTAAAGTAATGACAGTATTTTGTAGTGATTGTTTTTCTAGAGCAGACACAAGAGAGTTTTTTGACATTGTTGTGGACTTTTCACAATTAAAAAAAAAAAGTCTTCACAGGCACTACTTAATCCTTTCTGTCCCTTATAAACTGGTACAGATTACCCATTCTGCATGGTGTTGTTCAGTTGCTAAGTCATATCTGATTCTTTGCGACTCCATGGTCTGCAGTATGTCAGACTTCCCTGTCCTTTGCTGTTTCCCGGAGTTTGCTCAGATTCATGTCCATTGAGTCGGTGATACTATTTAACCATCTCATCCTCTGCCACGACCTTCTTCTTTTGCTTTCAATCTTTTCCAGCATCAGGCAGGGTCTTTTCCAATGAGTTGGCATTTCGCAGTGAGTGGCCAACTTATTGGAGTTTCAGCATAAGTCCTTCCAGTGAAATATTCAGGGTTGGTTTCTTTTACAGTTGACTGATTTGATATGCTAGCAGCCCAAGGGCCTTTTAAGAGTCTTCTCTAGCCCCACAATTTGAAAGTATCATTTCTTCAGCAAGTAGCCTTCTTCATAATACAGTTCTCCTATTTGTACATGGCTACTGGAAAAACCATAGCTTTCACTATATGGACCTTTGTCAGAAAACTGATGTCTCTGCTTTTAAATACACTGTCTAGGTTTGTCACAACTTTTCTTCCAAGGAGCAAGTGTAGTTTAATTTCCTGGCTGCAGTCACCATCAGTGGTGTTTTTGGAGTCCAAGAAAATAAAATCCATCACTGTTTCCAGTTGTTCCTCTTCTGTTTGTCATGAAGTGATGGGACCAGATGCTATGATCTTTGTTTTTTGAATATTGAGTTTTAAGCCAGCCTTTTCACTCTCCTCTTAAGCCTGCCTTTTCACTCTCCTCTTTCCCCCGTCATCAAGACGCTCTTTTGTTCCTCTTCACTTTCTGCCACTAGAGTGGTATCATCTGCATATCTGAGGTCGTTGATATTCTGCATAGATATAGATGTAGGCAAAATGAAGTTATAGATTGATATAAATTGATTATATATGTTTATATGGGAAACATCTTTATGCATACATTTATTTATATGTGTAAATATATATATACATAGATCACATATATATAAAAATACACACACACAGGTATATAAGCAGGTATATACTGAGATACTGAGGAAGGTCAGTGCTATGAGCAAAACATTGCAATTTTAGGCCTGCAGCTATGGTGTGCCATGTGCAAATCCCACACAAAAATGGAGAAGAAAACTGTTTTATACAGGGACGAAGGAAATTGGGAGGGCTAGAGTAAAGAAAGAGAGCATGCTTTTCATTGGCTGAGTCCTGATAGCCTCTCATTGACTGAGCTCTTGCCAGGCAAGTAAAGGGAGTCTTTCTTCTTCCTATTATGCTCTGCATCTTCTTCTGGCCCCTCAAGTCTCTTTTAATTGAAGTTTCTTCTTATTAATTTTTTTTTTTTTTTACATTCCCTCTTTTTAATTAAGATCTTTCCCAGAAAATCTTGCTATTTAAAGTCAGGTTTTCTGGTTTCAGTGGCTTTTTGTCACTGAATGCCTGGGAGAAACTTTCTGGGTGGAGTGCCTCAACATCAGAAGGAATTTTCATGAGTGGGAAACCTATTGAGGTCATCTCTGCATAACAAGGAAAGGAAGAGGGAGAACTCTCAGACACTTCTAAAGTGACTATGTTACCAAGGTCATTGAACATAAACATTGAAGACTATCTGAAATATTATGCCATCATCAAAGGCTTTCAGAAGGGATTTTTTATAGTAGATGAGATCTTTAGATTGGAAAATATGAGCTTAAGGTACTTATTTCATCGCACTGTGGAAAGACTGCACTACTAAAATCTGGTTGCTTTTAATAGAAACAATTAGGTCTTTGCTTGGAACATCTCTCCTTTAGTCCATTGTTGGTCAAAAGAGGCAGAAGCCAAGTACATTAGGTGTCCTATGACTATCTCAAAGGATGAGAGTTTAGGATTTCCAAAGCAGTGGATTTGAGATTCAGAAGGACCAAAGGCATTATTTTGGGACAAAGTATTTGGAGGGTCTCTACAGATTTTGCCTCTGAGTCTTAATGATGTCATTAGAGCATTAGACTAAACCAAAGAATTGGAAGTAGTTAGCATAGTGAAAGTGTTGAAAAACTGGTCAAACAGCACAGATTTGTCAAAGTATCTAATCAATAAAATGGTCTCCTTGATCACTATGAAGTTCAAAAGGAGATCCTCACCTATGGATAATTTTTTTTTTTTTCCCCCGAAGGATATTAGCCATGAAATAGGCATTAGCCTGATTAAAAGAGAAGGCTATGGTCTAGTTTGTGTGAAAACATAGAGACTATGACTAAAACATGTTTAGATTCATTAGACAGAGGAAGTTATATGAAATTCATTTGCTAGAGCTTGAATGGTCCATTAAGCAGTTTAAAATATATGGGAGCAGTACAAACAGGTTTCCTTGTGTTGTATTTTGAACAAATGGGACAAACGAGTTTACGTATTTTTTTGCAGCCTTGTTAAGGTTTCCTCAGAAGCCTTGATTCATGAAGGCTATCATTTTGCCAATAGAGCAATGGTTTAATGCGTTCACAGTGATTAAAAGTGGAGATTTTAAAGTTTGCTGTACATCTGAGTTGTTATTTGATCCAAACTAGAGCTTTCTCTTTTTATTAAGTCAATAATTGTTGCATTTTCTCTCTTTTTCTGAAGCCAGGTATTGTGCTCTGCTAGTATGTTTTTCTAACTTATCATTTGGGAAATATCACTTTGGACTATGACAGAGGTTTGGCTGCTGTTGGTTCCTTTAAGGACAATATTTCTTACAGAAATGTCAGTAAGGTGATTTCCTTTAGCTTCCAGAGAGCCAAGTTTAGAATGTCCTGAAATCTTAATAATAGCTAAAGTGGCAAGTATAAGTATTGCATCCAATAATTCCTGAACATATAGTTAATTTAAAATTTTATTTCCACTACAAGTAAGGAAGCCATGTTGCTTCCACAACATTTCAAAATCATGACCTACTCTGAAAGGATAAATATTATCAGTATAAATACTGCAAGTTTTCCCCATTTGCTAAAGTGAAACCTGAGTAAGAGTACATAATTCAGCATATTGGACCAAAATAGCAATGGGTTAAGGTGTTGCCTCGACAATATCAAAAGGAGTTGTGACACCTTACCCAGCACTATATTTGTTATTGTTATCTTTTAAATAAGAACTGTTAGTGAGCCATGAAAGTCAGTGTTACCTTAAGAAATTTCCTGTGTATCATTTCAAGGAGTCACAAGCAATCCATCAGTGGTAAGTACTAGTGAGGGACTTTATCAGTGACAAAGGGGAGAAGGGCAGCAGAGTTAAGGTAGCAACAACACACCAGAAAAAGCTTTGGAAGGGGCAGTTAACAAAAAAACTTCATAGGAAGTGAGGCAGCTAAGAAATGTTGAGTCTAATGAAAATCTTGGAGCGCTTCTAGTGCATGAGATACAAAAATGGTTAAAGAGGGTCCCAAAATGACTTTCTTTCTCAGTGGCTCTAACCTAAAAGACAGCGGCTATAATAGCTATAAAGTAAGGGGGTATCCCCAAGCCACATGGTACTGTTGCTGGTTATAATACCTTATTGGTCAACGGTGGTCCTTGTGTTTTGGGTGAGTACCCCAAGGGTATTCTCTTTCTTCATATAAGGAAGAAAAGAAAAGGAAAACTGTATGAAAAGGAAAAAATGTAATCTGCTCATTGGGATTCTCAAGGGCACATGGGTTCGTCAAACGTGCTTTTACAGCCTTAAAGGCTATGTTGTCTAGTTCTTCCCATTAAATTGTGTTGGTGTATTTTGCTGTTGTTGTTAGTGAGTAAAACATACAGAGCTTTGATCATAGGGGGAAATTTAGAATCTGATTTCTGCAATAACCAACTATCCCTAGAATATCTCACAGTTAGTGCTTAATTTGGGGTTTTAGGAAATTTAAGTCACTATGAATCCTTTCTGGACCAAGATGAAGCCCTTGTTCTATATCAGATGCCAAAAATACTGAAACTGGGTTTAGGAAAATTGCAATTTTTAAAACGACTTTATGTCTTTTTAAGCTAAAAACCTCAGCAGCATGTAGATGCTGTATTCCTGTGAGGAGGTTTGAGAAAAATTTTAAGGAAGCAAATCATCCACATATTGTAACAAAGCAGAACCTGAAGGAAGCATTATTATTCCATCCAACTCAGACTCCAGAATTTGTGAGAAGCAAAGACAGTCAGTAAAATCCTGAGACATTACTATACAGGTGAACTGATTTTTTTTTTTTTTTTTGCACACATGAAGACAAAAAGGTATTGGATAGCTTTATCAAGTGAAATACAAAGTATTGTGCAGCATAAATTGCAGAAAATAATGTGTTTTAGACGGGAATGGATGTTGGTAATTTTTAAGGGTTAAGAACAACATGTTATTAAGAGATAACAATGTTGTCTATTTCTTTGAAGTCCTAACAAACCTGTACCCTTAGCACATAGATTTTCTCACCATTAAAATGGTAGTATTAAAGGGACTAGTACAGGGGCTGATGAGTCCTTGACTTTTATAATCTTCTATCATGGGCTTTATGCTTTTGAATGGTTTTTTGAAGGGAAGTAGTTTTGATGTTCACTTTTGCCATCTCCTGTTTGACCACTTCCAATTTGCCTTGAAATTGAGTCTGAACTGAAGTGCTTGGATGCAATCTCAAAAATGACAGAATGATCTCTGTTTGTTTCCAAGGCAAACCATTCAATATCACAGTAATCCAAACCTATACTCAAACCAGTAGCACCGAAGAAGCTGAAGTTGAATGGTTCTATGAAGACCTACAAGACATTTTAGAACTAACACCCCAAAAATATGTCCTTTTCATTATAGGAGAATGGAATGCAAAAGTAGGAAGTCAAGAAACACCTGGAGTAACAGGCAAATTTGGCCTTGGAATACGGAATGAAGCAGGGCAAAGACTAATAGAGTTTTGCCAAGAAAATGCACTGGTCATAGAAAACACCCTCTTCCAACAACACAAGAGAAGACTCTACACGTGGACATCATCAGATGGTCAACATCAAAATCAGATTGATTATATTCTTTGCAGCCAAAGATGGAGAATCTCTATTAAGTCAGCAAAAACAAGACCAGGAGCTGACTGTGGCTCAGATCATGAACACCTTATTGCCAAATTCAGACTTAAATTGAAGAAAGTAGGGAAAATCACTATACCATTCAGGTATGACCTAAATCAAATCCCTTATGATTATATAGTGGAAGTGAGAAATAGATTTAAGGGACTAGATCTGATAGAATGCTGGATGAACTATGGATGGAGGTTCGTGACATTGTACAGGAGAAAGGGATCAAGACCATCCCCAAGAAAAAGAAATGTAAGAAGGCAAAATGGCTGTCTGGGGAGGCATTACAAATAGCTGTGAAAAGAAGAGAAGCGAAAAGCAAAGGAGAAAAGGAAAGATATAAGCATCTGAATGCAGAGTTCCCAAGAATAGCAAGAGATAAGAAAGCCTTCTTCATCAATCAATGCAAAGAAGTAGAGGAAAACAAGAGAATGGGAAAGACTAGAGATCTCTTCAAGAAAATCAGAGATACCAAGGGAACATTTCATGCAAAGATGGGCTTGATAAAGGACAGAAATGGTATGGACCTAACAGAAGCAGAAGATATTAAGAAGAGGTGGCAGGAATACACAGAAGGACTGTACAAAAAAGATTTTCACGACCCAGAAAATCACGATGGTGTGATCACTGACCTACAGCCAGACATCCTGGAATGTGAAGTCAAGTGGGCCTTAGAAAGCATCACTACTAACAAAGTTAGGGAGGTGATGGCATTCCAGTGGAGCTCTTTCAAATCCTGAAAGATGATGCTGTGAAAGTGCTGCACTCAATATGCCAGCAAATTTGGAAAACTCAGCAGTGGCCACAGGACTGGAAAAGGTCAGTTTTCATTCCAATGCCAACGAAAGGCAATGCCAAAGAATGCTCAAACTACCACACAATTGCACTCATCTCACATCCTAGTACAGTAATGCTCAAAATTCTCCAAGCCAGGCTTCAGCACTATGTGAACCGTGAACTTCCAGATGTTCAAGCTGGTTTTAGAAAAGGCAGAGGAACCAGAGATCAAATTGCCAACATCTGCTGGATCATGGAAAAAGCAAGAGAGCTCCAGATTTTGTCTATATTTGCTTTATTGAGTATGCCAAAGCCTTTGACTGTGTGGATCACAATAAACTGTGGAAAATTCTGAAAGAGATGGGAATACCAGACCACCTGACCTGCCTCTTGAGAAACTTGTATGCAGGTCAGGAAGCAACAGTTAGAACTGGACATGAAACAACAGACTGGTTCCAGATAGGAAAAGGAGTACATCAAGGATGTATATTGTCACCCTACTTACTTAACTTCTATGTAGCGTACATCATTGGAGAAGGAAATGGCAACCCACTCCAGTGTTCTTGCATGGAGAATCCCAGGGATGGGGGAGCCTGGTGGGCTGCCGTCTCTGGGGTTGCACAGAGTCGGACACGACTGAAGTGACTTAGCAGAGTACATCATGAGAAACGCTGGGCTGGAAGAAGCACAAGCTGGAATCAAGATTGCCTGGAAAAGTATCAATAACTTCAGATATGCAGATGACACCACCCTTATGGCAGAAAGTGAAGAGGAACTAAAAAGCCTCTTGATTAAAGCAAAAGTGGGGAATGAAAAAGTTGGCTTAAAGTTCAACATTCAGAGAACAGATCATGGCATCTGGGCCCAGCACGTCATGGGAAATAGATGGGGAAACAGTGGAAACAGTGTCAGACTTTATTTTTGGGGGCTCCAAAATCACTTCAGATGGTGATTGCAGCCATGAAATTAAAAGACACTTACCCTTTGGAAGAAAAGTTATGACCAACCTAGATAACATATTGAAAAGCAGAGATACTACTTTGCCAACAAAGGTCCGTCTAGTCAAGGCTGTTTTTTTTCCAGTGGTCATGTATGGATGTAAGAGTTGGACTGTGAAGAAAGCTGAGCACTGAAGAATTGATGCTTTTGAACTGTGGTGTTGGAGAAGACTCTTGAGAGTCCCTTGGACTGCAAGGAGATCCAACCAGTCCATTCTAAAGGAGATCAGCCCTGGAATTTCTTTGGAAGGAATGATGCTAAAGCTGAAACTCCAGTACTTTGGCCACCTCATGCGAAGAGTTGACTCATTGGAAAAGACTCTGATGCTGGGAGGACTTGGGGACAGGAGGAGAAAGGACAACAGAGGATGAGATGGCTGGATGGCATCACTGACTCGATCGACGTGAGTCTGAGTGAACTCCGGGAGTTGGTGATGGACAGGGATGCCTGGCGTGCTGCGATTCATGGGGTCGCAAAAAGTCGAACACGACTGCACGACTGAACTAAATTGAACTGAATTTGCCTTGATTCATGGCCCTAACATTCCAGGTTCCTATGCAGTATTGCTGTTATAGCAACAGGCTTTACTTTCATCACCGGTCACATCCACAACTCGGTGTTGTTTTTGCTTTGGCTCCGTCTCTTCATTCTTTCTAGAGTTATTTCTCCACTGAATTCCAATAGCATATTGGGCACCTACTGACCTGGGGAGTTAATTTTTCCCCAGGTGAAAGATACTGTCCTTTTTTTTTTTTTTTTTTTTTTTTTGCGTTTCATACTGTTCATGGGGTTCACAAGGCAATTATACTGAAGTGGTTTCCTATTCCCTTCTCCAGCAGACCATGCTTGGTCAGAACTCACCACCATGATCCGTCCATCTTGGGTGGCTCTACATGGCATGGCTCATGGTTTCATTGAGTTAGACAAGGCTGTGGTGCATTTGATCATATTGGCTAGTTTTCTGTGATTGTGGTTTTCATTCTGTCTGCCCTTTGATGGAGAAGGATAAAAGGGTTATGGAAGCTTCCTAATGGGAGAGACTTACTGAAGGGGAAGCTGAGTCTTGTTCTGATGGGCAGGGTCATGCTCAGTAAATCTTTAATCCAATTTTCTGTTGATGGGCGGGTCTGTGTTCCTTCCCTGTTGTTTGACCTGAGACCAAACTATGGTGGAGGTAATGAAGATAATGACAACCTCCTTCAAATGATACCATGAATTCACTGCTACACTTAGTATCCCCAACTCTTAGCAGGCCACCCCTGACCCACGCCTCTGCTGGAAACTCCTGGATACTCACAGGCAATTCTGGGTCAGTCTCTTGTGGGGTCACTTCTCCTTTCTCCTGGGTCCTGGTGTGCACAAGGTTTTGCCTGTGCCCTCCAAGAGTCTGTTTTCCCAGTCCTATGTAAGTTCTGGCAGCTCTATGGGGGGTTAATGGTGACCTCCTCAAAGAGGGCTTATGCCATACCCTGGTCTACTTCACCCAGAGCCCCTGCCCCTGAAGCAGTCCTCTGCTGACCCGTACCTATGCAAGAGACACTCAAACACAGTTCTGGCTCAGTCTCTGTGGGGTCTGGTTCCTGGCGTACACAAGTTTTGTTTGAGCCCTCCGAGTATCTCCAGCAGGTATGGTATTTGATTTGAAACATGATTTCGCCCTTTCTACCATCTTGCTGGGGCTTCTCTTTTGCCCTTGAACATGGGGTACTTTTATTTTGTGGGATCCAACAGTCTCCTGTCAACGGTTGTTCAGCAGTGAGTTGTAATTTTGGCGTTCTCTCAGGAGAAGATGAGCTCACATCCTTCTACTCCACTTGACATCCTCACCAGAAAACTGTGGTTTGATGAACCGAGGGGACTTTGATGTCTGCAGTGGCCTCCAGAGGCCACGGATTGGGCTTATGCAAATCTTCACGGGTGGGCTGCTGTGAGTTTTGCTTACATCAGTTGAAGATTTTGTCCATAAGGAAGTTTGTAGCTGATTCAATGGAGGCAAATGATCAGTGTTTCCAGAATTAGCTCTTATAATGTCAGACATGGAACAGGTAAAAGATAACAAAGAGATATTTAATTCACCTGTTTGGTTAGTTTCATGACTACTGTCAATTTCTAGATTTATTTCCCCGTTTTGGAAGAAAGGAATTCTGACATGATAGTTCTCTAGGAAATCTCAGCCAAATAAATGAACAGGGGTGGAAGAGCTAGGCAAAAGAGTCTGTATTTATCAAAGGCTCTGACCAAAAATGAATGGATTTAAAGGCAGAAACCTTTTGAGATTTCATTAGTGATCTTCACTGTTGGAACTCTTTTAGTACTCTGAGACAGGGACACTGAGACTGTGGCTCTGGTTTCAGTTAGGACCGATAGAGACTCATCCCCAATCTGGAGAAATGTTTCTCTGGGCTGATTAAAAGGGGGGATTGGGAAGAGGCTTGTACTTCCTCAGAGCCTCACCATTAAGAATTGGGAAAATGTTGGAAAAGTTCGTTAAAAGGCTGAAGGCATCTGAAATGCTTACATTTATAACAACCTCTTTCCTAATGTCTTGACTTTTTGTAGTAGCTGCAGAAATTTACAGGGTTTACTTTAGTTTAGGAGTATTCACTTGCTAGAGTGAAGATTAAGAATTTTGTCTTCCTTTTAGGAGACTTATCTAGAGTGAGAAAAAGCTAGTGTACCAGAATAATTAAATCTGAAATGGGCAGTTTCCATTCCATCCTCATCTTTTTTATGAAAGTTCTCTATTCAGCCCATTGATAAACATGGATTTCAAAGATAGCCTGGTGGAATAAACATCTGAAAGAAGAACATAATTTAAAAATCTGAAGACAACTGTAACATTCATTAATAGATTCATCATGTTTTTGTGTACTACACTGAATTTTGATCCAACAAACTTGCTTTGGAAAAGTTCTAGGAATTGCTCAGTGAAATTGCTTAGTGATTGCCTGAGTAATGATATAATGAATTTAGTAGGCTGATCTCCCAATTTTAATTTCAGAGACCTCTCTGGATTTTCCAAATTGACTGGGTTTTAGCTAATGCTGGGCCTTGCCTTCAGCAACAAGCATACGAAGGTGATGTAAGTCAGGGAAACAAAGTTGATAAGTCTGAAGACTATATTACTTTGCAAGTCTGGAGGATCTTTGGTTGCTTTTGGAAAATTTTTGACCATGGCTTTCAGTTCAGCCTTAGCCCAAGGAAGGCAAAATAAATAAATAAATAAACTTTAGCCCTTAGACTCTCCAAAGGCTTAATTTTAAAGTGACAAGTTTTAACAAGTTCAAAAGAAAAGGGATTGTAGAGAGTTTCAGAGAAAAACAGTAGTTTGGCAAGAGATTTATTATAGGGGACCTGAAGGCATAGAGAAGGTATAGGTGGCATAAGAGGAAAGAAGGAAGAGGGTACAACAGGCAGGGCCAGGGCACAAGGGGCTGGGGATAAGATGACACCTGAGACAAGGAAAGCAGGGAAGGAAAGGTTGAGCCTTCAGGAGTCATTGTATCTTTCTTTGATTGTTTGTCTAAGATAATTTTAAAATATTTTTAAATTTTAATTCTGCATATAAGCTATTTTATGCTCCTGATAATTTTTGGAAGCCTCATAATACCAATCATTCAGTTCCGGGAATTTCAAAGCAGAGAAAGTGTTAGTCGTTCAGTCATGTCCAACTCTTTGTGACCCCATGGGTTGTAGCCCTCCAGGCTCCTCTGTCCATGGGATTTCCCAGGCAAGAGCACTGGAGTGGGTTGCCATTTCCTTCTCCAAGGGATCTTCCCCACCCAGGGATCGAACTTGAGTCTCCCTCATTGCAGGTAAATTTATCAGATTTATTGCAGGTAACACACCTGTTTGGTCAAGAGTCTCAGAGTCATAAGGGGTCTTCTCTGCATCCTTGTATGGGCCACCAAAGCACTGTCCTAAAACAAATAGAATCCCATTATTTCTCCAGAAAAAAAAAAATCATTTATTCTGGATCAGCAGAAAACTGTAATACAGGATATGCAACAACAGTGAGCCACAGGCAAGCCCAGTAAAAATGGAGAAGAGAACTGCTTTACTGAGTGCAAAAGAAAGTTGAGGGCTAAAATAACCAGTCTGTGGCTTTTCATTGGTTGAACTGTGACCATCTGTAGTTAACTGAGTTCTTGCCAGCAATAAGGAGATTTTTTTTCTTCCTGTTGGGCTCTTCTGTCATCATAGTGTATGAAAGTTCTCCCTTCTGGCCCCTAACTCTTATGAATTGAGGTTTCTGTTCATTAATTTGTTACAAAAAAAGTCCATATTTTAAGTGAATCTAGAAAAGTTTAAAGGAGCCATGAGGAAATTTACGTTGAGAGTCATCATGAATGAAATTTCCTATGTTTGAAGAATTGGAGTGTTTGACCTGAGTATAAAGGACTGGTTTGAAATATGGAAAAAGAGAAACTTCACAGGGAAAAGTGATCAAAGCATGCCTTATTGAAGTATGTGGACAGATTTTTTTTTTTTTTAATGGCAAATCATTCTTGTTTTACCTGGAGCAAGACAAAATCAGCTTTTTAATTTAGACAATATTTCAGCAGCTAATATTTTTGAGAGCATACTGTATTTTGGTATTTGGGCATATATTGAAAAATAAATCCAATAGGGTATTTGCACTTATGACACTTAAAACCTAATGGAGAATACAGATATTGAATTACCAATTAAAATAAATATTGATCAGAGGAATTACTGGAAATTATCGAAGTTACAGATTTTGATGAATAGTCAAGGCCATGAATTCAGTTCTAGAGTTTGATGAACTTATGGGACATATAGAAACAAATGTTTTAATAGTAATTTGGCTCTATGGGGTTGACACTGAGGAAAAAGTAGGCTCTGGACAAAAAGATGTATCTATTAAAATGTTAAAAGGATAAACTGAAGTAAATAAAAATCCAGAATGATTTCAAACCAGGGCCATGGAGATTATTTTAGTGCAAATCACCATATCAAGGGTAAATACAGAAAAGTCTTTCCCCAAAGCAGGATTGACAAGCAAATTTGGAAAAGTAGGAGGAAGGCTGCAGAAGAAAGAATGAGAAGGTCAGGAAAGATTATGGTCAAGTAAAGTGAGAATTCAGAAATTGTGATTTTTTTCATGATTTTGTTAACATACTCAATGAAATGGTATTGAAAATAATAATTATATTTTATTGTAAAAGGTATACAAGCTTATATATCAGGAAGTTGAAGCAAGAGTTCTACAGGACTATTTTGATGAGATTAACATTGAAGGAAAAAAGTTGCTGGAGGATAATATTGAGTGAAGGAATTTTTGTTTTAAGTTAAAAATTCTTGAGCCTGTACATAAAGTACCCAAACTGTGGTGAAGGAAAATTCCTTAGTATGTGAACATGTGTGTGTGTGTGTAATTAGAAATATGTATATCAGTTTTATTACTTGAATATTTTGCTTGAACAATTATAAGATGTCTTATTTTTCTGTGATCTGATTTTTCTAAGTGCCTTTCAATCCTACTAATTGACTGCTTAAATGTATTTGAGATTTAGTCTTTCATTCAATTTTGAATTTGGATAGTGCAACCTGGAACAAGGTAAGCTGCAATGTCAGTGAGGGAAAGTGGGTAAGAATAAGTGACCTGTAGTGATCCAATGAATTCAATCATCTGTGTCCTTCCACATTTAAGCACAAGGCAAATTTTAAGGGATTGCATAGGAATGTAAAACAATATGTTCTATTTCTTAGAGAATCCCCAGAGTTCTTCCATGTAAAACTTCATACATTTCTTAGGACACAATAGCTGCGAACAGAAGGCTTAGAGGAGACCATGACCCTAAAAAATACGGCCACCAAAAGCCATTATCGTTTGGAACTGATCCAGCAAATAAGACTAGCTTTCAGAATATGCTTCCACCAAGAAAGTCTGAGGGCTACAAGGAGCAGCCACTATTAGCTGCATACCAGGAGTTATCAAGAGGGGAATAAAAGTTGAATGATTCTGCATGCAGCCACCATCAGGAGTCATTATTAGGAGCCACAGTAGGGGAAAATGCTGCTGATAAGTGTTCCCCTAGGATTAGAAATGTCACAATTTGAATAAGATTTCATCACTCAGAAAGCTTTACACCTCATGCAATAAGGAAAGAATAACTCCTGGAAGAGACGGCCCACATGGTTTTCTTCTAATTCTATAGCACTCAAGTTCTTCATTATTATTTTTAATTTTTTGTTATTATTATTTAGTTTTATTCTATTCACACATAATAAAAACTATTCTGTGAAAAGTGAAAGCTCCTTTTCTTAGGATAATTGATGCTTAAAAAAGTGAACCATAAAACTTGAAGGTTGAGCTCTTGATATACCACATTGTCCAAGGAAACAAGGTTTTTCAAACTTTGAAACACTGATTAAAAAATGTGTGTTGTGTTGTTTGTTTGTTTGTTTCCAAAAGGAGCTGTGGCTGCGCGGGCACAGGAGGGCCTAGAGGAGCTGTCCCACATTGAAGGTCAGAAAGGGCAGGGGTGAGGAGATACCCCTCATCCAAGGTAAGGAGCAATGTCTGCGCTTTGCTGGAGCAGCCGTGAAGAGATACCCCACACCCAAAGTAAGAGAAACCCAAGTAAGATGGTAGGTGTTGCAAGAGGGCATCAGAGGGCAAACACACTAAAACCATACTCACAGAAAACTAGTCAATCTAATCACACTAGGACCACAGCCTTGTCTAATTCAATGAAACTAAGCCATGCCAGTGGGGCAACCCAAGATGGAGGGTCATGGTGGAGAGATCTGACAGAATGTGGTCCACTGGAGAAGGGAATGGCAAACCACTTCAGTATTCTTGCCTTGAGAACCCCATGAACAGTATGAAAAGGCAAAAGGATAGGATACTGAAAGAGAAACTCCCCAGGTCAGTAGATGCCCAATATGCTACTGGAAATCAGTGGAGAAATAAATCCAGAAAGAATGAAGGGATGGAGCCAAAGCAGAAAGAATACCCAGCTGTGGATGTGACTGGTGATAGAAGCAAGGCCCGATGCTGTAAAGAGCAATATTGCATAGGATGTGGAATGTCAGGTCCACGAATCAAGGCAAATTTGAAGTGGTCAAACAGGAGATGGCAAGAGTGAACATCGACATTCTAGGAATCAGCAAACTAAAATGGACTGGAATGGGTGAATTTAACTCAGATGACCATTATATCTACTACTGTGGGCAGGACTCCCTTAGAAGAAATGGAGTGGCCATCATGGTCAACAAAAGAGTCCGAAATGCAGTACTTGGATGCAATCTCAAAAACGACACAATGATCTCTGTTCGTTTCCAAGGCAAAACATTCAATATCACAGTAATCCAAGTCTATGCCCAAACCAGTAACACTGAAGAAGCTGAAGTTGAACGGTTCTATGAAGACCTACAAGGCCTTTTAGAACTAACACCCAAAAAAGATGTCCTTTTCATTATAGGGGACTGGAATGCAAAAGTAGGAAGTCAAGAAACACCTGGAGTAAATTTGGCCTTGGAGTACGGAATGAAGCAGGGCAAAGACTAATAGAGTTTTGCCAAGAAAATGCACTGGTCATAGCAAACACCCTCTTCCAAAAACACAAGAGAAGACTCTACACATGGACATCACCAGATGGTCAACACCGAAATCAGATTGATTATATTCTTTGCAGCCAAATGGAGAAGATCTATACAGTCAGCAAAAACAAGACCAGGAGCAGACTGTGGCTCAGAACATGAACTCCTTATTGACAAATTCAGACTTAAATTGAAGAAAGTAGGGAAAACCACTAGACCATTCAGGTATGACCTAAATCAAATTCTTTATGATTATACAGTGGAAGTGAGAAATTGATTTAAGGGCCTAGATCTGATAGATAGAGTGCCTGATGAACTATGGAATGAGGTTTGTGACATTGTACAGGAGACAGGGATCAAGACTTTCACCATGGAAAAGAAATGCAAAAAAGCAAAATGGCTGTCTGGGGAGGCCTTACAAATAGCTGTGAAAAGAAGAGAAGTGAAAAGCAAAGGAAAAAAGGAAAGATATAAACATCCGAATGCAGACTTCCAAAGAATAGCAAGAAAAGATAAGAAAGCCTTCTTCATCAAGCAATGCAAAGAAATAGAGGAAAACAACAGAATGGGAAAGACTAGGGATCTCTTCAAGAAAATCAGAGATACCAAAGGAATATTTCATGGAAAGATGAGCTCGATAAAGGACAGGAATGGTATGGACCTAACAGAAGCAGAAGATATTAAGAAGAGTTGGCAAGAATATATAGAAGAACTGTACAAAAAAGATCTTCACGACCCAGATAATCACGATGGTGTGATCACTGACCTAGAGCCAGACATCCTGGAATGTGAAGTCAAGTGGGCCTTAGAAAGCATCACTACAAACAAAGATAGTGGAGGTGATGGAATTCCAGTTGAACTATTCCAAATCCTGAAAGATGATGCTGTGAAAGTGCTGCATTCAATATGCCAGCAAATTTGGAAGACTCAGCAGTGTCCACAGGACTGGAAAAGGTCAGTTTTGATTCCAATCCCAAAGAAAGGCAATGCCAAAGAATGCTCAAAGTACCACACAATTACACTCATCTCACACACTAGTAAATTAATGCTCAAAATTATCCAAGCCAGGCTTCAGCAATATGTGAACCGTGAACTTCCTGATGTTCAAGCTGATTTTAGAAAAGGCAGAGGAACCAGAGATCAAATTGCCCCTATCTGCTGGATCATGGAAAAAGCAAGAGAGTTCCAGAAAAGCATCTATTTCTGCTTTATTGAGTATGCCAAAGCCTTTGACTGTGTGGATCACAATAAACTGTGGAAAATTCTGAAAGAGATGGGAATACCAGACCTCCTAACCTGCCTCTTGAGAAACCTACATGCAGGTCAGGAAGCAACAGTTAGAACTGGCCATGGAACAACAGACTGGTTCCAAATAGGAAAAGGAGTTCGTCAAGGCTGTATATTGTCACCCTGCTTATTTAATTTCTATGCAGTGTACATCACAAGAAATGCTGGACTGGAAGAAACACAAGCTGGAATCAAGATTGCCAGGAGAAATGTCAATAACCTCAGATATGCAGATGACACCAGCCTTATGGCAGAAAGTGAAGAGGAACTCAAAAGCCTCCTGATGAAAGTGAAAGTGGAGGGTGAAAAAGTTGGCTTAAAGCTCAACATTCAGAAAACGAATGTCATGGCATCTGATCCCATCACTTTATGGGAAGTAGATGGGGAAATAGTGGAAACAATGTCAGACTTTATTTTTCTGGGCTCCAAAATCACTGCAAATGGTGACTGCAGCCATGAAATTAAAAGACGCTTCTCCTTGGAAGGAAAGTTATGACCAACCTAGATAGCATATTGAAAAGCAGAGACATTACTTTGCCAACAAAGGTTCATCTAGTCAAGGATATGGTTTTTCCTGTGGTCATGTATGGATGTGAGAGCTGGACTGTGAAGAAGGCTGAGCGCCAAAGAATTGATGCTTTTGAACTGTGGTGTTGGAGAAGACTCTTGAGAGTCCCTTGGACTGCAAGGAGGTCCAACCATTCCATTCTGAAGGAGATCGGCCCTAGGATTTCTTTGGAAGAAATGATGCTAAAGCTTAAACTCCTGTACTTTGGCCACCTCATGCGAAGTGTTGACTCATTGGAAACGACTCTGATGCTGAGAGGGATTGGGGGCAAGAGGATAAGGGAACAACAGAGAATGAGATGGCTGGATGGCATCACTGACTCGATGGATGTGAGTCTGAGTGAACTCTGGTAGTTGGTGATGGACAGGGAGGCCTGGCATGCTGCGATTCATGGGGTCGCAAAGAGTCGGACACGACTGAGCGATTGATCTGATCTGAACTTATCTTCCATATGTTACATGTAGTAAAAGTACAAATATCAGAGATTATTTTAGTTCAAATGTATTTTAAAACTTATGGAAAATGTGCTCTTTTTAAGCATTAAAGTGTTTTCTGGGAGAGACTTCTAGTTATAAAGGAATATCTTGTAGCAGACTAATCTAAGAGCTACTGGAAAGTTTAGATAAAATTAGTCAAAATGCAAACATTGTTTAAAGGTATCATAGAACAAATAAAACAGCCAAGACTGCCGGGGTCCATCCCCGGCTGATCCAGGGTATTCGAAGCGGGGATGGCGTCGGCGAGGATCAGGATACAATAGCTTCAATTAGACATTAATTAAAGATGTAAAGAGTAATAGAATGAGGATAGCTCAGTAGGAAAATTCAGTGGAGAAAAGAGGCTGAGTATCTTGGTTTATGCGGGAGACCAATAAAACTTCAAGACAAGAAGCTTGCACCACTTACGGAGGCCGCAGGCGTCCTTCCGTTCTCCCAAAGGAGAGGAGACACTGAGGCCTCCCAGGTCAGATCTTAGAAGCCCAGGCATAGTTAAGTAAGCATGGCGGGTTCCGCGCTCCA
This sequence comes from Bubalus bubalis, assembly GCF_019923935.1. Classification (NCBI taxonomy): domain Eukaryota; kingdom Metazoa; phylum Chordata; class Mammalia; order Artiodactyla; family Bovidae; genus Bubalus; species Bubalus bubalis. The sequence goes on from NC_059169.1 coordinate 46,149,142, forward strand.
GATGGAGACTCAGCCAGAGTGAGAGAGAGCGCGACATGGGGAGACCAGTATTTTGAGAAAATGGTCCCAATTCTTTATTTTCCATGGTCTACTTTTATACACTGAGATGTTATACAAAAGTCACGCGGGGTCAGCAGTCCTGACTTTTATCAAAGTCAGGTGCTTCATACAAATGTATACAGAGGTCTTAGGGGTGTTATATCATCTTCTGGCCAGGGGGCCTGCTGACAATTTATGACCCTCTCCTTGTGACAACGGTCAGTCAAACAGGACACTTATTTCTCCAGGGGTGATTATTCTTAAAACAGATGCCACCCAAATAAAGTTACATTCCTATAGGGTGAGGGTGTAGTGGGTTTTAATTAAGGAAAGAATTTACTTAGCCTAAGGTCTAACATGATTAATATCAAAGGTTAATACTTATTTCTTCTATATATTTATTATTGTGTGTAAGGGCAGGGGATATGGAGACTTAGCAACAAACATTGGCTCAACAAATGAAAAACCCTTCACCAATACAATTTCTAATCAGCCCACTATACTTATACTAATAGTTTTCTAACTTTTCTAAGGAACCTGTTTTTAGAAGGTTTACAGAATCTCGTGCCTCTCACGGTTGGGAGGCTGTGAGCAATCACATGTGGCCAGACAAGCCTGTCAGGCAGGCTAGAGAAACTTCAGAGGAGTTTGTAGGTTAAAATACTCCTGTCATGCTCAGGAGTTTTTATTAACTGGAGCTCTAGGTTAAGTCCTTCTCCGAAAGAGGTGGTGGGGGACAGTCCCCCGTAAAGTCAGAGGTGTAGGTGGGAGCACAAAGTAGTAACGCAGGCAGGCTCTGGTTATGGGGGTAGATGCTCGAGGATTTCCAGGGGGACTCCTGAGGTTCGATCCCGCCTTTGCGTATGTCGAGCCTCCTTCCTCATGACCTTTGCCATGGGTGGAGTGCCTCACTCTGGCTCCCAACATCTCCCCCTTTTTTATTTCTTAAAACAGCCAGATGCAGCTCAGTCGCGAGCTTCCAAATGCTCTGCTGAAGAATCCTGACAATACAAGGAAGAATGATTATGAGAAGCAAAATTATATCTAAAGATATTAGACAGAATGTTTTTGCCAGAAATAAAGTTAGAGAAGGTGTGAAAAAAATCATTAGCTGCTCCAGCGGTGGTAAAATCCAGTCGAGAGTGTTCCAAGGTCTGTATTTGATTATGAAGTTTCCCTAAGTCCAGGCCAATATCAGAACTATTCCAAACACCTGAGATATGATTTTTAATCTTTTCCCATTCATAATCTGTCTCGTTTACCTTCAAAGATGTCACGCATATCCACCTGTAATCAGCGTGGCATGTCAAAGCCATCTTCACCTTTAAAGCCTGTAACTCAGTCTCAATATGCATAATTGCCTCTTCTAAGGCATCTACTCCCGTCTCTAATTTCCTATCTATAGCTTCCTGAGTTGCTAGAATTAAAGAAACATTTTTAGACATGGTATCAACATACTGGGCAGTATGCACTTGTTGAGTCAATGATATTGCTGCCGCAGTAACAGAACTAACTGTGCTATTAAAGCTGATATTTCTAAAATAAGTAAGCCCACAAACCGTCGCAATCGCATTAAATCCTGTAGTTGTTGTAACACAGCGAGACCATAATTAACATATCAATAAGTGGTTACATCATAAGATAAGGTGGACGTTGTAACACTACAAAGGAGCAAACATTACATTGAGGGTTTAAACAAGATGAAAGCATACATTGTTCACAAGTTACTATATTAGGTCCACCTGAATAATTCATACGTACATTGAGTTTCTTGGAGTCATTAGTAAAAGGAAAAACATAAGGCGAGGGCGGACAAGCTAAAACAGAATAAGTAGAATTATTTTCTGGTTGGAGTTCGCGCTGCAGCAGCCCTGTCAGTCTCGCCGGGATCTCGATGTTTATCTTGCCTCCCCTGCTGGTGGGCGCCACGCTGGTCTGGACGGCACTTTGTGGGTGCACTCTCCTCTCTGGCCCTCACTCGCTGCACAAACTTCTTTGTTTGAAGGTATCATAGAACAAATAAAACAGCCAAGACTGAATAAATCTGGGTTTTAATTTTCCCATTTATATAATGGACTACAGTATAATGGTTTATACTTTATAGAAGATAATGGTAATGCTGGTGATGATTGCTGATATTTATACAATGGATACTAAATGCTAAGTATTGCAAGGAAAGTATTTGCTTGCTTTTGTTCAATAGTGTCGTGTTATTTCTACTTATATTATCTCTATTTCATAAATGGGAAAACATCTAATAAATACTACAAGCTAGATTTGGATATAACTTCCTCTGCCTCCAGGTATTTAGTATTTAATTGATCTGCTATAGAGCCTATCTACATATCAGAAATAAAATTGTCAAGCAACCAGTGAAGGGTCTGGATCACAAAGAAACCTGTTCCATATAGCGTCCCTTGTTCTTGCTGATCTTTCTGCTTATCCCTTGGTCTGTAATGCTCTTTACCCATTGGTTTTCAAGATTTGTTTCCTCATTTCATTTAAGTTTCTATATTAATGTTATAGCAGAGAAAAACAAACCGGACTCCCTTATTGAACTATTCCATTTGTTAGCTCTAATATCTGTGTTCTGTTGACTTTTTTAGTAATGCGGTCTCTTCATCTTTGTGAAAGAATGTTGCCTATTGCCTGAAATATACATGATACCCTATTCTCAGGGCTCCGACCTTCAAGAGTCCATTCATGTAGAGAGAAAATGTTTTAGAAAAGAGGGTAACACCTGTCTTATTAGAGGTTGGGAGAAGGCGATGGCAAGCCACTCCAGTACCCTTGCCTAGAAAATCCCTGGTAGGCTGCAGTCCATGTGGTTGCTACCAGTTGGACACGACTGAGCGACTTCACTTTCACTTTTCACGTTCACGCCTTGGAGAAGGAAATGGCAACCCACTCCAGTATTCTTGCCTGGAGAATCCTAGGGAGGGCGGAGCCTGATGAGCTGCCGTCTATGGGGTCGCGCAGAGTTGGACATGACTGAAGCGACTTAGCAGCAGCAGCAGCATTAGAGGTTTATAGGAATAATGTGACCAGACCTAGGTGGACAGCTGCAAGAACAAAGGATTAGCACACCTCTTCTGGGGTCTGGCTGGCACTGAAAATTTTGAAACAGCTCTCCGTTTTTAGCATTAATAAAGCCTGAGTTTTAACTTTAGTAAGAGTTTCTTTGTGACATTAGTCGACCATTTTCTTGTTCTATTGGGCTTTCAGAATAAAGTCACTGTTCCTTGTTTGGACATCTCATCTCTTGATTTATTGTCCTGTCATGTGGCCAGCAGAATGAAGGCTTGGACTTGGTAATAATATCACCTCTTCAGAGTTCTTTCCTGATCTCACTAACTAAAATGGCATCTTTATTATTTCTACCCTCTTACTTCTTTGCTTATGTTATACCGACCATTATTTATTACTATTTATGAAACCATAAAAGTAATTGTTAAATATACGATGTGTCTCACTACACACTGTAAGCTCTATACATTATAGATATTTCTATACCTAGAAGTGTTCCTATTCCTGATTTATCTAGAAATGGTAAAATTAAAACCACTATATCAGTAAAATGATATTTAGTAAGAGCTTGTTTTGCATATAAGAATAATTCATGAGCTTTCAAATTGAAAGCCAGTATGAAGCTGCAGGGTGTGAAATTACAGGATAGCTTATGAAGTGAAAATGAGGAAATTGTTTAAATTCTAGAATGATTGGCCCAGATAGCAAGGGATTGGTTAAAAGTGATTATCTTATATCATTTTTAGGAATATGACTTAAGTTTCTTTTAAAATTATTAGAGTCATTTATAGGAAATAATTTGTTTCACTTATGATCATGAAATAAGTTAGATTTAGTTTTGTTTGTATGGCTTAAATAGATTTGTTCTCTCAGAACTGTGTAATTCACTCTAAGTCCAAAGTCCTGAGAACCAGGGGAGCCAATGTCTGAAGGTTGCAGAAGATGCATATCCCATGTCAGACAGAGAGATCAAATTATCCCTTCCTCTGCCTTTTTGTTTACTCAGGCCTTTACTGAATGGATCAGATGATGCCCAACTGCATTAGTGAGGCGGGTTTTCTTTACTCACTCTACTGATCCAAATACTAATCTCTCTTGTAAATATCCTCACAGACACACCCAGAGATAATGTGTTTTTTTGGCCATTCGACCTTCCCTGAACTCAGTCAAATCAGCACATAAAATTCACCATCACAAAGGTGATATTATATAGTGTGAAAATACCATAATTCAGCTTCTAAAAATAAGTAGAGAAACCATAAATGTTAAAATTGTCTCAATGCTTTAGTGTTTTGAGTTGTTTGTCTGGTTCTTTATTTGTTGGTTCCAAATACAATAATTAAATGAGCATCATTTTTGTTATGTGTTGCATCATTTGCTTTATGACAATACTCCTAATTTATAAATGAGGAAACTGGGGTTTTGAGTAACAAAATTATTATGTGTGCTTTAAAAGGTTTAACCAAAATTAAGTTTGCACTCATGAGTCTAAAATCTTCAATTTTAAAAAGTACTATTAACATAGTACCTTCACCTAATAAGCAATGCATCTAAGTATTTTGTGACTAAAGTAAATTTATTTTGAAAATCTTTAGTTTTCTGCCTACTGTGTATTATTTTATTATATACTCAAGATACATTTTGTCAATATAGCATTTTTTCTCTCCTATGGCTACAAAATGTAGTTTGTTTTTACAGAGGACAGACAACTGAGATCAAATCACAAAGGCATTTTACCTGTCACAGACTAGAAGCATACCAGGGAGAGCAAAACTGATGGTACAGTGCATCTGTGCATTGAACATTTCATGGCTCAAAGCCACCAGACTCTTTTCTGCATGACCAACTGACTAATTGCTGTACTTGGCCTTTTCTATTCTCTTCAATTAATGCAATGCACAATTGCACATAGCAACAGAGTCACCCATACAGAACAGAATCTGGGCCAGAATTAGGCTCTAAATCCCAGAAGCACCTGTTACAAATATAATATGTCCAGATGGTCCAGTCTTTGTGAGGAAGTGTCAAGCATTGACTTATCTGTCTCTCTTACTTTTGGTTTAAGGTCAAAAACATGATCTGCTGGAAGCAGGGAGCCAAATAAAAATGGTAAAAATTATATCTGGGATTACAGTAGAAACTTCTCAATTTGTTTATCTAAATCTTTATTGCCCACTGGAGCTCATTGTTATCATTTTCTAAGCATGCAAATGGGATTAGTCCATGATTACATGGCTGGCTTCAGTATAATTAGATAGATTTATTTAAACACAGCTGTAAATCATAAGAAAAATATGAAATATTTGATGATTGTGAATTCAGCAGTTTGTATATTCAAACTGTAGTCTTCAATCAATCTCATTGTTCTGATTTTGTTTAGGATTCTAGGAAATGCAAAATACTACCTCAGCTTAGCTCAGCTGTTTATTGTTTTCATTTCAAGCATACAGCAAAATAAGTATGATATTATATTATGATATGTTTCAAGTGAATCTTAATGATATATAGCTTTCATGTTCTTCCTTTTTCCTCCCATTGACATATTTAAATTATACTTTTGTCATATGCATAATCCTTGACAATAAGGATTAACTCTAATTAACCACCTAGATACTTTAAAAAATTTACAAAAGATGTTTATATGATTCATCAAAATTTTGCTCCTTGTTCTCAAATTTTATATCATATATTATTGACTTTTCTTGGAATTAATATTTTATGCAACTTGTCTGCAAGAGGAAAAGTTATTTTCTGAAAACAACCATGAGTTATATTATAGCCACAAGTCCATTTGTTAAAAACGGAGTAATTCTCAAATACTTCAACCAACAGGAAGTATTATTTTTGTTTTCCTGCTTATGCCTAAGCTTTAAAGAATTTTGCTACCAAAATGATCACACTGGCTGTCTCTCCTTTCAGACTTAGGTTGGATATAATATGTACAGTTCATTCTAGAACTTTTATTCCAAGTCAAAATTACCAATTGACATTTTTTTTTTCTTTTACCCTTTGATTTTTTTCTTTAAAGAGGGATACATTTTAAAGACAGTAAGGTCTAGATCTTTCTTTACTCTCTTACTGAGATTAAGCTATGACATTTGTTATCGCACAATATTCAAAATCCAAACTGATGCTCTTCATCATTATAAGGAAATGGTGCATATTCTAATGAAGTGTATTATAATTTTAAGGGTTTCTCAGGTGACTCAGTGGTAAAGAATCCACCTGCCAGTGCAGAGGACACAAGAGACTCCGGTTCAATCACTAAGTCAGGAAGATCCCCTGGAGGAGGAAATGACAACCCACTCCAGTAATCTTGCCTGGAAAGTCCCATGGACAGAGAGACCTGGTAGCTATAGTCCATAGGATCACAAAGAATCAGACATGACTGAGCATGACCAGTTTATAATTTTAAGCAGTTGCATTAGAATAATCACAGACACTGAGCTGTTTAATTAATAAGGTTTCATTTATAAAATCATCCTGTAAAAGCTCAAAAGATTAAAAAGTTGTCTACTCGAAACATGTAAAATCTATATATTCTGAAAGAAAAAAAAGTACTGAGAATAATATTTTTGAAGATAACTTTGTTGAGATGTTCCAATTTCTAATTAACATTTATTTACCCAGAATATCTTGTTTGGGAATTGCCTATGGGGTAGCAGAATGCTTAAATACTAATGTTTTAAGTTATGCACATTCATAGTGAACTTATATTTTAATCTTATAGTAAAAATGTTAGAGCTTCTATATTGAAAGATCAGGTTAAAATTCCCACTAAAGTGAAATCAAGGTTGTGCTTTCTTTTTATTCTGAAGAATAATGTGTCCCTTATTTATGAGCTGGATATATCTGCTAACCTGTCTCTAATATAACAGAAATAGAAATATTCTCTAATGTTGCTTGGTACTTGTCAGGAATGAAAATAGGAAAATAGAAATTTGGCTTCACAAACTAACACTTATCCAAAAAGGAGGGAAATAGTCAAGCACCTAGTTAATGCGTTTTACTACAAATGCCTACTGGAAACAACTATGAAAGCTACACAAAATATATTGAAGTATGTTTGAATAAATCAAGAAGATAGGATTTATGAAGAAATTACAAATGGAAATCTGTGAGAAGAGGAGGGATACATAGGTGAAGTATTTAAGATATGTCTATTTGTGAAATCATAGTTGAAAAATGAAAGAGTGAATGCAACTAAATATATTGGAACATATGTTTATTTATGCACTTAGGAACAATGGGATATGGTGAATTTAAATAAATCAACATTCACAGGGAATAAAGGCTAATTGTAACTCATCCTAACCTCTCAGTGGATTAAATTAACCTGGTATTGCTAGTGTCCATTGCCTAGGAATCTCCCAGAATTCAGTGAAATACCTTTTGGAGAAAGGTAATATCACTCAGAGTCTCAAATTATCCCTAGTATTTTCACAATATCTAGTGTAGCTGTAAAAAGTTATCAAATGTATCTTGGGATAGTATTTTGTGATAAAAGCAAGAGAAATAAGAGATAGTAAAGAAGGATAATGGAGAGAAATCAGGTGATATCAATGTCACTAATTTGTTTAAGTTAATTAAGCCTGATATATCTAAGGAATTAGAAGGTAATATTAGCAATTTTGGCAGTAGACAAAACAGTAGTAACTGTAAAAACATACAAATAAACTTAAAAAAGAGTACCTAATATATGAATATATCAATGAATCAGATAGTGCTGAATCTGTTATTACACTGGGATATATAAACAATCCTCTCTATTCATGGATTCCAAACTTGTAAATTCACCTACTTGGGAAAATTTTTTTGTAACTCCAAAGTCAACATATGTGGTGCTTTCACGGTCATTCACTGATGTAAACATGTGCATAACAGTGGAGATTTTGAGTCACATATGCATATATTCCCAAATAGATAAAATAAGGCAGCACTCTGCTTTCTTGTATTAGAATTCAAACTCTTGCTTCTTGACCTCCATACAGACTTTTCAGGAGACAGATAAGATGGTCTGGTATTCCTATCTCTTTAAGAGCTTTCCACAGTTTATTATGATCCACACAGTTAAAGGCTTCAGCATAGTCAATGAAACAGAGGTAGATTTTTTGTTTTTAATTCCCTAACTTTCTCTATGATCCAGCAAATATTGACAATTTGATCTCTTGTTCCTTTTCCCCTTCTAAACAAAAACTGGACATCTGGAAGTTTTTGGTTCACATAATGCTGAAGGCTTAGCATGCAAGATTTTAAGCATGACCTTATTAGCATGGGAGATGAATGCAATTGTCCAATGGCTAGCACATTATTTAGTACTACCCTTCTTGGGAATTGGGATGAAGATCAATCTTTCCCAGTCCTGTGGCCACTGCTGGGTCTTCCTGATTTGCTGACATATAGAATGGAACACCTTGATGGCATCATCCTTTAGGGTTTTTTAATTGTTCAACTGGAATTCCATCACATCCACTAACTTTATTAAAAGCAGTGCTTCCTAAGACTCACTTGACTTTGTTCTCTAGAATGTCTGGCTCTGGGAGGCTGACCACAGCATTGTAGTCATCTTGATCATCTCGATCTTTTTTATACAGTTCTTGCATGTATTCTTTCCATATCTTCTTGATCTCTTCAGTGTCTATTAGGTCTCTACTATTTGTGTCTTTTATTGTGCCTATCTTTGGGCAAAATGTTCCCTTGATACCTCCAATTTGCCCAAACGGGTCTCTAGTCTTTTCCCTTCTTTTGTTTTCATTTTTAAAAATTAATTTATTTATTTTAATTGGAGGCTAATTACTTTACATTATTGTAGTGGCTTTTGCCATACATTGACATGAAACAGCCATGGATGTACATGTGTTCCCCACCCTGAACTCCCCTTCCACCTCCCTCCCCATCCCATTCCTCAGCATCATCCCAGTGCACCAGCCCTGAGCACCCTGTCTCATGCATCTGTCTCATTTATTTTTACACATCATTCATTGAGGAAGACCTTTTGTCTCTCCTTGCAGTTCTTTGGAATTATGCATTTAGTTGGATATACCTTTCCCTCTCTCCCTTGTTTTTGGCTTCTCACCTTTCTTTAGCTATTTGTAAGACCTCCTCAGATAACCATGTTGCCTTCTTGCTTTTCTTTTTCTTTGGGATGATTTTCTTCACTGTCTCCTGTACAACATTATGGACCTCCCTCCATAGTTCTTTAGGCATACTGTTTACAAGTTCTAATCTCTTGAAAATATTCATTGCCTTCACTGCAGATTCAAAATGGATTTAAGTTGTCCCTGGCTGGCCTAATGGTTTTCCCCACTTTCTTTAGTTTAAGCCTGAATTTTGCTATAAGAAGCTGATGATCTGAGTCACAGTCAGTTCCTGGTCTTGTTTTTGCTGACCGTATACAGCTTCTCTCTCTTTAGCTACAAAGAATGCAGTCAATTTATTTTGGTATTGGCCATTTGGTGGTATCCATGTGTAAAATCGTCTCTTGAAAAAGTGTATTTACTATTATTAATGCATTCTCTTGGAAGAATTCAGTTAGCCTTTGCCCTGCTTCACTTTGTTCTTCAAGGCCAAACTTGCCTATTACTCCAGGTAGCTCTTGACTTTCTACTTTTGAATTCTAATCTCCAATGATGAATGGAACACCTCTTTTTTTTTTTTTTTTTTTTTTTGTGCTAGTTCTAGGAAGTCCTCTAGGTCTTCATAAAACTGATCAACTTTAGCTTCCTCGGAGGGCTTCCCTGGTGGCTCAGAGGGTAAAGCATCTGCCTGCAATGCGGGAGACCCTAGTCCGATCCCTGTGTTGGGAAGATCCCCTGGAGAAGGAAATGACAACCCACTCCGGTACTCTTGCCTGGAAAATCCCATGGATAGAGAAGCCTGTAGGCTAGAGTCTATGGTAGGCTACAGTCTATGGGGTCGCAAAGAGTCAGACACGACTGAACGACTTCACTTTCACTTAGCTTCTTCGGCATTGGTGGTAGGGGGCATATATTTGGGTTACTGTGATGTTAAATGGCTTGCCTTGGTAAGTGAACTGAGATAATTCTATCATTTTTGAGGCTGCAGCCAAGTACTGCATTTCAGACTCTTTTGTTGATTATATGGGCTACTCCACTTGTTCTATGGGATTCTTGCCTGTAGTAGTAGATACTACTCATTCTTAAAATGTTAATGTTTATTCTTGCCATCTCATGCTTTACCATGTTCAATTTACCTTTATTCATGGACTTAACATTCCAGATTTCTATGCAATACTGTTTTTTGCAGGACTGGATTTTACTTTCACTTCCAGACCACAACTGAGTTCATTTCCACTTTAACCCAGCTGCTTCATACTTTCTGGGGCTATTAGTAGATCTCCTCCACTCTTCCTCAATAGCATATTGGACATCTTCAGACCTGGGGGACTAATCTTTTGGTGTCATATCTTTATGTACTTTTATACAGTTCATGAAGTTCTCACAAGTATATTGGGGTGGTTTGTCATTCCTTCCTGCAGTGGCTCACATTTTATAGAACTCTCAGCTATGACCTGTCTATCTTGGGTGGCCCTACTTAGCATGGTTCACAGCTTCATTGAGTTACACAAACCTCTTTGCCATGAAAAGGCAGTGATCCATGAAGGGGATCACTAAGAGCACACCCTTAGTTACACTATAATCTTCTTTGGAGTTACTAAATCCATCCAATGTTAAAGGAGTGAGAGCCAAAGAATCTTCAGTCATATTGAAACCATAATGTAAAAAAAAAAAAAAAAAAAAAAAAATGACTAAAATAGTAGATGAGAATTGTGACTCTGTTTGGAGAAGGCAATGGCACCCCACTCCAGTACCCTTACCTGGAAAATCCCATGGATGGAAGAGCCTGGTAGGCTGCAGTCCATGGAGTTGCTGAGGGTTGGACATGACTGAATGACTTCACTTTCACTTTTCACTTTCATGCTTTGGAGAAGGAAATGGCAACCCATTCCAGTGTTCTTGCCTGGAGAATCCCAGGGACGGTGGAGCCTGATGGGCTGCCATCTATGGGGTCACACAGAGTCGGACATGACTGAAGTGACTTAGCAGCAGCAGCAGTCATACTTAGCATGCATGACTCTGTTAATGCATTTGAAAATCTGAATGAATTAGCTTAATATATAGAAAAATAATATGCAATTTTGGAAGGCAAGACATGATAATCTTTTATTGATCAATAAGTATTAAAATAATTGAAAGATACTCATAGTGGGCATCTCACTGTCACTAACACTTTGTCTCCCCACTGAGAAAGACCAAAATGGAATCACCATATACCAAAACTAATGAGATACAACAAAAGTAGTACTAATAGTTATAGTGAAAATTTCTACATTAAAAAGAAGAAAAATTTAAAATCAAGAACCTAACATTATACCTCAAGGAACCATAAAAAGAGCAAATTAAAATCAAATTTCACAGAGAAAGAAAATGTTTAAGATTAGAGCAGAAATTAATTAAATTGAGAAACAACAGGAAGGAAAATCAAGCAAGTCAAGTTTTCATTCTTTGAAAAGATTAACAAAATTGGTAAATGTTACATTAACCATATTAGACCACATTAACACAATGAAGAACAGAAACCATATGCTCAATTCATTTGGTTTGGAAAATAATTTAATAAAATTTAACTCTTTTCCATGATAAAAGTGCTAAACAAACTAGGAATAGAAGAAAATTGCCTCAATATGATATGTCATATGTGGCAGGCTCATAGTTAATATCATACTCAATAGTGAATACCTGAAAACTTTCTTTCTCAGATTAGGAATGAAGCAAGAATGCTGTATCTCACAACTTTTGTTCAACATAGTAATGAAAATTTTAGCTAGAGCAATTAGACATGAAAGAGAACTAAATGCATTCAAATAGGAAAGGAAGTAGAAAAATTATCTCTCTTCATAGATGATATGATCTTGTATGTATAAATCTATAGCAATTCAACAAAAAAGTATCAGAACAAATAAAGAAATTCAACAAAAGTAATAGGAAATAAAATCAACACACAAAAATCAGTTGTTTTTCTTTATATTAGCAATGATCTATGTATTAACAATTTCCCAAGAGGGAAATTCAGAAAATTTTAAATAGCATTTAAAAATATATTTAGAAATTAACCAAAGAGGTGAAAGACTTATACAGTGAAAAACATAAAACTTTGCTGAAAGAAATTAATAAAAACACAAATAAATTGAAGGCATTTTGTTTTCAAGGATTCAATGACTTAATATGGTTAAGATGTCTATACCACCCAAAGTGATCTATAGGTTCAATACAATATCTATCAAATTTTCAATGGCATTTTTTAACAAAAACAGAAAAAAAAAATTCATCCTATAATTTATATTGTGAAATTTATATTGTGAAAACCATCTTGTGAAAGAAAAACATAGCTGGAGTCTTCATACTTCCTTATTTCTGAATATTTTAGCAAATCTGAAGCAATAAACCAATGTGGTATTGACATTGACTGATATAGACAAATTGAAGAGAATAAGGAATCCTAGAAATAAATGTTCACATATATAGCCAAATTATCTTCAGCATGACATTTCATATAACATCATGTGCATTTCATAGAGTGTATCACCATTCTAGTGAATACAGTAATTCTGATGGTCAAATAAGTATCAGCAGTACTATATACTGCATTTATCCCTTTGAGAGTCACGCTATTTATACAAGGCTCTAAGAATTCCTACAACAAAGAAACAAGTTGATCACTGAAACACCCTTTCCTCAAACACATAGTTTGAATGAAGTTTCTCTAAAACACATTTGGGGCATGCCTCATTAGAGAAGTAAAAAGAAAAGGCTGTGCAAAGAAATAACTGATAACTCGGTAAAGAATCCACCTGCAATTCAGGAGACCCTGGTTCGATTCTTGGGTCGAGAAGATATGCTGGAGAAATTTATTTTTGGATTTCCCTTGTGGCTCAGCTGGTAGAGAATCTGCCCACAATACGGCAGACCTGGGTTCAATCCCTGGGTTGGGAGGATCATCTGGAGAAGAGAAAGGCTACCCACTCCAGTATTCTGGCCTGGAGAATTCCATCAACTGCATAGTCCATGGGGTCGCAGAGAGTAGGATTGGACTGAGTGACTTTCACTTTCAAAGCAGCTTAACTAAAATGAAAAATGTTTAAAGTTGAAATTTAAAGAGTGAAATGCAAATAAAGGAAAATTGTTTGAGTAGGAACAAAGTAAAATTAAGAGATGATTCAAATGGCTAAACAAATGTGACATAAAGAGATTGACTTAAACTGAAATTTAAAAAAAGAAACGTTGGAGGACTAAACACTAATTTAGAATAGAAGCACATACACATTTCAAAGTTAAGATTCCCTACTAAATATATGTTCTTAATTTCTTCTTCTTAGGAACTCCTTCAAAGAAAAAAAAAAAAAACACATGACATGGCATTTCTGATAATCAATTCATTTAAACAAATGGAAGAACACTATAAAATTAAATACCCAGGTTCCAGTAGCTCATTTTTCCCACTCCATACTAAACTCATTCAGCCCTTCCTTTGGATATACATGTGATTATAGTACCTGTTTTAAGAGTATTGACTTAAATATAAATACTGTTGATGGCTACACATCTGGCAGAAAGATTGCCTTTTGATGCTCTAAATTCTGTTATAAAATTACAAAATTCATCAGTTTCTGCAGGACATGAGACCAAAGTGATGGATGATGTTTGAAGAGGTCAATCCATCCGCTTGGATATTTTTATGTGAGGATCTGATAGTTAATCAGAGATTATTAGAGTTCCAAACTCATTTGTGTGCTCCTTGATGAGAGTGACCATGTCACAGGCATTTTTATTTCAGCAATTCCACAGAGTATATTGTAATTAGTGGCCATTTGAATAAATATTTAATGAATTATGCATTTTGAAAACCCTTTTTGGCATCAATAGTCACAGCCAAAACTAAAAATCCAGATGTCTGGAAAGATAGTGAAAAAATGATGGGGAATACAAAATTTAAATTGCTATTATGATGTAGATTTTTAAAAGGCTCATAAATAGTGTTCAGATGACTTCTTAAATGTCATGTATCTTGTCATATTCATCTTTCACAATATGGCTATAATGTACTTTCTTAGTACCCCCTCCTCCCCCAAATATTATACAAGCACATCTTAACCACTGCCTTTTGCTTGACATTCTGGCTGAATGAACTTACCAGTACAAATTTTAAATGGAGAATTTGGGACAGGCTTACACAGAGCTCTCTGGTATTTAAACCAATAAAAGTCAGGAAAATCTAACAGCTTCAGAAGGCATTGTTAGAAAAAATTTTAAATGATTTTAATATTTCAGTAATTCTATTGTGGCACCCCACTCCAGTGTTTTTGCCTGGAAAATCCCATGGATGGAGGAGCCTGGTAGGCTGCAGTCCATGGGGTGGCGAAGAGTCAGACACGACTGAGCGACTTCCTTTCACTTTTCACTTTCATGCATTGGAGAAGGAATTGGCAACTCACTCCAGTGTTCTTGCCTGGAGAATCCCAGGGACGGGGGAGCCTGGTGGGCTGCCGTACCTGGGGTTGCACAGAGTCTGACACGACTGATGCGACTTAGCAGTAGCAGTAGTTTTATTGTAAAATTTATGGCACATGAAACAAAGAATATTTAGAATAATTAATGACATTATTATAAGACCATAATTGAAATATATTAGAAAATCATTACTTTGTTTTATCCATATATTAATTATATATATTAATAAATATTATATGTTGGCTATTGCCAATTCATATTCTGAAAAAAAGGATATGGATACTTTTGGTTTAATTATTCATTTCAGTAAATTCAGGAAAAACACAGTAAATCTTGATAATGACTATCCAATCTACATGTATTGTGCAACATAATAGCAGAACATATGTAACATTTTCAAGTGTGACTTGCAGATAAAATCGGTAACAATGGCTTGATATAGTAAGAGTGTTCTTTTATATGTTTTCCCCCAAAATGACACTCAAACATTACTTCACAGATGTGGGTGTTTTTTTCTTCTTGTTTCATTTTTCCTATTGAATTTTAAGTTCTTTTCAGTAGATATAGTCAGATGATGAAAGTTGTATATCCTGTTTCAAACTACGGTGTGTATTTGATTGTATGGATGCATGTCAGTGCACTTACAATAGATGGCACATGTCATAGGAGTAAAAATACCAATTGTGATCATTTGCAATGGCAGCCCACTCCAGTACTCTTGCCTGGAAAATCCCATGGATGGAGGAGCCTGGTAGGCTGCAGTCCATGGGGGTCGCTAGGAGTCGGACACGACTGAGCAACTTCACTTTCACTTTTCACTTTCCTGCATCGGAGAAGGAAATGGCAACCCACTCCAGTGTTCTTGCCTGGAGAATCCCAGGGACGGGGGAGCCTGGTGGGCTGCCATCTCTGGGGTCTCACAGAGTCATACATGATTGAAGCGACTTAGCAGCAGCAGCTGCATAGATTTTGTGCAAAAAAAAATGATTCTGCAGTATGAAATGTAAGGTTAAACATTAATGTTAAAAACTCAAATTGGTTTCTAGCTATATTTATGATTGTGAATTGAACTCTAATGATTATGATAAATGAAAAAGTTGCTTAGTTTTAATTTTGGGTAAACTATAACATCACATATTAGCTATGTATGTGCCTAGTCAGTCAAAGCATCTATTTGTTTTCAGCCCTATGTTTTTGTTTGCTTGTTTTAGTAAAAATAATAATAATAATAATAATTTAATGGTTAGGAAAGAAAACTCTCCAAAGGACCCTGAACTATATACTATTAAAGCTATATAATTTTAATATACCTACTGAAGCTCCTATGCTTAGTAAATTACTAAAAAGAGGTGGCAAGAATACACAGAAGAACTGTACAAAAAAGAGCTTCATGAGCAAGATAATCACGATGGTGTGATCACTGACCTAGAGCCAGACATCCTGGAATGTGAAGTCAAGTGGGCCTTAGAAAGCATCACTACGAACAAAGCTAGTGGAGGTGATGGAATTCCAGTGGAGCTCTTTCAGATCCTGAAAGATGATGCGGTGAAAGTGCTGCACTCAATATGCCAGCAAAGTTGGAAAACTCAGCAGTGGCCACAGGACTGAAAAAGGTCAGTTTTCATTCCAATCCCAAAGAAAGGCAATGCCAAAGAATGCTCAAACTACCACACAATTGCACTCATTTCACATGCTAGTACAGTAATGCTCAAAATTCTCCAAGCCAGGCTTCAGCACTATGTGAACCGTGAACTTCCAGATGTTCAAGCTGGTTTTAGAAAAGGCAGAGGAACCAGAGATCAAATTGCCAACATCTGCTGGATCATGGAAAAACCAAGAGAGTTCCAGAAAAACATTTATTTCTGCTTTATTGACAATGCCAAATCCTTTGACTGTGTGGATCACAATAAACTGTGGAAAAGTCTTCAAGAGATGGAAATACAGACCACCTGATCTGCCTCTTGAGAAATTAGTATGCAGGTCAGGGAGCAACAGTTGGAACTGGACATCTATCAACAGATTGGTTCCAAATAGGAAATCCAAATACATCTAGGCTGTATATTGTCACCCTGCTTATTTAACTTCCATGCAGAGTATATCATGAGAAATGCTGGGCTGGAAGAAGCATAAGCTGGAATCAAGATTTCTGGGAGAAATATCAATAACTTCAGATATGCAGATGACACCACCCTTATGGCAGAAAGTGAAGAGCTAAAGTGCCTCTTGATGAAAGTGAAAGAGGAGAGTGAAAAAGTTGGCTTAAAGCTCAACATTCAGAAAACGAATGTCATGGCATCCGTTCTCATCACTTCATGGGAAATAGATGGGGAAACAGTGGAAACAGTGTCAGACTTTTTTGGGGAGGGGGGGGCTCCAAAATCACTGCAGATGGTGACTGCATCCATGAAATTAAAAGACGCTTCTCCTTGGAAGGAAAGTTATGACCAATCTAGATAGCATATTGAAAAGCAGAGACATTACTTTGCCAACAAAGGTTCATCTAGTCAAGGCTGTGGTTTTTCCAGTGGTCATGTATGGATGTGAGAGTTGGACTGTGAAGAATGCTGAGTGCTGAAGAATTGATGCTTTTGAACTGTGAGGTTTTAGAAGACTCTTGAGAGTCCCTTTGACTACAACGAGTTCCAACCAGTCTATCCTAAAGGAGATCAGTCCTGGGTGTTCATTGGAAGGACTGATGCTGAAGCTGAAACTCCAGTTCTTTGGCTACCTCATGCAAAATGTTGACTCATTGGAAAAGACCCTGATGCTGGGAGGGACTGGGGGCAGGAGGAGAAGGGACAACAGAGGATGAGATGGTTGGATGGCATCACCGACTCAATGGACATGAGTTTGAGTGAACTCTGGGAGTTGGTGATGGACATGTAGGCCTGGTGTTCTGTGATTCATGGGGTCACAAAGAGTCAGACACGACTGAGTGACTGAACTGAACTGAACTCATGATATGTGAAAGTGAAAGAGAAACTGAAAGTCGCTCAGTAATGTTGACTTTCTGAGACCCCATGGACTGTAGTGCATATAATTCTTTAGGCTAGAATACTGCAGTGGGTAGCCTTTCCCTTCTCCAGGGGATCTTCCCAACCCAGGGATCCAACCCAGGTCTCCTGCTTTGTGGGTGGATTCTTTATGAGCTGAGCCACAAGGGAAGCAACAAAATAATGCTAATATTTTAAAGATAGCTTGAAAATATGTGGTGATCAGAAACAGCTATTCACGTAGAAAACTTGGAATATTGACAAACAAAAATTGCATTATTTATCATCTTTCCATTGAGATGATACTTTGGTGTTCAGTTCAGTTCAGTTCAGTCTCTCAGTCATGAGTTTACCCAAACTCATGTCCATTGAGTCAGTGATGCCATCTAACCATCTCATCCTCTGTTGTTCCCTTCTCCTTCTGCCTTCAATTTCCCCCACATCAGGTTCTTTTCAAATGAGTCAGGTCTTCGCATCAGGTAGCCAAAATATTGTTTTTATAGTACTTCATATATACACATTAACTTCATAGAATTTTTACAAGATTGTGGAGAAGTAGATTTAAAAAGAGACATAACAATTGTGATTTTTAAAAAAAAAATACATGCAAAAAAAATTGAGTGCTTAATTAGAGTGGTGAGTGGAGCTTGCACTTAAATAGAATTATCAGGAGAGACTTTTCTAAAAGATAATGTTCAAGCTCATAAACACAATGAAGAAAAAATAGCCAAACAAATAGAATGAAGAGAGGTAGAGTATTTCAACTTGCAAATGCAAATGCTCCTGCTGTATTAAAGATCCTGATAGATTTGAAAAAGAAATTGTGTCAAATAGCAAGTAGCAATAAGTTCAGAAAGGCAGGCAACAGAGGTAATACCATGCATTCTAGGATGTGGTATAAAGGTAGGATTTTATTTTGGGTAAAACAGAAAACCAGCGAACATTTGTTAATGGCTCATAAAGTTAGGCTCAGATTGACTATGGGTAGGACTACAACAGAAATGCATCTTACCTACTTAGAAGAAAGGATTGGTAGGGCATGCTAATGGATTGGAAGCTGGTTAGTAAATAAGAGGGGGAGTGGTCATGGCTTTCCTAAACTTATTGGTTGAGCAAGGGGAAGGATGGTAGTCTTATTTAGAGAGATGTGAAAAACTGGCTTGCAGATGGGAAAATATTGTGAGAATTAAAAAAAGTTTTAATTTAATCGTATGGTTTGAAATATCTTTGAAATATATAAGTGGAAGTTTTACATGGTAAGGTGCATATGTGTCAGAGGAGAGGTGTGATCTGAAAATACAAATTTGTAAATTACAGCATAAATAGAGTATTCAAAAAGCAAAATTGAGAGCCTACCTAGGTAAAAAGTATTGAGAATAAAAATGAACCAAGTTATGATAACAGGAGGCAATTCAACATTTAGAGTAGGACAATATCTAGGCAACATTGCTGGGGGAAAAAATAATCTACTTATGATGTTAGAAAGAAAAGAAGCTAAGGAAAGAAAGCTGTACAATAAGCTACAGTTTACTTAAATATATACTTTAGGGATTTTCCTCCTGGTCCAGAGGTTAAGATTTTGTGCTTCCACTGCAGGGCATGTACATTTGGGATGCCAGGTGTTGCAGTCAAAAATTAATAATAATAATAAGTATATACTTTAAATTTATTTTTTATTTTTTTTAAATATTTGAATTAACATTGTATAGAGAAGCTTAGAAAATTCATATATAATTAGTGACATGTTCAACTCACTTCTATGATTTTATTTAATTTATTTCATATTTCCCTCACTAATATTTTTGTATATTTAAAGTGTTTCTCATAAATGAGTTATTATTAAAGCTATTCTCATTTTGCCTGAATACAAGTGCATATTTATGACTCATGTATTTTAACCATTTCCTTAATGCTGAGTATAGATCTCAAGACTTGAATAAAGAAGATATAAATAAATACTTTTTGAATCAACAAATATTTTAGTTGTCAACATGTTCAAATATCCCCACTCTTAAATAATTTCCCCTGTATCAAGGATTTATGTCTTTCTAAAAAGGATGGAAATGAAAGTGTTAGTCACTCAGTCATGTCCAACTCTTTGGGACCCCACGGACTATAGCCGGCCAGGCTCCTGTGTCCATGGAATTTCCAAGACAAGAATATGAGAGTAGGTAGCCATTCACTTTTCCAGGAGATCTTCCTGACCCAGGGAGCAAACCCATATTTCATGCAGATTTTTTACCATCTGAGTCACCAGACAAACCCTAATGAGAGTGTTAGCTACTCAGTTGTGTCCGACTCTTTGGGATTCCTTGGTAAAACTGCATGTTATAACTTTTTTAAAAATTCCATATATTATTTTACCCTTTTATTATTGTGATAAAATTTCTATAAAAACAATGGACTCTTTGTTTGCTTTAAAATTATTTGAAAACACTCCAAACATTTTTAAAACCTGGAATATTGATATTTCTATTCTGTCTGATATTTAATGCAGGAAGACTTGAGTGCTAATATTTATGAGGATATTGATAGTATATACAAAGGCACACCCTGGCTATCTGTATTTGTTATTGTTTAGTTGCTAAATGATGTCCAACTCTTTGGAATCCCATGGACTGTTTGCCACCAGGCTCTTTTGTCATGGGATTTCCTGGGCAAGAATACTGGAGTGAATTGTCATTTTTTCTCCAGGGGATCTTCCCACCTGGGGATCAAACCCACATCTCCTGCACTGGCAGATAGATTCTTTACTGCTGATGGCTCACTGTAATTGTAAATGAATTACTCAACACGTTTTCAGTGGGAACATGAGCCAAGTTTTGTAACTGAGGACGCTAGAGAGGCATTGATTGAAAGTTTTCAGGATTAAATTACACTGGAGGAAGAAGGGGGAACTATGTTGATTTGGAGGGAACTCTTTTCAAAGTGTCTCCTATTTTGGAGGCTAATCCAGAGATGAGTGAAGGGCATCTGGTTGTTGAAAAGATCAACGTGAATCTATAATGAATGAAAACAACCCCCTCAAAAGAAGTCTAGCCACAGAAAGAGTGTTGGTAGAATTGGTTAAATTGCTTAAGAAATAGGCTTGTATCAGAAACTTAGGATAAAATGACAATGGGATAAATTTATCTGTGCCTTCAATGACAAATTAAATGATTAAATAAAATATGGTCTTATGAAAGATTGGTTTCACATGAAACAATGCTTGCTGCTATCAGTTGTGTTAATAAAAATTTTCTTATACTTTCTTATTGAGAGTGCATACAAATCTGGAAAACAAACTACTAAATATGTTAGGGATGACGATGTAATTTGTTGTTAAAATTGTGATGCTTTGGAAAACAAAATTGGGCTTTGCCACTAAATGTGTTAGGGCAGGGCTTCCCATGTGGCTCAATGGTAAAGAATCTACCTGCCAATGCAGGAGACATAAGAGACATGGGATCAATCCCTGAATTGGAAAGATCCCCTGGACGAGAGCATGGCAAACCACTCCAGTATTCTTGCCTGGAGAATTTTCATGGAAAGAGGATCCTGGCAGTCTACAGTCCACAGGATCACAAAGAGTTGGACACAACTGAGGCAACTAAGCATGCATGCACATGTGTTAGGGCAACTAGCATAAACTAGACTGAGAAAACAAGGACATCTAACCATTTTAATTATGCAACAAACTTCTCAGGTTTTATGAGTGGAGAGTATACTTTTAGATAGTCTTCAATACAATAACCTGAATATTTCTTGTAAGGTAGGTGTGTGTGTGTGTGTGTGTGTGTGTGTATTTAAAGAGTATTTTGTTTTTGGAAATGGAAAGATTTGATTGAAACTTTAAGAATTGATCATGAAATGCCATTCTGAATATTAAGAAAAACATCAATAGCTTCATGGGATAGCTCAACTGTGAAAATTAATATTGTAAATTTGGGGTAAGTGGGCACTTTTCTCTAAGTGAATAATATTAAAATTTTGAAAATTATAAAATAGAAAACATTGTTGTAATTTATTTCTTAAAATACATATGATTTTATCTCAATTTTTAAATTAAGCCATTGAATTCCACATCACATATTTGAAACTCAAATAGTTACTGCAAAGCCATTTTTTTTTTTTTAACTTGCAGACAGCACAGAGATTTGTTTTGGAAGTAAATCAAAACTACAAATGACTATTAATATCTGCACTATTTATAGGCACCAGTTAGTTTGTCATTAGTGTTATATTAAAGATAATTAGTCACACAAGCCTGGAGGGAAAGTCAGGGCACAAGATAGTTATATGTCTACTTCTTTATAACTCAGCTCCAAGGACCACTTTGCTCAAAATGTAATTTTGATTCAAATCATCTCTTTTTAAGCAATTTTTCTTTAATTATTTAAAAATATTATTAGAGTGTAGTTGATTTACAAAACTGTGTTAGTTTCAGGTGTACAGCAACATGATTTAGTCATACATACATATATATTATTTTTCAAATTCCATACTATTGGTATTTAAAGAACTGCCATTTCCCTCTGTTCCATGTGACTGAGAATTCTACTCTGTAGTGCTCCCTCTGTTTACATTTAAACTTGGTCCCTGAGATCATCTCTAGAGACCTCTAGCACCAGTAAAATCCTTCATATTGAGCATAGATATTTAGCCTGTAAAAGTGGAAAATTTCCCTCCAACAGACATCGTAACCATTTTTCACAAAGCATAGTAATCTTTTCCAACTTTGTTTCGTTAAAGCAAAAGTTGCACTGGACCATTTTACCCAGGAAAGGAAGACTTAATTTTAGCTACTGCAATAAGAGAGAGAGACTAGAATTCAGCCTGAACTCAACATGGGTGAAACAAAAGGTGACAGGGTTTTTAAGTACTGGAGTGAGCTAGTGGAAATGACGGAAAAATATAGTGGGAGGATGTTCAGTGAGATGTGCTGGATGCCTTGAGTTATTCTTGAATTTTCAAAAGCAAATGTTTTTTCTTTATGATTAGGTCACCTGTGCTTGTTAATTGGCACTCATCAATATTAGGCTCCTACCTTCACACAAAGACTGAGAGATGGGGATGTAATCTCTATTGACATGTGACATTTTAAAGAGATGTCTCCCACATCCTTGAGAAAGACATTAGTGGATTTTCAGACTGGCAAGAGGATTTTAAAATGATTTATACACATATCAAAGGAATGATTTTATAATTACATGATTTAAAACAAAATAATAAATTCCTTAAGAAAAGGAAGATTGGGAGCATAGAGTGACCAAGAAGTCAGTCAAAAGTTGTCAAGCTGTGGGGAACATTAAGGCTGCCATTTTGGTCATGTTCATGCTATCATATAGTTAACACCTATCCTGTGAAGTCCAAATCTACTTAAGGACCTTGTCTCTCTTTAGCTTTTCTCTCAATTAGAACAGTTTTGTCCTAGTTTTCTTGTCAGAGCCACAGGCTATCATGCCTTATAATTGTCCTCATGCTATACTGATCTCTTAAGACTTTTCTAGTCAGTGAAGCTCTTGACACAAAATAAGACAAATCAAAACATTATTTTCATTCTTGTCTACCAGCCCAAACTTCTCCTATCCCACCTTCCATGTCAATCCATCTGAATCTTGTACTATTTTTCAAAAATAGATTCATATTTTTCTCACTCATTAGAAAGCATTCTATGAAATAAAAATATAGAATCTAAATATATAACTTTAAAGACATATATTTAAATTCAGGTCAGTACAGTATGATTCAGTTTACCAGTTATTTGGAAATATTTTAACAATTAAAAATATTAATATTGTTGACTTAATTTAGTGGTGAGCTTCCCTAGTGGCTAAAATGGTAAAGAATCTGCCTGCAATGCAAGAGACCTGGGTTCGATCCCTGGATCAGGAAAATCCCCTGGAGAGGGGAATGGCAACCCACTCCAGTATTTTTGCCTGGAGGATTCCTTGGACAGAGGAGCTTCACAGGCTACTGTCCATGGGGTCACAAAAATTCAGACACGACTGAGTGACTAACACTTATATACTTAATTTACTGGTAAGCATTCATTAAGTGGAAAAATGGTATGATATGGAAATATAATTAAGTATAATAAATATATCATTAGTTAGTAAACTAATTAATTAATAAAACATAAAGTTTTGCCTGTCATGACATGTAAAACAAGGATAATTATTTGATATATTTTCAGCTGTTCAATTTAAAGTTGAAGAAAGGATATACTAACCTGTAGAGCTGGACTACTAACCCAGATTAAAATGAACTCTAAATTACTTATTTAATTATGTAGATAATTAGATCTATTTACTTAATAGATTATCAATATATTATAGGGATGCTTCAGATTAATTACTATGTAATTTTAAATACATTTCTCTGATAATTTTTAGTACCTGCTTTATCAATATAGTTATATTTTTGAAAATAGATGCATATTGCAACATCAAGCACTTAATTATTTACCTCTGAGTAAAATAATATAGCACAGAGAACATAGCATTTGAACTCAGAAGATCATGGTATAAATTCAAATTATGCTATTACAGGCTTAGTACTTGGAAAAAGCAGATGTTGCTCTTTGTTCCAAAGAATATAAATGGCCGTTAAATATAAAGATTGAAGGTAGGAGAAGGGGATGACAGAGGATGAGATGGTTGAATGGCATTACCAATCAGATGAACCTGAGTTTGAGCAAGCTCTGGGAGTTAGTGATGGACAGGGGAGCCTGGCATGCTGCAGTCCATGGGGTCGCAAAGAGTTGGACATGACTGAGTGACTGAACTGAACTGAAAAATAAAGATGCTTTTATTCAGCAGTATCAAAGAAATATATGTGTCAAAAACAAAAGCCACCGGAAAACTGCTCCTAATTTATATTGAGAATAAGATTAAAATAATATGATTCACTGAAACAATGATGGCAGATTTTCTGCCCCACAGAGTTTGCCATACTGAAGGTTACAAACAAATATGTAGGCAATTACAATATACTGTCCTGAATCTTATCATATGAAGACAGAATACTACATTATCAGGCTTACTTATGGGAATGATTAACATAGAGTTAATATGTAAAGCTCAGAGGTAAATGAAACTAGCAGGAGTTATAACCAGAGGAGATATGTGAGAAAACCAAAGGACAGTGAGAATTTGGGACTTCTAAATATTTATTTTGGACTTTATGCTTAAATAGTTTAAGCATGTAAGTAATATTATTTAGTTTGCATTTATAAAAATTAACTTTTTTAAGTATAAGGGGTTCCTTGGAAAAGTCCAAGACAAGAAACAGAAAATCCAGTTATGAAGCTCTGTGTTGAAAGGCAGATTAAACTGGTAGTCCATTCATTCCTTTCTAAAGTGCTCTTTGAAGGTCTACTATGTAAACTAGTATGAACTGAAGAAGATGCAGCAGGTATTAATAGAAAACAAATTACACATGGCTAAGATTAATTTCAAAATTGGAAATGGTTGGATTTACAGATTGTATTTATTCCTTTTTTTTTTTTTTTTAGAATATAAGCAGAAAGTATGCTAATGATGTTGGAAAAATTAAAGGGATGAATTGTAGTGAACAATTACTATTTATTTTTCAAAATTTCAACACTCAAGAAGTCCTTTCTTTTGGTTATGGATACTTACGTGGAGAACTCATATCCCAAATTGAAACAGTGACACCAGAAAGTCACTTATCTGAATCCTCTTTGCTAAAGCATTGGCTAGTTTGGTATTAATGACTAAGCAGTGAAAGACCACCAAAACCAAACTGTAGTCCCACAAAGTCAGATTTACTGACCCATAACAAGGGAAGATGATCCAGAAGACTGAGAATTGTAGTTAAATAATGAGAAGAAGGCCACTTCTTATAAGTTTTGGGTGCTTGTTGAAGGATTCTGCAGAGGACCTCAGAGAAGAAGGGATCCGTTCTGGATTGGTTGCTTTTCTCAGAAGGATCGGCATTGACTAGAGATTTAAGAGTTTTTTTTTTTTCTTTCTCACAATTAAGTGTCCTCTGTAAGGGGTAGGAATAGAACCGGGGCATTACTGGTACGAAAGAGGTAGTAAATCAAACAGAGGTCATTATGGCAATTCACAGCTCCTGTAGGCAATGGCACCCCACTCTAGTACTCTTGCCTGGAAAATCCCATGGACGCAGGAGCCTGGTAGGCTGCAGTCCATGAGGTCGCTAAGAGTTGGACACGACTGAGCGACTTCACTTTCACTTTTCACTTTCATGCATTGGAGAAGGAAATGGCAACCCACTCCAGTATTCTTGCCTGGAGAATCCCAGGGACAGAGGAGCCTGGTAGGAGGCCGTCTATGGGGTCGCACAGAGTCGGACACGACTGATGCGCCGCCGCCGCTGCCGCCGCCGCCGCAGCAGCAGTATGACCTTAGGGGGAAAATGTTTCTGTTCATTTTGCAACTGTTTCGACATTTGTTTCCTTTCATTCTGATTAATGGCAGGGTTTTTTTTTTTTTTTTTCCCTTCTGTGTCAATTTTCATTTTTTTTTATTTCTGAATAGTCTTCATTCATTGTCTGCAGTCTGACAATTTGATTAACTCATCCCTGACTTTGATTCAGGAACTAGCAAGAAGAGATTTCTAGTGGTAGGCCAGAATAACAGTGGTAGCAGCATCCATGTAGGAGACAGCAGCTGGTATAGGCAAAATCTGTACACTCCCTTGTCAGCACTGATGGCAGCAGTTCTCAGAAGAAATGCCCTGATTTTGGTTACTCCAGCTGCTTCAACCTACTCTAAGCTCTTGTTTCTGCCCCAATCTTAATATTTATGCATAATTCTGTGAATTTCCTAGTGACCTGTGGACAATTACTTTCTGTTTTTCTGATACAATCTCATTGTGATCTTTCATCAGCAAATATACTAAAACTGTAATAATATAATGTTGTTTATAAAAATTCAACCACAAAAGGAACATCCAACTTCTATTGCAAAACTAATTTAGAACTTTAAATATTACACATACATATGATTTTGTGAAGAGATTTCTAGCCTCTTTCAGGAGGTTTAAAAATCACCTTTACAAGTGAGCAGGCCTAAATCTTAAGCTTTACTAACTTTAGAGTAAATCTAATCCATATAATTTGAAAGTCAAACATGGTGATTTAGACAGTAGACCTTATTCCTCCTTGCCTACTGAACCATTGTCTCTGGATTCCCTGGTTACTCTAATGAGTCTACCTGCAAGAATCCACCTGCAGTGCAAGAGACCAGGGTTTAATCCCTGGGTTGGGAAGATCTCCTGAAGAAGGGAATGGCAACCCACTCCAGTAATCTTGCCTGGAAAATTTCATGGACAGTGGAGCCTGGTGGGCTACAGTCCATGGGGTCATAAAGAGTTGGACACTGCTTAGTGACTAGCACTTTCAACTTTGGAATTTTTGCTTGCTGAGCACTCTTTCAAGTTCTTTCTCTTCTGATTCCGAGGTGTTCTGTATTTTAGTGCTGTCAACTGAGTGAAAATTGCACAATTTCAAAGTTAAGAGTTAAGCTTTTTGGAGAATCTGACTGAGAATTATAACCCAGGAGACAGCTTCTTAGATAGCTCTGAAGAATTTCTATGAAAAGATAAGGAAGGAGATAGGATATATGTGAACACTTGCTGGAAAAAAAAAAAGTGTCAAACTTCCAAAAATTTTTACTAATCACAAAGAATACACATCTCAAGTTGATGATTTTAGTACTTTTCTCTGTTAGGAAGATTCAAGAATCTAGATTCATTGAGATTATTTCTTAGATATGCATCTTAACTATTTAGGGCCAGTATCCAAAGCACAGAATGCTTCCTTTTTTTCTCCATCCTAAATTCTCCTCAATGTATACTATCTGTAGGTGACTGTGGTGATTGATAAATTGATTCTTGTATTATTAGAATTGAAATGGTATGCAGCCTTCTATGTTTATGGTGTTATCCAGTCCAATGCCTGGGTTTCTTTGAATTAATAACCCTATTAGTTGAGGGTAGGAATTTGTTAGAAATCTCTCCTTGTAAGTATTTTAAAAATGTTTCTTATAAAATCAATGAGTAAATAATGAAAACAAATTGTGATTGAATGATGATAGAGAAGAATAGTGAAGAAGCATGTTTATCTGACAGACTGCAAGTCAAGCATTGTTTATAAATATATTTGCCTTTATTTTGGATGAGACTTACTAATATTTATTTTAATTACATAATCTCTGACTCCAATGGCCTGACAGATCATTGATAGTTTTTAAATAGTTTCAGTAACTCTACTTAATGAGAATATTATAACCAATGTACAATGGCTGTCAAAATACAAAGAAGTAATCATAAGAAACTCATGCAGTAGATTACTTTCATTTAAGTTTTCACAATAAATAGTCAAAGTAATGATGGGAATAGTGAACTATTTTAATTTCAGTATATAAAAAATTTGCATATCTGGAAATTTGTTATCATTTGTAATAGTATTAAAGTGTCTTTGCTATGGTTAATATAGTATTAATGAGGTTTCAAAGTTAAGCAACCTAGAATTGTTATTTCATACAAGAGTTTAAATAATTTAAGAAGTCATTGGGCAATAGGTTGGGGTTTATTTTAGTAATCATAATAAAATATTAGTGCCTAACTTAAACTGAGTTACAACCTGAGAGAGACAAAAAAACAGCAGGGATATAGAATTTTCTCCTGCACTGTTATCCTTCTTCATCCTCAAGTTTCCCACATTTCTCTGTGCTCAGTTGCCATATTCACCAAATCTTTATCAGAGGATGGTTCTCAGACTTTAGTTTAATATTTATATAATCATGGTTTTGAGGCATCTCACTTTAATAAGTGAAATAATTCTTAGGTTTTCTCTCTCATTTCTCCTTTGAAATACTTGAATAATCCATTTTCTTGCATACACTTTTGACCCATATCCAGGGTTCAAGAAGAATGTTATTGTTAATCACTCAGACATAGTACCTACTATTTTTCCTCCAGAATTGAAGAGCTTAGTTTCAATTTTCTACTCACAAAAGGAAAAATAAAACACATGAAAAGTCAATGTACAAATAAATACTTTATAGAAAAATGGAGTGCTTGTGAATATCCAGGAGAATACATATCCATAGTCCATGGGCAGGCAGACAATCAACAGAAAAAACTTCTGATTATTCTGTTTATATTTTTTTAAATAAAACTGCAAAATGGGCTAGTAAGCAGAGCTTACTTACAAAAGTGTCCCATTTTTAACATCATGATGTTAAAAAGAAAAAGAGAGATCAGGGACTAACACTTCATTCTTCAAAGCTAAGTGCAAATGTGATGATTTTCTTTTAATGTGGCTAATTAAATATCATTTTAATTACTGAAAAAATGTACAAAGTAAATGTGTGTGTGTGTATTAGTTTCTCATTCATGTCTAACTCTTTGCAACCCACCAGGCTCATCAGTCCACGGGATTCTCCAAGCAAGAATAGTGGAGTGGGTTGCTATTTCCTTCTCTAGTACAATATAAATGCTATAAGTTAAATAAAAAGATACTATTAAAAGTAATGGGTTAGATCAAATGGTTTTAAAAGTGAAAGGAGGGGAGGAGCCAAGATGGTGGAGGAGTAGGATGGGGAGAACACTTTTTCCCCCACAAATTCATCAAAAAAAGCATTTAAACGCCGAGTAAATTCCACAAAACAACTTCTGAATGCCGGCAGAGGACATCAGGCACCCAGAAAAGCAACCCAACTCTTCAAAAGGAGGTAGGAAAAAATATAAAAGACAAAAAAAGAGACAAAAGAGGGAGGGACAGAGTTCCGTCCCGGGAAGGGAGTCTTAAAAAGAGAGGTTTCCAAACACCAGGAAACCTTCTCACTGCCGAATCTGTGCCGAGCTTTGGAAGCACAGAGGGCAACATAAAATGGAGGAAAAAAAAAAAAAAAAACAATTAAAAATCGCAGATTGTGAGCCCTACAGTAACTCCCCCAGCGGAGAAGCAGCGCAGACACCTGCACACGGCATTAGCAAGCGGGGGCTGGGCAGGGAAGCGCAGCGCGGGCTGTGTCCCTTAGAGTAAGAATCCGCCCGAATGTCCTGAGCGCTATCTGAACGAAATAATTTGGGCTAGCAAACCAGACTGTAGGATATCTACCACGCGAAAAGCCAGCCCTAACCTAAGACACCGCCAGGCCCTCGCACAGAGCAAAGGACTGAACAGAGATAGCCGGTTGCAGACCTTCCCCCTCTGGTGACAGGCAGCCAGAGCCGTAAGGGGGCAATCGCAGCCCAAGAGAGACACTATCTATAAAACTGTAAGCAGGCTTCTTTGCTAACTAAAACTTCTTGGGGGTCTGGACGGTCAACATCTGCCTGAGAAGGTGTGCCGGTTTTACACCCAGATAACCGAGTGGCGGGGAGGCGATAGGTCGCAGCATTGGCACCCGCCAAACACATCACCTGAGCTGCTCGGATCTGGGAAGAGTACAAAACGCAGGCCCAACCGAGTCTGCGCCTCTGAGGACTACCCGAGTGCCTGAACCTGAGCGGCTTGGACCTGGGAGCTCAGCCCAGGGCCTGCCTCTGATTGTTCCCGGCGGAACAACCTAGAGCCCAAGCAGTGTGGGCAGGGAGGCTACAGGCACCTTGAGCAGGGGCAGACCCAGTGTGGCTGAGGCACTGCGAGCACACGCCAGTGTTATCTGTTAGCAGCATCCCTCCCTCCCTCCCCACAGCGCGGCTGAACAAGTGAGCCTAAATAAAATAAAAAAAATAGTGTCCGCCACCGTCCGTTTTGTGTCAGGGCGGGAACCAGACACTGAAGAGACCAGCAAACAGAAGAAGCTATAACAGAGGGAAACGCCTTGGAAGCTACAGGCCATAGCCCTGTGGTTACTACGGACTACATAGGAAGGGGCCTATAGATCTAGAGAAATATAAGTCAGACCAAGGAACTAGCCAAAAATGAACTGAACCCACAATACTCACAACAAAACCAGAGAAAGACCTAGATATATTTTTACTATTTTTACGATCAATCTTTCTTTCTTTTTTTTTTAATTTTTTTTTAAAATTTTTAAGTCCTCTATTGTCCTTTAATTTTCACTTTTATAACTATTACTTTGTAAAAAAAAAAAAAGACACTATTTTTTTTTCTTCTTCAGCAAACTTCATATATATATTTTTATAATTTTTTGACCGTGTTTTGTTTTGTTTCTTTTTCTTTTTCTTCTTTTCTTTAACATTGTATTTTTGAAATTCCAAACTCTACTCTAGATTTTTAATTTTAGCCTTTTGGTATATGTTATCAATTTTATACCTATAGTTTTTTTCATAATTTCTGTGACTTTTTTTTTTTTCCTCTGTTTCTTTCTCTTCTTCTTTTGTATAACATCGTATATCTGCAATTGCAAACTCTACTCAAGATTTTTAATATATGCTTTTTGGTATTTGATATCAATTTTGTACCTGTATTTTCTTTATAATTTTTGCGACATTGTTTTTGTTGGTTTGTTTGTTTTCTCTCTTTATTTTTCTTCTTTTTTTAACATTGTATTTTTGAAATTTCAAACTCTACTCTAGATTTTTAACTTTTGCTTTTTGGTATTAGTTATCAATTTTGTACCTGTAGTTTCTTTATAATTTTTGTGACCTTGTTTGTTTTTCTTTGTTCGTTTTTTCTCTCTTTCTTTTCCTTCTTCTTTTCTTTAACATCGTATTTTTGAAATTCCAAACTCTACTCTAGATTTTTAATTTTAGCCTTTTGGTATATGTTATCAATTTTGTACATATAGTTTTTTTTATATAATTTCTGTGATTTTTTTCTTTTTTTCCCTCTGTTTCTTTCTCTTCTTCTTTTATATAACATCGTACATCTGCAATTCCAAACTCTACTCAAGATTTTTAATTTATGCTTTTTGGTATTTGATTTCAATTTTCTACCTGTATTTTCTTTATAATTTTTGCGACATTGTTTTTGTTGGTTTGTTTGTTTTCTCTCTTTATTTTTCTTCTTCTTCTTCTTTTTTTTTTTTTTTAACATTGTATTTTTGAAATTCCAAACTCTACTCTAGATTTTTAATTTTTGCTAATTGGTATTAGTTATCAATTTTGTACCTGTAGTTTCTTTATAATTTTCACAACCTTGTTTGTTTTTCTTTGTTTGTTTTTGCTCTCTTTCTTTTCCTTCTTCTTTTCATTAACATTGCATTTTTGAAATTCCAAACTCTACTCTAGATTTTTAATTTTTGCTTTTATGTATTTGTTACCAATTTTGTACCTTTAAAAAACCCAATCCTCAGGACCCATTTTTCACTAGGGAACGAGATTACTGGCTTGACTGCTCTCTCTCCCTTTGGACTCTCCGTTTTCTCCACCAGGTCGCCTGTATCTCCTCCCTAACCCCTCTCTACTCTACCCAACTCTGTGAATTTCTGTGTGTTCCAAACGGTGGAGAACACTTAGGGAACTGATTACTGGCTGGATCTGTCTCCCTCCTTTTCATTTCCCCCTTTTATCCTTCGGGCCACCTCTGTCTCCTGCCTCCTTCTTCTCTTCTCTGTATAACTCCGTGAACATCTCTGAGCGGTCCAGTTGTGGAGTGCACATAAGGAAGTGACTACTGGCTAGCCCACTCTCTCTACTATTGATTCCACCTCATCTCATTTGGGTCACCTCTAACTCCCTCCTCCCTCTTCTCTTCTCCATGTAACGCTGTGAACCTCTCTGAGTGACCCTCACAGTAGAGAAACTTTTCATCTTTAACGCAGATGTTTTATCAATGGTGCTGTATAGAAGGAGAAGTTTCGAAACTCCTGTAAAAATAAGACCGTTAACTGGAAGTAGGAGGCTTAAGCCCAAACCCTGACTCCAGGGAACTCCTGACTCCAAGGAACATTAACTGACAGGAGCTCATCAAATGCCTCCATACTGACACTGAAACCAAGCACCACACAAGGGCCAACAAGTTCCAGGGCAAGACATACCAAGCAAATTCTCCAGCAACAAAGGAACACAGCCCTGAGCTTCAAGAAACAGGCTGTCCAAAGTCACCCCAGAACAATAGACATCTCATAACTCATTACTGGACATTTCATTACACTCCAGAGAGAAGAAATACAGCTCCATCCACCAGAACATCGACACAAGCTTCCCTAACCAGGAAACCTTGACAAGCCACCAGTAAAAACCCACACACAGTGAGGAAATGCCACAATAAAGAGAACTCCACAAACTGCCAGAATACAGAAAGGACACCACAAACTCAGCAATTTAAACAAGATGAAGAGACAGAGGAATAGCCAGCAGATAAAGGAACAGGATAAATGCCCACCAAACCAAACAAAAGAGGAAGAGATAGGGAATCTACCTGATAAAGAATTCCGAATAATGATAGTGAAATTGATCCAAAATCTTGAAATCAAAATGGAATCACAGATGAATAGCCTGGAGGCAAGGATTGAGAAGATGCAAGAAAGATTTAACAAGGACTTAGAAGAAATAAAAAAGAGTCAATATATAATGAATAATGCAATAAGTGAAATTAAAAACACTCTGGAGGCAACAAATAGTAGAATAACAGAGGCAGAAGATAGGATTAGTGAATTAGAAGATAGAATGGTAGAAATAAATGAATCAGAGAGGATAAAAGAAAAACGAATTAAAAGAAATTAGGACAATCTCCGACACCTCCAGGACAATATTAAATGCAACAACATTCGAATCATAGGGGTCCCAGAAGAAGAAGACAAAAGAAAGACCATGAGAAAATACTTGAGGAGATAATAGTTGAAAACTTCCCTAAAATGGGGAAGGAAATAATCACCCAAGTCCAAGAAACCCAGAGAGTCCCAAACAGGATAAACCCAAGGCTAAACACCCCAAGACACATATTAATCAAATTAACAAAGATCAAACACAAAGAACAAATATTAAAAGCAGCAAGGGAAAAACAACAAATAACACACAAGGGAATACCCATAAGGATAACAGCTGATCTTTCAATAGAAACTCTTCAAGCCAGGAGGGAATGGCAAGACATACTTAAAATGATGAAAGAAAATAACCTACAGCCCAGATTATTGTACCCAGCAAGGATCTCATTCAAGTATGAAGGAGAAATCAAAAGCTTTTCAGACAAGCAAAAGCTGAGAGAATTCTGCACCACCAAACCAGCTCTCCAACAAATACTAAAGGATATTCTCTAGACAGGAAACACAAAAACAGTGTATAAATTCGAACCCAAAACAATAAAGTAAATGGCAACAGGATCATACTTATCAGTAATTACCTTAAACATAAATGGGTTGAATGCCCCAACCAAAAGACAAAGACTGGCTGAATGGATACAAAAACAAGACCTCTACATATGTTGTCTACAAGAGACCCACCTCAAAACAGGGGACACATACAGACTGAAAGTGAAGGGCTGGAAAAAGATTTTCCATGCAAATAGGGACCAAAAGAAAGCAGGAGTAGCAATACTCATATCAGATAAAATAGACTTTAAAACAAAGACTGTGAAAAGAGACAAAGATGGTCACTACGTAATGATCAAAGGATCAATCCAAGAAGAAGATATAACAATTATAAATATATATGCACCCAACATGGGAGCACCGCAGTATGTAAGACAAATGCTATCAAGTATGAAAGGAGAAATTAACAATAACACAATAAGAGTGGGAGACTTTAATACCCCACTCACACCTATGGATAGATCAACTAAACAGAAAATTAACAAGGAAACACAAACTTTAAACGATACAATAGACCAGTTAGACCTAATTGATATCTATAGGACATTTCATCCCAAAACAATGAATTTCACCTTTTCTCAAGCGCACATGGAACCTTTTCCAGGATAGATCACATCCTGGGCCATAAAGCTAGCCTTGGTAAATTCAAAAAAATAGAAATCATTCCAAGCATCTTTTCTGACCACAATGCAGTAAGATTACATCTCAATTACAGGAGAAAAACTATTAAAAATTCCAACATATGGAGGCTGAACAACACGCTGCTGAATAACCAACAAATCACAGAAGAAATCAAAAAAGAAATCAAAATTTGCATAGAAACGAATGAAAATGAAAACACAACAACCCAAAACCTGTGGGACACAGTAAAAGCAGTCCTAAGGGGAAAGTTCATAGCAATACAGGCACACCTCAAGAAACAAGAAAAAAGTCAAATAAATAACCTAATTCTACATCTAAAGCAACTAGAAAAGGAAGAAATGAAGAACCCCAGGGTTAGTAGAAGGAAAGAAATCTTAAAACTTAGAGCAGAAATAAATGCAAAAGAAACAAAAGAGATCATAGGAAAAATCAACAAAACCAAAAGCTGGTTTTTTGAAAGGATAAATAAAATTGACAAACCATTAGCCAGACTCATCAAGAAACAAAGGGAGAAAAATCAAATCAATAAAATTAGAAATGAAAATGGAGAGATCACAACAGACAACACAGAAATACAAAGGATCATAGGAGACTACTATCAACAATTATATGTCAATAAAATGGACAACGTGGAAGAAATGGACAAATTCTTAGAAAAGTACAACTTTCCAAAACTCGACCAGGAAAATAGAAAATCTTAACAGACCCATCACAAGCACAGAAATTGAAACTGTAATCAAAAATCTTCCAGCAAAAAAAAGCCCAGGTCCAGACGGCTTCACAGCTGAATTCTACCAAAAATTTAGAGAAGAGCTAACACCTATCCTGCTCAAGCTCTTCCAGAAAATTGCAGAGGAAGGTAAACTTCCAAACTCATTCTATGAGGCCACCATCACCCTAATACCAAAACCTGACAAAGATCCCACAAAAAAAGAAAACTACAGGCCAATATCACTGATGAACATAGATGCAAAAATCCTTAACAAAATTCTAGCAATCAGAATCCAACAACACATTAAAAAGATCATACACCATGACCAAGTGGGCTTTACCCCAGGGATGCAAGGATTCTTCAATATCTGTAAATCAATCAATGTAATACACCACATTAACAAATTGAAAAATAAAAACCATATGATTACCTCAATAGATGCAGAGAAAGCCTTTGACAAAATTCAACATCCATTTATGATAAAAACTCTCCAGAAAGCAGGAATAGAAGGAACATGCCTCAACACAATAAAAGCTATATATGACAAACCCACAGCAAACATTATCCTCAATGGTGAAAAATTGAAAGCATTTCCTCTAAAGTCAGGAACAAGACAAGGGTGCCCACTTTCACCATTACTATTCAACATAGTTTTGGAAGTTTTGGCCACAGCAATCAGAGCAGAAAAAGAAATAAAAGGAATCCAAATTGGAAAAGAAGAAGTAAAGCTCTCACTATTTGCAGATGACATGATCCTCTACATAGAAAACCCTAAAGACTCCACCAGAAAATTACTAGAACTAATCAATGACTATAGTAAAGTTGCAGGATATAAAATCAACACACAGAAATCACTTGCATTCCTATACACTAATAATGAGAAAACAGAGAAATTAAGGAAACAATTCCATTCACCATTGCAATGGAAAGAATAAAATACTTAGGAATATATCTACCTAAAGAAACTAAAGACCTATATATAGAAAACTATAAAACACTGGTGAAAGACATCAAAGAAGACACTAACAGATGGAGAAATATACCATGTTCATGGATTGGAAGAATCAATATAGTGAAAATGAGTATACTACCCAAAGCAATCTATAGATTCAATGCAATCCCTATCAAGCTACCAACAGCATTCTTCACAGAGCTAGAACAAATAATTTCACAATTTGTATGGAAATACAAAAAACCTTGAATAGCCAAAGCAATCTTGAGAAAGAAGAATGGAACTGGAGGAATCAACCTACCTGACTTCAGGCTCTACTACAAAGCCACAGTTATCAAGACAGTATGGTACTGGCACAAAGACAGAAATATAGATCAACGGAACAAAATTGAAAGCCCAGAGATAAATCCATGCACATATGGACACCTTATCTTTGACAAAGGAGGCAAGAATATACAATGGAGAAAAGACAATCTCTTTAACAAGTGGTGCTGGGAAATCTGGTCAACCAC
This sequence comes from Bubalus bubalis, assembly GCF_019923935.1. Lineage (NCBI taxonomy): Eukaryota > Metazoa > Chordata > Mammalia > Artiodactyla > Bovidae > Bubalus > Bubalus bubalis. The sequence goes on from NC_059169.1 coordinate 46,185,746, forward strand.
TTGTAAAAGAATGAAACTAGAACACTTTCTAACACCATACACAAAAATAAACTCAAAATGGATTAAAGATCTCAATGTAAGACCAGAAACTATAAAACTCCTAGAGGAGAACATAGGCAAAACACTCTCCGACATACATCACAGCAGGATCCTCTATGGCCCACCTCCCAGAATATTGGAAATAAAAGCAAAAATAAACAAATGGGACCTAATTAACCTTAAAAGCTTCTGCACATCAAAGGAAACTATTAGCAAGGTGAAAGGGCAGCCTTCAGAATGGAAGAAGATAATAGCAAAATGAAGCAACTGACAAACAACTAGTCTCGAGAATATACAAGCAACTCCTACAGCTCAACTCCAGAAAAATAAATGACCTAATCAAAAAACGGGCCAAAGAACTAAATAGACATTTCTCCAAAGAAGACATACAGATGGCTCACAAACACATGAAAAGATGCTCAACATCACTCATTATCAGAGAAATGCAAATCAAAACCACTATGAGGTACCATTTCACACGAGTCAGAATGGCTGCGATCCAAAAGTCTACAAGTAATAAATGCTGGAAAGAGTGAGGAGAAAAGGGAACCCTCTTACACTGTTGGTGGGAATGCAAACTAGTACAGCCACTCTGGAGAACAGTGTGGAGATTCCTTAAAAAACTGGAAATAGAACTGCCTTATGATCCAGCAATCCCACTGCTGGGCATACACACTGAGGAAACCAGAAGGGAAAGAGATATGTGTAGCCCAATGTTCATTGCAGCACTGTTTATAATAGCCAGGACATGGAAGCAACCTAGATGTCCATCAGCAGATGAATGAATAAGCAAGCTGTGGTACATATACACAATGGAGTATTACTCAGCCATTAAAAAGAATACATTTGAATCAGTTCTAATGAGGTGGATTAAACTGGAGCCTATTATACCGAGTGAAGTAAGCCAGAAAGAAAAACACCAATACAGTATACTAACGCATATATATGGAATATAGAAAGATGGTAACAATAACCCTGTGTACGAGACAGCAAAAGAGACACTGATGTATAGAACAGTCTTATGGACTCTGTGAGAGAGGGAGAGGGTGGGAAGATTTGGGAGAATGGCATTGAAACATGTAAAAAATCATGTATGAGACGAGTTGCCAGTCCAGGTTCGATGCACGATACTGGATGCTTGGGGCTGGTGCACTGGGACGACCCAGAGGGATGGTATGGGGAGGGAGGAGGGAGGAGGGTTCAGGATGGGGAACACATGTATACCTGTGGCAGATTCATTTTGATATTTGGCAAAACTAATACAATTATGTAAAGTTTAAAAATAAAATAAAATTAAAAAAATAAAGAAATAAAAATGAAAGGAAAACAAGTTACTTATAAAACTGTTATTAGAAAATGCAAATATTTCATTTATAATTGTGTATCACTTTCAGCTAAACAGTCCATGTAAAGTAAAATAAATGGAGTTACATTTCAAAGATTCACTTTATAAATATCATTTAATTACATCTGATAATATTTTATCATTTTTAAGTGACAAAGCATAGCCTACCTACTTCATTACAAAATATTATTTTTATGTAATGTACTCAGCATTTAAAAAACTAAGATCATGGCATCAGTTCTCATCACTTCATGGCAAATACATGGGGAAATAATAGAAACAGTGACAGACATTTTCTTGGGCTCTCTGTGGATGGTGATTGCAGCCATGAAATTAAAAGACACTTACTCCTTAGAAGAAAAGCTGTGACAAACCTAGACAGCATATAAAAAAGCAGAGGCATTACTTTGCCAACAAAGGTCCATATAGTCAAAGCTATGGTTTTTCCAGTAGCCATGTATAGATGTGAGAGGAGGACCATAAAGCTGAAGAATTGGCACTTTTGAACTGTGGTGCTGGAGAAGATTCTTAAGAGTTCCTTGGACTGCAAGGAGATCAGCTAGTCAATCCTAAAGGAAATCAGTCCTGAATATTCATTGGATGAACTGATGCTAAACCTGAAGCTCCAATACTTGGTCCACCTGCTATGAAGAGCTGGCTTATTGGAAAAGACCTTGATGCTGGGACAGATTGAAGGCAGGGGGAGAAGGGGACAACAGAGGGTAAGATAATTGGATTGCATCACCAACTCAATGGACATGAGTTTGAGCCAACTCCTGTGAGATGGTGAAGGACAGGATAGCCTGGCCTGCTGTAGCCCATGGGTTTGCAAAGAGTCAGACATGACTGAATGGCAACATCTCAAATAAAAGAAGGAAGCCTGAAGTTTTAGAGGCACAAATAAATAAGGGAGTCATCCTTGAATCTCACTGAGTCTTTGACTGTATGAGGATGGAAGGATGCAAATGCATATTATTAATGTATATGTGAATATAGGATAGTCCTTCATCCTACCTACTACATAGGTAGTCACTTCTTTAACTACAAAAGGGTTGGGGGATATCTTAACCATTGTTTTTCAGAATAACAAAGCTCAGATAAAATTCAACTTTGTCAATAGAATGATAAAATGAAAAAGAAAAATTTTAACACAAAAGGTTGTGTTAAAGTAATCAGAGATAGAACATGTAGGACAAGCAATCCATTGAATTTCAAGAGGTCAATGGAGGAAATCTTTTAAGTTATGCAGCACTGCTCACTGAGTTTATTAAAGCCAGGACATGGATGCTTTTGGTGATACTGAACACAGCACTGGTGTAAAATCATATAGTCTGAACATTTTCCCAGAGAGAAAATCAACCCTAAAGGAAATCAACCCTGAATATTCATTGGATGAACTAATGCTAAACCTGAAGCTCCAATACTTGGTCCACCTGCTATGAAGAGCTGGCTTATCTTGGGATTAGTGATTTATCTTGGGAGAAATCAGTCAGTCCATCAACAGTCTGTGGTGGTGTTGAGTGCTTTGAAGTTTACATAAAGTAGTCAGGCTTTAGCTTACAGGGCTTCCTCCAAAACTGAGTGAAATGGTCTAGTAAGTCTATCTAAAGTACTAATAGAATCTGGGCAGTCAGGATTTACATCTCTTTGAGGATGAATCAGGTGAAAGAGTGGGGGTGTGTGACTGGAAACATTAGTTTGGACCATTGTTTACAGATTTTGGAAGAAACTGGGAAAATTGAAAATTTGTAAAGTATTGGCAATTTATGCAAGATGATAAAATCCAAATATCAGAGGTGTTTTATTTTTTGTTTTTTATTTTTCCCCACAGTGAGAGAGGAAATCAAGTAAGTCTTTACTAGCCAATATACTGTTTCTATATTCATAAGTTACCTACATTTTGTGAAGACCTACCAAACAACTCAAAAGACAATATACAGACTCTGGATCCAGAGGGTGTATTGTAGTTTTCCTTTGAAAATTTAAAATTTCTGTCTATAGTCATTTCCCTCCATTCTCAATTGATAATCTCAAGGAAAGACTATGTATGCCCACAAAATAGGTTTGATCTCATAAGATTTTGCTGGGACATTTTCCAAGCCTGAATAGAACTTTAACATATAAGGCTTTTTAAGTTTGAGGAATATTTTCATAAGCATTTCAGATTAGACATTTAAAAGCCTCTTGAGGCATGAAAGCCAAGGCAAGAACTCACCACTGGATTTCACCTGCAAATTCATTTCTTCTCCAGGTCTTTAAAATATGCTAAGCAATTTATGCCTTCCAGGAAGTGATTTTTGTACTCATCTTTAAGACTGCTGCTGCTGCTGCTAAGTCGCTTCAGTCGTGTCAGACTCTGTGTGACCCAATGGACGGCAGCCCACCAGGCTCCCTCGTCCCTGGGATTCTCCAGGCAAGAACACTGGAGTGGGTTGCCATTTCCTTCTCCAATGCATGAAAGTGAAAAGTGAAAGTGAAGTCGCTCAGTCGTATCTGACTCTTCGCGACCCCATGGACTGCAGCCCACAAGGCTCCCTTGTCCATGGGATTTTCCAGGCAAGAATACTGGAGTGGGGTGCCATTACCTTCTCCGTCTTTAAGACTGGGAACCCTATAAAATAGGCACCCAGACTGGTTTCCCAAGAAGGTTTTGTAAGCATTGGTTCCCTAAATTCAACCTTAGTTCCTTTAAATTATCTGATCATAGTTCACTAAATAAGCATCATTCTCAAACATAACATTCCAGACAAGTTATTGGTTTCAAAAATAATGTCCCAATCATGTCCTATTAGCAAAGAAATGCAGATTATTTTTGTGCAAAAAAGGATAGTTGCCATGGAATTAAAAATACTCAATGAGAGTTTCTAAATTCTGGAGCTGTCAGGTTGATGTTGTTATTCAGTCACTGAATCATGTCTAACTCTTTGTGACCCCATAAACTACAGTACGCCAGGCTGTCCTATCCTTCACAATCTCCTGGAGCTTGTTCAAACTCATGTTCATTGAGTCGGTGATGCCATCCAACCATCTTGTCTTCTGTTGTCCCCTTCTTCCCCTGCCTTCTATCTTTCCCTGCTTCAAGGTATTTTCTATTGAGTTGAATCTTCACATCAGGTGGCCGAAGTATTGGAGTTTCAGCTTTAGCATCAGTCCTTCCAATGAATATTCAGGACTGATTTCCTTTAGGATGGACTGGTTGGATCTCCTTGCAGTCCAAGGGACTCTCAAGAGTCTTCTCCAACACCACAGTTCTAAAGCATCAGCTCTTCAAGCACTCAGTTTTCTTTATGGTCCAACTCTCACACCCATACATGATTATTGGAAAAACCATGGTTTTGACTAGATGGACCTTTGTTGGCAAAGTAATGTCTGTGAGTTTTAATATGCTGCCTAGGTTTGTAATAGCTTTTCTTGCTTCTTGGAAGAAAAGCTATTACAAACCTAGGCAGCATATTTCATGGCTGCAGTTACCATATGCAGTGATTTTGGAACTCAAGAAAATAAAGTCTGTCACTGTTTCCATTGTTTACCCACTTATTTACCATGAAGTGATGGGACCGGATGCCATGGTCCTCGCCTTTTTAATGTTGAGTTTTAAGCCAGCTTTTCCTTTCTCCTCTTTCATCTTCATCAAGAGGCTCCTTAGTTCCTCTTCACTCAGTGCCCTACTGAGCTGTCAGGTTGGGAGTAAAATACATCACTTACAAATGCTTCTATTTTCAAAGGCTTAGTTTATTAAATTGCTATGAGTTTTAATAGTTTAAGAAGAAGCCTTCTCATATACAGAAAATAAAACAATAGACTTCCTTGGCAGTCCAGTGTTTAAGACTTCCTGGTCCAGCTGCAAAGGGCACAGATTTGATCCCTGGTCAGGGAACCAAGATCCTACATGTTGTGCAATGCATCAGGGAAAAGAAAATAAAACACTAAATCATCAACAATATGCCAAATATAAACCACAACGGTTTCTTATTAATTTACTCAGTCCTGTGTAATTATCTTTGTTCTGCTCCACTTTGGGTTAGTGGTCTCATGAATCCAGTTTTTTACTCACTAATGTTTAGAAATTCTGACTCAGTCCACTTGTATGGTTTCTATCTTGTTACAATTATGCCCTCCAATGTGTGTCCGCATAGTTACCTGGTATAGTTCTTTCCATGGAAAACTCAAATTACTCTTTGTTGAAAAAGAAGCAGTTTGGCCTACAGTTGACTGCAAGAATTTTTCAGGAATGCATGGAAGTAAAACATAAACTGTCATTACATGACAAAAACTTAAATGACTGTAACTAATTTGTTATTTATCATATTGAGAAGTTAAAGATTGATGAGTTTTCATAATAAGACTAGTATAACTGACAGGAAATTCTGTACTTTGCATGACACACTTCTCAGGTGGTTCAGAGGTAAAGAATCTCTTTGCCAATGGAGGAGACACATGATAAGCGGGTTCAATCCCTTGGTTGGGAAGATCCCATGGAAAAAGAAAAGGCAATCTACTCCAGTATTCTTGCCGGGAAAATTCCATGGACAGAGGAGCCTGGCAGGCTATAGTCTATGGAGTCACAAAGAGTCAGACACAACTGAGCATGTGTGATGATGATGATGATGATGATGACATATAAGACAAAAGTCAGTCCCCCCCAATATTATCTCTGAATGTAATGATTAACACATTTTCAAAGAAAAGGGTATATTCCATCTATTTTATAAAAATACTTCATTACAATCTTTACAGAGAAAAAAAAATCTTCAGATAAAATATATTCCTGAGAACTAATTAACCATGGTGTTGGTAGTTTAGTCACTAGGTGTTGTTTGACACTTGCGACCCCATGGACTATAGACCACCAGGATCTTCTGTCCATGAAGTTCTCCAGTCAAGAATATTGGAGTGGTTGCCATTCCCTTCTCTAGGGGATCTTCTCAATGAAGGGATAGAACTCTAGTACCCTGCATTGCAGATGGATTCTTTATTGACTAAGCCACAAGGGAAGACCTAATTAAGCATAATAAGCACATATTTAGAAAAATAGAAAAATTTCCAAGAATATCAACTAAATATATTGCATTGAAAGCAAGTGCTTAATATCTATAAATTAATAAAGCTCCATAAATAAGTGATGAGAGTGCCCCAGAGGAAAACTACTTTCTGAGAAGGAGTTAAATTCAAATTATGACAAATACTACTATGCTGTTGCCTGATTTCAGTCAAAGCAGCTTTAGAGCTCATAATGGAACCATACTATAAACTGTGAAGCACTGACAATTTGCTAGATATTTCCCATACACAATTTCTTAAATATTTACATTAGCAACAATTTACCATACAAATTAAATGTGGGGAAGACTTCCTGTTTGAGAACACTTCAAATATAACTCAACAGTAGCAACATATCACATAAATGTATTATTTCCAGTTCCTCACGTTTTACAAGATCAATGAACAATTTTTCTAAAAAACAAAAAGATGACCAGGGGAGAGAATTTGGAAAACAAAAGTGTAGGATGACTTCTTATCTATCTTTTTTTTTTTTTTTTTCCTGAGAGAACAGATCTTAGGCAGTGTTCAACATTATCACCAGAATGGATAGCAGTTTGATACATTCTTACATAGTTAAGATTTTACTGGCTGTATGACACAAATTAAGGGCTTTACAGATGGCTAAATTGTAAAGAATCTGACTTCCAATTCAGGAGACTTGAGAGACATAGGTTCAGTCCCTGGGTTGGGAGGATCACCTGTAGGGGACATGGCAACCCACTCCAGTATTCCTGCCTGAAAAATACCAAGGAGAGAGGAGCTCAACCCTGTGGTTGCAAAGAGTCCTACAAGACTAGGTGATGGAGCATGCACATCACACACACGCACACACACTACAAATTGCTCCTAGATATTAACAAAAAGCATTTGAACTACATTTCTACAAAAATACTTGTATGGAGTATTCATTAATGCTTCATTTCAATAGCCAACATATGAATGTATACAAATTGTAGTATATTCATGTAAGAGACTACTACTACTCAGCAATAAAGGGGGACTATAGGATGCAATGAGATGAATTAATCTCAAAAATTACACTGGGAAATGAAAATAGGAAAAAGTTATGCATACTGTATTATTACACTTATGTGAGTTTCTAGAAAAAGCAAATCTAATCTATAGTGATAGTGATTGTAGATAGGTGGGTTGTCTGGGGGAGAGTTAAGAAAATGAATTGCTAAAGTACAAGAGAAACTTCAGGGGTGATAAAAAGAACAAGAGTGGTGGTTATTATATACAAACATTAATATATGTGTTATGTGTATATATAGAATATGTGCAAATTTAAAATATAAAACTATAGATAACCTACACTCATTTTTAATAAAAATTATACCCCACTAATACTTATTTTTAAAATATATTTTAAAGAATAATATATTTTATTATATTTCAAAACATTTGAAAGTACAGGGGAGAAACTGCTCCCCAAAAATCATTCCTTTGTTCTGCTATAACAATTGTCTTTCCTTTCATATACTTTTACTTTTCAATAAATAGTGATACATGTTATAGTGGAATGTCATGGAGGCCATATACAGACTGGTAAAGCATACAGCTTTAGATTAAGGTTGCCTCATTTAAATCCTATTTCCACTCTTAATTAGAAGAGTGGAAGACCTTGTGCAAGTGTAAGACCTTAAGCAAGTCTCTCAAGTTCTCTGTAAATAGCAGTGATAAGGATTCTTGGCCTTCTCCAATCAATAGAAATTGACCAGAGACCAAACAAGAAATTCAGGAAAGGATTTGTTAGGGCCCCTGCTGCAGCAGAGCAGAGGGAGAACAAGTAACAGGTTTCCCTTGCTCACTCACTCCCCAAAGCAGGGTTAGGGGGAGCTTGTTCCTTATATGGCTTGAGGGAAGGGTGTGTACAGGGGTTGAGTCAGAGGACTGGCTTAGGTTTGTTGTTCACCCCTCTGGTGGTGTTGAGTGCAGGGAACTTGCTCAGTACCCTGATTTTGTTCCCACAACCTTGTTTTTCTCCAGGTACTTCTGAAGTGGCTGTTTGTTTGTTTTTTGTATCTTTTGTCTATAATTTGCCCCAAGTGCGCATGCACACAGTTATTTTTAGTCCCATACAATATTTTTGTACTTTATTGCTTAGAAGAGAGGTTTGTCCAATTGTAAACATTGCAGCACTGCAGCAAAGTGTCCTGAGTCCCAGCCTATCTCAAATCTATCATATATTGTTAAGATTAAATGTTTTAGTATATGAAAAGCACTTACTTATGTACCTAGCAAATACCAAAGTTTATTTGTGTTAACTATTTTTCTTGTCTCTCTCCTTTTTATATTGCTGAAATTGGTTTAAAAGAAACAAATAAAAACTCTGTAGCACTGCATTAAATATGTGGGCTACACAGATAAAAATTAGCACAAAAACTCTAAGTAATCCTAGAATAACTGCTAGAAAACAAAGATAATGAGGTGTATCCAATAAGCTGATAGATGCAAAAATAATTAATCCAACAGAAGCCATTTTGATCCAACAAAATTACACTCTTAGGTATTTACCCAAGAGAAATGAAAACATATGTCCATAAAAACATTGGAAGTAAGCCAAATGCCCATCAACAGATTTTGTACAAACAAATCCTGGCATATGTATACAATGCATTTCCAACCAGCAATAAAACAGGAACAAACTAATGATATTGACACAACAAAATGATGAATCTCAAAAATATGATGCTACATGAATAAAGCCAGAAACAACATTTACACTTTTTATTATTCTATTTATATGAAACTCTTCAACAGGGAAAACACTGTAACATTATGGAAATCAAATCATTGTAGACTGGGGATGGAAGTGAAGAAGGTTTGACTGTCTAAAAATATGAAGGAATATTTTTGATCGGTTGGTATATTTTATTTCAAGTGTTTATTATATAGGTGCATACATTTGTCAAAACTCACTGAACTTTTTTCATTTTTAATGTAAATATAACTCAATAGAGTTTATTAAGTGCACACACAAACACACACACAGATGCTTTCATGCCTGAGACAGAGCTTGTACGAGCAATTCAGATTAATATTTCATTACTATATTGTTGCTGTTCATTCACTAAGTCATGTCTGACTCCGTGACAACACAGACTTCAGTATGAAGGCTCCTTTTTCCTTCACTATCTCCTAGAGTTTGCTCAAATTTATGTCTTTTGAGTTGGTGTTACTATCTAACCATCTCATCCTCAATGCCTTCTTATTCTTATGCCTTCTATCTTTCCCAGCATCAGGGTCTTTTCCAATGAGTTGACTCTCTGTATCAGGTGGCCAAAATATTGGAGCTTAATCTTCAATATCAATCCTTCCAGTGAAGATTCAGGGTTGATTTCCTTTAAGATTGACTGGTTTGATCTCTTTGCAGTCCAAGAGACTCTCAAGAATCTTTTCCTGTACCACAATTAAAAAGCATCAATTCTTTGGTGCTCAGCCTTCTTTATGGTTCAACTGTCACATCTGTACATGGCTACTGGAAAAACCATAGCTTTGACTATATGAATCTCTGTCAGCAAAGTGATGTCTCTGCTTTTTAATACATTGTCTAGGTTTGTCATAGATTTCCTTCCAAGGAGCAAGTGTCTTTTAATTTCATAGCTGCAGTCACTATCCACAGTGATTTTGGACCCCAAGAAAACAAAATCTGTTACTGTTTCCACTTTTCCCCTATCTATTTGCCATGAAGTGATGGTGCTGATGCCAAGATCTCAGCTTTTTTTTTTTTTATGTTGAGTTTCAAGTGAGCATTCAGCTATATTAGGAGATAATAATAAAATCAAGATCATAGATGATAGTGCCATTGTAGTAAATGGAGATTGTACTAGTACAGGCATTGAAAGGTTATTCCTAGGGAAGAATTAAAAGAGATTTTGTGGAAATAAAATTGTTAAAGATAGGTAGGATGTAGAAAGACAGAAGAAATGGCGAGAGAGGAGGAGGGAGAAGAATGAGGGGTGAGGGGTGAGGAGTGTGTTTGTGTGTATGAAAGAGAGAGAATGAGGGGAAATGTATTTCAAGATCAACAATACAGACTAAGAATACACAGTGATACAAAATCAACAATAAAAAGCCAGTGCACAATTTTTTTAAGAACAATCCTGAGGTGAAACCTACCAGTGATAAAAATTTGAACAAATAACCCAACTACAATTTTTGAAGTTCAGATTTGCTTTCTAGAGACAAAGATACAATACTAATATTCATATAAGAAAACTATATGAGATATCACATATTAAGAACCCACCTCAGTCCCTGAAACATTCTCTGGAATAGGAAATAATTATGAGAAAATGATGGTTAAGACTGAAATATTGCACTACAGCATAAATGCTGCTTTGGGGAAAGAATTGGGAAATTATGTGTAGCAGCAGACACGATTGAATATTCTTTGAGGAAGATTAGGTGAACAGAAAAATCACCAGCAATGCTTCCTTCCAAAAAGCCATTAAACTTATTAGTTATTAAAGTTATTTACATTAATGCTAAAACATATTGCTTTCTACTTTTTTCAATATTAAGTCTAGCCAACTATTGGTTACTGTCTCATGCCAAAGAACTCCTCAAAATGGATATATCTTGGTATGGCCAAAGACCATGATGAATTACGCCTAAATAGCATAACTCTATTGATTGGTAAAATGTACTCACTGCAAGAGAAACTGCTTGGTTATGGGAATGTATTCAGCTTCTTCAGTTCTGTTCAGTTGTTCAGTCATGTTTGATTCTTTGCAACCCATGAACAACAGCATGCCAGGCCTCCCTGTTCATCACCAACTCCAGGAGATTACCCAAACTCATGCCATTGAGTTGGTGATGCCATCAAACCATCTCATCCTCTGTCATCCCTTTCTCCTCCTGCCCTCAATCTTTCTAGCATAAAGGTCTTTTCAAATGAGTATGCTCTTCACATCAGATGGCCAAAGTATTGGAGTTTCAGCTTTAGCATCAGTCCTTCCAATGAACACCCAGGACTGGTCTCCTTTAGGATGGACTGGTTGGAACTCCTTGCAGTCCAAGGGACTCTCAAGAGTCTTCTCCAACACCACAGTTCAAAAGCATCAATTCTTTGGTGCTCAGCTTTCTTCACAGTCCAACTCTCACATCCATACATGACCACTGGAAAAACCATAGCCTTGACTAGACGGACCTTTGTTGGCAAAGTAATGTCTCTGCTTTTTAATATGCTGTTTAGCTTGGTCATAACTTTCCATCCAAGGAGTAAGTGTCTTAATTTCATGGATGCATTGATAATCTGCAACGACTTTGGAGCCCAAAAATAAAGTCTGACACTGTTTCCCCATATACTTAGCATGAAGTGATGGGACCAGATGCCATGATCCTCGTATTCTGAATGTTGAGCTTTAAGCCAACTTTTTCACTCTCCACTTTCACTTTCATCAAGAGGCTTTTTAGTTCCTCTTCACTTTCTGCCATAATGGTGGTGTCATCTGCATATCTGAGGTTATTGATATTTCCCAGGCAATCTTGATTCCAGCTTGTGTTCTTCCAGCCCAGCATTTCTCATGATGTACTCTGCAAATAAGTTAAATAAGCAGGGTGACAATATACAGCCTTGATGTAGTCCTTTACCTATTTGGGACCAGTCTGTTGTTCCATGTCCAGTTCTAACTGTTGCTTCCTGACATGCATACAGATTTCTCAAGAGGCAGGTCAGGTGTTCTGGTATTCCCATCTCTTGAAGAATTTTCCACAGTTTATTGTGATTCACACAGTCAAAGGCTTTGGCATAGTCAATAAAGCAGAAATAGATGCTTTTCTAGGACTCTTGCTTTTTCCATGATCCTGCGGATGTTTGCAATTTGCTCTCTGGTTCCTCTGCCTTTTCTAAAACCAGCTTGAACATCTGGAAGTTCACGGTTCACATATTGCTGAAGCCTGGCTTGGAGAATTTTTAGCATTATTTACTAGTGTGTGAGATAAGTGCAATTGTGCGGTAGTTTGAGCATTCTTTGGCATTGCCTTTCTTTGGGGATTGGAATGAAAACTGACCTTTTCCAGTATTGTGGCCACTGCTGAGTTTTCCAAATTTGCTAGCATATTGAGTACAGCAATTTCACAGCATCATCTTTCAGTATTTGACATAGCTCCACTGGAATTCCATCACCTCCACTAGCTTTGTTCGTAGTGATGCTTTCTAAAGCCCACTTGACTTCACATTCCAGGATGTCTGGCTCTAGGTCAGTGATCACACCATCATGATTATCTTGGTTGTGGAGGTTTTTTTTTCAGTTCTTCTGTGTATTCTTGCCACCTCTTCTTAATATCTCCTGCTTCTGTTAGGTCCATACCATTAATGTCCTTATCAAGCCTATCTTTGCATGAAATGTTCCCTTGGTATCTCTAATTTTCTTGAAGAGATCTCTAGTCTTTTCCATTCTGTTGTTTTCCTCTATTTCTTTGCAATGATCACTGAGGAAGGTTTTCCTATCTCTCCTTGCTATCCTTTGGAACTCTGCATTCAGATGCTTATATCTTTCCTTTTCACCTTTGCTTTTTGCTTCTCCTCTTTTCAGAGCTATTTGTAAGGCCTCCCCAGACAGCCATTTTACTTTTTTGCATTTCTTTTCCATGGGGATGGTCTTGATCCCTGTCTCCTGTTCAATGTCGTGAACCTCCATCCATAGTTCATCAGGCACTCTATCTATCAGATCTAGGCCCTTAAATCTATTTCTCACTTTCACTGTATAATCATAAGGGATTTGATTTAGGTCATACCTGAATGGTCTAGTGGTTTTCCCTACTTTCTTCAGTTTAAGACTGAATTTGGCAATAAGGGGTTCATAATCTGAGCCAGTCAGCTCCCGGTCTTGTTTTTGCTGACTGTATAGAGCTTCTCCATCTTTGGCTGCAAAGAATATAATCAATCTGATTTTGTTTTTGACCATCTGGTGTTGTGCATGTGTAGAGTCTTCTCTTGTGTTGTTGGAAGAGGGTGTTTGCTATGACCAGTGCATTTTCTTGGCAAAACTCTATTAGCCTTTGCCCTGCTTCATTCCATATTCCAAGGCCAAATTTGCTATCACCCCAGGTGTTTCTTGACTTCCTACTTTTGCATTCCAGTCCCATATAATGAAAAGAACATCTTTTTGGGTGCTAGTTCTAAAAGGTCTTGTAGGTGTTTATAGAACTGTTCAACTCCAGCTTCTTCAGTGTTACTGGTTGGGGCATAGACTTAGATTACTGTGATATGGAATGGATAGCTTTGAAATGAACAGGGCTCATTCTGTCGTTTTTGAGATTGCATCCAAGTACTGCATTTCAGACTCTTTTGTTGACCATGATGGCTACACCAGTTCGTCTAAGGGATTCTCCCCACAGTAGTAGATATAATGGTTATCTGAGTTAAAATCACCCATTACAGTCCATTTTAGTTTGCTGATTCCTAGAATGTTGATGTTCACTCTTGCCATCTCCTGTTTAACCACTTCCAATTTGCCTTGATTCATGGACCTAACATTACAGGTTCCTATGCGATATTACCTTTTGTAGCATCGGATCTTGCGTCTATCATCAGTCACATCCACAGCTGGGTATTGTTTTTGCTTTGGCTCCATCCCTTCATTCTTTCTGGAGTTATTTCTCCACTGATCTCCAGTAGCATATTGCACACCTACCGACCTGGGAAGTTCCTCTTTCAGTATCCTATCATTTTTCCTTTTCATACTGTTCATGGGGTTCTCAAGGCAAGAATACTGAAGTGGTTTGCCTTCCCTTCTCCAGTGGATGACATTCTGTCAAACCTCTCCACCATGACCTGCCTGTCTTGGGTGGCCCCACAGGCATGGCTTAGTTTCGTTGAGTTAGACAAGGCTGTGGTCCATGTGATTAGATTGACTAGTTTTCTGTGATTATGGTTTCAGTGTGTCTGCCTTCTAATGCCCTCTTGCAACACCTACCATATTACTTGGGTTTCTCTTACCTTGGACGTGGGGTATCTCTTCATGGCTTCGCCAGCAAAGCACAGCCCCTGCTCCTTATATTTGACGAGGGGTATATCCTCACCACCGCCCTTCCTGACCTTAAGTATTGAGTAGCTCCTCTTGGTCCTCCTGTGCCCGCACAGCCACAAATATACACAAAGAAGAACAAAAATATGTGTTTAAAAATTTATATTTGTGTTTTCTCTGGTTTGGGTCTTGGTATTATTACTCTTTCAAATAATTTTATTTATTTATTTTTGGCTGTGCGTGTCTTGGTTGCTTCATTTTTTTTTTTTTTTAAAGTTGCAATGAGCATGGGCTATTCTGATTGCAATGTGCAAGCTTCTTATTGAGGTGACTTCTCTCATTGCAAGGCAGGGCTCTAGGGCATGTGCACTTCTAAGTTGCAGTACATGGACTCAGTAATTGTGGTTCTTAGGCTCTAGAGCACAGTCTCAGTAGTTATGGCACATGCGCTTAGTTACTTTGCAGCAAGTAGGATCTTCCTGGACCAGGAATGGAACCTTGTCTCCTCCATTGACAGGAGGATTCTTTACCACTGAGCCACCAGGTAAGTCCAGGGGGGCCTTGGTATTATTGACAATGGGATGCTTTAATTTACTTTAATGTTATATCCATTTAGTTATTAATATTGGACATTTATTAATACGTACTTAAACACCTAGTACCTTTTATTTATTAATTTTAACTGATGAAAAACCAATACATAAGCACTTTAGGAAGAAATCACATTTACTAAAATAATATAAAGAAATGCTTTCATGTTTTTTGTTTTTTTTTTTTTAAGTTAGGTCCCTAAAAATGTTCCCTTAAATGCTATGTAGATTTAGATTCAAAACCTGAATCTAAATGAATTTTAAACTAGCACTGTTATTCAAAAGAAAAAAAAGGTTTTGGTGAGTTTTAACAAATCTCCTGAAGAGTGTCAATGTAAGCATGTCTTTATAAACACAGGTTAAATGGATTCACAGGCAGAAAGTGGAGCAGGAACTGGCAACCCACTCCAGTATTCTTGCCTGGATAATTTCATGAAAAGAGGAGACTGGTGGGCTACAGCCCATGGGGTCACAAAGAGTCAAACATGACTGAACAACTAACACACACATAGACATAAAGAAGGGGTGTGTTAAAAGTTACCATTTCCTCCTCCAGCTGAGAAATGGTATTTCTTAGCCATTGAGAATTTGAAACTAGATTCTGTACTGTCCCAGTCAGGATTGCACAATGAAGTTTCACATTTGATTTGTCCAAATGTAGTTGACTTCTTTTGACTGCCCTATGGTGTTTTCCAACCCTGCCATCTGTGCTGAGATTATTTACATTAAATTAGAACACTTAGGTTTATTCCCTGCTAGTAAACTGGCTCAAGCTTCATATTATTTGTTGTTATCATCAATAGATTTCTACTGAAATTTGCCTCCACTAATATTACCGGTAAAAATGTTAGTTGTGCACCTTCTTGTATCACTGGGGTTTTTTTTTCCCCCTTTTTATTTCCTTTTAGCTCTCTTTATAATTCGAGTGTTTTGTATTTTGTGTTTGTTTTTTTCCCATAATGCCCCTTTTGTGTTTGGATACTTCTTGTCTGCAAATACTAAAATCACCTTTGTGGTTGCAGTTGTTCATGTATAACAATTTCTATCATTACATTTCTATTTACACAAGCAAACTATATATGCTTTTGAAAATAGAAGACCAATGCACCCCCTACTTTTAGTCTGGGGTGTTGGTGAACTTGATAGGCTTTTAAACTCACTTGTCCCAGTCACAGAAAAATAAAAATAAGGGGGAAAAGTAGGAAGCTAGTACAATAGGAAAACTGATAGCAGTAAGATAAATATTTACAAAAACTTGATATAAAAAGTAATACAAAGTGTTATATTATAGAATATTTCCAAGTTTGTATCATAATGTGACTACTTGGTTTTGAGCAAAATAGTCATATAGTACTCAGAAACTCTAGATGATAGCATTAACCTTATGTAAAACATTTGCTATTCTTAATATATAAACTGCCATAATTATATAGGCTTTCCATTCATTTTCAATTCATAAGCAAAGGATAAAATATATCAAAGTTAAAATGTGTTTCAAAGTGATATTTATCTTTGAAGAAATCTTTTGATCAAAACTGATGCATTTTCTCAGGTTGTATTTTCTCTTTACTGGATATAAAAATTTCTTTGCAACATTTCTTTTTACAATGTTATGATTAACTTGTTCATGTTCTCTACTTTTTCTCTAATTTTCCAATTATTTTTTTCCAATCAATTCTCTAAATATTATTCTCTAGTCTTCAAAATCATGGTTGTATTTTATTTATCTATATATTTTCTAATGTAAGAGCTTCCCTCACAAACATTGTGAATCTGATACATGTTACCATACAAAATTTCTAGTTATTTTCCAAAACTAAAGCAATAAAACAGAAAAGACTGTGTATATATTTTGACATGGTTGTAAAGTGAATTGGAAGTGGGAAAGCTAATTAAGTAACTTTTTTTACAATTATTATCTTTAAAAGATTGAAATTCAAGGGTATGAAACTTCAAAACTGTTTGCATCATTCACTCATTTGTAACTTAAAATAGTGTAATTATATGGTCATATTGTTATCCCTAGTGGTTCAGATGGTAAAAAGAACCTGCTGGCAATACTGGAGACCCAGGTTATTTCCTGACTCTGGGTCAGGAAGATCCTCTGGAGAAGGGAATGGCAACCCAATCCACTATTCTTGTCTGGAGAATTGCATGGATAGAGGAGTCTGGTGGGCTATAGTCCATGGGGTCACAAAGAGTTGGATATGACTGAGTGACTAACACTTCACCTCATTGTTACCCAATATTAATGTTTCTGTCTGTAGTGCTAATTTTTTTCATGCCAAGAAAATTTAAGTATGCCTTATATTAGTGATTTTAAATGCTACATATATCATTCCATAGAACAAGACAAGGAACTGACTGTGGCTCAGATCATGAACTCCTTATTGCCAAATTCAGACTTAAATTGAACTTAATAGAAACTCAGAGTCGGGCATGACTGAGCGACTTCACCTTCACTTTTCACTTTCATGCATTGGAGAAGGAAATGGCAACCCACTCCAGTATTCTTGCCTGGAGAATCCCAGGGACAGAGGAGCCTGGTGAGCTGCCATCTATGGGGTCTCACAGAGTCGGACACGACTGAAGCGACTTAGCAGCAGCAGCAGCAGCAGCAGAAACTCGAATCAATACAAATGTATCAATATTGTGACTGCACTACACCAGCAACTTTTAATGTTCTATTGATACATCTAGATTAATACTATGGGAATATAGTCATTGAAAATTGGAAATATGCAATCTTATTTCTGGTTTCATGGTACTCAATATATTTCCAACTTCTTATTTAACAAGCACAGTGGTAAAGAATCCACCTGCCCTGGCCATCCATTCTCCGTGAATGAAGCAGGGCACCCAAAGCCAGTGCTCTGGGACAACCCAGAGGGATAGGATGGGTAGGGAGATGGGAAGGGTGTTCAGGAATAGGGGCGACACATGTATACCTGTGACAGATTCATGTTAATGTATGGAAAAAACCATCACAATAGTGTAAAGTAATTATCCTCCAATTAAATAAATAAAAGAATCCACCGGCCAATGCAGGAGATGCTGGAGACAAGGTTTCTATCCCTGGGTTGGGAAATTCCCTGGAATAGGAAATGGCCAGTCCAGTAATCTTGCCTGGAAAATAATATGGACAGAGGAATCTGGCGGGCTATGGTTCATGGGGTCACAAAGAGTCAGACATGACTGGGCAACTTAGAATGTATGTATGCACTCACGAGCTATGCAGATCAAATGACAACTTACTGCTGCTGCTATGTCTGCTAAGTCGCTTCAGTCATGTCCAACTCTGCGCTACCCCATAGATGCAGCCCACCAGGCTCCTCTGTCCCTGGGATTCTCCAGGCAAGAACACTGGAGTGAGTTGCCATTTCCTTCTCCAGTGCATGAAAGTGAAAAGTGAGAGTGAAGTCGCTCAGTCATATCCAACTCAGCGACCCCACAGACTGCAGCCTACCAGGCTCCTCAGTCCATGGGATTTTTCAGGCAAGATTACTGGAGTGGGTCGCCATTGCCTTTTCCAAATGACAACTTAGAGTAAGGTAAACACTACCAGAAATATATAGTGTCTAGGAAATTGCATGAATTATATGAATATTTATTGAAAATGTATCTCATTTAGAAAACAACATATACACCCATGGCTAACTCATGTCAATGTGTGGCAAAAACCACTACAATATTGTAAAGTAATTAGCCTCCAATTAAAATAAATATATTAATTAAAAAATAAAACAAACAAATGTCTTTATTGTGAAGACATTTTATTTCTAGAACATTGAGGACACTACAATAATTCCTTTACACAGTGAATCATAGGCTACTCCAGCTCTCTTTGACATCTTACAACTTATTTCTCTACCCATAGTACTATTTCTATGCTAAAACATTACAGTAATATCAAAGTAACTGCTAAAAACAAAAGTATCATTTCTTATTTTTTTCATTTAGGGAAAATCTGTCATAAATAAAAGTGAACAGCCAAGAGTGGTGGGTTGATGAATTTTTTGAAAAATTACTGCTTTATTTTATTAAACGTACATGGTAAAGAACAGGCTTATTTTTCTATCAGTTAATAGGCAATTTGAAGAAACAGAAGTTTATTTACTAGTGACATGAAATTTCTTCTCCTTTTTTCGGCTTCCAAATACAGGTATATTCTTCTTTAGTCATAAATTCAGTCAAAATTTTTATAATGTATATCTTCAGTATGCCAGACACTGAGTTAGGCATTAGACAACAATAGTCAAAAAGATATATGGTTACCAAATATTCTTAATCAAGAGACTTCTCACTGAAACATTTGAAAATTCATAAATGGTTCTGCTTAATTTATGAAAGTATAGACTAGGTATTATTAGTAAAGGGAAATATAATAATGAATCTACTATTTCATTCAAGCTTCATGAAACAATTATGAGGACAGCTTGAGTTTGGATATTATTAATTAAATCAAATATTTAACTTGTGTTTTAGTATTCCAAATGAACCATACATAAATTTGTTAATTCCTCTTTCCTACTGCCTTTGAGATATATAGTGAAGTCAATTATGACTGTTTATCTTCTCTCTTAGATGAAAGCTCTAATGCATCAAGGTTGTAGCCAATTATGATAGCCTTGTTGTTGTTGCTTTGGAAATTATCTTTTTTTAAAATGTATTTATTTTTTATTGAAGGATAATTTCTTTACAGAATTTTGCTGTTTCCTGTCAAACCTCAGCATGATAGTTGTTTTGCTCACTGACGTGTCTTAGAAACAGTCTCCTAGCAGCTCAGCTTTTATTCACAACAAAATATGCCAAGAGAAATGACCTTTTTGCATACTTATAATTTTCCAAGGAAATTACAGAGAACTTTCATTTTTATACAACAAAATTAGACTAGCCAAATAAGATGAATGAAGTCTTGACTGAATGCTTTTGTCAGTAAATAAATCAGAGCTTAAAAGTTGCTATTAAGATGTTAGTTGCTAAAATGCCACAAAGGCTTTATACAAGAAGAGCAAGCTGCTGTTCAGTCATCCTGCAGTACAACAAACTATTAATGAAGATAACTCTGGGGTTTGGGAGGAGCCAAATCAATCAAACAATGAAATGATCAGAGTTTCCTTACATAAAGGACACTTAAGACACACCTGACTTGTGCATATATAAGTGGCCATCTCTAATATTTTATACATATACACATGTATATACATACATATAAGGAGAAGGCAATGGCACCCCACTCCAGTACTCTTGCCTGGAAAATCCCATGGACAGAGGAGCCTGGTAGGCTGTAGTCCATAGGATTGTGAAGAGTCAGACATGACTGAGCGACTTCACTTTCACTTTTCACTTTCATGCATTGGAGAAGGAATGGCAACCCACTTCAGTGTTCTTACCTGGAGAATCCCAGGGACTGGGGAGTCTGGTGGGCTGACGTCTATGGGGTCACACAGAGTCGGACACAACTGAAGCGACTTAGCAGCAGCTGCATACATATGTATTGGGATTAGTTAATTTTACACTAAATACATTTCCTGAGATTTTTGATGTAAAAATAAAACAAAGACAGATGGAAATATCAGCAAAAACTAAAGAGTTCCCCCCCACCCCCAGATTTCTAGACATTTTCAGGGACTACATCTTTTTCTTTGTAATAAAGTTGCTCAAGTCAAAATAATAAAACTGTTTTTCAGTCATTTAAACTTTTGAATTCTGCTTGGTGAAAGAAATTCAAGAAAACAATATTTGTTACCATTCTCTGCATAACTCTTAGACTTCCTAATGCTACAATCCTCTTTCACTTATATTTGGTATTCCTAAGTAGAGCAAACCTCTGGCTACCGTTCTTCAGATCCTTAACTCTCCAGTTAACTTTTTAATACTTATTCTGTTTGAAATATTCTCTAACTTCATTGTATTTTAGAGAATTACTTTTGGTCTTAGCCTTCAATGTTTTCAAAAATAAAATAATCAAATTTTCATGAATGTTTGCACTTTGGAAGAGCAGTGCTTGAAGTTAGATCTGGATTGTTACATAATTTTTTCTAATGTTCCACTAGAAACTTAAGCACCTTGTTCTTTTTCAATTTACCAATGGTGATTTAGTTGTTTTCTTATATTTGACTACCTAAAGGACACTAACAAAGATTCAAAATTAATTATTTGATCCATGTACTTGCAATTAGTATTTAGTTATGATTTTAAATGAGAATTGTACCTGCCATGTTTACCATAGTAGCAACCATGTTTTAACTTATTACCGTTGTAAGGGTTGCTGAGGTTATAACAGACCAAAAAAATGTGATATGTAAATCTAATCACAATTTAGCTTAGTTAAAAAAGAGGTCTGGTTACCTTTCTTCACTTCACATGTATATCAAGTATCTGATTCCAAAAGGCACTACTTTCATGCATCCTCAGGCTTGTCTAGACATCTATAAAGAATTGCCTTTGGAGAAGTTATTTAGCTCAAAAAATTATGAATAATAATGGATGAAGTTCATGAAAAAATGGATGCATAATCTATACTAAAAATTATAACTTCTCACTATCTATTTATGTGCATGCTTAGTCGCTCAGTCATGTCCAACTCTTTGTGACCTTTGGACTATAGCCCACCAGGTTCCTCTATCCGTGGGGTTTTCCAGGCAAGAATACTGGAAAGTGAAAGTTGCTCAGTTGTGTCCAACTCTTTGCGACCTCATGGACTGTAGTCCATGGAGTTCTGGAATGGGTTGCCATTTCCATCTCCAGTACCTATTTATAACCAAAAATAATATGTACTAGGTTTGTAGGTCTCTATTTTTCCTTACCAACATAACAGTAAGAAATCTCAACCAGTTAGAATAAGAGAAGATTTATCAAAATTACTCCACATTTTATATAAGAAAAACTATTTCCAAGACTATATAAGCATGTGGCATTCTTGTAAAACATTGCAAATTATAGTACTTTCCAGTGTATTTACCCCCAAATGCGGACGTGAATCGTTGATCCCTAAGGAGTTACAATAGATAGTGTATCTCTGACCCTGTAGTCTTAGGGAAAAGGCATCAGTAATTCACGTTGAAATATAAAATTAGATGTATTAATAATAATATGCATGCATATAATTTATTTGTATATATAATAAAAGGGCAATATCATATTGAAGAAAATATTTATAGCTTTAGTGTAGAACAAATGTTCTGCTTTTTGGTTTGTTTGCTTTTTTTTTTTTTTAAAATTCACAAATGAGTATTGAATTCTACCCAGTGATTTTATTATATCTATTGGAATTATTGTATTGTTTTTACTATTTATTTCAATATAAGTGTAGATTATTCATAGGAAAATCTCTTGACAAAATTCAAAATAAGCTGATGAATTCTTTTACATTTATCTTTCTTAGAGGTTGCTTATCTTCTTGCATCTATGAGCTGATGTTCTCTCTAAGACTTGTGAAATGTTTGACAATTTCTTTATTTTTCTGTCCAAGCTCCCTCTACCTTCCTTCAGAGAGTTCAGTTGTTATACTGCTTGATACTGTCCGACAGGTCACTGTAGCTCTGTTGGTTATTCTTCAATTATTTTCACTGTTCTTTGTTTTGAGTAATTTCTATTAATTGATCACATTTGTTAACAGTTTATTCCATCTCCAGGGATTTTTCATCTAAATTATTCAAATTTTCAGTTCCAGTTTGGCATATTTTCTTGTTTACACTTCTCTGCTGGATTCTCTATTTACTCATTATTTTCTGCTTTAAATAAAATAAGAATTTGATTGCTTTAATCAAATTTAAAATGGCTTCTTTAACATTTTTTTGTCACTTAATTCAGCATAGGTGCCTAATCTTCCCTGATGTGCTTTAGGTATTGGTGCTTATCCCAATTCCCAGGTTACTTTAGAGTGATTTTATTTGGACCTCAGATACCTGCCCACTCACAGAATGGTGAAATCACAGAGGGTCCCTACTGGCCACCACCCCAGGAAAAGTCTGAAACACCTTGATCTGTACTCAGCCTATCAGAGTATTGCTTTTTCTGAGGTCTGCTGGCAAATCTACACCTATTGTACAGCCAGGAAATGACTATTAAGACATTTTTTTCTTTTTATGGTATCTTTTTCTATGCCATCAGCTCTGTAATAGTCTCTATCTAGAGTCATGAGAAACTATTACTCTAATGTCCCCTCTTTAGCTAGTGATCTTAGTTGGATTACAGAGCCAGGAGGGAACAATAAAACTCTGCTTGTGTCGTAAAACATTAGCTGTTAGTCTTAAATACCTAAGGAAAGATCACTTATTTGTGAAGTAGATAATGTGTTGTTTAATTTTTAGAATTAAAAAAAAAATAGTCATACACAGTTTAACACCTCTTGATGTCTGGTATTTCTCTATGCATCAGTTTTAATCTGACTACTCAGATATTTGAAAAAAAAAATGTTTTTAAGTCCAAAATGTTAGAAATAGATTCTTCTTGAAACAAAAAAATGATTTTATTTACTAAATACTATCAGCAAATAATCCCAGTAGCATCATTCACAGTCCTTACTGTTGAGTTACATTTTACTTTTAATGAAGAGTTCTAAAATCTTTATACACATTGAAAAATAATGAATTCAAGTACATATTGCTGTTACTACAGTTTCTTACCATAGTTTTTGTTGCTTAAGGGAAAAAAATATTCATAGTAGCCTCATGAGTCATTATTTTTCAGTGGAATTAGTTGTAATGTCTCACCTTTCACCTTTCATTTCTGATTTATTTGTTTCAGTCTTCTATATTCCTTAGTTAGTCTAGCTAAATATTTGCCAACTTAAAAAAAAAGCTCTTATTTTGTTGATTTTTTTTCATATTGTCTTTTTAGTCTCCTTATTTATACTCTAACCTTTGCTATTTTCTTATTTCTGCTAACTTTAGGCTTAGTTTAATGTTTTGTTTTTGTCCCTTGAGATACAAAGTGAGATTGTTTAAGATCTTTCATTTTTGTCTCACTGTAGATGCTTATCTCTATAAACTTCCCTCTTAGAGCTACTTTTGTATCATCTATTACATTTTGTGTTCTTATTTTTGCTATCTTCAAGGTTTGTTTTTTTATTTCACTTTTGATTTATTCTTTGACCCATTATTGTATTGTTTAGTTTAAATATTGTCTAGTTTGTGAATTTTTCAGTTTTCTTCCTGTCATTGATTTTAATTTTATACCATTGTAGTTTAAAAATGTTTTGCCTATGGTTTACATCTTCTTAAACTTGTTAAGAGTTGTTTGGCAACCTAACAATCTATTCTGAAGAATATTCCCTATAATATATTGAAAATAGTTTTTAATTTTTATTAAAATAATATAGCAATGTATATGTTTTGTCTAAAAATTCTTTATTATATAATGCTTTATTGACTGCTTTATTTTTAAGTTTTATGTGGGATAGAAAAACACTGTAGTAAATTAGACTGATCACATTTACATAGATGTATGCTGTAGTTACCTGGAGAACAGCACAGCACCCTACTCCAGTATTTTTTCCTGCAGAATCCCCATGGACAGAGGAACCTGGTGGGTTACAGTCCATAGGGTCACAAAGAGTCAGGCTCAACTGAGTGACTAAGAACAGCACAGCACATACAGTGGTAAAGAATCTACTTGTAATGCTTCCTGGGTAGGGAAGATCCCCTGGGGAGCATGGCAACCCATTCCAGTATTCTTTCTGGGAAAAATCCCATGGACAGAGGAATCTGGAGGGCTACAGTCCATGGAGTAACAAAGAGTCAGGCACAACTGAAGCAACTAAGCACGGCACAGCTTACATACAAACACACAAATGTTTTGTCATGGCAGTTAAGATACTATGATGGCTTGGTGGACAGAGGTAATTTAGATTTGGGAATCAGTGAAACCATAAAAAAAGAAGTCATATTTGAATAAAATTTAAAAAATATAAATTTGCAGAGCAACAATGGAGACACAGACATAGGATAGATTTATGGACACTGGGGGAGGACAGGAAGGAGAGGGTGGGTGTAAGGGTGTAAGAATGGAATAACATATAAACTATCATATGTAAAATAGATAGCCAATGGAAATTTGCTATAGGACTCAGGGAACTCAAATTGGGGCTCTGTAACAAGATAGAGGGCTGGGATTGGGAAGGAGGTAAGAGGGATTTTGAAGAGAGAGGGGAGATAGCTGATTCATGTTGATGTTTGGCAGAAAACAACACAATATTGTAAAGCAATTATCTTTCAATTAAAAATAAATACATTTAATTTAAAATATCATTTCATAAAGAGTCCAGGGGAGAGATGTTTATCAGAATACGTAATACAAATGCCTTGAGACTAGCAATAGCTTGCTTTGTTATAAGTTATTATGATTGAGGCACAAAAGTGAAAGACATTTTCAGGTGAGAATACAAATAACCAGGAGCTGAAAACTTCATATGTATAGATGAAAATAAGTAGCATATAATTCTATTGCTTAGATAAATTAATATACATTCTCCATATTTAAAACTAAATTTTATCTTTTTATCCAAAAATATTCCATATTTTATATATCTTATGTTTATGAAATGATATCTAAATAAATGAAAGTAACTGTTCCCCAATCTCAAAATCTTTTAATTTTAGTATATTTTTATTGATTTTAAAAAAGAAACACAGTATTGTTCATTCCAAAGTATATAAATATTTTTTATTATTTTCCTTTGTGAATGAAAAATGTTATAAGTTTTCACTGAGGAAACCAGAAGGGAAAGAGACACGTGTACCCCAATGTTCATCGCAGCACTGTTTATAATAGCCAGGACATGGAAGCAACCTAGGTGTCCATCAGCAGATGAATGGATAAGAAAGCTATGGTACATATACACAATGGAGTATTACTCAGCCACTAAAAAGGATACATTTGAATCAGTTCTAATGAGGTGGATGAAACTGGAGCCTATTATACAGAGTGAAGTAAGCCAGAAAGAAAAACACCAATACAGTATACTAACGCATATATATGGAATTTAGAAAGATGGTAACAATAACCCTGTGTAAGAGACAGCAAAAGAGACACTGATGTATAGAACAGTCTTATGGACTCTGTGGGAGAGGGAGAGGGTGGGAAGATTTGGGAGAATGGCATTGAAACAGGTAAAATATCATGTATGAAACGAGTCACCAGTCCAGGTTCGATGCACGATACTGGATGCTTGGGGCTGGTGCACTGGGACGACCCAGAGGGATGGTATGGGGAGGGAGGAGGGAGGAGGGTTCAGGATGGGGAACACATGTATACCTGTGGCGGATTCATTTTGATATTTGGCAAAGCTATTATAATTATGTAAAGTTTAAAAATAAAATAAAATTAGAAAAAAAATGTTATCAGTAAACAAAGGATATTTTAGCCATCAAATCACTACCACAGGCACCCATGATGGTAAGCTCTGAGGAAACTTTGGGTGAAACAAATGGGTTGCCCACTGGCAAGCCCTCATCCATTGCAGCCATCTACAAAGTTGTGCTCAGAAGAGAACTCAGCAGAGGAAAATACAGGCTAACTGGTCCAGATAGCCGAGGTGCTTGTCAAAAGGATGATTTCAATGATTCCAGACTCTTGCATCTTCCCATATGTAAAAAAAGCACTAAATTCATTAAACTGAGATATCTATTTTTCTTTAACAGTATTTTGTTTTGTTTTGTTTTATGTTCCTGATCCTTGTTGCAAAACCCTTATATATCCTGACAACCTCCATTACCTCTTCAAAGCAATCCCTTATAGCTATCTGAGAGGCTGTGTCCTGGGCTTAAGTCCTCAGTTTTGTCTGTCAAATAAAAAGTAATTCTGAGCTATTAGGTTGTGCATTTCTTTCATTCAATAGCTTCATCATTTTATGTCATCAAAAATTAAAAGTGTTCTTTTACTAGAAAACTATTTGCATTTTTGCTCTATACCACTCTCAGTAATTATTCTCAAACTACACTATTGTCTTATACTTTTAAGAAGTAAATCAATATATCAAAATATTATTCCTGAAAACAAAACTATTCACTCAAAATGTACACTATTATAATAAGATACTTCAAACTCATGTTTATCTACCTATGTTTTTAGTGAACTATATAAAATTATGTAAATTTTATTTTCTTTAAAGTTAGATATAATGAACACTCCCTCTAAAAAGTTATATAACATTTAGAAATTGCATTCATTATGAAAATCAAGCTCTTTATTTTTTAAATTTAAAGATATGAGCAATATTTGAATTTGTAAATGGTAAAGCAGCAGTAGACAGAAAAGGAATTCTAGATGATGTTAAGATCAAAGATCTTGGTTGAATAAGATGGAAATTAGAGAAAGTCATGATTAGAGAAGTCATGATCCTAAAAGTACAGCATGCTGACCAGTTAATTTATATGAAAGGCACCATTTCTCAGAATGATGACAGGCCTTGGAATGAATATAATGATGACAACCTCCAGCTGTTAAAATTTTCTATTTATCAAAAATAGTTACCAGGATTGAAAATTCTGTATAGGAAGGAATATTGTTGGAAAGCTATATCATTCTGGTATAAGGTTTCCACTCAAAACAGCTAAATCCATTACATAAGTAAGGAAAACAAAGTTATATCTTATTAAGTAGAATTCTCTGTCAGACAAACATAGCTACGGTCATTAAAACAATTTTAACATCTTAGGTTATAAATATAGTATACCAAAGTACTGAGCAAAGTACTAGAATAATCTGGAGGGTCAAAACTGAGAGTTAAAAAAAAGAAAGAAGCAAAATAACCAAATATAGATTTAAAACAATCGACCATGAGGAAGTGGTAGTATATAACATGAAAATCTGAAATAAAGTAGCAAAGATCAGAAATATCAAACACCAATTATAAAAATAGGTTCTCATTCTATACATTTGTAAAAATAATTGATGAATTAGAATGCCTGAAAGAAATAGAACAATATAAAATTTCAACAGATTTAGCAAATAATCAGCAATCTACATATTGAAGATGTCAAAGGAGTCAAATAAAATGAATAAAAGATACAATATAGAATATAATTCAGATACACCAAACCTATATCATATATTTGAAAGTGTCCTAGATGAAGCATTTCCAGATTTCTTAAAATTGTTATTCCAGACCATGCTAATCACTGTAAACACAAGAAAATAGAAATAAAAATAAATTCACACAGGCAAACATAATATATCTTCCGTGGGAAAAAAAGGAAAAGAGAAAAATTAACATTATTCAGACAAAGAAAGGAAAAATACAGTTTCATCAATAAACAGCAGTTTATTTGAATAAAATTAGAAGAAAAGAGCAATGCCATCTTTGTAGGAAATAAAACATATTACTTAATGGAATTCCAAATCCAGGAAAAATATCCTGATATGAACAAAAGTAAAATAAAAGTAATTTTAGATCAAAACTAAAACAATTCATTAGAAGGCAGACATAAGGCAAAAAAATCTCATTCTAGTTTAAAAAATACTTTATATTTTTCTCAAATTACTATTCCCTCAAAGATTTAACTTATGCAGATTATAACTATAAATGTTTTTGTCATAAATTAAAATTGAAATAACAAAATATTTTTAAAATTTGTAAAAAGTTAAATCTCTTACATGTTAATATGCATATTATACTTTTATAAAAAATAGTAATGTGTGCCAAAACAACAACAATTATTGAGAAAATTTTAATTGTTTTATATTACAGTAGTTATGGCTAAAGCCTGACTTCATATATTATGGCTGTAATCTCATATCCACTTCTTCATTCAACTTCTTATATGTTGTGTTGGTGGAAGCAGATAAAAAAACATTCTCAGGTAGCTGAGCAAAAGTATTTTAATAGTATTTTTAGACAACCAGGAATATTTGTCTTTAACAACCAATATTAGTTGACAAATGATAGATTCTTCCAAGTTGTTTAATGTAGAATCTGAGTGCATTAATGAAAATTTCATAACCAATTTAATTTTAATTAATTGCTGTATCTTGTATACTCAACACAATTTTTTTTCTTAGTATTTTTTTAATTGAAGGATAATTGCATTACATAATTTTGTTGTTTTCTGTCAAACCTCAACATGAATCAGCCCCAGGTATACATATATCCCCTCCCTTTTGAGAGGGATATATCTCTCTCCCACTTCCCTCCCCTTCTCACCATTCTAGGCTGATACAGAGATCCTGTTTGAGTTTCCTGAGCCATATAGCAAATTCCCATTAGCTATCTACATTACATACAGTTATGTAGGTTTCCATGTAACTCTTTCTACACATCTCACCCTCTCCTTCCCACTCCCTATGTCTATAAGCCTATTATCTATGTCTGTTTCTCCACTGCTGCACTGTAAATAAGTTCTTCAGTACCATTATTCTAGATTCCCTATTATGTGTTCAGTTCACTTCAGTCATTCAGTTGGGATTGACTATTTGCAACCCCATAGACTGCAATATGCCAAGCCTCCCTGTCCATCACCAACTCCTGGAGTTTACTCAAACTCATGTCCATTGAGTCGGTGACGCCATCCAACCAACTCATGCTCCATCGTACCTTTCTCCTCCAACCTTCAATCTTTCAAAGCATCAGGGTCTTTTCCAATGAGTCCGTTCATCCCACAGGTGGCCAAAGTACTGGAATTCAGCTTCAATATCAGTCCTTCCAAAGAATATTCAGGACCGATTTACTTTAGGATGGACTGGTTGGATCTGCTTGCAGTCCAATGAACTCTCAAGAGTCTTCTCCAACACCACAGTTCAAAGGCATCAATTCTTTGGCACTCAGCTTTCTTTATAGTCCAACTCTCACATCCGTACATGACTACTGATATTTCTCCTGAAATCTTGATTCCAGCTAGTGCTTCATCCAGCCCAGCATTTCTCATCATGCACTCTGTATAAAAGTTAAATAAGCAGGGTGACAATATACAGCCTTGATGTACTCCTTTGCTGGTTTGGAACCAGTCTGTCATTCCATGTCCAGGTCTAACTGTTGCTTCCTGATCTGCATACAGATTTCTCAAGAGGCAGGTCAGGTGGTCTGGTATTCCCATCTCTTTAGGAATTTTTCGGAGTTTGCTGTGATCCACATAGTCAAAGGCTTTAATATAGTCAATAAAGCCGAAGTAGATATTATCCTGAAACTCTCTTGCTTTTTTGAAGATCCAGGGGATATTGGTAATTTGATCTCTGGTTCTTCTGCCTTTTCTAAATCCAGCTTGAACATCTGGAAGTTCATGGTTCTTGTACTGTTGAAGCCTGGCTTGGAGAATTTTGAGCTTTACTGGTGTATGGGATGAGTTCAATTGTGTAGTAGTATGAGCATTCTTTGGCATTGCCTTCTTTGGGATTGGAATGAAAACTGACCTTTTCCAGTTCTGTGGCCACTGCTGAATTTTCTAAATTTGCTGGCTTAGTGAGTGAAGCACTTTCACAGCATCATTTTTTAAGACTTGAAATAGTTAAATTGGAATTCCATCACCTCCACTAGCTTTGTTCATAGTGATTCTTCCTAAGGGCCACTTGAATTCACATTTAAGGATGTCTGGCTCTAGGTGAGTGATCACACCATTATGATTATCTGGGTTATGAAGATATTTTTTTGTATAGTTCTTCTGTGTATTCTTGCCACCTCTTCTTATTATCTTCTACTGCTGTTAGGTCCATACAATTTCTGTCCTTTATTGAGCCCATCAATGCATGAAATATTCCCTTGGTATCTTTAATTTTATTGAAGAGATATCTAATCTTTCCCATTCTATTGTTTTCCTCTATTTCTTTGCATTGATCACTGAGGAAGACTTTCTTATCTCTTATTGCTATTCTTTGGAACTCTGCATTCATTTTGGTATATCTTTTCTTTTCTGCTTTGCCTTTCACTTTTCTTCTATTCACAGCTATTTGTTAGGCCTCCTCAGACAACCGTTTGGCCTTTTTGCATTTCTTTTCCTTGGGGATGGTCTTGATCCCTGCCTCCTGTACAATGCCACTAACCTCAGTCCATAGTTCTTCAGGCACTCTATCAGGTATAATCCCTTGAGTATATTTGTCACTTCCACTATATAATTGTAAGGGAATTGATTTAGGTCATACCTGAATGGTCTAGTGGTTTTCCCTACTTTCTTCAATTTAAGTCTGAATTTGGCAATATTGAGTTCATGATCTGAGCCACAGTCACCTCCCAGTCCAGTTTTTGCTGACTGTATAGATCTTCTCCATCTTTGGCTGCAAAGAATATAATCAATCTGATTTCGGTGTTGACCATCTGGTGATGTCCATGTGTAGTCTTCTCTTGTGTTGTTGGGAGAGGGTGCTTGCTATGACCAGTGTTTTCTCTTGGCAAAACTCTATTAGTTTTGCCCTGCTTTATTCTGTACTCCCAGGCCAAATTTACCTGTTAAGCCAGGTATTTCTTGACTTTCTACTTTTGCATTACAGTCCCATATAATGAACAGAACATCTTTTTTGGGTGTTAGAACTTGAAGTTCTTGTAGGTCTTCATAGACCGTTCAACTTCAGCTTCTTCAACATTACTGGCTGGGGCATAGATTTTCTTTACTGTGATATTGAATGATTTGCATTGGAAACGAACAGAGATCATGCTATCGTTTTAGAGATTGCATCCAAGTACTGTATTTCAGACTCTTTTGTTGACTATGATGACTACTCCATTTCTTTTAAGGGATTCTTGCCCATAGTAGTAGATATAATGGTCATCTGAGTGAAATTCACCCATTCCAGTCCATTTTAGTTCACTGATTCCTAAAATGTTAATGTTCACTCTTGCCATCTCCTCTTTGATCACTTCCAATATGCCTTGATTCATGGACCTAACATTCTAGGTTCCTATGCAATATTGCTTTTTACAGCATCAGGCTTTACTTCCATGACCAGTCACATCCACAGCTCGGTGTTGTTTTTGCTTTGGCTCCATCCCTTCATTCTTTCTGGAGTTATTTCTCCACTGATCTCCAGTAGCATATTGGGCACCTACTGACCTAGGGAATTCATCATTCAGTGACATATCTTTTTGCCCTGTGCAGCTGCTGCTCCAGCACCTACCATCTTGCTGGGGCTTCTCTGCCCTTGGACGTGGGGTATATCCTCACAGTTGTTCCTGTGCTGTGCATCAGTTAGAATATATTTATTTTTCTCTTTCTGACTAACTTCACTCTGTATAATAGATTCTAGGTTCATCCACCTCATCAGAACTACCTCAAATGCCTTCCTTTTTATGGCCGAGTAATATATCTTTGTGCATATGTACCTCAACTCTTTATCCATTCATCTGCCAATGAACATCTAGGTTGTGTCCATGTTCTAGCTTTTGTAAATACTGCTGCAATGAGCAATGGGATATGTGTGTTTGTTTCAATTTTGGTTTCCTCCACATATATGCCTAGGAGTGGGATTGCTGGGTCATATGGTGGTTTTATTCCTAGTTTTTTACAGCATCTCTATACTGTCTTCCATAGTGGCTGTATCAATTTACATTCCCGCCAACAGTGCAAGAGTGTTCCCTTTTTCCACTTCCTCTCCAGCATTTATTGTGTGAAGATTTTTGATGATGGCCATTCTGACCAGTGTGAGGTGATATCTCATTGGAGTTTTGTTTTGCATTTCTCTAATAATAAGTGATGTTGAGCATCTTTTCATGTGTTTCTTAGCCATCTATATGTCTTCCTTGGAGAAATGTCTGTTCAGGTCTTTTCCCCACTTTTTGATTGGGTTGTTTGTTTTTCTGCATTGAGTTGTATGACCTTCTTGTATATTTTGGAAAATAGTCCTGTGTCAGTTGTTTCATTTGTTATTATTTTCTCCCATTCTGAGGGCTGTCTTTTCACCTTTCTGATAGTTTCTCTTGCTATGCAAAAGCTTTTAAGTTTAACCAGGTCCCACTTGTTTACTTTTGTTTTGTTTTTACTTCCATTACTCTAGGAGGCGGGTCATAGAGGATCCTGCTTTGATTTATATTATTGAGTGTTCTGCTTATGTTTTCTTCTAAGAGATTTACAGTTTCTGGTCTTACATTTAGGTCTTTAATCCATTTTGAGTTTACCTTTGTGTATAATGTTAGGAAATGTTCTAATTTCATTCTTTTACATGTAGCTCTCCAGTTTTCCCAGTACCATTTATTGAAGAGGCTGTCTTTGTCCTATTGTATTTTCTTGCTTCCTTTGTAAAAAATAAGGTACTATAGGTTCATGGGTTTATCTCTGGGCTTTCTATCTTGTTCCATTGGTCTATATTTCTGTTTTTGTGCCAGTACCCTACTATCTTGACGACTATAGCTTTGTAGTATAATCTGAAGTCAGGATGGTTGATTCCTCCAGCTCCATTCTTCTTTTTCAAGACTGCTTTGACTATTTGGAGTCTTTGGTGTTTCCATATGAATTGTGAAAAATTTTGTTCTAGTTCTGTGTAAAATGCCATTGATAATTTGATAGGGATCACATTATTGATATTGATAGGATATTAATTATTCCTATCATGGATTGATAGGAATCTGTAGATTGCATTTGGCAGTACAATCATTTTCACAGTATTGATTCTTCTTACCCAGGAATATGGAATATCGCTCCATCTGTTTATGTCATCTTTGATTTCTTTCAGTAGTGTCTTATAATTTTCTGTATACAGTTCTTTCATCTCCTTAGGTAAGTTTATTCCTAGATATTTAATGCTTTTTGTTGCAATGATGAATGGGATAGATTCCTTAATTGCTCTTTCTGATTTTTCATTGTTAGCATATAGAAATGCAAGTGATTTCTGTGTGTTGATTTTATATCCCGCAACTTTGTTAAGTTCATGGATTAGCTCTAGTAATTTTCTCACACTATCTTTAGGGTTTTCTATGTACAGTATCATGTCATCTGCAAACAGTGAGTGCTTTATGTCTTCTTTTCCAACCTGGATTCCTTTTATTTCTTTTTCTTCTCTGATTGCTGTAGCTAGGACTTCCAAAACTGTTGAATAATAGTGGTCGAAGTAGACACACTTGTTTCTGATCTTAGGGGGAATGTTTTCAGTTTTTCACCATTGAGAATAATATTTACTGTGCTGCTGCTGCTGCTGCTAAGTCACTTCCATCATGTCCGATTCTGTGCAACCCCGTAGATGGCAGCCTACCAGGCTCCGCTGTCCCTGGGATTCTCCAGGCAAGAACACTGGAGTGGGTTGCCATTTCCTTCTCCAATGCATAAAAGTGAAAAGTGAAAGTGAGGTCACTCAGTCATGTCAGACTCAGCGACCCCATGGACTGCAGCCTATCAGGCTCCTCTGTGCTTGGGATTTTCCAGGCAAGAGTACTGGAGTGGGTTGCCATTGCCTTCTCTGAATATTTACTGTAGGTTATCATATATGGCCTTTACTATGTGGAGGAAGCTTCCTTCTATGCCCATTTTTTGAAGAGTTTTAATCATGAATGTGTGCTGAATTTTGTCAAAAGCTTTTTGTGCATCTATTGAGATTATCATATGGTTTTGTTTTTTGTTTTTTTTTAGTTTTCTGAATGTTGAGTTTTGTTTTGTTTTCCTTTTTGCTCTTTATTTTATTTTATTTTTTAAATTTTATTTTATTTTTAAACTTTACAATATTGTATTAGTTTTGCAATATATCGAAATGAATCTGCCACAGGTATACCTGTGTTCCCCATCCTGAGTCCTCCTCCCTCCTCCCTCCCCATACCCTCCCTTTGGGTCGTCCCAGTGCACCAGCTCCAAGCATCCAGTATCTTGCATCGAACCTGGACTGGTGACTCGTTTCATACATGATATTATACATGTTTCAATGCCATTTTCCCAAATCTCCCCACCCTCTCCCTCTCCCACAGAATCCATAAGACTGATCTATACATCAGTGTCTCTTTTGCTGTCTCATACACAGGGTTATTGTTACCATCTTTCTAAATTCCATATATATGAATTAGTATACTGTATTGGTGTTTTTATCTTTCAATTTGTTAATATGGTGTATCACATTGTTTTGCATATATTGCATATGTTTTGCATATATTTGCATTCCTGGAATAAACCCATTTTGATCATGTTGTTTGAGCTTTTTGATGTGTTGCTGAATTCTGTTTGCTAAAATTTTGTTGAGGATTTTTTTATCTATGTTTATCAGTGATATTGCTCTATAGTTTTCTTTTCTTGGTGTTGTCTTTGTCTGGTTTTGGTATCAGGTTGATGCTGGCCTTCTAGAATGAGTTTGGAAATGTTCCTTCCCCTGCAGTTTTATGAAAGATTTTTAGAAAGATAAGCATTAGCTCTTCTCTAAATGTTTGATAGAATTCTTCTGTGAAGCCATCTGGTCCTGGGTTTTTTATTTTGGGGAGATTACTGATCACAGCCTCCTTTTTGGTGCTTCTAATTGGGTTGTTCATAATTTCTATTTCTTCCTGGATCAATCTTATAGGAATGAACTTTTCTAAGAATCTGTCCATTTCTTCCAGGTTATCCATTTTATTGCCGTAAGTTGGTCATAATAGTCTCTTATAATCCTTTGTTTTTCTGCATAGTCTGTTGTAAACTGTCCTGTTTCATTTCTAATTTTGTTGATTTGTTTCTTCTCTCTTTTTTCTTGATGAATCTGGCTAAAGGTTTGTCAATTTTGTTTATTTTCTAAAAGAACTAGCTTAGTTGTATTAATATTTGCTATTGTTTCTTTCATTTCTTTTTCATCTATTTCTGCTCAGATCTTAATGATTACTTTCCTTCTACTAATTTTGATTTTTTTTTTGTTCTTTTGTTTCCAGTTGTTTTAAGGTGTAAATTTAGGTTGTCTATTCTATGTTTTTCTTGTTTCCTGAGGCATGATTGTATTCCTATAAACTTCCCTCTTAAAACTGCTTTCAGTGAATCCCATAGGTTTTGAGTTCCTGTGTTTTCATTGTCATTTGTTTCTAGAATTTTTTAAATTTCTCTTTTGATTTCTTCAGTAACCTGTTGGTTATTTAGAAAAGTGTTGTTTAATCTCCATGTGTTTGCATTTCTTACATTTTTTTCTTGTAATTGATATCTAGTCTCATAGAGTTGTGGTCAGAGAAGATGCTTGATACAATTTCAATTTTCTTAAATTTACTGAGGTTTGATTTGTGACCCAAGATGTGGTCCATCTTAGAGAATGTTCTATATGCACTTGAGAAGAAGGTGTATTCTTCTGCATTTGGATGGAATGTCCTGAAGCTACCTATGAGATCCATCACATCTAATGTATCATTTAAGACTCATGTTTCCTTATTAATTTTCTGCTTTGGTGATCTGTCTGTTGGTGTAAGTGGCATGTTAACGTCTCCTACTATTATTGTGTTACTGTTAATTTCTCTTTTTATGTCTGCTAGTGTTTGTCTTCTGTATTGACGTGCTCCTATGTTGGGTGCATAGATATTTACAATTGCTATGTCTTCCTCTTGGATTCATCCCTTGACCATTATGTAGAGTCCTGCTGTATCTCATGTAATCTTTATTTTAAAGTCTATTTTGTCTCATATGAGGATTGCTACTCCAGCTTTCTTTTGCTTCCCATTTGCATGGAATGTACTTTTCCTTCTTCTCACTTTCAGTCTATAAGTGTCTTTAGGTCTGAAGTGGGTTTCTTGTAGACAGCCATATATTTGGATCTTGTTTTTGTAGCCATTCAGCCAGTCTGTGTCTTTTGGTTGAAGCATTTACTCCATTTACGTTTAAAGTAAGTATTTATATATATTTTCCTATTGCCATTTTCTTAGTTGTTTGGGGTTGATTTTGTAGATCTTTTTTCTTTTCTTGTATTTCTTGACTTATATAAGTCTCTTTAACTTTTGTTGTAAAGCTGGCTTGGTGGTACTGAATTCTCTTAACTTTTGCTTGTCTGAAAAGCTCTTTATTTCTCCATCAATTTTGAATGAGATCCTTGCTGGGTACAGTAAGCTTGGTTGTAGATTCTTCCCTTTCTGTACTTTAAATATATCTTGCCATTCCCTTCTGGCCTGCAGAGTTTCTGCTGAAAGATCAGCTGTTAACCATATGGCGTTTTCCTTGAATGTTACTTGTTGCTTCTCCCTTGCTAATTTTAATATTCTTTCTTTGTGCTTAGTCTTTGTTAGTTTGATTAGTATGTGTCTTGGAGTGATTCTCCTTGGGCTTATCCTTTATGGGACTCTTTGTGCCTCTTGGACTTGATTATTTCCTTTTCCATCTTGGGGAAATTTTCAACTATAATTCATTTAAAAATTTTCTCATACCCTTTCTTTTTCTCTTCTTTTTCTGGGACCCCTATAATTCGATTGTTGGTGCATTTGATATTGTCCTAGAGGTCTCTGAGGCTGTCTTCAGTTCTTTTTATTCTTTTTATGTTATTATGCTCCTCAGAAGTTATTTCCACCATTTTATCTCCCAGATCACTGGTTCATTCTTCTACTCCAGATATTCTGTTATTGATTCCTTCTAGCATATTTTTAATTTCATTAATTTTGTTGTTTGTCTCTGTATGTTTATTCTTTAATTCTTCTAGGTCCTTGTTAATTGATTCTTGAATTTTCTCCATTTTGTTGTCAATGTTTTAGATCATCTTTACTATCATTATTCTGAATTCTTTTTAAGGTAGTTTGCCTATTTACTTTTCATTTATTTGAACTTGTGCATTTCTAGTTTGTTCCTTCATTTGTGTAGTATTTCTCTCCCTTTTAGTTATTATCATTATTTTTTAACTTATTGTGTTTGAGGTCTCCTTTTCCAAGACTTCAAGGTTGAATTCTTTCCTCCTTTTGATGTATGCCCTCCTAAGCTTGGTTCAGTGGTTTGTGTAGGCTTTGTAATGTGCTCTCTGGTTGCTGAGAGGGTAAAGTATCTGCTCGCAATGCGGGAGACCTGGGTTCGATCCCTGCGTCAGGAAGATACCCTGGAGCAGGAAATGACAATCCATTCCAGTACTCTTGCCTGGAAAATCCCATGGACGGAGAAGCTTGGTAGGTTACAGTCCATGGGGTCACAGAGTAAGACACAAATGAGTGATTTCACTTTCTTTTCACTTTGTATAGGCTGAGATTTGTGGTGAGTTTTTGTTTGTTTTTCCTCTGATTGACAAGGCTGAGTGAGATGGCAATCCTGTCTGCTGATGATTGGGTTTGTATTTTTGTTCTGTTTGTTGTTTAGATGGAGTATCCTGCACAAGGTGCTACTGGTGGTTGGGTGATGCTGGGTCTTGTATTCAAGTGGTTTCCTTTGTGTGAGTTCTCACTATTTGATACTCCCTAGGCTTAGTTTTCTGGTATTCTAGGGTCTTGTAGTCAGTGCTCCCACTCCAAAGGCTCAGGGCTTGATCTCTCTGTGGGAGTTTCTTCCCCTCCTTCTCATTCTTACCTGTTCCTAGCAGTTAAAGGTAACCCCTGAAAGGACTGGAGATGGAGTAGCAGGGAAGAGGGCAGCAGCTACAGCAGCAGCCTCTGGCCCAGGTGCAGTGTCTACCACTCCGACCACCAGCTTCACTCGTGGCTGGAATAAAACCAGCTGCTTCCCCTTTCCCCTGCCCACCCCACATCCTGCCCAAGAGCCAACAAAATTCTTTTTACCCACACAAGATTTTATCACATCAAATACTGAAAGTATTGGTTCATTGAACTGACATTTCAAATATTTACATATTCATTTTATATATAGGGTATTATTTGTATTGAAGCATAAAATGCCAAATGTTTTTAAAAGATCACTATATTTGGCTGTAAAACATTTAATAGCAAAACAAAATATATATAAAAAAATGTGAATAGAAGATGAAACATGTTAATGTTAACAACTTAACATATAAAATAGGTGATATGTTTAAAGAAATGAACTGGCCACTTTATTGTATATAACAATTCTTGAGTCAATAATAATAATTATGTGCAAAAGCTACATGCACTCAGCCAGTTCACAAAAGAGTTATAATCAGGCCACAAACTTATGATGCAATATTCACCCTAATTAGCAATGAAAAAATATACAAAGCAAGGAAGCACTGTTTTACACCAATTAAAATAAAAATAATCAGATCAGATCAGATCAGATCAGTCGCTCAGTCATGTCCAACTCTTTGCCACCCCATGAAACGCAGCACTCCAGGCCTCCCTGTCCATCACCAACTCCCAGAGTTCATTGAGACTCATGTCCATCGAGTCAGTGATGCCATCCAACCATCTCATCCTCTGTCGTCCCCTTCTCCTCCTGCCCCCAATCCCTCCCAGCATTAGAGTCTTTTCCAAGGAGTCAACTCTTCGCATGAGGTGGCCAGAGTACTGGAGTTTCAGCTTAAGCATCATTCCTTCCAAAGAAATCCCAGGGCTGATCTCCTTCAGAATGGACTGGTTGGATCTCCTTGAAGTGCCATGATGTAAACACAAAATTCAGCATACATATTATGGGAATTTTAACAAAAAGGAGAAATATTTAATTTAAAAAGGAGGGCAAACTGTATTAAAAGCAATTTTTTACCTAAATTTAAGGATGCATAGAATGACAGAAGGTATTTGTTGGGATTGCACTTGCTTCCCATTTCTTCATCTTTTTTTTTTTTTTAATTTCACTTTCAAATTTATCTATAATAATCAATTATTTTAATCACAAGACCAAGACTTGTGGCTTACTAGAGAAGGTTAACTTCTAATGGACGGTTTTAGATGAATATGACTTTAGTACATATTAAAATCAAATGGTAAGGTCAAAATAGAATTTTCTCTTTATCAGGAATGTGCATAGTAAATATTTTTTGGGGGTATTTTGTATGCATTGTTGCACTTCTCCATACCATTCTTCAGTAGCATGACAGCTGTTAAAATTTGATTAATCATTGACCATTTCTCCATAAAATATGAACAGGTGTAAGCCCATGAGTTGGAACTATTAGTGAATCACTCATGCTTTGTAAAAGTAGAAACATGCCCTTTTCTGTGATTTTACCTTATGGCATTTACATTTTGGCAGTCCAAAATATCCAGAGTAAAGTCAGTAATTTACTTAGTCACTTCATAGTCAGTATATAAATACAGCAAGAATATATATATATATATATATATAGCCACATTGTGCAGCTTGAGGTATCTTAGTTCCCTGACCAGGGATTAAACCTGGCCCTTCTACAGTGAAAGTGCAGAGTCCTCACCTCTGGACTACAAGGGAATTTCCAAGCATGATTATTTAAATTCCTGTTTTATGTACTATTTTTTTCACCTAGAATAACATATTTTAAAGAAATGGCTTTTTATAAT
This sequence comes from Bubalus bubalis, assembly GCF_019923935.1. Taxonomy (NCBI): domain Eukaryota; kingdom Metazoa; phylum Chordata; class Mammalia; order Artiodactyla; family Bovidae; genus Bubalus; species Bubalus bubalis. The sequence goes on from NC_059169.1 coordinate 46,225,943, forward strand.
AACATTTTGGAACATAAAATCCTTCTTAATTAAGGTTATTGTAATATGTAGAATAAAAATATTTGGGAGAAATTTGTCTTATCATGTCAACAGACTGGTATTCACAACCTTTATTATTCTACTAATGTGTATCATGTATTCTTAATCTCATCTTGTCACATTAACCACTCAATAATGAGAAATAATTAAAAGAAACATCCATTATATTACCTCTCCCTAAACAATATTGCATAGGTGAAAGGAGAAGGTGATAGCAGAGGATGACATGGTTAGATAGCATCACCGACTCAATGGACATGCAAGTAAGCAAACTCTGGGAGACAATGAAGGCCAGGGGAGCCTGGAGTGCTACAGTCCATGGCCGTTGCAAAGAGTCAGACACAGCTGAAGTGACTGAACAACAACAGCAAATTCAGATGTAGCATTAGTAAGTTTAAGAGACCAAATTAAAATGAATGATATAGATTAAATAGTTTGAAATGTATTGGATTACAACAAGTTGGGAAAGATGTCTTCATTTATAATGTCTCAATGTCACAGTGGTTCTTTATGTGGAAACAATAACCTCACATTTATTGCCAAGATTTTAACTGGATATTTTCAAGAAGTGATCGAAGCACTTGGGGAAATTTGAAAATGAACTGCATTTTACAAAAACTGTTGTGCTGATATTGGATTTTTCAGAAGTCATTGTATTTTTGAGGTTATATATGAAAAATTTCTTTGTCTTAGGAAATACATATCAAATATATTTAAGAATGAAGCATCCTAGTAATCTTAATGCCTGAAATTTGCTTTCCTATTCTGCAAAAAAATTGTATATCAGTGTATTATGTATGTGTGCATGTGTATATGGTGCAGATATGTTTGTGGATGTATTCATGTGTAGAGAGAAAGAAAATGAGAGAAAAAGAAAATTAAGAATAGCAATTATTAACTGAACAAAACTGAAATATTAATAATTGGTGAATGACCTATGTGAAGAGCTTTTAATTATACTTTCTACTTTTTGTTAAAATTGCAAAATTGAAAAGAAAAATACTAATGGGTAAAGAGAAGTTTGGAAGCATCCAACATTAAATGTTTTAAAGAATGTATAGATTGCATTTCTTACACTGTTCTAAGTTGCTTCAATCTTGTCCGACTCTTTGGGACCTTTTGGACGGTAGCCTGCCAGGCTCCTCTGTGCTTGGGATTCACCAAGCAAGAATACTGGACTGGGTTGCCATTTCCTACTTCAGGGGATCTTCCCAACCCATGGATCGAAATTGCACCCATTTCCTCTCCTACACTGGCGGGTGGGTTCTTTACCTCTAGCGCCACGTGGGAAGCCGTTGCATTTTTTATAAGGCGTGTCATATTTTAACTGATTTAGAATATTATCAACTCCACAATAAGTTTTTAACACAGACATTTATTTAAAATTTTACTGTAATTTCATTATAATATAGTAGTTTTTACCACCAGTATATTAATCAGTAAAATCAAACATTCTCAAAATGAGGTCTATGAACTAGCAGCATCATGATTCACGAGGGCTTTGTTAGAAATTATAAGTTCTTATAAACCAACTGTAGCCCTAATGAATAAAAATAAATAAATAAATAAAAAATTCTGAGAGCAGGGCCCAGCAATTGTTTTAACAGACCACTCATGTGATTCTAATGTACATTAAATTTTGTGTATTCCTGTCTTATTAATTGATTTAGTTCTAGACCTTTGTGTACTCATTCAAGTATCCTTCTATTAATACATTTATTTTTCGTTTATAAATATCTTAATATTTTCAAAATAGTGTTAAATAAACAGAGATTAATAAGGCAAAGTCCCTTAATTAATGATATGTCAGAAAGAGGAGAATTCACCCAAAATTTCCCAACAATTACATATGCTAGGTGCAAAGAATTATTATGTGGACACGGGAGGGGTCTGTTTTAGGACAATATGTAATATTCTCACATCTCATGATTACTGACTGAGTTGACACATAGAAAATCTGTGACACCTATGTACTATGGATTTCTCCTGCCACAGTTATTAGCTCTGTGAGTAGAGGCACATATTAAAAAGCAATTTGTACTTAATAGCATTAGGATTTTAGCCCAGTTAAAGAGAGTGATAAAATTTTAGAAGTAGGCATAATGATGGATTTCAGTTGGGCAAGGTGGAGGAAAGTATGATGGTATGTGGGAAGGGAGGGCGGCAGGCAATATAGATTCCCAGTTAAATCAACTGATTGAAGTTCTAGGGGATTCTAAGATTGCTAAAAATGAAGTATCATTGGTGATAAGTAGCCTAAGTAGGTAATCATAGTTAACATGTGGAACACTTTGAAATATTGAAGTAACTGCAGATCTGGGTAATAAAATGCCTAGGATATAGCCATGGAGGTAATAGAAGTAGGTAAGGTATCAGTCTCAAGAGAGAAGCACAATTCTATTGCCTGAGATGTCAGGTTGTTGATTACACTGAATATTGAATATGTTTGGGACATTGACTTTAACTCTGAATTTGTATGTGATCTCTAGGTTGAAAACTGTGAAGCTCAGAAGATGAAGATCATGGCATCCGGTCCTATCACTTCATGGCAAATAGATGGGGAAACAGTGTCAGACTTTATTTTTTGGGGGCTCCAAAATCACTGCAGATGGTGACTGCAGCCATGAAATTAAAAGACGTTTACTCCTTGGAAGAAAAGTTATGACTAACCTAGAGAGCATATTCAAAAGCAGAGATATTACTTTGCCAACAAAGGTCCATCTAGTCAAGGCTATGGTTTTTCCAGTGATCATGTATGGATATGAGAGTTGGACTGTGAAGAAAGCTAAGTGCTGAAGAATTGATGCTTTTGAACTGTGGTGTTGGGGAAGATTCTTGAGAGTCCCTTGGACTGCGAGGAGATCCAACGAGTCCATTCTGAAGGAGATCAGCCCTGGGATTTCTTTGGAAGGAATGATGCTAAGGCTGAATCTCCAGTAATTTGGCCACCTCATGCAAAGAGTTGACTCCTTGGAAAAGACTCTGATGCTGGGAGGGATTGGGGGCAGGAGGAGAAGGAGAAGGAGACGACAGAGGATGAGATGGTTGGATGGCATCACTGACTCGATGGACATGAGTCTGAGTGAACTCCGGGAGTTGGTGATGGACAGGGAGGCCTGGCGTGCTGCGATTCATTGGGTCACAAAGAGTCAGACACGACTGAGCTACTGAACTGAACTGAACTGAATGATGAAAAATATCAGAATGTATCAACATACAGTATGTGTCTTTCTCTGTGTGACTTATTTCTCTAAGCATAATGTCCTCCAAGATCCATCTATGTTTCAAATAGAAAATTTTTATTCTTTTAATTGCTGAATAGCATTCCACTGCATATATCTACATTTTCTTCATTCATTCAGTTTTGATGGGCACATGGGTTGCTTTTATATCTTGGCTATTGTAAACAATGCTTACATGTATTTTTTTTTAATAGTGTTTTTATTTTCTTCAAATATACACCCAGGAGTGGATTTTCTCAGTCACATGGTAGTTCTAATTTTAGTTTATTTGGGAACCTCTGTACTATTTTCCACAGTGGTTGCACCAGTTTTCTTTCTCAACAGTATACAAGGGTTCCCTTTTCTCCACATTCTTGCCAACATTTGTTATTTGTGATCTTTTTTAATGATAGCCATTTTGACAGTTGTAGGATGATATCTCTGTGGTTTTGATTTGCATCTCTCTGATGATTAGTGATGTTGAGCATCTTTGCATGTTCTTATTGGCCATCTGTGTGATTTCTTTGGAAAGATGCCTATTGAAATTTCGGCCCATTTTTTAATCAAGCTCTTTGGGACTTTTTTTGGTTTGAGTTGTACATAAAAATCACTTTATGGAATTATGCAGAATCTAAAAAATTAAACAAGCTAGTGGATATAACAAAAAAGAAAGACTCATGGAGTACAAACTAGTGGTTACCAGTGGAGACAGGGAAGCAGGGAGGGACATGATAGGTATAAGGGATTAAGAGGTACAAACTCTTATCTGTAAAATAAATAAGATAAAGGACATATTTATAGCCAGGGACTATAGCCAATATTTTATAATAACTATAGAGTATAATCTATATTTGTGAATCACTATATTGTATACCTGAAACACATATTTTAAATCAACTATGTGCTTAGTCACTCAGTCATGTCCCAATCTGCAATTCCATGGACTGTAACCCGCCAGGCTCCTCTGTCCATGGGATTCTCCAGGAAAGAATACTGGAGGAAGTTGCCATTTCCTCCCTCAGGAAATCTTTTAAACCAAGGGATCGAATCCAGGTCTCCCATACTGCAGGCAGATTCTTTACTGTGGATCTAGTCAAAACTATGGTTTTTCCAGTAGTTATGTATGGATGTGAGAGCTGGACTATAAAGAAACCTGAGTGCCAAAGAATTGATGCTTTTGAACTGCGGTGTTGGAGAAGACTCTTGAGAGTACCTTGGACAGCAAAGAGATCCAACCAGCCCATACCAAAGGAAATCAGTCCTGAATATTAATTGGAGGGGCTGATGCTGAAGCTGAAATTCCAATACTTTAGCCATCTGATGCAGAGAACTGACTGATTTGAAAAGACACTAATGCTGGGAAAGATTGAAGGCAGGCAGAGAAGGGAATGACAGAGGATGAGATGGTTGGATGGCATCACTGACTCGATGGACATGAGTTTGAGTAAGCTCTGGGAGTTGGTGATGGATAGGGATGTGTCCTGTGTTGGATGCTGTGGTCCATGGTGTTGTAAAGAGTCGGACACGACTGAGTGACTGAACTGAATTGAGATAATACTATGTGTCTACTTCAATCTGTTTACATTTTGAATTATACTCATGGTTTTCAAATGTTGATTCAAACTTGCATTCATATGATAAATCCCACTTGTTCATGATTATTTTTATATTTCACTGGATTCAATTTGTTAAAATTTCATTCATAAATTTAACATCCATTTTTTCATGAAAGATACTTTTCTGCAGTTAATTATACTGTATTTTTCTGGTTTTAGTATTACAAAACACTGACTTTAAAAACTGTGTTGCAAATTGTTTCTTTTTCTCCTATTTCTGAAAAGCTTGTACAGACATGGTACTTGTTCAACAAATGTGTGATACAGCTTGCCAGTTAAGTCATCTGAACCTAAAGTTTTCTCCATTGAAGCTTTAAAACTATAAATTTATATTATAATAGGTATAGTATAAGTCAAGTTGTCTATTTTTTCTTGAATAAACTTTGTTAATTTATAACTTTAAGAAATACTAAGTATCATCAAGGTTGTCAAATTTATCCTTTAATTTATATGTTCTGAGGTCTTTAATTCTTCACTTTGTCATTAGTTATTCTCTTTTAATTTTTGTCAGTTTGTCTATACTTGATCAATATTACTGTTCTGTTTGATGAATTTTAGCTTTGGTTCCATGAGTTACTAGTTTCCATTGTCAGGTTTATAGATTTGTTCTTTCAGATTTACTTTTTATTTTCTCCTACTCTCTCTGGATTAAATTTACCCTTTATTTTCTAGCTTATTAAAGAAAAACATAAGATAATTTGAGATGATCTCTTCTAATATAAATATTTAATACCATAAATTAAACATTTAGCAGAATTCCACAAATTTTGATATTTTGCATTCAATTCAACTTTCTTTTAATTTTATTTATGACTTCTTCTTTGACATACGGGTTCTTTAGAGGTGTAATCTCTGATTTTCAAATATTTGTAGATATTCCTGTTATCTTCCTATATTGGCATTTTCTCCCATTTCATTATAGTAAGAGATAATTTGTGTGATTTCTATTTTTAAACAAAATATGCTGAGGTATCTATTATAACAAAGAATATGATCTTTACTGGAGAAAGCTCTTGTGTGTTTGAAAATACTGTATCTTCTGCCATTTTGGAGGGAGTAGTCTACATTTTTCAATTAGGTCCTCTTGTTGATGTTGTACAAGTCTACTCTGTCCTGGCTGATTGTATGCTTTTTCACAAGTTATTCACACAGGAGTGTAGGAATCTTACAAGTACAAATGTGGATTTATCTATTTCTCTTTTCATTTCTCTTAGTTTTTGTTCCATGTGTTTTGAAGTTCTATATAAGGTGCATGTGCATTTACTACCATTATATCTTCTTGTTAAATTGATCTGTTTTTCTTCATTTACTGTGTTTTAATTCCTGAAGTTGTTCATTTTTTGAATATTAAAAAGTATATTTTGTATTTTCTTATCACCAGTAAAGCATTATTTTGATCAAATATTTTGTGAAATACAGTTTTTATCTTTTCATCTACCATTTTATTTTAAAAGTGGATTCTAATAGACAATACATTATCAGGTATTTGCTTTTTATACAATTTTACAATCTGTATTTTTAACTGGTATGGTTATTCTATTCATATTTAATCTAATATTGATATGGTTGGATTTAAGTATTCTATTTCATTATCCTCTGATATATTTCCTGTGACTTTTTCCTTTTATTCCACTTCCCTTGCCTTCTTTTAGGGATTCCCTGATAGCTCAGTTGGGAAAGAATCCGCCTGCAGTGCAGGAGGCCCTGGTTCGATTCCTGGGTGGGGAAGATCCCCTGGAAAAGGGATAGGCTACCCACTCCAGTGACTTCCCTGGTGGCTCAGACAGTAAAGCATCTGTCTACAATGCGGGAGACCTGGGTTCGATCCCTGGGTTGGGAAGATCCCCTGGAGAAGGAAATGGCAATCCACTCCAATACTATTACCTGGAAAATCCCATGGACAGAGGAGCCTAGTAGGCTACAGTCCATGGGGTCTCAAAGAGTCAGACATGACTGAACGACTTCACTCACTCACTCACCCACTCCAGTATTCTTGGGCTTCCTTTGTGACTCAGCTAGTAAAGAATCCGCCTGCAATGTGGGAGACCTGGGTTTGATCCCTGGGTTGGGAAGATATCCTGGAGAAGGGAAAGGCTACTCAATCAGATATCCTGGCCCGAACAATTCCATGAGCTGCATTGTCCATGGGGTTGCAATGAATTGGACACAACTGAGCAACTTTCCCTTTCATTGCCTTCTTTTGCAATATGTATGTCAGTGTTTTTAATATTCTATTTTATAACTATTGAATTTTTGTCCATATCTATATTTGTATATATATATGCATCTATCATCTTACCATCTTCCTTCCTTCATTCCTTCACTCTCCTTTCCTTATTTCTTAGTGGTTCCTCTAGGGTTATCAATATACATATCAAAACTTTTACAGTCTAGCTGATTGTTAATATTTGCAACTTGAAACAAAATGTGGAAGACCTTCAAACATATAAGTATCTTTACTTCTTATAACAATTGTATAATTTTTGATTTAAATGCTCATATACATTTTAAATAACTTGAGATTACAAAAGTAGTCATTTTTTATTTTCTCAGATGTCACTCTTTTTTTTTTTTTTTTTTTTTGCTTTTTCTATTGCTGTCGTATCATGTCCCCTTGATATCATGCCATTTCAGCCTATAGAACTGTTTTTTTTTTTTTTTTTAACATTTTCTTAATGCAGTTATACTGGCAATACACTTTCTTAGTTTTTCTTCATCAAGAATAACATTAATTTATCTTTCTTTCTGGTAAGGAATTCTGCATATGGAATTCTGTGTTAACAGTTTTTCCTTTCAGAACTTTAAAGATATTCTTGTCTTCTGGCTTCCATTATTTTTGAGGAGAAATCTACAAATACTCCAATTTTTTTATATCAATAGGTAATATGTGAGTTTTTCTATGGAAAAGGAAGTGGCAACCCACTCCATTATTCTTACCTGGAGAATCTCATAGAGATAGGAGCCTCGTGGGCTATAGTTAAAAAGTTCACAAAGAGTGGGACATGACTAAATAACTGAGTACTCACTTTTTCTAGCTCTTTTCAAGATGTGTGTACATAGATACACATATATACTCATGTATAATGTATGTATACATTATATATATGCTGTGCTGTGCTAAGTTGTTTCAGTTGTGTCTGACTTTTTGCGACCCCATGGACTGTAGCCCACCAGACGCTTCTGTCCATGGGTTCTCCAGGCAGGAATACTGCAGTGGGTTGCCATTTCCTTCTCCAGGGGATCTTCTCGACCTAGGGATCGAACCCCAGTCTCTCATGTCTTATGCCTCGACAGGTAGATATTTTGCCAGTAGTGCCACCTGGAAAGGACACATTATCAATTCAGTTCAGTTCAGTCGCTCAGTCGTGTCCGACTCTTTGCGACCCCATGAATCGTAGCACGCCAGGCCTCCCTGTCCATCACCAGCTCCCGGAGTTCACCCAGACTCATGTCCATCGAGTCAGTGATGCCATCCAGCAATCTCATCCTCTGTCATCCCTTCATTCTTTCTGGAGTTATTTCTCCACTGATCTCCAGTAGCATATTGAGCACCTACTGACCTGGGGAGGTCCTCTTTCAGTATCCTATCATTTTGCCTTTTCATACTGTTCATGGGGTTCTCAAGGCAAGAATACTGAAGTGGTTTGCCATTCCCTTCTCCAGTGGACTACATTCTGTCAGATCTCTCCACCATGACCCGCCTGTCTTGGGTTGCCCCATGGGCATGGCTTAGTTTCATTGAGTTAGACAAGGCTGTGGTCCTAGTGTGATTAGATTGACTAGTTTTCTGTGAGTATGGTTTCAGTGTGTCTGCCCTCTGATGCCCTGTTGCAACACCTACCGTCTTACTTGGGTTTCTCTTACCTTGGACATGGGGTATCTCTTCACGGCTGCTCCAGCAAAGTGCAGCCATTGCTCCTTACCTTGGACGAGGGGTGTCTCCACACTGCCGCCCTTCCTGACCTTCAACATGGGATAGCTCCTCTAGGCCCTTCTGCGCCCGCACACCCACCGCTCCTTGGACGTGGGGTTGGTCCTCCTGGCCGCCGCCCCTGTATATATGTATAAAAAAACTTGCATTGTATATATATTATTTACAAGTGTGTGTGTAAATACATATGTCTATTTTGGAATTCATTAATTTTATTTCATCTGTAAATATATAAATGTATGCTTTTCACTCACTTGTGTCATTTTCAACCATTATCTTACAATTTTTTCTACCTGAGATTTTTTTTTTTCCATTCTCTCTGTGACTCCATGATATTAGTGTTATCCTTTTGTTATTATCCTAACAGACCCTTAGTCTAAGATTTTGATTTTTTATCTTTTCACCACTCTTCTGATGAGACCATTTCTAATGACCAGTTTAATAACTTTTCTCTCAAAATTTCCATCTTACTCAAGTTCATCTATTAATTTTTTAGAAGATACTATACTGTCATGTTTTTAATTCTTTCTGGATTCTTTTTATAATTTTTATCTTCCATTAATTTGTGGTGTTTTTTTGTTTACCTTAAAGATAATTTAATAAAGCTTTATAATCTTTGATAAATCTGCTCTTTAGAGAATTGTTTATATTTCCCTGATTCCTAAATGTATATTGTCTAAACTTTGATTCTTGCTAAAATCTTTTATAAAATGTTGCTCTCATTGGTCTTTGCTTTGTCCTATAAGTTTTGACCACACGTTCTATCTCATTTACTATAGATGATGGTTCAAATGTCAGTATTAGTCTTCAAGACTTTGCTATGCTACTTGGAAGTTGATCCATGAATGTGTCCCACATGTATTAACCTGGATGTTATTTTATATCATATTTCAATTCCCAAAGATGTTGCTATGCTGCTTTGAATTGGCCTGTGGATGTACAGCTCAGGAGTGAGACAGGAACTAGTACAGTTTCACAGACAGAATTGTGGAATGTCCTTCTCTTCTCTCCAGAATACTTCCTGCTCTCTCCTGCTGACAGGGGTCCCATTTCCAGGATAAACTAGCCAGAGAATAAATAGGATTTCTTTTGGTGACTTAGTGACTACCACACGGCTGCTTATACTTTTGCAACTGGGGAATCACCTCAGAGAAAAGCAAGAGTAAAAGAGAATAATCCCCTCCTCCACCACAAACAAGTCTTCAAGATTTTTTTTAAAATGTAATTATTTATTTATGGTTTTATCGGGTCTTAGTTGTGGCATGTTGGCTCATTCATTGCAGCTCACCGGCTCAGGAGTTGCAGTGCACAGGCCTACTCCACAGTACATGGGATCTTAGTTCCCAAACCAGGGATTGAACATATGGCCCTTTCATTGGAAGGCAGTTTCATAACCGATAGACCACCTGGGAAATGCAGTCTTCAGGTTTTCACTCTCCTACACAATCCACTCTTTTTTGAGCATTTTCAGAATTGTCAGGTAGTTATTTTTTGCTTTTTGTCCAATAACTTTTAGATGTTTTCAGCAAGAAATGGCTTTTGGAGGAACAAAAATTGACTTTTTAAAACATGTTTATTTTATATTAAAAAATAAAAGTCATTATTTTTGGAACTCCTTATAAATTATATAGATGTGCCTGGAATGAAGGAGACCCAGGTTTGATCCCTCAGTTAGGAAGATCCCCTGGAGAAGGGAATGGCAACCCACTCCAGTATTCTTGCCTGGAGAATTCCATGGACCGAGGAGCCTATTGGGCTACAGTTCATGGGGTAACAAAGAGTTGAAAACGATAGCACAAAAGTTGGAGTGATTAGCATTTTCACTTTGAAGATAAATTTTACTTGAAATCCTACTTTCTGATGGGGTTAAATTCCAACATTTAGGCTATTTTTAATATCCTTTCACTTTCCCTTAAAACCATATTTTAAGGTTAAACCTTAAAACCATTGGCACCCACAGAGTCTGATTTGCACTTGTTTTTTAGAGCTTTTGTGTGTGTGTGTATGAAGAATTTTAAGTTTTAAAAAAGTTTTTAAACTCTCAGGAACATTTATTGTCATGGATTATCTGCCATTCTTAAAACATTTTCACCTTTGTCTCAAAAATGTCCCTCTTATGATTTTACCCTTGCTTCTGTAAATTGCCACCTATCACCAAAAACTAGATAGAGTCCTCTATAATCAGAAAAAATGTCTGAGATTTTCACTGTTATCTTGTATAATGTGTAGTTTAAAGCCTGTCACATATTGAATAGGGAAACAAGCATTATTATTTTTTTCTCTTTTCTGTATTAAATAGGCATGTGCTTATTGTGCTTAATGCTTCTCTGTATTCTATAGGTTTTGTATATTTTAATACTTTGCTCTTTATCCAATTATTTGTTAGTGTTTCCTTTAAGAAGTATCAGTGAGTACTAAATACAATGTATTACAAACACTGTATTTCCGTTCCCTTTTGTTTTTGAATATATTTTAATGGAAGACATAATTAAAAGTCAAGTTGGTGCCACATATTGATCTTGCATTCAGTTAGGAACTCTTGCTCCTAATTTATTTTTCTTGACTTGTAAAGCTCCCTTCTCTTATTCTGCTTTGATTAGATTAATTTTTGAAACTGAATATTGTGCTTAATATAATATTTCCGCAATTTCATTGAATAAAGTTGGGCTTATTTTCTCAAAATATTTTATTTTTTTACTTTTATGGTCTCTTTGAAATTCATGTTATATCTTTTTTGGGGGAGGAGGTAGGCTATACATACATGACATTTATGCATAAGCATGTCTTTAAATATTCTCCTGAGCACAAAACTACTTCTAGTCAAATCTCAGATGCAATATTTACTTCTTTGGTTACACTGCCCAGTTAATCAACACTATGTGGGTACAATTATGTTCGATTAATGATGAATCTTTCTCCTTAAATGGAGTTTAGTATTTTTTTTTAAGTTAGACATACAACTTAACTTTCAATTTCTTTGGCATCTATTTAAAGATTTATTGTAAAGATAAAACTTTATGCCTACATACAGTCTGATAAAGCTACCATTTTTGAAAATACAAAATATCTTCTGTAGGCCAGATGTTTAAGCTACTTGACAGATGTTGTAGCCCTACTTTAGCTTCTCAATCAGTCTCTTAGATAGATTTACTGCTTTTTTTGTGTGCAAGAAGTGCTCAGTTTTAGTAAAGATGCCAATAATTTCATATGCAATGACCTTGGCACGAAGTGACATTTCCAAAATCATAAAGCAGCAGCTGTGTGAAATTCATTATTTTTTATACACAATATGTTTACTTTTGAATTTTACTTTTTTTCCTTATAAATATAATTCAGTAGCTTGTTACTTTGAAGTTCTATATAAAGGAAAATGTGTAAGTGCTTATAATAATATAAGATATTTAACTCGTCAAGATTCTAGCTGAAACCATTTGCTTTAGAGAAATGTTTAAGAATTCACTTTTGACAATAGTCAAAATAATCATAAAAGGTTAATTACTGTATGTTCTTTGCACCCATTTGTATTTCCTTAAGAAATAGACATTGGATCATAAAAAAAAAAAAAAAAAGTTGTTTATTTAAGGCTTAACCAACTTTTGAATCAGGAAAATAACAGGCAATAAAAAACATGCCTTTATAAAATATTTATAGCATCATCTGAAAATCACTTTCTTACAAAAAAATACATCTATAACATTTTTTAGTACTAATAAATGAAGAAAATATGGAAAAAAAACCTTAATACTTTGTGATATGCTAGGCTTGCCATCATTCAATGTTAAATGGTGTTAATAGCTAAATATACAACAGAGAATATAAAGATCATGCTTAAATGTGATGCTATGTGTAATTGAAAAATAAATAATGTAAATAAAATGAAAACTAAATTAAATTCCCAAGATTGTGATTCATGGCAGTTGTGTGGTCTTTAATTTTCAAGATTACTTGGTTTTTGTGTAGTTCTGTTTGTTTGTTTTGAATAATTCTATTTCATAGTTTTCAGTGATTTTTTTGAAACAATTTTATATATTGAGATAGCATAAATTTGAGAAAATATAGTTCTTTTACAAGTTTTCTAAAAATTATTGAACAAAATGAGTCAAGATAGCATGATGTTGAGAAAAAATAAGAGCAGCATTTTCATTTAAGCAGTTAAAAATTTAGTGATATAAATTATTTTTTCTGAGTTACTCCACTGCCTAATACAATTATAATGCACAGTAAAGAATTCCCTATTTCTTATTATTTCTATTAAGTAATACAAAACAATGAATAAAACATATGTCCTTTAAATATCCAGTGGGTCTTAGTGTCTGTCTTTTAATTTATTTTTTGTTGATATTTTTCAACTACCATTCTTTGTTTATAGCTGGCATGTGTTCTTTGTGATTGACTGTATTATTCACATCAAAAATTTCAAACAGTAATATTTTCTTAAGGAAAATGACACATACAGATGAAAAAGGCATAGAGTAATTTTTAAGTTATAGAAGAAAACTGATTTTATTCTATTTAGCCTGACATGTACAGACTTATCACAGTCTTAATGATGCAGTGTAGATAGTGCAGATTTCTGTAGCACATATCTCACTTTTCATTCTTTAGTAAATTAATTAGTCTTGGTACACATTACTGCCTTTTTGATGAGAGTCGGCTTCCTTGTGATGTTCTTGATCTTAGAGGAAATGCTTTAAGCTTTTTACCACTGGTTAAAATGTTAGCTATAAGTTTGTTATATATGGCCTTTATTGTATTGAGGTTCGCTTACTCTGTATTGACTTTGTTGAGCCTCTTCGTGAAAAATGGATGTTGAATTTTCTCAAAAAAAATTTTTTTTATCTATAGAGACGACTGTATGATTTCTATTCCTCAGTTTAGTAACATGGAATATCATATGACTGATTTGCAATCAATTGTATTGAACCTTCCTTGCATCCCTGGAATAAATCTCACTTGATAAAGATGTATGATCTTTTTAATATACTGTTAAATTTGGTTTCCTTTTATTTTCATTGAAAAATATTACCTCTATGTTCATGAGTGACCTGTAATTTTAATTTTTTACATAATATCTTTGTCTCATTGGTATCAAAGTAATGCTGGCCTCATACAATGAGTTTAAAACATTCTTTTCTGTGAAATTTTGGAAATAGTTTGAGAAGAATATATGTTAACTCTTTAAATATTTGGTAAAATATACCTCTGAAGCAGTCTGGTTCTGAATTCCTGTTCTGTCTTGGGAGACTCTGCATTTCTAGGAATTCATTCATTTCTTCTAGGTTGTTCATTTTATTATTACTTTTTCCAATTCTGGTCTGAAGTTCAAACAAATTTTAATAACCTTGCAGTTTTGCTCTCTCTTCCCCTCATGTTTGCTGTTTTGACACCATATTTTGTATCAATTTGTTTTGTGTGCCCCTTAAGTACTTACTGTGGATACTAATGATTTACTACCTTTGTCTTTCAACCTTCTTACTGGCTTTGCACATGGTTAATGAATTCCCTTAACTGTATATTTCCCTTTACAGAAGAGACACTTTCATAATTTTCATGTTTCTAATTGTGGCCTTTTCTTTTTAATTTAGAGAAGCTCCTTTAACATTTCCTATAAAGCTGGTTTGGTGATGTTGAAATATTTTAGCTTTGGATTGTAAAACTTTTGATCTTTCCATAAAATCTGAATGAAATCCTTGCCAAGTAGAGTATTCTTGGCTGTAAGTTTTCCTTTTATCACCTTAATTGTATCATGCCACCTTCTTCTGGACTACAGTTTGTGTTGAAAAGTCAGCTGCTAGCCTTATGGAAGATGCTTTGCAGGTGACTTGTTGCTTTTCCTTTGCAACATTTGATATTCTGTCTTTATCTTTAATTTTGATATTTTATAATGTGCCCTTATGTGGTCCTCTTTGAGTTGATCCTGTTTAGGACTCTGTGCTTCCTGGACCCGGATGTCTGTTTCCTTTCCCAGTTAGTGATGTTTTCAGGTATTACAACTTCAAATGTGCTTTCTGCCCCTTTCTTTCTCTTATTCTTCTGGGACCCCTATAATGTGAGTATTAGTATGCTTAATGTTATCTCGATGGTCTTTTAAACTGTGCTCATTTGAAAAATTCTTTATTTTCTTCTGTTTAGCTTTAGTGATTTCCACTACTCTGTTTTTTAGGTCACTGGTCTGGTCCTTTGTATCATCTAATATATTGTTGATTCCCTCTAGTGTATTTTTCATTTCAGTTATTGTAGTCTTCATGTCTACTGGTTCTTATTTACATTTTCAAACTGCTTGTTTAAAACATCTAACTTCTTACTCTGTTCATCCAATTTTCTCTCAAGATCTTTGAATATCTTTATCTCCACTTCACTTCGTTCATCATCTGGGGTTTTGTCTTGTTTATTTGTTTACATATACTTCTGTCACTTTATTTTGCCTAATTTAGTGTTTTTATTTCCATGTATTTTGTAGGTTGGTTGTGTTTACCAGTCTTGTAGAAGTGGTGATTTATAGGAACATGTATGAGTCCAAGCAGCACACTGCTCTCTTGTTGCGGAGCTGTATGTTTTGAGTGCCCCTTTATTTGGGCAGTTTGATTCCTTTTGTTTCAGCAGGCTGACTGCTGTCCATGATCTGGTAGACATGGCTTTCCCTCTTTTCTGGTTATTTGTCAAGCTTTGTCTTATGCAGAGGTTGCTGTTGACTGGTAGGTGGAGCTGGGTCATGAGTTGTCTACATGCAGAGTTCCAGTGGGTCTGAGGATTTGTGCTAGCCCACTAGGGGGTTGAACTGGTTTCTGGGGTGGGTATGTTGCAGGGACTGGGGATCCTGTATCTAATGTCATCCACCTAATGGATGGGATTTGTTCCTAAAAAGGCTGGCTATGGAATCCAAGGTATATAAAATCTGCTATCAGTCTGCTGGGCAGTGTGTCTGAATCCCATGGCTGTCTTAGGGGTCCATTTTGTCTTAGAGCTGGTGTCAACCTGTTGGTCAGTAAGCCAGGGGCTTTCTGGGGTTGGTTTTGGCCACTCTTGGGTGAAGCCAGGGTTCAGGGTGTCCCAGGGATCATGCTGGTTTACTGGTGGGTGGAGCTGAGTGCTGAGGTCTAGGGCAATAGGGCCTTGGAGGTCCAATAGCTGGTGTCAGCCCACAGGAGGGAGGGGTAGATCCTGGGGCATCTGACTGAGGTGCCCACATTATCCCAGAGCTGGTGTAGTTGTATTGGTGAGTGGGGCCAAGGCCTAGGTGGTTCCAAGTCTAATACCAGCTCACTGGCATGCAGCATCCAGTCCCAGGTTTTCTGGCCCTGGGGATCTTATGGGTGGTATGTTGATCCCCTAGTTGTGGATTTGAGGCTCAAGTTGTCCTGGGATTGTTTGCTACCCAGGCGGGTGGGTGAGGCTAGTGAAAAGCTAGTTCTGGCCCTCTAATAGGCATATCTGAGTCTTGGGGTATCTGGCTGCATGGCTAGTGCTGGCCCCATGGTGTGTGGAGCTGGGTCCTGGGCCCTCTAGTGGACATAACTTTATCCTGGGATAGTTGTGGACTCAGGAGGTTGAGAGGCAGACTACCTTCTGGTGGGTGAGGTTACGTCTTCATTTGGCTGATAGCTTGGCCTAAGGCATCCCAGTATAGTCACTGATAGGCTGCTGAGCAGGTCTGGGTTCCAAACTTAATAAGATAGAGGGAGTATTCTAAAATGGTGCTTCTCAGCACCAGTGTCCACATGGTAGAATGTCCTCCCCAAAATGCCTGCCAGCAGTGTTTATGTCCACAAGGTGAACTCTGGTTGCCTCCTGCCTCACTAGGAGGCTCTCCAATATGAGCAGATAGGTCTCAACCAGGCTTCTTTCAACTTGCTGCTGCTCTGAGTCCTAGAGTGTGTGAGATTTTGTGTGTGCTTTTTAGGAACAGAGTCTCTATTTTCCTCATCCCTCTGGCTTTCCTAAAAGTAAGTACTTAGCCTTCAAAACCAAATATTCTGGAGGGTCATTTTCTTAGTGCAAGATCACCAGGAGAGGAGCTCAATGTGGGTCTTATATCACTTGTTTCTTGGTGAGAAACTGCAATTCTAATTGCTTTTTGTTTATCCCTCCCCACCCCTCAACCATCCCAGGAGTATGGGTTTCCTGTCTCATTGTGGTTTATTTTTTATAACTTTAGGTATAGAACATATTTTCTGCTAGTCTGGTCTTTCTCATCAATAGTTGCTATTTGCTATTGCTATTGCTAAGTCACTTTAGTCGTGTCTGACTCTGTGGGACCCCATAGACGGCAGCCCATCAGGCTTCTCCGTCCCTGGGATCCTCCAGGCAAGAATACTGGAGTTGGTTGCCATTTCCTTCTCCAATGCATGAAAGCAAAAAGTGAAAGTGAGATCGCGCAGTCCTGTGCGACTAAGCAACCCCATGTACTGCAGCCTACCAGGCTCCTCCATCCATGAGATTTTCCAGGCAACAGTACTGGAGTGGGTTGCCATTGCCTTCTCTGCTATTTAAATTGGTGTAATTTTTAAGTGAAGGTAAGCTTGGGGTCCTTCTATTCCATTTTTTGGCCGTTTTATCGACCACTGTGTCTTAAAGACTATATAGCCAGTCAAGGGAATGGCCGACATGGTGCAGTACAAGGACACTGAACTCATCTTCACTTAAAAATTACAGCAATATTTTTTGTTTCTCCTCCTTCATTTTCTTTTGGTATCCTTTGACAGTTTACCTTCTCCTCCTCCTATATGCTTTAGTGTCAGTTATTGGTCCATGCCTTAACCAGTTCTCTCTCCTGAGGAGACTTCATCCATAATCTTTCTCAGTTACCATTTAGAAATACAGTTGAGAACTATAATTGAAGTTCCAATTTATTTATTTGCTTTTGATATTTCCAATAGGTCAAATAGGCAATTAAAACTCAATATGCCAAAAGCTGAATTTATCCTCAGTGCCTCTCTTGTTCTCTACTCCTGACACTCTTACCACTAAAATTCCACCTTCCCCCATGTTCTTGGTTAGGGGAACCAGTCACGCCAGTTGGTATCCTAGACATCATTCCTGACTCACTATTTTCTCTCGTTACAATATTCTGTCATATTCTGACATCCACCATTTAAATTTTTTTCCAATGTATCCACTTGATGTTTTTAATCACTAATTCTTGACAAGCACAAGATTCCTCTTGATTATTATGATTAATTGTACAAATTGGAACACTTTTGAACATGAAAATGCTAATACAGTTACTATGAATACAACTGAAAATAAATAATAACTGTACTCTCCTTGAGAGCTGGACATTATAGTTATCCCTACTTTAAAGGTCTTACCTTATCAATGCTCGATCCTACACCCAATCACTCTCTCCACTGCAAGAAGAGTTAATTTTTGTAATACAAACTCAATACAGCAATAACTTTTTTTGCATTGCTTTTAGAATAATAATACAATTCTTAACATGCTATGTAAGAGCTTCCATAATCTGGATCTTGCCTACATCTTAAAATGCATCCTATGCTTCTTTCTTTCCTGCTCACTCTGCTGCAGCCACTGGGCTTTTCTTTCAATTTCTCAAATTGCCTTTGCAATTCAGGGTTTTGCATGGACTGTAGCCTCTAAATTATATAATTTTTCCCCTTTCATTTTGCATAGATAGTCTCCATTTTGTATTCAAAGCTTAGGTGAAATATCACTTTCTCAGGGAAGCCTTCCACTGTAACCTTATTTGAGAGTAATCTCTAAGAAACACTCACAGTTGTCTGGCTTTTCCTTTTTAACCCTTCTCACATGTACTACTTAGTTTTGTAATTATTAAGTGCAGGCTTCCTACTGTAATGTCTGCCTCCTACAGGAAGCAACTTGAGTATGTCTTTCATCTTACTATCTTTAGTGATTGAAAATTCATTGTGAGGAAAAAAGTGTTTATTGAGAAAAGCAAGCTCATAAGGTCAAAGTAACTACTGACTAATAGAGTTTTGCCAAGAAAATGCACTGATCATAACAAACACCCTCTTCCAACAACACAAGAGAAGACTCTACACATGGACATCACCAGATGGTCAACACCAAAATCAGATTGACTATATTCTTTGCAGCCAAAGATGGAGAAGCTCTATACAGTCAGCAAAAACAAGACCAGGAGCTGACTGTGGCTCAGATCACGAACTCCTTATTGCCAAATTCAGACTTAAATTGAAGAAAGTAGGGAAAACCACTAGACCATTCAGGTATGACTGAAATCAAATCCTTTATGATTATACAGTGAAAGTGAGAAATAGATTTAAGGGCCTAGATCTGATAGAAGGCCTGATGAACTATGGAATGAGGTTCGTGACATTTGTACAGGAGACAGGGATCAAGACCATCCCCATGGAAAAGAAATGCAAAAAAGTAAAATGGCTGTCTGGGGAGGCCTTACAAATAGCTGTGAAATGAAGAGAAGCAAAAAGCAAAGGAGAAAAGGAAAGATATTAGCATCTGAATGCAGAGTTCCAAAGAATAGCAAGAAGAGATAAAAAAGCCTTCCTTAGGGATCAATGCAAAGAAATAGAGGAAAACAACAGAACGGGAAAGACGAGGGATCTCTTCAAGAAAATTAGAGATACCAAGGGAACATTTCATGCAAAGATGGGCTTGATAAAGGACAGAAATGGTATGGACCTAAAAGAAGCAGAAGATATTAAGAAGAGATGGCAAGAATATACAGAAGAACTGTACAAAAAAGATCTACACAACCCAGATAATCACGATGGTATGATCACTGATCTAGAGCCAGACATCCTGGAATGTGAAGTCAAGTGGGCCTTAGAAAGCATCACTATGAACAAAGCTAGGGGAGGTGATGGAATTCCAGTTGAGCTATTTCAAATCCTGAAAGTTGATGCTGTGAAAGTGCTGCACTCAATATGCCAGCAAATTTGGAAAACTCAGCAGTGACCACAGGACTGGAAAAGGTTAGTTTTCATTCCAATCCCAAAGAAAGGCAATGCCGAAGAATGCTCGAATTACCGCACAATTGCACTCATCTCACACGCTAGTAAAGTAATGCTCAAAATTCTCCAAGCCAGGCTTCAGCAATACGTGATCTGTGAACTTCCTGATGTTCAAGGTGGTTTTAGAAAAGGCAGAGGAACCAGAGATCAAATTGCCAACATCCGTGGAATCATGGAAAAAGCAAGAGAGTTCCAGAAAAACATCTATTTCTGCTCTATTGACTATGCCAAAGCCTTTGACTGTGTGGATCACAATAAACTGTGGAAAATTCTGAAAGAGATGGGAATACCAGACCACCTGACCTGCCTCTTGAGAAATTTGTATGCAGGTCAGGAAGCAACAGTTAGAACTGGACATGGAACAACAGACTGGTTCCAAATAGGAAAAGGAGTTCGTCAAGGCTGTATATTGTCACCCTGCTTATTTAACTTATATGCAGAGTACATCATGAGAAACGCTGGACTGGAAGAAACACAAACTGGAATCAAGATTGCCGGGAGAAATATCAATAACCTCAGATATGCAGATGACACCACCCTTATGGCAGAAATTGAAGATGAACTAAAAAGCCTCTTGATGAAAGTGAAAGAGGAGAGTGAGAAAGTTGGCTTAAACCTTAACATTCAGAAAACGAAGATCATGGCATCTGGACCCATCACTTCATGGCAAATAGATGGGGAAACAGTGGAAACAGTGTCAGACTTTATTTTTTGGGCTCCAAAATCACTGCAGATGGTGACTGCAGCCATGAAATTAAAAGACTCTTACTCCTTGGAAGGAAAGTTATGACCAACCTAGATAGCTTATTCAAAAATGGAGACATTACTTTGCCAACAAAGGTCCGTCTAGTCAAGGCTATGGTTTTTCCAGTGGTTATGTATGGACGTGAGAGTTGGACTGTGAAGAAGGCTGAGCACCGAAGAATTGATGCTTTTGAACTGTGGTGTTGGAGAAGACTCTTGAGAGTCCCTTGGACTGCAAGGAGATCCAACCAGTCCATTCTGAAGGAGATCAGCCCTGGGATTTCTTTGGAAGGAATGATGCTAAAGCTGAAACTCCAGTACTTTGTCCACCTCATGCGAAGAGTTGACTCATTGGAAAAGACTCTGATGCTGGGAGGAATTGGGGTCAGGAGGAGAAGGGGACGACAGAGCATGAGATGGCTGGATGGCATCACTGATTCGATGGATGTGAATCTGGTTGAACTCCAGGAGTTGGTGATGGACAGGGACGTCTGGCATGTTGTGATTCATGGGGTTGCAAAGAGTTGGACACGACTGAGCGACTTAACTGAACTGAACTACTGTCTGCTTGATTTTTCTTTAGTTCAGTGTTTGATTTAGGTAATGAACCTTATCTGTCCTGATAAGGATGGTAAAAGATAAGACAATAGCACAAGAAAGAAAGTGGACCATTTTATGTGTATGTCTGCAGTTTTAGTATTAAATTTTCATCACTTGGCATTTTAACAACATTGTTGTCTCAAAATGGACTCTTAATTGGAAAATCTGATAGATTATTTTGAGCCTTTATCTTTTTTGTTTTTACAGTCCTAACAAAAATCTCTTTTCTAAAGATTTTTCCAAATTCTGCCATCTCCTGTTTTTCCCTCTACCTCTTTGACAGCTTCTCTGGGGTTTTCCTTCTTCCTGTCCCCTATGTTTAGACATTCTAGGAGATTCACTGCTTCTATTAATAAATGCTTATTTGCATAATTTTGCCTATTTTTAGTTATTCATTCATTCATTCAAGTAATATTTCTTAGGTGTCTCTTGATGCCAAACTCTTACACATGAATTCAACAAGGCAAATAAAATCCCTGCTCTTTGAGCACTTGTTAGATATACAATAATGAATAAACCATGAAAGTTTCCTGCTGTGATAGGACTTGAATTTTAGTTAGTAAGAGGGGAGGGGAGATAGACAGAGAAGATAAATTAATAATAAAGCAAAATAACAAAATATTGTTATCTTAAGAAAATAAATCAGTCTATGTATTATTTTGAATACTGTCATCAAGAAAGTTTCTCTTAATAGACACAATACAGGCTGCGAGTTAATTGATGAACATGCTGATCATCAATTAAGTCTCAAATGAATCTACCAGATTGATGGAAATACCAAGAGCAAAGATACGTGGGAGGGAATGGAGTTGGACATTCCAGAGTACCAAAAACTAGTGGTGATGGAAATTAGCAAAAGAAGAAATACTGAAAATCACAATCTAACTATTTTTGCACCTTTCTCCTTCATAGATCATAGGTAATACTTTGGGCAATTGTAAACTGTATCTTATCCCTGGACTATGATAAACAAATCCTTTTTTATTTCTTCTGCTATGATTTCTTTATCATGCAAAGAGTGGAATGTCATCTTAGGCAACTTTGTTGTCTGCAACGTCTCTTCCCACTGATGGCTCTAATGTTAATATCTTCTCTGATATCTCATCTGGCAAAGAATCCACCTGTAATGCAGGAGACCCTGCTTTGATTCCTGAGTCAGGAAGAGCCACTGGAGAAGGGATAGGCTACCCACTCCAGTATTCTTGGGCTTCCCTTCTGGTTCAACTGGTAAAGAATCTGCCTGAAACTCAGGAGACCTGAGTTTGATTCCTGGGTTGGGAAGATCCCCAGAAGAAGGGAAAGGCTACCCACTCCAGTATTCTGGCCTGGACAATTCCATGGGCTGTATAGTCCTTGGGGTCACAAAGAGTCCAACACGAGTGAGCCACTTTCACTATGTGTGTATAACCCATATGATGCCTTTAGGTTCAATACTATAGAGAAATATGTTTATTTTCCATTTGAACTTATGTATTCTATTATTAGCTCAACAGTATTTTCCCTCCAACTGTTCTTTTCCTGCTTGTGGCACAGGCTTCTGTTTCTTAGATTTAATTTTGGTTAGTCTTCCTTTATTTATAAGATCCTTGAAATGGCAACCCACTCCAGTACTCTTGCCTGGAAAATTCCATGGACTAAGGAGCCTGATAGGCTGCAGTCCATGGGGTCACAAAGAGTCAGACACAACTGAGCTACTTCACTTTCACTTTCCTTAAAACAGCTACTATTTCATTCACTTTGTTGCTCTCCATTACACAGAGATCAGTTAATAAAAAAACTGTACATTTAAAAAATACTGACTAACCTGTAAACCCATCCTAAATGTGTAGACCTTCTTAGCTTTTCACAGACCTACTAATAATTTGAGTCCCTGATGATATAACAGCAATGTCTCCAATCCAACTACTGATATCAGTTTAAAAAAAAAGCAGATGTGGAATTGAATAGATTGGATTACAAATAGAGATTTGAGAGTCATTTTAATGGAGACATTGACACACAAATTCAGTGGATAATATTGCTAAGACAGTGGTAAATGTGATACAAGGACCAAGAATACATTTCTGTCCCCAGCTTTAACCTTTGAAAGCACTGTCCTTGATAAATCCTTTAATGGAGCTCATGCCTGTCATTTCTCCCACTGTCATAGTTGTTGTCAGTATAAATAATTGTTTGGCTCGCCCACTCTCCCTGTCATCCCAGCTTCATAGATGGGTTTTTAGACTAGGGAAATAAAGCAAAGCACATCTTGAATTCTAATTGCAATGACTGTGGCAGCCTGCTGCCTCAAATATTCTCCTTGACCCTTAACACTATCAGAACACATTGAGACACACAGCATAGTAAGAGTTAGAGGAATGATGTCAGATGCATTTCTCAGATATTATTCCACATCGTTTCCTCTAACTTCATTTAACCTCTAACCTTAATCATTCCCTCTGTAATCTTCTATGAGAAATAAAGCTAAATATATTTTAAACTAAATTTAACATCTTTTTAAAAATCAATACAAATTCCCCCTGCATTTTCAGATTCCATGATTGTACTACAATTGCATTAAACAACAATATTAAAAAGTGATCCCCATTTCTCACCTCTTTTATTTTTAATAACTGCCAAGCTTTAAAATACCTAACCTATATTGCATTTCATATCTATCCATCTCCTTCCATTCCCACTGTATCATCTTGCTATTGGACCATATAACTGTTCTTGTCTCTTCCTGCAGCTCCATCTTCATTCATTATATTGTGAGATATTACCTTGAAACAATTACAAGCATGCCTCTTTGACTACAATATGCATACTGGATCACTACCACCAGTTATTTTAGTCAATATTTATATCCTCTGAAGCAATGATTTTATAAAATAGGGCCCCATCTTGCCCTCATCTTTTATTACTTACACATTGCACTCCAAACAATCATACCATTTATAAATTAACACACTTGTACTTATGCATCATATTCTGGACACATTTTCTAAAAAGCATTTTCTCCTAAATATGTATATCTGGAAATTATCTTAATACTTAAGGACTAACTTAAACAACCATTTTCCCAAGAACTTGTCTTATTCTTCATGAAGATGTTTTCCTACTTTACTCTGATGTGTTGAAGTCCATGGTATATTTTACTTCTCTTAAACTTTTATAATTAAGATATATTGCAATGCAATTTATGCCTATTTGTGGACTTGCCTTATTGTACCAGATTTTTAATTTTTCCACTTTGAAATAGTATGTTTTTCTTTCAACTGCAGCAGCTCTCACATTTGGATACACCATGTTTTTAGCAAGTATGTGATTATCCAATGTAAATATGTGAATCAATTTCTCTAATGGCATATGCTTTCATAAAAAATGGTGGACTCTGAGCACCGAAGAATTGATGCTTTTGAACCGTGGTGTTGGAGGAGACTCTTGAGAGTCCCTTGGACTGCAAGGAGATCCAATCATTCCATTCTAAAGGAGATCAGTCCTGGGTGTTCTTTGGAAGGAATGATGCTAAAGCTGAAACTCCAGTACTATGGCCACCTCATGCGAAGAGTTGACTCATTGGAAAAGACTCTGATGCTGGGAGGGATTGGGGGCAGGAGGAGAAGGGGACGACAGAGGATGAGATGGCTGGATGGCATCACCGACTCAATGCACATGAGTTTGAGTGAACTCCAGGAGTTGGTGGTGGACAGGGAGGCCTGACGTGCTGCGATTCTTGGGGTCGCAAAGAGTCAGACACGACTGAGTGACTGAATTGAACTGAATTATAATAAATGATTATAAATTAAATTATGAAAATTATTTTTATTGTCATGCTGCTGCTGCTGCTGCTAAGTCACTTCAGTCGTGTCTGACTGTGTGCGACCCCATAGACGGCAGCCACCAGGCTCCTCCATCCCTGGGACTCTCCAGGCAATAATACTGGAGTGGAATGCCATTCACTTCTCCAATGCATGAAAGTGAAAGTGAAGTCGCTCAGCCGTGTCCGACTCTTAGCGATCCCATGGACTGCAGCCTACTAGGCTCCTCCGTCCATGGGATTTTCCAGGCAAGAGTACTGGAGTGGGTTGTTATTGCCTTCTCCATTTATTGTCATATATATTCTTTAACTAATTTTGAGTTTCAATCTGTCTACTATAATGTTTATTTTTACAGTGCATGTGGGTAACCAAACTCATTCAAGTATAGGTACACGCCTGTAACAATGCTTTATGTATCCATTTCTTTGCTATATTGTATGTCTTATTTTTATTAGCTTCTTGTCACATTTATAGGCAATAAAAACTCTATAGACACTGTGAAATGACATGTATGCTCTCATTGATGATTCTGAAGTATTTCTAGTTCACAAAATAACTTTTGCAGAAATGTAACAACTTAAAAATTGATTTTTTAAATGGTTCAGATATTTTCTCACTTGTTCTTATCTTTTTAATAACTAAACTATAGGAACAGTGATTCTTTAAGCAATTAATTAATGGATAGTAAAGTCTTATTTGGTATCTTATGGATTTAATCTTCAAAGTTTTGCTCAAGTTAGATTATAATTGTTTAGCAGTTTCTTATCACACAATTATTTGCTATAATCATTGTTTAAGGTATGTGATATATTTATTAGGCTACTCAAAATAAGTCATTTACAAAATGTAATCATTTTATTTTGGAAAGAATAATAAATTAATTATGTCAGAGTATAGTTTTGTTCATATAGATAATTATCCACAGAGATTTTTAAATAATTTAGTTACAAACAACTATACTGTGTAATTTGATTCTACTAGATAAAAACTACAACATGGAAATTCCTAAGGAAGTAGAGGAATGAGGACATCAATATATTAAAATCCATGGTGAAAATTTTCCCTCTTATGAAAGTAAATATTAGAGCAATTTATATACCTGTGAATTAATTAAAGATGTGACTGAAGTTATAGATGTAGACCACTCCAGTGTTCTTGCCTGGAGAATCCCAGGGACAGGGGAGCCTGGTGGGCTGCCGTCTATGGGGTCGCACAGAGTCGGACACGACTGAAGTGACTTAGCAGCAGCATTACCTTCATAGTATAATCTACTGTCCATCAGTTATTATAACCTATTTTAGAATAAGTTTTGGAAGGGACAATTAATTATATCAGAAGCTATTCTATAGCCTGGATATTGAAGTCTAAAGAGTCTTTGAAATATTTTAAATTTGTTTTGTTGTTATTTTATTAGTTTCTAAACTGGTTAAACATGCAAAATAAAATAATCATATAATATTCGAGCTTCACTAAATATATTTAAAGCTAAAGAAAATATAGTGTCTAATTATTTTATGCTTCTATTTCTCCCCAACTGCAAAAACAAAAAGATTCATAGCTAGTGTAATTTTTGATTTATATTAAGCTATTGGATTAGAAAACCAGATATCTCTATGTCTCATTTTATGGAGGAAAACTCTATTTTTCAATAAAATTGAAAATGACCCTCAAATTTCCAGCATCCTTTTACTTTTAATATTTTCTTCTACATATAGAGAAAAACAAGAAGACATTTCACAATAAGGAATATAAATCATTAGTCTAATAAACATCTTGATAAAATTTGTGAATGTTTCCTTTGAGCCAAGTCATTTTATGTGTTTCACTGCATTAATGTTTAAGACATTCTAATGAATCAGATTCAATAATTAGCTATAGTCTGCAGATAAAAGGAAAACACAAATAATAGATTACCATGTTAAGACTTTATAATCTTTAAATTGCAGAATTAGGATTCAAATCTGGCCATCTACCACCAAACATTTAATCACATCATCACAGGGTCTATGCTAGATGAAAGGGCCGTGCTTTCTCTTGAACAATAATAAAATATTCTCCAGTGAGGAGGAGTCATCTATTACATTAAAAACATGGTATAAGCTTTCTAAGCCGAGGGAATAACACATGCGAAGTAGCTGAGGCAAAAATGAGAAAGGTATTTTCTACAAACAGCAACAAAAATGGCCTCTGTGGCTAGAAAGAAGAACAACTGGTATAAAATCAAAGAAGTCTTGGTCACTGCTCTGTATTTTATTCCATGCTCAATAATTTACCCTTAGAGAGCTCGCTTGTTTTGTTTCAGTTACAGCATATTAATATTAGCAGGAGTCTATATAGTAACCTTTTTCATATGGTTTCTATCAAGATCAGTTGAATTAATACTATAACAGACTGTGATGTACACTGAATATTCAATAAATATTAGCAACTGTTATTACATTTTAATCTGGATGAAACTCTTAAGTAGATGCTCTTCCATTTTTAATTTAAAAAATAGGAGCTCATTCCCATAAAATGAAAAGGAAAATAAATGCTAGAAAAATAAAAAGCATATACTCCAAAACATATAAAATATTAAAAATGAATAAATTAGCAAATTTAATAAAAATTGAGGAAAAAGTGAAGTGAAAGCGGCTGCTAAATTTGATTCCATAAGAAAATATCTAAATGCAAGCAAAGAAGAGAGTAAAAACACAATTTTTTGAAACAAGCAAATATACACAAGGAAGCACCAAATACGAATGCAATATATATCAAGGAATTAAATGGAAGTATATCAAGATGTAGCTTTAACTACAATTAGAAATATAAAAATAGCTGTCAAAACTATTATCATTATTTTAGAAATTAATCTCTTTAAAATTAAGTAAACAAATAAAAATATAAACATTGAAAACAATATTAGTTTGAATTTTTAAGTCAATAAAATTTATTTTATTAAAATTTGTAATATTACAATTAATAAAATTTATTATATTAAAATTATGAAAAGTCAAACATCATACCGAATCCGTGTCTCTTTCATCTCCTGCATTGGCAGGCAGATTCTTACCACTGCATCACCTGGCAAACTCTTTATATTTGAATAGTTATATTATGAAACATATAAAATGTGACTTTAAAAGGAAATAAAAATGCAAAACAAAGCACCCTGTTAGATGGAATTTTGCTGTTAGATTATTTTATTAAAAAATAAATTGGAATTTATTATTAAACTAATTGGGATTCCCAGGTGGTGCTAGTGGAAAGAAACATGCTTGCCAGTGCAGAAGACAGACAGAAGTTTGATCCTTGGGTTAGGAAGATCCCCTGAAGACAGGCATGGCTACCCACTCCAGTATTCTTGCCTAGAGAATCCCATGGACAGAGGAGCCTGGAACGCTACAGGGTCACAAAGAGTCATACATAACTGAAGTGAGTTAGCATGCAAGTTGGGGTTGTCTTTTAAACTAAGATTTTTGTGACAACAAATGCATATAAAAATCTCTTTTGGTTGCATTTTTTTTTAACTACAACTAAAATAAAAAGGCAACTGTGTATCTATTACTATATTACATAAATATATCTTGTATACTTAATATATGCTACATATTTATTTACTATATCAACATGTATTTTACCATGTTTTATTTATTATAGTGCATGCTTTACAAAAAAAAAGAAAAAGAAAGAAAAGAAAAAATTCTAAGCTTTTTCTATTGGTTTGTTACACCTGCTGTATTTATAAAATGGTATATATGAGTGTGTGATAATGTGAATTACTATCTAGGCATTTTTGAACTAGTGTGAGAGCTATTTTTTATATTAATGCATCATTTGTAGGTCATCTTATGTAGGTCATCAAAATAAGCAAAATAGAAATTTACTTATTTAAAAATGAAAATGAAAATAGTGTATTAGAAAAACTAAACATAGCTCTTAGAGGAGCAATTGTTTTAATGCAAATTATCTTGATTGGTGTTTTAATGGAAAATTTGCAGCATTTATTCTTAAAACTTGAAAAAATATTCGTTTGAGTTCAAAGACATTCTGAAAAAAATAAACATACTTTCCAAATATTATGAAATGAATATTGCTTGCTTTTTATTTGCATGTGAATGGTGCTTGATACCATTTGGGAATAATTAAGAAGAGTAACTAGATAATGAATTAGCTACAGATTAAGATTTGTATTTTGATCCATGGTCCATACTAGTACAAAAATAATTTTGCTTTACTTAAAAATAAATAAGAACCCTAGGAAAATGTCCAAGTAGAGAAGTAAAGTTTTCTATGGAGCAGATTTCTGTTTTGAATATGCACAATTATTAAATTCATAATGCTATACTTACTTAGAAGTATTTTTTTAAGTTAGCTATCATTTTCACCTTGTAACTGTCTCAGGAAGGATGATAGAGGAAATAGTGTAACACAATTTTTTATGTCTTGTACATTTAACTGGCATCTGGCTCCTACCTGATGCAAAATGATTCAGAATACACACACACACACACACACACACACACACACACACGTATATATATATATATAATAAATAGAAAGTTACTCAGTCATGTCTGACTATTTGTGACCCCATAGACTATACAACTGGAGAAGGCAATGGCAACCCACTCCAGTACTCTTGCCTGGAAAATCCCATGGATGGAAAGCCTGGTAGGCTGCAGTCCATGGGGTCGCTAAGAGTCAGGCATGACTGAGCAACTTCACTTTCACTTTTCACTTTCATGCATTGGAGAAGGAAATGGCAACCCACTCCAGTGTTCTTGCCTGGAGAATCCCAGGGACGGGGAGCCTGGTGGGCTGCTATCTCTGGGGTCACACAGAGTTGGACATGACTGAAGCAACTTAGCAGCAGCAGCAGACTATACAATCCATGGAATTTTCCAGGCCAGAATACTGTAGTGGGTAGCCATTCCCTTCTCCAGGGGATCTTCCCAACCCAGGGATCGAACCCAGGTCTCCAATATTCCAGGCAGATTCTTTAATAGCTGAGCCACCAGGGAAGCCCAATATATGCATCTATATATTAAAGGCTTGCTGAAGATAAAATAATGACCAGAAATGCAAGTTATTGAAAGACTTGTTCTTTTCCTGTTCTTAAATTTAAACTCATGTTGCTATGGAAAAGAACAAGTCTTTCAATAACTTGCATTTCCTGGTCATTATTTTATCTTCAGCAAGCCTTTAATATATAGATGCATATATTGGGCTTCCCTGGTGGCCCAGCTATTAAAGAATCTGCCTGGAATATGGGAGACCTGGGTTAAATCCCTGGGTTGGGAAGATCCCCTAGAGAAGGGAATAACTACCCACTACAGTATTCTGGCCTGGAAAATTCCATGGATTGTATAGTCTATGGGGTCACAAATAGTCATACATGACTATCTTTCTATTTATTACATATATATATATATATATATATATATATATATTGATTCAGTATATATATATTCTGAATCAGTAATCCAAGTCTATGCCCCAACCAGTAACGCTGAAGAAGCTGAAGTTGAATGGTTCTATGAAGACCTACAAGACCTTTTAGAACTAACACCCAAAAAAGATGTCCTTTTCATTATAGGTGACTGGAATGCAAAAGTAGGAAGTCAAGAAACACCTGGAGTAACAGGCAAATATGGTCTTGGAATACGGAATGAAGCAGGGCAAAGACTAATAGAGTTTTGCCAAGAAAATGCACTGGTCATAGCAAACACCCTCTTCCAGCAACACAAGAGAAGACTCTACACATGGACATCACCAGGTGGTCAACACTGAAATCAGATCGATTATGTTCTTTGCAGCCAAAGATGGAGAAGCTCTATACAGACAACAGAACAAGATCGGGAGCTGACTGTGGCTCAGATCATGAACTCCTTATTACCAAATTCAGACTTAAATTGAAGAAAGTAGGGAAAACCACTAGACCATTCAGGTATGACCTAAGTCACATCCCTTATGATTATACAGCAGAAGTGAGAAATAGATTTAAGGGCCTAGATCTGATAGATAGAGTGCCTGATGAACTATGGAATGAGGTTCATGACATTGTACAGGAGACAGGGATCAAGACCATCCCTATGGAAAAGAAATGCAAAAAAAAAAAAAAAAAATGGATGTCTGGGGAGGCCTTACAAATAGCTGTGAAAACAAGACAAGTGAAAAGCAAAGGAGCAAAGGAAAGATATAAGCATCTGAATTCAGAGTTCCAACAAATAGCAAGAAGAGTTAAGAAAGCCTTCCTCAGTGATCAATGCAAATAAACCGAGGAAAACAACAGAATGGGAAGGACTAGAGATCTCTTCAAGAAAATTAGAGATAACAAGGGAACATTTCATGCAAAGATGGACTCAATAAAGGACAGAAATGGTATGGACCTAACAGAAGCAGAAGATATTAAGAGGAAGTGGCAAGAATACACAGAAGAACTGTACAAAAAAGATCTTCACAACCCAGATAATCACGATGATGTGATAACTGACCTAGAGCCAGACATCCTGGAATGTGAAGTCAAGTGGGCCTTAGAAAGCATCACTATGAACAAAGCTAGTAGAAGTGATGAAATTCCAGATGAGAGATTTCAAATCCTGAAAGATGATGCTATGAAAGTGCTGCACTCAATATGCCAGCAAATTTGGAAAACTCAGCAGTGGCCACAGGACTGGAAAAGGTTAGTTTTCATTCCAATCCCAAATAAAGACAATGCCAAAGAATGCTCAAACTACTGCACAATTGCACTCATCTCACATCCTAGTAAAGTAATGCTCAAAATTCTCCAAGCCAGGCTTCAGCAATACGTGAACTGTGAACTTCCTGATGTTCAAGGTGGTTTTAGAAAAGGCAGAGGAACCAGAGATCAAATTGCCAACATCCGTGGAATCATGGAAAAAGCAAGAGAGTTCCAGAAAAAACATCTATTTCTGCTTTATTGAGTATGCCAAAGCCTTTGACTGTGTGGATCACAATAAACTGTGGAAAATTCTGAAAGAGATGGGAATACCAGACCACCTGACCTGCTTCTTGAGAAATCTGTATGCAGGTCAGGAAGCAACAGTTAGAACTGAACATGGAACAACAGACTGGTTCCAAATAGGAAAAGGAATACGTTAAGGCTGTATATTGTCACCCTGCTTATTTAACTTATATGCAGAGTACATCATGAGAAACTCTGGACTGGAAGAAACACAAGCTGGAATCAAGATTGCCAGAGGAAATAGAGATAACCTCAGATATGCAGATGACACCACCCTTATGGCAGAAATTGAAGATGAACTAAAAAGCCTCTTGATGAAAGTGAAAGAGGAGAGTGAGAAAGTTGGCTTAAACCTTAACATTCAGAAAACGAAGATCATGGCATCTGGACCCATCACTTCATGGCAAATAGATGGGGAAACAGTGGAAACAGTGTCAGACTTTATTTTTTGGGCTCCAAAATCACTGCAGATGGTGACTGCAGCCATGAAATTAAAAGACTCTTACTCCTTGGAAGGAAAGTTATGACCAACCTAGATAGCTTATTCAAAAATGGAGACATTACTTTGCCAACAAAGGTCCGTCTAGTCAAGGCTATGGTTTTTCCAGTGGTTATGTATGGACGTGAGAGTTGGACTGTGAAGAAGGCTGAGCACCGAAGAATTGACGCTTTTGAACTGTGGTGTTGGAGAAGACTCTTGAGAGTCCCTTGGAATGCAAGGATATCCAACCAGTCCATTCTGAAGGAGATCAGCCCTAGGATTTCTTTGGAAGGAATGATGCTAAAGCTGAAACTCCAGTACTTTGGCCACCTCATGTGAAGAGTTGACTCATTGGAAAAGACTCTGATGCTGGGAGGGATTGGGGGCAGGAGGAGAAGGGGATGACAGAGGATGAGATGGCTGGATGCCATCACTGACTCGATGGATGTGAATCTGGGTGAACTCTGGGAGTTGGTGATGGACAGGGAGGCCTGGCGTGCTGGGATTCATGGGGTCGCAAAGAGTCGGACACAACTGAGAGACTGAACTGAACTGAACTGAACTGATCTGAAACTCATGTTGCAACTGCTCATTGGTATTTATTTTGCTTCCTGAGTTTCCTTAGTTACTTAAAAAAAAGCTAGTCTTCTTTCCTATTGAATATTATGTTTTTAATACTCTGAATTAAATCACGCATAGCATTAAAAGTGTCTTGAAAATGCATTTTCCTTTAAGCAATATACTTTAAATAGGATCCTAGGGAAAGAGGCATCCCTTTGATTTTTTAATTGCCATTTCATTCTATGTTCACTTCCATAAATTCTTCTAAAATGTAGTAACTGTATTAAAATATTTTAATTATTTTATACTGTGATATAGTTGATTAACAATGCCATGTTTGTTTCAGGTATACACTAAAATGATTAGGATATTTATATATATAAGGCAGCAGGGGATGAGATAATTAGATAGCATCATGGACTCAATGGACATGAACTTGAACAAACTCTGGGAGATGGAGGACAGGGAAGCCTGGTGTGCTTCAGTACATGGGGTCACAACTTGTCAGACATGACTTAGTGACTGGGCAACAATAACAACATATATATGTATACATCAGTTGGTAAAGAATCCATCTGTAATACAGGAGACCCAGTTTCAATTTCTGGGGCGAAGATCCACTGGAGAAGTAAATGGTGACCCACAGAGGAGCCTGGTGCATGGGGATGCAGAGTCCATGGGGCTGCAGAAAGTCAGACATGACTGAAAAACTTAAACTACTAACATATATACATGTATCTATGTATGTATTCTTTTCCAAATTCTTTTCCCTTTAAAGTCCATGGGGTTGCAGAGAGTCAGACATGACTGAAGAACTTAAACCACTACCATATATACATGTATCTATATATGTATTCTTTTTCAAACTCTTTTCCCTTTAAAGTTGTACATAATATCGAGCAAAGTTTTTTGTGCTATACAGTAGGTCCATGTTGGTTAACCTTTTTTAAATATAGCAGTGTGTACCTGTCAATCCTATTTTTAAGGAAGTTCCATATTGTTCTTCACAGTGGCTGTACCAGTTTATATTCCCACCAACAGTGTAGGAGAGTCTCCTCTCCACACCCTCTCTAAGTATTTACTGTTTGTAGATTTTTTGATGATGACCGTTCTGACCAGTGTGAGGTGATATCTCATTGTATTTTTGCTTGCATTTCTCTAATAGCAAGCATTGTTGAACATCTTTTCACATGTCTCTTGGCCATCTGTTTGTCTTCTTTGGAGAAATGTCTATCTAGGTCTTTTTCCCATTTTTGTTTTACTTTTATAAATAAATACATATATATATATATTATTGAAGTATAGGTGACTGACAATATTTTGGGTGCACAGAAAAGTGATTCAGTTATACATACACACATATATTATTTTTGAAATTATTTTCCATTATACGGTATTACAAGATATTGACTGTAGTTCCCTGTGCTATACAGTAAATTTTTGTTGCTTGCTGCATAACTAGAAATCTAGCACTCCATTCATACTAAGTCAAACAAGTGGAATCAAAATGTCATAATTTTTTTAATTAGGCAAAAATTAATAAATTTTCTAAAATATCTACTACACTTGATAAGGCTTGAGAAAGAATCTAAAATATAAAAATAGAGATGGAGAAATTGAAAAACATAAACTAAATGAAACAGGATCACTGGATATGAAATAGAAAAAGTGAAACAAACTCAATAAAAGTAAAAGATTATCATACAGTCTAGTTGATTTTAAATGTGACTGCTCATTAGAAACATATCTGGACCTCTGAAGAAAAAAAAAAAAGCAATATCTGGGTATTTGTATTGTTCAAAAATTTCAAGATAATTCTGACATGCATCTGGATTTTAAAAAGTGATTACAAGTTTTTTTATCAAATGGTAGGTTTGGTGATATATAGAGTTGTAGAGTTGTATTATTTTTCTGTTATTTTCTGTACCATTATCAGCGTATAATGGTATTAAGCAAGCAATACCATAATACAATGGTATTAATCAAGCAATATTGATTATCAGTTTTTATAATCTATAGTCAGAAAAAAAATAAAAATAGTTACAATTGCAAGCCATAATGGGAACATGATTAACTTAACAATATAAAATAATTACATTCAATTTGACGGGTCAAGCAGAGTGATGTGGTAAGTGGAAGTGCACACATGCACATGTTTTTATCTGCCCAGCCAGTCTATTCGGTTGGTGCATTTAATCCATTTACTTTTAAGGTAATTATTGATAAGTATGAGCCTATTACAGTTTTAATTGTTTGGGGTTTATTTTCTGTGCTTCTTTTTTGTTTGTTTGTTTTTTCCTCTTGTGTTTATTGCCTAGAGAAGTTCCTTTAGCATTTGTTGTAAAGCTGGTTTGGTGGTGCTGAATTCTCTTAAAGTTTGCTTGTCTGGAAGGCTTTCGAGTTTTCCATTAAGTCTGAAGGAGAGTCATGCTGAGTAGAGTATACTTGGTGGTAAGTTCTTCTTCCCTTTCATAACTTTAAATATATCATGCCATTCCCGTCTGGCTTATAGAGTTTCTGTTGAGAAATCAGCTGATAGCCTGATTTCAACTGATTTATGTCTCGTGCATGATTGTATTGCCCTTAAATCTTCTTTCTCTGATCATTGTTCACCTTAATATCTTCTTTGTTTAGATGCACATTACCACTTCTAAACTGTACTTCATAGTTCTCTATCCTGTTCTTAGTTTTTCTTCCTTTTTCTTTTTTTTATTTTTAATTCACCATGATTTTCTTGTTTCTTCTATTATTTCTCTGGCCAGCTTTCTCAGGCTCTGCTGCTGTTTTTCCCTCTTTACTACCCAACTCTTGATTATACTAAATTTCCTGACATTTACATTTATCCCCTCTTGGATATACATCACATATCCCCATTTTTGTTCAGGAGTTATCTGCTTATAGGAAAATGTAATAAAACTGCTTCACAACTTAAATATCCATAACTTGTTAAACTATTAGAACATACGTGTTTCTCAAGACAGCATGTCCCTGCCTTCTGGTGTGGTCTCATTTTAAGTCAGTCTCCTATATTTTGTTATTATATATGGAACACATTATTTTTTCACAGAGACTACAGTGCAATCATAAATTACCTGAAGGTTCTGTTCTGAAGTCCATATAAATAGCAAACACTGCATATAGATAAAAGTATATCTCAAGGTTCCTTAAAATATCATGCCTACCAAAAAGTCCAAAGGTTACTTTTCTTATCCAGTGTAGAACCAGGTTATCATATGAGTTAGTTTTGAAGATTTGCATTTAGAGATTATTTTCTGTGTAAAAAGGACTTGTATATTTAAAATTATATAACTAGACACAATTCCAAGGGAAGTTTATTGAGCAAGGCATACAACAGTTAGGGGTGGCGGGAATGAAACTTTTTCTTCTAATTCCAAAATTCAAGTTCTACAGCATAAAACCTTTATTATATTGGTCACATTATGCACCCTCTCTTTGTCTCCATTTCCTCACTCAAAAAGAGAAAGATAAAAGAGTCTACCTCACAAGATATTGTGAAGAGTAAATTAATTATCAAAGGTAGAGTGTGTATAACAACTTCTGACATATAATAAATCCTCAATTTGATTAAGAAAATCTAAAAATAAAAAATAAACAAACAAAACAACCTCTGGAATTCCTATTTTCAGTGTCTTGGAAACTTCTTATTATTTTTTTTTGTATGTACATATTTTTAATTTAAAACAAATTATTTTAGAATTAAATTTCAGCCTAACTCAATATTTAATCTCATTTAAGTTAGTAATTAATATTATAGGACTATTCCTATGTTTTCTCTGTGGTATATATAGGCAAAAGCAGATGCTTACATATATTATGTTAGAAGAAGGCTATCCTGTCTGTGTTCTCTTTCATGGTCTTTATCAGCCTCTTTTGGGATGTCCCATTCATCTGATTCTTGAGTATTATGTTCTGTCTTCTCATTATCCTTACTGATGCAACTCATCCAATTTTCTGTGACAAAGTCAAGGCATACTGATCGCTTCTGAGGACTAAAGCAGCTCCTCTACTAACTTCTTTTCCACATTAACTTTTCCTAACTCTACGGATCCTTTGAGATCCATTCAGCTATTTTCCCAGTTTTAGATTTGCATCCTGTAGTGTCTTCCATTAGATTTTATATCTCAAGGTATGGTGACTCATCTATCATTCTTACTTTTCTGATGGGTGACTTCAAATACTTGTCACTTACAAACACAAGAGTTTAAGAGTTTGAGAAATAGAAGAGAATGCCAGTTATCTCAGACTTCTCTGCTTGGCACACTCTCATACTCACCATTGGCCTACCTCCTATTGCCTCTGCCCCATATTGCTGCAGAACTCATTGACAGTCTTCGCTTAGATTCTCAGGAGAAACTTGGGACATAAGATTTCCTGTGCTGCTACATCCTTCTTTTGGAGATCTGATCTTTCAATTTCAGTCCCATCACACTCCTACTGGCCCTATGGCTCTCTGCTAGGAGCACTGACAGCAGACAAATGCTAGATACTTTTCCTCGGTTCCTTTCAAAAGCCTTGCCTCAGACTAGAAAGGTCTTTTAATTACTTAGGTAGTAGTGGGACAATGACCTTCTGGAATACACTCCGTTCTGTCCAATATTGTAATCAACTTTTTGGAATTCTAGTCCTCTAGCTCTGGCTCAATAACCCAAGTCTTTGAGCCTTTAAAACAAACAATTTTTTCTCCAACTATTCACTACAAATTAAATTCTTATAACAAAGACTGTAATTGCTGAGAATAAGATTTATCTGGCATCTCTTTTTATGTATGTATGTAAGTCATAATTAATGCTACTGGCTTCATATTTGAAGGTGTCTTAAATTCTTGAGAAAAATTGGTCATGGAAAAAAAAATCCCCAATTTATCTTATACTCAGTTATCTTACACTTACACTATAAAAAGGAAATAATATCAGAGACCATCTAAGGAAGTCTAAGATTTAAGTTTTCTACACTGTTCTCCCCTTCTGTTTGTCTTTCTCTCTCCACATCTGTCTGTCTCTAATAATTTTCTACCTCCTATGAGTTAATAAGTTGTAATACAACTAGAGCACATACCATTTTATAATTTCTCACTTTTTTTTTTTTTTTTGCATTTTTCTGCAGTCTGTAATGTCTCCCCATGTCCATTCACCTGGAATATTCCCATATATCTTTCCAGAGGCAATAGCCACCAAATTGCTATTTCTGATAGAGATCACATTTTAAATCATATCACACTAGGGATGCTGTCTGTGATTGCTAGAATAAATGGTTTTTCCAGTGATCCCTTTTTTTATTTTATTTTTTTTTTAAACTCCATAAACATTTTCTATTGGAGTATAGCTGGTAAAAATTCTGTAGTAGTGTCAGGTAAACAGCAAAGGGACTCAACCAGACATATTCATGTATCCATTCTCCTCCAAACCGCCCTTCCATTCAGCCTGTCAAATAACATTGAGCAGAATTCCATGTGCTTTACAATAGGTCTTTGTTGGTTATCCATTTTAAATATAGCAATGTGTAGATGATTTTCCCAAAGTGCCTAACTATCCCTGCCCTTGTCCAACATAAGTTCATTTTCTAAGTCTATGAGTCTCTTTCTGTTCTATAAGTAAGTTCATTTGTTCAGCTAAGTGTTTATTTCTCTCTCTCTCTCTCTTTTTAAATTGGGGTATAATTGCTTTGGGCTTCCCAGGTGGTGCTAGTCATAAAGAACCTGGCTGCCAATGCAAGAGATGTAAAAGAGGCAGGTTGGGTCTCCAGGTCAGGAAGATCCCCTGGAAGAAGGCATGGCAACCCACTCCAGTATTCTTGTCTGGGGAATCCCATGGACAGAGGACTCTGGTAGGATACAGTCCATGGGGTTTCAAAGAGTCAAATATGACTGAAGTGACGTCGCATGTGCTGACAGCCATAATGGTTTTACAATTTTGTGCTAGTTTCTACTATACAATGAAGGGAATCCGCTATATGATATGTAAACTTCCCTTTTGGACCTCCCTTCCATGCCCCCATTCATCCATCAAGTATTTATGAATAAAATGTTAAACTAAGCAAACATCTTCCATGTGGCTGAGTTAGTTCTACTGTGCTTCATATTCCATTTAACACAATAACCAAAGTCATCCAACATTTTCTGACCATCCACACACTGCCTTGAATATCTTCCACCAGACTCAACTCTGGATTCCTTTCTAGTCCAAAGTTTCCTAGTTTATCTGTAAGTCTTAATCTGGAATCAATTATTTTCATTAAATTCTATCTCATTTCTAAGCACTTTCTCTCCTCTTTGCCTTAGTTGCAAACAAGTTAAATTCTTAGATCACAATTATCTTGCATTTATTCAAATAAGAACTTTTTTCCTTTTCTATCATTACTTTTTGTATGTGTTCATTTCTTTTTATTTTGTATAACCTTCCCCCATATACTGAAATACAAATTTGGAATATATTTTCTCATTTCTCCTCCATTTACATCTCCAAAATATTTCTCCATATTTTTCAGAAAAAGTATTAAACAAAACAAAGAAAGAGAGAGAGATAAAGAATAACAAAAGACTGTTCTTTGAAGTTCATGTTGTAAGATATTATCAGTTTCCCTTTGCATTCATGTTGAGACACCTTGCTTAATACCTGTCTTTTCGATTTTCTTTCCATTGCTACTGCTGTTATCATTCTTTACAAGTCTATATCCATGTGGCTAATTCTGATTCAAACGATATTTAGAATTAAATGCTTGTTAACTAGACTCCAATAAGTCATATAGAATGTTAAAGTCTTTCTGAGATAAATGAATACAGACAGACTTTATGAAAGAAATTATTGAAAATATGCCTTTTTCCCCACACTGATGCATTTTGAAAGTGTTTAAAAGGAGTCAGAGTGCAGAGTAAGACAGGAATCTGTAAGGAGGATAACTTTGGAGAAATCTTTAGTAAAGAACACCATCTATTTTTCCTTCAAACAAAGCACTTACTTAAAACATGTCACTATAACTACTATCCTGCTCATCTCTTGGGTAAACTAAATAATAAAGGATAGGCTCTACAAATTTTCCACAGAACCTATCTCTACCTCCTTCCTAAAATATTTATCTCTTTGTTTCTACAAAATTTCACTTTGTCTGTTAATTGCCTTCTTAATATTTCTTCTCAAGCATTCATTTTTAATCCTAACCATCCCAGTATGCATTCCCTCAGGTTATGAAAATTAAAGTCTTTGCTGCTCCCATCTACTTCTTTTCTTAGATGATATCATTATTTACCATATC
Source organism: Bubalus bubalis (assembly GCF_019923935.1). NCBI lineage: Eukaryota > Metazoa > Chordata > Mammalia > Artiodactyla > Bovidae > Bubalus > Bubalus bubalis. The sequence goes on from NC_059169.1 coordinate 46,266,142, forward strand.
TGTAAATAACATACATATTTTGACAACTTTGAAACATAATTCTTCAAGGTAGTCATCTATAAAATCTTCATTTGCATATTATAGTGCTCACATCTCTGATTTGACACTTCATCGTGTCAAATTTTTAAATTAATACATGTAAATGCAACTATGAATTCCTCCTAACCAACCTCAAATCTCTTTCCACTTCACTTCTAGTAGTAAAAGCATCAAATTGCTGATGACAGACATAGCAACCCATGATAACTCTCCCTTTTTTTTCTTCAATTCATCAAGTACAATCGGTTTTACTCTTAAATATTGTATCTGTTTACTCTAATTCTGCACTGCTACCATCTCAGTCAAAGTTATCAACACTTATTTATCTATGAACTACACTATATTTGTATCATAATCATATTCCTATTTCTACTTTTATCCACTTTCCAATTATTCCACACAAAGCAGCCAGAATAATCTTACAAAAATTCTACATTAGATCATATCTCCAATCTGCTCAAAGCTCTAAAACAAAAATAAAATTCATTTTCTTTACTATGGCTTACAAAGGTCTATTTTACCTGACCAGTTATCCGTCACGATATTTTGAGCCATCTCCTTTAGTCACTTTATTTTAGACACACTGGCTTTCTGGTGCCTCTTGCATTAGCCAAGCTGTACTATAACTTAGATGCATTGCACCTACACTTTTCTCATATATAGATTGCCTTTCATTATTATAAAAAATGATTGGTTCATTCCTTTATTTTGATCTTGGATAAAATATCATCCATAATGTGAGGTATTATCTGACAGTCCTATAACAACCTATAATTAGTTTGTGTCTAATCTATTTCTCATTGATTATCCTCCCCATGCCTTTTCCTTATCTATATATTTAATTATATTCCTTGTATCAACATTTCAATAATTTATGTCCCTTCTCATTTGACTAAAATATTATTTCTGAATGTGGAAATGGGATATTATTCTCTCCTTTATAAAGTCTCAGAACCCAGAAAAATGCATGATATTTAGTGGGTAAAGACTCTGTTTACCAAATCTTGAGAGACTGTTGCAAAGTGAAATGTCCTATGGAAAACGCTGCCTGAATGCTGTGTGTATGTATGTGCATATGTGCTTGCTTGCATGTGTGCAAAATAGTGCAGCAGAGTTGGAGGCAGAAGTCTGTATCTGGGGGAAATTAGGTCATAAAAATAACATAAAGGTCAATTTGTAATTATAAGCAATACAAAAATAAAAAGAAGTCATAACTAAGGATGGTTCGATACAAACCTGGTCTAGTAGTTTGGTAAAGATAAGAATAATGGCACACAATTCTTGAATGTTGTTTGGCTATTAGAGTTATATCTCTTCACACGTGTCAGTGAATCAGTTGGTAGATATAACACTTTTCCAGGATTACTGACTCTGGGTCCTTCACATTTTCAATTTGGATTCTCGGTTCCTTTTCTTGAAACTCCTTATTACAAGTTAGGATTAACTTCTTTGGCTTAATAACTTGGGCTCCTACTATGTCTTTGACTCTATATTTTACAATAATTTTAGCATTTCTTGTAGCTTATTCTTTTCTTGCCTAGTTATTGAAGAATTTCAGTGACCACACTTTTTCTTAAACTCTTGCCAGTAGTACAAGAATGCTTCTTCCTTCCTTTTTTCCTTCATCCTTCTCTTCCTTTCTTTCTTCTTTCCTTCTTTTCTTACTTCAATAAATTTAATATCTATCAAATCAGGAATGTTACAATATATAACCATTACAGAGTGGACAAATTTCATGCATTCAGGATGCTAGATATAGATGGAGAGTAAATCGCCAGGAGAAATATCAATAACTTCAGATATGCAGATGATACCACGCATGGCAGAAGGTGAAGAGGAACTGAAGAGCCTCTTGATGAAAGTGAAAGAGGAGAGTGAAAAAGCTGGCTTAAAATTCAACATTCAAAAAACTAAGATCATGGCATCCAGTCCCATCACTTCATAGCAAATAGATGGGAAAACAATAGAAACAGTGACAGACTTTATTTTCTTGGGCTCCAAAATCACTGCAGATGGTGACTGCAGCCATGAAATTAAAAGATGCTTGCTTCTTGGAAGAAAAACTATGACAAAACCAGACAGCATATTGAAAAGCAGATAAATTACTTTGCTAACAAAGATCCATCTAGTCAAAGCTATGGTTTTTCCAGTAGTCATGTATTAATGTGAGAGTTGGACCCTAAAGAAGGGTGAGCACCAAAAAAAATTGATTATTTTGAACTGTAGTTTTGGAGAAGACTTTTGAGAGTCCCTTGGACTCAAGAAGATCATTCCAGTCAATTGTAAAGGAAGTCAGTCCTGAATATTCATTGGAATGACTGATACTGAACCTTAAGCTACAATAGCTTTGACCACTTGATGCAAAGAACTGACTCCTTGGAAAAGACCCTGATGTTGGGAAAAATTGAAGGCAAGAGCAGACGGGGACAACAGAGGGTGAGTTTGTTGGATGGCATCACCAATTCAATGGACATGAGTCTGAGCAAACTCTGGGAGTTGGTGATGGACAGAGAAGTCTGGCATCCCAGTCTGGCTGCAGTCCATGGGGTCACAAAGAGTTGGACACGACTGAGAGACTGAATTGATCTGAATTGAACAGACAGTAAAAAGTACTGAGACCTGTTGATTTATAATACATTCTTAAAGAAAAACAGAGTGGCAAGAATGGAAGAATTTTAGACTGAGGATTCAGAGGAAGAATTATATTTAATCTGATAACACAGTTTGAAAAAGCTGCCAGCTAGGTGAGGGTCTGGAAGAAGGTTGGACCACACAGGGGCAGCTGGTGTTATAAAGGCTGCTAGACATAAATTAGCTTTCCATTTCAAGGGCCAGGAAAAACAGTGGGTTGGAGCTTAGTAACTGAGGACAAGGTCAGTGACTAGGTGGTATTAAGTTGGCAGGAACGATATCATGAAGAGAATACTGTGGGCCAGGGCAAGGAATCTGAAGTTTATTCTAAAAGTGCGATCATTATTGCATGGTTCAGTTCATATAAAGGACATGATGTGATTCAAGACTTTAAAGGAACCCTCTGTCTGATATATGGTAACACTAAATTGTCATACAGTGAGATTTGTGTGACAAGCAGTAAGATCTGACAGCATAAAATAGCAGAATAGAAACATGAGGCAGGAAGAATGAATTACCTCTTAGAGAACTGATGAAATGGACATCAAGTTATATCTAAACAAAAATCATTTCTAGTACTGCCAATGTCTCTTTTACTTTTTGTCTTTTAAGTCATTAACATGACCATAACATTCTATTCATGTCTCACTTGAAAATAATTAAAATTGTGGCTTTTTCAATCAGATCATTCTAAATCAATCGTAAAAAGTATACAAAGTTTTCTGAAGTCATTTAAACTAGAGAGAAAGTAAGTTATATCCATGAACTCCATTTTTTGCTCATTCCTATACAAATGTGTAATTCAGATATTTAAAGTACTCTTTAAATAAGTCTCTGCAATATACTCATTGTCTTTTATACAACAAATGGAGTTTCCTTTTTTATTTTGGGCAGATGTTCTTAATTCTCTTTCACTTCTGTTATACTGTTATGTGAAATATAGCCCTTTGTTGGTAGATATATGTGAGAGCTTGATTTGGCAAGATCTCTTCAACTTGAGCAGGAGTCCTCGACTTCTGCAAAATAACTTTAATGCAATGCTTTCCTTATATTAAACTTTCTGGATGGCTCAGTGGTAGAAAATCCACCTGCCAATGCAGGAGACTTGGGAGACACAGGTTCGATCCCAGGGTCAGCAAGATCCCCTGGAAGAAGAAATGACAACCCAGTCCAATATTCTTGCCTGGAGAATATTATGGATAGAGGACTCTAGAGGACTACAGTCCATAGGGTCACAAAGAGTTGAACACAACTGAGTGACTAATCACACTCACGCACACTTCCTTATAGTGACAATTGTTTGTAGTTATTCCTGTTAAAAACTTCATGATTACTCTCATTTATGCAAGTGGTCAGTAAATTATGATCCTGCCAATTTTTTTTTTTTTTGTAAAGTGTCTTCTTGAAACCCAGCCACACCCATTTGTTTACATATTGTCTATGATTGCTTTAGTGCCACAACAACAGAATGGAGAAGTTGTGACAGGAACATTATGGCTGCGTGACAGAGACTATACTTATTTTATAGTCTGTATGTTTTATGGTCAAACATATTTTATGATTTTAATCTATATTATAATTATGCCAGATGGTAAAGAATCTGCCTGCAATGTGAGAGACCTGAGTTCGATTCCTGGGTTGGGAAGATCCCCTGTAGGAAGGCATGGCAATACACTGTAGTAGTCTTGCCTGGAGAATCCCCATGGACAGAGGACCCTGGCAGACTGTCAAAGAGTAGATCCCTCTTTAGGGTCGCAAAGTGTCGGACATGACTGAGCAACTAAGAACAGCACATAATTATGCCTTAACACGTAAGGCATAACAATAATATAGAATATATGTCTAGAATACTAGAATTTGCAAAGAATTTTAATATGCATCAGTTTTTATCCACAATTTTGTGTTAGGTATTATCATTTTTCAATGAGCACCTGAGAAGCTATGTCCCATATGCATATTTTAAAATTGGCAGACAAAAGCATTATATTTAGATCTATGCATAAAATCTCTTTAAATAAACAAGAAAATCGGATGATTTGTTGCTGGACCATGCCATATCTAAATAGCCCAAACAAGTCTTTATAATATTTTTTAAAATTAATATTATAATTAGACATTAAACTTTTCTTGATTATAAAATTGTCATTTCAGAAACAATTACACTAATCAAACATATTCCTGATGAGTTAATTAAAGAAGTGAAATTAATTTTCAATTTCCTTCCATTTAGTTAAAGAACTAATGCTGATTAAGATGATGACTTTTAATCTCCAATCAAGTTTCTCCAATTCTCAAGTTTATAGTTTTAATTCATCAGCCAAACTTCTGTACATTGAAGAAGTCGTTTTGTGTATATTTGAGGATAAATAGATTTGTAATTAGTCCAATTATAACTTGAAAGATTTGTTTTCTATATAGTTTGTGTTGATTTCAACTCTGATGAAAATAAATTGTAATGTGAAATAGTGATAAAAAATCATATGTTTAATTCTACTTTTCCTAGTACAACATAAAACCTGAATGATTTGATAACAAATATTCTTAAATATTTGGAAAATGAAAATCAATGTTTGTCTATCATTAAAAGATTGAAATTCTTATTGTGAGTGACAATTTTCTTTTCCTCTTATCTATCACATACTTAATAATAGCCCTTTAAAAAATACATTTTAGTAATCAAATGATTTAAGGAATAAAAACAAATTTCTGTATGATAGATAAAGGTAAGAATTTAAAAAAGAATAAGAATGAATTGCAAGTGGCAATAGTTGACTTATACTCTAAAAACTATCTAGAAATTACAATCTTACTAGCACAACATGCAATTCATTTCTGAAGGCTTCATGTTTTACCCTCAAATCAAAATATGTATAATTTACAGTTTTCTAATCAGCATTTAAAGGAAAAGATTTCCACTTCAAGGAAAGTACATATAAGAATTTTGTAGGCATCGATTCTAATTTTTTTTCCATTGTGTAAAATAAAAGTATGTTTTAATCTTTATCTTGGCTATTATAAATTAGATGACAAGATTCAGGTGCTTCAGTTTGTTAGAAAATATTGTGGAAGATGAACTAGAAATGTTTTTTCATATTTCTATCTGAAAGATAAGTAGATTAGTGTTCAAAAGGCAACAAAAAATTTAGAAGAAGTGAAATAATCAAGTTTTAATAATTTTAACTGTGTTATAGGCAGATAACATCTGTGTAATTGATCATCATAAATACATATTGATAATCATGGTACAGAATATTTTACTCCAACTAGATTTTTTCCTTTAGCTTTAGTTTTTATTATTTATTAGTTGATGTGTGTAATATATGGCTAGTATCCATAAATATGTAAAATTTGGCACTAACATTTTTGTCTTTGTCTTTTTGCACCTACATAAAAGACATTTAGTAGTAACAGTTTAAAAGCTAATGAGGGTAAAATACTAACCAGACAGATTGCATATATGATTGTAATTATGATTTTAAGACAAGCTCAATATCAGCATTAGAGTGTAATTATTTCTTATAACTATTAGATAAAATTGATGTCAACTTAGAATTATATGTAGTTCTTTTTGTAGTGCAGTCTGGTGTTCACATTTTCCATGCTAATAATTTTTTTTTCATATTCATCACTAATTTATTTTGCAACTGGAAGTTTGTGGCTCTTAATTTCTCTCACCTATTTCTTTTCTCCTCCTCATTTCCTCCCCTCTGGCAACCACCTATTTGTTCTCTGTATTTATAACTGATTCTGTTATGCTGTATCATTCGTTTTGTTATTCTTAGAGTCCACATACAAGTGAAATCATATAATATTTGTCTTTCTCTGTCTGACTTATTTCATTTAGCATAATACCCACTAGCTCCAACCATGAAGTAACAAATAGCAAGATTTCACTCTTTGTCATGGCTGACTAATATTCCATTGTGTGTATGCATATATATGAGTGTGAAAATTATTGCATAGTTCAGTTCATATGAAGGACTTGAGGTGATTCAAAACTTTAAAGTAAACCTCTGCCTGATATATGGTGATACTAAACCATTCTCTTGGAAAGGAGGTAGGACAAGATATAAAAGACAAAAAGACAGACAAAAGAGTTAGGGACAGAGACCTGTCCTGGGGAGGGAGTCATGAAGGAGGAAAAGTGTCCACACAGTAGAAAATCCTCTCACAGGTGGGTCTGTGGGGAGTTTTAGAATCTCAGAAGGCAACATAGCCAGGAGAGAAAAAAAAAAAAAAAAAAACAAACACAGAGTACATGCCTAACTGCAACTACAGAAAAGAGAACTTTCCTGCAAAAAGCTCTAACCTAACAACCTAATGAACAGCCTGATGCTGGGAAAGATTGAGGGCAGGAGGAGAAGGGGACAACAGAGGATGAGATGGTTGGATGGCTTCACAGACTCAATAGACTCCAGCAGTTGGTGATGGACAGGGAGACCTGGCGTGCTGTGGTTCATGGGGGTCGCAAAGAGTCGGACACGACTGAGCGACTGAACTGAACTGAACTGAATGAGCAAGCTGGCCCACTCACAGAACAAAGGATTGAGCAAATACCAAAGGACAGCTAGCCAGCTGCAGACCCACCCCTCCCTGCACGGAGGCAGAGAGGAAGGCTTGCAACAGCCAGAGCCAGAAGGTAAGGGACTATTACAACCTAAACTCCAGAGATGGCATCTTCCACCAGACTAAGAGCAGGCTCCCAGCTGCTAACTACATCTTCCTGAGATCCTGGATGCTTGACTTCAGCCAGGAGGGTCACAACCTGAGATCAGCTGTCCAAAGGAAACCCGAGAGTTTTCCATCATGGCAAACTTGAGACGGTGCTCTCGGGACACACAGGGAAACTGAGTGGCTAGGACCAGGAAGGTGTTTAAGATGGAGGGCCCATCTGGGACAGTGCACTGGCCAACCACCTGGTCGCCTGAGCTGCTCAGACATGGGAAGGGCACAAACACATGCCCAACACATAGAAACTGAGCCAGAACTGTGTCTGAGTGCCTCCTGTGAAGGTACAGGTCAGCAGAGGCCTGCTACATGAGCTCTGGGTGCAGCAGACCTGGGTATGGCATAAGCCCTCTTGGAAGAGGTTGCCATTAACCCCACCATAGAACCACCAGAACTTTCACAGGACTGGGGAAATAGACTCTTGGAGGGCACAACAACAACAACAACAACAAAAACTGTGCGCACCAAGACCCAGGAGAAAAGAGCAGTGACACCACAAGAAACTGATCCAGACATGTGCATAAGTCTCCAGGAATCTCTGGTGGAGGCATGGGTTGGTGGTGACCTGCTTCAGGATCATAGGCACTGAGTGTAGCAGTGTGTGAATGAGACATTTTTAAGGAGGTCACCATTATCTTCATTACCTCCACCATAGTTTGGCCTCAAGTCAAGCAACAGGGAGGAAACACAACCCTGCCCATTAAAAGAAAACTGGATTAAAGATTTACTGAACATGGTACTGCCCATCAAAATAAGACCCAGTTTCTCCCTTAGTCTCTCTGGAAGCTTCCATAAGCCTCTTATCCTTATCCATCAGAGGGTAGACAGACTGAAAACCAAAATCACAAGAATCTAACTAATTTCATCATGTGGACCACAGACTTGTATAACTCAGTGAATGTATGAACCATGTCATATAGAGTCACACAAGATGGATAAATCATGGTGGAGAGTTCTGACAAAACGTGGTCCACTGGAGAAGGGAATGGCAAACCACTTCAATATTCTTTCCTTGAGAACCCTATGACCAGGATGAAAAGGCAAAAAGATAGTACATTGAAAGATGAACTCCCCAGGTGGGTAGGTGCCCAGTATGCTACTGGAGATCAGTGGAGAAATAACTCCAGAAAGAATGAAGAGATGGAGCCAAAGTAAAAACAACACCCAGTTGTGGATGTGACGGGTGATAGAAGTGAAGTCTGATGCTATAAAGAGCAGTATTGCATAGGAACCTGAAATGTTAGGTCTATGAATCAAGCCAAATTGGAAATGGTCAAACAGGAGATAGCAAGAGTGAACATTGACATTTTAGGAAACAGTGAACTAAAATGGATTGGAATGGGTGAATTTAACTCAGATGACCATTTTACCTACTACTGTGGGCAAGAATCCCTTAGAAGAAATGGAGTAGCCATCATAGTCAACAAAAGAGTCCAAAATACAATACTTGGATGCAATCTCATAAATGACAGAATGATATCTGTTTATTTTCAAGCCAAACCATTCAATATCTCAGTAATCCAAGTCTATGCCCCAACCTGTAATGCCGAAGAATCTGAAGTTGAATGGTTCTATGAAAATCTATAAGACCTTCTAGAACTAACACTCAAAAAAGATGTCCTCTTCATTATAGAGGACTGGGATGCAAAAGTAGGAAGTCAAGAGCTACCTGGAGTAACAGGCAAATTTGGCCTTAGAATGCAAAATGAAGCAGGGCAAAGCCTAACAGAATTCTGCCAAGAGAACGCACTGGTCATAGCAAACACCCTCTTCCAACAACACAGGAGACAACTCTACACATAGACATCACCAGATGGTCGATACTGAAATCAGATTGATTACATTCTTCACAGTCAAAGATGGAGAAGCTCTATACAGTCAGCAAAAAAAAAAAGAAAAAAAGACTGGGAGCTGACTGTGGCTCAGCTCATGAACTCCTTACTGCCAAATTCAGACTTAAATTGAAGGAAGTAGTGGAAACCAACAGACCATATATGTATGAACTTAACCAAATCCCTTAAGATTATACAGTGGAAGTTAGAAATCGATTCAAGGAATTAGATCTGAGAGAGTCCCTGAAGAAAATGGACAGAGGTCCGTGAAATTGTATAGGAGGCAGTGATCAAGATTATCCCCAAGAAAAAGATATTTAAAAAAGTAAAGGGTTGTCTGAGGAGGGCTTACAAACAGCTGTGAAAAGAAAAGGAGAGAAAGGCAAAGGAGAAAAGGAAAGAAATACCTATTTGTATGCAGAGTTCCAAAGACGAGCAAGGAGAGAAATAAAGTCTTCCTCAGGGATCAATGCAAATAAACAGAGGAAAACAATTGAATGGGAAAGACTAGAGATCTATTTAAGAAAATTAGAGATACCAAGGGAATATTTCAAGCAAAGATGAGTATAATAAAAGACAGAAATGGTATGGACCTAACAGAAGCAGAAGATATTAAGAAGGGTTGGCTTTAGGGGAAATGCTTTCAATTTTTCACCATTGAGGATAATATTTGCTGTGGGCTTATCATATATGGCTATTATTATGTTGAGGTATGTTTCTTCTATGCTTGCTTTTTCGAGGGATTTTATCATAAATGGATGTTGAATTTTGTCAAAGACTTTCTCTGCATCTATTGAGGTAATCATTTCGTTTTTATCTTCCAATTTGTTAATGTGGTGTATCACATTGTTTGATTTGCAAATACTGAAGAATCCTTGCATCCCCTAACATCAGGAACAAGACAAGGGTGCCCACTCTCACTAATACTTTTCAACATAGTTTTGGAAGTTTGGGCCACAGCAATCAGAAAAGAAAAAGAAATAAAAGGAATCCAGATTGGAAAAGAAGAAGTAAAACTCCGACTGTTAGTAGATGACATAATTCTCAACATAGAAAACCCTAAAGACACCACCAGAAAATTACTAGAGCTAATCAATTTATATAGTAAAGTTGCAGGATAAAATTAACAATATAAGAATCAATATAGTGAAAATGAGTATACTATCCAAAGCGATCTATAGATTCAGTGCAATCCCTATCAAGCTACCAATGGTATTTTTCACAGAACTAGAACAAATAATTTCACAATTTGTATGGAAATACAAAACACCTCGAGTAGCCAAAGCAATCTTGTGAAACAAGAATGAAACTGGAGGAATCAACCTGCCTGACTTCAGACTGTACTACAAAGCTACTGTAATCAAGATAGTATGATACTGGCACAAAGGCAGAAATATAGATCAGTGGAACAAAATAGAAAGCCCAGAGATAAATCCATGCACCTATGGACACCGTATCTTTGACAAAGGAGGCAAGAATATACAATGGAGAAGAGTCAATCTCTTTAACAAGTGGTGCTGGGAAAACTGTTCAACTACTTGTAAAAGAATTAAACTAGAACACTTTCTAACTCCATAACAAAAATAAACTCAAAATGGATTAAAGATCTAAATGTAAAACCAGAAACTATAAAACTCCTAGAAAACATAGGCACTCTCGGACATAAATCACAGCAGGATCCTCTATGACCCACCTCCCAGAGCAATGGAAATAAAAGCAAAATAAACAAAGGGGACCTAATGAAACTTAAAAGCCTTTTCACAACGAAGGAAACTATAAGCAAGGTGGAAAGACAGCCTTCAGAATAGGAGAAAATAATAGCAAATGAAGCAACTGACAAAAAATTAATCTCAAAAATATACAAGCAGCTCCTGTAGCTTAATACCGGAAAAATAAACGACCCAATCAAAAAATGGGCCAAAGAACAAAACAGACATTTCTCCAAAGAAGACATACAGATGGCTAACAAACACTTGAAAAGATGCTCAACATCACTCATTATCAGAGAAATGCAAATCAAAACCACAATGTGGTACCATCTCACACTGGTCAGGATGGCTGCAATCAAAAAGTCTACAAACAATAAATGCTAGAGCTGGTGCGGAGAAAAGGGAACCCTCTTATCTGTTGGTGGTGATGCAAACTAGCATAGCCACTATGGAGTACAGCATGGAGATTTCTTAAAAAACTTAAAATAGAACTGCCACATGGACCAGCAATCCCATTGCTGGGCATACACACCGAGGAAACAGAATTGAAAGAGAGATGCATACCCCAATGTTTATTGCAGCACTATTTTACAATAGCTAGAGCATAGAAGGAACCTAGATGTCCATTGGCAGACAAATTGATAAGAAAGATGTGGTACATATACACAATGGAATATTACTCAGTTGTTAAAAAAATGCATTTGAATCCATTCTAATGAGGTGGATAAAACTGGAGACTTATTATATAGAGTGAAGTAAGTCAGAAATAAAAACATCAATACAGTATATTAACATATATATTTGGAATTTAGAAAGATGGTAATGATGACCCTATATGAGAGACAGCAAAGGAGACAAAGAGATAAAGAACAGACTCTTGGACTCTGTGGGAGAAGGCAAGGGTGGGATGATTTGAGAGAATCACATTGAAACATAAATATTACCATATGTGAAACAGATCACCAATCAAGGTTTGTTGCATGAGACAGGATGCTCAGGCCTGGTGCACTGGGATGACCCTGAGGGATGGGATGAGGAGGAGGTTGAGAGGGTGTTCAGGATGGGGGACACATGTACAACCATGGCTGATCCATGTCAAAGTATGGCAAAAAGCACTGCATATGTTAAAATAATTAGCATCAGATTAAAAAAATTAATTAGTTAATATAAAATAAAATCACTGAATATGGTGACTACAGCCATGAAATTAAAAAATGCTTACTCCCTGGAAGAAAAGATATGACCAACCTAGACAACATATTAAAAACCGGAGACATTACTTTGCCAACAAAGGCCCATCTAACCGAAGCAATTGTTTTTCCAGTAGTCATGTATGGATGTGAGAGCTGGACTATAAAGAAAGCTGAGTGCCAAAGAATTTATACTTTTGAACTGTGGTATTGGAGAAGACTCTTGAGAGTCCCTTGGACTGCAAGGAGATCCAACCAGTCCATCCTAAAGGAAATCAGTCCTGAATATTCATTGGAAGGACTGATGTTGAAGCAGAAACTACAATACTTGGGTCACCTGATGGGAAGAAATGACTGATTTGAAAAGACCCTAATGCTGGGAAAGATTAAAGGTGGGAGGAGAAGGGGAAAACAGAGGATGAGATGGTTGTGTGGCACCACCAACTCAATGGAAATTAGTTTGAGTAAACTCTGGGAGTTGGTGATGGACAGGGAAGCCTGACAAGCTGCAGTCCACGGAGTTGCAAAGTTGGACATGACTGAGCGACTGACTGAACTGGATTAAGCAAAAAAAAAAAAAAAAAAATAATAAGAAGAAGAAAAAGATGTGGTAAGAATACACAGAAGAACTATACAAAAAAAGATCTTCATGACCAAGATTACTATGATGGTGTGATTACTCACCTAGAGCCAGACATCCTGAAATGAGAAGACAAGTGGGCCTTAGGAAGTATCACTACAAACAAAGCTAGTGCAGGTGATGGATTTCCAGTAGAGCTGATTCAAATCCTCAAAGATGATGTTGTGAAAGGGCTGCACTCAGTACGCCAGCAAATTTGGAAACTCAGCAGTGGCCACAGGACTGGAAAAGGTCAGTTTTCATTCCAATCCCAAAGAAAGGCAATGCAAAAGAATGTTCAAACTATTGCACAATTGCACTCATCTCACATGCTAGCAAAGTAATGCTCAAAATTCTCCAAGCCAGGTTTCAATAGTACATGTACCATGAACTTCCAGATGTTCAAGCTGAATTTAGAAAAGGCACAGGAACAAGAGGTCAAATTGCCAACATCTGCTGAATCATCAAAAAAGCAAAAGAGTTCCTGAGAAATATCTATTTTGGCTTCATTGACTATGCTAAAACCTTTGACTGTGTGGATCACAACAAACTGTGGAAAATTCTTAAAGAGATAGGAATACCAGATCACCTGACCTTTGTCACCTTTGTCCAATTCTTTGTCACCCCATGGACTGCAGCACGTCAGGCTTCCTGAGAAATCTGAATTCAGGTCGAGAAACAACAATCAGAACTGGACATGGAAAAACAGACGCGTTCCATATCAGGAAAGGAGTACGTCAAAGCTGTAAATTGTCACCCTGCTTATTTAACTTATATGCAGGGTAAATCATGCTAAATGCCAGGCTGGATGAAGCACAAGCTGGAATCAAGTTTGTGGGGAGAAATATGAATTCTGTCAGATATGCAGATGATACCACCCTTATGGCAAAAAGCGAAGAAGAACTAAAGGGTCTATTGATGAATGTGAAAGAAGAGAGTGAAAAAGTTGGCTTAAAACTCAACATTCAGAAAACTAAGATCATATCATCTGGTCCCATCTCTTCATGGCAAATAGATTGGGAAACAAATGGAAACGGTGACAGAAACTTCAATACTTTGGTCACCTGACGTGAAGAACTGACTCAATGGAAAAGACCCTGATGCTGGGAATGATTCAAGGTGGGAGGAGAAGGGGATCTCAGTGGATGAGATGGTTGGATGGCATCACTGACTCAATGGATATGAGTTTGCATACACTCTGGTAGTTGGTGATGGACAGGGAAGCCTGGTGTGCTTCAGTCCATGGGGTTACAAAGAGTTGGACACGACTGAGGGACTGAACTGAACTGACATTGTTATATAGTGATATATGTATATCACTATATGTATATCTCTAATATGAGATATATATATATATATCACTATATATATATATATATATATATATATATATATACACACACACACACATATATATTACCTCTTCTTTACTCATTCATGTATTGATGGGCATTTTGCTTGCTTCCATAATTTGGCCTATTGTAAATAATGCTCTAATGAGCATGTGTGTCCCTGATGACTCTGTGGGTACAGAATCTGCCTGCAATGCAGTGAAGATAGGGATGTATATACCTTTTCTAATTAATGTTTTCATTTTTCTTCAGCTGAATACCGAACACAGATTTTCTGGATCATATTGAGGAAATTTTGTACTGTTCTCCACAGTGGCTGCACATATTTAACTACCTACCAAGAGGGCATGAGGGTACCTTTTTCTCCACATCCTAAGCAAAATTTGCAATTTGCTGACTTTTTGATAACAGCCATTTGACACATTGGAAGGGATATCTAATTATGGTTTTTATTTGCATATCCCTGATGATTAGCTATGTTGAGTTTCTTTTCATACAACTTTTGTCCATCTGTATGTCTTCTTTGGAAAACTAAGTATTCAGATTTTTTACCCACTTTAAATTGAGTTCATTGACAGTTTTCTTTTTTCAAAAGTTTGTCCTTAAAACATAAGAATTGAAGTTAATTTTGTACTTTTCCTAAAACAAAATTTAGTTTATTTTAATAGAAGAAATAAAATTAGTAAAATTCCTAAAAGTCCTACAATCATTAAACACATTACATTAGTACTATAATGACTTATTTAGTAAAATAAACCTATGAGTTTTATATAACTGTTATCAAGTATTAAAGTCTTTTAAAAAGATTAATGATTCTAATCTACATTATATCAACAAAAATGTGGCTATAAATATATATATATATAGTGATTGCAAATACTCAAATTTTGTGTCTGTAATTGGAAGTGAAAAAACTATGACTTATTAATTTTATTGCTCTGATATGAGTGTACTAGTGAGGTTTAAAATGGATAAAAAGTCCCTTTTTGTTGCTCTGGTTCTTTGGATTTTTTTTTTTTTATGTTGAGTTTTGTTACTTCTTTGTACATTTTGGATATAACCTCTTATCAGATATATTATTTGCAAGTATTTTTCCCCTTCAGAAGGTGTTATTTTTGTTTTGTTGATATTTTTCTTCACTGTACAAAAGCTTTTTAGTTAATATAGTCCCATTTGTTTACTTTATTTTTAAAATTATATTTATTTATTTTTAATTGATTGATGATTGCTTTACAATATTGGTGCACTTGTTTATTTTTGTTTTTATTTACCTTTCCTGAAAATATAACCAAAAAGTATTATTAAGGCCAATGTCAAGGAAATTATTTCCTATTTTCTTCTAGAAGTTTTATAGTTTTTGGTCTTACATTTAAATCTTTGAAGACCACACAAACAGGTTTAAAGATATACAATATCCATGGATTGGAAAAAATAGTGTCATTAAAATGACAATACTACCTGAGGCAATCTACAGGTTCAGTGCAATTCCTATGAAAACAACAATGGAGTTTTTTTTTCACAGAACTATAGCAAATAATTCTAAAATTTGTGTAGAAACACAAAAGACCCTAGATTGCCACAACAATCTTGAAAGATAAGAATAAAACTGGAGGTATCATGCTTCTTGATTTCAAACTGAAATACAAAACTACAGCAATCAAAACAGCACAGTACTGACACATAAACAGACATATAAATAAATAGAAGGGAATACAGAGCTTGGAAATAAACACATATATGGTCAACAAATTTACAAAAAAGGAGACAAGAATATACACTGCAGGAAAGACAGCCTTTCAAAAAAATGATACTGGGTTAACTGGATAGCTACAAGTCAAAGAATTAAAATGGACTACTCTCTCATAGGATGCACAAAAAATTAATTCAAAATGGTTTAAAGAGTCTATGTTAGCAATTTTTATTTAAAAGATTTGTTACTAAGGAATGAGCATCTGTCAGAGTTATATGTTGTATCAATACAAATATTTAATACAATTAATGAGTAATCACTTTTCTGCTAATTGTTTTTCCCTAAAATATTGAAAACACAATATTTGTCGTTTATGCCCAGCATATTAGTAAATATGGCTATTTGGAATGCAATGAAAATAAAATTTACAAAAATAAATTAGAATATCTGCTTTCAGATATAATGTAGTTGCCATTATTCCTGCCACCACACTAGGGTGGCAGAAAAATTAAAAAAAAAAAAATACCCAATTCATATTTTTAAGAACTTTAGAGAGATGTGACACAAAAATGACTAGAAGAATTAAAATTCCATAGATCAAAACTCATGTGGTGGGTATATTGTTGTAGCAATGACCTATAATTTAGTCAGCTTGTCTTTATCCAAAAGTCACCTTAGGGAGTGACTTTTTTTAGGGAGCCCAGAAAGACAGATTCATGAATTTTCAGCAGAAGCACTGGAAGCCATAAAACAATAAAATGTCATGCTAAAGTGCTGTTACTAAATAACTGGCAATGTAATAATGTACACTTAGAAATTCTTTAAAACATGAATTGAAATAACCATATCTTCAGAAGACTAGAAGTTGACTAAATATTTCATGTGCACTAAACAGTTATAAAGGAAAATTATTGCATACAGAGATACAGAAATTCTAAGTGAAATGAACCATAATCAGATCAAAGAAATGATGATTTAAATGAATGCTGATTGGGTTATTTGATATTGAGCTCTATGAGCTGTTTGTGTATTTTGGAGATTAATTCCTTGTTAATCACTTTGTATGTAAATATTTTCTCCCATTCTTAGGGTTGTCTTTTTGTTTTGTTTATGGTTTCATTTGCTGTGAAAAAGCTTTTAAGCTTAATTAAATTTCACTTGTTTATTTTTATTTTCACTACTGTAGGGAATGGATCAAAAAGATACTTGCTGTGATTTATATTAGAGATTGTTCTGCCTATATTTTCCTCTAAGAGTTTCATGGTACCCAGTCTTAAAAGTCTTTAACCTATTTTGAGTTCATTTCTGTGTATGGTGTTAGAGAATGTCTTTCTTTCTTTTTACCTTTAACTCTCCAGTTTTTCCAGTTCCACTTATTGAAGAGATTATCTTTTTTCCAATGAATATTCTTCCATCCTTTATCATAGATTAGATGACAATAGGTGCAAAGCTTTATCTCTGACCTTTTTACCCCATTCCATTGATCTATATTTCTATTCCTGTGCCAGTACCATATTGTTTTGATGACTGTAGCTTTATAATATAGGCTGAAATGAAAGAGCCTGATTTCTCCAGCTCTATTTTTCTTTCTCCAGATTGCTTTGGTGATTCAGGTTGTCTTGTGTTTCAATATACAATGTAAAATTGTTCTAATTCTGTCAAAAAATGCCATTGGTAATTTGATAGGGATTGCATTTAATCTGTATATTACTTTGGGTAGCATATATATTTTGACAATATGGATGTTTCCAATCCAAAGAGAGATGCTTGTATCATTTTTATTTCTTTCATCAGTATCTTATAGATTTTTGAGTACAAGTATTTTGCCTTTTATAGGTATGTTTATTCATCAGTATTTTATTATTTTTCATGTGATGGAAAATGGAATTTTTCCTTAAATTCTATTTCTGGCATTTCGTTTTTAGTGTATAAGAATGCAAGAGATTTCTGTGTATTAATTTTGTATCCTACAGCTTTACCAAATTCATTGATGAACCCAATTAAAAAAAAAAATAGGTGGAAGACCTAAATAGACATTTCTTCAAAGAAGACATATAGATGACCAAAAAGTACATGAAAAGATGCATAATGTCACTAATTTTTAGGGAAATTAATCTCCAAACAAATGAGTTATCACCTAACACTGGTCAGAATGACCATCATTAAAAAAAAATTTACAAACAACAAATGCTAGAGGAGTATGAAAAAAAGGCAACCCTTCTGCATTATTGGTGGGAATGTAAATTGGAGAACAGTTTGAAGATCCCTTAAAAAAAGTAAAAATGAGCTACCATATGATCCAGCAATTCCACTCATGGGTGTATATCCAGAGAAAAACATGGTTCAAAAAGATACATGCACCCTAATATTCACTGCAGAACTATTTACAATAGTCAAGACATGGAAGCACCCTAAATGTTCATCATCAGATGAATGGATAAAGAAGATGTGATACAAATCCATTATGGAATGTACTCAGCCATGAAAATGAATGCAACAATGCCATATGCAGCATGGATATACATAGAGATTGTCATAAAAAGTGAAGTGAGTCAGAGAAAGACAATATCATATAATATTGCTTATATATAGAATCTTTAAAAAATGGTGCAAATGAACCTATTTATTTAAAAAATAAAAAAATTTAAAAAAAAGCCACTATGGAGAACAGTGTGGAGATTCCTTAAAAAACTGGAACTAGAACTGCCTTATGACCCAGCAATCCCACTGCTGGGCATACACATTGAGGAAACCAGAATTGAAAGAAACACGTGTACCCTAATTTTCATCACAGCATTGTTTATAATAGCCAGGACATGGAAGCAAACTAGATGTCCATCAGCAGATGAATGGATAAGAATGCTGTGGTACATATACACAATGGAGTATTACTCATCCAATAAAAAGAATACATTTGAATCAGTTCTAATGAGGTGGATGAAACTGGAGTCTATGAGTAAGCCAGAAAGAAAAACACCAATACAGTATACTAATGCATATATATGGAATTTAGAAAGATGGTAACAATAACCCTGTATGAGAACAGCAAAAGAGACACAGATGTATAGAACAGTCTTTCAGACTCTGGGAGAGGGAGAGGGTGGGATGATTTGGAAGAATGGCATTGAAACATGTATAATATCATATAAGAAACGAATCGCCAGTCCAGGTTCGATGCAGGATACAGGATGCTTGGGGCTGGTGCACTGGGATGATCCAGAGGGATGGTACGGGGAGGGAGGTGGGAGGCAGGGTCAGGATGGGGAGCATGTGTACACCCGTGGTGGATTCATGTTAATGTATGGCAAAACCAATACAATATTGTAAAGTAAAATAATAATAATAAAAATAAATAAAATATACAAAAAAAGTAAAAAAAAATAAAAAAAAAAAGAGTCACAATTGTAGAAAACAAAAACAAGCTAATGGCTACTAAGAGGAAGAGGAAAGAGGGATAAATATGGAGACTGGGATTGACATATGCACACTATTAGACAGAATATTAAAAAGCAGAGACATTACTTTGCCAACAAAGGTCCATCTAGTCAAAGCTATGTTTTTTTCAGTAGTCATGAATGAATGTGAGAGTTGGACAATAAACAAAGCTGAACGCTAAATAATTGATTATTTTGAACTGTGGTATTGGAGAAGACTCTTGAGAATCCCTTGGACAGCAAGGAGGTCCAACCAGTCAATCCTAAAGGAAATCAGTCCTGAATATTCATTGGAAGGACTGATGCTAAAGCTGAAAGTCCAATATTTTGGCCACCTGATGTGAAGAACTGAGTCCTTGGAAAAGACCCTGATGTTGAGAGAGGTTGAAGGCAGGAGGAGAAGGGGATGATAAAGGATGAGATGGTTGGATGTCATCATCAACTCCATGGACATGAGTTTGAGTAAGCTCCAGGATGGAGTATACTCAAGCTTTGAGTAAGCTTGGTGATGGACAGGGAAGCCTGGCAAGCCACAGTCCATGGGATCACAAAGAGTTGGACAGGGCTGAGCAACTGAACTGAACTGAATATATAAAATAGATAGCTAATAAGGTCCTATTGTATAGCACAGGGGACTCTCATCAATGCTCTATAATGACCTATATGGTGAAAGAACATTAAAAAGAGTAAACATACATAATAATATATGTGTAACTGATTCACTTTGCTGTATACTTGAAACTAACACAGCAGTGTAAATTAACTATACTCCAAGAAAAATTTAATTTAAAAGATAAAATAAGTAAATGTTGACAATACTGCCACTACACTATTATTAATGATTATGATAATTATAATGTATTTTGAAGGGTAAAATTACATAGAGTTAAACTGGGACAAATTTTATTCTGACAAATAGGACAAATATATATCATCATTATTACTTAATATTGTTGTAGATATGTGTTATAACACATTTAGAGAGAAAGAAACTGAAGGTACAAAAAGTATAAATACTTCTGATGCTATGATTTTTTTTTACCTAGATACATTTATAAACAATAAAATAAATCACTGAGTTTCTAGATACAAATTAACTAACTAAAGATTTACATCTCAAAGGGGCAGATAAAGAATTTAGTTGTAAGTTTTCTAAAGTAAATGCCCTAAGAAAAGGGACTTTGGAGACTTAGGTTGAAAAACTTGTCTGAAGTTTTGTCAACCTGAGCTCACTAGTGTAGGCAAGGGACAATTTTTTTTTTTTTTTTTTTTTAATGTTAAGTGGTCTAAAGAAATGTGAATAACTAAAGCAATTAGACTTTAGGCTGGACACTTAGGAATGCCTTCAAACTATACTGACTGACAGTTCAGAATCAGTACAACTGCCATTATCAGAAAACCTCTGTAATCCCAAAGTTCCTGCTGATTCCAAAACCATTCAGCGCCTATCAGGATTCACACAAACAGTATGAATGATTGCAGCCAGGCTCTTAAACTCCTAAAAATTATGTTTGGTTAGTGGACTCACTGATAAAGTAAGTGAGGAAAACAAAAAGCCTTTACAACTGGTTTCGCCAGAAAAAAAAATATTAAAAATAGCAAAATCAATACCAGTGCCACCTCCACTTCACTAAACATTCCAAATCTTAAAATAAATTTCCTGACTTTCTAAACCCAAAATTTCAATTTAACTATAGGAAAACATAGAAAATAAATATTTTAAATTTCCTGACTCTTTAAAACATATACACACGGAGGATTGTTGAACATAATTTAAATACAAATGCAATAAACTCATTTCTTAAGACTAGAATGGTTATTCCCCAAATTTGATAGATAAGCAGAAATATCACTTATACACACTAGTTTCATAAATCTATTTATAGGGCATTTGCTGACATAGAAAGTAGTTAGCTAAACTGAAGAATACAAATTATATTGCCCTCAAGTACATATCACATTTTAGATTAGACATGGAAACATCAGAATTAGTATGGATTATTGCAGATTGACAGATTAAAAACACTAAAGAGATTCAATTACATTGAGTTTACTTTTAATACAAGACATTGGCAGAATACAGATAAGAAAACATATTTTCCCTGTAACCTACTAATTTGCAAATTGTTCTTGAGACAGAAGTACTGTCCTGACATTCTAAGTCCTAGCCCTTAATGGATCACTCTCAGGTTGTATCATTAGGCCCCACAACAGTTATCATATCTGTAAAATTAGTTGACTTGAGCAGAAAATCTCATAAATTACATGTGAGAAGTTGAGTGAAAGACATTATATTTCATATATACAATCCAAAAAAACAATAATGAAGTGACATATCCCTAAAAGGAATGATTTGTATATAATAGAAGAAAATAATACAATGCTTGGTTATTTTTAGTCATTTTGAACTTCTTAAGGCTAATTTAGTTTGGCATTGAAGGAAATTAATGTCAAACTCTAAATCAGGCTTAAAAATTTAAACCCAATCTGACATTTGGACAGAATGCTAATATTAGCTGAAGGGTATAACTTGTGCTGTCATTTTTATTTAAAATATTTATTCATAATATATCACATTAAAAACTCCTTGGGAAAAAAAAAAGAATATTTGGTACATTAATGCTATATGGAGGTGCCAAACTGGATTTTGGGGAAAATAACTTTTATAAATGACATTGCTTAAATACCCTCCCTTTATTGTTTTAATGCATGCTGTTATGTATGTCCTATTGACCACAGATTCAAGTATTACATAAAATTATCTGGCTAAGTGATCTCTTATAAATAATTAGGGTCTGCTAAATTAACAAAGTTAATGTATCATTTAAATGGTTTAATTCATTTTTCTAAGTGTGTATGTAGCAACTTAGAATGAAATTAAATATTGTTCTCCAAAGAATTCATTCCAAATTTTCCACAAATTCTTCAGTGTGCAATGGACATTTGGTGAATTGATTGCTGACTAGTTTACTCTGCTCCCTATACAGTATTTGTTTTTACTACAAACTTAATACCTATAGAGTGGAGTCTTACTTTAAAAAATGCCTTTAACTCTCCTTGTTAATGTCTGGCATACTTTCATAGATGGAAAAGTTTATGAATTTGGAACTTCTAATTGGATTTGTCTCAAACCTGCCTTCTGTGATTTTCCTTCAGTATTTATCATATTTTGAGAATGCTATTTGTGTAATCTTTTATTAAATATTATCTCTGGTACAATAGTAGTTCCTGGAGAATAGAGCATGTTTTGTTAATATCTTTCACTATAGCATCTATTCATGATTAAAAGAATACCTCAGACATTGTCTTTTTTCAGTAAATATATGTAGAAAGAATGCACAAATGAGAGAGAATAAATGATTGAGTAGATAAATGAATGAAAAACTGAAACACATTCCCTTTGCATTTAGAACTCAGCTTACAAATGTTTTTCCAAGTCTGGTAGATAACTTTCCAGGTGTGCATATTCTTACATAAGAGTGTATAAAAATTTATTTGAAAGACTTCAGGAGTTTTGTTTTTGACTTTGAATGGTGAAAGCAATGGAGATTGTATAGGTAAGGGTGAGCTTATGCAATAAAGCACAGCTTGTCAGTGTGATTTACTTAAGCCATTCATTAAATCCTTAATTCCTGATGCTTTGGTTGGTATTATATTGGCTATTACAAATCTTCTCCTTCATTATTCTGTTTAGAATAATGTCCAGAGTCACAAAAGGAACCATTATAGGACGAACTTTTGTGAAGTCCTATGGCCTGCTGGTAATTTCTCTCAGGTGCTCAATTTGGATTTGGTTTGTTGATTAGATAACCATTGATCATGGTTATATATCTCAGAAGTGCTGAGTATAGGTTCAAACCTAGTGCTATAGTTGACTACATCAATGAATAAAGAGAAATGGGGTCTTTAAGTGTAGGAGTAATCTTTCTGCATTGGAGGGGAGGGGAAAAAAATCGATGGAAGTGTGGCAAATAGCAGCTAAGTACAGAATGTGGTGGAAATATGCTGACTCTAAAACATCTTTTTCTCAGACTAGAAAAAAACAATAATGAGAAGTAAAAATGCCTCACAGTGAATGTTTGCAACAGAAGGATTGGGATTTTCAAAAGAAAACATCAAAAATTCAAGGAAGAATGCAATCATCCTAAAGACTCTTTCATCTTTTAGAAAAGTCCATTTTTTTTCTTAAAGGAAGAAATGTTTAAAATCAGCAAGAAGCATCAGTCCTTAATATCTTACAGAGGGAATAGGTTAAAATGTGAAAATGTTACATTGGACAGATATAAGAGCACAACAGAAAAGAAAATGCAATATGACAGGGATACCAGTTAAGTTATCCTACTGCTCAGAAAGAGAGGTGAACCTTTGATCACAATAGAAGAGGTAAAATCTTTTCACAAGCTTGAAAAAGTAAACCTCTGAGAACTAGAGAGATTTGAGAAAGAAAGAACATTGGAGAAGAAAGGCTAAAGAAACATCAAAAAAATCCTACCAGTTTTAGTTCAACAAACTCTTTGAGGACATATTCTAATTCCAAGAAATGAAGAAACAAGTGGGACCCATTCCTGAAATACAGGAGAGTGACAGAGTCTCCTTAAGTTCAGCAGTGAAGTACTGGAAGCACAAGACTCAAAAACACAAACAAAAAGGAAGAAAGGCCCAGACAACTTCTCATGAAAAATAGTCCTTCAGATATTACAGTCTGAAGGAGAACAGCATCTTCCATAGGTAATGGAAAGATATTACCCTAATTAGTCACTTGATAGAAGAGTTCTATCAATCTAAATATTAACCCCCACATTTTAGATTCTAAATTGTGCCACAAAGAAGCAACTTTTTAGTAATTTGGAATCCAAGAAAGCTTCTATTATTTTTGTCTGTATATGTTTTTATATTCCTTTCCCTCAAGACAATTAAATTTCTCAAATGTAAGCAATCACTTCTCAGATGGAATCACTGTGAATCTTTGAAAAAGCATAAACTACCCAGTTCAAGGATCAGCTTTTATTTATTTATTTATTTTTTTTAATTTTATTTTATTTTTAAACTTTACATAACTGTATTAGATTTGCCAAATATCAAAATGAATCCGCCACAGGTTTACATGTGTTCCCCATCCTGAACCCTCCTCCCTCCTCCCTCCCCATTCCATCCCTCTGGGTCGTCCCAGTGCACCAGCCCCAAGCATCCAGTATCGTGCATCGAACCTGGACTGGCAACTCATTTCATACATGATATTTTACATGTTTCAATGCCATTCTCCCAAATCTTCCCACCCTCTCCCTCTCCCACAGAGTCCATAAGACTGTTCTATACATCAGTGTCTCTTTTGCTGTCTCGTACACAGGGTTATTGTTACCATCTTTCTAAATTCCATATATATGCGTTAGTATACTGTATTGGTGTTTTTCTTTCTGGCTTACTTCACTCTGTATAATAGGCTCCAGTTTCATCCACCTCATTAGAACTGATTCAAATGTATTCTTTTTAATGGCTGAATAATACTCCATTGTGTATATGTACCACTGCTTTCTTATCCATTCATCTGCTGATGGACATCTAGGTTGCTTCCATGTCCTGGCTATTATAAACAGTGCTGCGATGAACATTGGGGTACTCGTGTCTCTTTCCCTTCTGGTTTTTTCAGTGTGTATGCCCAGCAGTGGGATTGCTGGATCATAAGGCATGTCTATTTCCAGTTTTTTAAGGAATCTCCACACTGTTCTCCATAGTGGCTGTACTAGTTTGCATTCCCACCAACAGTGTAAGAGGGTTCCCTTTTCTCCACACCCTCTCCAGCATTTATTACTTGTAGACTTTTGGATCGCAGCCATTCTGACTGGTGTGAAATGGTACCTCATAGTGGTTTTGATTTGCATTTCTCTGATAATGAGTGATGCTGAGCATCTTTTCATGTGTTTGTTAGCCATCTGTATGTCTTCTTTGGAGAAATGTCTATTTAGTTCTTTGGCCCATTTTTTGATTGGGTCATTTATTTTTCTGGAGTTGAGCTGTAGGAGTTGCTTGTATATTCTCGAGATTAGTTGTTTGTCAGTTGCTTCATTTGCTATTATCTTCTCCCATTCTGAAGGCTGTCTTTTCACCTTGCTAATAGTTTCCTTTGATGTGCAGAAGCTTTTAAGGTTAATTAGGTCCCATTTGTTTATTTTTGCTTTTATTTCCAATATTCTGGGAGGTGGGTCATAGAGGATCCTGCTGTGATGTATGTCAGAGAGTGTTTTGCCTATGTTCTCCTCTAGGAGTTTTATAGTTTCTGGTCTTACGTTGAGATCTTTAATCCATTTTGAGTTTATTTTTGTGTATGGTGTTAGAAAGTGTTCTAGTTTCATTCTTTTACAAGTGGTTGACCAGAGTTCCCAGCACCACTTGTTAAAGAGATTGTCTTTAATCCACTGTATATTCTTGCCTCCTTTGTCGAAGATAAGGTGTCCATATGTGCGTGGATTTATCTCTGGGCTTTCTATTTTGTTCCATTGATCTATATTTCTGTCTTTGTGCCAGTACCATACTGTCTTGATGACTGTGGCTTTGTAGTAGAGCCTGAAGTCAGGTAGGTTGATTCCTCCCGTTCCATTCTTCTTTCTCAAGATCGCTTTGGCTATTCGAGGTTTTTTGTTTTTCCATACAAATTGTGAAATTATTTGTTCTAGCTCTGTGAAGAATGCTGTTGGTAGTTTGATAGGGATTGCATTGAATCTATAGATTGCTTTGGGTAGTATACTCATTTTCACTACATTGATTCTTCCAATCCATGAACATGGTATATTTCTCCATCTGTTAGTGTCCTCTTTGATTTCTTTCACCAGTGTTTTATAGTTTTCTATATATAGGTCTTTAGTTTCTTTAGGTAGATATATTCCTAAGTATTTTATTCTTTCCGTTGCAATGGTGAATGGAATTGTTTCCTTAATTTCTCTTTCTGTTTTCTCATTATTAGTGTATAGGAATGCAAGGGATTTCTGTGTGTTGATTTTATATCCTGCAACTTTACTATAGTCATTGATTAGTTCTAGTAATTTTCTGGTGGAGTCTTTAGGGTTTTCTATGTAGAGGATCATGTCATCTGCAAACAGTGAGAGCTTTACTTCTTCTTTTCCAATTTGGATTCCTTTTATTTCTTTTTCTGCTCTGATTGCTGTGGCCAAAACTTCCAAAACTATGTTGAATAGTAATGGTGAAAGTGGGCACCCTTGTCTTGTTCCTGACTTTAGAGGAAATGCTTTCAATTTTTCACCATTGAGGATAATGTTTGCTGTGGGTTTGTCATATAGCTTTGATTATGTTGAGGTATGTTCCTTCTATTCCTGCTTTCTGGAGAGTTTTTATCATAAATGGATGTTGAATTTTGTCAAAGGCTTTCTCTGCATCTATTGAGATAATCATATGGTTTTTATTTTTCAATTTGTTAATGTGGTGTATTACATTGATTGATTTGCGGATATTGAAGAATCCTTGCATCCCTGGGATAAAGCCCACTTGGTCATGGTGTATGATCTTTTTAATGTGTTGTTGGATTCTGATTGCTAGAATTTTGTTAAGGATTTTTGCATCTATGTTCATCAGTGATATTGGCCTGTAGTTTTCTTTTTTTGTGGGATCTTTGTCAGGTTTTGGTATTAGGGTGATGGTGGCCTCATAGAATGAGTTTGGAAGTTTACCATCCTCTGCAATTTTCTGGAAGAGTTTGAGCAGGATAGGTGTTAGCTCTTCTCTAAATTTTTGGTAGAATTCAGCTGTGAAGCCGTCTGGACCTGGGCTTTTGTTTGCTGGAAGATTTTTGATTACAGTTTCAATTTCCGTGCTTGTGATGGGTCTGTTAAGATTTTCTATTTCTTCCTGATCGAGTTTTGGAAAGTTGTACTTTTCTAAGAATTTGTCCATTTCTTCCTCGTTGTCCATTTTATTGGCATATAATTGTTGATAGTAGTCTCTTATGATCCTTTGTATTTCTGTGTTGTCTGTTGTGATCTCTCCATTTTCATTTCTAATTTTATTGATTTGATTTTTCTCCCTTTGTTTCTTGATGAGTCTGGCTAATGGTTTGTCAATTTTATTTATCCTTTCAAAGAACCAGCTTTTGGCTTTGTTGATTTTTGCTATGGTCTCTTTTGTTTCTTTTGCATTTATTTCTGCTCTAATTTTTAAGATTTCTTTCCTTCTACTAACCCTGGGGTTCTTCATTTCTTCCTTTTCTAGTTGCTTTAGGTGTAGAGTTAGGTTATTTATTTGACTTTTTTCTTGTTTCTTGAGGTGTGCCTGTATTGCTATGAACTTTCCCCTTAGGACTGCTTTTACGGTGTCCCACAGGTTTTGGGTTGTTGTGTTTTCATTTTCATTCGTTTCTATGCAAATTTTGATTTCTTTTTTGATTTCTTCTGTGATTTGTTGGTTATTCAGCAGCGTGTTGTTCAGCCTCCATATGTTGGATTTTTTAATAGTTTTTCTCCTGTAATTGAGATCTAATCTTACTGCATTGTGGTCAGAAAAGATGCTTGGAATGATTTCTATTTTTTTGAATTTACCAAGGCTAGCTTTATGGCCCAGGATGTGATCTATCCTGGAGAAGGTTCCATGTGCGCTTGAGAAGAAGGTGAAATTCATTGTTTTGGGATGAAATGTCCTATAGATATCAATTAGGTCTAACTGGTCTATTGTATCGTTTAAAGTTTGTGTTTCCTTGTTAATTTTCTGTTTAGTTGATCTATCCATAGGTGTGAGTGGGGTATTAAAGTCTCCCACTATTATTGTGTTATTGTTAATTTCTCCTTTCATACTTGTTAGCATTTGTCTTACATACTGCGGTGCTCCCGTGTTGGGTGCATATATATTTATAATTGTTATATCTTCTTCTTGGATTGATCCTTTGATCATTATGTAGTGACCATCTTTGTCTCTTTTCACAGTCTTTGTTTTAAAGTCTATTTTATCTGATATGAGTATTGCTACTCCTGCTTTCTTTTGGTCCCTATTCGCATGGAAAATCTTTTTCCAGCCCTTCACTTTCAGTCTGTATGTGTCCCCTGTTTTGAGGTGGGTCTCTTGTAGACAACATATGCAGGGGTCTTGTTTTTGTATCCATTCAGCCAGTCTTTGTCTTTTGGTTGGGGCATTCAACCCATTTACGTTTAAGGTAATTACTGATAAGTATGACCCCGTTGCCATTTACTTTATTGTTTTGGGTTCGAATTTATACACCATTTTTGTGTTACCTGTCTAGAGAATATCCTTTAGTATTTGTTGGAGAGCTGGTTTGGTGGTGCAGAATTCTCTCAGCTTTTGCTTGTCTGAAAAGCTTTTGATTTCTCCTTCATACTTGAATGAGATCCTTGCTGGGTACAATAATCTGGGCTGTAGGTTATTTTCTTTCATCATTTTAAGTATGTCTTGCCATTCCCTCCTGGCTTGAAGAGTTTCTATTGAAAGATCAGCTGTTATCCTTATGGGAATTCCCTTGTGTGTTATTTGTTGTTTTTCCCTTGCTGCTTTTAATATTTGTTCTTTGTGTTTGATCTTTGTTAATTTGATTACTATGTGTCTTGGGGTGTTTCGCCTTGGGTTTATCCTGTTTGGGACTCTCTGGGTTTCTTGGACTTGGGTGATTATTTCCTTCCCCATTTTAGGGAAGTTTTCAACTATTATCTCCTCAAGTATTTTCTCATGGTCTTTCTTTTTGTCTTCTTCTTCTGGGACCCCTATGATTCGAATGTTGTAGCGTTTAATATTGTCCTGGAGGTCTCTGAGATTGTCCTCATTTCTTTTAATTCGTTTTTCTTTTATCCTCTCTGATTCATTTATTTCTACCATTCTATCTTCTAATTCACTAATCCTATCTTCTGCCTCTGTTATTCTACTATTTGTTGCCTCCAGAGTGTTTTTAATTTCACTTATTGCATTATTCATTATATATTGACTCTTTTTTATTTCTTCTAAGTCTCAAGGATCAGCTTTTAATAAGACATGTGCCTTAGTCTTTGAGGGCTGCTATAACAAAATACCATCAAATTGGATGGCTTATAAACAAATATATATATATATATATATATATATTTCATGGTTTTGGAGACTAGAAGTCTGGTATTAAGCTGCCAGGATAGTTGCATTATGATGAGTGCCCTTGTCCAGGTTGCATACTGAAGTCTCTTTGTTTCATCATACGTTAGAAAAATTTAGAGAGTTCTCTGATGTCCTTTTAACAAAGGCACTAATTCCATTTATGAAGACTCAACCCTCACGACCTGATTACATCCCAAAGGCCTTACTTCCTAGTACCATAATATTAAGGGTTAAGATCTTAACATACGAATTTTAGAGGAAATAAACATTCAATTCATCATATTCCTCCCATATAGAATAAACTCTGTTGGGTTAAGGTATGTGCCTGTATGTATTTAAATAGTTACAGAAGTGATTTCTATGTAACTTTCTGACTTTTTGCCTTCAAACTGTATTTTCATATATGTTGTTTTTGCACTTTTCATTTTGTATCAGATATGCTATTTTCTAAGAAAATTTGTTTGTAGATCATAAAAGCATATAGCTGCTTGCATTTGTCTCTAGAGAACTGATTGCATTTTCTAGATATATAGAAGTTGAATTAGTGTTAAAGTGCCCTCATGTGTCTTACTGACGAGCTAGGGTATCAGAAAGGTAGGGACACAGTGCGTCTTGGTATTTACTGTTGAACATGATTTATTGACTGACAAGACATTATAGTAGAAGCTTTTAAAACTTACTTCCATATAATAGATATCACAGATGAATCACTTTATATTTCTTTAATAGTTATGGCAATTAAACTTTGTGTGTGTGTGTGTGCGCTTTGTGCACAGAAATGGGTTGCCTTAGTTCTGTGACTATTTATGCTAATTTTGGTATGTGCTAATTTATTTATGGGATTTAATTAAACAACATGCAAAATGATCATTCATGAATGCAGGGAAAATAGATTTATTTTGTTCTATAAGCACTATGTTGAATACTTTAGAAAAACTCCCTAAAGGCAAGCCATTAAAAAGAAATCATTGTCAAATTGGTTTTGATAAAGAACTCTAAAAGATTCAGAGGTGGATGGAGAGTAAAAAATGTAGACAAATTTTTATATTCAGATTGATTTTTCTGTTATTTTTAAAATCTCTTCCTTTTTAAAAAGCAGAGGGAACTGAAAAGATACATAGTATAAAAGAGGTATATAAGACAACTTGTTAACAATACATACTATCATTGATGAATTTTCTTTTGTCTAAATTAAAAAATATTCCAAATCATGTGTATTATCTTGATTTTTGTCTACAAATTTATTCAATTAATTCACCAAATTATACCAGTCAAATCAGAGAATATGGATTCTATTCTCCTCTGAATTTGCTGACTTGCAGGTCCCAGTTTTAAGGCTGTCTGATCATCTATGCTGGACAGTATAGTTGGCTATGACTCAATAAGAAAAATGGCATACAGAATACATTATTGACCAGATAAATAAGTGTTCTCCTCAAGATAATTAATTTCACACTCTAAACCACTGTTTTTCTGGAGGCAACATTAAAGAGGCATTCAGAGAGTCCCTTGATCAATATGATGTACTGCTTCTCTCTTTGGTTCCAAATGATCAATAGAAGCCATTGCAAAGAGCAGCAAAGTGGCCTCACCACAGTGATGGCAGCAATTCTCTGATCCTCTGCTAATCTCTTTCTCAAGGTGGAAAGTAATGCCCCTAGTTGACAAGACATTTGTCCAACAAAATAAGAAACTGGAGGAAGGGCTGAAATGACATCCTCTAGGATAAAATATCTATGTATGGCCTTCTACTCTTTCTCCGAAGACAAGTGTAGTTTTGGCAGCTCATATTGTAAGACATTGATGACATGTATTTTACAATAAAATGTACATTTCAGTTGGAGAAGGAAATGGCAACCCACTCCAGTATTCTTGCCTGGAGAATCCCATGGACAGAGGAGCCTAGTGGGCTCCATAAGCGAAAGTTAATTCCGTGGGGTCACAAAGCGTCGGACACAACTGAGCGACTAAACACACACACACAATTCAGTATGCATGAGGATGTCTCCTTTCTTTCTTTCCTTCAAATGCAGAGAGTGGATGGATACTAAAAACCTCTTGCATGCTGAAGGGTCTATGTAACTTGAAATTTCTATATTTTAACCACAGTAGTCAAACCACTGAGACAACTTAAGATTGTCCCTTGTTGTAGTTCAGGTTTACTTCTACCTCTTCTCGAAGACAAACAGTTTGGGTTAAATATTTTATCATTTTATGTGCAAAGCTTTCTAGTATATAATGGCTATAAAGATTTGAAAAAATAATCATTAGAAAACGTTGATCATAAATATGTATAGCTGTTTACAGAATTTGCTATAAAGTTATACTTACAGAAGCAAGCTTGCTTCTTATCAAAATTTTTGAAAAAAAACTGGATCAACAGTTAATATCATCCCTAATAGCTTGTCTTAATTTTAAGAACTTTATAAAATAAAGTATAAAAATATAATTGTTAAAAAAAAAAAAACAAAGCTTCACATAAATGTCTTCAAATCCTTTCCACAGTACCTCCTTTTTCTATATTACACTATAGCATTTTGCCTATCAGGCTGCTAAAGTGATTAGCATGCCCTGACCTAAAGGGATTTTATATCCAAGTTCCTCATCCTGTGGTGAGGTTCTAATATGAAAGAAGAACTCATAAAGATTCCAGAATAGAGGACTGCAGCTTTCCTTTGGAGTCATAGAAGCTATTCACTCCCTCTGACTCTGTTGTTTTCTGGCTTTTCAATAATTTTCTTCCTTTGCCATTGGCATGGTTAATAGGGGCATGCAAGTATCTCTCAGCTGGGAAATGTACCAACTCATATATTTGTAAAGACAAATGAAGCCCAGACCTTAATAACATGTATTTACCGCTCAATATTTTTTTTCTTTGTTTGAAAAAAGCAGTGATATCTTACTGCAATTGGTATGCCATTAAAAGCCATTAAAAATGCACAAAATAGGTTACACATTTCATTTCTTGTATCTTGTCAAGGCTTTACAAATTCAGACTCAAATTTGGTTTATCTAATTTCTATATGGTAAATCCATATAGAGATTTTTAAGGAAACTCCCTACTTGTAGTCATTTTGTTGTTGTTGCCATTTTGTTTTGTTTTGCTTTGCTTTGCCTAGAAGTCCCCCAGTATCCATTTAGGGACCAAGTGGTGATTTGATACTCATGGAGCTGCCTGGTAATTGGGAGTCAAGGTTCTGACCTCACTTTCCTAGGAGACTAGATAAAAATTTGTAAATACCCAAACTTTTTGTTAGTCCAAGTTCATATAATAACCACACAACAGGCCAATAAACAGGCAAATTGTTGGGAAATGGAATAACAAATTTATTGGGAAAGCAGCAGACTGAGAAGATGTTTCACAGAACATCATCTTATTTGAGTTAGAATTCCAGCATATTTTCTACTAGAGAGGAGGGAGGTGTGGCTGGTTGTTGCAAATTTCTTGGTATCAGGGCATGATGTTTGTGTAAACCTTTAAGACAAATGCTATTCTCTATTCTTCAATTTTTTATATCTTTATGAATGGGAAATTGTTATACATTTAAAGTTTAGAGACTTGAGAAAGGGCTCTTCTATACATTTCAAGCTGTTGGCAATATTCTTAGCTTGTAACAAGAACAGTAGAATGTAAAACTTAAGTAGACAAAACAGATGCAACATGGAGTCAGATTTGTTCTTTCCCATTAAAATTTCGATTGTGGTTTTAGCTCTGACCTTAGTCCTTGTAAAGGACATTTTCTTCTTTTTTCAGTGACAATAAGCAGCACATGAAGAGATCATTAATTAGCAGTCTTGCCCTGATATTATTCTATTTTAAAAATGGCATTGGGTTCTAGAGATTTGATTATTTTTAAAGAATAGCATAACCTTTACAATTTGCCTCTTGGTTTTATTTTTCCTGATGTGTTCCTAGTCATTCAAGAATCCTAATAAAGATAACCAAAAACACATTTCCTTGGCTCAACACCACCCACAGCATTTTGTATACTGAAGTCAATTTAAATTCCCCAAAGCTTCATTCACATGTGTTGATGATCAGTCACTTAAACTACTAGTCAGCATCTGTCATTTCCTCCTCTTCTGTTCCTGGCAGACATTATTTTATGGAGCCATTGAGTCCTAGTTGCTATGGAGATTTCCTCCACAATTCCAAAGGCAAAAAGCATGCCATGTATTTCAACCAATAAAAAGTCATCAGACTTAACTGGGACAAATATGTTTCTTCCAATTGTGGAGCAAATATACCAAGCTGCTCAGTTTGCGGCTTTCTGTTATTTGACAAAACTTCTGAGGTTATTTTCATTTATATAAATATCTATCCTTCCAAGACAGCAACATGTTCTTGAAATCCTGGCAGGAATCTGAAAGATCTAGCATATGAGTAATTCCTAATATATCTAAGGCTGCAATTACGTGTGTTCTTTCTCTCCCATTGTTGACATCGTTGCACCAAGTATTTGCTCAATCTTCTCTTCCTTTAGGAATAGATACTTTTAAGTGATTTTTGAGTCCCTCACACACTCAGGTCCTCAGTGGATGCACTATAAGAACTGTCCACATGAATCTGGATATGTCTGATATACAAGATATACCAATATAAAGTCTCTGTTGCTGGAAACCCAACTGCACTCCCAATTCTAAAACTGCTAATTTTGTATGCAAATTTATACTCTGTTGTAATCATCCTACTCAAAATATAAAGATCTCATTTACGCTGATTACTTAAAGAGTACATTTATTTTGAAATATATGTCGTTGTAAAAGACATTTCAGTTAAAATTTTACTGAAAACTGCAGAAAGTAACCTTGTGAGAGATCCAAAAGAATTTGCTGTCCTTTTGGAAATGTGTTTAGTTCCTATTCATTTTCCTGGTGGTTATATGTACATATACAGTGAGTTACCACACATCTTTGAAGTTGCTTGTTATTAGGTTCAAGAATTTCTAAGCTCCTATAGAAGCTTAGAAATAGAAGTACTATTCTCTACAAAGCTGCAAATCTCTTATGTATGAATTGTACTCATTTTATATTTGGAACAGGTGCTGACATCATTGGGAGATACATGATGGAACTTAGTGCAGGAGTTTCAAACTGTGTCCTTGTTGATATATTAATAGGATGGGAGAACTGTCTTCTGCATGCTCTGATCCTTTGAATTATATGTAGAGCTCTAAGTCATAAGCATTTAATATCCTCTTCTATTATAATGGTTTCATTATTCACTTTCATTTTGTTTTAGTACACTTCATATTCCCATTAGTTGAATATACTTGAGAAGTTATCATCTGAGGATTCAAAAATGAATGAATAATGTTTGAAGGGTAAGAAATTTGGACAGAGATATTATCCCATGTTTAAAATACTGTATTGTCACAATTTTACACATATAATGGAGAGGTGTCATAATTCTTGGACTCCTAATCCTCCTCCAAAGAAGATATTAGAAGTCATTTAGAAATCTTTAGAAAATAGGTTACATAAAATTGGCATTCAATTAGAGTGGCTAAGAACCTTTAAATTATGTTATAAAATACTGTCTACCATAAAAATGTGTATATCTCCTCTGACATATTTAAGATTCTTATGCATACTTGATATGTTTATATACAGGATTAGTCTCATCCATGTGCAAAATAAAAAGTGTCAAAGAGAGTATAATTTTTATAGATTCAGGAAAAATCTCTACCAAAAAAACATAGGCAAAAGAAGGAGAAGAGGAAATGCAGGCAAAAGAAAAATAAGGTGACACTACCATTGGACAGAGTCCCTCCATAAGCCTTGACATTTCCTTAATAGGAAAAAAACCTCAACAAATTGTATTATGCAACTAAAAGTAATAATCACAATTTATCACTCTTGTAAGTGAGCTAGGAGACTGTTGGAAATGACTGATAACTGAGTGTAGAGTGAGTGTTGATTGTAGTATATGAGGTCTTGGTGAGGAAGGACATGATTCAGCTTTCTGATGGGTCAAGGAGTCTGACACCAAAGGAGAAAAGAAGTGTACTCTATAGCTGTAAACCCCAAACATATTTGTTCAATTTATATAATTTCTGATCATTCTTGATAATATAATAGTGATATGTTTGTTTTGAGTTTTCTTATTAGTTTTATTATTTTGGAGGAGACAAGGTGTATATAAACTCAGAACATTAGACCAGTGGAATCTCTGTTCAAAATGTGTTTGTCATTATATTTTGTACATGATATTGGACATTTGTATTTATTGCTGACATCAATTATTATAGTTAGGAAATGAATGAATAAATGAAGAACTGAATTTTCAAAGATATAATTTGATTGCATTGTTCTCCTTTAGTTTGGCCTTGTTAGTATCATTAATATACAAATTATTACATCCAGAGTAAATTTTGAAATATGCTATATTATATAGAAATCTTTTATATACAAAATTAATTCTATGCATAGTGAAATAATAGGAATATTAAAAGCAATATTAGACATATATAATAAAATGCAGGGAAAACTAAGAAGCATCACCACCCATAAATACTTTTTGGAATCCAGGCACATTATAAAAAACTATCACTAAGTGCACTAAATCCAGAAGGTGGCACACTTGTATTATATTATGAAAAACTTGCTATTTCTTTCTTCATATGCACACACACCTTTAAATGTATGCCTTTGTATTTACAAGTATAAACACATAAAACTGCATGCATTTATATAGTGAGTACTTGTTCTCATGGCAACATTACAACACGATTTTTATATTTGTCAATTTAATATTCTGCTAGCTATATGAAGTTGAAAATTGATTTCAGTTAGATAGATAAACATTTCCTTGGATATCAAGTACTAGTTTTGCTATACAGTTAGCACAGATGAATGCACTAGTATATATTATTTTGTTACATTAATTATAGAATACAGTATTCAAGCAAATAATTTTGCTATAGACAATTCAAATTCAAAATTAAAAGAAAATTTCATCCATATAAACCAATAGTTACATAGTTTCAGTTTGCAATGGAGTACAAACTGTACTCCATCAGGTAAGTTAAAAAAGTTAATTGCCATGATTTAAATTCATTGTATAATTTACTTAAACACATGTAATAAAATTCAATTATAGATCAAGGAAAAAGAAATGTGGATATGCTAACTACGTAGAACTTTAATAACCAGATAACTGATTCTTAGTTAACTAAACCTCAATAAGAAATATTTCCAGCAAATGTATAACATTATATACAAATAAAGCCTGAGGGAAGAAAACATAAAATAGCTATAGACAAATGTGTGGTGTGAAAAATACTGAGGATAAAAACACATACACACAAAAAAAACTTGAAAAGAAATATAAAACTATAAATGAAATATGAAAAGTCATCATAAAGATGTGAAAATATTTTATTTGTGACAAAACAAAATCAGTTTTTATTCTAGGCTATACAGCCTAGTTCATTCATTTACTTATTTTATTTTCTCTATCAATTTTTCTTTATTTATACAGAGAAAGCACCATACAATGGAAAGCATGGGGCTTTAATGCAAAACCTGGCTTGATGCATGCTCTTGCCTGCTTCCAACTAGTGAGGTGACCTTGAGCAAGTGACTTAACCTGACTGAGAAAGCTGAAGCCCTGCAGAGAAATAAGGGCAGTGTTACTTAGTGTTCAAAGCTGTTGTGACTGATTCATACTTAATAAAGCTTACCTTCTTTTATGTTTTCAAGTTTTGTTCTTGAGGGATGGTTTACAGCGTCAGGTAGGAAATGCAGAAACAAATTCACATTGTTGCTTTTATGATGTCTTTTCATGCCTGATTAGAGGAAAGGAGTCCTTCCTAAGTGCCTCATGTTTCATTTTTCTGAAGAAAGCATGTAAATTCATGTGCTTATTGTGAAATTTTATTTTTTGAAATACTTGATTTCCACAAACAGTAGGAGCATTTTTCTTTCTATGAAAAAATGGTTAAATCATCTCATTTTTCTTCTTGCTAGGTTGCTAAAGAAATCTGACATAATTTACATTTGTATTCCCATGAAAAGTATTTCAGATTGGGTTGACAATATGTTTTATGGCTTGATTACCTTCCTAGAAGTTTTATGGTTTCATTTGTGGTTTATTTTTTGTAAGATATAAATGTATGCTCAAACTGCAATAATTGAGTATAAGTGATACGTTTCAAAAGCTGAATTTAATGTAAATCCCCCTAAACTACAAAGTGTTATCATTGTTCTAGGTACATTTCCAGCATAGTTGATTAACTTAATAAATAGCAACATTAAATTGCACAGAACAAACCCCAATGAAATAAAGAATGGGAATGGCAAAAAGAACTATGAGTCAAAGGGACTGATGATGGTGAGACAACGCTAAAATTCCAGTTACTAAAAATTTCTCTGATAAAGGAAAAATATATATTAACATAACAC
Source organism: Bubalus bubalis (assembly GCF_019923935.1). Lineage (NCBI taxonomy): Eukaryota > Metazoa > Chordata > Mammalia > Artiodactyla > Bovidae > Bubalus > Bubalus bubalis. The sequence continues at coordinate 46,303,846 of NC_059169.1, forward strand.
TCTCTTCTGTTAACATAGCATAGATGTTTTAAAGTGTTTTCAAATAAATTAAGTTGCATTATTTTGAAGTTTAGTGCTAACTCTATTTTTATTTCTAGCAAAATTGCTTGAGAATTTTATACAGTTGAGTAAGTCATTTTTTTGCTCTATATATTTACTATTGTGTGTGTGTATATGTGTGTGTGTGTATATATAGATTTCCCAGTGAAAGTGAAGTAGCTCAGTCATGTCCGACTCTTTGTGACCCCTGTAGTACTGTAGCCTACCAGGCTGCTCCGTCCATGGGATTCTCCAGGCAAGGACACTGGGGTGGGTTGCCATTTCCTTCTCCAGGGATCTTCACGACCCAGGGATCGAACCTGGGTCTCCCGCATTGCCGGCAGACGCTTTACCGTCTGAGCCACCAGGGAAGTCAGGTTTCCCAGGTGGTATGGTATATATACATATGCCTGTGTGTATGTGCTCAATCACTGAGTGACATCCGACTCTTTATGACCCCATGGCTTGCAATCTGTAACGGTCCCCTGTCCATGGGATTTTCCAGATAAGAATACTGAAGTGGGTTGCCATTTCTTCTTCCAGGGGATCTTCCCAACCCAGGGATTGAACCTGAGTCTCCTGCATTGCAGGCAAATTCTCTACCACTATGCCATCTAGGAAGGCCATATATATCTATAAAATGCTATTATGAAGCAATTCAAAATCAGGATTTGGAAAATTGCTTGATGATGTAGAAGAATATTTGGAATAATTTTTCAGGCACCATTTCATGACTAGTTATTAAGCATCATCATGGTCTAGTCCCCATACTGAACTCTGTGTTTGATGTCTTGAATGTGGCTGACACTCAGAATGTGAAAGACAAAATAGTCCCCTCTTAGGATTGCCTTCCTCTCCACATGCAGAATAAAGAGACATAATACCATCTGCATCTTGGTTGAATTTATATTATTTTGATACTTTTATTTATAAATTTTCCAATATCTCAACAATAGATATTTGTTATTCTGATAAGCAGAGGAAAATAGGTAAACTATAGGTACACATGCACACTACACACACACACACACACACAGAAAACAAAACAAAACAAAAAATGGTTATTTTAGAGCTATGGGTTTATCAGAGGTGAGATACCAAGTAAGGAAAGGGGGCTAATTCTACTGTACCAAATGTAGGTTAGGCTGTTATTGTTCAGCCACCAAGTAGTGTTCAACTTTTTGTGACTCCATGGACTGCAGCACACCAGGCCACCTTAGCCCTCACCATCTCCTGGAGTTTGCCCAGGTTCATGTCCATTGAATCAGAGATGCCATCCAACCATCTTATCCTCTGTCACCCTCTTCTCCTCCTGCCTGAGCATCAGCGTCTTTTCCAATGACTTGGTTGTTCACATCTGGTGGCCAAAGTATTGGACCTTCAGCTTCAGGATCAGTCCTTCCAATGAATATTCAGTGTTGATTTATGTTAGGATGACTGGTTTGATATCATTGCTGTCCAAGGGACTCTCAAGAGTCTTCTCCAGTACCAGAATTTGAAAGCATCAATTCTTCGGTGTTTCGCCTTTTTTATGGTCCAACTCTCACATCTGTACATGACTACTGGAAAGAGCATAACCTTGACTACGTGGACTTTTGTCAGCAAAGTGATGTCTGCTTTTTAAAACACTCTCTAGGTTTGTCATAGCTTTCCTGCCAAGAAGCAATCATCTTCTAATTTTATGTCTGCAGTCACCATCTGCAGTAATTTTAGAGCCAAAGAAGAGAAAATCTGTCACTGCTTCCACCTTTTCCCCTTCTATTTGCCATGAAATAATGGGACCAGATACAATGATCTTAGTTTTTTTTTAATATATTTTATTAATACTAAGTTTAAGCCAGCTTTTTCACTCTCCTCTTTCACTCTCATAAATAAGCTTTTTAGTTCCTCTTTGCCTTCTGCCATTGAAGTGGTATCATCTGCATATCTGAGATAGTTGATATTTCTGCCAGCAATCTTGATTCCAGCTTGTAACTCATCCAGCCTGGCATTTCGTATGATGTGCTCTGCATATAAGTTAAATAAACAGAGTGACAAAAAGCCTCGTTGTACTCCTTTCTCAATTTTGAACCAGTCAGTTGTTCCATATAAATTTCTAATTATTGCTTCTTGACTCACATACAGGTTTCTCAGAAGACATGTAAGGTTGTCTGATATTCCTATCTCTTGAAGAGTTTTCCACAGTTAGATCTACACAGTCAGAGGCTTTAGCATAGTCAATGAAACAGAGGTAGATGCTTTTCTGGAATTCCCTTGCCTTGTCTATGATCCAGCGAATGTTAGCAATTTAGTCTCTACTTCCTCTGTCTTTTTGAAACCCAGCTTGAACATCTGAAATTTCTCATTTCACGTACAGCTGAGGCCTAGTTTGATGGATGTTGAACATGGGAGATGATGCTACTCATATATTAGTGACATGCTAGTCACCTTACTAGCATGGGAGACAAGTGCAAGTGTCTGGTAGTTTGAACATTCTTTAGTACTGCCCTTGAGAAGTAGGGGGCTTCCCAGGTAGCTCAGCTGGTAAATAATCTGCCTGAAATGCAGGAGACCCCAGTTCCATTCCTGGATCAGGAAGATCCCCTGGAGGAAGGCATGGCAACCCATTCCAGTATTCTTGCCTGGAGAATCTCATGACCATAGCAACCTTGTAGGCTACAGTCCACAGTGTTGCAGTTAGAGATGACTGAAGTGACCATGGTGTACATGTATGTATGTATATCACATCTTCTACTTTATTGACTATGCCAAAGCTTTTGACTGTGTGGATCACAACAAACTGTGGAAAATTCTTAAAGAGATGGGAATACCAGACCACCTTACCTACCTCCTGAGAAATTTGTATGCAGGTCAAGAAGCAACAGTTAGAACTGGTAATGGAACAATAGACTGGTTCCAAATTGGGAAAGGAGTATGTCAAGGCTGCATATTGTCACCCTGCTTATTTAACTTATATGCAGAGTACATCATGTGAAATGCCAGGCTGGATGAAGCACAAGCTGGAATCAAGATTTGCTGGGAAATAACCTCAGATATGCAGATGACACCACCCTTATGGCAGAAAGTGAAGAAGACCTAAAGAGCCTCTTGATGAAAGTTAAAGAAGAGAGTGAAACAGTTGACTTAAAACTCAACATTCAGAAAACTAAGATCATTTGATCTTGACCCATCACTTCATGACATAGATGACGAAACAATCAAAAGAGTGACAGACTTTATTTTCTAAGGCTCCAAAATCACTGCAAGATGGTGACTGCAGCCATGAAATGCAGCTGCTTGGAAGAAAAGCTATGACCAACTTAACATATTAAAAAGCAGAGACATTACTTTGCCAACAGAGGTCTGTCTACTCAAAGCTATGGTTTTTCCAGTAGTCATGTATGGATATGAGAGTTGGACTGTGAAGAAAGCTGAGCGCCAAAGAATTGATGCTTTTGAACTGTGATGTTGGAGAAGTCTCTTGAGACTCCCTTGGACTGCAAGGAGATCCAACCAGTCCATCCTAAAGGAAATCAGTCCTGAATATTCATTGGAAGGACTGATGTTGAAGCTGAAACTCCCAATATTTTGCCCCCCTGATGTGAAGAACTGACTCATTGGAAAAGACCCTGATGCTGAGAAAGATTGCAGGCAGGAGGATAAGGGATTGACAGAGGATGAGATGATTGCGTGGCACCACTGACTAGATGGACAAGAGTTTGAGTATGCTCCAGGAGTTGGTGATGAACAGGGAAGCCTAGTGTTCTGCATACCATGGGGTTGCAAAGAGTTGGACATGACTGAGCGACTGAACTTATCACATCTTCTTTACCCATTCATCCATTCATGGTCACTTTGATTGCTTCCATATCTTGGCTGTATTGAACAGTGCCATAATGAGCATTTGGGTGCATGTATCTTTTTGACTTAGATTTTTTGTCTTTTCCAGATGTACAGCATGTATCACTTTAATGATTAGATAAAATGAATATTTAAAGTACATTCTATAGCATAGCACTTATACCATAGTCCTGGAAAGGATTCCTTTCTAGCTACTCTCTTGTACCCCTGATTATCTCTTAAACACACCAAGCATATTGACACCTCCCTGCTTCTTTTCTTAAAGTTTCTACTGCTTGCAAGACCTCATGAGAACTTGTAATATGCCCCAATTTCTCTATGCATTCATCCCTCAGAGGACATTAAGTTTGTTTCCATTTCTTGGATATTATAAACAGTGATGCAAGGAAATTGCTTAGTATTTCTATTCAGACATGATTTCTATTGCTTTTCAGATCTAGATGATGGTTAAAAATAGTAAATTGTTCAAATAATACATATGTGATGTTCTAAAAGCCAATCTTCTCACTTAGACAGGAAATGACTCATAATAATTCCTTGATCAGATGTTGTTACCAATTGTAGTGGTACACTATGCTTTCTATAATTACTATTATCTGTTATTGTGCTAAGTCACTTCAGCTGTGTCTGACTTTTCATGATCCTATGGACTCTAGCGTTCCAGGCTCCTCTGTCCATGGGATTCTTCAGGCAAGAATACTGGAGTGGGTTGCCATTCCTTTCTCCAGGGAATCAACCCAGGAATTGAACTGGGTTCTCCTGCATTGCAGGAGGATTCTTTACCACTGAGCCACCAGGGAAGCCCATCTATTATTATTATTACTATTATTACTAACATATTGAGCATCAAGTCTGAATAAAGATTTGCTGGGACTGGTAGATGCATGTTCATGATCCTAAGAGAAATTAATAACTCATATGTACCATTTTGTATGCACATACCACTTTGTATGGGCAAATAACTTTTTATCAATCATAACAGTAAATCCTTAGAGCATCTGTGTGAAATAGGTACTATCTGAACCTCCATTTCAGAGACTGTAAAGTTTATACACAGTTATCTGTTCAAGGTCCAGAGAAACCTGGCTAAGCCAGAGTCAAGCTACTTGATCTTCACCATAAAGCCAAATTCTTAAGCCTCACATACTCCAGGCAATGGGGAATGACAGGTAATTGAGTCACTGAGCTGAAGGGCATTATAGATTATCTCATTCTATTCATTTTACATATGAAGAAAATAGAACACAATGAATTTTGTGCCTCCTCTGTAGTCACAAATTCAAAGGAAAAATCTCATCTCTTTATTTAGAACTGTATATTTGGTATAACTTTCTAAAATAGCCCTGTACCAATTTAGAAAAAAATTTCATCCCTTTTCTTCCTGTAAGTACTTACTCACAACTTATCTACTTAGTGTATTACACAAGGTTGATTTTTTAGAACGACAACAACAGCAACAACAAAAAATAGCCACAACTCAAGAGTATTTTTCCTTCAAATCTCTAATTCTGATATTTGTGGGACCTTGAATTCATTTATCTCTGTGACAATAAGTTCTTCATGTGTATGAAAATAAAAGTTAAATATGATGAACTACATTATTTTATACCTCTTAAAAATCCATGGCATATACTGCTATTTTTCCTAATTGTACTCTTGGGTATTGTTGAGCCATCACTTACCATTGAAAATACTATTTTACATCTAAACAACTGAAGGATTCTTTCAAATTGACGCATTTGTTCCTTATAAGTAATCTGCAGATGTAGTTATTTTTAAATTCCCTGTACAGTGAGAAAGCAGTGATTCAAGAGGCTAAATTCAATACTACTCATCTACTAAGTGGTAAAATGGAAATTCAACCACAGTTATTCTGATTCAACACCCAAAAGATTGTCTTCTAAGTTCAGTGGTCTTCTGAATAAAGCATAGTTTTATGACCTATGTATGATGTGACTAAATGAAAAGTCAGAGGCATGAAACATGAACAAAAATTGAAAAGAGCAAAATCTGCAATAAATGTTGGAAGGAAATTAAAAGCAAAATACAGTTGGGAGGACTTGAAATTGCTTGGGAAACAAGGAAGTTAACATTTCCTCATGGATTTTGGGATATTTGAACACAACGTAAAAGGACAAGTGATTGACTTCAGAATTTGGACAGTTATCAGTGAAATGCAGTCATTAGAGTGTTCTAGCGTCATTCTATTCAAGGTTATTAATTCACCTTTTAGCATAAATTTAATGCTTTCTCTTGATTTGTTAGTTATTATCTTTTGCCCTAGGTTGAATTTTAATTACATTCACCTTGTCATTAGATGTGATGTGCTGGGTCATTATGCCACTTCAAGAATTAGTTGATGAGACAGCTGATATATTTCAATAAAATTCTGTGATGATTTTGTGTGAAATTATCCTTGTGTTGTTATTTAAGTACAAAATCTTTTACAGTTTCTCTCTTGTCATACCTTCATGTTTAGGATATAAAAATGAACATATGGATGTGAAAGTAAGAATGTAGCATATATTTTGACTGTCATACTTGCATTCTGATAGGACAGTTTATTATAATAAGAATATTACTTGCATGTTGATGTATGGCAAAACCAATATAATATTGTAAAGTAAAAATAATAATAATAAAATTTTAAAAATAAAATTAAAAAAGAATACTATTGAAGAAAAAAATATATATATATATATATTTGCATTGTTACTAAATGTTATTGAGAAATCCTCTTACCCTAAATAGTTGGTAATACAAAATTTAACCCAAAGACAATATATACTCTCATAATTTTAGTGAAACTTTTAAATATTTATTTAGTTAAGAATTAAGTAATTTCATATGAATGTGCACATTGCATATATATATATAAAATGGCACTTAGGGATTTATCCTTTATGATTCTGATACATTTTATGTATAGAAGCCTGAATGGATGGATGTTTCCAGTATAACACTAATGTGCATGCAAGGTGTGTTGTCAAATATAGGACAAGGTAGCATACAAGTTGAAGTGTATTCTCTCATATGACTAACCACATATGGGGAAAGGATGGCACAGCAGTTCTAGAAGACAGTAGTGAGGGTCTTGAACCAGATTATCTGAATTCAATGTCATACTCTGGTATTTGAATCAGAATGAATTGGTTGAATTATTTCTCTGTGATTTAGTTTCTTTATCTGCAAAATAGCAATTTCATTGCAGATTAGAGGATATTTTATGGACCAAATACAAACAGTAACTTTCACAAGTAGGTAAATTACTTGCAATAATTGCTGATAAAAAGTAATCACTCCCTGTATGCTGTCTTTGTTATGGTTAATATTATGTAGCCATACTTTCTCGTATTTTTCCCGCATGCATAAATAAATGTGCTAGCATTGACTCTGATTCTAGAAACATTTTTCCTGAGTTTGTCTCTTCCTTCTATCTGTACTGTACTTGGGGATGCTTTGGAACACATATAGAGCAACCCTCTTGAGGTCAGTGATACAGGTTCTGGGTCTCATAATCTGTGAGAGGCACCAAAAGGAGTTAGGACCACTAAGATCTGACAATATGCCATTTATAGTTCTTATAGTTCACCAATTCAATGGATGTGAGTTTGAACAAACTCTGGGAAATAGTGAAGGACAAGGAAGCCTGGTGTGCTGCAGTTCATGGGGTCACAAAGGGTAGGATATGACTTAGTGACTGAACAACAACAAGAAGCACCAAAGAGAAACATGATTTGTGATTGTTATGATTCACTTTAGGCTGCTACATATTCACAGACACGAAAGAAGACATGAAAAAATGGTTTTAAATTTGTAACTTCCATCTTCCTTTTGGGTGGGTCTCTTTCAAAATTAGGAAGGTCTCTTGGTTCTCTTGGGCTTCCCTTGTAGCTCAGCTGGTAAAGAATCCACCTGCAATGCAGGAGACCTGGGTTCTATCCCTGGGTTGAGCTTTATCTCTGGAGGAGGTCATGGCATCCCAGTCCAGTATTCTTGTCTGGGAAATCCCATGGACAGAGGAGCCTGTTACGTTATAGTCCATGGAGTTGCAAAGAGTCAGACACGACTGAGCAACTAAACACACATTTGGTTCTCTTAGAGAATGGGTTCTAAGCAAGAGCCAGTCCTCCACATTGTACCTGGATATTGATACTCAAAATGTCATTGATGAGCATTTTAAGAGTGTCTTTATTCCTTTTTGGCTCTGGATCAGCTCTTCAAATGACCATGAATTTATACTGAGCCAGAAGTGCTGAAGAAAGCTTCATTACTGGTGAATAAAGTGCAACGCCATCATTCATTTTTTAATTTAGGCTGTGCTTCAAGTGTTGGAGGTTGTAATCAATTACATTAACACATGATGCAATTTGACTCATTTGAGCAATTTCAATCAGGGTTTCATCCTCATCATAGTGCTGAGACTGCTGTATTGAAAGTAAATAATGACCTTTTGATTGCAGCAGCGGATGTTGTCTTTCATGATTTTGTTGGGCCTTTTGGGAACATTTGATGCAGTTATTCATGACATTTTATTGGCTGGTAAATAGATTTTGGTAAGATTCTCTTAAATAAGAGTAAAACCAAATTCAAAGTGTTATCTCTCTGTGATCTATTTAAATGTCTGCTTGGTAAGGTCGTTTGATCTCTAGTGTAAGATCCTACAAGACTGAAAGTGACTTTTTCTCTGCTTTTCTATTTACATTTGGTACAAATTCACTTTTTTTTTTTAATAGGCACGTGTATGTTAGTTTTGTGACATGATAGAATGACTTGGACAGTTTTTAACATCTCAGTTTGAAAAATTAAAGAAGTGTGTTTGTTCCTTAAATACATAATAATGTTGCCCAATTGTTATATTCTATTACTGGTATAATCATTCACACAGCTCTAGCTTCTAATTCTGTTATCTACACCCGTGGCAGATTCATGTTGATGTATGGCAAAACCAATACAATATTGTAAAGTAATTAACCTCCAATTAAAATAAATAAGTTTATATTAAAAAATGAATTACAAAAAAGAGAGAAAACATAAGCTTACACAGCATATACACATATTTACATGGATTCAAACAAAATATGTTAATAGGCTAATAAATAAAAAACAAATTTCTTTCTCAAATCGAGCCATTTCCAGAAGAGTCAGAGGCAAAAGGGACATAGCTAACAGTAAGGTAGTTCTATGGCTTTATCTGAAGAGCCTAACTGTATTGGTGTGAAGAAAGCAACTGGGAACTTCTTCTTTACACTGTTTAGCTGAAAGTCATAGGTAACAATAGGGCTTCCCTGGTAGCTCAGTGGTAAAGAATCGCTGCCATTGCAGGAGATGTGTGTTTGACCCCTTGTCTGGAAGATCGTCTGGAGGAGGAAATGACAACCCACTCCAGTATTCTTGCCTGGGAAATCCCCTGGACAGAGGCACGTGATGGGATACAGTCCATGGGGTCACATACAGTCAGGTGTGACTCAGGGACTAAACAACAGCTGTTGCCTCTGCACTTTGTAACTCCCATGATGAGAAGCTAGAAATTTAAGTGAATATGGGAAGCTCAAAAATTGTGAAATATAGAAATATAGTTCTGGAACAACAACAACAAAAAAATGGTTATAACTAGGCCTTCAGAGAATTCTGTCAGTCATGTTATTGGAGAAATGTCTGCAGGGGAAAAAAAAAAACAAAAACAAAACAACATAACTTGGTCAAATCTCCTGGTAAACTGTCTATGAGAAACATTTTGCAAACATTAAGGTATTTACCAGTAGAAGAGCCCTTACCTATGGAGTGCTCTTAGCAGAAAACACCTATTTGAATTGCTTTATGTAAACACACTTAGCATGTGTGGCTTTCTAAACATGGTTTCCTTGATGAAAGTCCTGCATGCTATACAAATATCAGAATATAGAATGGAGATTTCTCATGACTGAAACAGTTTCTTTACTATTTTTTTCCTTTGGTGAAATTGATGTAGCTACAAATATTATTTAGAGACTTCATATATTACTCTGGACCAGAATATTCTTTTATTTAGGAAAAAAAGATGTGACAGTTGCAGTGGCAATCGTGGACTTCCCTCTGCTTTGCTCATCAGTTCAGTTCAGTCACTGTCTGATTCTTTGCAACCCCATGGACTGCAGCACCCCAGGCCTCCCTGTCCATCACCAACTCTCGGAGTTTACTCAAAATCATGTCTATTGAGTTGGTGATGCCATCCAACCATTTCACCCTCTGTCGTCCCCTCTCTCCCTGCCTTCAACCATCCCCAGCATCAGGGTCTTTTGAAATTAGTCAGTTCTTCATGTCAGGTGGCCATAGTATTGGAGCTTCAGGTTCAGCATCAGTCCCTCCAATGAATATTCAGAACTGATTTCCTTTATATATCATGGTTATTTCTATTCTTGAAATTTTTCTGAAAGTTCAGTCTTCAATTGTGTGTCTGATTTGACAATGCAGCTCTGTGTTATTGTCAAATTTTCTAAGCAATTATGTTTTTACTTATTTTGTACACCTTTTCTAGAAATAAATGGTGTGCATTTCGTAAGAACATGAAATTAGATATTGAATACAAGCTATAGGGAATTATTTTAAATTGGATTTTAAATGAGTTTGGAACTTTAGACTAACAATAATTCTTAAGCAAGTTGGTTCCTATAGTTAGAGTAACACTAATATAAACAACTATGCTGCTGCTGCTGCCAAGTCGCTTCAGTCGTGTCCAACTCTGTGCGACTCCATAGACGGCAGCCCACCAGGCTCCCCAGTCCCTGGGATTCTCCAGGCAAGAATACTGGAGTGGGTTGTCATTTCCTCCTCCAATGAATGAAAGTGAAAAGTGAAAGTGAAGTTGCTCAGTCATGTCTGACTCCTAGCGACCCCACGGACTGCAGCCTACCTGGCTCCTCCATCCATGGGATTTTCCAGGCAAGAGTACTAGAGTGGGTTGCCATTGCCTTCTCTGATAAACAACTAGAAATACTAACAAATTACATGCTACACCCAACATTAGTTTATCTTTACATAATTAATTCTGGATATTTACCAAGAATAATAATTTTAGAACATATTTTCTATTATATTTATTAAAAAAAATCTCCTTCTGACAGTTATTGCTTTGTATTTATTGCAGCCTACAGGAGCTACCCCACATCCAAGGTAAGGAGCAGTGGCTGCGCTTTCCTGGAGCAACCGGAAAAAGATACCCCAAGTCCAGGGTAAGAGAAACCCAAATAAGACAGTAGGTGCTGAGAGAGGGCATCAGAGGGCAGACAGACTGAAACCAAAGTACAGACAATTAGCCAATCTGATCACACAGACTACAGCCTTGTCTAATGCAATGAAACTAAGCCATTCCATGTGGGGCCACCCAAGATGGACGGGTCATAGTGGAGACGTCTGACAGAATGTGGTCCACTGGAGAAGGGAATAGCAAACCATTTCAGTATTCTTGCCTTGAGAACCCCATGAACAGTATGAAAGGGCAAAAAGACAGGACACTGAAAGAGGAACTCCCCAGGTAGGTACCTAATATGCTACTGGAGATCAGTGGAGAAATAACTCCAGAAAGAATGAAGGGATGAAGCCAAAGCAAAAACAACTACCAGTTGTGAATGTGACTGGTGATAGAAGCACGGTCTGATGCTGTACAGAGCAATATTGCATAGGAACCTGGAATATTAGGTCCATGAATTGAGACAAATTGGAAGTGGTCAAACAGGATATGGCGAGAGTGAACATCCACATTCTAGGAATCAATGAAATAAGATGGACTGAAATGGGTGAATTAAACTCAGATGACCATTATATCTACCACTGTGGCAAGAATCCCTTAGAAGAAATGGAGTAGCCATCATGGTCAACAAAAGAGTCCGAAATGCAGTACTTGGATGCAATCTCAGAAATGACAGAATCATCTCTGTTTGTTTCCAAGGCAAACCATTCAATATCATGGTGATCCAAGCTTATGCCCCAACCAGTAATGCTGAAGAAGCTGAAATTGAATGGTTCTATGCAGACTTACAAGACCTTTTAGAACTAACACCCAAAAAAGATGCCCTTTTCATTATAGGGGACTGGAATGCAAAAGTAGGAAGTCTAGAAACACCTGGAGTAAAAGGCAAATTTGGCCTTGGTGTACAGAATGAAGAAGGGCAAAGGCTAAAAGAGTTCTGCCAAGAGAAAGCACTGGTCATAACAAACACCCTCTTCCAACAACACAAGACTCTACACATGGACATCACCAGATGGTCAACACTGAAATCAGATTGATTATATTCTTTGCAGCCAAAGATGGAAAAGCTTTATATAGTCAGCAAAAACAAGATCAGGAGCTGACTGTGGCTCAGATCATGAACTCATTATTGCAAAAATCAGACTGAAATTGAAGAAAGTGGGGGAAACCACTAGACCATTTAGGTATGACCCAAATCAAATCCCTTACTACTATACAGTGAAAATGAGAAATAGATTTAAGGGACTAGATATGATAGACAGAGTGCCTGATGAACAATGGATGGAGATTCATGACATTGTACAAGACAAAGATTAAGACCATCCCCAAGAAAAGGAAATGCAAAAAAGCAAAATGGATGTCTAAGCAGGCCTTACAAATAGCAGTGAAAAGAAGAGAAGTAAAAGCCAAAGAAGAAAAGGAGAGATATACTATTTGAATGCAGTGTTCCAAAGAGTAGCAAGGAGTGATAAGAAAGTTTTCCTCAGTGATCAGTGCAAAGAAATAGAGGAAAACAACAAAATGGGAAAGACTAGAGATCTCTTCAAGAAAATTAGAGATATCGAGAGAACATTTCAGGCAAAGATGGGCTCAATAAAGAGAGAAGTGGTATAGACCTAACAAAAGCAGAAGATATTAAGAAGAGGTGGCAAGAATACACAGAAGAACTGTACAAAAAAGATCTTCATGACCCAGATAATCACAATGGTGTGATCACTCACACTCATCTAGAGCCAGACATCCTGGAATGTGAAGTCAAGTGGGCCTTAAGAAACATGACTACGAACAAAGCTAGTGGAGGTGATGGAATTCCAGTTGAGCTATTTCAAATCCTGAAAGATGATTCTGTGAAAATGCTGCACTCAATATACCAGCAAATTTGGAAAACTCAGCAGTGGCCACAGGACTGGAAAAGGTCAGTTTTCATTCCAATCCCAAAGAAAGGCAATGCCAAAGAATGCTCAAACTACCGCACAATTGCACTCATCTCACATGCTAGTAAAGTAATGCTTAAAATTCTCCAAGCCAGGCTTCAGCAATAAGTGAACCATGAACTTCCAGATGTTCAAGCTGGTTTTAGAAAAGGCAGAGGAACCAGAGATCAAATTGGCAACATCTACTGGATCATTGAAAAAGCAAGAGAGTTCCAGAAAAAAAATTATATTTCTGCTTTATTGACTATGCCAAAGCCTTTGACTGTGTGGATCACAATAAACTGTGGAAAATTCATAATGAGATGGGAATACCAGACCACCTGACCTACCTCTTGAAAAATCTATATTTAGATCAGGAAGCAACAGTTAGAACTGGATATGGAAAAACAGACTGGTTCCAAATAGGAAAAGGAGTACATCAAGGCTGTATATTGCCACCCTGTTTATTTAACTTATATGCAGAGTACATTAGAGAAACGCTGGGCTGGAGGAAGCACAAGCTGGAATCAGGATTGCGAGGAGAAATATCAATAACCTCAGATATGTAGATGACAGCACCCTTATGTCACAAAGTGAAGAAGAACTAAAGAGTCTCTTGATGAAAGTTAAAGAGAAGAGTGAAAAAGTTGGCTTAAAGCCCGACTTTCAGAAAACTAAGATCATGGCATCTGGTCCCATCACTTCATGGCAAATAGATGGGGAAACGGTGGAAACAGTGACAGACTATTTTTGGGGGCTCCAAAATCACTGCAGATGCTGATTGCAGCCATTAAATTAAAAGATGCTTACTCCTTGGGAGGAAAGTTGGGACCAACCTAGACAGCATATTAAAAAGCAGAGACGTCACTTTGCCAAAAAGGTCCATCTAGTCAACGCAATGTTTTTTCCAGTGATTATGTATGGATGTGAGAGTTGGACTATAAAGAAAGCTGAGTGCCAAACAATTGATGCTTTTGAACTGTGGTGTCAGAGAAGACTCTTGAGAGTCCCTTGGACTGCAAAGAGATCCAACCAGTCCATCCTAAAGAACAATCCTGGGTGTTCATTGGAAGGACTGATATTGAAGCTGAAACTCCAATATTTTGGCCACCTGATACGAAGAGCTGACTCATTTGAAAAGACCTGATGCTGAGAAAAATTGAGGGCAGAAGGAGAAGGGGATGACAGAGGATGAGATAGTTGGATGGCATCACCGAGTCAATGGACGTGGGTTAGGGTAGACTCCAGGAGTTGGTGGTGGACAGGGAGCCCTGGCATGCTGTGGTTCATGGAGTCACAAAGAGTTGGACACGACTGAGAGACTGAATTGACTTTGTCCAAAGTTCAATCATTTTACTCCCTGGTTTGTGCCACATCGGTTCCCCAAACCAGAGTATTGTTTAAGAGAAACTTCTGCATTTCCTAATCTTATTTCTGAATCTAAACAAACAAAATAAAATGACCATGCGTTCTAAACACTGAAGGGTTCTCAATTTTATGCAGCAAGCCTTCTGGAATCTTTAGTCATAACTCTCATTGATTTTCAAATCCCTCACTCATAGACTCCTTCTCATACAGCAGTCTTGCCCCCTACTTCATAAGTTAACAGACTGAATGAGATGCATACTCCATCAGCATTTTATGCTTTTGATCCAGAAAATAGTCTGAATTGTAATACCTCCTTCCTCTTAAAATCCCATTTGAAATGATTTTTAAAAAAAATTATCCTAGAGAAATATAACTTACCCATTTTTTGATGTGAAACTTATATTTTCCTGCCTGCTGCTGCTAAGTTACTTCAGTCATTTCTGACTCTGTGTGACCCCATAGACAGCAGCCCACCAGGCTCCCCCATCCCTGAGATTCTCCAGGCAAGAACACTAGAGTGGGTTGCCATTGCCTTCTCCAATGCATGAAAGTGAAACGTGAAAGTGAAGTCGCTCAGTCGTATCTGACTCTTAGTGACCCCATGGACTGCAGCCTACCAGGCCCCTCCATCCATGGGATTTTCCAGGCAAGAATACTGGAGTGGGGTGCCATTGCCTTCTCCATTTTCCTGCCTATTTGGGCCTTATTCCATTAGTTGCTCTTTCTTTAGTTTTATTTACATTTATTTTTTATCCCTCTTACTCTTTTCTGCCTTGTCCATGTCCCTCCATTTTAATCAAAATTTTAAAAAATGAAATGATTATAAGTAAAAAATTTAATCATAAATCTGTCATCTTATCATAATCTGTCTTGTGTAATCAGTGAAATATTTCACTTCTCTAAACAGTATAAGTTCTTAAAGGGATAACCTACAGTATTTATCTCCAATTTCATATTTATTCTTCGGCACTTTGCCTACCATTCCACTTACAGTGTTCTTCCGAGAGTTACCAAAGACATTTTAGTTCCCAGTTATAATACAGAAGCTGTTAAAGTTGCTTTTTACTATCTGATTCCTTTGGAGTAAACTAATACTGTTTATCAGTCATCTTTCGTCTTGTGAATGTGATAAAACTATTGGTCTTCCCTTTAAATTCTCTAATGCTTATTGTCAACATTCTTTCTTGGCTCTCTATCTTAATCTGGCTCCTAAAACTTCAGTGCTTCCTGTATTCTTTACTAACCTCCCCATATTATACTCATTTGTATTTTATATAAATTATATTTATTTAGATAAATTTACATTTATTTATTTTAAGAATTATTGTTTTTGCCAGTCCCTAAAGATCCATAATCTTTAAATCCCTCTTTCCTACTATTGCTTTGCCCTAAAATATTGTTGTTATTGTTCAGTCACTAAGTCGTGTCTGACTCTTTCTAATCCCATGGACTGCAGTAGAGCAGGCTCCTCTGTCTTTCACTATCTCGCAGAATTTACTCAAATTCAGGTCCATTGAGTCAGTGATGTCATCTAACCATCTCATCTTTCTGACACCCCCTTCTCCTTTTGCCTTCAATCTTTCCCAAAATCAGAGTATTTTTCAGTGAGTCAGCTCTTCGCATCAGGTGGCCAAAGTATTGGAGTTTCAGCTTCAGCATCAGTCCTTCCAATGAATATTCAGGGTTGATTTCCTTTAGGATTGACTGGTTTAATCTCCTTGCAGTCCAAGGGACTCTCAAGAATCTTCTCTAGCAACACAATTAAAAATCATCAGTTCTTTGATGCTCACATCGGACGTTTGTTGGCAAACTGATGTCTTTGCTTTGTAATATGGGGCCTAGGTTTGTCATAGCTTTCCTTCCAAGTAGAAAATGTCTTTTTATGTCATGGCTGCAGTCACCATCCACAATGATTTTGGAGCCCAGATATACCATCCATTTGGAGCTGAAATACAGATCAACATTTCTAATTACATGTTTAATGTCTGCACTTTGATTAATTTAACTTGTCCAAACCTTCACTCGTAGTGTTGCTGCCCTCAAAACTGGCACTCGAAGGTATCATTCACACAGTTATCCAAACAGAAGAGCGGAGTTTCTCATTGTGGTATGCTGGATATTGTTCATGTCTGTCCTTTTTGCAGGTGATTTCCTCTAAGTTGTTTTTTCCCAGCATGCTATAAAGTCAAATTTTGGTGTGCTTCATCAAGTCACAAAAACATAGACTTCTTATATATTCTAATTTCTGATAATTTAAGAAATCATTAAATTTGATCAAATCAATATCTGACATGCTTCTCAAAATTGCTTTCTGTTGCCTATCACTGCTTTCCTCTTTCTTTTTTTTTTTTCCTTGTTTCGTACATATTTTACATGTTTCAATGCCATTCTCCCAAATCTTCCCACCTTCTCCCTCTCCCACAGAGTCCATTAGATGAAGAACCTTTTCATTTCTGCCCTGGATTACAGCCAGAACTATTTAATTAGTCTTTATGAATCAGGTGTATTTCCAAACTTGATTCAATCTTCATAGTGCTTCCAGGGAGCTCTTAAAACTCACCATTATATTTCTTTACTTAAAAATATCCTAAAGGCTGTCATCAAATTTTAAAAGACAAAACCATTTGGCCAGATATGAGAAGCTTTTATTTTTTTTCCACCTGCCTATAATAACAGCCTGAACTTAACACCCAAGTGTATTCTATCAGTACTTGGTTCATGGCTCTTCTTTTCAAGGAAGTTTTCACTTATTTCCCCAAATTGGGAGGGGTTAAATAATATTGCTGTATGGTGTCTATTATAATAATATTCACTTTGTAATGTTTCTTTATATTTCCCTATGATCTAAATAGATGTGGCCCTCCTTGTAACTGAACCGATATGAATGAATGAGTACAAGAGTATAGAGATGTTTATTTATTGTAAATTATGTAAATGTTTAAGTGTTTAGACTGTTTGTTTTAGAGTGCCAGTTTCTTGTCTGCCACTTCGCAATATCATCAGCTACGTCAGTTCATTCTGCTACCAACCATGCCAGTGCATGTTCCCTTGCCCTAATATTTGTCAACATGCATTCTTTATTTTGTTTGTTTTTGCTTTACAAACCTCTATAAAAACTACCAGATTCCTAAGAAAATAGAAACATAGCCAGAAAAGGAAAATATAAGTATATACTTTGAAACTGAGATATTTTGTCAAAAAGCAGTAAAATCTGTAGAGCTCATATTAGATAATTTATCTAGAGAGAAGAAGAACATAGGTATGGCATGGAAAAATGAGTTGTTTTGGAGGGGAAAGTAAAGGAGAAAGGCATTGCAGTTAGGAGGAACATAATATATTAAAGAAGAGTTAAAATGAGATTCATTTTTTAAAAGTAAAATAAGTCAAAATATAATACAAATTGTCATTTTATTTTTTCTAATAAATCTCATGTTAATTCTTGTTTTGTGTGTTTCTATGTTCTATTTCTCTTATCTGAAATGCATTTTTTAAAATGTCTGCCCAAATATACTAATTTCCTATAGCATATTTGATTGTCTATCAAAAAGAAATGAATTTAATATATTTTCATATAACAACTTCTACCACAAAGGGTCCAAATTATTTTCTTACTGTGAAACATTAATACACTATTTCTAGACCTATCATTCGGAGAAGGCAATGGCACCTCACTCCAGAACTCTTGCCTGGAAAATACCATGGATGGAGGAGCCTGGTGGGCTGCCGTCTATGGGGTCGCACAGAGTCAGACATGACTGAAGCGACTTAGCAACAGCAGCAGACCTATTGTTAAAATCCTTTTTCTTCTAATTGGAATATATCTTAGACTTAAATCCTTCATACTATTTAATTCTAGTTCTGTAAAATAGAATTATTTGTTTATTTGTCACATGATAGAACTTAAATCTAAATTTAGCTGATTTTTTTCTCATTATTAAAATAGTGAATATTCACTATAGGAAGTCAGAAAAGTGTAAATAATAAGAAATGATCATGTATAATTTCTTTGCCTTAACATATTCACTGCTAGTGATTAAAGGATTTCTTTGCAGCCTTCCTAAATGAATTTTGAAATGCATAGATTAAATATTTTATAGAAAATTAAGAGAAAAACCAGGTTTGTTTAATTTTATAAACAGTTAATCTCAAGGTATAAAACTTAGATGGAAAGTGGAAATATCTCTATTGATATTTGTGTGATAAATAAGTGATGTAACTCACCTACTTTGGGAAATTTTCAATAAAAGAAAGAAAAATTATTTTCTCAAGTCTGTTAAAGATTTGCCATTTTAAAATTCTTAGTAATTAAAATTATGTTTACAAAACTTTATTAACATTTTAATGTTTTCTAATTATATTTTAAAAGTTTGAAGTAATTAGACCATACAAAATTAAAATAACTTCAAATAAAATTTGAGTCAGCACTTATTTAATGTCACTGCATTTCATTTTGGAGAAGGAAATGGCAACCCACTCCAGCATTCTTGCCTGGAGAATCCCAGGGATGGAGGAGCCTGGTGGGCTGCCGTCTGTGGGGTCACACAGAGTCAGACACGACTGAAGTGACTTAGCAGCAGCAGCATTTCATTTTGGATTAAAAATTTATTAAACTTAAAAGAATTCCTAAATTTATGTCTGTTTGAAAGTATCATATTCAAATTATGGTTAGATTAGTATTTGTTATAGAAACAGTTGTTCAGGCTTAAAGATAAGAATTCACCAGTAAACTATTGACATCTTAACAACTTAATTCTCTAAATATTTAGTATGTTAATCGAATTATTCTCTATACATATACATAGCACTGGCATTTATTCAGTTCACTGTTTTACTTTGCTCTGAAAAACTCTGAGTTTGTGTTGCTTTTATCATCTCATGCCATCTTGGGCAAGTTATTTCAACTTTTTGAGATCTAGTTTATTGATCTATAAAATGGGAACATTAATCAATTACAGAATATAAAACTTTCTCACCAGAGTAACACATAGGAAGAATAGAAACATATTAAAGTGAAGAGGAACTAAAAAGCCTCTTGATGAAAGTGAAAGAGGAGAGTGAAAAAGGTGGCTTAAATCTCAACATTCAGTAAACTAAGATCATGGCATCTAGTCCCATCACTTCATGGGAAATAGATGGGGAAACAGTGGAAACCATGTCAGACTTTATTTTTCTCGGCTCCAAAATCACTGCAGGTGGTGATTGCAGCCACGAAATTAAAAGACTCTTACTCCTTGGAAGGAAAGTTATGACCAACCTAGATAGCATATTCAAAAGCAGAGACATTACTTTGCCAACAAAGGTCCATCTACTCAAGGCTATGGTTTTTCCAGTAGTCATGTATAGATGTGAGAGTTGGACTGTGAAGAAAGCTGAGCCCTAAAGAATTGATGCTTTTGAAGTGTGGTGTTGGAGAAGACTCTTGAGAGTCCCTTGGACTGCAAGGAGATCCAACCAGTCCATTCTGAAGGAGATCAGCCCTGGGATTTCTTTGGAAGGAATGATGCTAAAGTTGAAACTCCAGTACTTTGGCCACCTCATGCGAAGAGTTGACTCATTGGAAAAGACTCTGATGCTGGGAGGGATTGGGGGCAGGAGGAG
The DNA here is from genome assembly GCF_019923935.1 of Bubalus bubalis. Lineage (NCBI taxonomy): Eukaryota > Metazoa > Chordata > Mammalia > Artiodactyla > Bovidae > Bubalus > Bubalus bubalis. Next base: position 46,323,832 of record NC_059169.1, read on the forward strand.
AACGGGACGACAGAGAATGAGATGGCTGGATCGCATCACCGACTCGATGGACCCGAGTCTGAGTGAACTCCAGGAGTTGGTGATGGACAGGGAAGCCTGGCTGCTGCAATTCATGGGGTCGCAAAGAATCAGACATGACTGAGGGACTGAACTGAACTGAAGTGTAAATCTCTTCTTTCTAAAGCATTCATTACAATGACACTTTATCAAACCCTAAAAGAAATAACTAAGAAGTTTTGAAACTCTATTTGAGGTGAAGTCTGTAGGAGCAGATATTGAATGGACTGGAGATAGTAAAACACACGGTGGGTCCAGGTTCATAATGTTGCAATAGCAATATTCATATCAATGGTAATGAGTAGGAAAGACCACAAATATGAAATGACTATAGGCATGGGTCATATTCTGGAAACACATTCAAGCTATGAAGATAAAGGGACATTTTTCATAATTGATTATCTCACTATAAAAGAGCAAGTAGTGTCTGTAACTCCTTTATACCGATGCACTAGCATTATGTAAAGGTACAATATTAGATAATCCAACTTACAGGCTCCTGGGAGACAGCAAAATACCCTACTGAAGCTGTTCTCTGAGGGTATTACTGTGTTTTCAATACTGTAATTTTGTTTTCTTCTTATTCTGTGAACTTTTTTCTATTTTCTTCACTGAGTTCCTTCCTCAAGTTGATTCTAAAGTAAAGAACTTATTTCCCCCCGCCCCCGCTTTCACTAAGTCTCCTATATTTATGTTTCTCCAAAGTGATATAAACTTACCTGTCTTCAAGTGAACATTAATATTTCTAAGACTGAATGCTTGATCTTGTTTAATAATACACTTAAAACATTAGTAAATTCTAATTACTCCAACATAAGTACTCAAAAATATAAAATGTTAGTCACTAACATATACATATATATACATACATATCTATCTGTCAACACTTTTTCTATCCAGTCTTCACCAGGTTTTTTCTTCCTTTGTCCACATGTGGAGAATATCAGTAAAAATAATAGTCAATATGATAATATTTAAACAAAAGTAGAAAGAAAAAAAAAAAAAGATGACAACTATTTCCAAAGATTCAACTTTTTTTCAAGAGAAAAAGAAAAACCAAGCAACATAACTTGCTGATAAAACAATCAGCAATTAAGCATAAGCTGTGTTTTTAGTGTAACCTCTGTTTTAGCAGAAATAAAACATTCAGTATCTTAACTGGCGTGGATGAGGAGCATACAGTTCTTGCCAAATCATAATTTCTCTTTATCTTATTGTTTTTTCCTGAATGCACTCTCAAATAATATCCATTCATGTTTTTCAATTGCAGTGTGGGCCATTGATTTGGCCTTCCATATGCTGGTTTTCTTTGTTAGTTGTTCTTCCCCCCCCCGCCCCCGCCCCCTCAAGCAAGGTTTTAATGGGGACTTTGCTGCAACAGGGGTTAGGGAGAAAAAACAACAGGCTCCCTTCCCTGCTAGATCCCTGAGAGGGGAGTGATATTTTTCCTTGTATGGGGGTGAGGGTAAAGGTGTGTCCAGAAGTTGGGCCAGAGGGTTGGCTTAGGTGTTTTTCCCACCTTTGAAGTCATGTTCTGTGCAGGGGATATGTGCAGTGCCCCTGCTTTTGTTCTGGACCCTCTGCTTTTGCATCAGGCTCTTCAAAAAAAAAAAAAAAAAAAGTGGCAGTTGGGTTTTTTAGTCTCTGTATCTTTTGCTCAGAATTTGTCCTAACTGTGTATGCATGAAGTTATTATTAGTCCCACATGATTTCTTTGTATTTTGTTGCTGGAGGAGTAGTGTGTCCAGGTACAAGCATTGCAACACTGCAGAAAACAATCCCAGGTCTGAGCCTATTTCATTGCCTCCTGAGAGACTCTACACCCTGTTCTTAAGGGGTAAGAGGCTGAGGATTTCTTTCTTTTTTCTTTTTGAAATGTCTTCCTGCTGGATAGGGGTTTCAGACCCTCGTCTACCCTAGGGGTGTGGAAGTCCATTGCTGACTGTTCCAAGGACCTGATAGGGACTTGGGACCACTTTCCCCTGGAATGGATTAAAGTCCTTGAACCATCATGAGCCTAACTTTAAATTGTTGGAGCATATCTTTTAGGATATGGAACAATTTCCATTCCAGTGGAAAGTGGTCCCAAGTCCTTATCAGGTCCTTGGAAAAGATATGCTCAGAGGTTAAACCATCTGCCTGCAATGCAGGAGACCTGCGTTCGATCCCTGGATCGGAAAAGATTCCCCTGGAGAAGGAAATGGCAACCCACTCCAGTGTTCTTGCCTGGAGAATCCCATGGATGGAGGAGCCTGGTGGGCTACAGTCCACGGGGTCCCAAAGAGTCAGACACGACTGAGCAACTTCACTTTCACTTTCAAAAGATATAAACTTAACCAAAAGGTAAACAAGCAAGGGCTAAAAAGGAGAAGGACAATAGCCATTAAAGAGCCTAACAAGAGAAGAAACCGAGGTTAACTTTGGGCTTCCTTAACTGTTGACCAGACAAGGAAGGTGAAATTACCTCTGCAAAAATTATGAACCCTTGTCAGAAGATAGTCAACAGTCAGAAGTTAGTTTTGTTTTAATATACTGTTTAACCCTATTTGTTTATTGATACATTATGTATATGGTAACCTTAAACAAAAAATTGGGTTAAAGATTAACTGATCATGGCCCTGACAATCAGAACAAGACCCGGTTTCCCACACAATCAGTTTCTCCTATCAGGAATATTCCATAAGGCTCTTATCATCCATTAGAGGGCAGACAGAATGAAAACCACAATCACAGAAAACTAACCAAACTGATTACATGGACCACGGCTTTGTCTAGCTTAATGGAACTATGAACCATGTCTTGACTGGGCCACCCAAGATGGAAAGCTTTGACAAAATGTAGTCCACTGGAGATGGGAATGGCAAACCACTTCAGTATTCTTACCTTGAGAACTCAATGAACAGTATGAAAAGGCAAAAAGATATAACATTGAAAGATAAACTCTCCAGGTCAGCAGGTAAACTAGAGAAGAGTGGAGAAATAACTCCAGAAAGAATGAAGAGATGAAGCCAAAGCAAAACAATGCCCAGTTGTGGATGTGATGGATGTGGTGATGGAATTAGTCCAGTGCTGTAAAAAATAATACTGCATAGGAACCTGGAATATTAGGCCCATGATTCAAGGTGAATAGGAAATGGTCAAACAGGAGATGAAAAGGATGAATATTGATATTTTAGGAATCAGTGAACTAAAATGGACTGAAAAGGTCATATTTAATTCAGATGACCATTATATCTACTACTGTGGGAAATAATCCCTTAGAAGAAATGGAGTAGCCCTCATAGTCAACAAGAGTCCAAAATGCAGTACTTGGATGCAATCACATAAGAGACAGAATGAACTCTGTTCGTTTCCAAGGCAAACCATTTAATGTCACAGTTCAATTCAGTTTCAGTCACTCAGTCGTGTCTGACTCTTTGCGACACCATGAACTGCAGCATGCCAGGCCTCCCTGTCCATTACCAACTCCAAGAGATAACCCAAATGAATGTCCATTGAGTCAGTGATGCCATCCAACCATCTCATCCTCTGTTGTCCCCTTTTCCTATGGCCCTCAATCTTTCCCAGTAATCCAAGCCTATACCCCAACCACTAACGCTGAAGAAGCTGAAGTTGAATGGTTCTGCCATGACCTACAAGATCTTATAGACCTAACAGCAATACACATATACATACATGTATGCTGCTGCTACTGCTGCTAAGTTGCTTCAGTTATATCCGGCTCTGTGCGACCCCATAGACGGCAGCCCACCAGGCTCCCCCATCCCTGGGATTCTCCAGGCAAGAATACTGGAGTGGGTTACCATTTCCTTCTCCAATGCATGAAAGTGAAAGTGAAGTCGCTCAGTCGTGTCTGATTCCTAGTGACCCCATGGACTGCAGCCTACCAGACTCCTCCGTCCATGGGATTTTCCAGGCAAGAGTACTGGAGTAGGTTGCCATTGCTTTCTCCAATATATATATATATATATGTATATGTATGTATGTATTTTTCATCATAGGGGATTGGAATGCAAAAGTAGGAAGTCAAGAGATACCCAGAGTAACAGGCAATATTTGACAAAACCAATACAATATTGTAAAGTTTAAAAACAACATAAAAATTTTAAAATAAATAAATAAATCCCTATTTAAAAAAAAATAAAGTGGATAACCAATAAGAAAAAAAAAATGAAGGAGGGCAAAGGCTAACAGAGTTTTGTAAGAGAATGCACTGGTCATGGTAAAACCCTCCTCCAACAACACAATAGAAGACTCTATACATGGACATCACCAGATGATCAATACTGAAATCAGATTGATGTATTCTTTCAGGCAAAGATGGAGAAGCTGTATATAGTCAGCAAAACCAAGACCAGGATTGACTATGGCTCAGATCATGGACTCCTTTTTGAAATATTCAAACTTAAATTGAAGAAAGTAAGAAAAACCACTAAACCATTCAGGTATGACCTAAATCAAATCCCTTATGATTATACAGTTCAGTTCAGTTGTTCAGTCGTGTCCGACTCTTTGCAACCCCATGAACCACAGCACACCAGGCCTCCCTGTCCTTCACCAACTGCCAGAGTCTCCCCAAAGCCAAGTTAATTAAGTTGGTGATGGCATCCAATCATCTCATACTCTGTCATCCCCTTCTCCTCCTACCCTCAATCCCTGGGTTGGGAAGATCCCCTGGAGAAGGAAATGGCAACCCACTCCAGTATTCTTGCCTGGAGAATCACATGGACAGAGGAGCCTGGTAGGTTACAATCCACAGGACTGCAAAGAGTCGGACACGACTGAGCGACTTCACTCACTCACCTGGCTGTATATTTTCACTCAGCTTATTTAGGTTATATGCAGAGTACATTGTGTGAAATGCCAGGCTGGGTGAGGTACAAGCTGGAATCAAGATTGCCAGAAAAAATATCAATAACCACAAATATGCAGATGAAACCCCTTATCGCAGAAATTGAAGCAGAACTGAAGAGCCTCTTGATGAAAGTGAAAAAGGAGAGTTAAAAAGCTGTCTTAAAACTCAACATTCAGAAAACTAAGATCATGGAATCCCGTCATATCCCTTCATGGCAAATAGATGGGGAAACTTGGAAACAGTGATAGACTTCATTTTCATGGGCTCCAAAATTACTTAGATGGTGACTGCAGGCATGAAATTAAAAGACACTTCCTCTTTTGAAGAAAAGCTATGACCAAACTAGATAGCATTTTAAAAAGCAGAGACATTTCTTTGCCTACAGAGGTCCATGTAGTCAAAGCTATGATTTTTCCAATAGTCATGTATGGATGTAAGAGTTGGCCTATAAAGAAAGCTGAGCACTGAAGAATTGATGCTTTTGAAATGTGGCATTGGATAAGACTCTTGGAGTCCCTTGAACTTCAAGGAAATCAAACTAGTCAATCCTAAAGGAAATCAGTCCAGAATATTCATGGGGTGTTGATACTGAAGCTGAAACTCCAATACTTTGGCTACCTGATGCGAACTGACTCATTGGAAAAGACCCTGATCCTGGGAAAGATTGAAGGCAGGAAAAGAAGGAGACAACAGAGGATGAGATGGTTGGATTGCATCACTGACTTGATGGTCATGAGTATGAGCCATCTCCAGGAACTGGTGATGGACACGGAAGGCTGGCATGAAGCAGTCCATGGAGTCTCAAAGAGTCAGACACAACTAGGTGACTGAACTGAACTGATATGGTAACGAGGGGATGCTGATGATTTTCATTTTTTTTCCAAAAAAATTTTAATATCAAGGGAAAGTGTTCAGTAGAATATGGAAAAGTTATTTAATACCTATTTTATGAGCTGGATGTAATATTATCTTGTAATAATGCAGTCAATACTTTTTGTTGACTTCTAAAATATATATGTATATATTATCATTTATTTGTTTTTCAGTCACTAATTTGTGACTGGATCTTTGTGACCCTGTGGACTATTGCCCATCAGGCTTCTCTGTCTATGGGGTTTCCCAGGCAAAGATACTAGGAAAATCTCATGGTATCTAGAGTGTGTTGCAATTTCCTTCTCCACTATGTGCTATTACATAAAATCCAATGTTATTTTACTGAGTAACTAGCTACATAGAACATTTATAATGTATTTAACATGTTTATGATACACTGTGTTGGTTTTACAATGACTGGTGTTATTGTATCAAATTGTCTTTATAAAGTTACTCTGGATGTAAGTTCCATTTAATTTTAAAGCAAAGAAGTGACTGATTCAGAGTGAAACACAGTCCAGATAACACCTCAGTTCAGTTCAGTTGCTCAGTCTTGTCTGATTCTTTGTGACCCCATGAATCGCAGCACGCCAGGCCTCCCTGTCCATCACGGTCTCCCAGAGTTCATTCAAACTCACGTCCATCGAGTCGGTGATGCCTTCCAGCCATCTCATCCTCTACCGTCCCCTTCTCCTCCTGCCCCCAATCCCTCCCAGAATCAGAGTCTTTTCCAATGAGTCAACTCTTCGCATGAGGTGGCCAAAGTACTGGAGTTTCAGCTTTAGCATCATTCCTTCCAAAGAAATCCCAGGGCTGATCTCCTTCAGAATGGACTGGTTGGATCTCCTTGCAGTCCAAGGGACTCTCAAGAGTCTTCTCCAACACCACAGTTCAAAAGCATCAATTCTTCGGCACTCAGCTTTCTTCACAGTCCAACTCTCACATCCATACGTGACCACAGGAAAAACCATAGCCTTGACTAGATCGACCTTTGTTGGCAAAGTAATGTCTCTGCTTTTGAATATGCTGTCTAGGTTTGATATAACTTCCCTTCCAAAGAGTAAGTGTCTTTTAATTTCATGGCTGCAGTCACCATCTGCAGTGATTTTGGAGCCCCCAAAAATAAAGTCTGACACTGTTTCCACTCAGACAGGTGAAATAATACTAGTGACTATGACCAATAAGCTATCACAGAACCTCCTATTGTCAGAAGATATCGAAAAATAAAAAACCAGTTAATTTACACTTTGACCCTGAGAAGCACAATTGTTTACTTAAAAAGAAAAAAAAAGAAAAAGGATTTTGTCATTAGAAGTAACCTTATGCTTTCCTGAGAAACTTGCATATTTCTCTTTGTCACAGTATCTCATAGCACCATATTTTTATGATAGATAAGGAGAGTTGAAATAAAGGTATAAGCAGTGCATGTAATCATTTAAATTCAATTTTCTTAAATCTTTATACATTTTTATATAATTTCTATTGTTTAGAATTGAACACTGAAGTGATTTCTTTTTTATTTCACCATACTAATTTAAATTTAAAGAAATTTTAAAAAATAATTTAAATAAATTTAAATTTAAAGAAATTTAAAAAAAACACTTTATGGAAATACATGCAATTCTTTCAAAAAGATGTTGATTTTAGTACTTTCATAAAAATAGCTATTTTAGGTAAAATATATTATAGTAGGATAAAATTAAAGTTTTTATTGAAATATGTACAGATAGCTTTATTGTGTTTTATGTTACAAATGCAACCTTTTATGTCTTGTTTCACAGACAGAAAACTTAAAATATGTGTCTGCTCATAGAGAGTCAATGCTGTATCATGAAATGCATTATCTTACTTCAAATTATATTTTCAAATAGATAGGTTCTTAAATAAATATGTAGTGATAGTAAAATGTACTGAGTTATTCTAAAGAAAAGTTGTCCATCTTAATTTTTGTGTCTCATGCATTACAAATTCAGAAGTGCTAAATATATCCATTTTAATACATAAATGATTTTTAAAAACAAAAGTACACACAGAGTTAGAGTAGTAGTGTTAAAATTATTTGGAGGATTTAATTTTAAAGTTAAATAATGACATTGAAATTCCAATTTTCTTTTTAAAAATTAAGCTTATGATGAGATCCCAAAATGCAATTTATCCACCAAAGTTGTTTCTCACTCAACACGGGTCAATAAAACTTCATGCTATTCTTAACCTAAGGAAAATTATACATTATTTATACCTCAGAAACATGTTAAATGATGTTTTAAAGTAAACTAAGAGACAATATATGCATTAGAATAAAAGTATGCATCTTTATTATTAACATCTGTGGGGCTTTCTGCCATTACAAAATTACCCAAAAGATGTCAGTGTGAGGCTGTAAGAAATGACATTCCAAAAGAAAAGCAAAATTAAATTATGAAAGTCATTTAGGACATCAGAGTACACTTGTGTTCTCAATACCAGAAGGTCACCCCACTGAATGTCTGCAGAGAAACTCTGTGAAGTCAAAACAAACTTCTAAAAGTTAATTTTTAAAAGGTAGTTACACATTAAAAGATAGGTTGGCAAAAATTAACATCAGCGTATAACTGAAAAATACACTATACATGAAGATGTGTGAAAATAAATTCATAAATAATTCTCCTTCTAAGTATGCCAATGACTTTAAGATGATCAAAATAAGAGAACTGCTGGGAAAATAATTTGAAATGTTGATGACTGAAGATGATTTATCTTTCTGAAAGTAAATATAACACTTCAATTACCTTCTTATATATACACAGACTCACATTTCTTTTTCAAAAAACTGAAACTTTCTTTTACAGTTGAGAGAGCTGCCATGGCCCAATCTGGCAATTGATACCACCATGTAGTGACCTCACAGGGACATTTTTATTGGCTTTGGTCCAAGAGGGACTTTGTATCTGTTTAATACTTGTTCTTCCTGATCTATTTACCACATCCTAAATTAATTATGAATTTAGTTAGTTAACTAAAGATGCAACTCCAAAATGTTTTTTCTCTAAAGAAAATCACACTGTAAACTTACTAGCTGATGACAAAGCTAGAACTAGAAGATAGCATGAAATATCTGCAAGAGAAAGAAATATTAGAATAATATATATTTGTCTTAGCTACTTAGAAAATATTTGTTTACCAATTTAGACAAAGCTCCAAATAGGCTTATAAATATCTGAATAAAACAGATAAGTAAAGAATAAAACTGAATAAAGTTAAAAATAAAATTTTTCAGATTAAAAATACCTAAAAAAATAAAATATCTGAATATATATATATATATATATATTCCTGTTTTATTTTTATTATATGTGTATGTGTGTGTGTTGTTACTATTTAGTTAAATTGTTTCCAACTCTTTCACAGCTCCATGGACTGTAGCCTACCAGGCTCTTCTGTCCATGGGATTACCCAGGCAAAAATACTGGGGTGGGTTGCCATTTCCTTTCCCAGGGGATCTTCCCAACTCAGGGATTAAGCTCACATTTCCTGCATTGGCAGACAGATTCTTTTCCACTGAGGCAGCAGGGAATCCTATCTATCCTATATATTCTCCTATATATACATAGGATTCTCCATCTGGAAGGCAGCCAGTTGTAATAAAGTTTCCCCAATAGAACCTTCTATGGTGGCTCAACAGTAAAGAATCTGCCTGCAATGCAGGAGACCTGAGTTCAATCCCTGGTTTGGGAAGATCCTCTGTAGAAAGAAATGGCAACCCACTCCAGTATTCTTACCTGAAGAACTCCGTGGACAGTGGAGCCTGGTGGGTCCCAGACCATGGGGTCACAAAAAGCTGGATATGACTGAGTGACTAACACAACAACTACCCAATAGAACTCCAGTGCATGCTACATTTGAGAAATAGGGACAGGCAATGTGTTAGTTACAATCCTTTGTAAATGCTTTAGTTTACATATTGTGTGTATATGTTTGCATATATAACAAATTTTTAATAAAATGAAATTTTTACTTTGTTAAAATCTAAAATAAATATGTAAAATTCTTGGTTAAGTGTGAGATTGAGTTTACACTTTTGAGTCACAGAAATAATAGAATTGCCAAAAAGTGTTCACATACTATAAAGGAAGTGATGAGCATTTGAAAACCCTTCTCATAGCAGGCAGTTTGTACTAAATGCAACTAATTATTGCTGAAACAAAAATCATTAACATAGGAGGACATTTGGTCAATACAGAATGTGTAAATATTTTGATTACTGGTTAATATTGTTAATAAAGTTATAAAATCACAAAGTATCACATTTGAAAAATAGTTGTTTATGTCAGTAAAATTTCATCTGAAAACACACATTTTCTAATCTCATTTCTTTTAGTGTTAAATAGAATTTTGGTTAATGGTTTAAATCTATGGGGCTACTATCTCTGATTTGTATTCAGAATTTCAAAGCCATCTGCCACATACTGAACAACACTCATATTTACTAAAGGTGGTAACAAATGACTCCATTCTCATCAATCATTAGATTCAATTGAGGACTTTAATATTAGATGGTTCTCATCAATTAAAAATAAAAAATCTGATATCATAATTTATTGATTTCAATGATATATTTGAAATATATCAATATTTTATTTTACAGAGAACACATTTTATTTAAAATCTTGTTTCTACACTTTGAATTTGAAAACACTTACTTTGATAGAAATTTGTTTTTTCCTGAATGTCTATGGATTTGAATTAAGGTTGAACATTTAGAAGCTGAATTTTAGAGTCAAGTGTCCTTTCATCAATATCCATCCATCTCCTAATTTCTGAGGTAAATGATCTTCCAAATTCTTATTTTGAGAAACACCATTTTGGTATTGGATATGTGAAATAAAAACCACACTGAATTAAGGTTTTTGAACACTAGTCTACAAGACCAGATAATGTATGATCAACAGACACATCCCACTAAAACCTGGGTTTAATTGAGCATCATTCTCAGTGAATGATATACATTCATAAAAAGCAATATAATCTTCATATATAATAATGTAACTATACATTCTCAAAGCAGTTCACAATATCTCTTGATATTATTTCAAAAACACACAACTGTTTACAACCATATTCTTATCTTTAGAAATTCACCCAAATAAATAATTTTTAAAGAATCAAAATTGGTATATATCAAATTTAATGAGAAAAGCAAGGCTAATTAAATAGTAATGCCTTTATAGTAGTTTACTTATGGGAGTGTGTCTTTGTTGTGATGGCCAGTTTCCCCCTTTTTCCTTTTCTTCATTTTATTCTTGAGCCAATTTTGATATCAATCATACATTTATTAATTTATTTATGTACCTACTCCCATAAAATAATTTCAGACAAATTTTATTAAAAACAGATATAACAAAACCAAAGATATTTTTAAAAGACAGTTGATATTTACTGAGGTTCTATTTTCCATGTGTTGTATACATATTATTTTATTTAATTACAAAACAGTAATAAAAAAGAAACCATATTCTTCCATTTTACATAAAAGAAATAGAGTCATACTTGGTAAGAAAATTGCTCAGTCATGAAGTCTCAAAGACTGTTTGCATACAAATGCATAGTTCTATAATGTGAAATCCAGTACTTTTTTCACCACATCACAGCATATTCAAAAGAATAAAGGTAAAAATTAAATAATAAAGAGTTAAGGAGAGGTGCTCATTAATTAAAAAGTGCAACATTTAAGTCTCAGCATCTGTGAATCTGAAACTAGTAAACTAGTATCTAACAGAATTGGTTACATAGCTATTACTTTTTACAAAAGCATCTTCCTTTTGAATATTCACATTCTTAACTAAGTTTTTAATAGCAGCAGCTTTTACAGTTTTATGATTAAGTTGAAATACTTCACACAAATCTACAAAAGAAATATTTTTTTGATATTGGCTAAATAAAAGTTTGTCTTCTGAATACCAAGTACATAGATATTATGTGTGATGTCTTATTGAAAAGATAAGTGCATTTGAGCTATATTTCTGGTCTTAAAGAAGAGTGCCAGATGTCCATATGCTTAGGAATATCAGTAATGTGAATCTGAACTTTTTTATTTTAAACAGAGGGCAAAGAAATTTCAGCATCCCAGTAAGTAATAGGTTAACATACTGTACCATGAGACTTATCCTGGAATCCTCAAGAGTTGCATAGTGATGATGCTTTAGTATGTTTCCTTATGCGTTTGATGTTAAAGAGATAAGAAATAGAGTTTCAAAGAACTACATGAAAGTAAGGTAAGATGTTCAATGTTATGAAAAATGACCTTATGAAGAAAATCAAAGGTGCTCTTTTTGCAACAGAGACTACTTCAGAACTCCTAAAATGTTTCTTTAGAGTCAGAAGAAGGTATATTTGTATAATGAAACATATACATATATTTACCAGTTATAGGTAAAGTCTAATTACATAAAATATCATTGCAACGAAGACTTTTAAAAGATTTAAAACATTATAGATATATAGCGGTTTCACAGTTTTCAAAGAAAAGTTCCTATATGCAGAAAATTTACATTGTAAGCACTAATGCAGAAAATAAAATCACTTTTAAGCACTTTATAAACAATAAAATCAGTCAAAGATGGGTGAAAAAACTGTATACCTCTTAGGTTGGTTGATACTTGCTTTTAATACCTCCTTACTGATACTATGTCTGAAATTCAGAAAAAATAATTTATTTAAAATCATAGTGATATAAGTTGTCATTCATTGAATCCTGAATCTCCAGTTCAACCTCTGTAACTGTTGCTAATCACAAAAGAACCAACATTTGTAAGTTAAATACTATTGTGTGTGTGTATGTGTATGTGTGTGTGTATATATATATATATATATATATATATATATATATATATATAGGCTTCCCAGGTGGCACTACTGGTAAAGAATCCACCTTTAATGCAGGAGATGACATGGGTTCAATCTCTGGGTCAGGAATATCCCCTGGAGGAGGGCAGGGCAATCCAGTCAAGCATTCTTGCCTGGAGAATCCCATGGATGAAGGAGTCTGATGGGCTACAGTCCATAGGGTCACAAAGAGTTGGACATGACCGAAGAGATGAAACACAGCACTATATATATATATATATATATATATATATATATATTCACTGATTTAATATTAATAATTTAGATTGCTTTTTACATGATACTATTATCCTCACTTTATGAGAAAGGAAACCATATCTCAAAGAAGTTTAACACTATGCTCAAAACTATTTAACAGAATCATTTTTGAAATCTAGATATTTTAACTTGAGATCATATGTTACATCTACTTTGCCAGATTCCTGGACTCTATTCAATAAACAAATTGTTCTGTTAATTCTGGCACAATAAAGCAAGTTGTTGGTTCCTTTAAATTTCTTGCATTACATTTGGTATTAATAGCATCATTGGACTTAAATTTTTTTTAATTATACAAAACTCTGAGTAATTAAATGTACCTTTAAGTGATCAGGATAAAAGACAGCTTTCTCCACACATTCACAAGATTAGGTCTTCAACTCTTAAACTTCCTTCATTTTCCTCCCCTGCATACATTTCACAGACCAGCGTGATCCGCATTTCCCTCTGCTGCTGCTGCTGCTGCTGCTGCTGCTGCTGCTGCTAAATCACTGCAGTCTTGTCCAACTCTGTGCGACCCTATAGACGGCAGCCCACCAGGCTCCCCCGTCCCTGGTATTTTCCGGGCAAGAACACTGGAGTGGGTTGCCATTTCCTTCTCCAATTCATGAAAGGGAAAAGAGAAAGTGAAGTCGCTTAGTCGTGTCCGACCCTCAGCGACCCCATGGACTGCAGCCTTCCAGGCTCCTCCGTCCATGGGATTCTCCAGGCAAGAGTACTGGAGTGGGGTGCCATTGTCTTCTCTGGCTTTTCCCTCTGCTAATCCAGTAAAAGTACTCTTGTTTCGATCACTTTGTTGTTGTTTTTTAGATATTAAGTCATGTCCAACTCTTTTGTGAACGTATGGACTGTATAGTCTATAGGCTCTTCTGCCCTTTTAATTGCTCAATACAATTATCTACTCTCAGTTTTTACCTATATAACTTCTCTAGAGCATTTTCAATGTTGTTCACAGTCTATTTTTTTAAACATTTTGTTGTTGTTGTTGTTGCTGTTGTTGTTCTTTGTTTTTGATTCAGCCTCTCCTTTCTTCTAATTTTAGAATAGATCTTTTTTAAACTTGTTTTATCATTACTCTCATTCTATGTCCCAGTCAGCCTTTTGCACTGCCAAGTCAAGCTTGCATTTACTTAGTGGATATTTCTTCTGGATGTTTTACAGGAAACACAAATCTGTACAAAATACAACTCAAAATCTGCCTGAAAAGATCGACTTCTGATTCTGCAACTCAATTAAAAATAATACCCACTTCTTAAAATGTGTTTACCTTTTATGCATCTCTCTGTTCTTGGGCTCCAAAATCACTGCAGATGGTGACTGCATCCACGAAATCAAAAGACACTTTCTCCTTGGAAGAAAAGTTATGGCCAATCTAGACAGCATATTAAAAAGCAGAGATATTACATTGTCAACAAAGGTCCATCTAGTTAAAGCTATGGTTTTTGCCAGTAGTCATGTATGGATGTGAGAGTTGGACTATAAAGAAAGCTGAGCACTGAAGAATTGATGCTTTTGAACTGTGGTGCTGGAGAAGACTTTGAGAGTCTCTTGGACTGCAAGGAGATCCAGTCAATCTTAAAGGAAATTAGTCCTTAATATTTATTGAAAGGACTGATGCTGAAGCTGAAACTCCAATACTTTGGGCACCTGATTTGAAGAAGTGACTCATTCGAAAAGACCCTGATGCTGGGAAAGATTGAAGTCGGGAGGAGAAAGGGATGACAGAGGATGAAATGGTTGGATGGCATCATCAACTCGATGAACATGAGTTTGTGTAAGCTCCAGGAGTTGTTGATGGACAGGGAAGCCTGGTGTGCTGCAGTCCATGAGGTCGCAAAGAGTCAGACACAACTGACCGACTGAACTGACTGATTGACTGTACAGAGATCTTTCTCTCTCTTCTGTTCATTCACTCTACTCTACCCAAATTATAACCAATGTCTGGAAAGTTCTTTCTCAGAGAGTTTCATGACTTCTTCCCTCAAATCCACATCTCACTAAGGCTTTCATGGAAAATTGCTATTACTCTTTTGCTCGATCTCCTTTCTCACCTAATTTCCTTCATGAGTACATGTTAAGTCACTTCAATCATGTCTGACTCTGTGAACTCCTTGGATTGTAGCCTGCCAGGCTCCTTTGTCTGTGGGATTTTCCTGACAAGAATAATGGAATGGGTTGCCATGCCCTTCTCCAGGGAATCTTCCTGACCAAAGATCCAACACACATCTCTTGTGTCTCCAGCATTGACGGGTAGGTTCTTTATCACTAGTGCCATGTGGGAAGATGAATTTCCTTCAATGTTCTCACCAACTTTGATTCTACATTTATTTTACATATTTGCTAATTTCTTATCTCCCCTAATAAAAGTTAAACAACGTACACATAATCAAGGATTTTTCAGTTTTATCTGTGGCTCTAAACATAGAATATAGCAATTTGCTTGGTATACAAAACTTAGTGTTGAATAAATTAGTGAAATAATATATCACTCTTTTTCACATATTTCCTGCACAAAGAACTAAGTGTTATTTATTATGTTATTTTCCAACAATGACCTATTCCAGGCTGATGGCAAAGATGGTTTATTCTCAGGCAGTGACTTCCTCTAAGTGCTGCTATTGACTCTGCTATTTTTCCTTATTTTCAGCATCAGAGTTATAGCAGGGCCATCTCTCTAAAACATACACCTTATACTTTTAATTTCACATAATAAAAGCACTTTCCAGAGGACAGAGTTCAAAGTTGTTTTCATTTTGCATCAAGTTCTTCACAGTCTTGGTTCCATCTTTCTGGAACATACCCAGTTCCATCTTTTCACACCTTTCTGAATTTTTTCCATAGTGTAACCATATAAAACAAATTGTTGTTAATTGATCATACTCTTCTTTTTCATACATTTCTGTCGGTGATCAGAGTTTTTCCATACAGCAAAGTTAATTACTACTCCTTTATCCAACAAGCAAATTTCCTTTCTAGCCCTCAAAAACCATTTCTAGCCCTCAAAAACCATTTCTTTTATGAAATCTTCTCTTACCCCTTAAGGCATAATTATCATGCATTCTACTCTGCTTAAATTGTACTTCATACTGTCATTATTAGCATCATCAAAATGTGCTTGTGCAATTTCCTGACCATGGCATAATATTAATGGAGGATATTCAGTTGCTTATAGCAAGAGCAGGAAAGTTGGAAGATGCAAAGAACTAAAATTGCATACATTCCTGAGGTGGTGACCATCAGAAAAGATGAAAACAAATGGGAAACTAATATTTGACAGGCAAGTATGCTGTCTAAATACAATAATTATGCAACTGATTTCCAGACAAACATTACTGGGGAAAGACAAAATAAAGCAATATGATTTTCTAATAGGTTCAGGACATGCCAGGAAACCTATACTTGTAAAGTTCAATCAATGTATTAACAACATTAATTCAAAATTCAACATTTTTCAGGATTTCTGTGGCACAGACAGTAAAGAATCTGCCTACAATGCAGGAGACCTGAGTTCAATCCCTGGTGTGGGAAGAGCTCCTAGAGGAGGGCATGACAACGCACTTCAGTATTCTTGCCTGGAGAATCCCCACGGACAGAGGAGACAGGCAGGCTGCATCCATGAAGTCACAAAGAGTTAGACATGACTGAATGACTGAACACACACTGTTGCACAAATTAATTCAACAATTTCTTATACATAAAACATGTACTTTTTGCTAGGACCTTTGGTGACTGCAGCCATGAAATTAAAAGATGCTTATTCCTTGGAAGAAAAGTTATGACCAACCTAGATAGCATATTGAAAAGCAGAGACATTACTTTGCCAACAAAGGTCCATCTAGTCAAGGCTATGATTTTTCCTGTGGTCATATATGGATGTGAGAGTTGGACTGTGAGGAAAACTGAGTGCCGAAGAATTGATGCTTTTGAACTGTGGTGTTGGAGAAGACTCTGAGAGTCCCTTGGACTGCAAGGAGATCCAACCAGTCCATTCTGAAGGAGATCAGCCCTGGGATTTCTTTGGAAGGAATGATGCTAAAGCTGAAACTCCAGTACTTTGGCCACCTCATGCGAAGAGTTGAGTCGTTGGAAAAGACTCTGATGCTGGGAGGGATTGGGGGCAGGAGGAGAAGGGGACGACAGAGGATGAGATGGCTGACTCGATGGACATGAGTCTGAGTGAATTCTGGGAGTTGGTGATAGACAGGGAGGCCTGGTGTGCTGCAATTCATGGGGTCACAAAGAGTCAGACACGACTGAGTGACTGAACTGAACTGAACACTCTGTGGGGAGCTATCCAGGACTCCTGCAGTGAAGAAAAGGATGAATGGAAATGTTAGGAAGATGTACAAACCTGTCTCATTCCCCTCTAGGCTATGACTCATTCTATGTTAGAAACAATATCTTATGTATCTTTACATTCTCAGGACTTAGAACAAGTAATAGTACATATTAAGTGCACAATAAATAATTACTTGGTGAAATTATTAAACAGAATTAGACTCACAATAACTGTTTTAGTAATTAGTAATTAGACCCACTATTGTTTAATTTTACTACAGGGACACATTGGTGGGCTATCAATCACAATAGTATTAAATGGTGTAAACTGAGAATATCCAAAAGTATAAAATGGAAAACTCAGAAAATATAACACCTAAACCATATTTTGTTCTTAGCCTTTCTCAAACTTAAGTTTCATTCTATAATTTTATAATAAGAAATATTTAAGTCTAGGAGAAAAATCTAGGACATGCAAATATAAATCAGAAAATAATATTTGCAAGGTAATCAGTTATATATTATAATCACAAGATTTATTTTGAAATCTATGTTCTAAATTTATGAGGGGGAAAAGGCAAGAATACTGGCGTGGGTTACCACTTCTCCAGGGGATCTTCCCAACCGAGGGGTGGAACCTTTAACCTCTGAAGCCACCAGGGAAGCGCTTATTTAAGCTACTGCAGAAAAAGAGTAAATAAAACTTATTATACATCTACTCTCCTCAATTTAGTTTAGCACGTTCCACACACATCCAGTTCAGTCACTCAGTCGTGTCTGACTCTTCGTGACCCCATGAATCACAGCACGCCAGGCCTCCCTGTCCATCACCAACTCCCGGAGTTCACTCAAACTCACGTCCATCAAGTCAGTGATGCGATCCAGCCATCTCATCCTCTGTCGTCCCCTTCTCCTCCTGTCCCAATCCCTCCCAGAATCAGAGTTTTTTACAATGAGTCAACGCTTCACATGAGGTGGCCAAAGTACTGGAGTGTCAGCTTTAGCATCATTCCTTCCGAAGAAATCCCAGGGCTGATCTCCTTCAGAATGGACTGGTTGGATCTCCTTGCAGTCCAAGGGACTCTCAAGAGTCTTCTCCAACACCACAGTTCAAAATCATCAATTCTTCGGCACTCAGCCTTCTTCACAGTCCAACTCTCACATCCATACATGACCACAGGAAAAACCATAGCCTTGACTACATGGACCTTTGTTGGCAAAATAATGTCTCTGCTTTGGAATATGCTGTCTAGGTTGGTCATAACTTTCCATCCAAGGAGTAAGCGTCTTTTAATTTCATGGCTGCAGTCACCATCTGCAGTGATTTTGGAGCCCAAAAAATAAAATCTGACACTGTTTCCACTGTTTCCCCATCTATTTCCCATGAAGTGTTGGGACCGGATGCCATGATATTCATTTTCTGAATGTTGAGCTTTAAGCTAACTTTTTCACTCTCCTCTTTCACTTTCGTCAAGAGGCTTTTTAATTCCTCTTCACTTTCTGCCATAAGGGTGGTGTCATCTGCATATCAGAGGTTATTGATATTTCTCCCAGCAATCTTGATTCCAGCTTGTGTTTCTTCCAGTCCAGCGTTTCTCATGATGTACTCTGCATAGAAGTTAAATAAGCAGGGTGATAATATACAGCCTTGACATACTCCTTTTCCGATTTGGAACCAGTCTGTTGTTCCATGTCCAATTCTAACTGTTGCTTCCTGACCTGCATACAGATTTCTCAAGAGGCAGATCAGGTGGTCTGGTACTTCCATCTCTTTCAGAATTTTCCACAGTTTATTGTGATCCACACAGTCAAAGGCTTTGGCATAGTCAATAAAGCAGAAATAGATGTTTTTCTGGAACTCTCTTGCTTTTTCGATGATCCAGTGGATGTTGGTAATTTGATTTCTGGTTCCTCTGCCTTTTCTAAAACCAGCTTGAACATCAGGAAGTTCACGGTTCAGGAATTGCTGAAGCCTGGCTTGGAGAATTTTGAGCATTACTTGACTAGCATGTGAGATGAATGCAATTGTGCGGTAGTTTGAGCATTCTTTGGCATTGCCTTAAGAGAACTTTTACAGTATGAATAGGAAATAGAAACTCATTCAGAAGAAAGTCATGCAGTGTGTCATGATTTTAAAAGACTAGGAGTCACATGGCACTGTGTGGTAATGCATTTTTCACAGAAGTTTAGGAATGCCTGTTCATGCTCAGTCACTTCAGTCGTGCATACTCTTTTTGATGCTATAGACTGTAGACCACCATGCTCCTCTGTCCATGGGGATTCTCCAGGCAAGAACACTGGAGTGGGTTGCCATGCCCACCTAACAGGGGATCTTCGTGACCCAGGATCAAACCCACATCTGTCTCCTGAATTGGCAGGAGGGTTCTTTACCATTAGGGCCACCTAGCCCAGAATTAGAAATATGTTTAGTTAATACATTCTGGGCTGCTTTCTCTTTAAAAATAGCATGCATACATTAAAACAAACAAACAAACAAACAGTGCACTATTCAGTTCAGTTCAGTTGCTCAGTCGTGTCCGACTCATTGTGACCCCATGAACCACAGCATGCCAGGCCTCCCTGTCCATCACCAACTCCCAGAGTTTATTTAAATTCATGTCCATCGACTCGGTGATGCCATCCAGCTATCTCATCCTCTGTCATCCCCTTCTCCTCCTGCCTTCCATCTTTCCCAGCATCAGGACTTTTTCCAATGTGTCAGTTCTTCAGATCTGGTGTCCAAAGTATTGGAGTTTCAGCTTCAGCATCAGTCCTTCCAATAAAAATGCAGGACTGATTTACTTTAGAATCGCCTGGTTTGATCTTGCTGTCCAAGGGACTCTCAAGAGTCTTCTCCAACACCACAATTCAAAAGCATCAGTTCTTCAGTGCTCAGCTTTCTTCATATTCCAAATCTCAAATCCATACATAACTACTGGAAAAACAATAGCTTTGACTAGAGGGACCTTTGTGAGCAAAGTAATGTCTCTGCTTTTTAATATGCTGTTTATATTGGTCATAACTTTTCTTCCAAGGAGCAGTGTCTTTCAATTTCATGGCTGCCCAAGTAAATAAAGTCTGTCACTGTTTCCATTGTATCCCCATGTATTTGCCATGAAGGCATGGGACCAGAATCCATGATCTTAGTTTTTTTGTTGTTGTTGTTGTTTTAATTTGAGATTTAAGCCAGCATTTTCACTCTCCTCTTTCATTTTCATCAAGAGGTTCTTTAGTTCCTCTTCAATTTCTGCCACAAGATTGGTGTCATCTGCATATCTGAGATCATTGATATTTCTCCCAGCAAACTTGATTCCAGCTTGTACCTCTCACAGCCTGGCATTTCACACGATGTACTCTGTATATAACTGAAATGAACAGAGAGACAATATACAGCCAGGGCATACTGCCTATTTGGAACCAGACTGTAGTTCCATGTCTGGTTCTAACTTTTGCTTTCTGACCTGCATACAGATTTCTCAGGAGGCAGGTACAGTGGTCTAATATCCCCATCTCTTTAAGAATTTTCCATATCTGTCGTGATTCACACAGTCAAAGACTTTAAAATAGTCAATAAAGCAGAAGTAGATGTTTTTCTGAAACTCTCTGGCATTTTCTATGATCCAATGGATGTTGGCAATTTGATCTCAGATTTCTCTGCCTTTTCTAAATCCACCTTAAACATCTGAGAGTTCATGATTCATATACTGTTGAAGACTCACTTGTAGAATTTTGAGCATTATTTTGCTAGTGTATGAGATAAATGCAATCATGTGGGAGTATGAACATTCTTTGGCATTGCCTTTCTTTGGGATTGGAATGAAAATTAATGTTTTTGAGTTCTGTGACCACTGCTGACTTTTCCAAATTTGCTGGCATATTGAGTTCAGCAGTTTCACAGAATCATCTTTTAGGATTTGAAATAGCTCAACTGGGAGTTCATCCCCTCCACTAGCTTTGTTTGTAGTGGTGCTTCCTAAGGTTCACTTGATTTCACACCACAGGATGTCTGGCTCTAGGTGAATGATCACACCATCACATTTATCTGGGTCATTAAGATATTTTTTGTATACTTCTTCTGTTTATTCTTGCCAACTCTTCTTATTATCTTCTGCTTCTGTTAGGTGCATGCCGTTTCTGTCATTTATTGTACCCATCTTTACATGAAATGTTCCCTTGGTATCTCTAATTTTCTTGAAGAGATCTCTAGTCTTTCGCATTCAATTGTTTTCCTCTATTTCTTTGCACTGATCACTGAGGAAGGCTTTCTTATCTCTCCTTGCTATTTTTTGGAACTCTGCATTTAGATGGTTATGTCTTTCCTTTTCTCCTTTGCCTTTCACTTCTCTTCTTTTCTCAGCTTTCTGTAATGCCTCCTCAGATGACCATTTTGCCTTTATGCATTTCATTTTCTTGGGGATGGTCTTGATTACTGTCTTCTGTACAATGTCACAAACAACCATTCATAGTTCTTCAAGCACTCCGTCTATCAAATATACTCCCTTGAATCTATTTTTCAAATCCCTTATGAGTATACAGTGGAAGTGAGAAATAGATTTCAAGGAATAGATTTGATAGACAGAGGGCCTGATGAACTATGGATGGAGGTTCGTGACATTGTGCAGGAGACAGGAATCACAACCATCCCCCCGAAAAAGAAATGCAAAAAAGAAAAATGGCTGTCTGAACAAGCCTTAGAAATAGCTGTGAAAAGACGAGAAGTGAAAGGCAATGTAGAAAAGGAAAGATATAGCCATTTGAATGCAGAATTCCAAATAGCAAGGAGAGATAAGAAAGCCTTGCTCAGGGATCAGTGCAAAGAAATAGAGGAAAACAATAGAATGGGAAGGACTAGAGATCTCTTCACGAAAACTGGGGATACCAAGGGAACACTTCAGGCAAAGATGGTCTCAATAAAGGACAGAAATGGTATGGACCTAATAGAAGCAGAAGATATTAAGAAGAGGTATCAAGCATACACAGAAGAACTGTACAAAAAAGATCTTCATGACCCAGATAAGATCATGGCATCTGGTCCCATCACTTCATGGCAAATAGATGGGGAAACAGTGGAAACAGTGGCTGAGTTTACTTTTGGGGGCTCCAAAATCACTGCAGATGATGATTGCACCCATGAAATTAAACGATGCTTACTCCTTGGGAGGAAAGTTATGACCAACCTAGACAGCATATTAAAAAGCAGAGACATATGCACATGGAGTATTACTCAGCTATAGAAAGAATACATTTGAATCAGTTCTAATCAGGTGGATGAAACTGGAGCCTATTATACAGAGTGAAGTAAGCCAGAAAGAAAAACACAAATACAGTATACTAACACATATATATGGAATTTAGAAAGATGGTAATGATAACCCTGTATGCAAGACAGCAAAAGAGACACAGATGTATAGAATAGTTTGTTGGACTCTGTGGGAGAGGGAGAGGGTGGGATGATTTGGAAAAATGGCATTGAAACATGTATAATATCATATATGAAATGAATCGCCAGTCCAGGTTCAATGCAGCATACAGGATGCTTGGGACTGCTGCACTGGGATGACCCAGAGGGATAGTATGGGGAGGGAGGTGGGAGGGGAGTTCAGGATGGGGAACACGTGTACACCCGTGGCAGATTCATGTTGATGTATGGTAAAACCAATACAATATTGTAAAGTAACTAACCTCCAATTAAAATAAATAAATTTATTAAAAAAAAAAAAGTGCAGAAATATCAATTGCCATCAAAGGTCCGTCTAGTCAAGGCTATGATTTCTCCAGTGGTTTTGTATGGATGTGAGGGTCGGCCTATAAAAAAAGCTAAGCGCCAAAGAATTGATGCTTTTGAACTGTGGTGTTGGAGAAGACTCTTGAGAGTCCCTTGGTCTGCAAGGAGATCCAACCAGTCCATCCTAAAGGAGATCAGTCCTGGGTGTTCATTGGAAGGACTGATGTTGGAGCTGAAATCCAGTACTTTGGCCCCCTGATGTGAAGAGCTGACTCATTTGAAAAGACCCTGATGCTGGGAAAGATTGAGGGCAGGAGGAGAAGGGGACAACAGAGTATCAGATGGTTGGATGGCATGACCAACTCAATGCACATGGGTTTTGGTGGACTCCGGGAGTTGGTTATGGACAGGGAGGCCTGGCATGCTGCGGTTCATGGGGTCACAAAGAGTCGGACATGACTTGCAGCTAAACTGAACTGAACTGAACTTTTGCATTCCAGTCCCCTTTGATGAAAAGGACATCTTTTTTGGGTGTTAGTTCTAGAAAATCTTGTAGGTCTTCATAGAACCCTTCAACTTCAGCTTCTTCAGCATTACTGATTGTGGCATAGACCTGGATTACTGTGATATTGAATGGTTTGCCTTGGAAATGAGCAGAGATCATTATGTCATTTTTGAGACTGCATCCAAGTACTGCATTTCAGACTCTATTGTTGGCTATGATGGCTACTCCATTTCTTCTAAGGGATTCTTGCCCACAGTAGTCCAAACGCTCTCAAGATGGCAGAGTAGCTGGACATGTGCTCATCTTCTCCTATGAGAACACCATAATTACAAATCACTGCTGAACAACCATCGGCAGGATAATTTTGTATCCCACCAAAAAAAGATACCCCATGCCCAAGGGCAAAGGAGAAACCCCTGAAAGATGGTAGTGAGGGCAAAATCACATTTAGAATCAAACTCCATACCCACCAGAGACACTTGGAGAGCTCAAACAAACCAATGTCCCCACCAGGACCCATAGACCCCACAGAGACTGAGCCAGACATGTGTTTGAGTCTCCTGTGGAGGTATGGGTCAGCAGTGGCCTGCCACAGAGACAGGAGCTGTGGGTACAGCTACCTGCATCACAGAGCCTGTGACATAAGCCCTCTTGAAGGAGGTTGGCATTAATCCCATGAAAGAGCTGGTGAACAGACAACCCACAAACTGCAGAACAATTATACCAAAGAAATTCTTGTACTATTATGAAAGTTCTAGGACCCACAACATATTTTCCAACCTTGGGATCTGGCAAAGGGACTGAGAACTCCCAGAGAATTTGACTTTGGAGGCCAGTGGGTTTTGATTAGAGAACTCACATCAGACTGGTGAAAGACTCTTAGAGAGCACAAACAAAACACTGTGCACACCAGGAGAAAGGAGCAGTGACCCCACAAGAGACTGACCCAGATTTGCCTGTGAGTATCCAGGAGTCTCTGGCAGAGGAGTAGGTTGGCAGCAGCCTCCTACAGATTTAGGGGCACTGAGTGTGTCAGTGTGTGCCCAGGACCTTTTTAAGAAGATCACCATTGTCTTCATTACCTCCACCATAGTTTGGTCTCAGGTCAAACAACAGGGAGGGAACACAGCCCCACCCATCAACAGAAAATTGGATTATAGATTTAGCATGGCCCTGCCCATCAGAATTACACCCAGTTTTCCCCAAAGTCAGTCTCTCCTACCAGGAAGCTTCCATAAGCCTCTTATCATTATGCATCAGAGAGCAGACAGAATGAAAATCACAATCACAGTAAATTAACCAAACTGATCACATGGACCACAGCCTTGTCCAGCTCAACGAAACTATGAGCCATGCCATGTAGGGCCACCCAAGTCAGACAGGTCATGGTGGAGAGTTATGACAAAACATGGTCCACTGGAGAAGGGAATGGCAAACCACTTCAGTATTCTTGCCTTGAGAACCCCATGAACAGTATGAAAAGGCAAAAAGATAGGACACTGAAAGATGAACTCCCCAGGTTGACAGGTGCCCAGTATGCTACTGGAGATCAGTGGAGAAATAACTCCAGAAGAATGAAGAAACAGAGCCAAAGCAAAACAATGCCTAGTTGTGGATGTGACCTGTGATGGAAATAAAGTCTGATGCTGTAAAGAGCAATATTGCATAGGAACCTGGAATGTTAGGTCCCTGAATCAAGGTAAATAGGAAGTGGTCACTCAGGATATGGCAAGAGTAAACATCTCTTTTAGGAATTTTAGGAATCTCATTTTAGAAATTAGTGAACTAAAATGGACTGGAATGGACAAATTTAATTCAGATAACCAGGTGACAATCATTTGTAAAATGGTGATGTGATTGAAAAATAAATGGTGGAAAAAAAAACACAAAATTTGCATATATGAGTATTCCAAATAATTTATGTAAATATTTTGTTCTCATGGAAAAGGAACATAACTCCACACTAACGAAGTGTGGGCCATGAAGAATGTTTTCCTTCCTAAGTGCATAGTATGGAGAGGGAGGAAAAAGAGAGTAACTTTACAGTGGAAATACCTGACAACTACTCCCCCAGCCAGGTGATCAAGGTCTGTAAATCATCTAACACTGTTCAAAATAAAGTAGCACCTGTCAAGGGCCACTGTAACACTCTTTCAGACACCAAAGAGCTGGAAAACTACTGAAGACAAGAATATACAGATTCTCAGGAAAACCACATCCTTTAGAAGCACAGCCAACTCACATACAACTGTGGATCATAATAGACATGAACCTGCCTTCCTTTTTCCTGCACCTTGTCCTTTAAACTCAATAAGTCTCAAACTTTCACCCTTCAGAGTCATTGCCATTCTCTGTGTCTCCACCCCTTTCCTCCCTTGGAAAGTGAATGTGTGTGTGTTTGTGTTAGTCATTCAGTCCTGTCCAACTCTTTTCGACTTCATGGACTGTAGCCCATCAGGCTCCTTTCCCATGAAATTCTCCAGGCAAGAATACTGGAGTGGGTTGTTATTTCCTTCTCTAGTGGATCCTCTTAATCCAGGGATCAAACCCAGGTCTCCTGAATTGCAGGTGGATTCTTTATTGTCTGAGTCAAAGAAGTGAATAACTCTTTTTGTTAATTAGTTCTGTGAATCCTGTAAAAACTCAACTCACCTAACAAGATCAACAATGGTGATTCCATGACAACAGTAAGTATTCTTGATATGAGATGAGAATTGGTGCTTTACCTCTCTGGTCTAGCACTCAAACAATAACAACAAAACCTTCAATTTAGTTACCACATAAACAACAGGCAAATTCCACTTAAGGCATAGTCTACAGAAACCCTGGGTAATGCTTAAAACTGTCAAGGTTATAAAAAAAAAAAAAAAAAAAAAGGAAAGTTGAAGAAATGGGCACAGCTTAGAGGAGCCTGAAGAGCCACGAGAACTAAATGCCACGTGGTATCTCAGATGGAATCATGCAGCAGTTAATTTTTAAGTCAAAAGCAAGGAAATCAGAATGAAATATAGACTTCATTTAATAATAAGGCATCAAAATCGTTGACGAATAGACCATATTAATGTAAGCAGTTAATTTTAGGAAAACTGGGTGTGGAGTATTTGGGAACATTGTGTACTACCTTTACAACCTTTCTGCAAAGCTAAATCTATTTTAATATTTTAAAGTTTATTTTAAAAGCTTTCAGCTGTGTTTTCTTCCAGTTCTATTTCACTCATTGTCTACCATTTTTCAATTTTTACTTACCATCATATGCTGATAATGTTCAAATATCATTACAGCAAATCATAACATTTTTAGGTCTGCATTTATTTCCATGTTATGGCTATATCATATGTTATCTATTTACTGATTTATACTGTTTGTCATTCTGATTGCTTCTATAGTTTTCTTTAAAAAAAAATAAGTAGTCCTATGGTGAACACTGTATACATGAATTGTTCTGACTCTGGGTTTTGTGTTTGGATTTTGATTTTAATGTCTGTCTCTCTCTTTTTTAATTCAGTAGGTCTGAATTAGGTTTTTGATTTACATATTATAGTTGATTTTTGAAATTTTATATTTTTGTAATATTGAATTATAATTTTTAAGACTGATATAACTGAAGCTTGTGTGTGTGTACTAAGTGGCTTCAGTTGTGTCCAGTTTTTTGCTACCCTATGGACTGTAGCCCATCAGGCCTCTCTATCCATGGAGGATATCCTCTATTCTTCAGGCAAGAATACTGGAGTGGGTTGCCGTGCCCTCCTCCAAGAGATCTTTCCAACCCAGGGATTAAACCCAGGTCTCCCACATTGCAGGCAGATCCTTTATCATCTTTGCCACCAAGAAAGCCCATAACTGAAGCTTAAGATAGCTTAAACTAAAAATAGTCCCAATTAGATTTTTTACCTTAACCCACATGATTCACTCAAATTAAGCACTTTTTTAATACCAGAAACTTGCTAAAGAGTTGATTCATTTACAAGGCAGAGCCAGCTACTTACCCTTTTTTCCTCCCATCCTTTCCCTATCCTTCTGGACAGATCCTCTCAGTCCAGAATTTTCCACCATGTGGTTATTACTAGGCACAGGTTGGTGACACTGACTCCACTTGAATGTTCACACAAGGGAAACAGGTTGAGTCTCAGGATATCATTATCTATTTATGAGATTTTTTTCATTCTTTGATCAGGACTTAGACTTCCCTGATGCTCCACAGAAGTGGCCTATGGCTTATATATTCATTATCCTTGAGAGTTCGACAACATTAAGTATTGAAGGCAGGAGGATAAGGGGATGACAGAGGATGAGCTGGTTCTATGGCAACACTGACTTAATGGATATGAGTTTGAGTAAGCTCTGGGAGTTGGTGATGGACAGGGAAGCCTGGTATAATTCAGTCAATGGGGTCGCAGAGTTGAACGTGACTTAGTGAACTGAACTGTCTTATTTTCTGCTAAAACTCCCTTTTAAAAATGTAGGTGAAATATTTACACATGCATCATCCTACTTGGGCTTCCCTGGTAGCTCAGATGGTAAAGAATCTGCTTGCAATGCAGGAGACCAGGGTTCAATACCCGGGTCAGGAAAATTCCCTGGAGATGGGAATGGCTACCTGCTCCAGTATTCTTGCCTGGAGAATTCAATGGACAGAGTAGCCTGGCAGGCTACAGTCCATAGGGTTACACAGAGTGGAAACATAACTGAGTGATGAATGCCTTCACTTAACATCCTACCTCAGGGTGAAAATGCTTAGTAATATTCCAGATTAAAAAAAAAAAAAAAAATATATATATATATATATTTATGGGCAAGCTATTCTGATCAGTAAAATCATTTTGACATCAATTTACATTGTATGTTAACTATCTAAAATTCAGCATATTTACCATGAATTTAAATTATTTTACTATATAAGTAAATCATGACAAAAGGCTTTATAAGATATATCCATTCAACGATTGAGACCTGTTCTTATTTCCTCCTCTCTCCAGCTAGATAATTATCAACCATTAAGAAAAAGTTCATAATGTACTAAAATATTTTTGATCTAGTAAGTCAGGGATCTTGAAACAGCTAATAGTAATAGCCCCAAAGAATAATCCTATAAAGGAATATTATTAGAAAAAAAATGATCTAAATTATTTGTCAAATATTTATTTCATGTGAAATAGTTTAATGAAATAACAAGTGTATGTGTCCAAACTCCAACAGTAAAATCAACTTAGAATTTTCTAAAAGAAAATAAGCTTTTTAAGGGCTGGATTTTTAAAAATTTATTCTCATTCTTTTCTTTTAGAATTTCTGAATTTAAAAAATTAAAAAAAAATAGTTTTCAGAATGTGTTGGTCATTTTGTATTGTATCACTTGTCAGAGAACAGAATAAAATCACTTCAAATGATTCATTTCTATCAAAGAAAATGAAATGCCTCCAGTGAAAGGTATCTTCAGAATGCTGACAGTCAGGTTTGAGTCCAAAAAATAGGCAAAGTGAAATAAAAAAGCAGAGCAGAGTGAACACAATAATTTATTCGGGTAATTAGAAGTAAAATTGCATTCAACTGAGTACCATAATTGTTTTGAGGTCAGCAACTAAAATTTATAATTAAACACATTATTTAGTATATTAATAATTGTGCCTTCACTTTTCAATCTTTGGGCATCAGAGAAATGTTGAGTTAAGTGAAGTTAAAGCAAATTATCAAACAAAAGTTTTTAAGCGTGGATGTCAAACTTACTTAAAATTCCTTTAAATAGGGAAAGCTTAAAATTCAGTTCTTATAATATCTCTTCACCAAGTATGCTGCATTGACATATTTAAACTATTTCCTAAAGTAAAGAAAGGCAATTTATCTTATGGAACTTTTTTTGCTAATTTGATATCCTTCTTATGTTTTCTATTTATTATATTATTTCTACAATAAAATGTGCTCTATAAGTTTGAACTCTAAAGAATTTTTTAAAATGTGAAAAATATGGGAAACTGATTATATTCAATTCACTATATTTATAGTAGGCACCACTATCCTATTGATGTTATAGCAAACTGTCTGATCAATATACACCAATTAATATAGATGATTCAGTATAGAATCATGATAAACTTGTAGCCTGGGCTTCCCTGGTAACTCAGTGCAAAAGAATCTGCCTGAAAAGGCAGAACATGGGTTTGATCCCTGGGTCAGAAAGATACCCTGGAGAAGGAATGAAAACTCACTCCTGTATTCCTGTCTGAGAAATCCGATTGACAAAGGAGCCTGGTGGGCTACAGTCTCTGTTGTCACAAAAGAGTTGGAGATGACTGAGCAACTAAACAGCCACAAACCTGTAGCCTAATATTTTTCACATCCTTAACTTCCATATGAAAGGATCATCTTTAACCTACACCCTTTCATGCGTAGATAACTCTAAAGCTCCTTTTGTGGGTGTAAAGGTTATCAATCTTAGAAGACCAAATAGAATTCAGGCCACTTCCATATATATGGAAGGTCCTAAGTGGCTCCATGGTAAAGAATCCTCCTGCAACTTCAAGAGACACAATTTTAATGCCTAGGTCAGGAAGATCCCTTGCAGAAGGAAATGGTAACCCAATCCAGTATTCTTGTCTGGGAAATCCCATGGACAGAGGAACCTGGTAGGCAACAGTCCATGGGGTCACAAAAGAGTCAGACACGACTTAGTGACTAAACAACAACTGATACATCGTTAAAAGTTATCTGAAAAAGTTTCCAGTTCTCTAATTCTGTAGGATTGGTAATAGATTTCTCCTCTTATAATAAAAGGAAAATATGAAAGAAATTCAAAGCATGATGTATAAAAAAGCAGTACTCTTTACAAGTTGGATGTACAATTTCAAAACTTCTCTCACTTATTCATTCTTTCAATAAATATCTATTAAGTAGCAATAAGTATAGCATTGATAATCCTTGTCCTGCTTTCAAAGACTATAAAGTCTCATGCATAAGACTGATAAGAAAACTAGCAATGAGTATGAATTAAACACTGCTGGGATCCCAGTTTCTGAACAAGATTTTGCACTTTATAGGCATTCAATACATATGTTGAATTAATTCAATATATATTCTTTCACTTACTTGTTCATATATTATATTATCTTCCTCCTAGGTCATGAAGTTGGTTCAAATATTAAGAACATGCAATCTGTTTTCAAGGCACTTAGAGCACATCAATATCCAGGGATCAGCAAAACAACATCAGAATGGAAGATTTGCAGAGATTTAATAGCAGGTTCCATTTTTATCATTATTTTGAGCAGTAGGTCTGTGACATGGAGGTAGGTTATATGCTGAAAACAACTTGACACATGAATTTGAAACTCACCATTCAGTGATATAGCTCCAGGCATCCCTTGCATAGAATAGTTACAATCTTGAGATAGGAAAAGATTTCTCTGAAGAGCATTCAGAGTTGGAAATACATATAGCTCAGGCAAAACACACAGGAAAACATGAGAATCTAAAAACGCAGAATTACCAACAGAGTATTTTGTTTGAGGCAACAGAAATTCACAAAAGCAAGAGATTGAGCCACAGTCTAAAAAGCTGTAATAATATACTCATTGTAATGAGCAAAAGAAACAAAGTGAAGTCACTGGTGACCACTTTTCTAATGTAGTTTCAGTGTAGCAGTGGGTGTGCATATTAAATCAGATTGGGAGAATGGGAAAACAACAACCACGAGATAATGAATGTGAGCTTAGAAGGATGTTCAACAAACACATTTGAATGGAAGTAGAGAAGACTGCAACTAAATGGTATCTTGGGTCAAAAATTAATTTTTAAGGCACTATGTGTAGCTAAGAACCTGAAGAGGAAGGAAAGACTAATGTGATTCCATGGGCAGTGGATAATTGATGAAGTCTTGAGGAGAGTGAGAGTGTGAGATGCAGAACAGGTGTGGTGCGTTAATCTTAGCCAAGGAAAGGGACATGTTTTTCACAGAAATTACCTAAAAAGGTGAGTGCTTTACTTCCTGAATGATTTTTATTTGTTTGTTTGCTTGCTTGCTTGTCTTTGGTATAGTGGGTGAGGATATCTGTTGGGATTGAGGGGGAAAGCCAGATATATTATAAGACTATAGGAATGTCATAGTGCTTAGAAGTAAGTGAAGGTCAAATTGTCTTACAGTTAGACACTTCCATGTGAAACAGTGAAAATTGTTTCTATTAGAATAAATATGCACATATTTTATCCATGAGGTATAAAGTACTTCTATTTAAATATTGTGAAAGGTTATCTCTTGATGTACCTGCTCTGTGTCTGGACTCCCAGAATTGTCCAACTTCCTTAGCACTTAGAGATTCCCCTGTGAGTCTGGGTGTGAGCTGAGGACTGGATGCAAGTGGAATAAGTCTGTGGCTCAGGAGCACAGGCTCTTCTTGGCTAATCCTGACAGCAGCTAGGGAGAGGTTTCAGGCAGAAAGAAGTTGCAGTAGGAGGACTTGGAATCCCTTCTCATCCAGTGTTTGTAGCAGCCTCCTAAGTGCTGATAAATCCCTCCAGTTTTGTTCCTGGCTCCCATCTAAAAACATTGCAACTGATTCTCTCACTAAATTCCTCTCTATATGAAAGCTCTAGAGTAGTTTCTGCATTCCTGATTGATCTGACTGATACAATTGTCAAGAAATAAATTAGAATTTTAAAAATTGTATTGTCTGAAAACAGTGTAAACAAAATTTTGCATGTTCAGGGTCTTTTGTGTTTACATATGAACTGTGAAATTTGTTGTTCTAGTTCTGTGAAAAATGCCATTGGTAATATGGAAACATAAAATTACCCAGATAACCAAAGCAGTATTGAGAAAGAAGAATTGAGCTGGAGGAATCAACCTTCCTGACTTCAGATTATACTAAAAAACTACAGTCATTAAGACAGTATAGTACTGGCACAAAAACAGAATATAGATCAATGGAACAAGATAGAAAGCCCAGAAATAAACCCATGAATCTATGGGTACCGTAATTTTGACAAATGAGGCAAAAATATGCAAAGGTGCAAGGACAGCCTCTTCAACAAATGGTGCTGGGAAAACTGGACAGCTCCATGTAAAAGAATGAAATTAGAACACTTCCTGACACCATACACAAAGATAAAATGGATTAAAGACCTAAATGTAAGACCAGAAACTATAAAACTCTTAGATAAAAACTTAGAACACTCTATGATATAAATCAAAGCAAAATCCTCTATGACACACCTCCTAGAGTAATGGAAATAAAAACAAAATTAAACAAGTGGGACCTGATTAAACTTAAAAGCTTTTGCACAGCAAGGGAAACTATAAGCAAGGTGAAAAGACAGCCCTCAGAATGGGAGAACATAATAACAAATGAAACAACTGACAAAGGATTAATTTCCAAAATATACAAGCAGCTCATACAACTCAATGCCAGAAAAACAAACAACCCAATCAAAAAGTGGGGAAAAGACCTAAACAGACATTTCTCCAAGGAAGATGTACAGATGGATAACAAACACATGAAAAGATGCTCAACATTGCTCATTAACAGATATATGCAAATCAAAACTACAATGAGATATCACCTAACACGGGTCAGAATGATCATCATCAAAAAGTCTACAAACAGTAAATGCTGTAGAGGGTGTGCAGAAAAGAGAACATTCTTGCACTGTTGGTGGGAATGTAAATTGATCCAGCCACAATGGAAGACAGTTTGGAGATTCCTTAAAAAACTAGGAATAAAACCACCATATGACCCAGTAATCCCACTCCTAGGCATATACCCTAAGGAAACCAAAATTGAAAAAGACACATGTATCCCATTGTTCATTGCAGCACTATTTGCAATAGCTAGAACATGGAAATAACCTAGATGTCCATTGACAGATGAATGGATAAAGAATTTGTGGTACATATACACAATCGCATATTACTCAGCCATAAAAGGAAATGCATTTGAATCAGTTCTGATGAGGTGGATAAACCTAGAATCTGTTATACAGAGTGAAGTGAGTCAGAAAGAGAAAGCTAAACACCATATTCTAACACATATGAATGGAATCTAGAAGAATGGTACTGAAAAACTTATTTACAGAGCAGCAGTGGAGAAACAGAGATATAGAGAATAGACCCATGGACATGGGGAATGGGGAGGAGAGGGTGAGATGTATGAAAAGAGTAACATGGAAACCTACATTGCTATCTACTAATATAGATAGTCAACGGGAATTTGTTGTATGGCTCAGGAAACTCAAACAGGGGCTCTGTGTCAATCTAGAGCTTTGGTATGGGGGGTAGATAGGAGGGAGGTTCAAAAGGGAGGGGATATATGTATACCTATGGCTGATTCATGTTGAGAACTGACAGAAAACAAGAAAATTCTATAAAGCAATTATCGTTCAATTAAAAAAATAAAGTTTGTATATATGTATACTCAAGTTCCAAGTTCTAAGTCAGTTTAACTGAATCAAATATAAATATGGAGCAGAGATCTCATTTTCTGAACTAAGCCATTAGATGGCATCAAAATTGCAGAATGACATTATAAAATGATATTTTTAAATGCTTAATCCATATTTAATAAAAGCTCACTTGAATTTTAAATGTAGTATTTTCTCTTAAATTATGATTCCAGTTAATCTGTTTATCACCTTGTATTTGCATTATTATATAATCTTATCTCTTTCCTAAAATGTAATATCAATATTTCTAAGTTTAGCTCATTTAAAATATTATTTTCTTTGGGTTCAAATTAATGAGCAAATTTTCTTTCTTGTTTTTAAAATTAACACATCACCTTATTCATTTACCTTTTTTGTGTGTGTATAAGAGAATTCTTAAGTTTTAGTCTCTAGGCAAACTTCTATTATATAATTGTGTTAACAAAAATAGTCTCCACATGATCTATTAGATCATATAGCTTACTGATTTAATAATTGAAAGTTTGTACCCTTTTACCAAACTCTCCCTGTTTACACTATCCTCAAGCTCTACACAATCATTTTTCTATCCTCTGTTCCTATGAGTTTGATTTATTTTTGTCAATTCCATATATAACTGACACAATGCTGTATTTGTCTATGACTTTAGCATAATGCCCTCAAGATTCATTCATGTTGTCACAAATGACAGGATTTCCTTTTCAGTTCAATTCAGTTCAGTTGCTCAGTCCTGTCTGACTCTTTGTGACCCCAAGGATTGCAGCACACCAGGCATCCCTGTCCGTCAACTCCTAGAATTTATTCAAACTCATGTCCATTGAGTCAGTGATGCCATCTAACCCTTGCATCCTCTGATGTCCCCTTCTCCTTCCATTTTCAATATTTCTCAGCATCAGGGTCTTTTCCAGTGAGTCAGTTCTTTGTATCAGGTGGCCAAAATATTGGAGCTTCAGCTTCAACATCACTCCTTCCAATGAATATTCAGGACTGATTTCCTTTAGGATGGACTGGTTAGATCTCCTTGCAGTCCAAGGGACTCTTAAGAGTCTTCTCCAACACCAAAGTTCAAAAGCATCAATTCTTTGGTGCTCAGCTTTCTTCACAGTCCAACTCTCACATCCATATGTGACTACTGGAGAAACCACAACTTTGACTAGATGGAACTTTGTTGGCAAAGTAATGTTTCTGCTTTTTAATATGCTGTCTAGATTGTTCATAACTTTTCTTCCCAGGAGCAAGTGTCTTTTAATT
Organism: Bubalus bubalis; assembly: GCF_019923935.1. Lineage (NCBI taxonomy): Eukaryota > Metazoa > Chordata > Mammalia > Artiodactyla > Bovidae > Bubalus > Bubalus bubalis. The sequence goes on from NC_059169.1 coordinate 46,358,920, forward strand.
TCATGGCTGCAGTCATCATCTGCAATGATTTTGGAGCCCCCCAAAATAGTCTATCACTGTTTCCATTGTTTCCCCATCTATTTGCCATGAAGTGATGGGACTGCATGCCATGATCTTAGTTTTCTGAATGTTGAGCTTTAAGCCAAATTTTTCACTCTATTCTACTCTTTCACTTTCATCAAGAGGCCTTTTAGTTCTTCTTCACTTTCTGCCATAAGGGTGGTGTCATCTGCATATCAGAGGTTACTGATATTTCTCCTGGCAATCTTGATTCCAGCTTGTGCTTCATCTAGCCCAAGGTTTCTCATGATGTACTCTTCATATAAGTTTAATAAGCAGGGTAACAATACAGAGCCTTGACATACTCCTTTCCTGATTTGGAACCAGTGTGTTGTTCCATGTCCAGTTGTAACTGTTGCTTCCTGACCTAAATAAAGATTTCTTAAGAGGCAGGTAAGGTGGTCTGGTATGCCCATCTCTTGAAGACTTTTCCAAAGTTTTTGGTGATCCACACAGTCAAAGGCTTTAGCATAGTCAATAAAGCAGAAGTATATGTTTTGTTTGTTTGTTTGTTTGTTTTTTTCTGGAACTCTCTTGCTTTATTGATGATCCAAAGGATGGTGGCAATTTGATCTTTGGTTCTTCTGCCTTTTCCAAATCCAGCTTGAACATCTGGAAGTTCACATTTCACATACATAAGGCTGGCTTGGAGAAATTTGAATATTTATTTGCTAGTGTGTGAGATAAGTGCAATTGTGCTGTATTTTGGCATTCTTTGGCATTGCCTTTCTTTGGGATTGGAATGACAACTGACCTTTTTCTAGTCCCGTGGTCCCTGCTAAGGTTTCTAAATTTGCTAGCATATTGAGTGCAGCACTTTCACAGCATCATCTTTTAGGATGTGAAATAGCTCAACTGGAATTCCATCACCTCCATTAACTTTGTTCACAGTGATGCTTCCTAAGGCCCACTTGACTTCACATTCCAGGATGTCTGGCTCTAGGTGAGTGATCATACCATCGTGATTATCTGGGTCATGAAGATCTTTTTCATATTTCCTTTTCAAAGACCAAATAATGTTCCACTGCATATGCATGTGTTTGTATTATATATATATATATACATACATATATATATACATATATATACACATAAATCTATATATGTATCACATTTTCTTTATCCATTTTTCAGTCAATGGACACTTTGCTTCTATACCTTGGCTATTATTAATATTACTGCTATGAGCATGTGAGTAACTATCAGGTATTAATAGATTAGCAAAAAAAAAAATGTTTGGCTATTTAAAGCACTGGTGCTGAGAATCCTATCACAGGTGTAATTTTACATGTGGCCCTTATCTTTCCTACAGAGAAAGCTCTATTCTATTGTTTGAACCTGTACTCTTCACCCCAGCCAGCTATCTTGTAAAAACATAACTGTATTAATTATCTATTGCTGGATCATAAATTACCCAAAACAAATATTTATTATAATACATAGTTTCTAAATTTCAAGAATCTAGGAATAGGTTACCTTGGTGGTTTAGGGTCTCTCGTGAAGTATCAGTTATATTGTAAGTGCTTGCTCTTACCATGAATTTTTTCAAGCTGGAGATTTCTCTCCCAAGATAACCCACTTGGCTCTTGGTGAGAAGTTTTAATTCCTTGTCTTTCTATAATCTGTAATCATCTCTATACAGCTTCTCATGACATGGCTTCCTTTTTCCTGAGAGACACAAGAGAGAGTGTGTGTGCTGAAGAAGTCATGCTTTTTTTATAATTACAGATTTTCCAAAGTGAAAATGTCTATTTTTTTTTTTTTTGGTAATTGTTGAAGAAAAACAAGTGCTGAGTAGTAGTTAGGGGTACAAGTAGATTTTATTCAGGACTAGTAAAATAGGGAAAAATAAACTTCAGTATTTATTCAGTAAATTAGGTTCAGTTTCAAATACATCATGGTCAAGTAGGAATTTATAGCCAAGAAAGAGAATGGAGCCATTGAATGAAAAACTGGTAAAAGAAAACATCAGGGGTACATGTGTACAGTTCAAACTGACCTAACAGGATTCTTGGTAAAGACATGCCAGGGTAATCAGATATCACTTGGGAGATGGTGGAAGATGAAGATCCTGATTAGATATTGTGTAAGATCAGGTATGGAGGGTAGGGTTCCTGCTAAATTGACAAAGTAGAGCTCTTGCCAGAATTAGATTTTATAAGGGAGTACACACAGTAGCCTAAGAGAAGTTTCAGAAGCCTCACTAAAATTTGGTCAAGTGAAGAAACTTAGTCATAACCTAATCCTGAACTCACATTTCAATACAGCTGCCATATGTTATTGGTCCACATAGACCAACCCTACAATGTGGGAAGAGTTGCAAAAGATGGTAAATATCAGGAATCATCTTTACATTTGGGTGATTTTTCTGTTTGTTTTGGGATTCTTAGAAATGGGATTCAAAAGTTAAATTGAGATATCATTTTTAGTTACTCTTCCTGTAAGAAACACAGTCTTTATTTCTCCAGTACTTGTATAAAATATTCAGATCTCTTTTTATCCATTTATTCCTATATTACATCTAAAAATTTTATTCACTTTCTTTAAACCTTCCTTTTTTTTAAATAAATGTCTTTAAGGCTATAAGTTTATATCAAATCCTATTTCACCATCAACACACATTGTTTGTTGTTCAATTCAATAAATTTTCTTGTGAATACATCTTTTCATAGAGGAGACAGTTAAGATTGTTTTTCTTTTATGGTTTATTTCACAGTTAATATCAGTAATACCTGACTTGTGGGAGAGGAAGGGAAGTACATTTATTTGCATGTGAAGTGTAAAATATGATGGAGCATAAGCATCTGAAATCTGAGGGAAAGCTGAAAGTGAAAGCCACTCAGTGTCTGACTCTTTTTAACACTATGAACTATATAGTTCATGGAATTATCCAGGCCAGAATACTAGAGTGGGTGGCTCTTCCCTTCTCCAGGGAATCTTCCCAACCCAGGGATCAAAAACCCACGTCTTCCGCATTGCAGGCGGATTCTTTATCAACTGAGTCACAAGGGAAACCTGAGGTAAAACTGGGACTTGTTTTATTCTCTGATCCTCTACGGATCTTCAAAATAACAATGTGTCATGGAAGTTGGTGCCCTTTTTTACTTAACCCAGGAGTTGGAGAAGGGGCTTATGGACCAACATCTACCATGCAATCGGAAAATGTTGGCCCGGGATTTAGAAACCTGGACCCGAATTTGCTGAGAACTAGTGAGACAGTGGTAGATTGGTGACAGCATAGGTGCACTGTAAGAGCCGCTGATTCTTTGTGCCCAATTTCTAAGCATATAAAGGATATGTCTGCTGCTTCTTAGCTACTTGACTTCTTTCCTGCAAATTGTGTGCAAAATGTTTCCAGTGGGTGAGACTCACCTGCAACTATTTGCTCTTTTGGGAAATATAGTTGTACCTTAGTTAAATTGATATATTGCAATCCATTGAGGTTTATCTATTATCAATTTGGCATCCATATACACCATTTGCTGCTGCTAAGTCGCTTCAGTCGTGTCCGACTCTGTGCGACCCCATAGACAGCAGCCCACCAGGCTCCCCTGTCCCTGGGATTCTCCAGGCAAGAACACTGGAGAGGGTTGCCATTTCCTTCTCCATTGCATGAAAGTGAAAAGTGAAACTGAAGTCGCGCAGTCGTGTCCCACTCTTCGCGACCCCACGGACTGCAGCCTAGCAGGCTCCTCCGTCCATGGGATTTTCCAGGCAAGAGTACTGAAGTGGGGTGCCATTGCCTGTGCTAGAAAGGCTGCATTAAGTTATTGCCCTAATTTGAATTTAGGCATGTTTAAATATACCATGCTTAAATTCAAATTAAGGCAAAAACTTAATGCAGCCTTTCTAGAACAATTGAAAACATATCAATCTGAGGTATACCTTCAAAAAAGGATTTATTTATTTTTATATAAATTTACTCTTGCTGATTCACATTCCCATTTTAATAGTCTTAGTAAAGATTTTACTGAAATATACAATTAACTGCTGTTAAGATACATTTATGCCAGATGACATGGGATTGAGAAATGGGAAAAAAAAATCACAAAATATATTTACAAATAAATTCATATCAAAATAAGAAATAGATTACTATTAACAATTTGAGTCCTTGACTCTGTAACTAGTGTGGTCACAACTGGTATTTATGACTATTTTCTTTCACTACCCATTTCATATTCTCTTTGGCAAAAAAAAAAGAAAAAAATTCTCAGATGCTCATTGTTTTTTGCCTGATAGAGTGACTCAGACTTCAAATCTGCAAATATTTCAAGTGCAAGTAAAATTAAAGGCTACAGTTTGAGAGTACCAGATTCACAACTTTTTTTCCACTGTATCTAGTAAGTCAGGCTTGTAAACTCAGGGTGTGCAGTACCTTCTGAGAAAACTCAGTAAATTATGAAAACAATGAGAAGAACACTGTCTTTTTTTTTTTTTTATTCATCTCAAATGCCATTTTCACATAAAGTGTTGCCTGATTCAGATAAAGTATATTGTTCAGGACTTCCCTGGCTCAGTGGTTAAGAATCCACCTGCCAAAGCAGTGGACACAGGTTTGATTCTGGTCTGGGAAGATACAGCATGCTGTGGGGCACTAAACCTGTGTCCCAGAACTACTGAGCCTGCCCTCTAGAGGCTGTGATCCGCAACTACTGAAGTCTGTGCACTCTAAAGCTCTAAAGCTTCGCCACCATAATGCGAAGCCCAAACATCACAACTAGAGTAGACTCTGCTCACTGCAGCTGTAGAGAAAGCCCACGTCCTACAACAAGACCCAATGAGGACAAAAATACATTGAATAAATAATTTTTTTAAAAAAGTGTATTGTTCATTTGTATGTCCCTTGACATGGAGAAGGAAATGGCAACCCACTATTCTTGCCTGGAGAATCCCGTGGACAGGGGAGCCTGGTGGGCTGCTGCCCATGGGGTCGCACAGAGTCAGACATGACTGAAGGGACTTAGCATGCATGACATGTAGAGGGCTTCCCTGATAGCTCAGTTGGTAAAGAATCCATCTACAATGCAGGAGACCCTGATTCGATTCCTGGATTGGAAAGATCACCTGGAGAAGGGATAAACTACCTACTCCAGTATTCTGGCCTAGAGAATTCGATTGACTGTATAGTCCATGGAGTTGCAAACAGTCAGATACGACTGAGCGAATTTCTCTCACTCTGACATGTACAAAGTATAGCACAGTCTTAGCATTTCTTTTACATTCCTACTGACTGGGGATATAAATCCCCATGCAAGTTGTCTTCTGCCATTAGAGTATAAGCAAGGGCAAAGTAAGATCTGTTATCCCACATTTCCAGGTACATGTTACTTGATATCTTAAAATTTCACTTCTAAATATCAGTCTCCTTTCAACAAATTTATGTCTTACAAGAATTTTAAATTTAATGTCATAGTTGTTTTCAAATCATTGAAACTGAATTTTGCATAAACAAATTGTCAACCAAAAATAGTTTGCAAACATGAAAATAATTCACTTGGGGCCATAAGCATTACAGGTCCATAGACACAGACTCTAGTAAAGTCAAGAGTGTTGCAGGGAAAGGGAAGTCAGGGGCTTATAAAGACAGAGTCAAGAGGTTGTTAAAAAGTTGCCTGACAAGAGTTTTGATTGACTTTGGCACAGTCAGAAAATATTTGTCCTTAAGGAATAAGGAACTGTTTTAGGGGTTCAGTAAGTAGATGTGGTATCAGGAGGTTTTGGCAGATGTTCTGAATGACTTCATCAGATCAGAAGGTTAGATTCCATCCAGGCTGAGACAGGTGTAAGTTATACTTCCTCAATGGCCTCTTGGCTCCATCTTAGAGGGCTCTAAATACTGACTGCATTTTGATTTTCCTTTCATAAAACCTACTTCCGAAGTGCCAAAGAAGTTTAAGGAGGAAGGAAGTCACAGGGTTGAAGGATTCAGGATTGGCATTTTTCTCCAGCAAATAAATGAAACAGCTCCATTATTTCTGGCAAGTGTTGCTAGTATTAAAAAGACTGCTCTCTATCAAAAATTTGCCTTTGTTGATAATCTGTTTTTCCTCTTCCTGTAGTCCTTAAGATTTTTTCTTTACCCTCAATGTTTCATAATAATTATGGTATATTTGACATAGATGTATTTTACAATTTGTTGTTCTTGGTATTTGGCCTGTGTTGTTTTGTCCTGAGGAATCCTTGGGAAATCTAAGTAATGACTTATTTGACTCCACCAATGTTTTTTATCATTCCTTTCAAAATTCTTAACTTATGTTGTGATCTGTCAATATAGATTAAATATCTGTAAACAAAGATTTTTTTTTTTTTGTTCTGGGGACTAGTCTGTTGAACTGGAATATTTTTAATGTCTTTTAACTTGTAAGAACCAAACCCTGACTATCATCATCAGCCTCAAAACCCAAAGTACAACAGCCTTGGTCACCTTGTTTTCAGTGTTATTTGAATTTCTTTTTAATTTTCTAGTCAAAGGAGACAATTACCTTGTTTTTCAGATATTCTACAACTTCTTTCCACTATTTTTTTTTTTAAATTGTTATATATTGGGAACAGAGAGAATGTACCAGAGAGTGATCTTATGCTGCCATCTGAGCCATAGGTCCATTAAATCATCTTATAATCCTGCATTTATTAGTTTCTTCCCTTTGAAACACGTTTCTTTTTTTTTTTTTCGCATTTCCTACTTTTATTTTCCATTTTTCTTTCCTTTAAAAGCCTCTCATTAAAATATAAACCTTCATTGACATATTTTAAGCTTACATTTATGCATATTTCCCATGCTGATGCATTTTCTATATATTTATGTAACAAAACTCTTTACATGTAATTGTTATGATTAATATACATTGCATTTAATGATATGCCTGATGATGCATAGTTCTCCTTGCTTAGAGTAGAAATGTTTGAGAAAAAATATACAAGTTTTAAATGTTTAGAGTAATAAATATGCTGTATGAAAAGGAGTACAAAGAACAGTGCAAATCATAAATATTAAAAAGAGCACCGGATACCAGGTCAAATCCTAACGATATCCTCTCTGAGGAGTCAAACCCAGAGTAAAAAATAAAAAACATCAAAGAAAATGCTTTCTTGAACAATTTACTAGCTAATGACAGAATTGTATAAACATAAATGTGAAAAGAATCAAAAATAGAGTGAAGAAGTAGAGCAAACAGAGAAACCTGTGGAAAATTAATTCCCAGGACTAGAATGTTCAAACACGATAATAGTATTAGGCAGGCAAAGAGAAATGTGTGTCATCCTAGACAAGAAAAGAAATATGCAAATTTAATCTTCACTCAGGAGTCTGCATGTTAACAAGCTCAGCCTAGCAACTAATCAGTCTCTAATATCCCAATACCTTGTCTCCTGCTGTAGTAGAAATGACCTACATCACAATGTTTTACTGAGATATACATATGTAAATAGAAACATTTTGGGCAATTGTTTCAGTACGCTTTTTTTTTTTTTTTTTTTTAAGGTATAAGAACACTAAATAATGGCTAACAAGAGGTTTAGTTTCCAATTCTTTCTGTTTGCCCTTGAAAATTTAACAATTTTCCTTTCTAACCTTCTGCATTTCTTTCTCCCAGATAAATGAGAGAAAAAACAAAACAATAATGTTTTCTATAGGAGATTTACCTGTCCACGGGGAGAAGTGTAAAAATTAATAAACAAAAACCTCAGTTAAAATAGTTTAGAGACCAGAGTGGGAAGCTCACATGCTCAACAATGAAACCAGAGCTCAATAGGAAGAAGGAAAACATTCTCTTTTTGCCAGGCAAGAGCTCAGCCAAGGAGAGATTATCACAACTCAGCCAATGAAAAGCCATTATTCTTCAATCTCTGAATTATTCCAGGAGACCCTTTATTCTCTCTAGCTGTCACTACTGCCTTTCCTTCTATAAAAGAACTCTTTTTCTCTTGCTGTGCAAGGACTTAACTTGTGGCATGCTGTGATTGCTGATCCCAAATTGCAATTCTTTACTGATCTTGAATAAAGCCATTCTTTGCTGGATAAATAACTAGCATCCTACTTTGTTTAAGATCAACAGAAGTAAAAGCAAACAAAAATCTGTTTAGTCACAAATCACGTCAACTCAGATGGAAGATAAAAATTGTTGTTGGTGTTCAGTTGCTAAGTTGTGGCCAAATCTGTGAACCCATGGATGCATCATGCCAGGCTTCCCTGTCTTTGACTGTCTCCTGGAGATTGCTCAAACTCACATCCATTGAATTAATGATACCATCCAACCATCTCATCCTCTGTTGCCCCCTTCTCCTTCTGCTTTCAGTCTTTCCCAGCATCAGAGTATTTTCCAGTGAGTCATGTTTTCGCATCAGGTAGCCAAAGTATTGGAGTGTCAGCTTTAGCATCAGTCCTAATGAATATTCAGGGTTGATTTCCTTTAGGATTGACAGGTCGGGTCTCCTTGCAGTTCAAGAGACCCTCAAGCATCTTCTCCAGAACCACAGTTTTAAAAGCATCAATTTGTTGTTACTCAGCTTTCTTTATTCTCCAACTCTCACATCCATACAGAACTACTGGAAAAATCTTAGCTTTGACTATAGGATCTTTGTTGGAAAAGTGACATCTCTGGTTTTTAATATGCTATTTAGATTTTTTCATAGCTTTTCTTACAAGGGACAAGCATCTTTAATTTTGTGGCTAGTCACCCATCCACAATAATTTTGGAGCCCAAGGAAATAAAGTCTGTCATTGTTTGTAATTTTTCCCCGTCTATTTGGCATGAAGTGATGGGACCAGATTTCATGATCTTAGTTTTGTTTTTTTTTAATTTTGAGTATTATCTCAGCTTTTTCACTCTCCTCTTTCACCCTCATCAAGAGACTCTGATGGAAGATAAAAATTAGCATCTTTTTTTATATAAAAATGTACTCCAAATTTTCATGAAAATATATAATTAATGTGAAGATTAAACTATTTAACTTGACAAGGATATATTGAGAACCTAGTTTGTGCCATATACTTGGGATAAAACAGTGTGCAAAACTAGCATAGATGACTCTCACTGGGGAGTTCACATTTTGATAGAAAACAATTTAACAATACCAAAATTACTATATGTTAGGTTCATGGTCGGAGAAGGCAATGGCAACCCACTCCCCATTCTTGCCTGGAAAATCCCACGGACGGAGGAGCCTAGTGGGCTGCCATCTATGGGGTTGCACAGAGCCAGACACAACTGAAGCAACTTAGCAGCAGCAGGTTCATGGTATGTTAAAAGACGGTAAGGGCTATGAAAAAATAATCAAATAGAACAGTGAAGACGTATTGACAACGCTTTACTGAGAAGATGGCATTTACCCAAATATTTAAAAAGATGAAGGAGTTGGATACAAGAATACTTGAGAGGTAAGGGTTCTAGGGAGACAAAAACTCTTTTAAAGACCTGAATTCAATCTTAAGTTGAATAGTATTAATCTTAAAATGGCAATTATTTTGCAATTTACATATGTATGAAGCCAATATGTGCTTTTTAGACTTAAATGGCATTAAGCTACTTATGGGCTTCCCAGGTAATGCTGGTGGTAAAGAACCAATATAGGTAGATGCAAGAGATGCAGATTTGATCCGTGGGTCAGGAAGATCCCCTGGAGTATGAAATAGCAACCCACTCCAGTATTCTTGCCTGGAAAACCCCTTTGACAGAGGAGCCTGGTCGGCTACAGTCCAGGCTCCTCTGTCCAAGGTGTTACACAGAGCCAGACATGACTGAGTACACATACACATACGTGCCAATTATATCTTAAGAAAGCTGGGAAAAACTTAAATTCAATAATATAGTGAGGAAAATAAAAGGTCAGTGAGAAATGAAATCTGAAATATGATGGTTTCTCCATCTCCACACTGTTGGACTGGATAATCCCTCATTGCAAGGAGGTTGTCCTGTACATTTTAAGGTATTTAGAATATTCCTGGTCTCTACCCACAAGTGCCAGCAGAATATAGGTTGAAAGTAAATTATAGGACAGTAAGAGAAATGTGAGGATACCAATTAGGAGGTTAGTGTAACGCTCCATCCAGGCATGGTATGAGGGCAGAGACCACAAAGTTCTAAGCAGTGGAGTGGTGAAGATGGATGGAGCTAACATGGTTTCCTGGTAGTTTGGATGTAGGTTATAGATAAATAAATTAAGAAGTCAAGACTGATGCCAATATTTTTGACCTAGTAACTAGGAGGGTAGAAATAACATCAACTATGATGGGCAAAGGGTAGAAATAACATCAAGTATGATGCCATCCAGTCCCATCAATTCATAGCAAATAGATGGGGAAACAATGCAAACAGTGACAGACTTCATTTTCCTGGACTCCAAAATCACTGCAGATGGTGATTGCAGCCTTGAAATTAAAAGACGGTCACTCCTTGGGGAAAAAAGCTGTGACAAACCAAGACAGCTTATTAAAAAGCAGAGACATTACTTTTCTGACAAAGGTCCATTTAGTCAAAACTATGGTTTTTCCAGTTGTCATCTATGGATATGAGAGTTGGATCATAAAGAAAACTGAGCACCAAATGATTGATGCTTTTGAACTGTGGTGTTGGAGAAGACTCCTGAGAGTCCCTTGGTCTTCAAGGAGGTCAAATCAGTCAATCATAAAGGAAATCAGTCCTGAATATTCATTGGAAGGACTAATGCTAAAGCTGAAGCTACAATATTTTGGCCACCTGATGCAAAGAACTGACTCATTAGAAAATACCCTGATTCTGGGAAAGACCAAAAGCAGAAGGAAAAGGGTATTACAGAGGATGATATGGTTTGATGGCATCACCGGCTTGATGGGCATGAGTTTGAGCAAGCTCCGGGAGTTGCTGATGGACACAGAACCCTGGTGTGCTGCAGTCCATGGGGTCGCAGAGTCAGACACGACTGAGCAACTGAACTGATTGACTGATGATGAGCAAACAATAAAATAAAAAGAACCATTGAGGTATTTTAATAATTCAACTATTTTTTCATAAACTTTAGTCAGCACCATATATATCTAAGGTTAGATCTCCTGCAATTTTAAGATATTGCAGATATGTTAAGTCATTTGAAATTACAATAAATATCCCTTTTTAACTTTTTTGTTCACTTGAAGCTCACATCTCCATTGTTCTGTATTATGAAAATAATATATGCCAGTATCCTTAACAAAATGAATGTAATCTTCCTTTACATAATTTTCTTCATGTTAACTTCTTTATTTCAACTCTTCATAATAAGTAGTTCATTAATAAAAATAGCATTTCTTTTAAACCTAAAAGTAATCATTCAGTAAATTGGACATATGTAGAAAACCAGCCAAGCAAACCTCTTAGTGGAACCAGAAAATCTTCTGTAAATATCCTTTAACCAAGCTTTGCCATTTATGATACTTACAGAAAAAATACTTCTTGTGAAGTCCACATTACATAGTTTCTCTTTCTAGTAAAAAAATTTTCTCTCAAATACTAATTTTCTATTATTTATCTGCATTTCACTCTCACATATTATAAAAAGGGTATTTTGCTTAGAATCTTGTTTTCTCACTGGTTATTTATTCACTAACTCAACAGTTTGTGAAAGATTATTAGGTTATATGTAAAAGAAAAAAGTAACCTGTTATCAGATCAATTTTAAAACACTGTATTGAAAGGCAAATTTCATAAGCCTTCTGTATCTCAGAGCTTCTCAAAGCTTTGTACATGTCCTTGTATGTGTTGTTGCATATAAGGAATCACCTGGTAAGTTATGTAGATTATAACTTTTGCCTTGTACATGTCCGTGTATGTGTTGATGCATATAAGGAATCACCTAGTAAGTTATGTAGATTATAACTTTTCCCAAACCAGTTTGAATTTTTTTCCTTTTAACATATGTGTAATATTTTATGGTTCTTTCTAAAGAATACACTTTGAAAATACTATTTTCATAACCAACAAATATACCGTAAACGCCAATTTAGAAAATAGAAATATTCATGTTTTCATACTATTTGTCCTTTTGAGAAAAATATTTTGCTTCTTAAAATCCTTACTCTTTGCTCCTGAGTCCTCTACTTCTGCTTTTCCTCATTTAATCATAGCCTCACCAGTCAGTCTTCTGTACAGTTGAAACTGAAATACAGAAATTTTTGTAAAATTCAGTTTCCAACACCTTTTTAAAAGGCTCTACATTTCCTTCTCACCAGCACACTTATTTTCTCTATATGTCTTGCCTTTAAGTCTACAGTTTTATTCCAATTTCTTGATCTTTTGACTTTCATGAATTTTGGCCTGTTTATCTAATATCTCCCATCTCTATAAGCAAATTGCAAAGTCCCAAATTGTGTTGTTTTCTAATCCTTCTCCACATCTTCCCTTCTACTGTCTCTATCATTAATCATCAAAATACTTTGTCTCTCAAGCTAAAAATAGTAGAAATAGTTTTAGTTTCTCTCTTTGTTTATACATAATATTGAACTGGACTCAAATTTTGCTGGTTTTAACTTTAGTGTCCCTTGAAATGTTTATTTCTAATTCAATCTTATTGCTGCCCTACTTCCTCTAAATATCGTTTCATGACTGTTAACAGACTTTTAGCTAGATTTTCTGCTTCAAGCTTTTTCTGAATAAATCATTCTAGTGATGTCATGTCAAGTGCATTCCCCACTGTTACCTGCTGAATTTTGCACACTTTTCTCTAAATCTCTACTTACTGAAAGTGATCTAAGAATTTCAAAATCATTACTTCCTTTCATAAATTCTCTTTTATCTTTCCATTCAAAATAAAACACTTTCTTTTTAAGCCATCCAAATTACTTTGTATTTCTACTAAAAAGAAATTTCTACTGCTTTGCTCATCATTCTACTCACTGTAGGAAAACTAGCTGTTCACATTTCTGTCTATCCTTTTAGACTGTAAGCAATTTGGTGCTGTGAAAATACTTGGATTTTGGGATAACACACATATTCTCTTTGTGTGACTTTTGAAATTAAAAACAAACAAACAAACAAAAAAAAAACATCTTTTTGAGCCTTTGTTTCTTTATTTTTAAGGGGATAGTTTTTCCCTTAATTTAAATGACATAATATAGGAAATAATTAATAACAGAGTGCTATAGTCCACTATATTTAAATTTCATGAACATCTCCAGGCTCCTTTACACATATTCTTCAGAATCCTTACAAATATCAGCCACATGATAGATCCTTAATAAGTACTGTTGAACAAAATAATATAACTACATTTCCTTTATATTTTATTTCCTTGAGAATGGAGATCAATATTTATTCCATATGACTGTCAGTGTTCTTTTCAGCATAATGTCCTATGACGAACAGACACTAATTGTCAGTTAAGCCATAAATAAAAAATTTTGACAACAAAAGTAACACATTCATTTTACTTTTCTAATCACTTCTTTCAATATAACTTTCCTATTTTATATAAAATCATTTTTAAGAAGTCCGTTCATAGCTCTAAGGCCAGATAACAATCATTAGCATTTATTGACCTTTTGCAGTAGTAATTTAATCTTTGGGGGAACAAAGTTGATTAATCACAGCTTGACATATTGAAATTTGACATAATTCTTTCCCAAATGTGCTTATAGGGCAGCAAGTTCGAGGACATTCAGTGTGATAACTAAGACACATATTGCAAATAAAATGTACTCAGAAACTCTTCCAGAAATTTAAGGTTTACCCATTTAAATAAAGTCTGTAAATCTTGGAATGGTCTTGCAGGTGTATAAGGAATTGAGCACATGCTTTACTCTTACACTTTTATCCAGAAAATCCACAAAAAAATATGGTTAATAATTTAAAAGAAAGAACAATGAACATATAACAATAATGAAAATCCAAAAGACATTATCATTGAGAGATTTTTAAATGTAGCCAACACTGAGGGCATTCTAATATACCAAATATTCAATATCATCTCCTAACACACAGACTATGAAACACTAAAACTGTATATTTCCGATTCCATTTGAGAATCTGTAAAATTATATCAATAAGATGTACTCATGATGAACTTCAATTTGGAATTGAGATAAATGGGGAAAAAGAGACGGTACTGGAGGTAGAAGATTGTGCCGGAAGTAGCAGGTTTCTTAGAGCTTTCCAAATCAGCAGAAAACTCTGTCATTTTAGCAGAAAGGTCAAAGATCTGAAACTGGTATTTGTAGTAGGACTCTTCTAATTTGGTAGGCTGACTCTTAATTCCACAGTTTCTGAATGTGACAGGGGAGTTTCTAAAGAAAGCCCATTTCAGTATGGCAACTTTAGAAATCAGAAGTTCAGTCTAGAGCAAGTTTCTTCAAGAACTCGAATGATTCACTAAATTATTTAACATTGTATTAGAAATCTCCTTTCTTATGCTAATTGAAGTAGATTTTGTTCTCACCTGTATTATGACCAATAGAAAATTGTGTCAGGGATATCTTGAGCAGCATTCAGCATGAGGGAAATCTAGGTTTCATAATTTAAACTGCTAGGTTGAAGAGATTCAAGTATGCATTCACTGGGATATAGAATACTGGCTATTCCTATTATACAGTGATAAAGCAATTAAGTCATTAACTTTAGCAGTGAGAATGAAATTCCTGTTGAAGGCAAGGGCTTTGGCAGATATGGAAACTGCTGTGACAAAACCTTAGGGTGAAAATAAAGCTTATCCCACAGGTTGTAGAATTATTTTTCTTGTTCAGTTTGACTTGGCCACTCATTTGAAAGTTAATTGATAAAAGTTGGATTACCTCATGATGTGCAGCAGTACATTCAGAGGAATCAAATAACAATAAATATCACAATCCTCTCAAAGCCTTTGGGCCTGCCTTGTCAGTGTAAAATGCCTCTCTGTCTTTGTTTTTAAAGGCTCCAGGTTCGATGCAGGATACTGGATGCTTGGGGCTGGTGCACTGGGACGACCCAGAGGGAGGGTATGGGGAGGGAGGAGGGAGGAGGGTTCAGGATGGGGAACACAGGTATACCTGTGGCGGATTCATTTCATATTTGGCAAAACTAATACAATATTGTAAAGTTTAAAAATAAAATAAAATTAAAAAAAAATAAATAAAGGCTGTCCTTGATTTTCTCAATAATCTCACTTAAGGACAAAGCTTCCAATAAACTCCAAGGGATACCAATTGTCCTTATTTCGCAGTTCATCGTTTCTTACTGCTGCCAAACTTCAAACTTCAACTTGGTGAGCAGGAAAATATCTGAAGAGAAAAGTTTAGCATAGTGACTAATGCAATATTTTAAATGAATGGTACTGATGTGAAATTAAAAAAAAAAAAAAACTTTGATGTTAGAGATTCCTTATAGAAATGAGTTTGCTGATATTACGATGTTTGCAATTCCTTATTGTGAAAAAATAAAAGGGAACTCCAAGACTTAAGAAGATATTAATGTTACAAAAATTAATTTTATGTGACTGTCTAATTCTCAAAAGACATACAGGAATATGTTATATATATAATCAGTATCACTTAAACACCACAAGTGTTGTTCCTTATGACAGGAATAAATATGGGAAATGCCTGAAATTAGTTAATTGATTTCCATGGAGATGATGAATAGTAAAATGTAAGAGGCAAGGCAACCTGACCTAACAGCTATAGGAAAGGCAGACATGCTTATCCTAATAGGCAAGATTATAACTAGAATGGTTGTTATGTAACTGGGCAGGACACTATGAGGCCTTTCCCTCACCTCATGTCCTCCACTTGCCTCTTGTCCATAGAAAAACTTTGGCCTCTTAGACTTTCCCCAGTTCCAAATACTAAATTCAATCAGAGAAGTGAGCAAATACAGAAAGAAAGGAGAAAGTCAACTAAAACAAAATAATAATGGCTTAACTATTAAAATCAAGGAGTTCCTCCTCAGGGACTATAGATAATATTCTGAGCTATGCTCTTTGCATTGTTTTGCAGAGACTAAATCCTCACCAGGTGGGGATAGTTAACTGTTTGCACCCACAAGCATGTAGACCCCAGACCAGTGGGAATCACAAGCTGGATGAAGTTGACTCACAATTACCCTACCGCCAACCAATTTCAAGACTACTGTGAGCTGATCACACATGCCACAACCTACGAACCTCACTCTGTCTTTAAAATCCTTTCTCTGAAAGTGTTTGGGGAGACCTTTCAACTACTAGCTCTCTGGTCTCCTTGCTTGGCGCTCTACAATAAATGTTACACTTTCCTTCACCACAACATGAGGTCAGTAGATTAGCTTTACAGCACAGTGGTGAGGGGACCCAAGTTTGGTTCAGTAATAGTCTCACTGGTGGTGACTAATTCCTGTTTCAAGGGCAGAAATAAATGACCAGCTATCTAAGACCATACTTTTTCAGTTCAGTTCAGTTCATTTCAGTCACTCGGTTGTGTCTGACTCTTTGTGACCCCATGAACTGCAGCACACCAGGCCTCCCTGTCCATCACCAACTCCCGGAGGTCAGCCAAACTCATGTCCATCAAGTCGGTGATGCCATCCAGCCATCTCATCCTCTGTCATCCCCTTTTCTTCCTGCCCCCAATCCCTCCCAGCATCAGAATTTTTTCCAATGAGTCAACTCTTCGCATGAGGTGGCCAAAGTACTGGAGTTTCAGCTTTAGCATCATATCTTCCAAAGAACATCCAGGGCTGATCTCCTTTAGAATGGATTGGTTGCATTTCCTTGCAGACCAAGGGACTCTCAAGAGTCTTCTCCAACACCACAGTTCAAAAGCATTAATTTTTTGGTGCTCAACTTTCTTCACAGTCCAACTCTCACATCCATACATGACCACTGGAAAAACCATAGCCTTGACTAGATGGACCTTTGTTGGCAAAGTAATGTCTCTGCTTTTCAATATGCTGTCTAGTTTGGTCATAACCTTTCTTCCAAGGAGTAAGCGTCTTTTAATTTCATGGCTTCAATCACCATCTGCAGTGATTTTGGAGCCCAAAAAAATAAAGTCTGACACTGTTTCCACTGTTTCCCCATCTATTTCCCATGAAGTTATGGGACCAGATGCCATGATCTTCACATTTTTTTCATAGTCAAAATATGAATCTAAGTCTATTTTAAAGTGGAACAGACATGAATCATTACAATGGAGAGTTATAAATTTTCAGCCAATTCCCAGACCCAGTTAAGTTCAGAAAAGCAGTATCACTTGCTCAAAGAAAAGGGAAGCTGGCAGGATTTAAACTTAAAGGAAAAATTTTGTGTTAATGTCTTAATTACATACTGAAAACCTTTCTCTTAGCCTTTTACCCAAAACAGTCTTAGCCCTTTACATGTGTAAATATTCATTTAGGAGATAAACATTTCCAGTTATTTCATTGATTACTAGAGACTGTTCCTGAGTTATTAGTCATCCCACATGGTCCAGAAGTAATCTATTAGTCAATGAGAATTTTGGAACTGAATCAATCCCATCATGGATTTTCCATATACATCAACCCAGCCAATGAGTATATTTCTAGATTCTGATTATATAAAAATAGATATACTTAGCAGTTAGCAGAAATATCACTTTGGCTTGTGCTTCGTCTCTCAGTCATGTCTGACTCTTTGCAATCTACTGGATTGTATTCTGTCAGGCTCCTCTGTCCTTGGAATTTTTCAGGCAAATTGTCATTTCCTTCTCCAGGAGATTTTCCCAACCCAAGGCTCAGATCCATGTCTCCTATGTCTCCTGCACTACAGGAAGATTCTTTATCTGCTGAACTATCAGGTAAGCAAATATCACCTTGGCTCCTTGACCTTAAAAGCAAGAGTAATTATTGTATGATGGGAGAAGTGTAACCTTTGGAACAAAATTTCCTTAAGAAAATAGCAAAATGACAGCAATACCACATTACAGATGACATGCATAAATAAGCATTGCCATTAAATTCTTAAATGGTATAGATAACATATTCACATTTAACTTATCTGATTGGTCTGTACAGGGGACAGATGTGTCTTGCAAAATGATAGTGGAGAAAATTAATGCACCCTCTGACAAGAAACCATCCATCTGCTAAAGCTCTTTCTAATGCTCTAAGAAACACCAGATGCAATTTGATTCAATCTATCAGAAAACAGAAATATACATTCATTTTCCTGCTAATTTGTGTAATCTCTCCTGTTAAATGTTCTAATTAACCCACAGGTCCCCTGATCATTTCACTACCCCACACCACAACATGTTGGTCTATGACATTTATCACACTGAGTCTGGTGGAAAGAAAGATGCAGAAACCCTGAATGACTTGATGAGATACATGTCTCCTGGAAGCTTAGAGATAAGCCTCATAAAAATGCAAAAGTCTGCCTCCTGAGTAGTTTCTAGGACTCATGGCATGAATGGGTCGTGATGACAGGATAGTCCTTCCAAAAGGAAATGCAGATTATAGTTCCAATCATCCACTTATGCTAAAAGAGAGACACAGTACTGTTGGGATTATGGGATCATTTTTCTTTTTTTTTTACTTTGGAAATAAGATGTACCATAGATGGTATAATGTTCTGATCCATTTTAATGAGTAAATTGAAGGACTACCAACTTTTATAAGAACCCAAAGCAAGAAGAGGCAACCTATCTTGTCAAAGATTCATTTTAAGAGTCATATTAAGAATGGGACAAGTAAAGTTAGAAGACAAGCTGTAAGCATCATTAGTAGTGGTTAGACTGCAAGGTAAACACACAAAAAGCATTCAAAATATAACTTAAATACTCTATATTTGTGTTGGAAAATAAATTATAATTTTATTTTTACAAATTTAGAAAGGTGTATATCAAGAAAATAAAATAGAAAAGTTATGCCTAATGGTTATCGATGTAAACTTCATAGATTTGAACTAATAAACATTGGTAACAATTGAGAAATAAAAAAAGCTTAAATAAAGAGAGAAATACAGTAGATCAAAATATAGTAGAAAAATATCCACAAAACTTTAAAATCCTTCCTTAAAGAATGGTATCAGTTCAGTTCAGTTCATTTCAGTCGCTCAGTCATATCCCACTCTTTGTGACCCCATAAACTGCAGCACGCCAGGCCTCCCTGTCCATCACCAACTCCCGGAGTTCACTCAAACTCATGTCCATCGAGTTGGTGATGCCATTCAGCCATCTCATCCTCTGTCTTACCCTTCTCCTCCTGCCCCCAATCCCTCCAAGCATCAGAGTCTTTTCCAATGAGTCAGCCCTTTGCATGAGGTGGCCAAAGTATTGGAGTTTCAGCTTAAGCATCATTCCTTCCAATGAACACCCAGGACTGATTTCCTTTAGGATGGACCGGTTGCATCTCTTTGCAGGCCAAGGGACTCTCAAGAGTCTTCTCCAACACCACAGTTCAAAAGCATCAATTCTTTGGTGCTCAGCTTTCTTCACAGTCCAACTCTCACATCCATACATGACTACTGGAAAAATCATAGCCTTGACTAGATGGACCTTTGTTGGCAAAGTAACGTCTCTGCTTTTGAATATGCTATCTAGGTTGGTCATAACTTTGCTTCCAAGGAGTAAACGTCTTTTGATTTCATGGCTGCAATCACCATCTGCATTGATTATGGAGCACAAAAAAAAATAAAGTCTGACACTGTTTCCACTGTTTCCCAATCTATTTCCCATGAAGTGATGGGACCAGATGCCATGATCTTCGTTTTTTGAATGTTGAGCTTTAAGCCAACTTTTTCACTCTCCTCTTTCACTTTCATCAAGAGGCTTTTGAGTTCCTCTTCACTTTCTGCCATAAGGGTGATGTCATCTGCATATCTGAGGTTATTGAGATTTCTCCCGGCAATCTTGATTCCGGCTTGTGCTTCTTCTAGCCCAGCGTTTCTCATGATGTACTCTGCATAGAAGTTAGATAAGCAGGGTGACAATATACAGCCTCCACGTACTCCTTTTCCTATCTGGAACCAGTCTGTTGTTCCATATCCAGTTCTAACTGTTGCTTCCTGACCTGCATATAGGTTTCTCAAGAGGCAGGTCACGTGGTCTGGTATTCCCATCTCTTTCAGAATTTTCCACAGTTTATTGTGATCCACACAGTCAAAGGCATTGGCCTAGTCAATAAAGCAGAAATAGATGTTTTTCTGGAACTCTCCTGCTTTTTTGATGATCCAGCGGATGTTGGCAATTTGATCTCTGGTTCCTCTGCCTTTTCTAAAACCAGCTTGAACATCAGGAAGTTCATGGTTCATATATTGCTGAAGCCTGGCTTGGAGAATTTTGAGCATTACTTTCCTAGCATGTGAGATGAGTGCAATTGTGCGGTAGTTTGAGCATTCTTTGGCATTGCCTTTCTTTGGGATTGAAATGAAAACTGCCCTTTTCCAGTCCTGTGGCCACTGCTGAGTTTTCCAAATTTGCTGGCTTATTGAGTGCAGCACTTTCACAGCATCATCTTCCAGGATTTGAAATAGCTCAACTGGAATTCCATCACCTCCACTAGCTTTGTTCATAGTGATGCTTTGTAAGGCCCACTTGACTTCACAGTCCAGGATGTCTGGCTCTAAGTGAGTGATCACACTATCGAGATTATCTTGGGCATGAAGATCTTTTTTGTACAGTTCCTCTGTGTAGTCTTGCCACCTCTTCTTAATATCTTCTGCTTCTGTTAGGTCCATACCATTTCTGTCCTTTATTGAGCCCATGTTTGCATTAAATGTTCCCTGTTATCTCTAATTTTCTTGAAGAGATCTCTAGTCTTTCTCATTCTATTGTTTTCCTCTATTTCTTTGCATTGATTGCTGAGGAAGGCTTTCTTATCTCTCCTTGCTCTTCTTTGGAACTCTGCATTCAGATGCTTATATCTTTCCTTTTCTCCTTTGCCTTTCACTTCTCTTCTTTTCACAGCTATTTGTAAGGCCTCCCCAGATATCCATTTTGCTTTTTTGCATTTCTTTTCCATGGCAATGTTCTTGATCCCTGTCTCCTGTACAATGTCACAAACCTCAGTCCATAGTTCATCAGGTACTCTATCTATCAGGTCTAGTCCCTTAAATCTATTTCTCACTTCCACTGTATAATCATAAGGGATTTGATTTAGATCATACCTGAATGGTCTAGTGCTTTTCCCGACTTTCTTCAATTTAAGTCTGAATTTGGCAATAAAGAGTTCATGATCTGAGCCACAGTCAACTCCTGGTCTTATTTTTGCTGACTCTGTAGAGCTTCTTCATCTTTGGCTGTAAAGATCATAATCAAGATTGCTATACAATGCTTATTTCTACATGTCAATTGATTTGGAACACTTATTGGTACTTGTATATGTAGAAAACTTTTTTAAGTTTTACTCTTCTCTCACTTTATGTCTCTGCTTTACTCAGCCCATCTCCATATGGAAAAAGTACCTGTCACTCTGGGGAAGGTTTTATTTTGATTTTTCTATTGTCTTTGACAGATAATTTAGAGCTGGGTTTGTACATAACATGCAAATTAGTGAGGAACCATAAATTGTATCATGTACTAGTGAATGATTTTTTTTTTTTTTTTTTCCTTTAACGCCAGGGAAATTTACTATACAAGACTTGGGCAGAAGTGATTTTTTTTTTTTTTTTTAAATCAGGTAGGGAATAATCATCTAGTTATCCAGATGAGTCATCACAATCCTGACTTTTGAAATGTGCCCCTTCTGTCAGATTGCTCAACATATCTTTCAAAGAATACTTTCTCCAGATCATTCTTTCATCTTTGAGTTTCACTATATTCTAGTCACACCTACTACTATCCTGCCATATAAATCTTTTCTACTTTAGTTATTCACAATAATTTGTGATACAGCCCCCAAGGAATGGATTTCTCAGTTTCACTGAAGGCATATCATTAAGGAAAATAATTCTGCCTTACACAAAGATAGTAAGGTTTCAGTCTTCCTGAGGAAAATGGCCTTGGCAGCAATTCTTGAAGGCAAATCAAGGAAAATATTTCCTTCCGTGCAGGGCATTCAGTTCTTTCTGTGATAAATACCCAACTTATTACTTCTAATGTAACAAAGCAAAGACATAATTTTCTTTCCTTCACAAACAATTTAAATATCCATTTCCTCCTACAAAGATATTTTGGTGTTTTTTTAGAAAATCTGAACAGAATTTTCCTAAAACTTTATGAAAAACATTTCTTTAGAAACTAAAGTGATATAGATTTTTTTGTTATAACGTGGTAGTAATTTGAGAAGTAGTTTTGAAGGTTGAAATGTCTGTTTTTCTAACTGACTTTATTTACATTAACTGAAATGTTTTTCTTTTCTTTTTTTTTTAAACTGAGAGCATAAATCAGTGGTATAACTGTTGGATTTTTTATCCGATATGTGGCAATTGAAAGAGGGACAAGAGACTTTATCCAGATAGTTCTTGTGATAGCCACTAAATGTTTTCATACAAAAATGAAGACCAAGTGGTTATAACAGTGGAAAGCAATTTGAAACAATGCTAGTACATAACATGCTACATATTGTTAGAATACAGTGCTTCTTGTGCTTCTTCTGCTGCTAAGTCACTTCAGTCATGGCCGACTCTTTGCGACCCCATAGACGGTATCCCACAAGGCTCCTCTGTCCCTGGGATTCTACAGGCAAGAATACTGGAGTGGGTTGCCATTTCCTTCTCCAATGCATGCATGCATGCTAAGTTGCTTCAGTTGTGTCCGACTCTGCGACCCTATGGACAGTGGCCCTCCAGGCTCCTCTGTCCACAGGATCCTCTAGGCAAGAATACTGGAGTGGGTTGACATTTCCTTCTCCCAAAATGCTTCTTAAGAAATCACAAATACTTGTTAAAGCTACTCAAAATAATGGGAAGTAAAGGAACATAAATAACATAAAAATTTTTATAAAACACAGATAGTAGATTACATTTTATAAAATGAAATCACAGTATTGAAATACATTCTTTCTATTTTTGATATAAAACAAAACTAAGCCATAACCAAAACCATGAAGGAATTATGATACCTTAACTCAGACATCTCAAATTATCAAATGTATCTAAATATATGTGTATACATATGTGTCTGCAACCTTATATGTATGCACATGAACACATATGCATTTATACATACACACATACATAGACACACACACATACAAGTTCTTGATCATTTTATTTTGCTATACTGACTGTGTGGCTGCTTAGATTTTAGAATTTCAATAAATTAATTGCTTACGCAGTTTTCTTGGCATAATTTCTGGTATTGATATTTTGAAGAAGGTTGTTTTTTTTTTTTTTTTCCCATCATGAGAAGATTTTTTTGTATCTTGGTTTTAAATAGTTAATGGTTAAAAAAAAAAAAACTAAAATAATTAGGCTGTATAATTTTATTTCAGACAATGCACTAATCAAATCCTTTTGGAGCAAAGTTCTAATTAGTCTTTAACTTTGAGTAGAGAATTAAATATGAAATACCCATAAAGGAATTGTTAACAAATCTTTGAGACATAAAATTTTTGTAGTAATATGCAGATTGCTTACTTAGCTCTCTTTTCATTTTGATGACTGTGATATCTCTTTGCTGATATCTCTTTACACTTATTTAAATGTGTCTTTGAAATTTTTAAAAATTTCTTCCTTATGTTTTTCTGAAGTGATGCCTCCTTCATGACATTTACCTTTGAGCATTGGTAATAAGTAACTTTTTCATTTATTTTTGTGTACTTGATGAAGTAAATATAGAGTTTCTTAATATTTGCATCATTATCACTTCTAAATCACTTTTTTATAATTGTAATCAGTATGCCTCAATTTATTATTAATAAAGTTCCATAAGGTATGATAAAACTGTCTAACATATAGTCTGTTTTATATATGAACACATGTTCTTTAATATTTGGAAGTAAACATTATGCTTCCATTTTTACAAAAGAAAAAAATTATGCTTCCATTTTCTTCTCTCCCTAACATTTCTTACAGACTTAGGGGATGATAAAAATAATTAAAAATCCTGCTATGGGCTTCCCCAGTGGTCCAGTGGTCAAGAATCTACCTTGCAATGCAAGGGACACCGGTTTGATTCCTGGTCTGGGAAGATCCCACATGCCATGGAGCAATTAAACCTGTGTCCCACAACTACTGACCCTGTGCTCTACAGCCCATGCACCACCACTACTGAGCCCAGGTACTACAATTACTGCAGCCATGCAGCTAGAGTCCGGGGTCTGTCAGGAAGACACTGGCCACTGTAATGAGAAGCCCACTTGATGAGAAGCCCACACATGTACCTAGAGAGCAGCCCCCACTTCCTGCAACTAGAGAAAGCCCATGTGCAGTAACAAAGACTCACAACAGCCAAAAAATAAAAATAAATCTTAAAAAAAAAAAAATCCTATGCTGTTAATATCACAAGATAGCATCCACTGTGAAAGAGAACTAGACAACCAGACATAATAAAGTGTTCAGCTGATGGTAGCCAACACCTGTTATTGGATATCTGAGCATAGAAAGCACAAGAATTAAATAATTTGGGGTGGGGGGGGCAGGAAAGGAGACTATGCAATGGCATGCGTATGTGTAGGCATAACAGCATAAATTCCCATTTACCAAACTTTGTAAAGCTAGCAACTCTTTTGATATTCAGTCTGTAGGCAACAGGGGCTTTACTGATAGCTCACTTGGTAAAGAATCTGCCTGCAATGCAAGAGACCTGGGTTCAATTCCTGGGTTGGGAAGATGCCCTGGAGAAGGGAAAGGCTACCCATTCCAGTATTCTGGGTCACAAAGAGTCGGACACGACTGAGTGACTTTCACTTCCACTGTAAGCAACAAGAAATAACAGTGAGCCCCCAACCTTTGAGAAGAGAGTTTGGAGACTTGACAGATAATTGACTATTTGTGATCTCTTCTACCCTAGACAGGAATAGAAGTTCATTTTTGATAAAGATGGATGTATATTCCAAATGTAAGTTACTTCCCTGCATTCAGAGAAAGGAAGCATCACTCTCTAAAGAGTTACAGAATGTTTATATTGCCTGTACAGGATTTTATGTCACATGTCAGACTGATGACTACACTTTATACAGGAAAGTTGCAAAAATGTGTCCAAGACCATGGTAAACATAGATTCTTTCAATGATATTATACAGAATCTAGAGAATGGCAGAGCAATGGAATGACCAACCAAATGCACAGCCAAAGCACCAGCTCAATGATAATGTTTTATGACAGTGGAATGCCATTTTCCAGCATACAACATATTAAAAACCATTATATGGTGATGTGTCCCAGTAGGAGGAGAACATGGTTCAAAATCCAAGAGCTGGTAACAGAAGTATCCCACTTACCATCATCCTAGGGACTGCTCTTGGGATCAACATTGATGAAAGCAACAGTAAGGAAGCATGATTTGTCAGAAGGAAAAATTAAGTTGTGTAACATATTTAGCAATAATTTTGGATGTCCCAGTGAAAAGATCCTTTTAGAGTTTCCACTTTTGGGGTGGAGAGAACCACTGGCTATCAAGAGTAAGGCTTGATCTCAAGCTGGGCAATTCAGTGACTCATATGGGAAATGCATTCTTCCTTCATGTTATAGCAACTCTTCATTTTGCAGGTTTGCAGCCAGACATCCTGGACTGTGAAGTCAAGTGGGCCTTACAAAGCATCACTATGAACAAAGCTAGTGGAGGTGATGGAATTCCAGTTGAACTATTTCAAATCCTGGAAGATGATGCTGTGAAAGTGCTGCACTCAATATGCCAGCAAATTTGGAAAACTCAGCAGTGGCCACAGGACTGGAAAAGGGCAGTTTTCATTTCAATCCCAAAGAAAGGCAATGCCAAAGAATGCTCAAACTACTGCACAATTGCACTCATCTCACGTGCTAGTCAAGTAATGCTCAAAATTCTCGAAGCCAGGTTTCAGCAATACGTGAACCGTGAACTTCCAGATGTTCAGGCTGGTTTTAGAAAAGGCAGAGGAACCAGAGGTTAAATTGCCAACATCCACTGGATCATCAAAAAAGCAAGAGAGTTCCAGAAAAACATCTATATCTGCTTTATTAACTAGGCCAAAGCCTTTGACTGTGTGGATCACAATAAACTGTGGAAAACTCTGAAAGAGATGGGAATACCAGACCACCTGATGTTGGGAGCCACGTTAGGCATTACTGACAAAATGGAGGCACGGCCCCAGTCCCCTCTCCTCATTTCGCAGGCATGGTCCCGGGATCAAGGAGTTAGGCCTTGCAATTCTGACTTGTCTTTTCCTCTCCTCGGCTGAGTTGACTGAAAAGGAATATTAAGGTGCTTATTGTTCTTGAGAGGGGCATGAGAAGGCACCAAGCCTTCTGCAGCTGTGCTCAGAGAATAATTCATAAAGTTAATCATTGGCATTTGTTTAAGGACTTTTACAAAAGAGTGTTCCAGGATGAGCACATAGGCCGCAGCTCTAGGCCATGGGAGAGATTGCTATCTGAAGCTTATTTAAGGAATGGCAAAGGAGTTTACTGAATTTAGGGCTTAGAAATAATTAAAATAGTTAGAAGTTAAAGATTTAAGGAATGCTTTAAAGTTAGCATATTTTACTATAGCTTAATAGAAGTTAGGAATTTTTAGAGACACTATAGCTAGAAGCATTTTTAAGAGATAGTGTGCTCAGGATGTTAGGGGCAAACAGAATTTAGGAAGATAAGTAGCAAACTGAGGAATGTAGCATGAGTTACAATGTAATCACAAGTTAACTATAGGACACATTAGAGAAGGTAGATAATAGATGATAAGGCTGATTCCAAGAGAATCACTGAAGCAGGAACTCTGTTTGAAGAGCAACAATGATTTATGGAGATAATAAATCTGGGAGAGGGGGAACTGAAAATGTCAAACCTCTGGCCTAATGTCTTTGTAAAAGTATAAAAGAGAATCTTAAACTTGAAATAAATAGGCAGTCCAAAAGAAAACTGCAAGGCTGTCTCATTCGGCAATACAGTCCATCTCTTCAGGTTGAATCCCTGGCTGCTGGAGCTGGACTCTGGCAACCTGACCTGCCTCTTGAGAAACCTATATGCAGGTCAGGAAGCAACAGTTAGAACTGGACATGGAACAACAGACTGGTTCCAGATAGGAAAAGGAGTACATCAAGGCTGTGTTTGTCACCTTGCTTATTTAACTTATATGCAGAGTATATCGTGAGAAACACTAGGCTGGAAGAAGCACAAGCTGGAATCAAGATTGCCCGGAGAAATCTCAATAACCTCAAATATGCAGATGACACCACCCTTATAGTTAAAAGTGAAGAGGAAATAAAAAGCCTCTTGATGAAAGTGAAAGAGGAGAGTGAAAAAGTTGGCTTAAAGCTCAGCATTCAGAAAACTAAGATCATGGCATCTGGTCCCATCACTTCATGGGAAATAGATAGGGAAACAGTGGAAACAGTGTCAGACTTTATTTTTTTGTGTGCTCCAAAATCACTGCAGATGGTGATTGCAGCCATGAAATTAAAAGATGCTTACTCCTTAGAAGGAAAGTTATGACCAACCTAGATAGCCTGTTCAAAAGCAGAGACATTACTTTGCCAACAAAGGTCTGTCTAGTCAAGGCTATGGTTCCAGTGGTCATGTATGGATATGAGAGTTGGACTGTGAAGAAAGCTGAGCACCGAAGAATTGATGCTTTTGAACTGTGGTGTTGGAGAAGACTCTTGAGAGTCCCTTGGACTGCAAGGAGATCCAACCAGTCTATCCTAAAGGAAATCAGTCCTGGGTGTTCATTGGAAGGACTGATGCTAAAGCTGAAACTCCAATACTTTGGCCACCTCATGCGAAGAGTTGACTCATTGGAAAAGACCCTGATGCTTGGAGGGATTGGGGGCAGGAGGAGAAGGGTACGACTGAGGATGAGATGGCTGGATGGCATCACCAACTCGATGGACATGAGTTTGAGTGAACTCCGGGAGTTGGTGATGGACAGGGAGGCCTGGGCTGCTGTGATTTATGGGGTCGCAAAGAGTCAGACAAGACTAAGCGATTGAACTGAATTGAGGTTTTATATTCCAGAGAAGAAAGGTTTCTTTCATGAGACGTCTATCAATAGCCACATTTAATAAGAGGTACTGCTGCTTCCTAGGCATTTTGAATGATCCAGTAGGCAGATGATCATGTTATTCACATGAGTAAAAAATTTTAAACTGTCGGTAAGAAAACTACCCTATAAAATGTGACTCTAGCCAATCTATTTCCAAAGTTGCTGTGAATATTCACTAGTATACACTTGAGTAATAATCATGTGACATAGTGAACCTGTATTTTTCACTCTTTTGCCAGGAATTCAGTTTTGTAGCCATTAAATATGTATATGAAATGTAAAATAATCTTATTCCCTCAGTACCTAAAATACTTATTGTGTGTGTGTAGGCTCTATTGTCATCATCCAGTTGCGCTAGTGGTAATGAACCTGCCTGCCAATTCAGGAGACAGAAGAAACACCGGTTCTTTTCCTGGATGGGGAAGATCCCCTGGAGGAGAGCATAGCAACTCACTCCAGTATTTTTGCCTGGAGAATTCCATGGACAGGGGAGCCTGGGTCCCTGTCCATAGGGTTGGACAGGGACCCGGAGCCCAGTCCATAGAGCCCAGTTCATAGGGTTGGAAAAGTCGGACCAAATGAAGCAACTTAGTTCACATGCATGTGATAAAAATACAAAAATAAATAAAACCAAGGTACCAAGTAATATATTCTAAAGATTCACCAAACTGTTCCATTATTTGCTCTTAATTATAGTTGCTAATGCTTACTCCTCAATTTCCATCAAGGGAAACATTGTTTTAAATAAATGAATGCTTTTTAATGAAGTGTTAATTTATACTAACATGAAAGTGAAAATAAGCTATGACAGAAACTCATTAAGGATTCTTCTAGAGGGATAAAGAAACTGTAGAAACTAACACAGTTTTATTTTAAAATTAAATGCACTCAATTTACAAAGAGTTTAGAAAAATAACTTTCTTTCAGTAGCAAGTTTCTCAGAATAAAGTGTTCCAATTTACAATTTTCTTTTGTTATGACAGCAAGTAGGGGAAACTGTCATGGTTAATAAAATGCATAAGCCTTAGATAAAGATCACTGTTTTGCTATTTAACCTTTTCTTCCCTCTCCAAGGTGATGTAGAATGGTTAGTTTTACTTAGGAAATTGAAGGCAAAAATAGATTTTGCCCATAAAAAATATATGATCGCTACAGTTTTTATTCCTTTGGCTTTAAAATAATTTAAATTTTATTTTATATATTTTTTATTCCTAAATAATTAATTTTAAAAATTTCTTGAAAAAAAAAAATCCCCAAATAAGAAGTAATAGTGCAGAGTTAGGTACATGATTTAACAGGCTTAAATGAATGATGTAATTCATTAATCAGATAACAACATCAGGAGGTTCTCCTGTCCATTTGCTTGAATTTTTATTACATAAAAGTATTCTGAAAGCACTCTTTCTTATAGGACAAAAAAAAAACAAAAAAAAATAAGAAAACAGCATGTGAAACCTTTCATTATATAGTTGAAGCACATGCAATTATATATAATCAAGAATGAAAATTTCCTATCAATCACTGACTGACAAATGAATAGAAATTTACTTGACTTTAAGTAAATGTTACCCCTCAGGAAGGAACTGTCTTTGGACAAGAGAAAGTAATAATCCATTCAACAATCTGTTTAAAAGTGGAAACCCAGAAGAAGCTGTAGAGAATAGTAGAGTTTATTATTCCATCATGTACTCAACAAACTCCTAGCCAAATATCTTACACAGTAGGCAATTTGAAAATAACATATATTTACATTTCTTTTTCTATGATGTATTATTTATATATCTTATTTACGTCTCAGTAAATGCAATAAAAAATACACATTTTACACTATTGAAAATAAACATTTCTTATATTCCAATAAAGTAATCCTTTAATTTTAAAAAGCTATTACCATATATTAATATAGCCATAAATTTATTTAAGCACAGTTTGTAAAACTTTATTATATTTTACAACCATATAGAATATTTAAATTCTATAAGTATATACAAATAACAAATGCCTAACATTTACAAGTAAAAATTATCTAAGATGATAATTTCCTGAATAGAAAACTATTCAGAGTTGCAGATATTACTTCAATTAAATAACGATAATATTCATATAAAATTACAACTAAAATAACAGTTTGTTATTAGATAGTCTTTAGCCCAGATAAATACAAAGTAACCTTAAGAGACTTGAGAAATTGAATTGAATTATTATAAATGAGACAAGTATTTCATCAGTTTTAAGATCATATTTCTGGGTCTGAAAATTACATATACTCTACACTTTTTAAAATCATGCTTGGTCATAGGAGATGTTGTCAGATATTGAAAGATACAGGATTATCAAGTAATCCTGTAACTCATACTAAAAAGCTTAGAAAAACAACAAGCTTTTAGCATTGTTCCTTAAAGGATTATATGAGTACTTATGGAAATTTTGAGTACGTAAAAGTGATCACAACAAAATATTATGAGAGAAATGTTATGTGAAAAATCATTTAATACCTATTTATTTCATCATATTATGTAGATAGCACTATGTACATGTGTTACCCACTCAGTCGTATCTGACTCTGTGACTCCATGGACTGTAGCCCATCTGGTTGCTCTGTCCATGGAATTCACCAGGCAAGAATACTGGAGTGGATTGCCATTATCTTCTCCAGGAGATCTTTCCAATCCAGAGATTGAACCTGGTTTTCCTGCATTACAGGCAAATTCTTCACTGTCTGAGCTACCAGGGAAGCCCAGAAAACACTATATCATTATTTTAAAAGCTAAAAAGATGGAGAAAAAATGGAATAAAATATGATTTCTTGTTTTAAACATATGAGAAAATGCAAGTCATATATTACTGATAATATTAAATAAAAATGTCAGATTTTTTACATCTATTTTACAAGAGTAAATGACTAGAATGTATTTGATCAGTTTGAATGACAATGATCCAGGTACTCTGAGATTTTAGGAGACTGCATGTATTTAAATGAGCCTATTTTGGCTATGTAGAACATAAGTCCTAAGTGTTTACTACTTGCTAGGAGTCATTTATTGTCTTGATGATAATTTGTATTGTCTCATAGAGCAGCACATTCAATGGTTATTTTTATTATTCCATAGAGCAATATCTTAAATGGATGGGTAGTGGGCTAAGAATAGCAGACCATGAAATGGACATTATCAATCAAGAAAGGAGAAAATATCAACAGATAACATGTGCTGACATAAACCAATATGCAATGAAATACCACATCTGGGAAAACAGTTGAAAAAATGTTCTTAGCCTAATTATGGAGGACCCTGGATATCAAAAGAAGTGTATTTATAATAGTAGCTGTTTTAAGTAGTTACTATGTATTTTAACATTTATTTTTGCAAAAACTGAATTCAGTGAAGTCTAGAATTTCCTTTACATTATAAGCAATAAAATGAAGATGGAATTAAAAGAATTAACTTAATCCAGGTCACATAGCTACCAAGTTCTGTAAATAAAACTATGCCCAAGAAGTCTGATATGTGTGTGTGTGCTCAGTTGTGTCCAACTCTTTGTGACCCCGTGGACTCCAGTCCATCAGATTTCTGTCCATGGGATTTCCCAGGAAAGAATACATTTCCTTCTCCAGGGGATCTTCCAGACCCAGGGATTGAAGCCAAGTCTCCTGGATTAGCAGGCAGATTCTTGACCACTGCACCACCTGGAAAGTCCAAGAAGTCTGATGACAGAGCTTCTATTCTTTTTTTTTTTTTTTTTTTTTTAGAGCTTCTATTCTTAATCACACAGTACATGGCCATTGCAATGAATTAACTTATCTTGATTCTTTGTTTTTTGTTAATTTTAGACACAATGTCTCCAGCTATTTTATGGGCAAATTATCTTTGGAATTGGTTTTAAATATGTATTATCTATAATTTACAAAAATCCATCTATTCTTGGTTTGTGTTATAGTTCACAATAAATTCTAAATTTAAAAAATATTTAGAATCTATTATTATAATATTTACATTATGTCCCAGGTACGGGGAAGCCTGGTGGGCTGTCGTCTATGGGGTCGCACAGAGTCAGACACAACTGAAGCGACTTAGCAGCAGCAGCAGCATAATATTGGCATTTCTGTCAGTAATTAATAGTATATAATTTTTCTATTTGATGTTACATTAATTATATCATGAAAGGTATAGACCTATATATTAAAAGTTTGTTTCATTAAAGTAATATTTATTATATAAAATATATATATTATTTAATGAATCAAATACTTCACCAGTTATATTTTACAGTATTCAGTTTTCTATATAGAACTTAGTCAAATTAAGTGATTTCTATTTACTTATATTCTTATTTTTCATTAATTTCTAGATTAAGGATTTATATTAGTTGTAAAAACTATTTACTTTAGAAATCCTAGAGTGAAAACAGAAAGTTCATTTTCAACTTAAGTCAGTCTCAGAAGTCAGGAACCTATTCCCTTCCCAGACATAATTCGGTCACCACTTTGGTATGCATCTTTCTAGAAATATTTGTGTGTATCTATAAGTATTCATGCATTTAGTTTTTTTGGTTGTTCAGTTGCTATGTATCCAACTATTTGCAACCCCATGGACCGAAGTAGGACTGGCTCCCCTGTCCTTCACTATCATCTGGAATTTACTCAAACTCATGTTCATTGCATCCCTGATGCTATCAAAAATCTCATCTATTGCCACCCGCTTCTCCTTTCTCTTTCAGTGTTTCCCAGCATCAAGGTCTCTTACAATGAATTGGTCTTCACATCGGGTGGCAAAGTATTGGAGCTTCAGCATTGGTCCTTCAAATGAATATTCAGGGTTGATTTCCTTTAGGACTGACTGATTTGATCTCCTTGATGTCCAAGGGGCAGACTCTCAAGAGTCTTCTCCAGCAACACAATTCAAAAACATCAATTCTTAGATGTTTAGCCTTCTTTATTTTTCCAGTTCTCACGTTCATACCTGACTACTGGAAAAAAAAAAAAAAAAAACATAGCTTTGTCTATACGGAGCTTTGTTAGTGAAGTAATGTCTCTGCATTTTAATACACTGCCTAGATTGATCATAGATTTCCTTCCAAGGAGAAAGAGTCTTAATTTCATGGTTGCAATCACTGTCCTCAGTGATTTTGGAGCTCAAGAAAATAAAATCTGTCACTGCCTCCACTTTTTTCCCTTCTATTTGCCATAAAGTAATGGGACCAAATGCTGTAATCTTAATTTTCTGAATGTTGAGTTTTAAACCAGCTTTTTCACTCTCCTCTTTTACTCTTATCCAGACTGTCTAGATCCTTTTCACTTTCTGCCACTAGAGTGATATCTTCTGCATATCTGAGGTTGTTGGTATTTTGCCTCACAATATAGATCCCAGTTATGATTCATCCAGCCCAATATTTCACATGTAGTACTCTGCATATAAGTTAAACAAGTAAGATGACAATATACAGATTTTCCATACTCCTTTCCCAATTTCAAACCAGTCAGTTGCTCCATGACCAGTTGTTAAGTTGCTTCTTGACCTACATAGAGGTTTCTTAGGAAGCAGGTAAGGTGGTCTGTTATTCCTATCTCTTTAAGGATTTTCCGCAGTTTGTTGTGACTCCCACAATCAAAGGCTTTAGCATAGGCAATGAAGCAGAAGTAGATATGTTTTTCTAGAATTCTTTTGTTTTTCCTATGATCCAACAGATATTGGCAATTGGATCTCTGGTTCCTCTGCCTCTTCAAAACCCAGCATGTAATCTGGAAGTTCTCAGTTCACATACTGCCGAAGCCAAGGAATTTTGAGCATAACCTTTCTAGCATGTGAAATGAGAGCAATTGTATGGTAGGTGAACATTCTTTGGCAGTGTCCTTTGGGACTGGAATAAAAAGTGAACTATTCCAGTCCTGTGACCACTGATGAGCTTTCCAAATTTACTGACATATTGAGTGCAGAACTTTAACAGCATCATCTTTTGGAATTTGAAATAGCTCAGCTGGAATTCCTTCACCTCAATTAACTTTATTTGTAGTAGTGCTTCCTAAGCTCCATTTAACCTCACACTATAGGATGTCCAGCTCTAGGTGAATGACCATGCAATCCTGGTTACCTGTGTCATTAAGATATTCTTATATAATTCTTCTGTGTTCTTGCCACCTCTTCTTAATCTCTTCTGCTACTGTTAGATCATTAAAGTTTCTGTCATTTTTTGTGCCCATCCTTGCATGAAAAGTCCCCTTAATACCTCCAATTTTCTTCAAGAGATCTCTAGTCTTTCCCATTCTATTGTTTTCCTCTGTGTCTTTGCATTGTTCATTTAAGAAGGCCTTCTTATCTCTCTTTGCTTTTCTCTGGAACTCTGCATTTAGCTAGGCATACTTTCCCCTTTCTCCCTTGCCTTCACCTCTCTTCTTTCCTCAACTATTTGTAAAGCCTCCTCAGACAACCGCTTTGCCTTTTTGCTTTTCTCATTGTTTTGGATGGTTTTGGTCACTGCCTGCTGTACAATGTTACAAACTTCTATACATAGTATTTCAGACACTCTATCAGGTCTAATCTCTAATCTATTTATCACCTCTACTGTGTAATCATAAGTGATTTGATTTAGGTCATACCTGAATGGTCTAGTGGTTTTCAATACTTTTTTCAATTTAAGCCTGAAGTTTGCAATTAAGAGCTCATGATCTGAGCCACAGTCCACTCCAGGTCTTGTTTTTGCTGACTGTACAAAGCTTCTCTGTCTTCAACTGCAAAGAATATAATCATTATGATATTGATATTGACCATTTGGTAATGTCTATGTGTAGAGTCTTCTCTTTTGTTGTTGGAAGAGGGTGTTTGCCATGACCAGCGTGCTTTCTTGGCAAGATTCTGTTAGCCTTTGATGTGCTTCATTTTGTACTCCAAGGTCAAATTTGCCTGTTCCTCCAAGTATCTCTTGACTTCCTACTTTTATATTCCAATTCCCTAAGATGAAAAGGGTATCTTTTGGTGTTAGAAACTGTTGTAGGTCTTCATAGAGTGAGTCAACTTCAGCTTCTTTGATCTCAGTGATTGGGACATAGACTTGGATTACTATAATGTTGAATACACACACACACACACACACACACATATGCATATATATCCACAAGGAGAGAATTTATGTAATTAGGGATGTATTAGATAGACTTTTCAATTTTATTTCCTTTCAACTAATTTATTATAATTAGATATGCAAAATATTTTAAAGAATGTTTCTATATTTTACATTAAAATGTTATTTAACTATTTATTATTGAGAATTTAGGTTGTAACAATATGTATAAAATATTTTCATATATGACATTAAACTTATAAGCATCATTTGGTGAATGTGTATACAATTTAACTTCTAGTAGATATTGTAATCAAATGAACCTCAAGGTAAATGAATTACACTGCCATCGGTCACCATGGTATATCTGTGTGTCATCAAACATTAAAACTGTACCACTGTGATCTCTCATTATTTAAAAAAGTAAACAAATAAGAAAAACAACTAATAAGAAAGGCCTATAATGATTTTAGAAGACATTGTAATACAAACAACTGATTTCAGAATAATATCAATAGTATATAAAGATCTTGAATGAGCTAAGAACACTCAAATAAAACTGGTTTTAAAAGAGGCTGATTACATGACAATGCAATTCTGAAAAGAATAAATACAAATACCAATGAATACATGAAAAAACATTCATATTGTAAGAAACTGGAGAAAATTGTAAATGTGTAAATGTGTGTATGTGTGTCTGTATTTTAACTTGCTTTGTGTGCTTTTCCTGTTTACCAAACAAAAGATTTGTGGTCTCAGTTATAGTGTCTTCTCCCATCATTTAATGACTTGTTAACCAGTTTTTAACAAAAACAGCATAAAATACGGATTAAAATACTGATTCAAGAAGTAGTCTAGAAAGCCTTCAAAAATTCATGAAAGTGGGCTGTTACACATAAGCTTTAGGGTAGCTTGAGTGTATTTCCAATGAACGAGTGAGGGGATGAGAAACTGTTGTGTATACTTGTATCCTTAGAAATTTGTCCAGAAATTTTGGAAACCAAGTCAAGAATAAATCATGACTATATTCTTACCAATCAGAAAAAAATAAAGAGATTCAAAAGTGATGCCAACTGAAATGCACCTTTAGAAAAGTTATGAACATTTTTTTAATATATTTTTTGAGGGGGACAGTGCACCTGGTGGCATGTGGGATCTTAAATCCTTGACTTTTTTTCATGCTAGTTTGTAATATCATTGTTGAGTCACAGCAAAAGCAATGAATAGAATATAAAAAATATAACTAGAATAGTTATGTTCATCTGGTGCTGCATTTTTAAGCTTGCCTCTGATTTTTAATTTAACATGTACCTATAATACATACCTATAATTTAAATACATATCCATGTATCTATTTTATCAAATAAAATTCTTCCATTTATGAAGAATCCATTTTTCTATTGATGTTAATATGTTGAAATATATAGATTTTCTATGACTGAATTATAAAATAAAGCCCTATTTGCTCTGCAGCGTATCTTTGAAAATTCTCCTGTCTTCTACTTTATAATATTTTATTTAAGATATTTGCTTCAGTATTCACAAGTGAGATTGTTCTGTACTTTTCAGCTTTGGCATCAATATCATACTGACTGCTAAAGGAATTTCAAAGTGCCTGTTTTCTTGCTGGACTCTGAAACAGTTTAAATAATATTTGGCATTATCTATTTCTTGAAGTTTTCAAAGAACTGACTTTAGAGTTTGATCCCTTTTGGGAAAAGTCATTCTTTGACAACATTTCCAATTATCTACAGAGTAATTGGTCTGTTTGGATTTTTCATCTCTTTCTGCTTACCAATATAGGTGATTAGTAAATAAAACAATTCAGTAATTCAGACTCACTTTATAATACCTTACTATTTATTTAGAAAAAAATAAAAATCCTACTCACACACAAAAAAAATTGGATAAAGCCTAAGAATAAATGTAAGAAAGACTCTGTAGTATATATCTATATCTATATATAAAACTACAAAATATTTATAAGAAAGAACTATATACTCAGACGGAGAAGGCAATGGCATCCCACTCCAGTACTCTTGACTGGAAAATCCCGTGGAAGGAGGAGCCTGGTAGGCTGCAGTCCATGGGGTCGCTAAGAGTCGGACACGACTGAACGACTTCACTTTCACTTTTCACTTTCATGCATTAGAGAAGGAAATGGCAACCCACTCCAGTGTTCTTGCCTGGAGAATCCCAGGGACAGGGGAGCCTGTTGGGCTGGCATCTCTGGGGTCGCACAGAGTTTGACACGACTGAAGCGACTTAACAGCAACAACAGCAGCATATACTCAGATGGGAAGCTATACCGTTTATTTTCTGGATGAAAATGTTCAAAGATGTCAATTATTCCAAAAATAGCTCAGTTCAACCCTAAAGGAATTTAAAATATTAAGAATATGTGCAGGATAGCCAATGTAGCATTAAAAAAAAGGAATGGGAAGGATTTGGCCTATACAATATCAAAATGAAACTGGGTCTTCCTAAAACTGAGTTCCTTTACTGAGTTTATGATTAACTTCTCTGTCCAGAACATTATTCCCTTTCTTGTCCAACACACCTGTTTCCCTCAAGATTGAGGAGTATCAAAGAAAAACAAGGACTGGAACCACATACAACCTCCTCTGTCCCTGTCCTTTGAAGTCTCTTAGGCTCCCCTGAGTCTCAAAAGGCTAGTCCAAGTACAAACTAAGGTTAGCTGTTGGGCAGGGAGATGGGTAACTACACACCAGCTAAACAACAGAATCACCAAAACTCCCAGTTTCCTGAAACATACAGAAAAAGATAAAGGTCTGACACACATTCCTAAGTTGTTTTCATAGGAAGTAGATTCCCATCTGATGAAAACTGCTGACCACAAGCATGTAGTCACCAAACCTGTGGAGAGGAGAAAACTGGTGATGCTGAAACTTCATCTTGATGTCAAACAAAGAACCTTGCAAGATCCGTTCAGGTATCCTGCAGCCCCCACACTCATACTGCGTTTAAAAGTCCTTTATCTGAACCAAGAGGTTAAGATAGTTTTTAAGAACTATTTGACCATATTCTAGGTTAGCTGACTTTCTCAAATAAAGTCACTATCTTTTCACTGGACTTACTGTCCTGTCATGCAGTGAGTAGCTGAAATTGAGTTTGGTAACAAAAATATATTCTATGGCAATATTAACTAAAGTAATATTAGATTAACAGATGAATAATCTCATAGGGCAGTGACACAGAATGATATTTAGAAACAATCATATTTTATGAATAAGAAAATATTTTTAACTAGTGGACTTAACAGAAGCAGAAGATATTAAGAAGATGTGGTAAGAATACACAGAATAACTGTACAAAAAAGATCTTAATGACCAAGATAACCACAGTGGTGTGATCACTCACCTAGAACCAGACATCTTGGAGTGCAAAGTCAACTGTGGCCTTAGGAAGCATCATTACAAACAAATTTAGTAGAGGTGATGAAATTCCAGCTGAGGTATTTCAAATTCTAAAACATGATGCTATTAAAGTGTTGCAATCAATATGCCAGCAAATTTGGAAAACTCAGCAGTGGCCACAGGACTGGAAAAGGTCAGTTTTCATCCCAATCCCAAAGAAAGGCAATGCCAAAGAATATTCAAACTATTGCACACTTGTACTCATTTCACATGCTAGCAAAATAATGCTCAAAATTCTCCAAGCTAGGCTTCAACAGAACATGAACCTAGAACATCCAGATGTTCAAGCTGGATTTAGAAAAGGAAGAGAACCAGAGATCAAATTTCCAGCATTCATTAGGTCATAGCAAAAGCAAGAGAATTCCAGGAACGCATCTACTTCTGCTTCATTGACTATGCTAAAGCCTTTGACTGTGTGGATCACAACAAACTGAAAAATTCATAAAAAGATAAAAATACCAGACCACCTTACCTGCCTCCTGAGAAACCTGTATATAGGTCAAGAAGCAATAGTTATAACTGGACATGGAACACAGACTGTTTCAAAATTGGAAAAGGAATACACTAAGACTGTACATTGTCAGCCTGTTTATTTAACCTATGTGCAGAATACATCATGACAAATGCCAGGCTGGATGAATCACAAGTTGAAATAAAGATTGCCAAGAGAAATATCAATAACCTCAGAAATGCATACAACATCACACTCATGGCTTAAAGTGAAGAGGAATGAAACAATCCCTTGATGAAAGAGATAGAGGAGAGTGAAAAAGCTGGCTTAAAACTCAACATTTAAAAAACTAACATCATGGCATCTGGTCTCATCACTTCATAGCAAATAGATGGGGAAACAATGGAAACAGTGACAGACTTTGTTTTCTTAGGCTCCAAAATCACTGCAGATGGTGACTTCAACCATGAAATTAAGACACTTAGTCCTTGGAAGAAATGTTATGACTAACCTAGACAGCATACTAAAAAGCAGAGACATCACTTTGCCAACAAAGGTTCATCTAGTCAAGGCTATGGTTTTTCCAGTAGTCGTGTGTGGTTGTGAGAGTTGGACTATAAAGAAACCTGAGCACCAAAGAATTGATGCTTTTGGACTGTGGTGTTGGAGAAGACTCCTGAGAGTCCTTTGGACTGAAAGGAGATCCAACCAGTCCAACTCGATAGACCTGAGTTTGAGCAAGCTCCAGGAGATGGTGAAGGACAGGGAAGGCTGGAGTGCTGCAGTCCATGAGGTTGCAAAGATATGGACAAAACTGAGTTACTAAAAATAACAACTAATGGATACTAGATATTCAGCTCATTAAAGATATTTGCTTAAATATGTGTATATTAGAAAATAGATAATATGTCTTTCAAAAATCAATAATCATATTACTTGAAAAGTGGGGTAGATAACCACAGAAATATATTATTTAGTTTTTAAATTCATTGTACCCACTATAGAATATGCATCAGCCAACAAATCTTGGACACTTACCAGTCAGAGAGAGGGAATAGAGAATCAGATACAGTCACAACCACTAGAGAAGATGCATAATAGGGAAGAACAAATCTGACTGTATACTGAATCTGTTTTGTTTACCTTAATCTTTATATTCTATTGTTTTTGCTAAAAGTTAATCACTAGAGAGATATTTCATAAAACTAAAAGTTATATGACTCATCTGGAACCCTGTCTCTCATGTCTGAGTATGAGCTAAAATATCTTGTTTAGCCCAAAGGAAACATCCTGAGCAACCGATTTGTGAACAGTAACAAGAAAGAATTTAACACATCCCCTCTGAGTCTGGCCAGAACCAGGGAATATTTGCAACAACTTGTCTCCTTTTATCTCCTTCATAGGTCGCAACCTTTTCATGGCGAAGGGGCTTGTGTAACTCAGTGAAACTCTGAGCGATGCCATGAAGGGCCACCCAGGATGGAGGACTCACAGTGAAGAGTTCTGAAAAAACATGGTCCTTTAGAGGAGGAAATGGAAATCAACTGCAGTATTTTTACTTGGAGAACCCCATGGGCATTAAGAAAAGGGAAAAAAGATGACACTGGAAGATGAACCCCCAAGGTTGGGAGGTGTACAATATGTTACTGAGGAACAGTGGATGGCAATTATTAATAGCTCCAGAAAGAATGAAGTGGCTGAGCCAAAGCAGAAATGATGCTCAGTTGTAGATGTGCCTGGTGGTGAAAGTAAAGTGATGCTGTAAAGAAAAATATTGCATAGAAACCTGGAGTTTTAAGGTCCATGAATCAAGGTAAATTGAGTGTGATAAACAGGAGATGGCAAGATTGAACATTGACATCTTAGGAATCAGTGAACTAAAATGGGCAGGAATAGTAAATGACCATTATATCTAATTCTATGGGCAAGAATACATTAGAATAAAAATAATAGGCCTCATAGTCAACAAAAGACTGCAAAATGTAGTGCTTAGATGCAAACTCAAAAATGACAGAATGGTTTCAATTTATTTTTAAGGCAAACCATTCAACATCACAGTAATCCAAGTCTATGCCCCAAGCACTTATGGTAAAGAAGCTTAAGTTGACCAATTCTTTGGAGACCTACAACAGCTTTTAGAACTATCAATGTAAAAAAGTGTCCTTTTCATCATAGGGGATTATAATGCAAAAGTAGGAAGTCAAGACATACCTTAAGTAACAGCAAGTTTGGCCTGAGAGTACAAAATGAAATAGGACAGATGCTAATAGGGTTTTGAAAAGAGAACATGTTGGTCATAGCAAACACCCTTTTCCAAACACCCATGAGAAAGCTTTACACATGGACATTACCAGGTGGTCAATACTGAAATCAGATTGACTATATTTTTGCAGCTGAAGATGGAGAAGCACTATACAGTTAATGAAACAAGACCTGGAGCTGACTGTGGCTCAGATCATGAGCTCCTTATTGCAAAATTCAGGCTTAAATTGAAGAAAGGTGGGAAAACCACAAGGCCATTCAGTTATGACCTAAATCAAATCCCTTATGATTATACAGTGGAAGTGACAAATAGATTTAAGATTTTAGATCTTGTAGATGGAGTGCCTGAAGAACTATGGACACAAGTTTGTGAAATTGTACATAAGGCAATAAACAAAACTATCCCAAAGAAAAAGAAATGCAAGAAGGCAAAATGGTAATCGAAGAGGCTTTACAAATATTTAAGAAAGAAGGGAAGCAAAACACAAGCAGAAAGAGTAAGACATACACAACTGGGCTTCTCCAATGGCTCAGCAGGTAACGAATCCACCTTCAGTGTAGGAGCTATAGGAGATGCAGCTTTGAGCTGTATACCCTGGAGAAGGAAACGACAACCCATTCCACTATTCTTACCTGAAAAATACCTTGGACAGATGATCCTGGCAGGGACATTCCAAAGAGTAGCAAAGAGTCAGACATGACTGAACCACTAAACATAGCATAAAACATAACATAAAACATATCCAACTGAATTCAGAGTTCCAGAGAAAAGCAAGGAAAGATTAGAAGGTTTTCATTTAAAAAAAAAAAAATAATATATGTATTTTTGCCAGTGTTGGATCTTCATTGCTTCATGGGCTTTTCTCTAATTGCAGCAAGCAGGGGCTATTCTCGAGTTGCAGTGCATGGCCTTCTCACTGCAGTGGCTTCTTTGTTCTCTTGTTGCAGAGCATGAGCTCTAGGGCACACGGCTTTAGTAGCTGTGGGACATTGGCAGTGTAGTTAAAACTCCTGGGTTGTAGACCACAGGAGTTGTGCTCTACAATAGTTGTGGTGCCCAAGCTTAGTTGCTCTATGGCATGTGAAATCTTCATGGATTAGGGATGGCAGTTATGCTCTATTGTATTAGCATGCAGATTCCTTACCACTTAGCCACCAGGGAAGCCCCAAGAAGGTCTTTTTAAATGAACAATGCAAAGAAGTAGAAGAAAACAACAGAATGGGAAAGATAGAAATATCCTCAAGAAAACTGGAGAAGTAAGGGAAAACTTAATGCAAGGAGAGACATGATAAAGGACAGAAAGAGAAAAGCCGTAACAGAAGTAGAAGAGGTTAAGAAGAGGTGGCAAGAACATACAGAACTATACTAAAAGAAAAAAAAAAAAAAAAGTAACGACAATGGTATGGTTACTCACCTAGAGCCAAACATCCTGGAGTGTGAAGTTAAGTGGGCCTTAAGATCCACTACCAATAACAAAGCTAGTGGTGGTCACAGAATTCCAGCTCAGCTATTTCAAATCCTAAAAGATGATGCTGTGAAAGGGCTGCAGTCAATATTGCAGCCAATCTAGAAAACTCAGCAGTGGTCACAGGACTGGAAAAGGTCAGTTTTCATTCCAATAACAAAGAAAGGCAACACAAAAGAATGTTCAAAGTACCGCACAATTGCACTCGTCTCACATGCTAGCAAAGTAACGCTCAAAATTCTCCAACCGAGGCTTTAACAGTACGTGAATCATGAACCTTATA
This sequence comes from Bubalus bubalis, assembly GCF_019923935.1. Taxonomy (NCBI): domain Eukaryota; kingdom Metazoa; phylum Chordata; class Mammalia; order Artiodactyla; family Bovidae; genus Bubalus; species Bubalus bubalis. The sequence continues at coordinate 46,401,905 of NC_059169.1, forward strand.
CTCCAGATGTTTAAGCTGGATTGAGAAAAGGCAAAGGAACTAGAGATCAAATTACCAACATCCTCTGGATCATTGAAAACTCAAGAGATTTCCAGAAAAACATTTACTTTTGCTTTATTGACTACACCAAAGCCTTTGACTGTGCTTATCACAACAAACTGTGGAAAATTGTGAAAGAGATGGGAATACCAGACCACCTGACCTGCCTCCTGAGAAATCGATGCAGGTCAGGAAGCAATAGTTAGAACTGGACATGGAAAAACAGACTGGTTCCAAATCAGGAAAGGAGTATGCCAATGCTGGATATTGTCACCCTGCTTATTTAACTTATATCAGAGTACATCATGTGAAATGCCAGGCTGGAAGAAGCACAAGCTGGAATCACAATTGCCAGTAGAAGTATCAAAAACCATAGATATGCATATGATACCACACAAAGAACTCTAGAGCCTCTTGACCAAAGTTAAAGAGGAGAGTGAAAAAGTTGGCTTATAACTTAACACTCAGCAAACAAAGATCATGGCATCCGGTCCTATCACTTCATGGCAAATAGATGGGGAAACAATGGAAACAGTGACAGACTTTATTTTGTGGGGGCTCCAAAATCACTGCAGATGGTAACTTCAGCCATGAAATTAAAAGATGCTTGCTCCTTGGGAGAAAAGCAATGAGCAACCTAGACAGCATATTGAAAAGCAGAGACATTACCAACAAATGTCTGTCTAGTCAAAGTTATGGTTTTTCCAGCAGTCATGTTTGGATGTGACATTTAAGCACTGAAGAATAAATGCTTTTGAACTGTGGTGTTGGAGAAGACTTTTGAGAGTGCCTTGAACTGTAAGGAGAGCCAACCCGTCAATCCTAAAGGAAATCAGTCCTGAATATTCATTGGAAGGACTGATGCTAAAGCTGAAACTCCAATGCTTTGGCCACCTGAGGCGAAGAACCAACTCAATTGGAAAAGACCCTGATGCTGGGAAAGATTGAAGGCAGGGGGAGAAGGGGACAACAGAGGATGAGATGGTTGGATGGCTTCACCAATGCGATGGACATGAGTTTGAATATGATCTGGGAACTGGTGATGGTCAGGGAAGCCTGGAGTGCTGCAGTCCATGGGGTCACAAACAGTCGGACACGACTGAGTGACTGAACTGAAATAACAAACAGATAAAAACATTTTGATCTACATTTCATTATTTTTTCTAATCTTCAGAAAGTATATCTCATATCTAAACATAATTTAAATGTTGTTATATGTTGCAGATTACATTTCAAATAATTAAAAAATCAGTAGATAAATTTTGTTGTTAGGATCCATAAATATAAGGTATACATTTTATTATTATTTTCAAGATATATATTTGGCAAAACTAATACAATTATGTAAAGTTTAAAAATAAAATAAAATTTAAAAAAATAAAATAAAATTTATAGTCATGAAAAGCAATATAAAAAACTATGTATATTCTGAATTTTTTGGAGAATCTAAAACTAGAAAGACAACATTTCTGAATTTAATTTTAAATATTACTCTGTGTTATATATTAAGCATCATCCCTTATTAAGATACAGATATCAATTAAACCCAAGTGAGTTTTCTGATGGGATGCATGATAAAAGTCAATATTATTTGAAACCCATTTTCAATTACTTGATTATGTTCAGTGGTTTTTGTTCATCGTTCTAAAGATTTGGTAATGATTTTTTTTCATGTTTTTAAAAAAGAATTTTAATATGATTTTTGAAGGCAGAAATAAAGCTAAGAATTGCAGTCTCATCTGGCATCATGATAGGAATTAGTGGGAGGTAATGAAAGATATCTATGACCTGCGTCACCCAGCCCTGCATGAATGGAAATGTACAGAGCAAGAAAATTATGGACAGATTTTTTTCTCTAGTTATTAGATGTATAAAATCCTAGGAGGAGTGTATGGTTTTAGTGATTATGATTTAAAATGAAAATTTTCTTTTGCAAGAAACATAGTTGGTAATACAGTGCATTTCACCAAATTCTATTTAATAATATGAATCATAGGAAACAGACTGTTTTTTTAATTTGGAGAAAGCAAGGAATATATTAAATGGTATGCCTATATGTGAAATCTCATGTTTATGCATCTCAGTGTATCAAAAACAATTTAGCATAGCTAGCACAACTTGTTCTGACAAAGTCACCAGTTCCAAATTAAGTGCATGTGAAATTTTTATTGACACAGAAAAACCGTTCAAAGATAAAAGTGTTCAGTGATGAAATGTCTACTCATATACATTAATAAATAAACCCATGCTATGAAACAGTAATATTATTTTACAAATATTGGAAATGCAGAGGCAGATGCAGTATAGGGAGATTTTAAAACACATTTGATGATATGCATTTTTTAAAGAATATCTGTGAATTTTTAAATAAACTATTTGTCATGCTAAAGTAAAAACATGATAGAAAATGTCTTAAGGGAAGTAAAAATGTGAACTGAAATAAAGTAGTATTTTTCAGCATTCTAAAATTTGTGATTATTTTGATTTCTGGGCTCATTGAAAATGATTTTTTTAATGTATTTTTTTTCTTAAAAAAAGACCCAAAAGTTTCATATGCCTCACACCTCATGAAAGCTGTGTCTCTGCCTCAAAATATCAGTAGATTTCTTTTTTTTTTTATATTTTTTAAATTTTATTTTATTTTTAAACTTTACAAAATTGTATTAGTTTTGCCAAATATCAAAATGAATCCGTCACAGGTATACATGTGTTCCCCATCCTGAACCCTCCTCCCTCCTCCTTCCCCATACCATCCCTCTGGGTCGTCCCAGTGCACTAGCCCCAAGCATCCAGTATCGTGCATTGAACCTGGACTGGCAACTCATTTCATACATGATATTTTACATGTTTCAATGCCATTCTCCCAAATCTTCCCACCCTCTCCCTCTCCCACAGAGTCCATAAGACTGTTCTATACATCAGTGTCTCTTTTGCTGTCTCGTACACAGGGTTATTGTTACCATCTTTCTAAATTCCATATATATGCATTAGTATACTGTATTGGTGTTTTTCTTTCTGGCTTACCTCACTCTGTATAATAGGCTCCAGTTTCATCAACCTCATTAGAACTGATTCAAATGTATTCTTTTTAAGGGCTGAGTAATACTCCATTGTGTATATGTACCACAGCTTTCTTATCCATTCATCTGCTGATGGACATCTAGGTTGCTTCCATGTCCTGGCTATTATAAACAGTGCTGCAATGAACATTGGGCTACACGTGTCTCTTTCCCTTCTGGTTTCCTCAGTGTGTATGCCCAGCAGTGGGATTGCTGGATCATAAGGCAGTTCTATTTCCAGTTTTTTAAGGAATCTCCACACTGTTCTCCAGAGTGGCTGTACTAGTTTGCATTCCCACCATCAGTGTAAGAGGGTTCCCTTTTCTCCACACCCTTTCCAGCATTTACTACTTGTAGACTTTTGGATCGCAGCCATTCTGACTGGTGTGAAATGGTACCTCATAGTGGTTTTGATTTGCATTTCTCTGATAATGAGTAATGTTGAACATCTTTTCATGTGTTTGTTAGCCATCTGTATGTCTTCTTTGGAGAAATGTCTATTTAGTTCTTTGGCCCATTTTTTGATTGGGTCATTTATTTTTCTGGAGTTGAGCTGTAGGAGTTGCTTGTATATTTTTGAGATTAGTTGTTTGTCAGTTGCTTCATTTGCTATTATTCTCTCCCATTCTGAAGGCTGCCTTTTCACCTTGCTAATAGTTTCCTTTGATGTGCAGAAGCTTTTAAGGTTAATTAGATCCCATTTGTTTATTTTTGCTTTTATTTCCAATATTCTGGGAGGTGGGTCATAGAGGATCCTGCTGTGATGTATGTCAGAGAGTGTTTTGCCTATGTTCTCCTCTAGGAGTTTCATAATTTCTGGTCTTAAGTTTAGATCTTTAATCCATTTTGAGTTTATTTTTGTGTATGGTGTTAGAAAGTGTTCTAGTTTCATTCTTTTACAAGTGGTTGACCAGATTTCCCAGCACCACTTGTTAAAGAGATTGTCTTTAATCCATTGTATATTCTTGCCTCCTTTGTCAAAGATAAGGTGTCCATATGTGCGTGGATCTATCTCTGGGCTTTCAATTTTGTTCCGTTGATCTATATTTCTGTCTTTGTGCCAGTACCATACTGTCTTGATAACTGTGGCTTTGTAGTAGAGCCTGAAGTCAGGTAGGTTGATTCCTCCAGTTCCATTCTTCTTTCTCAAGATCGCTTTGGCTATTCGAGGTTTTTTGTATTTCCATACAAATTGTGAAATTATTTGTTCTAGCTCTGTGAAGAATACTGTTGGTAGCTTGATAGGGACTGCATTGAATCTATAAATCCCTATCAAGCTACCAACAGTACATTTCTTAAAAAAATTGCAGTTTAATTACTCCAGTATATCATTTAGAAACTGATCATCTTACTCTTTTGGAGTGCAAGGAGATCCAATCAGTCAATCGTAAAGGATATCAGTTCTGAATATTCATTGGAAAGACCGATGCTGAGGCTGAAACTCCAATACTTTGGCCACCTGATGTGAAGAACTGACTCACGGGAAAAGACCCTGATGTTGGGAAAGATTGAAGGCAGAGGAAGCGGTTACAATAGAGGATGAGATGGTTGAATGACATCATCAACTCAATGGTTATGAGCTGGAAAACTCCGGGAGCTGGTGATGGTCAGGGAGGCCCTGCCTGCTGCAGTCCATGGGGTGACAAAAAGTAGGACATGACTGAGCCACTGAACTGATCTGAACTGATCCCAACTGGATTGAGAAGTTGATTTGTGAACCAGCTTCCCAATTATCCATGGTTTGGCAAATTGAATAAAGTTTGTGCCATTCCAATCTTAGCATCAGTTTTATTATTAATAGTGTGAATTTGATCAGAAAAAGAATCTCCCTGGGTAGGACACCAGTATACCAATTCTATAAAGCATATGCCCAGGAGATTTTGAAATTTGACTGCTTCTTGTCCTAATGTAAGCATTCAGAGCAACTGCCTAATATTCTAGAAACTAAAGATACTTATTGAACACTTATCCTAAAATACTGGGAAGTCTGCCTGCAATGCAGAAGCTTCTGCAGACCCCGGTTCAACCCCTTGGTGGGGAAGATCCCCTGAAGAAGTGAATGCTTATCCACTCCAGTAATCTCACCTGGAGAATTCCATGGACTGAGAAGCCTTGCAGGCTAAGTTCATGGGGGTGCAAAGAGTCAGACTGAGCAACTGAACTGAACGGACTCTGAGATAACATAGTTTAATCAAATATTGGAGAAGAGTAGAGAAATAAAATCAGAAAGATTGAAGAGATGAAGTCAAAGCAAAAATAATGTCCAGTAGTGGATGCAACTCGTGATGGAAGTAAAGTTCAATGCTATAAAGAACAATATTGCATACAAACCTGGAATGTTAGGTCCATGAATCAAGCCTACCTGGAAGTGGTCAAACAGGAGATGGCAAGAGTAAACATCAACATTTTAGGAATCAGTGAACTAAAATAGACTTGAATGGCCAAATTAAACTCAGATGACCATTATATCTACTACTTTGGGCAAGAATCACTTAGAGAAATGCAGTACCCATCACAGTCAACAAAAGAGTCCACAGTGCAGTGTCTGGATGCAACCTCAACAATAACAGAATGATCTCTGTTCATTTCCAAGGCAAATCATTCAATACCAGAGTAATCCAAGTCTATGCCCCAAACAGTAATACTGAAAAAGCTGAGGTAGAATAGTTCTGTAAAGACCTACAAGACCTTCTAGAACTAACACTCAAAAAAGATGTCCTTTTCATTATATGGAACTGGAATGCAAAAGTGGAAATTCAAGAGATACCTGACATAACAGGCAAATTTGGCCTTGGACTACAAAATGAAGCAGGTCAAAGGCTAACAAAGTTTTTACAAGAGAAGACACTGCTCATAGCAAACACCCTCTTCCAACAACACAAGAAAAGTCTGTACAGATGGTTCATACTGAAATCAGATTGATTATATTCTTTGCAGTCAAAGATGGAGAAGCTCTATACAGTCAGCAAAAACAAGACTGGGAGCTGATTGTGTCTCAGATCATGAACACCTTATTGTCAATTCAGACTTAAATTGAAGAAAGTAGGGAAAACCACTAGACCATTCAGGTATGACCTAAATTAAATCTCTTATGATCATACAGTGGAAGTGGCAAATAGACTCAAGGGATTAGATCTGATAAAGAGAGTGCCTGAACAAATATGGATGGAGGTTTGTGACATTGTACAGGAGACAGGGATCAAGACGATCCCCAAGAAAAAGAAAGGCAGACAGGCAAAATGGTTGTCTGAGGAAGCCTTACAAATAGCTGAGGAAAGAAGAGAAGTGAAAGGCAAAGGAAAAAAGGAAAGATACATCCATTTGAATGAAGAGTTCCAAAGAATAGCAAGGAGAGAAAATAAAGCCTTCCTCAGTGATCAATGCAAAAAAAAAAAAAAAAAAAAAAAAAGAGGAAAACAATAGAATGGGAAAGACTAGAGATTTCTTCAAGAAAATTACTGATACGAAGGGGAGATTTCAGGCAAAGATGGGCACGGTAAAGGACAGAAATGGTATGGACCTAACAGAAGCAGAAGATATTAAGAAGAGGTGGCAAGAATACACAGAAGAACTGTACAAAAAAAAGATCTTCCTGACCCAGATGGCCAAAATCATGTGATCACTCACCTACAGCCAGACATCCTGGAATGTGAAGTCAAGTGGGCCTTAGGAAGCATCACTATGAACAAAGCTAGTAGAGGTGATGGAATTCCAGTTGAGCTATTTCAAATCCTAAAAGATGATTCTTTTAAAGTGTTGCACTCTATATGTCAGCAAATTTGAAAAACTCAGCAGTGGCCACAGGACTGGAAAAGGCCAGTTTTCATTCCAATCCCAAGGAGAGGCAATGCCAAAGAATGTTCAAACTATCGCACACTTGCCCTCATCTCACACACTAGCCAAGTAATGCTCAAAATTCTACAAGCCAGGTTTCAACATTTGGTGAACCATGAACTTTCAGATGTTCACACTGGATTTAGAAAAGGCAGAGGAACAAGAGATCAAATTGCCAACATCCTCTGAATTATTGAAAAAGCAAGAAAGTTCCAGAAATACATATATTCTGCTTTATTGACTATGCCAAAGTCTTTGAATGTGGGGATCACCAGGAACTGTGGAAAATTCTTAAACAAATTTGAATACCAGACCCCCTGACCTGCCTCCTGAGAAATCTGTGGGCAGGTCAAGAAGCAACAGTTAGAACTGGACTTGGAACAACAGACTGGTTCCAAATAGGGAAAGGAGTATGTCAAGTTTGTATACTGTCACCTCGTTTATTTAACTTATATGAAGAATATATAATTTGAAGTGCCAGGCTGGATGCAACACAGGTGGGAATCAAGAATGGTGGGAGAAATATCAATAACCTCAGATATGCAGGTGATATCACCTTTATGGCAGAAAGCAGAAGAACTAAAGTGCTTCTTGATGAAAGTGAAAAAGGAGAGTGAAAAAAGTGGGCTTAAAATTTAACATTCAGAAAACTAAGATCATGGCATCTGCTCCTATTACTTCATGGCAAATAGATGTGGAAACAATGAAAACACTGAAAGTCTTTATTTTGGGGGGCTCTGAAATCACTGCAGATGGTGACTGCAGCCATGAAATTAAAAGAGAATTGCCCCTTGGAAGAAAAGCTATGACCAACCTAGACAGCATATTAAAAAGCAGAGACATTACTTTGCCAACAAATGTCCATCTATTCAAAACTATGGTTTTTCCAGTAGTCATGTATGAATGAGAGAGTTGTATTATAAAGAAAGCTAAGGACTGAATAATTGATGCTTTTGAACTGTGGTGTTGGAGAAGACTCTTGAGAATCCCTTGGACTGCAAGGAGATCTAACCTGTAAATTGTAAAGGAAATCAGTCCTGAATATTCATTGGAAGGACTGATGCTGCAGCTGAAACTGCAATACTTTGGCCATCTGATGCAAAGAACTGACTCATTGGAAAAGATCCTGATGCTGGGAAAGATTGAAGGCAGGAGGAGAAAAGGATGACAGAGGATGAGATGGTTGGATTGCATCACTGACTCGATTTACATGTGATTGAGGAAGTTCCGGGAGTTTATGATGGACAGGGAGTCCTGCTGTGCTGCAATCCATGGGGTCACAAAGAGTCAGACATGACTGAGTGACTGAACTTGACTGAACTGAATCAAATGATAGACATTATTTGAAATTTTTTGAGATTAATTTCATACCCTTATATATATTTACTATTTTCTATTTGTATAAAAAATAATCTATATTCTATAAGGAAAGATGGATATTAAAAATTGAAGTTTTATTCTTCCCACACAAAATAGGAGAAATTACTCTCCTTCCCTCCTTTTTAGTTAGAGCACTTATTTAGAAAACTTGTAATTCAAAGTACTTTCTCCTCTCCTGGAAACGTGTATAAATAGTTTGGAAAACTAGATAGGCTTTTTATCAGCTTTCAGACCCAGGGATGCTTTTTTCTGGAACTCAGGAAGCATCTCATTGAAATGTAAATATCCAGGGACAGAGCACCCAGATTCTTCCCTTCTATTGGTGACTAGGAGCATTGTAAAAATACCTCCTTTCAATGAGATGCTTGTTTCTTCTCTGGATAGAGTCAATTAACTAATACAAGTGGTCACCCAAGTTACCAGGTGAATTTTGAATAAACTACATGTGAGAAATGGAGCTATCAAGTTCTCATACTTGAGAATTAGTTATTACTTACTAGGAAACAGCTGCTTCCCTGGTGGCTCAGACAATAAAGCATCTGCCAACAATGCAGGAGACCAGGGTTCAATCCCTGGGTCTTGGAAAGATCTCCTGGAGAAGGAAATGGCAACCCACTCCAGTATTGTTGTCTGGAAAATCCCATGGATGGAGGAACCTGGTAGGCTACAGTCATGGGATCGCAGAGTCGGACACGACTGAGCAACCTCACTCACTCACTATTGGGAAACATGTCTATGATGGGTTGTATGTGCTTGGCTATACGAAAGGATACAATTTCTTTCTGCCTTTGCAAAGTCTGAGAAGATTTCCTATGACATGCATCATATTTTATTTTAAAGCTTATTTAATAATAAGAGTCTTTTCTTTCTTTCCTATTTTGTGAAGAGGATTTCTGGTTTAGGAGGAGATTTTGCTTTTGGTTATATTTCTCCACAATGCTTAAGAAAAAAGTCTTCTCTGTCAGATTTTTTTTTTTTTTTTTTTTAAATTTATGATGTTATCTGCTGCTTCTGCTGCTGCTGCTGCTGCTGCTAAGTTGCTTCAGTCGTGTCCGACTCTATGCGATCCCATAGACGGCAACCCACCAGGCTCCCCGGTCCCTGGGATTCTCCAGGCAAGAACACTGGAGTGGGTTGCCATTTCCTTCTCCACTGCATGAAAGTGAAAAGCCAAAGTGAAGTCGCTCAGTCGTGTCTGACTCTTAGCGACCCCATGGACTGCAGCCTACCAGGCTCCTCCACCCATGCGATTTTCCAGGCAAGAGTACTGGAGTGGGTTGCCATTGCCTTCTCTGATGATGTTATCTACCTAACTTTAAAATTTGTATTTGCATTGCTTAGGTTTTTAATATCACCATTTATTTTTCATCAGTGGATCTTAGTTTCTGAATTGGATAAACCAAAATATTCTGCTATAAATGTTGATATACGTATTGTAGGGAAGGAAAACTTAGGTTCTTTTGGCTCGTTTATTAATTAAATTATGAGACAGATTAGAAGGAGAGGGGGGAAAAAAAAGCAAATTTAATTACATACATACAGAAGTCCCATAAGAATATGAAATCCAAGGGCAATTCGGGCAGTTAAGCCTTCCATACCATCCTGAGCTGAGGAATGGTACAGCAGCCCAGGGCTTCAAAGGTAGAAGGGTCATTTAGAGGAAAATAAGAAGAACAGATGCTTCATAATTAAATGTGTGCCCTGTCATACATATAGGTCATTCAAATAAAAATTGTTTCTGGTAATAACTCTCTCTCTTAGACAGGCCTCCTATCTAAATTCTTTCAGACAGTTGAGGAAAGTTAAAAAGCTCTTACTGAGTATTTTGGGTCTCCATTATATTCAGCTCAGAAAAATCCACACATCAAAGTGGCATATCTTGGGGAGGCTCATTCTGAACCCTACAATATTTCTTCAATTCTTTAAGTTGTTACATTTATGTTATGATACTATATTTTTAGTTATATACATATGTATAATGGTAATGTCATGCGAGTGTATGTTCCTCGGTTTTTTGTCTCGTCACAACAAAGATTTGGAGCAACGGACATTAAAGCCCTCAGCGAATCACAGCTCTCGGGTCTTGGACAAACCGTGTTACAGCTCTTAGGCAAATCAGTGTTACAGCTCCATTTTATTTAAAAGATAGCAGGAGAATCCAAGACTCGAAGAGAAGGGAGTGGAGAAGTGCGTGGGGAGGGAGAGAGAGAGAGAGAAAGAGAGAGAGAGCGCGCGCGTGCACATGCACGCGGGAGAGAGAGTCCGAGAGAAAGCGCTTTGGCTCCTCCTTTTATATGTTTTTTCTTCCACCTGGGCCTGCCCTAAGCAAATTGGGCTTAGCCAGGAGTGCTGTTTGTTCTGCCTGAAGTTTTCACTCTGGTCCTCGGACCTTCCTTTGACCTTCCTTGTCTTTTAGCCACCGCCATTTTGGACTCCTTTTCCCTATTCTACCCCTCAAGAGATGGGAGGCCCAATTCTTTGGGAATAGGGGCGTCGAGGTCTTTCTGGCTACTTCCTGCTGAACTGGGGCGGCAAGGGGTATTGGGCCTCCCCCTCTTGCTAGTCTCAATCCTGAGTCCTTATAGAGGTGTCCAAGGGTGTGTGATATTTTCCATGGTCAGCTGTAGTTTTATATCTTTGTGGAACTGGCACTGCATGTTGTAGCGGGTTGACCTGGGCAGAGACAAAACAGGTTAGACAATTCATAGTACATGGAATAATCATAGGCATCATCAATATAGCATAACAAGGACTAGTAGGGACATTGGTCAATTTTAAATTCACATCGCCAGGTTGGCTCAAGTCCCTCCTTGTTCAGGGATCAGAAGATCTATCTCCTGTCTATTTTGGAGTACAGTCTCTGTCAAGCTGTGTTGCCTCTTTAGAGTTATCTTGAGAAATCTTAGCCCCAGAAACCAGACCTCCCTGGGATGGAAGGAGGCTTTACCAATAGCTCTCCTCCGCACCCGCATTGCCCCTAAGGAACAGGTTGGTCTTAGTCCTTATGAGATGCTATATGGGAGACCTTTTGTTTATAGTCAATGACCTCTTCCTAGATCCAGAGGTTCAGACCCTCCAGTCTTATACCATGGCCATTGGGCGATTCCAACAGGATATACGCTTGTGGGGTATGAAACAGGACCCAGAAGATTCTAAAGAGTCACCACTATATGCTCCAGGAACTCAAGTCCTAATTAAAGTCTGGAAAGATGGGTCCCCAAAGGCTCAACTCCAGCCCACATAGAAGGGCCCCTACCCTGTAATACTTTCTACCCCCACACCAGTCAAGGTACCAGGACATGACTCCTGGATTCACTACTCACGAGTCAAGCCATGGAAGAAAACAGAAGAGGACACTCAATACACCTGTGAGCCCCTGGGAGCTCTCAGATACCTATTCAGAACTACCAATGAGTGTCATTCTAATAAACACCCCCAAAATCTGGTTTCTGGTGATAAGATTTCTCAGGATAACTCTAAGAAGCCAACACAGCTTGACAGAGACTGTACTCCAAAACAGACAGGAGATAGATCTTCTGATCCCTGAACAAGGAGGGACTTGAGCCAACCTGGCAATGTGAATTTAAAATTGACCAATGTCCCTACTAGTCCTTGTTATGCTATATTGATGATGCCTATGATTATTCCATGTACTATGAATTGTCTAACCTGTTTTGTCTCTGCCCAGGTCAACCAGCTACAACATGCAGTGCCAGTTCCACAAAGATATAAAACTACAGCTGACCATGGAAAATATCACACACCCTTGGACACCACTATAAGGACTCAGGATTGAGACTAGCAAGAGGGGGAGGCCCAATACCCCTTGCTGCCCCAGTTCAGCAGGAAGTAGCCAGAAAGACCTCGACGCCCCTATTCCCAAAGAATTGGGCCTCCCATCTCTTGAGGAGGGAATGTTAGGTAGGTAGAATAGGGAAAAGGAGTCCAAAATGGCGGTGGCTAAAAGACAAGGAAGGTCAAAGGAAGGTCCGAGGACCAGAGTGAAAACTTCAGGCAGAACAAACAGCACTCCTGGCTAAGCCCAATTTGCTTAGGGCAGGCCCAGGTGGAAGAAAAAAACATATAAAAGGAGGAGCCAAAGCGCTTTCTCTCGGACTCTCTCTCCCGCGTGCATGCGCGCACGCTCTCTCTCTCTCTTTCTCCCTCTCTTTCTCCCTCCCCATGCATTTCTCCACTCCCTTCTCTTCGAGTCTTGGATTCTCCTGCTATCTTTTAAATAAAATGGAGCTGTAACACTGATTTGCCTAAGAGCTGTAACACGGTTTGTCCAAGACCTGAGAGCTGTGATGCACGGAGGGCTTTAATGTCCATTGCTCCAAATCTTTGTTGTGACGAGACAAAGAACCGAGGAACATACACTCGCGTGACAGTTAGTAGTCTTTTTCTATTCTTTATTTTACCATACATGACTATTTTCTTTTTCCCTTAAATCATATATATATATATATACATTTACATATATATATATATATACACACACACATATGATGCTGATATTGATTCCCAAGAAAGTTTTTAGTTCACAAATATCTCATATTTTCATTAAAGTTATTTTACCTGTTACAGTTTATTTTTGGTTCGTTCATTGCTTTAACTTTTTTGTTTACAGAACATATTTTGAAAGTCATATAATACCATATGAGATTAAGAGTGGTAAATTAAACTCATTTATATTAATTGAACATCTATTTAATTAGGATTATAATTTTAATTTCATCATTCTTATTTTTGTTCTACTATACTATCATTTTTTCTTTGATATTTCTATTTTTCACCTTTCCAACTTTTTGCCATAGTGTTATCTTCTGCATGCTTAAAATATATTCATAATAAATTTCTTATAAAATAAAACTCTTAAGTGAAGATCCAAGTCATTATTTATAACTGGTATTCATGCTACCAAACTCAGGTTTGGCTGCATACCACTTGAAACCCAATGCTAGAAAGGCACATGTTGGTAGAAAAGAAATGTTGCTTTATTTAGGGTGCCACTAACCTGGGGAGTTGGAGAACGCAGTAGCACCCCACTCCAGTACTCTTGCCTGGAAAATCCCATGGGTGGAGGAGCCTGGTGGGCTGCAGTCCACTGGGGTTGTGGACATGACTGAGCGACTTCACTTTATTTTTTCACTTTCATGCATTGGAGAAGGCAATGGCAACCCACTCCAGTGTTCTTGCCTGGAGAATCCCAGGGACAGGGGAGCCTGGTGGGCTGCCATCTATGCGGTCGCACAGAGTCAGACACGACTGAAGAGACTTAGCAGCAGCAGCAGCAGCAACCTGGGGAGGAGGTGGACTTGTGTTTCAGACCAACTCCAAAGATTCTGCTTGGACATGACAGTTTTTAAAATGAAAAAGGGAAAAGAATTTCCGTGAATCATCAAGGCAGGAGGTCAAGCTCTATGTCAATTTCCATTGGGTACAGACTGGTTGACTCCTCATGACCTTTCTTCCTTTTATCTCATTCACATGGTATGCCTGCAAGATTGCTGAGGGGACTGGTGGTGGTGGAGGTTGTAGTTGTTGTTGTTTGGTCACTAAGTCATGTTCAACTCTTTGCGACCCCATGGACTATAGCTCGTCCAGCTCCTCTGCCCATGGGATTTCCCAGTCACGAATACTCAAGTGGGCTGCCGTTTCCTTCTCCAGGGGATCCTTCCAAGAGCTAGTCATTCTTTACTTAATTTTTCATTCCTACTTCTTTTAATCAGAAAAGAATCCACAGATTAGGCAAGGCATTGTGAGCATTCAGGAGAGCATAAGGCAGGAGTTAGGTTACCTGTCAACTAGTGATCTCATTAGCAGAATGAAGGTTTAGGAGAATGGAAACAAACAGGAAAGGGGCATAGAGCTGCTTATATTCATATCTTATTTGTAATCATATATATCTGCTACAGAGGAAAATTCTATCAGACTCTTATTTCTTACTCTCTTTTTTACTTTCTAGCAAACTTATTTTAACTTAAAGTGTATTTTCTATGGTTTTATATGATGTAGTAATTTTAAAGTTGTGTTTTTTCATTTTTTTGTTTCAATGTGGCACTTTGTATAGCTCAATGATGTTAAATATAGCTTTACATATATATATATATTACTGCAATAAAATATGGCAGGATATATAATTCTAATTTTTATTTTCTTTTAGATACAAATTATTATACCTTTTTTTTTTATTATATTCTATTTCAATTAGAAAAGCTCAATCTACTTAGGCATTTTCTTTTTTTGCATGACCATTTCTTTATCTCTGGATGATAAAGAAGTTTTCATTGTTATGCTTATTTTTAAATGTTAGTTTAACATTTCTGGAGCATATTTTTCTTTATCATTCATTTGAAACTTTATGTATAAGGAAATTATGGAACATTATATATGTGTGTGTGTGTCAGTCACTCAGTTGTGTCCCACTCTTTGTGATCCCATGGACGACAGCCCACCAGGCTCCTCTGTCCATGAAATTCTCCAGGCAAGAACTCTGGAGTGTATTGCCATTTCCTTCTCCAGTTATATGTATGTACATATTACTGTTTTCTTAAATATATTTACCATCTTTCTTTTTAATATATCTGCTCCAACAATATCAGTTTGGAGAGCATATACTATTGATTATTTGCATGTTTTTTATTTGAAAGCTTATTTTATTTTATTATTTTGGCTCTTAAGTACATATTCTTTTAATAGCTGAGTTCTTTTGGTGAAGGATATTGGAGAAGAGCAAAAAGGCAGGCCCTAGTCTGATTCATTTATTTGAAAAAGATTTTGTGCCTGGTAGTCATTTGTCTGCTCTGTATATGTTGAGAGCTAGATATCAAAGGAGTGAAATCTGAAAATAAACTCATTTACTGTCATTTATTTGTGTTGGCCCTCAGTAATGGAGTAAAACTTCTGTGACCCAATATCACTATGAAGTCTAACATGTTGTGTGCCAACATGTTGGCATGGAAAGAGAATATTTCACATTAGAAATCCTTTCATTGTTTTCTCTGGAAGCCATCTGCTTGAAACATTCAAGCCCACTCACCAACTCCCAGATTTATTACACTACAGAGATCAGGACAAGATTCACATTCACTTGCAGTTTCTAACATATGTTGCTGTGATTTTGTTGCCATTGTTGTTATTGATATTGTTACTTACACAAAGTCAGACTTACCTCAATTTAACTCAAACCCATGTTGTTTATTTTCCAGACTTAAAATATATATATATATATATATATATATATATATATATATATATGTTTTATACTCACATTGTAAACTGCCCCCAAGTTTGTTTGTGAAACTTTTCTTTTCTATTTTAAAATGAAAGCCAGAAGAAAAATGACCTAATGCTAGAAATAATAGGTCAAATAACAATAGAACAACCTAATTTCCAATTTTAGCTTTCCACCATCATCTGACAATCCCTTAATAATTTAAGATACTTATAACTTTATCTCTTCTTTTGTAATTGGACTTATCTGTTATATTTTATGAAATTAAGCCTCAGTGGCACATAATTTATGACTCATGGATTTTACACTTGTAAATTAAATGGAAAATAAGTTAACTTTAATCTGAATTTTGGAGGGTATTTTGTGGTTCCTACTGTTAAAAAAAAAAAAATAGTTGTCCAAATTGCAAAATAATCAAGTCAAATTTAAATTGGTCATACTGAGAAGAGAAAGATTATTATAGCCCTTGAATAATCACACTCACAATGATACATGAAAAGTAAGTATAATGTTTATACTAACATAATATAAATAAATATATTGAATAACCTGCAGAATTTTGAAAAATGAAACATTTAATTATTAAAACTATGAGATAAGGAAATTATTTGTAAGTATCATATATATATATATAAAGAAATATATATTAAGAAAAAATATTGGCAATTTAGTAAACTATGGACTTAGCTCAGGTTTAGAATCGACCCTTCTATTGATATTTCATGGGAAGAATATTTGAGATACATATAACTCAAAAAATAAATAAATGTACTTACCATGATAATAAAATCATTTTGGATTGTTAGGTTAATTGGAAATATAATTATAATTAAACATTATAGTATGCAGAATAATGCCACTCTACCACCAAAATGCCTACACATTCATCCCTGAAAGTATGGATTTTTTTATGTGGGAAAAGGGACATTTCAGATGAGATAATCTAGATTTTCTTTTTCTTTTTAAAATTTATTTATTTTCATTGCAGGCTAATTACTTCACAATATTGTACTGGTTTTGCCATGCATTGACATGAATCAGCCATGGGTGTACATGTGTTCCCCATCCTGAAACCCGCTCCCACATCCCTCCCCATCCCATCCCTCTGAGTCATCCCAGTACACCAGCCCTGAGCACCTTGTCTCATGCATCGAACCTGGACTGGCGATCTGTTTCACATATGATAATATATATATGTTTCAATGCTATTCTCTCAAATCATCCCATTCTCTCCTTCTCCCACAGAGTCCAAAAGACTGTTCTATACATCTGTGTCTCTTTTGCTGTCTAGCATATAGGGTTATTGTTACCATCTTTCTAAATTCCATATATATGTGTTAGTATACTGTATTGGTGTTTTTCTTTCTGGCTTGCTTCACTCTGTATAATAGGCTCCAGTTTCATCCACCTCATGAGAACTGATTCAAATGTATTCTTTTTAATGGCCAAGTAATATTCCATTGTGTATATGTACTACAGCTTTCTTATCCATTCGTCTGCTGATGGACATCTAGGTTGCTTCCATGTCCTGGCTATTGTAAACAGTGCTGCAGTGAACATTGGGGTACACATGTCTCTTTCAATTCTGGTTTCCTAGGTGTATATGCCCGGAAGTGGGATTGCTGGGTCATATGGCAGTTCTATTTCCAGTTTTTTAAGGAATTTCCACACTGTTCTCCACAGCTGTACTAGTTTGCATTCCCACCAACAGTGTAAGGGGGTTCCCTTTTCAATCCTGTTGTACTTCTATCCTACAGAACTATAAGGTTGTCAATGTGTTTTGATTTGAGCCACTAAGTTTGTAGTCATTTGTTAAAGCAGAAAACATACAAAGTTGTGAATTGTTTTCATTCTTTGATAATTAAGAAAACTGCTATAAAAGACAAGCAAGCAAAGAAGAAAAAAAATCCCTAGAACCCAGAATTTCTAAAATTTGATTTAATAAACAACTAATTTTCTCAAGATTAATTTAAAAACATGCCCATATGAAATAATTTTACTAAATTGAGTACACATGTTTTGGAGATTCAGAATAACTTTTATTAGTGCGTAGCTTCCTTTGTGGCTCACCTGGTAAAGAATCCATCTACAATGTGGGAGATCTGGGTTTGATCCCTGGGTTGGAAATATCCCCTGGAGAAGGGAAAGGCTACCCACTCCAGTATTCTGGCCTGGAGAATTCCATGGACTGGATAGTCCATGGGGTCACAAAGAGTTGGACATGACTGAGCAATTTTCACTTCACACTTAAGCAACATTTGACCTGTTATTATATATTTTATTATGTGAAAATGTCTATTATTGCTGTATTGAACAAAATGACTTGATCATTATAAAACTGAAAAGATAATTGCAAATTAAGGAAAAAAAAAAAAAAAAGAGAGAGAGAGAGACTTCTCTTGTAGCTTAGTCAGTAAAGAATTTACTTTCAATGCAGGTGACCCAGCTTCAATTCCTGGGTTGGAAAGGTCCCCTGGAAAGGGAAATGACAACCCACTCCAGTATTCTTTCCTGGAGAATCCCATGGACAGAGGCGCCTGGCAGGCCACAGTCCATGGGGTCGCAAGGGTCACACATGACTTAGCAACTAAACCACTACTACCAAAGGGGGGGGGCAGAAAACTCACTAGTTTTATCATTGAAGAGCACTAATATCTGAATATATAAAGAATAGTCAAGAGAAAAGCAGTAACATAGTTGAAAAACCTTTGATATTTATAAATTGCTAGTTCTCAGATGAATCAATGCAAGTGACTATGATTAGGAGAAAAATAGTCAATATCCCTCGTGTATACTCACAATTCACTATAATAGAACTTCATATGTGTCAAAAATTTTAAAGTTTGGTAATATAGCCTCTGGATATGCTGACAAGAAATATTAAGATGTTTTCACAGGAATATTTAGCAATACATAGTGAAATTATATGTATATTTCCCTGTGATCTAGGAAATCTTAGTTTTGGAACACTATTCACAAGACAACTATGTATATCAAGTTATACACATATGAAGTTATTCCAGATAGCACTACTGATCTAAATAATGACTAAAAGCAGCTCACACAACACTTAGAAAAAATAAATAAATAAAGTATTGATTAACACATAGTATAGCCACAAGATAGTATGCTGTGCAAGTGTAAAACAAGGATGAGAAAATATCTAAATATTAATAAGGATGATATAGGTACCAATATCTAAATACTGATAAGACAAAACTGTAGGATGTTAAACAGTATTTACAATATGATAGTTTAATGAGAATTTCTTGTTCATTGTTCAGTCACTCAGTCATGTCTGACTCTTTGAAACCCATGGACTGCAGGAACCAGTCTTCCCTGTCCTTCACCATCTCCTGAGGCTTGCTCAAACCCATGTCCATTGAGTTGGTGATGCCATCCAACCATCTCATCCTCTATCGTTGCCTTCTCTTCCTGCCTTCAATCTTTCCCAGCATCAGGATCATTTCTAGTGAACTGGCTCTTCACATCAGATGTTCAAAGTATTGGAGCTTCAGCTTCAGGATCAGTCCCTCCAATGAGTATTGAATGAATATTGATTTCCTTTAGGATTGACTGGTTGGATCTCCTTATAGTCCAAGGGACTCTCAAGAGTATTCTCCAGCACCACAGTTCCAAAGCATCATTTCTTTGGTGCTCACTTTCTTTATGGCCTAACTCTCACATCCATACATGACAACAGGAAAACTGTAACTTTGACTAGACAGACATTTTTCTGCAAAGTAATGTCTCTGCTTTTTAATATGCTGTCTATAGCCTTCCCCTTCTCCAGGGGATCTTCCCAACCCAGGGGTGGAACCCAGGTCTCTCAGGAGAAGATCCCCTGGAGAAGGGAAAGGCTACCCACTGCAGTATTCTGGCCTGGAGAATTCCATGGATTGTATAGTCCATGGGGTTGCAAAGAGTCGGACACAACTGAGTGACTTTCATCATCATCATCATCTAGGTTTGTCATTACTTTTCTTCCAAGAAGCAAGATTCTTTTAATTGCATTGCTGCAGTCACCATCTGCAGTCCACAAAAAATAAAGTCTGTTTCCAGTCACTGTTTCCCCATCTATTTGCCATGAACTGATGGGGCCGGATGCCATGATCTTAATTTTTTGAATGTTGAGTTTTAAGGCAGCCTTTTCATGCTCCTCTTTCACTTTAATCAAGAGACGCTTTCATTCCTCTTTACTTTCTGCCATAGGGTGGTATGGTCTGCATATCTGAGGTTATTGATATTTTTCCCAGCAATCTTGATTCCAGCTTGTGCTTCATTCAGCCCAGCATTTAGCATGATGTACTCTGCATATAACTTAAATAAGCAGGGTGATGATATACAGTCTTGATGTGTTCCCTTCCCATTTTGAATCCAGTCCATTACCCCACATCCAGTTTGAATTGTTGCTTCTTGACCTGCATACAGGTTTCTCAGGAGGTAGGTAAGGTGGTCTGGCACTCCCATCTATTTAAGAATTTTCCACAGTTTGTTGTGATTCACACAGTCAAAGGCTTTAGCATAGTCAATAAAGCAGAAGTTGATGTTTTTCTGGAATTCTCTTGTTTTTCTATGATCCAATGGATGTTGGCAATTTGATCTCTAGGTCTTCAGCCTTTTCTAAATACAGCTTGCATATCTGGAAGTTGCTGGTTCATGTACCATTGAAACTTAGCTTAGAGAATGTTGAGTATTACTTTGCTAGTGTGTGAAACGAGTGCAATTGTGCAGTAGTTTGAACTTTTTTTTGATATTGATTTTCTTTGGGATTGGAATGAAAACTGACCTTTTCTAGTCCTGTGGCCACTGGTGAGTTTTTCAGATTTGCTGGCATATTAAGTGCAGCACTTTAACAGAATCATCTTTTAGGATTTGGTTAGAGAGAGATGAGTAAATATAAAAAGGTACTTACAAGAATAGAGAGATGAATAAACATACATAGTTACTTGCATGTATATAAGCACTGCTCATGTAATTCAAAAATGAATAAAAAGTAATTCATTAGATATGAAGGAAGCAAACATAGTAGAAGGGTTCAAGATTTAAATGAGATGTCTGCAAATGAACTTTGCATATACCTTTGATATTTGAACCATTTAAATATTTTTGAATCATTAAATAATTAAAAGGGATGGGATACAATTAAAACAGAAACATACAGAGCAACCTCTAAATAATAAAACCAGTTCACCTAATTTATATCAAGTTGATGGCAAAATTGTATAAGAAAAATAATTACTTCTTGGAGTATGAAAACACAGTATTTTGAATGTACATCTTTAGTGATTTATTTTTCTAATGAAAAGGACTGCAAAAAAACTTAAATTTATTTCAATATCATTATTAAAAATATATATAATGAATAATTAATTTTATTTTGAAACTATTACAAGTTTATTGTAGAATAAATTCCACATATGTTAATGTCAATAGGGATTACATTACTCAGTGTTAAATGAAAGAGATTAATGTATAATAACAGAATATAAGTTCAATTTAGTAAGCTTACAGTTGAAAGGGAAACATAAATATTAATTTGTATTCTGTAATGAGATTTATATATGTGTGTATGTGTGTATTCATATACAGAAACACATATATATGCACATTTTCTGGGAAATGCCTAGAACCAATAACAATTCAATGGCAATAAATACCAGAAGCATCAAAATTGTGATATTTGACATCTATTTCCTATGAAAATGAAAAAAATTATAAAAACAGATTATTCTAAGTCAAGGGAAAATCAAAATATACAAGGACATTTTAGGCATCTTATTTTTCCCAAGAGATGGGACATCATTGAACATTCTTGGGAATATATCAAAAGGACATAAGAACCATCTTGAAAGATCTGCCTCTGCCCAAAGATGAAAGTATTTAATCATCAAGAAGAATAACTGGAACTTTTATTTTTCTTATGCACACAGAAACACAGGCAACATCTAACCAGCTAGCTATCATTCATCTAACTATTGCTCACTTAAATGCACAACACTGGAGGTTGTAACAGAAGAAGCACATTACTATTGTACATTGAAAATAAAAATAAAGAATATATAATTTGAATGATGTTGCAAAATGCTTGTCAAGATAACTAAAGAATACCAGACATTTTCCCTGACGCTGACCCTAGGACCTGATGCCAAAGCACCTTCCCTACCCGTGAAGACTGGGCTGGTGAGAAGGGATCTGGGTGGGAAGTGGTTACCAGGTTTTCAAAGTCCCTTTTCCTCCACTGTCAAACATATACAGCTTCCTAATAAATAACTGTGAGAATAGAGAAGTGGAGTATCTCCAGCTTTTATTCCTGCAATATAAGTTCCAGCTCTTGCAAAAGTGTGTGTGGTTTATCTTGCAGAGGGGAGTTATTCTTGCCTGACTTTTAGGAGCTTTGGTGGGGAAAAGAGCTTTGATGAAGGGAGGGGGACTTTAGAGAAAAAGACAATGAGCCCTGGAAAGGTGGAAGGGAGGAGGAGGGGTGGCTGTGTGTTTTCCACCTCCCCACAAAGGGAGGGTGAGGCAGTTGACAGAGAGGAAATCCTTTGCTATTCAGCCCCAGAATAAAGACACTGTACACTGGCTCAGTCACCTGCTGCATAGTTTTATGAGACTTTGTTGTTCTGCATGCAGACATATTCTGTTGGGAATCTTCGCTTCCTCTCAGGGACCACAGACTATTCCAACAAAGAGAGTAATATTTACTTGGGTGATACTCCCTTAAGCCAAAGAGAAGCTACCCAATCTTCCCTAGGGAGTCAGGTAAACTAGAAAGGGTGGCAGCAGAGAACACATCAGGCAAGATAAGGGGGGAGTCCCCAGTTTGGGGCTCAGGTTTTTGGATGACACTTACTCCCCCTCCTGAAAACCTGGATATGGACTGAACTTGGGTTAGGTAGGAGGCCTAGTTAGGGGACACTCGTCATCACAAACAGCAAAATAGTGGAAGGCAGCCTGGGAAGACATGGTCACATCCTTCTCCCCAGAAGGGGCTAGGGAGAAAGGCAGTTTGCATGGCAAACCTCCCACTTCTTCTTTACTCCCCTTCACTTTCCTGTTACCACTTTCCTGGTCTCTTCACATCCACCCTTTTCTGTCCCAATTCCTTAGCTTTATTGGTTGTACATATAAACTCCAGTGAAAAAATCTAAGGATGAAAGTTATTTATATAAAATTCTTGCTGTATTAGTTTCCTAGGGCTACTATAACAAATTACCACATACTACCTACCCCACGCCCGAGGCCACGGGCGGCGGCTGAGAGGAGCAAACCCACATCCAAGGAGCGGTGGCTGCGTGGGCGCAGGAGGGCCGAGAGGAGTTACTCCACATTCAAGGTCAGGAAGGGCAGCAGTGAGGAGGTAAGGAGCAGTGGCTGCGCTTTGCTGGATCAGCCATGAAGAGATACCCCATGTCCAAGGTAAGAGAAACCCAAGTAAGATGGTAGGTGTTGCGAGAGGGCATCAGAAGGCAGACACACTGAAACCATAATCACAGAAAACTAGTCAATCTGATCACATGGACCACAGCCTTGTCTAACTCAATGAAACTAAGCCATGCCAAGTGGGGCCAACCAAGACAGGCGGGTCATGGTGGAGAGGTCTGACAGAATATGGTCCAATAGAGAAAGGAATGGCAAACCTCTTCAGTATTCTTGCCTTGAGAACCCCATGAACAGTATGAAAAGGCAAAACGATAGGATACTGAAAGAGGAACTCCCCAGGTCGGTAGGTGCCCAATGTGCTACTGGAGATCAGTGGAGAAATAACTCCAGAAAGAATGAAGGGATGGAGCCAAAGCAAAAACAATACCCAGTTGTGGATATGACTGGTGATAGAAGCAAGGTCCGATGCTGTAAAAAACAATATGGCATAGGAACGTGGAATATTAGGTCCATGAAACAAGGCAAATTGGAAGTGGTCAAACAGGAGATGGCAAGAATGAACATCGACATTCTAGAAATCAGTGAACTAAAATGGACTGGAATGGGTGAATTTAATTCAGATGACCATTATATCTACTACTGCGGGCAAGAAACCCTGAGAAGAAATGGACTCAGGAGTCCGAAATGCAGTACATGAATGCAATCTCAAAAACGACAGAATGATCTCTTCGTTTCCAAGACAAACCATTCAATATCACAGGAATCGAAGTCTATGCCCCAACTAGTAATGCTGAAGAAGCTGAAGGTCAACACCGAAATCAGATTGATTGTATTCTTTGCAGCCAAAGATAGGGAAGCTCTATACAGTCAGCAGAAACAAGACCAGGAGCTGACTGTGGGTAAGATCTTGAACTCTGTATTGCCAAATTCAGACTTAAATTGAAGAAAATAAGGAAAACCACTAGAGCATTCAGGTATGACCTAAGTCAAATCCATTATGATTATACAGTGGAAGTGAGAAATAGATTTAAGGGACTAGATCTGATAGATAGAGTGCTTGATGAACTATGAACGGAGGTTCATGACATTGTACAGGAGACAAGGATAAAGACCATCCCCATGGAAAAGAAATGCAAAAAAGCAAAATGGCTTTCTGGGGAGGTCTTACAAATAGCTGTGAAAAGAAGACAAGTGAAAAGCAAAGGAGAAAAGGAAAGATATAAGCATCTGAATGCAGATTTCCAAAGAATAGAAAGGAGAGATAGGAAAGCCCTCCTTAGAGATCAATGCAAAGAAATAGAGGAAAACAAAAGAATGAGAAAGACTAGAGATCGCTTTAAGAAAGTTTGAGATACCAAGGGAACATTTCATGGAAGGATAGGCTCAATAAAGAAAAGAAATGGTATGGACCTAACAGAGGCAGAAGATGTAAAGAAGAGGTGGCAAGAATACACAGAAGAACTGTACAAAAAATATCTTCATGCCCAAGGTAATCACGATGGTGTGATCACTAACCTAGAGCCAGACATTCTAGAATGTGAAGTCAAGTGGGCCTTAGAAAGCATCACTAGGAACAAAGCTAGTGGAGGTGATGGAATTCCAGTTGAGCTATTCAAATTCTGAAAGATGATGTTGTGGAAGTGCTGCACTCAATATGTCAATAAATTTGGAAAACTCAGCACTGGCCACAGGGCTGGAAAAAGTCAGTTTTCATTCCAATCTCAAAGAAAGGCAATGCCAAAGAATGCTCAAACTACCACACAATTGCACTCATCTCACACACTAGTAAAGTAATGCTCAAAAGTTTCCAAGCCAGGCCTCAGCAGTACGTGAACTGTGAACTTCCAGATCATCAATCCAGTTTTAGAAAAAGCAGAGGAACCAGAGATCAAATTGCCAACCTCCGCTGGATCATTGAAAAAGCAAGAGAGTTCCATTTCTGCTTTATGCCAAAGCCTTTGACAGTGTGGATCACAATAAACTTTGGAAAATTCTGAAAGAGATGGGAGTACCAGACCACCAGACCTGCCTCTTGAGAAACCTATATGTAGGTCAGGAAGCAACAGTTAGAACTGGACATGGAACAACAGACTGGTTCCAGATAGGAAAAGGAGTATGTCAAGGCTGTATATTGTCACCCTGCTTATTTAACTTATATGC
The DNA here is from genome assembly GCF_019923935.1 of Bubalus bubalis. Classification (NCBI taxonomy): domain Eukaryota; kingdom Metazoa; phylum Chordata; class Mammalia; order Artiodactyla; family Bovidae; genus Bubalus; species Bubalus bubalis. The sequence continues at coordinate 46,427,000 of NC_059169.1, forward strand.
AGAAACATCATGAGAAACGCTGGGCTGGAAGAAGCACAAGCTGGAATCAAGATTGCCGGGAGAAATAACAATAACCTCAGATATGTAGATGACACCACCCTTATGGCAGAAAGCGAAGAGGAACTCAAAAGCTTCTTGATGAAAGTGAAAGAGGAGAGTGAAAAAGTTGGCTTAAAGCTCAACATTCAGAAAAATAAGATCATGGCACCTGGTCCCAACACTTCATGGGAAATAGATGGGGAAACAGTGGAAACAGTGGTAGACTTAATTTTTTTTGGCTCCAAAGTCACTGCAGATGGTGACTGCAGCCATGAAATTAAAAGATGCTTACTCTTTGGAAGGAAGGTTATGACCAACCTAGATAGCATATTCAAAAGCAGAGACATTACTTTGCCAAAAAAGGTCCATCTCGTAAAAGCTATGGTTTTTCCAGTGGTAATGTATGAATGTGAGAGTTGGACTGTGAAGAAAGCTGAGCACTGAAGAATTGATGCTTTTGAACTGTGGTGTTGGAGAAGACTCTTGAGAGTCCCTTGGACTGCAAGGAGATCCAACCAGTCCATTCTGAAGGAGCTCAGTCCTGGGTGTTCTTTGGAAGGAATGATGCTAAAGCTGAATCTCCAGTACTTTGGCCACCTCATGCAAAAAGTTGACTTATTGGAAAGACTCTGATGCTGTGAGGGATTGGGGACAGGAGGAGAAGGGGACGACAGAGGATGAGATGGCTGGATGGCATCACTGACTCGATGGACGTGAGTTTGAATGAACTCCGGTATTTGGTGATGGATAGGGAGGCCTGGAGTGCTGCAATTCATGGGGTCCCAAAGAGTTCAACACTACTGAGTGACTGAACTGAATTGAAATGAGGTAATTTAAAATACCACAGCTTTACTTCCTCATAACTCTAGAGGACATAACTCTAAAATTGATGCATCAGTTGGGCCATGTTCTCTCTAAAGTCTGCAGAGGAAGATCCTTCCTTTCTTCTTCCTAGTTACTAGTGGTTGCAGGCAATTTTTGTGATTTCTATATTTGCAGATGCATGATAATTCTCATCTTCCCTTACATTATGACATGTCTTTCTTTTCCCATGTCATCTCTGTTTCTCTATTTTCTCTTGTTTTAAGGACAACACTTACATAGCCCACACTAATCCAATGCAACCTCATCTTAACTTCATTACATTTGCAAAGACTCTAGTTTCAGAAAGTTTCAGGAGAATAAGCATGTGCCATATGAATGCTTATTAAAGGGTGACCTCAGCAAAGGGGGATTTAATAATCAACTTAGTAGAATGACTTTGGAATTTTGCATTCAAATGGGTATATCTTCTCTTGTCTCTTTTGCTTTTCGCATCTCTTCTTTTCACAGCTATTTGTAAGGAATCCTCAGAGAGCCATTTTGCTTTTTTTGCATTTCTTTTTCTTTGGGATGGTCTTGATCCCTGTCTCCTGTACAATGTCACGAACCTCCATCGATAGTTCATCAGGCAATCTGCCTATCAGATCTAGTCCCTGAAATATATTTCTCACTTCCACTGTGTAATCATAAGAGATTTGATTTAGGTTGTATCTGAGTGGTCCAGTGGCTTTACCTACTTTCTTCAATTTCAGCCTTAATTTGGCAATAAGGAGTTCATGATCTGAGCCACTTTCAGCTCCTGGTCTTGTTTTTTTCTGAATGTATAGAGCTTCTCCATCTTTGGCTCCAAAGAATATAATCAGTCTGATTTTGGTGATTTTGGACCATCTGGCGATGTCCATGTGTAGAGTCTTTTCTTGTGTTCTTTGAAGAGGGCATTTGCTATGATGAGTGCATTCTCTTGGCACAGTTTTATTAGCCTTTACCTGCTTCATTCCATACTCCAAGGCCAAATTTGCCTGATACTCCATGTGTTTCTTTACTTCCTACTTTTGCATTCCAGTCACCATAATGAAAAGGATATCTTTTTTTGGGTGTTAGTTCTAAAAGATCTTATAGGTCTTCATAGAGCCATTTAATTTCAGCTTCTTCAGCATTACTGGTCAGGGCATAGACTTGGATGACCATAATATTGAATGGTTTGACTTGGAAACCAACAGAAACCATTCTCTCGTTTTTGAGATTGCATCCAATTACTACATTTTGGACTCTTTTGTTTGCTATGATGGCTACTCCATTTCTTCTAAGGGATTCTGACCCACAGTAGTAGATATAATGGCCTTCTGAGTTAAACTCACCCATTCCAGTCCATTATAATTTGCTGATTCCGAAAATGTTGACATTCACTCTTGCCATCTCCTGTTTGACCACTTTGAATTTGCCTTGATTCATGGACCTAACATTCCAGATTCCTATGCAATATTGCTCTTTACAGCATCAGACCTTGCTTCCATCAACAGTCATATCCACAGATGGGTGTTGTTTTTGCCTTGGATCCATCTCTTCATTCTTTCTGAGGTTATATCTCCACTGATCTCCAGTAGCATACTGGACACGCACTGACCTGGGGAGTTCATCTTTCAGTGTCCTATATTTTTGCCTTTTCATACTGTTCATGAGGTTCTCAAGGTAAGAATACTGAAGTGGATTGCCATTCCTTTCTCAAGTGGACCACGTTTTTTCAGAACTCTCCACCGTGACATGTCCGTCTTGGGTGACCCTACGTGGATGGCATGACTCATAGCTTCAATGAGTTGAACAAGGCTGTGGTCCATGTGATTAGATTGGTTATTTTTCTGATTGTGGTTTTCAGTCTGTTTGCCCTCTGATGGAGAAGGATAAGAGGCTTATGGATGCTTCCTAATGGGAGAAACTGACTGAGGGAGAAACTGGATCTTGTTCCGATGGGCAGAGCCATGCTCAGTAAATCTTTAATCCAATTTTCTGTTGATGGGAGAGATAAGAAAATGATCAGTGATCACTTCCTCAGTTATAGTGAGTTACACTCACTTCCTCAGTGTAAAGAAATAGGGGAAACAATAGAATGGGAAAGACTAGAGATCTCTTCAAGAAATTAGAGATACAAAAGGAATATTTCGTACAAAGATGGGCTCAATAAAGGACAGAAATGATATGGACCTAACAGAAGCAGAAGATTATTAAGAAGAGGTGGCAAGAATATACAGAAGACTGTACAAAAAAGATCTTCATGACCCAGATAATCATGATTATATAATCACTCACCTAGACCCAGACATCCTGGAATGTGAAGTCAAATGGACCTAAGGAAGCCTCACTATGAACAAAGCTAGTGGAGGTGATGGAATTCCAGCTGAGCTATTTCAAATCCTAAAAGATGATGTTGTGACAGTGCTGCATTCAATATGTCAGCAAATTTGGAAGACTCAGCAGTGGCCACAGGACTGGAAAAGGTCAGTTTTCATTCCAATCTCAAAGAAAGGCAATGCCAAAGAATGCTCAAACTACCACACAATTGCACTCATCTCACACAATGGTAAAGTAATGGTCAAAATTCTTCAAGCCAGGCTTCAGCAATATATGAAGTGTGAACTTCCAGATGTTCAAGCTGCTTTTAGAAAAAAACAGAAGAATCAGATCAAATTGCCAACATCTGCTGGATCATTGAAAAAGCTAGAGAGTTCCAGAAAAACATCTATTTCTGCTTTATTGACTATGTCAAATCGTTTGACTGTGTGGATCACAAAAAACTGGAAAATTGTGAAAAAGATGGGAATGCTAGACCACCTGACCTGCCTCCTGAGAAATCTGTATGCAGGTCAGGAAGCAACAGTTAGAAGTAGACATGGAACAACAGGCTGGTTCCAAATAGGAAAAGGAGTATATCAAGGGTATATATTGTCACCATGCTTATTTAACTTATGTGCAGACTACATCATGAAAAATGCTGGATGGGATGAAGCACAAGCTGGAATTAAGATTACCAGGAGAAATATCGATAACCTCAGATATGCAGATGGCACCACCCTAATGGCAGAAAGTGAAGAAGAAATAAAGAGCCTCTTGATGAAAGTGAAAGAGGAGAGTAAAAAAAATGGCTTAAAGCTCAACATTCAGAAAACTAAGATCATGGCATCCAGTCCCATCATTTCTTGGCAAATAGATGGGGAAACAGTGACAGACATTATTTTGAGGGGCTCCAAAATCACTGCAGATGGTGATTGCAGCCATGAAATTAAAAGATGCTTACTCCTTGGAAGGAAAGTTATGAGCAACCTAGACAGCATATTAAAAAGCAGAGAAAATACTTTTCCAACAAAGATCCATCTAGTTAAGGCTATGATTTTTCCAGTAGTCATGTATGGATGTGAGAGGTGGACTATAAAGAAAGCTCAGTGCTGAAGAATTGATGCTTTTGAACTATGATGCTGGAGAAGATTCTTGAGAGTCCCTTGGACTGCAAGGAGATCCAACTAATCCATCCTAAAGGAAATCAGTCCTGAATATTCATTGGAAGGACTGATGCTGAAGCTGAAACTCTGGCCACCTGATGCAAAAAACTGACTCATTTGAAAAGACCCTTATGCTGGGAAAGATTGAAGGCAGGAGGAGAAGGGGACGACAGAGGATGAGATGGTTGAATGTCATCTGAGATCAATAGACATGAGTTTGAGTAAACTCCAGGTGTTGGTGATGGACAGAGAGTCCTGGTGTGCTCCCATCCATTGGATCGCAAAGAGTTGGACACGACTGAGCAACTGAACTGAACTAGTAGAATGGCTTATTCTGTGCAAATGGTCAGTCTCTTTCTTCAGTCACTCCTGTTATTGCCAAAAGTGTTCATAAACAAAATGGCCCTAGTAGCAAGGATGAAGCAACATGGACTCTTACTCACCAAGGATGATCTGGCTAAAGCCACTACTGTGTGTTCCATCTACCAGCAGTCAAAACCAAAAAGCACATGCATGCTAACTTGCTTCAGTCGTGTTTGACTCTTTGAGACCTCATGGACCGTCGCTAGCCAGGTCCCTCTATCCCTGGGATTCTCCAGGCAAGAATATGGAATATGTTGCCATGCCCTGCTCCAGGGATTCTTCCCAACGCAGATATTGAACTTGCATCTCCTTTTGCTCCTGTTTTGACAAGTGGGTTCTTTATCACTAGCTTGGGATGATCAGCCACTTGGTGGTAGTTTGACTTTATTGAACCACTTCCATTATAAAAGTTTGAGTGTTTTGTTTTTGGCTCAAAAGATTCTTACTCTGAATATAAATTTTCCTTCCCTTTGACCAAATTCACTACGTATGGCTTTACATAATTCCTTCTTAACTATCATGGTATTCCACATAGCATTGCTTCTTATTGAGAAACTCAGTTAAGTTCAGTCACTCAGTCATGTATGACTCTTTACAACCCATGGACTGCAGCACACCAGGCTTCCCTGTCCATCACAAACTCCTGGAGCTTGCTCAAACTGATGTCCATCAAGTCAGTTATGCCATTAAACCATCTCATCCTCTGTTTTCCCCTTCTCCTCCTGCCTTCAGTCTTTCCTAGTATGAGGGTCATTCCCAATGAATCAGTTCTTTGCATTACTTGGTCAAAGTATTGGAGCTTCAGGTTCAGCATCAGTCCTTTCAATCAATATTTAGGGCTGATTTCTTTTAGGATTAACTGGTTTGGTCTCCTTGCAGTCCAAGAGACTCTCAACAGTCTTCTCCAACACCACAGTTAAAAAGCACCCATTATTTGGTGCTCATCTTTCTTTATAGTCAACTCTCACATCAATACATGACTACTGGAAAAAACCATAGCCTTGACTAGAAGGACCTTTCTCAGTCTCTGCTTTCTAATATGCTGTCTAGTTTGGTCATAGCTTCTTTTACAATGAGCAAGAGTCTTTTAAGTTCTTGGCTTCAGTCAGCATCTGCAGTGATTTTGAAGCCCTTCAAAATAGTCTGTCACTATTTCCATTCTTTCCCTATCTATTTGCCACAAAGTTCTGGGACCAGATGTGATGATCTCAGTTTATTGAATGTTGAGTTTTAAGCCAGCTTTTTCACTCTTCTTTTTCACTTTCATCAAGAGGCTCTTTTGTCTCTTCAGTTTCTACCATAAGGGTGGTGTCATCTGCATATGTGAGGTTATTGGTGTTTCTCCCATCAATCTTGATTCCAGCCTGTGCTTCATCCAGCCTGGCATGTCACATGATGTACTCTGCATATAAGTTACAAAAGCAGGGTGACAATGTACAGCCTTGATGTACTCTTTTCCTAAGTTGGAACCAGTCCTTTGTCCCATGTTTGATTATAACTGTTACTTCTTGACCTGCATACAGATTTCTCAGGAGGCAGGTAAAGTGGTCTTGTATTCTCATCTTTTAAGAATTGTCCACAGTTTGTTGTGATTCACACAGTCAAAGGCTTTGGTGTAGTCAATAAAGCAGAAGTATATTTCCAGAGTTTTGGAGCTTTCTTCCTTTTCCTGTGATCCAACAAATGTGGGTAATTTGATCTCTAGTGTTTCTGCCTTTTCTAAATCCAACTTGAGCATCTGGAAGTTCTCTGTTCATGTACTGTTAAAGCTATACTGTTGAAGCCTCAGTTGGATAATTTTACACATTATTTTGCTAGTGTGAGATATGAGTGCAATTGTGCAGTAGTTTGAACATTAATTGGCATTGTCTTTCTTTTGGATTGGGATTAAAACTGACCTTTCCATTCTTGTGACTACTGCTGAGTTTTCCAAATTTGCTGGCATATTGAGGGCAGCACTTTCACAGCATCATCTTTTAGGATTTGAAATAGCTGAGCTGCAATTCCACCACCTCTACTAGCTTTGTTTGTAGTGATGTTTCCTAAGGCCTACTTGACTTCACATTCCAGGATTTCTGCTTCTAGGTGAATGATCACACCATCGTGGTCATCTGGGTCATTAAAATATTTTTTTGTATAGTTCTTCTGTGTATTCTTGCCATCTCTTCTTAATATCTTCTCCAACTCTTATATCCATACCATTTCTGTCTTTTATTGTGCCCATCTTTGCATGAAATATTCCCTTTGTATCTCTAATTTTCTTGAGTTCTCTAGCCTTTCCCATTTTTTTCCCTCCATTTCTTTTCATTGATCACTGATTTAGTCTTTCTTGTATCTCCTTGCTATTCTTTTGAACTCTGCATTCACATGGGTGTATCTCCTTTTTGACTTTGTCTTTCACATCTTCTTTTCTCAGGTATTTGTAAGGCCTCCTCAGGCAACCATTTTGCCTTTTTTGCATTTCTTTTTCTTGGGGATGGTCTTGATCACTGCCTGATGTTCAATATTACAAACCTCCATTCATAATTCTTCAGGAACTCTGTCTGTCAAATCTAATTCCTTGAATCTACCTGTCAATTCCACTGGGTAATTGTAAGGAATTTGATTTAGGTCATACCTGAATGGTCTAGTGATTTTCCCTACTTTCTTCAATTGAAGTCTGAATTTTGCAATATGGAGTTCATGATCTAAGCCAGTCAGCTCCGCTCTTGATTTTGCTGACTGTATAGAGCTTATCTATCTTCAGCTGCAAAGAATATAATTAATCTGATTTCAGTATTGACCATCTATTAATGTCCAAATGTAGAGTCACCTCTTGTGTTGTTGGAAGAAGATGTTTGCTATGACCAGTGTGTTCTCTACAGAAAACTCTGTTAGCCTTTGCCCTGCTTCATTTTGTACCCCAAGACCAAACCTGCCTGTTACTCCAGGCATCTCTTGACTTCCTACTTTGTATTCCAGTCTCCTATGATGTAAATGATATCTTTTTCTGGTGTTAATTCTAGAAGTTCTTGTAGGTCATCAGAGAACTGTTCACCTTCAGCTTCTTCAGCATTAGTAGTTAGGGCATAGGCTTGGATTACTGTGATATTGAATGGTTTGCCTTGGAAACAAACAGACATCATTTTGTCATTTTTGAGATTGCACCCAAGTACTGCACTTTGGACTCTTTGAATAACTCACTTCATAGCAAATGAAGAGAGGCAATAGGACCGTGATCCTGGAATTCACTGGTCTTACTGTATCCCCCACAAATTGAAACAGCTGGGTTGAGAGAATGGTGGAATGGCCTTTTAAAGACTCAGTTACAGTCATCACTAGATGGTAATACCTTGTATTGCTGGACAATGTTCTCTAGGGGATTACGCTATAAATCAGCTTCCAATATAAGGTGCTGTTTTCCCCAACACTAGGATTTACCAGCACAGGAATCAAAGAAGGAAATTGTAGAAGCATTATATGCTCTTATCCGTAGTCATTTATCAGCAAAATTCTGTATTCTGTCCCCAGAATCTATGTTTTGCTGATCTAAAGTTCTTACTTACAGAAGGAGGAAAGCTTCCACCAGAAAGTACAACAAAGGACATTTTATGATTGACATCTGCCTACTTTGAGCTAGTAGTCCTTCTGAATTTACAGGAAAACAAATAATTATTGTACTGACTGGGGTGAATGGTCTTGATTATCAAGAGGAAACTGAGCTAACTCTACACAGTAGAGGTGAAGGAGGTTATGTCTGGATATTGGAGAGGCCTTAGGTTGTCTTTATGTGCTACTATGACCTGTTATTAAAGTCATTTGAAAACTATAAGCTGATTTAGCAAGATGATTAACATCTCAGACCTTCCAGGATTCAAGTTTGAGTGACCCTACTATTACTGAAAGCTCAGATTCTTTGTATATCAGTGCCAAATTAAATCCTGGAGACAGAATTTTGATGAAGTAAAAAAAGGATAACTTTGCCAGGCAAAGGGAGACGCACTGGGCTTCTGCTTCAGAAAAAACTTTCTGTCTCAACCTCAGAAACTTGATGTGGGGTTTTAAAACTGTGGTTCAAAGGTAGGGTCTCTGACAAGACCAGGGTGTGAGCAGGCTGGTGCTCCCTAAATATCATCCCTAAAGATTGTCTCCTAATCTTGATGAGATTCCTGGTCCCTCTAATCTTGCCTCGGGTGATTTCTTTTCTGTTCCTCCCTTGATTAGCAACTGTTCAAATCCACCCTTTGGAATGCAGGGAGGAGACTGAGTGACTTCTGGAGGCTGGAGACTTCTTACAAGACATGGGTGACAGAAAGGCATCTGTTCCTGAAAGCTCCACAAGGTCCCATTTGGTTTCACTACTACTGAAAGAGATGGGAATATCAGACCACCTGACCTGCCCCTTGAGAAACCTATATGCAGGTCAGGAAGCAATAGTTAGAACTGGACATGGAACAACAGACTGCTTCCAAATAGTAAAAGGAGTATGTCAAGGTTATATTCCTTTTCCTATTTGGAACCAGTCTGTTGTTCCATGTCCAGTTCTAACTGTTGCTTCCTGACCTGCATAAAAAGAGTACATCAAGGCTGTATCAGAGAAGGCAATGGCACCCCACTCCAGTACTCTTGCCTGGAAAATCCCATGGAAGGAGCAGCCTGGTAGGCTTCAGTCCATAGGGTCGTGAAGAGTCAGACATGACTGAGCGACTTCACTTTCACTTTTCACTTTAATGCGTTGGAGAAGGAAATGGCAACCCACTCCAGTGTTCTTGCCTGGAGAATCCCAGGGAGGGGGAGCCTGGTGGGATGCCCTCTATGGGGTCGCACAGAGTTGGACGCCACTGAAGCGACTTAGCAGCAGCAGCAGGAGCAAGGCTGTATATTGTCACCCTACTTATTTAATTTATATGAAGAGTACATCATGAGAAACGCTGGGCTGGAAGAAGCACAAGCTAGAATCAAGATTACCGGGAGAAATATCAATAACCTCAGATATGCAGATGACATCACCCTTATGGCAGAAAGTGAAGAGGAGCTAAACAGCCTCTTGATGAAAGTGAAAGAGGAGATTGAAAAGGTTGGCTTAAAGCTCAACATTCAGAAAACTAAGATCCTGGCATCTGGTCCCATTACTTCATGGGAAATAGATGGGGAAACAGTGGAAACAGTGTCAGACTTTATTTTTGGAGGCTCCAAAATCACTGCAGATGGTATTGCAGCCATGAAATTAAAAGGCACTTAGTCCTTGGAAGGAAAACTATGACCAAACTAGATAGCATATTCAAAGCAGAGACATTTTTTTGCCAAAAAGGTCCGTCTAGTCAAGGCTATGGTTTTTCCAGTGGTCATGTGTGGATGTGAGAGTTGGACTGTGAAGAGAGCTGAGTGCCGAAGAATTGATGCTTTTGAACTGTGGTGGTGTTGGAGAAGACTCTTGAGAGTCCCTTGGACTGCGAGGAGATGCAACCAGTCCATTCTAAAGGAGATCAGTCCTGGTGTTCATTGGAAGGACTGATGCTAAAGCTGAAACTCCAGTTCTTTGGCCACCTCATGCGAAGAGTTGACTCATTGGAAAAGACCCTGATGCTGGGAGGGATTGGGAGCAGGAGGAGAAGGGGATGACAGAGGATAAGATGGCTGGATGGCATCATTGACTTGATGGACATGAGTTTGAGTGAACTACAGGAGTTGGTGATGGACAGGGAGGCCTGGGGTGATGGGATTCATGGGGTCACAAAGAGTCAGACAGGACTGAGTGCCTGAACTGAACTGAACTATAGAAAAAACCACAATATCTGAGGTTTGCAGAGGGCAATGGGAATATGGAGTGAATAGTGGCAGAAGGTAGTTTTAAATGCCAACTACAACTATATGATCAGTTGCAGAAATAAAGAAATTAATCATTATAAGTATTTTACTTCTTTTTGTTCTGCATGGATTTGCATGTTTATATATACATGAATATATGTATGAATCTGAGCAAATATTTTTGTTTTTTTCCCTCTCTTATCCCTTTATCATCTAATATAAGATGCATTAATCAAGGTTAACTTTAAATTACAATATTAAGTCACAGGTAACAAGAAGGAAAGTTAGCAGTACCCAAGGATTCTGCATGAGACCAAGCAGGACCTTGCAAGCCCCTCCCAAGAATAAAAGCCTTTCAGTGTCCCCCATTTCTTGGTTATAGGAAAAGGGTCTCTTAAATCTTCCTTGAGTTCTAAAGGGCAGATACAAATAGTTACTAATTTTGAAAGTGAGGGAATCTGGAAACAGAGGAGGGCCAGTCAAGAAACAATAGTCCTAGTTCTTTCTCAAGGAAAATACATAACAAATCTGACACATATATTTTCATTCTTTTATAGAAACTAAGGCCCTCATTCAGATTGTTGCTGTTCCGTTGCTAATTTATGCCCAACTGTTTGTCATCCCCTGGATGGCAGCATGCCTGTCTTCCCTGGCCTTCCTTATCTCTCAGAGTTTGCTCAAATTCATCTCCATTGAGTCAGTGATGCTATCTAACCATCTCATCCTTTGCTGCTCCCTTCTCCTTTTGCCATCAGTCTTTCCCATAATCAAGGTCTTTCCCAGTAAGTCAGCTCTTTGCATCAGGGGCCAATGTATTGGAGCTTCAGCTTTGGTCTCTATCCTTCCAATGAATATTCAGAGTTGATTTCTTTTAGAATTGATTGGTTTGATCTTGCAGTCCAAGGAACTCTCAAGATTCTCCAGCACCACAATTTGAAAGCATCAATTCCTTAGTGCTCAGCCTTCTTTATGGTCCAGCTCTCACATCTGTGCATGATTACTGGAGAAATCTTAACTTTGACTATATGGACCTTTGTCAGCAAAGTGATGTCTCTGGCTTTGAATATGCTGTCTAAAATTTTCATAGCTTTCCTTTCAAGATGCATGTGCCTTTTAATTTCATGGCTGCAATCCCAGATGGAGGATGGTAACTTCAGGCTAAGCACAAGATTCCTAGAACATCACCCTGTTACCTCACCATCAACTAATCAGAAGAAAGTCACACACCCTACAGCCATTACTCCAAATTTTGCCTTAAAAAATCATTCCATGAAAACCATTATGGAGTTCAGTCTTCTAAACATGAGTTGCCTGTACTCTTTACTTAGCACCTGCAAAATCCACTTCACCACAACTAGGGTGTCAGTATATTGGCTTTGTTGAGAGCCAGGAGAGCAGACCCAAGCTATGTTTGATGCCATCCTTTTTTAGGTAAGGGATTAGCATGCTATTAATAAATAAGATTGCTGTACCATGTTAGGTGCAGGTATGACTATCATAGCTTTCATTTCATGTAACTGAAATTTTAAGAAATGTGTATGAATGTCAAGTTGAAAAAAGAAGTGTAAACTGTGATAGCTTCACTTGTCAATGTAACTAAGATGTGCATGCCTCTGCATGCTCAGTCATGTCTGATAATTTGCAACCCACTGAACTGTAACCCACCAGGCTCCTCTGTCCATGGAACTTTCCAGGCAAAAATACTGGAGTGAGTTGCCATTTCCTACACCAGAGTATTTCCCAGTAATTCAATTAAACACTGTTACTGTGACGATAACAGTTCTTGGAGAAGGAAACGGCAACCTACTCCAGTATTCTTGCCTGGAGAATCCCATGGACGGAGGAGCCTGGGGGTCTACAGTCCACGGGGTCACAAAGAGTCGGACGTGACTGAGCGCCTTCACTCACTCACTCACTGTGAAGATATGTTGCAATTATGGTTAATATCTGCAATCAATGAACTTCCAGTTCCGTTCAGTTCAGTTCAGTCGCTCAGTCGTGTCTGATTCTTTGCAACCCCATGAATCGCAGCATGCCAGGCCTCCCTGTCCATCACCAACTCCCGGAGTTCACCCAGACTCACGTCCATCGAGTCAATGATGCCATCCAGCCATCTCATCCTCTGTCATCCCCTTCTCCTCCTGCCCCCAATCCCTCCCAGCATCAGAGTCTTTTCCAATGAGTCAACTCTTTGTATGAAGTGGCCAAAGTACTGGAGTTTAATCTTTAGCATCATTTTTTCCAAAGAAATCCCAGGGCTGATCTCCTTCAGAATGGACTGGTTGAGTGAATAAAATTACACTTGATGTTGTGAGTGGGATTCAATCCAGTCTATTGAAAGGCCTTAAGAACAAAACTGAGGAAATCTCTCTTTCTTTCTCCAATGAGTTCTGTTTTTCTTGTAAGAGCCTGAATGATACAGAAAGTGTAGGAAATAAAGCAATCAATTTAAAAGTACTGTGAAGAGCCAGCCAAGACAAATCCAGAATATGCAATATTCTACAGAACAATCTAATGCCTCTAAAATATTTTTTTCAATCATTTTTATAGTTTCATTTTTTAATTTCAGTAATTTCAGCTTCTTAAACAAATATTTATTTTGTTTTTGAGTCCTTGATCTTATTCACATTTTATTCTTAGCTTGGTGACTTCAGTGTTTAACTCATTAAATCTCTTTGTTTTTTAAGTATCCATAATCTAAATATTCTTCTAAGAATAAAAATCTGTGTTTATATGGTATTTCCTTTCATTTAATTTTTTTTAATTTAGTTTATAATTACTTTATAAAATAATTTGCCTGCCAATGCAAGAGAAACAGGATACCCAGGTTCAGTCCCTGGGTTGGGAAGATCCCCTGGAGAAGGTGGATAGCAACACACTCCAGTATTCTTGCCTAGAAAAATCCCATGGACACAGGAGCCTGGCGGGCTACAGTCCTTAGGGTCTCAAAGAGTCGGATGCAATTCTTGCCACTTCCTTCTTCAGGGATCTTCCCAACCTAGGGAATAACCCTGGGTCTCCTGTGTTTCTTGTATTGGCAGGCAGATTCTTTACCAGTGAGCCACCTGGGAAGCCCTCACATTATATTCACTCAGATATTACTTAATTTATATTATTTTCTGTAATTTGATGTTGTCCAAGCATATATGTGTCTTTTGTTTGTTGGATTTTATTTTGCTTCTGGTCATGGATTTTAAAAGACTTCCCTAATAGCTCAGTTCGTAAAGCATCCACCTGCAATGCAGGAGACTCTGGTTCAATTCCTGGGTCAGAAAGATAAACTGGAGAAGGGATAGACTACCCATTCCAGTATTCTGGGGCTTCCCTTGTGGCTCATCTGGTAAAGAATCCACCTTCATTGTGGGAGACCTGGGTTTGATTCTTGGGTTGGGAGGATCCCCTGGAGAAAGGAAAGACTACCCACTCCAGTATTCTGGCCTAGAGAATTCCATGGACCGTATAGTGCATGGGGTCACAAAGAGTCAGACACAATTGAGTGACTTTCATGTTTATAGATTTTTATAACTATTTTTATATTACTTCATTTTCTTCAGAGACTGATTTTTTTCCACCTCTGGTGTTCATTCAAGTTTTTCTATATTGACTTGACCTGAACTTTTTAAAAGTATATAATATTTATTTTAAAATATTACACATTGGCATTCTGAGTTTGCCTTTTATAACTTTTCCTTGAGTTGTTGAAATAGGTCCCTTTATTGCAGTGAGTAAAAGCAGTGACTTTAGAATTCAGCTATTTCATATTACACATTTATTAGCTATTTTATTCTAGACATACTACTAAAACCCTCTATTCAATAGTTACATCTTTTAAATGATAATATATTTCTCTATCCCAAGAAACCTTCAGAGGATTCAATTAAATAAGAAATATAAAGTGATACTGTAGTCATTACATAGTAAGAATTAAAAATATGTTAGTTATTATTATTAACTCAGCTTATTAAAGAGTTTTGTTAAATATTTTCAAACATAGTTGTGGAATTATTCATCTAATTCAGAGGAATTTTGACTTGGGCACAATATTTTATTATGTTTAGTCATTGACTCCTGTCCAACTCTTTGTGATCTCATGGACTGTAGCCTGTCAGGCTCCTCTGTCCATGGGATTCACCAGGAAGAATACTGGATTGGATAGCCATTCCCTTCTCTAGGGGATCTTGCTGACCCAAGGATCAAACCCAGGTCTCCTATATCACAGACAGGTTCTTTACCATCTGAGCCACCAGGGAAGCCCATCATGTTTTATGGTTTTTATCTAATTGTTGGAACACCACTTAAACTTTATAGTTGTCACTTTTATTGCTACACAAACTTTGACTTTTGCTATTTTCTTTTGCAGTTAAATACATTTTTCTATTCCTTGATTTTCAAAGACTACTATAATCATGTTTCAGATATATATTCTAAAAAGTTATAAAGTTAATTTTTTTATCCATTTTTGTGAGTTTAATCCACTTTTTTATTTGAATTGTATTTATTGAATACATTTGTTTTTCTATATTATTTCTATTCTATTTATATTTTCTCTTTAGAATGCACTCCAAATACTAGTATTTTTTTCTTCTGCTTTAAGTGTCTTGTTTTCACTCTTGCTTGTTATTTTTCTGCTAATTTGTGAAATAATTATGATCTATTAATATTACTAGACTACTTATATTTCTTCTTATAAATATATCTCACATAGTGTTCTCTTATCATATTCTAAATTGATTTGTTATCCTTTGAATTTAATTAGAAATTTAGAATATTTTAATTTCCCTTTGGACCTACCATTCTCTTGTTCACAAACTTAAGATCTAGATTCTTAGTTAAATCTTATCTTTTACCCATTAAAGTTTTACTATTAATCACAATTGACTTCCCTTATGGCTCAGATGGTAAAGAATCTACCTGAAATGTGGGAGACCTGGGTTTGATCCCTGAGTTGGGGGAACATCCCCTGGAGGAGGGCATGGCAACCTACTCCAGTATACTTGCCTGGAGAATCCCCATGGGCAGAGGAGCCTGGTGGGCTACGGTCTATGGGGTCACAAAGACTCAGACAGGGCTGAGCAACTTTCAGTTTCACTTTGTCTATATAAATTTATCAATTGTCTATATAAGTTAACCAATTATGTAAGGTCTCATGTCTTCTTTCCTGTTTCCTCTTCCTAGGCTTAATTTTCTCACTTATGAAATTTTTTCCAATTATAGTTTTTCAATTAGTAATTCATTAAAGTCAACTAAGAAAATATTCTAGATTGACATGTGTTTCTTTTTATGCTTTGACACTGTCATCTATTGCTATTGTTTGAAAATCGCTTTTCATTCTATTTCCTATTATTTCATGGGAAAATCTGCTTTATGATATTTCCCAGATATTTTCTTTCTGCTTCATTATATGATAGATATGTTTTTATTTTTTCCTTTCTAATAGGCAACATTTTTCTCCAAAATCACTGAAGACAGTGATGGCAACCATGAAATTAAAAAACAAACAAACAAACAACAAACAAAAACACTTGCTCCTTGGAAGGAAAGCTGTGACAAACCTAGACAGCATATTCAAAAGCAGAGGTATCACTTTGTTGCAAAAGCCATATAGGCAAAGCAATGATTTTTTCAGTATTCATGTATGGATGTGAGAGTTGGATCACAAAGAAGGCTGTGTGCTGAAGAATTGATGCTTTCAAATTGTGGTTCTGGAGAAGACTCTTGAGAGTCCCTTGGACTGCAAGAACATCAAACCAGTCAATTCAAACCAGTCAATTCTAAAGGAAATCAACCCTGAGTATTCATTAGAAAGACAGATGCTGAAGCTGAAGCTCCAATACATTGGCCAATTGATGTGAAGAGATAACTCACTGGGAAAGACCTTGATGCTAGGAAGGATTGAAGGCAGGAGGAGAAGGGAGCCACAGAAGATGAAATGGTTAGATAGCATCACTGACTCAGTAGACATTATTCTGATCATTCTCTGAGAGATAGTGAAGGAGAGGTGAACATGGCATACAGTAGTCCATGGGGTGGCAAAGAGTTGAACACAATTAGCAACTGAACTACAGCAACAGAGGCAGCATTTTGAATACCCCTTTTTGGTCTTGTTTGCTCTTTTTTCTTTTTTTTAAATCAATCTGAATATCTATTAAATCCTATAAGATTCATCACAATTATCTTTTAAAATAATAAGCCCGTCATCTTTCTCATTTCTTACTTTCACAGGACTTTTATTTGCCTTAAGTGCCTTTTTTTTTTTTTTATTTGTTTAACATAACTGATAGATTTCTTAAAGGTTATTTTATTTATTACTGGTTTAGGATTGTCTAAGTGCCTTTGCCATTAGTAATTTCTGGTAGTTTGTAGGCCCTGAAGCAGCTCCTTTTGCTAACTAATGAGAGCAATGTTTGTCTTTCCTGCATTGATGAGAAAGCATTAATGAGGCTGTAGGGACAAGCCAAAATAACAGCTACTTTGTCTCTTGTTCACTGTTATGGCTTTGAATTTCTTTTGCAGTTCAGTTTCTAGGAGGTTTAATTCTTTCTTTTGATCTTTGATATGGATTTTATATGTAATATACACACATATATTAATTAGTTAGTTCTGCCTTGTTTAATATTGAACTTATTCTAAGGCTATTCAGAATATTTGTATTTTTTAATGTTATTTATTTTTTTTAATTGAAGGATAATTACTTTGAAGAATTTTGTTGTTTTCTGCCAAACCTCAATATGAATCAGCCATAGGTATATATATATCACCTCCCTTTTGAACCTCCCTCCTATCTCCCTCCCCATTCCACCTCTCTAGGTTGATAAAAATACCTTTTTTGAGTTTCCTGAGCCATACAGCAAATTGCTATTGGCTATTTATATTACATGTGGTAATGTAATTTTTCATGTTACTCTTTCCATATATCTCACCCTCTCCTCCCTTCTTCCCATGTCCATAAGTCTATTCTCTATGTCTATTTCTCCATTGCTGCCCTATAAATAAATTCTTCAGTACCATTTTTCTAGATTCCATATATATGCATTAGAATATGATATTTCTCTTTCTCTTTCTGAGTTACTTCACTCTGTATAATAGGTTCTAGGTTCATCCACCTCATCAGAACTAACTCAAATGTGTTCCTTTTTATGGCCAAGTAATATTCCATTGTGTTTATGTACCACAACTTCTTTATCCATTCATCTGTTGGTGGACATTAGGTCGCTTCCTTGTTCTAGCTATTGTAAATAGTGCTGCAATGAACAATGGGATACATGTGTTTCTTTCAATTTTGGTTTCCTCAGGGTATATGCCTAGGAGTGGGATTGCTGTGTCATATGGTAGATTTATTCCTAGTTTTTTAAGAAATCTCCAAAACGTTTTCCATAGTGGCTGGATCAATTTACATTCCCACTAACAGTGCAAGAATGTTCCTTTTTCTCCAAACCCTCTCCAGCATTTATTGTTTATAGACTTTTTGATGATGGCCATTCTGACAGGTTTGAGGTGATACCTCATTGCAGTTTTGATTTGGATTTCTCTAGTAGTGAGTAATGTTGAACATCTTTTCATGTGTTTGTTAGCCATCTGTATGTCTTCCTTGGAGAAATATCTGTTCAGGTCTTTTTCCCACTTTTTTATTAGGTTGCTTGTTTTTCTGTATTGAGTCATATGAGCTGCTTGTATATTTTGAAAATTAATCCTTTATCAGTTGTCTCATTTGCTATTATTTTCTCCCATTCCGAGGGCTGTCTTTTCACCTTCCTTATAGTTTCCTTTGCTGTGCAAAAGCTTTTAAGTTTAATCAGGTCCCACTTGCTTACTTTTGTTTTCATTTCCATTACTTTAGGAGATGGGTTATAGAGGATCTTGCTTTGGTTTATGTCATCGGGTGTTCTATGTTTTCCTCTGAGTTTTATAGTTTCTGGTCTTACTTTTAGGCCCTTAATCCATTTTGAGTTTATCTTTGTGAATGGTGTTAGGAAGTGTTCTAATTTCATTCTTTAACATGTAGCTGTTCAGTTTTCTAGGCACCATTTATTGAAGAGGCTGTCTTTGCTGTATTGTATATTCTTGCCTCCTTTGTCAAAAATAAGGTACCCATAGGTGCATGGGTTTATTTCTGGAGCTTCTATATTTTTCCATTGGTCTATATTTCTGTTTTTGTGCCAGTACCATTCTGTGTTGATGTCTGAACCTTTGTAGTATAGTCTGAAGTCACCAAGGTTTATTCCTCCAGCTCCATTCTTCTTTTTCAAGACTGCTTTGGCTATTTGGGGTCTTTTGTGTTTCCGTATGAATTGTGAATGTTTTGTTCTAGTTATGTGAAAAATACCATTAGTAATTTGATATGGATCACATTGAATCTGTAGATTGCATTTGGTAGTATTGTCATTTTCACAATATTGATTCTTCCTACCCAGGAACATGGAATATCTCTCCATCTGTTTACATTGTATTTGATTTTTTCATTAGTGTCTTATAATTTTCTGTGTACAGTTCTTTTATCTCCTTAGCAATTTATTCCTAGATATTTTATTCTTTTTGTTGCAATGGTGAATGGGATTGATTCCTTAATTTCTCTTTCTGATTTTTCATTGTTAGTACATAGAAAGGCAAGTGATTTCTGTGTATTGATTTTGCATCCTTCAACTTTGCTAAATTCACTGATTAGCTCTAGCAATTTTCTGATACTATCTTTAGGGTTTTCTATGTACAGTATCATATCATCTGCAAACAGTGAGAGTTTTACTTCTTTTCTTATCTGGATTCCTTTTATTTCTTTTTATTCTATGATTGCTATAGCTAGGAATTCCCAATCTATGCTGAATAATAGTGGTGAAAGTGGACACCTTTGTCTTGTTCCTGATCTTAGGGGATATGGTTTCAGGTTTTCACCATTGAGGATAATGTTTGTCTTAAGCTTATCATATATGGCCTTGACTATGTTGAGGTAGGTTCCTTCTATGCCCATTTTTTGAAGAGTTTTAATCATAAATGGATGCTGAAGTCAAAGGCTTTTTCTGCATCTATTGAGATTATCATGTGGTTTTTATCTTTCAATTTGTTAATATGGTATATCACATTAATTGATTTTAATATATTGAAGAATCCTGGCATCCCTGGAATAAACCCAACTTGATCATGGAGTATGAGCTTTTTGATGCATTGCTGAATTCTGTTTGCTAAAATTTTGTTGAGAATTTTTGCGTCTATGTTCATCAATGACATTGGCCAGTAGTTTTCTTTTTATGTTGTCTTTGTCTGGTTTCAGTATCAGGGTGATGGTCACCTCATAGAATGGGTTTGGAAGTGTTTCTTCCTCTGTAATTTTTTGAAAGAGTTTTAGAAGGATAGGCATTAGCTCTTCTCTAAATGTTTGATAGAATTCTCCTTTAAAGCCATCTGGTCCTGGGCTTTGTTTTTTTGTGAGATTTTTAATCACAGCTTCAGTTTCAGTGCTTGTAATTTGGTTGTTCATAATTTCTATTTCTTCCTGATTCAGGCTTAAAAGAGTGAACTTTTCTAATAATCTGTCCATTTATTCTAGGCTATCCATTGTATTGCCATGTAGTTGTTCATAATATTCTCTTATAATCCTTTGTATTTCTTCATTGTCTGTTGTAATCTTTCTTTTTTCATTTCTATTTTTTTTTATTCTTCTCTCTTTTTTTCTTGATGAGTCTGGCTAAATGTCAATTTTGTTTATCTTCTCAAAGAACCAGTTTTTAATTTTATTAATCTTTACTATTGTTTCTTTCATTTGTTTTGTATTTATTTCTGCTAGGATTTTTATGATTTCATCTTTTCTACAAATTTTTTGGGTTTTTTGGTTCTTCTTTTTCCAGTTGTTTTAGGTGTAAAGTTAGGTTGTCTATTTGATGTTTTGCTTGTTTCTTGAGGTAGGACTGTAATGCTATAAGTGTCCCTCTTAGAACTTCTTTTAGGTTTTGAGTTGTTGTGTTTTCATTGTCATTAGTTTCCAGAAATTTTTTGATGTCCCTTTTGATTTTTTCAGTAACCTGTTGGTTATTTAGAAGCATATTGTTTGATCTTCATGTGTTTGTGTTTTTTTAGTTTAGTTTTGTTTTTTTTTTCTTGTAATTGATATCTAGACTCATAGTGTTATGGTCAGAAAAGATGCTTGATACAATTCAATTTTCTCAAATTTACTGAGGTTTGAGATGTGACCCAAGATGTGGTCCATCCCAGAAAATGTTCCTTGTGCACTTGAGAAGAAGGTATATTCTTCTGCATTTGAATAGAATGTCCTGAAGATATTTATGAGATCCATCTCCTCTAATGTATCATTTAAACTTGTGTTTCCTTATTAATTTCTATTTTGATCATCTGTCCATTGGTGTGAGTGGGGTGTTAAAGTATCCTACTATTATTGTGTTACTGTCAATTTCTCCTTTTATGTGTGTTAGAGTTTGTCTTATGTACTGAGGTGCTCCTATGTTGGGTGCATAGATATTTACAATTGCTATGTCTTCCTCTTGGATTGATCCCTTGTTCATTATGTAGTGCCCTTGCTTATCTCTTGTTGTGTATTTTAAGGTCTATTTTGTCTGATATGAGGATTGCTGTTCCAACGTTCTTTCACTTCCCATTTGCACGGAATATATTTTTCCATCCTCTCAATTTCAGTCTATGTGTGTCTTTTAGGTCTTGTAGCCAGCATATATATGGGTCTTGATTTTGTATCCATTCAGCCAGTTTGTATCTTTTAGTTGGAACATTTAATCCATTTACATTTAAAGTAATTATTAATGTATATGTTTCAGTTTCAATTTTCTTAATTGTCTGTGGTTGATTTTGTGGATCTTTTTCTTCTCTTGTATTTATTGTCTGTATAAGTCCCTTTAATATTTGTTGTAAAGTTTGTTTGGTGGTACTGAATTCTCTTAACTTTTGCTTGTCTGAAAAGCTTTTTATTTCTCCACCAATTTTGAATGAGATCTTTGCTGGGTACAGTAATCTTCGTTGTAGATTCTTCCCTTTCAGTACTTTAAATAAATCCTGCCATTCACTGACCTGCAGAGTTTCTGCTAAAAGATCAGCTATTAGCTGTATGGTATTTCCCTTGCATGTTACTTGCGGCTTTTCCCTTGCTGCTTTTAACATTCTTTCTTTTTGTTTAGTCTTTGTTAGTTTGATTTGTATGTGTCTTGGCATGTTTCTCCTTGGATTTATCCTGTATAGGACTCTTTGCACCTCTTGGACTTGATTGACTATGTACTTTTCCATGTTGGGGAAATTTTCAACTACAATCTCTTCACAAATTTCCTCATACCCTTTCTTTCTCTCTTCTTTCTAAGGAACCCCTATAATTTGAATGTTGGTGTGTTTGATATTGTCCCAGAGGAGGACTATCCTCAGTTTCTTTTTCTTTCTTTTTTTTTTTTACTTTATTCTGTTCTTCAAAAGTTGTTTCCACTATTTTACCTTCCAGCTCACTGATTCGTTCATCTGCTTTGGATATCCTGCTATTTAATTCCTTCTAGAGTATGTTGAATATCAGTAATTGTGTTGTTTGTCTCAGTATGCTTATTCTTTTATTCTTCTAGGTCTTTGTTAGTTGCTTCTTGCATTTTCTCCATTTTGTTTTCAAGGTTTTTGAGCATGTTTACTATCATTATTATGAATTTTTTGGGGGGCAGTTTGCATATTTCCTCTTCATTTATTTGGACTTGTGTGTTTCTAGTTTGTTCCTTCATTTCTATTGTATTTCTCTGTCTATATATATATATACACATATATACATATATATATATATATTTTTTTTTTTTAACTTATTGTGTTTGAGGTTTCCTTTCCCAGGCTTCAGGCTGAATTCTTTCTTCCTTTTCATTTCTGCCCTCCTAAGTTTGGTCCAGTGGTTTGTGTAAGCTTCATAAAGGGTGAGATTTGTCCTGAGGTTTTGTTTGTTTGTTTTTCCTTGGATGGGCAAGGCTGAGTGAGGTGGTCATCTTGTCTTCTGATGATTGTGTTAGCATTTTTGTTCTGTTTGTTGTTTACATGAAGTGTCCTGCACAGGGTGCTACTGGTGGTTGGGTGATACTGGGTTTTGTATTCAAGGGATTTCCTTTGTGTGAATTCTCACTATTTGATACTCCCTAAGGCTAGTTCTCTGTTAGTCTAGGGTTGAAGTCAGTGCTACCACTCCAAAGGAAGCTCAGATTCTAATTTGGTCCTACTCCTGTGTGTTCTTGTCTCCAATGTGTGTTTACTTTTGTGGGAGCTTGCTATGCCCTTTTATATATTCCATAGACACAGAGTCTGGCTAGTTGATCCTGTGGATTTAATCTGCCAATTGTACAGCTGGTGGGAAGACTTTGGGTCTTCTCCCTTAGCCACACTGCCCCTGGGTTTCAACTGTGGTTTTATTTACACCTCGGTATGTGTTTTGTCCATTGGGGTTTAGAACTGGACATGGAAAAACAGACTGGTTCCAAATAGGAAAAGGAGTATGACAAGGCTATATATTGTCACCCTGCTTATTTAACCTATATGCAGAGTACATCATGAGAAACGCTGGGCTGGAAGAAGCACAAGCTGGAATCAAGATTGCTGGGAGAAATATCAATCGCCTCAGATATGCAGATGACACCACCCTTATGGCAGAAAGTGAAGAAGAACTAAAAAGCCTCTTGATGAATGTGAAAGAGGAGAGTGAAAAAGTTGGCTTAAAACTCAACATTCAGAAAACGAAGATCATGGCATCTGGTCCCATCACTTCATGGGGAATAGATGGAGAAACAGAGGAAATATTGTCAGACTTTATTTTTCTGGGCTCCAAAATCACTGCAGATGGTGACTGCAGGCATGAAATTAAAAGACACTTACTCCTTGGAAGAAAAGTCATGACCAACCTAGATAGCATATTCAAAAGCAGAGACATTCCTTTGCCAACAAAGGTCCGTCTAGTCAAGGCTATGGTTTTTCCAGTGGTCATGTATGGATGTGAGAGTTGGACTGTGAAGAAAGCTGAGCACCGAAGAATTGATGCTTTTGAACTGTGGTGTTGGAGAAAACTCTTGAGAATCCCTTGGACTGCAAGGAGATCCAACCAGTCCATTCTGAAGGAGATCACCCCTGGGATTTCTCTGGAAGGAAAGATGCTAAAGCTGAAACTCCAGTACTTTGGCCACCTCATGCGAAGAGTTGACTCATTGGAAAAGACTCTGATGCTGTGAGGGATTGGGGGCAGGAGGAGAAGGGGACGACAGAGGATGAGATGGCTGGATGGCATCACTGACTTGATGGATGTGAGTCTGTGTGAACTCTGGTAGTTGGTGATGGACAGGGAGGCCTGGTGTGCTATGATTCATGGGGTTGCAAAGAGTCAGATATAACTGAGCAACTGCACTGAGCTTAACTGATGTGTTTTGTCCATTGGGGTTTGCTCCTGAGGCTTCACTGGAAGACTTGGTTCTACCTTGGTGAGGGACAGGTGTGGAGGTGGTGCAGCTGCTTGGGTCACAATGGTTCTGGCTGCACCAGGTACTCAGGGGAGTTGGTGGCTACAGCAGCAATAATATAGTGCTCTAGAAAGGTATTGCAAACAGTATTGGCTAATACACTCCAGTATTCTTGCCTAGACTCCCTGACAGAGAAGCCTGGCAGGTTACAGTCCTCAGAGTCACAAAGAGTTGGACACGACCAAAGCGACCCTACATACATACACGCAAGACTTTTTTTGACTGTTATAGCTCTGCCCCAGTGAGGGTTGAGCATGAAGGTGATGCAGCTGCTTGGCTTGTGAGTATCCTGATGGCTCCAAGTGTGTAGCATACAAGGATTGCCTCCACTGCAGGAGTTATGGCCCTATCAGAGTCTTATTTTGAGCCCTCTGTAGATGGCGATCAGAAGACTTCTTGGATCAGTCTTTCTTCGTAGCTCTGCCCATTCAGGCACTTAGAGGGCTCCCTTACCTGGGGTCCTTCTCTGTTGTTTGGGCCATCAGATACATAGAGCATCCTCCCCACCCTCACCCCGGATGGGGTCCTTCTCTGGAGATCGGCACATCAAGCACTTAAATGTGCACCCTGGGTGGGGTCCAACTCTGTAGTTCAGTGCATCAGGCATTTGGTGGGCCAGCGTCTATTGTTCAGCTGCTGATGCTGGCCTGTGGGAGAGAGAGAGGCTATGATGATGGCTCCACCCCCTACATGTAAGTCAGCAGTAGCGCCTTGCTTCCATGGCTGCCTGGTATTCTTCCAAGGCATTTCCCACCCCACCACAATCACCTCCCTCACATCCCCTTGATCCATCTCTCTGCAGTCAACAGAAGCCCTCACCCCGGGATTGCTCCATAATCCCTAAACTCCAGCTCATAACTGCTTCACCTTCCAGGGGACCTGCCTCCCTGTCTGGGGTATGTATGGCTGAGGCAAGGACTGTCTGATTCTCATTCCATTTAGGCTGCCACAGATTAGCTGTTTGATTCTCAGCCTTAAATGTTTCTTCTCTGACTCAGGCAATTGCCCCAATGTGGGAATCGGACCCCTGCTTCAGTCATTGGACCCCCTGTCCCACCAGGGGCAGGTCCAGTTCTACACACACTCTGGTTTTACCCCTAGTTCCTTCAGCCTACTGAGTTTTGCATGATTCTATATATCATTTTCCAGTCGTCAGGTACTCCTGACCACTCTCAGTTGGTGTCCTGCATGCACTTCTGTGTCTAAAGGTGTATTCCTGATGTATCCATGGAGAGAGACGTACTCTATGTCCAGCTACTCCTCTGCCATCTTGTTCTCTCCTATATTTTTTTATAAGGTAAATATTAACATTACAGATCAAAACAAGTATTATCTTGTTTTAATATGATTCTTGGGGAAAATTAAAAAAAAACAAATTTAAGATAAATATGTAACTTACAAGGAAATTTCCTAATCAAAAAGCTGATTGTAGGTCTAAGAAAAAAATTCTAGGAAGTCAAATATATATGTCTTTTATTTAAATTGGTTAAGATATTATAGAGTCTTAACCAAAATTTTCAGATTAGAATATTTTTCAATGACAAAAATAAATCTCCAGTGTTTTATTCTTATAATCAACAAGTGTTTGCTTTATTTAGTTATATAGCAGACAGAAAAATCTAATGAAATGGTTTGTGCATACCTATAATGAATCTTCATGTATCATGAAAATACATGTCTATAAGAACATTTAAACCCAACCAACTACTCATGACCTTCCTTATCCTGTTGCATTAACTCTCCAAATAATTTTTCATTGAAAAAAGATTAATATGACAACAACACAGAGTGTTGTTGAGTCTCACTGTGTTAGGGACATTCTGGAAAGTAGGAGAGATGTGAGAGGAGAATGGTTAAAGTAACACTGAATAAATTATTTGACCTGTTGCCCAAGTTTTAGAATTTTTGGTTTTAAAATGCTGGAAGATTTATGGGTATGCTTGCCATTAAATTTACATATATTTCTCACTTTTGTATGAAAAAAATAACTTTTTAAAAGTCTGAGTGCAGTTATGGATACATCATGTAAGCAATAGAGTTTTTGTTTTGTTTTGTTTTCTTCCTAGTAATCACAGCTGCTAGAGAAAAAGGTGGCAGGCAGAAGCAGCAGGACAGGCAGCAGGAAAGCCATCTGCTTTGCAGACAGCAATATGTAGTTCTTTGGGACTGTTGATTAAACAAGTCAATTCAACTTTTTTTTTTTTTTTCC
Organism: Bubalus bubalis; assembly: GCF_019923935.1. Lineage (NCBI taxonomy): Eukaryota > Metazoa > Chordata > Mammalia > Artiodactyla > Bovidae > Bubalus > Bubalus bubalis. Next base: position 46,453,183 of record NC_059169.1, read on the forward strand.
TTGAGAAAAATATTTTGAGATCATCTATTCAATGAAAAGGTCATTTGTTACCAAGAAAATGAAATCTCCATTTTAGTTTTACATTTCTTACTGTGTTAAGCTGCTCTGTCTGTGATACCCTCTAACATTATCAGATCTAGAGAGCGCTATCTTATTTTCATAGGAACTATGCAATCAATTATGGACAATCTAAGTCATAATTTCACTCATCTCACTTAGAAATTTATGAGTTAGATATAATTTGTTAGATTCTGTTAAAACATACAAAATAACCATAGAAATACCTGGAGTTAGTTATCAATAATTTGCACTACAAATATTTGTTTTCTTTTTTATTTCATCACATCATCACTTCCTCAAGAAGGAAAGTAGAAAATCAATTAAGCCCACAATGTTCAGCTTTGGTAGAAAATAGCTTAGAGTCCTAACTAAAACCTTTGAGGAGGTTTTCCTGAAATTTCCTTCCTTATATATAATCAATAAAAATTGCAATTTGGCCCCTTACCAACCACTTTTTTTAAATGACTTAAAATTGACCGCTTATAAAAATTGAGTAAAGAATCATATGCGTAACTGAGACATATTTGCAAAACTGAGTCTAACCACTCATTTTCTTCTCCCAAATAAGTTTACAAGAATAACAAGCAATTAAGTTGACTGGAATTTTATTAATTCTTCTTTCAGTTACTTCAGTTCTCTTTATTTTGCCCAAAGCATAGGTAATTAATTAAGATAAAAATAATATGAGATCAGAAGCAATTAAACTGGTATAAATTTCCCTTAATTAAGTCTCTTAACTTGGCAGTTTATCATTTTGGCACTTTTTTTTTTTTTCAGATATAACTGAACAAATTGTCAGATATCTCAGTGAAGATGGATATTTAGTATATTTGGATATGTATTATAGAAATACACCTTTGTTAATGCAGAATAATTTAATTTCCTTTAAAAATGTTTACTAAGTTAACTAATTATAAAGGAAAACAAGTAGAAATAGAAACATTTTCAAAAAGAAGACAAATGTGATTTCAGTTTTGCCTGGAAAGTTGAAGCCCCCAATGTTTGTGATTACTTGCATCCTCATCCAAACAGATGGCATGCTTAAATTCTCCAAACACTATCACCTCTTTGCCTTTCTCAGTTCTCTGTCAAAGCAAACCACAACTCTTGATAGAAAAAAAAAAAAAAGCATAATGAAAAGTACATAGTGACTGATAAACTGAACTTATTATGTTTGTGTCAAAGACCTTCATTAGCAAATTAAACTATTAAAATATTAAATTAACTATTTCACCAAATTAACCTATAAACTACAAAAGCTAATAATACAAAAATAATAGGATAACTGAACTCGGCCCAAATATTTGACTTTTTTTTTTTTGTCTCACTTCATTTTGCAAAATACTGGTTAGAAATATTTTATTATGATAGCAACTCTTAAACTGAATTGTACCTAGGATCTCATTGAGAAATAGGTAAAGAAACACCACAATGTCAATTTATACACACAGAAGTCTTGCACTCTCACTTGCTTCCTCCTTTACTCTCTCCATCACTTTCCCCTCCTCTCATTCTTCTTCCCTCTCTCTCCTTCTCACACAACTCCTTGTGTCAAACATGCACACACACAAAGAGCTGTTTAAAATTTGGTAAGTGTTATAAACCTCCTAAATTTTGTGCCAGAATATTGATTTTAGAAACAAAATGTGAATTAAAGATTATTTTTAAAAATGCTACTCTTTTAGGTACCTTTCCTCCCACATATCACATCCTACCCAAGAGTCTATAACATTGCATGGCTTAATCCATTTCATCATTCAAATCTCATCATCAATTCCCTAGAGCTGACCTAAAGAGAAGAGCCAATTTTGTCACTCTACACTCTCAACCCCATTATCCCTTTTATTTGGTTCATGGTATTAATAATATTTGAGATTGTGTTTCTCATTTATTAGACTACTTATTTCTTTTTTTATCTATCCTTGCTGCTGCTGCTGCTAAGTTGCTTCAGTCGTGCCCGACTCTGTGTGACCCCATAGATGGCAGACCACCAGGCTCCACGGTCCCTGGGATTTTCCAGGCAAGAACACTGGAGTGGGTTGCCATTTTTATCTACCCTTACCAGCTTATAAATTACATGAGAGAATGAACAAAGATTGTTTTATTAATTGCTATAATAAAAGGACTGAGAGCAATGGCAGTGCCTTTGCCTTTGACTGTGTGGGTCACAACAAACTGTGAAAAATTCTTCAAGAAATGCAAATACCAGACGACCTTACCTGCCTCCCAAGAAACATGTATGCAGGTCAAGGAGCAACAGTTAAAACCAAACAAGAAAAAACAGAATGATTCAAAAATGGGGAAGGAATGCATAAAGTTTGTGTATTGTCACCGCAATTATTAAACTTTTAACCATTCATCATGCTAAAATGCCAACCTGGATGAATCACAAACTGGAATGAAGATTTCCAGGAGAAATATCAATAAACTCAGTTCAGTTCAGTTCAGTCACTCAGTTGTGTCCGACTCTTTGTGACCCCATGAATCGCAGACAGGCCTCCCTGTCCATCACCAACTCCCAGAGTTCACTCAAACTCATGTCCATCGAGTTGGTGATGCCATCCAGTCATTTCATCCTCTGTCATCCCCTTCTCCTCCTTCCCCTAATCCCTCCCAGAATCAGAGTCTTTTCCAATGAGTCAGCTCTTCGCATGAGGTGGCCAAAGTATTGGAGTTTCAGCTTTAGCATCAGTCCTTCCAATAAACACCCAGGACTGACCTCCTTTAGGATATACTGGTTGGGTCTCCTTGCAGTCCAAGGGATTCTCAAGAGTCTTCACCAACACCACAGTTCAAAAGCATCCATTCTTCGGGGCTCAGCTTTCTTCACAGTCCAACTCTCACATCCATACATGACCACTGGAAAAACCATAGCCTTGATTAGATGGACCTTTGTTGGCAAAGTAATGTCTCTGCTTTTGAATATGCTATCTAGGTTGGTCTTAACTTTCCTTCCAAGGAGTAAGCATCTTTTAAATTCATGGCTGCAGTCACCATCTGCAGTGATTTTGGAGCCCAGAAAAATAAAGTCTGACAATATTTCCACTGTTTCTCCATCTATTTCCCATGAAGTGATGGGACCAGATGCTATGATCTTAGTTTTCTGAATGTTGAGCTTTAAGCCAACCTTTTCACTCTCCTCTTTCACTTTCATCAAGAGCCTCTTTAGCTCCTCTTCACTTTCTGCCATAAGGGTGGTGCCATATGCATATCTGAGGTTATCAATATTTCTCCCAGCAATCTTGATTCCAGCTTGCGCTTCTTCCAGCCCAGCATTTCTCATGATGTACTCTGCATAGAAGTTAAATAAGCAGGGTGACAATATACAGCCTTGACATATTCCTTTTCCTATCTGAAACCAGTCTGTTGTTCCATGTCCAGTTCTAACTGCTGCTTCCTGACCTGAATATAGGTTTCTCAAGAGGAAGGTCAGGTGGTCTGGTATGCCCATCTCTTTCAGAATTGTCCACAGTTTATTGTGATCCACACTGTCAAAGGCTTTGGCATAGTCAATAAAACAGAAATATATGTTCTTCTGAAACTCTCTTGCTTTTTCGATGATCCAGCGGATGTTGGCAATTTGATCTCTGGTTCCTCTGCCTTTTCTAAAACCAACTTGAACATCTGGAAGTTCACGGCTCATGTCCTGCTGAAGCCTGGCTTGGAGAATTTTGAGCATTACTTTACTAGTGTGTGAGATGAGTGCAATTGTGAGGTAGTTTGAGCATTCTTTGGTATTGCCTTTCTTTGGGATTGGAATGGAAAATGACCTTTTCCAGCCCTGTGGCCACTGCTGTGTTTTCCTAATCTGCTGGCATATTGAGTGCAGCAATTTCACAGCATCATTTTTCAGGATTTGAAATAGCTCAACTGGAATTCCATCACTTCCACTAGCTTTGTTCATAGTGATGCTTTCTAAGGCCCACTAGACTTCACATTCCAAGATGTCTTCCTCTAGGTGAGTGATCACACCATCGTGATTGTCTTGGTAGTGAAGATCTTTTTTTGTACAGTTCTTTTGTGTATTTTTGCCACCTCTTCTGCTTGTGTTAAGTCCATACCATTTCTGCCTTTATTGAGCCCATCTTTGCATGAAATGTTCCCTTGGTATCTCTAATTTTCTTGAAGAGATCTCTAGTCTTTCTCATTCTGTTGTTTTCCTCTCTTTCTTTGCATTGATCACTGAGGAAGGCTTTCTTATCTCTGCTTTCTATTCTTTGGAACTCTGCAATCAGATTCTTATATCTTTCCTTTTCTCCTTTGCCTTTTGCTCCTGTTCTTCTCACAGCTATTTTTAAGGCCTCCTCAGACAGCCGTTTTGCTTTTTTTGCATTTCTTTTCCATGGGGATAGTCTTGATCCCTGTCTCCTGTACAATGTCACGAACCTCCGTCCATAATTCATCAGGCACTCTATGTATCACATCTAGTCCCTTAAATATGTTCCTCACTTCCACTGTATAATCATAAGGGATTTGATTTAGGTCATACCTGAATGGTCTAGTGGTTTTCCCTACTTTCTTCAATTTAACTCTGAATTTGGCAATAAGGAGTTTATGGTCTGAGCCACAGTCAGCTCCTGGTCTTGTTTTTGCTGTTGTATAGAGCTTCTCCATCTTTGGCTGCAAAGAATATAATCAGTCTGATTTCAGTGTTGAACATCTGGTGATGTCCATGTGTAGAGTCTTCTCTTGTATTATTGGAAGAGGGTGTGTGCTATGACCAGTGTGTTCTCTTAGCAAAACTCTATTTGCCTTTGCCCTGCTTCATTTTGTATCCCATGGCCAAATTTGCCTGTTACTCCAGGTGTTTCTTGAGTTCCTACTTTGGCATTCCAGTCCCCTATAATGAAAAGGACATTTTGTTTGGGTGTTAGTTCTAAAAGTTCTTATAGGTCTTCATAGAACCCTTCAACTTCAGCTTCTTCAGCATTACTGGTTGGGGCATAGACTTGGATTACTGTGATATTGAATGGTTTGCCTTGGAAACAAACAGAGATCATTCTATTGTTTTTGAGATTCCATCCAAGTACTGTGTTTCAGACTCTTTTGTTGACCATGATGACTACTCCATTTCTTCTGAGGGATTCCTGTCTGCAGTAGTAGATATAATGGTCATCTGAGTTAAATTCACCCATTCCAGTCCATTTTAGTTTGCTGATTCCTAGAATGTTGATGTTCACTTTTGCCATCTCCTGTTTAACCACTTCCAGTTTGCCTTGATTCATGGACCTAACATTCTATGTTCCTATGCCATATTGCTTTTTATAGCATCGGACCTCGCTTCTATCACCAGTCACATCCACAACTGGGTATTGTTTTTGCTTTGGCTCCATCCCTTCATTCTTTCTGGAGTTATTTCTCCACTGATCTCCAGTAGCATATTGGGCACCTACCGACCTGGGGAGTTCCTCTTTCAGTATCCTATCATTTTGCCTTTTCATACTGTTCATGGGGTTCTTAAGGCATGAATATTGAAGTGGTTTGCCATTCCCTTCTCTAGGGGACCACATTCTGTCAGACCTCTCCACCATGACCCACCCATCTTGGGTAGCCCCACATGGCATGGCTTAGTTTCAGTGAGTTAGACAGGCTGTGGTCTGTGTGATCAGATTGACTTAGTTTTCTGTGATTATGGTTTCAGTGTGTCTGCCCTCTGCTGCCTCTTGCAACACCCACCATCCTACTTGGGTTTCTCTTACCTTGGATGTGGGATACCTCTTCACAGCTGCTCCAGCAAAGCACAGCTGCTGCCCTTACCTTGAACAAGGGGTATCTCCTCACTGCTGCCCCTCCTGACCTTGAATGTCGAGTAGCTCTTTTCAGCCCTCCGGCCCTCGTGCAGCCGCCTCTCCTTGGACGTGGCATTGCTCCTCTCGGCCGCCGCCCCTGACCTCAAGGACGGGGTAGCTCCTCTCAGCCACGCTTCTGCGTGGTCCATCTCACCCGTTATTGATAACCTCAGATACACATATAACACCACCCTTATGGCAGAAAGGAAGAGGAATTTAAGAGCCTCTTGATGAAATTGAAAGAGGAGAGTAAAAAAGCTAGCTTAAAACTCAACGTTAAAGAAATTAAGATCATGGCATCCAGTCCCATCATTTCATGATATATAGATAGGGAAAGAATGAAAACAGTGAGAGACTTTATTTTTTGGGTCTCCAAAATCACTGCAGATGGTGACTGCGGCCATGAAATTAAAAGATGATCACTCCTTGGAAGAAAAGCTATGACAAACCTAGACAACATATTAAAAAACAGAGACATTACTCTGCTGACAAAGGTCCATGTACTCAAAGCTATGTTTTTCCAGTAGTCATGTATGGATGTGAAAGTTGGACCATAAAGAAGGCTGAGCACTGAAAAATTGCTGCTTTTGAACCTTGGTCTTGAAGAACACTCTTGAGAGTCCCTTGGAATGCAAGGAGATCAAACCAGTCAATCCTAAAGGAAATCAACCCTGAATATTCATTGGAATGGTTGATACTGAAGCGCCAATGCTGACTACCTGGTGCGAAGAGCAGACTCATTGGAAAAGACCGTGATACTGGGAAGGATTAAAGGCAGGAGGAGAAGGGGAAGAAATAGCATGATATGGTTGGAGGACATCACTGACTCAATGAACATGAATTTGAGCAGACTCTGGGAAATGGTGAAAGACAGGGAGGCCTGGCATGCTGCATTCCGTGGGGTCACAAAGATTTGGACTCCACCGAGCAATTGAACACCAATAATGCCAAACTCAAGGAAATAGTCAATAAATTCTTTTTTGGAAGAAAATGAAAAGTGAGTGAATATTATATCTCTAAAAATATTAATGAAAATTCCTAATCTTTTGCATTGTAATTTCATTTATAACTTTCTTAAAAAATACAATTGATTTAATACATGAATCTGTCCTTTCTATCTTGTTCATGTAGATAAGACCATAGCTTCCTCTTAACTAAGTGAAGAGCCAGATAAATTTTTGAAAGCAACATTAATGATATAATTTAAATATTCCAGATTACTGTATTTATTGTAATGGAGTAATGGTCCCTTTAAAACTCAATGTCCATTAATGGTCAGGAAACAAGTATTACAATGAATCTAAAATATTTGAATTTTACAAATGAAAAATTAAATACACAACTTTTTTTCTCAATGAGAATTGTTTTATGTTATCTTAGAACTTTGCACCTATTTTTTCATTAATTATATGGAACTATAACAACAATTTTTACTTGCTTTTACAATTAGAATAAGACATGTCTTTTCCTCCCAATTTTTTTCATATAATACAAGTGTGGGAATTAGTAATCCTTCAAGTCCTGTATGTGAGGAAGAATGTATGTATTATTATTCTACACTAAAATTTATTAGGCTCAGAATAGAACAGAATGAGAAATAAAGTTCATAAAATAAATTAATGAAATTGGAAATGACAATAGCAGACATATTTTCAGCTTTACAAATATATATAGGAAAGTACATTTCCTTACTTATATATCAAAACATTCCACAGAAAAGTTGCTATTACTAAACTTTAGTCCTCAGAGTATTTTCTTATTTGATATTTATATGTGGCAAGTAACATGCTTGCTTAAAATGTACAGATCATGCATTCTTTGGTAGTTGATTTCAATATGCATTAAACAATTGAAAAAGTTCTATGGTCTAATTTATAGGGCTTAACTGATTAAATCTTTTGGGAAAAAATCACAGGAAAATTTTTATGTGACATGTATTTTCTGTCTACAGTCAGCATTGCAAATGTTATGAAATCAAGAGATTTTAAATAAAGTTTTAACTATTCATTATGTACTGCAATGATTTTTGCCATCAAAAATAAATATATAGCAAAATTAACTTGAATTAAAAAAAAAGATACTTTTATTTCTTTGAGACAGTTCAAAGTTTTCAGATTTAGCTTAGTCCTTAAAGTTACAATGTGGCACATTTGGAGATCAAACAATTGCAACCATTTCCTGGATGCTATTTGACGCAAGCAGAATTGTCACTATATACTAACATGCATTTTTGAACAGATATGAACAAGTTCACCAAAATCTATTTTCATAAATGTTAAGATTATTTTTTGCTTATATTTTTTAAAACAGTGTGGGAATCTGATTCTAAATGAAATGAGAGTTTTGCACTTACTCTTTCCTAGAAAATCCCATGGATGGAGGAGTCTGGTGCAGGCTACTGTTCATGGGGTCACAAAGAGTTAGACAGGACTGAGCAACTTCACTTTCACTTATAAAGCATTTTAGAGAGATAAACCTATTAACAAGCAAAAATTAAAAAAAAAAAAAAAAAAGAACCAAAGTAACTATGGCCATATACACTCTACTACTGGTGCCACTACTGCTATTTACTATTATTATTAATTAAATGTCAGTAACAAACCATAATTATTGAACAGTTTCTATGTACAAGGAAATACCTCATTCAATTCTCACAATAAACCTATAAGCTACCATTTATTCCTTTCTTATATGATAAAAAAAAACTAGTTCAGAAAAATTAAATAATGGAGACAAGGTCATAAATTAAAAAGTTATTAATAAAAGTTCAGTCTAGGAATTCTGGTATACTAAATTCATATCAATCTCTAAAAACAAATATTTTATTTACATGATTATATTAACAAATTTCTCAGCAGATGGTTACTTATTTTATTATTGTTTTAACTTTTCCATAAATCAAGGTAAATTGGAAGTGGTCAACAGGAGATGGCCAGAGTGAACATCAACATTTTAGGAATCAGTGAACTGAAAAGGACTGGAATGGGGGAATTTAAAATTCAGATGACTCTTATATCTACTACCGTGGGCAAGAAACCTTAAAAGGAAGTGGAGTAGCCCTCATAGTCAATAAAAGACTAAGAAACGCAGTAGTTGGGTGCAAGCTTTGAAAACGACAGAATGATCTCTGTTCATTTCCAAGGCAAACCATTCAATATCACAGTAAACCATGCCTATGCCACAACCACTAATGCATAAGAAGCTGAACAGTTCCATGATAAACTACAAGACCTTATAAAACTATCACCAAAAAAAGATGTCCTTTTCATCATATGGACCTGGAATGCAAAAGTAGAAAGTCAAGAGATCCCTAGAGTAACAGAAAAGTGTGGCCTTGGAGTACAAAATGAATCAGGGCAAAGGTGAACAGAGTTTTACCAAGAGAATGCACTGGTCATAGCAGACATCCTCTTCCAACAATACCAGAAGACTCTACACATGGATATCGTCAAATAGTCAATAGAGAAATCAAATTGATTATCTTTTTTGTAGCCAAAGATTGAGAAGTTGTATACAGTCAGCAAAAATAAAACCAGGAACTCCCTGCAGCTCAGATCATGAACTCCTTATTGCCAAATTCAGACTTAAATTGAAGAAAGCAGGGAAAAGCACTTGACCACTCAGATATGACCTAAATCTTATCCCTTATGAGAACGCAGTGGAAGTGACAAATAGATTCTAAGGATTAGATCTGATAGAGTGCCTGAAGATCAATGGATGGAGGTTCATAACATTGTACTGAAGGCGGTGATCAAAACAATCCCCATGAAAAAAAGAAATGCAGAAAGTCAAAAAGGTTGTCTGAGGAGGCCTTACAAATAGCTGAGAAAAGAAGAGACATGAAGGCAATGAGAAAAGGAAAGATATATCAATCTGAATGCAGAATTCCAAAGAATAGCAAAGAGAAATAAGAAAGTCTTCTTTAGTGATCATGCAAAGAAATCGAGGAAACCAATAGAATGGGAAAGACTAAAGATCTCTTCAAGAAAATTAGAGATACCAAGGGAACATTCTATGCAAAATGGGTACAATAAAGGACAGAAACAGTATGGACCTAACAGAAGCAGAAGATACCAAAAAGAGGTAGAAAGAATGTACAGAATAACTATACAAAAAAAAATCTCAATGACCCAGGTAGCTATGATGGTGTGATCACCCACCTGGAGGTGGACATCCTGGAGTGAGAGGTCAGGTGGGCCTTGGGAAGCATCACTACAAACAAATCTAGTGGAGGTGATGGAATTCCAGCTGAGCTACTTCATATCCTAAAAGATGATGCTGTTAAAGTGCTGCACTCAATATGCCAGCAAATTTGGAAAACTCAGCAGGGGCCACAGGATTGTAAAATGTCAGTCTTCATTCCAATCCTAAGTAAAGGCAATGCCAAAGAATGTTCGAACCAGTGCACAGTTACACTCATCTCACATGCTAACAAAGTAATGTTCAAAATTCTCCAAGCTAGGCTTCAACAGTACATGAATCAAGAACTTCCAGATGTTCAAGATGAATTTAGAAAAGGCAGATGAACCAGAGTTCAAATTGCCAACATGCACTGGATCATTGAAAAAGCAAGAGAATTTCTGACAAATATCTACTTTTGCTTCATTGACTAAGCTAAAGTCTTTGACTGTGTGGATCACAACAATCTGTGGACAATTCTTAGAGATGTAATGAACCTGAGAAATCTGTATACAGATCACGAAAAACTGGAAAAGGAGTGCATCAAGTCTGTATATTGTCACCATGCTGATTAATTTATATTAAATGAGTGAAAGTGAAAGTGAAGTCACTCAGTCATGTCCGACTCTTTGCGACCCCATGGACTGTAGGCCACGAAGCTCCTCAGTCCATGGGATTTTCCAGGCATGAATACTGGAGTGGGTTGCCATTTCCTTCTCCGGGGGATCTTCCTGACCCAGGGATCAAACCTGGGTCTCCCGCATTGTAGGCAGAGGTTTTACCATCTGAGCTACCAGGGAAGTACCAATATAATCAAAGTAAAACTATCAGTCAATCTGATATATATGATGACAATATATGATATTCAGAGTATATCATGCGAAATGCTGGCCTGGTTGAGCCACAAGCTGGAGTCAAAATTTCTCAGAAAGATAACAATAACCTCAGATATGCAGATGACATCACCGTTATGGCAGAAAGTGAAGAGGAACAAAGGAGCCTCTTGAAGGTGAAAGAGGAGAGTGAAAAAGTTGGCTTAAAACTCAACATTCAATAAACTAAGGTCATGGCACCTGGTCTCATCACTTCATGGCAAGTAGATTTGGAACAGGGACATACTTTATTTTCTTGCACTCTAAAATCACTGCAGATGGTGACTGCAGCCATGAAATTAAAAGATGCTTACTCCTTGTAAGAAAAACTATGATCAACCTAGACAGCATATTAAAAAGCAGAGACATTACTTTGCCAACAGAGGTCTGTCCAGTCAAAGCTATGGTTTTTCCTATAGTCATGTATGGATGTGAGAGTTGGACTATAAAGAAAGCTGAGAGCCAAATAATTGAGGCTTTTGAACTGTGGTGTTGGAGAAGACTCTTGAGAGTTCCTTGGACTGAAAGGATTTCCAACCAGTCAATCCTAAAGGAAATCAGTCCTGAATATTCACTGGAAGGGCTGATGCTAAAGCTGAAGCTCCAATACTTTGGCTACCTGATGCAAATAACTGACTCATTGGAAAAGACCTTGATGCCAGGCAAGATTGAAGGCAGGAGGAGAACGGGATGACAGAGGATGAGATGGTTAGATGACATTGTTGATTCAATGGACATGTGTTTTAGGAAGCTCTGGGAGTTGATGATGGACAGGGAAGCCTGGCATGCTGCAGTCCATGGGGTTGCAAAGTGTCAGAAAACTGTGAGACTGAACCGACTGACTGATAGTTTTACTTTTATTATATATAAGCAAATATATATATAAAACACACACACACACACACACACATATATATATATATGTTTAAGTTTAAGGAAATTAAGATATCCCTGGTATCTCCAACAATAAAGAATATGCCTACAGTGCAGTAGATCAGGTTCAGTCCCTGGGTTGTGAATATCCATTGAGAACCAAATGGCTACCTACTCCAGTAGTCTAGCCTGGAAGTTTCCATGGACATAGAACATAGTGTCCTACAATACATGGTATCACATCGAGTCAGACACAGTTGAGTGACTAACACACACACACACACACACAAACACACACACACACACACACACATATATATATATATATATATATATTCAGTTTTTGTAAATTATATCTTCCACTTCAGGGAAAAAGTCTTCCAGGATCCCTTCACACCCATGCATGAGGAGTCTCTAGACCCAGCTACTCAAGAACTAAGCAAATTTTTATCCATGTAGACTACATATCAATTAAAAGGAAACACACTGCATATAAGCTACCATCTCTTATGGGTGAGTAGGTCTTATGTATCTTATATATAGGAAATTTTGTATTTTCTGGATTAAACAAGGAATATAAGCTTAAAATGGTATTAAAATATACCTTTCTGGATTTATGGGTTTTATGATCATAAGTAGAAGACACAGAATATTTATTAAAAATTGACTGCAAATTTATACTTACATGTTTATGTATTGTGCTTTTCCTCATTATGTTTCTTCCACTCTGACCTGTCACATATTGAATATGATTCTGTTATGCTAAAGGGGAGGGGAAAGTGGGTAAAAAGTGAAACACTATTTTGAAGGAAGGGGCTTTTCATTAATGATATGTCATTAAATTGGAGAGATAAAACCAAACCAAACTTTAGCATTTCCAATATCCTCTAAGGCATATTTATTGTATGAGAATAAAATATCAGATGGACTATGGTATTCTTTTTTAGTGTTTATCAGCAATCAATTTAAAAGAAGGTAGGATGTCAGCAATATGGCAAAGTGAAAAAAAATATTTTTCTATCCCCTTCCAATTACAATCAGTAAAATATCCACAACTCAGTGAAGGTTCTTCTTCCCAACACAAGCAAAGCTGGAGAATTCCACACATCTGCTTCCCAAGTGGCTCTAGTGATAAGGAATCCGCCTGTCAATGCAAGATTTTGATATCTGTGTTGAGAAGATCCCCTGGAGAATGGCAGGGCAACACATTCCAGTGTTCTTGCCTGGAGAATTCCATGGACAGAGGAACCTAGTTGGTTACAGTCCATAGGGTTATAAACAGTCATACCTGACTGAAGTTACCTAACACGCATGCACATGCAGATACATATAAAAGTGGGTGGGCTGGAATACACAGAGGAGACAGAGCCTGGGGAATAACAGAATTGGTTCCTGCAATCCCCACCCACTGACTGCAGCAGCTAAGCCCACAGCTTCAGAAAACCCAGTGGCAACAGGGAAGGTGGCATACAGGACTCCAGCCTCCTGACAAAAGTGGTGCCAAAGGTAGCTGAATAACTGTGACAATGTGGACTGGGACACTGTCTCTCCAGGCACTGGGGTGTCCATTGCCCCAGTCCCCATGTTACTCATCTACAGTGTAGAAACAGCAAACCTTACAGTAACAGGCAGGGTAGAGGCACTTACATGACTCCAACTCCCCTTCTGCTGTCTTCCTTTCTCCCTGGTGGCAGAGCCTGTGACTCAGGGGATGTTGGATGCAAGGAAAGAGCCCACCATCCCAGGGACTACAGTGACACTGGCAGAAATAGACATCAAAACCCTCAGAGGCACAGAAAGTCATGAAGAAAGCAGGGAGCCCCACATCTTCAGAAGTGGTAGAGGCTAGAAAGCACCAACTCTCAAAAAAAAACCAGAGGCATCTCAGGTAAAAGAGTGCAAAAACGTGTGCTTTAGTGCCACCTAAAAGAAAAGAAGACTCTAAGCTCTAATTTGTCATTTAATTTCAAACGCATCAGCAGAGGAATTCATCAAGCACTACAAAGAGTCACAGAAGCACCACTCAAGCAAACTAAAGTGATGATTTAAAAATAAATAAATAAATAAATAAATAAATCATAGAGTATTTCAATCTGATAGAGAACTCAAAATGATTGTTATGTGTAAACTATAAAGAACTATAACTATAAAGAGCTACAACCCATGGATCAAACTCAGGTCTCCCACATTGCAGGAGGATTCTTTACCAGCTGAGCTACCAGGGAAGCCCATAAAAGAATTCAGAAAGGCAATTTAATGAAATGAGATAAAGAATGCATAAGAAAATATTGTAGAAAATATTGCAGAAAGAGTAGACCATATGGAAGAGAGAATAAGTGAACTTGATGATAAACATCTAAAAATGATACACATAAAAAAATGAAAGGGAAGTAATATATAAAAAATAAAGAAATTCTACAAAAAGGATCCAATATTTTCAGGAAAGGTGATATTGGGGTAATAAATATCCCAGAAAGAAAAAAGCAGGAAAAGGGTGGAGAGAGGTTATCTCAAGAAATAGCTGAGAGCTTCCCAAATATGGGGTTGTTGTTCTTGTTTAATTGCTATGTCGTGTCCAGCTATTTATTATAGCCAGCCAGACTCCTCTGTCTATGGGATTATCTTGGCAAGAATACTGGAGTGGGTTGCCATTTCCTTCTCCAGTGAAAGCAACAGGATATACAAGTCCATGAAACTAAGAGAACATCTAAATACCACAATATAAAAAGACCTTCTTCAAGACAAATATGTGTTAAAATTGTCAAAAGTAAATGACAAAGAAAGAATTTTAAAGGCTGCCAAGAAAAAAATGAATGGCAACCTGCAAAGGAACCCTCATAAGGCAATCACCAGATTTGTCAGCAAAAATCATACAGTCCAGGAGTGGAATGACATTATCAAAATCCTGAAGATAAAAGCTGCCACCCAACAATGCTCTATCTAGAAAAGTTATCATTCCTATATGAAGGATATATAATTTCCCAGATAAACAAAAACTGAGGAAGTTATCAACACTAGACATGCCTGGCAAGAAATGTTGAAAGGAGTTCTTACATCAGATTTCACTCATATGTGAAATACAAAAAAACTAATAAAGAAACAAACAAATAAAGACAAATCAATTAACACACCAAACCAAATCAAAACACATAGATACAGAGAACAGAGTTGTGGTTACCAGAAGAGGAGCTTAGGGAGAGGGCAAGATGGGCAAACTGTATGGTAACAGATGGAAACTAAATTTTTGGTGGTAAGCAAGAAATTTGGAGAAGAAATATAATGTACACATTAAACATTATAAATCAATGTCGCCTCAATAAAATAAATTTTAAAAATACTAATGATCTAGGGTAACAAAATATTGTCAATTTTTTTTTAAACTTTGCAAAATTGTATTAGTTTTGCCAAATATCAAAATGAATCCGCCACGGGTATACATGTGTTCCCCATCCTGAACCCTCCTCCCTCCTCCCTCCCCATACCATCCCTCTGGGTCGTCCCAGTGCACCAGCCCTAAGCATCCAGTATCATGCATTGAATCTGGACTGGCAACTCGTTTCATACATGATATTATACATGTTTCAATGCCATTCTCCCAAATCTTCCCACCCTCTCCCTCTCAAACAGAGTCCATAAGACTGTTGTATTGGTTCAACTGTTTGTCTTAAATTATAATTCTTATCCAAGCAAATTCACAGGAAAAATAAACAGGAAATGCTATTCTTCAGTTCCCTGTCATCTAATACTATCTGGAAACAAGGTATTAAGGTTGTGTTATCTGCTACAATAAAATAACACCTACATTTCTGTGAAAGTGTTAGTCACTCAGTAGTGTCTGACTATGAGGTCCCATGGTCTGTAACCTGAGATATCCCTCTGTCCATGGCATTTTCAAGACACAAGTAGTGGAGTAGTTAGCCATTCCTTTCTCCAGGGTATCGTCTCAACCTATGGATCAAACCAAGGTCTCCTGCATTGCAGGTGAATTCTTTACCTTTCTAAGCCAACAGGGAAGCCCAGCAACATTTCTGTGGTTTAATACAAATAGACTTTTCTTTCTAAATCTTGGGATAGACCAATACTTGTTTTCCTACTCAAGTGTTGAGATAGTTTGGTTTGGGAAGTCATGAATGCAACAATGCTGCCCAGGGAAGAGGTGTGTAATCATCAGAAGGAAAGGAAACAGAAGAGGATTGTGAGTGGTATCCACAGGGTAAGTTGGAAGTGGCCTGCTGCATCTCTTCTCAAATGTCAAGGCAAGGGTGCAGTCATAAGGCCAAAACTAAACTCAAGATTGGAGGGGGAAAAAAGCCCACGGAGGGTGGCGGGGCGGAGGGGAAAGGGGGTGGGGACATGCATTTTGTTAAGCAGCTAGCATTCTCTCCCCGAATCTTTAGTTACACATTTTTAAAATTTTCATTTTGTACGTATATATATCAAATTGGTAAGCTTATTTTTTGATTCAAACTTTCTTTCATTAAAAAAAGAGAATAATCAACAAAATATTGCCTTTTTAGGGTTTAATAGTATTAGAAAAGTATGCACTTAATATACTGCTGATGCATTGTCACAAAATTGTATTTTTCCTAAAATTAGTTATATTTCAAAGATGATTAGATTTATTTGCATTGATTATTTCATTTTATGTTAGTTTAGTTTGTGAGTTATGATGTGAGATTACTTGTTTCCAAATCAGTAATTTTAATTATATATGTTTTAACTATATACAAAAATTATTGTGAATGCAATTGTTTCTAAAACCTATTTTGTGTTATAAGTAATAAATAGAAAAAAATAGAGCCAAGAGTATTTGAATAAAAGGTGACGAAGTCTAAAATGAATAAAATATAAAAGAAGATTTGATATTCAAGAACTCCAGAGAAAGATTTGATTAACAGAATAGTGAGGAACAAAGCTTCCTACTGCTCTATTAGCAGATGGAACCCTTTCTTGAAGCTGCAAGAATAAGGGCTTGAATAATCCTCAAACATGCGTCAGAGCAGGAAAATAAAGGATCAAAGGAAAGAAATACTTTTACTAAACTCCTAAATGAATTTCTTAAGAGTTTTCAATTTTCTCTCCAGCAGACTTAGAATAGAAGAGAAAAGATTTTGCTGATTGTTGTATGTAAAGTGGTTCAAGTTAAAATTTGCTCAGAAATTATGGTAACTCATAGCTACAGGGAACTAAAAAATCTATAAAAATAGTTATTTCCTAATAGGGACATATGCAGAATCATTGTAAGATCAAGAAAAGTTCTTCCCAAAGGGGGATATAAATGAGCTGATTATCAGAACAATGTCATTACCCACTTAAAAAAAAAAAAGTGTTATTAACTATGTCAAGCTGTTATACATCTAATTTTACTCTTGGGAAGTATTCGTTTCATAAGCTATTTGCATCAATGTACTACTTAATTGGTTTCATCATATATGTCGATCATCAATTTTAAGTAAAACAAAAGATAAATTATCTTGTTTAATACTCTAAAAAAAGATAACCTAAGTAATGATTGTAAACTTTTGAGCAAGTGACATCCTCCTGGGAGGAGTCCCACTTCTTGGAGGACAGCAAAGAGCATAATAAGGCCTGCCACCAGGCCCAGCAGTCCCAGGATGTCAACCGCCATATGGCTTTCAGGTATTAGAGTGGCCAAGGCTCTATGACACAATTTTACACAGGCATTGGATGGAAAAAGACTTTCCTCATAGAGAAGAGACAGAGTGAGATCAGCTTCAATTGTGAGTGATGGTCCCTAAGGCCATGTGAACTTGGCCACCTCCCTCCCCCACTGAATTTGACATAGTGAGAGATGGTGGTGTGCATCACCCCATGCTACAGGTGTAGGACCCCATTTGTTCTCTGGCAGGAAGAGATAGAGCAGTAGCATTGGCCAGGTGTTATATGATATGCACTCATAAGCAGAACAAAGTACATATTAAATCCAGAATGAAGAGGAAGATATTACCAGACAAGGCAATATGCTCAGCACAGGTTCCCTGTATTTCTTATATCCATGTAAGAAAATGTTGCAAGTCCAAGGGTCAACAGGCTGCACATGGTTGCCTTTCTCAACATCCATTCCCCTAATCCTTGCTCTGCCACTTAAAATAGCAGATAAAGTATATAAAATCTGGGAAGGATGATACAGTTTGTAGCAATATCGATCTACACTGTGGGTAGCTTACATTTCAAGTCTTGTTTTACATTCAGCCAGTTGATTTTTTTTTTTTGCACTTTATTTCTATTAAATTAGTAAATACTAATTTAGGTTTTTAAGTTTAGCAATTCATAGTTTGCTCAAATATTGTTCTATAATTTTAACAAAGTATGGAGTGACTTCTCTCTGAATAACGCTTTCATCTCTCTGTCAGTTAAAATATACTATACAAAACTAATATGGAGTGGTAGAAGAAAATGGATTAAAAATCTATACTTTGAAGCATTTAGCATGTTAAAAAAGTATTAGAATTTGTTGAACTATTTGTGTATGATTTTAAAATATAACTATTAATAAATGAGGACTCATTCTTTCCTCAATTCCAAAATTGAGAAAAATACTGCTATAGGGCTGAAAGCGTTTCTCCAAAATTCATATGTTGAAAAACTAATGCTGAAGTTGATAGTATTAGGAAATGGGGCTTTTCAGAGGTGATTAAGTCATGAATGGGGTTCATAACCTAATATTCATCCTTCCTACCATGTGAGGACACAGCAAGAAGTTGGCAGTCAACAACCTAGAAAAGGGCCATCACCAACCATTTTGGTACCCAGATCTCAGACTTCCAGCCTCCAGAACTGTGAGAAATGCATTTCTGTTGTTAACAAACCACACAATCTGTGATACAATCTGGAATGCATTAGAGCATTCCAAGCAAACTAAGACAAATCCCAATTTTTGGGAAGCTGTGAGTAAGCAGATTTCACCAGAATTACTTCAATATTCTTATATAATGGCTCTGATAATGCTTTAAAAGCAGAAAGTAATTATTAACATACCTGCCGCCCCTTCTAAAACTAACAAACAAACAAACAAAAAATGGAAAAATCTAAAAGATATAATGTCCTTATAATTTAAATATTTGATATCTCTGCACACAAAGATGCCTGAGTCTACGGTTAGATGATCATACAAGCTTAGAAACTTTCCTTTCCCTGGTGGCTGGAGGTTAATTTCAGAGATTTTCCACAGTTTACAACCAAAAGTCTTAAGAAACAAGTTAATCTTTCTTACAAAAGAAAGGGATTATTTCAATCTGTCTAACTGCTTTCTTCAATGCTGAATGTGTGCTTCTTTGTTGAAATATAATTCCAACTTCCTCTTGCTCTGTTAGAGACTTACTAGGACAAAGTTTCTCTTTAAATTATGAAGATGAGACATAGCTATCAAAACTAGCAAGTAAAAATAATTCACAAACCACAGAGCTTAAGCAGGGGAGTTACAAATGGGTCACATCTGCTCTCAGTGATTCAAACCCAGGTGAAGATGTGATGAACTGATGTAGACATTGTTACCAATCCCAGGCTTGGATGTTCCCTACTTGAAAAACCAATACTACCCAAGAGACAAGTGTTGGTTGGAAAAGGAAAGGTTGCTTTGTTCAAGAGACTGGCAATCTGGGGAGAAGGTGAACTCATGTGCAAAAACCCATTCCCAAGATTCTGCTCAGCCATCACAGTTTTTAAAGGGAAAAAGGAGAAAAAATCTCAGTGAATCACCAAGGCAGGAGATGAGATTCTGTGTCATTTTTAACTGTTTGCAGACTGGTTGACTCCTCCTGATTTTTCTTTAGACATTATTGATCTCAGGTGGCCTTGGCCTTCAGTGGTTTGAAGCAGGGCTTGCTTTCCCAGACAGAGATTGAAGCCATTTTGTGGCAATGAGAGCACCGAATCCTAGCCACTGTACCAGTGGTCAGTGACAAGAGCCCTGGGCTATGGTTTTACAGAAGAGAATCACCACAAAATGAAAATAGTACAATACATGTGGATAGACACACAGGCAGACTTAGAAGGAAAATTCCTGAGTCATGCCCTTGCGGAGCTTGAATTACTTTTATGCAACATTTCTTCTGTGTTTCCTTTGGCTAGTAATTTTGATTTGCCACAGTCCATACTTGGTGTATCTCAGGATCCCCCAATGTGTGCACATGCATCTCTTAGCCAAGATGAATTATACTGTAAAAGCCTATGGATAGCCTGGCATAAGTTAATATCACTCCCCTTTGACCTCTAAAGAGCATTTCTATGCATGTGTGATTGCAGAGGCCACCTTACTTTGAGAGTGAGAAATATGTGGTCTGGCAGAGCTCAGACTCCTCTCTTAATTGTCCTGATGTTCTCTTGTAGTTTTGGCCACAGAGAATGAATCTCCAATTGCTTTATCCTGAAGAGGGAGGGAGAAATCTACTTCCTGCCTCATTATGCTGCCCATCAGTCTGCCTGCAGAAGGCTGAGGGGAGAGGAGGGAGTTGGGAATAGAGAGTTAGTCATCCTTAAACTACTTATTCTTCATTCTTATTTCTTTCAATCTACAGAAAGAAGTAACAGGTTAGGCAAGGCATTGTGTACATCCAGTGGAGCATAACTCAGGAGTTAGGTTAAACGTTGCCTAGTGATTTCATTTTTTAATTAAGTATTTAAGGCTTGGGTGTGCAACAAATAGACAAATAAAAATGGGACAAAGGAGATGCTTACAACTGTTCAGAGAAAAAAGAATGATTGTAATGTGAATTCTCTTTGAAATACTACAATATTTCAGTGGGTTGTAATCACTAGAATTATAACAGGTGCACCCTAAATATGAAGTGGCCAAACTCAGCTTCTTTTTTTTTTTAATTTAAATTTATTTATTTTAATTGGAGGCTAATTACTTTAAAATATTGTATTGGTTTTGCCATACATCAACATAAAACTCAGCTTCTAATTATGGGGAAATTCTCAGCATCAACTCACCTAGCTATGCCACTTGAATGAGTGAATGAGCTACTTTATACAGATTGTCTCTACTGACTTTATTTGATATGAATGTTTTAAAAATTCATTCCAGCTCTTTCCTCCGCTGCCGCTAAGGTGCTAGGTTCTTCCGAGGAAGCTAAGGCCGTTTTGGGGTGAGGCCCTCACTTCATCCGGCGACTAGCACCGCGCCCGGCAGCCCCCACATAGCACTCGCTCGCACCATGGCCTCCGTCTCCGAGCTCGCTTATATCTACTCTGCCCTCATTCTGCACGACGATGAGGTGACGGTCACGGAGGATAAGATCAATGCCCTCATTAAAGCAGCCGGTGTAAATGTTGAGCCTTTCTGGCCAGGTTTGTTTGCAAAGGCTTTGGCCAATGTCAACATCGGGAGCCTCATCTGCAATGTGGGGGCTGGTGGACCTGCCCCAGCGGCCGGTGCCGCACCAGCAGGAGGTCCTGCCCCATCCACTGCTGCTGCCCCAGCTGAGGAGAAGAAAGTAGAAGCAAAGAAAGAAGAATCTGAAGAGTCTGATGATGACATGGGCTTTGGTCTTTTTGACTAAACCTCTTTAGTAACACATTCAATAAAAAGCTGAGCTGTTAAAAAAAAAAAAATTCATTCCACATTTCATTCATATGCTTATTTCTCCTACATATCCAATGTATTATGAAGAAAGTATCTTATAACTGTGCTCCAATTTTTCCACTGAGGATGGCAAAAACTGCAGTTGATAGATAACATGTATTATAGGCACTATTTTTATTATTTAGTTTTTTCACTGATTGAAATCAATAGATAGAAGAAGCCTATGGAAGCTAGAGCAACAACTTCAGCTCTTATTGATGTATAACCAGACAAGAATTCTGAAGTTAGTAGACATTCCAGGGAATCTTCCTCACCCAGGGGTCGAACATGGGTCTCCTGCATTGCAGACAGATTCTTTACAATCTGAGGCACCAGGGAAGGCCCTGATGCACAACTAATACCTTAAATACCTACAAGAAATCACCTTCAGAGTATCCCTGCTTCAAGTAGACATTCACATTACCACGCAATTCTGGCAAGGCCAAACACCTCACAGAAGCCATCACAACACCACACACTTGAGTTATCACATCCACTAAACTAATGACTAGGAGAAAACAGTAAACAGAACACCACCATCCATCGCTTCCAGCAGAGTTAAAGAGGGTATGGCTGTCAGTGGAGATGATGCACTTGACAAACTGGTTTTCAGTTCACCAGCAATATTAACATTCAGGAATCTGGGATTTCCTCTAGCTACTTGTGACATGGGAGGCAAGGAGTCATGTAGGCATTTGTTGTTGCTCAGTAGCTAAGTCATGTCCAACTTGGAGACCCCATGGAGCGCAGCATGCCAGGTTTCCCTCCCCTTCACTATTTACCAGCGTTTGCTCAAATTCATGTTCATTGAATCAGTGATGCTATCTAACCATCGCGTCCTCTGCCACCTTCTTCTCCTTTGGCCGTCAATCTTTTCTGGCATCAGAGTCTTTTCCAATGAGTCATCTTTCACATTAGCTGGCCAAACTACTGGGGCTTCAGCTTCAACATCAGTCCTTCCATTGAATATTCAGGACTGATTTCCTTTAGGATTGACAGGTTGGTCTCCTTGGTGTCCAAGGGACTCTTAAGAATCTTCTCCAGCACCACATTTCAAAAGCATCAAGTTTGTAGACATAATTTCCCCCAAAGATAAGAAGGTCTAGGAAAGTATATCAAAGCACAGTGAAACTGCAAAATAAAGTTTTTAAAGGACCTGAAAAATTTCTCATCCCTGTCAAATGGTAATAAGTAGTGGGTCCTTATTTTGGAGATTTGTGGGCCAGGTAGTCTAGAAATAAAAATTACAATATATCTTATGTTTAGAAGGGCCTTAAATCTCTTGTATCATTTGCTAAAATTAAACAAATATATAATCCTTACATGTATAAATCTGTGCCTGAAAAAAAAGTCTGTAAAAATAAGGTGGAAATAGCTAGGTTATTTGGAGGTGATCTGAGGAAGCAAAAATAAGAATAAGGTGGATGAGACAGTGAAAACAGGACAGCCATGGAAAGATGCTTTGTTTTTGAAATTGTTGCTGTAGGCTACTAAGACTCAACTCACCAGAGCCTTCTGAGGCTGGAGCCCACTATCTGAAGGATCAGAGACTTTGTCATTCATCTCCGCAGCACTAATGCACCCCCTCCCACTCACTGGTTGAAGGCTGTTGCTAGAGGTATTAATTGCCCTGCACATCAGAGAAAGACCTATGGAAGAAAAGCAGAAAGATTAATGAAGGATATCTAAGGTTAGATTCTGTTTCCATACACAAGATAGTCCATCATAGTTATTGTTGGTGTCAGAGGTGAGCTGAGAGAAGATGGCATAAGGAGCAAAAATTGACTGCTCCACTCACTACCTTCCTATTAATCGTTGTCGTCCTTTTTCAACTGTGTACATATCAGGTATACTGAACAGTATGGATGTGTGTGTTATTACTTATTTACATGGCTTTTATTTTTAAAAAGAGCAATTTTGTTTCAGTTCTTTCCAATAAATTATACCACAAGGTCTCTCATGTCATTTCTAACATCTTCCCGAGTCCAAAATACTATTTCCCAATCACAGACCAATTTAATATATAGCAATTGTCCTCTTTTCTATCTCTACTTATGTTATTATTATTACTTTTGTAGTAGCTTTATCTCTTCAATGGCATACACTTTGTGAATCACACAAAAATTGTATCATCTTCAATATGCTAATTTCAGAAATCCCTTGCTCAGGTGGCGTGACTTACATCACCAGTTCATGTCCTGTAGTTAATCCATTTCAGTAATTCTTTAAGATATTGATTCATCAAATCTATTAATTCCATCATCATTTCTTGGTCCATCACCCCCTTTATATACTCAAATTTTTTATGGTCTATTCTAATTATTCACTTGATCTCAATTTTAAATATCCTCATTTGCTACACTTAGTTCTTTCTTCATTATACTCACCTAGTTATAATAAATCTAAATTAAGCCCTCAAATACCCACATCTTGTCTGACTAAACCTAAGGGATTAAATGTCAATTTGGGAGGATAATACAGCAGTCCTGATATTTCACCTTTTATAATCAGGATGCTGAAACATATTTTTCATTTTAATTTAGCTTGCCCATTTTCCTGATTAGATATTTGATTTTTCTTTTCTCTGGAAACCTCTAAAAGACTCTTCTCTTCCCCATAATCTCAGCTGATGTCCTTATCTTTTCATTTAGAGAAAATATAGAGTAAATTAAATGGACATTTACTCAGCTTCTGAGGGCCAATGTCTAAACTGCCCCATGTCTGTACTCTTATTTTCTGGATTTCTTCATATGAATGGGAGATATATCACTCTACCTTTCAAATAAAAATCAATTTATTAGTGTCTGGATTTCAACTGCTTTTGCCTTATTTTTGAATTCTTAATTTCTCTCTCCCACATAAATTGTTTTCAGCCGTATTCAACATACTCTAAAATGTCTTTTTTTGAAGGAAAGAAAAAGAATTAAATCCAGTAGTTTCCCTTGATGCTATAACTACTTCTAATTCTTATTTTCTTTCTTTTTTATCATTAGCAGAAATATCATTCAAAAATATTCTTTAATTATTGATTTCTTTATTTCAACTTTTACTGATTTTAACATTCAATAGATAGGTTTTTTCCCCTCCTATGAAACAACTTCTTTCAAGGTCAACTAAAGCTTGAATGTTTTAGGCCCACTGGTTAGAAAATTTATTATTAATTATAGTCAAATAACTATAAAATATAATCTAAATATAGCTATTTTAAACTCCAAGCTTTAATTGAAACATTGCCAGAATAGATGATTCTTTTTAGGAACAAAAATCACATAAATATTAAAATTCAAAATTTATATACTTTAAAAATATTAAATCATAACACATTTTGAATCAGTTCTAAAGAGGTGGATGAAACTGGAGCCTATTATACAGAGTGAAGTAATCCAGAAAGAAAAACACCAATACAGTATACTAACACATATATAAGGAATTTAAAAAGATGGTAACAATAACCCTGTGTACGAGACAGCAAAAGAGACATTGATGTATAGAACAGTCTTTTGGACTCTGTGGGAGAGGGAGAGGGTGGGATGATTTGGGAGAATGGCATTAAAATACGTATAATATCATATGGGGAATGAGTCGCCAGTCCAGGTTCGATGCACGATACTGGATGCTTGCGGCTGGTGCACTGGGAAGACCCAGAGGGATGGTATGGGGAGGGAGGAGGGAGGAGGGCTCAGGATGGGGAACACATGTATACCTGTGGTGGATTCATTTCAATACTTGGCAAAACCAATACAATATTGTAAAGTTTAAAAATAAAATAAAATTTAAAAAAAATTAACAAAAACATATTGTATGACTCCACTGACTCATCATGCAGTCATGAGGAAAACTTTTGCTTTTAAAGCATAATGCAAATTGACAAGTATACAACAATTTTAACTATTATCTTAAAATTAAAATGATAGCCATTATCTTATCGATACTCCCCAAATACCAAATACACTTCTCATTTATTTTGGAAATGTATCATACATATATTAAAAAGAGAACACACTTTTTCTATACCTTCTAATGTGAGATATCTATAGTATATTTATGTTATCTTCTAAGATTTGAATTTGTTCTTCAATACCTGGAAGAAAATAGTCGAGTTTTTCTTGTTCAGAAAAACTTATGTTAGTCTATATATTACATTTTTTTTTTGTAGACACATATAGATAATTTTCTTGAAATGAGATACAGTACATCTTTCAAAAAGCATAATAAAAGAAATTAGTAACATGTGATACTAACACTTCAATGTCATCAATAATAAATTTTCTTTAATAAGTGATTTATATGTTGTTGACCTTTTAAAAAGATGTGTGATTAGAGATTTCACAGAAATAAAATATTACTACATGGGTTTTTTCATGTTCTTAAAAATTATTGGACATGTACAATATACTAAGTTGACTAATGTGTCCTTGTCCTTGGATCACCAAATGGGAATTTAATTAATTGCTTAAAATATACATTATGACTACATGGAATAGAAATCATAAAGACATAAAGAAGGCTATACAACTTTATAATCTGAGTAGAAAGTCTTTATGCTGCATTTTAGAAAACTGAATGTGGGATAGTGAAGGGACATTTTTTGGAACAGCTTGTAAAATCCTATATTTTAAAATTATTTTCACAGAATGCATTCATATTTTTAATTTCAAATATTGACAATGCTGACATATACAACATTTCTATTCATTTTGTTTACAGTGTGAGAATAGCATGAGTTTCAAATAATCTTTCATATAAGGATACGATGTTAAATGATCTAGCTGCCATCAGACTGAGAAAAGAAGCAAACATGTGAACATGCTGATAGTGACTTTCCAGTGTCTGATCCTTTATGGATGAGACAGTTGTTTTCCAGACTGATTACACTGTCCTTCACTGGAGCCTATCTTGTCTGGCTGTCATGCTTGGTCTTTGACATTAGCAATAAGATTAGGACTGGCACTGACTGTCACAACACCAACTGGAGCCTAAAAGATAGTAGGGAGCTCATTCTGACACGTTTAAAAGAAAACTAGTAAATCTCTACTCGCAATCATTGTCCAGCTATACCCAGGGAAAGGAGACTGCTGAATTTTTACAAAATTGTAGTTCACAGTGAAGAAGACATAAACAATGTAGCCTGATAATTATGAGAGTATTTGTTGATATAGTTAAGGGAGTTATGTTCTAGTGAAGAAAATCTCTGTAGAATAACTTGCATAATCTATAATAAGTAAAGAGGAATTTGAGTGGGCTTAAATCATCCTTTCGTGCACCATTGTTGTTGTTTAGTCACTAATTCATGTCTGATTCTTTGCAACCCCATAAAGTGCAGAATGCCAGGCTCCCCTGTCCTTCACTATCTCCCAGAGTTTGCTCAAACTCATGTCAATGACTCAATTATACCATCCAAAACATCTCATTTTCTGTTGTCCTCTTCTCCTCCCCCATCAGGTTATTTTCCAATGAGCTGGTTCTTTGCATCAGGTGATTAAAGTATTGAAGCTTCAGCTTTAGCATCAGTCCTTCCAATGAATATTTAGGGTTGATTTCCTTTAGGATTGACTGGTTTGACCTTGTAGCTGTCCAAGGAACTCTCAACAGTTTTCTCAACACCACAGCTCAAAAGCACCAATTATTTGGTGCTCAGTCTTCTTTATGGTCCAACTCTCTAATCCATACATGACTACTGGAAAAATCACAGCTTTGTCAAAAGTGATGTCTCTGCTTTTTAATATGCTGTCTAGGTTTGTCTTAGCTTTTCTTCCAAGGAGCAAATGTTTTTGAATTCCTTTACTGAAGTCATCATCTGCAGTGATTTTGGAACCCAAGAAAATAAAATCTGCCACTGTTTCCACTTAAGTGATGGGACTAGATGCCATCTTAATTTTGAATGCTGAGCTTTAAGCCAGCTCTTTCACTCTCCTCTTTTACCCTTATCAAGAGGCTCTTGAGCTCCTCTTCACTTTCTGCGAAGGCTTCCCTCATAACTCAGTTAGTAAAGAATCAGTCTGCAATGCAGGAGACCCTGGGTTGATTCCTGGGTCAGGAAGATCTGCTGGAGAAGGGAAAAGCTGCCAACTCCAGTGTTCTTGGGCTTCCCTTGAAGATCAGCTAGTAAAGAATCTGTCCGCAGTGCTGGAGACCTAAGTTCTGTCGTTGGGTTGGGAAGATCCTCTGAAGAAGGGAAAGGCTATCCACTCCAGTATTCTTGTCTAGAGAATTCCATGGACTGTATAGTCCATGGGTTTTCAAAGAGTCAGACACGACTAAGTGACTTCAATCACTATTCACTTTCTGCCATTAGAATGATATCATGGCATATCTGATACTGTTGTTATTCCTCCTGGTAACCTTAATTACAGCTTGTGCTTCATCCAGCCCAGCATTTTGCATGATTGTGTGCAACGATATTTTGTGCATCAATAATGAATAATTTTTGAACATAAAGGAAGTTAATTTCTTTTTTTGGTACTCTTCATTCTCTTACTCATTTGACAAGTATCTATATCAGTAAAGGATTATCTTCAAAAAAGCAACAATATGAAAGGCCTTATTTTAAGTAAATATATTTTAACTCTTTTTCTCAAATTCTATATAAACTATAGGATACTTTTTATACTTTATATCCATAATTTATACTTTTAGAAAATAAACTTTTCCCCTAGTGCACTTGTTAATGTGAAAAAAATGGTATTGTTTAAGTTGGGATCTTTCTGATAAAAGATAATGAATTATAGGAAACATGGTATGAAGGTAATGAAAGACTTGTGAATATATAAGAAAAGCTGAGATTTTTGAAAAAAATAATATTTAAAAATAGTATTACAAAAAATAATAATATCAGTTTCCTCTTCTCTTAGCAAATCACCACCTTCTTATAGGCTTGAAACAGCACATATTTATTGTCTCTCAGTATTATTAGCAGAAGACATTAAGCAGAAGCAGAGATATTAAGAAGAGGTGGCAAGAATACACAGAAGAACTGTACAAAAAAAGATCTTCACGACCAAGATAATCATGATGGTGTGATCACTCACCTAGAGACAGACATCCTGGAATGTGAAGGCAAGTGTACCTTAGGAAGCATCACTACAAACAAAGCTAGTGGAGGTGATGGATCTCTAGTTGAGCTATTTCAAATCTCAAAAGATGATGCTGTGAAAGTGTTGCACACAATATGCCATCAAATCTGGAAAACTCAGCAGTGGCCACAGGACTTGTAAAGTTCAGTTTTCATTCCAATACCAAAGAAAGGCAATGCCAAAGAATGTTCAAACTACTTCACAATTGCACTCCTCTCACACACTAGCAAAGTAATGCTCAAAATTTTCCAAGCTGAGCTTCAACAGTATGTGAACCATGAACTTCCAGATTTTCACACTGGATTTAGAAAAGGCAGAGGAACCAAAAATCAAGTTGCCAAAATCTGTTGGATCATCAAAAAAGCAAGAGAGTTCCAGAAAAAAGAAAACATCTATTTTACTTTATTGACCACTCCAAAACCTTTGACTGTTTGGATCACAACAAACTGTGGAAAATTCTTAAACAGATGGGAATACCAGACCACCTGACCTGCCTCCTGAGAAATCTGTATGCAGGTCAAGAAGCAACAGTTAGAACTGTATATGGAAAAACAGACTAGTTCCAAATCAAGAAAGGAGTATACCAAGGCTGTATATCGTCACCCTGCTTATTTAACTTATATGAAAAATACATCATGCGACCTGCTGGGCTGGATGAAGCACAAGCTGTGATCAAGACTGCCAGGAGAAATATCAATAACCTCAGATATGCAGATGACACCAACCTTATGTCAGAAAGCAAAGAAGAACTAAAGAACCTTCAATGAAAGTGAAAGAGGAGAGTGAAAAAAATGGCTTAAATCTCAACATTCAGAAAACAAAGATCATGGCATCCAGTCCCATCACTTCATGGCAAATAGATGGGGAAACAATGGAAACAGTGACAGACTTTATTCTTTTTTTTTTTTTTTGGAGGAGGGGCTCCAGAATCACTGCAGATGGTGACTGCAGCCATAAAATTAAAAGACACTTGCTAGATAAGTTGTCCATAGGTGTGTGGGTTTATCTCTGGGCTTTCTATTTTGTTCCATTGATCTATATTTCTGTCTTTGTGCTAGTACCATACTGTCTTGATGACTGTGGCTTTGTAGTACAGCCTAAAGTCAGGCAGGTTGATTCCTCCAGTTCCATTCTTCTTTCTCAAGATTGCTTTGGCTATTCGAGGTTTTTTGTATTTCCATACAAATTGTGAAATTATTTGTTCTAGCTCTATGAAAAATACCGTTGGTAGCTTGATAGGGATTGCTTTGAATCTATAGATTGCTTTGGTTTGTATACTCATATTCACTATATTGATTCTTCCGTTCCATGAACACGGTATATTTCTCCATCTATTAGTGTCCTCTTTGATTTCTTTCACCAGTGTTTTATAGTTTTCTATATATAGGTCTTTAGTTTCTTTAGGTAGATATATTCCTAAGTATTTTATTCTTTTCATTGCAATGGTGAATGGAATTGTTTCCTTAATTTCTCTTTCTATTTTCTCATTATTAGTGTATAGGAATGCAAGGGATTTCTGTGTGTTGATTTTATATCCCACAACTTTACTATATTCATTGATTAGCTTTAGTAATTTTCTGGTGGAGTTTTTAGGGTTTGCTATGTAGAGGATCATGTCATCTGCAAACAGTGAGAGTTTTACTTCTTCTTTTCCAATTTAGATTCCTTTTATTTCTTTTTCTGCTCTGTGGCCAAAGGAGGCAAGAATATACAGTGGAGAAAAGACAATCTCTTTAACAAGTGGTGCTGGGAAAACTGGTCAACCACTTGTAAAAGAATGAAACTAGAACACTTTCTAACACCATACACAAAAATAAACTCAAAATGGATTAAAGATCTAAACATAAGACCAGAAACGATAAAAATCTTAGAGGAGAACATAGGTAAAACACTCTCCGACATACATCACAGCAGGATCCTCTATGACCCACCTCCCAGAATATTGGAAATAAAAGCAAAAATAAACAAATGGGATCTAATTAAAATTAAAAGCTACACAGCAAAATAAACTATAAGCAAGGTGAAAAGACAGCCTTCAGAATGGGAGAAAATAATAGAAAATGAAGCAACTGACAAATAATTAATCTCAAAAATATACAAGCAACTCCTGCAGCTCAATTCCAGAAAAATAAACGACCCAATCAAAAAAATGGGCCAAAGAACTAAATAGACATTTCTCTAAAGAAGACATGTAGATGGCTAACAAACACATGAAAAGGTGTTCAACATCACTTATTATCAGAGAAATGCAAATCAAAACCACAGTGAGGTACCATTTCACACCAGTCAGAATGGCTGCGATCCAAAAGTCTACAAGCAATAAATGATGGAGAGGGTGTGGAGAAAAGGGAACCCTCTTACACTGTTTGTGGGAATGCAAACTAGTACAGCCACTATGGAGAACAGTGTGGAGATACCTTAAAAAACTGGAAATAGAACTTCCATACTACCCAGTAATCCCACTGCTGGGCATACACACTGAGGAAACCAGAAGGGAAAGAGACACGTGTACCCCAATGTTCATCGCAGCACTGTTTATAATAGCCAGGACATGAAAGCAACCTAGATGTCCATCAGCAGATGAATGGATAAGAAAGCAGTGGTACATATACACAATGGTCTGAGTATTACTCAGCCATTAAAAATAATATATTTGAACCAGTTTTAATGAGGTGGATGAAACTGGAGCCTATTATACAGAGTGAAGTAAGCCAGAAAGAAAAACACCAATACGGTATACTAATGCATATATATGGAATTTAGAAAGATGGTAACGACGACCCTGTATGCGAGACAGCAAAAGAGACACAGATGTATAGAACAGTCTTTTGGACTCTGTGGGGGCAGGGAATGATTTGGGAGAATGGCATTAAAACATGTATAATATCATATAAGAAACGAATCACCAGTCCAGGTTCAATGCAGGATACAGGAAGCTTGGGGCTGGTGCACTGGGATGACCAGAGGGATGGTATGGGGAGGGAAGCAGGAGGGGGATTCAGGATGCGGAACATGTGTACATGTGTGGCGTATGCATGTTGATGTATGGCAAAACAAATGCAATATTGTAAAGTAAAAAATAATAATAAATTAAAAAAAAAAAAAAGCAAAAAAAAAAAAAAAGACACTTGCTCCTTGGAAGAAAATCTATGACCAACCTAGGCAGCATATTAAAAAGCAGAGACATTACTTTGCCAGCAAAGGTCCATCTAGTCAAAGCTATGGTTTTTCCAGTAGTCATGTATGGATGTGAGAGTTGGACTATAAAGAAAGCTGAGCACAGAAGAATTGATGCTGCTGAACTATGGTTCTAGAGAAGACTCTTGAGAGTTCCTTGGACTACAAGGAGATCCAACCAGTCAATCCTAAAGGAAATCAGTCCTGTATATTCATTGGAAGGACTGATGCTGAAGCTAAAACTCCAATATTTTGGCCACCTAATGCGAAGAACCAACTCATTTGAAAAGACCCTGATGCTAGGAAAGATTGAAGGCAAGAGGAGAAGAGGATGAAAGAGGATGAGATGGTTGGATAACATCACCGACATGATGGACATGAGTTTAAGTAGGCTCTGGGAGTTGGTGATGGACAGGGAAACCTGGTTTGCTGCAATCCAAAGGGTTGCACAAAGTTGGACACAACTGAGCAAGTGAACAGAACTGAACGGATTTTTAGGTCGGGAGTCCAGCCATAGTTTAATTGGGTTCTCTGCTCAAGGCCTCACAAGGCTTCAATCAAGAAATAGCTGGGTTCATTCTTATAGGGAGGATTGACCATCAAGAATCTATTTCCAGTATTATTCAAGCAGTTGGGAGAATTCCTCCTCTTGCAGTTATAAGGGATTTTCTTGCTAGTTATAGGAGTCACTTCTTAAAGGCCTGGTCATGTCTCCTTGTCATATCATTGTCTCAAAACTTATTTCACAATTTGGCAGCAAGGGCTACTTTTTCATTCCCATCTGCACATACTGAGCTTTATAAAATGTAACCTGATCAAGGAAGTAATATCCATGTTCTACTCATTAGAAGTAATGCACAAACTCTATCTTAACCTAACCCAAGGGTGTGACATGTTGAGAATGACACTAGGGCATGTACTCAAAATAATTATGAAAGATTTTGTTAAGAGAGATTATGGCTTTAAAATAATGAGGGAGATAAGTTAACAGATAGCTATGACAGTTCAGTGATACACAGGGTATGATGAGCTTTCAGAACAAAAGAACGTTTAGTTTAAGGAATTTCAGATGGTAAAATGTAGCCATATTTCATAGTTGGAAGATTGTTTGTACAATAAAACTGTGTTTTAAACATAAAATATGATATTTTTAAGTGCAGAAACTGGGTTTCAGTTGATTTGCTCTTCCGGATTAGCTCCTCCTGTATCTACCCATGTTCTGTGCCTCAGGAAAGGAAGCTAATCTTTATGAACTGCATCAGAAAATTCTTTTGGGGTCAGGCTTTGACTTATATTTCATCAAAGGGAGAATATGAAAAGATTACTGTAAAGAAAACAAGTAAAAACAGTGATGCATTTATGCTAAGTCACTTCAGTTGTGTCCAACTCTTTGTGACCCTACAGACCCTCCTCCAGGGGATCTTCCTAACCCAGTGATCAGTGATCAAAACAAGTGTCTCTGTCTCCTGCATTGGCAGGTAGGTTCTTTACTACTGAGCCACCTGGAAGCCCCAAAATAGCGATGTACTCTTAAATGCCTAACCTCCTAATTTTCAGCCACCACTCTTTTGATTTTGCAATGATCATGCCCTTTGTCTGCTTCTATAGGCCAAGGAACATTTTCTTGTGGCTGTTATGATACCCTAAAGCCCTATTATATTCTTGCATTTTTATACATAGCTTGACCGGAAACATGAAACCTCTGGATCATATGGCCTATCACTCATAGAATCCTTAGATTCAGTTCTCCATTCCCCAGTTTTCCATGGGAAGACATGATAAGATTCAAATGTTCCCCTGTTCATACAATGGGGTTGTATCACAAGAGAGGGATCTTGAAATTATGAGATTCAGAGATTGTACACATTGGCCCATTCCTCCTTCAGATGAGAAATTTTTATTCTGTAATAAAAACAAATAATTTCAAAGGAGAGGCGAAATTGTCCCTTAAGTGTAAGCAAAATGGTTTTCAGGGAGTTAAGTATACAAATATCTAATAGAACTGTAATTTCTAAGGCATGTTTGCCATTTAATCATTCTTCAACAACATTTTGTAAAATAATATTCTTGACATTTTTTTGTAACTCTTTTTAATCAATTTTTAGCTTTTACCCCATTTCTATTTCTTACTGGGACCTTGTCTGATATAGCCAATAACTAGTGGAACTGAGACTTTGACCTATGCAATTTGGCTCTGAAGACTGAGTTATCAATCACTGTGGTATGTGTCTTAAATCCATGAGCATTATTCTGTTATGAGCAACAAAAGAATAATCCAGTTAAAAATCTGCTACACTAGCAGGGTTCTGTAATTGAACTAATATTTTCAACATCTTCACAACAAAATAATTAAGAAAATATCAACATAAAATAAAAAATATGAATATATTAGAAACAGTAGTACCATTCTTCATTTAAAATGATATTCAATGATTTAAGCATTCCTTTACTATTCCAAAAATTGCATCTGAACTAGGCATAAAGACATATTATGGCTTCACTTAGAGTATGGTAAAAAGCTTTTTCCCAAATAAAAATATTTTGATATTTATCTATTTACAGGTATTAGATATGAAAATATACATGAAGGGAAATAAAACTATCATTATTCATTCCTATGCCTTTTGGAAAATCCTGGTTATATTGCTTATCCTATGTATTCTTTTCAAGTGCATGAATAGTTTTCACAGCCTCACTTGCATTTATGTTAGGTCCTTGAACATTCTGGTCAATGTAATGTGGTTGTAATTAATGTGCTCCACCTCTGAATTTGGTCCATAAAAACACCTTGTTCTATCCAAATTTTCTTCAGCCACCACTTTAATGTTGCAGTTTAAAAAGTTAGGTGGAGAATGAATCCCTAGTACAACACTTGGAAAATATCTGGCAAACTAGTTTCTCAATAACATTGAATTATTATGTGAGTGAAAAAAAAATGTATATACTTCTGATCCACTGAGATATGGAAATGGCTTTTTAAAATGTGTTTCTTCTTTTAAATTAATTTTTACTACAGCATAGTTAAGTTACAATTTTGTGTTAGTTTCTTCTTCATAGCACAGTGAATCAGCTACATATATCCACTCTTTTTAAGATTCTTTTCCTAAATACATCATTACAGAGTATTGAATAGAGTTCTCTGTTCTGTAAATGTAGGTTCTTACTAATTATCTGTCACATAGTGGCATATGTCACTCCCAATCTCCCAAGTTACACGCCACCCCTACCCCAACTGACTTTATATAGCAACAAAAGACTAGATTACTCTAATCACCTAATCCCACTACTTTCTACTTAATAAGATGAAAACATATTGGTGAAAATTATAAATTAATTGTAGATTCTGACAAACTAGAGCTGGTCTTCTTTCACTTTCAAAAGATCTCTAAATTTGCATCCTCCTCCTCAATCACTATCATAGTCATCATATTCCATCTCCCAAATAGCCAAATACTCTACCTAATGAAACCATGCATCCTCTGAATCAATTGAAAAGATGAGAAAATCCATTAGTATCTCTTGTATCATTTTAGACAATTTTATTGAACTCTCTTAAGATAAATAGTCCAAACTGAATGTAATGATTCCACCTGAGTCACAGATTTAAACCACCATTTTCAAAATGGGCCACATTTAATTCTTGCTCATCAATATATTTCTCTTAATATCCCTTCAAAAGTTGTTTCATTTGATGTTTCTCTTATTTTATAACAATAAAATCAAGCCATCAGAAACATACCAGTAAATACAAATTCTCTTCTCATTTCATAAGAAAAATAAAATTTCCAGTCACATATGAACAATTAAACAGAATACTCTAAAATTTTCTGAACAATGGAAATAATTACATTTTTCCCTGGGATAGTCAGGTATCTGATGGTGGTGGTAGTTTAGTCACTAAGTAGTGTGCCATTCTTGCAAGCCCATGGACTATAACCTGCCAGGTACCTCTGTCTATGGGATTCTACAGTCAAGAATACTAGAGTGGGTTGCCATTTCCTTCTCCAGGGGATCTTCCCAACCCAGGAACTGAACCTGGGTCTCCTGTATTACTGACTGAGCTACAAAGGAAGCCCAGTTAAATATTTATCAATCATCAAATATGTTAAATGATAGCTTTCCAATCAGTGGTTATTATTTATGAATGAAGATATTATCTATGTTAAAGAACCTATGGTGGGTTTTGCCTGCATATTTTTGCGCTTGATTTAATTTTTGATAGAAAAGAGAATGACCTCAGGAAAAGGTAAAGTCCTAAATACAAACAAGCAATTACAACAATTTAGTGAACTGTATGTTCCAATTATAGCAGAAAGAAGTGGATGTGGAAATTTTAGTAGATGTGCAAGACATCTTCAAAACTAAAATATTCAATGTTTATTGATGAAGATAAAACATGTTGACTGAATTAACGAGCAAGGATTTTACATAAACTAGTGAAAATCGAGTCAAAGAAAATTTAAAAGGTTTTATAGGAAAACTGTTGGATGCCAAGATGCTTTATTAGACTATAGATGGATTTTCTGGAAAATATGTAGCCTCATTATTTAAATCCTTTGAAGAAAGATAAGAAAAAAAAAAAAAAAACTTTTCCAAATGGTTCTCTAAAGAAAACCCTACCAAATTGCTATTGACAACAGCATTATTCTGAGTAATGCTCTGACAGAAGGCTCTGAATATCCTTTCTCCTTTCCTTTAGCAATATCATTGACATTTCACCCACTTTGTAGACATAATTAATTATCCTCCAAAATAAATGGGGCTAGTGTGTTTTTATTTTTATGATTACTTTTAATCTCTTTATGTATATATATATGTCTCATATATATATATATATATCTCATATATATATATGTCTAAATATTATGAAGCTCGGTGTATTACTCTGCACTTCAAATATTTTTAGGTGCTATCTCCTAGAATTTCTGATGAAATAAAGTGTATCTGAGCCAATATCAGAGTAAGCGTTTGTGTCAAGTAGATATCTGAGGTCAGAACATTTCACAAGAAGTAACGGGGAGTTGAAGTCTCTAAGCAGGTAGGTGCCTCCTTGATCTCTCCCAGAAAGTGAGGGCAGGGAAGATTAGTTTAAATAAAGTAAATAAGTGGGTGATTCAGAAGATAAATAGAGTTAGCACAGGTATCCATTTCCTAATCAGGGTAAGGATACTGCATTTTATTCTGAAATGGAAACATTAGGAAGATTTCAGAAGATACACACTTAAAAGATTATTATGGTTCTGTTTTATATAGAAAGACTATATAAAGGGAAAATTAAAACAGATAAAAATGCCATCATCCAGAGGAGATGATAGTTCTTGGAACTAACTGTGCTATGGTGAAGATAAGATGAGAAATGATCAGATTCTGGACATATATCAGAAAAAGAGGGAATACGGTTCCTTAGTGGACTAAACACAGATGTGAGAGAAACAAAGAAAATAATAATTAAATGATTTGGGGGCTGAAATTTGACTGAAAGGAATTGAAAACAACAAATATGGAGAACAGTATAAAAAATATGAAAAGGCAAAAATACAGGACACTGCAAGATGAACTCCCCAGGATGGTAGGTGTCTAATATGCTACTAGAAAACAGTGGAGAAATAACTCCAAAAAGAATGAAGAGATGGAGCCAAGCAAAAATAACATCCAGTTGTGGATGGGACCGGTGATGGAAGTTAAGTCTGATGCTGTGAAGAGCACTGTTACATAGGAACCTGGAATGTTAGGTCCATGAATCAAGGTAAATTGGAAGTTGTCAAACAGAAGACAGCAAGAGTGAACATTGACAATTTAGGAATCAGTGAACTAAAAGGACTGGAATGGGCAAATTTAACTCAGATGATCAAACATGGATCAAACTGAATACCTTTGGCATTTCAGGTAGATTCTTTACCACTGAGCCACCCAGGTAGCCCAATCCTCATGATATACTTGCTTTTTAGAGGCTTGAATACATGTGATATCTATTAGAAAATGGTAAGGACAGAGTAGAGAAGTCTGAAGACTAAGTCATCACTTTGAAATGTGAAAATGAAAAGGAATATCCAGTAGTTTAGGAGTAACTGTAAGAAAATATTCATTCTCTTATAATTGCTTCTATTTCATTAGTAAATTGAGAAGCAAACAGCTGAAAGTGTGTTACAGGGAAAGGTATTAAAGATTTAGTAGAGTAACATTTCTGAAATATTGGAGTGTAGGACAGTATAATAACTGAGAAAATGTAGACTAATTGGCAATCAGCATTGAGATTCCATTGGAGGTTTGTGAAATGAATCTGCATGGTTGTGTGTTTTACCAACCTTGTCCAAATACTTGGAACAGATAAAGAAAAGGTGTAAATTTGAATTTTTATCCTCACTTGTGCTTTGCCCAAATTGTTTCCCAGACAGCAAGGGATAAGATTTTTTATGTAATTAAATCAGTATCTAGAATAGTGCTACTGAGGGAAGTAAGAGCATAAGAAGAGTTGGGGGCAGGGGAAAGAGTGAAGGGTGGCAGGGGAAAGGGAAAGGGAAAGGGAAGAGATGGTACAGACAATGCATTTGAAGTCCTGGTAGAATTCAACGTTGTTCAGTTGTAATTGTTTAGATAGTGAGTCGGAAGGTTAAGATGTGATATTTGGAGTTTCAGATGCTTGAAACTTAAATTTTGAAGAGTTTGCACATATTAAGTTCTCCTAGTGCTTGATCATGGGACGGAATCACTGAATGGATTGAAAGACAAAGCATTTAAGGAAGAATAGAAATTATGATATTAAATGAAAACATTGACAGAGACTGAATATTTCAATAATAATGGTAGTATAAATGGTAGGAAAGGAAAAGGGATTCAGGTGTTAAAATTTCTAATAAAAGCAATGGTATATGGCTGAAACAATGGGAACTAGTGGGTAGAATATTTTGGTACCAAGAAGATGAGAAGTTTAGAAATCAGGAGAAACAAACAATCAAATGTTAACAAGTAAGGAGGACTTTTAGTCCATCTCCATGCTCTATCATTGTGAAGAAGGGGAGATGAAGAAAAACAACAGCAACAGAGCTCACTTGCAAAGTTTGCACTGGACACACTAACTTTAAATGACCAGCTTTTGTGTAGAGAAGTAAAATGTCAAGAGCATAGGAAAACATATTAGGGATTTGGGAAATTTTTCTGCTGACAAGAGTTCAGAGAAATAATGGAAGGTTTGGTGTTAATTTTGTAGGATGTAACTTGGGTTAAATTAAGAATTATACAAAACTATATAGAGATGAGAATGGCTCAAGTATTGAATTTCTAATGGGAGTCGAAATAGATATATAAAGCATGATAAAATTAATCTTGATGGTCTTCAAGAGGGTTATGAATAATCAGTTAATATTGAAACTTCTTTCTTGGCATTAATCTCTTAGACATCTTTAGTTGAGGTGGATGAGTTATGGGAAAGGGAGAAGAGTATTGCTAAGAGAAAGCTGAGCACTGGGAGCCCACTCTTCAATCCTCAAGAACATAATAGAAAGGTTGAAGTTGCTGTTCAAAATGAAAAATGATGAAAAATGAAAAAAAAAGAGAAGGAATTAAGATTTGAATAATATTAAAATATTTAATTTGAGGTAACCAGTGAAAAGTTTATAAGATAACATTAATTACATGTATTACATATCCAAAGTTAATATAAAATTAATTTTTATCTCATTTTGCTTTATTGTTAGTCTTGTAATTTTTCTCTTTTTTTCCCCTCTCTGGACACTTTTTTTTTTTAACTCTTATTTTCTTTCATTAGCTTTTAAACTCCTATTATATAACAGATACATGCATTACAAGGCCAGTAAGTAAACAAGTTTCCACATTTTTAAATACATAATGCTCCTGGAGAGGAGTTAGTTATGTAAACCAAAAGAATGGTACAGTACTTGATGGCTTATAAACCTGTAAATCAATGCTGTGTTACTTCCAGAAGAGGAGTTGGTGTTTCTGTGTGAATTTATTGGGAGAATCAGGTAAACTTTTATCTGGCTGGACAATAGAACATAGGGTGTATCTAAATAGATTTATGTTGTATGTTTAGAACTGGAAATGGTAAGGTGAAGCAAATGAAAAGGGGAAAAGTAAATTGCCCAAATTTGCTGCAAGAAACATTTTCTTTGGTAAAGAAAATTTTGTAAAGCTTGGTCTTTGGGAAATAGATTTATCAAAAATATAATATAGCATTTTTCCTGTGATGATTTTGCTTTCTACAAAGGTTGGTATGAAAATTGTAGAAATTAACATTTATTGGAGGGTTATAGCACCCCACTCCAGTACTCTTGCCTGGAAAATCCCATGGGCGGAGGAGCCTGGTGGGCTGCAGTCCATGGGGTCGCAAAGAATCGGACACAACTGAGAGACTTCACTTTCACTTTTCACTTTCATGCACTGGAGAAGGAAATGGCAACCCACTCCAGTGTTCTTGCTGGAGAATCTGAGGGATGGTGGGCTGCCGTCCATGGGGTTGCACAGAGTCGGACAAGACTGAAGTGACTTAGCAGTAGCAGTACAACATTCCAGTCACTAGGCTCAACATAGTAACTACCATTTAGATGTTCCATGTATCTTCCAATGATGCTACACTAACAAGCAACATGCATTTATGTATGTATGATTTAATACAATCAAATTTTAATAAATAGCATGATTCAGAAGAAATTTTAAAATAGAATATTAAAAAAGAACAAGAATTTTCTTATCCTTTAATGTAATGTAACGATCATCAAAGCAATTTATATTAGAGGTTTGATGTAGAATTTTGCAGAAGAGTTTGAAAAGTCAACTAGAAAGCCATTAAACTTATAACTTAAATGAAATTTACTTTATAATTTCATAGATCATTATTAATGAGGAAATGGGATACTATATAATTCCTGTAAAACTGCATTTTCCACAATTCCAAATTAATTTGGAGAAGAAAAGAAAATTTAAACCAAGTCTCCAGTGTTACAATACTTCTTGAAAAATTATTTTTACCTTCCAAAAACTGAAACCAAATTGGATTCTTAACTTATCTTTGTTAAATTCCTTTAATTCTAATTGCATCTAATTTGCATATATTTTTATCTTTTCTAAACAGTAGCCAGATAACACTGCTGAAGTCAATGCAAGTTCTCTTTATTGTATTATAGTTTAGCTTCTAAGTTAGTCTCTTTGCTAAATCACATATCTACACAAAATATTAACTTTCAATTATATTCTCAACTAGCTCAAAGTTCTAAAGTCAGTTAATCTAAGAAAAGGAAAATAGGAAATATTTTCTCTAACAGAGTTTTAGTATTTTTGATACAGAGTCCAGGCTTGTACTGTTTTCTGCATGACAGGTTAATAAATCAAGAGAGGAGTTTTTGGTACAAGGAATAGCAACTTTATTTAGAAAACCAGCAGACTGAAAAG
Organism: Bubalus bubalis; assembly: GCF_019923935.1. NCBI lineage: Eukaryota > Metazoa > Chordata > Mammalia > Artiodactyla > Bovidae > Bubalus > Bubalus bubalis. Next base: position 46,494,197 of record NC_059169.1, read on the forward strand.
ATGGTGGACTACTGTCCCAAAGAACCATGTTATTAGAGTTAGAATTCAGGCTCCTTCTATGCCAAATGTGTTGGGAGTGTGGTTCATTGTTGCAAACTTCTTGGTGTTGGAATCCTTTGTTCTTGCAGTCATCCACTTGGAGTCAGGTCACAATATTCCTGTAAACCTCTAAAAAGACTTGTTTTTGCTGTTCTGCAACTTTTTATTTATATATAAATGGAAAAGTATTATACCTTTAAAGGTCAGAGCCTTCAAAATGTGCTATCCTATATTTTTCAGATTCCAGATTATAGATATATTTCATTTGTAGCAGAAGTAATGGAATACAAAAGTTAAAGGAACAGATCCAATATGGAGTCAGATTTGTTCTTCCCTGTTACATTTTCTTCAAAAAGTGCTAATAAACACTAAGAATCAATTCAAAGATAGTTGGCACAGCATTAAAACAGACCAAGTGTTGCTAAAACTCCATATCTACAGCATAAATATGTAAAAAAGATATAACCATAGAAATTCCCCTCAGTCCTGAATAACCAATAACATGGGAATTGACTAGTTTTAAAAAGGAAATGGCAATACAGTCCAGTATTCTTGCTTGGAAAATCCCATGGATAGAGGAGCCTGGTAGGTCCATGTGGTCGCAAAGAGTCAGATATGACTGAGCGACTTCACTTCACGTCACTTCAGTAAGGAATTTGGAGATTTTCTTTTTTCTTTTAAATGGCATAGAACAATTGTAGTCAAAGATGTAGATGAAGGAAGCAAAAAGTCTGAAGAAAATGTGGCCATAGTAGAGGATTTTTAATCTTATTTTAATTTTTTAATCGGCTTGGGATCATTTAGACTATTAATTTTCTCTTGCTGCAATTTTACCACCTTATAACTTTTCATAGAAATGCACCATTTTATAGTTTTCCAAAAATATTTTGCATATGATCATTTTGTCTATTTTAATGTCTAATTTAATCATATTTTATTTAAAAAAATGCCCACTCTATTCCTAGTTGTCTTTCCTCTCTTATTAGTAGATTTATTTTTTACTTTTTAAATATATTTATTTCATGTTTAGTAGTCATTTATTTATTATTTCCTTGTCAAGAATCAGATTTTTGTTTTATTAAACTACATCACATTACCCTGTTCACCTCTACAAAGTTTTTTATTCTTATTTTTATCATTTCCTCCTTTCATCTTACTTATTTGGCCTTACCCTATTTCTCAATCTCCTGAAATTTAACATTTGGCCTATTTTTAAAAATTTGCTCTTAATTTCTTTTTTTTTTTTTCCATTGGTCAGATTCTTTTTTACTTTATTATTTTTTTAATTTTATTTTTAAACTTTACAAAATTGTATTAGTTTTGCCAAATTAATTTCTGATACACATAACTGAAGTTTTAAAGAGGTGAAATCGTGTCTCACAGAATGTTTTAATTTCCTTTACATTTTAGTTATTTTGTAATTTCCTTATGTTTTCTTATTCGAAATACAGGATTTTCTCATTGTGCTGTCAGTTTTAGGATATATACATTAAATAATTATTGATTTATAATTTGATCAGATTTACTCTGAAATATATAACCTATAGATTTTTTGAGGCTTCTCTCAACACCTAATGCATGTTGGACTTTTAAATATATTCTATTTGCAATCTAAATCTTGTGGGTTTTGTTGTTCAGTATGTATTTCATTATATGTTTGGTTAGAGTTACATACTGCAATACAGGTACATCTTAAAAAACACTGGGTAAATCATTTATGAAATGCAATAGTTTATAAAAATACTTTTATAAATATAAACACATTTATAAAACTCCACAGTAAATATTATATATGCATATGCATTATATATAAATATATTTAGGAATTTATACCATAAATGTGCCCATAACTAGGACATGATTCCTAAATTCATGTGTTTCTACTGATACAGAACCACAGAACCATTTATAGAGATGGATATCTCTCTCTCTTCCTCTCTCTCTCTCTTTCTGCCTCTCCCTCTAACCCTACCTCTCTCTCTCACTCTAGTCCCTTCTTCTAATTTTCCCTATCCTCTGTTTTGAAACAAACACACATAAAAAGTCTATATTATAAATACAAAAGGATTAGAGTAGCAAACAGATATGAAAACAATAAAAAACAACATACGAACAGGTCATTTGATGGGATATTACAGTCTCCTAAGAGCTTAGCCATTATTATTCACAAATGAAGAATGGAAAATTCAAAGTTTTAGATTTGAATTGTAATTTGTAATTTGAAAGATTTGTAAAACCAAATTCAAGGCTGTGTAGTCAACAGGTATTTAAAGCAGGATTCCAATGTCTATTCTTCTTATTTTACATAGTATTTCAGATGTACTAATATTTTAAGAATGGTCTATATTTTGGCTTTACATAGGTTAGTGGCCCCATATTCATTTGCACATGCATCTGTATAAATCACTTTATATAAAATATCCATGAACTTAGCCACTCAGTCATGTCTCTTTGCAACCTCTTGGATTGTAATGTGCCAGATTTCTCTGTCCATGGGGATTCTCCAAGTAAGAATACTGGAGTGGGTTGCCATGCCCTCCTCCAGGGGATCTTCCCAACCCAGGTAGCAAGCACAGGTCTCCCACATTGCAGACGGATTCTTTATGTCTGAGCCACCAGGGAAGCCCCAAAATACTGAAGTGGGTAACCAGAGGATCTTCCCAACCCAAGAACTGAGCCAGGATCTCCTGTATTGAAGTCAGATTCTTTACCAGCTGAGCTACCAGGGAAGCCCTATATAAAATATTCTTTATGTTTTAAATATCCGGTAAAGCATAAACAATATTTTATATATAGTTATACTTTAGCGAGGATTCATTCACCTTTCTACTAACAACTTGTTTAGCATTAAACACTCTTAAGGGAAAGAACTCTTTAGATACTATGAGCTTAGACCAGAGGGACCAAACTGACAACTGTAGTCAAGATATATTTTCCCAAAATGTGTAGTGACTAAGTTCTTGGAAATAATGCCAAAACAAGATTAAAAAAAAAAAATCAGTATCAGGACCTTAGAATGCTGAAACAACATTTTAGATTTCTATAACTGAATATTTCCTTTGAAAATAATATAACTGTTCATTGCTTGCATAAGTTTGTTGAAAACAAGAATTTATGAACTGGATGGTATTCGATAGTGTACCCACTTAGCTCGACATTAATTACAAGAAGTATCTGAAGACTGGTAAAGTTAACTTAACTCCCTAATATTTCAAAACTAGTTAGTGACTGAGAAGTTATTAATATATATATATATATATATATATATATATATATATATTTGTATGGCACCCAGGCCCGTGTCTATAGACTATTTTTGGTAATCTTAAGCCATACCAACAACAACACTTTTGCAAGTATTAGAACTCTTTCTTACACAAAACTGTCACTAAGTCTTAATATATAATGTCCAATGGCCATGTGAATTTATGCCCAAGGTTTCCAGAATGCACTGGCCATTCTCATTTGTATTTGTTGTCAGAAAAATTTCTCAATAAATTGCTACTCCATTTGCCTTCCCTTTTATTTGTGATTTTTGGAAACAGAAATTAAAACACATTTTTTTTTAATTAAAAATTTAATAATTTCTGTACAAATTCTAGACCCTAAAATGTTTTGAAAAAAAATCTTACAATTTAATCACTTTGCTCACTATAGATATTTTAGTTATAGAAATAAAATTTATTTACAGAAATATAAATAAAGTATTTAATTTTAGCCAGAACAATTTTATGTATACAATATGTACTTTATCAATGTGGCATAAGTTACTAGTTAAAAATAATTATGGAAAAGTTTGACAGCACAATTACTCTAAAATATGTTAGTTAAAATATAAGATTATATACATTAATATAGATAGCCAGTATTGGCATTTCTCTTTTAAAGTATAGATATATAATAGTACTAAACTGATAAATAGTTTAAAAAATGTGATTTATTGTAGTAATTATATTGCCAAATTTAGACTCATAAATTATGAACCATATATTTATCTTCCAATATTGCTTGTAGTAGAAATATTCAAACTTTCTTGAAATGTACTGTTGAGCATTATACATTTTGCTATGTTTTCAAGAAAGACTGTTCAAAAAAAAAAAAAAACAAACTAATTATCATCTTGGATGAACTCTTATCAACATGTACTTTATTCTGATGAATTTTAAGTGCACAGTTAACTGGAAATTGAAGTAGGAAAGATAAGTTATTTTATAAACCTCATTTGGGATTCCTTTACAATCATAAGATACAATATCACCAGCTATTTAGAATTCAAATTCTTAAATTTATAATATTTCATTTCTTCCACCTAAATGATACTGCATGTGTTTGAGATGAGGGGCCCTCATAATACCTCATCACTAGTCTCTCATTCTCTGATAAGGACAACTGAATTTTTCCTGCCTTAAGTAAACTTGAATGCAAAAGCAGTTTTTAGGCAATTTCTAAAGCATCCTTCTTTTTATTTGCATTTCTGAACTATTCGCCAATTTTAAACTTCCCTTCTGCAGAAATCTGCAACTGAAAGAGAGGCATTAGGTTTTTAGGAGGTCAGTTTGAAATCATAAATCTGCTACCTGACCTTTCACCAAGGTTTATTCTAATCAAGGTTTATTTTAATTAAGTAAATTTTATTATTATCATGTTACATCATGCCTTTTGCTCAAATGCTTTCACTAAGTTGCCCTACATGCTACTGACTTAATTTGCTATTTCCTAGGAGAGTATAAACTAGAGCAGACAGCTCAACAAAAGACAGACTAACACACCTACCACACTATACTGACAAAAGCAGTTTCAGTGCTAGTCTAGATTAAGGGGAAAAAAAACATTCAAAATCATCTTCAATTAGTCAAAAGTAAACAATAAGCTGAGTAGAGTTCAGTTCAGTCACTAAGTCCTGTCCAACTCTTTGCGACCCCATGGACTGCAGGCTCGCCAGACCTCCCTGTCCATCACCAACTCCCGGAGTTTACTCAAACTTAACGTTCATTGAGTCGGTGATGCAATCCAACCATCTCATCCTCTGTCATCCCCTTCTCCTGCCTTTAATCTTTCCCAGCATCAGGGTCTTTTCAAATGAGTAATAAGCTGAGTAACATGTTTGAAATAATACATTGTGTGTATTCTATATTTTGATTGAATATACTTGTTTTCTTGTTAATCAGAAGAATCTGAACATGTGGATGCATATATAATTATCAAATTACACACCTTTCCTAATTATACTAAAAAGCCTCATTGCATAGAAGAGATATAGTTTTATTTTGTTAGTGTAGGTTGGAATTTCATAGTTATGTGATTTTAAAAATTGTTTTTACTTTAAATTATTAGTCATATATTATTTTCCTTTTAAAATATATTATTTAAAATACATTCTTGTACATATATGCATAATAATATATTTTACCTCAATAACAGTATTTAACCTTCTATTATTTTGAAAACCTTCCTAAGATCTTTAGCAAAGTCATTGTAATAGCTTCAAAAATACAGCTCTATCTTTCTTCCTCTAATTTTGTAAAGGAAGGAAATTATTTGGTTATCAACCAAAAGCAATGGAAGCTTCTATAAATTACTTCAATTTATAGTCATCTTTTGACATTATAAAGCAAAAAATATCTGCTGAGAGCAGACCAGAACTTCATTATTCTGAGCAGTAAAATTAACATTCAGACCAGCAAATGGAATTTTTAGTTACAATTCATTAGTATGTTGTTAAGCATTTTTATTATTTTTTTTTTACTACTACCCATGTACAAGAGAGTCAGCATCCGCTGCTGACAGCTGTCCCCTATATGCTTTCTGTAAACAGAAAATGAAGCAACATTCCAGTCATTCTCTTTGGAAAGATAGCTTTCAGAGCTTTATGCAAATAACATGACCCTCTAGCTGTGGCACATTCTTCAAAAAGACACCTACCTTCAAAAGTGACAGCAAGTAATAATGTGACAAACGAGCATGCAGCCTGCACATGTGCCACATATTTCACCTAAGAATCCTTGGATGTGATAAAATTAATGTGACCTCTATCACCAAGGACATTATAATCAATGGAACAGAGCCATAGGAGAAGCAGAAATGGCGGGGACTATGTCCTTGTTAGTAGGCTTTTACTTGAAGCTTTTGAAAATAAATTTTCTTTTATTTTATATTTTGAACAGAGAAACACTCAGTTACAGAATTTCTATTGTCTTCATTACAGAAAGAAAGAACGGTATTTTGCGGATCATCAGAAAGAAAAAGAAAGGTTGTGTATGATATACTAGAGTAATTAGACTGTGGGTAGGCACTATAAAACTTTAATGAATATTGATATGAGATTAAAGATCTTAGCTTATTGTTAGTGTAGTCTTCTGTACATTTTGCTTTGTTTTAAAATTGATTTTTTCCCTCTTTTCAAGAGAGAAGACAAATGATGCACCTTTTCTTTTTTTTCATAATGAGAGAATTATGCAAAATAGAATAAAATATTCCCAATAGACTTTGCAAAATAAGTAATGTACAAATGAATTGTTTTCAGTGTACCCCCTCACATGAAGGCAGCAAGCACACTGTGAAAGCTTGATTATATCTTAGTTGTAGCAATCAAATTCAAGAAAAACAATAGGATACATTTTCAATCTGCTTTGACAGATTTTGCCAAAAATTTAAAAGTCTTAAGCAAATAACCTTGTGGCATCAAGCTGAGATTGAGGCCACCAACTGATATGGACATAAAAAATGCAACAAAAGTAGATGTAGACATTTGCTTACAATTGTTTTAATACTGATTGTGAACAGAATTTTATTCAGAATTCATACCAGCTGAAGTTATGTGGAAAATGAACTAACGTGCATTTCTACTAAAAGAGTTGTGAAAGATTAAACTGAATTCATTATGATGAACTTTTATAATGAATTTGATAAAATAAAAATGCACTCAAATCACAAACAAAAAATCATATTTCTAATATATGTTGAATATATATCTAATTTTTAATGGAAAAAAGCCTGAGTTTTAACTGTTACTCAAACATGACATCACTTGTTTGAATATGTTATCTATAAACTCCAAGGCAACAAAAAAAAGTTAGTAGATTATGAATAAATTTTCGATATTCTAAGTCTAAATGGCCTTCAAAACTATAAATTTGAAAAAAGGAAAGGTTAAGCTATCTCATGTTTTACCAGGAAGCCAGTCTGTTTGTGTATCTCTAATTACATGTAAAAAAGAGTGGACATAGGAGATTGGTTCACTTTATAAAAACTTATTATAAAAGTATGATTTTTTGAAAATACTAAGAATAATACAAACATAACAGTTTTTACTACTAAATTTGACACTGAGTCTGATATTATTTTTATTTTTATCCGAATAGCTATTTCAAAATTAATAATTAAGGACAAATTATTTCAGCCATCCTTTCTACCACCCAGAGACAAGCACTTTTGATTATTTTATCTGCCTACATCAATTTTGGCCTTCATATATCTAACTAATATGATTCTATTTTATTTCTTATTTATCATTTTGAGACAATTTTCAATCATTTGCAGTTGGAGGATAAGGTTTTGGATTTCCTCATAATAGTCCTGAAGCACACACTTATAGCTCTGCCCCTATCTTTCCAATAAAATTTCATTATAAATTCTGTGGAATTGATATTTAGATTTGAAACTATGATGGATATTTAGACACTATTCACAAGGGATTTATTTGCTATTTATGGCTCACTCTGATTCATTGTGGTAACTCTGTAGCTTGTTTTTCATTCTGGAATATATTTTTACATTCATTGACATCATTTTTATTTTAATGCTACTTAGGTTTCTGCGTATTTATTTTTAATATAGTAGTTTTTTTTTTATTTTTACAATCACAGTATTCCCTCATGTCAAAAATATTCTCATTTATTTATTTTTAAATATATTTTTCTTTATTGAAGAATAATTGCTTTACAGAATTTTGTTGTTTTCTGTCAAACCTCAACATGAATCAGCCATAGGTATACATATATCCCCTCCCTTTTGAACCTGCCTCCCATCTCCCTCCCCATCCCACTCCTCTAGGTTGATACAGACCACCTATTTGAGTTTCTTGAGCCATACAGCAAGTTCCCATTGGCTTTTTATTTTACATTTGGTAATATAAGTTTCCATGTTACTCTTTCCATACATCTCACCCTCTCCTTCCCTCTCCCCATGTCCATAAGTCTATTTTATTCTTTCTTGAACTTTCTTAGTTAATATTTCCTCTGTCAAATACCAGTTTCTCATACATAAAAGAGACATTTTCTTGACTTCTGACTGTTTTATTTACATTTTAATCTTTTTTATTCTATGAACAATATTGTTCTGCCTTTAATGTTTATGGATTGTGAGTATGAATGAAATTACCTTTTTTAAAAAATAAATTGTGTAATAGTATATTTTTTGATCATATAATTTTTATGTAGATGCATACATTAAGGGAAAGCTTATACCTTACAAGTTTTATACCTAATATTTCCTTTGATCTTTGTCAATGAGGAGATACATGGAGATAATTCAGTTTTATTAATAACTGTATTATGAGATATAAATCACAAACTATAAAATCCACCCATTTAAAATGCACAATGCAATGTTTTTAGTATGTTTGTAGATTTGCCCAACCACTGCCATGGTCTATATTTAGAGCATTTTCACCTCTTTAAAGAGAAATTTAATTCTCATTAGCAGTCACTCTCATTCTCCTTTTGCCCCAACTCCTGAGATAATTAAACTAATGTCTATAGATTTGCTTAATGCAAGACATCGTAAAATGAATTTATTGGGGGCTGACATTTCAATGAGCTAATGTTTTCAAGTCTCATCATATTGAAAAACATAAATGTCAATTCCTTTATATTTCTGAATTCAGTTCAGTTCAGTCACTCAGTCATGTCTAACTCTTTGCGACCCCATGGACTGCAGCATGCCAGGTTTCCCTGTCCATCATCAACTCCCAGAGCTTACTCAAACTCAGGTCCATCGAGTTGGTGATGCCATCCAACCATCTCATCCTCTATCATCCCCTTCCCCTCCTGCCTTCAGTCTTCCCCAGCATTTTTTCAAATGAGTCAGTTATTCACATCAGGTGACCAAAGTATTGGAGTTTCAGGTTCAACATCAATCCTTCCAATGAATACCCAGGACTGATCTCCTTTAGGATTGACTGGTTTGATCTTGCAGTCCAAGGGACTCAAGAGTCTTCTCCAACACCACAGTCCAAAAGCATCAGTTCTTAGGTGCTGAGCTTTCTTTATATTTCTGAATAATATACTATTTAACAGATGTTCTGTAGTTCAGTTATCTATCCATCAGCTGATTGACATTTGCCTCTACTTTTTGGCTATTATGGATAATGCTGCTATGAATATTATTGCACAAGTTTCTGTATGGGTATCAGTTTATAGGTCTCTTGTGTATTTGCTTAGCAGTATAGTTGACAGGCCATATAATAACTAGATTTAATATTATGAAACTAATAAATTGTTTTCTAAAATCCCTGTGCCATTTCACATTCCCACTTGAAATGTAATAGGATTTTAATTTCTTTCTATTATACCGCTTGTTACTGCCTGTCTTTTTGTTTTTTCCATTTTTATATGCTTCAAGTTATATCTCAGTAGAGTTTTGGTTTGTATTTATTCAATTATTAAGAAATTACTAAGAAATTATTCTTGGACTTAGCATTTGTATTTCCTCTTTGGAGAAATCACTTCAAAATCTTTTCTTGTTTTAAATTGGGTTCTCTTTATTATTCTCTAAATTTCTGCATTTGTCTTGGTAGTACATTTTTGAGGAATTTTTTTGTCTGTATTCATAAGGTGTATGTCAGTAGTTTTATCTTTTTCATGTTATCTGTGTCTAATTTTAGCATCAGGCTCAAACCGACCTCTTTGATCACTTGGATAGTGTATTCTCCTCTTCTCTTTTTTGAAACAGTTTTAAAGATTGGTATTAACTCTTACTTGTTAATTCTTAGGGTTTCCTTTGTGGCTCAGCTGGTAAAGAATCTACCTGCAATGTGGGTGACCTGGGTTCAATCAATTTGGCACTGCTAAAGAAATGTTCAAACTACCACACAATTGTGCTCATTTCACGTGCTAGCAAGGTTATGCTCAAAATATTTCAATAAGCTTCAGTAAGACTATAACTAAGGACTTCCAGATGTACAAGTTGGATTTAACAAAGTCAGAGGAACCAGAGATCAAATTGTCAACATTCATTGGATCATGGAGAAAGCAAGGGAATTCCAGAAAAACATCTACTTCTGCTTTATTGACTACGTTAAAACCTGTGACTGTGTGGATCACAACAAACTGTGGAAAATTCTTCAAGAGATGGGAATACCAGACCACCCTACCTGCCTTCTGAGAAATCTGTATGCAGGTCAAGAAGCAACATTTAGAAACAAACATGGAACAAAGGACTGGTTCCAAATTAGGAAAGGAGTACATCAAGGCTGTATGCTGTCATCCTGCTTATTTAACTTATATGCAGAGTACATCATGTGACATGCCAGGCTGAATGAAGCACAAGCTGGAATCAAGATTGCTCGGTAAAATATCAATGATATCAGATTCACAGATGACACCACCCTTATGGCAGAAAGCAAAGTACCTCATGTTACATGCCGGGCTGGATGATGCACAAGCTGGAATCTAGATTGAAAGGAGAAATATCAACAACCTGATAGCACTCTAATGGCAGAAAGTGAAGAGGAACTAAAGAGACTCTTTTATGTTTTTTTCCTTCAGAACTTCTTGATGAACGTGAAAGAGGAGAGTGAAAAATCTGGCTTGAAACTCAACATTCAAGAAACTAAGATCTTGGTATCTGGCCCCATGTCTTCATGGCAAATACAAGGGAAAAAAAGTGGAAGCAGTGACAGAATTTATTTTCTTGGGCTCCAAAATCACTGCAGATGATGACCACAGCTATGAAATTAAAAGGTGCTTGCTAAACAAAATGGAACAAAAATATCTTGGAAAGAAATATATGACAAACATAGACAGTGTATTAAAAAGCAGAAACAACATCTTGCCAAAAAAGATCCATATAGTCAAAGCTATGTTTTTTCCAGCAGTCATATATGAATGTGAAAGTAGAACCATAAAGAAGGCTGAGTGCTGAGGAATTGATACTTTCAAATTGTGGTGCTGGAGAAGACTCTTGAGAGTTCCTTGGATTGCAGGGAGATCAAACCAGTCAATCCTAAAGGAAATCAACCTTGAATATTCATTGAAAGGATTGATGCTGAAACTGAAGCTCCAATACTTTGGCCACCTGATATGAAGAGACAACTCACCGGAAAAGACCTTGATGCTGGGAAAGATTGAAGGCAAAAGAGAAGGGAGTGGCATAGGATGAGAAGGTTAGATAGCATCACTGACTCAATGGATGGTATTTTGAGCAAACTAAAAGACAGCAGACGGCAGAAGAGCCTGGGGTCTCAAAGATTGGGACAGGACTGAAAATAACAACAGCAACTTTTTGATAGTTTTCCAAGGAAGCCTCTGAGACTATTTTTTGTTTAGTTGACTTGTTTGTTTCATTTGAAGGGAAGTTGTAAAATTAATAATTTAATATTTTTAGTTTTTAAAGGTCTATTCAGACCTTTTATTTCTTTTTTATGTAAGGTTTGGGAGAATACATTTTTCTAGGAATGTAGTCTTCTCATCTGGAGAAGGAAATGGCAACCCACTCCAGTGTTCTTGCCTGGAGAATCCCAGGGACGGGGGAGCCTGGTGGGCTGCCGTCTATGGGGTCGCACAGAGTCGGACAGGACTGAAGTGACTTAGCAGTAGCAGTAGCAGTCTTCTCATCCTAGTTACATAATTATCTCATTTGTTCCCACACAGTTTTTATAGCATTCACATATTCTTTTTCATTTCTCTACAGTAAGTATCAGATGTCTCCACTTTTATCCTGATATTAGTTAATTCTAACATGTCTGGGATTTATTGCTGTTATTGTTGCTTGTGTGTGTGTATGTTTTAATCAGTCTAGCTAAGGATTAGTCCTTCCATTACTCTTTGCCAAGAATCAACTTTTAGTTTGGTTAATTTTCTTTTTGGTTTTCTATTTCATTAATTTTTGCTTTACTAAGTCTAATCTCTGCATTTTTTCTGCTTGCTTTGATTTTAAGTTCTTTTTTTTTTTCTAGTTCATGCAGTGTGTGTGCATGTATGCTCAGTCATTTCAATTGTGTCCAATTATTTGGGATGGTGGAAACAGTGTCAGACTTTATTTTTGGGGGCTCCAAAATCACTGCAGATGGTGACTGCAGCCATGAAATTAAAAGACACTTACTCCTTGGGAGGAAAGTTATGACCAACCTAGATAGCATATTCAAAAGCAGAGATATTACTTTGTCAACAAAGGTCCATCTAGTCAAGGCTATGGTTTTTCCAGTAGTCATGGATGGATGTGAGAGTTGGACTGTGAAAAAAACTGAGCGCCGAAGAATGGATGCTTTTACACTGTGATATTGGAGAAGACTTTTGAGAGTCCCTTGGATTGCAAGGAGATCCAACCAGTCCATTCTAAAGGAGATCAGTTCTGGGTGTTCTTTGGAAGGAATGATGCTAAAGCTGAAACTCCAGTACTTTGGCCACCTCATGCGAAGAGTTGACTCATTGGAAAAGAGTCTGATGCTGGGAGGGATTGGGGACAGGAGGAGAAGGGGACAACAGAGGATGAGATGGCTGGATGGCATCACCTACTCAATGCATGTGAGTTTGAGTGAACTCTGGGAGTTGGTGATGGACAGGGAGGCCTGGCCTGCTGCGATTCATGGGGTTGCAAAGAGTCGGACACGACTGAGTGACTGAACTGAATGGAACTGATTTGGGACACCGGATGGTAGCCCACCACGCTACTCTGTCCAGGTTTATTCTCCAGGCAAGAATACTGGAGTGGGCTGCCATGCCCTCCTCTATGGGTTCTTCCTGACCTGGTGATCAAACCCGAGTGTCTTATTTCTTCTGCATTGACAAGTGGGTTCTTTACTACTAGGGCCACTATAGGCCAATCTACATGTGATCTAGTTTCCTTTTTGCTATAGATGTTTGCATCTCTAAATTTTCCTCTAAATAACCATTTATCTATGTGGGGAGAGCACAGATGAGCCAAGATGGAGTGTTCAGGCTCTCTTGCCCCACATTTTGTAAATAGATTATACAGCAACTGAGATTATTTATAGCACAGTGCATGCATGCCACGAGGTGCTTGCCTGATCATGAGCTACTTTGTGCTGTAGGGATATATGAGCTCTACCTAAAGTGTGAGGCATTACTGAGGCATCATGGCTGTGTCCATTGGGTTTGCCATGAAAGGAGAGAATACAGTGTGTCTTCTGCTACAGCTGGTATGTCAGCCAGGAGAGAATAAACGTGTCTGCAATTTCTATGACTCCTTGTGGTTTCTTCCAGCTTGTTAATTCTCACCTTGCCTCCCCTGGGTTCAGCAAACAGTGCAGACATTGTGAAGAACAAGACAATTGCACTGTGAGTGGGCTCAGTAATACAATTGGTGTAGTCAGCAGAATACCCATCAGGTAGAAAAGGCTGAGGCTCCACTGGATGGAGGAAGCCAGTGGCCATCAGATAGCATGTGGTACATGTGGTCCCTATCCTCTCGGCATGGGCTCTGGTGTAAGACTGGGAAGTGGTGGATAGGTCACCAGATAACACTGAAAGGCATTATGGGTGGTGAGTTCCTGTTTGCTGAACAAGGTGGCATAGACTGCCGCTGGAACAGTGGGGTGGATTTTTCTGACTGCCCTGAAGGCGAATACAGGTAGTGCTCTAATAGATGCCATGTCAGTGAATGATGTGAAAAGACACTTGGAAAAACTAGAGCAATGAATATGACGTTAGAGCTAGAACCCCGTGGACTTGAAGAACCCAACATCTCTGATAGTGATGTGTAAGTGACAGTGATGATGAATGTTATGAGACTGAGGGTGTCTGCTTGGCAGTGAGGCTTATGAAACAGATAAAGTGAAACATGAGAAGCGCATGACCCAGGGGAGCAAATGCAAGGGGCCCCCGATATGACTGAGTTCATACTGTATTAACCATATATTCAGGCAGAGTTGGTCAATTTGGGTAAGCAGTTTTAGCAAAAGCAAAGGGAAACCTTGGCAGCTTGACATTTGTGACTCTGGGACACAGAGATGGGCCCAATTACTGTGGAAGGTTTCTCAGGTCCTTACTAAGAGAAGTAGAAGGACAGCATGCGAGATGCCATTTTGAAGATGTGACGACCCTGAAAGGAGGCCAAGATGGCAGAAATCCCATATGGGTTATGTGGATGCAAATGATAGACATACTGTAAAGATTGTGTCCTATCATGTAGACAGTGTATTGTGAAGCTTTGTCCTCAGATTTAGAAAAGTACAATCACATGGATGGGCTGTGAACACTGAAAAGATCCCCTCCTTGAAGGGGTGGACTCAGTGCCTGTGGGGGTTTTGTGGATCCTTAATAAAAAATCCACAAGAGTGGAGTTGCCCCTGTGGAAGCTTTCCTGCAATCTCACAAGGACAGATGATGGACTGGACTTGGTCATGGAAGATAAAGGCCCTCAACATGTGGCGGGTGGCTCTTCTAGCACCAGGAGGGCAAGGATTGCAATATGATGAGTTCCAGGTGATACCTGGCATTGAGTTTTTCTGTATATTGGGGATGCAATTGTTTGTTGTTGTAGCTACTGCTGCTGCAAGGTGTAAATCCAAGGGTCAGTGTTACTTGCCAAGGGAATATTGCAGAAGATTGACTGCATATAGAATGTGAGGCAAGAGACCCTGAAAGGGTGGAGTGTGGGAGAGAGCAAATTAACCAAGATGACATGTTCAGGTTTACTTGCCCCACATTTTGTAAATAATGACCATATAACAGCTGAGATTATTTATAGCAATGGGCATGCACGTCAAGAGGTACTCACTTGACCATGGACTACTTTGTGTGGTATGCTTGTATAAGCTTCACCTGGAAAAGCCCTGAAGGGTTGTGTGCATTTATTTTATATTATGCAATGGCTGCTGCTATGGCTGCTGCCCCAGCCAGGAGAGAAAAAATGCCTCTGCATTTCCTAAGGCTCTTCGTGTTTTTTTCCAGCCTCTTAGCTCGTGCCTTGCCTACCATGGATTGAGCAAACAGTGCGCTCAGTAAGATATGGCAAGACAATTGGTGTCACAAACAGGATCGGTAGGACCATCTATATCTCATAAGTTTGGTATGTCCTGATTTTTTCCCCATTTATCTCAAAGTGTCTTGCAAAACCTCACATGATATCTCCTTGACTAAGTTGTTATATGATCATGTGCTGTTTAATGTCTATTTTGTTGTGAATTTCCTATTTTTATCTGGTTATTGATTTTTAATTTAAATCTCTTTGATTTGAGAATATATTTAATATGATGTCATCCTTTGAAAAATGTCCAGTCACCTAACATATTGTCACCCTGCTTATTTAACTTATATGCAGAGTACCTCATGAGAAATGCTGGGCTGGATGAAGCACAAGCTGGAATCAAGATTGCTGGGAGAAATATCAATAACCTCAGATATGCAGATGATACCATCCTTATGGCAGAAAGTGAAGAAGAACTAAAGAGCCTCTTGATGAAAGTGAAAGAGGAGAGTGAAAAAGTTGGCTTAAAGCTCAACATTCAGAAAACTAAGATCATGGCATCTGGTCCCATAACTCCATGGCAAAACATGGGGAAACAGTGGAAACAGTGGCAGATTTTATTTGGGGGGGGGCCTCCAAATTCACTGCAGATGGTGATTGCAGCCATGTAATTAAAAGACCCTTACTCCTTGGAAGTAAAGTTATGACCAACATAGACAGCATATTAAAAAGCAGAGACATTACTTTGCCAACTATGGTTTTTCCAGTAGTCATGTATGGATGTGAGAGTTGGACTCTAAAGAAAGCTGATCTCCAAAGAATTGATGCTTTTGAACTGTGGTGTTGGAGAAGACTCTTCAGAATCCCTTGGACTGCAAGGAGATCAAACCAGTCCATCCTAAAGCATATCATTCCTGGGTGTTCATTGGAAGGACTGATGTTGGAGCTGAATCTCTAATACTTTGGCCACCTGATGGGAAGAGCTGACTCATTTGAAAAGACCCTGATGCTGGGAAAGATTGAGGGCAGGGGGAGAAGGGGATCACAGAGGATGAGATGGTTGGATGGTATCACTGACTCAATGGACATAAGATTGGGTAGGCTCCAGGATTTGATGATGGACAGGGAGGCCTGGTGTGCTGCAGTTCATGGGGTCACAAAGAATCAGACACGACTGAGCAACTGAACTGAACTGAACATATTTTATATCCTCGACTATGTTCTATGTATGCTTGAGAATGTATGCATTCTGCTACTGTTGAGCCTTCTATTTTATAGAGGCCTAATAGGATTAGCTGTTTTACCACATTGCTCTGGGTTTCCCAGGTGTCAATAGTTGTAAATAACCTACCTGCCAATACAGGAGACATAAGAGACATGGGTTCGATCAGGAAGATCCCCTGGAGGAGGGCATGGAAACCCACTCCAGTATTCTTTGCTGGAGAATCACATAGACAGAGGAGCCTGACAGGCTAAAGTTCATAGTATCACAAAGAGTAAGACACTGAAGTAACTAGGCACTCATGAACATGTTGTTGAAGGATGCTATTTCTTTAGTGATCTTCTGCCTACCCACAATTGAAGATGGGTTTTGGAAATCCCATTATTATTGTTGTATACTGCTCCTTTAATTTTTTTCATTTATTTCCTCTTGCAATTTTGGGTGATATTATTATGATCATATGTGATTATAATTATTAAACTGATAAACATACAGAGAATTTGCTATTTAATCATTATAAAATACCATTCTTTATCACTTGTAAAATTTCTTGTCTGAAAGTCTACTTAGTCTTATATTAATGGAGTCATTTAGCTATCTTTTGCTTACAGTTTGTATTATATATATATAAAGTTTGTATTAGAATTATACACATATCATAAAGGAAATCAACCTTGAATATTCATTGGAAGGACTGGTGCTGAAGCTGAAGCTCCAATACTTTGGTCACCTAATGTGAAAAAGTGACACATTTGAAAAGACCCTGAAGCTGGGAAAGATTGAGGGCAAGAGGAGAAGAGGGTGACAGAGGATGAAATGGTGGGATGGTGTCATCGACTCAATGAACATGAACTTGAGCATATTCAGAGAGTTGGACATGACTGAGCGACTTCACTTTCTAATGACTGAACAACAATTCAGCATATAATATACAGCATATAGTTGTCTCATAGTGTCCATCCAACTCTTTATGCCTTTTAGAGTATTTATTTAATTTTATGTAATATGATTTGATACGGTTTGATTGTCATTTAGCTATGTTTTCAATTTGCTATTTGTCTTGTATATTTGCTCCTCTTTCCTCTATTATTGCCTTCCTTCATGTTAAGTGGATATTTTTGGTGTGTCCTTCTAAACCCATTTTTGTTTCTTTTAATAAACCTTTTGAAATATTTTCTTTGTGGCTGCTAAGGGGCTTATATCATTATATAAAATAATAGAGATAAGATAGATATTACTTTAATTAACAACATACAGAAACTGTGCTCTAAAGTAGACCATCCTTCACCCTAAATTTGTGATACTTAATTATTATAATATTTTTTACACACAGTTACCTCATCAATATGATTTTCTAAGTATTACTTTATAATGTATTTCAATAGTAAAGGAGAAGAAAATTGTTACAAAAATAACTTTATACTGTCATCTACATTTACCTATATAATTAACTTTGTAATGTTCTTCACTTCATGGTGCTAATTTGAGTTCAATTGTATTTTAATTTCAGACTTAACAACTCCATCATGAAGGGCAAGTCTAACAACAACAAACTTTCTCATTTTTTTATCTTGGTTTACCTTAATTTCTCCTTTATTTTTGAAACATAGTTTCAAGATAAGCAATGTTTTATGGATAAACTATGTTTTCTTTTTTGACAATATTTTTTCCCCATGCCTTTAATGTGGTTACCTATTGATTTCTGGCCTCTATGATTTTTTTGTTTTGTTTTGTTTTAATATGATGCCATCTTTTCCCATTGTTTCTTTCAAGATTTCAGTCTTGCCTTTTAAAATTTTTGTATTTTATCATGGTAGGAGTAGATCTCTTTCATTTAATTTAAAATTTGTTGAGTTTCTTGAGTGTGTGTAGATTAATATTTTTCATCAAATTTTCCATTTTCAGACTTTATTCCTGCAAATATTTTTTCGACTTCACCCTCTCCACGTTTTCTGAAAATCTTATTATGCATATATTGTTGCACTTGATGATATCCCATAGGTTCTGTTCATTTTTCTTCATTTTATTTTTACCTTTCTCTGACTCAGACTGGATAATCTCCATTGACCAATTTTGAATTTCACTGCTTGTTTAGTTTCTCAATTCTAATTAGCTCTCAAGTGCTTCTAGTAAATTTTATATTTAGCTTACTGTATAAGCTCCAAATTTTCTTTGATTCTTTATTTTCTAAGTTCTCTATTTTATGAGATATTGTTACCATACTTATCTTTAATTCTTATACATGATTTTCTTTGAAATCTTTGTCTAATTTAACATCTGTCTTTCCTCTGGAAAAATATTCTCTTGATTTTTTCTATGTTGAACTATAACTTCCTGTTTATTTTCATGGTTTTTATTTTTTGATAAAAACCTAGACACTTTTAATATAATGTGCCAACTCTGCCTGTTATATGGTCCTCTTCCCCAAGGTTCTTGTTATTGCTGGTTTATTCACTGTTGCTGCTGTAGCTGCAGTTGTAGTTATGTGTTTGTTTAGTGACTTTTTTGAGCTAATTCTTCTTCTTTTTTTTTTTAATATTTACTTACTTATTTGGCTAAGTCTGGTCTTATGTGGCACCTGGACTCTTTCTTATGGTATGCAGGATCTTCTTAGTTGTGATATATGTGATCAACTTGCCAACATCCGTTGGATCATTGGAAAAGCAAGAGAGTTCCAGTAAAATCTTTACTTCCTCTTTACCAAAGCCTTTGACTGTGTGTATCTCAACAAACTGTGGACAATTCTGAAAGACATGGGAATATCAGATGATCTTACCTTCCTCCTGAGAAATCTGTATTCAGGTCAAGAAGCAACAGTTAAAGCCAGACATGGAACAATGGGCTGGTTCCAAATAGGGAAAGGAGTATGTCAAGGCTGTATATTGTCACCCTGTTTATTTAACTTATATGCAGAGTACATCATGAGAAATGCTGGGCTGGCTGAAGCACAAACTGGAATCAAGATTGCCGGGAGAAATAGCAATAACCTCAGATATGGAGATGACACCACCCTTATGGCAGAATGTGAAGAAGAACTAAAGAGCCTCTTGATGAAAGTGAAAGAAGATAGTGAACAAGTTGACTTAAAACTCAACATTCAGAAAATGAATATCATGTCATCTGGTCCCATCACTTCATGGCAAATAGATGGGGAAATGATGGAAATCGTAACAAACTTCATTTTCTTTGGTTCCAACATCACTGCAGATGGTGACTGCAACCATGAAATTAAAAGAGGCTTGCTCCTTGGAAGAAAAGTTACAACCAACCTAGAGAGCTTATTAAAAAGCAGAGGCATCGTGTACCCCAATGTTCATCGCAGCACTGTTTATAATAGCCAGGACATGGAAGCAACCTAGATGTCCATCAGCAGATGAATGGAGAAGAAAGCTGTGGTACATATACACAATGGAGTATTATTCAGCCATTAAAAAGAATACATTTGAATCAGTTCTAATGAGGTGGATGAAATTGGAGCCTATTATACAGAGTGAAGTAAGCCAGAAAGAAAAACACCAATACAGTATACTAACGCATATATATGGAATTTAGAAAGATGGTAACAATAACCCTGTGTACGAGACAGCAAAAGAGACACTGATGTATAGAACAGTCTTATGGACTCTGTGGGAGAGGGAGAGGGTGGGAAGATTTGGGAGAATGGCATTGAAACATGTAAAATATCATGTATGAAACGAGTTGCCAGTCCAGGTTCGATGCACGATACTGGATGCTTGGGGCTGGTGCACTGGGACGACCCAGAGGGATGGAATGGGGAGGGAGGTGGGAGGAGGGTTCAGGATGGGGAGCACATGTATACCTGTGGTGGATTCATTTTGATATTTGGCAAAACTAATACAGTTATGTAAAGTTTAAAAATAAAATTAAAAAAAAAATTAAATTAGGAAAGAAAAAAAAAACAAAACAGAGGCATTACTTTGCCAACAAAGATTCATCTAGTCAAAGCTATGGTTTTTCCAGTAGTCATGTATGGATGTGAAACCTGGACCATAAAGAAAGCTGGGCACTGAAGAATCAATGCTTTTGAACTGTGGTTTTGGAGAAGACTCTTGAGAGTCCCTTGGACTGCAAGGAGATCAAACCAGTCCATCTATCAGTCCTGAATATTCATTGGAAGGACTGATGCTGAATCTGAAGTTCCAATGCTTTGACCACCTGATTAGAAGTACTGACTCACTGGAAGACACCGCGATGCTGGGAAAGATTGAAGGCAGGAGAAGAAGGGGATGCCAGAGGACAAGACAGTTGGATGGCATCACCAACACGATGGATGTGAGTTTAAGCAGGCTCTAGGAATTGGCAATGAACAGGAAGTCTGGTGTGCTGCAATCCATGGGGTTGCAAAGAGTTGGACACAAATGAGTGACTGAACTGAAGTGTACTGGGATCTAGTTCCCTGACCAGGGATCAAACTCAGGCCCCCTTCATTGGGAGCACAGAGCCTTAGCCACTGGACCACCATGGAAGTCCCCCTTGGGCTAATTCTTAAAATTTCCTTGAAAGTGTGTGGCCACTAAAGTCATTGCTTTGTTAGCTATGTATTCAGTTAGTAGTAGCTAAAGATTTCCTTAAATGCTTTGAATCAATAAATCTTCCATTCTCCACTGAAAGACTGTAAGAATTGGAGCAGCCTTCAATTCTTAGGCAGTTTATGACTCTTCATTAGCTTTCACTTATAGCTTATGAAAGGCCGTAATGATAACCAAATTGAGAGACTGGAGAGCACTCATGTGTTTCTTGGGCAAGCATTTACAGTCCAGCAAATGTGTGGACTTTCTAGATTCCCCAGGAATATATTTTGGACACTCCTGTGTGAGCAATTTATTTCTCAGTTCTTCTTTTTCAGTCTTGTCCATGTTTTTGTTTATAACCCCAAATATCACAGTCTCATGGCTCAAGCTATAAAGAATATGCCTGAAATGCCTAGGTTCGACCCCTATATTGGGAAGATCCCCTGGAGAAGGGCATGGAAACCCACACCAGTATTCTTTCTTGGAGAATTCCATGGACAGAGGAGCCTGGCGGGCTATAGTCCAAAGGGTTGAAAACAGTTGGACACCACTGAGTAACTGACATCACAGCCTTGGTCATCCACAGTGTTAAACAAATGCCACTGATAGTTTCCAACAAATGCTTTGGAATAAGGCATTTATGACAATGGAGCACAAATCCAGACTGATAACAATGCCCTGGAAATGAGTCATTTTCATTGTATTGGAAGTCAAGTCAAGAAGTAGCAGTGCTGGAGAAGTCAAGAATTAGCAGTACTGGAGAAATAGGAATCTGAAACTCCAAACAAGCCTTCCCTGGTGGTTCAGTGGTAAAGAATCTACCTGCCAAGGAGATGCAAAAGATGGAGGTTTGATCTCTGGATCGGGATATCCCCTGGAGGAGGAAATGGCAACCCTCTCTGGTATTATTGCCTGGAGAATCAGGCAATAATACCAGAGGAGTTGGACAGAGGAGCCTAGCAGGCTACAGCCAATAGGGTCCTGAAGAGTCAGAAACATCTGAGTAACTCCATATAAATTTTGTTCCCTCTGGTAATTTAAAGGGTGCTGGTTTCACATCAACTGAATTTTTAAAGTAATAGGTTGGTCCTGGGAGATTGATTCACAACATTACAAATCCCATTGTTCTTATAAAACTTTTATTTTATTTGAAGAATTCTGGGGGGATGATTTTGGAGAATGGCATTAAAGCATGTATAATATCATATAAGAAATGAATCGCCAGTCCAGGTTCAATGCAGGATACAGGAAGCTTGGGGCTGGTGCACTGGGATGACCCAGAGGGATGGTATGGGGAGGGAGGTGGGAGAGGGGTTCAGATAGGGAACACGTGTACACCCATGGCGGATGCATGTTGATGTATGACAAAACCAACACAATATTGTAAAGTAAAAAAAAATAATAATTATAATAATAAAAAATGAAGAATTCTGAAAATGTTGATTTTTTTGTTGTTGTTTTCTTTGCTTTCTCCTATGTATAGATTATAGAGATCTTTATTCCATCATTTCATAAATGTTACTTCATTTTAAATCATGACTTTTATTCCATTAACTCTTTCACACCTTTTAAACTATGAAACAAAGGGTAAATTTTACTCTTTGATATTTCTGATACCGTGCAATTATTTTTTTTTTTTCTACTTTGTTTTTCCTCACCTTGAATATCCTTCAAACTTGATTTTATGAAAGGGGTTTCACAACAAAGGAATAAAGTAGAATTCAGTGTATACATATGTAGAGTTTTGGGTTTTTTTTCTGTTGTTGTTGTTGTTAAGTCTGAAGTGAAGTCACGGTACTCCCCCTGTATTCATGGCTGGTGTTTATATTGAACTCCTTTTGCATTGGGCTTGTCTTTAAGTAGGAATCTCATATCAGACTTGCTGTATGAAAATCAATGCTATTACTGCAAGGTTCACTTGGTTATTAAATTTCAGATCACAGCCCTTGAAATTTAATTTTTCTTGATTCTCATTGCAACACCAATTCTATAAATCATGACCAGTGTTGCTATAGCTTTCTTTCTTTGAGCTTATGAAGTGAAGTGAAAGTCCCTCAGTCATGTCCAACCGTTTGCAACCCCATAATTATCCAGGCCAGAATACTGGAGTGGGTAGCCTTTACCTTCTCCAGGGGTTCTTCCCAACCCAGGGATAGAAGCCAGGTATCCCACATTGCAGGCGGTTTCTTCACCAGCTGAGCCACAAGGCAAGCCCAAGAATACCAGAATAGGTAGCCTATCCCTTCTCCAGCAGATCTTCCCAACCAAGGAATCGAACCGGGGTCTCCTACATTGTAGGCAGATTCTTTACCAACTAAGCTATCAGGGGAGCCCTTTGCACTTATAGACATATTGAAATTATTGTTGACCTATGTATTTTTGTTCATCACTTGAGTGTACATGAGAATAACCTTAGCTTTCCAGGTTCCATCATTCTTTTATTGTAAATATAATTTTCACTTTCCTGCCCAAATTCTCTTTAATAACTTTCCATTCTTAATGTATATTTAGTTATGTTTGCCTCTAGGAGAATTTGTCAATGGCATAATTCTTGACAACTTCTCTAACTTCGTTGCTTATAAATCACTCTTTATCATATGTACTCTTTAATTCTGTTTTATGGGTCTGGGTTACACATTTTTCATTCCCTTTAAATTCTGAGACTACTTCTTGCTTTTCCAACCTTTTTTCATTTTTCAAAGATTATTCTTTCATGAAGTTTTTGCAAGCTAGACATAATGGATTTTTTTTCAAATAATTTATATGTTCTTCTCCCTTGTTGATTACAAGAATTGCACTTAATTTATATTTTTTGCTTCCAGTACTCACCACAGTTTCTGACATATTTTACATACTGAAGAAATTTATTTACTAAATAAATCTTTTAATTCATCATATAGTCCTTGATATAGAAAACTGAATAATATCATAATTGAAGGTTAAATAGTATAAAATATTGTTCACCTATAGTTTGCCTTTTTTATTTATAGGAAAAATTAATTAATTTCATTGAAATTTAATGCTTCTGATTCATTAACTTTACAATGAAAGACTCAAACATCTAAGTAGCTACTCATCTCTCATCTATAATATGTTCAGATTTGAAGTGGTCAAAAACTTTCTGTACACAAAGTACTAATTTCAGTAAGTATGACTTTCAGGGTAAAAGAAAAAATAATGTACATTAAAAAATCAACTTTAACATTATTGCTAAATTGTTAGAAAAATATATATGTATATAACTTTGATACTAATGTACAATTTTCATTTCAACCAAATTTCATTGTTGTTTCATTGTTCAACCAAACAATTTCATGTTTTTTATAAGGCGAAGCAGAATGATTAATGAAATTCACATATTATCACATAATTCCACCATGCTCAATTGAAATATGTCAGCCAGAATTACTTGACATTGTATTTTGTCTTTCATTAGATAATATGGATTTATGATGATTATACCTATGCAATTATATATTTATGTAATCAAGGCCATGTTCTCACAGTGTTCACTAATATTATCTTTTTATTCTATTATTCAGACAACAAGAAAAGTTATTTGAGGTTTAGAATATAAAGAAAATTTTGAATAAATGGTTATTGAGTATAAAACATTGCATTTATATACTTCAGAGTTAAAAAGGAAATTTTGAACTCCAAAAACTTTTGATGTCATTGCTTTATTTATTTGATGGAAATCATATTCATTTCTGTAACTGTTTGCCAAGTGTACAACAGTGAAGTTTTAATTAAAAAATATGTCATTTCTGCAGATATATTTAATATTATGTCTGCTTTTAAGAATTCATGATATGCAGAAAAATATCAAGTGATCTATACATCTTTTAGGATATATCTTTGGCCCAGACAGTAAAGAATCCACCTACCAATGCAAAAGACTTGGATTTGATCCCTGGGTCAGGAAGACCTCCTGGAGAAGGGAATGGAAACTCACTCTAGTATTCTTGCCTGGAGAATCCCATGGGTGGAGGAGCCTGGAAGGCTACAGTCCATGGGATTGCAAAGAGTCAGACATGACTGAGAGAATAAGCATACAAATATTTTTTTCTAATGTTTTCACGTTTATAGGTAAAATAACACTTTACACAGTACAAATAATTATTTTTTGGTAGATGCTGTAAAATTGTTCCCCAAATATGTTTAATGCTTTCATTGTTACATGGAATTCATGATAATGCCTACTATTTTCCACAGTGTTTCTAAAAAATGCAAACTGTAGAAAATTCTTAAAAAAATGGGAATACCAGACCACCTTACCTGTCTCCTGAGAAACCTGTATGTAAGTCAAGAAGCAACAGTTAGAACCAGACATAGAACAAAAGACTGGTTCAAAATTGGGAAAGGAGTATGTCAAGGCTGTATACTGTCACTCTGCTTATTAAACTTATATGCAGAGTGAAATGAAGTGAAGTGAAGTCGCTCACTCGTGTCTGACTCTTTGGGACCCCATGGACTGTAACCCTGCAGGTTCCTCCATCCATGGAATTTTCCAGGCAAGAGTCCTGGAGTGGGTTGCCATTTCCTTCTTCAATATGCAGAGTACATCATGTGAAATGCTGGGATGGAAGACTCACAAGCTGCAATCAAGATTGCCAGGAGAAATATCAACAACCTCAGATATGAAAATGATACCACTCTCATGGCAGAAAGTGAAGAGGAACTAAAGAGCCTCTTGATGAGGATGAAAGAGCAGAGTGAAAAAACTGGCTTAAAACTCAACATTCAAAAAATGAATATCATGGCATCTGATCTCATCACTCATGGCAAATAGATGGGGTAAAAATGGAAACAGTGACAGATTTCATTTTCTTAGACTCCAAAATCACTGCAGCCACAAAATTAAGATGCTTGCTCCTTGGAAGAAAATATATGACAGATCTAGACAGCATATTAAAAAACAGAGACACAGTTTTGCCAACAAAGGTCTGTATAATCAAAGCCATGGTTTTTCCAGTAGTTGTGTACAGGTGTGAGAGTTGGGCCATAAAAAAGGCTGAGCACTGAAGAACTGATGCTTTCAAATTGTGATACTCGAGAAGCCTCTTGAGAGTTCCTTGGACAGCAAGGAGATCAAACTAGTCAATCCTAATGGAAATCAACTGAATATTCATTGGAAAGACTGATGCTGAAGCTGAAACTCCAATACTTTGGTCAACTAATGCGAAATATTGACTCATTAGAAAAGACCCTGATGATGGGAAAGATTGAAGTCAAAAGGATAATGGGGTGACAAAGGATGAATGGTTGGATGGCATTGCTGACTCAATGGACATGAGTTTGAGCAAACTCTAGGAGGTAGTGATGGACAGGGAGGGCTGGTATACTGCAATTCACGGGGTCACAAAGAGTCAGACAAGACTTAGTGTCTCAACAGCAACCAATACAATGTGTTCTAAACTCTTTTATATATTTTTAAATCAAATATGCAGCATTAAGGTTTTCATAATTTTAATTTGTAATTTAACATTATGAATCAGTTTGAGAATCTTTTAAAATGAATAAGATCTATTTTCTTTATTTTCTACCTATATATATATATATATATATATATATATATACATAACATATATATTAATATATTTAAATATATATACTACATAGAATCTAGTAAAATGTTATATTGACAACTAATCATTTTAAGTTTTCTGAATAGATCTATTAGTTATGATTGTTTCTCAGTTAATTTTATCAAAAATTGTTAATCCTTTATTCACAAGCATCTTTCTTTAAGACGTATTCTTTGAATTATGCTTAAATCACTTTTGTAAACTTTAACAGTCTACAGTAGCTGTTCTGTATAGCATTCAATATTAAATACAGAGTATTTAAATGACTAACGGTGAGTTTTATTTAATAGTAATTATCCGAATTCATAATTTAAAGTTGCTTTCTCTAGTCACTTATTGATTGTACTGAATTATTAATACCTTCAATTAATCCTGTCCTATTTTATTTTAAATCATCTCAGTTCATCAGGGTTTTGCTGGCAAATAAAACATGTGAGACTCGGTGAGGAATTTTTCTATATAGTATTAACTGAATTTATTTGTTTATATAGTGGAGGTATTAACACAGGAGGCAGCCTATGGCTAGTACAGCTAACCACCTAGATATGATAGCATAATTTGACAAATTAATGTGCTCTGTCAGGCCATTTTGTTGCATATTTGATCTCTTATTTCACTTAAAAATAAACTATTATTATTCTGCCAAATATAGATTTTGCCCAGTTAAAAATAATCTTTGTGACAGCTTAATCCTACCACAATCCATAACAACATGAATATGACACATTTACTCTAAGTCAGATTCTCAGGAATTTTACTAATGGTCAATTTAATGTTCCATGGAGGCAAACATTCATATTGACAGAAAGCTGGCAGCTGCAATTAACAATACAAGCTGTCAAAGTCAACAGAAGCAACTTTATTTCAAGAAAGTCTTTTAGCAGATTTCATTTGTAAACTGAACACAAAAATTTCATGAAATAATATAAGCACACACAGCTAAGAATGAAATAGCCTATTACATCATATGTGGTAAGATTAATGTCATTCCTGCGGTTTTAATGATACAACTTAATGGAAGGACCTGAAATAGAGATGAAAAGGGATGAGACTATAAACATGTAGTCTCATCATTATTGTCAGCATGAATTTGGATGTAAATAGCATTTTGTTTCCTTTTATATTTCTACCAAAATATTTTTTATTCAGTCATTTATTGTTTTTTTTTTTTTTCTTTTTTGCTGCAAATTTCAAGACATAGTAATGAAAACCAGGAGTGGACACGGGACTATAAAATGCTTGTTTTCCTACCTGCCTGTTTACTACTTTTTCATTTCAATTTTGTACTCAGAATTTAATAGTTTTGAGGTTTTTGTTGTTGTTAAGACATATGTTGAGTCAACCTCATCATGTCTTTGAATTGCTATTGCCTTTAGTAATCAAATTTACTTAAAGAGAGTTTTGAAAAGTTTACATAACTATCCACAAAATACAAATGAAATGATAAAAGCCTTTTAATATAATGTATATTCCAAAGTTTTCCTCCATAATGTTAGTGATCAATATTTATGGGATGATGAGAATTTGTGTCTGAATATACACGCTACTTTGTATCAAGGTATTGATCTAAGTAAAAATATTACAATTACTTTCCCAGATTTCTGATTACGGATTGATTCATGTATTTGAACTCAATATATGAATTCAGTTCAATTCAAATTCAATATATGAATGAGGCTTTCAAAAAGTTTGATGAAACAAAAATATGTTAGCATTCTGAATTTAGAACTTCTCTTCCGAGGGGTATGGGGGGAATCTCTCTTCTCTCTCATTTCTCCAACTCTACTTTCTCATATATTTTTACATATATATATTTACATTTCTCACTCTTTGTCTCTTGATAGATAGGTAGGTAGGTAGATAAACATTGATTTATAGATATATTTATAAGGAAAAAAATTTAGATAATCTATGTCTATATCTATAGTCACCTATCTTTCCCAAATAAAATGGGACCTCTTGCCCACTAGTATGACTGAAATTTTAAAAATAAAGACTATTGACACTAAATATGGGCAAGCATGTGGAAAAATTGAAATTCTCATAAATTAATAATGAAAATGTAAAATGATATAAAAATTGGGGGAAATTCTACCATTGCCTTATACATTCCATTTCCTTAACACATACCTACCCTATAACTAGAAATTCCATCATTATATTTTTAGTCCAAAAGCAGGGAAATATATTGTGAAAGTCACTCAGTTGTGTCCAACTCTTTGCAAACCCATGTACCTATTTGCAAACCCAGTCCATAGTATTCTGCAGGCCAGAATACTGGAGTGGGTAGCCTTTCCCTTCTCCACGGGATCTTCCCATTCCAGGGATAGAAACCAGGTATCCCACATTGTGGGTGGATTCTCTACCAGCTGAGCCACAAGGGAAGCCCAAGAATACTGGAGTGGGTAGTCTACCCCTTCTCCAGCGGATCTTCCAGAGCCAGGAATCCAATGGGGGTCTCCTGCATTGCAGGTGGATTCTTTACTAACTGAGCTATCAGGGAGTAAGTGTAAGTAAGTGTTAGTCACTCAGTTGTGCCCGACCCTTTGCGACCGCATGGACTGAAGCCCATCAGGCTCCTCTGCCCATGAGATTTTCCAGGCAAGGATACTGGAGTGGGTTGCCATCTCCTTCTCCAGGGGATCTTCCCAACCCAAGGATCGAACGCAAGTCTCCTGCACTGCAGGCAGATTCTTTACCGACTGAACTACAAGGAAAGCCCAAGCTATCAGGAAAGCCCCATGTATATATAAATATATTTACAAAGCCTTGCTTAACAAATAGTCCTTTATTTATAATAGTAAAAATCTAGAAATAATTTTATTTAGAATGCTTTCATAAACTATGAAATATTTTTACAATGAAGTGCTACTAACCATAAAAAGTAACACTCTCAATATACAACATGGAAAAATCTTTAAAAAAAATAGCATATAGTGGTATAAGATTTGTACAAAAGAGTAGATTGTATATGATACTTGGAATTGGCCAAAATAATCTGTGTTCAAAAAAAAATTGAAATCACTGTTGCTTCTTGAAGAGTAAGGATTAAAGAGGAATCAGGGAAATTTCAGAGATGCTGATAATTCTTTATATGCTCATAAAATTTTGAGCTATGAAACTGTATGCATTTGTCAGCACTCACTAAATAGGGACTCAAGACGTGCATTCCAAAGTTTATAAATTTTACATCATACTATGTGTGTGTGTGTGTGTGTGTGTGTGTGTGTGTGTGTGTGTGTTTTACCATATAATGAACTATCAATATGCATGCTGAAGATTTTGGGGGGAAAATGAATCATAGATAAATTTCATGTGATATGGTAATCAGTAAAATTCTACTTGTACAATCTAGATGGAGAATATTCAGATATTCACTACAAAATTTTAAAAATTATTTTATATTAGAAAATTCTAGTAATAAAATATTAACAATAAAAAGTGAGTATATGAGGTTTTTACTACATTGATGTCAGTTTTGTCATTAGATTAGATTTTACTTATCTTTGATTCAAAATTTTTATAGATTATATTCCAGTTATAGTTATTATAAAACATTGGCTATATTCCCTGTGCTGAACAATATATTCTTGTAGCTTATTTATTTTATTCATAGCAGTACATGTGCACCTCTTTATCTCCTACCTCTAATTTGTCCTTCTTCTCCTCAATGGTAACCACTAGTTTGTTCTCTATATCAGTCTTTTCTTTTTTTATTTGCTAGTCAATTATAATTTTTACATTCCACATATACGTGGTAATACATAGCATTTGTCTTTATATGACTTAAACAAAATGCCATACATGTGTTTCAAATGCAAATTTTCATTCTTTTTCATGGCTGAATAGTATTCCATCATGTTTGTGGAACACACACACTTATATGTCACATCTTTTTTATCCATTCATCTGTTGATGAATATTTAGATTGTTTCTATATCTTGCAAAAAATGTTGCTATGAATATTGGAGTGCATGTATCTTTTCAAGTTTGTGATTTTGTTTCCTTCAGATATATACACAGACTTGGAATTGCTTGATCATATAGTAGTTCTATTTATAGTCTTTTGAGGAAACTCCATAGTGTTTTCCACAATGGCTGCACCAACTTCCATTTCCAACAACAATGTAGAAACGTTCTCTTTTCTCCACATACAAACCAGCATTTTTGGTTCTGTTCTTTTGATAATAGCAAATCTGAGAAGTGTTGAGGTAATATCTATTAAGTTTTGAATAATTTGCAGCAATTGTTTAGCAATAATTTTCATGTTTCTATTGGTTAGGAAGTTTGGAAAGATATCTATTCAGATGTTTGGCCAACTTTTAATTGGGTTGTTTGTTTTTTTTCCATATTGAGTTGTATGAGCTTATTACATATGTTGAATATTAACACCTTATTGTTCATTTCATTTGCAAATATTTTCTCCACTTTTCATTTTGTTGATGAGTTCACTTGCTGTACAGATTTTTTTAAGTTTACTTAGGTTTCATTTGTTTACTTTGTAGTTTGTTTTCATTGCATTAAAAGACAGATCCAAAAAATATTGCTACAGTTTATGTCCAAGAATGCTTTCTTCTATGAGTTTTGCTTCCTGGTTTTATATTTGGGTCTTTAACCTATTTTATTTTTGTACATCATATGAGAAAATTTTCTAATAGCATTTCTTTCATGTCTGTTTTCAGTTATCCCAGTATCACATTGTCTTTCCTCCATTTTATGTTCTTGCTTCCTTATTTGTAAATTAACTGACTTGGAGTGTGTGGGTTTATTTCTGGACTCTCTATTGTGTTCCATTGATCCATAGGTCTAATTTTGTGCTAGTTCCATATGGTTTTGATACTGTAACTTTCTAGTATAGTCTGAAGTCAGGGAGCATGGAACATTAAGCTTTGCTCTTTCTCAAGATTATTTTGACTATTCAGGGTCTTTTGAGCTGCCATATAAACTTTACAATTATTTGCTTGATTTCTGTGTAAAATGCCATTGGTAGTTAATAGGGATTGCATTGAACACTTAGATTGCTTTGAATACTTGGTCACTTTAACAATATTTATTCTTCAAATCCATGAAAATGTTGTATCTTTACACTTGTGTTGTCTTCAGTTTATTTCATTGATGTCTTAAAATTTTTGTAGTACAGGTCTTTTGCCTCCTTCAGTTCAGTTCAGTTCAGTCACTCAGTCATGTCCGACTCTTTTCAACCCCATGAATTGAAGCACGCCAGGCCTCCCAGTCCAACACCAACGTGAGTTCACACAAACTCACGTCCATCGAGTTGGTGATGCCATACAGCCATCTCATCCTCTGTCGTCCCCTTCTCCTCCTGCCCCCAATCCCTCTCAGCATCAGAGTCTTTTCCAATGAGTCAACTCTTCGCATGAGGTGGCCAAAGTATTGGAGTTTCAACTTTAGCATCATTCCTTCCAATGAACACCCAGGATTGATCTCCTTTAGAATGGACTGGTTGGATCTCCTTGCAGTCCAAGGGACTCTCAAGAGTCTTCTCCAACACCACAGTTCAAAAGCATCAATTCTTCAGTGCTCAGCTTTCTTCACAGTCCAACTCTCACATCCATAAATGACTACTGGAAAAACCATAGCTTTAATGAGACGGACCTTTGTTGGCAAAGTAATGTCTCTGCTTTTGAATATTCTATCTAGGTTGGTCATACATTTCCCTCCAAGGAGTAAGCGTCTTTTAATTTCATGGCTGCAGTCAACATCTGCAGTGATTTTGGAGTCCAAAAAAATAAATTCTGACACTGTTTCCACTGTTTCCCCATCTATTTCCCATGAAGTGATGGGACAAGATGCCATCGTCTTAGTTTTCTGAATGTTGAGCTTTAAGCCAACTTTTTTACTCTCTTAGTTCACTTTCATCCAGAGGCTTTTTAGTTCCACTTCACTTTCTGCCATAAGGGTGGTGTTATCTGCATATCTGAGGTTATTGGTATTTCTCCCAGCAATCTTGATTCCAGCTTGTGCTTCTTCCAGCCCAGCGTTTCTCATGATGTATTCTGCATATAAGTTAAATAAGAAGGGTGACAATATACAGCCTTGACGTACTCCTTTTCCTATCTGGAACCAGTCTGTTGTTCCATATCCAGTTCTAACTGTTGCTTCCTGATCTGCATATAGGTTTCTAAAGAGGCAGGTCAGGTGGTCTGGTATTCCCATCTTTTTCAGAATTGTCCACAGTTTTTTGTGATCCACACAGTCAAAGGCTTTGGCCGAGTCAATAAAGCAGAAATTGATGTTTTACTGGAATTCTCTTCCTTTTTCCATGATCCAGTGGAGGTTGGCAATTTGATCTCTGATTCCTCTGCCTTTTCTAAAACCAGCTTGAACATCTGGACATTCATGGCTCACGTCCTGCTGAAGCCTGGCTTGGAGAATTTTGAGCATTACTTTACTAGCATGTGAGATGAGTGCAATTGTGTAGTAGTTTGAACATTCTTTGGCATTGCCTGTCTTTGGGATTGGAATGAAAACTGACCTTTTCCAGTCCTGTGGCCACTGCCGAGTTTTCCAAATTAGCTGGCATATTAAGTGCAGCACTTTCACAGCATCATCTTTCAGGATTTGAAATAGCTCAACTGGAATTCCATCACCTCCACTAGCTTTGTTCCTAGTGATGCTTTCTAAGGCCCACTTGACTTCACCTTCCAGGATGTCTGGCTCTAGGTGAGTGATCACACCATTGTGATTATCTTATTCCTAGGTGTGTTATTTTTGTTATGTAATTGTAAATTGGATTATTTCTTATAGTTTGCTTGCAGAGTTTTTTTTTTTTTTTCTTTTTCAATTTTGATGCATTTTATTTCTTTATCTTTTCTTATTGCTGTGGCTGAGACTTCCAATATGATATTGAACAAAAGTGATGAGAGTGAGCATCCTCCTCTTAAAATCTTAAAGTAAATGTGTTCTGTTTTATACTACTGAGTATAATATAATGTGTGGCTTTATCATATATGGCCTTATTATATTATGGTATGTTCCTTCTATACTCATTTTCTACAGAGATTTTTTTTATCATAAATGGATGTTTAATTTTGTCAAAGATTTTTTTCTACATCTGTTTAGATGAAAATATGATTTTTGTTCTTTAACTTGTAAATATGCTGTATCACATTGATTTATTTGTAGATATTGAACCATCCTTGCATCTCCAAGATAATACCTCTTGATCATAGTGTATAATCTTTTTCATATATTTTTGGATTTGGTTTGTTAATATTTTGTTGAGGAACTTTGTGTTTACCTTCATCAGTTTCATTGAATGATAATTTTTTTTCTTTTTTTTCTGATGTCTTTTTGTGTTCTGAATCAGGCTGATGTTAGCCTCATAAAAGGATTTTGAAATCATTTCTTCTGTAATTTTTCAGAATAAGTTGAGAAGAATAGGTGTTAAATATATAAATGTTTGATAGAATTCATCTGCTAAGCCATCTGATCCTGGACTTTTGTAGGTAGTTCTTTCTTCTTCTTGTTTTTATGATTGATTCAGTTTCATTAATGGAAAATGATCTTCCTGTATGTTCTATTTCTTCCTGGTTTCATCCTGAGAGATTGTACATTTGTAGGAATTTTCCATTTCTCCTAGGTTGTTTATTTTATTTGCATGTAGTACTTTAAAACATGCAGTTTTACAGCATGTAGTACTTTAAAGTCTCATGACTTTTGTATTTCTGTAATGTTAGTTGTAATTTCTCCATTTTAGTTTCTGATTTTTTCGGGATTCTCTGTTTTCTGATATGTCTGTCCAAAATTTTGTCAATCATGTTTATCTTTTTAAAGAATCAGTTCTAATTTTAGTGATATTTTCTATTGATTTATTTTTTGTTTGTTTGTTTCCACTTCATTTATTTCCTCTCTAATCATTATAATTTCTTTTCTTCTACTAATTTTTATTTTTTCCTAGCTCCCTTAGATGTAAGTTTAAGTTGTTCATATTTGAGATTTTTCCTGTTTCCTGAGGTAAATTTATATTGCTATAAACTTCCCTCTTAGAACTGTTTTTGCTGCATTCCATTGATTATAGATCATTGTGTTTTCATTTTCATTTGTCTCCAAATATTACTTGATTTCATTAATTTCTGCAGTGATCCATTGCTAGTTAAGTAGCACATTGTCTAATTTCCACATTCTTGTGTTTTTGCACTGTTATTCTTATCATTGATATCTAGTCTCAGAGTGTTATGGCAAAATAATGATGCTTGATGTGGCTTTAATTTTATTAAATTGACAGAGACTTATTTTGTGGCCTGACATGTGATCTATCCTAGGAAATGTTTCATGTGCATTTGAAAATGATGTGCATTCTGCTGCACTATTATAGAATGTTATACATCTGTTGTAATATGTCAATTAATGCTAGTTTTCCTCACTCATTTTCAGTCTGAATGACCTGTCTATTGATATAAATGACATATCAAATCTTCCTGTTATTACTGTGTTACTGTCAGTTTCTCCTTTTATTTCTGTTAATGTTAGTTTTATTTGGGTCATCTTATGTTGGATGAATATATATTGACAATTGTTATATCTTCTTTTATTCTATACTTTTTTCATTGGTAACATCCTTCCTTGATTCTTGTAGCAGTCTTTGCTTTACACTTTATCAGGCTGTTTTGTCTGATATATGTATTGCCATGACAGCTATCTTTTATTTTCCATTTAGATAGAATATCTTTTTCCATTCCTTCATACTTCAATTTGTGTGTGTCTTTAGACTTCATGTGAGTATATGGTAGGCAGCATGTAAAAGGACTTTAGTTTTGTATCTATTCAGTTCCTCTCTATCTATTGATGCATTTAGTCCATTTACATTTAAAGTAATTATTGATATGCAGTACTTATTGCCACTAGTGGAAACTTGTATGTAGTTGGATATAACCCAGTATTAACTGTATAAATGTGCCAGTTGCATTTTTCAGAGTACTTGTTGGGTAATCTGAAGCTCTTCTCTTCTCAGGTAGGTCTTTTTTGCGTTTTCTGTCCCATCCACACAAATGCTGATACCATTCTAGTTTTACTCCACTCTGATTGAATTAATGTATTTTAATATCCACAGTGATAGCTTTTCATGAACTTTTGTTGTAGACATTATCCTTAAGATTTTGGTTTTGCTATAGTTGGTCTGAT
Source organism: Bubalus bubalis (assembly GCF_019923935.1). Taxonomy (NCBI): domain Eukaryota; kingdom Metazoa; phylum Chordata; class Mammalia; order Artiodactyla; family Bovidae; genus Bubalus; species Bubalus bubalis. Next base: position 46,529,869 of record NC_059169.1, read on the forward strand.
GTTCTCATTTTATTGAGGGAGTCAGAAATATCTAAAACTATACTGCAAATAGCTGCTTTAGCTTAAATACATTCTACCAAGTATTAATAAAAAATGCATCTTTAACTTCCTAAACTAAAAATTAATTCCAGTAATTTAATATTTACCCTTAATATTTATGCTTAATTATATGCTAATTTGGAGAAGGCAATGGCAGCCCACTCCAGTACTCTTGCCTGGCAAATCCCATGGACCAAGGAGCCTGGTAGGCTGCAGGTCCATTGGGTCGCTAAGAGTCGGACACGACTGAGCAACTTCACTTTTACTTTTCACTTTCATGCATTGGAGAAGGAAATGGCAACCCACTCCAGTGTTCTTGCCTGGAGAATCCCAGGGACAGCGGAGTCTGGTGGGCTGCTGTCCATGGGGTTGCACAGAGTCAGACACGACTGAAGCAACTTAGCAGCATATGCTAATTAGTATTGACTTATGTCAATATTTATGTCTATATGCATTTAATTTTATAAAAGTTTATCTATATTTATGTAGAAATCATGTATTACTATAATATATTTTTATAAGTAAAATATATATAACTGAACAGTGAAATCATTAGGTGTCTGCTATTGCTGCAACACCACACATATAATTTACAGAAGCTATAATCTCTCAGGATATTTACTTCTAATCATTGTAAGCTTTATGATTTAATCAGGAACAAATGGAGTAAAGTATCCTGGCTAGATTGATCATCAACATTGATTGACAGGGGAAAACAATAACAAAATATTACCAAGCTTCCAATTAATTTTGTGGCCTACAAATGAAACAAAGATTGATTGGTTTTAATTTATGAATTATATCTTCAGCTTCATTTTACCATGACTAAATAATACTTAGTTTATGTGGTTGATAAAATTTATTCATTCATTTATTTAGAAAACATTCACAGAAAAACTTTTCTAAATAATGCATATTTGTGTTTTTGCATTTACTTTTTGTCTGTTTTTATTTTCATACAGTCTATAAAATATATCCCTTAATCAATAAGAAGCAACATGTGCATTTGTTCTGAACAATTCATAAGAGCTTAATATAGAAAATCAATATGCATTTGATGTTTTTAATGTTAGGATTAATTCACAATGTAAAATATAGGAGGCTCTATGTTGATTCACTGGTGCAAGATGCAATGCATACTTTATCAAATAGAATTTTTTTTTTAAGTCAGTAAATGAAAAATTCTGTGTTTCTGGATTATAGTAATGTATATTTTAAAATATCCTTAAAATAAACGGGTTAACTTTATACCTCAAGGAACTAGGGGAAAAAAATAAACTAAGCTCAAAGTTAGTATAAGAAAGGAAATAGCTAAGATGAGAGGAAAAAAATTGACACGTAAAAACAAAAATAATTAAACTAAAAGCTGGTTTTATTAAAAAAATAGATAAAACAGAAGTTTCAAATAGACAAAATTATAAATGAAAGAGAAAACAACTGATATCACACAAATACAAAGGATCACAATGGACTACTATGAACAATTATATATCAATAAATTGGGCAACTTAAAAGAAATAGATATATTTCTAGAAATATGAAACCTAAAAAGACTGAATCATGAAGAGCTAGAAAATATAAATAGATCAATTATTAGTAAAGAGGTTTAATCAGTATTTTACATATATATATATATATGAAGGAATTTTGCATATTCATATATATGAAAGAAATGGCAACCCACTCTGGTGTTCTTAACTGTCTTTCATGGACAGAGGAGCCTGGTGGCTAAAGTCCATGGGATCACAAACAGTCAGACATGACTGAGGGACTAACACACACACACACAATTCGGTTATAAAACAGAGGAAACTGTCATTTGTAACAACATGGATGGACTTTAGAAATTTTGGTGCTAAAATAAAAGAGAGATAGAGATGCAGATGCTGTGCAATATGATTATATGTGTAATCAAAAAAAAAAATAAACAACCTAAATTCATAGACACACAGAATGTATTGATTGTTGCGAAAGAGATGGGCATACCAGACCACCTGACCTGCTTCTTGAGAAACCTGTATGCAGGTCAGAAGCAACAGTTAGAACAGGACATGGAATAACAGACTGGTTCCAAATAGGAAAAGAAGTACGTCAAGGCTGTATATTGTCACCATGCTTATTTAACTTATATGCAGAGTACATCATGAGAAACACTGGGCTGGAGGAAGCACAAGCTGGAATCAAGATTGCCAGGAGAAATATTAATAATCTCAGATATGCAGATGACACCACCCTTATGGCAGAAAGTGAAGAAGAACTAAAGAGCCTTTTGATGAAAGTGAAAGAAGACAGTGAAAAAGTTGGCTTAAAGCTCAACATTCGGAAAACTAAGATCATGGCATCTGGTCCCATCACTTCTTGGCAGATAAATGGATAAACGGTGGAAACAGTGGCTGACTTTATTTTTCTGGGCTCTAAAATCACTGCATATGGCAATTGGGGGCAGGAGGAGAAGGGGATGACAGAGGATAAGATGGATGGATGGCATCATTGACTCAATGGACATGGGTTTGGGTGGACTCCAGGAGTTGGTGATGGACAGGGAGGCCTGGGGTGCTGCGATTCATGGGGTCGCAAAGAGTTGGACATGACTGAGCGACTGAACTGAACTGAACTGAAAGGCTAGAAGTGTGGGTAGAGGGAATGGGTAAAGGTGGCCAAAGGGACCAATTTCCAGTTATAGAAGAAATAAATTCTGCAGATGTAATGAACACCATGGTGACTATAGTCAACAATACTATATTTGAAAGTTTTCAGGAGAGTAAATCTTAAAAAAGCACTTATTACAAGAAAGGCATTTGAAAATATGTGATATAATGGATATTAACTAACTTTTGTGGTATTCATTTCTTGATGTATATTGTACATCTTCAACTAATACAATGCTATATGTCAACTATATCCTAATAAAGCTAGAAAAAGTAAAAATGTCTTTCATTGACATAATAATATAAATACTATTGATACTCTTCAAAATAAATTGAAAACATTTGCAAATATATACAATTGATTGGAGAATTAAGGTCATTGATGAATTTCAAAAGACTTTTTTAATTTATTTTTTTAAACATTCTGAATAATTTCATAAAATTCTAGTGCCCAGCAATAAAAAGGAAATAAAAGAGTCAAAAGAGAAATCTTAAATTAGAAAATATCTTATTAACTAAATACCATGACATTTGTCATGTCAAATAGTTCATTTAAAAGGAAGGATTATTTTATACTGTATGTTATGCTACTATCACCTCAATTAATTTTTAGGGAATTTCATCAGTTGTGGACCTATTACCCCTTTCAATTGTTTATTTAAACAGAATATTTTTACTATTTTTTATAACTATTATTTAAATGAGATATACTGAGAATGTGTAAACACATTAAAATTTTAATGTTAAGCACTTTAAAATAGATTCTTATCATAATGAAAATATATTTTTTATATTGAGTACTGAGAAATATGGTAAAATAATTAGAAATAAAACACCTTATATTGTGCATCTTATACTTTCATGCTTGACTGCTTTTTAAATATGACAGGATTCTTTAGCAACTCTTGTTTTGTTTCATAAGTGTCTTCCTTTTCAGATTATGCATGTGTTTTGTTTAGTGTGTGCATGTACACTAAGTCGTTTCAGTATGTCTGACACTTTGCGACCCTATGGACCTTAGCCTGTCAGGTTTCTCTGCCCATGGGATTCTCCAGGCAAGATGATTGAGGCGGGTTGCCCTGCCTTCTCCAGGGGATCTTCCTGACCAAGCCGTTGAACCTGTGTCTCTTATGTCTCCTGCATTGTAGGTGGGCTCTTAACCACTAGCACCACCTGGGAAGCCTGTTTTATGTAATACTCAGTTATAAATATTTGAAAATTCATTTCTATGTTTACTAAGTTTGAACATTACAATAAATGAAAGTATGACTTTTGAGTTTCTAACAATATGTGCCCTAGCCAAGAAAGCTTGTTTTCAAGTTTTCTTTTTGTAAAATATTGTATCAAAGAAAAATTTGCTGCCAATGTCTTTGTCATTTTTATTCTCTCGTAGTTTATATCTACATAGAAAACAATGCTGTATATGTGCTTGCCATAAAATTATGATAAGAAATATGTAATATATTAATCATATTATTATATTATTAGTATAAATGATGTGGATTGACTTAAACATGTTTTATAAGAGTATGTAAAAGTCACCTGAGCTAGTCTAGGCTCTACTAGTTGATTAGTGAATTCTCAACTGAAGCACTTAAGTGCTTTTTTAAAACTCATTCCCAGAGCTTTACTTCATGCATTTTGAAACAGAGATCTGAGAAGTTCCTTTCCACAAGTTTTTATACATTCAAAAATTGAACTTAGCCTATACTCTAAAAAACAAAAATACTATTCTCTTTCTCTTTACACACATGCAAACCCACACACAGCCTTTGATTTTAATAGAATATAAGTGAAAGTGTTAGTCACTCAGTCGTGTCCAACTCTTTGTGACCATATGCACTGTAGCCCACCAGGCTCCGTGGAATTCTCCAGGCAAGAATACTGGAGTGTGTAACCATTCCCTTCTCCAGGGGATCTTCTTGACCCAGGGATCGAAGCTGGGTCTCCTGAACTTCAAAATGATTCTTTACCACATGAACCACCAAGGAAGCCCTATATTGAAAATAAAATCACTCTTGAACCATTCTAGGTAATCGTCCAGACTATAGAGAAAGTATAGAGAGTTGGAATATAAAGAAGGCCAGTCTTCTTTATGGACCATTGAAGAATCGATGCTTTCAAACTGTAGTGCTGGAGAACTCTTGAGAACCTCTTGGAGAGCAAGGAGATCAAACCAGTCAATCCTAAAGGAAATCAACTCTGAATATTCATGAAATAACTGATGCTGAAGCTGAAGATCCAATACTTTGGCCACTTGATGCTAACAGCTGTGTCACTGGAAAATACCCTGATGCTGGGAAAGATTGAAGGCAGGAGGAGGAGGGGATGACAGAAGATGAGATAGTTGGATGGCATCACTGACTTAATGGACGTGAGTTTGAGCAAACTCTGGGAGATGGTGAAGGACAGGAGCCTGGTGTGCCACAGTCCATGGGGTTGCAAAGAATCAGATACAGCTTAGTGACTGGACAACAGGAATAGTGTGTTAAGCCTATATTCCAGGTAGGATGTTAAATCTTAACCTATGAATTCTCACTTAATTTCTATTTATTCCTTGTAAACTTCTTTCATAGCAACTGGGAAGATGATTTGAGAAATCAGTGAGAGAACTCTGTGTGGGACTCTCCAAGACCCTTGGCTACAGGGTCTTTTCTCTCCTGCTATGTATACCTCCTGTGTGCTAAGCTGCTTGAGTCGTGTCCAGCTCTATGAGATCCCATGTACTGTAGCCCACCAGGCTCTTTTGTTCATGTCATTATCCAGGCAAGAATACTGGAATGGGTTGCCACTTCCTTCTCCACCAGTAATCTATATTCCTCAATAAAGTCACTGTGTATAGGCAACTGCTGAAGCCATGAACTTGCAGGGATTTTTTTAGTCCTGGGATTGTCCCTCCTCTGTCCCATGCAAGATACTTGACAAGCACTAGTAAAAAACTTTGTCCATCAATTTATTAATTCATTTATCCATCCATTCAAATCCTATTCTAAAATTAGTGTCCAGTTAATGACTGATACTAATTCAGTTTCCAAGATAAATGTTTCCTTCAAGAATTCTGTTATACTCATATAAATACTCCAATCCAGTATATTGCAATAAATATGTTCATATAAATGGACCAAGGTAGATAAAATTTAGATTAAATCTCCTTTTAAGAAAAGGAAAATATTGGTTTAAATGATAACGGAAATAAATACTATCTTCAATTTTATACATTTCCATTTCAAGTGCACTTTTTAATTCCTGTGTGTGTGTGTGTGTGTGTGTGTGTGTGTGTGTGTATATATATATAAGCATATCTATCTCTCTCTCTCTATATATATATATTTTATTTTATTGGGCAAAGTTATATTTGTTCTCTTAAAAAAATGTTGGAGAGTATTTAATTTACAGCGTTGTGTTAGTTTCAGGTATACAGTAAAATGAATCAATTATACATTTATGATATATTCACTCTTTTTTTTTTATGATTCTTCTCCAAACGGTCCTTATAGAGTATTGACCAGAATGCTCTGTGCTGTACAATGGGTCCTAATTAGTTTGTTGTTGTTCAGTCGCTGTCATGTTTGATGCTTTGCAACCCCATGGACTTCCCTGTCCTTCAGTATCTCCTAGAGTTTGCTGAAATTCATGTCCATTGAGTCTGTGATGCTATCTAATGATCGCATATTCCATTGCTCTCGTCTTTAGCTTTCTTTCTTGCTTAGTATCAGGGTATTTTTCAATGAGTCAGCTCTTTGCATCAGATGGCCAAAGTATTGGAGTTTCAGCTTCAGCATCAGTCCTTCCAATGAATATTCAGGGTTGATTTCCTTTAGGATTGACCGGTTTGAGCTCCTTGAAGTCCAAGGGACTCTTAAGAGTCTTTTCAAGCACCACTATGTGGTCATCAATTTTCTGGCACTCTGCCTTCTTTATGATCCAACTCTCACATCCATACATGACTACTAGAAAAATCATAACTTTGACTATTTGGATATACAGAATATTAGAGGGATTTGCCATTCTCTCCTCCAGTGATTTTGTTTTGTCAGAACTCTCCACTATGATCCATCTATCTTGGGTGGCCTTGCATGGCATGGATCATAGCTTCATTGAGTTACACAAGCCCCTTTACCACTACAAGGCTGTAATCTATGAAGGGACATTATTAGTTACCTATTCTATACATAATAGTGTGTATAGGTCAACCAAATCTCCCAATTTATCCCTCCCCCCTGCTTACACCCTAGCAGCCATAAGTTGGTTTTCTACATCTGTGACTCTACTTATTTCTTGTAAATAAGTTCACTTGTAATTATTATTTTTTTTTACAATTCCACATATAATTGATATCATATGATATTTATCATTCTGACTTACTTCACTCAGTATGATAATCTTTAGGTCCATCCATGCTGCTGCAAATGACATTATTTCATTATTTTTATGGCAGAATAATACAATACATACATACAATTTATATAAGTACCACATCTTTATCTTGTCCTCAGTCAATTAACATTTAGGGTGCTTCTAAATCCTGGTTTTCACTAATGCTGCAATGAACATGGTGTTGCATGTATGTTTTTGAATTATGTTTTTCCCTGGGTATAAACCTAGGAGAGGAATTTCTGTGTCATATGGTAGTTCTATTTTTAGTTTTTTAAGGAACCTTCATAGTGACTACACCAATTTACATTCCCATTAACAGTGTAGGAGGATTCCATCCATCCTACATGCTCTCCAGCATTTATTGTATGTGGGTTTTTTTTTTTTTTTAATTTAAATTGAAGGATAATTGCTTTACAAAATTTTGTCATTTTCTGTCATACGTCAACAAGAGTCAGCCATAGGTACACCCTGTCCCCTCCCTCCCAAACCTTCCTCTCATCTCCCTCCCCATTCCACCGTTCAGGCTGTCACAGCACCCCTGTTTGAATTCCCTGAGTCACATGGCAAATTCCCATTGGCTATCTATTTTACATATGGTATTCTAAATTTCTATGTTACTCTCTCAATAATCTCCCCTCTCCCTCCTCTCCACTCCCATGTCCAGAGGTCTGTTCTTCAGCGTCTGTTTCTCCACTGCTGCCCTGAAAATAAATTCATCAGTGCCAACCTTTTAAATTCCATATATATATATATATATATATATCAGTATACAATATTTTAATTTCTTTTTCTGTCTTCTCTCTGTGTAATAGACTCTAGGTTCGTCTACCTCATTAGAACAGAATCAAATGTGTTCCTTTTTATGGCTAAGTAGTATTCCATTGTATATATGTACCATAACTTCTTTATCTATTCATCTGCCGATGGTTGTTTTCATGTCCTAGCTATTATAAATAATGCTGCAGTGAACATTGGGATATATGTGTCTTTTTCAATTTCGGTTTCCTCAGGGTATATGCCTAGGAGTGGGATTGCTGGATCATATGGTGGTTTTATTCCTAGCTTTTTACGGACTCTCCATACGATCTTCAATATTGGCTATATCAGTTACATTCCCACCAGCAATGTAAGAGTGTTCCCTTTTCTTCATATCCTCTCCAACATTTATCTTTTGTAGACATTTTGATGATGGCCATGCTGACTGGTATGAGGTGGTATCTCATTGTATTTTTGATTTGCATTTCTCTAATAGTGAGTGATATTGAGCATCTTTTCATCTTATTTGTATATCTTCTTTGGAGAAATGTATGTTTAGATACTCCACCTGTTTTTTGTTTGAGCTGCATGGGTTGTTTGTATATTTTGGAGATTAATCCCTTGTTAATTGCTTCATTTGCAAATATTTGTCTCCTTTCTAAGGTTTGTCTTTTTACTTTGTCTAAAACTTTCTTTTGCTGTGCAAAAACGTTTAAGTGTAATTAGATTCCATTGTTTACCTTTGTTTTAATTTTCATTACTTTAGGAAGTAGATCAAAAAAAATATTGCTGTGATTTGTGTCAAAGTGTTCAGCCTATCATTTCTTCTAAGATTTTTGTAGCATCTGACCTTACATTAATGTCTTTAATCTATTTTGAGTTTATTTTTGTGTATGTTAAGGAGTGTTCTAATTTCATTATTTTACTTGTAATCTGTTCAATTTTCCCAGTACCAATTATTGAAGAGACTGTCTCTTCTCCATTGTATATTTTTATTTGCTTTATCATAGATTAAATGACCATAGGTGCATGGGTGTATCTCTGGACTTTCCAGCTTGTTCCATTGATCTATTTTCTGTTTTTGTGCCAATAACATACTGTTTTAATTACTGCAGCTTTTTACTATAGTCTGAAGTCTGGCAACCTGATTCCTCCATCCTCATTTTTCTTTCTTAAGGTCCCTTTGGCTATTCAGTATCTTTTGCATTTCTATAGCCACTGTGAAATTTTTTATTCTAATTCGGTGAAAAATGCCATTGGTAAGGATTGAATTGAATTTTTAGATTGCTTTGGGATACTTCCCCCACCAATACTATATGAAAGAATATCAAAAAGGAAACACTTTAAACTTAGCCCAAGTGCTGTATTTTTCTCCTAGAAATTTAGAGTATTAACTGCATGCATGCTAAGTCACTTCAGTTGTGTCTGAGTCTTTGAGACTCTAAGGACTGTGACCCAAAAGGCTCTTCTGTCCATGGGATTCTCCAGGTAAGAATACTGGAGTGGGTTTCCATGTCCTACTCCAGAGAATCTTCCTGACCCAGGGATCAAATCTGCATCTCTTATATCTTCTTCATTGACAGGTGGACTCTTTACCACACACACCACCTGGGAATTCCTTAAAGTGTTAACTAGTACTGTCAAAAAATAGTTTATAAGCATTCAAATTTGGGATTTGCAGAATGATCACTATTTGGGGAAGAATTAATTAGCCTCCTCCACCTCTTTATTATAACATTGTAATTTCACTGTGTGTCTGTGGAATTTATGTTAAGGATGGATTTCTTTATAAATACTTTGTGAGAAACTTTGGGTCTAGAATATGCAAAAATAGGGCTTCCCAATGGCTCAGTGGTACATAATCCACTTGCAGTGCAGGAAGGAGACCCAGGTTCAATCCCTGGGTCTCAAAGATCCCCTGGAAGAAGGCATGGCAACCCACTCCTGTAGAATTCTCACCTGGAGAATCCCATAGACAGAGGAACATGGCAGGCTACAGTCCATTGGGTCACAAAGAGTTGGACATGATTGAAGTGACTAAGTACACACACACACACATTCAGAAATAATGCATTTTCAAGCTTGAAAATACAATTTTTGATATAACTTAGTAATGTTTTAAAACTTCACAATTAATGGCATATTCTCAGAAGTGCCAATTTAAATTTATATTATCTTAATTGCTATACAGGTAAACTCTTGAGTCCCTGGTACAGCAAGGAGATCAAACCAGTCAATACTAAAGGAAATCAACCCTGAATATTCAATGGAAGGACTGATACTGAAGGTGAAGCTCCAATATTTTGGCTACCTGGTGCCAAGAGCTGACTCACTGGAAAAAACTCTGATCTTTTCCAGTGAGTCACTCTGGGAAAGATTAAGGGCAGGAGGAGAAGGGGATGACAAAGGATGAGGTAACCATCCTTTTGTGGGATCACCAATTCACTGGACATGAGTTTGAGGAAACTGGGAGAGAGTGAAGGATAGGGAAGTCTGGTGGGCTGCAGTCCATGGGAATGCAAAGAGTCGAACATAACTGAGTGACTGATCAACATAAACAATATATGTGTTATTTTTTATTTAGTCACTAAGTCGTGTCTGACTCTTTTGGAATCCCATGGACTGTAGGCCAACAGGCTCCTCTGTCCATGAGATTTCTCAGGCAAGGATAGTGGAGCAGGTTGCCATTTCTTTCAACAGGGGATCTTCCTTACTCAAGGATTGTATCTGCATATCCTGCATTAGCAGGCAGATTCTTTACCATTGAGCCACCTGGGAAGCCCATATATGTGTTATATATAATATTATATTAATATATATAATGTGTAAAGGTATAATAGATAATTTGAAATATATTAATAGTTAAAAGTATAATTTCATAATAGTAACAACAATTTTCATTCTAGAGAATAAAACCAGGAGTAATACTATAGAAATTTTATGATTAAAAATGATCACGTAGAGAAAGAAATAATATGTAAGGAAGTAAAAATTAAAGCATGCATACACACACGTGTGATGGATTACATTAACTGAATTTTCCCAAGGCATTTTGTGAATCAAGAATGTGTGGTTTTTGTTCCTGAGGAGTTACTCATGGACACATATACCATGGTATAGTTATACCTTCATTTCCTGAAGGACTTCTGGATTATTAGTGCTATGAATATTTCTGTACAGATTTTTTTATGTGAAAATAAGTTTAATTTCTCTAGGATAATTGCCAAAGAACGCAATTCCTAGGTTTTATGGTTGTTGTATATTTAGTTTTGTTGTCCAGAGTGTACCATATTCTTTTTATTTTTTATGCATATTCTGAAAATCACTTGTTATTTTATTTTACAGTATGTCCTTGTAGGTTATTGGTTTTAAATATAGCAGTTTGTACATGTCAATCTCAAACTTCTATCACTCTTCCCCAGCCTGATAACCATAAATTCATTCTCTATGAGTCTGTTTCTATTTTATAGATAAGTTCATTTGTGTTTTTTCAGATTGTACATATAATCAATATCATATAATATCTGTCATTGGTATTCTGACTTACTTCACTTACTTGCTATGATAATCTTCAGATCCATCCATTTTACTACAAATGACATTATTTCATTATTTTTAATGGCTGAGTAGTATTCCATTGTATATATGTACATCTTCTTTATCCATTCATCTGCCAGTGGACGTTTACATTGATCCTGTGTGTTGGCTGTTGTGAACCATATTCCAAGGAACACAAGGGTGCATGTATTTTTTTCCACCCATGTTTTTCTCTGGATATATGCCCAGAAGCATGATTGCTCGATCATATGATAGCTCTAATTTTAGTTTCTTAAGGAACCTCCATGCTGCTCTCCATAGTGACTACACCAATTTATATTCCCATCAACAGTGTAGGAGAGTTCCACTTCCTCAACACCCTCTCTGGCTTTTATTGTTTGTGAACTTTTGATGACAGTCATTCTAACTGGTGTGAGGTGATATCTCATTGCAGTTTTAACTCAAATTTGTCTAATAGTGATGTTGAACATCTTGATATACCTCTTGGCCATCTATATGTCTTCTTTGGAGCAATGTCTGTTTGGGCCTTCTGTCCATATTTTGATTGTGGTTTTATAGCAGATGACACCACCTTTATGGAGAAAGTGAAGAGGAACTAAAAAGGTGAAAGAGGACAGTGAAAAAGTTGGCTTAAAACTCAACATTCAGAAAATGAAGATCATGGCATCTGGTCCCATCACTTCATGGGAAATAGATGGGGAAACAGTGGAAACAGTGTCAGACTTTATTTTTGGGGGCTACAAAATCACTGCAGATGGTGACTGCAGCCATGAAATTAAAAAATGCTTACTCCTTGGAAGGAAAGTTATGACCAACCTAGATAGCATATTCAAAAGCAGAGACATGACTTTGCCAACAAAGGTCCATCTAGTCAAGGATATGGTTTTTCCAGTGGTCATGTATGGATGTGAGAGTTGGACTGTGAAGAGATCTGAGTGCTGAAGAATTGATGCTTTTGAACTGTGGTGTTGGACTGCAAGGAGATCCAACCAGTTCATTCTGAAGGAGATCAGCCCTGGGTGTTCTTTGGAAAGAATGATGCTAAAGCTGAAACTCCAGTACTTTGACCACCTCATGCGAAGAGTTGACTCATTGGAAAAGACTCTGATGCTGGGAGGGATTGGGGGGCAGGAGGAGAAGAGGACAACAGAGGATGAGATGGCTGGACGGCATCACTGACTCGATGGACGTGAGTCTGAGTGAACTCCGGGAGTTGGTGATGGACAGGGAGGCCTGGCGTGCTGCGATTCATGGGGTCACAAAGAGTCGAACACGACTGAGCAACTGAACTGAACTGAACTGATATATATATATATATATATATATATATATATATATATATACAATTGAGCCACATGAGCTATTCATAAAATTTGGAGACTAAAATTTGCCAGTTGCACTGTTTGTGAATATTTTCTCCCATTCTCTGAATTATCTTTTTACCGTTTCAAATTCCTAGCAGCAAAGTGTGAGAAAATCAGCTTTTTCACATCTTTACCAGCATTTGTTGTAGCTATTTTTTTTTATTGTAACCATTGTTACAGATGTGTATTGGAAGCTCACTGCGGCTTCAATTCATATTTTCTTGTGGGTAATGAGGTTAAATATATTTTCATATAGTTGTTTGCAATCTACAAATCCACTTTGGTGAAATATATGTTCATCTAATTTCTTTTTTCACTTAATGTATTGCTTGTTGATTTTACTATTAAGCTTTGAAATTTCTTTTTATAGTCCAGATATTAATCCTTTGGTGTATGGTTTGCAAATATGTATTCCCAATGTATCACTTATCTTTTCCTTCTCTAAGCAGAGTATTTCACAAAGCAAATGTTTTTAGTTTTGATGAGATCTATTTTATCTTAATCTTGGTGTCAAGTCTAAGAATACTGCCTGGCCCTAGATCCTGAAGACTTTTCCTCTTTTTTTTTTTTTTTTCTAAACATTTGATTGTTTTGCATTTTAGCCTGTGGTGTATTTTGAGTTAATATTTTTATAATGTGTGAAGTTGCATTTGAGGTATTTATTTTTTGATGTCCAATTATCACACCACCGTTTTTTGAAACTATTATCCTTCATCCATCCAGCCATCTCATCCTCTGTCATCCCCTTCTCCTCCTGCCCCTAATCCCTCCCAGCATCAGAGTCTTTTCCAATGAGTCAACTCTTAGCATTGAGGTGACCAAAGTACTGGAGTTTCAGCTTTAGCATGATTCCTTCCAAAGAACACCCAGGGCTGATCTCCTTTAGAATGGACTGGTTGGATCTCCTTGCAGTCCAAGGCACTCTCAAGAGTCTTCTCCAACACCACAGTTCAAAAGCATCAATTCTTCGGTGCTCAGCTTTCTTCACAGTCCAACTCTCACATCCATACATGACTGCTGGAAAAACCATAGCCTTGACTAGATGGACATTTTTTGGCAAGTCATAAGCCAACCTACAAACTGGCAGAGAAAAAAAGCAAACAGTATCTATAACCCTACAGTCTTGTTCTTTTTGTTGCTTCATATTATCTTGTAACATGTATGTTATCTTGTTCTGAACTATAGTAATTTCAAAATGACACATCAAGTTGTACATATTAACAACAGCACATAAAATGTAAAAAGGCCCATGAGTGTTAAATTCAAGTGATTTCCAACATAAATATGTTTATATCAGTTATTTTTAATCACTTACTTGAAAATATTTCTGCCAGAAAGGGAGTATAAGAGATATGGTCTATTACACACTGTATAATTGAACATTCCCACATGCTGAACTCACAAATTCAACATTTTATTATTGCCCATGCCCATTGTTTACATGAATGAAATGTCAGTGCATTAAATGAACTTCTATTAAAATTGACTGTTAAATGTAGTTTATGCCAGGATTTATTGGATTTGAAAAGTACTTAATGCATTATTATTTTTCTTCCTTAACCTTACCATAAAAATATAATTGTCTTCTCAGCTTTCTACTTAATAAAGCACTATAAAATAAAGTTGTTTAGAGAATTAAATTTCTACAGATTGTCCTAGAATGCAAAAAATGGACATTTGGGGAGGGGGAAGAAAGAACTTATCTCTACTGTTTTATATTTGAGATATTAAAGAAGGCAGAAGATGATGTCAAAGGACTTTATACTTGCTACTTATTTATACAATAATTCAGCTGTAGTACAGCTGCTAAACATTTCATATTTATGTGCTAGGTCAAGGGGATACAAAAGTTAGTAAGAATGATACTCAGTCTATTGAGAGTTCATAGTCCAGAAGACAAATGTAATTGTAATTTCAAGCAAGCAGTGTTTTATAAGAGGCCTATATATCATGCTGTGGAGAAAGAACAGTGAGAGACTGTTTGATGAGCTGGAGTTTTCAAAGGACATGACATTTGAAAAAGGTCTTGAAGTAAGAATAGAAGTTCAACGTTATAGGAAAGGGGGCTGACATTCAATGCAAAATAAATTACATGAAAAAGGTAGAGCAAAGACAGGAAATAGAATGTTATCTGCTCAAAAACTGATAGACTATTTGATTATAATGTCAGATGAAGCACATGGATTAGGGTTATGATTATTAGAGTTAGAGTTAGGATGCCCAGGGTTTGAAGTCAAGAACCAAGTAATGCACATACCACCTTGGCTTATATTCTTCTAAAAATAATTTAAACACAGATGGCCACAAGACTTGCTTCACAATCATATAACCTATGCAGGTGCTTAGGTCCCCATGCTTACAATGGACCATATTTGGTTTAATATCCTGCCCTTTCTATTTTGAAATTATATATATATATATATATATATATATATATATATATATCTTTTGATTAGAGGCTCTGCACATACATTCTTTTTTTTAAATTTTTTTTAAATTTTATTTTATTTTTAGACTTTACATAACTGTATTAGTTTTGCCAAATATCAAAATGAATCCACCACAGGTATACATTCTTTATGGGCTTCTGCAGATCATGTAGCTGGTTATGCACCTAAAAGCAAAGAAGGATAGGTAACACAGTCTAGCCATGTGCCAATAAGAAAAGTATATTCACATTGAATCAATATCTAGCAGGTCTTGCCAAGGTAAATATAACAAAGCAGTTATACAGCCCCAGTTAATCATTGTGCAATTATAGGACATAAATTTTGTAATGAGCTTGGTTTTCTACATTAAACTCATTCATTTTTTTCTTTTTTAAAACTGAATTTGTATGTATGTTCTCTATAGACATTTAAGTAAGAGTTGAAAATATTTCCATGAAAAAGTGATAATTTTTTGCTTAGTTTTCTTTTGCTTGTATTGTTGTTTTCTCTGTGAAAACTGTACAAAAGTAGTACGTCAAACAAAACTTAAAAATAATTCACTCATCTGCAAGCAGTTGTTCTGTGTGTCTTGTTAGCTTTTCCAAAAATAGAATAAGTTAAAACTTAACATTTGTTTGGAGAGCTAATTCAATAGCATAATATGAAATAAAAACATGGAGTTTATCTTAAATAATACTTCAGTAAATAAGCAAATTGGAAAATAGAACTGTTACTCTGTGTTTACATGAGAGAATATTGGAAAGAGATTATCCCTAATCAGCATGATGAACTAATCAGGAAGTTTAATTGAAAGTCAAATACTGAAGTAAACATTAGTCAACAATAAGTAAAGGAAAGAATAAAAATATGCTTAAGAAGCCTAAACAAAAATATAAATATGAGGCTTTAAACAGAGAGTAATTTTGTTTGTTGAAAATTGTTATATTTTAATATACCCAATGTGAGGCAGTATGGATGAGAGGATTTGAGAATAGAGTTTGGGATTGAAGTTGGAAGACAGAGAGAGAAAAGAAGGAAGGGAGAAGAGACTGAATGAAAAATGTGTGGAAGTGAAAATTTCCATCCAGATCTTCTTAGCTTTGCAAAAATTTTCATCAGGATGCCATGCCTAGTTAAAATGTCTTATTCCCATGGAATCATTTTGTGTGATCATCACATACTAGACTTGCACCTACCTGCCAACCCAAAAGAAGAATACAGATCAGATACATAGCAAATATTTGTGATAAATAATGCATATAAAACCCTGTACCTAGATGAAGATCATTTATTCTGATTACTGATGGATTACCCGAAGGTAGAAATTCTACAAAAAAGAAAGAAGGAAACAAAAGCAATTTGCCCTTTGTTTCTTTTTTCTTTTTTTCAAGAAAATGAGGGCCTTTTTGATACATCTTTGCATTTATAAACTGAAAAAAAGAAAAAAAAATCTGTTCATTCCTTATACATAGGCCATAGAAATAATGTTAAAAGATCTTCATTTTATAAGAACAAATACTTTTTTTTTTAGATTGACCAGCATACTCAAATGTACACAGCAAGTTAAGAAACAGAGCTAGGAATTGAACTAAGGGCTCCTGATTCCTCTCTCTGAATTCAGGCCACTGTTCTAGAGTGGAAGGAATGAGGGTAAAGAGGATGAAGATGAGGTCAGTTATACAATATTTAAATCCTTTAGAACCAGAATTGGAAATACATGGAGCTTAAATTTTTTTAAGCTTATGAATAGTGATATATTTTACATTTATGTATCAAAAATATTTCTGACTTAGTGTGAGGGAATCTAGTGTGAAAGTAATAAGACTAGTCAGAGGCTATTTCAGTAGTCCAAGTGAAACTAGTTTCAGAGTTCTTGAGGGTTAATTGGGCCAGGACTATATTTGGAGGATCAAGCCAAGAGTTTGTAGAGGGAATAGATATCAAAAATAAAGAAAGAAAGGAATCAAGTATGAATCCTAGTTTTTAACTGAATACTGACTTATGGTTCATTTTCTAAATGAGGGTGAGACTGTGGATTAGAAAGAAAACAAGAGAAAATACCAAGTTTGAGGTGTTTATCAAATTTTATTTCAATTTTTCTATATGACAATTTTTATAATAAAAGCATGAGAAAAAACTATTTTGAAAATATAAAAGAATATTATCATAATGTCATAAATGGGTCCACCATTTCAATTACAGGAAATTCCAAATTAACACAATGCATCTGATCTTAAGCTTGCTTCAGAAGCTGGAATTCAATGGTATTATTTTGCATTCACTTTTTAATGGGGCATGTAATTGAAATTCAGCAATGTTTTAAGGCACCTATAGGAAATCTAAGTCAAGTTATAGAGTAAAAGGTGAATATATAAATCTTGAGAGCTGAAGTAAAGGGGAGAAATCACAGCCTTGTAATAGAAATGCAAGAGAAAGAGATTGAAGCAGAGATTCAGAGGAACTGATACAGTTACAGAGAGTGGGAGAATAATAAATGTAGAGATAGAGAGCTATGGCATTACTTCTGTCGTGGCTTTGATGAATACATTGATGATGAGAGCACAGGAAGTGCCAAGTACTATGGTGACCATCTTCTAAAATGAAAGTAAAGGTGAGAGACACTATGATTAATATAGCTGTCTAATTTCAATTGGAATGATATGATATTGGGGTAACAGGTCAAGTCACTGCTTTTAACTTACAAAGTAGGTTTCCGTAGTTATCATTATAGGAAAGCCAGAATGGTAATCAGAACAACCTAATCTACAGAGATCTTTGGTGATGTTAAAAGCATAATCAACTAATCAGAACCATGGAGATGGCAGTCCTGATTAGTAAAGTCTTACTTGATCTATTTAGTTGTAAAATGTAGTAGATCTGGTTAAACCAAAGCTTGATTTGGCTTACCACAATAAAATGTCAGGAGCTTTTACTCAATTCTGAGATATGACTCAGATGATAACCCTAAATCCCCTGGAATAAAGCATATCTGGTAAACTTGAGGAAGAATTTTATAGTAACAACACAGGTCTTTGCAGTATCTTCCTCCCAGCATTTGGAATGGGGAAAATGGGAATTGTGTGCTTGGAAACAGAAGCTATTCAGCTCTGTTAGGAATTATTGAACACTGACTCTGAACCAATTCCTGGAATGTAGGATGTGTCTGTGATCTACCAGTTAGAGTTAAGGCTTATGGAATTTAGGTGGAAATTGGCATTTTAACCTAATTCTATCTTACAATGGGTCCAGTGAGATAAATTCATACTCATGCCATTTCCTAAATTCATGAGCCAGAATTAAAATACAAATGTCTTTTGTCTTATCCTCATAATGGCTCTGTGAATCAAAGTATGAGGGTCATTTAGGGAGAAATATAAAATGGAAATTTCTGTATTCCCTACATTCCATCAAATTTGTAAACTAAAACCAAAAACACATCTGTGATAAATACAAAAATGCTAGTAATATAATGAACCTTCAAAAGCATAAAAGTAATAACAGCAGGTGGATTTCATCAATGGCTGCATGGAGAGCAGAACACTCTATTCCACACAGGTAATGATTTGAAAAATGATATGGTAGAAAATGGGCTTTCCAGGTGCCATGAGAGGTATAGAACACATCTGCCAGAGCAGGAGACATAAAAGATGCAGGTTCATTCTCTGGTTCTGGAAGATCTCCTAGAGGAGGGCATTGAACCCACTCCAGTATTCTTGTTTGGAGAATCCCATGGACAGATAAATCTGGTGAGCTATAGTCCAAAGGGTCAGAGTCAGACACGACTGAAGTGACTTAGCAAAGCAGCACATGCTAGCAAATGGAATGCAAGCTGAGGCTGGAAAAGCAATTGAACAATAGGACTGGCTCTTTAACACAATTTGTTCTTCTAACTAACCATGACAACGTGCCCTGGGGCCAGCAGGAGAATAAAATGTGTGGATGAGACGAAGAGCTAAACCATTCCATCTGGGGCCTTCTGATCACAAATGTGTGCATGAGATTAACAAATAGCAATAAAAACTGGTAGGGGTCAACAAAACCACCCAATGTGATTTAGACTCAAGAGAAACAGTAGATTTGTTGTTTTAGAACAGGTGAAATATTGTATCTGAATATGCCCTTTTATTGGATTAGTAGTTAACTATTATAGGTGGTTGGGAGAAGGCAATGGCATCCCACTCCAGTACTTTTGCCTGGAAAATCCCATGGACGGAGGAGCCTGGTAGGCTGCAGTCCATGGGGTCGCTAAGAGTCGGACACGACTGAGCGACTTCACTTTCACTTTTCACTTTCATGCATTGGAGAAGGAAATGGCAACCCACTCCAGTGTTCTTGCCTGGAGAATCCCAGGGACAGAGGAGCCTGGTAGGAGGCCGTGTATGGGGTCGCACAGAGTCGGACACGACTGAAGCGACTTAGCAGCAGCAGCAGCAGCACTGTAGTTGGTTACCATTCCATCTCCTTTATTTCACTTATTAACCTAATGCTCAAGAGAGAGTGACCTTGCCATACGAAAGCGGATTAAGTTTAAGCATGAAGTGACTTCAATTTCAGCTGTTCATCTATAAGGAGACAACCTATAGATGAACAGCTGAAATTGAAGTCACATCTTCTTAGTTGAGGAAGTCAAACACCAATCAAATTTTAGGCACTTATTTTACAACTAGTTGTAAAACTTGTTTGTTTGTTTGTTTTAATCAACTATCAATGTGGAAATTCTCTTTCCTCATTTCCTTTCCCCAGACTACACAGAAGTAGTTTGCTTTTGCCCAGCAGGAAAGTACATCTTCATTTTGCCTCTAGGTTTTAACACATTTTAATTTGTGGATATATTGATAATTGTACCTTCTGAAAGAACATCACACTTTCCCACTAAATAATGGTCTTATTCCTATAAGAAATCCAGAAAGCAGCATTTCATTACTTGACATTTAGTGAGATTTCATAAAAATAAATGGCTTCTTTACTGAAAGGATATTTTTGGAGATCCAGTGCCATGGATAAACTGAGATATCCCCTCAAAAATAAAAATTTAGATTATGTCTTGGATTTCCATCTATTCAGAAAAAAAAATACAGATATGCACAGCCACTTCTGGTTTTATAAATGTTAGGTAGTTAGAATAGGGAAAAGGAGTCCAGAATGGTGGTGGCTAAAAGACAAGGAAGGGAAAAGCCCAGGAAAATTGAACAAAGGAAGGTCCAAGGATCAGAGTGAGGACCTCAGGTAGAATAAACAGCACTCCTGGCTAGCCCAACTTACACAGGGCAGGCCCAGAGGGATGGAAAAAAACATATACAAAGAGGAGCCAAAAGGCTGGGGGTCTCTCTCTCTCTCTTGTGCATGTGCTCTTGCTCTTTTTTTCTCTCTTTCTCGTTCTCTCTCCCTTCTCTTCGAGTCTTTTGGATTGATATGCCCTCATGGCTCAAGGATGTATTTTCCTTTATTTTCTAAATAAAACTGAGCTGTAACACGGAGCTGTAACACTGATCTGTCCAAGAGCTTAGACATGGTCTGTCTTGAGGGTTTTATCATCCGTCGCTTCAAATTTTTGTTGTGATGAGACAGAACCAAGGAAATTACACACTCCCCTGACAGAAACAAGACTCATTTATTAACAGATAAGCTGTGCTGACCATTTTCTGTGTTACTGAAAATGCTTTCAATTTTAACCCAGAAGAGAAGACTTGTCAGACTGTCCTGAAAGGGAAAGAGGAAATTCTGGCACCCAACCTTCAGAAGCAATGGATCTGATGATGAAGGTGTTTATGTCAATCCAGGGTGCTTCAAGGACCTTATGGTGAGCCCAGCAAGAAGAATAAAAAGAGAGATTCCCAAGATACTTCAGTACATATGCAAAACCATGACAAACATTAATATATATGAATGATATAAGTTTTTCAATTTTTTCATAACAATTATATTTGATGTACTTTTGGTAACACACACAGTTCAGTCCATAAGTTAAATAAAGATTGTAATATTACTATGAAAAACAAATTTTAAGGGAAGAATGGGCATGATCCAGAGAGAGTGGATTTAGAATTACATATAGAAACTGCTATAGTGTTAAAAATACATCCTCCCAAACTTCTAGTTTGTCAAGAGTCAATTGTCTATGCTTGTATGATTCATGTCTGGAATACACTCTCACTGATCATTGTATCTATTACTTTTACACTGACTTCATTAAGATGGTGATTGTTTTGAATTTTTAAATGGTTGGAATGTTTTTAAGGTCTTTATCTAAAAACCTAAACTTTTGAGCATATTAATGGGAGCAATTTTACACTATTTGATGGAGGTACATTCATGGAAAAAGAAAAGCTCATTATGCCATTTTACCACATAACTAATTTTTAAGATATTTAACTGTATACTTAATTTTCTTAGATATAACATTTATTTAAATAACAATAATTTTTACTTTTGAACACTGATTTTGAAAATGTCTCACTTTGCCTCAGGCTGTAGTGGTAATTGTTCATGGTTCAAGTCCACAGATACACTAAAATGTTATGCTACCTATGTGTTCATTCTAGGGTTTTAATTGACAGGGAAGCACACATTCAGGAAAACCTATTTTCACAAAAATGATGGGAATGATTTTTGAGAGAACACATGTCATGCAATTTTAAGTCCTTGTTTGTTTAACACTTATTAATGTGCCCATTAGTCAAAACAGATTACATGACTGAGCCCAAAGACAAAGTTTAGAGAGTATATTCCACTGAAGGAAGTAGAAAAAATAAATATTAAAATACTATTCAAATTCTCATGATCTGTCTTCTTCAAGTTTCTCTGGCATACAAAATACAAGAATATCAAATGTTTGTCAAAATCAGGGTATCAAGTTTGAAGTTCGGGTTCTTGAAATATGAACTATTGATGCTATTCTGCTGTTTCTGTAATCATGTAAACAAAAACAAACAAAAAAAAAAACAAGTATTACCTTCTTTTAATATTGGAGAGCAGGTAGCCTTGCAAGGCACATTGAAGTCTTTGGTCCTTAAGACAAATGTTACAAAGTATTCCTACTCAGAAATATTCCAAAGGAATATTTCCTCACTAGGCATAGGTTTTGTTACCACAGCTGTTGCCTCTGCCATCTGGAAAATTCTTTCTGCAACATAGACCTAAACAATTCTGGATGTTCTTAAAATATTATCAATTGACTTTTTAGATGATTTATATATATTTACTCCCTTACTTTATTTTTTTATTTTTTTAAATTTTATTTTATTTAACTTTACAATATTATATTGGTTTTGCCATATATCAAAATGAATCTGCCACATGTGTACATGTGTTCCCCCTCAGAATCAAAGAGGTATAAACATCTACCATAATTCTATGCTAAATCCATAAATTAGGAGTTGGTGGTAATTCAAGAACAGAAATTTGCCTTTCTTAGTCATCAAAGTATTACTTAAGAATTCAGCAGTGTTAACAGTTGCAGACTGTTCAGATTTTTCTTGGAAAAGATACTTATGAGACTTAAAATAGTTTATTTGAAAGTAACAGATTCTTACTAATTCCTTCTGTCATGAGAAATGATGCTCTGTTATATAGAAATCTTTTAAAACTTTGGATGATGTGCATGATCCATACATAAGAAGTTTTAGTGTCAAAAATATAAGAAAATGAACACATTAGTTTTCACCTTAAACAATGGAGAGAGGATTAACTAAACTATGTATGTTTTGATTTTTACATTAAAAAATGACTTTTTTGCTGTGGAAAGGAAAAAAAAAAACAATTCTGGAAAAAATGGTTAAAAATAAAATAGCTTTAACAGAGTACCCAGCCTGGCACTCTGTGACGACCTATACGGGTAGAATGGGGTGGAAGGAGGCTCAAGAGGTGGAGGATGAGCCTCCTTCCACCCTCATTCCTCCCCTCTAAGTTGTACCATAGTGCCCGGCTGGATTCTCTGTTAAAATTATTTTATTTTTATTTTTAATAAATTTTCCAGAATATATGTGTATGTGTGTGTGTGTGTATATGTATATATATATATATATATATATGTATAAATATGTGTGTGTGTGTGTGTATGTGTGTGTGTGTTGTTGCATGGTAGAGACCACTACAATATTGTAAAGCAATTATCCTCCAATAAAAAAGAATAAAATAACTTTAAACATTAAAGAATATGCCTTTTGGGAGTTCGAGAGTCTATCTCTTCCTGATTCCCATCTTTGGAAATTTGGGGCTGATAGACTAATTGACATGTAGGGGCTTTCCAGATGGTTCTCATGGTAAAGAATCGCCTGTGAATGCACCAGATGTAAGAGATAGGAGAGATGAGGGTTTGATCCCTGGGTTGGGAATATCCCCCTAGAGGAGGGTATGGCAATCCACTCCAGTATTCTTGCCTAGAGAACCCCATGAGAGAGGAGCCTGGCAGGCTATAGTCCATGGGGTTGCAAGGAGTGACTGAAGTGACTTAGTATGCATGTAACAGAAAGACTTCTTATGGCTTTACAGGTGCTGCAGTGATAAAGAATACACCTGTCAATGTAGGAGATGCCAGAGATGTGAGTTCAATCTCTGAATCAGAAGGATCCTCTGGAATAGGAAATCGCAACCCCCTCCAGTAGTCTTGCCTAGAAAATTCCATAGACGGAGAAGCCTGGTAAACTACAGTCCATGGGGTCGAAAAGAGTCAGACACCACTGAGCACACACCCACCCACCAAACTTGTTATAATTTGAAAAATTTTACTTTTCTTGCAATCTGGCTGACAGAACTTTTGACTATATAACTTCTATAAATATTATGGTTGTTTAAGTCTTAAATTCCAGTCAATTCCATGTGCCAAGAGCCTCACTGTCAATTATTTCTACATCTAGACTAAATTGCAGTTTCAGTGAGCAAATCAGGCTGCAGTAAGACCACATTTTCCCTTGAATCCTTTTATACAGCTTAAGAGATATATTTGACACCAATTCTTTTCAGAAATGGAAACTAAAAGTATTTGAGCAGCACATCTAATTAGGGTTTGTCTTTAATATATTCAATAGCACTTATATTTTACTTTGTGAAAATAAGATTTGTTTTCAAAATCTGTAAGTTATGGTTTTGCCATATTTGCTCCAGATTTTATTTGCAAACTGGCAAATACTTTTTTGTGACTTTATCTCTGCTGCTGCTGCTGCTGTTCCATTTGGTTAGTCGTGTCTGACTCTTTTCAACTCTATGGACTGTAGCCCACCAGGCCTCTGTCCATGGGATTCTCCAGGCAAGAATATTGGAGTGGGTTGGCATGTCCTCCTCCAGGGGATCTTCCTGATCTGCATCTCTTGTGCCTCCTGCATTGCAGTCAGATTCTTAATGACTGGGAAAGCTTGACCTTATCTCTATCTTATAATAAATTGTGAGATACAGCTACAGCAATCAGCTTCTTATTTCAACATTTGACTCAAAATCTCCAAATCCAGCATTGAAAAAGCATCAGGAGTGTTGTTTCTTTTCTTTTTTTTTTTTTTTTTTACATTTTAAAAGATCATAAGAAAATTTCACCAAATAATTTAGCACTAAAGAAAATAAATCTCTATATTTCCTACCTCTAGTATCAAACTAAGAAATATAGTGATTTATTTTTTGACTTCAAGAATTTGGTCCAAAATCCAAGAACTATATATTCTAAGTTATTTTTACACATGCTTAGTCCCCCTAATTCTATTGTCAATTTTTCTATCAATTTTTATTGCATAAGTAAAAATAAGTAAAAAATAAAATCTTCTACTTTCTAGCAATAGATATTTGTTTTCCTCATGGCTCTGTAGTTCAGTTTAGGAGTTTCTGCTTCCAAGTGTTCCTCCTGAATGCCTCCTGATGCCAAGGTTGAAGGACAAGGCTTACTCAGTTACAGCTTTCCCAAAGGTCATAGATGAGTAACATGACACACTCAAGCATGCAAACATATTAAAAGCCCTGTTAGTGTCACACCTACTAATATCTCATTGGCCAAAAACATAATATGCTTGAACCCAATTTCAACTTGTAATGAAAGCACTCTTCTCTTGTACTTCAGGTAAGAGAAATCACTATTTTTTTCTTTCAAAACTAGCAAGTCTTTATCTGTTCAGGCTGCTATAACAGAAAACCACAGATTGGATGACTTACACACAGCAGAAATTTATTTATCACAGTTCTAGAGACTGGGAAATCCAAGATTAAGGTATCAACAGATTTGGCATCTGATGAGATCTTGATTTCTCATTTATAGACATCTATCTTTTTACTGTATCCTGTCAGGGTTAATGGGAAAAGGAAACTTGTCCATGTTTCTTTCAAAAGGGCCCTAATCCATTTCATGATGATTCTGCCATCAAATCACTTACCAAGAGCTGCACCTCCTAGACCGTCACCTTGGGGCTTAGGATTTCAACATAAGAATCCTGGAAGTGGCACTGACATTCCACCTACAGCATAATGTAATCTAATACAGTCTTACTAGAAAGAGGTTAGGTAAAATAAAGTCTTCAACAGTAGTTTTTCAAGAGTAAAAAACAAACTGAAAACATGTATATATATATATACTAATAAACCATAATCCATTTAAAATGTCATCCATTTGAAAAGTTATCCGTTTCAAGTGATTCTTTTTAGCTTAAATTGTAAGAGACAGCAAGAGGGGTACAAAATTATTCACTTCTATCATCATGATATCCTCACAAGAAATATTATTATAGGCAAATCCTCAAGGAACCACTGGCTGATAAATACTTAATATTTTCTCTTTAGCCCCACTTGTGGTAATGTGAAATTAATTTTTAAATATTTCACTAGAACATAATTAAGGTTTTTAAAAGCTATATTATTTTTACACACTCTTCTTCTGAGGGAGGTTGTGGGACTTGATCCAACAAAATAAGGTGATAATTGAGACAGAGATGTAGTGAACTGATGGTTCAAAACAAAAGTAAGGCAAAGTATTTAGAATCACAGTGAAGGAAAACTCCAAGTTATACATATGCAGTCAGCTGAAAGTCAAATAAACCCTAATAGGAGAAGGTAGAAAGAATGCTCTAAAGGTGTATCTCTGAGGTGGAAAAAAAAAAAAAAAGTATGACAGATTATTTGATGTGGTAGTTTTGACAGATATAACTGGTTTGCTTACCTATTTCTGATTCTTAAATGTTTTCTATATATCTAAAAACCTGTAATACTTTTATATTTATACTTTTATTATAGGCATTTTGCCAAGGGAAACATGAATATGATCTTTTATGTTTGTTAACCTTGATGCAATATGCCCTTTCAATCTGAAAACTCAATTTTGCCTATGGATCATGTGAATAATCTTTAAATAGGAACTATTTATTTTCCCCCATTCTATTTTCTTCTTTAAGAATGTCTATTTATTTTCATTATAAGACTGTAGATTAACTTTCTTGTAACTAGTTTTCTCTTAATGATCCTCTTTAAGACAGGATTTTACACCAGAAGTTTATACTGGACACAAAAATAAATAGACCCAATATTTGAAAATGATTTGCCAAATAATCATGTACTGATTTTCAAATAATCTGTGAACTGTTTCTTTGATCTTGGACACTCTCATATATTTTGAACGTTTTGAGAGAATGAGTGAGATAATTTTGAGAGGATGGTGTTTTAGGAGAAGTCTACACTGTGCTCCTTCAACCTCCCACAATGGTAAACCTAAGGCTAGTCCTCTTATCTCAAATTTAGTGAAGAACAAGGCCTTGACAGGGGCATTAGAAAGCTTAGAGTATTCCTAGTAGCTCAGCTGGTAAAGTACCTGCCTGAAATCCAGGAGACCCTGGTTCGATTCCTGGGTTGGGAAGATCCCCTGGAGAAGGGATAGGCTACCCACTACAGTATTCTTGGGTTTTATTGGTGGCTTAGTTAGTAAGGAATCCACCTGGAATATGGGAGACCTGGATTTCATCGCTGGGTTGGGAAGATCCCCTGGAGGAGGGCATGGCAACCCACTCTAGTATTCTTGCTTGGAGAATCCCCATGGACAGATGATCCTGGAAGGCTGCAGTCCATGGAGTTGCAAAGAGTCAGACACCACTGAGTGACTAAGCATAGCTTAATAGATAACATACTTCACTCTGTATGACAGTCTGTAAGTCAGAAAGAGAAAACAAATGGACAAGCACCATATATGAAAGCATATATGTGGAATCTAGAAAAGTAGTATACTTGTGTTGTGCTAAGTCACTTCGAGGAGATACTCCTTGTCCAAGGTAAGGAGCAGCAGCTGTGCTTTGATGGAGCAGCCCTGAAGAGATACCCCACGTCCAAGGTAAGAGAAACAAAAGTAAGATGGTAGGTATTGTGAGAGGGCATCAGAGGGCAGACACACTGAAACCATAATCACAGAAAACTAGTCAACATAATCACACAGACCACAGCCTTGCCTAACTCAGTAAAACTAAGCCATGTGGTCCATGGAGAAGGGAATGGCAAACCACTTTAGTATTCTTGCCTTTAGAACCCCACAAACAGTATGAAAAGGCAAAATGATCGGATAATGAAAGAGGAATTCCTCAGGTTGGTAGGTGCCCAATATGCTACTGGAGATCAGTGGAAAATAACTCCAGAAAGAATAAAGAGATGGAGCCAAAGAAAAAACAATACCCAGCTGTGGATGTGACTGGTTATAGAAGCAAGATCTGATGCTGTAAAGAGCAATATTGCATAGGAACCTAGAATGTCAGGTCCATGAATCAAGGCATATTGGAAGTGGTCAAACAGGATATGGCAAGAGTGAACGTTGACATTCTAGGAATCAGCGAACTAAAATGGACTGGAATGGGTGAATTTAACTCAGATGACCATTATATCTACTACTGTGGGCAGGAATCCCTTAGAATAAATGGAATAACCATCATGGTCAACAAAAGAGTCCGAAATGCAGTATTTGGATGCAATCTCAGAAATTACAGAATCGACTGTTCGTTTCCAAGGCAAACCATTAAAGATCTCAGTAAGTCAAGTCTATGCCCCAAACAGTAATGCTGAAGAAGCTGAAGTTGAATGGGTCTGTGAAGACCTACAAGACCTTCTAGAACTAAAACCCCAAAAAAGATGTCCTTTTCATTATAGGGGACTGGAATGCAAAAGTAGGAAGTCAAGAAATACATGGAGTAACAGGCAAATTTGGCCTTGAGTACAGAATGAAGCAGGGCAAAGACTAATAGAGTTCTGCCAAGAGAAAGCACTGGTCATAACAAACACCCTCTTCCAACAACACAAGAGAAGACTCTACACATGGACATCACCAGATGGTCAACACCGAAATCAGATTGATTATATTCTCTGCAGCCAAAGATGGAGAAGCTCTGTACAGTTGGCAAAAACAAGACGGGGAGCTGACTGTGGCTCAGATCATGAACTCCTTATTTCAAAATTCAGACTTAAATTGAAGAAAGTAGGGAAAACCACTAGACCATTCAGGTATGACCTAAATCAAATCCCTTCCTATTATACAGTGGAAGTCAGAAATAGATTTAAGGGACTAGATCTGATAGATAGAGTGCCTGATGAACTATGGACTGAAGTTCATGACATTGTAAAGGAGACAGGGATCAAGACCATCCCGATGGAAAAGAAATGCAAAAAAGCAAAATGGCTGTCTGGGGAGGCCTTACAAATAGCTGTGAAAAGAAGAGAAGTGAAAAGCAAAGGAGAAAAGGAAAGATAAAAGCATCTGAATGCAGATTTCCAAAGAATAGCAAGGAGAGATAAGAAAGCCTTCCTCAGTGATCAATGTAAAGAAATAGAGGAAAACAACACAGTGGGAAAGACTAGAGATGTCTTCAAGAAAATTAGAGATACCAAGGGAATATTTCATAAAAGATAGGCTCGATAAAGGACATAAATGGTATGGACCTAACAGAAGCAGAAGATATTAAGAAGAGGTGGCAAAAATACACAGAAGAACTGTACAAAAAAAGACCTTCAAGACCAAGATAATTACGATGGTGTGATTACTCACCTAAAGCCAGACATCCTGGAATGTGAAGTCAAGTGGGCCTTAGAAAGCATAACTACAAACAGCTAGTGGAGGTTATGGAATTTTAGTTGAGCTATTTCAAATCCTGAAAGATGATGCTATGAAAATGCTGCACTCAATATGCCAGCCAATTTGGAAAACTCAGCAGTGGCCACAGGACCAGAAATGGTCAGTTTTCATTCCAATTCCAAAGAAAGGTTAATGCCAAATAATGCTCAAACTAACGCACAATTGCACTCATCTTACATGCTAGTAAAGTAATGCTCAAAATTCTCCAAGCCAGGCTTCATTAGTACATGAACCATGAACTTACAGATGTTCAAGCTGGTTTTAGTAAAGGCAGAGGAACCAGAAATCAAATTGCCAACATCTGCTGGATCATCGAAAAAGCAAGAGAGTTCCAGAAAAACACCTATTTCTGCTTTATTGACTATGCCAAAGCCTTTGATTGTGTGAATCACGAGAAACTGTGGAAAATTCTGAAAGAGATGGGCATACCAGACCACCTGACCTGCTTCTTGAGAAACCTATATGAAGGTCAGGAAGCAACAGGGAGAACTGGACATGGAACAACAGACTGGTTCCAAATAGGAAAAGGAGTATGTCAAGGCTGTATATTGTCACCCTGCTTATTTAACTTATATGAAGAGTACATCATGAGAAATGCTGGGATGGAAGAAGCACAAATTGGAATCAAGATTGCCAGGAGAAATCTCAATAACCTCAGATATGCAGATGACACCACCCTTATGGCAGAAAGTGAAGAGGAACTAAAAAGCCTCTGGATGAAAGTGAAAGAGGAGAGTGAAAAAGTTGGCTTCAAGCTCAACATTCAGAAAATGAAGATCATGGCATCTGGTCCCATGACTTCATGAGAAATAAATGGGGAAACAGTGTCAGACTTTATTTTTTTGGACTCCGAAATCACTGCAGATGTTGATTGCAGCCATGAAATTAAAAGATGCTTACTCCTTGGAAGGAAAGTTATGTCCAACCTAGATAGCATATTCAAAAGCAGGGACATTACTTTGCCAAGAAAGGTCCGTCTAGTCAAGGCTATTGCTTTTCCAGTGGTTATGTATGGATGTGAGATTTCGACTTTGCAGAAAGCTGAGCACCAAAGAATTGATGCTTTTGAACTGTGGTGTTGGAGAAGACTCTTGAGAGTCCCTTGGACTGCAAGGAGATCCAACCAGTCCATTCTGAAGGAGATCAGTCCTGGGTGTTCTTTGGAAGGAATGATGCTAAAGCTGAAACTCCAGTACTTTGGCCACCTCATGCGAACAGTTGACTCATTGGAAAAGATTCTGATGCTGGGAGGGATTGGGGGCAGGAGGAGAAGGGGACGAGAGAAGATGAGCTGCCTGGAAGGCATCACCAACTCGATGGACGTGAGTTTGAGTGAACTCCGGGAGTTGGTGATGGACAAGGAAGCCTCGCGTGCTGCGATTCATGGGGTCGCAGAGAGTTGGACATGACTGAGAGACCGGAACTGAAGTCACTTCAGTTGTGTCAGACTCCATGCAACCATATGGACTGCCCCCTGCCAGGCTCCTCTGTTCGCACGATTATCCAAGCAATAATATAGGGTGTGTTACCGTGACCTCCTCCAGAGAATCTTCCTCACCCAGGAACTGAACCCATGTCTCACATCCCTGCTTGGCAAGTGGGTTCCTTTCCACTAGTGCCATCTGCAAAGCCCTGAAAAATGGTTTTCAGTTCAGTTCAGTTGCTCAGTGGTGTCCACCTCTTTGCGATCCCATGGACTGCAGCCCACCAGGATTTCCTGTTCATCACTAGCTTCAGGAGCTTACTCAAACTCATGTTCATTGAGTCAGTGATGCCATCCAACCATCTCATCCTCTGTCGTCCCCTTCTCTTCCCACCTTCAGTCTTTCCCAGCATCACGGTCTTTTCAAATGAGTCAGTTCTTCGGATCAGGTGGCCAAAGTACTGGAGTTAAGGGCTTCAGCATCAGTCATTCCAATGAATATTCAGGACTGATTTCCTTTAGGATGGACTGGCTGGATCTCCTTGCAGTCCAAGGGACTCTCAAGAGTCTTCTCCAATACCACAGTTCAAAAGCATCAGTTCTTAGTGTCCAACTCTTTGAGACCCCATGGACTGTAGCCACCAGGCTCCTCTGTGCATGGGATTCTCCAGGCAAGAGTATTGGAATTGGTAGCCACTTCCTTCTCCAGGGATCTTCTGGACAAAAGGATCAAACCCAGATCTCAGGCATTTCAGGCAGATTTTTTGCCATCTAAGCTACCAGGGAAACCCAAAAACAGCTATACTCCAGTAAAAATATATATTTTTTTAAATGATAAGAAAAAGTAAGAGCATTAAAATTGCACATTTCCAGTGTATTATATTTTACTGTGTAATAAACTACCCAAAGATTTAAAAAGATAAAAAATAAACTTAATAGGTGACAAACACTGGTGGGTTCAAGGGTGGTCTAGAACTTTTAAGGTTAATTAGGTCCCATTTGTTTATTTTTGCTTTTATTTCCAGTATTCTGGGAGGTGGGTCATAGAGGATCCTGCTGTGATGTATGTCAGAGAGTGTTTTGCCTAGAACTTAACTTCAGTTTGAGAAGTACTGAGAACAAAATTTTCTCTCACAATTTTGGTGCCAGAGATGGAAAGTATCATCACTATGGGATTTGGCAAACTTCTCATGCTTTATTGGGCAAAGGTTAAGTGTGTACTTTCAGAATTTGAGATGTGGTCCTGATGAGAAAGAGAAGCAACAGATTCTACAGAGCCACAAAGATGGGTATAAAGAACCCAGTAGCAAGAAACTTGAAGTAAATGCACTGAAACAGAGGATGAAGTACCAACTGGCTCCCTGGAATACTGTAGAATCTGCAACAGTGAAGAAAAACGGCACTTGCATCCCCCAGAAATGTCTGAATAGCCTCAAAAATCATGTCCCAGGAGAAAAAAAAAAAAGTCACCTTTAAATAATGAGGCTCATAATCAATGAACAAACCTTGAGGCAGTACTAATAAAATTACAAACTGCCATACTCCTGTGCCTCTCATTTCATGGAAAAAAAAAAAATCAAGAGGACAGATGGAAAGAGATAGGAATAAGAAAAGAAGCAACAGTAGATTATAAAAGTCAATAATGCTCTTTCCCACTTTCGGTGCCCAGCCTGAAGCCACTTGAGCTAAGACAAGGTTATCAGCTTATCATTGGACCAATTCAGAATTTTGATTATCTTGGTTTTGTATTATAAGGGTTGAATTGAATTTGTGTTTAAAATTGTTGTCAACAGAATGTCCACCTCATAAGATTGACTAGGCAGTCTATATAAATTGCCAGAATTCTTGTCTAGGCAAGACTTATTATTTTTTAACATACGGACAAGAAACACAATTTCACTCAATGAATGGAAAGAATGTTAAGAAGTCAATACAGTGTGATCTAAATGCATTGTAAACCCAGCTTATTCAATATCTTTTTTCATCTTTGTTGTAATTTATTCCAGGCCATGTAATATTTCTTCTATCTGATCAATCAGTTTATCTATCTGTCTATATCTATCTATCTATTTATCTATCACTTATCCACTTAGCTAACTGAAATTATCATTGGGTAGAGTAAATAAAATTCATATGATATTAGAGAAACAAGGAAAGTTAAGATGTGAAAAGACCTGAGATTCTACTCAACCATTCACCCTCATTTTTTACATGCTTTCTCCATTCTTGTGAACTGATAACAGCCCTAGTTTTAAATATTTATACCGATAGAACAGCATACTCCTGAAGGTAATTGAGGCTGAGGTAAGAAGCCTAATAGGTTCTTCATTATGTTCAACTGAATTGATCTTTCATATTTCACCAATTTACTTTTCCTACCAAATACTGTAGGCTTTTCCTCTGGAACAATATATAAACACTATTAAACATGGAAAAAATTTAAGTCAACTGAATTTAGATACCATGTTCTTATGCTATCTCTGGATTTTCCCAGGCTTATCAGTGGTAAAGAATCAGCCTGCCAGAGCAGAAGAATTGGGTTTGATTCCTGGGTTTGGAAGATCCCCTGGAAAGGGAACAGAAAACCACTTCAGTATTCTTGTTTGGAAAATTTCATGTACAGCAGAGCCTGGTGGGCTATAGTCCATGAGGTCACAGAGAGTCAGACATGACTGAACAACTGAGCATATACTATCTCTGCAAGTCTCTTAATCCTCAATTTCTTACACCACAGAGAATTGTGAGTAATTTATTTAAACATATATATTTGAAACATTAAGCAATTTCACTTTCATTCTATCCATCAGTGGGATAGTAAGAGCTCATATTGAACTCATCAACTTCTAGAACAAGTATTATTCAAATAAACTATTAATTCAAGTTCATGCCCTGTCATACCTATAAATGAATGCAGTGTTTTTAAATTAAAAATATATATATATATATATATATAAATTCAGCTAACAAGATTCAAATCATCATTCTAATGTTGTTAATAAATTTTAAATCCCAGTTATTTTATCTAACTCACTAGACATCCTTTCAATTTTCCTCTATCCAGGTTTTTCAAGCAGTATCTTATATTTTAATTTTATATTTATATTAATTTTAACTTGATTAAATTCTAAATGATATGAGGCTACCCATGAAATTAAACACCAGAGGGGCTTCCCTTGTGACTCAGTGGCAACTAGAGTCACATTGGTTCATCACAACTACAGTAAAGCCTGCACAGCAATGAAGAGCCAGCACAACCATAAGAAACAGACAAAAGAAGAAAAATCTCAATTTACATCTTTGACAGTTTTAGATGATTTTTATATAAGTTTATAGTCTACTGTAATTCACATTTTCATATATTGATAAGAATATCAAAGGTGGTTTTTGGTGGCTTGCTAAAATAAATAGATCAACAACTGACATCAAGTCTATTCTATTTAATACCAGATTTAATGGACATTTTAATCTATTATTTTACTTGACTTCACAACGTAATCAGATATTACTTGATTAGTTTACACTTGGTTACATAGACAGAATTCAATTCACAGTAGTTTAGCACAAAGGAAGAATTTATCAGAGTTTAAATTTCCTTTTTAAAAATATTTCTTCATACTTTCAGTTTGAACTGCTGTCATTTGTTGCCTGAAACATTAAAATAGCTTTCTAATTAGTTTCCTTTCTCCCATTTCATTTGGTGGCAACTGAGGTCTGTTGACTGTGTAAATCACAACAAACTGTGGAAAATTCTGAAAGAGATGGGAATACCAGACCACCTGATCTGCCTCTTGAGAAATCTGTAGGCAGATCAAGAAGCAACAATTAGAACTGGACATGGAACAAGAGACTATTTCCAAATGGAGAAAGGAATACATCAAAGCTGTATATTGTCACCCTGCTTATTTATCTTATATGCAGACTACATCATGAGGAATGCCGGAATGGATGAAACACAAGCTGGAATCAAGATTGCAGGGAGAAATATCAATAACCTCAGATATGCAGATGACACCACCCTTATGGCAGAAAGTGAAGAACAAAAGAGCCTCTTGATGAAGTGAAAGAGGAGTATGAAAAAGTTGGCTTAAAAAACTGAACATTCAGGAAACTATGATCATGGCATCTGGTCCCATCACTTTATGGCAAATAGATGGGGAAATAATGGAAAGAGTGGCAGACTATATTTTTTGGGGGGGGGGGCTCCAAAATCACTGCAGATGGTGATTGAAGCCATGAAATTAAAAGATGCTTGCTCCTTGGAAATGCTGGACTGGAAGAAACAGAAGCTGGAATCAAGATCGCCAGGAGAAGTATCAATAACCTCAGATATGCAGATGACACCACCCTTATGTCAGAAAGTGAAAAGGAACTAAAAAGCCTCTTGATGAAAGTGAAAGAGGAGAGTGAAAAAGGTGGCTTAAAGCTCAACATTCAGAAAACAAAGATCATGGTATCCAGTCCCATCACTTCATGGGAAATATATGGGGAAACAGTGTCAGACTTTATTTTTCTGGGCTCCAAAATCACTGCAGATGGTGACTGCAGCCATGAAATTAAAAGACCTTAACTCCTTGGAAGGAAAGTTATGTCCAACCTAGATAGCATATTCAAAAGCAGAGATATTACTTTGCCAACAAAGGTTCGTCTAGTCAAGGCTATGGTTTTTCCTGTGGTCATGTATGGATGTGAGAGTTGGGCTGTGAAGAAGGATGAGTGCTGAAGAATTGATGCTTTTGAACTGTGGTGTTGGAGAAGGCTCTTGAGAGTCCCTTGGACTGCAAGGAGATCCAACCAGTCCATTCTAAAGGAGATCAGCCCTGGGATTTCTTTGGAAGGACTGATGCTGAAGCTGAAATTCCAATACTTTGGCCGCCTGATGTGAAGAACTGACTCATTTGAAAAGACCCTGGTGCTGGAAAGATTGAAGGTGGAAGGAGAAGGGGATGACAGAGGATGAGATGCCTGGATGGCATCAGCGACTCAATGGACATGTGTTTGAGTAAGCTCTGGGAGTTGGTGATGGACAGGGAAGCCTGGCGTGCTGCAGTCCATGGGGTCGCAAAGGATCGGATATGATTAAATGACTGAACTGAATTGAAATGAGGTCTTCTCTGTAAAACCTAATCAGGTAACTATATTATCCTAATATAAATTCCCCTAATGGCCTTTGATTGCCCGTAAGGTCCAGTGTGATTTCAAACATGCTGACTTCATTGGACAAATATGCAGTTATCGCTATCCCTTCCTGAGTTCTAGCACCTAGATCATTTTATGTTTCTTGAATTCATTAGACTCCTCTCAATTCTTAGTCTTAGCTCAGCTCTTTCTTTGGTTTATACCTTGTTTTGCTTCCTGACCTTCCTTTGCTTGACTGCATATGTTATTCAGATCTTGACTCACATTCCTATTTTCTAACTAGCAAGTCTAAATCACTCTCAGTCACTTCATTCTGGTTCTTTTTTTCTGACATGCATTATGCTCTACCACTATGTTATATTATGTATTTATATATGTTTATTTTGTTTACCCTCAGAGAAACAGATTAGAAAAGAGATCCCATTCATTCATACCTACATTGCCCACACTAAGACGGCCTGACAATTGGTTGGTCATCATTCAATATAGTGTAAATTAGTATAACATCCAGAGGAAGGGAAGAAAGTAAGGAATAAATAATATATAATCTGTCATTACCAAATATCATTTGGATGCCTAAGTTTATCTCTGGGTGTCCGCTTTCTCTCAACCTGTATATTCAAGATGCTAGAAACAAAAGGTCCAGAAAACTCTTAAGTTACATGTTTATTTTGTTACTTCTTGACATGATTGAATTTCTTAATCTCAGTTGAATTAAAAAAAAAAAATCCTGGAGAAAAAGAGATCATTGGTCTCACTTTAACCACATATCCAATACTGAAAGGGTAACAGGCAGGAAATCTAGGGGTCTCCAAATGGAGGAAATAGGTTGAAAGTGTCAGACATTTTTTTTCTCTCTCCCTTAAGCAGCAAGAGGAAACTATGTATTTATCCTAGACTCTTTCTACAAGGCGGTTCAGCTAAAGATGCAATCAATAAGGGCTCAACAAACCAGTATGTTTTACTTATACATTGTTCTTCTAATCTATGTCAATGAAGCTACATGTTTACTTGGAAACCTGCCTTTCTTTAAGATTCATGTGGATCATTTTATGGTTGACTCACGGGATGACTCACCTGGGGCCAATGTTATCTCAAAATCATGTGGTGGGTGAGGGGCCTGATGCCACTTTGAGTTTCCAGACATTTCCTTTCTCTAATTAACAGCTTGCTGATAGGTATATAACATATTGCTAAAGGCTAGCAGGGGGTCACTCTTTCTTTCCCCTTCTGACGTTTATGCCAGAAGCTTTCTCTATCTCTTTTATACTTTAATAAAGCTTTATTGCACAAAAGCTCTGAGTGATCAAGCCTCATCACTGGCCCGGGATTGAATTCCTCTCCTTTGGAGGTCAAGAATCCCAGTGTCTTTCATAGCTCAGCAACAACCTTTCAATATCTGGACAAATTATTTCAAAGACAAACTTAATATACTGTTGTAGAGACTACTGGTCCAAATTAACATCAGGTCTCTCCTCTTACCTCTGAGCTCACCACTAAACTAGGTTTCACAAGGCCTTTGCTTTGAGTTGTTCTTGTGTGTAGAATGTGTGTGGAAGAGATGTGATTGGGGTCACCTCCAGCTGAAGTGGATAAGGGAGAAGGAGCACTCATCTTGTTCTCTTTGCTCTGCTACCAGCAAGACAGGACGAGTCAGAGGAGTTGGAGGTCACAGGGTATCGTGGAGTCACTTAATGAAAGGAAATTGGGCACCAGATTGATCACATGAAAGTGACCCATTAATCTCTAATCAACTGTATGTTCTGTTAGAAATACACTGTATTGTGATGGTCTACTAAAATTTTAGTGTTTGCTACAATATTTAGCCTATATAAACAATATCTATTCCCCCATTCTCTAATTTTCTGATGTAAGTCTCAAGCCTTTTACGTGTGCATGGTTCATTGATCTAAATTCCTAGTCAGTCAATCAGTCAATCAAAGAACTTTTTTGCCTTTTTTCTTGCCAAGTTTCAGCAAACTGACTTTCAAAAATCTACAACTTAATTAAAGCAACCCTTATTAATGTCATGTTTATAAAGAAACCCTTTGTTGAAATGAGTAGCCTCCAGCTTTGGAAGTGATCATGGTTAAGGCTGTCAATATTCATTAACAGCTTTATGTACAGAAAGACAGAAATAAGTTACTGAGTAAAATGCCTTAGATGGTAGAATACTCTATAAAATACTGTAATCTGTTTCTGATCTAGAAAATTAAGAATGGATTAATTACCCAAGACTGCTAAGAAGTGGTATACAAGAAGGTTTAAAGTTCTGGGTTTCTTTAAAGATAGTTCAGTTTATATCTAACATGGGAAACACACTTCTCTGAAATTTTCTGTGGAAACTGAAGAGAAATAGCTTAAGGAGAAAGAGTCTTGAGGCAAATGAGAGTGAATGTCTTTGTTAAAACAGTACTGAATTCAAACTCAAATTCAAACAAACTTGTTTCTAAGACTGAATTAACTTCTAATTGAGTGAATTCAGACAAATCACAATCTGTAAAATTGGACTAATAATCTATTTCAACATATAAATATATTATCCTGAGATTCAAAATTAGATCTTTCCCCAAAGCAGCTCCTTCCTTAAAATAGTTTTAAAAAATAGAAAACATTCAGTAGAGCTCCATCTACTTTTTTTTAAATTTTATTTTATTTTTAAACTTTACATAATTGTATTAGTTTTGCAAATAAATTTCATACTACTCATAAAGAAGTAAAAGCTTATAGGAATTTGGAAATAAATCCACATGCATACTATTTTTAAAATAATTTTCCATTTCTTTTATATATGTAGCATTCAGTATCTTTATGTTGACCTCTACTTCTCCTGATAAGGTCTTTCTAACTGACTCTATTTACATTTTATAAAAGCACAACCTCTTTTCCTTTAGTAGTTGTATTCCATCATTTTATTTCTACTTAATTAAACTAATTAAAACTAGAATAAAACACATTTAGTAATGAGTATAAGTGACTTTTAGTAAGAGTACATCTTGATTTGTAGACAAAGAACTGAGAGAACATATTACAAAGTAGTAAATTAGTAGGCTTTCATTGTACATAAACATCAGTCATTATTTTTCACAAAGGGAGAAAAACATAGAAGCCCAGATCACTGATTAAGAGAAGGTTGATTAATAAAATTTTTAATTTGCTACCTTTAACATCACTCAATACCATCTTTCTGATCACAAGTCTGCTTCTGTTTCTTTTTTGCTGTTGTTGTTTAGTCGCTGAGTCCTGTGCAACTCTTTGCAACCCCATGGACTGTAGCTTGCCAGGCTTCCCTGTGTATCTCAGGACTGTCTCAGGAGTTTGCTCAAGTTCATGTCAAATGAGTCAGTGATGCTATCTAACCATCTCATCCTCTGATGCCTCCTTCTCCTTTTGCCTTCAATCATTCCTAGCAACAGGATTTTTTCCAATGAGTCAGCTCTTCATATCAGGTGGCCAAATTATTGGAGCTTACTTTAGCAACAGTCCTTCCAATGAATATTCAGGGTTGATTTCCTTTAGGATTGACTGGTTTGATCTCCTTGTAGTACAAGGGACTCTCAGGAGTCTTTTTTTTTGCACCACAATTTAAAAGAATAATTTCTTTGGTTCTCAGTCTTCTTTGTGGACCAACACTCACATCCACACATGACTACTGGAAAAACCATGGCTTTAATTATATGGACCTTTCTCAGCTAAGTGATGTCTCTGCTTTTTAAAACACTCTCTAGGTTTGTTTTAAGCCTTTCTTCTAAGGAGCTTAAAAGGAGTATTTTAATTTCATGGCTGCAATGACCTTATTCAGTGATTTCTGAGCCCAAGAAAATAAAATCTGTCACTGCTTCCAGCATTTCCCTCTTTATTTACCATGAAATGATGGGACTTGATGTCATGATCTTACTTTTTTGAATGTTGAATTTCAAGCCAGCTTTTCAAACCACTCTACTCTTTCACATTCATCAAGAGACTCTTTAGTTCCTCTTCTCCTTCTGCCATTAGAGAAGTATTCTCTGCATATCTGAGGTTGTTGGTATTTATCCCTGAAACCTTGATTTCAGCTTTTGAGTCATCCAACCAGGAATTTCATGATGTGCTTTGTTTATTTCAAAGGCAAACCATTCAATATCACAGTAATCCAAGTCTATGCCCTGACAAGTAATGCTGAAGTAGTTGAAGCTGACGATTCTATGAAGACTTACAAGACCTTCTAGAACTAACACCCCAAAAAGATATCCTTTTCATTATAGGGGAATGGAATGCAAAGGTAGGAAGTCAAGAAAAACCTGGAGTAACAGGCAAATTAGGCCTTGGAGTATAGAATGAAACAGGGAAAAGCCTAATGGAGTTTTGCCAAGAGAAGGCACTGGTCATAGAAAACACCCTCTTCCAACAACACAAGAGAAGACTCTACATATGGACATAACCAGATGGTCAATACTGAAATCAGATTGATTATATTCTCTGCAGCCAAAGATAGAGAAGCTCTATACAGTCAACAAAAACAAGACTGGGAGCTGACTGTGGTTCAGACATGAACTTTTTATTGTCAAATTCAGACTGAAATTGAAGGAAGTAAGGAAAACCATTAAACCATTCAGGTATGACCTAAATCAAATACCTTATGATTATTCAGTAAAAGTGACTAATTGATTCAAGGGACTATATCTGATGACGGAGTGCCTGAAGAACTATAGACTGAGGTTTGTGACATGGTACAGGAGACAGGGATCAAGAACATCCCCAAGAAAAAAAAAATACAAAAAGGGAAAATGGTTGTCTGAGGAGGCCTTACAAATAGACAAGAAAAGAAGAGAAACAAAAGGCAAAGGAGAAAAGGAAAGATATAAGCATCTGAATGCAGAGTTCCGAAGAATAGCAAAGAGAGATAAGAAAGCCTTCCTCAGTGATTAGTGCAAAGAAATAGATGAAACAATAGAATAGGAAAGTCTACAGATCTCTTCAAGAAAACTAGAGATACCAAGGAAACATTTCATTCAAATATGGGCACAATAAAGGACAGGAATGGTATGGACCTAACAGAAGCAGAAGATATTAAGAAGAGGTGGCAAGAATACACAGAATTATACGGAAAAGGATCTTCATGACCCAGATAATCATGATGGTGTGGTCACTCACCTAGAGCCAGATGCTGGAATAGGAAGTCAAGTGGGCCTTAGGAAGCATCACTACAAACAAAGCTAATGGAGATGATGGAATTCTAGTTGAGCTATTCCAAATCCTAAAAAATGATGCTGTGAAAGTGTTTCACTCAATGTGTCAGCAAATGGGGAAAACTCAGCAGTGGCCATAGGACTGGAAAAGGTCAGTTTTCATTCCAATCCCAAAGAAAGGCAATGCCAAAGAATGCTCAAACTACCACACAGTTGCACTCATCTCCCATGCTAGTAAAGAAATGCTCAAAATTCTTCAAGCCAGGTTTCAACAGTACTTGAACCCTGAACTTACAGTTGTTCAAGCTGGATTTAGAAAAGGCAGAGGAACCAGAGATCAAATTGCCAGCATCCATTGGATCATTGGAAACATGAGAAAATTTCAGACACATCTGCTTCTGCTTTCTTGACTATGCCAAAGCCTTTGACTCTGTGGACCACAGCAAACTCTGCAAAATTCTAAAAGAGATAGGAATACCAGACCATCTGACCTGCCTCTTGAGAAATCTGTATGCAGGTCAGGAAGCAACAGTTAGAGCTAGACATGGAACAATACTGTTTCCAAATAGGAAAAGGAGTATGTCAAGGCTGTATATTGTCACCGTGCTTATTCAATTTATATGCAGAATAAGCAGCAGTTAGAACTGGACATGGAACAACAGACTGGTTCCAAATAGGAAAAGGAGTACACCAAGGCTGTATATTGTCACCCTGCTTATTTAACTTATATGCAGAGTACATCATGAGAAACGCTGGACTGGAAGAAACACAAGCTGGAATCAAGATTGCCGGGAGAAATATCAATAACCTCAGATAGGCAGATGACACCACCCTTATGGCAGAAAGTGAAGAGGAACTAAAAAGCTTCTTGGTGAAAGTTAAAGAGGAGAGTATAAAATTTGGCTTAAAACTAAACATTCAGAAAACTAAGATTATGGTATTTGTTCACATCACTTCATGGTAAATAGATGGGGAAACACTGGCAGACTTTATTTTTTTGGACTCCAAAAATCACTGCAGATGGTGACTGCAGCCATGAAATTAAAAGATGCTTGCTCTTTGAAAGAAAAGCAATGACCAACCTAGACAGCATATTATAAAGCAGAGACATTACTTTGCCAACAAAGGTCCATCTGGTCAAGGCTATGGTTTTTCCAGTAGTCATGCAGGGATGTCAGAGTTGGACTATAAAGAAAGCTTAGCCTTGAAGAATTGATGCTTTTGAAGTGTGGTGTTGGAGAAGACTCTTGAGAGTCCCTTGAACTGCAAGAAGATCCTAAAGGAAATCAGTCTTGAATATTCATTGGAAGGACTAAGCTGAAGCTGGAACTCCAATACTTTGGCCTCCTGATGTGAAGAACTGAATTATTTGACAAGACCCTGATGCTGGAAAAGATTGAAAGCAGGAGGAGAAGGGGATGACGGGATGAGATGG
Organism: Bubalus bubalis; assembly: GCF_019923935.1. Lineage (NCBI taxonomy): Eukaryota > Metazoa > Chordata > Mammalia > Artiodactyla > Bovidae > Bubalus > Bubalus bubalis. The sequence continues at coordinate 46,572,270 of NC_059169.1, forward strand.
TTGGATGGCATCACCTACTGAATAAGTTTGAGTAAACTACAAAGTTGGTGATGGACAGAGAAGCCTGGTGTGCTGCAGTCCATGTGGTCACAAAGAGTCGGACACAACTGAGCGATTGAACTGAATTGAAAGTGAACTTTGCATATAGGGGCTTTCCAGGTGGCTCAGTGATAAAGAATCTGCCTGCAAAGGCAAGAGATGCAGGGGATGTGTGTTCGATCCCTGGGTCGATAAAATCCCCTGCAGGAGGAATAGCCACCCACTCCACTATCCTTGTCTGGAGGATTCCACAGAGGGGTCTGGTGGTCTACAGTCCATTGAGTTGCAAAGAGCTACTGAACATGCACATGGGAGGACTCTTCATGTAAGTTTAAGCAGAATGACAATACACAGTCTTGTCATACTCTTTCTCAGTTTTAAACCTGTCTGTTATTCCATATCCAGTTCTAACTTGCTTCTTGGTCCACATACAGGTTTCTCAGGAGACAGGTAATGTAGTCTGGTACTCCCATCTCTGAAAAATTTCCAGTTTTTGTTATCCAAACCAGCAAAGGCTTACACTTTGTTATCTAGTATTGCTGCCACCTAACTGTTTTCTAGAAGCAAAACCAAGGAAAATTTTCTACCCTAGCTTTCTTCTACAAAACTCACACCATCATTTCAATATTGATTTAAAGATCTAATCAGATAGTTATTAAAATGTTTTATTACAGCTCTCTTATCTGAAGAAGGTGTTGCTCCTTCATCTTATTTATTTTTTTCCTTCATCTTATTTAATAATAAAGTGCAAGCTTGTGTTGGAAAACTATGCAATGTAATTATTGTTTATCTTATTTTTTTTTCCTACTACACATAGGCCATGAGATACTTCAGAGAAGATACAATATTTTATTAAGAGTTAAAAATGATCAGCCTTGAGTAAGGGACATGGAAGCAATTCAGTAAAGAACTAGGGTATATTGATTGCTTACTAAGTTCCAAGAATTCTGCTAAACATTTAACATGGATAAATTAATTACTCATCTAAAGAACACTACAAGGTATACAAAATTAGTCTTTCAATTATACAGATGGTATGTTGAAAGTGAAAGAATTTACGTTTTTGCTCAAGGAATGCCTGGTAGCCACCAAGAGTTTCAGCAGCCTCTCTGGGCAAAACCTTGTGCAAATTTGACATAATGTCCCTACTCTTCACAAGAACACAAGAGATGACTTTACACATGGACATCATCAGATAGTCAATAGTGAAATCAGATTGACTATATTCTCTGCAGCTGAAGAGAGAAGCTCTACACAGTCAGCAAAAAGAAAATCAAGACCTGACTGTGGCTCAGATCATGAAATCCTTATAGCAAAATTCAGACTTAAATTGAAGAAAGTAGGGGCACCACTAGACCATTCAGGTATGACCTAAATCAATTCCCTTATGATTATATAGTGGAAGTGAAAAATAGATTCAAGAGATTAGATTTGATAGACAGTGCCTGAAGAACTATGGACGGAGGCTCATAACATTGTACAGGAAGTGGTGATCAAAACCATTCCCAAGAAGAAGAAATGAAAAAAAGGCAAAATGGTTTCCTGAGGAAAGCTTATGAAGAGCTGAGAAGATAAGAGAAGCAAAAGATAAAGGAAAAATGAAAGATATATCCATCTGAATGCAGAGTTCCAAAGAATAGCAAGGAGAGATAAAAAAAAAAGTCATCTTAAGTAATCAATGCAAAGATATAGAGGGGAAAAAAATAGAATGGAAAAGACTAGAAATCTCTAAATAAAATTAGAGATAAGAAGGGAACATTTCATGTAAAGATGGACACAATAAAGGACAGAAATTGTATGGAATTAATGGAAGCAGAAGAGAGCTTCTTGAGAAAGTGAAAAACGACAGAGAAAAAGTTGGTTTAAAACTCGACATTCAAAAAATGAAGACGTGGCATCTGGTCCCATCACTTCATGGCAAATGGATTGGGAAACAATGGAAACAAGTGACAGACTTTATTTTCTTGGGCTCCAAAATCACTGCAAATGGTGACTGCAGTTATGAAATTAAAGATGTTTGCTCCTTGGAAAAAAAAAGCTATGACAAACCTAGATAGCATATTAAAAAGAAGAGACATTACTTTGCTGACAAGGTCAGCATAGTCAAAGCTATGGTTTTCCTGGTAGTCTTGTATGGATGTGAGAGTTGGACCATAAAGAAAGCTGAGCATGGAAGAATTGATGCTTTTGAACTGTAGTGTTAGAGAAGACTCTTCAAAGTTCCTTGGACTGCAAGGAGATCAAATGAGTTAATCCTAAAGAAACCAGTCCTGAATATTCATTGGAAGGACTGATGATGAAGCTGAAGCTCCATTATATTGGCCACCTGATGCAAAAAATTGACTCATTAAAAGAGACCTTGATGCTGTGAAAGATTGCAATCAGGAGAAGGGGATGACAGAGGATGAGACAGTTGGATGGCATTCATCAGCTCAATGGATATGAGTTTGAGCAAGCTCCAGGAGTTGGTGAGGTACAGGGAAGCTTGGTGTGCTGCAGTCCATTGGGGTCACAAAGAGTCATACATGACTAAGTGACTGAACTGAAACCCGTTCTTCTGGTACTTGCAGATTATTGAGATGATCATGCCTCAGTCAGGGAATTTTAACAACAAATGCATAATTACACATTTGGATAAATGTACTAAATCAAACATGCATTGCTTATTACTATGCTTTATGTTTTGTATTTGACATGCCATATACTTCCATTAATTTTTGGTATAAATATCCAGCCACACATCTGTTTTATGTTGCTTATATTATTTTGTGAATAATAAATATTATCCATTATAGATTAGTTTTATGTTAATCATGGATGTACATTACTCCCCAATCCTTGAAATTATCCTGAGGTGTTAAGTTTATTTAGAAATTCTGTCTTCTTAGATTTAGTATAAGTTAATATTTATAATTTTACTAAGATCCACTGTGTCTCTTCATACCTTAGTGTTGCAATTCCCCAAATTTTATTGTAATTCCTCAAATAAATGTTAAAGACTTGTACATGTGTTTCATTAAAATTATTACTTCAATAAGGATTTTCATTTTTATATTCTTTTATGAATGGTGCATTCAATTTTTAAAAATAAAAATTCTTGTGGACTTGTCAATGTGCTATTACTAATTAGAGTTTTCATCTCACTCCTTATACTGTGTGCTTACCTACATTTGCTCTTTAAATAAAGCACAGCATGGAAAAACTGGTTGCAAATATTTTTGCTATTATGTCTCTGTCCAATTATTGTTATTTTCCCCTTAATCCTATTGATATTAGTCCTGAGTCATACTTCAGTCAGTTTAGTTCAGTCGCTCAGTCATGTCTGACTCTTTGCGACACCATGGACTGCAGCACACCAGGGCTCCCTGTCCATCACTAGCTCCTGGAGTCTACTCAAACTCATGTCCATTGAGTCGCTGATGCTATCCAACCATCTCATTCTCTGTCATCCCCTTCTCCTGCTGCCTTCAATCTTTCACAGCATCAGGGTCCTTTCAAATGAGTGAGCTTTTCCCATCAGGTAGCCAAATATTGGAGTTTCAGTACAACATTAGTCCTTTCAATGAATATTCAGGACTGATTTCCTTTAGGGTGGACTGGCTGGATCTCCTTGCAGTCTAAGGGACTCTCAAGAGTCTTCTCCAATACCACACTTCAAAAGCATCAACTCTTCAGTGCTCAGCTTTCTTTATAACCCAACTCTCACATCCATACATGACTAGAAAAACCCTTGACTAGATGGACATTTGTTGGCAGAGTAATGTATCTGTTTTTTAATATGCTGTCTAGTTTGGTCATATTTTTTCTTCCAAAGAGCAAGCGTCTTTTAATTTCATGGCTGCAGCCACCATCTGCAGTGATTTTGAAGCCCCAAAAATTGAAGTCTGACACTGTTTCCCCATCTATTTGCCATGAAGTGATGGGACCAGATACAATGATCTTAGTTTTCTGAATGTTCAGTTTTAAGCCAACTTTAACACTCTCCTCTTTCACTTTCATCAAGAGGCTCTTAAGTTCCTCTTTGCTTTCTGCCATAAGGGTGGTGTCATCTGCATATCTGAGGTTATTGATGCTTCTCCCAGCAATCTCGATTCCAGCTTGTGCTTCCTCCAGCCCAGCGTTTCTCATGACGTACTCTGCATATAAGTTAAATAAGTAGGGTGACAATATACAGCCTTGACATACTCCTTTTCCTATTTGGAACCAGTCTTTTGTTCTATGTCCAGTTCTAACTGTTGCTTCCTGACATGCATGCAGGTTTCTCAAGAGGCAGGTCAGGTGGTCTGGTATTCCCATCTCTTTCAGAATTTTCCACAGTTTCTTGTGATCCACACAGTCAAAGGCTTTGACATACTCAATAAAGCAGAAATAGATGCTTTTCCAAAACTCTCTTGGGGGCTTCCTTGGTAGCTCAGATGTTAAAAGTGTCTGCCTGAATCAGTTCTAATGAGGTGGATGAAATTGGAGCCTATTATACAGAGTGAAGTAAGCCAGAAAGAAAAACACCAATACAGTATACTAACGCATATATATGGAATTTAGAAAGATGGTAACAATAACCCTGTGTACGAGACAGCAAAAGAGACACTGATGTATAGAACAGTCTTATGGACTCTGTGGGAGAGGGAGAGGGTGGGAAGATTTGGGAGAATGGCATTGAAACATGTAAAATATCATGTATGAAACGAGTTGCCAGTCCAGGTTCGATGCATGATACTGGATGCTTGGGGCTGGTGCACTGGAACGACCCAGAGGGATGGAATGGGGAGGGAGGAGGGAGGAGGGTTCAGGATGGGGAACACATGTATACCTGTGGCGGATTCATTTTGATATTTGGCAAAACTAATACAGTTATGTAAAGTTTAAAAATAAAATAAAATTAAAAAAAAAAAAAGTGTCTGCCTACATTACGGGTACCCAAATTCGATCCCTGGGTCGGGAAGATCCCCTGGAGAAGGAAATGGCTACCCATTGTAGTACTCTTGCCTGGAAAATCCCATGGATCAAGGAACCTGTTAGGCTACAGTCCATGGGTTCAAAAGAGTCAGACACGACTGAGTGACTTCACATCACTTGCTTTTTCGATGATCAAGAGGATGTTGGCAATTTGATCTCTGGTTCCTCTGCCTTTTCTAAAACCAGCTTGAACATCTGGAAGTTCACAGTTCACGTATTTGAAGGCTGGCTTGGAGAATCTTGAGCATTACTTTACTAGTGTGTGAGATGAGTGCATTGTTTGGTAGTTTGAGCATTCCTTGACATTGCCTTTCTTTGGGATTGGAATGGAAACTGACCTTTTCCAGTCCTGTGGCCACTGCTGAGTTTTCCACATTTGCTGGCATATTGAGTGAAGCACTTTCACAGCATCATCTGTCAAGATTTGATATAGCTCAATTAGAATCCCATCTCCTCCACTAGCTTTGTTCATAGTGATGCTTCCTAAGGCCCACTTGACTTCACATTCCAAGATGCTAGGCTCTAGGTTAGTGATCACATCATTGATAACCACGATATCATGAAGATCTTTTTTCTATATTTCTACTTTGTATTCTTACCATCTCTTTTAATATCTTCTGCTTGTTAGGTTCTTGCCATTTCTGTCCTTTATTGTGCCCATCTTTGTATGAAATGTTCCCTTGGTGTCACTAATTTTCTTGATGTGATCTCTAATCTTTCCCATTCTATTGCTTTCTTCTATTTCTTTGCAGTGATCACTGAGGAAAGCTCTCTTATCTCCCATGCTCTTTGTTGAAACTCTGCATTCAAATGGGTATATTGTTCCTTTTGCCTTTCACTTCTCTTCTTTTCTCAGCTCTTTGTAAGGCCTCCTCAGACAACTCTTTTGCCTTTCTATATTTCTTTTTTGGGGGATGGTCTTGATCACTGCCTCATGTACAATGTCATGAACCTCCATCCATAGTTCTTTAGGGACTCTGTCTATGATATCTAATCACTTGAATATATTTTTCAGTTCCACTCTATTATCATAAGGGATTTGATTTAGGTCCTACCTTAACAGTCTATTGGTTTTCTCTACTTTCTTCAGTTTAAGTCTGCTGCTGCTGCTGCTGCTGCTAAGTCACTTCAGTTGTGTCCAACTCTGTGCAACCCCATAGACGGCAGCCCACCAGGCTCCCCTGTCCCTGGGATTCTCCAGGCAAGAACACTGGAATGGGTTGCCATTTCCTTCTCCAATGCATAAAAGTGAAAAGTGAAGTCGCTCAGTTGTGTCTGACTCTTAGCTACCCCATGAACTGTGGCCCACCAGGGTCCTCCGTCCATGGGATTTTCCAGGCAAGAGTACTGGAGTGGGGTGCCATTGCCTTCTCCGCAATTTAAGTCTAAATTCTGCAATATTGGGGTTCATGTTCTGACCCACAGTCAGCTCGCAGTCTTGTTCTGGCTGACTGTACAGAGCCTCTCCATCTTTGCCTGCAATGAATATAATAATCTGATTTCGGTATGACCATCTAGTGATGTCCATGTGGAGTCTTATCTTCTGTTATTAGAAAAGGTTGTTTTCTATGACCAGTGTGTTTTCTTCAGAGAACTCTGTTAGCCTTTTTCCTGCTTCATTTTGTACTCCAAGGCTAAATTTGACTGTTCCTTCAGATGTCTCTTGACTTCCTACTTTTGCATTCCAGTCCCCTACAATGAAAAGGATATCTTTTTTTTGGTGTTATTTCTAGAAGGTCTTGTAGGTCTTCTTAAAACCATTCAACTTCAGCTTTTTCAGCATTACTGGTTGGGGCATAGACTTGACTTACTGAGATATTGAATGGTTTGCCTTGGAAGTGAACAGAGATCATTCTGTCATTTTTGAGACTGCACTCAAGTACTGCAATTCATACTCTTGTTGACTATGATGGCTTCTCCATTTCTTCAAAGGGATTTTTGCCCATGGTAGTAGATACAATGGTAATTTGAATTAAATTTGCCCATCCCAGTTCATTTTAGTTCATTGATTCCTAAAATGTTAATGTTCACTCTCACCATCTCCTGTTTGACCACTTCCAATTTACCTTGATTCATGGACATTACATTCCAGGTTCCTATGCAATATTGTTCTTTACAGCATCGTACTTTTACTTCCATCACCAGTCACATCCACAACTGGGCACTGTTTTTGCCCTGGCTCCATCTCTTCATTCTTTCTGATTTTATTTCTCCACTCTTTTCCAGTAGCATATTAGGCACCTATCAATCTGGGGAGTTCATCTTTCAGTGTCATATCTTTTGCCCTTTCATACTGTTCATGGGGTTCTCAAGGAAAGAATACTGAAGTGGTTTGCCTTTGCCTTTTCCAGTGGACCACGTTTTGTCAGAACTCTCCACCATGACGCATCCATCTTGTGTGGCCCTACATGGTACAGGTCATAGTTTCATTGAGTTAGACAAGGCTGTGGTCCATATGATCAGTTTGATTAGTTTTCTATGACTGTGGTTTTCATTCTATCTGTCCTCTGAGGGATAAAGATTAGAGGCTTATGGAAGCTTCCTGATTGGAGAGACTGACTGTGGGGGAAACTGGGTCTTGTTCTGATGGGTGGGCCATACTCAGTAAATCTTCAATCCAATTTTCTGTTGATGGGTGGGGCTGTGTTCCCTTACTGTTGTTTGACCTGAAACCAAACTATGGTGGAGATAAGGAAGATAATGGTGACTTTCTACAAATGGTCCCTTGCATACACTGATGCACTCAGTGCCCCCAACCCTGTAGTAGACCACCACTGACCCATACCTTCAGGGAGACTCCTGGACACTCACAGGAAAGTCTGGGTCAGTCTCATGAAGGATCAGTGCTTCTTTCTCCTGGGTCTTGAAAAGATTATGTGGTGGTAATTTTCAGAAAATAAAGTAGCTGTCTAAAAAAGAAAATATTCCAATAGACATCAAGTCTTGGAAATTTCTGGTAGACAAAAACATGAAATTAAAACAATTAGATAATACTTTTAAAATTAAATATTCAAGTTGACCATCACTGATAATACAGGACCGTTCTTACATTGGACATCTGCTTCTATTGGTATATATAACAAACTGTTTCAGTATATAGGAAATTATAGAATAGTACTTGAAACAGCTTTAATCAAATCTAAAAATTTTATTCCTATGTATTAGACTTTTATATTCCTAATTTATTTTAGATTAAAAAAAATCTAAAATAAAACAGGTAGGAGTTGCTATTTTCACTAAGAACCAAGAGATTCAAATTGCTTCTGTGTAATTAGCTCACTCATTGATCAAATACTAAATATAATTACATGTCTGTTCAGTCACTCATAAAGCCTCTGATCATATGACATTATTATTCAAAAAAACATTTCAAATAGATAAACTAATAAGAAGAATTAATTGGTATGCTTATTTGTGGTTCCTACTGAAGGCAAAAATAAATGTTATATTATCTTCCATCAAAAGTCTCAAAAATAATAATCCATTAAGGGTAATGTAACATTAAAAGCCAATCTAACCAAATTTATGAAATGGTTTTGAAATTAGGTAAATAAATCCTTTGCTAAAAAATAGTTTATTATCCATTGTAACTCTAGCTGAGAAATTTAGCTTATATTAGTATTACTTTTGTCAGAACAGATATCAGTTTTGAATAACAAATGATACATCTTTTCATTCTTCTAAAATTTAAGAAAAGGCACTTCAAAGGGTTATTTGCCTGAGACCATTTCCCCGCTTCACTTTAGGTATATGAGTGGCATCAAAAAGTCTTACTCTTCCTTTAATTCATGATTTCCTTCAATTCTGGGCATTAAAAAGAATAGTTTTTTAATGGCACTTCTTAATATAGCAATAATTCTTCCTGGCATATAATTCCCTTTTTCAAAACTCAGAAATCTAGTGTAATTTCCCTTAATAATACTGCTTTGTCAATAAAATTCTTATTGAATATTATCAATCTTTTGGTATATACCTATACAAAGCATCATATATCTACATTTCTTCCAGGTACATAAATGTCGTTTCCACACTCACCCCACCCCCTAATATCAATGAACAAAAGATACATGCTCACATAAGACAATAGTTGTTACCTAGTTTAATTTTAACACCTGTATGGCAACAAATACTATACTGCCATTTTGAAGCAATGCAATCCAAAGTAGGTTTACTTAGTAAAACATAAGAGTGTTTCTTTATAAAATTTGTTTCTTAGAGATAATCATTTCATATTACTTTCCCATAGCTTTGACCCGAAGAAACAGAAAGAAATTTTATATACTAGTCTAGAATACTTTTGTTATGGATTATTTTTTAAAACAGCGTAAGTAAGCATGAAAAATGAACAGAATGCATAATGTATGGGAAGATGAACAGTGAATAATAAATTTTTAACTTAAACAAGAACCTATTTCTCTAAAGGCGCAATAGTTTGATCCAGACACTGTGTTTTAAAATGCAGCTTATAACCTACCTCACTTAAATAGGTGGAAGAATGCGTTTCAGAAAGGACATGAATTAAGAAACCTCATCTTTTGGTTGCATGTCTCAGAGAGTTGCACTCTTCCTTTTAATAAATATTTCAATTTAAAGAAAGATGCCTCAGTAAAATGAAAACAAATGACAGTGCTGTCTCCAAAGAGACAGTGTATTATTTTTAACTGGATGCAATGTCCCATGCTCTGCCCCATGGCATTTAAATGCTAAAAATGAAACTGTCAACGATAGAGTTAACTCATTCCCACAGATGTGAAATTGAATCTCCATTTTTGTTTGAATTTGTGATGGTGAATAGAGGAGGAAAAAGAGCACCAAATCTAAATAAAATTATTACAAAGATTATGTGCAACAATAACTGGGGACTCAAGGCAACCTCAAATACTCTCATTGCAAATTAGAGCTAACCTTATTGATTACTACTGTAATATTCTTTGTTACAGGCATTCAAAAACTGGAAAACAATTGTTAATTGTCTGTAAATATAGATAATTACATTTTAAATGAAATATTATTCGCTGGGTTCTTAGATTTGAATTTGAAATTTTCTTTAGACATTGAAGGTAATTGAATTTTAAACAATTCAATCACATAGACTTCTGATATGCATCTATTTTTTAACACATATTAGGAATGCTGGAGAAGGAAATGGCAACCCACTCCAGTGTTCTTGCCTGGAGAATCCCAGGGACGGGGGTGCCTGGTGGGGTCACACAGAGTCGGACACGACTGAAGTGACTTAGCAATAGCAGCAGCAGGCATGCTCAGGGCATAAAGAGTATGACTGTCACATTATTTTGTCTGTAGCAAACTGAAAACCTTTGTAAAATCTCAGGAAAACACATCCCCCAGTTTTTACATTAGCTCCATATAGCAGAATAAATTTTGTGGGTGAAATATCAATATAAATAGATACATTTTGTGATTGGATTTTCTCTTTCTTCTGCATTCTAATTTCACCTTGGTGCAGAAGACTCTTTTAAGCATTAAAATGCAGCCTAGTCTCTACTTCTCCATTCCCTGTTCTGCTCAGGATAAGAAAGTTCAAAATTCATTCCAATTTACACTACTAGCATGTATTTGTTAGAACTTTAATCTCTATTATTTTCATTAATATCCCAAATATCAGAAGATAAAATGATTAATTGATGTACTATTACTCTTTTAATTTCCTGGATTATAAAGGTGTTAGCATTCAAGTATCAGAAAGAAAAATGATGAAACAAAATAGATACCATTGTTTCCTAGGGAAAAAATAAATAAAATAAAAATATCCAGGGTCCACAGTAAAAGATTCTGAATAGTCACTGTAAGCTTTGTTTAGTTTTAAGGCCCCAGGTAACATTTCGTCAAGATTGGAAAAAAAAAAAAAAAAAACACAAACAAAACCTCACCTAGATTGTGTTTTCCTGCAAGTTAATTATGCTATGCAAGGTAGTGAAGTATAAGCTTTGCCAAATTTGATTACATCTATAGATACCTCAGCATCCTGTACACTACCCATTTTTTCTTAATTCATCATTGAAAGAATTGAGTATCCTTGCAAATATATCTTTTGACTTGTTACTTTCATGATCCAAATACCTTTAAAGAGACCTGATTTCCCAGTTTTCCAATAAGTATGAATGCTAGACTTCTTTCCAAAAAAGTACTGGGAATGGTTTGTAATAGATAAACATGCACACACTGTTATATTTAAAATGGATAGCCATAAATATGCAAAATCCCCTCCCTTTTGAACCTCTGTGTACCTATGGATGATTCATGTTGAGGTTTGACAGAAAACAACAAAATTCTGTTAAGCAATTACCTTTCAATAAAAAATAAATAAATTTAAAAAATGGATAAGACCAACAACAAAAAACAATGTACATACATAGTTTTTTTAAATGTTTAATCACAAGCAATTAGTCCAATTATATAACTTACCAATTTTTGAATCTTTACTGCAAACTGTAAATTATAGCCATACACTCCACTTAGATTGACTGGAATATCTAAGAGTTATAATCCCCTTAGCAAAAGCCAATTTGTGGCTTAGCATAGAATTTTCATTCTTTTAAGCAAAGACACTAAATAAATGATTTCTCTGCTGACAAAAAGAAGTGAAGCAAAATATTTCAAGTTTTAATACTTTGAAGTGCATAGGTAATATTTGTATTCTGCACAAATTTAACATTAAGTGCTTATAGCACTAGAGGAATAGGATATACATAATTTATATTTATGAATTAGTAGCACAATAGTTAAATGCATGAATAAGTAACACTTTTGCATTATGCAACATACGAACATTCTTTTACTGATAGTTTGCTGATGCATTTGCAATTGTTTTTCTGTATATTTGGACTTAATTTTCATATTCTTCCTGGCATGTAAACATGCTACACTATTTAATTTAACTTCAGGATTCCAGTTCACTAGACAGCTTAATGCCCTTGTTACACAATTGCTTTTGTTCTTTGTACTAAAACTGCAATTTTATGAAATCTTGTGGTAAGTATGAATATAGATTTACTAATGAAGTAAAGCTATTAATATATGAATGCATTCTACTCCTCAATGTGCATACTTAATGGAACATACAGTCAACTAATATACTGGAAAAGCTTTGAGAAAGAAATTAACTACTTCTGTGCAATATCCACTTTTACATGAGAAATATTTATTTCTATCAAGTAAGCCAACCAGTCCATCCTAAAAGAAATCAGTCCTGAATATTCACTGGAAGGACTGATGCTGAGGTTGAAACTCCAATACTTTGATCACTTGATGCGAAGAGCTGACTCATTGGAAAAGACCCTGATGCTGGGAAAGATTGAGGGCAGGAGGAGAAGGGGATGACAGAGGATGAGATGGTTGGATGGCATCACTGGCTCAATGGACATGGGTTTGGGTGAACTCCGGGAGTTGGTGATGGACAGGGAGGCCTGGCGTTCTGCGGTTCATGGGGTCCCAAAGAGTCAGACACGACTAAGCGACTGAACAGAACTGAAGCTGATTCTATTCTTTTCAAAAGAAAAGATACACAGATTTTAACAACATTAAATTAAAGGAAAGGAATACACTTTTGAAATTACAATTTATCTTACTTTGCAAAATATAATATTTGAGGCAATTGTTTACTATGTAAAAAATGTGAGATAATTCATGGGTTTGTGTTATATTAATGGTTAAAGAGCAGGCATGAAAAATGACTATCCACATTGAAGACTGCATCAATTTAGCATAAGAAAATTCATTAAGTGTTTCTCAAAAGAAAACATTAAGAATCATTGATGAAAGTTAAGCAAGTTCACAGCTCTTGTTTAGGAATTATCACTAATAATTTTTAGTCATTTGTCAAATTACCTTCTTGAAATAAAACCATTACTGAGCTTTTATTTCTCTACTTGTAGAGTCATAAGAGTATGATGTCCACCTTAATTTGTACATTAAAATATAATTTTTATTTTCTGTAGTATTAAAATGTAAAATATAAATAAATCATGCTTTAAAAAAATTTGTGGAGTGTATGCAGTACTTTGTTGCTATTCAGTCACTCAGTTATGTCCAACTCTTTGAGATCCCATGGACTGCAGCACACCAGACTTCCCTGTACTTCACCACCTCCCAGAGTTTTCTCAAACTCATGTCCATCATGTTGGTGATGCCATCCAGTCATTTCAGCCTCTGCTGTCCCCTTCTCCTCCTGCCTTCAGTCTTTCCAACATCAGGGTCTTTTTCAATGAGCCAGTTCTTCGTATCAGGTGGCCAAATTATTGGAGCTTCAGCATCAGTCCTTCAATGAATATTCAGGGTTTATTTCCTTCAAGATTGACTGGTTTTATTTCCTTGCAGTCCAATGGACTCTCAAGTCTTCTCCAACACCACAGTTCAAAAGCATCAAATATTCTGAGATCAGCTTTCTTTATGGTCCAACTCTCACATCCATACATGATGCTGGAAAAACCATAGCTTTGATTATATTGACATTTGACAGCAAAGTAATTTCTCTGCTTTCTGATATGTTGTCTAAGTTTGTCACAGCTTTTCTTCCTAGGAGCAAGAGGCCTTTAATTTCATGGCTTCAGTCACAATCTGCAGTGATTTTGGGGCTCAAGAAAATAAAGTCTGTCATTGTTTCCATTGTTTCTCCATCTATTTGCCAAGAAGTGATGGGACCAGATGCCATGATCTTAGTTTTTTGAATGTTGAATTTGAAACCAACTTTTTCACTCTCCTCTTTCACCTTCATCAAGAGGATCTTTAGTTCCTCTTTACTTTCTGCCATAAGGGTGGTGTCATATGCATATCTGAGGTTATTGATATTTCTCCTAGTAATCTTGATTCCAGCTTATGAAATACTAATTGGATTTAAATATGAGAAACTCAGAAGTAAATGCCAATGTCTCTAAATGCCATGGTGACTAAGTCAGGACAGGACTGTATTTACTCCCAAAGTCCCTGGCTGTTATAGGACACACTGCAACAAATCAAATAAGGGAATATTTTTCAGAATAATGATGATATTTTATTAATTTTAGCATGTACATTTAGTTTTATCATAGGTTCCTGGGATCTTTAGAGTCCTTTGGACTACAAGGAAGTCAAACCAGTCAATCCTAAAGGAAATCAGTGTGAATATTCATTGGAAGGACTGATGCTGAAGCTGAAACTCCAATATTTGTGGCCATTTGATGCAAAGAGCTGATTCATTGGAAAAGATCCTTATGCTGGGAAAGATTAAAGATAGGAGAAGGGCCTGACATAGGGTGAGATGGTTGAATGGCATCATTGACTCAATGGACATGAGATTGAGCAAGCTCTGGGAGATGGTGAAGGACAGATAAGCCTGGTGTACTGCAGTCCATGGGATCACAAAGAGTGGACATGACTGAGTGACTGAACAACACAACAGAAATCTATCATATTTTATTTTTCCATATTTCATATCAAGTGGTTAGATAATGTTGTCAAAATATTTTGCATAAATAACCTATTTGTGATAACACTGATGGACTTTGAGAACATTATGCAAAGTGAAATTAGAGTAAGATAATCTATAATCTTACTTATTTGTGCAATCTTTAAAAAAAAAAAAAACAATACAAGGAGCTCATACATACAGAGAACAGGGTATTGGTTGCCCAGTTGGGTAGTAGGTAGGAAGTAGGTGACATGAATGAAGTTGGTTCAAAAGGTATGGATTTCCAAATATAAAAAATAACCTATGGTAATGTAACACATAGCTTGGTAAATACAGTTGATAATACTGTATTGCATGCTTAAAAGTTGCCAAGAGTAAATATTGAAAGTTCTCATCACAAGAAAAAAAATTTGTGAGTGTGCATTATAGTGAATGTTAACAAGACTTTCGGTGACGATCATTTTGTATTATACACAAATAGCAAATGATTGAATTGCATGATAGAGAAATTCTTATGGCAAGATCAGATGTTGATTTTTATTTTAAATTAAAGAAGAACTTTTAAAGATTCACTCAAAAAAAAAAAAAAACCTATTCCAGAATGCAAATGTACATGTTTATAAATATGTTATTTCTTCCTCTTTCAAACTTTCTAATGATTCCTAAGCAACTGTTTTACCTGATAAATAGATTCTCTATTTCTGTTTATAGGGTAAGGCAAAATACTTTGAATAATAAAAAATAATACTAAAGAAATTGAACAAAATTTTAGGAGCTACAATACTCTTTCAGTTGTTTGCTTATTTGCTGATGCTTATTTGCCTAATCCTGTCTAACTCTTTTGTATCTCCATGGACTGTAGCCCACCAGGCTCCTCTGTCTAAGGGGTTTTCCAGGCAAGAATACTGGAGTGGGTTGCCATTTATTTCTCCAGGGGATTTTCCTGACCCAGGGATTGAACTTGTATCTCTTGCATTGGCAGATGATTCTTTACTGCTGAGTCACCAGGGAAGCCCTGGTATCATGTCTATCATTTTGGCAATACTGCACATTTGTTTTTTTTTTTGCCTTTATTTATTTTTTATTTATTTTTATTTTACTTTTTAACTTTACAATATTGTATTGGTTTTGCCATATATCAAAATGAATCTGCCTCAGGTATACATGTGTTCCCCATTCTGAACCCTCCTCCCTCCTCCCTCCCCATACCATCCCTCTGGGTCATCCCAGTGCACCAGCCCAAGCATCCAGTATCATGCATCGAACCTGGACTGGTGACTCTTTTCATAAATTTTATAAGAATTATTGAAAGAGTCCTAAAAATTTTAGTAATAAAATTAAGACAAATGGAATTGGCAAAATGATAGACACATTTATCAATGCACAATAATGAAGAGTCAAGAAAATAAACTCATGAACACATGGCTAAAACTGATTTCTTATAAAGACACAAAAGCAAATCAATGGGAGAAGAACAGTAATTTCAACAAATGATGCTGGAATAATTAATTTTAAATTAACATGGGAAAAAGAAACCTTAGATATAGACCTTATACCTTTCAGAAAGTTATTTCAAAATAAACCTGAAATATAAATATCAAAAGCAAACCTATTAAATTTTTAAAAAGAAACAAGGGGAAACTCTACATGATCTTGTTCATGAGGTTTTAGATACAACACTAAAGAATGATATATTTTTAAAAAATTGATAAATTGGACTATATAAAAATTAAAATTTCTGCTTAATGAAAGAGAATATTAAGAGAATGAAAAGACAAACTGCTAACTGGGAGAAGATACATATAATTCACATATCTGATAAATAATATTGTGATGGTTAATTTTCCCTGTCAATTCAACTGCCAATAGTGCTCAGATTATTGCCATTATATCTGGGAATGTCTGTGAGGGTATTTTAAAATGAGACTGTTATTTAAATTGATGGACTCAGCAAAGAAGATTGACCTCTTCAATGAGGCATCAACCCATCAGATGAGGGCCTGAATAGATCAAAACATAGAAGGAGAAATGTATCTCTTTGTTCCTGACTCAGTGTTTGTAATGGGACATTTCATTTTTTCTCCTCTGTCCCTTGGAGTAGGATATATACCAGTACCTCCCCTAGTTCTCAGGCCTTCAGATTCAGCCTGAGTTACAACCATTCAGTTTTCCTGGGTTTCAAGTTTGCTCTTGGCATACTGTAAGATTTCTCAGTCTCCATAATTGCAAGAAGTCAATTCCTGATACTAAATCTCCTTTATATCTATTTATCTATCTATCATCTATCTATTATCTCCTATATTCTACAGGTATATTTCTGTAAGAAACTCCAGTCTGGATATTTAATCAAAATACAAGAGCAATTCTTAGAATTCCTTAGTAAAAAATTTAAAATTCTAGTTAAAAATTGGCAAAACATCTGAAGCAAATTTCACTAAGATGGGAAAGATATGCAGATGACAAAAAAGCATATAAAAAGATGCTTAGTATCAGTTGTCATTAAATTCCAAATCAAAATGAGATATTAGTATAGAACAAATAGAATTGATAACTTCCTAAAATCTGATAATATTAGTTTCTGAAAAGAATGTGGAGTAACTGAAAGTCTCATTCAACCCACTGGAGTGGATTGCCTTGGAAATGCAAAGTGGTTCACCTACAAGACAGTTTGGTATTTTCTTAGAAAGCTAATTTTTTTCTTAACATGTGACCTAGCAATCATGCTTGTAGATATTTATGTAACCGATTTGAAAATGAATATTCACACAAAAATTTGAAAGATTGCACTAATTTAAAGCAAAATTGTCACTAGTTGGAATAAACAAAGTTGTCCTTTAATAGGTGAATAAGCTAAAAATCAAACAACAACAAAAACAAACAGTACATATTTATAGTGCAGAATAACTTGGCAGTTAAAAAAGGTTTAACTTATCAACCCACAGAAGAATATGGGTTAATCTCAGATGTTCCCTACTAAGTGACAGAAGCCAGTTTTAAGTACTGAATACTATATGATCCCATTTATATGACATTCTGAAAAAGTTAAAACTGCTGAGATAGTAAACATATTAGTGGTTGCCAGGAGTTGGAAGGAATATATTGACTAGGTAAAACAAAGAAGAATTTTATTTTTAAGACACTGAAGAGGAATTTTACTTTAAGGTATTGTGCATGATATTGTCACTGGGTATATATAACCCTATCCCATTGCCTAAATCTAAAGAATTTTAAAATACAAAGACTGAACTTTAATATGTGCATTTTTTTTAAAGTTAGGAAGCCAGGGGATTCCAGAATGAAATAAAGAATGTGACCAAAAAGAAAAACCTAGCTGCCTTATAAATGTATGAAACAATTTCACCAAATGGAGTGAATTAAAAAAAAAAAAAGGAGCCAACTTAATTAATTAACTTTGGAATTGAATGGAGTATAAAAAATCAAAGACAAAAGGAACTCCATATCAGTACTGCAAACTGGCTGAAACAGGTATTTCCCATGACGGTTTAAATTAACAATTCAGAAACAAACTTACACCATACTGGATTTAAACAACTAAGCAAATTTATGGTGGAAAATGGAAGCTAGATGTTCTCGTTGTTGGAGTGGATGATTACAGATAAGTCAGTGACAGGGGAAGACAAGGACTAGGAGGTATTCACTTTCCTATATCAAGTGTTGCTTGGTAGCTTAGAGAAAATTAACAGGCAACGTGATTTCCATTTTGCTGATTTTATTCACCTAATTATCAACTGTGCATGAACAAATTCTTGTGTTATAAATACATGTTTTAACAGGAAACTATTCATTTGTAGTAAATTGTCGACCCCACCCATTTTTCCCAGTTGGGGCTTCCTTTTTTGGGAAGTACCATGGACCTTTGTCTCACTTTCTCATTCACAGCTTCCATCCTGTTTCTTGGAGCAGGAGGAGGAGAAATTACATGGACATGCAGTTCTTCCTCTAATTGAAATGCTGTAAGAAGCTTGGTGCACTCTAGACATGGCAGATGGTTTAAGAATGACGTTGCCCTGTGGGTGATTTTGTGGGTTCTTCAGAGTCTGACCCTTCCAGACCCTTCCACTTGTGGGGGCCACGCCTGTACTTCTGCTGCAGCTCATCCCTCAGTAACTCTTACTGCTGGGATTCTTTGCTATGTCAGATTTCCCTCTTAGGCAGATTCCCTTCAAAAAATGAAACCAGGCTGACACTTCTCATTCATGTGCTTTTTAACCACTCTTGGAAAGAAGAAAAGTTATTTGTTAGATGCAACATTGACCCTTTGATCTTTCCCAAGGCTGGGTCAGGAAATAGTTCTTCTTGTCCTTCCATTACCAGAACACATAGCACCTGCCTGAATTTTTTCTGTTGAAGCCCATTCATTATAGTTGAATTTGAAATCACATCCTTTCATCCCTGTCTCCTGTTCTTATCCTGGGAAAATCCACAGAAACCTCTTTCCAAATTAGATCCTCTTCAGAGATTCCCCTCCTTTAAAATAGCTTTTTCATTGTCTGTCTCAAGAATTCCTGACTTTTATTTTGTTTATGCTTCAGTTGAAACTGAGGTACAAAGAGTTTCATTTTAACATCAGGTTCTAGTGATCTGCTTTGCAGTGGAATGGTTGGCATTTTGACCTCATTTTACCTGAAAAGAAATGAGAGCATTCCTAAAAAGAAGAAATCAATAATAATAATGAAAAAAAAAAAGACATAATTTGATTGCTTACTACTTTTTCATTTGTCTTTTTTTTTTTCTGATTTCACTCATTACAAATAAATACATTTAATGTCAGTTAAATTAGAATCTATGAATTCCCATTTATAAGTCATATGCAAAATCATGAAAAGCTCCACTTACAGAATGAAGCATTCTTTATTGAATGTTTTTGTGATCTACATAATACATTATAGAGAGTGCAAATGGAGAGTGGAAAAAAAAGACAAAATTCAATAACATTTCTTAAAGGTGGTGTAGTAGATTGAATGTTTACATCCTAACCCTTGGAACATATTAAAGATCTTCTGATTAGGTTATTCCCCTAAATTCAATGATAAGAATTCTTATAAAGAAACACATCAAGTTGAGATAAGAGAGGAGTAAAGAAGGCCATGTTAAAGATGGAGGCAGAATTGGAACAATGCAGTCACAAGACCAGAACTAGAAAAGGCAAGGAAGAAATTTCTTCTAGAGCCTCCAGTGGGAAGTAGTCAGACAAAATTTGATTTTGGATTTCTTGTGTCCAGAATTGTGAGAGAATGTATTTCTGACATGTTAAACCATCCAGTTTGTGGTAGTTTGTTACAGCAGCCCTAGGAAATGAATACAGGTAGATCCCTAGGAAATTTATAGGTACATAAAAATGCTCTAAAAAACCCAAAAGTATGGCACAAACACCCTTAATCTTATTTATCATTAATTTAACAATCCAAGGAAGGTGATCAAGGGCAGAAAGAATTTCTTCTCAACAAACCCACACCTTCCCATGTAAGTATTCTTCAATCATACACTTTACTATAGTTTGTACTCACTCAGGAGAGAGGGAAAAGAGAGGGTAGATAGGTCAAATACACTCTGAAAAAGACATAATTTCTTCTCCCATTCTTTGAGAGGGAACTTAGTTACAAAGTAATATCTAAGTCCAAGAGAGGTTAAGGAATGTTCTCTATCTTGTTTTTGGCTTTTCTCCTATAACTATGAATGAGGAGGAAATGTTTTGATGAAATGTTGGCATAACTAGCCACACTTAGTGTTTGCTAAAATTAAAGTTTAATTAATATTTTCAAATCATTAATATCAACACAATTTTAAGTGTATATATAAATATAATTTTATTTGTCCTTTATATGATAGTCTGTAATTTTCAGAATGTGCACAAGTTATATTGTCTACATAATTTGTCTAACACTAAATAGTTTGGCTTCTCTGGTGGCTCAGATGGTAAAGAATCTGCCCACAATTTGGGAGACCTAGGATCAATCCCTGGATCTGGAATATCTCCTGGAGCCGTGTATGGCAACCCACTCCAGTATTCTTGTCTGAAGACTCCCATGCTCAGAGGAGTCTGGCAGGCTACAGTAATCCATGGGGTCACAAAAAGTAGTACATGACTGAGTGACTAACACTACTATTGTGGATCACAGCCTTGTGGCAAAGGGGATTGCTTAACTCAAAGAAGCTATGAGTGATTCAAAAAACTAAAATGAAATTCTTTGCAATTTCATTTCAAAAAAACAATATGAAAACTCAATGAAAAACTAAAACTCAATGAAGCTATAAGCCATTCAAGTAAGATCATGGGATCCAGTCCCAACACTTCATGGCAAATACAAAGGGAAAAAGTAGAAGCAGTGATAATTTATTTTTTTGGACTCCAAGATCACTGCTGGTGGTGATTGCAGCCATGAAATTAAAAGATGCTTGCACCTCGGAAGCAAAGCTATGATAAACCTAGACAGCATTTTAAAACGCAGAGATATCACTTTGCTGACAAATGTCCATATAGTCAAAGCTATGGTTCTTCGAGTAGTCATGTACAGATGTGAGAGTTGAACCATAAAGACGACCAAGAGCCGAAGAACTGATGCTGTCAAATTGTGGTGTTGAAGAAGACTCTTGAGAGTCCCTTGAACTGCAAGGAGATCCAACTAGTCAATCCTAAAGGAAATCTACCCTGAATATTTATTAGAAGGACTGATGCTCAAGCTCCAATATTTTGGCCACCTGGTGCAAAGAGCTGACTCATAGGAAGACCCCTGATGCTGAGGAAGATTAAAGACAATAGGGGGCAACTGAGGATTAGATGGTTAGATAGCATCACTGACCCAATGGACATGAATCTGAGCAAACTGGATGATACTGAAGGACAAGGAAGTCTGACATGTTGTAGTCCTTGGGGTTGCAGAGTCAGACACAAGTTAGTGACTGAACAACAACAACAAATAATTATAATCAAGTAAATCTTCAAGAAATTATTTGCATTTTCTATTTAGATTTAGAAAAGCCCAAATACAATTATCAAATGTGCTGATCTATAAGTGTTTTCTGTTGCTATAAGTGTTGACTAGTTGGTCATTTCTTGAAACAAATTGCTTCTTAGAACCAATCATTATTTATTTAGTGTGTTATGATCATCAAAAAAGCAAGAGAGTTCCAGAAAAAAAAATATATTTCTGCTTTATTGACTATGACAAAGCCCTTGACTGTGTAGATCACAAGAAACTGTGGAAAATTCTGATGGGAATACCAGACCACCTGACCTGTCTCTTGAAAAACCTACATGCAGGTCAGGAAGCAACAGTTAGAACTGGACATAGAACAACAGACTGGTTCCAAATAGGCAAAGGAGTATGTCAAGGCTGTATATTGTCACCCGGCTTATTTAACTTCTATGCAGAGTATATCATGAGAAACGCTGGGCTGGAAGAATCACAAGCTGGAATCAAGATTGCCAGGAGAAATATAAATAACCTCAGCTATGCAGATGACACCACCCTTATGGCAGAAAGTGAAGAGGAACTAAAAAGCCTCTTAATGAAAGTGAAAGAGGAGAGTGAAAAAGTTGGCTGAAGCTCAACATTCAGAAAATGAAGATCATGGCATCTGGTCCCATCACTTCATGGGAAATAGATGGGGAAACAGTGTCAGACTTTATTTTTGGGGTCTCCAAAATCACTGCAGATGGTGATTACAGCCATGAAATTAAAAGACACTTACTCCTTGGAAGGAAAGTTATGACCAACCTAGATAGCATATTCAAAAGCAGAGGCATTACTTTGCCAAGAAAGGTCCGTCTAGTCAAGGCTATGGTTTTTCCAGTGGTAATGTATGAATGTGAGAGTTGGACTGTGAAGAAAGCTGAGTGCCGAAGAATTGATGCTTTTGAACTGTGGTGTTGGAGAAGACTCTTGAGAGTTCCTTGGACTGCAAAGAGATCCAACTAGTCCATTCTAAAGGAAATTAGTCCTGGGTGTACATTGGAAGGACTGATGCTAAAGCTGAAACTCCAGTAATTTGGCCACCTCATGCAAAGAGTTGACTCATTGGAAAAGACTCTGATGCTGGGAGGGATTGGGGGCAGGAAGAGAAGGGGATGACAGAGGATGAAATGGCTGGATGGCATCACTGACTCAATGGACATGAGTTTGAGTGAACTCCGGGAGTTGGTGATGGACAGGGAGGTCTTGCCTGCTGTGATTTTTGGGGTTGCAAAAAGTCAGACATGACTGAGCAACTGAACTGAACTGAACTGAACTGAAAGCATTGAACAATCAGAATATTCACCACACTTTTACTAAAAATTTGAAAAGACAAAAGTTATAGATACACTTTTTTTCTGGCATCCTTTTTATTGAAGTATAGTTGATTTACAATGTTGTGTTAGTTTCAGGTGTGCAGCACAGTGAACTTTCTCTCTCTCTCTCTCTCTCTCTCTATATATATATATATATATATATATGTATATCACATGATTTTTACCCTTCATTTGTAGATGTACCTTTAAGTTGCTTCTGCATCTTGGCAACTGTGAATAATGCTGATATGCTGATATGAACATTGGGGTGCATATATCTTTTTGAATTGAGGTTTTCTCCATATTTATGCGCAGGCAGGAGTGGGATTGCAGAATCACATAGTGGGTCTATTTTTAGTTTTTTTTGGACCCTCCATCCAGGCTGCACCAATTTACATTCCACAAACAGTGTAGGTACTCCCTTTTCTCCACACCTTCTAAAATATACAAACAGGTCATACAATGCAATACCAGAAAAACAACTCAATCAAAAAGTGGGAAAAAGACCTAAACAGACATTTCTCCAAAAAAGACATGCAGATGGCTAACAAACAAAAGAAAAAATGCTCAGTATTGCTCATTATTAGAAAAATGCAAATCAAAATTACAATGAGATATCACCTCACACCAGTCAGAATGACCATCATCAAGAAGTCTACAAACAATATATGCTAGAGGGTGTGAAGAAAAGGAACCCTCTTTCACTATTGGTGGGAATATAAATTGATCCAGCCTCTATGGAAGATGGTATGGAGATACCTTAAAAAAACTAGGAATGAAACCACCATATGACCCAGCAATCCCACTTCTAGGCATATATCCTGAGGAAACCAAAATTTAAAAAGACACCTGTATCCCATTGTTCACTGCAGCACTATTTACAATAGATAGAACATTGAAGCAACCTAGATGTCCATCAACAGATGAATGGATAAAGAAGTTGTGTTACTTATACCCAAGGGAATATTACTCAGCCATAAAAAGGAACACAATTGAGTCAATTGTAATGAGGTGGATGAACCTAGAACCTATTGCATAGAGTGAAGTAAGTCAGAAACAGAAAGATAAATATCATATACTAACACATATATATGGAATCTAGAAAAATGGTACCAAATAATTTATTTGCAGTGCAGCAATGGAGAAATAGACTTAGAGAACAGACAAATGGACATGGAGAGAAGGGAGGAGAGAGTGAGATGTATGGAAAGAATTACATGAAATCTTACATTACCATATGTAAAATAGATGTCTAATGGGAATTTGCTGTATGTCTCAGGAAACTCAAACAGGGACTCTGTATCAATCTAGAAGGATGGGATGGGGAGGGAAATGGGAGGGAAGCTAATTATTATAAATACACTTTAAATAACTTTAAAATGTATCAGATGAAGATAAGGGAAAAATATAAATGAAATATTGATAGAGCTCTTGTACTATCAATAACAACAAAATTTACTTCACTTGTGAAAAAGAAACAGAAACAAAAAATAGTGACTTCTGTCAGACAAATAGTAAATACAAAACTTGCTTTTCACCCTAGTATAAATTAAATTTCTTATTTATTCATTTTGAAGATTTTATGTTCAAATTCTTCTTAAAAACATACTAATTTTAAGAACCCAATAAATGTCTAAATGCCTTTTAAGAATCCAATAAACAGCTAATTTACATGTTTCAATATTAATATACTTTATGTATGTATTTATTTATTTAATGTCAATCATCATGTAACTACTAATGTCAGTAGTTGATGTTCATAGGAATGATGTCTTCAGAATCTGAATTACTTCCTTTACAATCTTTCATGTTGGATGTGCAACCATGAACCAGCTGGCTCCAGCCAGGGGACAGAATCATGGTTAAAAATAAGATCCCAAGGTTTGTTATTGGGGCTGTTGTCATAGCAAGCATTCCAAGGTACACCAGTTTTCCAGACTGGCCAGAATCTTTCAGTTCAGTTCAGTCGCTCAGTCATGTCCGACTGTTTGCAAACCCATGAATCACAGCGCGCAAGGCCTCCCTGTCCATCATCAACTCCTGGAGTCTACTCAAACTCATGTCCATCAAGTCGGTGATGCCATCCAGCCATCTCATCCTCTGTCGTCCCCTTCTCCTCCTGCCCCCAATCCCTCCCAGCATCAGAGTCTTTTCCAATGAGTCAACTCTTCGCATGAGGTGGCCAAAGTACTGGAGTTTCAGCTTTAGCATCATTCCTTCCAAAGAAATCCCGGGGTTGATCTCCTTCAGAATGGACTGGCTGGATCTCCTTGCAGTTCAAGGGAATCTTAAGAGTCTTCTCCAACACCACAGTTCAAAAGCATCAATTCTTCAGCACTCAGCTTTCTTCACAGTCCAACTCCCACATTCATGCATGACCACCGGAAAAACCATAGCCCTGACTAGACAGACCATTGTTGGCAAAGTAATGTCTCTGCTTTTGAATATGCTATCTAGTTTGGTCACAATTTTCCTTCCAAGGAGTAAGCGTCTTTTAATTTCATGGCTGCAGTCACCATCTACAGTGATTTTGGAGCCCCCCAAAATAAAGTCTGCCACCATTTCCACTATTTCCCATGTTTCCCCATCTATTTCCCATGAAGTGATGGGACCAGATGCCATGATCTTAGTTGGCACAGTTGATGTGTATAATAAATAAACATTGTAGGAGGTGTCTTGTGCTCTTCAGGATGCTTAGCGGGATTCTTCTACCCAGTAGATGCCAGTAGCTTTTCTAACGCAATATGTCCTGATATTGCCAAGTGTCCCCTGATGGAGCAAAACCACTCTCAGTTGGGAACTTCTGCACTCAAATCATTTGGGACCCTGCTTCAGATTCTGCTAATGGCACCAACATTTCTCAAACTGAAACTCTAATCTCTAGCATATGTTAATTACATAAATCCCAAGCAGAAAGAATTTATTCTGCATATAAATTTGCTTTCTCTTGAGGAAATAAAAAAGCCTGATCATTATGCTGATTAGCAGGTCCTGGGATGATTTTTCTCTCTCCTGACTTTAAGAGAAAAATCAGTGGATAAAACCACTCAGCAGCCAATGTCTAAATAAGGTTTTACTAGGTGAAATGTTGCCAGTTTCTGTGGGTCATTTTCTTCAGGCTTGTTCCAACAAACCACAGGACTTGAAGTTTGCAGCTGAGATGATTCAGGCTATAGCATAGCAGCCTGACACTTGTATTTACCAGCATGAACTGGGAACTTCCAGATGTACAAGCTAGGTTTCAAAGAGGCAGAGGAACCAGAGATCAAATTGCCAATGTTCATTGAATCATGGAGAAAGCAAAGACCTTCCTGAAAGACACCTAATTCTGATTCATTGACTATGCTAAAACCGTTGATTGTGTGGATCATAACAAACCACAGAAAATTCTTAAAGAGCTGGGAATACCAGACCACTTTACCTGTCTGCTGAGAAACGTGTATGCAGGTCGAGAAGCAGCATTAGAATCTTACATGGAACAGCCAACTGGTTCCAAATTGGAAAAGGGGTAAAACAAGGCTGTTGTGAAAGTGAAGTCGCTCAGTTGTGTCCAACTCTTTGCGACCCCATGGACTTTAGATTACCAGGGTCCTATGTCCATGGGGTTTTCCAGGCAAGAATACTGGAGTGGACTGCCATTTCCTTCTCCAGGGGATATTCCCAAACCAGGGATCGAACTTGGGTCTCCCACATTGTGGGCAGATACTTTACCATCTAAGCCACCAGAAAAGGGTGTTGTGACTCTGCTTAAATAACTTATATGAACAGTACATCATGCAAAAATGCCAGGCTGGAAGACTCACAAGCTAGAATCAAGATTGCCTGGACAAATATCAGAAATCTCAGATGTGAAGATGATACCACTCTCATGGCAGAAAGCAAAGAGGAACTAAAGAGCCTCCTGATGAGTGTGAAAGGAGAGGGAAAAGCTGGCTTGAAATTCACCATTAAAAAAAAGTAAAATCATGGCATCTGGTCCCATCACTTAATAGAAAATAGGATGGGATTAAATGGAAATAGCAACAGATTTTATTTTCTTGGGCTTCAAAATCACTGTGGACAGATACTACAGCCATGAAATTAAAAGATACTTGCTCCTTGGAAGGAAAACTATGACAAACCTAGACAGTATTAAAGACAGAGACATCACTTTGCTGACAAAGGACCATATAGTCAAAGCTATGGTTTTTCCCATAGTGATATACAGATGTGAGAGTTGGACCATAAGGAAGATTGATCACTGAAGAAATGATGCTTTTAAATTGTGATGCTGGAGAAGATTCTTGAGAGTCCTTTTGAACTGCAAAGAGATCAAACCAGTTAATCCTAAAGGAAATCATATTCATTGAATATTTATTGGAAGAACTGATGCTGATGGTAAAGCTCCAATACTTTGACCACCTGTTATAAAAAGCTGACTCATTGGAAAATCTCCCGATGCAGGGAAAGATGGAAGGTAAAATAATAAGAGGGTGGCAGAAGATGAGATGGTTAGATAGTATCACTGACTCAATGGACATGAGTCTGAGCCATCTCCAGGAGATAGTGGAGGACAGGGTAGCCTGTAACAAAGAGTCAAGCATGCCTTAGCTACTGAACAACAGCAATGAGGGCACAAGTGGACTCGTTGAATAATCAATACCCTGCCTATAGGAATTTATAGGTTAAAAGCAAGGGGGATTTTGTGGAAAAAGTTGTTGCTGATTTTCACAATTAATTGTCTTTTTTTTTTTTCTTGCATGTTCTAAGCTATTGCTGGTGTACCTACCTCCAGCACAGTCAGATAGACACCAAATGAGACATATCCATGTCAATGAAATATCTTGTTGACCACTTAGAGCACATTGTAGAAGATGAGTCTTATGAGATTGTAAGAGCCAGTCATGAGGGGTGGATTTTTTGGGAAAGTCATCAAAAAATGTAACCACTAGTTTGACCTGAGAGCGAGACCTGGGTATTTGGAGGTTGCTCATACCCGCCTCTATATTTGGAAAGTGCACCCTGCTTGCCTTCCCAGAGCTAGAAGCTGCCTATAACACACAGAATTGAAATAGTAGTTTGGTGTTGAGACCATCTGGATCATGTACATGACTGAACACAGTTAACACCTCTATACCATATCAACGTTTTAAGATTTGGTGGGCTTTGCAGAAATCTATTTATCTTGAGGCTACCCAAAACAAACATCTTAAGTACATTTCCTTATTTATTAAATCTACCACTTAGCAATCTGGTGTGTGTTGCCTTTTTCTTCAGTCTCTCCCTGCCTTACTCCTGTGGAGGGCAATTTCAGATTACACCTGGGAAGCTCCCAAGGAGTTTGCAACCTAACAGCTTCATCTTCTATTAATATATTCTACATCAAGCTTCTATTGCCAATTACTTTTCTTGCAAAAAATAAAATAAAATTATTACTTGCATTCTGCAGTGCATATATACATAAATATATACATTTTATGTATGGATTCCATTCATTTTCAGATATGATTTATGTGAACTTTATAATTAGGAATTACTTTCAGTTATTAAATTGGTTTTAAAATAAAATGGATTTTACATATTCTAAATCTTTGAAGATTGATAATACCTTCTTCATTTGAAGTTATATACCCTAATTGAAAAGCCATATTATCTTTTTGATCAATTCTAAACCTGGCAAAGTATACTGTAATTTATATGTATTTACTTATTTTCTTGTTGTTACAGTTAGCCACACAATTCAGTTGTTTTTTTCCTTATAATTTTCACTCTCTTCATTTGACATAGCATCTTCATTAAAATCAGATATTTTTAAAAGTTTTATTTGATTTTTCTACCACTTTTATGCAAATTCTTGATATGGTAAATTTTTCATTATTTGTTAAAATTTCAAAACTGTAAAATATTAAGTGTAATATAACATTTGACTTTGAAATTATAAACATACAATTTATGGTATTTTTCCTAAGATAAATTATTCTGCTTTTAGTTCAATTCAGTTCAGTTCAGTCACTCAGTTGTGTCTCACTCTTTGAGACCCCATGGACTGCAGCATGCCAGGCCTGCCTGTCCATCACCAACCCCCAGAGTTTACTCAAACTCATGTCCATTGAGTTGGTGATACCATCCAGCCATCTCATCGTCTATCATCCCCTTCTCCTCCAGCCTTCAATCTTTCCCAGAATCAGGGCCTTTTCCAATGAGTCAGTTCTTCGCATCAGGTGGCCAAAGTATTAGAGTTTCAACTTCACCATCAGTCCTTCCAACGGATATTCAGGACTGATTTCCTTTGGGATGGACTGGTTGGATCTCATTGCTGTCCAAGGGACTCTGAAGAGTCTTCTCCAACACCACAGTTTTTAGTTACTCATTACTAAATATTCTATCAATTCTCCCTTTCTCCCAGAAGACAACAACTCTTATCATTAGGTAACTTCACAAGTTAACATTTCTATGGTCTTTCTCCTTTCCTGCTTTCCTTGATGTGGCTACTGAGCTAGATTCTTCTTTATCGTGACTCCCCTAAGGCAATGTTATAACAGATTCTGGCAGAAATTCAGTAATTGCTATAAGGTACTTGATTTTCTCTTGGTGATTGTCACTGAAAACAATTGAACATCATTTTCTTGAATATGTTATTGCTGCAAACTAGGCCTTTACTTTTGACAACACTCTGTTTCAAATCAGTGACTTTTTCAATTATTCTTATGGCTTCAATTTTTAATTCTTTTCTGCTTCAGAGGATTGCTGCTGGTGTCTCAATTGGTGCTTAGCATTTACATAATGTAGGTGAGCTTATTTTGAAGAATATTTTAGAGAAAACACTCTCCTTGACTATGTTATGGCTCCATCACTGTGTTAAATTTGTATACTTGATTTAAAAAAAAAAAAAAAAAAAAACTTTTACATTCTCTCTGTAGTAGGATGAATGACAAATACTGGCTGTAGGCACTTGAAAATGTATGATATAAATTCACATATTCAACTGTCTGAGAAACAGAAATAAGTTTGTTTAACAAAGCATTTCACAGATCTGCTTATTTACTGCCAGGTATTAGCACCCAACAGAATTGAATGACCATTCAAAAGAGTAAAGAAATTGGGGTTTAAGACTCTGTCTTAGGTGGGACATCTCATTTAATCTGGGGCAGAATTCATAGCATTCTATCTACTTCTAAGAACTATGGTTTTATCTGATGTTAAGATAGGCTATCGTATTACACAGAAGACAGAGCTGTTAAGTGCTAATAACAGAAAGCTGAGTAAGAATATGAAGAATCAGGAAACAAACCAAAGATCCTCTTTTATGGCAGAAGACCTTACAACAGGAAAAATAAAAAACAATAATTATTAGTCTCAATGCAAAAAGTAGAGTGAGTAAGCAGAAGGGTTTCCCATAAAATGATTAAGTTTCAAATGTGAAACAGAATGTAGCTACAGGTGAAAATCTATGCCTAGTTATTTCTGTATAAATTATATATAGTATAGAATGTGGAAAAAAAATTGAATGTATGTAAGACATGCCTTTTGATGAAACTGAAATGAGCTAGAAATTGCCCATGATGAGGGAAAAGCATATATTAGAAAATGCCAAATGTTAGAACTATGATTACATAAAAGCTAGGCACCACCTAGGTTTAAGTATGTTATATATCTCAACATATACAAAATCTTTTGAAGGATTCTAGAGAGAAAGCCAACATAGGTTACCCCTTATTAAAGAAGCTAGATGCCTAAAATTGTCCTTATTAAGGGATAAAGTGTCTGGTGTGTTTGTATTTTCCATTACTTAAAGAACAACACTGCCACAATACTTCAATCACCTTATCTGGAGCTTCCCTGATAGCTCAGTTAGTAAAGAATCTGCCTGCAATGCAGGAGACCTGGGTTCAATCCCTGGGTTGGGAAGAGCCCATGGAGAAGGGAAAGATTACCCTCTCCAGTATTTTGGCCTGGAGAATTCTATGGAGAAGTCCATAGAGTTGCAAAAAGTCAGACACGACTATGTAATTATCTGTCTTGTGAAATAAATTCAGTCATATTTTAAAAATTGTTCTTTCCAGCTAGCATGTTGGACTTGCTTTGGGTAGTGGAGAATATATCTTTATCTATATCTATATCTATATCTCTGTCTGTGTGTGAATGCTGTTGCTGCTAAGTCATTTCAGTTGTGTTCGACTCTGTGCAACCCCACAGATGGCAACCCACTAGTCTCCTCTGTCCCTGGGATTCTCCAGGCAAGAATATTAGAGTGGGTTGCCATTTCCTTCACAAATGCATGCATGCATGCTAAGTTGAACGGTTCTGTGAAGACCTACAAGACCTTCTAGAATTAACACAGAAAAAAAAAAAAGATGTCCTTTTCATTATAGAGGACTGGAATGCAAAAGTAGGAAGTCAAGAAACACCTGCAGTAACAGGCAAATTTTACCTTGGAGTACAGAATGAAGAAAGGCAAAGGCTAATAGTGTTCTGCCAAGAGAAGGTACTGGTCATAGCAAATACCCTCTTCCAAAAACACAAGAGAAAACTCTACACATGGACATCACCAGATGGTCAACATTGAAATCAGATTGATTATATTCTTTGCAGCCAAAGATAGAGAAGCTCTATACAGTCAGCAAAAACAAGACCGGGAGATGACTGTGGCTCAGATCATGAACTCCTTTTTGCAACATTCAGACTGAAATTGAAGAAAGTAGGGAAAACCACTGGACCATTCAGGTATGATCTAAATCAAATCCCTTACTATTATACGGTGGAAGTGAGAAATAGATTTAAGGGATTAGATCTGATAGACAGAGTGCCTGATGAACTATGGATGGAGGTTTGTGACATTGTACAGGAGGCGTTGATCAAGAAAGGCATTGATCCCCAAGAAAAAGAAATGCAAAAAGGCAAAATAGCTGTCTAAGCAGGCCTTACAGATTGCTGTGAAAAAAAAAGAGAAGCAAAAAGCAAAGGAGAAAAGAAAAAATATACCCATTAGAATGCAGAATTCCAAAGAATAGCATGGAGAGATGACAAAGCCCTCCTCAGTGATCAGTACAAAGAAACAGAGGAAAGCAATAGAATGGGAAAGACTAGAGATCTCTTCAAGAAAATTAGGGATACCAAAGGAACATTTCATGCAAAGATGGGCTCAATAAAGGACAGGAATGGTATGGACCTAACAGAGGAAGAAGGTATTAAGAAGAGGTGGCAAAAATACACAGAAGAACTGTACAAAAAAGATCTTCATGACCCAGATAATCACAATGGTGTGATCACTCACTTGGAGCCAGATATCCTGGAATGTGAAGTCAAGTGGTCCTTAGGAAGCATCACTATGAACAAAGCTAGTGGAGGTGATGGAATTCCAGTTGAGCTATTTCAAATCCTAAAAGATAATGCTGCGGAAGTGTTGCACTCAATATGTCAGCAAATTTGGAAAAATCAGCAGTGGCCACAGGACTGGAAAAAGATAGTTTTCATTCCAATCCCAAAGAAAGTGAAAGTGAAGTCGCTCAGTTGTGTCCAACTCTTGCGACCCCGTGGACTGTACCTACCAGGCTCCTCCGTCCATGAGATTTTCCAGGCAAGAGTATTGGAGTGGGTTGCCATCTAAAGGCAATGTCAAGGAATGCTCAAACTACCACACAATTGAACGCATCTCACTCTCTAGTAAAGTAATGCTCAAAATTCTCCAAGCCAGGCTTCAGCAGTACATGAACCATTAATTTCCAGATGTTCAAGCTGGTTTTAGAAAATGCAGAGGAACCAGAGATAAAATTGCCCACATTCACTTTATTATCAGAAAACCAAGAGAGTTCCGGAAAACATCTATTTCCACTTTCTTGACTATGCCAAACCCTTTGACTGTGTGGATGACAATATACTGTGAAAAATTCTGAAGAGATAGGAATACCAGACCACCTGACCTGCCTCTTGAAAAACCTATATGCAGGTTAGAAAGCAACAGGTAGAACTGGACATGAAACAACAGACTGGTTCCAAATTGGGAAAGGAGTACTTCAAGGCTGTATATTGCCACGATGGTTATTTAACTTATATGGAGAGTACATCATGAGAAACGCTGGGCTGGATGAAGCACAAGCTGGAATCAAGATTGCCAGGGGAAACATCAATAACCTCAGATATGAAGATGACACCACCCTTATGGCAGAAAGTGAAGAACTAAAGAGCCTCTTGATGAAAGTTAAAGAGGAGAGTGAAAAAGTTGGCTTAAACAACAAAATTCAGAAAACAAAGATCATGGCAACCAGTCACATCATTTCATGGCAAATAGATGGGGAAACAGTGGAAACAGTGGCAGACTTTATTGTTTTGGTTCCCAACATCACTGCAGAAGGTGACTGAAGTCATGAAATGAAAAGACGCTTGCTCCTTGAAAGAAAAGTTATAACCAACCTAGACAGCATATTAAAAAGCAGAGACATTACTTTGCCAACAAAGGCCTGTCTAGTCAAGGCTACGGTTTTTCCAGTAGTCATGCATCGATGTGAAAGTTGGACTAAACATAAAGCTGAGAGCCAAAGAATGATGCTTTTGAACTGTGGTGTTGGAAAACACACTTGAGAGTCTCTTGGACTGCAAGGAGATCCAACCAATCCCTTCTAAAGGAAATCAGTCCTGAATATTGATTGGAAGGACTGATGTTGAAGCTGAATCTCAAGTATTTCAGCCACCTGATGCGAAGAAGTGAGTCACTGGAGAAGACCCTGAGGCTGGGAAAGAGTGAAGGTGAGAGGAGATGAAGATGACAGAGGATGAGATGGTTGGATGGCATCACTGACTCAATGGACCTGAGTTACAGTAAGCTCTGGGAGCTGGTGATGGACAGAGTGGCCTGGCATGCTGCATTCCATTGGGTCACAAAGCATCAGACATGACTGAGCAACTGACTGTGCCAATACATAAATGACAATTCTAAAGCAGCTGTTAACTGTACACAATATCCTCTTCTTAATCTAGGCATTTGATTTTCTATTCCATGCACATGTAGATTAGTATCAAAGAAAAAACAATCACTCTCCCAACAGGGAACTCTGAATAAAATATCAATTCCTAGTATTTTTGAAAGTGGAGTATATTTATCATATAGAAAAGCATAGAAACTGACTCTGTTGAAAACTAATGCAGAGGAGTCAAAATTAAAGGTTAAAGAAGGTAATTTGGCTTATTATTTATACATATATATATACATCAAAGAAACTATGAGGCAAATATATATCATCAGATTATATGTTTAAATTCTACAGTTTGATAAGTCAAAGAGTTCAGTAGTTAGAGAAAATACAAATATTCTACATTATGAATTATTTTGGTACAGTTTTCCAGGTTTTTTTTTTCTTTCTTAGTGAAATGCAAATGATGCATTTTAAAATTAGTCGTGTCTTGGATTCAGTAAAATAGAATAAATGCTCAATAGATATTCACTGAATTAAATTCAAATCAGGCATGTCCTTGATTGTTCCCTCAGTTGTATAACATGTTCTTCAGATTATGCACATTGAAGAAAAAGTTTATGAGTAAAAGACATTTGTGAAATAAAATTCTTTATTTCACTTCATTTAAAATTAACTTGGATCTAAGATGTGAAATTTTATATAAATTTAATGTGGTCCTAAGGTGTGAATTTTTCATAGAAAAATATTAATAATTTTATGGTAATTTTTTGGGCTTCAAAATCATTCCAGATGGTGATTACAGCCATGAAATTAAAAGACACTTACTCCTTGGAAGGAAAGTTATGACCAACCTAGATAGCATATTGAAAAGCAGAGACATTACTTTGCCAACAAAGGTCCATCTAGTCAAGGCTATGGTTTTACCAGTGGTCATGTATGGATGTGAGAGTTGGACTGTGAAGAAAGCTGAGTGCCGAAGAATTGATGCTTTTGAACTGTGGTGTTAGATAAGACTCTTGAGAGTCCCTTGAACTGCAAAGAGATCCAACCAGTCCATCCTAAAGGAGATCAGTCCTGGGTGTTCATTGGAAGGACTTATGCTAAAGCTGAAACTCCAATACTTTGGCCACCTCATGCGAAGACTTGACTCATTGGAAAAGACTCTGATGATGGGAGGGATTGAGAGCAGGAGAAGAAGGGGACAATAGAGGATGAGATGGCCGGATGGCATCACCAACTCGATGGACATGAGTTTGGGTAGACTCCAGGATTTGATGATGGACAGGGAGGCCTGGTGTGCTGTAATTCATGGGCTCACAAAGAATCGGACACGACTGAGTGACTGAACTGAACTGAACTGAAAAAGTGTAAGAAATAGAAATATAGGCAATAAGATTCAAAAGTTACTTTTGATTGAATGATTTTTTTTTATAAAAGCAAACATTAATATTTTCTTCTCTAATTAAAAATACAAGAAAGAAAAACCACAAAAGTAAAGTATTCCTTTTCCTTCAAAGGAATTTCAGGTCTGAAAAATTTCAAAGTATGTATATTTTAGGAATAATAGAACTATAAAATAAGTATTAAGGTTAATAAACTGAGAATAATTGGTAAATATAGCTAATTATGTGCTCCTAGATTATTAGGAATATAGCTTCTTTTTTTCATCTACATACTATTTATTTTATTTTATAAATTCCTTTGGGTTTTGAATAACTTCCATGTTTCAACTTAACTAAATAATCCATTCCATTTTAGGAATAATATTTAAAATGAAGGCTAAATACCAAAAGAAACTGATCCATATCAATCACATTAGTAAATATCATTGGCAGTAAGGAGCACAACTAACCTTCTGGGGATGATTTTAGGGGCAAAATAATGTATTTAATCACTTCCAGCCCAGTACTGATGAGGTTGTTTAAGGCTTTCTTAATTTTTAATGTGATTTTAATTTTTAACAGAACAATGCCAAGGTTTAATTACACTTCTTTGCCCTATGGACAGCTTTCTTTCATGAATGTAGCAATGTCTGCAATGAGTGTTGTTACTTTTTTTATACACAGAAAGGAAATTAAGTCCAGAGAAGGGTTAAGTGACTAGCTAGAGGTCATAGAACTCATCAATGGAATGTCTGTACAAGTAATAGAACCACAGATGTTTCTTCTAATCCTATCTGCCAGCTCAAGAAAATTTCCATTCTTAAACTGCCTAGTTTTCCTATAACAATGTGAACAAGCACCGAAGATTCTCAGGGGTTAGACAGAAAACTTATGAACTTGGATATATACATATATATATATATATATATATTTTTTTTTTTTACTAATTTTATTTTTTATCAATCTAGGTTCTTATAAAAATATATTTTAAAATTAAATTCTGGTATATTTAGAATTCTATCAATTCAGAGTAGATAATACCTAGACACTCAGTATTGATTCTTTTTAGACTGAATTGTACTGACATTGCCCTGTCATATGTCCTTGAATCGGTATTTCAGAAATCCAATTGCCCTACCCTTAACCTCTTTCACGAAGGCTGATTTTGGTTATTGTGTGTATGAGGCCAGTAAAATATCAAGGTCCCCTTGGGAATCGTGATAATGGAAATTAAACAAACACAAGTACTAAAGCAGGCATAACAATTCAATGTCACAAACAGGAAAATATATGCAGTTCTAAATTTTATTACAATTAACTCCTCTTATGAATTTGTTCTATGCTTCAACTTTTGATGTGAAAATTGTAATTATCTTTTTTCCTTCAAATATTGTTAACAACGTGTTATCTACTTGCCATGAAAACTATAAAATATTGATTGGAGTCTCTTGACAGAAAAAGCATGTAAGCTAATATGTCAGCAAAGCATCCCAAAAGCAACTGATGCTTTTCTATTGATTTCTCAACCTTGGAAAAGACAATGAGTTCCCAAACATGCTCTGAAAAATATTCCTTAGAGAGAACACTATATGTATGCGCATATTATTTCAAAAAACAATGTTATAGTGCTTGTGAGCACTATGACATGAAGTTCATTTCAAACTTCACATAAAGGAAGATGTTACCCTTTGTCAAAAATAAACATGCAAAGATTTGTATGTACACCTTGACACCTTAAAACATGATCAATGCTTATTTTGCATAGCAAAACAGGAAATTTCTTACTGCTTTCTCTGTCCCAATATGTAATTTATATGCTGTTCAATTTTTTTCAAAATTTAAAACTGTTCTTCAATTTATGCTCTACTATCCTTGACTTCTGCTCCAGATATAATAGAGTTGTTTGTAAGAATTTAAGGCCAGGGCGGGAAAAAAAAAAAAAAAAAAAAAAAGAGAGAGAGAGAGAGACACATTTGTATGACATTGAGCTGACATTGAGCAGATTGAGCAGTGAGGGCCCAGAGAAAGAAGAATCTTAATAATGGTGAGCCCATCTTCCCTTCCCAGATCATCTGTTCTGCTTTTCTTCTCAAAGCATTTGCTGAGAAGCCAGGCAGTGGGATGCTGCTAAGAATCAGAAGAGCTGGCAGGGCTTTAGGCTTCCTCACAGGACTGAGGAGAGAAAAAAAAAAAAAAAAAAAAGATTAAGGGTGCTAAGAGAAAAAAAAAAGATTCAAAGTTTCAAGATCTCTAAAAAAGGGGAAATGGAGAGACATGCAACTAAAACTCAGCATTAGTTATTCCCTTGCGATATTTTCACATTATTCTCTACAAGCCAAGAGGGTAAAGTGCCAAGTTGAAAGTGGCTGAAAAGCAGTGCAGAGTGTTTAGAAGTCTCACTGTACTAAAGAGCCTAAAGTTGGAGTTCAAAAAGGAACAAGGTGAATCCTAGGAAACAATGGTCCCTGGAGCTCAGTTGGTATGACTTCAGGGATAGGCTCCACCTGGGTGACTTTTCAAGATAAACTGCAGCTTGAATGACTGAAAACCAGTCTCAGTTCCTGATTGGACTGAAATGAGTTACTCTACTCCTAACTCTCACAGAGGATAATATCATCCTCTCAGGAGGGGGTAATATCACAGTAGCAGATGCTGTCAGTTCCCCACCAACCTCCCTGGGCCCTTACTGTTCTACTTCAAGGCAGACATATTTCCATATGCCAGAACCTGTGTCTCTGTCTGAGGGCTTCCTCTGGCTGCCAGAACCCAATGGTCTAGCAGTGGAAGGGAATTAGTCATTCTCCAGGTATCATAAGCAGACCTCACTTGGTGACAGAGACCTCTGCTCTCTTACCCTTTGAGTGAGATATCTCTGAGGTGAATGCTCTGGACTATTTTCCCAGCTTTCTCAATTGTATATAGCACATTTTTTCCCATAGTGGTGACTAGCTTAATATTGTTTATTCTGCTGGATTTTTTTCCTTCCTTCCCTGACTTCCATACTTCCCCACTGGCAATTTTTGAATGTCGCAAATGCACTGACTGCTGTGCTTAAATTCTTGTCCCAAGGTTTGGTAATGGAAAAACCCAAACTAAAACAAGTAGTCAATATATCTATACTTTATATCAAATCTGGTTGGTTTTCAATCAAAAATAATTAAGCACAGTATGAACAGAACAAAAAAGGGGTGGGGGGAATGTTGAAACAGATAAACAGGTGACAACAGATGGTGATTTCAAAACATAATCTTTAAAATAACTGATCTTAAATCATTTCAGGATTCCACAACACACATATTCATAATTGAAGTAAACCAGACTATCTCACTGCAAAATATGCCTTTTCAACATAAAAACTGTTTTGTATGAAAGGCGATTAAAAAGACAGCAGGTGTAAGAAAGTTGCTCTGACCCAAAGCCTTTCAATTTCTGAAAGTTAGAGACAACCTCCATATTAAAAATGTTCTCTCCATAAGAGAAGTAAAGAGACATTCTTACTATCAATGACAGGAAGCTGAAGTCAATAGAATTTTGTACAAATTACCTTGTTAAAATAATTTTTATCTTCATTTAGCCTAACACATAATTTAGTTAGCTTTCTACGATTGCCTTTCTTTGTTCAAACCAATTTGAAAATGTTTAGGTTTTGCCACTTATTTAGGTCTTCATTCCTTATAAAGTCTCCAGTGTCACATAAAACTTGTGTTAAATAAATGTGTATGCTTTTCTCTTGTTATTTGTTTTATGCCAACTTAATTCTCAGACTCAACTAAGAACCCTGAGAAAAATAGGGGTAAAGTGTTGCTTCAACTACACAAGTAAGAATTTCAATATTACTCAAACTATTACATATTTTACAATTTTCTTGTTTTTGAAAGTAAGACATATGATAGTGACTTGGGGTTTCCCAGGTGGCACTAGTGGTAAAGAATCTGCCTGCCAATGCAGGAGACATGAGAGATGTGGATTTGTTCCCTGGTTGGGAAGATCCCCTGGAGGAGTACATGGCAACCCACTCCAGTATATTTGCCTGGACAATCTCCATGAACAAAGGAACTTGGGGGACTACAGCCCATAGGGTCACACAAAGTCAAACATGGCTGAAGTGACTTAGCATACACACAATGATAGTGACTTATAAAAGATTCTTATTTCATCCTGGCAGATTCTCATAACTATCAGTTTTCTTAATTTCAACTTTGACTACTACTTAGTTTTCCTGTTGTTACATGTATATTTATACTTTTATTAAATGTTTTTAAAGTTAATATGAACATCTACCACTTGCTTTTTCCAGGATGAAATTTATTTTGGGCTTTTAGCCTCCTCCTTACCCTCTCACTATAGAATCTCACTCTATTTTCTAGAGTTGCAAAAGAATCTTGCCTGCCACTGAAACCTCTCCAATTTATATTTAATGAATATTTTTTAATTGTGAATATCCTATTTTGAGAATTCTCCAAGTCCCTGCTCTTATCTTACTGTGTTGAGTACTTTGTAAACGTTTGATAAATCTTTTATTACATTGCTTCACACTCTCTCTTTGGTTAGGAAATTATTTGTCCTATATTGATTCTCACTATATTTTTCTCTCATAAAATTAGAAAGTCTTTGATTAAACACACAGCTTTAAAAGGGATCAATATGCAGAAATATGAGACAGGATAATTTAAACAATTTTAATGGTGAGGTGAGGGATATTGCAGGTTATTCTCATTTCTTTATTTTCTTGCCATACACACAGTTTTATTCCTCCCACATTAAAATTCAAAAATAAAATACTTTTAAGTATATATATTTTGTGAATGTTACCCCACACTAATCTTGTTAAAATATTTTTACCAAACACTTTGTATACTTTTCAAATTTAAATTTCATTAACCAAAAAGGGAAATTCATAGTATGTCATATTCAAATCAACTTATGGATAATAATTTATTGTGCAAAACTGTCTGTATGTAAAAAAGGTTGCCATAGTCAGTTCTCCTTCCATTCTATCTTCTTCTTTCTATTTGATTTGCAGTATGTTAAAATGATTACTATGTCTGAGATCTAAGAGGTTGTTTTCCAGGAATAAGAAAGAGGAGGATGTCATGTGAGCCTTATTTCTTCCTTTATCAAGTCTCTTAGTTTCTTTAAAAGCAATGAAACAATACTAGGCAGTCACTTAGTCACTTGGACTGAATTAACACATGATAAACTATTCCAATTTTGCACTTGTTGCAGATCCTAAGAATTACCAAAAGGGAAGGAAAATGATGACTATATTAAAGCTTTGAGAAAAAGAAATAACTGTTATAATTTGTTTTGGCATTGTCTAAACCATCTAATTGTGTATGTAGCTATTGTGTGTTTATTTTTTTCTTTGAAACCTGCCCTGTGACTATTGTAAACTGCTAACCTGATGGAATCTGGGAACACATCTCTTTGACTCCTTAACTTCTTCTTCACTTCATAGTACCTTGCCCTATACACAGCATGAACTCCAATAAATATTTGATGGAGAAAGATCTGGTAGCAAGAAAACCAGCCTACAAGAGGTAGAGAGTCAAATCTATGAAATAGTAATTAAGGAGAAACTCCGTGTCAAATGCACAGCCAGGCAAATCCCAGAGGAAAAGACTTCAAACTGATCTGCAGCAAACTCTTCCAAATAATCAACAGTGACCTAGTTATGGCTATAAACAATGACATAAAACTGACTCTGTAGAATGTATCACTCCATTCTCCAAAAATGTCATGTGTGACCAGAAAGATCTTGGGAAAAATTGTGAAGTGAAATAAGTTTATATCTGGCACAACTCTTTCTGTGTATGTATTTCATTTATTTTTATTAGTTTAAATGCTTTCTTTTTCTTCCTATCAGTATCAGTATCCAATCAAATCCATCCCTAGGCCTCTCACCCACATTCAGAAAGCAGTTTTCCAAGACATAGCATCTTCTTTTACTGTACCATGATTGTCCTAACACATCAGATTTCACGTAAGGACAATCAAGTGGACTAATTTATTTAACTCTGAAATAAGTCAATTCCTTCTACATGTCTTAGAGTATGGACTCTGTGTCTATACGTAAGTCTATTTAATTCAGTGTTTCACTACTAGTAGAACACTAGTCCACATATCTGAATCAAGGCCCCCAACTAAGATTTTATCAAAGAAAATATTTTGATCTACATAAGTTGACCTCTCTTTTTCTCAGTAGGTTAAAAATTTATGTGATGTACAAATGTGTTAATTATATGGTATCTTGTTCAGTCAAATTTTGTTAGTAATGCTTTCTGGTAATTCTTGCTAATAATGGTTTCTAGTAGAGAACAATCCAACATAGCACCAACATTAGAGTTTTGATCTAAAGAAAAGAGGCCTGCAATGAAAACTCTTTTCCTTAGCGATATGAACATGATGTCAGAATCAAATGTTTGTATTCTATTCAAAGACATACATTGGTCATTTCTGAATTTATTTTCTAATGCTGTTTTACAAACTGGGATTGCTTTTTTACTCTCTGCTCTTCTAAAATAGACAAACAATAAGTAAAGCATATAATACAGAAACAAAAATCCAGCAAAACTAGTGGATGAGGTGCAGTTTGTTCTGATATCCTCTTCAAAGCAAATTGTTGAGGTGTTTCCAAATAGGACAAGAAAAAGGATTTCTGAATTGTTTCTGTAGCAAAGAATCTATAGAAAGCAAAGGGTCATATTTATCTTAACCTCACACAACTGGCTTCACCCTGGCTCCATGCTTTCAAGGCTATACCAAGACAATTCTGTTGCCACTCACATGTCCACAGATTCAGAGGTCAGTAGGGTCAATGAGATGAACAAACTGAGAACCCATACTTGAGCGTGTTTTCAAGGCCTGCTTTGCATATATGTGAACAAACTCAGGGTTTCTGTAAAAGTGCTATGCTCTTGCTGAAAATTTTAGGAGCATTTCTATAAGTACCTTCAACAAAATAAACCAGGAGAAGTTTAAGAGATCCCCTAAGGAGTTTGAAATTCACAGAGAGTATATAATAGGCTACCTGTATTTTATATCAGACAAAAAGAAAGCTTCTTTGTTTTTCAGTTGGTTCAAGGAGCTATTTATGATACATTCAAGAAAAATATAATTAGCGACTAAGCTATGTCAGATTGCATATATTTTCTCAGTTAAAATTTAAATAATGGAGACTATCATACAGAGTGAAGTAAGCCAGAAAAAAAAACGCCAATACAGTATACTAACACATATATATGGAATTTAGAAAGATGGTAACAATAACCCTGTATGTGAGACGGCAAAAGAGACGCAGAAGTATAGAACAGTCTTATGGACTCTGTGGGAGAGGGCGAGGGTTGGATGATTTGGGAGAAAGGCATTGAAACATGTATAATATCATATGTGAAATGAAACACCAGTCCAAGTTCGATGCATGATACAGGATGCTCAGGGCTGGTGCACTGGGATGACCCAGAGGGATGGTATGGGGAGGGAGGAGGGAGGAGCATTCAGGATGGGGAACATGTGTACACCTGAGGCGGATTCATGTTGATGTATGGCAAAACCAATACAATATTGTAAAGTAACTAGCCTCCGATTAAAATCAATAAATTTATATTAAAAATAAATAAAGTAATAAAGTAATAATATTAATTAAAGACAGCTACTGATAACAAAATAATGTTGTTTCTCTTCCTCTGCTTCTAAATTTCAGTATTCTCTATTTCTCTCTTTCACTCAATTACTTCTTTGTCTACACTGCAGGCTTTGGCTTCAGTCAAAAATTATTAATTTCTATGTATTCTAACTTCTCTGTATATGACTCTCAATATTTTCTATTTATATTATACATTTGTCAGGAGAAATACCAAATACCTCAGATACACTGATGAGACCACCCTTATGGCAGAAAGTGAAGAAGAACTAAAGAGCCTCTTGATGAAAGGGAAAGGGAAGAGTGAAAAAGTTGGCTTAAAATTCAACACTAAAAAAAGTAAGATCATGGGATCTGGTCCCATCACTTTATGGCAAATAGATGGAGAAACAATGGAAACAGTGACAGACTTTGGGGCTCCAAAATCACTGCAGATGGTGACTGCAGCCGTGAAATTAAAAGATGCTTGCTCCTTAGAAGAAAAGCTATGAGCAACCTAGACAGCATATCAGAGACATTACTTTGCTGACAAAGGTCCATCTAGTCAAAGCTATGCTTTTTCCAGTAGTCATGCATGGATCTGAGAGTTGGGCTATAAAGAAAGCTGAGCACTGAAGGACTAATGCTTTTGAACTGTGGTGTTGGAGAAGATTCTTGAAAGTTGCTTGGACTTCAAACAGTCAATCTTAAAGGAAATCAGTCCTGAATATTCATTTAAAGGACTGATGCTGAAGCTTAAACTCAAATACTTCAGCCACATGATGTGATGAACTGACTCACTGGAAAAGACCCTGGTGCTGGGAAAGATTGAAGGCAGGAGAAGAAGGAGACAACAGAGGATGAGATGTTGGATGGCATCACTGACTCAATGGGCATATGTTTGAGCAAGCTCCAGGAGTTGATGATCGACAGGGAAGCCTGGCATCCTTCAAGGAAGTGTTGGAATCCTGCGGGGAAGTGCTGCAGTCCATGGGGTCACAAAGAGTCGGACACAATTGAGCAACTGAACTGAACTGAACTGAACCAAACATTTGTGTTAAGTTCTCAGTATATAGGTTTCATGTTTTACTTTTAAATAGATTGTGAGACATGATTTACGTATGAAATTTACCAATGAAGTATATTTAATAGATTTTTTAATAAATGAATTTTTCATAAATTTAAAAGTTATGCAACCATTACAATGATATGATTTTAGAACATTTCTGGCATATACGAAAGTCTCCTTTTGAACATTTTAGTAATTGCCTGTTATCATATCCAGCCCCAACAAAGCATTATTTTGTTGCTGTTGTTTAATAGGTTTTATAATTTCAAAATGGCTTAGATTGATAGCAAAATTCAGAAGATAGTATAGAAAATTCTCTTATATACCAAATCAATTTTTCCAATTAAGAGCATCTTAGGTCACTATGGTATATTTGTCACATTCAGTGAATCAATAATGACACAGTATTATCAATTCAAATTGAAATCAGTGTCAGTTTTCCAACTATTGTTCCTTTCTAGTATGGTATTGACTAGTGTGTGTATTTTTCCTTCTACATAAGCTTCAGAGCCATTTTGTTTTCAAATCTATGAAAACCCTTGCTGATTTTTGTTAGGTGGTTTCCCATGTAGCACTAGTGGTAAAGAACCCATCTGCCATTGAAGGAGTCATAAGAGACATGGGTTCGATCCCTGGGTCAGGATGA
The DNA here is from genome assembly GCF_019923935.1 of Bubalus bubalis. Taxonomy (NCBI): domain Eukaryota; kingdom Metazoa; phylum Chordata; class Mammalia; order Artiodactyla; family Bovidae; genus Bubalus; species Bubalus bubalis. The sequence continues at coordinate 46,616,568 of NC_059169.1, forward strand.
TTCCCTGGAGGAAGGCATGGTGACCCATTCTTGTATTCTTGCCTGGAGAATCTCATGGACAGAGCCTGGTGGGCTATAGTCCATAGGGTCATAAGAAGTCAGACACAATTGAAACGACTTAGCATGCCCAAATCCATTTTGATAGGGATTCTGTTGGAACCACAGATCTACTGAAACTATTGATCCACTATATGGGGATGAGTCAACATCTGAAGAATTATTGAGACTTAATATTTCTCTATTTACAATTCATTTGACTTTTTAATCAGATAATTATAGTTTTCCACTTAGCTTGCTTCCATATCTTGATTATTGAAAGTAATGATGTTATGAACATTGGGGCCCATGTATCCTTTTGAATTGGAGTTTTTGGTTTTTTAGGTATAAAACCAGAAGTAAGTTTGGTGAATCTAAATTTAGTTTTGCTTTTTTGAGAAATCTCCTTACTCTTTTCCATAGTGGCTATACCAATTTACATTTCAACAGACAGTATACAGTGTTCCCTTTTCTTCATGGTTTTTGTCAATTTTTGTTATTTATATATTTTTGATGGTAGTCCATTGAGGTTGTCTTTTTTTCAATTGAATTCTTATTTATTTGAGTTTATGTTGAGTTATAAGTGCTGTTTATATATTTTGAATATTAACCCCTTATTGGTCATTACATTTTCAAATATTTTCTCCTTCAGTAGGCTGTCTTTTTATTTTGTCAGTGGTTTCTTTGGCTATACAAAGATTTTAAATTTAATTAGATCCCATTGGTTTATTTTTGCTTTTACTTATTTTACTTTATGCAAAAGATGAAAAAAATATTTCTGCCCTTTATATTAAAGACTTCTTTGTCTATGTTCTTTTCTAGGAATTTTATGGCTTAAAGTGTTACATTTAAGACTTTAACCAATTTTGACTTCATTTTTGTATATGGTATAAGAAAATGTTCTAGTCTCATTTGTTCTACAAGCAGCTGTTCAGTTTTTTTCAGCATCAGTTATTGAAGTTACTGTGTTTTCCCCATGGTATATTCTTGCCTCATTTTTGATAAATTAATTGACCATAGGTGAGTAGACATTTCCAGGCTCTCCATTTTATTCCATTCATCTATGTGTCTGTTTTCAGGCCAGTATTATTATGTTTTGATTATTGTAGTTTTGTAATATTGTTTGAAATCAGGGAGTGTGATACCTCTAACTTTGCTCTTTTTTTTGTTTTCTCCTCAAGATTGCTTTGAATCTTGTGCATTTCTATACAATTTTTAGGATTATTTGTTCTTTTACTGTGAAAAATGTCATGGGTATTTTAATAGAGTTTGCATTACATCTGTAAATTGTTTTGGTGGTACTGGCATTTTAATATTACTTTTTTTTAATTCAATAACATGAAATCTTTTTTCCATTTCTTTATATCATTTTTAGATTTCTTCATAAGTGTTTTGCAAATTGTGAAGTATACTATAGGTCTTTACCTCTTCAGCTTAGTTTATTCTTAGTTATTTTATTCTTTTTGATGTGATTTTTAATCCAGATAGTTTTCTTGTATTTTCTTGCTAGTAGTTCATTATTAATTTATAGAAAAGCAACAGACTTCTGTATATTAATCAAGTATCCTTCAGCTTAACTGAATTCATTTATTAGGTCCAATTAACTTTTGGTGAAGATTTTGCTGTTTTCTATATATTTTTTTACTTCTTTTTTCAATGTTTTTATTTCTACTTCTTTCCTTCCATTTTATATGCCTTTTATTTCTTTTTATTATATTATTGATGTGTCTAGGACTTCCAATATTATGTTAAATAGAAGTGGTGATAGTAGGCATCCTTGTCTTGTTCCTCATTTTAGAAAAAAGGGCTTTTAACTTCTCTCTATTGAATATGTTAACTATGAATTTGTCATAAATGGCCTTTATTATGTTGTGATGTTTTTTTATATCAACTTTGATAAAGTTTTATTACAAGTAAATATAAAATTTTGCTAATATCTGCATCTATTGAGATGATTGTGTGATTTTTACCCTTCCTTTTGTTGATATGGCATACCACATTGATTGATTTACTAATAATGAACCACTTATATCCCTACATAAATCTCACTTGATTATGTTGTATGACCCTTTTTAGATATAGTTGGATTGGCTATGCTAGTATTTTGTTAATCATTGGAGATATTGAGATATATATATATATATATATATATATATATATATATATATATATAATGTATTTGGTATTGCCATTGTCTGGCTTTTGTACAAGATAATTGGACCTTGTATGATAAATTTGGGAGTGTTCCATTTTCTTCAACATTTTGGAATAGTTTGTGAAGGACAAGTATTAGCTCTTAATTGTATGTTGATAGAATTCTGCTGTGAAAACTTCTGGTCCTAAAATTTATTTTCTAGATTTGTTTTTCTTAATTTCAGATTCAATTTCACTAATAGTGACGAGTGTATTCAAATTGTTTATTTCTTCCTGAGTCTTAACATGCTGTGTGTAGCTAGATATTTGCCATTTCTTCTAGGTCATCCAGTTGCTTGGTATATAACTGTTTACAGTATCCTCTTATGACTTTTGCATCTCTGTGGTATTGGTTATCATTTTCTCTCTTTTGTTTCTTATTTTGTTTATTTGGGCCCTTTCTCTTTTCCACTTGATAAGCCTGTCTAAAGGTTTATCTATTTGGATACCTTAAAAAAAAAAAAAAAAAAAAAAAAAACTCTTGGTTTCATTTATCATTTTTATTTCCACCTGTATTCTATTTTCTATTTTATTTTTACTATTTCTTCTGACTTTTGGCTTTGTTTCATCTTCTTATAACTCCTTGAGATAGTAGCTTAGTTTGAGATTTTGCTTGTTTCTTGGGGTAGGTCAATATTACTACAAACTGTCCCCTTAGAACTGCTTTTGCTGCATCTCATAGATTTTGGAAAGCTATGTTTACATTTTCATCTGTCTAAAGGTATTTTCTGTTTTCTTCTTTGGTTTCCTCTTGGATCCATTTATTTATTTATTTATTTATATTTTGTTATTTAGTTTCCATGTGTATTTGCTTTTTCCATTTTTCTTTTGATTTCTAGTTGCACACCATTGTGGTCAGGGGGAAAAAAAATGCTTGCTATTACCTTCTCTTAAACGTGTTGAGACTTGTTTTGCGGCCTAGCATGTAATCTATCCTGAAGAAAGTTCTATGTGCCATTGAGGATGGCAGGATGTGCATTGTGCTACTTTGGGATGGATGCCCTATAGATACCTATTAAGTCCAGATGGTTTATTGTGTCATTTAAGACCACTGTTGAGTTATTGATTTTCTCTTTGGATTATCTGCCAACTGATATAAGTGGTGCATTAAAGTCTCTTATTATTATTTTATCATTGGTGATTTCTTTCTTTATGTTTTTTAATATTTGTTTTTATATATTTATGTACTCCTGTATTGGGTACATATACATTGATAAATGTAGTATCTTCTTTTTATTATTTATTTATTTGGCTCTGTTGGATTTTAGTTGTGGCATTCAGGATCTTTGCTGCATCATGCAGGATCTTTTCTTGTGATGCATGGGCTCAGTAGTTGTGGTGTACAGGCTTCGTTACCCTAGAGCATGTGGGATTTTAGTTCCTTGACCAGGGATCAAACCCACATCTTCTGCATTGCAAGGTAGATTACTAACCACTGGATCACCAAGGAAGTCCTCTAATATCCTCTTTTTATATTTATCCCTTTATTAGTATATAATGCCTTTCATTGGCTTCTGTTATCAGTTTTATTTTAAAGTCTCTTTTTTTTTTTCTAATAAGGATATTGGTGTCTCAGTTTTCCTGTTTCTATTTGCATGTAATATCACTTTCCATCTCCTCATTTACCATATGTGTGATTCCTCAGCTCTGATGTCAGTTTCCTCTGGTAGGCAGCATGTAGACGAATTTTTTTCTTCTTTAAACAATCAGTCATGGATTAAAAAAAAAACAACACATCAAAACTGGTAAATTTTTATGTAGCCATTTTAATATTGAAGAGAGAATAAAAAGCAACATTTTCAACCTATGTTTTATTTCAAGAAAGCTAAAAACATAGCTAATATACACACACAAAATTTTTTGCATTGTATGAAGCAGATGCTTTGATTGATCAAACATGTCAATAGTAGCTTGCAAAATTTCATGCTGGAGGTTTCTTGCTGGATGATGTTCCATAGCCAGATAGACCAGTTGAAATTGATAGCAATGAAATTGAGATGTCAATTAGGAGTAATCATGTTATACTCTACAGGAGATAGTCAACATATTCAAAATATCCAAATCAAGTGTTAAAAATAATTTTCACCAGATTGGTTATGCTAATCACTTTGATGTTTGGATTCTACATAAGTTAAGTGATAAAAACTTTCTTGACATTGTTTCTGCATGGGATTATCTACTTAAATGCAATGAAAGCATTCTGTTTTTAAAACAAATCATAATGGACAATGAAAAATGGATGCTGTACACTAATGTGAAATGGAATAGATCATGGAATAAGCAAAATGAACCACCACCAACCACACCAAAGACCAGTCTTCATTCAAAGATGATGTTGTGTATATAGTGTCATTGGAAGGGACTTTTCTATTATGAGCACCTTCTGGAAACCAAACGAGCAGTGCTCCCAATTAGACTAACTGAAATCAGCACTCAATGAAAAGCTTCCAAAATTAGTTGACAAAAAATGCATAATCTTCCATCAGTATCAGAAAAGGCGATGGCACCCTACTCCAGTACTCCTGCCTGGAAAATCCCATGGACGGAGGAGCCTGGTAGGCTGCGGTCCATGGGGTCGTGAAGAGTCGGACACGACTGAGCAACTTCACTTTCGCGCATTGGAGAAGGAAATGGCAACCCACTCCAGTGTTCTTGCCTGAAGAATCCCAAGGACGAGGGAGCCTGGTGGGCTGCCATCTATGGGGCCGTACAGAGTTGGCCATGACTGAAGCGACTTAGCAACAGCAGCAGCAGCAGTCATCAGTATAATACAAGACTGCATACTGTTTTGATAAATAGGCAAAAACTGTTGCAATTTGGCAGGGAAGTTCTGATTCATCTGCCATATTCAACAGACATTGAATTTTTGGATGCCTATTTATTTTGGTCTTTATAAAATTATCTTAATGGAAAAAAAAAATTCAATTCCCTGGAAGACTGTAAAAGGCACCTGGAAAAATTCTTTGCTCAAAAAAGATAAAAATTTTGGGGAAGATAATATCATGAAATTGCTTAAAAATGGCAGAAGGTAGTGGAACAAAATGATGAATATGTTGTTCCATAAAGTACTTGGTGAAAATGAAAAAAACAAAATTATGTCTTTTATTTTTACTTAAAAAACTGAAGGAACATTTTGGCTAACCCAATATATCTGTTTTAAACAGGTAGTCCTTCTGTTTTCAATCACATTATTTAAAATATATCTATATATATATATTTTACTCTCCTCTCCTACACTTTGTGTTTCTGATGTCCTTTTTACATCTTCATCTCTTACTGATCATTATAGTCATACCTGTCTTTTCAGTATTTTGTCTTTTAATCTGTGGACTAGCTTATTAAATGATCTATCCTCTGCCTTTATTATATATTTGCCTTTACCAGTGGGCTATTTTTCTTTCATAAAGATTCTTCTTATTGAAGCCTCTTCTTTTCCACTTGGAGAAGACCCTTGAACATTTCTTTTAGGGTAGGCTTAATATTGCTGAATTATTTCAGTTTCTGCTTATCTAAAAAGTCCATCCTAAAGGAAATCAGTCCTAATATTCATTGGAAGGACTGATGCTGAAGCTGAAACTCTAATACTTTGGCCACCTGATATAAAGAACTGACTCATTTGAAAAAACCCTGATGCTGGGAAAGATTGAAGGCAGGAAGAGAAGTGGACAACAGAGGATGAGATGGTTGGATGGTGTCACCGACTCAATGGACATGAGTTTGAGAAAACTCCAGGAGTTGGTGATGGACAGGGAAGCCTGGCTTGATGCAGTCCATGGGGGTCACAAAGAGTTGGACATGACTGAGAGACCAAACTGAACTAAACTGAAGAAGTCCTTTATCTCTTCTTCTATTCTACATGATAATCTTGCTGAGTATACTATCCTAGATGGCAAGGTTTTCTTTTTTTTTTCACACTCTTTTTTTTCTATTTTTTTCACAAATATTATGAGATTCTCTTCTGGCCTGCAAAGCTTCTGCAGAGAAGCCAGCTGATAACCTTATCAACACTACCTTAAATAAGACTTTTTTTTTTTTTTGCTTCCCATAGAACTTTAATTTTTCCATTTTATATTTATGATATACCTTAGTGTGGGTATGTTTTGGTTCATTTTATTTGGGACTCTGTGCTTCCTGTATTGGACAACTGTTTCATTCTTCAGGTGTGGGAAGTTTTCAACTATAAATACCTCAAGTATAGTTTTACCCCCTTCTCTCTTTCTTCTCCTTACGAGGCCTTTCTAATGTGAATTTTTTTACACTTATGCTATCCAGAGTTCTCTAAAACTGTTCTCATTTATTATTATATTAGCTTTTCTGATTAGATTGCTTCCATTTCTCTATTTTCCAGATCACTTATACATTCTTCTGTATCACCTAGTCTGCTATTAATTCCTTCTAGTGTGCTTTTTATTTTCAGTTATAGTACTCTTCACTTCTGACTAATTATTGTTAAATATTTTCTAGTGCCTTATTAAAATCATCACTTTGTTCCTTTACTTATTTCTCTAATTCAGCTATTGTTCTTATTACTAATGCTTTGAATTCTTTATCTAAGTTGCTTTTTGTTTCATTATTTGTTTTTTCAAAGGTTTTCTCTTACTCTTTCAATTGAGATTAATTCCTGTTCTCTCATTTTGCTTAATTTTCTCCGTTTCTATGTATTAGTTGAAACAATTATCTACTGTGGTTCTAGAAAAGTATATTTATGTCCGAGCATCCCTATATATGCTATATGCAACAAGTGACTTTGGTAAAAGAGCTAGATTTTATATGAACATGAATCACATATTTCCTAAGGGTGTGCTGGCAGTGATCACTTTGGAAAAGGATGTGTTTAGACATGGAGATGCTATGGTCAGAGCCAGGTGTGAACTGGAGCTTTACCCTTGATCAGTGGCCTTCACGACCATATCAGAGGCAGGGTGGGGTTTTTAGTTGCTGGAGCAGAAGCCCTGAAGGTCAGGCCTAAGCTGGTTGTCTTCATTTTAAGTATGTGCTTTCTTCATTCTTGCTAGAGTGGTGAGTAGTGCTTGAGAAAGAAGAGCCCATCTAGACTCTATATGTGAGAGGCACAGGCTGTGGGGACACTGCTGCAAACAGAGGTTGGGGTCACTTCTTATGTACTGCCAGTGAAAGGACCAGTAATGGCTGCCTCAGTCCCATTTGGAGGACACTTTAAATCTGAGCCTCCTTTGTGCATCACAGTTGGGGCCTATCCTCATCATCTGTCACCTCTGCCTGCCCTGTTGTGGAGCTGTGCCACAGGGGAAGAGTGGCCCATGAGGGCTTTTGGTGTGTGCTGTGGTGTAGGCCATGGCAGTCTGGCTACAGACAGGACTCAAGAATTCTTCTCATGTACTTCCTGTAAGCACTAGTAGTGGCTTCCCCTGCCCTGCTCAGGTGCCACTTCAGGTCTGAGCAACCTCTTTCCTCACTCATGGCAGCGCTCACTCTAATATGGAGCTGAAGAATGAAGCAAGTGGGGCTGGAGTGTTCACTTGGCTTAAGCCGGAGCACGTGCCAGGGTGTTTGTGGGAAATCAGTCAGCCACTTGAGGAGTTTCAATCTGCCCTCTCCACCCTGCTTCAGGAGGAGCAAACAAGCACATATATATTCCTCATAAGGGAAGTCTCATGTTAGCTGTCCACCCAACTAAGGGGTCTCACCTTCCTTGTGTTAGACTCCAGTGACTGGGGTGCTCAAAGTGTGAATTAGACCACTCAGTCTCTACTTGTCTAATCTCCCTTTTCCTCTGAGTGCCCTCCTGGGGCACACATCTCAGCCTGCCAGTTTTCTTCCCTTCGTACTTAACTCTGTATGGATCATTCTATTCCTCATTTATTTGTGTGTGTGTGTGTGTGTGTGTGTGTGTGGTCGGGGGTGTGAGTTTCCAAATCCTCCTACACTGCAGTCTTGATCTCCTCTAAACTTGCATCTGGATACCTTACTCCACACATGTATTAGCTACAGAAACTATATATTTGTAATTCTTTGGTATATTCTTTGTAGGCAATTGTGTCATCTTTAAATACAGAAAGTTTTATTTCTTCTTTTCCTATTTATATAGCTTATGTTTTCTATTATTCATATTGAAATAGCTCAGTCTTATTGTGTGCTTGCTTAATATGATTGGTTGGGAGGATATCTTATTCCCAATCTTAGAGAGAAAGTATATAGATTTTCAAGATTAAGTATGATGTTAATTGTAAGTATTTTATAGGTGTTTGTCATTTTCATGAAGGTCCTTCTATTTCTAATATGCTAAGACTTTTTTTTCAAAAACAAGACTTGAATTTCCAATTTTTGTATTCTATAATTAATAAAATCATGATTTTTAGTTTTTAGCCTGTTGAGGTAGTGGTTTATATTGATTTTCAAATATTATAATAGCCTTCAAAACCTCATATGGTATATAATTCTTTTTATTCATTGTTGGATCTGATTAACTACATTTTACTAAGGACTTGCACCCATATTAATGAGAGTTATTAGTCTATTGTTATTCTTTCTTGTAAAAATTATATCTGGTTTTAGTAGTCAGGTAATACTAGCTTCATGGAATGAGTTTAAAATAATTAAATTCTATTTTCTGGGATATATTGTAGAGAGTTGGCATTTTTTCACTTAGATGTTTCTCAGACCGCCAGTGAAAAACTCTAGCTTTGTACTTCTTTATTTGAAAGATTATTAATTATTGATTTGATTTATTTAATAGATCTGAAGTGGTTGTCTGAGGAGACCTTAAAAATCATTGACAAAAGAAGAGAAGCAAAGCCCATAGGATAAAGGGAAAGATATACCCACCTGAATGCAGTGTTCCAGAGAATATCAAGGAGAGATAAGAAAGCCTTCTTAAATGAGCAATGCAAAGAGAAAGAGGAAAACAATAGAGTGCGGAAGACTAGAGATCTCTTCAAAAGAATTAGAGATACCAAAGGAACATTTCATGCAAAGATGAGACAATAAAAGACAGAAACAACAAAGACCTAACAAGAAGCAGGAGAGATTAAGAAGTGGCAAGAATACATAGAAGAATTATGTTAAAAGGTCTTAATGACTGAGAAACATGGTGGTGTGGTAACTTAACTAAAGCCAGATATCCTGGAGTGTGAAGTCAAGTGGGCCTTAGGAAACATTATTACAAACAAAGCTAGTGGAGGTGGTGGAATTCCAACTGAGCTATTTAAAATTCTATAAGGTGATGCTTTGAAAGTGCTAGCAAATTTGGAAAACAAGGCATTGGACACAGGACTGGAAGAGGTCAGTTTTCATTCCAATTCCAAAGAAAGGCAATGCCAAAAAATGTTCAAACTACCATACATTTGTGCTCATTTCACATGATAACAAGGTAATTCTCAAAATCTTTCAAACTAGGCTTCAACAATACATGAACCAAGAACTTCCAGATGTACAAACTGTACTTAGAAAAGGCAGAGCAACCAGAGAACAAATTGCCAACATCTGTTGGATCATAGAAAAAGCAAGGGAATTTCAGAAAAACATCTACTTTTCCTCATTGACTACATTAAAGCCTTTTACTCTGTGGCTGACAACAAACTGTGGAAAATTCTTAAAGAGATGGGAACACCAAACCACATTACCTGTCTCCTGAGAAGCCTGTGTGTGGACAAGAAGAAACAGAACTGGACTTTGAAAAACTGACTGGTTCAAATTTGGGAAAAGAGTACATCAAGGCTGTATATTATCATCTTGCTTATTTAACTTATATGTATAGTATATCATGTGAGATGCCAGGTTGGAAGATTCACAACCTTGGAATAAGATTGCCAGGAGAAACATCAAGACCTTAGATATGCAGATTTTACCACTCTAAAAGCAAAAACAAAGAGAAATTAAAGAGTCTATTGATGAAAGTGAAAGAGGAGAGAGAAAAAGCTGGCTTAAAATGTAACATTCAAAAAACTAAGATTATGGCATCTAGTCCCATCACTTCATGGCAAAGTGATGGGGAAAAAGTGGAAACAGTGTCAGATTTTATTTGCTTGGGCTCCAAAATTGCTGCAGACTGTGACCCAGTGATGAAAAATAAAAAAAAAGAAAAGAAAAGAAAACTTGCTTCTTGGAAGAAAAGCTATAAACTAAATCCAGACAGTGTATTAAAAGCAGGGGAATCACTTTGCTGACAAAGGTCTTTATAGTCGAAGCTATGGTTTTTCCAGTAGTCATGTGTGGATGTGAGAGTTGGACCATAAAGAAAGCTGAGAACTGAGGAACTGATGCTTTTGAACTATGACATTGGAGAAGACTCTTGAGAGTCCCTTGGACAGCAAGGAGATCAAATCAGTCAATCATAGAATAAATCAACCCTGAATATTCATTAGAAGGGCTGATGCTGAAGCTCCATTACTTTGCCCATCTAGTGGGAAGAGCTCATTCATCAAAAAAGACCTTGATGCTGGGAAAGATTGAAGGCAAAAGTAAAAGAGAATGACAGAGGATAAGATGGTTGGATGGTACACCAACTCAATGGACATGAGTTTGAGCACACTCTGAGAGATAGTGAAGGACAGGGAAGCCTGGAGTACTGCATTGATGGGGTAGCAAAGAGTTAGGACTTAGTGACTGAATAACAGTTATATATATGACACTATTCTGATTATCTCTCTCTTCTCATGAAACTTTTGATAGTTTATGTATTTCAGGAAATCGCATCATTTCATCTGAATTATCAAATATGTGGACTAGAGTAATTTACAATATGCCTCTACTATAATTTTAATAATTATGGCATGATAGTGATGATCCATCTTTCCTTTCTATTATTGGTAATTTACATCTTCTTTCTTTCTTTCTAGTCAGACTTGTTAAGAGTTTAATAGTTTTATTGATCTTTCCAAAGACATAGGTTTTAGTTTTCTTGACTTTCTTATTTCTGCCTTCAGTTAAAGTGATTGCTATATTTAAACTTTTTTTATTTATCTTTATTTAGGTTTAAATTGTTTTATTTCTTTTTTCCTAAAGTTGATACTTAGATTGTTGATTTTAGATCATCCTTATTTTTAAAATATGCATTTCATGTTGTAGATTTCCCTTTAAAAACTATTTATACATTCCACTATTTTGAGAAGTTCTATTTTCATTTTCACTGAGTTCAACTTGAGAAACTTCTTTGACTCATGTATTATTCATGTATTGCTAATTCTCCAGGTAACTTGAGAGTTTCCAGCTATCTTTCTGTTGTTGATTTCTAGTTTAATTTTACCATGGTCTTCAGACAAACTTTGTGTGATTTCCATTCTAGAAAGTTTGTTACAATGCTTTATGTGTCAGAATGTGGTCATCTTGACAATGTTTTATGGATCAGAATGTGGACTACCTTGGTGATTGTTCCATGTGAGCATGAGAAAAGACATGCTGCTTTTGTTGGATGGAGAGGGTTTAAAATATTAATTAGATCAAGTTGACTGATACTGCTGCCTTGATCAATCATATTCAAGTATATTAAGTATTGCTAGTAAGTTAGAAATGCTAAGATTGAGCAAAAGGCAAACATGAAGAATGAAAAGTTTGGAAAAGAGGGTAAAAGATCTTCAATGAGTATGTGGTGTGTTTGAATTTCTTTCCTCCACTGGATTAAAATAAAGAGTTTTAAATTTCCTTAAATGCATGTTAAAATAATTTCATAAAATGAGATATATGCATAAGATAATAAAAATACTAGTGAATTAAAGAAACGTTATTTATATTTTCATTTGGAATACAATTGATCTACTATATTTAAGAACAATCAATAAAATCTCAAAAAAATCCTTTAATCAGTTTTAGAAGAAATTGTTAGAAATCAACATTTCAAACAAATGTTGGAAACATTTGAGCCAAGATGTGTTTTCTTTGCAACTACAAAAATGCACATATTTTTGGATTTCTCACATCTCGTGCTGCTGCTGCTGCTAAGTCCCTTCAGTAGTGTCCTACTCTGTGCGACTCCAGAGACGGCAGCCCACCAGGCTCCCCCGTCCCTGGGATTCTCCAAGCAAGAACACTGGACTGGGTTGCCAGTTCCTTCTCCAATGCATGAAAGTGAAAACGGAAAGTGAAGTTGCTCAGTCGTGTCCGACTCCTAGCGACCCCATGGACTGAAGCTCACCAGGTTCCTCCGTCCATGGGATTTTCCAGGCAAGAGTACTGGAGTGGGGTGCCACTGCCTTCTCCGTACTAGTTCCCATTTCCTAATACAGTTAGAAATGTACATTCACATAAGAGTGTGTGTGTGTGTGTGCATGTGCATGTGTGGTTGTGTGTGTGTGTGTGTGTGTGCATGTGCATGTGTGGTTGTGTGTGTGTGTGTGATTGCTGTTAGAATCAAATGCAGCTATTTATAGATGGCAAAGCATTTCTGGAAAATCTTTCTAAGGGTTAATGGTGAAAAAGCTAGCTTGGTCATGTCTTGTGCTAGCAAGAGAATTTACATTAGTTCCCTGTGGCTGTTGTAACAAATTACAAATGAATTGTTGTCTCTCATAGTTCTGCAGGCCAAAAGTCTGAAATAAAATTGTCGTCATTTCTGTACTCCCTCCCCTGTCTCTAAGGAAGAATCAATTCCCTGCCTCATTTGGCTTCTGGTGGGTATTGGCATTCCTTGGAATTTCTTGCTATTGCCCGAGCTTTTGTTAGTTAGCATCACTAAATCTCTTCACATTTGTGTGTGTGTGTATGTGTGTGTGGACTCTTCTTCTGTGGGTGTGTATCTTCTCTTTTTATTTTAAATCAAATCTTTCACTGCCTCACTCTCATAAAGATTTGCCCTTGGATTTATGGCCCATGATGTGTGTGTGCTTAATTGCTCTGCTGGGTCTGACTCTTGGACTGTAGCAACCCCAAGAGCTGCTGTAACTTGTCAGGCTCCTCTGTCCATGGGGATTCTCCAGGCAAGACTACTGGAGTGGGTCGCCATGCCCTCTTCCAGGGGAATTTCCCAACCCAGGGATCAAACCCAGGTCTCCCACCTTGTAGGTGGATTCTTTACCATCTGAATCACCAGGGAAGCTGTTATGGACCACTGGACAATCCGTAAGCACCTCCTTTCAAAATTCCTAATATAATCATACATGTATTTTTCACATAAAGTAATAGTCTTTAAAAAAAAAAAAAAACAACTACATAAGATTCATGATTTCCAGGGATTAAAACATGGACATGTCTTTTTAATGTCATCATTAAGGTCACCACAGTCTGACCTTTAGCCCCAGGCTTTCCTGTCTGCACCACATGCAAAAGTTACTCACTCAACCCTAGTATGCCTACAAGTCTCATGCTTGAGCTCTAAGTAAAAAAGGAAAAAAAAAAAAATCTCATCTAAGTATTTGGCTCAAAAGCCAAAACTATCACTACTTAAGTGATCTGAATCAAATATGGATGAGACTTTGAGTATTAACAAAGATTGTCTTAGACAAACTCCAGTCAAGCTCCTCTGAGATTTCTTCTCAAGTATACTTCAACCTTGACCAGTGAAAATTTCTTCAATCCAGAAGAAAAGGCCACACACACACAAAGTGAAGAGGTTTAGTGGTGCTAACTAACAAAAGCTCAGGCAATAGCAAGAAATGCCAAGGAATGCCAACAACCACCAGAAGCAGATGAGGCAGGGAATTTATTCTTCCTTAGAGACATTGGCGGAAACAAACATAGTGTCTAAAAGCTACAAGCCACATTTCTATGATGATTTCAGCCCTTCTTAAAGTGTCTGACTGAGAAAAGTCCAAAGATGCCCCAAAATATAATGCTTATTTCAGCTAACATCATACCTAATTTCTTTAGTAAATGGTTTTCTAGTCCTATCCTTGGTTTGCTTGCTAGAGCACACATTTACAACAGTGAAATCTCCTAATAGCACATTTTGTTATCTGGATGGGTTGAGACTTCCTAAATCATGAATTGTGATTGTATTATTATATATAGAACTACCTCAAATTCCTTGATATTTCTGGTTAAAAGGATCCACCTATATGATAAGTAACAAATATTCAGAAATTATTTTTATTTGAATAGCTCAAGTGATTATTGACTTTTTATTTTAAATGATCATTTAAACTTTATAGTCAGAATGTAGTTTTAAGTGTGGGATCACATTATTTAAGCAACAAAGTAAATTTGTTGCCCGGTCTTCCCAGGTGAGAAGATCATTATAGTATTCAGTTATATTGCATGCAGATTTCTAGAGAAATATTTTCTATTTTTCAAATAAAAGGAAAGGAAATAAAGATACACATACTTTTAAAAAATACTGCATACTTTTAAAATTAATTGTTTGAATAACAATGCAAATACAAATCTGTAAGTAATGATAGGCACTGGGAAGGAAGGAAAATTGAGGTAGCACTCAAATTTTGAAACTGTTTTTGGGAGGGCATTTAAAAGCAACAACAACAAAATCAGAGTTTAAGATTCCAAAGAAAGTTACTACAATTGTTTTGCAGGTATAAATCCATCTTGATACATAAAATTCCACTGTTGAAACTGGATGTTTACTCTTAAACAATGTAAAACCCTTCTGGAGAGTTTTTCATAATGTGTAGAGTATCCACCATATTGAATATCTGTCCTGAACAGAGTTTTAAACATTCCAGATCAACTTATAAAGCAACTGTAAAATATTTTCTTCTGAGAATTATACTGAGGGCTCTTTATTAAACTGGATAAAAGCACAATTTCCTCACCAAAACTGAAGAAACTTGGTTTCTTTAGACCAGTTCTTTTTTTTTTTTTTTTTACTTCATTTTTAAAGTATACATAACTTCTATTGTGTCTTAAGCCCTGACTTTACACATGTCAACCCATTGGATCTCCTGAAACTTTATCTAAACTATATTTCAGAAATATGAAGCTATGCTACAAAGGTGGTAAAACAGAGGCTTCAACGTGGGTCTGCAATGCAGCACAATTCACAGCTTTTTCTGTTTTCTGATGTTTTCCTTGTTTGATTGAATATCTCTTAGCTGCCCTGTGTAGAAGAGCTACTATTTGCAAAGCTTAAGGCAATGGCACCCCACTCCAGTACTCTTGCCTGGAAAATCCCATGGACAGAGGAACCTGGTAGACTGCAGTCCATGGGGTCGCAAAGAGTCAGATACGACTGAACGACTTCACTTTCACTTTTCACTTTCATGCATTGGAGAAGGAAATGGCAACCCACTCCAGTGTTCTTGCCTGGAGAATCCCAGGGGCAGTGGAGCCTGGTGAGCTGCCGTCTATGGGGTCGCACAGAGTCGGACACGACTGAAGGGACTTAGCAGCAGTAGCAGCAGCATTCTCAAAAAACCTACTCTTCTATGTTTCTCATTGAACAATCACCTTCATTAAAGTGCTGTTTTCTGGTATGAAATATATTCACACTTTAAACTCAGTCCTTACATATACTAACTTATATGGAGAAAATCCTCCTTGTGCCTAGACTAAACCTGTCTTTTAAATAAAATAATCTCATAGCTTTTCATTAACAAGACATTATGCCTTTATCAGACGAGTAGCAGGATAGCAGTTAGAGCTAAGACACATGCAAAAGGCATTAATTCATGCAGTAGAATTGCTGTAACTAAAGAAAAATCACCATTTACTGACTTTTGGTGAACAATATGAGGCTTATGTTCAATAAATTTAAAAGTAACAGCATTTAATATAGTTTTAAAACTTGAATTCATTGTCAATTTCTGAAAATATTGCATACTTTGATTATTTTTGGACCAATATAAGAATTATATATTCTTGTGAAACTTACATTACATTGTATCAGTGAATTTAATGAAGTCTGGGATATCTTAATAAAACCAATGAACAGTAAAGAACTGTGTTCAATTCCAAATTGCACTCCCCATAAATTCTAATTTCTTTAGCTACAGAAAGCAAACATTTCTGAATGTATGCATTCAGAGCCTTGTTCAATGAAGTGAATTTGAACAAGCCTTGAACATGGTAAATTTAATATACCATGAGGTATATTGACATTAGGGTTTTATTAGCATACAACCTACCAATTCCAATCCTATATCACTTAAAATGTTAAATCTGCTCTTGCAGTACCTTGACTGATTATAGAGGGTAAAACTAACACATAGATTGTGTTTTCTAGAGCTTCTCATTATATTAAAAGCTATTACATAATTACACACTCAAGTTCACTCCTCAATAGGTATTTAGGTTTTGTTGTTATTTGTGCTTCATGGACTCCTCTAAGAACCTGTATATCTCTTGCTCCTGAGAGACACAATTATTTATACTTTTTTGTTATTTTATGGGTACATTCAGAAAATATCCAAATACCTAGGAATTGCTCATGAGCATCAGTTTTAGAAACCACAAGCTTTTGCATGGCTACAAGATGTTAAAGTAGCTGTTACTGATTAAAGCTATTTCAAGTGTGTGTCCTTGCAGAATATGAAACTCTGTCTCTTATAAGTAAATGGTATATTTTTAAGTACCATAACCTTGTTTTTAGAAATAACACCTATGCAAAAGAAAGGGCTTTCACTCAAAGCTGTTACAATTTTATACACTTATATGCAAAGCTCAGATGTTCAGATATTAATTCCCCTTAGTAGAAAAAAAATTTCCATTAATAAAAGCCACTAATACAGTACTGCAGATTATGGGAGATCAAAGAAGAAAAATAGATTAAGGAAATCAAATGGAATTTGACTGTGAACAATTAGAAATCCCAAGTGTTTCCACTGAAATACACATATTTGATCTGTAATAACAGCTGGTGAATTATTCATTTCGAATTTTAATTTCACAGAGGTTGTTCTACTTTTTAGCCTTTCATTTAATGACATGTGTTTGTCCTAATCTATATAGTACTTTTTATCAAATAATTTCCCTGAATGTAATTTTGGTAAAATAACCAAAAAGAAATTTGCTTAAATAAAATACAATTAGTACTAAAAATAATGGGAATGTGATCATCATAAATAAAGTGACCTAATTTTAATACCAAATACTTTTTTATATAAGTTAGAAGACACTTTTAAAATCCATAAGGGAAGAGTTTGCATATTATCAAAATAAAATTTTCCTAGTGTCTAGTCTAATATTGTGCTATGCTGTGTGCTTAGTCGTTCAGTCGTGTCTGACTTTTTTGTGACCCAGTAGACTGTAGCTCCCCAGGCTCCTCTGTCCATGGGGATGTTCCAGGAAAGAATACTCGAGTGGGTTACCATGCCCTCCTCCAGAAGATCTTCCTGACCCAGAGATGGAACCCAGGTCTCCCACATTGAAAGCGGAGTCTTTATTGTCTGAGTCACCATAGGAAAACATCATGCAATGTAAGGAATTCACCCAAAACATGTTTACTGTCTTTTCTCTTTATCATTATCACTTTGACTTTTAAAAATGTGTTTATACTTTAAATCCACTTCATTTATTGTCCTAATAAAGTCCATGTAGATTTTATCTGATGTTTCAAACAAAACTTCTGAAAAACATATTTAGCATAAGTTACTCTGTAGGCATAGTTTCTTTTTATTTTATGAGCATATTTATAAGGGACATAGGTGAGATTTTGTATGATAAAGTCAACATCTGGGTCCCTGCAATGTGTCTTTGGATTCATTGAGTGTGAGTCACATGTTCTCTTTTATCCGTGAGCCCTGGATTCTGTTCTCACCTTTGTGCACACACACTAATATTTCTGTTTGATGTTTGCATTCTTCTTTTTATTTCTAGTCTGACTTCCAATAGGTCATTCTTGTGTCTCTGTAGTTTAATGTTCAGTCAATGATTTGGGAAGAATTAGTACTCTAACACCTCAAGCCTGAAAGCTACCAGTCTTTGCTGACTGATCTGTGGTTAGATTGGGAAGCATATTTAAAGACCAGTCACTGGTCAAGACTTCCGTGGCCTTTAATTTCCATCAGGGCCTGTCAGGTCATGCCAGGTCTGTGTGCAGTTTCCGAGTAACTATATAGGTCTGGAAAACATGTAGAGCAATCCTATGGTTCTTTTATTTCAGGATCTCTTGATTAAATTGTCTACACTCATTCCAAATAAGTCCATGACCTCAGACCATAAAGACAAATATTTTACCTATTTATTTCCCACCAGTGAAAGTGAAAAGTGATAGTCTCTCAGTCTTATCTGACTCTTTTTTAAATTAATTTATTTTTATTGAAGGATAATTGCTTTACAGAATTTTGCTATTTTCTCCCACACCCCAATATGAATCAGCCATAGATATACATATATCTCACAGTTTTATTGTGAGATAAAACTTTTATTGTGAGATAAAATTTCTCCCTTTAGAAATTCCCTCTCATTGCCCTCCCCATCCCACCCCTCCAGGTTGATACAGAGCCCCTGTTTGAGTTTCCTGAGCTATACAGAAAATTCCTGTTGCCTATCAATTTTACACATGGTAATGTAAGTTTCCATGTTACTCTTTCCATACATTTCACCCTCTCCTCCCCTCTCCCCATGTCCATAAGGCTATTCTCCATATCTGTTTCTCCATTGTTGCCCTGTAAATAAATTATTCAGTACCATTTTTCTAGATTTTTCTAGTATATATGTGTTAAAATTTAGTATTTATCTTTCTCTTTCTGACTCACTTCACTCTGTATAATAGGCTCTAGGTTCATCCACCTCATTAGAACTGACTCAAATGTATTCCTTTTTATGGCTGAGTAGTATCCCATTGTGTATATATACCACAACTTCTTTATCCATTCATCTGTCGATGGACATCTAGATTGCTTCCTGCTACTGCTGCTGCTAAGTTGCTTCAGTCGTGTCCAACTCTGTGCAACCCCATAGACGGTGGCCCACCAGGCTCCCCCATCCCTGGGATTCTCCAAGCAAGAACACTGCAGTGGGTTGCCATTTCCTTTTCCAATGCATGAAAGGGAAAAGTGAAAGTGAAGTCACTCAGTCGTGTCCAACTGTTCGCGACCCCATGGACTGCAGCATACCAGGCTCCTCCGTCCATGGGATTTTCCAGGCAAGAGTACTGGAGTGGGGTGCAAAGACTTTTCTCAAGGGTTCTATACCCCTTCAACTGTATTTATTAGTTTGTCTCTGGCTTTGTAAAAGAACAGATTTTTTGTTGGGTTTAAATAAGAATTTGTTTAAGCTTTATAAATTAACATTTTCCAAGGGGAAAATCAGAACTTGGGTTCTGAATTAGCATTGCCTAGATCCTAGGCCTCAAATCTGGGGATCTGGCAAAAGGACTGGGAATCCCCAGGGAATCTGACTTTGAAGGTCAGCAGGATTTGATTACAGAACTTCAACAGGACTGGGAGAAATGGATACACTGGGAGGGCACAAACAAAACCTTGTACATACCAGGACTCAGGGGAAAG
This sequence comes from Bubalus bubalis, assembly GCF_019923935.1. Lineage (NCBI taxonomy): Eukaryota > Metazoa > Chordata > Mammalia > Artiodactyla > Bovidae > Bubalus > Bubalus bubalis. The sequence continues at coordinate 46,636,109 of NC_059169.1, forward strand.
GAGCAGTGACTCACACAAGGGACTGAACCAGACCTGCCCGTTAGTGTTTGGGAATCTCCAGTGGAGGCATGGGTCAACAGTGGGCTGCTGTGGGGTCAGAGACATTGGCAACAGCAGTCCTGAGAGGCACTGAATGTTGGCATAAGCTGGCCTAGGAGGAGGTCACCATCCCTACCACAAGAACTGCAGAACAGAACTGGGGCCTCTTCAGGCCAAATAACTAACAGGGAGGGAGACAGCCTCACCCTTCAGCAGAAAATTGGATTAAAGATTTACTGAGCATGGCCCTGCCCACCAGAGCTAGACCCAGTTTTCCCCACAGTCAGTTCCTCCCATAAGGAAGCTTGCACAAACCTCTTATTCTCATCTAAGGGCAGACAGAAGAAGCAAGAATTACAGTCCCTTGGCCTCCAGAATGAAAACCACAATCAGAGAAAAAATAACCAAAATGATCATGTGGATCACAGCCTTGTCTAACTCAATGAAACTATGAGCCAGGCCACATAGAGCCATCTAAGATGGACAAGCCATGTTGGAGAGTTCTGAAAAGATGTGGTTCACAGAAGCAAAGAATGGCAAGACACTTCAATATTCTTATCTTGAGAATCCCATGTACAGTATGAAAAGGCAAAAAGATATGACATGGAAAGATGAGCCCACCAGGTTGATGGGTGCCAAATATGCTGCTGAGAAAGAGCAGAGAAATAACCTCAGAAGGAATGAAGATGCTGCGTCAAAGTGGAAACAATGCCCAATTGTGGATGTGTCTAGGGGTGAAATGAAGTCCCATGCTGTAAAGAAAAATAGTGCATAGGAATCTGGAATGCAAGGTCCATGAATCAAGATAGATTAGATGTGGTCAAACAGGATACCACAGGAAATGAACCAGAAACCAAATTGAAATAACCTCATTACAGTCAGATTTTTTTTTTTTTTTTTTAATCTGCTCAGCTAACAGGAAAGCTGAAAAAACAAGAGAAGTAAAAGGTCAAGAAAAAAGGAAAGATATACCCATCTGAATGCAGAGTTCCAGAGAATAGTAAGGACAGATAAGAAAGTTGTTTTAAGTGAACAATGCAAAGAAATAGAGAAAAACAATAGAATGGGAAAAACTAGAGCGCTCTTCAAAAAAATTAGAGATACCAAGGGAATATTTTATGGAAAAATAGGCACTATAAAGGACAGAAATGGTATGGTCCTAACAGAAGCAGAAGATATTAAGAAGAGGTGGCAAGAATACACAGAAGAACTATGTTAAAAGGTCTTAATGACCCAGATAATCATGATGGTGTGATCTCTCACTAGAGCCAGACATCATGGAGTGTGAAGTCAGGTGGACCTTATGAAGCATTATTACAATCAAAACTAGTGGAAGTGATACGATTCCAGCTAAACTATTTCAAATCCAAAGCATGATGCTATGAAAGTACTACACTTATTATGCCCTCAAATCTGGAAAACTCAGCAGTGGCCACAGGACTCGAAAAGTTCAGTTTTCATTCCAATCCCAAAGAAAGGCCAATGCCAAAGAATGTTAAAAGTACTGCACAATTGCACTCACCTCACATGCTAGTAAAGTAATGCTCAAAATTCTCCAAGCCAGGCTTCAACAGTATGTGAACTTTGAATTTCCAGATGTTCAAGCTGGTTTTATAAAAAGCAGAGGAACCAGAGGTCAAACTGGCAAATCAGTTGGATCATAGAAAAACCAAGAGAATTCCAGAAAAATATCTACTTTTTTTCATTAACTATGCTAAAGTCTTTGACTGTGTGGATCACAGCAAACTGTGGATTATTCTTAAAAAATGGGAATACCAGACCACCTGCCTCTTGAGAAATCTGTACACATGTCAAAAAGCAACAGTTAGAGCCAGACATGGAGCAACAGACAGGTTCCAAATTGGGAAAGGAGTACATCAAGGCTGTATATTGTCGCCCTGCTTATTTAACTTATATATAGTATACATCAAGTGAAATGTCAGGTTGGATGAAGCACAAGCTTGGAATCAAGATTTCTAGGAGAAATATCAATAACCTCAGATATGCAGATGACACCACTCTTATGACAGAAAGTGAAAAGAAACTAAAAAGCTTCTTGATGAAAGTGAAAGAGGAGAGTGAAAAGCTGGCTTAAACTAAACATTCAAAAACCAAAGATCATGGCATCCATCCCCATCACTTCATGACAGATAAATGGGAAACAATGGAAATAGTGAAAGACTTTATTTTCTTGGGCTCCAAAATCACTGCAGATAGTGACTGTAGCCATGAAATTAAAGTTCACTTGCTTCTTGGAAGAAAAGCTTTGGCCAATCTAGACAGCATATTAGGAAGCAGAGCCATTACTTTGCTGACAAATGTCCATCTACTCAAAGTTATGGTTTTCCCAGTAGTCATATATGGATGTGAGAGTTGGACCATAGAGATAGCTGAGCACCAAGGAATTTATGTTTTTGAACTGTGGTGTTGAAGAAGACTCTTGAGATTCTCTTGTGCTGCAAGGAGATCCAACCAGTCAATCCTAAAGGAAATCAACCATGAAAATTCATTTGAAGGACTGATGCTGAAGCTGAAATGCCAATACTTTGGCCAGCTGATATGAAGAACTGTCTCCTTAGAAAAGTCTCTGATGCTAGAAAAGATTGAAGGTAGGAGAGAGAGAGGGACGACAGAGGTAGAGATGGTTGGATGACATCACCAACTTGATGGACATGAGTTTGAGCAAGCTCCAGGAGTTGGTGATGGACAGGGAAGCCTGGCATGCTGCAGTCCATGTGGTCTCAAAGAGTTGGATGCAACTGGAAAACTGAACTGATGGAACAATGGATTGGTTCAAAATTTGGAAAGGTACATAAGGCTGTATATTGTCTCCTGCTTATTTAACTTATATGCAGAGTATATCATGCAAAATGCAAGGCTGGATGAATCACAAGTTGGAATGAAGAAGGCTGGGAAAAAAATATCAACAATCTCCAATATGCAGATGATATTACCCTAATGGCAGGTAGCAAAGAGGAGCTAAAGTACCTCTTGATGATAATGGAACTAATGAGCCTCATGAAAAAGGAGAGTGAAAAAGATGGCTTTAAATTCAACATTCAAATAACTAAGATCTAGGCATTCAGTCTCATAATTTTATGTCAAATAGATGGGGGTAAAATGGAAACAGTGGTAGATTTTATTTTCTTGGGTTCCAAAATCACTGTGGATGGTGACTGACACCATAAAATTAAAAGACACTTTCTCTTTGGAAGAAAAGCGATGACAAACATAGTCAGTGTATTAAAAACAGAGACATCACTTTGCTGACAAAGGTTCATAGGTCAAAGCTATGTCAAAGTTCTGATTTTTCCATTCAGTTCAGTTCAGTCACTCAGTTGTGTCCGACTCTTTGTGACCCCATGAATCACAGCACGCAAGGCCTCACTGTCCATCACAAACACCTGGAGTTCACCCAAAATCATGTGCATACAGTCGGTGATGCCATCCAGCCATTGCATCCTCTGTTGCCCCCTTCTCCTCTTGCCCCTATCCCTCCCAGCATCAGGGTCTTTTCCAGAGAGTCAACTCTTCTCATGAGATGGCCAAAGTATTGGAGTTTCAGCCTCAGCATCAGTCCTTCCAATGAACACCCAGGACTGATCTCCTTTAGGATGGACTGGTTGGATCTCCTTGCAGTCCAAGGGACTCTCAAGAGTCTTCTCCAGCACCACAGTTCAAAAGCATCAATTTTATGTCGTTCAGCTTTCTTCACAGTCCAACACTCACATCCATACATGATTACTGGAAAAATCATAGCCTTGACTAGATGGACCTTTGTTGGCAAAGTAATGTCTCTGCTTTTGAATATGCTATCTAGGTTGGTCATAACTTTCCTTCCAAGGAGTAAGCATCTTTTAATTTCATGGCTGCAATCACCATCTGCAGTGATTTTGGAGCCCAGAAAAATAAAGTCTGACACTGTTTCCCCTCTATTTCCCATGAAGTGATGGGACCAGATGCCATGATGTTCATTTTCTGAATGTTGAGCTTTAAGCCAACTCTGCACTCTCCTCTTTCATTTTCATCAAGATGCTTTTTAGTTCCTCTTCACTTTCTGCCATAAGGGTGGTGTCATCTGCGTATCTGAGGTTATAAATATTTCTCTCGGAAATACTGATTCCAGCTTGTGTTTCTTCCAGCCCAGCATTTCTCATTTTGTACTCTGCATATAAGTTAAATAAGCAGGGTGACAATATACAGCCTTGACACACTCCTTTTCCTATTTGGAGCCAGTCTGTTGTTTCATATCCAGTTCTAACTGTTTGTTCCTGACCTGCATATGGGTTTCTCAAGAAGCAGGTCAGGTGTTCTGGTATTCCCATCTCTTTAAGAATTTTCCACAGTTTCTTGTGATCCACACAGTCAAAGGCTTTGGCATAGTCAATAAAGCAGAAGTCATGTACAAATGTGAGAGTTGAACCATAATGAAGACTGAGTGCTGAAGAATTGATACTTTCTAACTGTAGAGCTGGAAAAGACTCTTGAGACTCCCTTGGATAGCAAGGAGATCAAACCAGTCAATCCTAAACAAAATCAACCCTGATTATTCATTGGAATGACTGGTGCTGAAGCAGAAGCTCCAATACTTTGGCCACCTGATGCAAAGAGGCCACTCTCTGGAAAAGATCCTGTTACTGGGAAAGATTGAGGGCAGGAGGAGAAGAGGGCAAAAGAGGATGAAATCGTTGGATGTCATCACTGACTCAATGGACATGAGTTTGAGCAAACTCTGGGAGATATTGGAGGACAGGGAAGCCCTGAATTCTGCAGTCTATGGTGTTGCAAAGAGTCAGACACCACTTAGCCACTGAAATACAATATTTGGTTTGTAGTTTTATAATGTATTACTGGCTAAAGAATCCAAGATCTAATTTTTGGTCTCTTGCAATCTTGTAGTCTATGTATAAGTATAAATGACCAATTTATAAATATTATTTAAATATGCAATTCTCTTTACTAATGAGGATGTACGGTCCTTTGTTTAAATACTGAATTTGAGAAATATATGATTTTTAATACCATAGTATTAGCAGTGACAATCTAAATTTTTTATTAATTTATTTTAATTGATTGGCTATTTATTTACAATATTGTGGTGTTTTTTGCCATACATTAACATGAATCAGCCATGGGTGTACATGTGCTCTGTGTACTGTACACCCGGGACACCTCCCTCCCCATCCTATCCCTCTAGGGCATCCCAGTGCTTTTATCCAAAAAGTTGTGTATATCATCATCAACTTTTTCATACAGAGTACTTAGGACTACACTCAAAACATTCAAGTGGGTTTTCCTTATATTTTTCTACTTGCCCCTGGCGTACTGCGATTCATGAGGTCGCAAAGAGTTGTACACGACTGAGCGACTGAAATGAACTGAATTGATAAGGATGGTTTTTCCAACAAATAGATCAACTACACAGTTTGAAACTATGAGAAGTAAAAACACAGGTCCAGAACATAGAAATGTGTTCATCTTTTGTATACTGTGAGTTATCAGTACATTGCTATATATAGTAACAGTCACATCAGTCATACTCACTTAGACTTGTTCTGTGGGAATCAATCCTCTGTATTCTGGAATAACACCTTGTCATGGTAAAATAAAAAATCTAATTATCATACCATACTAGAGGACCCCAGAGAACAGCAATAGCAACTAGTGACCCATAGTCAGAATATTTTATCTGAAATAATTACTTTTGTGGCTGTGTCTAAGTTTGTTAGATCTCTTTATTGACAAAGAAAGGCTACCTATTTTTTTTAACAGTTTTATTATTTTAAAGGAAGAAATTTAAATTTTTATGTGTAAGTGGTTAAGTTCTTCTTTGGTGAAGGAGAGGTAACTATAGACAGAGAAATGAGAAGGGACCTAGGAATGGTTGAGGGTAATTATCAAATGACATACTCAACCACTGAATACTTGAGCATTTTATGCATTTAATTTGTTTATCCAAAGATATTCCTAAGCAAATTAATATTGAAAACCAAGTACTCTTTCAGTTTGAATATTTCAAAAGGATTTTGATTATGACACGCTTTTGTGCATTTAGTGTGATAAAAGAAAAACTCATTAACTTTCTTCTTTTGGTGCTTGGCTAACTGGGCTGGATGAATAAGTCTGGAAAGAGAGAAAGAAAGACCTCTGAATCATGTCACCATCCCTGGAAACCAAGTACATTCTTTGAAAAAGCAAACAAACAGAAATTAGTTAGTAAGACTAGGAAAGAGAAAAGGAGTTGAAATATTTATATAAGCATATGGAAAGAATAGCAATGAAAATGTGATCCTTACATTAAAGCAAACTGCAAGTCAAAAATATTAAATGTGACCAAAAAAATATTTTTAAATATAAAAGGCCAAATTTTGTATCATGGGTACAGTTTTAGTGAATAGTATTCAGATTTGATTAACTCTAATTTGGGTGCATTTTATCCCAAGTACAGCAAGGTCTAATTGTGCCATAAGGATTCCCCTAAGTTGTCCTTTCAGGCCTTCAGAGGAGATATGCAGTCACCTTCATCACTGTTATGTCCATGTCCATTTACATCATCTGGATTCTATTGTTGCTTTTAAAAAACATTTTCCACCCATTTTCACATGTACTAGAGCAGAAAGATCAAACACACTCTGAACACATCCAGAGACAGTGGCAAACTGTTCCCTGTTGTCCTCAGGTTTTGTCTTGTATGTAGTCAAAAAAGTAGTTGGCTTTCAATTGTATTGCAGCAATATATTCTTTTATTGGCAAGCTAAGTCCAGCCCACCTCCAAGATTGAACAAGAAAAGAAGGAAATGTAAATTAAGGGATGAGATGACAAAGATGATCAGTTTTTTAAGCCAGTCTTTATTTGTTTTATGAGGGTTTAAAGTCCTCAAGAACTATGATTCTTAAGAGTTTTCAAGTCCAGGTCTCACTTCACTAGATTTAGACGATGTTAACAGTAAATTCAAATATCTCTGTGCAAAACTGAAACATATACTGAGGATAGCCCACATAAATTAAAATTGCTCTTGGCTGAGTTCAGAAATAAAATGGAAAGAATGTTATAGGCTAACAAAAATGTCAATCACTTTTGCCCATAAATTTGTTGTACATTATTTACCATGATGAATTTTCATATTTTGTATGGCTAAAGCTATTAAGGAAACCACTTCCATTAATCTTCAAGCCTTTAAACCGCTCTCAGTCTGTATGTACAATCTGTCTCCCGACTCCATCATTACTTTGATCATAACAGAGAACTCTTCTTCCTTCCTAGTTTTATACGTTGCCTAATGTTTACTTCAGAGAAGGGATTGAAATTTCTACAAGTTCACATTTGACATACCTAATTAAAACTGAGTAGATTTATCTCAGCACCAACTAGAGAGTGATGGAGGCAGAGCCCCACATGTATGCCTAACAGCTGGCTTAATTATGTTTTCTCGTCAGAAAACACAACCACAGAATATTTTCTGTAGTGATATATTCTACTTCATGATTTAAGTAAATCCAAAGGATTATCACTACATCATAATTGTACCTTCCAAACTTATTCTGTAAACAGTTCTCTGTTTTTCATAGAGATTAATGTACATTGCCAGCTCATATATAATGATTTCCTATGCTCTCTGGCCCAAATCTTTGGAAAGGGTCTTAGATGCCACACATTGAAAGGTGGCTGAGCCCATCTCAATTGATTGTTTTTATACAGAATATAAAATAATTTTAACTGAGGTGACAATCAAGGGTATGTCTTTTCAAGTATTTTTTGTTCTAAATTTGGATTCTTATAATTGGATTTTTATATATTTAATTGTGGCCTGATTTTTTAAGCAAACAGTTGTCACAGCAGCTTGTCTCATCTTTTAAGAGTTGGGTCATGTGTTATCAATTCTTCCTTTTCCATTATCTTCTTTGAAATCCATATAACTATCTCCAGTTGTAATTTTTGCTTTCTTTTTGGTGCTTGAGATCCCTTAAGTTTTTCTAATTTCCTAGTTTTAGGTCTATCTCCTCCAAATTCCATTGGAAAGATAAGACTATTTTAATTTTCCTAAGGTTTTTGAAACTTCTTGCCAAGGATGAAAATGAGTCCTTTTAGCAAAAATTTCTCTCTTCCTTCTTTCTCTTTTTTTTAAAAAAGCTTTTTTACTTCCATACTTCATGAATTATGATCTGTGGATGTAAAAGACAATCTTATAACTAAACAAATCTACAATATTACCCATGATTAAATAAAAATATATCTATCATTAAACAAAAAATACGAGAAGAATCTGGAAAAGAATATAATATTCCTTCCTTTCTGCTGAAGACCTTACCTGTTTAGACTTAACTCTTTAAATTCCATTATTCTACACTGTGATACAAATTGGTTTAAAACAAATAGATAACTGTTAAAAAAAGAAGCATGAACCATTACTGCAGAAGAATGTATTTAACATCAAGACCTTCTTTTATTTGGTTGGTCACACAGAGGAATAAGATATATATTCTCTGTGTGGAATATATATATATATATATATATATATATATATATATATATATATATATAACTTCTACTCTCAAGCCAACTGTGTTTCAAAATCCAAAATTCCATGGTTACTTAGAGCAACCGTTTTAAACCAAATAAGTAAATACTGTTAAAGAATCCTTAGACAAAATGGATCTGAATAATCTACCATATAGTAAGTAGCTTTAGAATGTTTACAAAGATATCTAATCAGTCAAACATCCATTACATTAGACATAAAAACTATCCAAAAAATTAAGTTAAGTTTAATGTCCTTTCCATGACAAAGAGGTGAGAAATGTGCTCTTTGTGTATTATGCTAGGATTTGAATATATTCAAATTTGATTTGATCTGTTAAGAGGTAGGTAGTTTGCAACATTTTTTTTTTTAATTTTTATTATGGAGGGGGAGGCTAGAGTGGGCTTATTTCTCAAACAATCAAGTAAAATGATTTTGCAAATAAATGTCTCTACATTAATTTTGAGAAGCCATATTTTAGTAAAAATACAGTTCATACTAAAAAATAGAAAATGTTAGAATGAATAGTTCACATGGAAAGCATGCCAAAACTTTAGTATTTATTGATAGCTGTAGCAATGCATTATAAACAAATTATGAAACATTTAAAAAGGATAGTAACTATATTCATTTGCTATGGCAGGCATATCAAAATACACAGACTGTGTGGCTTAAACAACAGAAATATATTTTATCACAGTTCTGAAGGCTACAAGTCTAAGATCAAGGTGTTGGCAGTTTTTGGTTGCTTCTCACCTTTCTCTCCCATGTTATCACACTTTATTGCATTTCATGTTGAAGAAGCCATATGAAAAGGAACTAAGGATATTCTCTGGCCAAGAATTAGCTAGAAATTGAGGACCTCAGTTTGACAATATTAGAGGCACTGAAATATTTCAATAGCCACTTGATCAAGGCTTCTCCAACCAATCTTTGACATGAAACTTTAGCTTTGTACGTTAACTACATTACAGCCTTAAGAGAAAACATAAAGTAGAGGATCCTTCTAAGCCATGCCCATGTTCCTGACCCACAGAAACTTCAAGATAATAAATTTGTTTTATTTTAAGCCCCCGAATTTATGACAACTTGTTAGACAGGATTAGAAAAGAAATTTCCTTTCTCTTTAACTTTTTAAGATTTGAAGGATAATTGACAGATTAAATAAAAATACTGACAATGAAAAAATATTGATGGTGCATTGAAGAGTTTGCAAAGTATATTTAAAAGTAAATCATATAACTACAATAGGACAAGGTTTAAGAGGTGCAACTGAAAGTATTGCATTTTAAGGGTTTAACAATATTCTGTAGCATTATTTTAATATGCTGCAGAATATTAAAAATATGATAAATTAGAAATATGTGTTTTGAACCCTACAGCCACAAGTAAACAACAATAAAATTAATAATCTGGTATACAGGATAACCTCATAATAGAGAATAAAGAGAACAATACAAAAATATTCATTTGATGCAAAAGTGTATATGAAAAAATGGGGGGAAAAAACAGCTAAGAACAGATGGGTCATATAGCAAATGAAAAATAAGAAGATATGTTGGAATCCAATAATTAAATTAATTTAAATTAAATGTGCTGAATGATTTAAAAACACAATTAAAGTCAGATAAGATGCAAAAGCAAGACACTATTCAACGTTTTGAGTTTTTTTAAACAAAATTCTTACTTTCACTTTAAAGAAAAAAGATAAAAATTATATATGAGTTTGGTGTGCTATATATAGTCCTTGGGGTCGCAAAGAGTCAGACACAACTTAGTGATTGAAAAACATGAACTTTCTAAGCAGAACAAAATCACTTTAAATTGATAATGAAAAATGTGGACTTCAAAACAAGTAAATATTGTTGTTGTTCAGTTGCTGAGCAGTGTTTGACTCTTTACAACTCCATAGACTGCAGAACACCAGGCTTCCATGTTCTTCACTGACTCCCAGAGTTTACTCAGACTCATGTTGATTGAGTTGGTGATGCCATCCAACCACCTCATCCTCTGTTGTCCTCTTCTATTTCTGCCCTCAATCTTTCCCAGCTTCAGGGTCTTTTCCAGAGAGTCAGTTCTTCACATCAAGTGGCCAAAGGATTGGAGTTTCAGCTTCTGCATCAGTCCTTCCAGTGAACATTCAGGTTGATTTCCTTTAGGATTGACTGGTTTGATCTCCTGGCAGTCCAGGGGAGTCTGAAGAGTATTCTCCATCACCCAATCTGAAATTACCAATTCTTCAGGAGCTCAGCTTTCTTTGGGCTTCCCTGGTGGCTCAGCTGTTAAAGAATCCTCCTGCAATGCAGAAGACCTGGGTCCCATCCCTGGATTGTGAAGATCCCCTGAAGAAGGGAAAGGCTACCCACTCTAGTATTCTGGCCTGGAGAATTCCATGGACTGTATAGTCAAAGGAGTCACAAAGAGTCGGACATGACTGAGTGACTTTCACTTTCAGCCTTCTTTGTGGTCCAACTCTCTCACATCCCTACATAACTACTGGAAAAATCATAGATTTGAGTATGCAGACTTTTGTCAGCAAATCGACATCTCTGTTTTTTTAATGCACTGTACTGTCTAGGTTTGGCATAGATTTTCTTTCAAGAAGTAAGCTTCTTTTAACTTCAAGGTTTCAGTCATCATCTGCAGTGATTTTGGAGCCCAAGAAAATAAAATCTGTCACTGTTTCTACTTTTTCTCATCTATTTCCCATGAAGTGATGGGGCCAGATGCCATGATCTTAGTTTTTAGAATGCTGAATTTTAAGGCAGCTTTTTCACTCTTCTTTCATCCTTATCAAGAGGCTCTTTAGTTCTTGTTCACTTTCTGCAATTAGAGTGGTATCATCTGCATATCTGAGGTTGTTGATATATCTCCCAGCATTTTTGATTCCAGCTTGTGATTGATTCATCCAACCCTGAATTTTGCATTATTTACTCTGTATATAAGTTATGTAAACATGATGACAATATATAGCCTTGACATACTCCTTCCCCAACAAGCTAGAACCAACAAGCTAGAATTCATAATGATTAAATGCCAATATAGCAAGATGGCATAATGGCTGTACTCAACCACAGTTTAATAATTTATAAAATAAAAAAGTGTTACAGGCAAACTTACAGTGATATTTTTTGGATTAAACATTCTTCTCCCAGTAATTGATAGAAAATACATATGGAGAATCATTGAAAATAAAGAAGACATTTTAACACTTTAAATGTCTTATCCTAATTGATATATTTGGAACATTCTGTCCAATAAATGAAAAAATAAATATTTTAACCAGTGCACATGAAATATTTACCAAGAAAGATAACCATAAAACAAATTTCAATAAATCTGAAAACAAATATATCAAATCTCAAAGAACTGAAATTACATAGAAGATGTTACTTGACTAAAATGAATTGATTTAGGAGTCAATAATAAAAAGATATATTGAAAATCTCCACACATATTCTAATTAAACCACACATTTCTAAATGTTTTCAATCAAAAACAAATCCCAAGGAAAATATTATAAAACATAATAAAATGTGTGCAATACACCTTATATAGTGCTTATAATGTGGCTTTAAAGAATCTCATCAGAATAAAACAAAAATTTAAAAATCAGTAGCCTAAACTTTTGAGTTAATACACAGAGAAAATTTCAACTAACATGAATTGAGAAAAGGGAAAAGGAAATAAAGAGCTAATATCAACAAAATTATCAACCAATTAAAGGATAACAAAGTCTAATTTGACTTAGCAGTACTAAAAAGAGAAATGAAACGGTTTGATGAAACTGAGGTTGAACAAGGGAACATCAGTGCAGACCCTGCAACATTATGTGGTAATAAGAATAAATTATTTAAAACCTTTATGATAGTAAATTTGGAAATTTAGATAAAAATGAACAGTTTCCTTGAAGTCACATAATATCAAAATGAATTCAAAAATAAAAACTATCAATAAAGCTTTATTTAATTTAAACTGAACTTGTAATTATAAATCTTGAGATGAAAATATTGGACCTTGAATACTTTAATAATAAACTATACCCCACTCCAGTACTCTTGCCTGGAAAAGCCCATGGATGGAGCAGCCTGGTAGGCTGCAGTCCATGGGGTCGCGAAGAGTCGGACTCGATTGAGCTACTTCCCTTTCACTCTTCACTTTTATGCATTGGAGAAGGAAATGGCAACCCACTCCAGTGTTCTTGCCTGGAGAATCCCAGGGATGGTAGAGACTGGTGGGCTGCAGTCTATGGGGTTGCACAGAGTCAGACACGACTGAAGTGACTTAGCAGTAGTATATGAAATTTCAAAAATATTTTTAATCCTATGCAAACTATGTTAGCATATAGAGAATCAAAAAAATACTTTCTTAATCATATGACGATGCTAAAAGTCTAAAATCTGATAGCTGAAATAAAATCTCTAAAACTAAAATCAAGACTCTGATAGCAAATTTAAGACATTAGAAGAAAGCAATCTATGTAGTTATGTCCTTTGATAATGTACATTATAACATATTTGCAGTAAACCACATCAAACATTATATAAAAAGAAATATAGAATCAAGTCGGGTTTGGTAGCAATGTGAACTTGTTAAACTTAAAAATTAATTGATATAGTTTTCAATATTAATAAAATTTAAAGTAAAACTAAGAAAGCATATCCTCTCAACACATGCAGAAAAACCATTTAAGATTCAACATCATTCATCACCAAAACTTGGAGAAATTCAGAAAGAAAGCTTTCTTAATATTATAATTATAAAAGCTGTGTATTAAAAATAAATGAGCAGTATCATACTTGATGCTGCTGCTGCTGCTGCTGCTGTTAAGTCACTTCAGTCGTGTCCAACTCTGTGCAAGCCCATGGACTGCAGCCTACCAGGCTCCTCCTCCCATGGGATTTTCCAGGCAAGAGTACTGGAGCGGGGTGCCATTGCCTTCTCCATCATACTTGATGGTTATGGACTAAATGTTTTCATTTAGAAAGCAACATGTTAAAAACTAACAACATGTTATTTTCATGTTAGAATATAACAAAAAATATTTCTGCTTTTATCACCTGTAGTCAATATTACACTGTAAGTTGTAGTACAATAAAAGAAGAGAAATAAATAAAACAGAAATCAGGTAGAATAAAAGTCTCTTAATTTTTAGATGATGTAATGCTTCTGTATATAAAAAATTCTATGACATCCAATGGAAAAAAGTGCTTCTAAAATAGTTAGCAAGATTATGGAACATGATGACAGTATAAAAATAAGTAAGCAGTTATAAATAATTCAGAACAACTGAAATCTGAAATCAGAAGATTTATTCACAGTAGCATATATCAAAAATATATTTGGGCATCAGTTTTCAAATGGTTACAAGATTGATATTCCAATAAAACTGCAAAACATTACTGAAAGAAAAATAAATCAGATATAAAACGAGAGCTATTCTAGCTCTGGATTGGAATTTTAAGCTAGCAATTTTCCCTAAATTGATCTTTAAATTTAGAGCAAACCAAAAGATATGGAACAAGCTTCTTTTTTGGAGGAATTGACAATTCCTTGAGTCTCAGGGAGTGAATTAATACATTTGATTAAAGTTATAATTACTATAAATTTATTTGAAGGCATTTTGGAAGTATATAAAAAAGTTAATGTGGATCTTGGAAAGATAAAGTTTTGAAAAGTGAAAGTGAAAGTCACTCAGTTGTGTCTGACTCTTTGGGACCCCATGGACTGCATGGTCCATAGAATTCTCCAGGCCAGAATACTGAAGTGGGTAGCCTTTCCCTGCTCCAGGGGATATTACCAACCCAGGAATCAAACCCAGGTCTCCCTCATTGCAGGTGGATTCTTTACCTGCTGAGCCACAGGGAAGCCCATAAAGGTCTGAGGGTACTGAATATTTGAAGAGGAACTCCTAACAAAACAGGAGAACTGCATGAAGCCAGAAATTCTGTGTTAAAGAAAGGCAAAGTTATATAATGTGTAAAATGTATATTTTTAAATAACATTTTCTAGAGAGAAACTGTCCAGATTTTTCAAATTATTTAAGGTGCACATATTTTTTAGCATAATCATTATTCCAGAGTTTAATATGAAAATATATCCAGATGAGCTTTTATATTTTATTTACATAATAAAGTATTAATTGAAGTAGTGATGACAATTGAAATAAATTAAATGTTATGTAATAGGAAAGGGTGAAATAACAGTAGAGTGCTTGGTGTTTTAAAATGTGAAATAAAGGAATATATACAAAACTATGTCTCCAGAATTTCCTTTGTGTGTGTGTGCTGGTCACTCAGTTGTGTCCGACTCTTTGTGACCCCATGGACTGTAGCCCGCCAGGCTTCTCTGTCCATGGGATTCTTCAGGCAAGAATACTGGAGTGAGCTGCAATTTCCTTCTCCAAAAAGCCTGATGAAAGTGTATAAAATCAAGATGATAATGGTACATAGCAGCATAGTCGCTGACTATGGGTATTTATGTGTACTATACTCTGAAATAAATTTATAAATAAGAAATATTTTATACTTCACCCTATAAAGCAAAAAATTCATTACAGAATTTTCTATAGACTTCAGAAAGGTAATTTGTAGGTTTTATTTTTGTTTTGTTTTTGCCTAATCAAGACTTCCCTGGTGGCTCAGACCAGGGTAAAGTGTTGCCTACAATGTGGGAGACCTGGGTGTGATCCTTGAGTGGGGAAGATCCTCTGGAGAAGGAAATGGCAATTTACTCCAGTACTCTTGCCTGGAAAATCCCATGGATGGAGTAGCCTGATAGGCTACAGTCCACAGGGTCGCAAAGAGTGGGACACGACTGAGACTAAACTTCCACTTTTCAATTGAGACTTTATAAAGTTTCTACAAACATGCTACCTATAACAGTAATAATAGGTACAGAATAGTATAGATTTATGAAGCTCAGATTAGGCATTTTTAGAAAATTTAACTTTTTTAAAAAGAATTTGAATGATTAAATTAGTTGTAAATAATTTTTGTTAAAAATGTAAAAATATTTTGTTCTTGAATGCTTATTAAAATATTGGTTTAATTCATGTTTATCATATGCATTTTCAAAATTGAAATTTTATGATTACTTTATTTTGAAGGGTGAGTTTTGCCTGGTGTCAGTACCCAGTACTGTTTTGCTATTTCTAGAATCTGTTTTGGTAAAATCTTATGAATACTTGAATCTTGCAAATATCTGAATCCAAAGCTTGAGTGCTTGAAAACTTATTTATGACCCTTCTGTTGCAAGTGTTTAGTATTCTGTGATGTACATTTCAGTTACTAAACTTAATGCTTTCTCTTATTTTTCCTTCTCTTTTTTTTGCTTATTCTTTCTTATTTAAATACTTTAACTTGCTGCATTCCATAATTTTTTAGTAAATATATAGAACAAGGAAACATTTGAATCATGTACTAACTACTCTGATTAGATTATGTTTGTATTATTAATGTTCTCTTTAGATACTTTTTTAAAGCAATACTATATTATGTACAATTGAAACACCTCTACTCTCTGTTCTCAGTACTGCTTTCTTGATGTCTCTGCATCTTTGCCATCCATTTTTAAATGATATATGCATCCTACAATTTGTTATGATGCATGTATGGCTTTGTAAACAATATGTATATGTGAGTATAACTTTGACACACATATTGTATTTTTTTTGCAAGTTGATCACATCTGAGCTAAGTATTTCTGAGATATAACCATGTAGATGAAAGATGAATATGGTTAATTAATTTTAACTGACAGGTAATGGTAGATGATATAATCTATGCTTGGTACATATAAGTAAAACAAAACCAAATATATTATTGTAATTTTATATTGTTTGGGGTTTCTGAATAACAAAGTGACATATTGATTGTCCTTTATATTCTCACATCAACTAGCTCATTACAATTAAAAATGATATGAGGCACAAAGTGTCACGCCAATCATCTCCACATTAAAAGTGTATTTTCAGTAAATGATAAAACTGCAAAGCACTCTGAGGACCCTACCTTGTAATTATGACTGTTACTCAAGAAACATGATAAAGATTATTGGACTTACTGATGCTATTTCTTTTGTTCCCACACATATTTTTTGTTTGCTTACTTGCTTGCCTTTTGATTGTTGTTTTGTCTTCTCTAGGAGAATGTTATGCAAGTATGCTTCCAATATAACAAGCATTTTAAATGTCCTAATTGCATAATTTTTCCCAGAGAAGCTCATTTTTTAAAATATTTAAAAAGGAAATCTATGTTAAAGAAAATATTTTCAGATGTGGCATTATTTTTTCCACATATTAAAGTGTTAGGAAAGCTTTTCTTGAAAATATCATAGTATGATTATATAAACATGTTTTGAGATTATAATGATTACCATAGACTTGTAAATGCTATTATGTTGGAATCATCTGATATGAAATTATATTTTATGTTTTAAAATTAAGTGTCATAATTAATCTCATTTGTATATTATTCCATCAACCATTCTATGAATCTAATGTCTCAGCATCTCTGAGTTGAATGGATATCTGATCACTGAACACCTGGTGCCTGATTTATGGTGACGTAAGAGTTATGTCACTGCAGATGGTGACTGCAGCCATGAAATTAAAAGACGCTTACTCCTTGGAAGGAAAGTTATGACCAACCTAGATAGCATATTGAAAAGCAGAGACATTACTTTGCCAACAAAAGTCTGTCTAGTCAAGGCTATGGTTTTCTATGGTTTTTCACTCATATCCAGTGGTCATGTATGGATGTAAGAGTTGGACTGTGAAGAAAGCTGAGCTCCGAAGAATTGATGCTTTTGAACTGTGGTGTTGGAGAAGACTCTTGAGAATCCCTTGTACTGCAAGGAGATCCAACAAGTCCATTCTGAAGGAGATAAGCCCTGGGTGTTATTTGGAAGGAATGATGCTAAAGCTGAAACTCCAGTACTTTGGCCACCTCATGCAAAGAGTTGACTCATTGGAAAAGACTGATGCTGGAAGGAATTGGAGCAGGAGGAAAAGGGAACGACAGAGGATGAAATGGCTGGATGGCATCACTGACTCGATGGACGAGAGTTTGAGTGAACTTTGGGAGTTGGTGATGGACAGGGAAGCCTGGTGTGCTGCGATTCATAGGGTCACAAAGAGTCGGACATGACTGAGCGACTGAATTGAACTGAACTGAACTTAAAAGTTATGTGTTTGTTTAATCTACTTCAATCAGCATTTTTTATTCTCAGAAAAAAGTAAAATTTCAGAGTAAGTATTATGTTAAGTAAAGACTGTTTTCCTAAAACTCCAGTGGGAACTCATATTAAAAGTGTGATTTAAAAAACTGATTTGAAGATTTTAAATTTCCCATGAAATTTTTTCTATTCCTTGGTAAGTTTTATATGTATTTCAGTTAATTCTTCTCACTTTTATTCCTATTAGGAGTCCATAAGATAGTACAAAGAATTATATTGAATAAGTGAGGGCAAAGTTGTCATAAGAACATACAATGAAAAGATATATGATGATATAAATTTTTTTAATTTAATTTTATTTTTAAACTTTACAATATTGTATTAGTTTTGCCAAATATCGAAATGAATCCTCCACAGGTATACATGTGTTCCCCATCCTGAACCCTCCTCCCTCCTCTCTCCCCATACCATCCCTCTGGGTCATCCCAGTACACCAGCCCCAAGCATCCAGTATCATGCATCGAACCTGGACTGGCGACTCATTTCATACATGATATTATACATGTTTCAATGCCATTCTCCCAAATCTTCCCACCCGCTCCCTCTCCCACAGAGTCCATAAGACTGTTCTATACATCAGTGTCTCTTTTGCTGTCTCGTACACAGGGTTATTGTTACCATCTTTCTAAATTCCATATATATGCGTTAGTATACTGTATTGGTGTTTTTCTTTCTGGCTTACTTCATTCTGTATAATAGGCTCCAGTTTAAATGAAATTCCCTGTCACTTTTGGCAAGCTCATGATCAGTCACTTAGAGTTACATATTTCCTTATTTTCTTTTTCCATATATAAAAAAAAAGTTATCTTGGGTTATCTTCGTTTGAAAAGTTTATATCCTTTCCAAGTACCTCATTATCATGAGCTAACTTAGTCCCTGAAATAAAATGACTTAAGAAATAAGGTGCTTTTTCATGAAGTAGAAATCAAAAATTTAAATACATTCTTCAGATAAATCAATTGTATACTAGTCATTTGCTGTAAAATGTGAAGAGCAGAGGAAGCTTTATTTTGAATTTAATGATTATCTCTTTCTCCATATGAAACATTGCAAAGTTTACTTATTTAGATAAACTAGTCATTTAATAAGAGATTAATGGATACTGACACTTTGTACAGAACTAGACACTGTATTTATCAAAAGATAGCTCCTCAGACAAGAAGATATTTTATAGATAGTGATATTATTTTTTTTTCATATTCTGACTACTGAGAAACTTAATAGCAATGACTTTTACACAAAGTATAAAAATATGTAGAATATTTTTTTTTACCCTAAATTAAATATTTCAAGTTCTTTCCTCAGACCTTTTGGATACAATCATCCAGAAATATTTATAATATCAAAATATGATTAGGCAAGCTATATCCTCTCTTGTCTTCATTAAAAGCCATTGACATATAGCATGTAACATCAAAAACAAAATCAATGAAATTATTTGCAACCAACACAGCTTGCCTATCCTTCAGTCTAATTCAGTAATACTTCTGTAACATTCCTTGCAAACATCACATAACCTCTCACTTAATCTTATATTTTTTCATAAATTCAGGTATTGATAACACTTGATGAAACTAGTAAAATGCTTTGGAGTGGCTAAACACTGTACAGATGATACATCATTTAATCTATTCAACATTCCTTTGAAATGAGAATCCTGAAAAATTATCTTTACTTCATATTATTTAAATTATTTCTGTAAAGATTTACTGATTTTTCACAAGGCTAAACACTATCAAATACCAAGGCTTGGAATAAAATGCAAGACTACAGATCTTACAATTATATCATGTGATTTTTCTCTGTATGAACTAATCAGAACTCTTCTACTTCCATGGATTCTATTACCATTTACTTGCAACAGTTAGAACTGGACACGGAACAACAGGCTGGTTCCAAACTGGGAAAGGAATACGTCAAGGCTATATATTGTCACCCTGCTTATTTAACTTAGATACAGAGTACATCATGAGAAATGCTGGGCTGTCGGAAACACAAGATGGAATCAAGATTGCCAGGAGAAATATCAATAGCCTCAGATATGCAGATGACACTTGTGGCAGAAAGTGAAGAGGAACTAAAAAGCCTCTTGATGAAAATGAAAGTGGAGAGTGAAAAAGTTGGCTTAAAGCCCAACACTCAGAAAACTAAGATCATGGCATCTGGTCCCATCACTTCATGGCAAATATATGGGGAAACAATGGAAACAGTGACAGACTTTATTTTGAGGGGCTCCAAAATCATTGCAAATGGAGATGGCAGCCATGAAATTAAAAGATGGTTTCTCCTTGGAAAAAAGTTATGACCAATCTAGATAGCATGGTAAAAAAAAGAGACATTACTTTGCCAACAAAGATCTGTCTAGTCAAAGCTATGTTTTTTCCAGTGGTCATGTATGGATGTGAGAGTTGGACTATAAAGAAAGCTGACTGCCAAAGAATTGATGCTTTTGAACTGTGGTGTTGAAGACTCTTGCGAGTCCCTTGGGCTACAAGGAAATCCAACCAGTCTATCCTAAAGGAAGTCAGTCCTGAATATTCATTGGAAG